>NC_134598.1:242345-3127345 GCF_037038515.1 Microtus pennsylvanicus
TGTTCATCACCATGCCTGACCCTTTAAAATTTAATTCCCTTGGCGTCTGAGAGCCCAGATTGTCCCTGGAAGGTGCCCTTTGACAAGCACATTTATATTTTTTTCTTCTTTTGCCTTCAGATAGTTTGTCCGTTATTAGGCTTTTAAAGAATACTTAGTAAGTTACACTGTGGGCAAACAAAAATCAATAAAACACTATTCCTGTCGAGGCGTTAGCAGTCTCAGGGGAGAAAGAAACATTGAAACATCAAAGACACAAAGTCAGAAGCAGCAAATTCCGGGAACCTGGGGGGGGTGGAGCCATTGACTCTGGGACAAAGGTAACAGTTGGATTAAGACGAACAGCGTCAGGATTGTAAGTAAGGTTAGCTGAGAACAAACTAGTAGGAATCAATCCAGAGAGGCTAAGATTAGCCACCAGGAAATGCATTCAATGTGTTACTTTTAAGTATGTTAAAGCACTTACACTCTTTAATTTCTGCTATCCACGCTGTAGATTCAAACTTGCCATGACCTTCCGTTATTCCCGCATAGATTTCCAGCTTTGCCTCGGGTACGTTTTCTCTTCTTGTTCTCAATTCTTTCTCTAATTGTTCTAGTTCTTACGAAAAATACAACAGGCAACAGAGGCCAAGAAACCATTTATACAATAAAAAGCAATGGTGTTCTTGTTAAAACACATTCCTTTTTTATAAGCCTCATTGTTTATAATCATGTGTCTGTCTGTGTGTATCTCCACTTCGTATATGTGTGTATGCACCTCCACTTTGTGGTTTGTTTTTTTTTTTCTTTTTTTTCTTTTGATTTTTCGAGACAGGGTTTCTCTGTGGCTTTGGAGCCTGTCCTGGAACTAGCTCTGTAGACCAGGCTGGTCTCGAACTCACAGAGATCCGCCTACCTCTGCCTCCCGAGTGCTGGGATTAAAGGTGTGCGCCACCCACTTTGTGGTTTTTAAGGTGTGTGTGTGTGTGTATGTGTGTGTGTGTATGTGTTTCTCTGTGTGGGAGGGATGTGCCTGTGTGTGTATATCTATGAGTATACATGTCCCTGTGGATGTGTGTCTGTGTTTCGTGTGTCTGTATATCTGTGTGTGGAAGTAGTATCTGTTGATATATTTGTATCTGTGAGTGTGTATGTGTCTCTGTGGGTATGTATGTGTGTGTGTGTGTGGTGTGGGAGTTGTGTCTGTGAGCATGTTTGCATCTGTGAGTGTGTATGTGTCTGTGGGGGGGGGGGTGCATAAGTCAAAAGACAACTTTTGGGAGTCGCTTCTCTCCCTACATGGTGGGATCTCGGAGTGAAACTCGGACTGTCAGGCTCACACAGCAAACACTTCTACCCACTAAGCCATCTCGCCAGCCCTTCAACTTAATTTTGAAAATAGATTCTTTAGGGACAAAACTGTTTCAAAACTGTATGCTCGATTGGTTGAACAGGTTTCTCTGTGCAGGAGGTGCTGTGCTGCGATGGTTTCCAGACAGTCTGTGGACACAGACTCTGGGTTTGAGGCATTAGAAATTGTTCTTTTTCCCACAAAGTGCTCTGCTTCCTATTTAAAAAAAAAGATAAGAAAAGAAGAGAGTCTCAACGTATTTTTTTGGAACTTTTATTTATTAATCTATTCCCTCTTAATGGCCCACAGCAAATGTAAGTGATTGGAAAATGAAGAATAAAGCCAGATCACCATTAGAGACATGCCCCAGAACTCAGGGGCTTCTGCTATAGACTTCTCTAGAACCAAGAATTTGGATGAAATTTCTCCTGATGTCATGCAGTTTCATCTTTCTCTCTTCACAAATGTAGAAAGAAAATGGCAGGAGCTGAAGAGATGGCTCAGAGGTTAAGAGCACTTGCTGCTCTTACAGAGGACCTGAGTTCAGTTCCCTGCACCCACACAGGCACTTGGAACAATGCAAGACTCCAGTTCCAGGGTATCCAGGGCCTTCCTCTGACCTCTATGGGCACTGTTGTTCTTAATTGTTCTTAATTTTAAAAATGCTCCAAGATCCCCGCGGCAGTAGGCAGCAGAAATGGCTGCCGGTCCCAGAGCGGCGGCCCGAGCGGCGGCAGTGGGCCATGTGGCGGCAGACAGCGGCTGGTTCCAGAGCGGTGGTGGTGGGCCATGTGGCAGCAGGCAGTGGGCCCCAGGCAGAGACGGCTGCTGGTCCCCGAGCAATGGCTGGTCCCAGGCAGGGAGACACATGGTGGGCGGGCAGAAGACAGAAACATGGATAGACACGACAGGCAGGGTGAGGTTGAATGTTTATTCAGGGGGTTATGGAGGAGGAAGGGTGAAGGGGGGGACAGAGAGAGAGGGAGAGGGAGAGGGAGAGGGAGAGGGAGAGGGAGAGGGAGAGGGAGAGAGAGAGAGAGAGAGAGAGAGAGAGAGAGAGAGAGAGAGAGGAGGGGAAAGAGACAGAGAAGGGGGGAAGCTGAGAAGTGGGGAGAGAGGCAGAAGCAGAAGCGAAGCTGCTTCTCCGAGAGGAAGATGGAAAAGAGAGAGTGAGCTCAGGCTGGAAGCTGAAGATCAGCCTGCCTCAGCAGATGGGGAGGGGAATGGGTGTGGCTTGTCTCTTAAAGGGACCAAAACCATAACATTCCCAGGTCTTCCTTATAATAAAAAGCATGCATGTCAAGGAAGCAGAAAAGGAAGGGCCCAAGATGGCGGCGGGCAGGTCAGAGGTAATGGGAGTGGGCGTGGCTTGTCCCTTAAAGCGACAGGAAAGCACAACAGGCACCAGGAATGCAAGTGGCAATATACATATATAAAACAAAATAAACACATACACAAAATGTAAAGGTCTAACAAAAAATAAATATAACTTAGAGTATTGGAGAGAGGAGAATAAACCAATGAAAAGTTACCATGCTCCACCCAAATTCAATTTATAAAAATTATAATGTTTAGGATCCAGGCATGCAGCACACACCATAATCTCAGTACTTGGAAAGTAGAGAAAGGTGATCAAGAATTCAAGGACAGCCTCTGCTATTTAGTGAGTTCAAGTCTAGTCAGGGCTACGGAATACCCTGTTTCAAAATACAAAACATTACTTCCCACGTACGCCCATAGCAGAGCCCTTGCCTGGCCTTCGTCAGGCTCCAAATGCAGACTTGGAGACTGGAAAAAGGTGGAGCATGAGTGCTGTGGGAGCCAAGCACAGACTTGCTCCCTTTTCTCCTCCAAACCTGCCTCCCACCACCCTGATTTGCAGGGAATGAAGAGAAAAGGAAAGCACCTAAGGCTTCAGTAAAGAAGCAATCGGGCACTTTCAGAATGTGGAAGGGTTTGTGGGACACATGACCTAGTGGAGTGTGGAAGGGTTTGTAGGACAGGTGACCTTGTATCACTAACAAATGTGTGAATAAAAACAAAAGGAGGGAGAACTGTCACAGGGTGAAGGGAACTTAAGAGATAAGCCCAGGGCTGGAGAGATGGCTCAGTGGTTAAGAGCGTTGCCTGCTGCAACCACATGGTGGCTCACAACCATCTTTAATCCCAGGTAGGTGGATCTCTGTGAGTTCAAGGCCAGCCAGATCTACAAAGCAAGTTCCCAGACAGTCTGGACTGTTTCATAGAGAAACTGATTCCCTCAAAGTAGTTTCCTAGCCTTGTCTTAGATTTCTATGAGATTTTAATACTGGAAAAAAAAAATCCCTTAACTTTTGGTAGTTAACTATTCTAATTTGTTTAATTTATCATATGTACTTTCTTTCTTTTTCTTTTTGTTTTTTGTTGTTGTTGTTGTTGCTTTTTTGTTTTTCGATACAGAGTTTCTCTGAAGCTTTGTTGCCTGTCCTGAAACTTGCTTTGTAGATCAGGCTGGCTTCGAACTCACAGAGATCACCTGCTTCTGCCTCCCGAGTGCTGGAATTAAAGGCGTGTGCCACCACTGCCTGGCTACTGATTTTTATTGTACTTATTTGAGTTGCATTTATTATGTGTGTGCATATATTCACACGGGAATATTCCTGTGTCCCAGCCTTTATGTGGAGATCAGAGAACATTCTGTAGCTCATTTTCTCCTTGTACTATTAGGGTCTTACCAGGTCAACAGGCTGGGTAACAAATGACTTTTTCTGCTAGGCAGTCTAGCCAGGCCCAGACATTACACTCCTTATTCTGTATCTGTGCTTGTCTTGACAATTTGATAGCGTATCACTAACGTAGCTGAGGCTGGACCTCATATTCTGTCTCAGCCTCCTGAGTACTGAACTACAAGCACATACCATTCCACAAGCTTTATATTTAAACAAATATACTTTACTTATTTTATCTGGATGAGTGTTTTACCTGTGAGCATGAATGTGCACCATAGGTGTACCTGGTGCCTACAGAGGTTAGAAGATATCATATCTCATGGAACTGGACTTAGATGATGCACCCTGTGGGTGCTGGGAACCAAACCTCAGTTGGTCCTTGGGAAGAGCAGTCAGTGCTCTCAGTAGCCGAGCCATCTCTCCAACTCCCAGGTTTGTATTTTTCACAATGTCCTTTGGTTTAATTCTTTCTATGGTTTCGTAAGTATTAAATATAGAATTTATGTTATTACCAGGCTAGTCACAGAAATTATGTGTGCTTCTTCGTGTTGTTTTTATCTATGTTATTCTATTTACCAATAAAGACTGGGGAGTCAGATGCTGGGGTAAAAACCTGCTAGATCAGAGTAGCCGAGAAGCAACCAGCCGACTTTCCTTTCCTTCTGGAAACCAAGCAAGAGAAGCATTTCTCCACTCAGTCCCAAACCAAAAAGACCTAGACTCTCTAAGTCCCTCCTACTTCCTGTGTGTCTTTCTACCCACATTCCTGGGTTCTCCGTACTTCCTATGGCTAATTCTTATCAACTACTCACTGGATCCATCCATCCCCTGATCCAAGGTAAATTTTATTGACACAGTCTCGGAGTCCCACAGTGCAACCAAATAACTTGTAACATCTCAGTGCATCCAACCCAAGGTGATATATTTTTCCTCCATGATCGATCTTTGGTAAGTTGGTATCAACTAGGTTTGTAACTGCGAAATTCTATTTTTTCATCATAATTGGTAAGCATGAAAGAGCTGCTTCGAAATGATACAAATTTCCTGTTTCTTATCAGTTTCATCCACCAATTGCAGAAGCACTGGGTTCCCCATGAGGGAAGGATGATTATATTTCATTTCCTATAAGTGCCCACATCAGACAATATGATTCACCCCAAAAGCAAATGTCATAGTCAAAGAGGAGTAGGTTACTGGGGCTTTAGTTTGCTTGGCTTTTCGAGACAGGGTTTCTCTGTGTAGTCTTGGCTGTCCTGGAACTCTCTTTGTTGACCAGACTGGCCTTGAGCTCAGAGAGATTCTCTGCCTTTGCTTCCCAAGTGCTGGGATTAGAGGCATGCACCACCATGCAAGGGGGCTTGGTTATTATAGAGACAACAAACCACCCTCAGATCTCAGAGGCTCTACACTGCAGAAGCCCATTTCCTTAGTGTTCACTGATAGAGGTCACGGGTCACATTACTCACTCAAGGAATGAACTGACCTTGACCCAGAATCTGTTCCTGGGATACTCCTCACGACAGCCATGGCTAATGCTGAAGCACATGGAGATGAACTACACACCTCTGAGCAGTTTACATGAATTAGCAACCTCCTGATAATGTAAGAGCTGTGAGCTAGCAGCTCATAACTGCCACCTGCCTTAGGGAATTTGTCCACAGTTTCCAGGGCCCCAAATGTTAGAACCAATTAGAAAGCCACACCATCTGAATCCAGAACCTATACTTTATATCACAGCACCAGGTGGTATTTGCTGTTTTGAGCTTTAGTTTGTGGTTCTGAGCATCATACCCAAGGCCCTGCACATGCTAAGAAAACAAGCAAGCATAAGTAAGCTACATCCCAAGCCCTACAAGTAAGTTTAAATGTTTGACTGTTAAACACCTAGACAGCTTGTGCTGGGCTTTAGAATTACTTCAAACTTCATATCATTAAAAATATGTTTTGGCTGGAAGTGAAGGAAGACATGGGGAAGGCTGGCACAAACCTTTAATCCCAGCACTCGGTAGGCAGATACAAGAGAATCTCTCTGAGTTCAAGGCTAGCCTGTAACTGAAGGTTTCTCTCCTGCCCACCAGTCCCCAAATATCCACTCTGACACTTAATATTAATTACACACTGTTTGGTACATGGCTCAGGCTTATTACTAACTAGCTTTTACATTTAAATTAGTCCATTTCTATTGCCAATGTGTTACCATGAGGCTCATAGCTTGTCACATCTTCTCCGGTGGCTGCGGGTGTCTCTCAGACTCTTCTTTCTTTCTCCCTATATCTTTGTTTGGATTTTCCACCTAGCTATATTCTGCCCTGCCATAGGCCAAAGCAGCTTCTTTATTAACCAATGGTAATAAAACATATTCATAGTATACAAAGGTGCATACCACATCACCAGCCTTGTCTACAGAGCAAGTGTCAGGACAGCCAAAGCTACACAAAGAAATTTTGTCTTGAAAAAAACAAGATAGATAGGTAGGTAGGTAGATAGATAGATAGATAGATAGATAGATAGATAGATAGATAGATAGATAGACAGATAGAATTATAACAATAACAATGTTTTTGATTGGCCTGAAGGGATGGCTCAGCAGTTCAGAGCACTTGCTCTTTCAGAGGATCTGGATTCAGTTCCCAATACCCACATGGTGGCACATAACCATCCATACACAATTCCAGGAGATTTGAAACCCTTTCCTGACCTCCGTGGGCACCAAACATACACGTGGTGCACACACAGAATTGCAGTAAAACATGTACACATAAAATAGATTTAACAATGACGGTGATGCTTCCAGGGGGCCAGAGAAGCAGCATGATGATCAAGAGCAGTGACTGTGCTGGGTAGGGGTGGCACACACCTTTAATCCCAGCACTTGGAAGGCAGATGCCTAGCAAATCTCATTGAGTTCGAGGCCAGCCTGGTCTACAGAGTTCCAGGACAGCCAGGATTGTTACATAGAGAAACCATGTGTTTTGGGGGGAAGAATAACAAATAAAGGATCAGACCATAAAAAAAATGAAAGATGAAAAAGAGAAAGAAAGAAAATCACAGGAGGAGTGGACCCAACAACCTGTACTGCTCCCCAGCAGATACTCTGCCACGGGCCTCAGACTGCAGTCAGTGGTTTGTTTTGGTTTGATTTAATTTTTGTTTTTTTCTGATGGAGGAAGGTCATTGGTTAAAAAATAAAGAAACTGCCTTGGCCCATTTTATTGGTTAGAACATAGCTGGGTGGAGTAAACAGAACAGAATGCTGGGAGGAAGAGGAAGTGAGCTCAGAGAGACGCCATGCTCCCCTCTCCCGGGCAGATGCGATAGCTCTGCTCTCTGAGGCACACACGATGAAGCTCCAACCCAGGATGGACGTAGGCTAGAATCTTTCCCGGTAAGACTGATGCTACACAGATTATTAGAAATGGGCTAGTCCAGGTGCGAGAGTTAGCCGAGAAAAGGCTGGATATAATGGGCCAAGCAGTGTTTAAAAGAATACAATTTGTGTGTTGTTATTTCGGGGCATAAGCTAGCCAGGCGGCTGGGGTGCTGGGGACGCAGCCCCGCCGCTCCTATTACTACATTTTCTAGACAGGCTCTCTCTGTGTATCTCTGGCTGTCTTGGAACTTGCTCTGTAGACCAGGTTGGCCTCGAACTCACAGAGATCTGCCTGTCTCTGCCTCCCGAGTGCTGGAATCAAAGGCGTGCACTTCTACTACCTGGCTTGCAGTCAGTTTCTTAAACCCTGTTTTCCTGGCCTTGCATTCTCAGTCCAGAACTAATAATTGCTTCCTTTAATGTCTACCATACCTATTGTTTTCCTGCTGTTAATAACTATAGCCCTGAGTCATATACCTCCTTACATTTTTGTTTTGTTGTATTTGAAACAGTGACTTGCTGTCTACCCCTGGCTGGCCCTGTTCTCACTGTGTACAGTAGGCTGGCCTCAAAGCCCTGTCAGCCTTCCCACTCCCCTACTCCCGAGTAGGGAGATTATAGATATGTGCTACCTTGCATGAGTTCGACCCAATTTAAAAATCTTATTAATTGATTGATTAGGAGAAAGCATGAATGCAATCCCCTGTCTTAGTCTGTAGCTGTGAAGAGACACAGTGACCACGGCAACTAAATAAAAACATTTCATTGGGGCTGGCTTCCAGTTAAGAAGTTTAGTCTATTATTGTCATCACAGGAAGCATGGCTGGATGCAGGCAGACATGCTGCTGGAGAGGCAGGTGAGAGTTCTACATCTGGATCAGCAGGCAGCAGGAAGACAGTGAGATACTGGGCCTGGCTTAAGCATCTGAAACCTCAAATCGAACTCCCCAGTGACACACTTCCTCCAACAAAGCCACACCTATTCCAACAAGGCCACACCTCTAATAATGCCATTCCCTATGGGCCCATGGGGCCCATTTTCATCCAAACCACCACACCCCTACTAACACAGATTATGCAGCTGAGCTCCCCACATTTGAGGAAATCATAGGCGTCAGCACATCCTGTGTGCAATAGACAAACTTTTCCCTGAGAAAACCTCCTTCATGATAACCTACCACACAGGAGCATCTTTTGTTTTTCCAAGTGAAACTAAACGTTTACCTCATTTCTTTGTCACATATTTTATTCTTCTTTCAAAAAAGATTTATTTTATCTTTAACTATGTTACTTATGTGTGGGGACAGTATATGAGTGAGCACATGAGCTGGTGCCAGGAGAGGGCAGAAAGGGGCATTAGACCCCCTGAAGCTGGAGTTACGGGTGATTGTGAGCACCCAACGTGGGTGCTAAGAACCAAACTCAGGTCCTCTGCAAGAGCAGCCAATGCTCTCAGCCACTAAGCCATCTTCCTAGCCCCACTTCTGTCATGTTCTTTTTGAACTGACAAACATTTTAGTTTTTTAAATTATTTTTTTAAGTTAATATATAAAATATTGGGTTTCATTATAGCGATTTCGTATGTACATGCCATTATCCTTTTTCTTATTTCTGGAGCCGGGGACTGCTGGGGGCATACAGCAAAGGGGCAAGAGTGACAGGACAAGTGGGAGGAGAGGCAGGGGCTGCTAAAGTCAGCAGAATTGTCCTCGCTAGCTTTGAAGAAAGAATTTGTAGGAAAGATCTCTGGAGTTTTGTCATTTTAAAGAATGTGCCTAACACAGAGGTCTCCAGAGCTTGCTGAGACAAGAGAGCCAAGTTCTAGAAGGGACCATACCTCAAAGGGACAGACAGAAAGTGATGCAGGAAGACATCAATATGTTCTTCTGTCCTCTCTGTGCACACACAGGTCCGTGCACTCAGCACCCATGCACAAACACACATGCATGCAAATACACAAACATGCATGCACACACACACGCACACACAGGTCCATGCACTCAGCACACATGCACAAACACACATGCATGCATATACACAAACATGCATGCATATACACAAACATGCATGCACACACACACGCACACAGGTCCATGCACTCAGGACACATGCACAAACACACATGCATGCATATACACAAAAATGCATGCACACACACATGCACACACAGGTCCATGCACTCAACACACACGCACACATGCATGCACAAACACACATGCATGCATGCATATACACAAACATGTATGCACACACACATGCACACACATGTTCATGCATTCAACACCCATGCACACAAACACACACATATTTATTTGTATTAAGTATTTTTTAATGTATCTAGGGGCTAGAAAAAATGGGTCAGTGCTTAAGTATGTCTGAGACTCTTACAGAAATCTAAGTTTGGTTCCCAGCACCCACACTGGAAGCTGGCAACTGCCTATAACACCAGCTCCAAGGAATCTGACACCCTTTTCTGGTCTTCTGGGGACTCACACAAATAAAAACTAAAAGAAAAATATAAAGAAAAAATGTGTATAATCTTAGAGAGACTCTAACGAGTTGTGTTGTGTAGTCTACACAACAGCAGCACTATACAACAGTGTGTGTGTGTGTAGTCTACACAACAGCAGCACTATACAACAGTGTGTATGTGTGTAGTCTACACAACAGCAGCACTGTACAACAGTGTGTGTGTGTGTAGTCTACACAACAGCAGCACTATACAACAGTGTGTGTGTGTGTGTAGTCTACACAACAGCAGCACTATACAACAGTGTGTGTGTGTGTAGTCTACACAACAGCAGCACTGTACAACAGTGTGTGTGTGTGTGTGTAGTCTACACAACAGCAGCACTATACAACAGTGTGTGTGTGTGTGTAGTCTACACAACAGCAGCACTGTACAACAGTGTGTGTGTGTGTAGTCTACACAACAGCAGCACTATACAACAGTGTGTGTGTGTGTGTGTAGTCTACACAACAGCAGCACTGTACAACAGTGTGTGTGTGTAGTCTACACAACAGCAGCACTATACAACAGTGTGTGTGTGTGTAGTCTACACAACAGCAGCACTATACAACAGTGTGTGTGTGTGTGTGTGTGTGTGTAGTCTACACAACAGCAGACCTCTACAGAATACCTTCAAAAGTAGCTTTTAATGAAAACATAGCACTTTAGAGGCGTGCCCAAGCTTTCTAGTCAACTGAGATGAACCAGATCAAACGCCTGTAAAGACACTTAAACAGTTTTTTCTTCCTAAAAGAGAAATTTCACTCCTCTAAAACATGTATACATTTCTGATCTAACTTTTTATAGCCACTACCTCCATCCTTTTCCTTCTTTTCTTTAGACAAGAAAATGGGATTTCGTCTACCTGCTTGCAGGGTTGTTGTTTTGTTTGTTTGGTTGGTTATTCATTTGATTGGTCGGTCGGCCATTTTTTCCCCCAGAACTGTAAGTACACCTTAGATTCACAGGTGTCTACCACATAGCAAACCGGGAGAGCTGGGGCCCAGAAGCGCTAGGGCTAGCTTGCTCTGGGGCTTACAGATGTCCACGTGACACAAGGACAAAGGCAGAGAGGGAACCGAGACAAGTGGGCATTAGCTGACCAGCAGACGCGCTTGCAGAGCAAGGTGAGAAGTGAGGACAAGGGAAGGCACACAGAGATGCGGTCTCCGAGAGAGGGCAGCGCCCAGGGACACGGGGGGGGGGGGGGTTGAGTGGGGGGGCTGGGTAAGATTTCAGCAAAGGGAAGGCGGGTTCTCCAGCTGCTCGCAGTGACACTGTCAAAGTGTGGCCGCCTTGGCGTAACCCAGAGGGTGACGACATGTGATGCAAGACACTGGGGATGACGGGATTCTCAAAGAACTAATAAAAATATTAAATTCTTTAAAACTGGAAAACTTGCCAGTTTTGTGGGGGCGCACGCCTTTAATCCCAGCACTCGGGAGGCAGAGGCAGGCAGATCTCTGTGAGTTCAAGGCCACACAGGTCACGTAGTGAGACCTTGCCTCAAAACAAAAGAACAAAAATTCGAACACACTAATACATAAGACAACCACACAAATTTAATATAAAGTAAAATCACTAAAATATGTTAATGATGAAAGAGGTAAAAAGCAAGACACGTCAGAGGAACGAGTCAGCAAAGCCTGAGTAAGGAAATTTGGACGACTTCATGGTGGAGTCAAATTATTCAGTGCACAAAGAGTGTGTGCAGCTGCAAGCAGCCCCTTCCCCCTTTGGAGACAGCATCTCACTATGTAGATCAAGCTGGTCTCAAACTCGAGGTTAACCTGCCTCTTCCTCCTGATGCTGGGATTAACGTGGGGTTAAAGGTGAGTGCTATTTCTCCTAGCTTTCTTTCTCCTTTCTTTGTAGTCATTTTTCTGCCTGCATGTACACCCAAGTACCAGCAGAGGGCACCAGATCTCATTGTAGGTGGTTGTGAGCCATCGCCCTGAACTTCTGAGCCCTGGAGCCACTTTTTAAACGTTTTATTATGAAACATACAAACACAGAATATTTTTATATCCAAAAATTTAGAAGAAAGCAAAAATTCACTCAAATCATAGCACCTAAAGATAGCCCTTTATTTTTTGAAGTCCCAGAGGAGCGTTGAGGGTCTAACATAAAAACAGTACCAGCAGTGAGGTGTGTGTTCTTAGCGCTGGGGATGCCTGTGGAATGAGGAGAATCAAGACTTCAAGGTCATCCCTGTAGACAGCAAGTTAGAGGCCAGCCTCAGCTACATAAAACTCTCTCAACAAAACAGAAAACGAGCTGGAGAGATGTTCAGTAGCACTTGCTACACTTCCAGGAGATCTGGGTTTGATGCCCAGCACCCACACAGTGGCTCACAACCATCTGTAACTCCAGTTCTAGGGGATCCAATGCCCTCTTCTGGCCTCCATGAACATGAACACGGTGCATAGGCACACATGCACAAAGGACATCCACGTACATTAAATAAAAAACAAAATTTAAATTTAAAAAAGTAGAGAAGGGGAACCACTATGCAGAAATATAGAACCAAACCATGTTATTGGCTATGAAGAATAACCATAAACAGGAAGGTGAGACAGTTCATGGGTAAAGATTTCTATCTCCAAGCTTGATGACCTGAGTTCAATCCCTGGAATCTACCTTGGAGAGGAGAACCAACTCCTGAAAGTTGTCCTCTGACCTGGACATGTGGGCACCCTACCTGCATGCAATAAATAAAAAAATGTTTAACATAAAAGTCAGCAACAAGCTGGGCGGTGGCGGTGCACACTTTTAATCCCAGCGTTCAGAAGGCAGAGGCGCTTGCCTCTGTGAGTGCAAGGATCTCTGAATTGGAGGCCAGCCTGATCTACAGATCGAGTTCCAGGGCAGTCAGGGCTACACAGAGAAGAACAAAAGAACAACAAAGCTAAGTTAGTCCCAGCAGAAAGAATGTTGAGACATTCACGGAGAAACATTCACGGAGAGAAACAACTACCAACCCGCTCTACACGGAGACAGACTTTGTGGAGAAGACAAGCCAGGTTTGAGACACGGCCTTAGTCACTGTGGGCTGCTGTAACACACCGCTGTGGACTGGGGGAGTTAAATAACAAACATACCCCGAAGTTCTGGAGTCTGTAAATCTAAGAGGGAGGTATTATCAGATCCAGTGTCAGGGGAGGGCCTTTCTTTGGCATGCAGAAGCTTTTTCTTTTCTGGTGTTTCAAGGCAGTGTTTCTCTGTGCAACAGCTCTGGCTGTCCTGGAACTCACTCTGTAGACCAGACCTGTCTTGAACTCAGAGTTTTGTCTGCCTCTGCCTGCCAAGCACACCACCATCACCTTTAACCTGGCTCAGAACTATTTTCTCATAACCTCCAGTGGTGGAGGAAATGGAGTTTTTCTGTAAAATGAGGGGCTCCACCCTTGTGTTCTCACTACCTTTCCAGAGCCCGACCTACACAGTGGGAAACAGAAGGGGTAAGGTAAAGGTGGACGCGCACCCTACAACTACACAGAGAGTTCTAGAACAGCCTTGGTTTCTGGGCCTGTTGTAAACACAGAGTGGATCATGCACAGAAACACTTGGTTTTTCACAACACAGGACTCTAAAACCTTGTGCTTTATACATTGGCTACCTGAGTACTCAAAATGTCTATGGGATGAAAGAAAACCAAAAATAATTCACAGAATCAATTATGAGCAGATCAGAGTCACACCGGCATTTTTATTTGGATTAAATGACAGAAAGGTGTCATTTGAAAGAAAAGCAAACAGATTGCCAAGGACAATTGATGAATGAGGAAAAGAAAGCTAATTCCTGAGCATTTAATAACTCATTAATTGAAACTCTAGTTCTCAATCTACCTAAACACTAATGAGATATTAGTTTAATTCATGGTGACAATATATATAAAACCATAGTTACCTATTTTCTCTTCCAGTTCTTTAGCCAATGAGAGTGATCAATTTTTAAAGAAGGTAATTTCTCTAAGGAATCCTAGATTTTATAGGAAAAAGAACAACAACCAAAAAAACCCTAGACCAGAATTCATTTAATTCCCCACAATAAAACTGCCATCATTTTAATCAGAAGAGAGTCTTTACCAAGAGAAATAATGTAAATAGTAATTTGATTATTTCTGTTTTCTTTTGATAGAGCAAGCAATACTAACTTTATTATATATATGGCCTTTGCCAAAATAATACGAAACCAAGATACATAATTTGACACACGACAAATACATAAATAATGGAGAAATGACCCCATGGTCATCACTTATCATAACTTCACAGCACAATTTCTAAGAGAACATTAAATATTTAACTAAAATAGAATACCCCTATTGTAGGGGAATGTGTTACAGTAGTGTTGCAGGGATATCCTGACTTATTGGGAAGCCAGGATATGCTCAGAGCCACAGTAAGACAGCTCTGGAGGGGTAGAGCCTCAATAGGCAGCTCTGGAGGGGTGGAGCCTCAATAGGACAGCTCAGCCCTGGAGTACAGGTGTCCTGATTATGGGGAAGCAAGGCTAGCTGAAGTTGGGGTGTGTTGGGGGATGGTCTCCCCACAGGATATAGGGATCCTGCTCCTCTCCTGGAGAGCTGCTACAGCTGAGTTCTACTCTGTTCCCTTAAGGGAGAGTCCTAGCAGAGCTTTCTGCTTCATCTCTGACCTAAGATGTGTCTTCTTTTGCTAACACTCTGCTAAATTAGGGAAGCCCTCCCGCCCCTGCATAAATAAAGCAATCTCCTCCCACTCCAGCAAAAAGTTGTTACTTTTTCCTGCCTGGCCTTGCTCAGACCCCCTTAAGGAGCATCATAGTAAGGTTCTTTTGGTCTGCTCCACCTTGCTGAGGCCCCCTAGGGTGTGTCTCAGTAATGCTTTTCTGATATAGATATGAATAATTTGTATTGGTATGGATCTTGGTTTATTGAGACAAATTTAAGATCAATTTTGTTATATGTATATTTCTACTCTTGACTAAGGTATTGTGTTTGTGCAGTTCATTTAAAAAATGTAATGTATATTTAAGAAATACAGGTTAATAGATAATCATCTATAATAGTCAAACTTTGTAGTCATGTTAGTTAGGTTTCCTAGATGTACAGAGATATATTTCAGATGGATAAGGATTTCTCAAATCTTTCAAAGACCTTCAGAATATAGCATTTAAGATGTTTAAGAACTTAGGACTTTTCGAGACCAGCCTGGTCTACAAGAGCTAGTTCCAGGACAGGCTCCAAAACCACAGAGAAACCCTGTCTCGAAAAACCAAAAAAAAAAAAAAAAAAAAAAAAAAAGAACTTAGGACTTTTCATGACAATGACACACATCTGCTCCTAGCAGCAACAATCTACTTCAAGAGGAAGATGGGCAATGAAGAGGCTCCTTGTGGCATTGGTTAGCCATTTGGGCAAGAAACTGCTCTTGCCCAGGTCTCAAATCCAGAGTGTGTTTCTTTCACTGACTTTGGGTTCAGAGTGAGGGTGCTCAGTGATTGGTTGGTTTCCTGCTCCAGCTGTCCCTTTTACCCTATACTTATAGCTCACACTCTGACCAAGCGTATTCTTGAGAAAGTAAAGCACTGTCCGTGTCCTTAGGGCAATTGTGACATTTCGTAGATCAGTCTGCTGATGACATGTGACTGAGATACACCACATCAGAGTGCTTAATTCACTTGCCAGAAATCTGCCACCTGAGCCTAAATGCTAAAACTTTACTTCTGATTCCAGACTGTATAAATGCTAATGCATACATCTTGTACAACCTGTAACCAGAGCTATCAAACCAAACCAAATAAAACTCATAATAGTGGTACTTTTAGCAGCGTCAACTCTGCTCTCGTATCTTGTATTTCAGATCCTCTTTGTTAAAGAAACAGTTCTAGGTCTTTATGTTCTAATACAAGAAGCTTTTCATTATGGACTTCATTTTTGCTGTGTAATATCTGAGATCATTCTCCAACTGGAGCTAAGAGTCTGATTTTCAAGGCTTGCTTTTTCATTAACACGCTCCATTTCTAGAGGATCGACTTGCAGGTCCTCTTTGTAGATGTGGCTTCTTCTAGTTCTCTCCTTAAGAGAATCTCTCCTGCTCAGAGTCTCTAAGTAAAGCCCTAGGTTCTTCACATTCACCTACACTCTCTTGTTGATCTTAATCTTTCCTTCTAATTCTAATACTCGCTGATCGTATTCGGAGACCAAGCCATGTTTTTCTTTCAATTTTCCTAAGGATTCACCTGCAGCTTGTAGGACTTCTACAATCTTCCTCTTCATTTTCTTCTAAAATGTTTGCCCCCATTGATAGACATATAACTGAGATTTGTCACATGACTTCTGAACTTGCTTATTTTCAAAGTTTACTTAAGTTATCTCATGCTTCAAACATTAACTGGAGATTCTCTTCTAATTCAGCAACACGCCCTTTAAGGAAAAATCTTTTTGAGACTGAAGAGTTTCTAAAACTCTACTCAACTAGATCTTTTCAGAATGTAGTCTATTATTTCTTTCATAAAGAGACTTGATTTAGATGAAATGCTTGTTGGTCTTCAGTCATAGTTTTCATTTGAACCATAATGCTTTAGTCATTTTGATTGTTTTATCTTAAAATTTCACCTAGTTTCCCTGTAAACTCATTTACTCTTGGTCTCAGTTCATTCTTGTGCTGGGCGGTTAGCTCTGCTCCTTCCCTGAGGTCTACTGTCTTCATGACAAGTTTTCAGTTTACTTATAAAATCATCTTTTTCTTCATCAAGAGAATTTATCTTTGCTTCTAATTCTTGTTACACATAATCTTTTTAATCAAGACTGGCTAAGTGTACACTATTGTTTGCCTTAAGGCTCCTTACGGTACTTTCAAGTTTGTGTACAAATTATGGTTGAGGTAATAACTTTTCATTTTCTCATTAGAGGCAATTCACAGTTTCAAGAAGATCATCTTTTTGTTAAAAGCCATTCTCAGCTTCTGCAGAAGCTCACGAACATCAGAAGCTTACGCTTGTTTCATTGTTTCAAACTCTTGACATATTTTTCCACAAGATTCTCCAAGTTCAGTTTGTTAAAGTTCAATCATTTCTCATAAACTCTCATCACTTAGGATTGCATCCTGCTTTTCATGTTGTAGATTCTCACGCTGTTCCATAAGACCCTGTATTTTAAAGTAATGTTAACTTTTCTTTTCCTGAACCTGTCATAAATGTCTCACTAAGTTCAGAGATTTCTTTATGATGGAGCTTGTGAAAACGCTGGTTTCTATAGTATGTTCTTCACGGCAAAGCACGACTGTCTATTAAGTCTTGCTCATATTCATATTTGAATGTTTTACTACACAGCCATGTTCTTCTTTAGACAGCAGCAGACTGCAGCCTGAGCCCTTCCTCTTCCCAGAATTCTCCTATTCTGGTTGCCTCACCTATACTTCCTGCCTGGCTACTGGCCAATCAGTGTTTTTTTAAACCAGTACAATGACAAATCTTTACAGGGTACAAGACCATTAACCCATAGTACTTCCCCCCCTTTTTTCAAATAATTTTTTTTGTTTGTTTTTTGTTTTTCTGAGACAGGGTTTCTCTGTGGTTTTGGAGCCTATCCTGGAACTAGCTCTTGTAGACCAGGCTGGTCTCGAACTCACAGAGATCCGCCTGCCTCTGCCTCCCGAGTGCTGGGATTAAAGGCGTGCGCCACCACCGCCCAGCCCTTTTTTTTTTCTTTTCAAAACAGGAACTCTGAATCTAATCTTCTCTGTTTAGCTTTTTTTCTGACCATTATCCATCACAACTTGTAACCAACACTCTAAACAAAGACAAACATCCATAATCCATTTTTGGGAATGTGGGTATAGTTTTCTAGGATACTTCCTGATAACCGGGGGTGCTGATAATCTTATGGGGACCTAAAGATTAGGATTATGGTCAAGTCTCGACTGGAATATTCTGTGAGGCTTGATCATGTCAGTCAGCACTCTCAAGGCTGTTTCGAATGTAGAACTCAAAGGAAACTCCAACAGAAGTCCTCTGAAATACTGGATCATCTGGGCCACACTCTGAATCCTAGCAGACCAACATGGATTAAAGCTGGATATTAAGAGTAACAGAAACAGAAAGTTTACAAACATATGGAAATTTAACAATTATCTACCAAATGAATACTGAATTGGGACATAAATAAAGAAATTAAAGACTTTCTAGAATTCAATGAAAATGAATAAATAATGTAACCAAACTTATGGGACACAATTATTAGGGTCTACAAGAAGTTGCACAAAAAACTACCAGATGTGTATGCAATCACCAAGAGCATTTAATTCTCGAGAGCAAAAATTCCAGCATGCAGGGCTCAAGCCATCTGACCAAGAACCAATGTGTGACCCCAAGAGAGGATTGCAGGCTCCTTTTCAGCAAGATTAGTGGAATTCCATGGAGGGAGGTTAGTTTGGGAGCTGGTTGGTGAGTTTAAATAAAAAGTTTATGGGTTGTTAGAGGATTGGTAGGTGGCTTTAGTGGATAGAGACTTTCCAGCTGCAGGGTGGGAGGAAATCTCTTCAGTTAGCTTAAGCTTCCATAAGGCTGGGGGCACTTGTTCATTGGCTGCACCTCAATTGTGTTTTTTTCCTAGAACTGCCTGTTCAGTTCCAGTAAACCAAAACTGAGGCCAGGTCTCTGACAGGGCTATTAGGACCCTGTCATGGCATTTGATTGGTTTTCTCAACAATGAATAGAGAGCTAAGAGTTCACAGTACTACATGCCTACATGAAAGATAGGAGAGATCTCAAATTAGCAACTTAACAGCACCCCTGAGAGCTTTAGAACAAAAAGAAGTAAGCACACCCAAGAGGAGAAGACTGCAAGAAGTATCAATCTGAGGGCTGAAATTAATAAAATAAAAACAGAGAGCAATGTTAAAAATCAATGAAAAAAGGAGAGTTTTTTTGAGAAGATAAACAAGATAGACAAACACTTATCTAAACTAACTAAAGGGTAGAGAGAGAATGTCAAAAATAACAAAACCAGAAACTAAGAGGAGATATAAAAACAGACACTGAGGAAATCCAGAGAATCATAAGGACATAGTTTAGAAAACTGTATTCCACGAAATTGGAAACTCTAAAAGAAATGGACAATTTTCTTGATTGATATCACTTACTAAAGTTAAATCAAGATCAGATACATGATTTAAATAGCCCTATAACCCCTACTGATATAGAAGCAGTCACTAGAAAACTTCTGACCAAAAAAAAGCCCAGAGTCAGATGGTATTAGCATAGAATTCTACGAGACTTTTAAAGAGGAGTTAATGCCAATATTCCTCAAATTGTTCCACAAAATAGAAACAGAAGGAACACTTACCGATTCATTTTATGAGGATACAGTTTCTCTGATACCCAAACCACATAAAGACTCAACAAAAGAGAGAGAATTACAGACCAATTTCTCTCACGACCATAAATACAAAAATAGTCATTAAAATACTTGTAAAATGAATCCAAGAACACATCAAAAACATCATCCACCATGATAAAGCAGACTGCATCCCAGAGATACATGGATGGTTCAATAGACAAAAAGCAGTATATGTAATCAACTATGCAAAAAAAAAACACTGGGAAAAAACTCACAGGATTATCTCATTAGATGTAGTAAAGGCCTTTGGCAAAAATTCAACACCCATTCATGATAAAAGTATTGAAGAGAGTAGGGATCCAACGGATATATCTAAACATAATAACGGCAGTTTACAGCAAGTCTATAAACTTCCACATCAAATATAAGTCTCCAACATCAGATTAAATGGAGAGAAATCCAAAGCAATTTCACTGAAATTGGGAACAGGACTGGGTTATCCGTTCCCTCCATATGCATTCAAATAGTACTTGAAGTTCTAGCGAGAGCAACAGGAACACTGAAGGAGGTCAGGGGTACACAAATTAGAAAGGAAGAATCTAAGTATTGTTATTTGAAGAAGATATGATAGTATACATAAGTGATCCTAAAATAGTTACCAGGGAACTCCTATTGCTGATAAAAACTTTCACAAATGTATCCGGAATCAAGATTAGCTAACGGCTAAGGACATGTCAATAGGACAAACAACAGCCTACAGAATGAGAAAAGAGCTTCACCAGACAAGACCAGGCTAAATGTCTCAAATGTGGCAGGATCTCTCAGCATAGCGCTAACAAGGAGCGTGAAGTAAACAAACTACCTGCACATCAGGAAATTTAAAAAAAGAACAGAAAATCAGTGGGTGATTATAAGTTATAATGGAAATCCTGAGGAAAGGATACTTCTTTTAAAGAAAAAAATCCTCCTCCCATGCTCGTGTTTTCCAATTCATTACCTTTCCACACTACAGGGAAGCTGGCAGGAGACTGCTCTCCTCACCCTGGGTTTCCGGGTGGGTCCCAGAGGGTGCTGCAGACACCACATACTGAGCAGGATCCTTCCAAACAAAATCATCACAAGAGCTCCTCCCAGTCCCTGGTGCCCAGCCTCGGGAGCCAAGCTGCTCAAGCAAGGACAGCATGGTGGCTGTGCCCTCCCACTCCTCGCGGGCTGGAGTGACGCCACTGTTACCTCCATCGCGGCAGCGACCCAAGGCCGTGGCCTCTTCAGGAATCTGGGGTTCTAAGCATCTGATGCCACTTAGAGCAGGTCAAAGGTCGTGCTGTGGACCGTGCTGCCCAGTGTCTCCTAGGCTACCCGTAGAGGCACTTCCGCTTCCAGGAGGAAGTTCCCTGTGCAGAGGTCCACGGGCTTGCACCCACCGTGCAAACTACATCAGAGCACTGTCCTGAGAAGAATGATGGGTTTGAGCAATTATGTTCCTTCACGGTGTCGTTTCCTAATTTTCAAGACCTTCAAGTATCCCAACGAGCAGGTATATATGGAACAAGTAGTTTAAAGGTGATACTATTCTGTCAGATGTTCAAAATTTGTTGCGCTAGGAACAGTAATTGAGAATAAATATTTGGACCCATTAATTTATCAGAGTTGCAAAATGCTGGCATGCTGACTCTGTCCTTCTAAAAAATTAATTTATTGGCTGATATAAATCTTGTGCTTGTTAATACTGTCAATTTGAAAGGGTCTGGAGTCATCTAGGAGACCAGTGCTAGCCTCTGTGAGATATTTATGTAGATTAGATTACTTGTGAGCCACAGTAAATGTGGGTGACAGATTGGAGTCCATGTCTACATAACAAGGAGAAAGGAAATTGAGCACCAGCATTTATCTGAAAGAACTGATCAAGGTCCTAGTGTGGGGAGTTTAGAGGGACCAGCGTCTACAGGCTCCCTCCCTTGTGATCCCTAATAAGAGAGAGCAGGGTACAGGGATTTAAAGATTCTGTCAGAGAGTCCCACAGGCCTTCTTTTTCCTCATTGTTCCTCACAATAAAATGAAGGCAGGATAAGGGAAAATTCTCAGGACTCTCTGTAGAGGAAGGCAAAGAAGAGATGGAAGACATTCCAATATAGATTTTGTTGTTGTCTCACAGAGGGGTAACAGGGCACGCTTAGACTGACTTGGCCTTAAAACGAAAATTTTAACTTTAATTATCCCTTTTTTCTAACTGCCTTTTGCCTTTGGGCTTTTTACCTTTTTTTATTAAATTTATCCTCCTTTCGTACTTCCGTAGATGGCTGTGTGGCTAGCCCCTGGCATCCACCTCTCCTCCTTTTCCTTTTCCTGCCACCACCGCCCGGCAATAAATCAACATTTGAGAGATTACTTTCGCTGTGCAATCTTGCCACAGTTTAGATAATATGTGTTGGCAATTCAAGTTATAGGATGGGCCAAATAGTTTTGATGTGCCTGTAAAGAAAGCATCTTTGTCTCTATCTGTCTCCTTCTGGAGTTGGTGGTGTTTCTCTCATTCCTTCTCAGTGTTTAATCAAGGTGTCCTCGGTATTTAGTAGGTGAGAACTTCACCTACTGTAAGACTTTAAGACAATCCTAGCCGGGCGATGGTGGCGCACGCCTTTAATCCCAGCACTCGGGAGGCAGAGGCAGGTGGATCTCTGTGAGTTCGAGACCAGCCTGGTCTACAGAGCTAGTTTCAGGATAGGCTCCAAAGCCACAGAGAAACCCTGTTTCAAAAAACCAAAAAAAAAAAAAAAAAAAAAGACAATCCTGAAGCCATTTTTGACAATTCTGAATCCTCTCAGCCTCTGTGCCATAGTGCTTCCCCTCCTCCCCTGGGAACCAAGGACCTAACAGTATGTTTTAGTTCGGTCCCCTGGGAAACGGGGTCAAAATGACCTCTTACCTCATCTGATCTGGCAACAGCTCTCCAGTCAATTATTGGTAATAGCCCTTTTGAATAAGCCAATCAGAATAGTCAAAGAACAACCTCCCTTGTTTCTGTGGCCCCTTTAAAAGTAGACTACCAGCCATTCGAGGTCTCTCAGCTTCCCGAATGCTAGGGGACCCTGTCATGACAGAATTAATAAAATCCTCATGCTTTTGCATCGGCTGTGGTGTGTGAGGTGGTCTCTGGGGGCGACTCCTCCTCGGTGTTTGGACGCTAGAGTCCAACACTACAAAGCCCAGCTGTCCTAAAGTTATGTTGAGAGAGGACATCACAAGTGGAGTGTAAATTTCCCTCATGAGTTCATGTGTGTTCATCAAGGAGTTTGTGTCCCAAAACACCTACATTCAAATTTACCTTTGGATGAAATTCAAATGAAGATATGCTTAACCCACCCTCCTTGATGCATGGTTAAACATAAGTACATTCACTAAACAGGCTCGGTGTCTGTGCATAGCATTATCAACCCTGTGATGGAACGGAAATCACGGAGTCTGTGACTTGTATATGAAGATTCACCTTGCCGGCTCTGGTGGCGCAGGCCGGTGAAGGAGGCAGAGGCAGGTGGATCTGGAGTTCGAGGACAGCCTGGACTACACATTAAAAAAAAAAAAAAAGATGAAGATTCACCTTCTCCTCCACTGGACTCCATCAATTATATTTGGTCTCTGATTAGAGTGAATGATGGTTTGTAATTTTGTCAGTGATTTTAATGACAATCAGAAGAAGTATGGTTACTCTAGTCATCAAATTCACATCAAATGTTCCCCATTCAATATTCTATAATGAACATTATGTGAAGGGTACAAATAAATATTTCCTTTGGCACGTATTGTAATCCCATCAAGGCCAGGCCCCTCCCATTAGGACATCCAACCACCAGGTACCACCCACAGAATACTCTAATTGCCCTAATGGCTAAACCCATCCCCCACCGAACAGAGTAAAAGTTCACCCAAGTTCAGGACTTGAAATCTCCACCCTGGAAAAATCGGATCCCCTCCTCCAGAAACTATACAAGCCTTGTCTTCTGCTCAGTTCTCTGTTGTTTCTCGCCCAAGCTGAGGCAGCTACCTTCCTACTTAGCTCCCAATAAATCTCTTGTGTGAGGTTTGTTGTGCAGTATAACTTTTGGGTGTTCCTAGGCTCACAACTGCCAGGATACCTTTCTCTTCAGAGCTGTAACACTTATATTGGTTCCATGATTTGGATAGGTTCTCCTGATGCCTGTGTTTCCCCTTGGGGCCTCACACTGGAACCCTTTCCCTCATCTCCAGTCCACTCTCAGAAGGCTTGCTTTCTGGCTCAGGGATCACTCTGCACCCCATCCACCAGCAGCAATTAGGAAGTTTCCCCTTTGCCTGGTGTAAACATTTCCCTGAGTCTGACGAAGTGACTGCTGAGGGTCTGGCACCCCCTGCTATTCTTGGATGCAGAGGTACCCCCAGAGATGGCCTTGAAGGCTCCAGGTGGCCCTCTTGACCTGACCATATCTCCCCACCCTTGGCGGTATAATCCTGCAGGTTCTTTAGGCCAAGCTGGGCTACTGCTCCCCTTTTTGCCCTCTTCTCCCACATTCCCATTGGAGCTGCCTGTAACGCACAGGTCCTGAGACTTTTGTGACTCTATTCTCCAACCCTTACCTGTGGATGAGACCCCAACCACCCACCCAACCAAATGGAGGTCACTTTCTGTCCTCACCTTGATCCCAGGGGCTGAGTTTGGCAAGGCTAAGCCCGTGACTCTCATCTCTAAGCCATCTTTATTCTCAGCTTACTACGATTTGGTTATGCGAGGATTCAGATGTCTTTTAAGTGTGAGTGGTGCCTTTTTTAGGGTTTCTATTGATGTGAAGAGACACCATGACCATGGCAACTCATATAAAGGAAAACCTTTAATTGAGGGGCAGCTTATAGTCTTAGATGTACGGTCCATTTTCATGGTGGGACAAGATGGCATGCGGGAAGACATGATGGGACATGATGGCATGCTGGAAGGCGTGGTGGGACATGGTGGGACATGGTGGGACAAGATGGCATGCGGGAAGACATGGTGGGACATGATGGGACAAGATGGCATGCGGGAAGACATGGTGGGACATGGTGGGACATGGTGGGACAAGATGGCATGTGGGAAGGCATGGTGGGACATGATGGCATGTGGGAAGGCATGGTGGGACATGATGGGACAAGATGGCATGTGGGAAGGCATGGTGGGACATGGTGGGACATGATGGCATGTGGGAAGGCATGGTGGGACATGATGGGACAAGATGGCATGTGGGAAGGCATGGTGGGACATGGTGGGACATGGTGGGACAAGATGGCATGTGGGAAGGCATGGTGGGACATGGTGGGACATGATGGCATGTGGGAAGGCATGGTGGGACATGGTGGGACATGATGGCATGTGGGAAGGCATGGTGGGACATGGTGGGACATGGTGGGACATGATGGCATGTGGGAAGGCATGGTGGGACATGATGGGACATGGTGGGACAAGATGGCATGTGGGAAGGCATGGTGGGACATGGTGGGACATGATGGCATGTGGGAAGGCATGGTGGGACATGGTGGGACATGATGGCATGTGGGAAGGCATGGTGGGACATGATGGGACATGATGGCATGTGGGAAGGCATGGTGGGACATGGTGGGACATGATGGCATGTGGGAAGGCATGGTGGGACATGGTGGGACATGATGGCATGTGGGAAGGCATGGTGGGACATGGTGGGACATGATGGCATGTGGGAAGGCATGGTGGGACATGGTGGGACATGATGGCATGTGGGAAGGCATGGTGGGACATGGTGGGACATGATGGCATGTGGGAAGGCATGGTGGGACATGGTGGGACATGATGGCATGTGGGAAGGCATGGTGGGACATGGTGGGACAAGATGGCATGTGGGAAGGCGTGGTGGGACATGATGGGACATGGTGGGACAAGATGGCATGTGGGAAGGCATGGTGGGACATGATGGCATGTGGGAAGGCATGATGGGACATAGTGGGACATGATGGCATGTGGGAAGGCATGGTGGGACAAGATGGCATGCGGGAAGGCATGGTGGGACATGATGGGACACGATGGCATGCGGGAAGGCATGGTGGGACATGATGGCATGCGGGAAGGCATGGTGGGACATGATGGGACATGATGGCATGCGGGAAGGCATGGTGGGACATGATGGGACATGATGGCATGCAGGAAGGCATGGTGGGACATGATGGCATGTGGGAAGGCATGGTGGGACATGGTGGGACATGATGGGACATGATGGCATGCGGGAAGGCATGATGCTAGAGAGACAGCTGAGGGTTTTATACCTAGCAGGCAACAGTAAGTGAACTGAGACACTGGGTGTGGCTTGAGCATATATGAGACCTCAAAGCCCACCTCCAAAGTAACAAGCTTTCTCCAACAAGGTCACACCCACTCCAACAAAGCCACACCTCCTGATAGTGCCATTCCTTTGGGGCAATTTCCTTTAAAACCACTGCTCCTCTCTGCTGTCCCCTTTCAACTAAAAGCTGGCTCTGGAGTTGGGATGTGACTCCTCCTCCTCTAGACCCAAGCATGCTTGTTTAAGGATTTCCTCCAAAATTTCTGTCCCATATTAGGCGGGCCACCTGCCTATGTGACAGAAAAAGGAGCAAAACAAAAAAAGGGACAAAATATTCACAAAGGAGGCTGTTGCTGTTCATCTCATACTCTTCTGGGGTTGGTTCAAGTCTTTAAAACTTTGGCTAAGGTATAAACCTTAATGCAAGATTTGTAAGCATATTGGGTATGATTAAAAAAAACTGTAAAATCTGGGTCCCAGCAGCTTTATTACAGGCCAAACTGGTCCTAGAACCCCAGAGAAGACACTGCCCACTGCCTGCTAGACCTTTAAGTTCTGTCCAACAACCACAAACTGCACTCCAACCCCTTTGCTCCATATCCTGACTTAATAATACTTTGGGGGAAGTTTCTGGCTTTACCAGAAACCAGGCAGGATCTAGGAACCACAGGCTGCACCTCCTATCTTGGGCTCCAAATCCAGGCCTACAAATTCAGAAGCAGACTTTAGCTTTACCAAAGCAAAAGCTTGAACTAGGGACGCCAACCCCAGCAGCCAGACTGGAGGCCAGATTGGTCAAAGAGACCCCAGAGGTCAGACCATCTAGGAACCTCAGACTGGACCCTCTCCTCTTGGCTCCATATCCTGATCTACAATTCTGGAAGAAGACTTTGGCTTTACAGAAGCCAGAAGACCAGAGAGAAAGGAGAATCAAGGAACAAAACACCCATGTAACAAAGACAAATGCAGGAATCAGCACCTACATCTATAATCACCCCAAATCCAGGCTAAGAACACAATAGCAGGAAGGGCAATATGGCATCAACAGAGCTGAACCATCCTACAACAGCAAGATCTGAACAATCCAACACAGCTAAACCACAAATCACAGCCCTGAAAGTAGCTTATTGGAGAGATGGCTCAGCGGTTAAGAGCACTGACTGCTCTTCCAGAGGTCCTGAGTTCAATCCCCAGCAACCACATGATGGTTCACAACCATCTATAATAGGATCTGGTGCCCTCTTCTGGCACAACACTGTATACTTAATAAATACTTAATAAAAAAAAAGGGGGGGGAAGCAACATCAAAAAAGGAGAAAAAGAAGGAGGAGGAGGAGGAGGAGGAGGAGGAGGAGGAGGAGGAGGAGGAGGAGGAGGAGGAGGAGGAGGAGGAGGAGGAGGAAAACATGCATATAAAGGTGAAAGAGGGTAGGGTTAGTCAAGCTCAGGTGTGCTCTGTGTGGCAAACACCTGTAGAGTCTGCTGCAGAACACTGCACACATTGCCCTTGCGTGCCCTCATCTGGATTACCTATGTCTCAAAACGACTGCTGTCCTTGTTTTCAGTCCATTTTCTTAACTTCCAACACGACAATCAATGTTAAAATCCAGCCATATTCAAACTTAACATGAAATCTTGGTACATTTCCTCCCTCCCGCCAAACAAAATCGAGTTTTTCTCATGTTGTTTTAATTCAGACTACTATGAGGGTAGCCTGTAAGGCCTCTCTCTGCTCCTCAGGGAGGTGTTTTCTGCCTTTTAGACAGCTGAGGGCAGCACAAATACTCGGAGGCTGGATCAGGGAAGAAAACACTGCCACATCTCTTGGGGGTTACTAGGTCCCCCGAACTAGAAGAGAACCCTTGTCTCTGAGGGTTCTCGTGGTTTACCAAACTAAGGCCCAACACCACCTCAGCCCCATCAGACACCCTCGCTTCCGCTTCCCTGGCCACCCATACACACTCTGGTTAAGATGAGCTCTCCTTTCCAGAGCCGACAGCACAGCTCTCAGAGCCAGCTCTGCAGTCCTCCCATGACAAGTGAGCCCCATGCCAGCATCTCCTGGTGTAGAGAGACCAAGAGATAATCTCAGAACTAACACCACGGCAGCTGTTAATCTTGCCTCCAGTCTGTGGTGTGGTCCCTCTGAGTCTCTGTACCAAATGAGATGTTCTCTCACAAAACAAAACAAAATAAAATAAAAAAAAATCAACCCAAAAGTCCAGAACTAACTGTAGGAAATCAGACTACCAAGTGTTAAAACTGTGGAAATGGGTAACTACTGAGGGACACAAATACACAAAAGAAAATCAAATGACTACAGAATAACCCCAAGGACAACCGTAAGAAAGCAAAATGAGGCATGTGACTGAAGAAAACAGAGGAACAGACAAAAAGATACGCCTAAAATCATGGTGCCAGAAATAATGAGCAAAAGAAATTCATGGGTGAAAGAAATAGTTAAAGGAGCCATTGAAGCCGGGCAGTGGTGGCGCACGCCTTTAATCCCAGCACTCTGGAGGCAGAGGCAGGCAGATTTCTGTGAGTTCGAGGCCAGCCTGGTCTACAAGAGCTAGTTCCAGGACAGGCTCTAAAACTACAGGGAAACCCTGTCTCGAAAAACAAAACAAAACAAAAGAGCTGTTGAAAGAAATGTGTAAGAAAACTGGTCATTGAGTGGGTGTGGTGGCTAATCTTGGCTGTCAACTAATCTAGAATCAATTGAAACCCAAGCAGCCTGGGGGGATTTTCCTGATTGGATCTTCTGAGGTTGGGAAGACCCACACACAATCTGGGCCATGCCTTTTGATGGCAGCCCTCATAAAAGCAGTTGGAAAAAGGAAGTTTTTGCTTTTCTGCCTGCTTGCCCTCACTATTGCTAGTAAGTTAATTTATCCTGTTGCTAAACATTCCTTCTATAGGGCTGGAGAGATGGCTCAGTGGTTAAGAGCACTGACTGCTCTTCCAGAGATCCTGAGTTCAATTCCCAGCAACCACATGGTGGGTGGCTCACAACCATCTGTAATGAGACCTGGCGTCCCCTTCTGGCACACGGGCACACACGGAAGGAATGCTGTACACATAATAAATAAATCTTTAAAAAAATTTCCTTCTATAGTATTAGAACCTACCTCTTTGGGATTCCTGGATGGAAAACCAGCAGCTCTCTGGGAATTCCCAGGGATTTCAGCACCAGGTCAGGACTGCTGAGACATCCACCTACTGAATTCTTGGCCTTCCTATAGGAGACAGCCATCATTGGACTACCTGGACCACAGCCTAGAAGCCACTCGAGTAAATCCCCTCTACACACCTACATTTTATACACACATAGTGTGTTTCCATCCTATCACCTCTATTCCTTTAGAGACAAATAGGATCCTCTCTAGTTGGAGACCTTCCAACATGTCCTTAGTTACTCTGAAATAATGAGTTTAGCAATCTGGAAGGGGATTTTGCAGTTCCACTTGAACTATCAGAAAGGACCGATGTTACTAAATAAATTTAATTGTAGATAAGCTATAGACAAGTACTGTATAATGCTTACTAACGTTCCCACAAAAATGAGTTTGTAAGTGAAAGAGCAAATGTAGTCACAATAGACTGAATTTTTAAAAATAGGTAGTGGCCAGGTGGTGGCGGCGCACACCTTTAACCCCAGCACTTGGGAGGCAGACAGGCAGATCTCTGTGAGTTCCAGGCCAGCCTGGTCTACAAAGCAAGTTCCAGGACAGGCTCCACAGCTACAGAGAAACCCTGTCTCGAAAAACCAACAACCAACAACAAAAAGAATGAGGCAGTGAAATCCGCTCTGCAGTCACTCACACCAGGCTTAGCGCTAGGTAAGTTGTTTTACAGCTAAAGCAACAGTTCACTTAACAACACATTTGAACTGGACACACTGAAACAGACAGAAAGCAAAGCCAAGCCTGGCATTTTAAGACATAAAAAAAAATTAATTCGTGGGGGGAGGGGTGCCATATGTGTGGACACAAGCAGTGGCCATTGGTTTTGAATCTCCCTGAAGTTGAAGTCACAAGGGGTTGTAAGTCACCTGACATGGGTGCCGGGAATCAAATTCAGGCCTTCTGGAAGAATAACATGACCTTTTTTCTTCTTTTTTTTGATTTTTTTGTATTGCCTTGACTGTCCTGGATCTTAGACCATGCTGCCTCTACCTCCCACGTGCTAGAATTAAAGGTGTGAGCCACCCAACACCATCTACCCCCACCTGTAGTATGAATTTCTAATTGTTTCTCCACCTTGCCAGCCTCAGTGAGGCCTGACATTTCAAACAGTTCAAGGCTATAAAAGAAATGCTGTGTCTCAAACCGGTCAGCTGTTGTATAGGAATATCCTCTTAGGGCAAACCGTGGTGTCCTTGCAAAAGGTCATAGCAGGTAAGGCCTGGAGACTCCCACATCCAGCCAGTCCTTACCACCTGTTGCAAGCACCTCTGTTAGAACTGCACCTGACCTAGGGGCAGCAATCCATCTTTGTGGCTACAGAGAAGCCATCATCCTGGATAGGTAAAGACTTTCGGTGCAGTCTTTTTTAGAGGAGAGGAACACCCGCATTCTAGTAAGTTATCCTTCACTCATTAAGTAAGTAAGCCCAATAAACTCACTGGTTCCCAGAGCGAACTCTCGTGGGATCTAGGTGGGCTTGTCCTTAGACTCTTAAGAAGATGGGGTAGACTCTGCTTAACACTCCCCCAGGAAAGAATTTTAGTGACTTCAATAAATAAATGCAGCTGTTAAACGGTTACATCAATTTTATTCTTCTTCCATTCCCCTCCTTACTCCACTCCCAAGTTTTATAAGCTTTTCTGTGGTACTAGGGCAGTGGTTCTCTACCTTCCTCATGTTGTGGTGACCCCAAAGTTATTTTCATTGCTAACTTCCCAAGTCCCAATTTTGCTACTGTTATGAATTGTAATGTAAATAACTGTGTTTTCCAAAGGTCTTAGGGGACTCCTTTGAAATGGTCATCCAACCCGGATCCACAGGTTAAGAACCACTGTGCTGGGCTGGAGAGATGGCTCAGTGGTTAAGAGCATTGCCTGTTCTTCCAAAGGTCCTGAGTTCAATTCCCAGCAACCACATGGTAGCTCACAACCATCTGTAATGAGGTCTGGTGCCCTCTTCTGGCCTGCAGACATACACACAGAATATTGTATACATAATAAATAAACATAAGAATTTTTTTTAAAAAAACTTAAAGAATTTTAAGAACCCCTGTGCTAGGGATTGACCTTAGGGTGGTGGATCTGAGGCAAGCACACTGTCACTGAGCTGTATCTCCAGACTTCTTTATTTCCTTTTTAAGATGGGTATAGCTATTTTGTCCTGGCTGGCCTTGAATTTGAGATCCTCCTGCCTTAGCTTCCCAAGCAGCTTGGATCACTGGCTTGCAGTACAAGGCAGATCTGCCTGTCCTTCATCCAGCCTATATTCAGGTTACTGAATAATGAGATATTAACTCTAAATGTTGAGCTAGATTTAGTGATGCACACCTTTGATTTCAGCACTCGGGAGGCAGAGGTAGGCAGATCTCTGTGAGTTCCAGGACAGCCTGGTCTACAGAGTGAGTTCCAGGACAGCCAGAGTTACATAGTGAGACACTGTCTTTAAAAAACAAAATCTAGGCCAGGTGGTGGTGGCGCACACCTTTAATCCCAGCACTCGGGAGGCAGAGGCAGGTGGATCTCTGTAAGTTCGAGGCCAGCCTGGTCTACAAGAGCTAGTTCCAGGACAGGGACCAAAAACTACAGAGAAACCCTGTCTCGAAAAACCAAAAAAAAAATGACATCACTGTGTTGCTTCCTCTGGGATTAACATCTTTCACAGACACAAGGTATTAAAGGGGAGTTGAAACATTCCATCCTGTAAACTCTAAGCTCAGGAAGTGAACAACTCAAAGGTTTCAATGTGTCTTTAAGTCATCTGTTCCTGTAAGTAAACTAAAAGTAAAAGTCACCGGTTCCCCAAGCTAGACTTTTCCCTGTATCCCATCTGAGGCGAGGAATGTTTGCTCCCGTATCCCCAGGAACAGTGTACTAACACAGTGTACTAACACATGTACTAACAATCCTTATAATAGCCAGACCTGGTGGCTTCTTGGAACCCCAGCACTCTGGAGCTAGAGGCAAGAGATTCATCTCAGGTGAGAAGGCAGCAAGCTTCAGGCTAACCAGAGCTACATAGTGACCAACTGTCTCTAAATAAAGTAAGTCAAACCAAACTGAGATGGACTTAGTAACACATCTGAAGCCAACAACAATGGAGGATCAGGTTTTGGATTCAGATCCAAGCAGCTGGAGTTGCTCCCACAAAGTAACAGTAACTTGGGGTCAAATAAAAAAAAGTAACATTTTGAGACAAGCACAGAACCTAAGCACTAGACTTCTTAGGAATACTTTCTGTTTCCTTTTTTTTTTCCTGAGACACGGTTTCCTCTGTAGCTTTGGAGCCTGTCCTGGAACTAGCTCTTGTAGAGCAGGCTGGCCTCGAACTCACAGAGATCCGTCTGCCTCTGCCTCCCGAGCACTGGGATTAAATGCGTGCGCCACCACCACCCAGTTTGTTTTTGTTTTCTCGGTATAATCCTGGCCAGGTTGGATTTGAACTCACAGAGATCTCTCTGCCTCCCGAGTGCTGGGATTAAAGGTGTGAGCCTCCATCACTCGAAATGCTTTCCTTTTTGAGGGCAAGATTAGAAACACGTAAGCGTGGTGACTCATGCCTTTAATTCCAGGGATTTAGGAATTTGAGGGTGGTGAATTGCTAGAGTTTAGGCTAGCCCAGGTTAAATTAAAAAAAAAACAAACAAACAAAAAAACCAAACCGAGTGACTAGCCTGGGCTAGAGTGTGATCCTGAGTCAAAAGCATAACCAGTAAATCAAAATAAAGTGAATTTTAAAAAGTTGTCAGCCCTCAACAGATCCTCAAGCTTCTGGACTCTGGACAACCCAGGTCACGGAACTAAACAACTGACTCAACACGTGGTTTAAATCACATCCACTCTCCGATCTCGGGAGCTCAGTACTCTAAGCCGTCCACCACCTGACCAGTCCTTTCTGGAAGACGTCGAGCGTCCTTCTGGCCGCTGCTCAGGCAGGTCCCAACGAGGGCGGTCATTAAACTACCGAGAGGACCTCAGTAACCTGCGCCGAGGACGGCCGGATGCGCTCTCCCGACATGCACCACAGCCCCACAGACCACGCCCCCACCCCACCCCCTGCGAGCTCCAGGGAGCACGTGCGCGGCCTGCCGCCTGGAAGCGACCCTTGCGCGCGCGTTGCATGCTGGGAGTTGTAGTCCCCGGGGACCCAGCCCGCGGGCGTCCGGCTTGCTTGCTCCATGAGGCTGCTGCTGGCGCCGGTCCGCGCGGCACGACGCGGGGGGCGTGCCTCGCGCTGACTCAGCGGCGGCGTTAGCGGGCCCCTGCGCAGTTTTCTTTCCAAGGCCGCCAACCCCGCCCGCCGGCTTGCCAACCTGCCCGCCCCGCTCCGCGCCACGCAGGAGAAGGCGCCCGGGGACGCCGAGCGAGCGCCGAGAGGAGCGCGGCCCGGGCCAGCTCCGGCGCTAGCGCTGCGGCTCGTAGTGGAGGACTACAGCGACAAGGACGAGGGCCCGCTCGCCGTCCTCCCTGCGTGCGCCGCCGCTCCTTGCGGCTGGCCGGCCCTCTGGAGTGCCGGCGAGGAAGAGATATTGGAGTGATGGTGACTGGAGGCTGGGGGCGGGGGGCCGGGGACCCTGCGTGACCGGACGGGCCGGGCTTGGGGTTGGGGGCCAGAGGTGGCGGCCACGTCCCGAGTGCGTGGCTGCCGGTTGCCGGGTGTTTCATCACCCGAGTGGCCACGAGGCTTCGCCCAGGGAGGGATGGGGCAAAGAATAGGGGCGAGGCCGGCCTCGGAGGCTGCCCCCCGACCCCATTCGTGATACTTTCGGAGTGTGTTTCAGCTGTGGAGACCTCAAGTTGATACGCTCCCCGCCCCGGGACAAATAAGAGGGAAAAAGTGTTGTTTCTGCGTAGTAATTTGCCAGCACGGACAGCCCTTTTCCCCCCTCTTTGCTTCTTTACAGTCCTGCAGCAGTGGAGAAGCTGGATGTTTTTCTGTAACCTGAAAAACGAGTACTTTTTGAAAGCCTTAATTAGTTGTTACTGGGGGAAGTTACGTTGTATTGAAGCGACTTGTCAACTTGATGTAAAAAGGCTGGAAAGATTAAGTCAGTCTCAAACACGCTTAAGTAGGTGTGGAGGAATTTTCCACATTGTTTGATTCTTGACTTGATGGCTAAGGAAAAATTATGGCTTCATAGTTTAAGTGTATTTCTCGCCCCCCCCCACCTTTGCAGGTCGTATAAAATGTTACCATATTGTAACAGTGTTTAAGTCTGTAAGGCTCTGTGGGTCAGAATACTAAGCGTCCTCTCCCGGGCTTTATTAGGAAGCTGTTACCCTTTAGCACTAAGGGTAGCTTTTCAGTGCTTTGTTCACAGATTAGTGAACATTTTATTTTGATCACCCTAGTGCTTTTCCTGAACGTGTTAGATGGCGAGGGGTTTGTGAGGGATTCCCTCTCTGTGGACAACTGTAACACGTTTGCTTAGGGTTTTTCTGTTGATCATGTGTTTCCGTGGGGCCTCTTTTTTTTTTGTTCTCTCTCTTGTCAAGATTAGACTGAAATGGCAGTTTTTCCCAAAGCAGTGGATAATTGAGAGGAACTTTTAGAAGGTTTCTCAATCAGGGGTTCATAGCAATTTTTAAACTAACTTTTCTCTCTGAGCATTTATAAGAGGAATAATACTTTACTTTTTCTGGTGGAACAATTTTGCTTTCCCATCTCTTCAAAATACCATTCTAGTTTAAGAATGCTTCCACTAGTTCATCCTTTGTGCCTGCCTCTGAATTTATAAGATTTGGAGGCATGCTTTGCCTACACCGTAGTCTTTAGGACTTTGCCTCTTTTCCTCTGATAGAAAGGAATGAATACTTCTGTTTTCTGTGTGGCCTCAATTTTTTTTTTTGTTTTTTGAGACAAAAATCTCACTGTAACTCTAGCTAGCCAGATAATCTGTATGTAGATACACCAGGCTAGCTTTGAAGTCTCAGAGATCCTGTGCCTCTACACCCCCCTTTCCCCCCCAGCAATGAGATTAGAAGGTATGTGCTACCTTGACTTTTTTGTCGTTGTTGTCCAGTTTGGTTTGGCTTAGCTTTTTTTTTTTTTTTTTTGGTGATAGTTTCTCAGGTTGGTTGCCTTGGGACTCACTCTGTAGACCAGTCTGGTCTTGAACTCACCCAAGATCTGCCTGCCTCTCCAGTGCTGGGATTAAAGCCATGAGCTACCACCACCCCAGCTAGTTTTTGTTTTTTAATGACAAGATTGGAATATAAATCTACGGCTTCAAAATTACATTTGTGTATTTACCTTGTATGTATGTATACAGGTGTGTATGCGTGCATACACAGAGAGGAGTCAGTTCTCTTCTTTCACCACGTGGATCTAGGGAATCATCAAGCCATTTCCCTGCTTCAAATTCAGAACTTTTAAAACCCAAACCCTGCATTTTTAAATTCCAGGAGCACAGTGATGCATATTTCACAGTCCTTGTTTTTGACCGTCAATGAGAGAAAACTAGCTGGCAGTCGCAACATAGCAGAGTTTGTAAGGGGGATCTCATCCAGTTTGGTAGGGTCAGCGCATGGGCGCTCTGTAAGTTGCCATGTGAAGGCCTTGCAGGGTTTTACCACGAGGCTGGAAAGAACAAGTGCACACAAAGATGAGTACAAGGCCACTTGAGAGCTGGGCAGTACGGTGTTGCAAGCCGCTGCGTATTCTGCAGCATGGTAGGCTTGGTTGTTCAGAAGTGTTTGGATCTAATCCTGTGGACAGTTGGGTTTAGATCGCCTTGCTGTGGTCTGCTGGCTGGCTGTGAGTGGTGAGAGAAGAGGCTGGCCTTTCTTCCCAAGGCTCTCAGGATCTTCTATTCTGATTTTGATTCCAAAAATACCACGGAAAACAGGAATGTATAGGGATCCTGCGCCCTGGCTTCGATGTTACTAAAGGGCTGCACAGGATCCCTGTTCATCTCTTGGTCTTTTTAAGTTCTAGTTAGCTGTAATAATTTAAAAATAGATGAATAAAAAACCTTTATAGCTTTGGAATAGTAATGTAAGGTCCAATTTCCCTACCTTCACAGTGTTCTAGAAAATGTAATTTGTGTGTTTGATGTGTCTGTATGTGCTTATAAGTGTGCAGTTGGAAGCCAATATCAATATCAGGTGGCTTCCCCCTTAATTTTCACAACATAGTTATTTTTTTTGACAATTTCACAAATGTCCATACTGCCTTCTATTTCTCTGTCTCCCACCCTTGTAAACACTGCCATCACACCTTTTTTTGAGGCAGGGTCTTACTGAACCTGGAGTTCAGTAGTTTGACTTGAGTAGCTGGCCAGACAGCTTTGAGGATCTGCCTGGTATTTTTCCCCACCTCTCTAACTCTGCCACACCTAGCTTTTACCTAGGTTCTGGGGAGTCACTTTATCCAGGTTAGGGAGCACTTTTCCATCCCCGAGAGCATAGTGTTCGCATGGCTTTAAGTTTGTTCCATGTGCATAGAGAAAAGCATCTTGTGTATCAGAGAACTGTCTTTGGGGGCTGTCCAGGTTCTAGTTTGAGAATACTAGATTTTTGTATTGTGAAGTAGATTGCTTTCCAGGGATTTAGGGGAGAGGAAAGCAGGTGTGGGCCCGGGAGGGGGGGGTGCGTTCTAAAGTGAGGGAGGTCATTTACGAAGTATTTCTAGCATTGGCTGGAAAGAGCAGAGACCTGTAAAAGACAGAATTAAGTCATTGTTCAATGTTAAATAATTGGTTTTTTGCTCTTGAGCCCTTTCTTGTAACTTCTCTAGCCCTACTGTAGACACTCCAGTAGCTGCGGCCTGCCATCCTAATTGTTTTAAGAGATGTCTTAGGATCATATCTGAGAGTAGGGAACCTCTCATTTCCCCAGGCACACGTTGTGGGGCAGACAGCCCAGCACTGCACGCATCCTTTCTTGGCTGGCGAGCTTTGCAGGTAGTAGCACCTGAGAGCCTTAATGGCGTGCTTGTTATACTCCCCAAAATTAGCCCCTGGTGGTGCCGAGGGTCGGGCCTACTCTGATCTGGTGAGATGTAGGCTCCCTTGACTCTTCAGAGCTGTGTCTTTTCAGCCACTTCTTACATCCCAGGTAACCATCTTTTGTTTTCTGTGTGCAGATGATTGTGGATTCTTCTGTGGGATTAGAAGCCACGTCTATTGTGATTGGAAAACTCCAGGAATAACGGCAGACATGGACGAACAGGCTCTTTTAGGGCTAAATCCAAATGCTGATTCCGACTTTAGACAGAGGGTAAGTCCGTCGATTTAGTTGTTCTTCAGAGCATGCTACACAAATGTGCATTGGAGGATTTAAACAGAAACAACATCTGACCTAAGTGAGCCTTAATACATCTTGACAGATTTGAGGTGAGTGTGTGCTGATATTGAAACATCAGGTGTTGTGATTGATTTCTGTTGAATTGGCTGAACCAGCATGTTGAAACCTGACGTGTGAAGGCAGGTCCTTGTGCAACACCCGGCCTTTCTTTTGTTGTAAAGCCATAAGGCAATTAGTTACAAGGGCAGAGAACTCTTGCCGTCTCCTAGTGCACACTCACAATTAGTTACGAGGGCAGAGAACTCTTGCCGTCTCCTAGTGCACATAAAGCAGGTAGTTACGAGGGCAGAGAACTCTTGCCATCCCCTAGTGCATACTCACTACTTTCCCATTGCTGGCCCGGATTGTAAGTTGCTTTTCCTGTGTTGGGGACAGCTGCCTCCTTGCTGTGTAGTCGTTGCAGACTGGAAACAAGCAGTTTTGATATGCCACATCTTAAGTGATATGAACCGATTTTGTGACAGGAAATCCACTAGGAAGGAGATGCTGGCATACTTGGTAAATGTAAACAATTAACCCTAATGTAGCCGGTGAGTCTCATAAGGACTTCAGCTGAGTGATGAAAGAAGACACTGAAGAACAAGCCTTTAATTAGTGCTTAGAGACGCGAGTGCTCTGAAGTTTAGGAGCAGAGGAAGGAGGGGTTTTTCTTTCTTCCTACTCCGTGTAGCAAAGAAGAGAGCTTGCTGTAAGTGAGCTAAAAGTTAACCTCACCTAGCATTACAGCTGTATTTGTTTTGCTTTTAAGTAGTAGAAACTTCTTTTAAAGTGGTTTTAAAAAGAGAACAAACCTCCTAAGCAGTTTCTGATGATATGATCTATATCTCTGCTGATAGATAAGTAACTAACCCTTCAAGTATGGCAAATAATGGGAATCTAGATGTGAGTATCTCAGAAACCTAGAAGTCCAGGCTTTTTATATATAAATGGTTTTGTTTTCATAGGGGTTTAAACCATCTGCTTTCAGAGGAGCTGAAACATTGCAGTCTGACCTTTAGCCTACTTTGATGTTGCAAGCTGATTATAATTAAAAGCTTTTGGCTGTTTTATATGTATTGGGTGATTGGGGGTTTGTTTGTGGTTTGTTTTAATAATATTTTTATTGATTATTTGGAAATTTCACATCATGAACTCCCAGCACACTCACTTCCCAGTCCTCTCAGGTCTGCCCCCCAAAACCACCTCCATGCAAAAAAAAAGAAGGGGAAAAAAAAAGTCCAATTTGTGTTGCCCATATACTCACTAGAACATGGGCAAACTCCCCGTAGCCAGCCCCTGAGAGAAAATTTGTCCTTACCCACCAGTACCCACGCTGTCAACTGTGCAAAGCTACACTTTAGCATCCTTATCGTGATTTTTTTTTCTTGTTTTTTTCGAGACAGGGTTTCTCTGTGGTTTTGGAGCCTGTCCTGGAACTAGCTCTTGTAGACCAGGCTGGCCTCGAACTTCCAGAGATCCGCCTGCCTCTGCCTCCCGAGTGCTGGGATTAAAGTCGTCCACCACCACCGCTTGGCGATTTTTTTTATTGATTGGTTAAGGATTTCACATCAAGGATAGAGGCAGGGAGGGGAGCAGAGAAAATGTAGAGCTCAATAAATATCAATAAAAAAAAAAATAAAGGACGAGGGCACCGTGAAAAAAAATTTCACATCATGCACCCCAGTCCCTTCATATCTGCCATTCACCCCTGCAGTGCCCACAAAAGAAAACTAAAAGAAATTTTTAATTAATTGAAAGCAAACAAACGCTCCTGTGTCTTTCCCACCTCTGCATCACCTCCCCATTCACCTTAGTGGCGTTGGGAGCCACCCCGTCACATGTGCCATGCGTGTCGTGAAGTCTCCTCCTTTGTCCAAGCAGCTCTACCGCAAGTGTAGCCTTTGGTGGCTTCCTGTCTAGGCTGTTACCTGGGAATTGAGCCTAAGCAAGGACTCTACTGCTGAGTTTTACTCTAGTTTTTTGTTTTATGAGAACAACTTTCACTAAACCCCAGAGGTTTTTTTAGCGGAGCTGTCTTGCAAGCACCTTTCAGTTTGTTTGTGGCAGCATCTTGCGGTGTCCCCTGGCCTGGCGCGGTACTCACTGCGAACTGTCAGCCGGCTCCTCTTCGTGTCCGCTGGAGTCGCTGCAGCAGCCCGCCGCCACTGGCCTTTCTTCTGAGCAGTTGTTACTGTGCTCCTGGCATAGGTGTCAGTGTGGGGACAACTTTGTGGAAAATGTCCGTCTTCCCACTTTTCTGTGGGTTCCGGGATCGTCTCCAATCACAGACAAGAAGCGCTTTTCACCTGCTGAGCAGTCTCCCCGTCCCTTTTCTCTGCTTTAATTTGTTTGTTGGACTTGTTGGACTGGGGATGGGCAGAGTCGGGGGTTAGTTTTTTCATGTATTTATTTGGTGGGCTCAGAGCTTTGTGAGCCTGCCATGGTGTACGTGTATGTGTTCAGGGGACAACTTGAAGTCTGCTTCTGCTTCCTCTACCATGTGGGCTCTAGGAATCAAAATTCATGCACTGAGCTATCTTGCTGGCTCTGTTATTTTTGTTTTGTTTGAGACTGAAGAAGACAGGATGTAGGCCAAGCTAGCTCTGGATTAGCCATGTTGAGGACGGCATTGCATTTTTGATTTCCTCTTTCAGCCTCCTGTGTTCTGGAATTGTAGGTGTGCACCGCCATGTCTGACACTTTCTGTTGGGTGTTTTGTTGTTTGTGTTAGGCAAAAACTGACGCTGCCCAGGATAATCGCCAACTTTTGGCAAACCTACATTGATTTTTGAGTCCTGGGATTGTAAGGCATACGTACGTCAGCATGCCGAGTTCCTATCCTTATTTTTTAATATATTCTTTTTTAATTCTGTTAGTTTTGTTTGTTTTTGTTTTTGTTTTTGGAGACAGTTTCTCTGTGTGACCCTGCCTGTTCTGGAACTCACTGTAGACCAGACTGGCCTTGAACTCATAGATACACCTGCCTCTGCTTCCCAGGTGCAGGAATTAAAGGAGTGTGCCACCTCCTGGATTCTGTTAATTTTTAAATTCCAATAGTCAACATTTTAAAAAATAACTGTGCAGGTGTGTGTGTTGTGGGACAGGGGAATGATTATCGTGGCACTTGCATGGAGTCTGTTCTTTTCCTGAGTTCCAGGAGTTGAACTCAGGTGCCTTTTTCCTGCTGAGCCATCTTAACATCTTACCAGAGACCAAAATGGAAAGAGTTCTAGTTATTCCCTCCCTCTTCCCAGGCTCAGACACCCAATTTAGCTTAAAACCTTTTGTTGAATTTATTTTGAGACAGGGTCTCACTTATCTCCCCCCACCCCCAGCCTCAAAAGGTAGCTGAGAATGACCTTGAACTTTGGTACCACTAAGACAAGCACCGCCCCACGTGATGCCTAGGATTTAGCCTGGGGCTCCTAGCTAGCCAAGAACTCTACCTTCTGAGCTGTGTGCCTAGCCCTTGCTGATGTTAAAAAAAATAATATATTAATGAGGGTTTTAGCCGATGAGCCCCGCCCCTGCTTGTGAGGGAAATAATAGCAGCAGTGTAATGTTGCCATTGGCCCTGTGTCCTAGCTCCTGAAATGTTCACAGTGGCAGTCATAGGTTTTGTAGAAACTCTGACATTGCCAAGGATTTTAGGGTCACCCAAGACTGCTCTTCACTGCAGTTGTGGCTCCAGACCATCTGTACTGACGACTGCCTGCTGAATCAAGGACTACCAAGTCTCTCACAAATTTGATAATTGGCTATAGGAAGGCAATGTACTTAATATTGTCAGTTTGATATAATTCATACAACTCAGAAACGGCCAAATGGAAGAGATGCCTAGAAGGGTCAAGGGCTTTCGTACCTTCGTGTCTCCTTCCTAGCACCATGAAGTATTCACCAGCTTAGAAGGTAGAGATTTTAAAAGAGATTGGCACCTCCCTCCCCTCTCACCCATCCTAGATTAGTCGTTGGCCAGAAAGTTTTGTGTTTTATTTTGTTTAGCATTTATTCATCCTGGGAGGCCATGTGTGCTCTGTGCACCCTTCAGAGACCCTCTTATGACTGTGTATACCTTGACAGTGTTGCATTTGGTAGAACACTTGGGCTTTTCTTCTGTCTTCTTCATTACACCATCTCCTTTACCATAAGGAAACTGTTTTAAGTGTCTGTTAACTGGTCACTGATCTATTTTGGGGGAACCATCTGGACTTTGCACATATTCAGAAGCCTGATTGGATGTTTTTGCTGACGTATTAAACCCAAATCGTTGTTGATCATTGGTTTACCCCGCCCTTTGTTTAGTATGCATAGGGCATCTGAATTCAGAATGAACCGTGTTGCTTTGTTTTGCAATCTTTCAGGCCCTGGCTTATTTTGAGCAGTTAAAGATTTCCCCGGATGCTTGGCAGGTGTGCGCAGAGGCTCTGGCACAGAAGACGCACAGGTAAAGACGGAGTCTCCATGTTGTCTGGAAGCATTGATGTTTCCAGAAAGTGAGACATTTTAGTTTTTCCTTTGGGAAGTATTTTCACAAAAACATTTTGTGATTTGCCTTTTAGAAAAACTATTAGTAGCATGAAAAGAGAAAAATAGGAAACCAATTTTTGAGCCAATTCAGAATTGATTTTTCAGTAAAACTATCCTTTTTTTAATTTTATTTATTTTTATTTTATTGGTGTTTTGCTTGTATGTGTGCGTGAGGAGTTAGATACAGTTGTGAGCTGCTATGTGGGTGCCGGGAACTGAACCCAGGTCCTTTGGAAGAGCAGTCAGTGCTCTTAACTGCTGAACCATCTCTTCAGCCCAAACTATCCTTTTCTTTATATGTATTTTGCACTGGTATAGGTTACACTGAACTTGTTCTTGTCTTACTGTTTGTTGGAAGTTGGTGAAGGAGGTGACCATCTTATTCAAAAGCTTTCACTTAGAGTATATCACTATTCAGTTACTATCCCTTGTCTAGACCAAGGTCTTGTTGATGACTTCCATAGTCCACCCTGTGTGCTTCCAGCAGACCTCTGAGGAGAAGTCAGGAAGGGTCAGGAAGGGTGAAAGTGGGTCTTACAGTATTTCCCTCCAGCTCTGTATTGCTGTTGACAGAGGCCACATACCACGCTGAAAAGGCTTGCCCCTGCGGTGTGACTTTGCCGTAGTCTCTCTGAAGCAGCAGGCACAGTTTCATGGAAATAGAAACGTGTATACCCATTTCATCATTAGTTAAGTTAGCTTCTTAGGAAGGACGGCAAATGGGCATAGTGAAGCTTGTGGAAAACAGTGAGCTCGCAGAGCACAGGCAGCTCGCTGATGGGAGCAGCCGCGCGGGTCTTTAGTGACGCCTCTGGCCAGAGCTGCTGGTGTGCTGGCCCCAATCCTGCTTGGCTGCAGCCTGGTTGCGTTTACTGGGACTGTTTTTCCTGAACACCTTAGGGTGTCCTCACATACAGCCTGCCTCACTCACCGTCTGTCTGGACTCCTAAGGAATTCTGTTAGAATTGTAGGCTATGTTACCCCTAGAGGGAGTTAGAAATATGTAGTGGACGGCTGTTGGGTCCTCCTCCCATCCTACAAAGGTGGGTTTCTTTATCCTTTAGTTCTTGTGTGAACTTTGAGGTGACCTGAGTCCCTCTACCCTCTTTATTTTCTATTTGCCTATAAGAGAATCAGACTAATAATGCTTAAGTTTCAAGTAAGCCATGCCTGGCATCTTTGGTTTGGTCAGCCTTTGTTGCTGTTTGTCAGCTTGCATCTTCCTGACCATTATCAAATACAGCACAGAGGTTGTTCCAGGGACCTTGACTCCATATTAGCATTGGGGCAGGGGCCTCTACGAGCCCTGTGTTTAGGGTAGGCTGTGTGTTAGAGCACGTGGTCGTGTTGTTTAGAAAATGGAACAGACTGCCACGTGTTGGGAATTGTATTTAGAGCTCTCTTAACCCTTTAAATCCAGGACTTGGGCCTATGGCTGATTGGTAAAGCCTTTGCCTGGAATTCATGAGGCCCTGAGTTAGGTACCTAGTACAATAGTAAAAATAAGTAAAATAGAATTGGTAAATAGAAAGCCAGGCAAGCAGCCTCGCTTTAGAAACTTCACGGTTGTTACTAGCATTTTGCCATTGTTTTCCCTGATTTATTTTCTGATTATCTATTTTTTTTCTTTTACAGTGATGATCACATAAAGTTTTTCTGCTTCCAAGTATTAGAACATCAAGTTAAATACAAGTACGTCTTTCCATTGTTTTTAATCTCGAAGATTTGTTGGAGCAGGCGTGTCTAATTTTTCTGTCCTTGAGGAAACCAAAATATATATAGATAGTAAACGACCAGTGTAGTCATTACATCTGGGCTGTGAATGTGTTTTCATTTATTTAGACCGAGCTAGCTAGTCTACAGGCTTATTCTGTAGAGCACAGACTTCGGTGCACAGTTGGTTAAGAAATCACATAGCTGTCATCTGTTTGAGCGTGAACTGAGCTGCAGATCTGAGCTCGCTGACTGGCCTGTCTGGCAGGCTTGTCTGTGCATTCTTCACAACTGTGCTAATGGACTTTGCCATGCATTTTAGGAAACCAGGTGCCGGAATGCTGTAAAATTCCCTTTTGATAGATGAATTTGCATTCAAAGCCACAGACGGCAATGTAGTCACTGTTTATCTCTTTACCAGGTACTCAGAACTCAGCACAGTTCAGCAGCAGTTGATCAGGGAGACGCTCCTGTCATGGCTTCAGGCTCAGGTAATCCGTTCATTTCATTCTATTGTCGCTAGAGTATTTTTCTTTAAGATCCAGCCAAAGAAAAACAACTGGATATTTTTCTTAGAAATTTTATGATCTGGGTGGCGGTGGTGGTGCACGCCTTTAATCCCTGCACTCGAGAGGCAGGGGCAGGGAGATCTCTGAGTTTGAGTCCAGCCTGGTCCACAGAGTTAATGCCAGGACAGCTAGGGCTACACAGAGAAACCCTGTCTTGAAAAACAAAAGGCAAAAAGAGAAAAAGAAATGAACTGTTAAAATTCTGTTCATGGAGCTTAGTAAAGGAGATCTCTTGGTCCATCCCTGTATCTCAGTACTCAGGAAGCAGAGGCAGGAAGATTGGTGTTTTGAAGCCAGCCTGGAGTTTGAACAAGTTAAAGGCCAACTTGAGCTGCATAGGAGACCTTGTCACATAAAAATAAGGCATGGGCTGGGCCTGGCGCCTCAAACCTTTGATCCCACACAGGCAGGAAGTTGAGTGGATCCCTTCGACTGAGGCCACCTGGGCTACAAAAGACCCTGACTCAGAACAGGCATGCTCTCCCATCCCTGGTGGTACTGGGGGTTAAGAAAGGCCTGGGTAGAATCCTTAAATGGCATACAGTTTTATCCCCAACACTGAGAAATATAAATTCGTAGAGACAGCCATTATTCACTTGCTCATCATGTGACTGGTTACTTGCACGCATGGGTAATTTTGCAGTTTGCTGTGTTGCCGCTAATCTGGGCAATATTGACGTTTAATTGGGTTTTTGCCAACTAATGGTAAATAGAAAAACTAGTGTGCTTTTGAATAGTTTGGATTTAATTTCATGGATATTTCTCTTTGCCAGATGCTGAATCCCCAACCAGAGAAGACCTTTATACGAAACAAAGCAGCCCAAGTCTTCGCCTTGCTTTTTGTTACAGAGTATCTCACTAAATGGCCCAAGTTTTTTTTTGACATTCTCTCTGTCGTGGACCTAAACCCAAGGGGCGTGGATCTGTACCTGCGCATCCTCATGGCCATTGATTCGGAGTTGGTGGACCGTGATGTAGTTCACACGTCAGAGGCAAGTAACTTCAGGCTGACTGGTTCTTAGTGTGTGCTTTGTAGGGGAACAAGCATATGATGAGAGGACAGAGAGTCTTACATTGTTTCGTTTGTTTGCTTCCCTGCCCCCTCCAAGATGAGGTTTCTCTGCGTAGCTCCGACTGTCCTGGAACTCGGAACTCGCAGAGATCTGCCTGCCTCTGCCTCCCAAGAGCTGGATTAAAGGCCTGCATCACCATGTCCGGCTGGCTCTTTTTCCTGTTCTTTGTGTGTAGGGGGGGGCGCGGGGTTCAAGACAAGGTTTTGCTGTAGCTTTGGAGCCTGTCCTGGCACTAGTTCTTGTAGACCAGGCTGGCCTCGAACTCACAGAGATCTGTCTGCCTCTGCCTCCCGAGTGCTGAGATTAAAGGCGTGCGCCACCACTGCCCAGCACTTTTGCCTGTTCTTAAATTACAAATGTACCTCACATCTTGAATTTGCTGACAATGAAATTTAACCCCTCCCACCACCGAAATTAGAGCATTCCATTATTTTTAAAGCTAAGCCACTGTTGTCACCAATGAAGTACGTGTTTGTTTTCTCATAGTTCCTGTGAAATGTCATCCATTCTGAGTGCTTCTGAACAAGTGTAAAGGCTTATGAGTGTAGATGTCGGGGCCACGCCAGTCGTGTGCCCAAGCCCTCCATCTGAGTCTTTATGTGTTTAGACATCTCCTTTGCCTTTTGTTTGTTTGCTTGTTGTTAAGTAGTGCTAGTAATGTATTGGAGTGTTTCATCACTGACGAATAGTCTTTATAGCTGAGGCACAGCCTTAATCAAGCTGTATCCTACAGTAAGTAATAGGAAGCACTGGTTATGGGGTGCAGGAGGCCCGGGGTTTGATCTCTACCACTTCAGTATAGAAGTGCTTAATAAAGAGTGTGGGAAGTTAACTGGCTGTCTCTAGCACTTGGAAATGGGGGTAGGAGGCCTCAAGTTTAAAGCCATCCTGAGTTACTTATGAGAACTTTGTCTCATTAAAAAAAAAAACACACACAACAGAAACACCACTGGAAATAGCTCTAAATGTTTATAATATTTTAAAACTATAACTACTGTACATATAAGTCGTTTTTTCTAAATGTTTAAGAATCATTTTTGTCTAATATTTGGAGATAATTTCACATGCTTAAGATTTCTAAGCAATGCTTATTTATAGTTTTATTTAATGAATTAAGTCTGGCACCAAGGAATAGAACGGAAAAAGGAAACACAAAGAATCACAGGATATAATTTTAGAGCAGATAAATAGGAAGCCATGGTCAGGACTGTTTAACAAGCCTGGAGGTTTCATGTAGAGGAAATTACTGTGTGCAACTGAACTTGGACGTCTAGCTCTGTCTCACAATCTTCCTTGTCTTTTGTGTTTGTTTTTAGGAGGCTCGCAGGAATACTCTGATAAAAGATACCATGAGAGAACAGTGCATTCCAAATCTGGTGGAGTCGTGGTACCAGATTCTACACAATTACCAGTATACCAATTCAGAAGTGCTGTGCCAGTGCCTTGAAGTAGTTGGGGCTTACGTCTCTTGGATAGACTTATCCCTCATAGCCAATGATAGGTGCGTACACCTGTAATCCCTAAACTAAAGATTGGAGAGTTGGTGTCTAAAACTTGTGAGCTGAAAATGCTATAAAATCTTTATCCCCCCGTCACTAGGTTTATAAATATGCTGCTGAGTCACATGTCCGTAGAAGTTCTGCGGGAGGAGGCGTGCGACTGTTTATTTGAGATCGTGAATAAAGGGATGGACCCTGTGGAGAAGATGAAGCTGGTAGAGTCCTTGTGTCGAGTGCTGCAGACTGCCGGGTTTTTCAGCATTGACCAGGTCAGTGGATTTCTTCCCTCTGAATTTTGGGGGATGTCCTTGAACTAATAGTAAACCACTATATTCTGAGAGTTCCAATATTGTGTGATGTTTTTGCTCTTTTGACTTTTTGGAGGGGCCCACCACCCAACTCCTAAATAAATCACACACGGAGGCTTATTAGTTATGAATGCTCAGCCTGTCCTGGCTAATTTCTTGTCAGCTTTCCTTATTTTTATTATCCCGGCTACCTTTTGTCTCTGGGCTTTTATCTTTATTTCTGTATATCTTATTTTCTTCTTACTCCATGACTGTCTGGGTTGCTGGCCCCTGATCTCCTCCTCTCCTTGTTCTCTTGCTCTTCTTCTTCCTCCTTTCTCCTGTTTAGACACTCTGCCTGCCGGTCCTACCTGTCCTTGCTTCTGCCACGATACCGACTGTTCATCTCTTGATTAGGACCATCGGGTGTTTTAGACAGCTTCACAGAGTTAAACAAATGCAGCATAAATAAAAGTCACACACCTGAAAACAATATTACCCAACCCCCCAACTAATATCTGTGGCATTTTCTTTGTACATTTGGTTACACCCATTCTGACACTTAACAGTCGGAGTGATGTGTGCACTTTGCAAGTTTACAGTGTTGATCGTGCCCTGAGTAACAAATCCACCATTTACATTACATTTGACCTTTGACCCAGGTTAGTCCTAGTAACCATAAAAGCTTCATTTTCATCATAGACTTGAATTTTAATGTAATTTTTCACATTTTATGTGTATGTGTGTTTTATCTGCATGGCTATGCTTGCATCATTTGTATGCCTGGTGCCCAAGGACACCAGAAGAGGGGATCAGAGCCTCTGGGACTGGGGTTAAGGTGGTTTTAGGCTGCCCTGTGGGTGCAGGTCCTCGGGAAGAGCAAAAGCTCTGAGCCCTTTCTCCCACTCGTTTGAGACTGATGGGTCTCAGTGTGGTGAGTTAGTCACTTAGGTAATACGAAGACTTTGTGTTCTTGTGTGTGTGTGTGTGGTAGAAATGGAGACAAGGGTCGCACTAGCACTGTCACCGAGCCCCGCCGAGCCCGTGGCAGCACTTCAGATTCAGCTACGGCTGTGTGTGCTCCAGTGCTAGAGTGCGCATGGGCACCTACCAGGTGGGTCCGAGGATGGACCTCGGGTTGTCAGGCTTGGTGGCAGTCCTGCCAGGCCCTAAGATGTCTTGTATTGGTGATAATGTCAGTAATATGGTTCTTGTAGATTCCTTCTTCGTGCACCAAAGGTTCGGTTACCTTCTTCTGCCTTACTTAGTGTCTGGGTCTTTTAAGAAGAGGAAATCTAAAATAGTGAAAGTCGAGCCTTTGTCTGTGAGAGAGGAGCTCATGGATAACTAATAATCGGGAAGCCTATAGCATTGGCAGTGACTCAAGCGGGCCGCTCTGCTAGCAGCCCGTGTCTTTGTAGGAACGTAGAAGCCGAAGTCAGAAAGTTGGGAAACGACTGTTATCAGCCATTACACAGGCAGTGCAGCAGCACTGATGTCACAGAACGGCACCTACTGCGCTGAACAGTTAGGAAAGGCAGCTCTTTACTTAAGGTCTTTCTTGTTTTCCTCCCTCCCTCCTTCCCTCCCTCCCTTCCTCCCTCCCTCTTTGGGTAATACCCACAGGACTGTCATTAGAATAGCAGTTATAGGCATGGTTGAGAACACTGGCTGCTTCTCCAGCGTCTGAAACTACAGTTCCTGAACTCCAGTGCCCTCTTCTGGCCTCCGAGCACTAGACACATATGTGGCACAGATATGTGTGCAAAACACCATGCAAAATATTTCTTTAATCAAAAAACAACATAGTTGCTTTTAGAGTACTATTGGCTTAATGGTAGCAGAAACATTCATATTCTGATCATTTTACTGTCATAATGACAGAATTGATAGCTGTTGTCTTAACATTGAGCCCTGGTTCAATGCTCAGCAGATAAATCCCTTACCTTGAGGTCCTTACGACCGGAGTTTCATTCCTGAAAGCCCTGGTGGAAGGGGAAGACTGGCTCCTGAAAATGGTGCCCACACTAACCCCTCCGTGTCATAACCGATTACATAGTATTTTTTTTTTAAGATTGAGCCCTGTAATTGGCACTACATTCTTGCTAAAGTTCAAGGGCTTTCCTCTTCCCCAAGGTAGGTGGTTATAATTGTGGTCTTTGCTTACTGCTCATAGGAAGAAGATTTGGACTTCGTGGCCAGGTTTTCTAAGCTGGTAAATGGAATGGGACAGTCCTTAATAGTTAGCTGGACTAAATTAATTAAGAATGGGGCTGTCAAGAATGCTCAAGAGGCACTCGAAGCTATCGAGACAAAAGTTCCACTTATGTTACAGCTGCTAGTTCATGAGGATGATGATATCTCCTCCAACATTATTGGGTTTTGTTACGATTATCTGCATATTTTGAAACAGGTGAGTCATCGTGTTCAGTTTGTCTAGTAGATATTTAAAGAGCTGTTAAAAATGGAGAATAAGAAAAAGAAAACAATCTCATATTCCTTGTTCCAAGACAGAGAGATATATAGATATATACTGTTACTTATTTACTGGCTTTCTTCTTTGTAGTTTTTATTTATTTATTTATTTATTTTACGTAAAAAATATAGACAAAATGTGAGTAAGTTCTGAAGTACACTAACCTGGACTTGGTGAGCCATACTTATGATCCCAACACTTAGAATGGGGAAAGGGTTCAGGCCATCGTCTGCGTCACAGCAAGTTCAAGACTAGCCACAAGCAACCTGAGGCCCTTGCCTCAGAAGACACAGTACATTCATGAGGCATAAATGTGGTCTGGGGTTACTCTTGTTTTCTGTGTGTTCCTTTAAACCTGTGTGTTTCTGAACACAGCAACAACTTGTTAAACTCATTGCTGACAGCTGCTTCCCAGTAACAACACAAAGTGTGATGGTGAAGGTTCCCGTAGTGCAGTGTGTGGTGTTCTGAAGACTAGTTGCTTCTCATTATGACATTAAATGAAAGACCATTCCTGTTTTTGTTAGTTTTTACCAATTATATTTAATTATATCGAGGTTTTCTTCATTCTTAGATATGTAATTTTGTATGCAGAAGGGTTTTTAGGATTGCAGGAGCTATGATCATTGTTTTAAGAAACTAAGCATGGTCTAGCATGTCTTTGATCTCAGTTGTCGGTGGGGCAGAGGCAAATCACTGAGTTTGAGGCCAGCGTGGTCTGTATAGTGAGTTCCAGACTAACCATAGCTACATACTGAGACCCTGCCTCAAAACAGCAAAAACATCCTTTACTGCCTTAGAGCTTAATTCTTTTCTAAATACAGGATAAACAATTTAATCAGTCAGATCAATCAAGTTATTTACTAGACATGATATTATTACATCTGAAGTTAGGAATTGACTGGTTGCTATCAAACTACTCAGCAAGAATTTGTGTGTTTTATTTTTTTATGCTGGAGATTAGACCCAGGGATGCTGGGGAAATTTCTATCCTGTCATTGTACCACCAGCTCCTTTGTGTGTTGTTTTAGAAGATACTGATTGCTTAGAAAAAACTTGATAAGCAAGTATAACATTAAAAATAAATTATTGTTTATTTTTATTTTAAGCTTTCAGTGCTCTCAGATCAGCAAAAAGCTAATATAGAGGTAAGTGGCTTCTTTAAACCGATGATTGATTTTTCTTCCCCCAAATCAGTGCGTTTACTGGGGTTCTTCACCAGACTGTAGGTGAGGGGGTTTCTTAGGTGAGCAGAGACAGCTCCAAGGCAGCTGCATCCTTGAGAGCCCACCCAGCTTTGGGTGCTAACTCCTCTGCACAGTGTGTTGGATAATCTTTTCCCAGCAGTCCTTCATGAGTGGATAGCCCTGGGGGGCGGGGCTTAGTGAATCTGTTGAGTTTTAGGGACTTGTGATTTGTTTGTTTCCTGAGTATCGGGTAGCCTTCCTCCATGAAGGACTGTTTTAACTCAGGTTTGTACCCACCACTCCGCCCTTGCCATTGTACCACCTCCTCCTCATGAGATTCCCTGAGCCTTGGAGTGAGTGGTATAGATGCCCATCTAAAGCAGATCAATCTGATCAATTCTTTTTTTTTAAATTTATTTTTATTATTTTATGTGCATTGGCGTTTTGCCCGCATGTATATGTCTGTGTGAGGATGTCAGATCTTGTAATTACAGACAGTTGCAAGCTGCCATGCAAGTGCTGGGATTTGAACCCAGGTCCTCTGGAAGGGCAAGTCAGTGCTCTTTAACCGCGGAGCCATCTCTCCAGCACTCACCTGATCAATTCTTTGTCTGAAGCCTACTTTGAAATGTAGCTCAACTTTTAGATTAAAAAGAACAATTAACAAATGTTTCCTTTTTAATTTTAGGCAATCATGTTGGCTGTTATGAAAAAATTGACTTATGATGAAGAATATAACTTTGAAAATGAAGTAAGTAATTTTACATCAAAGAACTGGTTTTAATTTTATTGTTTGTTTGCATTAAATTAGTATTTTATATTTTAGTTTGAGACCCTTTTAAAATGAGAAATAGTGTTTTAAATCAATCTTGTTTTTACTGATGTATATTAATGTCAGTTTGGGGTAACACTCATGGAGACCTGAAACCTTCACTGTAAGAGATTGGAGAGGCAACTGGTTTGGTCAAGTGCTTGCTGTGTAAGCATTAACATTAGGATTGATGGTTGTAGACAGCTGGATTTGGTAGTGCCTGCTTGTAATTCAGAGCTAGGAAGGTGGGAAGGTAGACCTCGGGGACTCCCTTGTGCATTTGCAGCCAGCCTTGCCTAAGCGTTGAGTCCCGTGTCTTAATGAGGAAGATGGGTAGCTCCTGAAGGCAGTACCTGAGGTTGACCTCTTGTCTGCTCATATGCTCTCGTACATACAGAATCTTGTAAACTGGCCTTGTGGCCTATGCCTGAAACCCTTGCAGTTGGCAGCCTTAGGCAAGAAGATTGCCATAACTGTTGAGCCAGCCTGGGCTACATACTGGGTTACAAAGTGAGACCTTGTCTCAAAAGAAACAGAAGGGAGAGGCAGGCGGATCTCCGGGAGTTCGAGGCCAGCCTGGTCTACAAGAGCTAGTTCCAGGACAGGCTCCAAAGCTACAGAGAAACCTTGTCTTGAAAAACAAAAACAAAAACAAAAGAAACAGAAGGGAACCTGGGATATAGCTCAGTGGGAGAGCCTTTGCTTGCTGCGTGCAGGCCCTAGATTATATCTATAGCAGTCCAAAGAAAGAAAAATAATATTTATTAACATTGAACTTACACCTGACATATTATTGATGATCTTCTCTCATGGTGCATTTACTAGGAGTGCTGGGTTGAGGCTCAGTCTGGAGAGGGTGAGAGTGAAACTCAGCTGAACTTGCTCATCTAAAAGTGTCCAGAGTCACAGAGGATTGCTTCCCAGTGTGTCCTGGACACTGGGGCGTGAGTTGCTGAGCTGTGTGCTGCGGAAGGATAATAGAGATGATAACCAGCACACTGGTCCCAGTCCTCACACTGTTAGCACGGCAGGGGCGTGAGTGAAGACAGTAGAGCCCATGCTGGCTGTGTTCTCAGCCCTGTCCCCTCCTTAGACTGTGTGTGACCCAGGCCTTTGTTAGGATTGCAGGTTAGTGAGCAGGAAGGGATGTGCTACTGAGCATTTGTGATTTTTCTATCCAAAGATGAAAGATAGGAGTTAACTGATCGTTTATGTAAATTTATTGGTTGTTCTTTTGAGGGTAGGCCAGGGTGTTGCATTGGAGGTCCGAGGACTGCCTTGGTCGGTTCCTCCTCCCTCTCCTGGCTGCAGGTAAGGAGAGCAGCTGTCAGCTCTGGCGTCAGTGCTCCTAACCTGCGCCATCTTGATGCTGCACTTAAACCATTAAGACCAAGCTTTTAACTTGTGTTGTAGGGTGAAGATGAAGCCATGTTTGTAGAGTACAGAAAACAGCTGAAGTTGCTGTTGGACAGGCTGGCTCAGGTGTCCCCGGAGCTAGTGCTGGCTTCCGTTCGCAGAGTATTGAGTGCCACACTGCAGTAAGTTCTGCTGTTAGAGTAAGGCTCCTCTTGTGCGGGGGGTGGGGGGGTGGGGAGGAGGTGTGCAGCAAATGAGTCACGCAGCGTCCATCGCGCCTTAAGTCCCTGCAGTTTGTTTTGCTCCGTAGTTTACTTGTGTCTACCTCTGGCATAAATTTACATTGCTTGACAAAAAGGGTTTGACTTTTTAACTCATTCAGGACATTTCTAAGAATGGTTTTTAGTAGCACGTCCGTTTAGTATACTTATGAAACTGCAATCCACGCGGTCAATGTACTTCAGCCATCTTTCCCCCACACACACAATGTTACTTCCCGCTGGGTTGGTAGCCAGTGGGTTTCATTACGGATGGTTACAGGAGCGGACAACTCACCAGTGGCTGTGCCACTGAAACGGTTCTGGTGGTGCGTTCCTGTCCTGAGTATCAGGAGTTATCTAAAGTTTGTCAGATGTCACATACTTCTGTGCCTTGGTAGGAATTGGCAGACTACACGCTTCATGGAGGTTGAAGTGGCAGTAAGGTTGCTGTACATGTTGGCGGAAGCTCTCCCAGTGTCACATGGTGCTCACTTCTCAGGTGACGTTTCAAAAGCTAGTGCTTTGCAGGACATGATGCGAACGGTAGGTACACCAAGGGTCCTTTACTGTGACGTGATGTGCTCTGTGTGTTGTATTGTGGGCTCATGGGTTCTTAATTGTTAGAGCTTGGTGTGTTTTTACGGAGGGAATTATGGATGTTTCAGTAAACAAAAATGGGTCTCTTCATTTTTCCCTTTCCAGTTGGTGACATCAGGTGTCAGCTCCTATCAGCACACGTCCGTGACTCTGGAGTTCTTTGAAACTGTTGTTCGATATGAGAAGTTTTTCACTGTTGAACCTCAGCACATTCCATGTGTACTAGTAAGTGTGTTTCACTCGGTTTTTGATGATCAGATAGTGTTCTGTCCTTGTTCTCTACCTTTTCTCAGAGTCAGAAGTTTAAAGTTGGGTGACAGTTTATGTAAGTCCAGTGCTTAGGAGCTGTGTGTGATGTGCCATTCCTCCTTATTCCTGGCCCCGCCCAGAACTACAACTGGTTGTGAGCAGAAATGCAGTATTGACAATGAAATGCTTGAATCAGAACAGAAACGATCATTGTCTCTTTCTTCAGATGGCTTTCTTAGACCACAGGGGTCTGTGGCATTCCAGTGCTAAAGTCCGGAGCAGAACTGCCTACCTGTTTTCTAGATTTGTCAAGTCTCTCAAGTAAGTATTGGCTTTCAGCGCTCTTGTGGAGTGTGTACTTGGGGGCTCCTCCTACACGGGCTTCTTTCCCTGCTGACTGACCAGTTACTGTAGTCAGCCTTGTTTGCATATTTTTATGCGACTTCATGTAGTGGTATATTGTTTTATAGGTTCTATGCATTGAGTGTGTGATGTGTAAGGGATACAGCCTTCCCACTATGGGATCAAGGTATCACCCTCAAGCCATCATGTTTGCAAGGCACATGCATGTCACTGCTGTGCCATCCCCCGAGGCTAGCGTTTCTGTTTATCTGTTTGGTCCCAGAGAGTCTCTGTCTACCTACCACGTCCTGGGAGTATAGGCTTGCAACGTGATGTCCATCTTGTACATACACTTTTAACCTAGTCTGCTATCTGTAGTACCTTTATACGTACTTTTCTTTTCATGTGACAATACTTCACTACAGAGCAGTTGAACTTTTTAAATTGCTTATATGCTAATTTTAGTAATCAGATTGGCTAACATAAAACTGAGCCTTGTTCCCTTCTCTTTTAAAAGGAGGATTGATATTTTAGCAGCTCGTGAGCACATTACTTACCTTGTTTTCTTCTTGATTTCATTCAGTAAACAAATGAACCCTTTCATTGAGGATATTTTGAATAGAATACAAGATCTATTAACTCTTTCTCCACCTGTAAGTATCTTCTGGGTGTCTTCCCCAGATATCAACAATACATATGCCTCTCAGGCCCCAATTGTGTTTAACTAGTGGGGGGGGGGTGCGTGTGCACAGTTTATTTGGATCTGTTCACCAAGGTTGTTTTGATGACAAGCATATCAGTAATAGAAGGACTTTACAGTGTGGAGTATGTTCTAATTTCTCTGTAGTGTTAAGTGTAGCTGAAATTTAATGGAAGAGAAGAAACTCACCTTGTAGATTAGTCTGTGATGACATCGTACTGGTCATTGTGAGGGCCACTTAACACTAAAGTTCTTGTCTCAGACTGGAGTCAGTGTCACTTCACTAAAAGGACTTAAGTTGAGATAGTTTATAAGTACATTTTGATATACATGTATATTTTGTTTTGGTGGGTTGGTTTGTGTGTGTGTGTGTGTGTATATGTGTGTGTGTGTGTGTGTGTGTGTGTGTGTGTGTACACACACATATTTTTTGAAACAAGGCTTTTCTGTGTAACAAGCCCTGGCTGTCCTAGAACTCACTTTGTAGAGCAGGCTGACCTTGAGGTCCCCCTGCCTCTGCCTCCCCTGCAGTGGGATTAAAGGCATGTGCCACCACCATCTGTCTTTATGAATGCTTGGTATATGAGCCAATGTGGTAGATTATGTTTCCTATCTCTCTTGTGCTTATTCTTTCTTAAGTTAAATGAGAGGCACTAAAATGTAAACATGCAGATAAGACAAAATTCCCTTCCAGGAGAATGGTTACCAGTCCTTGCTGAGCAGTGACGACCAACTCTTCATTTACGAAGCAGCGGGCGCACTGATTGTTAGCAGTGACTACCCAGCAGAGAACAAGCGGGCCTTGATGAAGGACCTCTTGACGCCGCTGATGGAGAGGTTCAAGGTTCTCTTGGAAAAACTGATGATGGCGCAAGATGAAGAGAGGCAAGCATCTCTTGCAGATAGTCTCAGCCATGCAGTGGGATTTGCCAGGTGAGCCCAAATGCAATTAAAATTAAAAAATGTGTGTCTGCATAGGCAGAGCCTCTGCTGTGGGTCTTTTTAGCATGGACACACTAAACTGTTTTCGAAGCTGAATTCCTCTGGTTGTCTAAACCCTTGTCTCTCCAGTAAGTTAAGCTGTAGCTAGCAAAGAAGCTAGGTCATTTGCTAGCGGTGTGTTTACCAGGAAGACTATCACTAACACTCCTGCTTCTGACTTGAGTGTGAATCAGTCTTGTCTTTCAGGAGTTAGCTTAAGTGTCTGTGTAAAATAGCATATCGCGACGTTGTGGTTTAGTATTGGTCCCCTCAAGACAAGGTCCTGAGACTGCTTGGATGTTACACTGTGTCCCAAAGACCACCACGCAGCCATTTACTTCTTTTCTGTATTGAAATGATTGCTAATAAAGTTATATTACACCATATACTTCAGTGCAGGAGCCAGGCCTCAGGTGATAGGAATCATCTGACCGTGAATGGGAGGGATTAGGTTGGTTCCTAAATTTAGTGAGTACTGCATACAGATTACCTAATGGCTTAGTCATAGTAAATACATTTTTTTCCTGAAGATATCAAGATTTTAGAGAAGCAGATAGACTCAGATTGTGTTAACTACTTCTTACTTGTTTAATTTATTTCACATTTGTTCTGTGATGACATCTGAAAGCATCATTTTCCCACAGCCATTAACTAAGGAGGGAAGTTAATATTGATGTAGGAAATAATTTCTGCCTTAGTGTTTGTTGACAATTTGCCATCTGTTGCGCATTGTATCTTTAATACTCTGAACTTTAAAGAAGAAAACTAAACTTGACTGTCTGGGTTTTGGTCACATAGTCGAACCAGCAAGGCTTTCAGCAACAAGCAGACTGTGAAGCAGTGTGGCTGCTCCGAGGTTTACCTGGACTGTCTCCAGACGTTCTTGCCGGCCCTCAGCTGCCCTTTACAGAAGGACACTCTAAGGAGCGGGGTTCGCACTTTCCTTCATCGCATGATCATTTGCCTGGAGGAGGAGGTTCTTCCGTTCATCCCATCTGCCTCAGAACACATGCTCAAAGACTGTGAAGCAAAAGACCTCCAGGAATTCATTCCACTCATCAACCAGATTACGGCCAAGTTCAAGGTACCGCAAACCCTGAGAGTCCTAAGACTCTGGTGACGGACGCATCCTCTGCAGACCTAAACTAGACGTGCACATCTGAGTGTGGTGGAGGTGGGGTTGGCCTCCATCACATTTCACAGTGTTTGTTAATACACGGTCTGTTACTAAGCTTGGATTGGAGCTCATTGATAGGGTTGCCTGGCTGTCCGGTAGGCCCCAGTGGGCCTCCCCATTTTCAGTGCACACAGCCATTCCCAGCTTCTCATTACAGAAGACTGGGATTCAGACTCAGGTCCTCAACTGTGTGTAGGAAGTTCTTTGCAGGCCAAGCCCTCCTCAGCCCCACCTTTGCCTTGTAAATAACCCTGAGTTACCTGGTTACTTTGGTCATGGAGTGTCTAACATTCTGAATAGTCTACTGTCTGCCCCACAGGTAAGGCGAGGGAGATTTCTAAGTTGAAAAAAGTAATTTTTTTGTGTGTATGAGTGTGTTGCCTGCATGCTTGTAAGTGCACCGTGTGCATGACTGGTCTAAAGGATCACCTGGAACTGGAGGTACAGGATATGGAATTGGCATGCCTCCATGTGGGTGCTGGGAAAAGGACCTAGGTCCTTTGCAAAAGCAGCAAGATGGCTTAATCACTAAGCCACCTCTACGGCCTCCAAGTAGATGTTTTAATAAAAACATTAATCACTGTAGTGGGAGAAAAGTACCAGGGAAAGCAGGTGAAGCTGGTTCTGAGTTCTGGCTGTGAACACGTGGCACCGGAACAAGAAAGAGTCTAGAAGTAATCCAGGGAATTAAAATAGGCATGAACTGGTTAGGGAGAAAGGCCAGCACTTGCACAAGGCTTTCTGAGTTCAAACTCTGCCCTGAATGATTTTGGATGTCGCTTTATATTCCTCATTTTATATATTTTTATATGGTAAAAATTCTGCCTTACAGAAGAGGAAACTGGGGCCTAGATAGGTTAAGGAACTTAACTAATGGAAGTCACATATGTTAGTTTAATTACAAAAATAAGGCTTTGAATTTTTTTTTAGAATTTTTTCCCTTAGAAACTTAAATCTTAAAATATTTCTTGGCCAACTTTTTTTTTTTTTTTTTTTTTTTTTTTTTTTTTTTTTGGTTTTTCGAGACAGGGTTTCTCTGTGGCTTTGGAGACTGTCCTGGAACTAGCTTTGTAGACCAGGCTGGTCTCGAACTCACAGAGATCCGCCTGCCTCTGCCTCCCGAGTGCTGGGATTAAAGGCGTGCGCCACCATCGCCCGGCTTTCTTGGCCAACTTTGATCATGATCACTTGTTATTTTATTTCAATTTTTTTCATTTTTCATGGATGCACATGCATGCCAAAGCATGGAGATCAGTTTTTTCTTTCCATCTTTTCATGGTTTCTGGGGGCTGAACGCAGGTCACTAGGCTTGCACAGTAAGTAACTTTACCTGCTGAACCATCTTGCTGACTGACCCACAGCCAAAATTCTAAGATACAAGTTGAACTTTTTTGGTTTTTGGAGACAGGGTTTCTCTGTGTTAGCTTTGTAGCCTGTCCTGGAACTTGCTCTATAGACCAAGCTGGCCTTGAACTCCACCTGCCTCTGCCTCCCAAGTGCTGGGATTAAAGACGTGTGCCATCACCACAGCCAAACAAGTTGAACTTAAGATTCACTTTTATGTGTATGGTGTGTGGCCAGAACACGTGCTGTGCACCATGTGCATGCACTGCCTGGAGAATCCAGAAGAGGGAGTCAGAGTCCTTGGAACAGAAGTTGCTGATGGTTGCATTGCCATGTGGATGCTGGGAACGGAATCCAGGTCCTCTAGAAGAGCAGTCAGTGCTCGTAACCCCTGGGCAATCTCTTCAGCCCCATGCATGTTGAATTTAATCTTGAGTCCTTGGGTAGTGTATCTGTTTTAAATTTGCTAGGTTGTAAATTCCCTCCCTAGAGAGCACAGAAAGACTTTTTAACACACTCTTTCTGAAGCCTCGCGGTACTATTTTTCATCACTTTCAGGGTGCAGTGACAGATGTTCTTTTTTCCAGATTCAGGTGTCCCCATTTTTACAGCAGATGTTCATGCCCCTACTTCATGCCATTTTTGAAGTGCTGCTACGACCAGCAGAAGACAACGACCAGTCAGCTGCGCTGGAGAAGCAGATGCTGAGGAGGAGTTACTTCGCCTTCCTGCAAACAGTCACTGGCAGCGGAATGAGCGAAGTGATTGCCAATCAAGGTAGGGATGCACGCCATGCCTCGTGTCTGCTGAGGTCCCTGTCACAGTTGTACACCCTGTGGTCAGCGTGAGTGAAAGTAAACACCAAACTGTGAGGGTGTGGTCTGGTGGCCCTATGGTTGTCCAGCACTTTAAGAATAGAAATGAGTTGCATGCATGTAAAGCACCTTACAAGTAGTTTGTATTCAGTTTCTCTTAAATTGCTGGTGAGCAGCGTAGTGAGCATGTACCAGAATTGCCTGACACTTGAGTCTTCCTGGCTAGTTGGCCATCTTATAACTGAAAGTAGAACTAGCCAACCATAGTGGTTGTTATTGCACTTATCTGGGGGACTGAGGCAGGACAGTGAAGTGCACAGTATAGGGGCCAGCCTCAGTAACTAGAGCCAGCCCTTTTCTTTACAAGGGAAGAGGGGTAACCTGGGCATAGTGAGTGTCTTCGCTACTCTATTAGCGAAGACACTAATTACTAATCGGTTACACTGTGATGAGACACCGTGGCAAAGACAACTTAAAATAAAGACCTTATTGTTGCTTCCAGTTTTGAAGGGTAAGTCCATGGCAGTCATGGTGGGGGCACGACAGCAGGCACGGTGCTGGAGAGCAGCTGAGAGAACAGGCACAAGGCAGAGAGAGCTGACTGAGAATACGGGGAGCTTTGGAAACCTCAAACCCAACCAGTAACACCCTTCTACCAACAAGGCCACGCTTCCTAATCCTTCCTAAACAGTCCACCAGCTGGGGACCAGGCTTTCAAATATATGAGTCTAGGGGTCCATTCTCATTCAAACCACCACATAGAGCCTTTAATTCCAGTATTGGTGTGGCACAGGCAGGCAGACATCTGTGAGTTTGAGGCCAGCCTGGTCTATTCAGCAAGGTTCAAGATAAACAAATGGATGAATAAATAAAATTCAGCAGAGCAGGATATTAAAGGAGTCCTCGGTGCTTAGCATTTAGGTGGTTGGTTAATAAAAGAGGTGAAGACATTTTATCACTGCTGTAATGTGCTTTGATTAGTGTGTATTTTGAAATGCGTGCTTCAGGTTGTTTTTTCTTTTCTTCCAGGTGCAGAGAATGTAGAACGTGTGCTGGTTACTGTTATTCAAGGAGCTGTTGAGTATCCAGATCCGATTGCACAGAAGACATGTTTTATCATTCTCTCAAAGCTGGTGGAGCTCTGGGGTGAGATGAAGTTTTGTTTTCATTTTTGGAGATTTTATCCTGACCTCCCTCCACCCCCAGCCTAGGACTCAAACCCAAGGCCTCTTTTCCTTTATGTGGACTGAGTGACTTTCTTTTTAAACAAGGTAAAAATTTGGATTCTCTTGGCAGGAGGCAAAGATGGACCAGTGGGATTTGCTGACTTTGTTTATAAGCACATTGTCCCTGCATGTTTCCTGGCCCCTCTAAAGCAGACCTTTGACCTGGCTGATGCGCAGACTGTGTTGGTAAGCACCTAAGTCTGTTTACCGTGCACAGATCTTGTAGAAGCTTCTCTAATGACAGGCTGATTTTGCTTCATGGATTTTTTTTTTTTTTTTTTTTTTTTGGGTTTTTCAAGACAGGGTTTCTCTGTAGCTTTGGAGCCTGTCCTGGAACTAGCTCTTGTAGACCGGGCTGGCCTAGAACACACAGAGATCCGCCTGTCTCAGCCTCCTGAGTGCTGGGATTAAAGGCGTGTGCCACCACCACGCGTGTCTTTATGGATTGTTTTTATATATACATAATGACTTCAAATTAGGATTCATTGAGTTATTTGTTCTGGAGACAGAACAAGGATGTCACACATTTGGTCGGTCATCCCGCCTCTTTGTCGTTTCCCCCTTTTTTTTGTCTTTTTCACTCTCTCCTTTCTCTCCTCTTCCCTCTTCAGTTTCTCTGTCTTTTCCTTCCTCCTCACTTGGGTTTTACTGTGTAGCCATAGCTGGCCAGGATCTCACTATGTATACCAGACTTCCCTTAAACATGTAGCCAATCCTCATGCCTCTGCCTCCAGAGCGTTGGGATTATATGCATGTATCATCATGCTCTACTCTGGGGCTTCCCCTGTGATTAAGAGTATTAATAAACAATTTTCTTTTTGTGTGATGGGTCCCAGATACCATCATCAGAGCACTTCGTGTGAGAGTTGTTTCCTCACCTCTCATTGGTTTATTAAAAGCCATACTACATTAGGGCTGCACTTTGTATTTTTTTTTCTTTTTCTTTTTATGTCTATGGATGTTTGCTTCCATGTATGTCTACATGCCATGTGCATGCCTAGTGCCTCCAGAGGCCAGAGAGGGAGTCAGATCCCCTGGGACTAGAGTCACAGTTGGCTGTGAGCCACTGTGTGGATGCTGAGAATCAAACCCTGCTGGTTCTCAGGAAGAGCAGCCAATGGTTCTACCCCGAGTCCTCCCTGCAGTCTCCAGTGATTTGTGTTTTGCTTTCTTCTGTGCAGATTTTCCTTGCTGTAGCTTGGAGGTGGGAGGGTTTGTAATGAAGAACTGCCCATATTAAAATCTGAAGCTTGTTTTTTGCAGGCGCTTTCTGAGTGTGCTGTGACTCTGAAAACAATTCATCTCAAACGGGTAAGGCTTACAGTCCTTGCTCCTTCCCTCAGTTTATCCCGTATTTGCTCTGCTTTCTGTTGGCTCTGACTTATGCTTGAAAGCTGTGTTTTCTGAAAGGTGACTTCAGGACTGATTGTTGTGGCTGTGGAAGGGACTGAGTGAAAGTAGCAGTGACTGTTGCTGCCTTCACACTGTGGGTCACAAGATAATTTCAGTATTCAATTTGTACAGCCAGATGTCTGTGCCCTGTTTGTTCTGGGTCTGTGTGTATATGTGCAGGCCAGATGTGCCTGTGGGGGAAAGGGCACATTGCTTGTGCCAGCCAGAGGTCAGCCTCAGGTGTACTGGATCTGGGGCTCCTTGCTGGACTAAGCTGGCAGGGCATTCCAGGGAACCGTGGTTTCTGCCTCCTTATCACAGGAGTTAGAAGCATCCCTCAGCGTGTGGGCTTTTGTAATTAAGGTAGGTGTTGGGGTGCTTAGCCAACTAAGTTTATTACTCTAGCCTTTAATGTACATATGTGTGTATGTGTCTATATGTACATATGAACATATGTATATATTTGGTTCAAGATGAGGTTTCTCTGTGTAACAATCCTGGCTGTTCTGGAATCCGACTTGTACACCAGGTTGGCCTTGAACTCACAGAGATCCTCCTGCCTGGCCTCCCGTGTGCTAGGATTAAAGGCCTGCACCACCACATCTGGCTAATTGATTTATTTTTTATTTGCTAATTTACTGTTTTATTGGTTTGTTGAGACAGGATTTCATACTGTGGTCCAAGCAATTCTTTTGCCTCAGCCTCTCACATGTTGGGTTTACAGATAGGATTAGAGACTTCTGTTACTTGTAAATACCAAGTTCTTTCTGGGCAGTCTCATTTTATGTATAGCTTATAACTAACTTTAGGTATTTTCAGATAACTTGAATTAGTTCCCAACATTTAAAAATAAGTACCTTTTTTTCTTTTTCAAAAATTCCTATTTTCTTCTTCTGACCCAGCACAGACCTGCATTTCCTGAGCTGCAGTTAACTGCAGAGTAGCTCATTCCCTGTTTCCGCAAAAGAACGAGACAGCAGCGCTTTCGCTTCTCTGAGCTTGAGTCTTTTTCTTCTGGTGGAAGGCTGGCGGTTCTCAGTCCCACAGCGTGCGCCACCATGCATGGCACCTGTGCTTCCCTAGGTAGGGTCAGGACTGCTGTTTGCACAGAAAAGGGTGTAGGATGAATCCCCTGCTGCGGAATATTATTGAACTGTGTAAAGGTGTGTTAAGTTGTTTCTGGCTTTTGTCAGCGATGAAAAGATGTGGTACATTTGTTTGATTAAATAAAATTAACCTGGGTTCAGGAGGTTGAGCAACAACTAACTGACAGAAGAGGTAACAAGGGTTCTTTAGTGGGGGCTAAGCAGAAGGATGGCCCGTTTTTAGGGAGAGGAAGATGCCAGGGGCCAGCCACACAGCCAGTCACAGAGGAAAAAGGAAAGAAAAGTATAGAGAATGAAGAAAGGTAAAAGCACAGACACAAAAGATAGATGGGATAGAAATAAGCTGGATAGAAATAAGCAAGCTAAGGCCAGACATTTATAAGTAAGACTAGGCTTCTGTGTGTTTATTTGGAAGCTGGATGCGGGCCCCCAAAGAGTTTGGAAACACACAGACACCCTACAATTTCCGCTATTTATGGAGCTAAGAAACAAGGGAAAACAATGTATAAATAACATTCAGTAGTTTAAATAGGCATTTTAATGGGTATATAAAATAGTAGAGGATTCAGACTGCCTAGCTGAACAGTAAGCAAGCCATAGAAAGAGGTGTAGTGTGTCTGCTAGGTCTTGGACAGATGTGCGTTGGTTGGACTGACTTTCTGGACAGAGCATGGTGTGTGAGGACAACAGGTGTCCATGGTGGATCTGGTGGAAGACTGGACTTAGCCCTTCCCAATTATGCATATAGGCAGAAGCAATAGCTTAAAAATGCAATGGGGATAAATGTTAGAAGCTGTGTTGTTGAATTGAATGGCCGGATGGTTGTGGTGTGGGTAGCTGGGTAGGAGAGACGGTCAGGAAACTGTTGGGAGTACGAGCCATATATGCTTAGAACTAAATGCTGACTTTGGCATCCTCACCGTTAGTCTGTCAGAATTTATAAGATCAGGACCAAAAGAACTTTACCTAAAGCAGCAGCAAAGAAATACCCAGAAAAAGAGGCAGATTCAACAGGCAGAGTACGTGCTGTCCTGCAGAGGACTGTATCCCTTCACTCATGTGGGAAGACCCTGGAGTGGGCCGTACCTCTAGCTCAAGGGATCCAGTGTCTCTAGACACACACACTCATTCAGTCACTGAAAACACACACACATAATCAAAAATAACTTAAAAATGAGAGTGCTACCTGTGGGTTTCACCACAGTTAGGCTGTTGTGAAAGGTAAGGGCAGAGAGTCATGACGGGAGACGCTTGAGAGTTGGGACGAGGGATGAGAAGCAGTGTAAAATGGTGATCTGAAGCAGTGCTTTCAATCCATATAAGTAAAAGTTCTAATTCAAACACTTTTGCTTGGTTCTGCTTCCTGGTTTTGTGGCAAGAGGACTTCTTTTTTGGATTCAGTCTATTTGGTGTTCTGCACGCTTCTTGTATCTTCATGGCATATCTTTCTTTAGGTAGGGAAAGTTTTCTTCTATGATTTTGTTAAATAAAGTTTCTGTGCCTTTGAGTTGAATTTCTTCTTCTGTACCTATTATTCTTAGATTTGGTCTTTTCATGGTGTCCCATATTTCCTGGATATTTTGGGTTAAGCTTTTGTTAGATTTAATGTTTTCTTTAACTGATGAGTCTATGTCCTCTGTTGTATCTTCAGCGCTTGAGATTCTCTCTTCCATTTCTTATATTCTGCTGTTCATGCTTGTGTTTGTGGTTCCTGATCTTTTTCTCATGATTTCTGTTTCTATAATTCCTTCAGCTTGTGTTCTCTTTATTGTTTCTATTTCAGTTTTGAAGTCCTGAATAGTTTCTTTTATATGTTTGATTTCTTTTTCTTGGTTTTCTTTAAGTGATTTGCTGATACCTTCCAATTCTTTGTCTTTCCCTCAAATTCTTTAAGGGAATTTCTCTTTTCATCTTTAAGAATTTCAAACATTCTTCTGAAGTTATTTTTTAGGTCATTTTCTTCTGGTTCATCCATATTTGGTTGTTCAGGTCTTGCTGTTGTAGGGTCTTTAGGTTTTACTGGTGTTGTGTTGCTCTTTGGTATAGTGTGTGATCTTACCTTCTCTACTCATCTTTTCCTCTAATAGGTGTGGTTGGGGCTGTCTGAGATTCTGTTAAATAATCTTCTAGGTGCCAGTGAATCCAAAGCTCAGGTGGTTGTTCCTCGTGGTACGGTGTCACCGTTCTAGTTACCCCGTTGGTTACTCCTGTTCCTGGAGATAGCTCAGCGCTCCTGTGCCTTGCTCTGCTTCTTGCAGTTTGCTGTCTCAATACTACTTTGGCCTAGGTTTCTGGCTTTGCCCTGATTCTGTAAATCCTGGTCTGGATCCCGTCCTGCAGAAAAGTCCCTGGCTTGGAGTTGAACCTGTTCTGGTGGAGATCACTGGCTCAGTCCTGATCCGCCAGTGTCCTGGGACTGGATTGGCTTCCAGGGCTGCATTTGCTCTTGGCTTCTGCTCCTGGTGGAGCTTGTTTCCTCAGGCCCTCTCTGTCCTAGGTTGCTGGTTCTGAGCCTCTCCTGTGGAATTTGTTGCCCAAGATGGAGTTCCTTGTCTTGGGGCAGATGTGGCCTAGGTTACTAGCTTTGATCTGTGTCTCTAAATCCTGGTCTGGATTCCCTCCTGCAGAAGTCCCTGGTTTGGAGTTGGGCCTGGAAAGGTTTCTGGCTCTGGTCTACTGCCTCAGAGGTCCCAGGCTCACTGCGCCCAGACCCACAGAGGGGACCTGCTTACTCCCTCAGAGGTCCCAGACTCACATTCAGACCTGCAGAGGTTCCAGGTTCCTGCCTATTCCCTTTAATGTCCCAGACCAATGCCCGGACACTTGTTTCTGGTTTTGAATATTAGAATACAATCTACTTTTCCAGATACCCTTGTTTTGTGTTTTAAAAAGAAGTTTATTTCTCTCTCTCTCTCTCTCTCTCTCTCTCTCTCTCTCTCTCTCTCTCTCTGCCGCACAACAATACAGGCGTATGGGAATGGCAGTCAGTGTGTTGGAAATAAGCAGAATGGGTAGACTCATGGACTAATGGAAAGGTGTGAGACGCCAACTGAGAAACCCTTCAGAACCAATGTAGTGTTCATTCCCCACAGCTGACAGATTCTCTCTGAGGGGTCGGGAAGTTGAAACCTGGCCCATTTAGGTCGAGGGCCAGGAGTCAGAGCAGACAGGCAAGGAGAAGGACTGGTGATGGTAAGCAGAGGAGAGGACAGTGGAGGGAAGCGGCCTCGAGCCTCCCCAGGGCTAGCTGTGAACCATTGCTTTTGTTTAGTGATTTACTTCCAGGTTGGAACCATCAATTTACTAAAGCCCTTAAAAGTTATCAAATGCAGGCCAGGGAAGATGGCTCAGCCATCGGACGCTTACTGTGCAAGCTCAAGGACCTGTGGTCTTCGGCACCCACAAAATAACCAGGCATGGCTATGCACATCTGTAATCTCGGGACAGGGGCGGGGGTGGGGGATGTAGACAGGTGGATCACCTCTGGAGTTTACTCCCAAATTGGCCAACTCCAGATTCAATGAGCAACCCTGTCTGAGAAATAAGGCAGAGAGCAATGTATGAAGACAGCCAGCACCAGTCTCTGGCCTCCAAGTGGTCACGCACAAGTTATCAAAAGCCAGGAAATTAATTGCACTTCTTTTCCTAAGTGTTGGATTTGTTCAATATTTTTTTATGGCTTAATCTCAAAAATTCATCGCTAGGGAGTGTAGAGAGGGGCTGCAGGCCAGCCTGCTTTTTGTCCTGCCCAGCTCCTGCATGGCTAGCTTTACACCCGAAATAACAACACACAAATTGTATTCATTTAAACACTGCCTGGCCCATTAGCTCTAGTCTCTTACTGGCTAACTCTCATATCTTGCTTTAACCCAAATCTAATAATCTGTGTAGCACCACGAGATGGTGGCTTACCAGGAAGATTCTAGTGTACGTCCATCTTAGGCTGGAGCTTCATCGCATCTGGCTCAGAGAGGAGAGGCATGGCGATGGCCTAGCTTTCTCCCAGCATTCTGTTCTGTTTACTCCGCCTACCTAATTTCCTGTCCTATCAAGGGCCAAGGCAGTTTCTTTATTAACCAATGAAATCAACTCAAAACAGAAGACCATCCCACATCAAGGAGGAAGCGATTTTCAAAGTGTCTCCTGGATTCCTTGGTTGTAGTTGGAAGTGGGTAGGACCCAGAGATTGGCGGGGTCCTCTTGCTCCACTGAGTTTACCAAGGCTGGCTTCAGAAGATTCACATGTGAGTGTGCTAGGAAATGGTCACCTGACAGCAGTGGCTTCCTCTTCCCTGCTGTGTTGGGGAAGGAAAGTGAACTGCACTGCTTTTAGAACATCAGTTTTTTCTGGCACCACCTCAGCCTTCCCTCCATGCCCTCATGATCTGTGTTCTGTTCACTGGCAGATTGATAGTATTGCCCTTTGCTGTGGTTCTTCAGTGCTCAGAAGATGTGGCTGTAGACACAATCTTTGTTGTATATTATGTATTACATAATATATTGTTTGTATATAATGTGCACAGATATTTTTATGGGTCATCAAATCTATCCAGTAACTTAATTTTTCAGATGGAGAACTGGGGACTTAGAGCAGTTAGTTTAAGTTGGCATAGAGCCAGGTTTCAAATGAAGAAAGTCTGATCTAGAGCCTATGTTCTTTCCCTAATACTGTACCGCCTTTGTGTGGGAGTGCTGATCTAATCTCTTCGTGTTATTAGTGCCCAGTTGTCTTTTCATCTGCAGGGCCCTGAATGTGTGCAGTACCTTCAGCAAGAGTACCTGCCCTCCTTACAGGTCGCTCCAGAAATAATTCAGGTAAGAGCTTTCGTAACAGATTTCACTGGGAATTTTATTAAATAAATGTGAGTGTATACTTCAAATCTAAATTTTAATTCAAAAAAGTCAGATAGTTATTCGGGAAGTTAGGGTGCATTTAACTTATTTTGCTGTCAGTAGCCTAGAATCTAAAGTAATCCATGAAACTGAATGAGAACAATTTTACGTGTTCATTCTCACTGATCTCCAATACAATTTAAATTCCTACCATTCAGTGACAGGCCACAATAATAGTAACATTGTCTGTAACCACACCTAATAGAAAGCACATTTATATGTCAGAAATACCGTCCACCTCCCCTGAGGCATCTGTTTCGGGCCTCTGGCTCAACAGCTGAGCTGTCCACAAGCCCAGGTGTCCCGCTGCTGCCACTCCCGCCGTGCTGGGGTGACAGGGACATGCCACCATTGGGTTCTGAGGTTCAGTCTCTGGAGCTTCCCAGATGAGGAATCCCCCAACCTGATGTCACATATATTTTCATGGCATATTGGTTGGAAATACTTAGAAATAATTAGTTGTGGGCCGGGCAGTCGTAGTGCACACCCTTAATCCCAGCACTTGGGAGACAGAGGCAAGTGGATCTCTGTGAGTTCAAGGCCAGCCCAGTCTACAAAGCAAGTTCCAGGACAGCTAATACTTTTACACAGAGAAACCCTGTCTCGAAAAATGGGGGGAAAGGGAAATATTTGTGTGTGTGTCTCTATTTTGAAATTATGAGTATTTGAGTAGTGCTGCTTATGTTGTTACCTAGGAAGATACCAAGTTTTGTTAAAATCCGAGTTCATGGGGCTCGGTGTAGCTCACAACCACCTGTAAGTCCAGTTCCAGGGGCTCCAGTGCCCCCCTTCTAGCCTCTAAGGACTTGGGGTGCACATAAACTCATGGAAGCCCATATACATAAGAACAAATAGAGCCTTTTAAAAACCAAAGCTCATTACACTTCCTTTCTTTTCCAATTCTGAAGTATTGTGTGCTTTTGAGGGTGGGAGGAATGTTCAGGCAGGCAAGGTAGCCCCTGCATGCAGTTCTGCCACTTAAGAGACTAGGGCAGGAGTCTGAATTGGAACCTGCGTGATTATAAGTGAGTTCCGGCCCAGCTGGGGCTGCCGAGTGACAAGCAAACCGAAGAAGAAAGAAGACATGCTATAGATTGTCAGCAGTGATCACAGCATATGAAGAAGACGTGCTATAGATTGTCAGCAGTGATCACAGCATATGAAGAAGACGTGCTATAGATTGTCAGCAGTGATCACAGCATATGAAGAAGACATGCTATAGATTGTCAGCAGTGATCACAGCATATGAAGAAGACATGCTATAGATTGTCAGCAGTGATCACAGCATATGAAGAAGACGTGCTATCGCTTGTCAGCAGTGATCACAGCACATGAAGAAGACGTGCTATCGCTTGTCAGCAGTGATCACAGCATATGAAGAAGACGTGCTATAGATTGTCAGCAGTGATCACAGCATATGAAGAAGACGTGCTATAGATTGTCAACAGTGATCACAGCATATGAAGACATGCTATAGATTGTCAGCAGTGATCACAGCATATGAAGAAGACGTGCTATAGATTGTCAGCAGTGATCACAGCATATGAAGAAGACGTGCTATAGATTGTCAACAGTGATCACAGCATATGAAGAAGACGTGCTATAGATTGTCAGCAGTGATCACAGCATATGAAGAAGACATGCTATAGATTGTCAGCAGTGATCACAGCATATGAAGAAGACGTGCTATCGCTTGTCAGCAGTGATCACAGCACATGAAGAAGACGTGCTATAGATTGTCAGCAGTGATCACAGCATATGAAGAAGACGTGCTATCGCTTGTCAGCAGTGATCACAGCACATGAAGAAGACGTGCTATAGATTGTCAGCAGTGATCACAGCATATGAAGAAGACGTGCTATCGCTTGTCAGCAGTGATCACAGCACATGAAGAAGACGTGCTATAGATTGTCAGCAGTGATCACAGCACATGAAGACGTGCTATAGATTGTCAGCAGTGTCACAGCATATGAAGAAGACGTGCTATAGATTGTCAGCAGTGATCACAGCACATGAAGAAGACGTGCTATAGATTGTCAGCAGTGATCACAGCACATGAAGAAGACGTGCTATAGATTGTCAGCAGTGATCACAGCATATGAAGACATGCTATAGATTGTCAGCAGTGATCACAGCATATGAAGAAGACGTGCTATAGATTGTCAGCAGTGATCACAGCACATGAAGAAGACATGCTATCGCTTGTCAGCAGTGATCACAGCACATGAAGAAGACGTGCTATAGATTGTCAGCAGTGATCACAGCATATGAAGAAGACGTGCTATAGATTGTCAGCAGTGATCACAGCACATGAAGAAGACGTGCTATCGCTTGTCAGCAGTGATCACAGCACATGAAGAAGACGTGCTATAGATTGTCAGCAGTGATCACAGCATATGAAGAAGACATGCTATCGCTTGTCAGCAGTGATCACAGCATATGAAGAAGACGTGCTATAGATTGTCAGCAGTGATCACAGCATATGAAGAAGACATGCTATAGATTGTTAGCAGTGATCACAGCATATGAAGAAGACGTGCTATCGCTTGTCAACAGTGATCAGAGCATATGAAGAAGACGTGCTATCGCTTGTCAACAGTGATCAGAGCATATGAAGAAGACGTGCTATAGATTGTCAGTAGTGATCACAGCACATGAAGACTTTGTTCTGGCAAGCATGTACTTCAGTGGTAGTACGTTTGCTTGCCTATCATGTTCAAGACCTTGGGTTCTAAGGCAAATGAAAATGGCAAAGAAAAAAGAAAGAGGTAACAAGGAAGGGGAAAAAAACAAAAGAACTTTTGCCCAGGTTTGTCTCAAGGTTTTGTTTTTTGGGATTTTTGTTGCTGCTGTTGTTGTTGTTGGTTTTGTTTTCTTTCTTTCTTTCTTTCTTTCTTTCTTTCTTTCTTTCTTTCTTTATTTATTTATTTATTTATTTATTTTTTGGTATTTCAAGACAGGGTTTCTCTGTGCCTTTGGAACCTGTCCTGGAACTAGCTCTTATAGACCAGGCTGGCCTTGAACTCACAGAAATCCACCTGCCTCTGCCTCCCGAGTGCTGGGGTTAAGGGTGCTCCACCACTGCCCGGCTTTGTGTCAAGTTTTTGATGTTTAAGTCTGAGGTTGTGTTTTGAGGTGGGCGGCTAGAACGTTACTGTGTACTTTGACATTTGACAAAGTGTAACAGCACATACGTTGTTCAGCAGCTTCTCACACTTCTTGTGCTGTGGTACATGCAACCAATGAAGCTTTTTCAAGTTTTATTTTATTGCTTTAAGACAGTGCATAGAGTGTACCTACTGTGTGGTATTGTTAATTAAAGAATAGTGTTGTTTATACAGCATTAGATAGGCCTCTAGAAAATTCATTTTACATCATTTAGATTTGTTTTTTGTCTTTTGATTTTGATGTATTACAGCTCATGAAAATCAAGTCAAACCAATTCTCACTACCTAAGGTTATATAAGGGATTTTCAAATATTACACCCAGACAAGTTGTTCTTTCATTTTCTCTGAGTCATCAGGGCAAAAGAAATCAAAACCAGTGTATTATCTCAGACTTGGTAGGTTGGTCGCCAGCAAACGAAACAGCCGAACCCCTAAAGTAGTAAGACTCACCAAATCAGAAAGCTTAATGGCAGCTGTGGGGCCAGAAAGACAGTGTTGAGTGGGCACAGGGTGAGAAGAGCTGTGAGATCTGCCACATGCAGGTCTGCGCCGTACTGTGCATGGTGAGCTGTGTTTATTCCCACAGTTTAAAACAAGAGGCTTATTATGAATTAATTAATAATTTGAGTTATACCTACTGTGCAGTATTGTTAATTAAGGAATAATGTTGTGTTTATACAGCATTAGATAGATCTCTAGAAAATTTATTGAACTATATCATATATCATATTGAATTATATCATAGCTTGAATTAAAGAGATTTTCCTATTTCTCTTCCCTTTCTTTCCCCGCCTCCCCTAGGAGTTCTGTCAAGCTCTTCAGCAGCCTGATGCTAAAGTTTTTAAAAATTACCTAAAGGTGGGTATTTGGGGAATGTCCCTGTCTTTACTCAGTGAGGTGACGTTAGAGGGTATATAGTCTGACAAACCCACTCACCTTGGCATCGCTTTGCCCTAAGAAGATGGAATTGCAGAAGTTTTTGTGACTCTCCTTTGAGCTAAACTGTTGGAAAAAAAGATATTTGAAATGAGATATTTGCACCAATTGTCTAAACATCCTGAACATATTGGAATGCAAATGCCAGAGTTTGGGTTTTCTTGTTTTATACTTTTATGATGTCATTAAACGGGTACTAGAGGATGGGAAGAACAAGAAGTTTTGAGAGACACTTTCATATTAAGTTGAAAGGACCTAGAAATACAAAAGCAGATGTATAAATTATTTAATTTCGCCGGGCGGTAGTGGCGCACGCCTTTAATCCTAGCACTCAGGAGGCAGAGGCAGGCGGATCTCTGTGAGTTCGAGACCAGCCTGGTCTACAAGAGCTAGTTCCAGGACAGGCTCCAAAACCACAGAGAAACCCTGTCCCGAAAAACCAAAAAAAAAAAAATTTAATTTCATTTTGAAACATTTGAATGTATAGCAAACAAAAGATACCCCTTGGATTTAACCAGCAAGGCTGTTTTTTACATTCAAAAGTTTTAAATATTATAAGTAAATAAACTTAAACACCTCAGTTGGTACTGATACCATTGATCCCTGCACTTGGAAAATGGAGGTAGGAAGATAACAATTAATGGTCAGCCTCTGCTACCTAGTGAGACCCTGCCTAATAGAACACTTGGAGATTCCTTCCTCATACTTAAGACTGTACCAGCACAGATGACTTTTCCCTGCCCTAGGGGCTCAGTCACAGTCTGCTGGAGCCAGAACTGTTTCTCCTTTGTAGCAAAGCCCTGTATACTACATTTCTGGCTAACAAGTTACAAGTGAGTGGCTCCCTGGCTCAAGTTAGTAGAATTCTTTTTTTTTTTTTTTAAAGATTTATTTATTTTGTATACAATGTGTTCTCTCTGCATGTATGCCTGCAGGCCAGAAGAGGGCACCAGATTTCATTACAGATGGTTGTGAGCCACCATGTGGTTGCTGGGAATTGAACTCAGGACCTCTGGAAGAGCAGTCAGTGCTCTTAACCTCTGAGCCATCTCTCCAGCCCCCGTTAGTAGAATTCTTAAATCGAGAGCTGGAGATACAGGTGGAACACTTGCCTAACATGTACAAGACCCTGGGTACAATTTCTAACATCAAAAAACATAACATAAACTAAACTAAAGAGAATTTATGTCAAAAGCATTTGCTATCCTTTTTGATTCTGACATCATCCCTTGTCAGTTATCAGCATAAAGGGATTTTTTTTTTAATTTTCTTTTTGGGAGGAGAAAAGGAAAGTGCCCGTGAAAATGACTGGATCTGACTTGGTTGGTAGCAGGAAGTCCTGGGGCCCCGTGCTTGGGTGCGTTGGTTCTTATACGTTGGCAGGCTGACTCGGCTTCTCAGTGGCAGAGAGCAGTGTCTCGGTGCTAGCATTTTCTTCTGACTGGAAACAATCTCTGTGTCCTTTCTCCTTATGATTCCTCCCTGTTCTTTTGGATGGCTTCTGCTATCTCAGTGTTCCTTTCCTTGGTATAGCTTGGCTGATCTATCAAGTATTTTTTCGTACAGTGTTCTTACTGGAAATGCTGTTTACTAAGACAAGTTCATGCTTCTTATCTGGGGTTTCCGTTGTTTCCGTGTTCTGATGGCAGACCATGTTTCTATTTCTCTTGTTAGAATCATCTTTGCTGTTCTCGGCTTACCTTTACCATGCTCTGTTCTGGCCATTCTGGTGACGTGACAGATACCATGGCCAAAGGTTCATCCCAGCTTACAGGTCACAGTCCTCATGAGCATGCTCTGGACAGCAACTTGAAGCTGCAACCACCTAAGAGCATTGCTTGCTGGCTCATCACAGGCTAAAAGTAGCTAGTTTTCTTACACAGTCCAAGGCCGCCTACTAAGGGAATGGTGTTGCCCACAGTTGGCTGGTCCAGCCTCTTTTAATTAACAGTCAAGACACTGTCCCCTAGGTCAGATTGATGTGGGAAGTTCCTCAATTGAGACTCCTTCGCTGGGGGCCCAAGGCTATGTCATCTTGACAGTAAAAGTTAAGACAGTCTTCTTGGAAGGCTTTTTTTCTGCTCATTCAGGGTCGTTCTTAGCACTTTTTGGTTTTGGTTTATTTTGAGACAGGATCTCTATTATGTAGCCCAGGCTAGCTTGGAATTCACTGTCTCTTGCTTTGGCCTCCCAACTCTTGGGACTCTTAGGTGTGAGTTACCATGTCCACCCTTCCTCTCACCTAACTTGTCAGGTGAACCCAGACATCTAGGTCTTAGGAATATGAAGTCTTTTAAGGCTTAGGATTTCTGTCTTTGACTTTTTTCTTCCTTAAATTTAACTTTCCACTGTTAATTTTACCAGTAAATAAGAAGCTACCAAAGCCTATCTCTTGTTGCTCATAGCAGTGTTGTTTGTTACCAAGTGGGGACTGGCATTCAGAGGCCTGACAGAGATCTTGCCTGACACTTGTGCTGTTTTTCAACACTGTTTTGCAGGTGTTCTTCCAGAGAGCAAAGCCCTGAGGACTGGATTCCCTGTCCTGTGTCATGACCAGGAGTTCCAGCTAATAATTTATAAAGAATCATGACCAGGAGTCCCAGCTAATAATTTATAAAGAAGCAGCTTTTGTGTGCCATTCACATCCGTCTTTTAACATCGTTTAGAGCGCATTGCTGTGATGTGGGACTTATGTAAATGGGTGTAATTTTTCCCTAAATGTAGGTATGTGGCAATTGCCTGCATGCCAGTTTAAACTGTTTATAAGACATAGCTTTATCCTAGTACCTTAATTTTTTCTTTATATGAAACTCTAAAGTTCTTTATAAAAAAAAAAACTATAGCAGTGGGAAACTGACTCTAACAATTGAATGTAAAGTTGGAAATGTTAAGTTTTATGTGTGCAGACACAAACTATGGGGTAACAATCAAAACGTAATTTTTTTCTGTAGATAGCCATTACATTTCTTTAAACTGTTTCAATGCCAGTGGGTGTTCTATAAGAGAATGGGTTCCTAAATTAGTTGGTTTAAAAGTAGGTGCTGGTGTTACACATTTTTTATAAAAAATAAATTTTACATAGTGAAATATACCAAGTCTTTTCCAGAATTATTATAAATAGCCTCATTTTCCCAGCATAATCTCTCTGATTTCCCACCTAAAGGTTTACAGACATGAATGTGGACACCTTATTTCATTGACTGTATCCTTAAAGGTCACTCAACGGAAGTCTGTTAAGTTAGTCTTTTAAATGCACTAGAAAGAGGCTCTGTGAATCTATGATAGGATTATAAATCCCAATGTTTTTCTATGATATTAGGTATTCATAGAGCATAATAAGTACACTTGGATTTTTGTTTGTTTGTTTGTTTTTGCCTTGAGACAGGGTCTCACTATATAGACCAGACTGGCTTCAAATTCAGAGATCTGCCTGTCTCTGCCTCCTAGCTGCTGGGATTAAAGGTGTGAACCACCAGGTCTGACCACTTGTGTGTTTGATGACTACAAGTACTGCTGTGTGCTGCAGGAGAAGGAGGGCTGGAGCGGCGGGACAGGACCGCTGTAGCATAGCGCAGACACTGAAGGAGAGGCCTGGGTGCCCTCCTCAGCACTGCGTAAAAGTAAAGGACCATCTGAGGAGCAGGCCGTCCTCAGATGCATCATGAGTTTGAGGCCAACCTAGGCCACATGAGAACCTGCCTAAAATTGTAGTAAACAGAAGCCTGCTGGCTTTGAGAGGGAGTTGTGAGTGCATTTCTTAGTGGCAGAATGCTCGCTTGAGGATCCAGTACCACAGAACAGGGAGGAGACAAAAAGATTTCAGGAGGGATTTGTGACCTAAAATCTTTTTAAAATGTGTGAGTGTGTGTGTGATATTCAGTGTGTTTTCATCTGTATGGGGTGGGTGGGGGTTGATAAGAACCCTCTTTATTGAGAGCATCTTCCACTGAACCTGGAACTGTTTAGCTAGGTTGGCTGGCCCACGAGACACAGTCCTCAGCTCCCAGCGTTTATGTGGGTACTGGGGCAGGTCCTCATTCTCATTCAACCATTTATCTGCTGAGTGCCCTCCCCCCCCCATTTTACTCTAAATTGTGCACAGGAATCTTTTTCTGATTTAAGTCCACAAGAAATAGCATTTCCTACATTATAAAATAAAGGCAGTAAAATTGACAGCTAGGAATAGTCTTTTATTGAATGATAAAAACAGATTAGTGAAGTGTATATAACACTTCAGGAAATAATGGGTTTTTAAAAATGGGAAAGTGGGCCAGGTTTGGTAGTTTATGCTTATAATCACAGCCTTTAGAGGATGCTAGGGCCAGTCTGGGCTAGAATGAGACTTGGTTTCAAAAACAAAAACAACAACAACAAAAAAAACAAGACAAGCAAAACTGGGGTTTTCCTGTGCACTCTGAGATGCAGTGGCATCTGTCGCAACAGTGTGATTGTGCAAGGTGTTGTAGTTAGGAGCACCTCAGAGTAGTGAAGATTTGTGTACTGTGGACTCGGGACCCACGCACCACTCACCAGTAACTGATTTTAGGACCTTGAACAAGTTAAATGACTTCTTCCTGCCTTGATTTCCCCCTCAGAAATGGGGAAAATAATGGTAGCTACCTCATAACTTGTTAAGAATTCAATGAGTTAAAACATAGGCCTCAGTATTAACTTGTATTATTGTACTATTGAGCCCACACATGGCTCTCTAAAGCCCTAAAATAGATTCACATGTGTTTAGACCTAAGGAATCAGAGTGTTTAAGTAAGGAACTTCATGTCAATATAATCATGTATAAGAATGCTCATCTTCATTCCTTGAGGTTACCGCCATGATAGGAGACTGTTCCCGTCATTCATTAAGTACCTTATTTTTAAAAGCAAGCTAGTGAGTCTCATTTGTTACAGGTGAGAAAACAGGCGAAAGACATGGGTTTTGTGGTGCCTGATTTATGGTCCTGTGCCTAACCGTTTGTTTCAGTCTCGATGCTTGCTAATGGGATCACAGGTGGCTTGACTTTAAGAAAGTACTATGTGGTATTTTAGTGTGTATCACTTATGTGGTAAACATGTGAAGTCCTTTGGCTTACTCATATTTCCTCCATAATTTTTGAGCTGTGGGTTTTTCTGTTGGCAGAAACTTGGATGCTCATGTCGTCAGAACTGAAATAGGTTTTAATTGTAAGCAGAAAGTGCATTTGCTGTTAGAATGATTTCATTGCCTAAACTGTTTAAAATTCTAATAAAATAACTTTGTTTTTAAGAACTCATTGGGTTGGGCTTTTTTTGATCGCCATTGTGCATTTGATGAAAATGGGCCTATGGAGTTTCAGGTCAGAAGTGGGGACTTCATCCCCTTATTTGTTCCTGGGGGAAGCCTGTGCCCTTACCGTGTGGTGTCTTCCTTCATCATTCTGCTCTGGGACCCACTCTCCTTCCCACCCACCCCCACCCCACCCCACCCCACCCCCAGAAGTTACACCTTCCGTGGGGCTCAGGGCAACCTGGCTGCATACAATAGGGCCAAGGCAGGCAGCACCTGTTCCGGGAAAAGCCATAAGCTGACACCACCCAGGGAGGGCCAGCGTGTAAAGGGAAGTACCTGATATACCAACCATTAGATAAGGTCACCGGATGTCCTGGAGCCCAGGACTCACCTACTCCCCTTTTGCCGAGACCCCTAGACAGATGTCTGCCAATCACCCCAACTTCTACTATGATAAGAACCCTACCCCGACTGGGCTTGGCGCACTCTGTTCTGCTCGCATTCGCTACGTTGGGGAGACGGAGAGTCCAAGCTTAAGCTTGCTTGAATAAAAGATCTTTGCTTTCACATACGAGTGCGGACTCGTGGTTTTTGGGGGACCCCACGATATGGGCGTAACACCGTCCACTGGAGTCTGCCTTGAGCAGAACCTGATCATAGCACAGGTTTAGCGCTTTTAAGTTTCAGTGTTTAAATTCTCCAGTATTACCCAAAACCAGAATGGACATTATGAACTGATACTTGCTCTTGCCGCCAAGTGATGTTTAAAACACAAACTTGCCTCCCAGTCATCTACTCGGCGAAAGCCCTCAGGACCAGCATTCTGCCCACCTGTGACTGGTCAGAGCGGTGCCGAGTTCCCTTAGCTCCACCCGCGGGGCGAGCGCGGTCGGCACAGGGCACTGCAGACAGCGAAGCTCGGCCCGGCCGCCGCGGCCCCGTAGGCCCGCAGGAGTACGCACGCGCAGGCGCGCCCCGCCGCCGCCGTCGGTCACGTGCTCCGTGGCCCGGACTGGCGAAGCCGGAAGTAGCCTGGGGCTCGAGAAGGCCCCGGAGCTGCGGGCTGTACGCGGCGGAGACTCGGCTGGGTAAGAGGGATCGGGCGAGGTCGGCAGGGTCGGGCGGAGCGGGCTGGCGCCCCCGGGAGTCGGAGAGGCAGGCGGGTGCTGAGTCAGTGCGGGGCCGCGGCCCGGAGGGGTCCCGCAGCCTCGCGCTCGCCCCGGCTGGGCCCTGGCGGCGGGGCAGAAGGGCTGCCCAGCCCGGAGCTGACTCCCGGCTCGCACCCTTGGCCCAGCTGACACGTTTTAAATGGACTGGCAACTGAACAGACGTCCTCAAAGGTTGACTCACCCGAGGCTACCAGTACGAGACTTTTTTTTTTTTTATGTACACAGGCAAAATTGCAAATTCCCGTGTTTTCTAGTTTCTCTTTGACCTGACTTTTGGATTTATTTGCCTCATCCGTTTCCCTGGTATTATCTGTCGGTCGCCCCAGGAGAAGGTGTCCCCGAGAACTGTCAAATGCATAATCAAAACCCGACCTTTTCCACTCTGGAACCTCTACTATGTATCGAATAAATGGTTGACGTGAGGTAGAGTTTGGAAATCCTGGAACTTTGTCCGCACACCATGCCACCAAACCTGTTTTATCCTTGGTAACTTTCGTTTTAAACAATTAAAGGAAGTAGACTGGCAACTGCGTCAGCAATAATGTACTTGTTGAACGCCAGTTTATATGCTTGTCAAAATTCGGGGAGCCTCTGGTGGGTGTGCTGAGTCATGCATTTAGTCGTGGGGGGGTTGTTGGAAGAAAGTTTGAAACCATCACTGTCGTGGACCCGTCTTTGTATATTGGTATATAGAGGGCAGGTAAGCGTGCTAAGCATATTTTCAGTTATCCACTAGATACATACAAGTACTTGATACTGTCTTTCATTTAGTTACCTGACAACAAGATAACAACTAGGGAAAGTCTTCCATACATATTTGGGTTTACCACCTCTTGAATGAAATGCAATAACTGGTAAATGCATTTATTACTTATGAAAATGGAGTCTTTTTCTCTCTCTCTCACACACACACACAGGACATCCATCCAGCTAGTGAGTGCTATTCTTATTGCTTACTTTCAAATAGATTGGATGGGCAATTACTTATCTAAATTATACAGGTGATAAAATTATAAAGATATCTAGTGTAGAAGAGATTGGTGAAACGTGGACCCCTGGCCATTTTTTATGTTCCTAACCATCCTTGGATGACTGGAATTCTAACTTTTTGGAAATGGATGGTAAGATTTTTGTGCTCTGAACTTACAGCAGGCTTGAAGGAGTCTGACATGTCTAGTGTTGGTGCCATTTTTTTAATTGCATGCCTTTCCCATGTTAAAAGGACAAGTCACTGTTGATGCTTCTTAAGACTTGGTCATATGACTGGGCTTTAGTGGCCTTTAATCCCAGCACTCGGTTAGCAGAGGCAAGTGGATCTCTGTGAGTTTAAGACCAACCTGGTCTACGAGAGTTAGTTCCAGGATAGGCTCCAAAGCTACAGAGAAACCCTGTCTAAAAAAATAAATAAATAAAATTAAAAAAAGACTTGGTCATATGTACTTGATATGTGGCCGCTTTTTAATGTTTTTTACATTTTATTTATTGTGTGTGCTTATGCATGTTGTAGCACAGATAGTCCTTTCCTTCTGCCACATGGGTTCCAGGACTGAACTTGGATTGCCAGCGTTGGCAGTAAGCCCCTCTGCCCACTGAGCCATTTATTTTGCTAGCCCAGGAACTTATCCTTAAACAGTGGCCGAGGAGTTACTGACTTTTCAGGAATAATAAGTTTTGTACTTCTCAATCACAGTTTCTCTGTAGATGAAATTTTGCATTATGGAACTATTACATAGTGATGATTGTTTTTTGTTAGTATTGTGGTAATTTCTTTAATTTGCCTCTGAATATTTGGGAGGCGAAGGCAGAAAGATTGCAGGTTCAAGGTCATTGTGGGTTATATGAGACCCTGTGTCAATTTTTTTTTTGTAAGTCAATGATTAATCTTTCGGAACATTTGGTGGAAATAAGTAGTCAATTTACTCTAATTGGCAGAGACAATATTAGATAATTAAGGGATTTTTTTTTTAATTTTGAGATGCAAACTAAATTGAATATCTGAAGAAAAAAGGCCCAGCATGGGGGTGTTGGAGAGATGGCTCAGTGTTGAAGAGGGTGGGAGTTGAGCTCCCAGCACCACCGCAAATGGTTCACGACGGCCTCTAACCCAAGCTCCTGGGGTCCGAGGCCCTCTCACCTCCTTCAGCATCACACGCACAGATCCACGCACATCCACAAAAGTCCCATCATTCTGGAGGCCAAGGAGAAAACCAGGCTGGGTTATATAGAGAGCTCAAAGCTAGGCTGGGAAATATGGCAACACTATCTCCAAAGCATAACAAAAACAACTGAGGCGGATTTCTGTGAGTTCGAGACCAGCCTGGTCTACAGAGCTAGTTCCAGGACAGGCTCCAAAGCCACAGAGAAACCCTGTCTCGAAAAACCAAAAAAAAAAAAAAAAAAAAAAAAAGAAACAAAAACAACTGATTGTGTGTCGGTGGGTTAATATTGTGGGGCTTTTTTCCTATAGTGCCCACACAGTGTTTTATCCTCTAATGTGTTAGGTTCATCTTAACACTGGACTCTTGATGCAGTTCTGCTTGGCAGTAAATAATAATAGGCCTACTTCAGACTAGATGTGGCTGGCATTTGTTTCTTGGCTGTGTTTATTTCGTTAACAGCACACATACAAAACTCTTCTTTCCCCTCAGCGTGAGGAGAAGCGCCCGAGCGAGCCGAGATGCAGAGCACGTCTAACCATCTGTGGCTCTTGTCTGATATCCTAGGCCAGGGCGCCACTGCAAATGTCTTCCGAGGAAGACATAAGGTACGTACAGTGCTGTCCCTGTTTTCCTCGCTTTGTTTCCCTCTGACCAGCACATTTATATGAAAACCTTTGGCTTTGTGATGTTGACTTTTTGGAGGGGGGAGGGGATGTCTAAAGAAAAGGGATTTTTATGATTTTTGTGATTATTGAAGATTTAGTTTGTTTGGGGGCAGTGCTAGCGTTTATGCATATACAGAATGGAAAAAACTGGAAGTTGATTGGAAAGTGTTTCTGCCTTCCTACTTAACTTCCCAATGGTGGGAGAGATGGTGGGTAGGCAGATGCCACAGAATCACCCACGGGTGATTCTCATCTGCTCAACCAAGGGCTCATGCTGTCTCTAAAATAACATGCTACACAGTAGATTGGAGTGAAAAGAGATTCTCAACATGGAAACCAGAGTTAGTAGGCTGTGTCCTAGGGTGAGACATTCTGACCCTGGGAGAAGTGGGAGTGGGATTAAAAGGATTCCAGCAGCAGGTCAAGAACCCAAACAGTTGTATTGGAGGATAAATTAGGGATAACCACTAGAATAATTTAAAATGAAGAAATCAAAGATAAATGTGAAAAAGGCTAGAAAAATAATCAAGTAAGGATTTCTTTTACCAGTCAAATAATGACTGATTTTTTGGCACTTTGAATTTACTTGAGTGATGTTCGGAGTTGTAATTGTTATTTTCAGATAGAGGAATGCTGAACGTCTTAGTAGGGAGGACTCTTCTATTTTCTTTGAGACGAGCATGCGTGGATGAGAATATGGTTATAAACAGCTGTGTGGCTCATAAAGAATGAATCATAACTGGCACATGGGTGGCTTTTAGCAGTTTCCTCCTGACTCTGGACTGTGCAGGGGCTCTGGGTCCTTATTTAAGTTCACTTTGCACATGCTTGGATATTTCTTTGCTAGACAAGAGTAGCAGAGTTTAGTGTTGAAAGCACATCTGACCTTCTGCCCTCCTTTGTTTCAATTACTGAACTGGTTATTTTGTGTCAGGAGCTGTGGTGGGCCTGGAGTTGTTACATTGTAACTAGTGAGCAGCGCCTGCACACCACAAGTTTGATTTTGTATGGAAGTGCCTTTAGAAAGGATATAAGTTGGAAACTAAATGACAGTCAGTAGTGATAGTTTGGTTGACGTGTGTTTAAAGTGCTGGCGTTACTAGATAGTTTATGTCCTCTGGTCCTGTGCCCTACTTAGGCACTCAGTATGCTTTGTGTAAGTGCCTAGGCATGACCAATCCTCTGAAATGTTCACTGAATGAAAGAATAAATGAATGGATAAAGTCAAATTAGATCCCCTAAGGCAGCATAAAGTCCTTAAAGAAACAAAGGTGCACTTTTAAAAATATATTGTAGAAACCTAAAATAACAGATTTGAGGAGGATAAGAATGGACCTAAGAGGTTCCTATGATCCAGTTTATTATTTAGTCATTAATCCCTCCAGAGATATATTTCCAGAAACTATGATTGTTCTTAGTGACATCAGTGTCAACTTCAAGTATCTGAGACTGTACTAAAAAACAGGATTGTAACTGAAAGTTTTTCTCTTCTGCCTGCCAGTTCCTGAATAACCACTCTGAGGCTTAATATTAATTGCAAACTGTTTGGCCGATGTCTCAGGCTTCTTACTGGTCAACTCTGCACATAACTTAACCCATTTCTAATAATCCATGCATCGTCACGTGCCCTGTGGCTTACTGGGAATGCTCTGGCATCTTACTCTGGTGGCTGTGTGACTCCGCCTTCTTTCTCCCTCTAGCTCTGCTTGGATTTCCCTCCCACCTAGCTATATTCTGCCCTGCCATAGGCCAAGGCAGCTTCTTTATTAACCAGTGGTAATAAAATATTCACAGCGTTAGGAGGGACATCACAGGATGTGGGGTGTGGCTGAGAGATGACTCAGTGGTGAAGAGCACAGGACCTGAATCCAGTTCCCAGCACCCAGTGTCTCACACAGGTGGCTCACAGCTGCCTGTAACTCCAGCTCCAGGGGACCTGATGCCTCCGCTCTCCACAGGCATCTGCACACACTCAAGTGCCCATGATAGAAACAGGAAAATTAGTGGTGAAGGTACTGGCTGTTCTCACAGAGGGTTTGGTGACAGCATCCACACGGCAGCTCACCATAGTTTGTACCCATTTTCAGAATTATGCTTTCTTCTGCCCTTCAAGAACACCAGCAAACACATAGCATACATGCATGCAAAACATGAATCCTCATAAAATAAATATAATAATAAAAAATAAAAATAATTTTTAAAAAATCCTGCTTCCCCTTTAAAGCTTTTTTGATGATGATATTCACCCTTTTGTGTATTGCTAGGATACCATGCTCTTAAATGTACTGTTATTAAAAGCATACCACTTATTTAATCTTTAAGGCAGTTTTATTTACAGATGTGTGGTCTATGTGTACAGGCACACTGCCATAGCATACATAGTGGAGGTCAGAGGGCAACTTTGATTCTGGGGATCGAACTCAGGTCATCAGGCTTGCTCGACAAGTGCTTTTATCCACTGAGCCATCACTGTGTTCCTTAGCTTAATTTTTCTTATTAAAGTTGTCACTAGCTACTGTTATATCAGATGGAATATATGGGCATGATAACCGTGGTCAAGGTGATGAGAGGTGGCTTGATGGAACTCTTATAACTTTGATTTGTAGCAGTGGATGGCAGGTGATAAGTTGTAACAACTTAAGTCTGATCATCAGGTCATGGTGGAAAGAGAAAACTGGCTGCTGCATACTGCCCTACCCATACCCATACCTATCACATACCCGTCACACCCACAGTAAAATAAAGAACTGTAACCAAATGTTTTTAGGGAAAACAATCTGTTAGACTGAGTGTGAGATAATTATAAAGAAATATACATTTCTTTGTACTTGGTGTGACTTGGGCAGTGGGGGTCATTTAGACTCGGTGGTTCAAATTTCCATATAGACAGGATTATTGGCAACAGAAAATGGTTTTAAAGGTGGTGCTTCTATGCTGAGAGGAGGACAGTTGGATCTCTGTCCAAAGGAGAGCACCAATTCAGGGACCTGGCCTGTCCTTCAGCAGACCATGCTTGAACTCCCAGGGAGAACTGGCTTTGAGGAAATTGAGCTTTAATAAAAGGGGAAGTGAAGCTGAATGCGGAAAGCCTGGGGCTGGCCACCAGGGGAAGCTTTCTGGTTCTGGGGGCTGAAAGGAATTGGGGGGTGGGGCTGGATGAGTTCAGAAAAAGGTTAGTTTTGTACTCCTAAAAAGCTGCGAGATCGCATGTCATCATGACCTAAGCACTGGAAAAGGGCTGCAGGGATTCGGCTGCGTGTCATGCCAGTAGATCCTTGCTCCCCAGAGGTCGCTGACGAAGGAGCGCACTGTCCCCACCCTGACATCTAGGTGTGCTTGGCAGCAGTGGCATGATCCAACTAGGAAGTCCACTTTACCCTGCAGCAGCATGGTCCAGCCAGGAAGTCCACTCTGACCTCGATTCTCAGGCTCCTGCTTATCAACACAGACATTAGCATAGCCAGTGACAAAATGTCTGAAAGTTGAATTGCATAGCTTTGATAATGTTGATAACAGTTTGGTAGGTAGAGTATAATTTTCCACCTCTTTGTTCTTATTTGCAAATGTTTGGCTTTGGGAAACCGTTGGAGTTTCACTTTCCTTTTCTTGTCCAGAAGTTTCCCTTCTGACACTAGAGCTGCTTCCTTCTGCTATGTGAATACTGTTTTTGCCACTAGTGTACCGTTTGTAAGTTCTGTTCATAACGTCAAAAACAGTGACCTTTGGGGAATTCCAAATTCTTTGCCTTTTAGACTTGGGAGCTCTGGTCTCAGAGCTTGCTTGGTCTGAAGGATGCAGAGTGCTGAGAATACAGATTGCTATAGCATGTTAGTGGCTAACTCCTTCTTTTCCTCTGTCTTTTAGAAAACTGGTGATTTATATGCTGTCAAAGTATTTAATAACATAAGCTTCCTTCGCCCAGTGGATGTTCAAATGAGAGAATTTGAAGTATTGAAAAAACTCAACCACAAAAACATTGTCAAATTATTTGCTATTGAAGAGGAGGTAAGTATCTAAGGTTGCCCTTGTGTATTAGTAATTCCCACTCAGAAGACAGGATCTAGCAAAGGGGTCACAAACACCATGTAACCAAGGGTTCTGTCCCCAGCATTTCAGTAGCCAGAGAATAGAAACAAAGTGTCAAGAATGAGAACAGAAAAGGGCATAAGGAGATGTGTAAATATGATCCCTCATGTTATATACAAAAAAAGGAAAAGAAAAATAAGCTGAAGTAAAGTCCACATAATTATAGAAAGAACAAGGACTGGCGAGATGGCTCAGCAGTGAAGAGAACTTGCTGCTCTTCAGAGGACCAGGGTTCAGTTCCCAGCATCCACAGCAGGCAGCTCACAGCCACCTGTGACCCCAGGTTTGGAAGATCCAATGTTCTAAAGAATTGATATTAGAGAACATGGCAAAAATTAAATACATCATTAGGAAAAGTATTCTAGAAATACTCTACAAATAATGAAATAGTGATCTTTTTACTTTTAGACATGGATATTCAACAAAGATCTCTTAAAATATTAAATTATATATTCTTTACAGTTCATTCTTAATGATTATTTCTTAGGGTTGATCAGGTATGAATTAAAGTTTCATGCATTAAAATGTGAATTGGTATCAGGATGTTATAGTAAAGACTGATTGAAAAGCTAAGTCGTTAAAATGTGGGGTAGCTAATGAATGTTCAGGATTGGCTCAGAACTCCCCAAGACAAAGTTCTCAACACAAAGCCAGGCATAGTGGTGCAAGTCTTTGACCTTAGCACTTGGGACACTGAGTCAGAAGAATTTCTGCAAAAGCCAGACGAGCCTAGGCTGCAGAGTGTCTGACATTATTTCAGAAAACAAAGATAGCAACAGAAAAAGAGAGCAGCCTTCCAAACTGCCAAGGCTGTGGAAGGACTCTGTCACAGTGCCGCCCTCACCTCCGACACCAGCCGAACAGGGGTGTCCAAGGCAACTCTTCCTACAAACCACAAGTATCAGGAGTTCTTAGACATTTGATAATTTCAATTATCAAATGGATGGTGAGTCACAGGACCCAGAAAAGTTCCATGCTTTTTATTGTATAATAGCACAAAGATACAAATTAGAGCAGCCACGGCAGGGTAGACTGTGAGCTGATTCCAGGCATAGACATGTTACCCCGAAAGACCACCCAAGCCTTTGGTGGAAGATATTTCTTCTGTTCATTTGTTTAGTTTTTTGATTTTTCGAAATAGGGTTTCTCTGTGTTAACTGTGGCTGTCCTGGAACTCACTCTGCAGACCAGGCTGGCCTTGAACCCACAGAGATCCACCTGCCTCTGCCTCCCGAGTGCTGGGATTAAGAGGATCATGTTCTGCCTGCATGACTGCATGGCAGACCTTTGGTCTCTACTTCTTCTTCAAGTCATAACACGTATTCTGTTTTAAAGCCTCCATAAAAATCACATTGCTTGCTGATTGAAGTGGTGTATTCTTATAACACAAATCTTAGGAAAATCAGGGGTTCAGGGAGAGCCTGAACTGTGCAGTAAGAATATGTCTTGATTTCTTTTTCTTTTTTAAAGTGTAATCTAAACACTCAGGATGCTGAGACATGAGACAGGAGGATTGCTGGTTTTAGGCTAGTCTGGACTGTAATGTACCTTATCTAAATTTTAAAAGAAAAGAAAAATTGGCTGAAGTCCTGGATCAAAAACACTTCTTTCAAACAGATTTCAAGGGCCATAGGTTATTTCCAAAAGAGAAAATTAGCTGATCGTGGTGGCAACACACATAGATTTTTTTGTTTTATAATTATTTCTCTTTTCATGACTACTGAACAGAGAAAATAAAATACATTATGGAAGTATTTTGGGGGCTGTGTTAAAAAAGTTTTAAAGAATCAAGAATTAATACTAGATTTTATTAATTAATACTAGATTTTAAAATTTATTCAAATTTTAATATTAGATTTTAAATTTTATTCAAAATTACAGATTTCTAAAAAATGGTATATATCATATGATCACTGTATATTATGTAGTTCAATGAGGTTCCTTCTTTTTATAAAACTGTTATATTATCTGGGTGGTGGTGGCGCACGCCTTTAATCCTAGCACTGGGGAGGCAGAGGCAGGTGGATCTCTGTGAATTCGAGGCCAACCTGGTCTATGAGAACTAGTTCCAGGACAGGCTCCAGAAAAGCTACAGAGAAACCCTGTCTCAAAAACCCAAAAGCAAAAAAAAAGAAAAAAAGAAAAAGAATAACAATATCTTTCAGGAAAAAAAAAAAAAAGAAGAAAAAAAAGAAAAAGAAAAGAAATGGCTGTTATAATAATGACATTTGAAATGGCTGAGATGGGAATGCGCAAACCAGAACTTTACTGAGACCCAACCATTCTGCTATCCAGTTTTGTTTCTTTTTTCCTTTTCTTTAAATTTTGTTTTTATTTTTAGTTATGTGTATATGTGTACGTTACTGGCGTAGGTACCCTTTCAAGCCAGAAGATGATGGTGATGGTATTGGATTCCTTGGAGTGGATTGCAGGCAGCCACCGGTGAGCTGCCTGACATGGGTGATGGGAACTGAACTCGGGTCCTCTGGAAGAGCAGTACATGCTCTTAACCACTGAGCCATCTCTCCAGCTCACCCATTGCTTTTTAAAACTAGGACTCCATTCCTTGAAGTAAAAGTAGTTATCATAAGGAGATTTCCCTGTGTATGTTGTTGTGCAGAAGAAACAAAATGATTTGAAGGAAAACATTCAACAGTGCATCCGTAATCTTGTGGTTCAGTTTCAGCTAGTCGTCACTGGTTTGACTTTCAAACAAACTCCACTTTAGTTTATATATAATATAATATGTCTGTATATTAAGTTTTGGGTTTTTTTTGTATATGTATGCTCACATGTGTTCCAGTGCCTGGGGAGAATAAAAAACATTGGTGGATGCCTGGGGCTGGAGTTAGAGGCGGTTGTGAGACACCCAGTCTGAGTGCTGGGAGCTGAACTCAGTTCTTCTGGAAGAGCAGAAGTGCTTGTAACTGCTGAACTCTGTCCAGCCCCCCGCACACACTTTATTAAACAGAAACTGGAAGCTGCTTATTATATAAACAAATTATCAGTACTGGAGTCACAGTGATTTTGTCATTGCAGCACATCCTGCCTTTGAATAGGGTCAGGCAAGCAAGTGCTGCCCTGGAATCAGATCTGGTCTTGATTGTTTTCCCATTGATTCTCAGTCAGTGACGTTTGTTTTGCAGACAACGACGAGACATAAAGTCCTTATTATGGAATTTTGTCCTTGTGGGAGTTTATACACTGTTTTAGAGGAGCCATCCAATGCCTATGGACTACCGGAATCGGAATTTTTAATTGTTTTACGAGATGTGGGTATGTTTATTTATGTGGTTTTTACATGTTTATTTATATTGTTTCAAACATATATTACTTAAAGATTAGATTGAAAAATTTATTTCCTACATTCAAAGCAAAAAGACTTTTATACATGTTTTCTTAGAAATCACATCAAAAGCACAAGTACCTAAAAGGAAAGTTAGATAAATTAGACTTTATCACCATTAAAAAATTATTTCAGGGCTGGAGAGACGGCTCAGCTGCTAAGATCCCTGGCTGCTCTTTTAGAGGACACAGGGTCAGTTTCCAGCAGCTCGTAAGCATGTGTTACTCCAGCCTCCACAGGCCCCGGGCATGCATTTGGTGCACAGATACACATGCAGGCAAAACACACATGTATAAAATAAATAAAAATTTAAAAGCCACAGCTTATTGGAGACAATAACTGAAAAAGAGAGCCCATGGGACATAAGAGTTTTTGTAGGTCACATATAAGCTATCTTGTTCAGACACCCTACCAAAAAGAGCTTTAAAATTTGTCAGAGGACTTGACCAGACATTGATAGACAGATGGCCGGTGAGTGCATTAAACAGTGCTCAGCATCGTTAGTTTCTAAGGAAGCTGTATTGAAGAGCCACTTCCTACCAGAAGATGGACAAATTGGATACTAAGAACCAGCACTGGCAAGTGGAGAGTGGGGTCTGTGTGTGCTGCTGCAGCAGGCTGTAGAGTGGTCCAGCCCTTAGGAAATAGTTCAGCAGCTCCACAAAAGACTAAATATGAATAACTGTACACTGCAGCAGTTCTGACGGGTATACCCAAAGAATTAAAACACATCCACATGACAGTTTTACGTATCTGTGTTTGTTGTAGCATTATTTGTAATAACCAATAAATAAAATCAGGACAACGCAAATACCCATCAACTGACAAATGGATTAAGATGTTGTACATCCATAGAATGGAATATTACTCATTCATAAAAAGAGATGAAGCCACGTATGGTGGGGCAAGTCTGTACTCCAGCATGTGGGAGGTAGTGATAGAAAGGTCAGGAGTACAAGGGTGTCTGTCCTCTGCTACATGCCAAGTTCAGGACAAACCGCCACTCCATGAGACTTCCCCACCCAAAAAGCTCAGTGTGTGTGTGTGTCTCTCTCTATCTACTCTCTGTCTATCTCTCCCCTCTATCTTCTGTCTCTCTATCTTTATCTTCTCTCTCTCTCTCTCTCTCTCTCTCTCTCTCTCTCTCTCTCTCTCACACACACACACACACACACACACACACACACGCACACACATACACATGCTTACTGTTATAGTCTGATTCTTCTTGTTGCAATAAACATGACCAGAAGCAACCTGGGGAGGAAAGGGTTTGTTTGGCTTATACTTCCTGATCACAGTCCATCATTGAGGGAGCAAAAACCAAAAGCGGGAACCAAAGCAGAAACTGAGGAGGAGGAACACTGCAGGAAAATGTTCCTCAGGCTCATTTTCAGTCACTTTTCTTATACCTCCCAGGCTACCTGTCCCAGGGTGGCACTGCCCACAGTGAACTGGGCCCTTCCACATCACTCAGCAATCAGAAAATACCACAGATGTGGCTAAAGGTCAGTCTGATGGAGGCATTTACCAACTGAGGTAACTCCAGTTTGTGTCAAGCTGGCAGAAACTAATCACACATACTGTGTGGTAGTTATCATGTACTTGACCCCCATGAGCTGGTTTTATCCTGTAGAGGATTACAGCTAAGAGATTGCATGAATTTCAGAAGAGACTTTGAACATTGCACTTTTCAATATTGCTGAGACTGTGAAAGACGACGGGGACTTTGAAGTTGGACTAAATGCATTTTGCTTTATGATATTGTTATACATCTGTGGGGGCTGGGAAGTGGAATGTGGTGGTTTGAATGTAATTGGCCCCCATAAACTCCTAGGGAGTAGCACTGTAGGGAACTGTGGCCTTGTTGAAGTAGCTGCATTACTGTGGGGTGGGGAGGTCTCTTTTGCTTAAGCTTTGCTCGGTGTCACAGACCACTTCCTGTTGCCTTCTCATCAAGATGCAGCCAGCACCATGTCTATCTACGCGCTGCTATGCTACCAGCCATGATGATAATGGACTGACCCTCTGAAAATGTAAACGAGCCACCCTAATTAAACTTAAAAAGTTTCCTTTATAAGAATTTCTGTGGTTATGGTGTCTCTTCACAGCAATAGAGACCCTAACTAAGACACATACATTAAAAAAAAAAAGTCTTAATTGAAAAGGAAAAATGAAATTTTGATGATGCTAAAATGTGAGTGAATCTTGAAAGAAACAAGAGACAAAAGATCACAGTGTCATGTAATCCCACTCACGTGAAATGTACAATACAGGACAAAAAGCCGCTGAATGAGCGTGCTCAGAGGACAGAATATGAGAGCGCCTGCTAGTGCCTGCGGGGCTGCTCTAACCCTCAGAGAAAAAGTTGTCGCTTGGAGCATGATAAAACTGTGCTGGTGCTGATGTCAAGAGTTGTACAACTCTATTAAAAACTATTGAATGATATACTTTTTAAAAATGAGTGGTAAGTCATAATAAATACACACACACACATATTTCATTTATCCCGTTATTTTTTAAAAGACAAGTAACACCTTCTTGGAAAGAAGTAGTCAAATGTTTGAGGAGGCCCGAATGTAGTAAGTGCCTTATCTGGTGACCCTGCCTGTCAGCCCCACGGTGTTAATGTGTTAATTCCAGCAGTGTCAATGCCTTTGCCCTTAAGAACACGGACTGAGCCGGGCGGTGGTGGCGCACGCCTTTAATCCCAGCACTCGGGAGGCAGAGGCAGGCGGATCTCTGTGAGTTCGAGACCAGCCTGGTCTACAGAGCTAGTTCCAGGACAGGCTCCAAAGCCACAGAGAAACCCTATCTCAAAAAAACCAAAAAAAAAAAAAAGAACACGGACTGAAGCCGGGCGGTGGTGGCGCACACCTGTAATCCCACCACTCGGGAGGCAGGGCAGGCGGGTCTCTGTGAGTTCGAGGCCAGCCTGGTCTACAAAGGGAGTTCCAGGACAGGCTCCAAAGCTACAGAGAAACCCTGTCTCAAAAAAACAAAAGCAACAACAACAAAAAAGAACACGGACTAACTGGCACTAACCATAAACACGCCTCTATGGAAATGAGAGTCACACTGTGCCCTTCTTTTGCTACTTCTTTACTGATTTATATGTTGAAGCCAGTTCATTTTTTTTAAAGACTTATTTATTTATTATGCATACAATGTTCTGGTAACATGTACATGCCAGAAGAAGGCACCAGATCTCACTATAGATGGTTGTGAGCCACCAGGTAGTTGCTGGGAATTGAACTCAGGACCTTTGGAAGAGCAGGCAATGCTCTTAACCGCTGAGCCATCTCTCCAGCCCCAAGCCAGTTCATTTTTAGTGATTTTTTTTTTCCCCAAAATAAAATAACAATAAAACAAGAGCTGGGCATGATAGCACACCCTTAATCCCAGCTTAAACTGTGGATCTCTGTGAGTTTGAAGCCAGCCTGGTCTACAAGGCAAGGTCCAAATCAACCAGGGCTGTTACACAGAGACCCCATCTCAAAACAACATGTAAAACTGTTTCTGGGCTCTTTCTTATTCTGTCTATATCTCCAAAGGTAGTTCTGTAGTCATTGCCTTAAGACTCTTGCTCATTTATCAGCCAGCAGACTTCTGTGGGCCGTAATTCTTATCTAAAACTCCTTGTGGTTGAAACATGAGGCTGGCTGGGCGTTGGGGGTGCACGCCTTTAATCCCCGCACTCGGGAGGCAGAGGCAGGCGGATCTCTGGGAGTTCGAGGCCAGCCTGGTCTACAGAGCTAGTTCCTGGACGGGCACCAAAGCAACAGAGAAACCCTGTCTTGAAAAACGAAAAAAAAAAAAAAAAGAAAGAAACATGAGACTGTACATATGCATACTTGTGCATGGGGTATGTGTGCATGTGGGTATTTGTGGAAGAGGAATCTCTTTCTTAGAATAAAAGGACATGGGCTAGAGAGATGGCTTAGTGGTTAAGAGCACTGACTGCTGCTCTTCCAGAGGTCCTGAGTTCAATTCCCAGCAACCACATAGTGGCTCACAACCATCTGTAATGAGATCTGGTACCCTGGCCTGCAAGGATACATGCAGGCAGAATACTATAGACATAATAAAAAAATGAATCTTAAATAAAATAAAAGGGCATTGAGCCAACTTGTACAAAACCTTAAGTCTGAGTGAATATGAATGTCATATCTGTGAATTTGAGACGTGTGTACACACAGAGGCTTCCATCACAATTTCCTGTATTTTGTGTTTGTTGCTGAAGTGGGTGGAATGAATCACCTCCGAGAGAACGGCATCGTGCACCGTGACATCAAGCCGGGCAATATCATGCGTGTCATAGGGGAGGATGGACAGTCTGTGTACAAACTCACAGACTTCGGTGCTGCTAGAGAACTGGAGGACGATGAGCAGTTTGTGTCTCTGTACGGCACAGAAGAGTACTTGGTAAGTCACATATTACTAGAAATTTCATTTTAATGACATGATAGATGTATTACACATGGGGTGATTGGTCACAGTCTGTAAAATGGTATATCATTTTTATGACAAAAGATTCCATTTTCTGTTCAGATGAGTATGGTGTATAAGAAGGGAACTAAGAAATGCTTTCTAAGTATCCTGTCATTTTCTCTTGGACAGTCTCAGAGGCTGTTCTAGTTGTAGTAACTCACAGCTTTGATCCCAGCTCTTAAGAGGCAGAAGAAAGAGAATGGGTACAAGTTCAAGGCCAGCCAGGTCTACATACAACATTCCAGGACATCCATGGCTGTATAATGAAACCCTGTCTCAAAACAAAAAAGCCAGCAACAAAAACTCTTGGTTGTTTTATAGCTATATGTTGTAGTCGGAGTGGCGGGCTGAGTCCCCGCACCCGGCCGCCTGAACGGCTAGCTTTTCCCGAAATAATTACACGGAAACTGTATTCTTTTAAACACTGCCTGACCCATTAGTTTCAGTTTCTTATTGGCTAGCTTTTACATATTGATCTAACCCATTTCTATTAATCTGTGTAGCCCACAAGCTGGCTTACCAGGAATGATCTTAACCTGCGTCTGTCTGGAGTGGGAGAACCATGGCGACTTCTTGACTCACCTTCTTTCTCCCAGCATTCCATTCTGTTTACTCCACCTACCTAAGGGTTGGCCTATCAAATGGGTCTAGGCAGTTTCTTTATTAATAAGAAATCACTCCCACATCATTTCCCCTTTTTCTGTTTAAACAAAAAAGAAAGGCTTTAACTTTAACATAGTAAAATTACATATAGCAAAAACAGTTATTAAGCAAGAATCACAGTTACAATATTTATATCTATTTTATCTTTTATCATAACAATGGAAAACTGTAACTACCTATCCATTCTTCAACTCCATCAAAGACTCCAGAAGGATATAATATTACCTAAGTAAATAAGAACTAAGAAACTTCAAACTCTAGAAATAACAAAGACATCTTGCTGCCTGGACAGTCACCCAAAGTTCTTTTGTACTGTTGGGGCATCCATCTTCAGCCTTCAGGCCCATAGTATCCAGCAGACATTTCCATGAAGCAGGCAATTTCAAAGACAGTTCAGTCACTATCTGCTGTGTCCTGCAGAATGTCTCGCAGACTCTTTCATGAGTCATGAACCCCAAAAGACCGTCTCACCTTTAGGCAAGTTCAGCAGTCCTCTCTCTGTGGGTTCTCTGTGTCCATTTTATGCAAGAGCATAAATGTGTCTCTGTGTCCAGGCAAGAGCAGTTTCTTGCCCAAATGGCTATCAAACTCCATAAGGATCCTCTTCGATGCCCATCTTCCTCTCGAAGTAGATTGGTGCCGCCAGGAGCAGACATGTCTCATTGTCATGAAAAGTCCTAAGTTATTAAAATATTTTAAATGCCATATTCTGTAGCCTTTGAGAGATATGAAGAATGCCTATCTGAAATATATCTCTATATATCTAGAAAATCTAAGTAACATGACTACAAACTTGACTATTATTTATGATTATCCATCAACAACCTATATTTCCTAATTATACATTACATTTTAAAAATGAACTACACAATCACACCTTATTCAAGATCAAAAATACATATACATATAACAAAATTGACCTTAAAATCCATACCAATGCAAATTATTCATACCTATATCATATCCCCCTTTAAATGTAAAAGAACATTTATAAACAATTTTTGGGAATATGGGCGCAGTTATTTCTCTCCAAACTGCTTCCTGCTGAATGGGGGCGTCGTTAATTAGGTCTTTCATGGTATAACCTGTGTGCCAGGGTCATCTCAGTTGGCAGTTGAGCAAAGCAATTTTCTGAAGATGTTCACAGCAACCCTTCAGGAGGACGTGGTCCATCATACCAAATTGTAATAGAAGAAATCCACAGGGTCTGGTCCTCTGTGAAAACAAAAGAAGACCCTCTCCAAAGCATCATATTCTTAGACCCAAATTTTGAAATCGTAATACCCTTATATCCATTCTGGTTTAGCTTGGCAGCCCATGTAATGAAATGTCTCTCTGTACTTAGCTCCTTTAGAGTCAAAAATTTTAAAGAAAGCACAATGTACATAATCCAGACTCTCTGTGAATTTTTCATTTTTACGTGGCTTAGTTTTCTTTATTTCTTTTAATCTCTTAACTATCTGTACTCTGTCTCTTTAAAGACTTTACCTTTTTTTTTTAAACCATTAACTTTATTCTCTATATTCTTTTTCTTCTCTCTCTCAAGCCTACGTACATTCATCCAACAGTATGGTCTTTTATGTCTGAATCTGTTTTATTGTGAATCTGTAACATTTTTTTACTATCCAGGAGCATTTCTTAAAATGTTAAGCAGTTTTTAAAAACTTAAGTTGCACCATGTACAGGTAATACGGTAATAAGGTACAGCCTGTTTCCTGCCCAGTCTAAACCTTAACTGCGCTGTTTTTATGGTAATTACGGTAGTTCCTACCTGAGACCAGCACAGTTCAGCATGGCGGAGCTGAGCAGCTCCTGCCTCAGAGCCATTTGGTGCCTCTGAGCCACACACAGTTCCAGGCACACAGCAGTCCACATTGCCATCAACCAAGCCGTAGAGCTTTACTCCAAATGCTCCATTCAAAAGCTCTGTCTCCCACAGGGGCCAGACAGAGATCGCAATGGCGGCACAGCCCAGAAAGCCGGCATTTTAAAACAGCCAGTTTTTTCCTGCTGCTGAGTCAGGACAATTTCTTTGCGGCACGCAACCCACAAACAGCAAAAAGCTGTCGTAAATTCTCTCTCTGTCTCTGTCTCTGTCTCTGTCTCTCTCTCTCTCTCTCCTTTTTAAGCCCTCTCAGGTTTTACGTGGAGTTCATTAGCACGTTGGGTGCCACTCTGTTGTAGTCGGAGTGGCGGGCTGAGTCCCCGCACCCGGCCGCCTGAACGGCTAGCTTTTCCCGAAATAATTACACGGAAACTGTATTCTTTTAAACACTGCCTGACCCATTAGTTTCAGTTTCTTATTGGCTAGCTTTTACATATTGATCTAACCCATTTCTATTAATCTGTGTAGCCCACAAGCTGGCTTACCAGGAATGATCTTAACCTGCGTCTGTCTGGAGTGGGAGAACCATGGCGACTTCTTGACTCACCTTCTTTCTCCCAGCATTCCATTCTGTTTACTCCACCTACCTAAGGGTTGGCCTATCAAATGGGTCTAGGCAGTTTCTTTATTAATAAGAAATCACTCCTACATCAGCTATATACTAATACAATGCACCTGGAGTTTTGGGGGGGGGTTGTTTTATTAACTATGTGAAGGTATCATTTCCCTGGAATTGAAGTTACAAACATTCATGAGCCGCCATGTGGGTGATGGCAATTTAACCCAGCTTTGGAAGAGTGGCCAGGCTCTTAACTGCTGAGCCATCCCTCCTGCCCCAATGCAATGGATTTGTATTAAAAACAAAGGCATCTGAAAACTTGAGAAACATCTGGCCAGGCAGGGCTCAGTTTGGGCTCAGTGCACTGAGGACTGGGCAGTTTTGCTTTGGCGGGAAGTAACAACTGAGTAATTGCTGAAAAGGAGCATGGGACACTTCAGGGTGGTTAAGTTTTAAATTTTCATTACATTTATTTATGGGGTGGGGCATGCGTGTGCGGTGACACCCCTGTAGAAGTCAGGACGGCTGTAGTAGTCACCGGTCCCAGGGACTGAAGTCAGGGGTCGTCAGGGTTGGTTACAGGTACCTTTACCCACTGAGCCATCTCACCAGCCCAGGATTTATTAAAGTTTTTATTTGTTCTGGGGGCCAGGGTCTGATGTAACAAAGGGTCGTCACAATCTTGATATGTAGCTGAGGCTGGCCTTTCTGAGAGCTGGAATTACAAGTGTGGACCACTAAACCTATCCAGAGCTGTGTTGGCAATGGTGTTGGTGTGTGTGTGTACATATGTGTATGTGTGCATACATGTAGACATGCTCATGCACACACACATGCGTTCATGGGTTTTATATGTATGAGCAGGTGGTGGGTTTGGGTATAGGCAGAGACAGGAGGACAACCTGACGTGTCATCCTCAAGAATACCATGCATCTTTTTAGAGACAGGGTTTCACTGTCCTGGAGTCTGTCAATTAGCCGATGCTAACGGGACTAGAGCCTGTGCCTCTCCTTCTCCAGCTCTGGGATTACGAACACATACCACCTTGCCTAGCATTTTTATGTTATTATTTGTTTGATTAGGTTTCTTAAATGGAAGGTATTTCTATAAACAGAGACATGATCCAGTAAAGAGGGGAATACTTATGCATAAAATAAAGGGATAATAGTGAGTAAGCATTGACTTCTGGAATTGGTGAGATCACATGATGGCGTAGCACAAACGCGAAGTTAGCCTTCGATAGGAGTGAGTTTTTTGTAACTGAACAAGAGGCCTGACAGCTGCACAGGCTCACTCAGTGAGTCAGTGTTTGGAAGGGCCTAACAGAGCGGTGATCTGATTATACTTTCCTTTCCCCTCAGAGGTTTGAGGGGTGCACCCAGGTGTGCTTGTGGAGATCAGAGGTCAAGGGTAAGTGTCTAACTGTTTTTGAGATGGTCTCTTGCTGGACCAGGACCCCAACAACTGGCTAGATTGACTGGTCAGCAAGACCCAAGGTCCTCCTACATCCACTCCCCACCTCAGGGCTCCAGGCAGGTTCCACCGTGCCAGCTTTTTACACGGCCTTTGCTGTGAATCTGAACTAGGTCCTCGTGCATATTAAGACATAAGTTCATAACGTTTCTGTTTTAGCATCCTGACATGTATGAGAGAGCCGTACTAAGAAAAGATCATCAGAAGAAGTACGGGGCTACAGTTGATCTCTGGAGTATCGGAGTGACATTTTACCATGCAGCTACCGGATCGCTGCCATTTAGACCATTTGAGGGGCCTCGCAGGAATAAGGAAGTGATGTAAGTGCTTGTTCCATCCAAAGGGAGACATAATTTTTAATGTATATTATCTTGTTTCTCCATAAGTTTGAGAAAATGAAATTGAAAATGGCTTTTTCTGATACTTGATGCTACCCAGATTTTACTAAGAATGCAGCCTTCTAAGAGTGTTGGCATAGTTATCTAAATCATGTTTAAATGTCTACAAAGTAAACCTAATATCTAGTCTTGGGTTCGGTGTTACCTCCATGTCCCTGAGATTTACTTTAGCACGCTTCATTTCTTTAGTCCACTTTGTGTTTGTCACTTTTTCTCCATGCAGCTGAAAAAAATAATACCAGTATAATTCTGTAGAGAAAAACAACCAAAGAAATTTTTTAATTAATTTTATTTTTTTAATTTTGTGTGCATTGGTGTTTTGCTTTAATGTATGTCTGTGTGAGTTTGTCAGATTCCCTGGAACTAGAGTTACAGACAGTTATAAGCTGCCATGTGGGTGCTGGGAATTGAACCCATGTCCTCTGGAAAAGAAGCCAGTGCTCCTAACCTGTGAGCCATCTCTGTAGCCTCGGGACCAAGGAAATTTAATTCCAACCTTCCATTGAACTGATTGACTATCTTAAAAATAACATTTTGGCAGTAATTTTGTCACAGGTTCCATCCAGAGATAAACCTGGTAGTGTAGTATACAGTTTAAAATTTTTATTTTATGTGTGTAAGTGTTGAAGATTGAAAAGGCCAGAAGATTGCCTGGAACTGAAGTTAAAATGGTTGTGAACTGTTGCATTGTTGCTGGGATCTAAACCCAGATCCTCTGGAAGAGCAGTCAGTGTTCTTAACTGCTGAGCCATCTCTCCAGCCCTTAGCATTGTATGCATTTATATGCTGCCATATTATTGGGGAAATGAGCAATGCACAGTCACTAATAATAAACAAAGAAAAAGAAAAAGTAGAGAAATTTCTGGAGTGAAATTTATTATGTAATTCATCTGTACACTGTGTGTGTTTGGGTCTCTATTGCTGTGGTAAAACTCCAGAACGGAAAGCAGTTTGGGGAGGGAAGGGTTTATTTCATCTTACAGCTTGTAGTCCATCAACCCAGGAAGTCAGGGTAACAACGCAAGGCAGGATCCTAGAGGCAGGAGCTAATGCAGAGGCCATGGAGGGGTGCTGCTCACTGGCTTTCTCCTTCTGGCTTGCTCAGTCTGCTTTCCTTAACACTTCAGGACCACCCGCCTAATGTTGACACCACCCCAGTGAGCTAGGCCTCCTTTGTTAATTGTTAATCAAGAAAATGCCTTGCAGATTTGCCTGTAGGCCAGTGTTACAGAAAGGCATTTTCTCTGTTAAGATTTCCTCTATCCAGATGTCAAGGTTTGTGTCAAGTTGACAAGAAACAACCAACACATTGTGCTTCACTTCATTTTAAAAGAAATTGTCAAAGCCATTCTGCTGCATCCCTGAGTGTTGGAATTGTGTGTATAGCCACCATCCCAGCTTAGATGTTGCAGTGCCCGCCTGAGCCTGCTTTACAACAGTGCCCTTTTTACTAAAACCCTCCTTTCGTTTCCTCCTTATATGTAAGTTGTCCTGACATGTACACACATCTATGTTCACAGATACATTTTAAAGCAGTGACAACTTTAGCTGTTCTAAAAGTGGATGAAATAAATTAAAGTCTGCTGCTTGTAAGAAAGGAAACATGATTCACAAGCAACCCAACAACTCTGCATGATCACTCTGTGGGCACCTGTACAATACTGGGATATCTCTGTTTGTATAGAACACACCTCTGTGCAAGCACTGATAGCGATATTTAGTGTTACCTTGGCATCATTAATGACCGTCCGACTGTATCGGTGAGTGGTACACTCCTCCCGGCACAGCCATGGTATCTTGGCATCATTAATGACTGTCCTACTGTATCGGTGAGTGGTACACTCCTCCCAGTACAGCTGCATTGCACCTGCATCAAATTTGCACATGATTAAGGTTCACATGTGAATCTTGTAAAGATTAAGCTCTTGAAGAATTTGCACACCTTAGCAATACTGTCATTAATTCTCTTCACTGCTCTTCTGCATTAACTTCACATCTCTATTTATTCCTCCAAAACTGGACCCAGCACATGTGAGCACTCCTTATTTTTCACAAATTATTTGGTTTTTTGAGACAGGGTTTCTCTTTGTAGCTATGGCTGTTGTCCTGGAACTCGCTCTGTAGACCAGGCTGGCCTCAAACTCAGAGATCTGCCTGCCTCTGTCTCCTGAGTGCTGGGATTAAAAGTGTTTGCCACCACTGCCTGGCTAATTTCTTTATTTTAAAGCATTTCTTGAGGCAGAGGTTAAGGCTGCTTCTGTAGAGAAAGCAGTAGTCTGCATCTGTCTTACTGGTTGGGTCTAGTTTTTAAAAAATACATTGGTGTGCCCAGAGCACATTTGTTTAGATGATAAACTAAAACTGATCAGACAGAATACTGTTGACTGTAAGAAGGTACTGCCAATTGACGCTGGATGCTTTCATTCGGATACAGGTGTTCTTAAGAGCGCAGCATGGCAGAGACTAAGAGGCCTGCTGCCCTGACTTAACCACATCTCCCTGTCCCCAGCTTCCCCAGCCAGCCTGGCTGTTGCACATGTTTATATCACTCATCAGCTTGGCTTTTCATTTCATGCATCTGTTCCTACATGTGTGTTACTTTTTGACTATGAAGAGGGTTTTTCTGATACTGTGCTATGTATAGTTTTAGCTCCCTCTTAAAAAAAAAGTAATTCCATGACTCATTTTGCAGTAATATTATAGTCTGCTTGGCTGTAATTATATGGTTAAAAAAGATTAGGATTTATTTTATAGCCTAGAGATTTCAGTGATAAAGCTTTTTTGTGTTGCTCATTTTTCAGATGGAAAAATTAATGTTTTTTGTTGTGAACATAAATGCTGTTCACTCCAGGCTCCCAAATGAAAATTTGTTATGACATAGAGATAGTATCCCTACAACCACCATTCCACTTCAGTCAGTCCCACAGTCTGCTCTGTGTAGCAGAGGACACAGTGTATCACGACATCACGGCCTGCTTATCTTACTCTGCTGCTCCTCCCCAGGTACAAAATCATCACTGGAAAGCCTTCTGGTGCCATATCTGGAGTACAGAAAGCAGAAAATGGGCCAATTGACTGGAGCGGAGACATGCCTGTTTCTTGTAGTCTTTCTCGGTGAGTGTACCTAATTCTTAACCTTTGACATCTTGTGTTTAATCTCTTGGTTGCCTAAAAGTCACAAACACATTCAAATATTTAAGCATATTTTTAGTGCTGGCTTTTTTTCTGTTGGTTTGTTTTTTGAGGCAGGGTCTTGCTATGTAGCCCAGGCTAGCCTTGAACTCCATATGTAGCCCAGACTGATAATCCTCCTGCCTCAATGTCCCACATGCAGGGATAACGGGCAGGGACTCTCCCACTGTTGGCTCTTTAGTTTTTAGTGGAGTTTTATTTCGATTTTTTAATTTGCATTTGGGGGTGATGTAAACATTCTGAACTTTGGGGATAATTTCCTAACAATAGAAGGCATGTGTTCTCACTTGTCTTGAAATTCTTTGCAATGTAGGGCTCAGACAAAGGACGTTGACACTGATGGCCACGAACAGCGGTGTAACGAGGAGTGAGGTTTTCCTGGTGGTGGTGGTGCACTCAGTAGCAGCACAAATCTTTAATCCCAGCACTCGGGAGGCAGAGGCTGGCAGATCTCTATGAGTTCGAGGCCAGCCTGGTCTACAGAGTGAGTTCCAGGGCAGCTAGTGCTACACAGAGAAATCCTATCTTGAAAAACCAAAACGGGGAAAAGGTGAAACCAAAAAACAAAAAGGAAAACCACCAAGTTTAATATTCTCCTTACTTTGAAAAAGTATTCAGGTTATTAAAAGAGTAAAAAATAAGTATTTCTGGGCTGGCCATAGTGAGATGAACCTTTAATCCTAACACTTGGGAGACAGAGGCAGGAGGGTCTTTGTGAGTCCCAGGACAACCATAGAATAGCTCAAAAAAAATACCAGAAAAGGGCTGGAGAGATGGTTCAGTGGTTAGGAGCTTTACCTGCTCTTCTAGAGGTCCTGAGTTCAATTCCCAGCAACCACATGGTGGCTCACAACCATCTGCAGTGAGACTTGATGCCCTCTTCTGGCCTGCAGAGATACATGCAGGCAGAATACTGTATACATAATAAATAAATAATTTTTAAAAAATACCAAAAAAGAAAAGAAAATTAAGCATATATAGTGCTTTTTCTAGCATTTCAGATGTTTACAGGATCTTACATAATTGATCAGTCAGAACTCTATTATATTGTCAGATTGTCCCAAAGAAAGGATTAATAATGTCAAATTGAAAGTAGCTGGGCAATGTGGTAACACACTTTTAAACCCAGCACTCTGAAAGCAGAAGCAAGAGCATCAGCACAGGTTCAAAGCTAGCCTGGGCTACATAGCTCTAGGATGGCCAGAACTGCATAGCAGTGAGTCCCTGACTCAAAAAAAAAGTTTCAAACTAACTAAAAATACTGGGTGGTAGTTCCTGCCTGTGACCCCATGGGGTTTGAGGCCATCCTGGGCTACATAATGAGTTTCAGGGTACCCTGAACTATACAGTGAGACTACCTCAACTGCCCCATCCCCAACTCCTGGGGAGGGAGCAATACCTTAAGTTTCATTATTTTACTTTTTTGGAAAACATTTTCTGAAAGTAAACTCGTGTAACTAGATTTGCCAAAAGACATGTGCTGTGTTGGAGAGTACAGCTTTACAGACACAGCGATTCGTGTTATAGTCGGTGGCAGAACATTACACTGACGGGACCTCGGGGAGCCTGGCAGAATGTAACGGGCTCAGGCCGGGGTCCTGTGCTAGTTGTTGGTATATTGCTGAGTCAGTGCTGTCGTGGTCTGAGCTACAAACAGACGGCTGATTTCTGGACTAAAGCAAACCTCATCCACAGCAGCTGTTAGCATAGAAGTCTTTCATCAGAATTACTAGGCTTGAAAAGGTGCTTTTCGTGATTTTTGTTTATGTCAAATGGTAAAGATTTTAAGTACCTCAAGGGAGCAGTGAAGACCTCTAAGGAAAAGAACTAACCCTTCTAACTGTCAGGACTGGAGGGAGATGGGGGGGGGGGGGACACCGAGACCACAGAACAAAAGTGACTAAGCATTCAAATACAGGAGCCTCTGGAGACTACTCTTATTCAAACCGCCATGCAATTCCTTGATTTGTGTTTTCTTTGTATCTTGTGGCTCTGTGCTGTGGCTCTCTCCAGGTAACTTTGTAAATACTGTTGTAGGGGTCTTCAGACACTGCTTACCCCAGTTCTTGCAAACATCCTTGAAGCTGACCAAGAAAAGTGCTGGGGTTTTGACCAGTTCTTCGCCGAAACTAGTGATGTCCTTCACCGAATGATAATCCACGTTTTCTCGCTGCAGCAGATGACAGCACATAAGATTTATATTCATAGCTATAATACGTAAGTGCTTCTGTGTTCTTCTCCCGTCTATGTGTTGTGTAATATAATAAACATCTCAGCCAGGAGAACAAATGGAAAAGATGCCTTTCTGTCATCAACAGCACCCATGTCTCGGGAAAACTGACTTTAAATGCTTAGTGAATTCCTGGTCACTAATTGGAAGTAAACCCTTTTACTTTTTTCTTAATACACAGATAAGTTTTACTGTGTACTTACAGAGCTTAATGTATGACTTCTTTCAAGTACTGTGTACTGGTAAAAATGAGCTGCTTTATTGAAAGTATACCCTCTTTAAAAACAAGAGTGCTGGACGGTGGTGGTGAGTGCCTTTAATACCAGCACTTGGGAGGCAGAGGCTGTTGAATCTCTTGTGAGTTCAAAGCCAGCCTGGTCCTTAAAGCGATTTCCAGGACAGCCAGGGCTGTTACACAGAGAAACCGTGTCTCTAAAACAAAAACAGCCTAAGGTTTAAATATAATGGAATTTCTAAATTTAGTATAGCTTAATTTACATAATTAGCATGAAAACTTTATGGATACTGAAGAAATAGTCAACATTTGTTTTGCATAAATAAAAATACCAGGTGATATTTTAAAAACTTATGTAATAAGATTACACATGACTAAATATTCACCTGAGTGTAAAACTTGGGAAGGAGTTAGATGGATTGTATCAAAGTAACCATAGGTAGTGGTGGCAGCTTACTGTGTTGCATGGTGCTGCCATTGAGTCCAGCCCTCTGCTGAGTTACATCTTACAACCACGTGTGAATTCTACAGGGATGTCAGAGTAGGATCAAGAAGCTGTGTGGGCATTCTTGGGAGATATGGGCAGGAGGATCACCACAAGTTCAAAGCCAGCCTGGTCCACATAGACAGCTCTGGGCCGACCAGTGTTATATAGTGAGACCTCGCCTCAAAACACAGCCAAATTAAGAATCAGATTCATACTTTGTGCCTTAGTCTGTTCAACAAAATTTATATTAACAGTCTTGCTATCTCAAAATCCATGAAAAGGGGTCTGGAGAGTTGGCTCAATGGTTAAGAGCACTGAAGAGGACTAGGTTTGATTTCCAGTACCCACGTGGTGACTCAAATTGTCTGTAACCCTTAATTCCAGGTGTGGGAAATGTTTGCTTATCCTGCATGAGGCCCTGACTTCAACCACAAGCACCAAAAACTGAAAATAAAAAGAATATAGTTTACACAAAATATTCAGATATTAATAACCTAATAACTAGATCTAATACAACATAAACAAAATATAACCTTAGATTATTTTGTCATATTCTGGTTCTTTATAGCCTGAATGAACTGACATCATTGTTGTGGACATGCACTTGAGTTTAAAACAGCACCCAAGTCAGCAGCTTCAGGCAGAGCCACGTCTCACTGTTGGCCGCCTTTGAGCGTGTGGACCTGTTCAAGGGGACTTTACCTTTTCCCCGAAAACATGATTTTGAAAATACTCTAATTTCTTAGAATGTTTAACAAAAGTTTTATAGTTGTGTTTCAGGTCCTGTTCTTGGCTCTGCATATTTATGTCACTTGATCTTCAATATAAAGAGACACGATAGGGTCAGGTTTTATGGAGTTCCCATTTTAGTACGTCTTTAGTGTCCACATTAACAAGCGAGGGCTTAGAAGACGTGTTCAGTCGTAGAACACTGGCAGAGGAGTGTTGCTGACGTGCAGGTTTGACCTCCAATTCCATCAGCGTCTGTCATCCTTTCTTAACTTCCCTCACACAGTGCTGCTGTATTCCATGAACTGGTATATAAGCAAACTAAAATTAATTCTGCAAATCAAGAACTTATCTATGAAGGACGACGCTTAGTCCTAGAACTTGGAAGACTAGCCCAGCATTTCCCTAAAACCACAGAGGAGAACCCTATCTTTGTCGTAAGCCGGGAACCCCTAAGTACCATAGGACTGAAGTACGAGAAAAGTAAGTTGTGACCTTTGTCATGTCCTCACTGCCCACTGAATCAAACGTCTGTCGCTGGAAAACTGATGCTCAGTTTTATAAAATTGATACTGATTTTAATGTAAACTATAAATATTAAAATTTCATAAATTAGTTTATAAAGATTGCAAAATTGAAAAGCCTCATAATTTTTCTTCTATTTTGCCTCAGCATCTCAGCATTTTGTTTTGTGGAGTGTTAGTTTGTCATGCTTTACTGTAAGTGTTTGTAGTGTTTGGTAACTCCCAAAATAACATTCCTATCATAAAGTTCAGAAAGTATTTACTCTGTCCAGTGTATGTAGGACATTCTGCCATTCTTTAGAATTTAAGAAAAAATTAGATCAAAATCTTCGAAATTTTTTAAATTGTTTGTCCTACTGGTGGGGAAAAAGGACTTATCCAGAATTTTGAATCCATGTTGAGTTCATATTAATATTAAACTTCAATATTAAGTTTAGATTGAAAGACAGTGTAGAATTCATTGTGTTAGAATATATTTAAGAAACAAAAAAAAAAATGAGGCTTGGGGCTAGAGAGATGGCTCAAAGGTTAAGAGCACTGACTGCTCTTGCAGAGGTTTCTGAGTTCAAGTCCCAGCAACCACAGAGTGGCTCAGAGCCATCTATCATGAAATCTGGTGCCCTCTTCTAGCCTGCAGCAAACATGCAGGCAGAGTGCTGCATACATAATAAAATAAATAAATAAATCTTTTTTAAAGAATGAGGCTGGCGAGATGGCTCAGTGGGTAAAGGTGCTTATTCTGGAAGCCTGACACCTGAGTTCAATCCCAGAGCCCGTGAGAAGGTGGGAGGAGAGAACCAACTCCATACAGTTGTTCCATGACATCTACATTATGCCATAGCATGTATGCACATAATAAAAAGGAAGGAATAAAACACTTGAAAAATATTTGAGGTTAACTGGGCAGTGGTGGCACACACCTTTAATCCCAGCACTCTGAAGGCAGAGGCCAGTGGATCTCTGTGAATTCAAGGCCAGCCTGGTCTACAGAGTGAATTCTAGTACAGGCTCCAAAACTACTCAGAGAAACCTGTCTCAAAAAACCAAGAAAGAAAAAAGAAACATTGGAGGTGGCTGTTAGGAAATGAGCATTCTAAGTGCACGAAAGGAGGGCCTGGAATCTGTTCCACACTATCACTGAGAGTCAAGGTCTCTCACTGAATCTGGACCACTCCTTTGTTTTTGTTTTTTGTTGTTTCTAGGCTGGCTGACCAGCAAACTCTGGGAATCTGCCCATGTCTACCTCCTCAGTGCTAGGGTCACAGGCTCAACCAGCCACTCCCAGCTTTTTACATGAGTGCTGGATCTGAACTTAGGGCTCACGATTGCACATCGAGTTCTCTTACTCTTGCCCACTGAGTCATCTCCCAGCCTCCTTTTTCTTTTTTTTTCTTTCTTTATTTTTTTTTCTCTGTAGTTTTGGAGACTGTCCTGGAACTAGCTCTTGTAGACCAGGTTGGCCTCGAACTCACAGACATCCACCTGCCTCTGTCTCCCGAGTGCTGGGATTAATTAAAGGCGTGTGCCACCACTGCCCGGCCCAGCCTTTCTTTTAAAGCTAGGGAAAATGCCTTAGAAGATTGACTCCTGTGTGTTTAATTTAGACATTCTGCTTGCCGTAGAAAGAATAAAATCATGTATCCACACATATTTGTTTCTAATTTAAGTTTTTTACTTCATATTTCAGTTTCCCTACCTAAAGTGCATCCACGTTATGATTTAGATGGTGATGCTAGCATGGCCAAGGTTAGTATCTTGTTGAATTACCAGTAGTGGAAATAAGAATGGTATTGTGTTCTGTGTGCCTTAGGAAAATATTTAAAGTATTATCCAGTCCACATTGTTTTACAATCTAGTTTCCTTTCTTAAACTCAGTAAGAGGAAACTCTCTCCATTAAAACATGCTTATAAAATGTCAAGAATTGAAATATTTATTACAGTTACATATATCTAGCTTTTAGACAGTGGTAATTTATTTACCTGATGGAAATATGAAAGCCTTTGGAATATGGAAATATGACTGCTTTTGTGTGACAGTTTCTCTTACCTTGTCCACTCTCAGCACCAAACACTACCTTTCTTTCTCATCAGGCAGTGACGGGTGTCGTGTGTTACGCCTGTAGAATTGCCAGTACCTTGCTGCTTTATCAGGAATTAATGCGGAAGGGGATACGGTGGTTGATGTAAGTAACAGACTGCAATCTGAAATGCGTCCTTCCCACTGACCTCATTAACCTGGCCGTGCCGCCTCACTGACCGCTGCCACTGCAGCAGCTAGGGTCACAGCTTGATTCTGCTGCACCACGTTTGCCTCACGCTGTTTGTAGAACAGTCGGCATTATTTCTGTTGAGACCTCCAGGGTAAACAGTCTGAGTTTCAAACCCACACAGCTCCGTGTAAAGTGTATAGTCCTCCTTCAAAGACCCTGACACGGGTTTATTTGCTCTCTTGGGCTACGTTGACATTGACATAATTAAAGCAGTGATAATGTGTACATTTCAATTGCGCAAGTCAGGGCCTTCCAGTGTGGCACAGAGTGATGCAGCCATCCCTGCTGAGCTTAGACCATTGCATCACCTCAGAAGTGCCCAGCAGCTCTTAGCCCCACCCCCTAACCTTATACATCACTAATACACCATAGATATGCCTATTGTAGACATTGCATGTACGTGGATGCACACCTATGTGTATATACTCATCTTGACAAGCAGACTAAACTTTTTTTTTTACTAATCATCTCATACAGTTATTCTCAAACAAAAAATTGATCTAATGAAGTGTTGTCATCCTAAAAATTACCTTAAGAAATAAAAGTCTTAGACTGAGGATGTAGTTTAAGGTGGTCAAGTGCTCACTTTGCAAGAATGAAGACTTGAGTTCAACCCCATTTTTTATTAAACAAAGGAGGTGGAGGCACAGTGTCAGAGGATTGTAACCCACCTCTGAGAAGGCAGAGACAGAGTCACTCAGCCTGGCTGGCCAGCCAGCCTGACAAGTCCCAAGTCTCAGAGGAAGACCCTTCTGAAAAAGAAAGATGGCACTTGAGAAAAGCCACTGCTTGGCCTCTGGCTTCCTCCCCCCCCTCCCGTCTCTCTCTCTCTCTCTCTCTCTCTCTCTCTCTCTCTCTCTCTCTCTCTCTCTCTCTCTCTCTCTCATGCATGCACGCACACATGGAAGATGTGTGTGATTTGGGTCTTTTTTTAACCGTCTATGGCTCATGGAGGTCATCTTTCTATCTGGTAAGAGTAAGTGCATCTCATTTGAGAACCGTCTATGGCTCATGGAGGTTGTCTTTCTATCTGGTAAGAGTAAGTGCATCTCATTTGAGAACCGTCTATGGCTCATGGAGGTCATCTTTCTATCTGGTAAGAGTAAGTGCATCTCATTTGAGAACCCTGCTGTTGCTGTGCCCATGTCAACTGCGTTCTGCAGATGCAGTGAGACCTGGTACCGAAGGACACCTCTCCCAGGCTCACCTCACTGTAGGTCCTGGGAACCTAATGCTTGAACAGCCCATATAAGCTTACAAAGACATGTGTGTCCCTGCAGCGTTCTTACTCCTGAGCCAGAGGCTCACTGTGTAGCCCAGACTGTTGTCAAATTCATGATCTTCCAGCCTCCACCTCACAAGTGCTGGAACCACAGGCATTGTGCTACCTCAGCTTGCTCTTGGTGTTTAGGTTTCTTTCCTGTGGCTAGTGTTGTGTCAAACAAAAATACAGCCTTGTGCTTGTGATGACTTTCAACCTGGTCTGGCCTCTATTTCTAAACCTGGTTTTCTGTCTCCGCTAAGAAGCTTTGTGCTGGGAATGGCTTAGTGCCAGGGTGACTTAGTGCTGGGATGGCTTAGTGCCAAGAAAGCTTAGTTAGTGCTGGCCTGGTTTAGCACCAGAGGATGCCTTAGTTAGCACTAGGATAGCTTAGTTAGTGCTAGAATGGTTTAGTTAGTGCTAGAATGGTTTAGTTAGTGCCAGGAAGGCTTAGTTAGTGCCGGGATGGCTTAAGTGGTGAAACTGGTTTTTGGCATGTCTAGAAGAAATCTAAATGCACCAAATACAAACAGCATTTGGTTTTTCTGTTTTTCTGTCCCTGGTTCAGTGGTGTTAATTTGCTATAGCTTAAGTTTAAAAAGCCTTTTTCATGTAATCACAGTGTCAGGTTTTTTTTTAAGGGTCTGTCATATGTTAGACTTCCTTGGCCACATGTGATGTCTTCCTTGTCTTTCATATGAATCTCTCTAAAGGCCACAAGTACAGATTTTAGACCTTGTTTGCTGGTCACTATTGTACCTTGTGTATGTAATTCACAGTGCCATGCTCTTCAGAGATCACACATGCTGCTATAATAGCATTAACTGTAATAACAAATATTACACAACTTGTTTCTGTGACTATAGTTTTTGCTCCTTAATGTATTTTTAATGCCGTGGGTTTCTACAGTTTTGACCTAATTAGTGATGACAGCCTACAAGTGTAGCTGCCCCAGGTGTGTAGGGGTCATACAAGCGCTTTTGCTTTGTTGTTGTTGTTGTTGTTGTTGTTTTTAATTGAACCCCCTACAAGAGGGTAACAGACTGGCTAGAGTACTGCCTGGCACAGATATGCTTTTAATAGTACCCTAAAAAATGTGATTTGGCACTTAAACTTTATCAAATGTGTTTGAAGTAGAATTTCAGTCTAATTAGTGGTAGTCCAAAAATAGTATTTAACTAATAGGATAACATTATTTTTAGTGAATTGGTGAGAGATGATTACAATGAAACTGTTCACAAGAAGACAGAAGTTGTGATCACGTTGGATTTCTGCATCCGAAACATTGAAAAGACTGTGAAAGTGTGAGTAGAGTCGTCGCAGACTGACCTCTGTCTTAATCACCACCAGCACGGCGGGACACAGTGTGCCGAGGGTTTATTTATGCAGCAGCTCTGGATTCGTGGCTGCTCCATCTCAACAGGGAGAACATCAGGTTTCTTATAAGGAATTAACACCATCATTTTGATGGCATTTCTAACACCTTTTCTGAGTGGCAGGCAGTGGGAGGTAGGACTATCTCTTATCTCTCTTGGGAAGCAGAGATGAACAGGAAATATAAAACTTCCATCAAAGCCGGGCGGTGGTGGTGCATGCCTTTAATCCCAGCACACAGGAGGCAGAGGCAGGTGGATCTCTATGAGTTGAGGCCAGCCTGGTCTATAAGAGCTAGTTCCAGGACAGGATCCAAAGCTACAGAGAAACCCTGTCTTAAAAAATCCAAATAAAAAAAAAAGAAAATCTTCCATCAACTAAGCAAGTAAGAAGCGGCAGCTGAAACAGCCTTTGGGTAGTGTTTTGGGAATTTTAGGAACAACTTTTTGAGGGGCCACTGAGATGGTTGAGTGGGTAAAGGTGCTCTCTGCACAGCGTGGTAACTCGAGTCCTATCTCCAGATAGGCTGGAGGAGAGTACAGGTCCATTTTCTTCTGACCTCCGTATGCATGCTGTGGCATGCACAGCCCATGCACACACACACACTCACACCATTAATAAGTTTTATTTAAAAAAAAAAACTGCAGCCTGGCGGTGGTGGCGCACGCCTTTAATCCCAGCACTCGGGAGGCAGAGGCAGGCGGATCTCTGTGAGTTCGAGACCAGCCTGGTCTACAGAGCTAGTTCCAGGACAGGCTCCAAAGCCACAGAGAAACCCTGTCTGGAAAAAAAGAAAAAAAAAACTACAGAATTTTAGCAGTGACTTTTAATTTATTCTTGTTATTCTTCTGTCTGCTAAAGTATACATTTTTAATATGCATATATAATTCTAAAATCTGGTATTTTGACCATTATCCTGACATAACATGATTTGAAATTCACTTCCTTCTCTACTTTTTCCTAATCTGCACATGTATATTGGAAGTACACAGTATATAATGGAAGTACACAGTATACAATGTGTACTGATTCTCGGTATGCAGTCCCAGATTCCCAGTAGAGATTCTGATCGTGTCAAAGCATGATATCGGAGCCCCTGCTGTTCCTCCACAGTTCATCCCATGACTAAGATCACTACTAAGTAACTATGAAGTGTATAGTATATACAGTGTGGATCCATAGCACAAGGGCAGGGTCTGTCCTGGGCTGGACGAGTAATTGGCATGTAACTTCATTATACTCAGATGGTGTGAAACTTAAAATATAGGAAATGCTTGTAGAATTTTCCACAAAATAATCTCTGACTACCATTGACCACTGGCACCTGCAGCCTCCTGAAACAAAAACCACAGATAGAGGAGGAACATCTGTGTAGGAGACGCCTCCTTTAGGAAGGCAGCAAAGGTTTCTTAGAATCTCTTACCACATAGACCTTGACTAAGTTTTTTATTAAGTGATTATAGTAATAAAATTCACTTCATAAACTACCTCTAGAAATCTATATTTGTTACTCTTATTCGTTTTCTGATGTGTTTTTCATACAGATATGAAAAGTTGATGAAAATTAACCTAGAAACAGCAGAGTTGGGTGAAATTTCAGACATACACACCAAATTGTTGAGAGTAAGTATTGGTGAATCGTGACAGTTACAGGGTGGACCATAACCTGTTCTCTGTCTGCGCTTCCTGAGAAAAGTGTCACTTCCAAAGCTCTATGGAGAAAAGAGACTGTGTGTGTGTAGGCTTGATATGATTATATCTTATTCTATATGTATTCTTAACAATATATATGATAAACAATTATATTTTATTCTATATATATTCTTAGATATACACATACACCATATCTACCATTCAGTTCTTTGTGCTATTTCCAAATGCTTTCTGTATTTTCAGCACATGTGAATTTTATCTCTCCTACCTCCCATCCTACATTTTCTGCATTTTTTGTTTTTAATCCTTCATGCTGTCATGTAATAATGGATGTTCATAATTGGTTCTTTAACATGCAGTCAAACATTGGTGATTAAACTTGCTTAGAAATGACTGCAAATTCAGAAACATCTCTTTGAAAAGTAAAGGATTGGGAATCCTTCGGCAGTGGGTCATTTCTATAACTAGAAAAGACAGTAAGGACACAAGTTTGCTGAACACAAAATAGGTGTCAGAATGGATTTCTCTTTAATGCAGAAGTCCACACAGTTATGTACTGTGGGAGCTGATTACCGACTCCTGGGCTGCCTGTTTACCCAGACACTCCTGATGGGCTGAATAAGGCCTTTCAAAAGACCTAAATTATATTCAAGTTATGCATATATATGTGCTGCTCTGTGCATGTGTGTACAGGTGTCCCTGCCTTGATCCCCTTGAAGCTGGAGTTGGAGGCAGTTGTGAGCCACCTGATGTAGGTGCCAGTCCTCTGGAAGAACAGTAGTAGGTGCTCTTTAACCACTGAGCCTTCTCTCCAGCCATCATAAGGCCTTTAGTAGTTCTTTTGTAGTTTTGGTTTCTCTGTCTCAAAAATTGTCAGCTTCTTTATCTCATCAGTTAAATAAAGGCAGAACTATGTGTTCCTGCAAGCCTGTAGCATTTAAGGGATTCATAAGGTGGAAGCTAGGATATAAAGGAGGGCCCACAAAACAGCTCAGCAGATAGAGACACTTGTTGCCATGCCTAATGCCCTGAGCCAATTCCCAGAATCCTCCAAACAGAAGCTCCACAAATTATCTGACCACCACACATACACTGTGCCATGTCTGCACCCATTCACACAAAGAAAGAAACTGGAATTAAAAATTTTTTTATAAATAAGGAAATCTGAGGGCAGGGATTGAATAGCTTGCTTGGTAGGACCTGAGCTCCATCCCCAGAACAGCCAGTAACCACAGTGCTAGAACACTCCCTGGGATTTACTGCCAACCGCTCAGCCCAGTCAGTCGTGGGTTTGACCTACTCATGCATGTACCCGCTGCACACAGACAGGGAACACGGTAGCAGCCTGCTCCTCTTTCCATAGTGGACTGATCTTTAGTTGTTCTTGTCCATGGTTTTAGATCTAGAACAGTGGTTTTCCAAAGAAGGAATCACGATGAGTAACGGACTATGAAGTTTAGTGCTTGCGGTCGGTGGCATCCTTAGAGAGGATAGAAAATGTCAGAGCACATCGCATACTACAAGTCTCTGCCCCGTGAATAAAACTTTCACTTTACTCACACACTTTAAATGATACTTAAAACATTGGGAAAATTTTTAGGAGATAAAGTTATTTAAAAGTCAGAAACAAGAGATGTAGCTCATTTGCTTGAGTGAATCCTTAGCATAGAAGTTCTAATTTTAAAATAGCACATATGCCTACCACCACTCCCCCTCAAACAACAACAACAAAAACAGTAACTAAAGGTGTTTGTGAGTATCCTGCAGCAGTCAACAGAATGGCACATTGAACAGCAGGATCAGCCTCACCTGAAACCAGGAGAAACAGCGGAGACCCTTAGACCGAGCCTCCCATGGTTGGCATTCTGACCTAACCCGTTGCTGTGTTTAGCTCTCCAGTTCCCAGGGGACCATAGAGAGCGGCCTTCAGGACATTGACAGCAGGCTGTCTCCAGGGGGTTCGCTGGCAGACACCTGGGCCCATCAGGAAGGCACTCATCCCAAGGACAGAAAGTAGGTTTCAGCCTTGGGGGAATTTCTGTTCCTGTTAACTGTCCTTTGTTGCATCAATCCCAATAATTTACTTGGGTTTTTCTTCCTTACATAGCGTAGAAAAACTCCAAGTCCTGTTAAATTGCATCACAGAGATTTACTATCAGTTCAAAAAGGACAAGGCAGAGCGCAGTAAGTAACGTTTGCTGTTCCTTCATCTCGTGTGGGCTCGTGAGTATGGGTGGAGCAGCACACCTGTGCCGTTTAAGGCGGCTGCTTAACAGGGTGTGCGGGGAAGGCTGATGAACCAAGTTAGTGCCAGCCACGAACCCTCGGTCTTCTGGAGCCTGGCCGGCAGCACACAGGGAAGGCTCCTGGTGGCCTGGGGACAGAAGTCAGCAGCACATCTGACACTGCTCTGCTGCCTTATGCTGCCCAGGCCTCTCTTTTTAAAGAAAAGCTAGAGATGTGAGCTTTATTAGAAATATCCTGACTTAAATGTTGATAGTTAATTTTCCTTTTTAAATCATAACTTCATACTAACCAAATTAAAGTGTAAATGAGCCATATGTAGCCCGTGGGCCCCAAAACTTTGATGCCCACTTCAAACTCTGAGCCTTTTGGAAGCAGTGATCTCCAAGGAGCTCAGCTCTGCATTAACAGAAGTGCGCTTTTCCGTTTTCAGGACTCGCTTATAATGAAGAGCAGATCCACAAGTTTGATAAGTAAGTATCCAGGCTGGGTTAAAACCGGTCCTTTTCGCTGCGTATCTGTAATATCTTTATTTCTTGTTAAAGTTGGGATTAGTTACAGGTTCCACTGTGGGTCCACATTGTTCAAGCCCACTCATATGGTTCCTGGTTGGGAGGGCCCTAGGACAGAAGAATGGCTGAGAGAAAGGCCCAGTTCTGCTCACTCAGCTGTCTCTGCCTCCATGCCGTGCTTACAGATGGCAGTGAGGAGAGCTCCTGAGGCCAGCACAGCCCTTAACTAACTCCAGCCAATAGGTATTGGGGCTGGAGATGGCTCAGTGGTTAAAAGCACTGGCTGCTCTTCAGAGGACGCGAAGTCAGTGCCCAGCACCCACATCAGGTGGTTCACAACAACCTGTGCTACGGCTCCAAATCCACAATAATTCTAAAACAAAACAAAACAAAAAAAAACATGAATTTCGCCGGGCGGTGGTGGCGCACGCCTTTAATCCCAGCACTCAGGAGGCAGAGGCAGGCGGATCTCTGTGAGTTCGAGACCAGCTTGGTCTACGAGAGCTAGTTCCAGGACAGGCTCCAAAACCACAGAGAAACCTGTCTCAAAAAACCAAAAAAAAAAAAAAAAATAAAAACCCATGAATTTCATGTATTTCAAGTGTTTTTTTTTGACTTTCGAGTCAGGGTTTCTCTGCATAACCCTGGCTGTCCTGGAACTCGCTCTGTAGGTGAAGGTGGCCTTGAACTCAGAGATTCCCCACGGGCTGTAATGAAAGACAGTTATGTGTCACTGTGCCTGGCTTGAAGTGTTTTTAATCAGAGGTAGAAATTGTGAGGTAATTTTAAGCCTCATGTTTTTTCTAATTTGCAGACAAAAACTGTATTACCATGCAACAAAAGCAATGAGCCACTTTACAGAAGAGTGTGTTAAGAAGTACGAAGCTTTTCTGGATAAGTCAGAAGAGTGGATGCGGTAAGGAGACTGCAGTGGGGACGGGAGGTCGGCTGTGCAGTGCACTGTGTGCTATGTTTAAGTGACAGTCCCAGGAGGCTGCTTGCTAACAGGCTCTTATTGGTTTTCAGAAAGATGTTTCTTCTGAGGAAACAGCTGTTATCTCTAACTAATCAGTGCTTTGATATCGAAGAGGAAGTGTCCAAGTATCAAGACTACACTAATGAGGTACAACCCTGAAGTGGAGGAAAGAGCTTTTCTGTGAGAGGACTGCAGGAGATACATGCATGCCAGAGGACAACTCTGGGGTGCGGTTCTCTCCTCCAGCGTGTGGGCTCCAGGTGGCTCGGGTCGACAGGCCTGGCAGCTCCCATGCTGCCCACCGTCTCTCCCTCGCTCACTTTGCTTCCAGATGTTGAACAATTGAAACACCTGATAATTCATCTTTGATTGTTTGTAAGGAAAATTGCTTTAGAGGGTGTTGGCTTCAATACTTAGCACTGATGTCTTTGAAACAGGAACTCAAAAACTGTATTGGGCTGTAGACTAGTGGTTAAGCGCCTGCCCAGAGTGCATGAAGTTTCCCACGCCCCTGCAGAGTCGGTATGGGGAGTCCAGCCTTCCTGAAGCGCTAAGTGGTCCTTGATTGGCAGTATGTGCCTTGTCTAGAGACACCTTTGCTTTATGTTACAGTTACAAGAAACTCTGCCTCAGAAACTGCTTGCAGCCTCTAGTGGAGCCAAGCATGCCATGACCCCGATTTACCCCAGTTCTAACACTTTAGTGGAGATGACTCTCGGGTAAGCAACTTTGTTGGAATTTGGAATAGCGCTGCTTGTTCTCATTACTGTGCGTGGTGTTATTTCATGACGGCTTAGATTACACAACTAAAACACTGCAAATTAATTCTCGGATGTTGAGCGTCTTTGCTTTATCCCCCTAGTATGAAGAAATTGAAGGAAGAGATGGAAGGCGTGGTTAAGGAGCTGGCTGAGAACAATCATATTTTAGAACGGTGAGTGGCGTGGGCTTGGCTGGCGATGTGGCTGCAGCTGGATCAGAACATCTCTGCTTCTCTGTCCTTCTCTGTTCGGAAGGTGTAGTGATGAGACAGGCAAGGGACATCTTGGCCCTTACTCTTCCTTCTCGGTGTGATGGGAAACTTGTGATGCCCTTTGGCATTGGTTTTTGTTGTTACTGTTTTGTTTTTGACAGGGTCCCACTCTGTAGCCCTGGTTATCCTGGGACTCACAGAGCTCCACCTGCCTCTGCCTCTGCGCCATCACGCCTGCTTACTTGACTCTGCACAGGGATCTTTGCCACTTGAGTTTCCCATTTGGGCCTTCACAGTTGCCCAGACAACAGTACTGGGGCTGAGAGGTCTCCAAGGCCACTGCACACCTTTTATTACTGAGGAGGAAAGCAAAGTTCTGTCCTAAGGAATGTGCTTGTCTTAACACAGTACAGTTCATGCTGAGGAATGGCACTGGGAAAGCATCTCCCGTAATTAAACTAAGAGCAGAAACTGCATTCTCAATGAAGTCAGTACAGTTCATGATATCACAGCCTCAGATCCGAGCCACGCCCTGCGGACAGGGCTCATGGGTGCATGGTAAGATGCCTGCTGGTGTTCAGGGCTTCAGAGGAGTTGTGTCCTGCAGTGCCAGCTGTCAGAACACCTCAGCTTCACTTGACGTTTTTTGGTTGCTGTGTATTTAGAAGCCTTTGGCTGTGCTAATTTTTCATGACTCCTCCCCCGTCCACACATACATTCACTTGCATGAGTGAAATGTTTGGAACCAGAAGTGTTTGAGGCTCCTGAATTTTTCCAGATAATGAGATGTGGGCCCAGCACGGGGGGGGGGGGGTGTTCCATATGTCCCTTATACACAGCCAGATGCAGGCCCAGCACTGTGGGTGTTCCGTATGTCCCTTATACACAGCCAGATGCAGGCCCAGCACGGGGGTGTTCCTTATGTCCCTTATACACTTAAGCTGAAAGTAATTTTATACAAAGTTTGCTATGCCTGCATTATAAATGCATCTTGTCACAAGAGGTCAGAATTTTTATTTTGTGCCTCTTGTCAGTGCTCAAAAGTTTCAAGTTTTGGATTATTTCAGATTTTTAAGATTCAGGGTGTTTGATTTGTAATGAAAGCCAGGGCAGCAGAGAATATTGTACAACCTATATACATAGATATCCTGGTTTTACTTCTAGGAGTTTTTGTATCTGAAATCATTCTGACTCAGTTTTCCCTCTAAATGTCCCATGCTGCTCCAGGGACACTACTTGCTACCTCTTGAAACATGAATTCTTACAGGCTCACTTTTTTGCTTCCCCTTGACTAGTTTGGTACTCTTCACAAGGCTTCCTGTCTCCCTCATCCAGACTTCCCTTCTGAAGCTGCAGTGGTAACCTGTTAGCTTGGCTCTGCAACCACAGTCCTGGTATTTACAGCCAGAAAGCCAGAAGAATCTTCTAAAATATGATCATGTCCCCCCTTGCCTTAAAAACTTCTAGCCAGGTGTGATGTCTTTAATCCCAACACTGTAGAGGCAGGGACAGGGGGATCTCTGTGAGCTCAAGGCCAGCCTGGTATAAATAACCAGGGCTACACAGAGAAAACCTATCTCCTCCCCCCACAAAAAAAAAAAAGAAAGAAGAAGAAGAAAGAAAGAAAAAGGAAAAAATTTCTAAGGCTCTGTTACAGGAAGTACAGTCTACATCCATGTCTGCACTGAGAAAGATGTGGTGTCTTGGTTGTAGCCTGTGCACCAGCATTACTGCCTTCTACCTGAGAGTAATGCCCTGCAGCCAGGCTCCTTCCTTCGTTCACCCTGAAGAGCGCCATTCCCAACTCGGTGTTTCAACCTTTAAACCTAACCCCTCACTCAGAAGAGAATCTCTAATTCTTATAACACTTTTTAAAGTACATCACTTCCCATTCTCTCTTAAAAATGTTTTCCAGGTTAGGGAACTGGTACTTGCTACAAGCCTGACAGCCCACATGCTAGAAAGACCTAACTCCTCCACGCAAGCACCATGGTGCGTGTGTGCAGGGTGCACACACGATAAATACATGGGATTTTCAAAATATATTTTCTTGAACATTTTATTTATTATTTTTACATGTTTCATTGTTTTGTCTGCATGTATGTCTGTGAATCACTTGCATACAGTGCTCCCAGGGGCCAGAAAAGGGGCTGGATTCCTTGGACCTGAACTTGTAGATGGCTGTGAGCCACCATGTCAGCCCGGGTACTCTGGAGAACAGCAGTCTCTACCTGCTGAGCTAGCTCTCCAGCCCCAAGATATGGGTTTGTTTTTGTTGTTGTTTTGTTTTTTGAGACAGGGTTCCTCTGTACAGCCCTGACTGTCATGGAACTCACTGTGTTGACCAGGGTGGCCTTAAACTCGCAGAGTTTAACCTGCCTCTGCCTCCGAGTGTTGGGAGTAAAGATGTGTGCCACCACCGCCCAGCCTTGTTTTTGTTATTAAGCTTCCCCAAGCCACTGAATTGTATTTCTTCATATAATAATGCCCCCCATTTTCAGTATGACATAGAACAAATCATAGTTGCTTAAATTATTTAAAGACAAGCCTGGCAGCCTGAACTAAGTCCACAAACCGTGGTAAAAGTGCAGGAGAGAACAGGCTCCAAAGTTGTCCTCATGGGCTGGAGAGATGGCTCAGCGGTTAAGAGCATTGCCCGCTCTTCCAAAGTTGTCTTCTGACCTCTAGCTATGTGCCCATTAATAATAAATAATAGTATAATGATAATAATAACAATAAAACATTCTTCTGAAATTTTATTTCTATTGTGCAAATTATATTTTATTCTATAATTCTTCTCTGGAGTCAGGAATTTCTCTGGCTATGAGAAACTGGCATACAGCTCATTGGTAGAGTTCTTGCCCAGCTTGTGTGAGGGTCCTGTATTCCATCCTCAGGATACGGGGACCCCAGAGAGCAAATGAGTAGATCTGCTGAAGTTTTCTTTTTTCTCGTTTTGTATGTTTTAGGTTTGGTGCTTTAACAATGGATGGTGGCCTCCGCAATGTGGACTGTCTTTAGCTTTCTAGGAACTCTGGGAAGTTCTGGTTTGCACAAGAAGTAACACTGGGTAATGAAATGAGCACCTTTATTGGTGGTTCTTATTTCTACAATTCAGTATTTGATGAGGTCATGTAAATATGTACAGTTTGTAAATATAAAAAATATATATATATAAATTTTTGGCTGCTGTTCAGATGTAATTTTGCCTTTTAAAAACATTTGTAAGTCCTTAAGGCAGACTGACCTCAGTGAGCTGCAGAAGAAAGCCATGACCAGCCGGTGCTTTGGGATGCTGTCCCCAGTGCTTCAAGTGAGGCTGGAGACGTCTACTGCTTGGTGCCTACGGAAAATATTTTTTAAATTGGCATCCTTAAAACTCAGAAAGGACTGGTAGTGGAGACCTTTGTGAAGGGTGGAGTGGTGGCTTTTGTGATGGAACAGAGCCGACCCACTGCTGACCAGGGCCAGGTCCTCGACACAGATGAAGTGGCATTATTTTATTTTACGAGGTGCCCAGAACTCCGTTCTCCTCGTATGTCTAATTTCAGGTGAATTATTGAGCAAAAAAATTTAAAGTGAACTCATTGTTTAAACTTTGTTTTTTCTTTGCTCATAAATGTGTAATTGTCATTCAGATTCTAGTATCATTTCAATTGTTTTAAGCTGTACATTTCTGTACTTTAATTCTGTTAACTATTTCATGAAATATTCTGCTTACTATTTCATGAAAAAAATAAATTTCTCAATTTTAATTAAGCTTGTGTGCTTTCGTATCTCTGGTTAGTGAAACAAAACGAGGTGTTATTGTCTGTTTAAACCAGGGAACTGACTGTCCCACCACTGGGCCACGTCCCACCACTGGGCCACGTCCCACCACTGGGTCGCATGACACCACTGGGCCACATCCCACCACTGGGTCACATGACACCACTGGGCTAGCCACGTCCCACCACTGGGCCACATGACACCACTGGGCCACATCCCACCACTGGGTCACATGACACCACTGGGCTAGCCACGTCCCACCACTGGGCCACATCTTCGGTCCACAAGCTACCCTGAAGGAAGCCAGTCTCATGGTGACGGGAAATTATTCTCGGAATATTGATGTGGGGTAACACTGCCCCTCTTAGAGACTTCATGTTGTACAAGATGAAAGGCAGTGTTGTCCTTGAGAAGCCTACCCGGAGCTCTGGGCTGAAGAAGTGACTTCATCTAGAAATTTGTCTGTCCGTGACGATTTTGATTGGCTTGGATTTTGGTTTGTCAGATTGCTGAAGGACAGTTAGGCAGTACCTCTGAGCTCTGAAAGACATTTGGGCAAGGCAGCAAACAACTGTAACCCAGAATTGAACTGTATTAGCATTTTAGGTCACTGATGGGCTATTCCAGCCGTTTCCAGTGGATATGAGAGGCGATGCTTGCACGACTTAGAACAGTTAGGTGGCCTTTGGCCCCCGTCCCCTTCTTTCCTGAAGCTGGCATGCCAGAGGCTGAGGCCAGTCACTGGAGCAACACAAGCACGGTCCTGTCTAGGGCCAGCAAAATGGCTCAGTGGGTTACAGTGCTCTATTCCAAGCCTTATCTGAGCTCGGTCCCCAGGTGGGAGGACAGAACTAGCTCCCATCACTTATCCTCTGACCACACATGCCCACAAGGTAGGTAAATCAAAAGCAGAACTTGTGAAGAGACACTGTTGAAACATTGAAAGAGATGCTTAGGACCATTGTTTTAACCAGGCATACACCTTTAATCCAGTACTCAGGAGGCAGCGGCAGGCACATCTCTGATCTGAGGCCAGCCTGGTCTATAAAGCAAGATCCAGGACAACTAGGGCTACATAATGAGAACCTGTCTCAAAAAACAATGTAAAAAAAAAAAAAAGTATGTGTAATTTTAGCTAGAATCTCTTCCCCATATCACTTTGGAAGAACAATGTACCTGAAAAAGCCTTAAACTTGCAGTTTCTTAAATCCATGTTTTATTTACATGTTAGTGGTAAGGTGCCCACAGAGGCAACAGGCTTAGTTCTCCTGGAGCTGGAGTTACGTATGGATCCTGTAGAAGAAGCCTGTGTGTTTTTGTAGAAGCTTCCTTCCACGAACCTTCTTGCCTGTTTTTTTTTTTTTCTGTGTGTGTGTGTGTGTGTGTATGACATCATCACACTGGATAGCTGCCAGCATCTGTACTGAAACTCTGTGACCAGCATGGGGACATTGTTGCAAAGTAGCTCCTTCAGGGAACACACAGATCTTAAAGTCCATAGAAAGTCTTTATAGCCAGCTGGTGGCTACACAGGGAGCTTGCCCAGATCATGCAGCACCAAGCCATACCTAATTCTTGGGTTTTAAAGCACAATCCTGGGTTGACCTATTTCAATGAGCAAAATCAGTTAGCAAGAAGCTGACCTACAGAAACCGAAAAGCAAGCTTAGTACATTTGGGAACTTCCCCAGCCCTATCCTGGAACCATTGACTCAACCTTTGTTCCTTTTTTGGCAAGGATCACTGTCTCCATGTTGGGTTCCAAGGCTTGACTGGACTTCTACCACGGCATCAGTCATGCTAAGGGCTGGCCGCCTGTTAAGAGTCTGAGCTTGTAATTTCAGCACTTAGAGGGCTGAGGAAGTAAGAATAAATGTTCAAGCCAGCCTGGGTTGTAGAGCAAGTCCTTGTCTTTAAAAATAAATGGATAAGATGAAGAAATGTGTTAGGGCCCTTCCCCAAATGATAGGATCCGTCCCACCTCCTGGCTTGGTTGAGTCAGAGCAATGGGGTGAAGTTGACTTACAAAACTCTTACATCCTAATCTCACACTTATGAGTTCTTAAAAAACAAAAGCAAACAAACAAACAACTCCAGGGGTCTGGAGAGATGACTCAGCAGTTAACAGCACTTATTGCAAAGGACAAGGGTTCAATTCCCAGCATCCACATGGTGGCTCACAAACATATCTATACCTCCAGTTCCAGGGGATCTGGTACTCTCTTCTGATCTTCCTGGACACCAAGGTGTACCTACAGACATGTAGGCAAACACACATAAAATAAAATGAATAAATCTAATAGCAACTCCTAAACATTACAAATAAACTCAGGCTCAGAAGGTGGCTCACTCACCAAAGTGTTTGCCATGCAAGCATGAGGGCCTTGGTTCAGCTCTGGCACAACCACGTCAAAGCTGGGGTGGCAGCACATGCCTGTAATCTCAAGGGTGGAAGGGTGGAGGCAAGCGCCCCCCGGACATGCTGATCAGCCAGCCTAGCCAAACCGGTAACATTCAGATTCAGTGAACAGTTCTGTCTCAAAACTAAGGTGGACAGCAACTAAAGACACCTAATGCCAACTTCTGCCCTTCACACACACTTCCACATGAGCGTGTACACATGTGACCACCACATGCACACAGCTCAGTGGTTAAGCATGTGCATAGCACGTGTGAGTCCCACAGCTCAATCCGTAGCATCACACTAGAGACATGCAATAAAACAGCAAACTTTCCGGAAGTCCTGAAAATGAATAACCACCCTTGGAGATGCCCTGTGCATTGTTCTCCAGACAGATCTGGATAGAGAACTCAAAGGAGACCCCCCTGGAAAATGCCACAGGCGCTGTGGTGAGGAGGGGTCTTCAGGCACAGAACCAACCCACCTCGCTCCCGCTGCCCTCTTTTGTCTCTCTCCCTTCCTTCCCCTTCCCCTTGGCATATAAAATAAAAAGCAGAAATCTAGTAGCGTTTCTGATCCCCAGATGTCAAACCCACAGGGAATTTTCATCGGGGCTCCTACTGAGGACTTGTGGGGGAATTGGCAGGGATCCAACTTAATGTCCTTCAACAATGAGGCACTGCCACCGTGGTGGGCCCCGGTGATGAAATGCATGGGTAAAATGTTTAAATCGCTCGTCATCGTCGTCCCCCACCCCACCTTCCCACCAGGCTCCGCATACACACAGCAGCATAGAAACATTACACACATTTCTGACCCCAGATTCTTGATGTTAGCCATTTGAAGCTGCCAACTGTCTTGACTAGGATTCCTGTTGCTGTGACGAACACCATGACCAAAGGAGGAGGAAAGGGTTTATTCAGCGTACACCTCCACATCACCGTTCATCACCAAAGGAAGTCAGGGCAGGAACTCAAAGAGGGTAGGAACCTGGAGGCGGGAGCTGATGCAGAGGCCATGGAGGGGTGTTTATTACAGGCTTGCTCTTCATGACTTGCTCAGCCTGCTTTCTGACAGAATCCAGGACCACCAGCTCAGGGATAGCACCACCCGCAATGGGCTGGGCCCTCCCGCATTGATCACTAGTTAAGAAAAAAATGCCCTACAGCCCCATCCTCTGGAGGCATTTTCTTAATTGAGGCTCCCTCCTCTCGATGACTTTAGTTTGTGCCAAGTTGACACAAAACTAGCCAGTGTACCAACTCTCAAGTAGTTGGTACGATCTGAATTCTTAGGCTTTTCACCAGGATGATTGAGCATGATAGATTAGTTTGTTTGTTTTTCAAGACAGGATTTGTCTGTAGCTTTGGAGTCTGTCCTGGAACTCACTCTGTAGACCAGGCTGGTCTCAAACTTAAGGAGATCTGACTGCCTCTGCCTCTCAAGTGCGGGGATTAAATGTGTGCACCACCGCTGCCCAGCAAGCACTGTAGATTATTTTCAGGTGTGTGACTTTTGTTTATGTTGCTTTTGTTTAACTCTGTGAAGCGGTGCTACTGTGCCTTCCTAAAATACCTGGTGGCCTAATAAAGAGCTGAACGACCAATAGCGAGACAGGAGAGAGGAACGGGCGGGGCTAGCAGGCAGAGAGGCTAAATATGAGGTGAAATCTAGGTTAAAAGGATCTAGGAACGAGCCAGGAGGAGGACTTCAGGGTCCAGGCACCCAGCCACCCAGCCACCCAGTCATCTAGCCAGACACGGAGTAAGAAGGAAAGAAAAGGTATACAGGAATGGAGAAAGATAAAAGCCCCAAAGCCAAAGATATATGGGACAATTTAAATTAAGAAAAGCTGGCAAGAAACAAGCCAAGCTAAGGCTGGGTATTCACAACTAAGAATAAGCCTTCAGGTACAATATATTTGGGAGCTGGGTGGTGGGCCCCCCAAAAGCCTACAGAGTTAATCAACTGACAACTATCGAGGTTTTGTTTGTTTGGTTTTTTGATAGTGACTGGAAGCTGTGGACCAGGGGCAGGCCAAACCAGCAGAGGAAGGAACTGTCCATCCACCTCATCTCTGAAGCCATCCTGTCAGGTGTGGACACTCGCCTCTTGTTTTCTGCTAAAGAAGTTGGGAGTTTAGATGTTTGCCTGTCTCCGGGGGTGGAGCAGGCTGTTATTTGTGAGGTAGGGTATGCAGCCCAGGCTGACCTCAGACTCAAATTCCTCCTGCTTACAGGAGGTTGTGAGGGGCCCTGTGAGTGCTAGAAATCCATCCCGGGTCCTCTGCAAGAGCAACGAGTGCTCTTAATCTTTGAGCCCCCACTCCAGCCCACGGTAAGCACTCTCAATCTCTGAGCCCCCACTCCAGCCCACGGTAAGCACTCTTACTCACTGAGCCATTTACCAGCCTCAGCCCCGACTCTACAACAGCTCTATCCCCACTGCTTTGTGACTCAACCACTCACACACTCCCACTTCTTCTGAGCCTCTTTCAGCCATCTGTCTGGACATGTGCAGAGTCATGGTGGAGCCCTGCTTGGTTTGGAAGAGGAAATGGTATTCAGGTAGCAGTGTGAGCTGAGATAAATGGGCCCTGGGGTAGCAGTGTGAGCTGGGGTAATGGGCACGCAGGTTAATAGGCACGCAGGTAGCAGTGCGAGCTGGGATACATGGGCATGCAGGTTACAGTGTGAACATGGATGAGATTCCTACAGACAGAGGGTTTGTTTGCTTCTGCCTTCCTGAGTCTACCCTCTCTTGCACCTGCTTTGGAGTTTATTGCGTTACTGCCAGTGGGATCAGAACTCCTGCCAGGACAGATGTGAGAATCAAGGTATCATCGAACGTGTCATTGAGGCTGTGATATACCTAGAAGGAAAGGTGAGGCTGGGCCTGGGGTCTCCTCAGGAGACTGAGGGAGGCAGGAAGAGTTCAAGTTCAAAGGCCTAATAATTGTAGATTATTTTCAGGTGTGTGACTTTTGTCACAGAGTAAATTCAAGGTCAGCCTGGGCAACTCAGACCTGTCTCAGAATGAAAATTAAAGAAGAGCTGGGGATGAAGCTCGGTGCTAGATTGTTTGGGTAGCAAGCTTGAGACCCCGAATCCACTCTCCAGTGCACCCTGTAAACTGGGCATGGTGGTTGTGAGGTGTACTTTTGTTGACATCTTGACCTAACATAGCATCAAGTTGTTTAGCTCAGGTTGGCCTGTGTGCACGCCTGTGACAGGTTCCCTAAACTGGATGAATCAAGCCAGAAGGCCCGCTCTGTATGTGGATGGCTCCATTCCTGGATGTGGGTGGTCGTCTTAGGTTTCTATTGCCGCGATAAAATACTGAAAGCAGCTTGGGGAGGGAGGGGCTTATAGCTTGCATGTTCCAGGTCACAGCCCCTTGAGGGGAGCCAAGGCAGGAAGGTGGAGAAAAGGCTGAAGCTGAGACCCCAGAGGAGCACTGCTTACTGGCTTGCTTGGCCAGGGCCACCTGCCTGAGGTGGCAACACCCACAGTGGGTTGGTGTGGCCCTCCCATGCCAATCACAGGCCGGTCTTGTGGAGGCATTTTCTCAACTGAGCAGCCCTCTTTACAGATAACTCAAGTTGACAGGAAGGGGCGGGCAGGCAAGCTCCACCAGGACAGCCGTGAGCCGAGCACCTAGAGCATGCATGCATGCATTCCTCTCTGCTTCCAGGACAGCCGTGAGCCGAGCACCTAGAAGCATGCACTCTGTACACTGCCTCTTCACTGTCAGCTGTTCCCTTTGCTGTGCCCAATCAACATTTCCCAACACCTTGACACATGGCATAAATCTGTCCAATGGAGCTATTAGGAACACAAACACCCTCTTCTAGACGTGGGCTTAGACCTCCTGAGAGCCTTCTTATGTGACAGCCTCGTGTGTGTGTGTGTGTGTGTGTGTGTGTGTGTGTGTGTGTGCGTGTGTGTATAGACGCAGTAACACTATGTCACTTAGCCAATTTTAATTCCCTGTTTCAAGCAAGCCTCCTGCCTCAGCCTGCAAATACTCTGAGACTATAGGCATATACCATGCACCCAGGTAGAGATAGCTTTGTTTTGATTTTTTTTTTTGAAACAGTTTTGTGTATCTTAGGTTGACCCTGAACTCTATGTAGCTGAGGCTGACTTTGAACTTCTGACCCTCGTACCTGGGATTACAGACGTCCACCACCACACCAGTTTATGCGGTGACGCAATCGAATCCAGAGCTTCCTGTCTACCAGGCGAGCACTCTTTCAACTGAGCGACCGCCTCAGCTGAGTGTTCTTGATTTTCATGTTCAGTTTTTTTCAACTCTTTCCATTGAAGACTTGTGATTCTGGAATGTTGGTTTAGCTCCATGGCCTAGCAATCAGTTTTCAGTGCACACGCGTGCATGCACAGGGGCGCGCACGCACACACATACAAACGCAATATGGATCTCTGCCTAAGGTGTATTCGTCCGGGTTCTCTAGAGGAACAGACTGAACAAATGACTCTGTGTTTATATAGATAAAGGGGATTTATGAGACTGACTTGCGGCCTGTGGTCCAGCTAGTCCGGCAAAGGCTGACTACCAACATGCGGCGAACTTCTCGACCAGCGAGAAAGAACAACCACCACACGAGGATTCTTCTCAGATCACGCTTTAATGGAGTGCCCTTGGTTGAGGGAGAGCAGGAAGCGAGAGGCGCCTGAGAGCATTAAAGCAGCTGCTTATATAGGGAGTAGGCACACGGGTCGCCCTGTGATTGGCTGCCACCATCAGCTGACACTAGACTGCGTCAGGACAGGCCCAAGGACTCTAAACCACCGGGCAAGCGGGGAAGCAGGGGACACGCAGCTCCCAAAGGCAGAGCCAAATATGGAGTTGTTTATTTCCAACAAGACAGGATGTCGGCGCCATCTTGTAATGGCGATCCTGTCCGGCTCCCTGCACCAACAGAAGGTCCAAGAATCCAATAATTGTTCAGCCCACGAGGGCTGGCTGTCTCAGCTGGTCTGCGCTATACATCAGAATCCCGAGGAAGTGGGCTCTGCTGCCAGCGAAGGAATGGACTTTGCAGCGAGAGTGAGGGCGAGCAGACAAAGGGCAGAGTTTGCTTCTTCCGTGTTCTTTCTATACAGGCTGCCAGCAGAGAAGGTAGGGCCCGGATGAAAGGTGAATCCTCCCGCCGCAAAAGACTCAGGTTAGAAGTTGGTCTTCCCACTCCAAATGGTCTAATTAAGGGGAAAAAAAAATCCTTACAGTATACCCAGCCACTAGAGCTTAAGTTAATTCCAGATGTGGTTGACAGCCAAGAATAGCCACCACAGGTGCCTTGAAGGTCTCTAGCTCTGTCCCCACAGCCTCATCCGTGGTGTCAGCATGGATGTCAGAGTTGCTGCCTCAAGTGCCGAGTGGTCAGAGGATCTGCCTTTCCACTGAACTGCCCTCCTGCATTTGAAGTCGGTTGACCAACGAGTGTAGACTAGTTTCTGTACTCTCTAGTCTACAGAAGGATGTGTTGTCATGTTAAGTTTGGTTGGTTTGGGCTTCTTGTGATGGGGTCTCAGGTAGCTCAGGCAGATTCTGAAGGCCACTACGCAGCTGAGGATGGTCTTGAACTCATGACCCGCGGCTTGCGACACCACATTGGGTTGAAGACTGCACTTTGATATTTTTATGAAAGTGGATATAACATAAAATTTGCTGTTTTACCACCCCCCTTTTGAGAGACAGAGTCTGTTAGCCAAGGCTGATCTCAGACGAAATCTACCCCCACTACCTCACCCCAGCCTGCTTCCATCCTAAGGGCTGGAATTACACATTTTAGCCATTTTAAATACAGGACACAATGGCACTAATCACATGTACACAATGCAATGCTATCATCAATCACTCCTATTTTTCCCCAAATGAACATTTTTAAAAAACCATTTTTTTTCAAACTTTGGAATTTTTAGTGCCACTTCCTAATTCTCTAGTTTTGTTTCAAGAGAAATGTTAGGGATGAAAAACAGCTCAACGGTAGAGAACTTGCCTAGCCTATGTAAGGCCCGCCGTTCAGTTCCCCGGGACCACAAAAATAAACTTAAAATTACTGATGTCCCAGAGAGGTGGGTCTGAGTCTTAAGGAAAGCAGGGCATTTCCAGGGCTCCCAGAGGTCCTGTAGAAGCATCACTCCTCTCAGAGAGGTGACAACTGAGACCCGGGGATCATGCCACTGAGTGACAGAGCCAGCTGAAGAAAAAAAAAAGAACTGCTATTTTTGTGCGGCTGGGGGATTTGACCAAATCCTCACAGCCTCCCTCTGTGAATCCGGTTTTGGTAAAATCCGCTTTCCTCACATTCGAAAATGTCTTCGGGGAGTAACCAAGGGAGCGGAAGGCAGAGCTGGGACGGAGTGGCATTAGAAAAGGGTGGAAATGGCTCCTCTGAAGGAGAGCCTGCTGGGGCTCGGGGATGCTGAGCCAGGCCGCGCTCAGCGGCGCCCTCCTCTGGCACGAATTACAAACTGCATCGGAGCCAGGCCTTGAGCCTCGGTGGTGCAGACGTGGAATCTCAGCTAGTTGAAGCAGAAGCCCAAGATCAAGGCCTGCCTGGGCTACAGAGCAAGTTCAAAGCTAGTTGTAGCAACATAAACCCAGTCTCAAAATGAAAAAAAAATTGTTTGCCTAGCCTCTAGCACGTACAAGGCTCAGTGAGTTCAACCTGGGGTACCATAAAAATGACCCGAATCAAGTGGGAACCATTTTCCTAGCTTACAAAAGAAATGGCTAAATAGTGAGAAGGTGTTAATAAAGTTGCCAAACATTAGCCAGTTCTAGGTGTGTGATTTCAGAGGTCTCTTAACTAGTATAGAAGAGGCACCTCTAATTAAACCACAGGTCTCCAGTCTTTTCCAATGTCGTTTATGGACGTAGGTGTGAAAGGACGGCAGCCCTGAGAGGAGAAGCTGAGCGCGCTGGTGGCCCGCTAAAAAAATAAACAGGGAGCCGGCACTGGAGGGACCCGGCCCCTGTCTGGTAGGCTCTGAGTCACACAGGTCAGTGGGGCTGGCCCGCTCAGCCTGTCACCCTCAGCTGTCTCTCAATGCTACACAGCCGGGCTGGGCTCCGTTCAGAGATGGGGACGGCAATATATAAGCTCTCAGATAAAATCAACTTTCAGGGGAAGAAGACCCACAGGCCCGGTAAGCTTTCCCCTCGTTTGAGATGACTGAGGGCCCCAGGACCACTGGGAGGGATCAGGGACCCACGTTGATTCAATTGTTTATACCTTTGATGTTGCAGGACCCAGCTGGTTCTGGGGGCCAGGGATGAACCCTTCAGGCAGGCTTGCTGTTGGAGTTTCTCATCATCTGAGTTCGATTAGAAGTCGTTTCCCTAGGAAACTTTGTTTCATGTAAGCTGAAATGCTTTCAAATGTTGCATGAGTTGAACAAAGGGTGGCCAGCACAGCCACGGGATAGCTCAGAGGGTCTGATTCCCAGTAACAGATGGAACGTGGACTCCAGCATTATTCTGACCAGTTATAAATATCAAGGACATGTGTTTTGCTGTTCAGGGTCTTCCTAAAAGGACACAAGAACTTTCAGGCTGTGACTCCAGGTTCTTAGCAAGCAAGGAAACATTTGGGTCTGGTACTCGGCAGAAAATAGTGGGGGGAATGTACGCAGGTGCCGTAGCATCTCTGGAGAACGCCTAGAGGGGCTGGGGTTCCCTGGGTTTTCGGAAAACAGGGAGGCCCTGATTATCAGCAGATGTGCCTTGAAGTTTCAGCAGAAAGGAAATACTGAGATAAAGTAGGGCTGGGGAGGCCTGGTCCCAAGACTTGTAAAGTCCCTGCAAGATGTAAGTGCCTTGCAGGGTGTAGGGTGTGTGTGTGTATGTGTGTGTGTGTGTCTGTGTGTGTGTGTCTGTGTGTGTGTGTCTGTGTGTGTGGTGAGAAAATGAGAGAGAGAGAGAGAGAGAGAGAGAGAGAGAGAGAGAGAGAGATTGAGAGATTGTTAAGGTGAAGAGGGTTGGAATGGCCTCAGAAAGCAAACCTATGACCTTGATCCATGGTCTGCTTTTTCTTGATGTGTACAGCAAGCTGCCAGACTTCATACTAAGCCATGACATATGTCAGGGCTGCGTGTTCGCCATGAGACCATCTTCCTGATGTTAGAGGCTCTTAGTCATTTATCTGGAACAGCTTGCCTTTAGAAAGCCCAGCCTGACTATTGTCACATCTGAGGCACAATGTTGTTGTTTTTCTTTTTTTTTAAGATTTATTTATTTATTATGTATACAGTGTTCTCAGTACTCTGCCTCCATGTATGCCTGCAGGTCAGAAAAGGGCATCAGATCTCATTACAGATGGTTGTGAGCCACCATGTGGTTGCTGGGAATTGAACTCAGGACCTTTGGAAGAGCAGGCAGTGCTCTTAACCGCTGAGCCATCTCTCCAGCCCTTGTTTTTCTTTTGAGACAGGGTCTCACTATGCAGACCAAGTAAGCCTCGAACTCACAGATCCAACTGCCTGCCTCCTGAGTGACGGGATTCAAGGTGTGCACCACCACGCCCAGCACCATTTTTTTTCTTCCCAAGACTGGATACTTCACACATCTCAGGTTGACCTCAAACTCACCTACAAGGATGACCTTGAACTTCTGTCCCTCCTCCTCCCCCCCCCCACCTCTATTTCCTCAGGTGGGATTACAGGCAAGCACCATTGTGTCTTGTATATATGGCTTTATATATGCTAGACAAGTACTTGACCAACTGGGCTATGTTCCCAGCTGAGCACCACTGATTTGTATAAACAACATCATTTTATATCTGTTAGAATGGAAAATGCTGTCAATTATATTGAGCATGCCTTTCTTTGTAAGATGTATGCCATCTTACATGCGTTACAAAAAATACATATGTGTCTTTTAGGAAGCTGAGGGTGTGGCTTAGTTGGTAAAGGGCTTGCCTAGCATGCACAAAATCCTGGATTCAATTACCAGCACTCCATACACAACGGACATGGGTACATACCTGTAGACCTGGAACATGGGAGGTGAAGTGGGAAGGAGCAGATAGTCAAGGTTCTCCTGGGCTACATATTAAGCAAGTTCGAGGCTATGTTGCAAAAGCACAAAACAAAAAGTGCCATTTAGTAAAGATAAAATTTATAGATAAGCCCAAGACCTTGGGTTTAGAAGACAAAGAAAAGCCTTTTGTCTCATAACTCAGTGCTCCTTAAAAGACCATTCCCAATCTATCAAAGCTACGTGCGTGCAAGGAGAGCTCAGCTTGCATCTTGCTCGGGGGTTGTGTTTGCTTCTTGCGAGTGTGTTAGAAGGAGAAGGTAGGTCTGTTGTGGACTCAACATCACAGAGATAAGAATTAGTCTTGAGTGAGGGAGAAAGTGTTTACTCTTGTTATGACAGCGCCCCTCTTAGGAAAATGCGGACTCTCACACAGCTGGCTAACTCGGTTCGTGTGTTGACTTTACTACCATGTAAGCAGACGTAAATAGCAAAATGATCAATTTAATCTGCTTCTCAGGATAGAACAGACAGCCTGCAACTGTTTTTTGTTTTTTAAGGTACGTAGCTTTAGAAGGAGAATAATGTGAACCAAGGAATTCAAATCTTCATATATCCTATTCTATACAGAGTTGAAATAAAGAATTCTGTATTTAAACTCCCACGGGATGGGGGATAACAGGCAGAGAACTTTGTCCTTTCCCTCACGGTACAACATCCATATTTTCCTAATTACCAGCATGGCAGTATCCATGTTCTCTGTGAGCAGGGTCTCTTCTTAGTGTCCCCTGAGTCTCCGGGGAGACGCAGTCAGATTCCTCCCTTCTGCCTCATCTCTCTGTTTAAGACCAGTTTCTCTGCCTTCGACTTTCCCAGCACCTGGCCCCTTGTCCGTCTTCTCTGCTGTCACGATTTGCATTGCCAACCTAATTGTTTTCTTTAAAAACGAAAAAAGGAAGAAAGCACCTATTTCTATTTTTAATTTTTATTTTATATGTGTGAGTGTGTATGGGTTTGTATGTATGTGTACTTGATACCTGTGGAGTCCAGAAGGGGGCGTCAGGTCCCCAGGAACTGGGGTTCAGATGGTTGTGAGCTGCCATGTAGGTGCTGGGAACGTAGCTTATGTCTTCTGCAAGAGCAGCCAGGGCTCTTAACTCTTTCTTCCTCTCCCCAACCCCACTATTTTTATTTCCAAATGTATCTATGTCTGATTCTGTCTGTGAGTGCATGTACAGTTGATGACAAATCTGAAGTTGGAGTTATGGAGGGTTGTGAGCTAGCGCAGGGTACTAGAAGAGAACTCAGGTCCTCCGCAAGCGCAGCGCGCAATCTTAACTGCCCAGCCACCCCCACCCCCATTGTTTCCTTGAAGCTCATTGGTCTGGACTTCCAGCCCTACCCTCCTCGTAGTTTTTCTCCCTTATCCCTGGAAGCGCTCACCGCCCACCATCCTCTGAGCACCCCTCCACAGCAGCACTCCGCGAAAGTAAAAACGGTCGCCACCGTGTCTGTAGTTCCTACTCTAAACCACGCCGACTGGAATCTCCAACTTTACGACATTGCAGCACGACACGGCGTTGTCATGTACAAAGTTCGTGCTCAACAGGCACCCGACTGAGTCACAAAACAAACAAATAACTAATGTGTCTCAATGTTCTAAGTAGGTTTATGATTCAGTGTCAGCTCCAGTCATAGCTATGTTGGAGTGCTTGTGGCCAACAGGCTGCCTGATCGTGTAGGGTGGACTTGTCTGACTCTATAGCATACCCCAGTTCACCTGTGTGCTTGTATGTGTTCACTTGACACAGGTGCATCAGGGTGTGTGGAGGGTGACGTGCTGCAGTAGACAGACCTGGAAAATATTCTGCTGAGACAATGTTGCTAGACCAAAAAAAAGTGCCACATAGTACATATTTCACTTGTATAAAATATCTAGGTTAAACAAATCCGTACAGAAAGAAAATAAATTAATGGTTGCTACAGAAACGGGGATGGGAAGTACCCACCAACCATATGTGAGTTAGGGTTTTTTTTGTTTTGTTTTGTTTTTTTCTGGGAAGACAGACATGGATAAACCTTAGTGGCCATTGTTGCACACATATTTTAAAAACTGGATTTTGCTGTTTAAACTGTGAAATTCATGTTATGTGAATTATGTTTCCAACATGGTTGTGAACACCTGTCATCCCAACACTGGGGTTGGGGAGGAGACGATACGGTAAAGGGCTTGGGGCCAGGTCCTGGAGAGATGGCTCAGTGGTTAAGAGCACTAGCTGTTCTTCCAGAGGACCCATACGATGGCTCACCACCTGTAACTCCAGTTCCAGGGGATCTGATGTCTTCTTCCAGCCCGCATGACTACCAGGTACATATACATACATGTGATACCCATACACACAAAATACATTTTAAAAAAGCTTGATATCAACCTAAGCTTCATATTGAGACTATATCTCAAAAACCAACCAAGCAATAAACCCAGCACACTGCTTTTACAAAAGATAATCAACAAAGTTATGACTGGATTTCATAGAAAGCCAAGATTTCCAAGAATTAAACAGTTCCGCACATTCTTGTGAGCAGACAGGGCCAATGCTTCTACTTTCATTACTTTAAGTTGGATAGAGCTTTGTTATAGGGGATTTAGATTTGCCTGTGGGACGGATAGAGGTCCCTGTTCATCTCCACGAGAGCCGTGTGTGTTTTCTGTTTCAGAGGGTAGATACACCTGCCACTCTCTCTGCCGAGACTTGCTACATCTGGACTGCCCACAGAACGGCAAGCGGCCCCGCTGCAGCTCTGTTTCTGAAGTCAGACATTACAGCAAAAGGGACAGTCAGGTGAGCAGAGACGTCTGTGGCGTGGGCAGCATTCTGAGTTTCAGGCCATCTGTCACTGCTGTGCCGGGGGAATGGCCCTGTGGCTTACCAAGGTGGCCCGGAGGAACAGATCTGTGTTCTCGCCTTATCGTTATGTCTTTCCTATTGAGCCAGAAGCTCAACTCCGAGCTATGGTTTTAGAACAGATGTGTGGCTTGTGCCATGGATTACCCAACAGATTTGTTACAGAACACACGGCTTTAATCTGCTTGATCACTTGTATATCCAGGGTCAGTCATACTGAGAGGCATATGTCTGTGCTGCCAGAACATGGAATTTGAATTTGGGATGCTTGTTTTTTCTTATGTATTCATTACCTTTCTGTTGCTATACATATGTGACGAAGGCAACTTAAAGAAGAAAGGATTCGTTTTGGCTTCTGGTTCTGGGGGTTAGGGTCTATCGTAGTAAAGACACAAGTAGCGGGAATGGCCGTGGCGGGAATTGGATGCTGAGGCCTCCCATCCTGAACTGTAAGCAAGAAACAGAACAAACTTGAAGAGATTTCAGGGTCTTTAAGCTGCCAAAGCCACCTTCAGTGATACTCCTTCCAACAAGGCTTCATCTCTCTCTCTCTCTCTCTTTGTTTTCTGAGACAGGGTTTCTCTGTGAAATAGTCCTAGCTGCCCTGAAACTCGCTTTGTAGACCAGGTTGGCCTCGAACTCACAGAGATCTGCCTGCCTCTGCCTCCCGAGTGCTGGCATTAAGGTTGTGTGCAATTGCCGCCCATGTTCCATCTCTTAAACATGCCACATCGCACCATCAACTGGAAACCAAATATTCTAATGCCTGAATTATGGAGGACAGTTCTCTTTTTAACCACCATACCATCTAACGATGAACCTAAGCATTGAGACCCTGCTGGAGTCCGACTCCTTGTGTGCCTTTCCAGTTAGGACAGTAGATGCACCTTGTCTGTGACAGACATGTTCCAAGTCCCCTCCCCCAGTGTACCAAATCATATATATATATATATAATATATATATACATATATATATGTATATATAACCTTTTTTAGTAATTAAGTGTAATAACAGATTAATAATGACTAATAATAATATACAATGATAAATTCTTTTTTTTTTTTTTTTTTTTTTTTTTTTTGGTTTTTTTTGAGACAGGGTTTCTCTGTGGCTTTGGAGCCTGTCCTGGAGGTAGCTCGGTAGACCAGGGATAAATTCTTTTTTAAAATATTTATTTATTCATTTATTATGTATACAACATTCTGCCTCCATGTATGCCTGCATGTCAGAAGAGAGCACCAGATCTCATTATAGATGGCTGTGAGCCACCATGTGGTTGCTGGGAATTGAACTCAGGACCTCTGGAAGAGCAGCCAGTGCTCTTAGCCACTGAGCCATCTCTCCAGCCCCCAATGATAAATTCTTTAAGCCAGGCATGGTGGGTATCTCAGGATTTCTTTTGCTGTGACACATGGCAAGAGTAATTCAGGCAGGAAATGGTTTATTTGGTTTCCATTGCTCATCATCAAAGGAAGCCGGGGCAGGAACCTGGAGGCGGGAGCTGATGCAGAGGCCATGGAGGAGTGCTGCTTACTGGCTTGCTTTTGTGGCTTGCTCAGCTTGTTTTCTTTTCTTTTTTTGTTGATTTTTATTAAGCTCTACATTTTTCTCTGCTCTTCTCCCTGCCTTCCCCCCCCCCTTCAACCCTTTCCCAAGGTCCCCATGCTCCCAATTTGCTCAGGAGATCTTGTCTTTTTCTACTTCCCATGTAGATTAGATCCATGTATGTCTCTCTTAGGATCCTCATTGTTGTCTAGGTTCTCTGGGATTGTGAATTGTTGGCTGGCTTTCTTTGCTTTGTGTTTAAAAACCACCTATGAGTGACTACATGTGATAATTGTCTTTCTGTGTCTGGGTTACCTCACTCAAAATGATGTTTTCTAGCTCCATCCATTTTCCTGCAAAATTCAAGATGTCGTTATTTTTTTCTGCTGTGTAGTACTCCATTGTGTAAATGTACCACATTTTCCTTATCTATTCTTTGGTCGAGGGGAATTTAGGTTGTTTCTAGGTTGTGGCTATGACAAACAATGCTGCTATGAACATAGTTGAGCACATGTCCTTGTTTTCTTATAGAACCCAGAATTACCAGTCCAGAAATGGCTGCACCCTCAATGGGCTAGACCCTCCCCCATCAGTCACTAAGAAAATGCCTTGCGGGCTTCTCTACAGCCTGACCTTAAGGAGGCATTTTCTCAATTGAGCCTCCCTCCTCTCTGTTGACTTTAGTTTGTGTCAAATTGACATAAAACTAGCAGTACAGTGGGCTCATCTTTATAATCATAATCTGATCACTTCAGAAGCTGAGGCAGGAGGATTACCATGGGTTAGAAATTAGCCTGGTCTATATAGTGAGTTCCAGGAAAGCCTGAATTACAAAGTAAGACACTGTCTCAAAAAATACAACAGGTCAGGTGGTGGTGGCACACACCTTTTTTAATCCCAACACTCAGGAGGCAGAGGCAGGCAGATCTCTGTGAGTTCGAGGCCAGCCTGGTCTACAGAGTGAGTTCCAGAACAGTCAGAGCAGTTACACAGAGAAACCTGATCTTGAAACACACACACACGTGCATGCACACACATGCACACACACACACAGTAGTAATTTTTAAACCTAGGAATTACCCATTTCTGTAATCTGTCAGATTAAGTGTGCCTAAAATAACTGAAACCAATGGGAAACTGAACATCTGAAGAAGGGATGAGTTAGTGGAAGTAATAACCTATTTCCCAAAGGGCCTCGGCTGGTTCCTGACAGCACCCTATGGTCCCTTCACAGTAGCTGAAATTCTAGACATGTCATTGGCCATGGTGGCCACACGTCTGCAAACTCAGTTTAGCATCTCTCTCCTGACATATTAGTTTGTATTAAAAAGCTGGTATTTTTCCCCAAAGGTTGGGCACTAGCCTTGAATGATCTTTCAGTATCTTGTCTGAAGTTAACAGCGCTGTTCAACCTCCCTTTTTTGAGAATGAAACTCTTTGAAGCCAAAGATCCAATTCCCCTGATCCCTGACCAACACTGAACACAGATACTAGACCCACAGTTCCGCCTTGTTCCTTCTTGACAAAGCTGACTCTTCTGAAGAGTTTGTTCTGCATGTGTGGTTCACATGTGGAGGTCCCCATGCAGCTTAGTCACAGTTGGCAGGAGCAGAGAGGGCCCAGGAGGAATCTGTAGAGGGCATGAATAATGAATGGTCCTCCTGGCAACCGGAAGGCTTTGTTCTCCGAAGTGACTGATGACGAGTATGGCTGCCATGGATGCAGGCTCCTACAAGATGTGCCGGCCTTACCAAGAGCTGCAGGAGACGCCCTCTTCTCACTGAGGGGGTTGCAGCTGGTACCTTCGCAGGATGACTCTGGAGGGAGCAGAGGGTAGCAGGTTCTCCGAGAGGCTCCGGAGACGGCAAACCTGTGCTTGATGGGCTTAGCGCCTGTCGAGTTGAGACAAACGCTGCAGGAAGTGGCTCCCAGGGCATAAATCACCTGTCTCTCTTAACTCACAGATAACGTTTGCACATAGTTAAAGGACACAGTCAGTCAGGTATGGTGGCACACACCTTTAGTCCCAGCACTCAGGTCGGAGGCAGAGACAGGCGATACTCTGTGTGAGTTCGAAGACAGCCAGGGCTATGTAGAGAGACTGTCTCGACCCATCTCCCACCCCTCCAGAAAAGACAGTGGCCTTGAACTCACAGAGATCCGCCTGCCTCTGCCTCCTGAGTGCTGGGATTAAAAGCGTGCGTCACCATTTCCTAGCCTGCAGTCATTTTTACTTATTTTGTTTTATTTTTGAGATGGGTCTCACTGCGTAGCTCTGGCTGTCCTGGAACTCACTCTGTAGACCAGGCTGGCCTTGAACTCACAGAGATCTGCCTCCTGAGTGCTGGGATTAAAAGCGTGTGCCACTCACTACGACCAGTGTATAAGTGTTTTTAAAAATGTAGGGTCTGGCCCAGTGGTGTCTACCTGCAACCCTAGCTACATAGGAGGATCACTTGAGACCACGAGTTCAAGACAAACTGAGCAAAGAAGCAAAATCTAATCTCAAAAAAAGAAAAACACAAATAAATTTCAAAAATTAAATGCACATAAAAATTTAAAATCCACTAAAAAATGTAGCTTCTTCAGATTTGGTGGGCAGGGTGTTAAGAATGGTGGAGTGGTTTGGTCTGCTCCAATTAGACTGGCTAGCCTGTTGCATTCGTAGCCAGCAGAGGGCGCTCTAACACCGACGCCTAATAATGCGATGTTGGTTGGTTTCCCATGAAGGACTAAAGTTTATGTCACTACCTCTGGTCTCTGTCATCGCTAATGTTGATGTTCAGAAAGCCTCCTCCAAAGCTGCAGAGAAACCCTGTCTTGAAAAAGAGAGAGAGAAAGAGAGAAAGAGAGAGAGAGAGAGGGAAGGAGGGAGGGAGGGAGAGAGAGAGAGAGACAGAAAGAGAGAGAGAGAGAGAGAGAGAGAGAGAGAGAGAGAGAGAGAGAGAGAGAGAGAGAGAGAGAAAGAAAAGCCTCAGAGTGCTGCTCAGATAGCCTTCTGGTCCATGCTAGCAACAAGTGTATGGTATTTCTAAATTATTTTACATGTGCGTGCGTGTGTGTGCGTGTGTGTGTTACACAGGGGGGTGGCATGTGGACTTCCCAGGACAGCTTTGTAGAATCAGTTTTCTCCATCCACCTTAACGATGGTTCCAGGGCCCGTCCTTGGGTCCCCAGCCGTCGCCTTTCCATGCTGAGTCACATTGCTCTCTCTTACCAAGATATTTCTGGGGAGGGAGTAGAAATGGGGATATCTGTATAAAATGAGAAAAGATTGTACTAAAAAAAATCTTAATAAAAATAAAAAGATATTTCTGTTTCTAGGTTTAGAGAGGTTAAATGACTTTTACGAAATAAGGAAAAGATAAACATATTTTCATATTTAGGCTCAATCCTCCACTAGGATTTTTTCTTTCTTCTCTTTTCCTACTGGCACTCTAAAGGGTGAAGGCTCTGCTTTGAGGGCACTGCTTCATGGTAGAACATTTGTCCGGCACCTGCAGGGCTCTAAAGCGAATCCCCAGGACTTTGGACATCAGTTAATTAATTAAAAAAAGAAGGAAGGGCTAAAGTTGAAGCCCAGCTGGTAAAGTGCCTGTTTAAAAGCCCTTCAGCCTTGGGGCACGGGTCTCTAATCTCAGCACCTTAGAGATAGACAGCAGGACCAGAAGTTCAAGGTCACATGTGGTTGCTGTGTGCACGGTAGCCAAGTCTTCCTTGTCAGAGGCCCATAAACATAGAAGGGGAGGGTTAACTCCAGGAACTGAGCCCCTGTGCCCCCTGGTGTGATGTCCTTGAAGTGACTGGGCACTCCCCTTTTCTGCTCTCCAGTCAGCTGGGTAAATGCCTGCAGGTTTCCCCGAGGAATGGCAGTGAGAATGGATGCAGTAGACACTTGCCAATGTGGCAGGGCCCTTCCTCCTTGGAACCCAGCCACCCTGACAGTCAGTGGGATCTGAAGGGATTCAGCTTTTTATTGGAACAGCTCCCGCCCACCTTTCTCTGGTATAGATATTACACAGCGCTCTAAATACCTATGATTTTTGCCTCTGGGTACAACACACGAGTCCCTTGGGTCAAGCCCCCTTGCCTGTCCCTCTGCCCACACGAGTCAATAATAGCAATTGTGGCCTCACAGCTCTGGAAACATCTGTAACTCACACACACACACACACACACACACACACACTGGCCTCTATTATCTTGGAGCCTCGTTGTACCCTGGTTGTTAATGAGCCCAGCCTATCACTGTCATTTCTACCATCAGTCCTGACCGGAAGGGAGAGCCACCTCCAAACTTGCTAGTGCCACTGGGGCCCCATTGAGTCCCGAAGGCTTTAAAGACAGCATGCTCTCTGGAGCCTCACAGGTTCACCTTTCTTGGCTCCTGAATTCCTTTTCCTTCGCCAGGGCAACCAGCATTCCCACTTCGCTAGGCGCTGGCGATTATTTCTCCAGGTTTTGAAAAGTCACCTTAGCAATGGGTTTGACTCGTCCTCCGGAGTTATTAAATCCCAGGCCCCACGCGGAGGTGTCCTCTAGTGAAGGATTTATTTTGGAAAAGGAGATTAGCGTGTGGGGAGAATGGCTCAGTGGGTAAGAGCACTTGCTGAGCAAGCATGAGGCCCTGTGTTTGCATTCCTAGCACACGTTAAAAAGCTGGGCACGGCTGTGTACATGCCAATAATCCCGGCATCTGCAGGGCAGAGACAATAGGATTGTTGTGTTTGTTGGCTGCCAGCTCTGCTGCAGGCTTCGTGAGAAACCCTATTTCAAGGTGGAGAACGATAAAATAGGATATTCGATGTCTTCTCCTGGCCTCTGGGAGCTCACGCACGGGCGTGCACGAGCGTGCAAACACACACACACGCACACACGCGCACACACGCACAAACACCCATATGGGACACACACACACACGCCTACACACACTTGCAGAGAAGAGAGCTTAGAAGAATGCCTCAGAACATGCATTTAGCATGTGACAGGCCCTGGCTTTAAGTCCTTATGCTAGAAAAAGAATGAAGAAAAAAGAAACTGAGAGGAAGAACGCAGATGAGAGAGATCAAATGCTGGATTTAGCCAACAGTCATGGAGGTTCAAGCTACTGGAATAGCATGAGCCAGACAGACAGTGTTACATCCACGTACATCACGTGAAGGGAAGGGGTCATGTGGTAAGGACAGGAAGCCGGAGCAGGCAGGAGACAAGCTTATTACAGCCTCTTTTGTAGACACTCCTCCAGGTCCTGTGAGAACTGTCTTAATCTCACCCAAGGGTGGCTTCTCCCAGTGACTCCTGCTGGGTCCCCACCCTGCAGATGCTCCACCTCATCTCAGCATTGCCACCAGGGCACCACTCTTTTAGCCTGTGAACCTTTGGGCACAAGCCATAGTGATACCCTATAAGCTGAGTCTGGGGCACAGGCCTGTGATCCCAGCTACTCCAGAGGTGGAGGTGGCCCTGACCTACGGAATGAATCAAGGTCACACTGTACAACTTAATGAAATGCTGTCTCAAAATTTAAAATAAAAAGTGGGCTATAGCCGGGTGGTGGTGGCACACGCCTTTAATCCCAGCACTCCGGAGGCAGAGGCAGGCAGATCTCTGTGAGTTTGAGGCCAGCCTGGTCTACAAGAGCTAGTTCCAGGACAGGCACCAAAAACTACAGAGAAACCCTGTCTAAAAAAAAAAAAAGTGGGCTATAACTCAACGGTAGAGTGCCTGCCTAGCATACATAAGGCCCTGGGTGGTCTTTAACTCCCTCCCTCCCACACATGAATACACACATGTGCACATACACACACAGATACACACAAATACATACACATACATCTAAGCACATTCACATGTGCACACATACATATAAACATGCATACACATATTCACTACATCTCACACACAGATGCACACATATACATACACATAAACACAAACACACACATATATTCTGTGTGTATGTATGTATATGTGTATGTGTATTGTGTATACACACACACACACACACACACACACACACACACACACACACACGCACCCTAATGATCTAAATCTAGAGCTTGTCTGTTTAACTGATTCTGGCTTGTACCACTGTGCGCTCCATTGCCAGACACCCACTGACCTTGACCTGTCCCAGACGTCTGCAAGCTCAGTCCTTCACTTTTCAGTCACCTATGACATTCTCCCCAGATCTTTCTGCCACTCACTCCTTATCAGCCTGAGCTCAGACATCACCTTCTCAATGAGGCCTTTCCTGGCTCCCAAAACCCCAGCGACTCCATGCCTTCTCTCTGACGAGACACAGTCTTGGTCCATTGTCTCCATGTTAGTTACCAGCACGCGGCTTACTTTATTGCTTATCCCCTCAGCCTGTCTTCTTCACTTCAGTCCCCATCCCAGCCTGGCACAATGGCTTCTGCAAACCGTGCCCAGCGGCTGAATTATACCTCCATGTACACTGGTTCTTTTCCTATCTGACGTCACCGTGGGTTCTGATAATTGCATTAGAGATTTGGCTACGGATGCATAGTATCCTGAATGCTGGATTCTGTCTCATGTGCTGTTGATCTGACCTATCAGTTCTCAACTGATAAACAATACTTGCTATTTGGTGATGAAGAACCGTAGTTTCCAAGGCAAACGATGGGAGGGCCCTGACTCTTGATAGCTATTATTCTAATGTTAATGATTTCCTTTTGTTATTCTCTTAGAGCCAATCACTACTTCCCTCCTTCTATATTTTGACATGTTTGACAATGCAAGCATGAATTTATTAAGGAAAAATGAGAAAGAACTCCAAAGAGCAGGAGGGACGCGGAGGGAGAAATGCCTTCCCCAGGACAGTTCTATAAATTGTCTTCTCTGAGGGAGAACAAACTCGTCCTGTCAGAAGACATCTTGATTGCGTCTCGGTGGTTCTTGCCCGCTTTAGTGAGTTCAGGTTAAACTCTGCATGAGGAAGTCGAGAGTGAATGGAAACAAACTGTTCTGGGAGCCAACAAAAGGTTGGTACATGACTGGAAAAATAAAAACAACACAGTGTCTTGCTTTGGAGTTGGGAGTGTAGCTCAGTTGTTCCTTGCCTGGCCCTGGGTACGATCCTCAGCGTCCCTTAGAGTGTGTGCTAGAACACACTTGTCTTTTCGTACCAACTACTGACTCCCAAAGGATGGAAGGGTTTTGTAGATGCATCTTCCTTACTAGTAACATTTTTGTTACTGTAACAGCGTATTTGAGGCAGTCAGCTATATGGAGAATAGAGGTCTGTTTAACCTACAGCTTTGGATCCTGAAAGCACAAAGAAGCTCTGGCCACAGCCCCCTTGGCTTGGTTACATCATGGCAGGGGTAATGGATCTCAGTGTCTGTCTGATAATACACTCTTTCCCTCAGAGGCTCTCAGAACTGGTCAGGAGGACTTAATCCAATTGAATTACTTTCCAAAGCCCCACCTTTGACCTCAGCAGGGTAGGGTTAAGTTTCCTTTTTTATCCTATTTACCTATGATTTTGGAGACTAAACTCAACTATCAGGTTGTGTGTGTGTGTGTGTGTGTGTGTGTGTGTGTGTGTGTGTGTGTGGACAGGAGCAGCCTGAAACTCCATATTCACGATATAAATAAAGAAAGCTTTTCTTTCTTTTTTTTTAAAGATTTATTATGTATACAATGTTCTCTCTGCATGAATGTCTGTCAGTCAGGAGAGGGTGCTAGATCTTAATACAGATGGTTGTGAGCCACCATGTGGTTGCTGGGAATTGAACTCAGGACCTCTGGATGAGCAAGCAGTGCTCTCAACCACTGAGCCATCTCTCCAGCCCCAAAGAAAGCTTTTCTAAGAGCATTCACCATCCTAGACATTTCTGCTTTTTCCTCCAAGGAACGTCAATCACCTTGCTTCACATTTTTGTATTTTATCATTCAGTCCATTTCTGTGGCACTGTTGCCGAGCACCCAAGAGACACATTCCCAAACAAAACTTATTGGAAACAAAGCCAGTGGTTTCAAAACTCAGGGTCCAGTGGAGCCTGCCACCTAGCAGGTACTCAGTAAGCCAGACATGGGGTACTGGAAGGGGCCAGAAGGAGCTAGGGCCCCCACGAAGGGCTCAGTCAGCGGGCTCATTGCTATAATTATCCAGCCCAGGTGGGGAGGGGGCCAAGGCAGCAACAGATACATCCTCAGTTAGCCACGCTGAGAGTTCTAAAAACGAGTAAGAATCCGGGTTCCACACACGACACTCCTGAATTTTCTCAGGCAGAGACAAGGAGACCATAGGCTGCCGTGTGAAAAAAAACGCACATTAAAGATAAAGGCCTGGGCCAGTGATCGTAGTCCCTGCCTTTAATATCAGCACTCAAGTTGCAGACGCAGGCCAGCCTGGTCTATGTAGTGAGTTCCAGGACAGCCAGAGCTATGTAGTGAGTCCCCACCTCATTGATTGCTTAATAAAATAGCTAAAGTCCACTTGGGCTGGTGGAACAGCCCAGCCGGTTAGGGCGATTTGTTGGCAAGCCTGGTAACAAATTCAATACCTGGGACACACAGTGGAAGAAGAGACCAGAACTCCCCCAAGTTTGTCCCGTGACCTCCCCCTAATACTGTGGCACATGCGCGTACACACAAACCAAACAAATAGGTACAGAAATGTAATTTTTAAATGTGAAAAGATAAAGCTCAGATATTCACTTGTGCACATGGCATCTGGAATGGAAGTTGCAATGCATGCTGGTCCCTGTCTCCGGAGGGGTAGGGTTTCTAGACTCCTGATAGCTGAGACCGTGTTTATCATGTTGCCAGGTGGGGACCAAGGACAGAAGGCAGTTGTTGGGGTGCTTAGGTCCACAGTAAGTACAGCTTCGTGGGCGTGGCTGGGGCGCAGGCTGCAGCAGCCAAGGTCGGGATAGTTGATTCTCTCCCACTGCCTGCAGGGGCCGGGCAGCAGCTGGGGCTTGCAACTGTTGAGCAGATGGATTTCAAAGAGTCCTGGACAGAGGAGACCTGTTGCAGAGAAGCTGCTCAGAGCCAGATGCCTGCTGATGACAGTAACTCCCCCCGGGGGGACCCTGGCTGACGTCTGACTTGAACTTAAGGGACTGACTCTTGGTGACTTGAACTTAAGGGAGTGACTCTTGGTTCTGCCTTCTTCTGTCTCAGTTAGGACCGGACAAGGACAGACACAGGGATGTGGCCAGAATGTCCTGCCAGGGACCACAAGCTACCATTTCCTGTGTGGAGGGTCAGTGACAGGCAGACTCTCCATTACACCCCCAGCCTCCCTTTTTCTCTGACAGGTAACAGCCCTCACTTCCTAAATCTGCCATGCTCAAACATCTCCACACACTGAGCTGAGCTAAGGGACCTCTGTGCTGCAGCCTGAAAGGAGCCTTGGCTTCCCAGTGATTGCTCATGCCCATTCGACTACAGCCTGAAGTGAAGGATTTGAGACTTTTCTGAAACAGTTAACAAACCCTGAGAAATAGCCAGCCTTGGGGTCCGGCAGCTACAAAATACCATTCCTGAAAAGGACCTCAATTTATTTTCTGTGGCTATAGCAGATAACCTGAGACAAGATAGTTTCTTCCTTCCTTCCTTTCTTTCTTCCTCTTTCTTTCTTCTCTCTTTCTTTTTTCTTTCTTTGGTTTTTTGAGACAGGGTTTCTCTGTGAAACAGTTCTTGCTGTCCTGTAACTCACTTTGTAGACCAGGCTGGCCTCGAACTCACTGAGATCCGCCTGCCTCTGCTTCCCACGTGCTCGGATTAAAGGCGTGCACCACCACCGCCTGGTGAGAAAAAGATGCTTTCTGAGGAGAAGAAATTTAACTCTGGGATGTTGATACTGGGAGAACAACACTGTGTGTCCACTGTTGTGGTCTCAGGCTGTGCCACACAGTAGAAAGCAGACGGGCAAGCGGTCGTGTGTAAGGACACAAATGCCTCCTACTGAGACTTCTCCCAAACCTGCCACAATACAGAATTAAAATTCTAACTCATGAACTAGGACTTACCTAGCCACAGCTCAGAATCACCGAGTCTTTGATGGTGTTGCAAGCTTGGGAGATAGGTCTCCAAAGTCCAAAGGCTTCCGAGACCAGCATGCAGGGCTGACCTCCTCCCTTCATCGGGAAGGCAAACTGCAGCCCTGCTCTAACTCAACAGACCGTGAGAGCCACTGTAGAGATGTCATGAGGGAAGTGGCAGGCGTGTCCCGCCGTCTGGCTAGATTATACCTGAAATAATTACACAGAAACTGTATTCATTTAAACACTGCCTGGCCCATTATATCTGGCCTCTTCTTGTCTAACTCTCATATCTTGCTTTAACCCATACTAGTAATCTGTGTAGCACCATGAGGTCGGTCGTGGCTTACCGGGAAAGATTCAGCATGTCTGACCCTGGCGACTTCATGGCGGTTCTCTCTGCCTGCCTTCTTCCCAGCATCCTGTTCTGTCTACTCCGCCCACCTAAAGGCTGCCCTATCAAAAGGCCAAGGTAGTTTCTTTATTTAACCAATGAAAGTAACACATGGACAGAAGGACCTCCTACACCATATAGATTCTCTTGCCTTTCCCAGACCTTGTGTGCATGTACGTGGGTGTGTGTCTGCATACTGATGCCTCTGTGTGTGTGTGTGGCGGGGGGGTCATGTGCATGGGGAGAGGGCATAAACCAAATATTACATAAAATGTGCCTTTTCATTAATTTATTTGTCAGGACAGGGTTTCTCTATGTAGTCGTAGCTGTCCCAGAGCTCACTTTGTAGACCAGGTTGGCCACCTCAAATTGCCTCCTAAGTGCTGGGATCAAAGGCGTGCACCACTACACCAGGCAAAATTTGCCATTTTTAACTACTTGCTTGCTTCCCTTGCCTGCATCACCTCACAGGGCCCGTGTCTTGGGAAATATCATTCACGCCCATCCAAAGTGACGTGGGGTCACTTTCCACAGCTGCTTCCCCTCACAGCTTGGTGAGGTTTCTCCCCAGAACAGGGACAGTGGGCACTCTCCCCTGTCTACTTAGGCCTCACTCTCCTGAAAACTCGGTTTCTTGTATTCTTCTTTCCTCTAGCACCAGCCTAGCCACTCAGCCCCTGAGGTAGCTGCGTTGACTAGGAAGTCTCGAATGAGCCAGGGGGAGAGCCGGTGAGGCCCAAGTTCTGTTTCCACAAGAGATTTTTGCTAGGACAAGGTTGTGCCCCTGCAATGTGAACCCAATGATCCAGATGTATAGTTGTGTATAAACATGGTAGCTTCTCTTTGTCTCTCCTTGCCCCTCGCTGTTGCCATGGAAGCTTCCAGTACTCTTTGGGGCCTTTCTGACAGAGGCTTGCCCTGGAGGCCCAGCTTGGCTGCCACAGAGAGGCTGGATTTTACCCTCTGCTTGGCCTCCGGCCTGCTGCTCTGAGCAGTGCACAGCCACACAGCTGCAGTGCTGGCTCTTTCCCACTGCTGCCGAGGCCTCACCCCCAGCATTGCGGCCAGTTCCTCCCCCATCCCTCGTTATTCCCTCTCAAGGCATAGATTCGGGGTCTCACAGTGGCGAGGGTCACTGAAGACATTTTTATTATGTTGCACTTGTGTGTGTGTGTGCATGGCACGGCATGGCTTTCCTTCCAGGTGGGTCCCAGGTGTCGATCTTTGGCTGTCAGCCTTGGCAGCACGTGCCTTTACTCACTGAGCCATGCTGCCAGCCCCAAAGGTGCTTTTTATAGCGTGCCAACTGGAAATCTATGGACTTATCTATAGGAATACAGAAAAGATCATTGTTCCTAGCAGAAAATTGTGTTTCTGGGTTTTTTCCAAACAGCTCAGATCTTTAAAGGGCCATGTTCACGTTAGAAATTCAGGGTCTGAGCTGGGCGGTGGTGGCGCACACCTTTAATCCAAGCACTTGGGAGGCAGAGGCAGGCAGATCTCTGTGAGTTCGAGACCAGCCTGGTCTACAAGAGCTAGTTCTAGGGCAGTCTCCAAAACCACAGAGAAACCCTGTCTCAAAAAAAAAAAAATTCAGGGTCTGGGGCAGGCAAGGTGGCTCATGGGTGACGCTGCTTGCTGCCAAGTCTTATTACTTTTATCCCTGAATTGACTTACTACAAGTTATCCTCTGAGCTACACAAGCACACCATACACTTGTGTACACACACACACACACACACATGTACATGCACAATTGCATGTGCACGTACACGGGAACACACATGCACAAGCACACACACATACACCCACACATCACATGAACAAGCACACACGCACAAGCACATGCATACACATGCACACACACATGCACACACATGCACACATGCACGTGCATGCACACATGAATACACATGCACAAGCACACGCATACACCCACATATCACACACATGTACAAGCACACGCACACACGAGCACATACATACACATGTGTGCACACATGCACACATACATGCACAGGCACACACATGTGCACGTACAACGTGAACACACATTCACAGGCACACACATGCACCCACACATCACATGCACACACACACATGTACAAGTGCAAACACACACATGCACACATGAATAAGTACATGAATTCAAATTTAAATTTAAAAACACGGGTTTGCATACGGCACAATTTACTTTCCTCTACCTACACTAAGCCTCTGCATCCCCGAGGCTCCCTCTGACTCTGGTCTTAGCTGCTTCCAATTTGGCTTCGGCACCCTCTGACGTCGGCTCACAAAGGGCACTAACTGGGGGAGGAGAACTTTCAGGACCTCATTTTTCCTTGGAAATCAAAGCCCCAAGCAGAGAATTGTGTCTTTACAGATGGCCGGTTTAATTAAAACGTGGGCAGGGCTGATTACAGACATTTTTCCTCTTGACAGGGCTTATTCAGTGTTATCCTAAAGCTATGTTCAGCGACTCTGCAGTCGGAGGACAGATGTTTGGGCTCAGCCCTCTCTCCTTTATATTTCTCATCTGGGCATAATGATAATACCAAGGGACAAATAAGGCCGAACTCAACACCATTCTTGACCTCATTTCTGATGATGAATTCTTCCTTCCACCATGCAATCTGAGGAGAAGGCGGTCTCTGAAGTGGGTTTTGAATTTTAATATCTTTTCATACTGATCTCTTTCTTTGTCAAGCCACCACTTGTGTAGCTGGCTTAACTTGCTGACTAGAAATTAGAAACGTCCTTTTCTCCAATGGCCAAAAACAAAGGGGAAATTTGTCTTTCAGAGAGCCACTTCGCTGCCTGTGCCTGCCCCCGCTGCTCCTACAGTATAGGAACAGCCTTCACAAAAATCTGCCCTGCCTTTGAGTCCACGCCAGTTGTGGCGTCTCTCCCAGGGTTCTTGCGTGGCACAGAACACGCAGAGCTCCTGTCTTCTCACCAGGGTTCATCACAATCATGTGAAGTAAATCTTCTGATTCAGAGGATGAACTGGAACTGACTCTTAACCTTGGGCTCTCAAGACTGCTGGCCACCAAGGGGCCAGGCTAAAAAGAACTTACTGTCTGGGAATGTAGTGTAATTGGTAGGGTGCTTGCCCAGCGTGCACTAAGCCCCTGGTTCACTCCCCAGCATCACACAAGTCGAGCAGAGCGGTGCACACCTGTAACCCCAGCTGTCCAGAGGAGGCAGGGTGATCAGAAGCTCAAGGTCACCTTCGGCTCCATAGTAAAAGGCTGACTTAGACTGCAGAAGACTTTGTCAAAAATTTAAAAACAAAAAGAAATGACGTATTTAGAAAACTTTCACTGAAAGTTTTTTGCTTTAAACTCTGCCTGTGTATCTCCACTCCCCAGAAACCCACCAAAGAGATACTTTGAAACAAAAAATCTCAATGACATCATCTGGAAGCATTTTCCTGACATGTGTAAATATTTGTCCCTCAAGAGGCTTTTGGGCTGCAGAACAGTTTATGTCAGTGTGCACCCACTGGAGGGTAATCCCAACTTGGGGGACACTAGGGGAGTCCCTTGCTAATTACCAAATCAGTAAGAGGACTGCCAAGTTCAGTACAGAGCAGCCCCATCACACGGGAGCCGGCACGGGGAGGAGGACAGTGGGTGAGAAACAGGCAGTATGTGAACAGTGGGCTTCCGGGTTAACCCACTGTAGGAGTGACCCTGAAGACAGCCTTAGGAACAACAGTGTGGAGCTGGCCCAGTACCTGCCTAACATACAAGAAGCCCTTGAGTTCCATCCCCAGCACTGGATAAGACAGACATGGTGGCACAGCCTGTAATCCTAACATGGGAGAGGTAAATGCAGAAGGATCAGAAGGTCAAGATCATTCTTGGTGATGTAGGGAGTTCAAGGCAGCCTGGGACACTTGGGACACTGTCTCAGAAAGAAAGGAAAAAGGGAGTAACTGTCACTAAACCTCTTCCGGCTCTTCCTTCACAATAACGTGCAGCAGGCCCAGGACAAAGGCAGGGTTGTCAGCCTTCAAAGTCAGGGCTTAAGAGGCCACCTGGCAACAGGAAATGAAAAAGCACTCCCATCTACTCCCTGTGAATAAGCCAGGAAGCTTCACAGTCGCCTGGCAACGGAGGAAGTGCAAGCCAGTTCAGAGCAATCAGCTCTGAAAGGTTGGGGTGGGCTTCCGAGCAAATGGTTTCCTGCTCAGTGCTTCTCTCTCTCTCTCTCTCTCTCTCTCTCTCTCTCTCTCTCTCTCTCTCTCTCTCTCTCCTTCCCACTCCCCCCCCCATTTCTCCCCTCTCCTCCACACCCTCCCCCTGCCTCTCCCTGCTGCACTTTCTTCTCTGTGTGTTTTGGCTGTCAGGAGGGGAAGGCACGCCGAGCTCCTGGGCTGCTCCTCTGCTTGGGCAATGGTGTCACATCAGTCATTCCCAGCAGTCATCTGGGAATCCTGTATCACAGTTCCTGGAGGCTTTCTTTGCCATCCTCCCCAATCCCCATCCGGCCCATCTTGTGTCGATGTGGCCTCTCTCTTCTCCAACTCCCATGTGCTTGGGCATGCCCAGATATGTATAAAGCCAACCCTGGGATCAGGCCAGTGAGGGCAGGTGGTGGTTTTATTTTCTTGTTTATATACTTACTTGCTGCTGTGGTTTAACTCCTCTCCCCTCCCCCCCAGGACACGCACTGATTTTTGAGGTTTTGCTGATGCCAGAAATCAATGGCTCTGTTGTTTTTGAGGGCTGGAGGGCAAAGGTTCTTCCATCAAGCCCAGACTTCACAAGGCCATTTGTATGTTTCCCTCTCCTTTGAGTTAAGGTTCTACGCTAATTCCCCCCGAACTTTGCCTTTCTAGCAATGAATATAGTTGATAACCCTAGATTAGAGTGCGTGGCTGCTTGTTGGGTGTTTTCTTCTCATTAGACTATACTGTGGGCTGAATTGTGTCCTATTTTAGGCCCCACCCTCTATGTGATAGTGTTTGAAGTTAGAGTATTTGGCGGGTAATTAAGGCTAGGGGAGGTCACAGTAACAGGGCTCCTCGTGATGGCTCCAGGCTGCGGGGTAGCTCAGTGGTAGGGGTTATGCTTGACATGCATGGACCCTGAGTTTGATCCCAGCATCCAATAAAATTAAAGAGATACTGGGTCTCTCTCCCTCCTCCCCTTCCCTCCCATGTGGACATGTCTGAGAACGACTTTCTCTAAGCCCAGAGGCTGAGACCTCACTAGGACCTTCCAAGGTTGGTACTTTGGTCTTAGGCTTCCAGACACCAGAGAAAGGGATGTCTGGGAAAGTCCAGAGTGAGCATGACCCTGAGTCATGTGAGAAGAGGGGGAGGAGGGAAGGGAGAGCCAGATCAAGAGGCCAGGAGGGTAAAGGGCAGAAGAAGGGAGCAGGTAACCAAAATGATTGGATTACATACGGAAGGGCAACCCAGCCCGTGGGCTGGAGAAACTTAGGGTAGGGGGCAGGGCATGCCAGCCATACCTGGTGACAAGTAGGGACTGAGGGATGCTGGGAGAACCTGGCCACCAGCATCCCCACTTTGATATGTTAATGGATACCTCAGTCAGCCATTGTCCTTGGTTGAAGACCTAACAATTTTCTAGTACTTGAGATTGAACCCAGTGCCTTATACGTGCCAAGCAAACACTTTACCACTGAGCTATAGCCCAGCCCTGGTGCTGCCTCTTGTATTTAACTTTGTAAGGACACTTTAGCCAGCATAATAAAAGACAGAAAGACAGAGCAAAGAGTCACACATTTGCCACTGACATGTTCATAGACACAGAAAATACTAAAAGTCTTTAGAACAATTATTAGAATTAATTAGTGGTCATCTTGCCCCTCCTTTTGATGCTGGGATCTCAAGCTTGGACCCCTCTGCCTAGTTAATGCAGTCCTGGCATTCGAAGCCAGGATATCACACACACTAGGCAAGCGCTCTACCGACTGCATTACTTCCACACCCAGCTCTAAAGATTTTTTAAAGATGATTATATCATGTTCATGAATTAGAAGAATCAATCTGGTAATATTTGATATTCACTTGTTAGCTGCAAATATATCAATTATCACCCTGCCAAATTTTCTCCCCAGCTAAATAAACCTCAGTAGAGTTCCCAATGGTCTTTTATAATATTTTTCCTTTTTTCTTTATTTCTTTGTGGTTCTATAGATTAAAATCAGGGGTTTGCAATGCTAGGCAAATACTCACCCCTCAGCAACCCACCCTTGCAAATATTTTACAAATTTTGACCAGAAAATGTTTGACACAATAGGCATCAAGAACAGCTGAGGTAGATTTGAAAAAGATGAAAATGAAAGTGTCTTTTCATTAAAGCTCAAACCACTATGATTAAATATGTGATAACAGCTCAAGAATAAACAACAAAAGCCAACAGATCTGAGAACCTAGGCCTGCATGGTGGCAAGCCATACAGTCTTAGTTAATAGAGATGAGACAGGTGTCTCACTTGAGCCAAAAAGTTCAACTTAGCCTTGGAAACAGTGAGATCCTCATCTCAATAAAGTCAAGTCTAGAAAGAACCTTACACATTTATGTATGCTTAATGCTTCATTTTAGTTATATGATACTTCTTTATTTATTTATTGAGGCAAGGTCTCTCTATACAGCACTAGCAATCCTAGAATTCATTCTTAGCCTAGAAAGTCCTCAAAGAGATCTGACTGCCTCTACCTCAGAGTCCTGGGATTAAGGTGTGGGCACCACTGCCTGCCTGTTGTTTTATTGTCTGCACAGTGGCTGCACCTGACTCTAATGCTGTTTCTGCTACTGACTGCCACTCTGCAATCACTGCCCCAATGCTCAGGCCGAGGCCCGGCACATCCTGCTGGAACCCCCTCTGTAGCCAAATGTAGATTTTAACTAAGTCTTTATAGTTCATATACCAATGGAGACTTGTGAGTCGGAGGCTGGGGTGAAAACCTGCTAGCTCAGAGAGGCCGAAACACAACCAACTGACCTTCCTCAGTGACCCAGCAAGAGAAAGTCTCTCCTACTTCCCAAACCAAGGAGACCGCCAGATTCAAAGCCTCTCCCTACTATGTCTGTGTGTTTCTCTATCCCTTTCCAGACTCCCTCTAACTTTCTATGATGACTTCCTATCAACTCATTGCTGGCTCTGCCTCCCGATTCAAGGTTTTATTTAATTAACCCAAACTCAGGGTTCACAGCGTGAGTAAATATCCCACAACACCTGATTTATTTTTTTTTAAGGCAGGATCTTGAACTTCTGCTCTTTGATTGGTCTCCCATGTGTGAATACTTAATTCTTAGTCTGTGGAGTCCAGAGCCTCCTACACTAGGCAGTCCTTCCAGCACTGAGCACTCCTAACCGAAGCAGTCTTCCTTTCTTCTTCTAGTATGTATGGGGGAGGGTTACATGTATGTCACATGTGTGCAGGCCAGAAGACAACCTTCGGTGTTCTCCATCCTCAGGAGTGCTGTCCACCTCTTTGACTGACTCTTCCCTTGACCAGAGCTTACCAATAGAGCCAGACAGACCAGCAAACCCTGGAGGGTCTTCCTGTCTTCCCCTGCCCAGTGCTGGGAGTATCAGCTCATGCCACCATGCCCATATTTTTGTGTAGTTCTGAGAATGCAACTCAGATCTTTATGGCTGTGTGGCAAGCACTTTACCAAATGAGCTATCTCCCCAGTTCCCCTGAACAGTCTTATCATGAGTATTTCCGGATCAACTGGTGTAGTAATAAGGGCGGCGGGGCTGCGTCCCCAGCACCCCGGCTGCCTGGCTAGCTTATGCCCGAAATAACAACACACAAATTGTATTCATTTAAACACTGCTTGGCCCTTTAGCTCTAGCCCTTACTGGCTAATTCTGATATCCGGATCAACCCATCTCTAATAATCTGTGAGCACCCGTCTTACTGGGAAGATTCTAGCCTATGTCCATCCTGGGTCGGAGCTTCATCGTGTGTGTCTACCCAGGAGCCGAGAGCATGGCATCTCTCTGAGGCGTCTGCTCCCGAGAGGAGAGCTGTGGAGTATGAGCTCACTTCCTCTTCCTCCCAGCGTTCTGTTCTGTTTACTCCTCCCACCTATCTTCTAACCAATGAGGACCAAGCAGTTTCTTTTTATTTAACCAATGACCTTCCTCCATCAAACTGGACATCTATGTGTATAAAAAAAGAAAGAAGGAAAGTACTTTAACACATATATACACACAAACATACACACATACACAGATAACATGGAGACACATACATACATAGACACACACATATACATATATATATACTCATACACAGATACACACATAACACACAATAGACATACATATACACAAACAAAACAAAAACAAAAAACCTAAACACTCCACTTAGATTTTAAATCTAAATGTTAAAGTTAGAACAATAAAGATTTTAGAAGATAATAAATCTCCCCCCTGTTGCTGGGTAACAAAAGACAGAAATAGGACACAGAAGCACTGAGGTAGAGGAAACAGTTGACTCGCAGGCTGTGAATCGGCAGAGTTAAGCCATGGGCCAGACCTGGCACCTGTTTTTGCGGATGGTTCTACTGGAATGCAGCCACACCCACTCACTTAGAGTTTCTATGGCTGCGCTCACAGCCTGGCAGGGCTGAGGAGGGTGTCCCAGATAGTGTGACTAACAAAGCCTGAACTATTTCCTTGTTGGTCCTTTTTAGAAAGTGTTTGTCAGCCCTTGAATTAGACTAAATTAAAGTTAGGCATATTGACTCCTCAACTGGCACAAGTGGAGAGAGAAAAACAATTAACCAAGGATATCTGCCCAGTATGTCTAATGAACTCCTATAAATTAAATTGAAAAAGAAACATCTGAGCATAAATACGAGACAAAAGAACAAACAAAAGTATACATCAGAAAAGGGAACGATTAACAGATATATTTAGATGTTCCCAGCGATATTAGAAAATCAGATCAAGAGATTCCAAATTCAAATCACATAGACAAAATAACCATAGTGTTGTAAAACAGGGCGACAGAGACCTTGGCAGGCCAAGGGGCCGCACGGCAGGTGAGAGCCCACGGTGGGTGGGTGAGGGACAGACACACCATGCAAGCAGAGCGTACGTACGTGGGAGTTTTATTGAGATAAAGGGAGTGGGCGAGGGAAGAGAGGAAGAGGAAGAAGAGGCAAGGACCACCCTGCCTTTTCCGAAGAGCAGCTGGCAAGAGTGGGAGTGGGCGGAGCTTGTCTCGTAAAGGGGCCTCCACACCTGTACAGTCAGGGCACTGGTTGTCATGCGCAGAGGGGTGACACACTGAGCCAGGTTCCCAAGGGGCAGCGCCAAGGTGTGCCTGGATGCTAACACACAGAGAGCTATCACTAGATGCTCACCAGAATAACTGATACCTGGAAGATTAAAACTACTAAGCAACGATAATTGAAGCGCTTACATTCCCATACGTGGGAGGCTGTGTTAGTTACTCAGCTGTTGCTAGGATAAAATGCCATGGCCAAAGGCGACTTCCGAAAGAACGTTGATTTGGCTGAGGGTTCCAGAGACATAAGAGTCACAATCTTGGGGAAGCTTGGCAGGAAGCAACAGGGATGGCAGCAGGAGCAGTAAGTCAAGAGGTTCCAGCTTCTACAAGGCGCTAACAGGACGAGGCTAGGCACTCTCAAGCCCACCTGCACTGACACACCTCCTCCATCAAGGCCGCCTGACCCAAGAGCGCCACCAGCTGGATGCCAAGTGCTCCAAAGCCTGAGCCTATGGAGGACCTTTCCATTCAAACAACCACAGAAGGCAAATTAGCCCCCTGTGAAAAGTCATTTGGGCTGCTAAGCCCAAGCCTATAATTTTCGTTTTTGGGAGTAAAAAAATGAAAAAATTAGGAGTTTGAGGTTAACCAAAGCTATATGAGACCTTGTCTCCAAAACACAAGCCTGGGGGATGTGGCACCGTTGATACAGTGCTGGCTTACCGTACATGAATCCTGGCTTCAGTCCCCAGGACTGCATAAACAGGCCAGGATGGCAGCTGCCTGGCATCTGGAGTCTCTGAGAGGGGACGTAGAGGTTATTAGGATCAGGTTATCAAGATCAGTCTCAAATATATGGAGAATTTGAGGTTAATGTGGGCCACATGAGAGCCTGTCTCAAAACCAAACCAAACCAAACCAAAAAACCTGCTGGGGCCAGCAAGATGGCTCAGTGGCTTTTGCTGCCAAGCCTGACCTGAGTTTAATTACAAATTCCCACGTGGTGGAAGGCGAGGCCTGACTCCTGGAAGCTGTCCTCTGATTCCGCCCTCCCCCCCCCCCCCGAATACATACAATTTTTTTTTTATGTTGGTTTTTCGAGACAGGGTTTCTCTGTGGTTTTGGAGCCCGTCCTGGAACTAGCTCTTGTAGACCAGGCTGGCCTCGAACTCACAGAGATCCGCCTGCCTCTGCCTCCCAAGTACTGGGATTAAAGGCGTATGCCACCACCGCCCGGCTAATACATACGATTTTAAAAAAGGATTTACTTCTAATTTTTACTTCTCTGTATGTGTGTGTGTGTGTGTGTGTGTGTGTCTATGTGAGAGAACGCCACGTGTGTTTGGCTGCCAGTGAAGGCCGGAAGTCCAGATATCCTCTGGATGTGGGCCACCTGATGTGGGCGCTTGGGCAATAAACGCAGGTCCTCTGGAACTGCAGTAAGCACCCTTAGCCACTGAGCCACCTCTCCAGCCCCGGTTTTTAAATTAAAAACAAACAAAAAATGCTGAGTGTGTTGTCGCAGGCAGATCTCCGTGAGTTCAAGGCCAGCCTGTCCTGCATAGTGAGTTTCAGGACAGCAAGGCTGCCTGGTAAGAACCTGTCTCAAAAAACATAGTGTCTGAAAATTTTGAAGATGGAACTCAGGGTCTTGCCTTCTTTAGGTAAGCATTTAAGTCATCTCCGAGGGGTACACCCTGTCATAATTACACGCTTTAAGTGTCTGTGTGCACCTTGTGCGTTCAGTGCCCACGGGGGCCAGAAGAGGACAGTGGACCCATTGGAACTGGAGTGATGAGGTTGCTGGGAACCAAACTTGTATCCTCTATAAAAGCATTCTTAACTGCTGAAACATCCATGCAGTCCCAGGTATAAGTAGTTTGAGAATAGACTTCTTCCTGTGTACCTGCCTCCATAGCAGCCTTGGCTCAGGAAGCACTAAAGGCCAGTAGATCCCTTAGGTCACGTTTTCTATTACCCCCGAGAGGCTTGGTTTCGAAACATTCCCTTTGGACTCATCGTGACCAATATTCGAGCTGGGATCGGCACTGTCACAGCCCCAAGTTGGCTTTGTAATAAGAGGAGTCTTAGTGGCTCAGGGAGGGAAACACAAACGCTTTGTTGAATGTGAGAAAACTGGGACCACAAGAGGAGCCACCACTCACTCCCCTTTGTCTGAACTGAGTGCCTGTTTCTTTGGGGGGAATCTTCCAAGTCACACAGCATGTTCGGTCTTTGCTTTGTTTGTGAAGATGAATGAGACAGGCAAGGACTGCTGGGCAGCTGGCTTCTTGCTTATCTGCAAGTTGTATCTTCTTAAAATGATATTTCTGTTTCTAAACATCATACATCTGCATGTGTGTGTCTGTGTGAGTGTCTGAGTGCCCTCACATACGTATCTGAAGGTCAAAGGACACCTGCAGGAGTTGGTTCCTTCCTCCTAGCTTGTGGGCTCTGGGATGGAGCTCAGGTTTAAGATGTTCCTTTGTCCACGGAGCCATCTTGCTGGCCAAGTTAAGCTTTTTGTTCGTTTGTTTTGGCTTTTCAAGACAGGGTTTCTCTGTATAGCTTTGGGGCCTGTCCTGGAACTTGCTCTGTAAACCAGACTGGCCTCAAAATCAACCTGTCTCTGCCTCTGGAGTGCTGGGATTAAAGGCGTGCCACCACCATCTGGCCAAGTCTTAAATGTCCATAAAATTGTTCCTTCTCCTACCAGGGTGAAGTTGACTTAACCTTTGCTTTTGTGAAGGCACAAAGCCCCTAATACCGGTGCAAATGATCAACACCGGGAGGTGGTTCCATAGGCCGCAGCGGACTTACACAGTGGTCTGAGGTGTAGCTACCAGGATGATTTTAAGGTTTGCCTCCAAAGCATGCGGCCTGGAGAGTCCCAACACCAGAGAGGAAAAAGATAAAGGCACAGAAAAGAGCAGACTGGGGACATAGCTTAGTGGGTAGGCTACTTGTCTATCACTCAGAAGGCACTGGGTTCGATCCCAAGGACCCGTAAACCGGGTGTGGTGGTTTATACCAGTATTGCCAGCACTCACCAGGAGACGGCGGCAAGAGGGTCAGAAACATACGACTGCATAGTGAATTCCAGACCAGCCAGGGTGGGCTCTATGAGACCTTTTCATCAAAAATCAAGAAGTGGGGCCAGAGGGTAAAGTGGCTCAGCCGCTGAAGTGCTTGTCATGCAGGCCTGAGGACTGGATCCCCCAAACCTACCTGAAAGCTGGTGAGGTGGTAGTGAAGGTGGGAAGCAAAGGCGGGGTCTACACAGAGAACAAGCTGGCAAGTCCACACGGTGACTCCAGATTCAACAGGAAACCTTGCCTCAGTACATAAGAGGGGATCGAGCAGGGAGGATGCTCGGTGTCAACCTCAGGCCCCATGTGCGTACACACAATGTGCATGTGTGTTCACATACGCACACATACACATCTACGTACTCATACACACACACACCTGTCACCCTAGCTCCAGGACTGACACCCTGGACTCTGAGGTACCAGCATCACATACGGAAATTACCAAACACAGATGCACACATGTGTACATAATCATAAGTAAAAAATGATGGGAAGGAAAAGCAAACAACTTCAGTAATGGCAATGATGTGTAGGGAACGTCGAAGCATACTAGGACATTACAGAAAGCAAAGGACAGGGTGGCAGAGGCAGGTCCGCGACAATGGTGATGGAAAACGAGCGAATCTGATGGGGGAATGAAAGACACCCTGCAAAAACTGCAAAGAGTTTGTTTAACCTAGTGACAGGTTTTTCTTTTTTTCTTTCTTTTCTCAAACCGATTCTTAAAAATTGCTGTGGGATCTTTCCATTGACAACAAATCAAAAGAAGTGATTATTTTTCCTCCCTTGAGAAATCTTCCTTTTCCCCCAGAAACACAGAATGAGATGCTCTGTGTGGAGAAGAGCTAGCTCACTACTAAGGACTGAGCATCAGGGCCCAATTGGTAGGGGAGCGTGTCTTCTAAGCTTGGCTCGTCTATGAAACTGGGAGCGGCTCCACTCGCGACTGCCACGCAGCACCGTAGCAAGCCTGGGGAATCAGGAACCTGTGTTGTTGTGGACTGTTACTCTGACTATTAAGATGTGTTACTTTTCTTTATGCTGCATTCGTCTATGTAAAGATGTGTTACTGTTGCCCCTTGCCTGCCTAAGGCACCCGGTTGGTCTAGTAAAAAACTGAATGGCCAATAGCCAGGCAGGAGAGGGACAGGCAGGGCTTGTGAGCAGAGAGAATAAGTAGGAGAGAAGCAGAGAACAAGAAAGGAGAGAATGAGGGAGAAGGAAAGGGAGACACTGGGGCAGCCAGGCAGACGCCAGTCTGACGCAGACACAGAGCAAGCAGGGAGTATAGGACTGCAGAAGGAGCAAAAGGTGAAAGGCCCCGAGGCAAAATGTAGAGGAAGAGAAGCAGGTTAATTTGTTATAAGAGCTAGCAAGAAACAAGCATAAACTAAGGCTGAGCTTGCATAACTAATAATAAGTCCCCATGTCATGACTTGGTAGCTGGTTGGCGGCCCAAAGAGAAAGCCTGCTACAAACTTGGTTCCTCGGTCCTTACACAGAAAGCACAGTAGGGCAACTCATACCTGAAATCCCAGAGCTGGGGAGACAGAAGCAGAAAGGATTTTAAGTTTAACCAGACTTGTTAAAGCCTGACAACTTGAGTTGGGTCACCGGCGCCCATGTAAAAAAGCCAGCTGTGGTGGCACACACCTGTCATCTCAGAACTCCTGTGATGAGGGCCAGAGACAGGAGAGTCACGTGAAACATTATAGGTTGGTTCTCCTGAATTACAAAGTGCAGCAGGAACAGCAAGAGACCTGCTTCAAAAATAAGGTGGATAAAGAGACCAGATTCCAGAGAGCTGCCTTCTGATCTCCATGGCTTGTGTGCCCTTCCAATTACCACACACACAAATAAATACAATTCAAGGAGGTCAGCCTGGGCTGCATAGTGAGTCCTTGTCTCAAAAAAAGAAGAAGAAGAAGAAAAGAAAAACTGCAACAACTTCCCTTCCAGAATGCCCTCCGCCCTCCGAGCTATCTTAGGAGTCGGCACCACTTCCCTAGACAGGAATCAGGTGCCTACCCGCTCTCCAGGGCTTCACATTACGTAAACGAAGACTGAGCCACAGGTTTGACTTGTCCCGCCATCATTTCCCCGCCGCCGCCGTTTGTAGGTGTACTACTTTCTTGCTTTTCATATGGGAAACTGGAAGTGTACGAAGAGATCTGAGATTTGCAGGGGACTGGGGTGTGCGGTTTGGTTGTGGGGACTGTTGCCTTGCGCTCCACCCTTCCTGTGCAAGGCCTTGAGCCATCCTTACAAAACAAGCTGTTGTCAGCCCTGCAGAGAGATCCTCTCCTGCTTCTACACCAGGCAATGCGAGGAATCCAAGGAACCTACTACACAGCCTTAAAATACTGACCCTTTGTTCCTGAGGAGGATTACCCAGTCCACCTACTGGCACAGCTAACACAGCTGCTTTGTTTGGACTCTTTCTGAAATTAAGAGAACTTTCTCTGTTGACTCATTGTTTACCCAAGTGTTCTGTGTCAGGTAGAATCGGATTGTGCTTTACATAAACCAGGACGCTAGTCATCCTTGTGACTTTTGTTGGCCCCACCCACCGCACAACCCCTTACCTACCCTGCCCTGCAGCAATTCCACTGGATCCTGACAGCAGAGTCACTTGGTTTTCTGTCCCCCAAGCCTGTCCACTTCCTGTTTCTTTTTAAAGCCTGCTGGCAAAATCTTATTTTACGTGGCACATGCTGTTTGTTTTCCAGCGCTATCAGTTTTCAATCAATTTATATTTTAATGCTCGCCAGCCACTGTTCCTGGCACTAACATGGCTTAGATGTAACTGCAAGATTCCTATTCGGAAATGGTGTCACCGACTAAAACCTCGTGTCCAGGTAGCTCCCAGGCTTGCGCTCTGAGGCCGTGCAGTAATTCAAGCCAGCTGCGCTCAACAACAAGGCACTCAGCTCTCTCCACCGTTTCCTTCCGCTGACCGTGACTGTGGGTCTCAGCAGAGCTCAGAGCGGGGCAGACAGGTAGAGCAGGCTTGGATGCCAGTCTGGCTTCTGCCAGAGTGTTCTACACACAGAAACCCCACTTCCTGAAGCAGCTGTTTCCTCGACATCTAACAAACTTTGAACTTTTCATGATTCTGAGCCCCATTTTTGCCCAGAGGGCTTGAAAAGAAAGTTTTCGTTTAGTTTGCCCTGAACGTCTTATCGCTCTTATTTTCTCATTTGCTCTTGGCCTTGCCTCCCACTTTTTTACTCTGAGAAGTGTTTTCTCCAGATGCCTCCCAAAAGAGGCCATGAATGTACACTCTTGGCTTTAGAGTACTTGCCTAGCCCCAGGTTGAATCCCCAGAACGACCTAAATCAGACTGATAATCCTAGCACTTAGGAGGTGGAGGTCAAGTGAGAAATTCAAGGTCATCCTTGGCTATATAGCTAGCTGGAGGCCAGAGTGTGCTATTCCACCCTGGCTCTATACAAATCAAGACTGGCAAGATCTCTCTGCAGGTAAATGAGCATGCTGCATAAGCCTGGTGCCCGGGGTATGATCCTGGGAACCCAAGCAAAGGCGGAAGGAGCAAACCAGCACAAAATCGTCCTGACTGCTGTCGTACACCATGGCACGATGGAACAGCACGCCAAACACATGTTAATGATAAATAGAATAATTTAGGAAAAAAGAGAAAGTCAGCGTTCCATTTTAAAAATTCTGTTTATCTTTATTTTGAAGGTATGGGTATTTTGCCCACGTGTATGGATGTGCACCACATGGATGTGTACATGCAGTGCCCACAGAGGGCAGGAGATAACACCGGAGTTACAGCCGAGCTGATGTGTGGGTGCTGGGAGCTGAACCCAGGCCCTCTGGAAGAGCAGCCGGTGCTTCTAAGCACTGGGCCATCTCTGCGGTCCCAACGCTCTGTTTGTCTCCCCTCTCAACAATCCCACAGCTTCACAGCTATGACCTCGCCACGATTCACACCCAATGTCTCTCACAAATGCCTTCAAGTGTTGGTTTATCCACTTGCTGTCGCTGTAAGAAAGCACTGAGCTGGGGGAATTCCTAAACCCTGGATGATTATTTGCCTTGCAGTTTTGGAGACTGGGAAATCTACAGACAAGGCGCTACCACCTGCTTGGCATCTTGTGCAAAAAGGGCGCCACAACGCAAGCCAGCAAGCAGGCTAGCTCAAGTCTCTCTTCCTCTGCTCACAGAGCCACAAAAACCATCATGATGGCCCCAACCTCATGAGTTTATCTTATCCTAATTACTTCCCAAAGGACTTCCCACCTTCACAGACCAGCAACACAAATTTGGTAATTGAATATGCAACACTAGATCTTTTATTTTAAGTTTTATTATTTATTTATTTATTGTTTTGTGTTTGTATGTATAATGGGCATATGCACCATGTGTGTGAATTCAGGGGCATACGCTGAAACAGGCAGGTGAAAGTCACAGGACAGCTCCTCAAAAGTCAGTTGTCACCTTGGGTTAGCAACATAGACAACAAAGTTCTAATGGAAAATACCAAAGCCGTAGCAAATTTCAAGGCAACAAACAGGACTACGGTTCAACTGGAGCATGGCAGTCATTCAGTGCCTCTGGGAAAACATAGTATTTTTTCTTTTGTTTTTTTCTTTTCTTTTCTTTTGTTTTTTTTTTCGAGACAGGGTTTCTCTGTCGCTTTGGAGCCTATCCTGGAACTAGCTCTTGTAGACCAGGCTGGCCTCAAACTCACAGAGATCCGCCTGCCTCTGAACTCCTGAGTGCTGGGATTAAAGGCCTGTGCCACCACCACCTGGCAAAACAGTATTTTTTAAACTGGGTTCTTCAGCAGGCTGGAAACTATCGACCTCAGCCTAAGGACACCTGAACACTTCTTGGATGACTTGAAAAATCCAAGACCATAAAGACTGACTGGACTGAACATGGGTGTGCACGCCTATAATACCAGATTTCAGGGTCAAGAGGTCAAGCGAGTTTGGGGTCAGGTTCAAACAAATGAAGACTGACTGAGCTCTAGGCTCCAGAAACACCTTAGGAATAGTATGTTCTTTCACAAGCTCAAGCTTGCACTGAACAGATTCAAATGGAGGGTGGGAAGAGGTCTCTTTCCCCGGGGCTTCATCAGTACTCTTGCTGTGCCCCACTGGATGCTAACCAGCAGAGTATTCCCATCTACAGAACCCTTTATTCCTGTCTTACTGGGTCTACTTTAGAATTTTATGAACTTAGCCTTTTCATTCTCGTAAAAGGCATGGTGGTGCACAACTGTGACCTCGGCTCTTGGGAAACAGAAGCAGAAGAATCAGAGTTCAAAGCTGTCCTGAGGAGGAACGCAGGGTGGGTCCTTCACAGAAAACCCTCTCCCATAAGATATCAAAAGAACGAAAGGAAAGGAAGAGAGATTGGGAGGCGGCTCAGCAGAGAAAGCACTTGAGTGATACCTGAGCGCTATCTCTGGAACCAAGAGAGTAGAAGGAGAGAACAGACCCCTGCAAGCTGTCTCTGACCTCCAGAGGCTTGCTGGGACACACAAGCCCCCACATAGACATAAGGAAGGAAGCCACGGAGAGAAGGAGATGAGGAAAGGAGGGAAGAAGCACAAAGTCCTGGGTTCAATCCCCAGCACCGCCTACACCAGGTGGAAGGAAAAGGAAGAGAGGGAGGGAGGGAGGGACAGAGGAAACTCCCGTGAGTTGGCTCTCCAGCAGCGTCTGGCTCTGATTACACTACCAACAGGAACACTATGACACTGAGTGGCATATGAGACAACTAAAATTCAAGAAAAGTCAATGCTTTCCCCAAAGCCACAACTGTCCCACCTCCAAGTTCATATGCTCTTTTAAGTCTAATTCCTTTTTCAGTTTTAAATAATATTTGAATAGCAAGCTCGGGAGATGGGTCCACAAGCATGAGGACCTGAGTTCGCTTCGTCCACAGTCCACATAGAAAGCCCAGCATGGTGGCACACACTCTCTGCACTGGGAAGGTAGGGACAGGAGGATCCTGGGAGCTGGCTGCTGGCCAGCCAGTCTCTGGCAAACCGGCAAACCCCAGATGTGGTGATGGACCATGTCTCAAAAAAACAAAAAACAAAAAGAGTGACAGAAAAACATATCTAATGCTGATAGCTGATGAACACTGATAAATACCTGTGTGAATGCACACCCACGTATATATTACCCAACACATGCACACACACATGTATCTATTACACACACACACTACTCACACAGGCATGTATTATACTTTGAGCTTTAAGCCTGGTTTTTGTATTGTACCTCCACGCTTTTCCTTCTATCACGGTAGCAGCAGCTGCGTGTGTGGACGCAGGAACTAATAATCTGAGAATGACCTAGCGTGGCTAATAAATGTCTAAAATGTCATGCTGCCTGGCCAGAGAATTCCCATGTGGAACGTAAAGTTCACTATTTAATTTAAAAGACCTTCAATTAGACAACGGATACCCATCTACAGGCAGAAAGTGTCTGAGCCCAGTGGTGTCACCATGTCCCTCTCTGTGTCCCTTGTGGAGTAAAGAACAGATGCACCATGCCACAGGCTGGGATCTCCCTGGTATTTCCCGGCTGCTCTGCTCCTGTGGTTTCTGTCCTAGGATGCCAGGCGCTTGATTTTCTCTTAGGATTCCACCCACTCTCACCAAGTAACTGAAGAAAATAGAGACAAAGCCAGCACAATTTCATGTCTTTAACTGGAGCATTCAGGAGGCTGAGATAGAAGGGGGTCACCAGTAGGAGTTTGAGGCCAGCCTAGGCTACAGAGACGTCACCTGGGGCTGCAGTAAGTAAGATCCGGCCTTGAAAAAACAATACAAGGCCGGGCAGTGGTGGCACACGTCTTTAATCCCAGCACTTAGGAGGCAGAGGCAGGTGGATCTCTGTGAGTTCGAGGACAGCCTGGTCTACAGAGCAAGCTCCAGGACAGGCTCCAAAGCTACAAAGAAATCCTGTCTCGAAAGACCAAAAAAAAAAAAAAAAAAAAAGAAAGGAAAAATCAACCCCCACAAACAAAACAAAACAAACCTGCAACAGCAAAAAGATTTAAAAAAAAAAAAAGACACTATTGCCAGAGATGGCTCATGCCAGTAATCTCAGTACCTGCAAGACAGAGGCAGGAGGATCAGGAGTTAAAAGTCATCTTTGGTTGCCCAGGAAGTTCAAAGTCAGATGAACTATATGAAATCCTGTTTCAAACATTTCAAACAAACAATAAAGGAAGGAAAGAAGGAAGGACCAGGCTGGCCTTGAACTCAGGGATCCACCTGCCTCTGCCTCTTGAGTGCTAGGATTAAGGCATGTGCCATCACTGCCTGGTGAGAATATTTCTTAATATCTAGGTTTTTATTTCTCTAAGGATCAGCATAAGAAACTGAACCACTAGCCGGGCGGTGGTGGCGCATGCCTTTAATCCCAGCACTTGGGAGGCAGAGGCAGGCGGATCTCTGTGAGTTCAAGACCAGCCTGGTCTACAAGAGCTAGTTCCAGGACAGGCTCCAAAACCACAGAGAAACCCTGTCTCGAAAAACAAACAAACAAACAAACAAAAACAACAACAACAAAAAAAGAAACTGAACCACTGGGTTTTGTTGGTTTTTTTTTTTTTTTTTGGTCAATTGTGCTTTTGTGTTTTGAGACACAGATTCTGTAGCCCAAGCTAGCCTTGAACTTTGTTGTGTGACAAAACGTTTATTGGGGAGATACAACACCCACCAACTCACCCCAGCGGGGAGACCACGTCAGACCAAAGAACGGGTTCCACCAAAGTCCAACTTGGTAGAACCGTTGAATATTATTAACAGGAGTATGGGTGAGGGGTTACTCACAGGAGCAGAAATGACTCCAAGACAGCTGCATCACCAAAGCCCACCTCAGCATGAGTGACAGCTCACAAAATCTGGGACCTGGAGCACCCTGCACAGCCTGCAGCAGCTCAACAGGTTGGAGAATGCCCTTTCCCAGTGATTCAGCTGGTCTAAACCTCTTCCGGACAGCTGGTTTGGTCTGAGTCTTCTTTGTCACCTTGCTTTTCTCAGCAGGACTCTCAGCTTTGATAGCTTACTCTGGCTGGGAGGGACCTAGTAGATCTAGACAGTTTCAGGGACTTCCTGAAGCTATCTTGAGTTGTTCATCTTCCTGCTTAAGGAGCTTTCCCAGCAGGAGGGAATGTTTCAATCTCAGGAGGAACTGTTGCACAACAAACTTGCTATGGAGCAGGGTGTGCTTGAACTTCTGATCCTTCTGCCCTCACCTAGGAGTGCTAGGAACGCAGGCGTGCAGCCCTTCACCCAGTTAGTCAGTGCTGGAGGCAGAACTCAGAGCCTGTGCTCTCCCAGCTGAGCTGCATTCCAGCCCTTCAGCTGTACACTTGCAGCCTGTTTTTACAACACAGCTCTTGGAAGCTGTGCAGAATCACTCTTAGTAATATTCTCTACCTTACTGTGGAGATGGCATGGTGGGTAAAGGCCCGTGATGCCAAGCCTACAACCTGAGTTGCCTGCCTAGAGCTCACATGGTGGCAGGAGAGAAGCTCCCAGAAGCTGTTCTCTGACCTCTACTTTTTCACTGTGGCATGTCCCCCCCAACTAAAATACACAATAAAAATGTAAAACAAACAAACAAACAAAAAAAACCAAGGGGCTGGAGAGATAGCTCAGTGGTTAAGAGCATTGCCTGCTCTTCCAAAGGTCCTGAGTTCAATTCCCAGCAACCACATGGTGGCTCACAACCATCTGTAATGAGGTCTGGTGTCCTCTTCTGGCCTGCAGGCATACAGGCAGACAGAATATTGTATACATAATAAATAAATATTTAAAAAAACCGAAAAGCTCTAACATTATTACATGTATATGTTTTTGTTTTAAATTGTATTATGTATTATTTGTGTGTATGTGAGTGTGCGCATGTGCACGCCACAGTATGCTCTATGATGTTCAGGAGTGGTCTCTCCTCCGCCTTGTCTAGGAGATAGGATCACTGTGTCTGCCAGATGCATCCTCCAGGCAATTCTCCTGTCTCTACCTCCCTCCTGTACAGGAATGCCAGGATTACGAAAGAACACTACTGCATCCAGTTTTTTGTTTTTAATGTGGGTTTAAAGGAGCAGACCAGGTCACCAGGTTAACATGAATCAAACGGAGCTTTCTTGAGGTTCAAACCCAGAACCTTATATTCCCCAAGCAAAACTGAGCTGTAGCTTCAGGCTTGTTAAAATATATACTTTCGTTGGGGTCAAAAATGTTTATCTTGTAATTTCTAATAATATTTACATGATTTATTCATATCTAGCTTGGAAAATTCTTGTTATGACCCTGATTGTAATAAAACGTTGATGTACAAACAAGAAATGCTGCGGGGCGGTGGTGGTGGTGCACACCTTTAATCCCCGAGCTTGGGAGGCAGAGGCAGGTGGATCTCTGTGAGTTAGAGGCCAGCTTGGTCTACAGAATGAGTTCCAGAACAGGCTCCAAAGCTACAGAAAAATCCTGCCTCAAAAAAAAAAAAAAGAAATCATTATATTACCATTCAAAATATAATTTAAAAGTTTTCCACTAAAGTCAGGTGTTTTACATAAAGAACAAAATACAAGTTGAGACTTGATATTGGAAGCCAATTCTCTTTTTCAAGCTAAAAATATCAGAGTAAGTGGGCCTGATGGTGTATACCTATAATCCAGTACTCAGGAGGTAGAGACAGGAGGATCATGAATTCCAGGTCATTCTCAGCTACGTAGCCAATTCTAGGTGAGCCTGAATTTCAATCAAAATAAAGCACAAAAAATGTAGCAATTGAGTTTTCAAGGATGTCCCTCTACAAATAAACACTAAAGACTACAGCCTAGCAATTAAGGCTTCCCACAGCAATTGGGGCAACCATTTGGGTAGTCTGGTTACAATCTATAACCGTTTTCCTAAAAGGATAAGCTACGCTTGGGACGTCAGCTTTCTCTGTACTGATACATCTGTGACTATTGTGAGCATGAACTTAGCAGTTCAAGCCTCTGTAAGAAGCAGCGAGACCAGGTCTGCCCACACACAGCTTGAGTAAGCCCCGCATTCCGTATAATTACTTTGTAGACACAAGCCCATGAACTCTACTCTCAAATAAAGGGGAGGAGACACCCTTCATTTCATTGAAAAGGGAGAAGGATGGGAAGCACATACTAAGAGGTTTCTAACGCGTTCTAAACTGTTCATTACATATAAAGTGTAGGGTTTGGAGGTGATCTTTCTAAGTGGTACCACCTACGGAGTAAAACCTGAAATACGAACGCTAGACTCCCTGTCCCATTATCTCCTCTGTGCTCTATGTGTCTTGAGTGTCAGCTCGGCTACGACGGGAGACAGACTTATCTTCGGTAAAGCTCAATTTCCCACCTGTGAAGAGGAAGTAATGATAGGCCCTTTGGGCTAAGATAAGTACATGAGAAGGAGCTGGGAACTTTCTAAAAATCATGGCCCAAGACATACAGAGCTATCATCATTACACGCCGCTGTTTAATTTCTCCACGTGGAGATACAGCCATCGGCAGGCACACCCCTCGATGGCACGGCAAAGCTTTATCTTTAAGACGCTGAAAGAGCTTTGAAGATGAAAGCATACCGTGCCTCCATGCTTCTTTGCCCACTGAATCAAGTGGCATGTGGGGGCTGTGATTGTTCTCCTTCTCCAGATTTTTATTAAAAAATCTCACAGCAGCCGGGCGGTGGTGGCGCACGCCTTTAATCCCAGCACTCGGGAGGCAGAGGCAGGCGGATCTCTGTGAGTTTGAGGCCAGCCTGGTCTACAAGAGCTAGTTCCAGGACAGGCTCCAAAACCACAGAGAAACCCTGTCTCGAAAAACCACCAAAAAAAAAAAATCTCACAGCATGGCTCGGTAGGGGATGGTGCTTGCTGGCAAGCCTCACAAGCTAAGCAGGCTGACCACTGAAGTTCAATCCTTGGAACCCGAGCGGGGAAGGAGGAGAGCCAACTCCCACAAGTTGTCCCCTGCCCTTCACACGCACGCAGTGGCTTCATGGGAAGATGTTTCGTGAACTGGAGATGTAGTGAAGGGATAGAGTGCTTAGTGAGCATGCTCCTTTGATTCACAGGCATGGCCCCCAACATGTGCACATGCATGCGTGCACACAAACATTCTCTCTCTCTCTCTCTCTCTCTCTCTCTCTCTCTCTCTCTCTCTCACACACACACACACACACACACACACACACACACACACAAATAGCTAGTATATGTACAAACAAGTCATTCCACTCGGAGAGCAGCCAGACAGCCGACCTTCACACGGAGCTTAGAGCCATAGGGGTTTCTGAGGCAATGGGGGGGTGACAATCTACAGAAGGTTAGGGACTGGAAGTAGCAGCAAATAGTGACTATTATTCAGAGAACTCTCCCAGGTGACAGTCACCTGTGGTCATCTGTCTAGATCAAGTGTCCTCTTCCCTGGGGAAAAAGCTCCTCCCAGGACAAAGACAGACACGCCTGTATCTCTAACGGCTACTGATGTGTAATACGTACAAACTTCTCTTATAAAAAGTTGGATTCTTCAGAACCATTTCTATGACTGCCATCTGTAGTTTCTCTGAATCACCAGAGGAATATATCTGGGGTATATTTTATATTAGAGACACTGTTCCGTGCAATTTTGGCTTGTTTGTTTGTTTTGAGACAGGGTCTTTTTAACTCAGGCTGGTCACAAAGTCGCTACATAACCAAGGATGACATTAAACTTATGATCTTCTTGCCCCTACCTCCCAAATGCCACCACCTGAGTTCAAATAAGTCTTTTAATTTTTTTAAAAATTTATTATTTTATGCATATGAATGTCTTGCCAACATGTATGTATGTGTACCACCTCCATGCCTAGTGTCTGAGGCCAGAAGGTGTCAGATGTCCTGGGATTGGAGTTACGGACCACTGTGAGCTGACTTATGGGTGCTAGAAATCGAACCCAGATCCTCTGCAAGAGAACCAATTGCTCTCAACCACTGAGCCAACTCCAGCCCCCCAATAAGTCTTTTTTAAAGGTTTTCTCTAGAGATAATGCCAATATCATATCAACATATGGAGATTGTTGTGATTTCTTCTTAGGGTTTATATAATATTTATTTTAGCCAATTGAGTAACTTATGGGCATTTTGGCGTTTCCTCTTTTTATTATAATTTTAAAAATTTTAAATCTCATTTTACTTTCTGTATATGTGTTGCCATGGCATGTGCCAGTGTCAGAGGGCAACTTGTGGGATCAGTTCTCTCCTTCCTCCACTGGGTTCTGGGTGACTTAATTCGTCAGGCCCGGACTAAGTGCCTTTACCCGCTGAGCCACCTTATGGTCCTATTTTAATTGTCATGGGCCTGGGGAACTCATGCATGCTAAGCGAGTACTCTCTGCTTGTTATAAGTAATGGTAGCAACTGGGTGTGGTAGTCCACGCTGCAACCCCAGCATGCTAGCACTAGGAAAGCTGAGGCAGAAAAAGCAAGTTCAAGACCAGTGTGGACCACATAACTAGATGCTAATATACTCGGGGGGAAAATACCATTGCATCATATACATACAGCAGGTTCACACTCTCCAGAGGATAGTTAAACAAAGTCTGATACACAAACAAAGAGTTGCATGATCCACCGCAACCACAATTGAGATTTCAACAGTTCCTGGGCCAGGAGAGCTGTTTAGAGCACTTGTTCTTCCAGAGGAACAGAGTTCAGTTCCTAGTAACCACGTTGGGCAGCTCTCAAAGGCCCGTATCTTCAGTTCCATAGGATCTAACACCTCCTCAGGTATCTACACACGTGCAAGGACACACATATGTGAATACATAATAGATTACATATTTATAATAGTTCCTGCAGCTTGCCTTCTAGTCCAATCTCTCATATGTTGTCATACTGTTGCGCTTCTTTATAGCTTTGGCAACCATGATTGAGTACAAACATGTCTCTCGTCAAATACTTCATCTCTGTCTTTCATACGCCTGCTTCGCTTACAGTGCTGGGGATGAACCCCAGGGCCTTGTGGATGCTAGCGGCCACTGGACCTCTGAGCTATGTACGAGGCCCCTCTTTTGTGTTGAAAACAAATATATTATAAAGCTTAATATATATGGTAGGAGCGGTGAAGATGCATTATTAACATACATATTTTTTTTTCTGGAATAAAGAAGACTCTGTCTCAAAAACAAAAACAAACAAACAAACAAACAAAAAGCCATATCCCTATATCCCTTCCCTTCCTGGTTCAACAGTAGAGAAAGTTTTGTTTTGTTTTTAAGTAGAAACTTTTGGTGTGTGTGTGTGTGTGTGTGTGTGTGTGTGTGTGTGTTGCTAGGGACTGAGCTAACAAATCTGCACATGCTAACGACACACTACAGCTCTGAGCTACAGCCCTGTCTTAGGAAAGAGAAATGGACGCTCTATTTTTAGACCTCCTGAGTGTGCTCTTCAGTTGCTTTCAGCTCCAAACATTCCTCATACCAGAGCAGCATATTTTAGAGCGACGTATTTTAGAGTGGTGTATTTTGGAACGAGTGCTTCATCCCTCTGAGAGGCAGGTTGGAAATAGCAAGCCCGCCCAACCTTGTCAGCCTCCGTCTGTGGTTTGCCCCACGCATCAAACAAAACTAGAGGAGGTCTGCTTTTGACACCACCAATCAGCCAGCGCTTAGCAAGGGTCAAAAACCTGGAGTCGTGTTTCCCGGTGCTGAGCCAGAGCCGTGCTCTGCCCCACAGGCTGCCATGATAAACGGGAAGTTGCCCAAGCTGCCCACACAGCTTGTTTGTCTGCTCCTGTCCAGGGCTCTTACGACATTGTCCCCAGTCACCAAACCGTAACATGTTCTGCATGTCACGTCCTGACTCTTTCCAAATCCTGGTAGAGAAGGCCTCACTTCCTCAGTGTGCTTTCAAGAACTTGGCTTCCAACACGTGTTGTCAACTCTTCTACAGCAATTTACTCTTTTTCATCAGGGTACTGGGAGTGAGTGCAGTTGAGGCCTGAGGGGCCTGTGCAAGGAGGGGGTACTGACTTTTAATTCCAGTACTGGGGAGGCAGAGGCTGGGAGCACTGTGAATTTGATGCTTATTTGGTCTACGTGGCGAGGTCCAGGCGAGCCTGATAAAAAGTCCTATACATTCCAGACTAGCTTCCAACCCATCATCCTCCTGCCTCAGCTTCTTTACTGCTGGAATTACAGACAGAGGTTACCAAGTCTGGCTTTTCAATAATTTTCCTTTTTTCCTCTTCTTTCTTCTGTATTTTCTTCTCCTTTTCCTGTTTTGCGCAGGCATTTGAATCCAGACCCTTCCGAATGTTAAACGCACTCTATCTTGGCACTACACTGAAACCCCATACCACTTTATTTATGATTTTTCCCAGTTTTTCATTTCACGCGCTCATAGTTCGCGCTTGCGTCTTTGCAAGTGACCTCTCTCCTCCCATCTGTCTTTCTCATTTCAGACAGAAAAGGTACCACCTACTCGGAAGGCTTCCCAGACCCAATCTTATCATGTTCTTCTGATCTTTATTTTATATTTTGATAGAGTCTTAAAGGGCTTATTGATTGGCTAATGACAGACCATCAGCCATTATGATATAATTTCCCCAGTTAAATTACAAGGTTTTGAAAGCCAGGTACCAATTTGACACTTCTTTTATGTCTTGCCCAGTTCCCCGTGTTCTTGACTCTAGTGAGGTGTCAGCATTTGAAGCAGTGAAAGAGAAGCCCGGGTCACACAGGCACCCACGGCAGCCAGCTGAGCTTCCCTGCAGGCCTCCCTCCCCTAGCCAGGCACCCATGGCAGCCAGCAGAGCTTCCCTGCAGGCCTCCCTCCCCTAGCCGGGCTCCTGTGCTTGGATGTGGATGGTTCATTTCGCTCACAGTAAGCAGTTCCTGAGCAGCCTTCCTTGAACCTGTAGCCCCTTGGGCTTTTATTGTATTCCAGACACTGTTCTGGAAGCTTGATCTATAGGATTTACTGATACCTTATAAACTCCAGTGACCCTGACTAAAGGGCAGGGTGAACATCCAGGAATGGCAAAGCTGTCTCCACACCCAAGGTCACCTCTGAACCTTGGTGCACATTGCTTGTAAAAATAAAAGGGGGCTGAGAGCATTTTCTCTCTTGAATGCTTGTCTGTGACGAAACTGTTGTGCTCCCCCGAAACTGTTGCCCTAATATAGACTCTGAGGATGGTGATGTCTGTCTGAGGACCCCATGTGTTTCCCAGCTGGAGCTTCCTGGAAGAGTCCCGCTATGGGAGTGGGTCATGACTTTGACAAGTATTCTGGGACAAAAGAAAACTCAGAATCACCCTACCTGGCCAGAATAAGGGTTGGGGAGCTAACAGCCCTTAGCAGGTGCATGTGGACAAAGAGAGACAAACTTACAGTAGAAGGACGAGTCAAAATAAGTATAGGAAAGCCCGGCTAACAGAGCACACAACTGTAATCCCAGCATTGAGAGGGCTTAGGCAGGAGAATCACACATTCAGAGCCAGCCTGGACTACATAGGGGACCCTTACATGAATAAACAAACCCATAGGCATCAGGAAGTTCAGTGCCAGGGTTATTTGAATGAATTTTTTTCCTCAAACCTTAAACACACACAAAAAGAATTTGAATGAATTTTTTTTTTCTCAAACCTTAAACACACACAAAAAGAACATTTATCTGTGCGTCTGTGTATGTATGCACATGTACGTGACGCAACGCTCATGTGGAGGTCAGAGGGGAGTGAGCTCAGGTCCTCAAGCTTGGCTATAAGCAGCTTTACCTATAAGCAGTACGCCATCTTCCTGGCCCTTCACGTGGTCTGATAGCAAATACCCTCTCACAGCCACGCAGCGTCTCTCACGGCATCCATAAATCAGCACCCAGTAAAGCATATGTGGGCGGCAGAAACCTTCTGGATTTTTCTTTGAGGTTGGCTCATGCTTCCCCTCCAGCGACTGTGCCCCACAAGCAATGTGCACCGTGGTTCAGAGGCGACCTTGGGTGTGGAGACAGCTTCGCCATTCCTGGATGTTCACCCTGCCCTTTAGTCAGGGTCACTGGAGTTTATGAGGTGTCAGTAAACCCTACAGATCAAGCTTCCAGAACAGTGTCTGGAATACAATAAAAGCCCAAGAAGGTTCAGTGAACTTGCCTCATCCAAGGGGCCTTCCTTAGGGAGCAGCATCTTTACACATCCCCTTTCCTATAGGATGTCTTGAACATGAATGTAAACAGAGGTGTCTCTGTCCTGCCCTGTCCTGTAGCCACTTCTAAATAAACACTCAGAGGCTTGATAGTAATTAAAGATTGTTTCGCCTATAGTTTGGGCTTATTACTAATTAGCTCGTACATTTAAACGAATCCATTTCTATTAATCTATGTATTGCCATGTGGCCGTGGCTGTTGCTGGTCTGCTGTCATCTTGTTTCTTGGGTGTCTGACTTACATCTCTCTCTCCTCCGTCCTTTCTCCTTGTATTCAGTTTAACTATATTCCGCCTTGTTATAGGCCAAAGAAGTTTTTACTATCTGCCAATGACAGCAACATATATTCATGGTGTACAGAAGAGTTATCCCACAGCTCCTGAATAAACTGGCACTGGCTTGGAGAGAGTGCCAGGATGGTAGAGTGCTTGCCTGGAAACGTGGCGTGTCAGTGGTTTGATCCCACTACCACATAGGTGGAGCATGGTGGCTCACACCTGCAAGCGCAGAACTTGGGAGGTGGAGACAGCAGGATCAGAAGTTCAGGGTCACCAGGTAGAGTGGTGCACACCCTTAATCTCGTCACTTAGGAGGCTGAAACAGGTGGATCTCTGAATTTGAGGCCAGCCTGGTCTACAGAGCGTATTTTAGGACAGCCAGAGCTACAAGAGAAACCCTGTCTTGAAAAACAAAACAAAACAAACAAACAAACTACAACAACAACAACAACAAACCAATGTACATTACTAAACAAAGTATCAAAGTTTTTTTTACCTACTAAAATCTCCAATTATTTGGCGAACAACCCTTGGGATTTTTAATTTCAAATGACTTTTAGGAATCCTGTATATTTGCATGGTAATCTAAATAATAAAATATTCTAAATAATAAAATTATTTAAATAATAAATAGTAAAACAGTACTTTTTTGCTTTCCTCTCATTTGAGAAAAGCCAGAATCCTGTTTTATTCTCCATGTGTACACTCATTTCCCCCCCATGGCTTTTTTTCCTCTTTTCAACTGTGACTTAGCATAGGTAATTGTAAATGAAAATTACCAATAAATATCTTAGACCTCAGTTGGTATTGGATTTTTCAAATTTATTAAGCTATAACTTATGTGAAAGTTGTGTGTGTTTATTAGTGTGCACATGTGTGTGTGCATGTGTTATATAAGTGCAATGTACATGTGTGGTCAGGTGTATGTGTTCTTGGAGGCCAGAGGTCAATATCAGGTATATATCACATTCACCTTATTATTATGATTATTATTTTCATTATTAGCTACAGGATAATGTTCTTGTACCTGTAAAGATTTGTCATTCATATTGGTTTAATAAAACGCTGATTGGCCAGTAGCCAGACAGGAAGTATAGGTGGGGAACAGACCAGGAGAATTCTGGGAAGAGGAAGGACTCAATCTGCAGTCACCAACCAGACACAGGAAAAGTAAGATGAGAATACCTCACTGAGAAAAGGTACCAAGTCACATGGCTAAACATAGATAAGAATTATAGGTTAATTTAAGTTGTAAGAGCTAGTTAATAATAACCCTGAGCTAATAGACCAACCAGTTTATAATTAATATAAGCCTCTGTGTGTTTCTTTGGGACTGAACAACTGCAGGACTGGATGAGGCAGAAACTCCCATCTACAATTATTATTTTGAGACAGGGTTTTACTATGTAGCTCTGACTGTCCTGTAATTCTGTAGGCCAGGATATCCTCAAACTCAGAAATCTACCTGCCTCTGTGTTCTGAGTATAGGGATTAAACGTGTACACCACCATGACTAGCAAGTATACCTTATTTGGGGGGACTGATATCTCACTAAACCTGGAGCTCACTGATGTGGCTAGCAGCCTCCTGTCTCAGCCTTCCAATCCTGGGGTTCCAGATGTTGTCTGCTGCACTTGGCTCTCCGTGTAGTTACTCAGGATCTGAACTTGAAGCATGCTTTACCCACTGAGTCATCTCCTCAGCCTCAAAGGCCTTTAAAGCCCCCTATGACATTGGTGTGCACCTGTTTGTCTGTCTGTGCACCACCATCTGAAGTTGGCATGTGCCTGCTTGTCTGTCTGTGCACCACTGTATGACACTGGTGTGTGCCTGTTTGTTTGTCTGTGCATGCATAGGTACAGTGCCCAAGGAAGTCAGAAAAAGGTGTCCAGTCCCCTGAAGTTAGAGTTACATGCATTTGTGAGCTTTTCACTGTGGGTGCTGGGAACCAAACCCAGGTCCTCTGCAAGAGCAGCAAGTATTCCTGACTTGAAGTGAGCCATCTCTCCTATTCCCTTAAATTTATCTCTATTCTGGAGTAATTTTGTTCTTTTTCTGTTTATATTTCCTTGGGAAAATGAAGTATTAGACACGGAAGTGCTGATTTCTCCCTTTGTTCATACAGTGTACAAAACAAGATTACATCTGAATTGTATCCTTCTAGACCTTATCAAAGCTGTTCTCAATAGTTTCAGTCATTTTTTTTCCAAAGAATTGTGGGAATCTTCTTGATTTCTATGACCTACGTTTGAGACCTGTGGTAATTTGAATAGAAATGGCCCCTATAGGCTCATAGATTTGAAAGTTTGGTCATTAGGGAGTAGCACTATTTGACTGGCATTAGGATGTGTGGCCTTCTCAGAGTGGGTGTGGCCTTGTTGAAGGAAGTGAGTCACTGGGGTGGACTTCGAAGTTTCAAATGCTCAAGCCAGGCCCAGTGTCTCTCTCTTCCTGCTGCCCTCCAATGCAGATGTAGAGCCCTCAATCACCTCTCTAGTAACATGCCTTGCTGTGAGCAGCCTTGTCCAGACATGATGAAAATGGATTAAACCTCTGAAACTGTAAACCAGCCCCAGTTAGATGTTTTCCTTCATAGCATTTGCCATAGTCATGGTGTCTCTTCCCAGCAATAGAACATTGACTAAGACAAGACAATTTACTCTTTTTTTCATTAAATAAATCTGTTTATTGACAATTTCATATGTGTGTACAATGCATTTTGAGGACTGTCGCTCCTGCCCTCTTTCATCTCTTTTCTACCCCTTGATCCGTTCCTCCCTACACATTTCTTTCCCATATCTGTTTAGTGGAACCCTCCACTGGAGTCTAACATGCTCGCTAAGTGGGAGCACAACTGAAGATAATGGCTGTCTCTACTCTAGAATCCATCAGCATCCAGTAGTTTAGCAGGGAGGGCTAGGGACACAGGAACCCTCCTTCACCCATGACTAACCATATGTGACTAAGTGCTCAGTCCTGTTTTGCTTCTTTTTAAAAAATTTATATCATATTTTATTTATGTATGGGTGTTTTGCCTGCATACATGTTTGTATTAATTTTTGTTACTCTGACAAAATACCAAGGCATCTTATAAAAGAAAATGCTTGACTGGGCTTATGGTTTCAGAGGATGAGAGTCCACGATGAGGGAACACAGCCTTGGTGGCAGGAACAGCAGAAGGGCTTGTCTCTTTAGCCATAATCAAGAGGCAGACAGGGAGAGAGAGAGGGAGGGAGAGAAAGAGAGATAGAGATAGAGAGAAAGAGATCACTTGGAATGGTGTAAGTCCATGGAAACCTCAAATCCGATCCCCAGTGACACATCTCTGACAAAGCCACACCTCTAATCCCTCCCAAACAGCTCCAACAACAAAGCCACACCTCTAATCTCTCACAAACAGCTCCACCAAATGGGCACCAAGTATTCAAGCATACAAGCTCCCGAGGGGCAATTTCATTCAAACACCACGATGCCTGTGTAATACATGCACATCTCATGCACAAAGGAGTCAGAAGAAGCAGTCAGATCCCCTGGAACTTGAGTTATAGACGACTGTGAGCTGCCATATGAATGTTTGGTATTGACCCAGGGTCTATGGAAGAGCAGCAAGTGCTTTAACTATTGAGCTGTTCCTCCAGTCCCCTATTTTGTTTCTTTATCTTTTAAGGGCAACAAGTAACAAGTATCAAGGATGAGTCACTCTCCATCCAGGTCTGTGAATCTGAGAGGGAAAGCAACTGATTAAGCAGTCGGTAGCTGTTGTCCCTGGGCTAAGCCTTATGGTTGTGATAGGAAATGCAGACGCTGTGGTAGGCTATACTAGGATAGGTGTCAGACTGTGGGCATCATTTTGGAAACATTTCAGTTTGGTTCAGTAGGTCCAACGTCTATCGGATTGACATTGGAAAGCCTTTTTTTCCTCCTCTGTTTTGTGCTCTGCACCTAGGTAGCCTCAGGCTCATGAGTAGCACACGATTTCCCTAGGTTCTGATACTGCATAAATACAGAACTGTTGTATCCACAGGCTAACATTAATGAGCTGTCGTGTGTCAGGTGCAACACCCTTCACGCCTTACTTGGTTTCATCTCTGGAAGAATGCTGCCACATGGGGGTTATTATTTCTCTACTTTCTAGCTATGGAATGAGGCTGTAATGAAGTTTGATGGCTTACTCTGGTCACACCACCTCGACACCCGAGCCTACATACTTAGCCACCAAACACTCTGCCTGTCAGTTATATTGCTTCTCTTTGTCTTTGTCCTGAACAAAATGGAAGTTACCAGAGTGACAGCCACAATCCCAGGGATCAAACTGGAGAGGCACGGATGGAACCAGGAAGGCTACCCTGTATGATTTCCTTCTGGTCTTGAAGTAATCAACTTCCATTAAAAAAAGATTTATTTTTATATGTAGCTCTCTGTGCATGTATATTTGGTGGAGATATGTGCACTTGAAGGCCAGAAGAGTCCCATGCCCTGGAGCTGCAATTACTGGCAGCTGTGAGCTTCCTGATGCAGGTGTTGGGAACTGGACGCAGGTATTGTGCAAGAACAGTACATTCTCTTAACCACAACTTTCTTTCTTTCTTTTTAGGTTTGAGTATACTAGAAATTGTTGTTGTGTTGTTTTTTGAGACAGGACTCACGCCATAGTCCTCAGGAGCCTGAAACTCAGTACGTAGACAAAGCTTGCCTCAAACTGTGCGACCTTCCTGCCTCTCCCTTAGTGAGCTGCTGTAGGATGGGTGTGTCACCACCACACCCAGCTCTCTCCTAGAATTAAAAAAAAAAGATTTTAAATTATTTGTATTTATGTGTGTGTCTCTCTGTGTGTGTATATATATATATATACATATATATATGTATATATATATACATACACCGGGGGGAACAGGGGTTACCTGTGGAGATCAGAGGCATCAGATCCCCAGAGCTGGACTTACAGTCACGAGTGACTTGACGTAGGTGCTGGGTTTAGAAACTGTGTCCTTCGCAAGAGCAGCAAGTGTTCTTCTCTACTGAAGGACCCTACCCCACCCAAAACCCGTCTCTGAGAATTTTTAAGAGAAATTTTAGCACACTATTTTTTCCTTATTTATTTTGAGATGGGGCTCTTATTGCATTGGTCAATCCACAGGACTTTAAATTCCTGGGCTTAAGCAACCTTCCTGCCTTAAGGCCTTTTGAGCGGCTGGGACTATGGGCGTGGGCTACAATGCCAAGCTAAGAAAACACATTGTCTCACATAACAAGTCTTAAGTAGGGCAGCTTCAAAGCTGGTTAATTCAAAGACCCAAGGAGGCTCTTTAGTCATTCAGCTTTGCCAAGTTCAGGGTGTCACTTGTGTCCAGAATTTGGCTCCAGAATTCCCAGATGCCACATTTTAGCCTGCAAAGTCCAGAGGGATGTCTTTTGCCAAGGTGATGAAATGTTTCAAAAAGTCACCCAGCACGATTTCTCTTCCGAGTTAGTGTCTTAATAGTTGGCTTGTGAGATCAGCCCACACTGAAAACCGCCTGTGGTAGAGGAAGGTGTTATAGTTAGGGCTTCTGTTGCAGCAATAAAACACCATGACCAAAAAGTAAGTTGGGGAGGAAAGGATTTGTTTGGTTTACACTTCCATATCACTATTCATCACCAGGGGAAGTCAGGACAGGAACTCAAGCAGGCCAAGGACCTGGAGGCAGGAGCTGATGCAGAGGCCATGGAGGGGTGCTGCTTCCCCTGTCTTGCTCAGTCTGTTTATAGAGCCCAGAACCACCAGCCCAGGAATGGTACCACCTACCATGGGTTGGGCCCTTCCCCCATCAATCACTAGTTAAGAAAATGCCTCACAGCTGGCTCTCATGGAGGCATTTCCTCAACCAAGGTTCCTTCCTCTCTGATGACTCTAGTCAGTGTCAAGCTGACACACAAACCCAGCCAGTACCCAAGGCAACCACAACAGCGGCTGAACATTAACCCCTGAGCTGCCATTGAACCTTTTATCCAGGTTTGATTCTTGGGCTGAAATGTTTAGTCATCAAAAAAGAAATGGGCAAAGGATGCTAAGCCTGCATCAGGACCTAATTTTTAGGGTACAAAAGACTCATATTTGCTCGGCCCCATTCTGTGTCAAGGGCTCTATGAAACTTCTCTCGCTTAATCCTTATAGTAAGCCGAGGAGAATAAGATGGGAACGTTGTTATTTCCATTTTACTGAGGCCAAACCTGTCTCAGAGTAGTTACTTAAAATATTAAGTCATACAAAAAATCTAGTATGGTAGTACACCTTTAGTCCCAGGGCTCAGGAGGCAGAGGCAGATGGATCTCTCTGAATTTGAGGCCAGTCTGATCCAGATAGTGAGGTCCAGAGCTACACGGTGAGTCCCTGTCTCAACGGAGGAAAAGTCACAAAAGAATAAACAACAGGGACTGGAGAGATGGTGTAGAAATTAAGAGCTTGGCTGCAGAGGATGTGGGTTCAAATCCCAGCCCCTACACATCGGCTCACAGTTGTCTGTAACTGTGTTCTGGGGTCTCTGACACCCTTTCCTGGACTCCTTTGGCACTTGGCATCCATGTAATTCATAGACATACATGCAGTTAAAACACCCAAACACATAAGATAAAAAATAAAATGAAGCAAAAGGAGTAAGCAAGACTGTTGTCATTCTAACACGGTCTGCCTGTCCCCCAAGGTCATGCCTTTTCCAGGTCACACAGGCCCTGGTGGAAGAGTCTTCTGTCGGTGTGACCTTTAGGCTAAATCTGTGATAAGTTATCTTACGCCTTAGCGCCTTAGCACACAGTAAGAGTGTCACCTGCAATTACAGGAACAAACGTGATTATATCGTGCATGCTGTTTCATGGCCTGCCTTACAATAAGTTGGCTGATTTCAGGAGAGAAAAAAATATGGACCTCCTTGTTCTTTTCATTAGGGTTTTCATATTATTTAACTCTTTTCTCCGCTTAGTAACTAAATAAGTACTTTATGAAGAAGTCAAATATTATCAACCTTTTGCTTAAAATCTGATAAAAATACAAAATCATTATAGAATAGTGACTTCTCTGTGTTATGTTTTTACGTTTTCCTCTTTCATGGCTGGGGTTGAACCCTTGCATACCCTAGGAAAGCCCTCCACCATGAACCACGCCTCTGCTGCTGGCCTGCTCTTACTCTTTTGACAGGAGTTCCTCATACTCACCCCCTCTACTTACACAGTCAGAAAACACTGATGTCCTGTTCTTATTTGTATATGCCGACCACACTCCTGCCACAGGGCCTTCACACATACCTGAGAAGCATTTCCCATACACATGGACAGGACTAGCTCCCTAGCCTCCTATACCTGCTTTATAGGCTATGGCTGGACGGACAAAGCTACTTTGTATACATTTACTAACCTTTCAGTATGTGTGTGTGTGTGTCCCGTTAACATGGGAAGAACATGTTAGAAGGCATTTAGTGAAAATCTAAACCTATAGGTTCCTATATCAGTGGGAAACCAATGGTGATTCAGTCCACTTACAAATTCAGTTCTGCGTTTGATAATAAGTCCTTTTGCTGGGCAGTGGTGGCACATGCCTTTAATCCCAATACTCACGAGGCAAGCCTGGTCTACAAAGTGAGTTCCAGGACAGCCAGGGATACACAGAGAAACCCTGTCCTGAAAAACCACACACACACACACACACACACACACACACACACACACACACACACACAATGCTGCTATGTGGAAAATATAGAAATATGATAATCATTCACCTTTTGCTTTTTATTGCTTGAAATCAGTGACTTACTTTGTTAATAATCACGCTATTTATTTATTTAAAATCCTCAGGGCTGGGGAATAAAACCTTAGGGCCCCATTTATGAGGATGTTCTACCTCTGGACTACACCTTACCCAAGTCATGACTATTTTTTTTTTATTACAAGTGATTCTTACGAGGACAGTGAGACAGCTAAGCCCCTACAGGGTACTTGTGGGACAATGCCATTCATTTGAGCTCAACCGCCAGGACCCAGATAAAGATGGAAGGACAGAGCTGATGTCACACAGCCGCCCTTTGATTGAGTGCCAGCACACACAAACACTAATCATTTTTTAAAATTGATTTAAAATAATAACCCTACCGGGAGATGGTGACACACACCTTTAATCCCAGCTCTTAGGAAGCAGAGGCAGGTGGATCTCTAAGTTTGAGGTCAGCCTGGTCTACAGAGTGAGTTCCAGGACAGCCAGGGCTACAAAGAGAAACCCTGTCTTGAAAAAACAAACAAAACAAAACAAGAACAAACCAATCCCAATTGATTTTGATGGAATGCTGGCATCTACAAAACTTAATTCAGTCATGTCTCCTTAAAAACAACATGAAAAATCTTTTCTGTTTTGTTTTTTCTATATACTCTAGGTGACACAGAATTTGATATGCAGACCAGGCTAGTCTAAAAACTCAGAGATTTGCCTGCCTCTGCCTCTTGAATGCTGGCATTATAGGTATGCATCAGTGTCAACAGGCTAGGCTCAAAAAATATATTTGTTTTTTTTTTTTTTTGGTGTGGTGGATTATAAAGTACTTTAGGCAGATTTTCCCTCAAAACAGTCATAGATGGAGCAATTTGTTCTGGGTGAGGGACTCCACCCTTTTTGGATTTAGATAAAGAAGTTCTCTAAATTATTTAACACACCATTACTCAGACTGGAGTATTTAATGAAGACACTGTTGACGTGATGTGAGAATTTTTGAATGAGGTAACAGTAAGAGCCAAACAAAACAACTCTTACATTGAGCAATTGTCCTCTTCTCTTACATTTGGCTATGAGAAAGATATGGGAGGGGCCAGCTTATACCATGAAGTTAGACTCGGTTTGCCAGTCACATAGTTGCTCTGTGGCTAGGAAGAAGTCTTTCATGGAAAGTTTGTAAGGCAGGTTGTGACTCTGAGGTCTGTTTGGGGTTGAGTCCCCTGGAGTGAGACTCTTTTGCAAACTAGACCAGTGAGTAAGCCCGGAGGAAGGCAGATTACGTCTCCTTTCTGCCCCAGGGTCGAAGGGACGACGCAGGAACAATTTCTTTTCCCTCTCTTAACCTTAAAACTTCAAAACCTCTTTCCCTTCACGGTCTCTGCAAGGAAATTAATAGGATTTAAGTCACCCCCATCACACTAAGGTGAAAGCGACCCTCAGATGACCCGAAGCAAAGAAAATGTCGCGTTTTAAAAGTTTAGCTGATTGCAAGGACTTTTTTTTTTTTTCTCAAAGGGAAACGGAGTGTGGGTGAACGGAGAGATCTACTTGTCACCACAATTTAACTCGTCCTTTGTAGGTGGCCGTGTAAGGGCCGCCTGTGGAAGGCGACGTTTACAAAGTACACTTAACTAAAAGTATTGGATTGTCCTGTGATTATGGACTTCGTCTGTTCTCTAAAATCTGAACTTTAGCCATTCACATTTGGGAAGCGCTTTCGCCACGGGGAGGCGGGAAAGAGGAGAGACCGAAGTTCAACCAGAGAGGATGTTTTATTTCGAATAAGCACAACCCAGTTGCTCTTTCCCCACCCACCTCGGCTAACTTATAACGGTCAGGGAGGGGCTAGCCTCACGTCCGTAGGTCTCCGGTCTCCACCAAGCACGAGCCCAATGAAGAGAGTGGCAAAAGTTCTCCGCTGTATTCCCGCCCTCTCCAAAAGTTCCAGTCGCGGGGACAGGAGGGTCACTGAGGAATTTGCAATTTCCGGGAGGTAGCAGCGGTGGCACTCGAACCCTACAACCCCCACGCCGGGAGCCGCTGCTAGGCCGGAGGGGCGTGGTTAGGGGAACGGGGGCGGAGCCCCACCTGCGCGCGCGGAGCTGGGTTGGGCTGCGCAGCAGCCACGGCCAGTGAGGGCGGGACCTGGGCGGGGCTTTGGCTGTCAAGGGGCGGGGCCCGTGGTGGGCTTGGTGGGGGTCTTGGCTGCCCGGGGGCGGGGCGTGGAGGGGGCGGGGTCATGGCTCACCAGAGCCGGGAGGCGCAGGGAGAGGGCGGGGGAGCCCGCGGGAGGGGATCAGGCGGCGTCTTGAGCGGCGGCCGCAGCTGCAGCAGGACTGCCGGCCGGCGGCTCGGGGCCGCGCGCCGGGAACCTCGCGGGGCGGGCGGGCGCCGCACCTCGGCCTGGCCGCCTGCGCCTCGGGGAGGCCCCCGCGCGCGTCGGGACCAGCAGCATGAGCAGCGGCTACAGCAGCCTCGAGGAGGACGCGGAGGACTTTTTCTTCACCGCCAGGACCTCCTTCTTCAGGAGAGCGCCTCCGGGCAAGTCCCGTTCGGGTCAGCCGGTGAGTGGCTTGCGCGGGGTCCCGGCTCCACGTGTCTAACCCTCCCCCCTCCCGCCCCCGCGCTGGTCGATGCTCGCCTGCGGGGTGCAGAGGGTGACCTCTGCCCTTTCGGACCCTGAAAAGTGCTGGAAGCCTGTACAGTGGGCGTGGGGCGCCCGCGGCGAGGGAAGGAGGTGGAAGGGCAAGGAGCCAGATGGCCTGGGCCGCTCTGCCGGGGGACGCGGGCTGCGGGATGGCTCCTTCGGCCACCCTCAGGGGCAATGGCCGAGTCCCCGCGCCGTCCTGGCTACAGTCCGCCCGATTGGCCATGAGTGGCTTGAGGGCACGCATTGGCCCGGGGTCACCGAGCAGCCCCCGCTATGGGCAAGCTGTGGGGCAAGGGGACCGGGCGATCGTCGGGGCTTGCTAAAGTCAAGATCGCGTTTCCCGTCAGGTCCAGTTTGCGGGTGCTGCGGACGTCCTAGGTAGATTTAGCTCCAGAGGGTTGAGCTTTACGCCGGTTTCTTCCTTTTTTGGAGGAAGGGTGCCGTGGGAAGCGTGGCTTGGGAAAAGACAGTACGGGAACTTGTGCCAGTTTCGCAGATCGTCACAGTGATTATTTTCGGGGCACTTTGACCCGACTTGTAAGGTCGGCGCTTGAACCCGTGGCCTTCTGGCCCTGGAAGCCGCACCAAGGAGCCTGGCTAGTTCGGCCATGCTCTCTCATCAGATTTAGAGACTGCAACGGAACAAACTTGTTGCTCCTAAAACACAACAGGCTCGCACCGGAGGTTTCTTCTATTAGAGCTCTGGAAATGAAAAACAAGAGAAACCAATCGTTGAGGGGCCCAGTCATGGTGGGGGTTTTGGTGGAGAGGCCCAGGTTGTCCTTGCCAACCCTTTTAAGTTTAATAGAGTAATTTTTGAAGTAAAATTTTAAGATTTGGAAGTTCTAGTCTTTTTAGTGTATTAAATTTCCAAGCTAAAAGGAAGAAGGAGAAGGAGGGCGGGGAAGGGGGGAGAGTGAAGTCAAGTGCCCATATGCCTACCAACAGCTTAGCCCCTAGAGATTGGAGTGGGTGCTACAGGGCTTTAGCCTCAGATTTAAGGTTGCTCCGTTTACTCGGGCTATCTTTTATTTCCAGAATGTGCTAATGGCATTAATTTGGAAGTCTAAGGCACCCCCTGCCCGGCCTACCCTACCCCTGTGGGTCAGAGAGAGAAATGCTTTTCTTCCTGCCTTCTCCGCCTTGTTTTTCTCTTCGTGGTTGGTCTTTATTTCCCTTACCTCTCTGCATTTTCTCCTCCACTGAAGAGCTTGCGTACTAGTTTGAAGTGTGATCCTGAGGTGACTAGCAATTTCCAGAAAACTAGAGGGTTCTTGAATTCTACAGGTGTGAGATTCTCCTCCCCAAGGGCCAGCTGGAATGTTGTGGTTGGAGTTAAGTTTGAGAATCCTAACCTGCTCTTAAAAAAGTTGGAGCAGTGGACCTGGGCATGTAGATCCGGTGGTAGAGAGCCTGCCTAGTGCTCACTGCATAATCTGGGTGGTGGTGGTGGTTCACCAAAGTGTGTGTGTGTGTGTGTGTGTGTGTGTGAGAGAGAGAGAGAGAGAGAGAGAGAATGTGTGTAAAGGCAGGAAGATAAGCAATCAAGGTCATCATCCAAAACACACACACACACACACAGAGCCCCAGTAGCATTTCTTTCTAGGATTATATACAGTTAGCCAGTTCAGATTATATGCATTCACTTATGTAATAGTCATCTAACTGTGTGTATGTGCATATGTGTATATATCTCACACTGTTTATTGAGCGTTGATAAGAGTATGTAAGACCCGGGTTGAAAGAGCCGCTTTCTGGGTTGAGCAGTTCACGGTGTATATTTTGAAGCTCCGTTGCCTGTTTATTCCATCTGGTGTAGCTTATGCGTGGTGCTATTGTAGCAGTTGTTTGATAGTTAAAGGAAGGGTTCTTGTTGGAAAAGGGTTCTGAAGCCTGAATTAGTTAATTTTAATTAGTTCATTCAGGGATTTATTTTGAGACAGTGTCTCTCTATAGACACAGCCTTGACTGTCCTGGAACTCACTCTGTAGCCCAGGCTGGCCTCGAACTCAGAGATCCGCCTGCCTCTGTTTTCTGATTGCTGGGATTAAAGTCATGTGCCACCACGCCTGTCTGGACCCTGAATTTCAGTAGGCATTTTGTTTTATTTAAAGAAGTGACTGTATCTTAAGTTCCTGCTTATGATTACGGGGGTAAAATGAACACTTCTCACATACCCAGTGCCTCTAGAAAGGTGGGGAGAGCCGTTGCCATAAGGATCTATTTATTCTTGAGAGCAGTAATCCCCCCCCACCCCTTATGTTGTACCACCTGTTGGAAGAACTACCAAGTATAGTTTCTGGAACTCTTGCACATAGTCAAAGAAAGCAAGAAGTCTCTGTCTGGTGAATACTGGATGAGGAGAAGGGAGTGTGTTGGGGAGGGTCGGGTGTAGACATTTTCTTTCTTCTCTTGCCAGGCAGGGAAACATGATCCAACTTCTTTCTATCCCCCGACGGTAATGAAAAGAGACATAAAGAAGATGGTGTCATTTATTTTCATTTTGTCTTGTACCCTGTTCTTCTTAAAAAAGAAAAAAAAAAGGATTGAAGATCTGCGTGGAAAAGACTGGCCTTTTAGGGGTGCCCTTGCCCCTCCCCACCTGTACCAGCCCTCGGCTCAGCAGTGGCTCAGTGAATACTGGTTGAATGAATGACTGATTTCCTGGCTTGATGATATGTCCGGTTCCCTGAGAGCCCTCTGAAGCACTGATCTTAGGAGAGGAGAGGATTGTCAAGTGGTTGTCTGAGGCCCTCACTCAGACGCCAGGAAGACTGGAGCGTGGATCTCCAAATTCAGATTCCATTTTCATTCTTAGCAAAAAGATAACTTAAAATTCCATTTTCCCTTGTAAATATGGATGTGTATGTATCAAGAGTTTCTCAGAAGTTTGACTCATTCTCGCACATAATGCTGGTACAGCGCTCTCAATTCTTGTTTGTGGAGTCACCGTGCTTCAGAGGATCCACCTAGGGCTGGAGAGGTGGCTCAGAGCTTAAGAGCATTTGACTGCTCTTCCAGAGGTCTTGATTTCAATTCCCAGCCACCACATGGTGGCTCACACCATTTATGAGATCTGATGCCTTCTTCCGGCCTTCATGCAAGCATGCAGACAGGACACTGTAAACAAAATAAATAAATAAATCTTTAAAAACAAAAAAGTCAGCTGGGTGGTGATGGTGCATGTTTTTAGTCCCAGTACTTGGGAGGCAGAGGCAGGTGGATCTCTGTGAGTCTGAGACCAACCTGGTCTACAACAGCTAGTTCCAGGACAGGTTGAAAAGCTACAGAGAACCCTGTCTCGAAAAACCAGTAAAAAAGTCTGGGTGGCCACACCTTTAGTCCTGGTGGGCGGAGGCAGGTGGAGGCCAACCTGGGGCAGCCTGGTCTACTGAGTGAGTTCCAGGGATGTCAAAGATACACAGAGAAACCCTGTTCGAAAAACCAAAAAAGAAGAAGAAGAAAAAAGACCCACCTATTCTTAGTTTTAAGCAGAACCAAAAATGTCCACAGCTCTGTAGTTACTAAAATCAAATGGCCTTGAGATATAGAACACAGTCTTGGCCTAAAACTATTAATATGAATTAGTTAAACTTAGATGCTTTTTTTTTTTTTTGGACAGTTTCACAAAGTCCTTGCTGGCCTTCAACTCTCCGTGTAGCTAAGGATGATCTTGAACTTTGTGATTTTGTGATTCTCCCGTCTTCACAAGAGTGTTAGGAGTCCTGCTTAATTTTCTGTGGTGCTGGAGACCAAGCCCCAGGGCTCAGAACACCTAGATAAGCACTCTAGTATAGAACCCCTTCCCAGCCCTCGTCTTCCTGTCTAGCTGAAGGGGTCCCCTTTCTTCCAAAGCCCTTGTAGTTAGTGGAATAAGGAACTCTGTTTCAGCTTTGGAAGTGGAAGAGCCCTGACTTCTCCAGAAACATGAGAGGACTTTGTGTACCACCCACATTAACTTTGGAAAGTTACGCTGGAGAGTGGTCAAGGCGAGCCTGCGCTATGCCACAGGAGCCGCGGTTGGCTTCCTCCACTGGCTCCTTAGTCTTCTGTCGTTGTTCTGTGGCTATCTCGTTATGTTTTATTAGATGGCTCACTTTCTTAAATTTTATTATTTTTTAATTTTTAATTTTTAAGCATGGTGTATCGGTGCTTTGCCTGCGTGTATGTCTGCATCAGTGTCTGTAGAGGTCAGAACAAGGCATTGGATTCCCTGGAACTGGAGTTACAGTTGGTTATGAGTTGTCATGTGGGTGCTGGGAACAGAACCTTGGTCCTCTGGAACAGCAGCCAGTGCTCTTCCCTCTGAGCCACCTCTCCAGCCTCTGCAACTCCCTTTGTTAGTGTTTCCTCTGAAAGTTTTGGTCACTTGGGCAAAAGAATGGTGGTTTATAATATTAGCAGTATTTCAGCCATACTAATTTTAATCCTTTGTAACTGAATACAAGTATTCCCACCAGCAGTCTTTTTTTTTTAAAAGTTTCATTGTATTTTATGTGTTTGAGTGTTTGGTCTGCAAGTATTTGGATCCTGCATACATGCTTGTTGTCTGCAGAGGCCAGAAGGAGTCATATCCCCTGGAACTAGAGTTATCATCGTCTTGGACCCACTAAGTAACTGCTGGGAATTGAACCTGGGTCCTGGTAGAGCAACTGATGCTCTTTGCTGCTGAGCCAACCCCCCCAGCAGTTTTGCTCGGTGTGAGCCATTTGCACATCTTGCCTTCATGACTGTTCTTAGAGTCTTAATCCATTGGGCTTTTGTGACCGCGTCAGCAGAATTCAGAACGGCATATTTCTCTAACTGCGTTTCAAAAGGAAATCCGTCCCCAGCCTTCTGTAGCCTCGTCTGAGCAGTATACTCTGGCGTTTTCTTCTTTTGGCAAACATGCAAGATTTGGAATTATTTGGAAGCAGTGACAAAAAACATTTATGAAAAGAAAGACTAAAAATATCCAATAGTGTGGTTATTCTTTTTAGACTTCCTTTGGCAGCCAGTGCCTGTCATATTGTGACCATTATTTTTCTAATGGGGAAGAAAAAGTGAGGCCGACCCCCATCCTTCCTATTGGGGTCTGGTCCCCAGCTCTTGGCCTTGCTTCTCCCTCCCTGGCATAAGTAGCTGCCTTTTGAGAAAGGCCACACTTGGAGGCTTGAGGCCATTTATTTGCTAGCCTTGGGGCCCCTTTTCAGAAACCATCGTGGAAAACTAGAGTGTGTAAATGGCTAGTTGTATTGTTTATGGTGTTCGTGTGATGGCAAACACACCCACTCTGCAAAGGGTTCTTTCTTTACACTCTGGCTCCTTCGAAAAATCGTCTTGCAGTTGACTACGGAGGTGGAGAAAGATCCGGCAACAGGGCAAGGCTTCCGAAGTCAAGCAGGCGATGAATCTATGTTCTCTCTTGGTGTGTTGGTTGCATTGCAGACGTCACTATAGCCTTGCTTCTGCTCACACACCCTGAGCAGTATGCACAGTGCATGTTGACACACAGCACCAACAGATGCTGGCTGAAGTGCCTCATGCAGGTTTGAGTTTGTTATATGTTTGGAACTACGGTGTTCTGGCTGAATACATACTTTTGCTTGCCATTTTGTGCTGTTGTGTGTGTGTGGATTGGCATTTGGAGCATCCCCAGCCTCGATGATTATAAAATCGAATATTGGCCAACTCTGAAAAACGTTGAAGATGCGATGTCTGTCATTATCAGATAGCCAGTTAGTCAAGTTGTAATTCATTATGTGCAAATAGACAAGCATAACTATCTTTTAGTATGCAAATTAGCCTATATATAAAAATTTACACTCAAGACAAAAGCAAATTTGTATACTAAATAGTTAGGCTTGTCTTGTAGTAAAAATTTAAATATATATACACACACACTAAAGAGTTGTAAAATAAATTTCCTTAAGATAATTTTTACACGTATTCTGTGTGTGTATCCGTGTATGTATGTGTGTTTGTATCATGGTGCTCGTGTAAGGGTCAAAGGACAACTTGTTGGGAGTTGGTTTCCTTTTTCCACTGTGTGGACCCCGGAGGTAAAATTCACATCATAAGCTTGGTGGCAGAAGCCTTCGCCTGCTGGGCCACCTCATCCATTTTATTGAGAGTGGGTTCTTCATAACTCAGGCAGGCTCAGATTCGTAACACAGCGGATGTATCTGATGATAACCTTTAACTTCAGGTTTGGATGCTGGCGATGAAATGAGTTTCATACATGCCAGGTAAGCACTCTACGGACTGAGCTACGTCTCCAGTTCCTAAAATAAATATCTTCATGATTTGTCATCAGTCATGTTTGGTTTGTGTGCCTGTTTTATATACCTTTAACCCCAAGTCAAGTTAGAAGTTCCTCTGAGGAAAAGGGAACTTGGCTGGGAAAAGTTTAAGTATCTCTGACGCTAATGCCTGTCAGAGGAATTGGCAGGAAGTTCGAGTTCTTGGGGCTAAGCAGGCATGACTTGTGAGGCCCAGCCTGTTTCTCACCACCCGATGTTTTTGAGGCTGGCACACTCTACACTGCTGTCTTTGAACTCCTGGACTCATGCCTTCCTCCAGCCTTAGCCTTCTCGTGCCTGGACTTAGGCACACCCGAAACTCCTTGCTTTTAACTTCCTGTTTGAAGCAAGCTGATCGCTGCTTTGTGTACTCATTTAGTGAATGATTTATGCAGTCATCTTTCAAGATAGAAAGCTATAGGCAGAGTGGATCAGATTTCTGATTAGCCGGCCAAAATATAAACCACAGGCAACAGCTTCCTCTCCTTTCCCTAGCCCTCCTGCCCCCTCCTTTCCTGTGTCTTTTTGACTGAGTCTCATTGTAGCTCGCATTGATCACCAGCCTGCTTTGCGGCTGAGAATCACCCTTGAACTTCCAGCCTCTGCAAGTGTGCACTCCGCGCCCTTGTGGGGTCCCGGGGATCTAACTAGGGGCCTTGTGTGAACTTGGCAAGCACTCTATCTGCTGAGCTGTATCTCCAGCCTGGGTATTTTTTATTTTTCTTAGTCTAGTTAACTCTGACTTGGCTGTCAGTAGCTGGTGAAATGGCTTTTATTTCCTCCCCGCCCCAGACAGGATTTCTCTGTGTAGCCCTGGCTGTCCTGGAACTCACTCTGTAGACCAGGCTGGCCTGGTACTTGCTAGGTAGACCAGGCTGGCCTCGAACTCGCAGACACTTGCCTGCGCCTCTCAAGTGCTGGTGTGCACCAACATGCACAGCAAAAAAAGTTTTGTTTTTTTTTTAAAGTTTTTGATGGAGTAGGTCAGCTGTGCTCTTGACTAAAGTACAGGGTGTTGGAGCCTGTCATACATGACTGAAGCTTGAGATATATGTGAAAAATATATGTCAGAACTGGCTCGTAGGAACAAGTGACCCTTCCAAAGGTGTTTGACCTCTTGTAGTTACCAAGCCCATAAAATGTGGCTGTCCTGGTGCTGGAGAGATGGCTCAGGGATTAAAAGCACTGGTTGTTCTTCCAGTGGACCTGGGTTCAATTCCCAGCACCCACATGGCAGCTCACAACTTTCTGTAGCTCCAGTTCCAGGGGATCTGACATCCTCACACCAATGCACATAAGATAAATTTAGATAAGTTAAAAAATGTGCGACCTGAATTGAAATGTACTGTACATAAAAAACTACTCACCAGATTTTAAAGATTTAACTATAAAAGAGAATAAAAGACGCAAGACAGTAGTTTTTAAAAATATGGTGAAATGTTAGAATATGAATATGAAATACGCTACATGCTCTCTCGGCAGATTCATCTGCAAAAATCATTTTAGTTGGACCCCTCCTGAATGAAATCATACCACAGTTCATGCGTAGTTCATGCGACTTACATGTCCTGTGTGTGGAATGTGAAATAGTTACACATCAAAACGACAGTGTTTTAGGTATATTGGCCTAAATTAATTTTACCTATTTTTTAAAAAGGACTGTTTAAAAGTTGTTTGTTTAGAGAGAGATCTTTCACTAAGTAGACCAGGCTGGCCTTGAAACTACAGCGATCTGTCTGCCTGCATCTTGCTGCAGGGTTCTGGAATTTAAAGGTGTGTGTGTCTGTCTGTGAGCACAAATGCCAAGGTCAAAGGCCAGCTTGTCAGAGCCCATTCTTACTTTCCACAGTCAGTGTGGGGAATCGAACTCTGGTCCTCACGCTTGGCTGCAAGCCCCTTTTTACCATCCTCACCTCGTTTTCAACACCTGGAAACTCTAAGGGTATGCATATGGCTTGCATTAGATTTCCGTGGGAAGCAGAGTTCAACTCTTCATCTGGGTGGCTGTGGCTTGGGTGGGGGTGGGGTTGGGGGCTACCAGCCGGGCATGCTGGGAAGAGTTTTGTCTTTGAAGGGGGCTTGCTCACTGCTGAGGGGAATAGTTCCATTTTGGCCTGCCTTGAGTCATGCATACCAGCATTTCGAGGTTATGAAACTTGTATGTGGGGAACACCCCCCCCCCCCCAACACACACACACGTGAGCTAATTGGATAAAAATGGCCCGAATGGCCTTACACATGTAAGTCTGTGTTCAGTTTACAGAGAGAATGGGACTCGTTACTTCAGAGTATTAGAGCGGAGAGCTTAATATGTATTTTATGGGCTGTAATTGCTAACTGCTGCTCCGCGGTCCAGTCGGCTAAGAATAGTTTACTAATTAGATTTTGCAGCGCTCAAGTTCTTTCCCCAGTTACTAAACACAGGGAGACAATGAGTAGAGGGAAAAGGATGAATCTGGAAACCGGAGACCAGAGAAGGGGTGTCTTAGATCTTAGCTTTAACAGACTTGGGGCGGGTGATGGGCAGGCTAGAGAGAGACAGAGATCGGGGAGGGTAGTTTTCTAAATTCATTTTCCAACTGTTGACTGCGTGCTAGGCTGGGTCTTAGGGATTCAGGGAGAACAAAACCAGTGGGTTTTGGGGCTCAGTTACTAGTCTCTGTAGACCGTCTTAGTGACAGCTCGTCTAGGGACAATCATCTGCTCCTGGATTGATCTGTTTGTGACATAGTTGGGTTAGCTTAATGTCTTCAAGGCTCATCACCCACATTGTAGATGCCTCAGGATTCCCTTCCCCTTTCGGGGTGAATAATAATGTCTGCATGTACATGCCATTCTTTACACACATGTGTTACTAGAGCCTTTGAGTGGACGTGCAGTGCGGATATCAGTGAGAGGCCCTGCTTGTAATTCATGGGCGTGCCCACCCGGAAATACTATTATTTAGCAGATATCACTTGTAATTCAACTTTTTACACCTTTTTGTAGACTTAAACTGACATTTAGTAAATCTTGTCACTTAAATAGAAAATTCTGGGATATTTCTGATGATTTTAGTTTTCATTTGATGTCTACATTGTAGTCTATTAAATAGATACTATTCTCTGTTTATTGGAAAGTATGTCTATAACAGCACTTTACGGAAGAAGTACAAAGCTCAGGCGTTAGGCCTCTGTGAGGCAGACTCTGTGCCAATGTGTGGTTTCCCCAGCCTCAACATTTGGTGATTATAATTTTTATATACCAGTCATTTTGAGTGTGAAAGTTTTCCATTAAGGATTCATCTTTTTAAGCACACAAACGTAAAATGGGTCTGAGAGTACGAGGGGACCCTTCGGTGGCTGCAGCTCTCTGCACTGCCTTGGCCTCTCTTAGTTCCTTTAACCTGATTGGTGACTCTCTTATATGGAGTCATCAAAGCAGGGAAAAGATTCAGCTGGGGTGGCCTGGAGCATCAACACTGGGGTGAAAAGAGGGAACAGGATTTCAAGGACAGCCCGTGCTGCGGAGAGCCATCCTGTCCAACAACTGTCGCAGTGAGAAGCTTGGAGTGTTTTGTTCTCATTTGGTTTCTAGTTCTTTAATTAACAGGGACTTTACTATTTTTCTGTTTCGGATCTTCTTTCTGGGTAAGCTTGGCTTCACCCACGACCTCTGGCCTTTCGTCTGTGAGGCTGGTGAAATCTCCAGTCTTGATCTGTCGGTGTGGTAGTTCCCCTTTTCCGTGGCTGAACTTCAGGCTATGTGCTTTGGTTTTTCAACCTTACCCTGTAGTAGAGGGACATTCCATACTTCGGGGCCTTGAAAGACGTGAGATTGAGCTGCAGGCTGATATCACTGCTATTGAGAGCTTCTGGAATGGTTGTGGCTCTTGTTACCACACGCGTAGGACCGGCCTTGCCAAGAAGGCGGAGCCAGGACTAAAAAGAGTGGGGAACCGGTTGAAGGTGGTTCCTTCACGAATTTTGTCTCAAAATTTTGTCAAAAATTCCAACAAATATGGGTCAGATTCTCACCCACCTTGTAGGATTCAGGGAAGCCAAAGTCATCTCATTAAATAGACTAGGCTGTTAGAAAACGGTTAAGACCGGAGAGGTGGCTCAGTGGCTAAGAGCACTAGCTGTTCTTCCAGAGGACCCAAGTTCAATTCCCAGCACCCACATGGCAACTCACAACTGTTTGTAACTCCAGTTCCAGGGGATCTGACACCTTCACACCAATGCACATAAAATAAATTTAAATTATAAAGAAAAAGAAAAGAAAAGGGATGATAGAAACCCACCCAGCCGGGAGAATTGCAGTGTTTGCCTCTAGGTCTCTGGGCTGACAGAGTCACAGTTACAGAGGAGCCCAGCTTTGCTGTTCACTCAAGTTGGTGTTCTGTAGAAAATTACTGTAACTCTCTTCTACTCGGATGTAACCTTTCTTTCGGCGTTTTTTTATTTTTTAATGAGCTAAATGAGCATTTTAAAGAGTGAATGCCAAGCAGTGTCCATGCCTGTCTTGAATCCTAGCACTTGGGAGGCAGAGGCAGCATGAACTCTGTGAGTTCGAGGCTAGCCTGGTCTATAAAGTGAGGTCCAGGACAGCTCGGCCTGTTACAATAAGATACCGAATAAATAACTAAATAAATATAATAACAAGAGTTACTGCTTGGTGTTATGGTAGATTGCAAGGCAGTCCCGAGTCTCCTTTTCCCTGTTTGCCAGCCTAGTTGTGGTGTTTACCTGCGCAGGATCCAGCTTTCCAAACAGGAGAAAACTTTGGGACTTGCATAGGAAAAGCTTGCCATTGTGATTTGCAGTTAGTGGAGCAATTAAAGTTGATGTGATTTGATTGTTCGTGAGAGAAGCAAGCCAACAGGGGCTTTACGGCTTCAAGATGTCAGCAGATGCAGGTTCCATGGCATGCAAGGAGTGAATTCAGGGAAACTGGAGCACCGTGAGTAATTTCCCAGCTGTGGGAAAATGTAAATATTATGTACATGGTTAGAGAAACAATAACAGTACTTTTGTCCTTTTCAGGTCTGCCCCCGTTTGTTTAAACAGACTTGCTGATTGCTCTTCCTCGGGCCAGTCTTCCTTTGGGGGGAAGGCTCTGCCTTTCAGTTTTCTGAAGTTTGAGGGTTGCTTTCTTGTCTTTCCTCTCACCGCCCGTGATCATGGCGCACAATCACTTAGCTCGAAACTGTCATGCTCAGTTTGATCCTTGGTCTCTGCTAGGGGGCATTTGATTTTAATTATTATTTTGTGGATGGCATTTTGCCTGTGTGTATGTTCGTGCATTACGTGTGTGTACCTCAGAGGTCATGAGAGCGTATTGTATCCTCTGGGACTGGAGTTGCTGGTTGTTGTGAACCTCCATGTGGGTGCTGGGAGTGGAACCCAGGCCCTCCCTAAGAGCAGCCAGTGCTCCCAACCACTGAGCCATCTCTCCAACCCAGTAGTTCTCAATCTTCCTAATCTCGTGACCCTTTAACGAAGTTCCTCGTGACACCACCCCATGCTACTCCATGATTGTAATTTTGCTCCTGTTAGGAATCAAAATGTAGATATGTGTTGTGTAGAGTAGCTGATATGTTACCTCCAAAGGGGTCAAGACCCACAGGTTGAGAACCAGTGCCCAAGCCCCTTCCTTAATCATTCTTGCCAGTTGGAGAGAATTTGGAGGGAGGCTATTTAGGGTAAGAAATGCTTTTCTAAAGGTAAGCCATCAGCTTCAGACCCTTTCCTGATGGAGGGAGCTCAGTTTCTGTGTTGTTTATTTATTTATTCTTTGTGTACACACACAGTTGAGTCTGTGTGGCCGTCAGAGGACAACTCAATGGGAATCGGTTCTTCCTTCTACTGTGTGGGTCCTGGGATCTTGCTCAGGCTTTTTTTTGTTTTGTTTTGTTTTGAGACAGGGTTTCTCTGTAGCTTAAGAGGTTGTCCTGGAACTAGCTCTTGTAGACCAGGCTGGTCTCGAACTCACAGAGATTCACCTACCTCTGCCTCCCGAGTGCTGGGATTAAAGGCGTGCGCCACCACCTCCCGGCTTGCTCAGGCTTTTAAAAGCGAGGTAAACAGCCAGGAGGGGGTGGCACAGGCCTTTAATCCCAGCACTCTGGAGGCAGATGCAGGCGGATCTCTGTGAGTTTGAGGCCAGCCTGATCTACAAGAGCTAGTTCCAAGATAGCCAGGGCTACACAAAGAAACCCTTGTCTCGAATAAACAAAACAGAACAGAACAAAACTGGGTGAACCACGCTGGGAAGGTGGACGGTGGACGGTGGAGGGTCTCTCTAAGGCTTGTTTCCTGCCTAGCCAGTCACATTGGTCAGCTCCTGGTTCAGTGAGACTATTGGTCTCAAAACAAACAAAAAAAACAAAAACTAGGTGGAGAAGTGATTGAGGAAGGCTCCTGACGTCAAACTCTAATCCTAACATGTATATGCACACACATGCACGCACATACATACGCATACATAGAAACGGGTGTGTGTGTGTGTGTGTGTGTGTGTGAGAGAGAGAGAGAGAGAGAGAGAGAGAGAGAGAGAGAGAGAGAGAGAGAGAGGGAGGGAGGGAGGAGGGGGGTGGTGGAGCCCAAGGCCTGTGCATGCAGGTCAGTACTCTCCACCATTTGTCTCCAGTTGGATATATGCTCATAAATGAAGAGTTGATTGATTAAAGCAGTTATGTATGACGCTTGGTGTTTGAAGCAGTCTAGCTGCGTGCTGTGGGCAGGTCACCACCTGCCTTTAAAGTCTGATAAATGTTAGCAATTGCTCTAAGAGATCCCACTACCTGTGATATTTTACCCCTTTAACTGAGCAGGCCAAATGGAGGAACCACTGCAGTTGAGATACATAAAATGAAACGTTACAGTCAGTCAAAGGGTGAAATGTCTTACTGTGTTAACTGACCTGCTCAGGGCTTCTCAGTGGAGTTGATGAGGGACGCCAGGCATTCCTGGAGGGTATTCAGATTTTTTAACTCTGTGTTGTCTGCCGGGTTCCAAGCTAGCCACCCTAGCTTGAGGGAAGATAATCGGTCACATAAAAGTATAGTGTTTGTCACCGAGCTGTGCCCTAGTTTAAAGTGTCAACTTCCTTTCTTGTAACTTGCAAGGCTGCAGGGTCCCAGCCGAGGAGTGCTGTTCTCTTGGTGCAAGGACAGCCGCATTTCCTCCTGTGGGCTTTCCTTTTTCCTGCAGCGGGTCACATGGTCATTGTTTGCTCACTTAGTCACTGTCTTCTTTCTGGTGACATCAGATGAGATGAGATAATGTACAGCAACTGCAAAGGGGGTGGGAGCCAAGGCTGCTACCTCCAGCAGCTGCTCAGCTGTCTCCTACCCACAGTGCCTGTTTGCAGCTCTGCTGGGCGCTTGCACAGTTTGAATGCACTTGGTTATGCTTGAATACAGACACTGAGGAAGTGCAGAGTCATGGGATCTGATGACCAACCCTGCAGAGTTCCTGTCTACTCTGGGGAGGGGCTGCGTGAGCCTTCTGGATTCTGATGTCCACCCTGGCCTCCCTTAGCGTTGCATTTGTGTTTCTTTTTTTCATTTTGGTTTTTCAAGACAGGGTTTCTCTGTGTAACAGCCCTGGCTGTCCTGGAACTCACTTTGTAGATCAGGCTAGCCTTGAACTCACAGAGATCCGCCTGCCTCTGCCTCCTGAGTGCTGGGATTAAAGGTTTGAGCCACCACTGCCTGGATGGGTTTGTGTTTCTTACCAAGAAAATTGGTTGTCTGAAATCAGCCGTATGTTAATTCTGAACATCTTCGCTAGCATGATTAATGCATAGTCTCAATTTTAGCTGTAATGTTTTTGATAAATTATAAGTGACTCACAGATAAATATTTGTTTGAGACAGGGTTTCTCTTTGTGTCCCTTGCTGTCCTAGAGCTCACTTTGTAGATCAGGCTGGCCTCGAACTCACAGAGATTGCCTGGCTTGATATCTTTCTAAGTTTAAATTTTATTTGGAGTTGATTTTGTTGTGTATGAAGAATCTTTGGAGAATTCTGGTGCATTGTTAGATGTGTCAGGGGACTTGCAAAGTTTTACATCTTCTAGACCATCCAGTTTGTGAACTTGACAAAGTCAGACCACCACTCTGGTTTATAATGCTGTAGTTGTGAGCTGATTGTTGGGGACCCATTCTGGAATACTCATCACATGAGCCAGATAGCCAGCTAGATGTAATTCGGGGTGATACATGCAAACCTAGATGGTATCTCTTGGTCGTCAGTCACTCCATATGGCCTCTTGATGCAATATGAGAGAACACAGATGTGGGATCTGTGGGACTGTTGCTATGGTAATGTGGCATCCTGTTTCATGGTGCACCTTGTGTTTTCTTTTTGTAAGGAGAAGGCTGTACACACTAAAATCACAATGAAAATATATTTAATAAGTAGACAAGCCAGCCACATAGCCACAATTATCAAGTGTTCTGTCCCTAGTGTGTGCGCTGCTTTAATGCCACTGGCTGCAGTTCACGCCCTCAGCACTACTAGGAGAGTTCACACCACAGCACTACTAGGAAAGTTCACACCGCAGCACTACTAGGGGAGTTCACACCATAGCACTACTAGGAGAGTTCACACCACAGCACTATTAGGGGAGTTCACACCACAGCACTACTAGGGGAGTTCACACCACAGCACTGCTAGGGGAGTTCACACCACAGCACCGCTAGGAGAGTTCACACCACAGCACCACTAGGGGAGTTCACACCACAGCACTACTAGGAAAGTTCACACCGCAGCACTACTAGGAGAGTTCACACCGCAGCACTACTAGGAGAGTTCACACCGCAGCACTACTAGGAGAGTTCACACCACAGCACACACCACAGCACTGCTAGGAGAGTTCACACCGCAGCACTGCTAGGAGAGTTCACACCGCAGCACTGCTAGGAGAGTTCACACCGCAGCACTGCTAGGAGAGTTCACACCGCAGCACTGCTAGGAGAGTTCACACCGCAGCACTGCTAGGAGAGTTCACACCACAGCACTACTAGGAGAGTTCACACCACAGCACTACTAGTGGAGGTGAAGTGTTGCCCTACAATGTTATTATGGAGGCTGTTACTGTCTTAGACTAGATGACTTTCAGTGTGTGTGGTGCCTGGCACGGGGACAGAGGGAGCCCTATTGGTTTTTATTTTTTATTTTTTTAGTGGCATTGCTGGGAAGGAACCTTTGTGTTGAGTGAGCGCATTAGTGAACCCCAAGTCAAATACATTTATTAGTTTACCATCTGGTTTTAATTTGGTCAAGCTTGTGTCAGAACTGTAATCAAGAAGTTGGGTTAAGGCAGTGAAACAAGTGGCTTTTTTAGTGGAGAAATAAGAAGAGAGTGCTAATAAATTCTGCGTTCTCATGGATGTGAGGGGAGACGGCAGTGCTTTGGGCTACATTGGGAGGTCCGGGTCCTAAGCCCGCTGCTTTATTGACTGTCGTGGTGCTGGGGCTACCTTGTGGGTTTCCATCTCTTCCTCAGAGGCCTGGCTAATTAATTCTTTAATGAATGTTAATTTTCTTCTGGAACTCAGTTACTGATTGGAGAGGGGTAAAAGGAACAGTCAGCATGCTTGGGGGGATTTTCTTCTTTATTCACAAATGCATGGAAGTTGGATGAAGAGAATTGGAGTTGATTAGTTGATTGTGTTTGAGAAATGAGCAGAATATGCAGGATCATCTCTTTTCTGAAAGGAGAAATGTTTTGAGAGAGATTGAAGGACTCATGGTGTACTTCATTCATCCATTTTTGGGTACCAGTAAGAAAGAGTCTCATGAAGACAAAAAGAAAACTTGATCTGGAATTCTGTGTTGCAGGAGCTACAGATACAGTCCCGAGAATGAGCCCACCAGCGGCACCATGTTGTGTTTGAGAATCCAGTGGGCTTGGGAGATAGTTTAGCTGGTAAAGTACTGGCGTGTAAGTGTAAGCATAGGGACCTCAGAGCTCAGTCCCCGCGGAAGTTTGTAAACGCCAGCTCTCGGGGAGTGGAGACTAGTGGGGCCCTGGGCTCACTGGCCGCCAGTCTCACCTAGTGATAGGGTCCAGGCTAGTGAGAGAAATAAACAAGGTGGCCCCGATCTCCTGAGGACCACCACTTGAGATAGCTCTCTGGGCTCCTCCTGCTAGTGCATAATACTCTCACACAAACGATGCACCCATGAAAACACACACGCACACACAAAGGGAACTGTCTACTTACTAAGCGTGAAGGGCAGAAGGGGTGTGGGCTGTCCACTGTGCTCCTGAACAGTGGGACTTGAGTTGGGGTGGCACGTAGGGGTGAGGAAGTGCGTTGGGGAAGGGTCAGTTTTGTTGTTCTGACATCTATGTTATCCCAACTGGCATGCGCTTACCCTGCCAGGAAGTGTTCTTTGGAATACTTTCAGCCTGAGCAGGACACGACCGCTGTTCTCATGAACCTATAGTAGCTATGGTTGCCCTCATGGGACAACCGGGGCCACCCACACCCCACCCCTCTCAGCTGAGAAGCTACTGGCGGGTGATGGCTTCTTGGTCAGGTTTACCTGACAGGTGTGGCCCCCGGCAGGATGACTGCACTGCAGTGGCTGGCCTGGCACCCACTGAGCACGCGGACAGCACAGACTAGAATGGTAGGGTATTTAAAGCAAGCATAAAAAGAGGGCCTAAGGCTGGGAGGAGTAGATGGCAAAATACGGTCGAATGGCGTGGTGTGAAGTTCTTAAAGAATTGATAAAAATGGTATTATAGTGAAAGAATCTTTTATGACTTAAAACATGACAACCACCATAGCCAGCTTTCCCCCCCTTTATCTATCTATCTATCTATCTATCTATCTATCTATCTATCTATCTATCTATCTATCTAATTTTTTTTTTAATGGGTCTGGGGATTGAGCTTAGGTTTAGGTGACTAAGCTCTCTGTCCAAGCAAGCTCTCTTTCCATTTATCTTTCTTTGACACAGAATCTTATGTATTGCAGTCTGGCCTCAAACTCTCACTCTGAAACTTGGAGTGACCTTAACATCCTGATTCTCCTGACTCCACGCCGCCGCCACCCGATTCTGGGGTTACAAGCCTAGGCCAGCACGTGCTTCTCAAGGCCCCTCTCCATCTGGAGAAAAACGGTCTGATTACACATTTAACTACTTATCTGACCTTCCTGCTGGATAGGCCATAACATCTGCGTTTTTCTGCTTCCCCCCTTTAAGTGAGGTTGCAGGTGTGACGTGAGAATGTTTGCCGAACAGCAGACTCTCTAAGTTCCCTGACATTTCCAGCAGTAGTGGGCGGCTTGGCATCTGTGCGGGATGCAGGAGATAGGTGGTTTCTGGGCCCCTGCTGCTTCCTGCTCCTTCCTCTCTGACTTAGTGTCTATACTTTCTGAATGTATGTTTTCCCCAGGACTGTGACCCTGTAGGGCTCACAGAAGAGCGTGGTTAGTGTCTTTGCCTCATGAGCACATGGCCTAGTGGAAGGTCACGGGGAGCCACTGACGGCCACAGTGGTGCTGGTGGAGGATGGTGAAGGCACCCCGGCTGACCACAGACACATGCGTGATACATTTTGGGTTTGTCAGGCCTTTGACAAGGGCACTGCTATCCTTTGCACAGGTGGTGGGTAGAAGCTGGGGTGGCTGAGCAGAGTAGGGGAAGCCATAGTCTAGCCAGGGTGACTGTCCCATTAACAGAGGTCAGAGGATGAGGACTTGATGCTGTGCTCATGGAGCTGGGTTGCGGTGAGGATGCAGGTAGGTAAGCTGGGTGGGCTCGTGTGACGGTTAGTGGTGGCGCGCTGGCCCTTTCCGTGGCAAAGGTTACTATGGCATTTCTGAAGCTCTATTTGGAGCTTTACATTGTAGATATTTGCAGGAAACCTTTGGGTCTCGAGCTTCCAGCTCAATTACCGATCACATCCATCGTCATCTGACAAATATTCGCCTGTAACACGAGTGGAAATTGTAATGACTGTTGATGGATGTCTCCTCAGCCCCAAAGAAGTTGGGCCTTTCCGAAAGCTTTGTTGTAATTAAGAGCTGTCTGTAATCAATAGGTCTTTGAAATTTGTTTCAAGGGATAGTGAATGAAGTTCTGAAGGCTGGTTATGTGTTACTGATTGTTGTTTCTCTTTTTTTGGGGGGGGGAGGTTGAGACAGGGTTTCTCTGTGAAGCCATGGCTACCCTGGAACTCTCTCTGTAAACTAGGCTGGCCTCGAACTCACACAGACCCACCCGTCTCTGCTTCCCAAGTGCTGAGATTAAAGGCGTGTACCACCACTGCCTAGCACAGATTGTTTCTTTTCCTTTCAGATTCATATAAAATTTAAAAACGGGTGCCTTCCAAAAATTAAAATACATCACACATCCCCTTATGACTCTGGGAGCCTGCAGAGCTCTGTCTGCACTGTATTCAGCTGGGTCGCTAAAAAGCCTTTCTCTTGCTGTAAGGGACTTTCCAGTGTGTGGGGAGACAGACACTGTGGACACCAGCAGCGTCCCTGTGTCTGAGTCATTCAGGCATCATTGTTGAGCAGTGGGCAGCTTGGGTGTTTGCATTTGGTTTTGGAAGGAAAGCTTCGAGACCAAGTGGGTATCTTGTGTTCCTGTACAAAAAGCACTTGTCTGTTTTGAGATGTTGTAAAGTGCCTGGAGAGCATATTGAGGGTTTTTTTCTTTTTTATTAAGCTATACATTTTTCTCTGCTCCCCTCTCTTCCTCCCATCTTCCCCCTACCCTACCTAGTGACCCCTAAACTCTCCATTTACTCAGGAGATCGTGTCCTTTTCTACTTCCCATGTAGATTAGATCCATGTATGGCTCTCTTAGTGTCCTCTTTGTTGTCTAGGTTCTCTGGGGTTGTGAACTGTAGGCTGGTTTTTCTTTGCTTTATGTCTAAAAGTCACTTATGAGTGAGTACATACTATGTTTGTCTTTCTGGGTGTGGGTTACCTCACTCAAAAAGCCTGTGGGTTTTATGAGAGACTTCGATTCATTCGTTCATGCAGTGTGCCTTGGACATCGACATTTCAAGGGGCGGGGTGATATGTGTTGACATTCTTCAGAAATACTATACCATGCATCTGGGGACAGAGACACTGCAAATCAACACTTTCCTCTTCACTCTCTTTCCATGACTTTAAATGAGATGCTTCCACTAGAGAATCCAAAATTGCAATAGAAAGGAAATGACTTGGGCACTCATCTGGTCTCAGGGTGAACTCTAGTTTTTTTAAAATCCATGCCTTGTCTTCATATTGCTTCTTCTCCTAAGCTGTTGCTCCTGTTCTGCCTTGTTCCCGAGTTTGGTTCGCATTGTTGTAGATCATCTGAGCTGCTGAACAGCACCATGAAGCTGTTTTCCTGTTGCTGCCCCTGATTATCACCTCCCACTTACTTGGCTACAATAATATTGCAGTGAGCATCTTGATGTTTCTGCTCCTGTGAGCGGTGAGCATCTGAGTTCCTGGGTTGCCTGCTCACGGAGAGGATTCTTCTTGTTTGCAGTTTCCTAGGTTCTTTTGGTTCCAGCTTCAAAAAGGAAGTTTGGCGATAAATCGCTCCTACATCAGAGGTCACGGAGTATCCCTGCAATCCAGCACTCGGAGGCTGAGGAAGGAGGATATTAATTCACTCATCCTGGGCTGTGTAGTGAAACCTTGTCTCCAGAGAAAGAAGTAAGAAGAAATGAACTAGCATGTTGGTTATTTTTTATGTCCTAAAGGAACTGTGACTATTTGGAGTTAGGGGGTCTGGTGTAGAGCAGACGATGTTACTGGGTGTCAGTGGGCTGCACCTTGACTGTGTAAAGTCCCATTTAATTTCATGCTTTTTCTGCGACCTCAGGAAATAACTAAATTCTTTCCTTGTGGGATCTTGGTGTCTTCAGACGGGACTTAGAGTGACTGTAGCTTAGTGCAGGCACAGGAAACTTGAACAAGTAACTTTTTTGTGCAGCATCTGTCTATAGCTATCTATCTATCTATTATCTCTTTCTCTTCCCTATCTATCTATCTATCTATCTATCTATCTATCTATCTATCTATCTATCTATCTAATCTATCTTTCTTTCTGTCTGTCTATCATTTTATCATCTGAGTCAGGTCTTACTTCTGGGCTGGCTAAGCATTTGCTGCTTAGCAGGGTGACCTTGAACTATCCCCCGCCCCCCTCCCATCCCCCCCCCCCCAGGGTTTCTGTGTTTAACAGCTCTGGCTGTCCTGGAACTTGGTTTTGTAGAGCCAGCTGGCCTCAAACTCACAGAGATCCACCTGCCTGCCTCTGCCTCCAGAGTGCTGGGATTAAAGGCATTGCACAGCTGCCCCCTGACGTTGAACTTCTGATCTTCCTGCCCCCACCTTGTCAGTGCTCTCTGGAGCTGGGTTTCATGCTGTGTTGAGAATTGAATTTAGTATGTGCTAAGCAAATTCTCTATCAGCTGATCTATATGCCCATACAAAATTGTTATAATTACATTTTTTTAAATTTTAGCGTTTTTTTTGTGTGTGAGATAGGGTCCTGTCATCTGTAGTTAGCCTGGAACTTGTTCTGTAGCTGAGGATGACGGGAACTTCTCCATCTACCTCCCAGGTGCTGGAATTACTGCATTCGTAGATACTCTCATGTTATGTAATCCTGGTATTATGTATCCAACTCAGGTTTTTGTGCATGCAGGGCAGGCAGTCTACCAACTGAGCTTCATCCCTGCCCTCTTAATTTATTTTAAAATCTCTTTTTAAACCTTCTCAGAGTGCTCAAGTAGCAGGTGAAAGGTGCCCGAAATTTCGAGAGCCGACTTGAGCATGAAAGGGTCTTTTTGAGGTAACCTGGCACCGTCCCTTCCGTTGAAAGGAGGCTGTGTTCCCTTATCAGGTTCTTCCTACTCCAGTTGCCCAGGCGTGCTCTGTGGTTTCCAAAGTACCCACGGGGCAGGCTTAAGGCCGATGGTCCCAGTTTCTTCATAATCCCTCTTTCCTTTTTTAGAACATTTATGAAACTCTTTTCTTCAACCAGGCCCTCCAAACAGTTTCGCTGTATGATGTAGTCACTGCTCCAGAGTTTCTCACCTACTGGCAGAAACCAATGGGAGAGCCCTTGATGGTGGATCTGGCCCCAGGTCCTGTGGTGGGTACTTATTGCAGAGGTATCTCTGATCTTCTTGCTAGAATAGCAATGAAATAATAAGGAGGTAAACACCGAATCATAAAAAGATGGTGGTGTGTTGAGAAAATGATAGGCTCGCAGGAAGTGGCACTATTAGGAGTTGTGACCTTGTTTGAGTAGGTGTGGCCTTGGAGGAAGCGTGTCACTGAAGGTGGGCTTGGAGGTCTCAGATGCTCTAGCCAGGCCCAGCGTGGCATTTTCTCTTCCTGCTGCCTCTCCAGCACCACGTGTGCCTATGTGCCACCGTGCTTCCTGCCGTGATGACAATGGACTAAACCTCTGACCTGTAAGCAGTTGGTTTGTTCTTGGACCATAAATCACCCTGAATGACCTAGCAAATGGCCTTAAGATACTTGGCATCACAACTAGCACACACATGCAGAGTTGATGCCAGACTCAGTGGTGACCATGCCATGGCCTCGAGGTTCCATATCTAGTTTTGATATGATTTGACAGATCATAAATCAGTGCTCCATACTGAGTAGAGGCCCCGCCCACCTTCCACTGTGGCCTAACCATAAGACAGCATTTCGTGACTCTCCTCCCTGTAGTCTGGTTCATACATTCTTTCTGCCCCTTCTCCAGGTTCTCCGAGCCTTGGAGAGAGTGATGTTGGTTCCCTGTTTAAGGCTGAGCATCATGAGCATTTTTGTACACACATTTTGGTGGACACACACTCCCATTTCTTTGGATAATGACTTCAGAGCAGAATTGCTGCATGTTAGAGGAGGTAGATGTTTGGCTTTGGTACATATCATCAGTTTACCAATGTATATGTCCACCATCAATGTATGAGATTCCATCCACATCACATACTTTCCAGTGGCTGTTTTAGATATCTGGTCCAGCTCGCCCTCATGCTGGATAGCAGATCAGATTCGCACGAGCTAGGTAAATGCTCCATCACTGAGCGATAGCCTAAGCCCTGTGCGATTTTTTTTTTTAAACGGATTTTTTTTTTTAAATTATGGTTCTGTATACATGAATGTGGGCAGGTGCCTAAAGAACCAGAGGCTTTAGGTCTGATGGAATTAGAGGAAGCTTTGGGCGTGCCAGTTTGATTTTCTGTAAGAACACTGCACTCCTGACTGTAGAGCCATCTCTCCGGCCTCCCTTGTGTGGTTTTCATTCTGTCTTTGCGTAGGAGCTTGAGAGAAGGCTGCTGATCAGTGACCTGGGAAGAATGAAAATACATAGCCAATATATAAGTATAAAGTTCTACTCAGCTACTTACTCATTAGGTCAGCTGTCCCTGGACAACCCAGAACAACAACAACAAAACAGAAAACCAGCAGGAGGCTCCAGTAAGCACCAGGACAATAACAACAACAACAAAATCAGGACCTGCCCACGTTTTCTTTGAAACAACCTTGGCTAATAAACTCTTGTCTCATTTTTCTTGTATTCTTTCATGATAAGAATCATGCTGAAATTTCAACAAAAGGTCACGGGACTTCAAGTTCCTGTAGGAAGTGTGGCTTGAAGCGTTCCCAGGTTTTGTTCCTTTCTGTTTCTTTGTTGAAAGGCCATGATGGAAAACTGAGCTTGGAGATTGCAGCAACAGTGTTTATCAAGTGCCTGGGGTGGGGGTGGGGGTGGTCAGGCCCTGTACAAACAGATTTCCTTAGTTATTCTGGCCCAGTAGGGACCACCATTCTCCCCTTTCAGACAAGGTTGCCCACCTTTACCCAGCTGGTAGTGTAGGAGCTGGTCTTAATCTAGATCAGTGACTACAAAGGCTCCCTCCTGATAACTGTTAGTTTGTCAATAGTTAATCAAGAGGCCGGGGGTACGGTTCATTTGGCAAAGTGGTTTATCTGGTGTGCACAAAAGCCCAGGCTTGATTACCAGTTCCCTGTTGTTTCAGGATGGTTAGGTGTTCAAGGTCATCCTTGTGTTCCAGGACAGTCTGAGCTACACAAGACCCTATTTTCAATAATCAAAGTAATTTCTGCTTTATAATTATAAATTTACAATTTACTAACCAAGGGTCCTTTTACACCCTGTCCCCATCCTGGCCAAAGGAAATGAAAACCCCTGCTCCTCCCAAAATTATTTTAGGTCCTTGTAGACTGTAATCCAGGATGAATGAGAAACAGGCCCAGTCTTTGAGCCAAGGTTAGAGGTGCTTATGGCTAGGGTGTTGATACCGCGTTGTCCGTAGGACACACATGGGCTGTGCTTCCACAAGTTACCTCGTGTGTGTCTGGACATTGTTTTGCAGTCAGGAGTGTGAATCTGCTCTAAACTGTAGATACTTAGGTTTGGGGAGTGTATGTGCCCAGGTACCACAGGTTTGTTTGCTGCTCTTTATGGTTTTTTTTTTTTTTTTTTCGAGACAGGGTTTCTCTGTGGCTTTGGAGCCTGTCCTGGAACTAGCTCTGTAGACCAGGCTGGTCTCGAACTCACAGAGATCCGCCTGCCTCTGCCTCCCAAGTGCTGGGATTAAAGGCGTGCACCACCATCGCTCGGCTCTTTATGTTTTGAGAAACCTGTATATATGTTTTTATTGGCATGTGCTTATTGCGTGTAGTGATGGATCCCCTAGATGTTTTCATACACCGCTTAGCATTAATTAGTTAATTTGTCTTCCATCATCAATCATATCGCCCTACCCACTCTGCTCTCCCTTCCATGTCTCCCTTTCCTCAGCCTTGCTTCTGTTTGCACGTCTCCTGTCCACACTGTTAGTATCCAGGAGCTGCACTGGCCTGCCCTGGAGGTCCTGACAGGATACGTCCTCAGCTGCAGCCCCCTGTGCACATGCGCTAGGTTCCCTTTTGCTCTTTCTGCTCCTCTGCCTGTCTCTCTGTCTCTCTCTGCCCTTACTTTTCTCCTGCTCCTGTCCCCAGAGGCTGGTCTTCCCTCTCCCCTCCACCTGAGCTTTCGCATGGTGTCTTTCACGCACTGCTTTTTAAAATTACAACACATACAATATGTGATTTTATGTATCTATATGAAACCTTAGATTCACAAATGAGAGAAAATGTGATATTTTCAGAGTTTGACTTATTTCATTTACTATGAGAATTTCCATTTTCCAGCAGAAATTTTTATTCTTTTAAAGCTTTTTAGAAATTTTATGTGTATGTGTGTTGGCCAGCTTTTGGGAGTGCAGGTGCCCACAGAGGCCAGGATCCCCTGAGCTGCTGCAGTCGCTTCACATCTTGAAGTATTATATTCTGTGCTTTCCTCTGACTGCTCAGAGTTCCAGGTCTTATAATAAATTCTTCCATCCATTTTGATTCAGTTTGTTTTATGTGTGAGTGTTTTGCCTGCATGTGGTATCTGTGCCACAGTCATGCTGCCCTAAGGAGGTCAGAAATGGCCCCGGGTACCCTGGAACTGGATCACAGATGGTTGTGAGCCTCCAAGTGTGTGCTAGGAATCAAAGCGGGGTCCTGTGCAAGAGCAGCAAGGGCTTTTAGCCACCGAGCCATCTCTGTAACCTGAGAGTCATTCTTTTAAATATGGGAAAATTTCCCCTGTGCTGCAGACTGACTTTGAACTCACGAGGGTTCTTCTGCTTAATTGACTTGGATTTCGCCACCAGGGAATCAAGGAATCACCCTGGTGGCCTCTGGGGCACTTCCACCGATTGCGTAGGTGCCCAGAATGCGGTCCTGACCAGTACTAAATAAAAGAGGACTATATAATTTCCTTTTGGCGTGTACGCGATACACTTCTATGTCTGGGCGATGAGGTAGCACCCCACAAGGAGACCTTTAACTGCACTGTGGATTCATCTGTCTGCTCACCCTTGGCTGTCCTTGGCTGATTGGATGAGCAAATCTGCTCATCTCCAGGCAGAAGAGGGAACAGATCCTCACACGCAGTCCTTCCATGACTGCTAATATTGCCTCAAAACCCACCCGACCTCTCGCCTGTCCTCAGCACACTGAAGTAAGAATTCCTTTCTCACCTCAGGAGTTAGGGTTAGGGGTCTTGCAAATGCCCCGTACAGAATAGTGTCCGTGGAGTGACCCACAGTTTAGCAGGTTTATATTGACCCTTGCACACTTTCTGTTTAAAACACCTCGCGCTGCTCCCTGGAAAGTCCCGGCTACTCTTACTTTTGGTTGCACTACCCCCTAACTTCCTACTTGTCCGTGTGACCTTGCTTGTTTGGCCAGATCTTTGCCAGTTGCCAGTTCTGCTAATGACACAGACTTCTGTTTTGTTTGTTTTGATGCTGGGCGTGAAGCCCAGACCCTCTACCTCTGAGCTGGCCCTAGCCGAGATAGTGTATTTCATTTTGTTTTTAAAGTAGATATGGACCTTAATTTTTTTTGGATTTATTGATTTTATTTATATGTTTTACCTTCGTGTGTGTGTGTGTGTGTGTGTGTGTGTACTACGTGTGTGCCTAGTACCCACAAAGGCCAGAAGAGGGTGTCAGTTCCCCTGCAACAGAAGTTATGGGTGATTGTGAGCCACATGGGTCCTGGGAATGGGACCCAGGTTTTCTACAGGAACAGCAGGTTCTCTAAAGCACTGAGCCAGCCCTCTAGCACCTTCTTCTCCCTCCCTCCCTCCTTCCCTCCCTTCCTCTCTTGAGATAGGGTCTCAGTGTGTCTCTACAGCCCTGGAATACCCTGTAAGGAGACCAGGTTGGCCTTGAGAGGTCCACCTGCTTCTGCTTCCCAAATGCTGGGACGAAACCTGTGGGTGACTTTGTTGTTGTTCAGAACAGGGTTTCTCTGCCTTACAGCCCTGGCTGTCCTGGGACTAGCTCTGTAGCTCAGACTGACCTTGAACTTACAAAGATCCCTCTAACTTTGCCTCCTGAGTGCTGGGAAAAGGTGTGTTGCGTGGTGCCTAGCCATTAGTAACTTTTTTAGATAAAGACACTGTTAAACTTCCTCCCCTACCCTTCTTCTGGCAGGTTCTCTGGGGTGGGGGAAGGGGCTTAAGTTTGAAAACACACCCAAGAACGGCATTTCGTAGACATAATGTCATTTGTTTGTTTTGTTTGGTTTTACAGGAGACAGATGGTTAATTGGTTAGCCTGGTGTCCATCTCCCAGACTCTGGGAGTGTCTGATACAGACTTGAGGACGGGCTGCTCCTCTTCCTCCCTTTCTTCTTCTGTGTGTTCCTGACACTTTGTCTTCCAGAGAGCCCCTCAGTATGAAGTAACATAATGCCACAGCAGCTACAGAAATAACTCTTCAAGTTTCTCGGATGTGTAGAACTCAGAAAACTCGATTCTGTTTCAATATGTAGTTTGTACTACAGTTGTATTTATATAAAGTCTTGGCATTTATGTTGGTCTTGCCCCCCCCCAACCCCCGGCCAAAAAATGAACTGACCAGAAATGGGAAGACTTAAACAATGGAAATGTGTCACCTTCGTCTGGAGTTGGAAGCCAGAGATGGAGCTGCTTCCTTCTGAGGGCTGAGGCAGGATCTGTTGCAGGCCTCGCCCTTGGCTCGTAGAAGAGCATCCTCTCTGTGCTATTCCAGAATCCCTTGGAGGGTACCAGTCACAGAGAGCAGGACCCACCCTTAATGGCCGCACTGATGTAATGCCTTCTGCAAGGACCCCCAACACCGAGGTACTGGGGCCTTAGGAGGGTGGCACCCACCCTAATGGTAATGCTGACACAGCGGCTTCGTGAAGGACCCCCAACACCGAGGTGGCAGGGATTGCAGCTTGGCATATGAATGTGGAGAAACAAGCGAATCCATAGGAGGGTCGTTCACAGCCAGCCCATGGCATTTCCACCAAGCCCTGTGTGGAGGGTACAGGCCAGGGGTCCCCAGGTTGGTGGAGAGCCGTTGCTGGTGCGTCCCTTCTAGCCTGGAAGGAGGCCATGGAGCAAGTCTGTGTCAGAGAAGGAGAATGCTGCCCCTTGATGTTTGCCAGCTCTCTGCTTGCTGAGTTCCCACGAGAGCCCCTGTGAGTCATTTCGACTTGGGCACCAGAAACTTGCCTAATGTCATCAAAATCCCCTGCTTAACGCTGATGGGATGGAAGACTGCTTTCTCTCATCTCCGCATATGTGACCGTAGCCGTCCTCCGCCTTGTTCTTTGTAGTGACTCGTGAGTGCTGTCCTCACATGTGTGTGCTGTCCTCACATGTGTGTGCTGTCCTCACATGCGTGTGCTGTCCTCACATGCGTGTGCTGTCCTCACATGCGTGTGCTGTCCTCACATGCGTGTGCTGTCCTCACATGTGTGTGCTGTCGTCACTTGTCTGTGCTGTGTTGTATTGGACATCAGAAAACAGCAACACCAGAATTGGACACAGGTGGAGCAACAGTTCTCAACTTGTGGGTCACGATCCCTTTGGGGAACCCCTGTCTCCAAAAATATTACGTTACCACTTTTAACAGTAGCAGCATTGTAGTTATGAGGTAGCAATGAAAATAATTCTGTGTTTGGGGGTCAGCACAGGTGAGGAGCTGTATTGAAGGGTTGCAGCCTTAGGAAGGCTGAGAATCACTGCAGTAGTCAGGGATAGCTTTCGGTCAGAGTTGGTGGAGGGCTGTAGAGGGTTCAAATGTATATAATGCTTCTAAGCTTTTAAAACGACTATTCAGCTCTTTATGAGTAACATTACTCTTTTAAAAGCTTGTGATATCTTCTGATATTCTTTGACAGTGCTTTAAATAAGAGACAATAGCGTTATAACTTAACAGTTTTTACATTGCTGGGCCAGTCAGAGAGCTCGGCAGTTTGACCAGCCAAGCTTGACAAACTGAATGTAATTCCCAGGGCCCACGGACTCTGGCAGGTTGTCCCCAACCCGCGTGTATGCCATTATAGTAAATAGATACAACTTTATTTTAAAAACATTGCTAAATGGATTGGTGATAGCCCCCTACCTGTCATTTGTGGTGGGAAAAAAATAGGCCTTTTGAGAGAGCGGGTAGACACAGCTCCCTACACACAGGCAACCATGTCCTGAGAGGAGCCCTCTTGTGAAATACATAACATAGTCACTGCTTGTCAATTTTATTTGTAGAAAACCAAACCCAAGCTGGTAGGTTTGGTAGGGCCCAGCTTCTCGAGAGGAGCTTCAGCAGGCTGCTCTGTCTAAATAATGAATTCCAAGTCAGTTAATGCCACCTTGCAAGAAAGATCCTGCTTCAACGAACAAACAGACAAAAGTAAAACAAACCCCCACCCCCCAGCCCTTACTGCTTTTTCTAGTTTAAAAAAGAAAAAAGTCATTTTTTTCTGACTGGAACTCGAAGTCAGTGGGCTGTGCTTCAATACAGTTTGCTTATTTCTAGAGAAAGCTGTTCTTGAGGTTGTTGGAGACCTTGAAGTACTTGTTCAGAGGCACAGCCGGGATGAGAGAGTATAAACCACTACATTATAAAGCTGAAGACCATACTAGTGGGACAGAGTGGGCTGGGACCATTATGGGCTTAGAGATTCTTTCTTGGTTGGTAAAAATGTAAACAGTGAATCATGGCGAAAATTCTTTCTGTGGGGGGTTTGTTTGTTTGTATTTTAAGACAGAGATTCTCTGTAACATCCCTGACTGTCCTGGAACTTTGTAGACTGTGCTGGTTTCCAACTCACAGAGATCCACCTGCATCTGCCTCCTGGGAGCTAGGATTAAAGGAATGCGCCACCACCACCTAGACAGACATGTCAAATGTTTTTCAATGTCACCGTGACAGCATTTCATGCCTCTCTGAGTGTGACCCAGCTGCTGTCCGCTGCCATGATGGATGGAACTCCCAAACTGAGCCAGGACAAACCCAGCCTTCCTCACGTGGCATTTGTCAGGACTTCCTTTGCAGCCACACAGGTTTGAAGGCAGCAGTGGCTGGTTTCTCCTTCTGGTCTCGTCATCTCCTGAAGCAGTCACATTTCCTGGCATAGAGAAATGCAGAGGGCTCCCAGATTTGTGCGGTCTGTAAACCCAGAGATTACAAAAACAGACCAGACTGAAGGTCTGACTAGGGAAAGATGGGCCACACTGCTCACCTGAGGAAGATCCAGGCTGTCCTGATGTGGGTCCCTTGATTATTTAAAGACCATCAACAAAAAATCGTTGTCTGAAGTAAAGATGGTCGACAAATGTAACAGCCATGCGAAAGACGTCTGCTTTGAAAGGATAAGCATAGGACAAGTAACCAGAGAAGCAGATTTGGAAAGACGGAAGGCACCTATGGAGAGCAGGAGCCAGAGTTCATGGGGACAGAGTTTCATGTGTGTATAGTAGAATAATTCGGGGGCTGGGGAGTTGGCTCCACAGCTAATACTCTTGCAGAGGACTAGGGTTCTGGTCCCAGCACCCACATGGTCACTCACAACCACCGTAAAAAACTCTAGACCCAGGGGCTGGAGAGTTGGCTCAGAGGTTAAGAGCATTGCCGGCTCTTCCAAAGGTCCTGAGTTCAATTCCCAGCAACCACATGGTGGCTCACAACCATCTGTAAAGAGATCTGGCGCCCTCTTCTGGCCTTCAGGCATACACACAGAATATTGTATACATAATAAATAAATAAATATTTAAAAAAAAACAGAACTCCAGTCCCAGGAGATCTGATGTACTCTTCTGACTCCCAAGGGTACCAGGCACACACAGGGTGTCAATACACACACAGGCGAAGCTAACCTGCAGTGCTTACCGCTTGGTGGGGTCTCACTCTTGACCTCCTTCCTGCCAATCATTCAGAACATCTCTCTTGTCCCAGAAATAAAAGCCATGGCGTTGGTGCAGGATAAAAGAGTGTGCATAGGTGTGTGCACTCTGGAGGGCACCTGTCTATGAGAGGCCCATCTACTTCAAAAATTGTAGTATCACCTGTCGGAAGTGTAGGTGGCATTGTGACGCTGGCTCAGGGTGACGCTGAGATCCTCTGGGAAGTCAGTATGTGGATGAAATCTGGTGCCAACAAGACCTGTCCTTGTCAGAGACATAATGCCTCTTGAAGTCATGACTGCATCTTAGAAATCTTTTGGAGAAGAGGTCCTTGTGGGTGCCAGAGTGCCTTTACCTGGGGCTGGCCCCAGGGCTATGTGAGTTATCTAACGACCTCTGACACAGCCAGGTCCTTAGGAAACTGGTGTGCTGGTCCGGGAGGAGACCAAAATACAACCAGCGGCCATATGTAAACAAAGGAGAATTCATGGGGGGGGGGAATCATCACGTACCAAGTAAGGTCCCTATGGAGGCCAGAGTCATCAGGGTTCCCTGGAGTGGATGCAGGTGGTAGAGAACTGGGTGCTGGGAACTGAACTCTGACCCTCTGCCAGAGCAGTACGCTCTCTTAACAACCTAGACATCTCGACATTTTTCCAACCAAATTTATTTTCTTTTAATTTTGTATTAATTTAACTTTATTTTATGTACATTGATGTGAAGGTATCAGATCCCCTGGAAGTGGAGTTACAGGCAGTTGTGAGCTGCCGTGGGGATGCTGGGAATTGAACCTGGGTTCTCTGGAAGAGCAGCCGCTGCTCTTAACCACTGAGCTACCTCTCCAGCCCCCCCAACCCAATTTCTGAAGAATAAAAAGTGGAAGGGAAGTATGAACGCCACTGGGCGGTGACCCTTGTTTCAAGGACATTCCTTGGCCCCATTAGTGTGTCTGGAGACCTGGCTCTTCATCTGCTAAATAAATTTTTGGAGGGAGGAGAACGAGGTGAAGTGAGGTGAGGATGTGGTATTTTTGGAATAACTTGAGATCCTGATAAGATTAGATTCCTCCCAAGTGAAACTCGGCCGTGGTCACACTCTGACTGGCGGAAGCACAGCTGGAGGAGCTTGCCTCAGTCTGTGCTCACCTTTGAGGCTGCGTCCTGAGGTGGCTCTGAGGACACACGTAGGGGTGAGTTCTTCATGGACAGGGGATGTAGTTCAGCGGATAGAGTGCTTGCCAAACATGCACGAAGCCCTGGGATCTGTCCGTTAACTGGTCATGGTGGCACACACCGTGGTTCCAGCACCAGGGAGCTGGACTGTGCATTAAACTGTCTCAGGCAAAAGCAGGAGACTCACTCACGAGCTCCCTGCCTCCACTCGGCTCTGGGTCTGCCTTCCGTGCCGTGGCTCTGAGGCCCACTCCCATGCTTTCGGGCCTGTCTTGTTTCCTTCTGAGCATTGTATTTTCTTAACCCTCATGCTTATGTCTGTATTAAAATGTAAATAAAAGATCACCTTATGTCTTTCTGTCATTTTTTTCACAATGGGTGGGAACAGAGGTTACCACATTTTAGGATATAATAAGATTTGCAAAGGAATTTAGAAAGAAAGATCAAAAGCTACAAATTATGAACCTGATAGTGCTGGAAGCAAATGTTATTTATTCATTTATTTATTTTTAGAGCAAGGGGAGTTTGACAATCGTTAGACCTAAAATGGTACGTGCCCACAGCCTGTTACGTTTGGAAGCCATTGTAGTGGACGCCTGAAGGGAAGATTAAAGAGCCCTCTGTTTCAGGTGTGCTTGGGGATGTGTTGGCCAGCACTGGGCGCCGGTGTCGTGTCCTGAGAGACAAGCACAGCACCGTGCTTTATAAGGAGTTCCTAGTCGTCAATATAGTTGAGGGAGGCGACCCAAAATCCTGTTTTAACAAGGTAGCGATAAACTTTTTATAGGAGTAGGGAGATTGTGTGTGTGTGTGTGTCTGGTTTTTCGAGGCAGCGTTTCTCTGTGTAGCCCTGGCTGTCCTAAAACTCACTATGTAGACCAGGCTGGCCTCGAACTCAGAGAGCCACCTGCCTCTGCCTCCCAAGTGCAGAGGTGTGCACACCACAGCCCAGCACTATGTGCTTTCTTCCAGTGACTGAGATACACCCAACAGAGAAAACATGGCGGTTAGAGGGGGGAATGAAGTTTGAAGACGGCTGGCTTCTCTGGGAGGCGAGAGCAGGCTGTGTCTTCCTCGTCCACCTGCAGCTGAGGTCTCCTGGCTTTTCTCCCCCAAGCACAGCTTTTCATTGTGCTGGTCAGCCATGCAGTTTGTAACTCTGTAGGACAGCGCCCTGCTGCAGAGCCTTATCTGAGGGAATGTGCTCCCGGGGAATGTGTTCCCAGGGTTGTGCTCCTGAGGGGGTATACTCCCTAGGGGATGTGCTCCTGGGGGGGGTGCTCCCAGAGCGTGTACTCCTGAGGGGATGTGCTCCCAGGGGTGTGCTCCTGGGGGAATGCTCCCAGGGGGTTGTGCTCCCGAGGGGATGTGCTCCTGAGGGTGTATGCTCCCAGGGGGTTGTGCTCCTGAGGGGGTGTACTCCCGAGGGGATGTGCTCCCAGGGGTGTGCTCCTGAGGGAATGTGCTTCCAGAGTGTGTGCTCCTGGAGGGGGGTATGCTCCCAAGGCATGTGCTCCTGAGGGTGTATGCTCCCAGGGCGTGTACTCCTGAGGGGATGTGCTCCTAGGGCGTTCTAAACCAGGACTTGAGCAGAAGACTCCTGTAGAGGGAGAGAACCCTTGCTCACAACTCTTGCACTCAGATCCTGATCTCAGTCAATTGGTAGCGTGGACAAGTTGACTTCCCTCTGTCCGTGTGTTAGTGATAACACTGAGTCCTTAGATACGACTCACTGCTGTTAGTGTGAGCAGGTTCCCAGAGTTCTCTGCATGGGTGTCAGTGCCCCCCTCTTTGTTAAACTTTTTTTCAGAGGTGTTTAATGAGCCCCAAGTGTTTCTGGCTTTGCTCTGGGTGCTAGGATCCAACTCATGAAAATCTCAACTCAAGAAAACAGGCCATAAAAGAAGATAAATACACAGTGCTTGTCCAACAGCGAGGAGATGCTGGGTTCCAACAGCGAGGAGACGCTGGGTTCAACCCCCCCCCCCCTTCTCTCCACACGAAAGGAGAAAGGCAAGAGCCAGGGTTGCAGCTCAGTTGGCAGAGCTTTTACCCAGCATGTGCAAAGTCCTGGTTCAATTCCTGGCGCTTACTTTTGGGGCTGGGGAGAGAACAAATCAGTCAATCAATCAACTATTTTTTTAAAGATTTATTTATTTATTTATTATGTATACAACATTCCTTCCATGTATGTTTGTATGCCAGAAGAGGGCACCAGATCTCATTATAGATGGTTGTGAGCCACCATGTGGTTGCTGGGAATTGAACTCAGGACCTCTGGAAGAGCAATCAGTGCTCTTAACCTCTGAGCCATCTCTCCAGCCCCAATCAATCAACTATTAAAGAGCTCAAGGCCTGAGTTTGAATCCCCAGTACTCATGTAAAAGGAGTGTGGTGGCGTGTGCAGACGTATGACCCAGGCACTGGGGGGGGGGGGCAGTCGGACTGACTTGCTGGCCAGCCATTCTAGCTGAATTGGTGAATTAATTTCAGATTCTCTGGGCAGCCCAGCCTCAAAAAATAGAGGGCAATTGAGGCAGACTGCAAACATCAATCTCTTCTTGGCTGCTGAGCACCGATCCGAATGCACACACATATGCATCCACACAGGCAAGTGAACCCCCTCCCAACACAGAGAAAAACAGAAAAGAAATGGCTAAAATGTAAGCTATATTAGTGTTACCAAGAGAAACAAAGTTTCCACGCAGTAACTTCGCGCCTGTGTGCTGTGTGTGTTTTGAGGGAAGAATGTTAAATGACTGTCGCCACATGCTGTTTCCATGTGCAATGTGTCTTTAAGTCCCAGATGGGGGCCAGACCTTGTGTTGACATAAGGGTGCCCGCCTGTCCCTGGCCTGGGGGGTCCTGGATCTTGCCTGGTTGGACCGAGGACCCCATAGCAAAGCATAGGGATTGAGGGAGAAGTGAGTGTGTGGTCTTGGGATGGAGGAAGCTTAGGGCAGTGTGGAGCAGTCCATAAATTGTAGCCGTTTTAGCCGTCAGCTCTGTCACATCCCATCATAAAAAGCAAAGCTCTAACTGCAAACCAGAGGCCGCTTTCCAGTGGTAGACGCGGTGGGTACACACAGCTGTCGAGCCCCTCCATCTTGACACTCTCACTCCTCCCTCCACACACCCTGCCCCCGTGGCCATCTAAGAGGACTGTCTTTGAAGCCGGAAACACAGATCTCTGACAGAGCTCTTGCTCCTACCTAGGATATGGGTCAAGGGCAGACACATCCTCAGAGTCCTCAGGTCTCTGTACACAGAGGAAGGCAGGATGGTCAGAAACTCAGCGGAGATGTGGCGCTCGCTGGAGGAGAACCCAGGCTGTAGACCAGGGGTTCCTGACCTTCCTAGCGCTGTGACCCTTTAATACGGTTTGTCATGTCATGGTGACCCAAACCATAAAGTTATTTTTGTTGATACTTCATAACTGTAAGTTTGCTACTGTTGTGAATTGTAATGTAAATATCTGTGTTTTCCAGTGGTCATAGGTGGCCCCTGTGGAAGGGTCTTTTGGGGGTTGCGGCCCACAGGTTGAGAACACTGCTCTAGTACCTTTCTCCATCTATCTCTTGCTCAGAGACTGAATTTGTGGTTTAGAGAGTCCAGAAATTGTTTCAGGGATGTGAGCTCACCCTATGGGGTGTGTGCCTATGTACTCTTACCCGCTTCTTAGTGGGGTGCCTTTTAGTTTTAGGAACATTTATTCTGCGATGGGTGAAAACCGCATGAGAACTTCCCTGAGTGCCGCTGTGTGTTGTCTCAGTTGTCTGCGTAGAATCCGATCTCAGTTTGACAGTGGTCACTAACTCCTTTTATTAACAGGGCTCCATTAAAAAAAATATTACTTATCCCACACCACTTAAGAAATCCAAGATTCAGAATGAACAGGTATGAAGTCCTCGGGGTATGGTACTTTGTCAGCCCGAGGAGATAGCGGCAAGCTTCTGGGTGGAATCCCCGCCCTTGAAAACTCCACGGTTTTCTCATATTTGAAGTCCTTCGCACCCTCAGCTCACGACATTCTTGTGATGATTCAGATAGGCTCCCGTGAGGGCGCTTAGCCTTGGGTGGGTGCTAAAATTGAACCTGACTAGTTTAGCATTTATTAGAAATGGTTGGCTCTCAGTTTTGGTTTGGTTTGTTGTCTTCTAGGGACAGAGTTTTGCAGTGTAGTTCCAGCTGGCCGTGAACTCACTTTGATCCTCTGCCTCGGCCTCCTCAAGTGCTAGCATTCTAGGGCTTTGCCACCATGCCCGCAGTATCTTAGTATTTTGAGAGCCTCTGGTCAGAGATGGCCCAGCTTATAAACATTTTTTTCTGGTTAGATTTTGAATTTATCATTATGAAATACTGACATTAATAATCCTGACAAGTGCCGGTGGTGAAGGCCATGTGGGTTATCTCTTCCTTTTAACAAGACCCTCTGAGGGAATAGGATTTTCTTTTTTCTTTTTTTTTTTTTTTGGTTTTTTTTTTTAAGACAGGGTTTCTCTGTGGTTTTTGGAGCCTGTCCTGGAACTAGCTCTTGTAGACCAGGCTGGTCTCAAACTCACAGAGATCCACCTGCCTCTGCCTCCCGAGTGCTGGGATTAAAGGCGTGCGCCACCACCGCCCGGCCTAGGATTTTCTTATGTTCATTTCAACCACAAGAAACTGGGGTTAGAACCAGGCATGGTGGTGCACACCTTAATCCTCGCGCTCCAGGCAGCACTGACAGGTACATGTATCTCTGTGAATTAGGGTCCAGCCTGGTCTATATAGTGAATACCAGGATAGCCAGGACTGTTTGGGGGGGAGGGGGGGATGAGGGAGGGGACACACATCTTTAATCCCAGCAGAGGCAGGAGGATCTCTGTGAGTCTGAGGGCAGCCTGGTCTACAGAGTGAGTTCCAGGACAGCCAGAGAAACCGTCTCAAAAAACAAAAGAAAGAAAAAAGAAACCAGGTTTAGAGGGAGCGACTGCTGTCGCTGTTGCTTTTCCTTGGTCGCTGTAGCCTGAGTGGGAAGGTCTCTGCAGCAGCCTGCAGGTTACTTACTGCCTTGGGAGCTTTTCTTTCTGAGAGGATTCGCTTTGGAGGCGGAAGGTCAAGCCTCAGCTGCTTGTCCTCAGGGCCCCAGAATACAGACTGACTGGTGTGTTCGCATTTCTAGCCTCCTGAAGATGTGCAGGTTTCTAACTTTGCTTTCTTCTCAGTGGCTTTGTTTACCAAGAAAATGGCTGAATTGCTGTTGATTGTTCTTAGTTTCCAGAGGAGTGGGGATCCACTTCATAATCTCAGTTTTACTGGGAAGAAGTCCCTATTTGGTCACCAGGCATCCCCTGCCCACTGAACAGGCCTGAGTGGAGATGATTCATGCCAGTGTCTCTTTGGGATTTCTGATGCTAATGTCATTGTCTCCCCCAAAGCTGGAACCAGTGGGGAGCCACCTAGCAGGAGACCTTTGAGATCCCTACTACTTCAGTTACTTGGCAGTGGTTACATTGAGTTATATGAGGCAAGATTACTTTTTCACATTGTATCAAGGCTTAATTCATTCTTTGAATTTGTTAGAAAGAGGGTGGGCTGGGGCTGTCTCTGTCTTCCCAAAGCACCTTACATAGCTTGGGGTACTCACTTATCTCTGTGGCATAATGGGAAGGAAACATGACTGGTATGTGTCATGGAACAACACTGGCCATTTGAAGATGGGCAGTGATGTTCTCTCAGGCTCACCAGCTAGCGGGAGCCGAGGACGAGGGGCAGGCTCTCTGGGAAGTGAAGCTGGGTTGGTGATGAAGTGGTCTCCGCAGGGCTGGTCAGACTCTGGGCAGTTCAGCCTAAATCTCCAAGGCTGGTGTCTTTTTCAGAGAGCAGAAGCTGAACTCTGGAATTTGCTTTGGCCTCCGCTTTGGTCGGTAAGGGAAGCCCAGGCCTGCCCCTGTTAGGGAATGTTTAAGCCTGTTCGTAGGTGCCACCGATCTGCTTAATTGATTGCTGCTGCTCGTGTGTGTTTTACACCACTCGATGTTTCTTCAAGATAAACAGTGAGAAAGGGCCGCCGCAACCCCACCCCCGCCCAGAGCAAATAGTTCTGGTCTTGGCACTGAGGACTGGTTCTAGCTCGCCAGGCAGATTGTTTATTTTTTCCCCTTTAATCTCCCTCCCTCCCTCCCTCCCTCCCTCCCTCCCTCCCTCCCTCCCTCCCTCCCTCCCTCAACATTGGCTTGTACCCCCAGCACTACAGATACGGAGTAGCTTTCTTTGCCTTTTTACTTTGAACTATTGGGTTTGGTGATGGCTAACTGGAACAAACTCTAAAAGCACCCTCTAGCAGCATGCTAAGTATTTTTTTCTTTGTCTAAAGTTAGCCCATTTGGGCTGTATGTTCTGGTTCTCCAGAGCCCTCCATTAGCTGTTCTGGCCCCTCTCTGGGTTTCTGTGTGCCGGGTGACATGTTTGATAAAGAAGCCAACCAGTGACTGCACATGGCAACTTAGGGAGGTGCCCTCCCCGCATGGGGCCTTTCCTGCTGTCCTTCCTGTGGTAGCTGCCCTCACTCCCTCCCTGCCACTTCTGTGTCCCACTTGAGCCCTGAGGCTGAACCCATGCGGCTTCACTGTTGTGTGTCTGTACCTAAGACAACTATTTGCTAAAGGATTTGTGCCGAGTCAATGTTTGTCAGGGGCCAAAGTCGGTCCATTAACTACGCGGCAGGAAGCAAGATATTATTTGTTGGTGGTATCTGCACAGAGATTTGCTTTCTCACACGAAAATCAAGCAATTGAAGGTGGAAAGGGAACGCAGCTGGAAGCTCCGTGGCCCGCGGGGTTACTCGTATTGGGACTCACCGCTGCTTAGGAAGTCAGGTGTGGCTGCTCAGAGCAGGGGTTGCTGTCTGCCTCATCTGTGCACTGGTTTTTTTATTCTCTTCCTCTTTCTCTTCCAAGATAGGGTTTCTCTGTGTAGTCCTGGCTGTCCTGGAACTCGCTTTGTAGACCAGGCTGGCCTTGAACTCAGAGATCCTCCTGCTTCTGCCTCTTGAGTATGGGATTAAAGGCATGTGCCTGCATGCCTAGCTGCACTGGCTACTTCTAAGGCTTATTTTTGTTTCTTTCTTCTCTTTTTTTAAAAAAATATTTATTTATCTATTATGCATACAATATTCTGTCTGTGTATATGTCTGCAGGCCAGAAGAGGGCACCAGACCCCATTACAGATGGTTGTGAGCCACCATGTGGTTGCTGGGAATTGAACTCAGGACCTTTGGAAGAGCAGGCAATGCTCTAACCACTGAGCCATCTCTCCAGCCCTTGTTTTTGTTTCTAAGATGGTATCTGCAGTGGTCATGCCTGGTCAACAGTTTTCACTGGTCGATTTCTAGGCTCGCCACGTTTCAGTTGTTTCTCCATGTCCATATATTTCTTTTGGGGACTGGGGTCTTAACTTGTATTTTAATAGAACTTCTGTCTTATAAATTCCATTTTCCAAACGCTGGGTATTTAAAGAGGACCACATTTTATACCACGTCCCCGCCTGTGCCCGTAACCGGTTGAGAAGACAGGAATAAGGTACATGGAGCTCCAGTTATCTTCATATCTGATAACAGATGACGTTGACATGAAGAGCACAGTTTGTCTCTGGACAAGTGGCTGGGGATGTAGCTCAGCGGTAGAGTGCCTGCCTGCCTGTTAGAGTATGCACAAGGTCCTAGGTTCGATTCTGCTCAGCAACGGGGTGGGGGAGGGGCGGGATGACAATCACGCGTGGTGAGGCAGTGTTTTCCCATGCCACATGTTTAGCTGGCAACGGATTGTTTTGTTTTGTTTTCCTCGGCTTTTAGAGGCCAGTAGGTAGAAGGGCGTGGTTTTGGAGTCAGCAGGCTTCATGGTTGTAGTCTTCACCTGTGACATCAGCTTTTGTTTGCGCATCTGTACGGTGGGGACAGATGTCCTCCCGCGAGGATTTGTGGGTAGGTTACAGTGTACCATGAGTGGCCTGGACCTCTGCTTGGCACCTCACTTCCGAAGCATCCGTAGTGCAGATGTCACGTAGTGACACCTAGTGTGTTTCTCTCTGCACCGGTCCACGGCTCATGCTGTGTCCGCGCTCTGACTGGAGGGTTGTGCATAGTAGAGTGGTATGTAGCCATTACTGCTTTGATAATTCGGAAGGGAAAGGAAAGTGTTCCTAAGCAAGTAAAGTTTTAAAGAGAAAGAATTCTGTGCATTATGTATTCCCTAGACCTACTCAGCCTTACCTGGAGTTGACTTTGTAGGTAGGTGACCCTGGGGGACAAATGTCTTTCATCCTAATACCTGACTTACAGGACATTCTGAAGTGCCTCTTTGAAAAGCTTACTTGTGTTTGCCTGTTAGAGGACTCCGTGGACTAGTTCCCCAGGGAGGAAATTGACTTGACGCTGAAAAGGCAGGAAGACAGAACCTTGACATCCTTGTGGAAGGAGTGTGGCCCCGGATGAGTGAAACTCCATGCTGTCCCTGGCCTATCGTTTCCTTCGTTTCCTTCGCTTCCACAGTGAAGCATCCTGTGCCCTCGGGGACACTTGCTCAGGCGATGCCTCGCAGAATATCCTGTTTGTGGCTTTGCTGACCGTCTTCTGGTGTTGGCAGCCGCCTACTTCCCATTGGGTCTTCAGCATGGAGAGAAGGGCAGCTTGAAGGTGCCTGCCCATGCACACAGTCCTTCTGGGACATCCATACCTCCCACCCAGCCAGGGTTTAACACTCCCCTGCTCCTGTAGGCTGACCCCTCTGGGCGGTGAGGGAGGGCCAGCTGCTGTCCCCCTGAGCTGAGGCGAGGTAGAGCTGGCTTCCCCTGGACTGTGAGCTTCCTGTGCACACCACTGCAGGAAGAAATGGAGCAGGAGGGCGAATGAAACCTCAGCGTGGAAGAGCCTCACCCCTGCAAAGACGGTGTCAATTACAGACAAAACTAATAAAAACAAACAGGCAGCCCCATTCTCGGGCAGCTCTGGGCAGCCTTTATTTGTAAATTGCTCAGTTGTGTGACTTCAGGAGCCAACTATTGTTTTTTAGCAGTACTAGTGTGTGTGTATGCGTGTGTGTGCATGCATGTGTGAATGTGTGTTTTTATGTGAATGTTTGAGTGCATCAGAGTGTGTGTGTGTGTGTGTGTGTGTGTGTGTGTGTGTGTGTGTGTGTGTGTTTAGAGGCTGATGCTGTTTTAATTCACTGACATGGTGGCATCTCTCTACCTACCTGAGATTGTGTGTGTGTGTGTGTGTGTGTGTGTGTGTGTGTGTAGAAGCTGATGGAACTGTTATTTCACTGACACGGTGACGTCTCTCTACCTGACTTCTCTGTGTGCGCACACGTGTGTTTAGAAGCTGATAAGCTGTTTTTAATCCCCTGTCATGGTGATGTCTCTTTACCTGAGAATTCTGTTTGCTGTCTCTGGCTCCTTGTTTCTGCGGTCTCCAAAAGCAGTTGGCTGTCAGCCTTGCCTGGCTAGTGCCTCTGTTTCTTTTGGGGGGCAGTTGGCATATGAAAGTGAACTCAGTTTTACTGGTAAAGTGCTCAGTTGTGTTATGATTATTTTTGTTTCCAGAGATATTTATTTTTTATACGTAAAAAGCCCCCCACTAACCCCATGGTTCACTTTTTCTTCTCCGACTAAGTCATCCAGACTCTGAAGAAGGTTTTTGAAGTGTTTGTAATTTTTTTAATGTTTCTTTTTTCCACAGAAAAAGGAGGAAGGGAGGGAGGCTCCTCTTCAGATCTCCCCAGATAGAGGGCAAACACTCAACTTTCTGGCATACTTCCATATTTAGGCACTTCTGCTAGGTCTCCCAGGCTGGTCTGAAACTTGCCAAGTCGCCAAGGATAACACTGAGCTCCTGCTCCTGGCTGTGCCTTGAGTGCTGGGATTGAAGGATGCACCACCACGTCCAGTTTATGAGTCTTGAGGGATTGAACCCAGGGCTACCTGCGTGCTAGGCAAGCCCTCTGTCCACTAGGCTGGCTTTCTTTGCAGAGTTCGTACTTGGTAGAGTGTCTTCTCTGGTTTTCCTTTCATTTAGAAGCCCTTCCATGAGCAGGATGGTGCTTTTTAGGGTATGACAGTATCTAGCCATTTTCTCCTTCCTTCCTTCCTTCCTTCCTTCCTTCCTTCCTTCCTTCCTTCCTTCCTTCCTACCTTCCTTCTCTCTCCTTCCTTCCTTTTTTCCTTCCTTCCTTCCCTTCTCTCTTTTCTTTCTCTCCTTTTTTCCTTTCTTTATTTCTTTCCTTGTTTTTCAAAACAGGTTCCATGTGTAGCTCTGACTGTCCCGGAAGTCACTCTGTAGACCTTGAACTCAGAGATCCAGCTGTCACTTCTCCCAGCTTTCTCGCCATTTTCTTAATGCTGGAAATGGTTCTCCAGTCTTTGAATGAGCTCTTTGGTCATGGCCAGGTATGACTTCTCTAGTTGCCAAGTATATAGCATTATCACACACTCAGATCATCACACACTCAGTTGAGTACTTTGGCAAAAATAACTCAGGCTCCAAAAACCACGAGCAGGTCTCTGCGCTGAGCACAGGGTCTCAGCTACTCAGCTGCTCTCTATCTGATTGTGAAGGGCATGAGATAGTGCCTGGAAGGTAATTGTGAGGAGATTGATAGGGGTGGGGGGTGGGGGGGGGAGGCTACCAATCCATTGGGTGGCTAACCTCAACTCTGGAGACTATGTCTTATTTAAGGTTTCCATTGCTGTGACTAAACACCATGATCAAAAAGCAAGTTGGGGAAGAAAGGGTTTGTTTGGCTTACACTACCACACCACAGTTCATCATCAAAGGAAGTCAGGGCAGGAACCTGGAAGTGGGAGCTGATGCAGAGCCACGGAGGGAAGCTGCTTACTGGCTTGTCCAGCCTGCTTTCTTACAGAACCCAGGACCACCAGCCCAGCAGCAGCATCTCTCCCCCTGGCTGGGCCCTTCCCCATCAATCACTAACTAAGAAATGCCCCACAGCTGGATTTTGCGGAGCCCCTTTCTCGGTTGGGGTTCCCGCCTTTCAGATGACTCCAGCTTGTGTCAGGTTGAGGTAGGCCAGCCAGCACACTAGAGAAGGGTAGCAAAATAGGGGCGAGGAATGGAGATGTCCCCCCATTCCTTCTGTGTGTGGAATGGAGATGACCTTTATTCTTTCTGGGTGTTAGGAGTCCTCTTTCGCTTTAGGCCAGAGCCTTTGGGGCAACACTGGCACTCCTTGGTCCTTCTGTGAACATCGCCTGTGTGACCTCAGCCTCTGGGTCCCTCACATTTCTCCTCACAGCTGCCACAGAGCAGGAGACAAGAAGATGATTCCTATGCAGGATGACTGGGCACGCACGCTGCCCAGCCCCTACAGGTGCCAGTCTCCTGGCTCTTTGCTCTCAGATTATATTCCGTCGTCAACAGTACTTTGCCCTTCTGGCCAAGAGGAAGAGATGATTTCTTGGGCTGCAAAGCCAGCTGCGGAGCCGCATGCTCAAAACAACACTGCAGAGGCTCAGCGGCTTCCAGGTGAACTCCATGGCCCACGTTCTGCGGGCAGCAGCGTTTTCTGAGATATGGCACACCAAAGGGGACATCTTTGTCTTTTGCTCTGAGCAGAAGGAGTCATGTACTACTTGAGGCATGCCTTTTATAGGTTAGGAACTGACTTATCAAAAGAGGCATGTAGGCTGCTATGGAGGAATATTCTGAATTCACGGGAACAAGAGGGATAAACAGTTTAACCTAAACCTCCCTATGGCCCTTCAGACTTTTGTCTGTGTGTAAAAGAAAGTACTAAGATGCAAGCTCGCCGGAAGAGTGTTTCTTAGCATCTGCTAGGCCCTGGGTTCGTCCCCAGCATGACTCATTCTTTTTGGTGTGGTGGACCTGGGCTGTACAAGATCAAGCAAGTGCTAAGAATTCTTAGGTGAGCATGTTAGTGAGACTGCAGCACCGTATGTAAATCCAAGCCATCCTGGAGTTCAGAGTGGCCTGTCAGACACTGTCTCCCTGTTGTTCTGAGCGTCTGCATTTACAGTTTTGTGACCTGAAAACTCATTATCTAGGCTTTCATATGGTGGGAACTTACACTTGTAACAGGAGAAGGAAAGACGTCCTATAAGCCTGGTGCAGATCATTTTACATCTGCTCCCTGAGCATGCGGTGCCCTCGGGGGCCAGAAGAGGGCGTCAGATCCCCTGGAACTGGAGTTACAGATGGTTAGGAGCCCTCATGTTGGTGGGTGGGAACCGAATCCAGGTCACCACCGCACAACCTCTCTAACCCCAATTTCTGATTTTATTAAGACTTTTTTGTTTTTCTCTTTAAACCAGGCGTCACCTGACAAAGTTGTCACACATTTTGTCTGCCCACCTCTGGTGACTTTAGATTCCTGCTGGTGGTGGAACAGCTGCCACCTTCAGGGTTTCCCAGCCAGGCCCCACCTGCCTTCCAGGTCACAGCATTCCTTTCTGGCCAGCCTCCAAACGAGCCTGTTCGATTCCCTTTCCCCAGAACCTCCCCTTAACCACAGAGTTTCAAAAGTTCCATGGAGGCTGTGACAACATGAGACACAACCTCCAGACTCTGACCCACCAAAGCTTCCGGTCTCCTGGGGCTGTCATGGGGGCGGGCACTGAGCCGGCTCCTGAGCCCTGGTAGTAATTGCCGTTAGCTGGTGGTGTGTGGCCACTGGATGACTCCAGGGCCCTCCAGAGTGCACCAGAGAACCTTAATCCGGAATCTGGGCCCACAGGTGTGTTGCCACGGCTTTGTGTGGCTCACTTCCTTCCTGGCTTCAGGCACCCTCTTGTCTTCATTTTCTTAGTTAATTTTCCTAATCTCCAGCACACTTACTTTATAGTACTTGATTAGGGGAGCGTTGCAGGCAGGTCAAATAGAGTGTTAGATAATGCAGGGGGTGATAGAGACCATAGTTCAGGGCTGCCACTCATCAAGGAGACGGAGGCCTGGAGTTGGCATGTTATGAAAGCCTCTGGCCTTTGCCTGAGCGCTGACGTCACCTGCCGCCTCCTTCCTTTGCCTGTTGCTCAGGCAATGAGTGTAGCCAGGTTTCTGTGTGCAAATCCCCTCTTGATTTGTTCACCCAAAATGATCAAAGTTAAATCGGCCACGAATTGTGTCGCCGTTCCAAAATGAAACCGTCTAGTCGGCTCCCTTAGAAACGTTTCAACGGGGCCTTCTAAGGCCGAGTGTCATCTGGTACGCTGTGAGGTCGGGACCTCGGCTGGGGCACTCCTGGAGCCACAGGTCCACCTCCAAGTTTGTTTTCTGGCTCCAGACAAACGAGCGAGTGGCTGTTTGACGATTGGCACGAGACCCAGTTTTAAAAGCACAACCATATAGGGTATTGGTAGAGTGGAAACCAGGGCTTTAAAGGGTGAGGTCATGGAAGGCCCAAATGAAGCCTTTTAATGTGTATCACAACTGCAGTCAGTCTTACTAATGTGTTGGGCCGGGACCTGCTTTCGCAGCCCGGCTGTGCCAGCATACTTAAGGGGCACGCTTTGAAGGCCTCGTGCTCCTTGATGCTGCAGAGGGATAGCGGGGACGTGTAAAACATTGCGTCTGATACTGTAAAGGCCTTGTATGCGCTTGCGGTTCTATAGATTGTGAGAACATCACACGGCTTGACAAGACACGCAGGAGGATAGATTGCAAATGCAGGCTTGCAGCCAGAGTCATGACCAGGTCTGTTGTGTGGAGGACAGGGCCTGCCTCTGTTCAGGACCCAGCTAGTGGAAGACAGTCGTAGAAGTGAAAGATTTAAAAACACAGTAGGGTTGCTAGAAGCCTTAGAAGGTACCGAGGATGCTGGACCTGTATGTTTGTAGCGCAGACCGCACCCATGGGCTGCTGTGGTGAAGATGGCTTCCTGGGTGGGGGGAGCAGGGGACCGCCAGGGTGGCACTGGGTGGTGACAGACAGGGGCTGAGTTGGTGGTCAGAGCACACCTCTTCTTGTTTCTCTTCTGCGGCACTTAAGAGAAGACGGCTGCACACCCATCCTTAGAAAGTTGCTGTGGTTTTGTTTTTGTAGTTTGTTTAATTTTAATTTTTTAATGAATAGTTTAAAATAGCCACCCATGTTCTCTCCTGGTATCATTTTGACTGTTAATCAGTAGCCGTAGGATGCTTCAAATGACCAGGAATGACAGGTGTGTTTCAGGTGTATGGTAGCCCCCAGATAATAGACACAAGACTATCACACACACCGTCACCACAGCACTCAGGCTGAGGCTGGTGGGTGGGTGGCAAGTTTGAAGCCAGCCTGGGCTGTGTAATGAAGGAACAAAAAAAAAATACATCCCTGCTTACAGTACTCACCGGGTCACAATAAATGAGCACCACAGCATGTTCATAACATTGTTAAAAGTCTCCTCTGGTGAGAGGAGACACAGATCACGTGGCTTCCTCTGCTACTACTAGAGGCCCGCACCTCTGTCAGCTGAGGAAGCGGGGGGGGGGGGGGGGATACAGCTGTCCCTGCAGGGACAACTAGGTCGGGGTTGACCAGGAGAACACACAGGTACAGAGGAGAGTTACCTGCCTACAAGCTGAACTCAGGCAAGATAGACTCCTGAGTCCTCACAGGACTGGAAACAGAGCAACAGCTCTCCGTCACGTCCGCAGGGCAGCAGTCCCAGAGGGGCCAGGACCACACACAAGAGAGGCACCAAATCTCTGAACATGGCACCCGTGGGTTTGCAGCAATGGGGCCTTGAGAACACAGAAGCCGTGTTCTTTTTTATTATTACTTTTTATTAAGTGATTTATCTTTTTATTTTATGTGCATTGGTATTTTGCCTGCACGTGTGTCTGTGTGTCAGTCCCCTGCACCTGGAGTTACAGACAGGGGTGAGCTCTTCTGCAGGTGCTGGGAATTGAACCTGGATCCTCTGGAAGAGCAGCCAGTACTCTTAACCACTGAGCCATCTCTCCAGCCCCATCAGCTGTTCTCTAGGGCCATAGGTCAGCACCGAGCATGCCAGGAACTGCTCTTCTGAGTCTTACAGTTGTGTCTGCTTGTTTTCCTGTGTCTTTACACTTACACATCCGTTCACATTGTTTTCCTGTGTCTTTATACTTACACATCTTTTTTTTTTTTTTTTTTTTTTCGAGACAGGGTTTCTCTGTGGCTTTGGAGCCTGTCCTGGAACTAGCTCTTGTAGACCAGGCTGGCCTTGAACTCACAGAGATCCACCTGCCTCTGCCTCCCGAGTGCTGGGATTAAAGGCGTGCGCCACCACCGCCTGGCTTCACTTACACATCTTGTTCATATTGTTTTCCCGCGTCTTTACACTTACACACTTGTTCACATTGTTTTCCCGCGTCTTTACACTTACACACTTGTTCACATTGTTTTCCCGCGTCTTTACACTTACACACCCGTTCACATCGTTTTCCCGCGTCTTTACACTTACACACCCGTTCACATTGTTTTCCCGCGTCTTTACACTTACACACCCGTTCACATTGTTTTCTTGGTGCTCTCGCCTCGTCCTTTGTTTGCACCCATGTCTGTATTGCTTAGCTCTGTACTGCCTGCTGCAGCCCTTCAAAGCCCCGCGGTTCCTTTCCTTGTGCCAGTCTCCAAAGCTCCATGCGACTCCTGGCTTGCGGTTGGCCGGAACACGACATGGCTACTGGATAGTTACAGCATGCATTGAAAAGTTGATCCTTGGACAGACTTTTGTGCTCTGCCTCCTCGGTGTCTTAGTGAGGAGTGTTAGCCGGGCAGCTGATGTAAATACAGACTCGGGCCACCCTGCCCTTCCTGTATGTTAGCTTTGTGTGACAGCCCCTTCTGTGTTCATCCCATACCAGGGTCTCCCTGTCGCACACCTAAAAAGACTTTCCGCCAAGGTTCTCTACTGCTTGTCATACTTGAGAGCCCAGTTCTGGAGCATGTAACTCGGGGTCGTGAGGTATGCCTGTAACCCCAGCACTAGACGTGGAGGCAGGAGGATTTTCTCAGCCACATACATAGCAAGTCTGCAGCTAGCCTGGGATATGGGGTCCTGTCTGGGACCTTTTACCTCCTGGAAAAAAGAACTTTTAAACACGTCAGCCCTGCCTCTGCTTGTTCTGCTCCCGGAGAACTTGTTTCTTTGGGGGTTGGGGGTGACACTGGGAATACTGGGTTTCAGTGTAGCATAGACTGTACTGGAACTCACAGATCCACCCGCCTCTCTCTGCTCTGCCTCCCGCGTGCTGGGGTTAAAAGGCGAGCGCCACCACAGCCAGTGAGAACTTCCCTCTCGCCTGCATACTGCATGCAGCAGGAGGGGCTCTCCAGACACTGCCTCTCCAGAGGCTTCCCAATTTTGGCTCCTGTGAACTTAAAGGGGAGGAAGGGCTTATTTCCCACCAAGTTCACATGGCAAGGGAGGCATGACAGCCAGCTAGGGTCGCTTGGTCTGTGGTGCCCACCAGGAAAGAGAGAAGTGGGGAGCAGTGCCTAGCTGGCCCGTCACCCGGTCCAGGACCTCGGCTCAATGGGATTGTGCTGCCCAGAGTCAGGGTGGGCGTCCTCCCCTCCATTGACCCTCTGCAAGCACCATTATAACACAGTGTGCCTTAGTCCTGCTCCCTCTGTTCCTTATCCAAGCTGACAATTGAAATTGACCCACCACGCCCCATGATGCATTGTTCTGCTTCCTTACTGGAGCCCCGCCTGGCGGGAATATGTTTCTAGGAGTCAGGGCCTGGACTCGGCTCACCGTAACTGGCTGAATCCCACTGGCAGCCAGAGCGCACTGTCCAGGAACTGTGCTGTTTGAGGATGGACGCCGCTGGGTAGCCTGCTTTCAAAACTGGGGGTGAAATGCAAAGCAGTAATTCATGATTTCAGTCTAGTGTGCAGAGAGAGCGCTTGTCGGCCTGGTCAGGTTACCCTCTGATGCTGCAGGGTGGACCCAGACCTCATCGGGTGCCAGAGCCGCGAGGAAGGGGGCCATAGCACGCACTGGTGGTCCACCTTCCTTACTCTGTGGAAAATTTGATTTTTTTGTTTTTGTTTTTTCTTCCTCTTAGCACCCCTGGAAGAATGTCTGTAGCTTCTTTATCTTTCTTTCCTCTTCTAATTTTTGTTTAATTAATATTTGTGTGTGTGTGTATGGGCATCGGAGCACTCCCAAAGCGGCAGAGGATAGAGACCTCCCTTGAGTGGTTTTGAGACAGCTCTCTGTTGATTGCTGCTGCACACTCCCGACTACCTGCCCTGCGATGTCTCCATCTCACCAAAGGAGCTCTGGGATTGCAGGTGTGTGTCGCCATGCCCAGCTTTCTCAGGGCGCTAGATCAGAGCTCGGGTCTTCAGGCTCGCCCCGAGAGCAGTTTCCCCGCTGAGCTTTTCCCCAGGACCTCAGGTGTCTCACACAAGCCCTCTGCCGTGACCTCTTTCCCTAGTGCCACCGTGTATCTTAGAGGCCTGTGGTGCCAAGCCAAATGACAGTCAAACAGGCAGGTGTGGGTGGGGCACAGGGAGCAAGGCAAACTTGCCGGCTGCTGGCCGGGAAGAGGTGGTGATCACAACTGCCTCTCACAGCTTGAAGTGCGCTTGGCCCGGAGCTTGGCGCCAGTGGGCACTAATAAATAATTGTCCAGTGATGGCCGGCACTGTGCCCTCTCAGTTGTATGAAGTAGGTATTGTTTCTGCACATTTCACAGAGATGAGAAAGCCAGGACTCAGAGAAGTTACATAACTTACCTTTGGTCACACAGCTAGGGTGTGGCAGAGCCATGATTTCAGACCTAAGTATGTCTAAACCATAATTCACATTCTGTCGCTAAGCTAAAACAGAGGTAGTGATTGTGCATCTCTCTATTTTTACCCTTTTGAAGCCACTTGTATTTTTTCATTATGGTTTGAGCTTTTGTTGTCCAGTGGCTTTGTAATTTAAACTTTGGTGTAGCTTCAGAGTTAACCAGACAAACAGAAGCTGTTCGCGGACCCTCTGTGAGACCTGTAGGGGTCCATCTTTGGAAAAGTCTGACTCATGAGCCTATGGGAACACACCTTGGGTGCAGGTTGTCTGTGTCTGTGAGGTGGGTGTGTCTCACCGGTGAGAAAACAGTCTGGAAATGTGGCCCCATCCAGGAAGCGAGGTTGACCCAAATTGTGCTCTTTGGGCACACTGGCTGAAACGCCAGGGACGAGCGTAGCGTTGGGATGGCAGACCTCTCCCTGTGGCCTCAGACAGAGATGACTTGTAACCTGCCCAGCAGCCGCTCTGGGGTGTGGCCTCAACTCCTCCCTGGCTCCTGAGAGCAATAACCATGCATTATTCACGGGCGGATGCCTCTGCCCTTCCCTGTCCTGCCCCGAAGTGAGAGTCCTGCTTACAGACTGTGCTGTGCCACGCCTGCCACGCCACGGCTTAACCCCGTCTTTGCCCTTTTCCTTCCCACCTCTTTCCTTCCCTCCCTCCTGCAGGGCTGTGCATGTATTTGGAGGGATTCTTCCCCAGGTTGGCAGACAAGAGTCTCTCAAAGGCTTAAACAACCTGGAAGTCTTGCCAAGGTAAGGGTCCTTCTCCAGTCTGGACCCTACCTGAAATCGGTGTCATTTCCCTCCCCTGTCTTGAAGCAGCTGAATTTGTCAGGCGCGTTCAACCTGGACTACCCAGAGGTAACGTGCACCCTGAGATGGAGACAGCTCCTGCTTCACTGAGCCCCTGTGTCCGTGCCCCGCCCCCAGGCACACGCCTATATGATTAGATCAAGTAACCCCTCCCCCCACATTATTTTTTAAACCCTGCTCGGAAGTGCTCTGCTTTCCCAGGATTTGCTGTCCAGTTGATCTTTGAACAATGATATGCTCGGCCCAGAAGGGGTCTTGTAGGTCACGGACTACAACTCTCTTAACGCTTTCTGCTCTTTCCTTGGTTTAATCTCTGAGAAGTAAAGATAACCTTTCTGAGTTCCTCTGTGGTCCTGTGTGCGTTGTCCTGAGGACATGGCTCCTTTGATGTTCCTCTCAGTGCCTTGGGCTCCTGGTTCCAGGGGGCCTAAGGGCGGGCTAGCCCGCGTCATCAAGGCTGCCCTTGGGAATTGACTAACAACCCCTCTCTTTGCCCCTTCACTTCTTTTCCTTGGGATCCCACCCAGCTGAAGGCCCCAGGATACACATGCAGTATGTTTATGTGCAGCCAGTGGTCTGGGGCCATTGGCTTCCTTGATCCTGTAGATGGAGCCTTTGGTCTTACTAGAGAGAACAGCATCTCTTACTAGAGAGAACAGCATCCGATTAGATCTTTGCGGACCTGTTGCTGTTAGGTCAGGAGCTCTTCAGATGTGACAGACTGGCCATCTAGCAGGAAGTGAGACAGACCTGGGAGGGTGAACAAGCCCCAAGGCCCTGGGGTAGACCAGGGAGCAGAGCCCAAAGCCTGCTGGAATGCTCTGCACCTCCCGTCCTTGCTTGGTCACCCCACACCGTTAGTCGGGTGCTCATTTGCAGCATTGGGGATCAAAAGCAAAGCCTCGTGCTTGCTACCCCTCAGCCATTCCTTTAGTTTTTTTCTGTTTTTTTTTAAAGGCAGGCTCTTGCTATGTAGCCGAGGCTAGCTCTTCCTGAGTGCTGGGATTCCTGCATGTGCCACCACACCGGGGCCATTCAGTTCTTACCACACCTCCTGAACCCGTCTCTGAACCCGCATGGTCTCTGTCTCTGAATTCAGCCAACCAGCTACAATTGCTACTGAATCTGCATAGAAATTTTTTCCTCACTAGTATTACTTTGATAACGCAGCGGCAACTGTTTCTGCAGTGCTGGCATCGTGTTAGCGGTGGGAAATAACCTGGAGATGTCTAAGCTGTGCGGGGAGAGAAGCCGAGTTAGCCGCAAATCCCGTGCCTTTTTCTTTATACGGGACAGAAGGAGTTGGTGTCTATGAATGACCTTTAACCTGTCTTCTCAGGAATAATTTTATGTACTTTGAAGGCCTCTGGGCAGTTGCCACGAATTGTAGATGAGGCTACCTCATTCCCTGGCAGCTGTGGCCATTGGCTGACTAGTTGTCAGCTGGAAAGAACAGCAAGGAGGAATGGGCTACATTTTTGTTTGTTTGTTTTGTTTGAGACAGAGTTTCACTGTACAACCCAGGCTGTCCTGGAACTCACAGAGATCCTCCTGCCTCTGTCCAGGTGCTAGGGTGGAAGGCGTGCCCAGTTTGGGCTACATATTTTACATTTCCTTAGAATTTTTTTTGGAAAATCTTTTTTTTCCTCTTTAAAAAATTATTTTTATTTTATGTACATTGGTGTTTTTCCTGCATGCACATCTCTGTGAGGACACTGGGTCCCCTGGAATGGGAGTTACAGGCAGCTCTGAGCTGCCATGTGGGTCCCGGGAATTGAACCTGGGTCCTCTGGAAGAGCAGTCAGTGCTCTTAACCGCTGAGTCATCTCTCCAGTCCTCTTTGGGAAAATCTTAACCCACAGTAACAACAAATATAAAACTGTTCCAGGAGTGCAGTGGGGACCACATCGGCACTGGCAGTGTTCCCAGCGGGCTTCCGGCTTGCCCGCGGAGCCACGGAGATGAGCATATTATCCGTGCTGGTTTTTTTCCAGTACTGTCTGGGTTCTACACTGTGCCAGGCCAGTGCAGAAACTGGAAGTGGTCATAGTCGATGCCCTTCACCCTCGTTAGGGCCTAAGAGCCTTTTTATATGCTGGGTGGTTCTCCACTCGTGGCTTCCGTAGTGCCATTCCTGATGTGTTTATGCTGCTGCCTGGAGAATATCTAGCCGTGAGCGTGGTGATCTTCGACAGAAACCCCCAACAAGTAGGCCCTTACATGTTACAGAAGAGAGGTGTCTTCATCCTTTCTTTTTGGTGGATAAACCATCCAAATTTAATTCCAATCCGCTCCTCGAGCTTGAATCTGACTGTACACATGGTCTTTACATTTTCAAATGTTCGTCTACGCCAGAGCCTTGAAGACTGGTTTAGTGGAAATGACATGTAGGACCCGGAGCAAGGGAGAGCTTGCTCTGGTAACTAGTGGGGGCTGTCACTGGAAGGGCTGGTTAGCTCTGCAGACCTCTCCTGACTCCTCTTTAAGCCACAGAGACTAGCTAGCTCAGTTTGGGGGAGAATTAAATGAAAGTGCCCACATGGAGATTTACAGGCTGCCAGACAGCTGGGCTGGGGAGAGTTGCTGGGCTCTGGTCTTAGGCCTCCCCTTAGCAGCGAAATTTCTTCACTTCCAAATTAATCCTCTTCCTCAAATCCTCAAATTCCATCTCACCTGGGCTCCGGAGTAATTATGCCAGGTAGGCACCAGGCTTACGTGGCTGCACCTGTGCTGTCTGAGGGTCTTCACTGCTGGGTGAGACTCTGAGCAACGGCAGCTTGGGGAGGAGAGAATTTACTCCTTAGAGTTACATGTAGTCCATTGTCCCGAAAATCAGGGTGCAGGAATCTGAGGGTAAGGCCTTGGAGGAGTGTTCACCCAGCAATCCATGGGTGGCACCGCCCACCGTGAGCTAGGCCCACCCACATCCATCATCCAATCGAGAAGATTGCCCACAGTTCAGTCTCGTGGGGGTGTTTTCTTAGCTGAAGTCGCCTATTCCCAAATGACTCTACCCTGTGTCAAGTTGACATAAAGCTAGGTAGGATGTATGGTCTTTTATTTATAGGCAATTAGTAGTAAATTCTAAAGGCTCACAAGAGAATTTAACTGGTCAGTTTTCCCCCTTTCTGGTTATATGGAGAGAGAGGTGTGGGGAGAAGCAGGCAGGGTGCTGGGTAGAGGGGTCTGGTTACTTGCGTCTTGGCCTAGGGAGGTTGTGCATGGTTTGACAGGTGATGGCTAGCGCCCGTCGATTGGCATCATTCCCTGCTGTGCTTATTGCTAATATAGACTGGAAAGCTGGAGCGACCATAACGTTAATACAATTCTAGGCATGCATCTTTAAATATTGTTAGAAACTGGGTGTAGACGCTCAGCTTTAATTCCAGCCCTCAGAAGGCAGAGGCAGACAGGTCTACATAGAGAAATCCCTGTCTTGAAGAAAATGAAATAAACATGTAAATAAGCAATTGCTTAAAGTCGAAGTGTCCAGTAGCTCGTACTGTGTGGAATGATGTTTTTGCAGAAGGGAAATTGACCAGAGGGAGATTTGCAGAATGCTGTTTAATGAAGCACTATTTTCAGCTGCTGGTGGGTTGGTTTCATTTCAGTGTGGGAAATGGGGGCACACGTGGCACGTGAGCCTGGGGTGTTAAAGGTGAAATGGAGCAGTGTTGTGTCTCAGGAAATGCGCCTGCTACTCCTTTGTGGGATGGAGAAGACGCCTAGCTCATCTGCCTTTTTCCCCTATGTTGTTCGTGCATGATACGATTTTTTTTTCTAGGATGTGGAGAAAGAGAAGGAAACTCACAATTATCTCAGCAAAGAGGAAATCAAAGAGAAAGTCCATAAGTACAATTTAGCCGTCACAGACAAGTTGAAGATGACCTTGGTAAGTCCTTCCTGGTTCAGTTGGTTCTACCGAAAGACAGATGGGGTCAGGGAGATGGCTCGGTGGGTACAGCCTGGCAGGTTTGATCCCCAAGACCCAGGAGAAGGCCAGATGGGGTGGTGCACATCTGTAATAGCAACACCCCTTCAGAGAAGAGAAAAGGAGCTATGGTCTGGCAGACATGTGCCGCACAGGACTGTGTCCTCTCGGATGGGTCCTGGCCCAGCACACGAGACTTCAGAGGCTCAATCCGCAGGGCCAGCCAGCGCTGCAGGGCGAGTGTGTTTCCTCCACTGCATTTCCGATTCCTCTCTGAGGTCCCTCTCTGCACTCTGCTGGGAAGTTGAGAGAAGAGCCACAAAGAACTGTTGGCCTTCCCCTTTGTCTTGACGCACTAATGCACTCCTGTCCTGCCCACACCACTCACCGTGACCTTTCTTCCTTCTTCAGAACTCAAATGGGATTTACACTGGCTTCATTAAGGTGCAGATGGAACTCTGCAAACCGACCCAGACCCCACCCAGCCCCGGGAGACCCCTACCCAGCAGCCGAGGGTGTGTGAACACTCTTCACATCAGCAGTACAAACACCGTGGGAGAAGTGATCGAGGCCTTGCTCAAGAAGTTTCTGGTGACGGAGAGCCCCAGCAAGTTTGCACTTTACAAGCGATGTCACAGGGAAGACCAAGGTGTGTGGCCACACGTCCAGGGAGAGCAGTCTGTCCGCTCTATTTATGTCTCTTGTATGCCTTAGGAGAAGGGCAGCAGATAGATGCCATGTCAGACTGTGTCAGAGCCCAGGGACAGACTGGAAGCCACACGCTCAAGGCGGATCTTTATGATTCCTGGCTGCTTGTATCTCTGAGCTGAAGAGTGGTTGAGGGGCTTTGGGGCTGCAGGTAGTAGGCACGTTTGGAAAGATTTGCTGGCACACCCGGAGGGGCAGGTTTGGTGAGGGTGTGGTGGCAAGGATTTTAATACCTTTCAGGACACAAAAGAATGGGCTGGAGAGGGGGCTGGAGAGATGGCTCAGTGGTTAAGAGCATTTCCTGTTCTTCCAAAGGTCCTGAGTTCAATTCCCAGCAACCATATGGTGGCTCACAACCATATGTAATGAGGTCTGGTGCCCTCTTGCGGCCTGCAGGCGTACACACAGACAGAATACTGTATAAATAATAAATAAATAAATATTTAAAAAAAAGAAAAGAATGGGCTGGAGAGATGGTTCAGCAATTAAGAGCACTGGCTGTTCTTCCAGAGGTCCTGAGTTCAATTCCCAGCGACCACATGGTGGCTCACAGCCATCTGTAATGAGATCTGGCGCCCTCTTCTGGCCTGTATGGATACATGAAGGCAGAACACTGTATACATAGTAAATAAATAAAACTTTTTTTTTAAAAAAAGAAGAATTTTTTAGTTGAAGTCTTCAGTAATGCTTTCACGTTTGAAGTTCGTCCACACACGTGGTGTGATGGACAAAGAGGCACACGTATAATTCATTCATCTCACATGTGAGCAGAATAAGTGGTGTTTTGACCCGGGCTCTGTCTGAACTTAGGCCCATGCCCAGTGGATTATCTCATAAAATGGGATGGGATGTCCCGGGCGAGGCGTTTGAAGGAAGTTGGTGTCTACGATTCACTCTGCGCCAGCCCGGAAGTATAACAAACAGCAGTGAGCTGTTTGCGCTTTCTCCGGTTTGGCTCTGGGAAAAGCCAGCAGCAGCCATAGAGGAAGATGTGCTGGCGCACAGGGTGACTGACAGACACAGACCTGACAGAGCTCCGGTCCTCCTGAAGCCACAGGCTCCGCAGCCTGGTGGACGACGACCAGGGAACTGTGGTGAAGTGCCATCTGAAGTAGCAAGGGACAGGGAAGGTCTGGCGACATTTTTAGCTTGCCAGCAACTTCTCAGCTGGACTTCAGCTACACAGTCTAAAGTAGCCACGTCCTGAATTGTCACCCTCGTCGCTGGCATATCTTTAGACACTAGAGTGTGTTTGTGTAGACACGCCGTGTCCATGTGACAATTTCTGGTTCGCCTGGCTGCCAGTTCTTAATCTACAAAGAGGCTTGCTCCTAGAGCTTTGGATTCGTGTTGCTTGGTTGAGATATTTTCATTATTTTTTAAAGGGGTTAAGTTCCTCTTTCCTCTCCAAAAGTTTGTCTTCTTTCTGACAGGAAGGACAGAATCTTTTGGGGGAAAATCCTATTTTATTTTGTTTTTAGAACTCATTTCCTCCTCATCAAGGCTTGGTGTATCCTGGGCGGTTTGTTCACCATGAGCCCTTGGTGTTTATAGAGGCTTGGGAGTGGGCTGGGGGTGGGGTGGGGGAGACCTCTGTAACAGGCTGTTTGTCTCCCTCCCCAGTGTATGCCTGCAAGCTCTCCGACCGGGAGCACCCGCTCTACCTGCGCTTGGTAGCAGGGCCCAGAACTGACACGCTGAGCTTTGTCCTTCGAGAACACGAAATTGGAGAGGTGAGCGAGCAACTGTTGACAGTGTCACCCAGCCCCACAGAACAGCTGGCCTGCTTTATTTCATCAAGGAGGTGGGGAGGGAGGGAGCAGGAGTCACCCGGAATGATCCCCAAGTTAGCTTACAGTATAATTCTCTTAGGCCATTACATTGCCGTGAGCTCTTCGGGGAGTCGCAGGAAATAATTCTTGCTTGTCCGGCTCTGTGTGGAGAGCCATTCTAATCTCTTCCCAGCCCCTTATCACTCACTCAGCTGAGCCTCATCGTCCCTCTGCTGCTGAGAAAAGACTCCAGGCCAGTTTCCTTCTGACAGGAAATAAAGGGAAACCCAGCACATGCGGACCTCAGAGTCCGTTTCCCTCTTCATGCAGTGAGTGGGTGACTTGGGAGTTCTTGGCGTGAGCACCCTTCTCCCCAGGGGAGGATATCCTGGGGTGTTCACTGGAAAACATTTTCTGCCCTGTAGATCATCTGTGAGCTTTCAGTGTGAAGTGAGGGCTGGAGAGATGGCTCAGTGGTTAAGAGCACTGACTGCTCTTCCAGAGGATCCAAGTTCAATTCCCAGCACCCACATGACAGCTCGCCCTGTCTGTAACTCCAGTTCCAGAGGATCTGACACCTTCACATACAGACATACATGCAGGCAAAACAGCAGTGCACATAAAATAAAAATAAATAAAAATTTAAAAACCAGAAGTGTGAAGTGTCCTGTGGAGAGCGTTAGCTGGGAGAAGAGGCTTGCTGGCTTAGACGGCAGAGACCAGCACTGTGCTTAGACGGGGGACATGGCCTGAGGCAAACCTCTAATTGTTCTAGCTTTTCTAATCAAAATGATCTATAAGGTGATGCTAAATATTTCCTTTAAAGTATCGTCATTGTTATTGTGTGTATGTGTGATATGTGTTTGTGGGCGTGTGTACCACAGCACAGGCATAGAGCTCAGGGGACAGCCGTGTAGAGTCGTTTCCCTTCCACATTAGGTGGGTCCCAGGCTAGAACCCAGGTCACCAGGCTTGTGCAGTACTTTCCTTGACGGTCACTGCTTAAAAAAACAAGACGTTTGTTTTAATTATATTTTATTATTTTGTGTGGATGTGTGCTCATGCGCTTGGCGTGGCTCATATGTGGACGTCAGGGCAGCTTGCAGGAGTCGGATCTCTCCACGTGTATCAACTCGAGTCATCAGCTTGATAAGAGATGATGCTACCACTGAAGCATCTCACTGTCATCACTCCGTTTTGTGCCTGCGTGTGTGTGCGCGTTTGAGTACGTGTGCTATATGGTACCTGCTGTGGGGAGAGACTCTGTTAGGGAACCAGACTGCTGTCATCAGGACAGGAAACAAACTCTGAGTAGTGGGAAGCAGCCAGCTGCCACGCAGGGCAGGTGTAGGTGAGGGACCCTGGGAGCTTCAGTAATTTCAGTCCTGATTGTAAGCAGGGCTTTTAAAGGGTGCAGTGAGAGCCTTGCGTGGCAAGAGAGGGGGAGAGATCCTGGAAGATCAGGAAGGTAGGCTGAGCTCCAAAGGGTGAGCAGGAAATGGTTAGGCAAAGCAGAGAAGGGACGAACAAGCCCTAAGCCAGTTGGGGTACTGGGTGAGTGTGAGATGTTGGGCTGGGGAGGTAGCGGATTTCTCACTTCATGTGGTGTTCAGTGGGTGACAACTGAATGCTTGTAACCATGGGCGTTTGCCATACCCGTGTGTGTAGGAGGGCCAGGTGGTTGTAGGGCACGAGAGTAGACTGAGAAGAGGAGGCTGATGCCAGGGTCCAGGAGTGGCCGCCAAGAGCTGGGGGGCAGAGATGGAGAAAGCAGGTGGGCTGTGCAACTGTCTGGAGTTGATGAGATTGTAGGAGAGGAAGAAGATGCAGACACCCGGAATTGATCTCTGGAGGGTTGGTCTAGGAGCTGAGGACAACCATACCCCCGACTTTCTGATAACCAGTGTTCTGCAGGGCCTGGAGTCGCTCAGGAGGCGGAGGTGGGGGATGATCATGAGTTCAAGGCTAGATTGTGCTACGTAGCTAACCTTGTCTCTGGGGAAAAAGGAACTGAAGTAATTATTCCCAGACTCTTGAGTTACACACGGCCTGTTCTCTCCCCACAGTGGGAAGCCTTCAGCCTGCCAGAGCTGCAGAACTTCTTGCGCATCTTGGACAAGGAGGAGGACGAGCAGCTGCAGAGCCTGAAGCGGCGCTACACAGCCTACCGGCAGAAGCTGGAGGAAGCCCTGGGCGAGGTGTGGAAGCCCGGCTAAGGCGAGGGCTTCCTGTCAGGAAGGCACAGCTCGGACCGTGAAAGAGCGGCACCGCCCCTGCTCAGAGAGCCGTTTCCGTGCCGCCGTGCTGGGGCCTTCTCTTTTCTCTCTAGACACAGTTCTCAAAGCCTGCGCACGCAGCATCCTGCGCCTCACCGATTGGCACAAGGGACTCCGCAAGCTTGTTCTGTTGGCATGGCGACGTTACCTCTTGCAAGCTGTGAGCCTGTGGTCCTCAGGCACATCCTGGAGTGCTCAGAAGCATGAACTCTGGGTTGATTCCCTGTTTTCTTCTAGTTACTTTGATTATGTGATCTTTATTAGGCTTCAGGGTGAGCAGATACTAACAAGTGGTCTTTGCAAACTTGTCCTGCGGCAAAACTGCCTGCTTGGTTGTCCTCATTCGGAACAGTCTGCTCCGCGATCTGAAAGACACAGGAATGTAGGAACTCTGGGGGGCTGGGAGAAGATGTGTAAGAGTTTTGATGAAGAAAGTAAAGAGCATGTTGGGAAGGTAGAGAGAGTGGAGAGCCCTCGGCTTGGGAGGGTGGTGTGGCTTCTGAGTTAGTGATAGCGGAGGAAGGTGTTATTTGTTCGTAAAGGAGTCAAAAGCATTTAAAAGCATTCAGGGTTGATGTTTTAAGATGGCTTGATTTAGTGGTAAAGTGTGGGGTCAGAGCCAAAGAACTAGAAGCTGAGCCCAAAGGAGGGGTCCATGAACTGCAGCTGGCCTGTGGTGGATTTACCCTTGACTGAGGTGATCCCGAGGAAGCCCGCCCCCCCCACCCCCCCCACCCCCCCCCCCCGCGGCTGGCCCTGTGGTGATCCAGACGTAGACCTCCTGCTCCTGTGGCTGGACCTGGCGTCTGTGCACCAGTTCCCCGACTCTGCTGGTGTAGAGCGGATGATCTCTGCGTATAGCTTCTGTGTAGGTTCAGGTGGGGCCTGACCATGACTGATCTCTGTTAAATGTAGTTGCCCCCCAGCCCCCACCCATAGCTTTTTTCAGTTAAAAAGGAGTTTAGGTAAGGGCAGCTGTTTGCCCTCAGCTGTTAGCTAGAAGATGTATCAAGTCCAGGGCTCACAGCAAACTTTTCGACAATCACTTTCTTTCCCCTTCATTCCACCTCCCCTTTCCCCTCCCCCTCCCCCTTTGGTGTCCCCTTCGTCCCTCTAAAGTGTTCTTCTTACAAAGTAGAGGACAGGGATGCTGATCAAAGGCCAATCCTACCACATCCTTGCCTCGCAGAGACTTGACTAAGGCCCCAAGGAAGGCAAGTCCACACCCCGCTGACTGCACCGCAGCCGCTCATTCTGGAACTATTTTAACAGACTTGTGCATGTTCCTTCCAACCAAAGAAATGCATGTGCAATAGAAGCCTTCCTGAGAACGGCGCCGTCTCCTCGGTTTCTGCAGCAGCTGGCAATTCGGAGAGCAGAGGAGAGCAGAGGGAGCGGGGCGCTGGGCTCCCAGAGGGGCTCTGCTTTGAGTCTAGGTAGATTCTGTTGTTGTTTATAAATTCCCAAGGAATTGTTAACGGGTGAGACTTAATGGATTCTTTTGGAAATTCCAAGGTGCTCCAGCTCTTTGCCTTTCTATGAACCGTGCCTTTGAGTGAGTATCTGTCCCTTCACGGTGGCTCTCCTGACTCGTCAGAGGCTGTCACCCTGTGGGGCAGATCCAAGTGCAGGGTGTGCCCACAGCTCCCGAGACAATCGGATCGTCTAAGCTATTAGGAAGAGTTGGAAAAAACAGTAAAACACAAAAACATAGAACTAGCTATAAAATATGGATGACACATCGTGTTTAATTTTGCATGTAATTTCTTAGTGCATCAGCGAGGCTTCAGTGACACTGTCACCCAACCCTTCGCCTTTGTTGTTCAGGGAACGCCTTCGTGGCTTCTGTGCTGGTTTTACTATTGAGACTGCGGCTGGGGTTTGTGTCTGCTGATGCCAACCACCTGGTCTTCTAATTACTCCTCCAAGTAAGCTTAGAGTTGGTGAAGTGTTCGTTTCTCAGTTCAAGACCCTGCTAGAACCTGAAAGTAGTAGCTGATGGCTATCTGTGAATTTATTATTATTATTTTTTTTTACTTGAAGTAGACTGTGTGATGCAGGGATCCTCACCTGTGTTCGCTTGAACTTCGCTCGCTGCCGTGTGCACTACACCCCATGACTCGGAAACTGTTGAAGATCTGCCCGTTCGGGGTTCCTGGAGATTGCTGTTCTCCCAAACACTGGTTACTACAGCAGCGTCCCTAAAGCATGAAAAAAAGCCCCAGAGGCCAAAGATCTTTATTGTCACCCAGTGTTCCAGCCTTTCTGTCAAATGAAAGCAAGCTTTACTGTAATGCTGTTTTCTCTCCGGAATGTGATGGTACCCGAACGAACGGTGTTGAATGAAGGGCGGAGTTGCAGGGGAGCATTTGAAATCTAGAAGTTAAAAGCTATATTTATAATGTTGATGAGTTTTAAGTTTTATTTTTATAGGGAAGATTTTTCTCCCCTGAAGTTGTGTCTGGAATGGCAAAATTGTTTCTATTATTAAAAATCGAAGTTGTTAGTTGATATTTGTATGTCTTTATTTATGATTTATTTTATATATATATATATGAAGTTTTGGAACAAGCTTTTATGGGAGACATATATACCGGAATTCAATAATGTTTACAAAGTTTTTTTTTGTTTGTTTTGTTTTCTGGGAATGGGCATATCATTCTTCCAGATGCTGGTCCTGTTTCCTTTCTCTAGCCCCATGTCTGCCTGTCCTGGGCATGAACACCATTTTCCTTGTGAACCACACACCCATGGAAGACTGTAGAAAGCCATGCGAACATGAAAAGACACCAACAGAACCTGGCAGTCCTTGGAAACTCCTGCCCACCCCTGCCACTTCTTCCCTGAAACAGGTCGCTTCAGCAGCAGGGGGTGTTTAGTGTCGGTTCCTACACTGTTTTTACAATGGGACAGAGCTGTTTTCTTGGATGTGGTGTGGACTGCCTCCCCTTGTTCTGTCTCCCAGGCTGCTCAAAGTGTTTGCTCTGCTATGCTGCCCCCTAGAGGCCTTGTGAGATGAGGACCTGCGGGGGTGGAGGGTGGGGCCTGGCTCTGGATAGCCTTCAACTCTAGCGAAGGGTTTGGGACTTTTCCCCTTAAAGGGACTACCTTCCTGCCCTAGGCTTCTTTACAAAATGTATTGTCAGTTGATTCCCCCCTAATTAATATTCTGGGGGAATGGAGTGGTTAAGAGCATTGGCTGTTCATCTGATAGGACCAGGGTTTAATTCCCAGCACACATCTGGTGTCCTCTTCTGGACTCCATGGGTGGTATGGGAAGTCCTGGATATGTGTTGCTTTTATTGGCTAATGAATAAAGAAGCTGCTTTCGGGCAATAGTTTAACAGAATATAGCCAGGCTAAAAGAAATATATATAGAGAGAGTAGGCGAAGTCAAGGAGACGCCATGTGGCTCCTCCGGAACAGACACTGGGGATGGAAAGACTGCTCCTCGTTCCTCTCAGGACAAGCCTGGTCTGCCTTTGCCAAATCTTCAGATTTCCCCTCTTCTTTAGCAGTCTTGACTTTCCACGCTGTGAACACTTAGGAACTGAGGTGACCGAAGCCCGAGAGCAGCTCCTTATGCTCCTCCCACAAGTCTGCACAAAGCATGCGTATGGTGCCTAGCGTGGGGGTGGGGTGCACGCTAATCTGGCACTTGGGAGGCAGAGTCAGGTGAATTGACTTTGAGTTCCAAGGCAAGCCTGGGGCTACACAGTGAGACCCTGTCTTAAAGAGAGAGAATGTATATGATATTTTCCTCTTTCCTTGGTAAGACAGTCACCCAGTGCCCATATGTATGCATGTATGTGTGTGTGCAAATATATATGTGTGTACATATACGGTACACACACATATTTGTATAACATTTACATTTCTATGATTCTTGACTCCTCCCTCCCTAAGGCAAATCATAGAAATGAGAATTTCTCTTCCCTAAGGCAGGTCATGGAAACAAATATTCCTCTCTTTGTCTTGGAGCTGGGGAGATGGCTCAGAAGTTGAGTGTTTACTGCTCTTTCAGAAGAACTGAGTTCAGTTCCCAGCACCCACCCACGTCAGGGTGCTTACAACCACCTATATATAACTCCAGCTTCGGGTTGCTCTCAAGCCTCTGGCCTCTGTGGGCACCTATGCTCACGTGCCTTCCTCCCCCACCCCCAGACACATAATTAAAAATAAAAACCATCTAGAAAAAATGGAGGTGACCTTGAGTTGAGTTCCAGTCCCCACTCTATGTCAGAGTAGTACTCCTAATAAGATGAGAAGAAAGTTATTTGAAGTGTAGCATCAGACTCCATTTCAAAGGGTTCTTGCCTCTTTGCTGTAGAAAAGTAGGCTGTTCAAAGCACTGGGGCCATCTCCCCAGCATTGCTGGGTTTCCACATTTGATCTATCTCATTTCAACATGGCTGCCCATGCTTCCCTGCAGGCATGTTATGTGGCGAAGGCTCCATCTTCCTCTGGAGCTGCCTGGAGGATGCTGTGTCTTGCCCAGTGAATTTCTTCGTCTGTATCTTTTGTAGTAAACCAGAACACACAGATGGGTGTTTCCCTGGCTCCTGCGTGCTGTTCTAGTAAATGAAAGAAGCCTGAGGGAGGGCCAAGGGGACCCAGATGTAGAGCCTGGGACGTCAGTGTCCAGTGTGCAATGAGCTTTGGGGGCTGAGCCCTTGAGCTGTGCATGCATTGCAAGAGGTCATCTTCCTGTTTTCACTGTACAGTTTCTTGTTTGCTGGTGGGGAGTCCTCGCATCTTCCGGGCTCACACCATGGAGCAGTGTGAGCATGGGATTTGTAAGAGGAACAGAACTCAGTTCCACAAACACTGCATCTGGGTGCTGTCAGATGATCCGAAGTTGCTGTTTCCTTTTCCTGCAAAGGAAGTCTCTGTTACCTCATGTCAACAAGGTGCTAACCATGTGCCAGGCTTATTCGTAAAGCCCACAGTGGATAATGGAAACATCACCACTCCCTGGCGAGGAAACACTTTGTCAGTCAGAGCCAAGCTACCGTGAGCGTGATTGGCAGGCCTCAGACGACTTGCCTTCTCAGCCACCTTGTTCTCCAATTCCAAGGAGTGCAGTAAACTGCGTTTTCAAAGAACAAACACATCTCCGATGGGTACATTGTGAGAGCAGGCTTGTGTCGGAGCAGACGGACCTTCACCCATTTAACTTATTTATTGGTGGTTGTTCTCATTTAGAGCAAAGGTTCTCAACTTGTGGGTCACGACCTCCTTGGAGGGGATTAAATATCAGATATCCTGCATAGCAGATATTTATGATTCATAACAGTAACAACATTACAGTTAGGAGGTACAATGAAAATAATTTTATGGTTAGGGGTCCCCACAACTCAAACTGTATTAAATGGTCACAGTGTTAGGAAGGTTGAGAACCACTAATTTAAGGGATAATGCTAAATTACAGCAAGGACCTGTCCTGGGTTTTTCCTTAGGGTCTACTGCCAGGGAGGAGTGGTCAGATCAGGGAGCCAATCCCAGTGTGGCTCTTGCTGTTGGTCTGACAATTTCTTGAGCTACCATGAAAAAAAAAAAGGTTCAGGAGCAAGTCATGCAAACCATGCAAACTTGCAGGGGGTTGACCCACGCTGCCACCTCAAGACAAGCATCATCCTTTGCAATGGAGCTAAGTAGAGTTTGCCACGTGCCACTTACTGACGTGAGTCGCTACTTGCTCAATTCAGTGTTCTAGAGAGAATCTTGACTTAAGGGTTAACAGGTTGGGAGGCAGGCCAGGTGAAGGCTGGAAGAGGCAGAACAGGGAGTAGCCAGCTATGGAATTACTTCCAGGTTGAGCTCAGTAGCCTCATCAGCAGGGATGGTTTAGGCTTTGGTTTGGTTTCTGGTCTGGTAGCATCTCTCTGTCAAATAACTCCTGGCTGGTTCCAGAGCAGCAGAGTCAAAGAGCAGCTTTTTGTTGTTGCTGGTTTTCAAGACAGCGTTTCTCTATATAGTCCTGGCTGTCCTGGAACTCACTCTGAAGACCAGGCTGGCCTTGAACTCACAGACTTCTGCCTGCCTCTTCCTCCCAAGTGCTGAGATCAAAGGCATGCACCACCACACAACTGATGCCCATTTTCTTATTACTGATGTAGGAGGGTTATTTGTCTATGTGTTACTTTCATTGGTTAATAAAGAAACTGCCTTGGCTTTTGATAGGACAGAAAATTAGGTAGGCGGAGTAAACATAACAATGCTGGGAGAAAGAAGGCAGTGAGGCAGTCACCATGGAGCCAGCCGCCAGGTCAGACATGCTGAATCTTTCCCCGGTAAGCCACCACCTTGTGGTGCTACACAGATTATTAGAAATGGGTTAAACTAGCGGTGCAGGAGCCGGCCTGCCCGCAGCTCCTTACTACATAGCACCTTCTGTTTTTCACATCTTTCATGCCTCCCATGACCAGAACCTGGGACCCATCCCCAACTCTGTGTAAGCCTTGTGTGGTGGTCTGTGCCTGTGACCCCAGCACTAGAGAGTTGGAGGCAGGGTGATCCGAAGTTCAAGGCCATTCTCACCCGCACAGTGAATTCAGGACCAGCCCGTGTTACCTGAGTCCCTGCAAGGATGGAAAGATGGGAAGGGCGGGGTTGTCGGCTTCTGTCACAGGGCTACTGTGAGGACCAGATGAGGTCACGAGAGACACTAGAGAATCCGCACACTGCCGGTCTCGGAGTCTCGGTATACCATAGGGTGGTATTTTCTCAGTCCTTATTTGACACCAAAGCTCGTCTAGGAGCTTCCTACATGTCAGTTTCCAAGAGGAACCCTTTTCAAAGTAGAAAAGCTTTTGTTTAGGCTTCAAAATATCACATTTACACGTTCAACAGCATTTGCAGCTCACAGGCTGGCCTCGAACTCAGAGAGCTGCCTGCCTTTAACTTTGGCCTTCAATATGTATGTCCGTGCATGCGTGTGCACACCTCCATAACAAGAACCAACAGGGTTGGAGAGATGGCTCAGAGGTTAAGAGCACTGCCTGCTCTTCCATAGGTCTTGAGTTCAATTCTCAGCAACCATATGGTGGCTCACAACCATCTGTAATGAGCTCTCTTCTGGCCTGCAGGCACACATGCAGGTAGAACACTGTATAGATAATAAATAAATACATCTTTTAAAAAAAAAGACCCAACCTAAGGTATTGCTTGTGGGGACTACAGTGAAGGCTGGCAATTTATCTTTCATTGCCATTCGCCCCCTTCCTTTCTCTCCCAGCATTCCCTTTGGAAGCTGGCTCTTCCTCTCCCGTTTCTGCCGTCTTCAGTTTTGACTTAGTTTTGGATCTTGGCCTTCTGGGGGTTGGGCCAGACATGGCTGTGGAGACACAGCAAAGTGTGTGAGCTTGAGGGACTCTGAGCTGGGAGTGGCCACCGCCAAGTGTCTTGTTTGTATTTTTAAAGTGTATGCTTGCAGAAGGAAATTGATTTCCACAGAGACCGCTCGCGACGGTGGGCGGCTGATGGAGGCTGACTTACAGCTGGCCCTGTGTTTCCCGCAGAGGCAGTTACAGGGTGCGTTCTTCCCTGTAACACAGAATCACAGGCTCAGGAGCAGCGGTGCCACAGGGCTGTCATATCATTGCAAGGCAAGGATGATGGCAAGAGATCCAGACCCCAAGCCATAGCTGGAGGCCAATGTTTCCACGCCAGTAAACACCTACCCCCATTTTTAGCGGGGCATGGAAGCTTACAGCTGTCATCCTTGCGCTTCTAAAGCCGAGGCAAGAGTGTGTGGCCTCAAGGATAAACCACCACGACGAAAACCAGTTCCCTCAGTTGGTGATTTTCTGGGTCTCCTTTGCATGGCTCCTAGCTCCCAAATGTGGTGGGAAAAACTTCCTAGACAGGTGTGGCCGCATGGATACCTTGGAGACAGAAGGGTCCTCCCTCCCCGGGCACACCCAGTGTGTGCTTGGGTCAGTCCTGCTGCCGCCTTTGCCCCCGGCTGAGCTCTGGTGGGGCTTCTCGGCCACCATCGCGGGTCTGAAGCGTCTCTCTCTTCACTCTGTGGCACCATGGGCTTCTTTCTCTGAGAGAGCGCAGAAGAAGGTGGACGTGGACGGCTGCCTTGAGAGGAGACTGCACTTCCGTCATTGTCAGAGTCCAGAGTGTCACACTGCATGGGAGATGCTGCTGATGGGGAGGTGGGTAGCAAGGTCACAGCGCAGCTTTTTTTTTTTTTTTTTTTTTTGGTTTTTCGAGACAGGGTTTCTCTGTGGTTTTGGAGCCTGTCCTGGAACTAGCTCTTGTAGACCAGGCTGGTCACAGCGCAGCTTTAAGTGCTCAGAGGCAGACTGGGGTGGGGGCGGGTGGGGGGAGTACTAACAGGTGCTTGGCAGTCTAAGCTGGACTGTCCCTGTGTCACTTTTGGGAGCTCCAGAAACACACTGGAGAGAGCTCTGGCTGATGAGCTGCCAACTAGGGAGCCCCTTCAAATATTTTCCAACATATGCTGAGCACTTAGCAAGCATTCCGCAGACACATCTGCTCCTTTTAGGAGCAAAGGTGGGGACTCGTGTTTATTTATGTTCTTGTACATGTAGTGTACATACACTTGGTGGAGGCGGTACTGGGTGTTAAACCTAGGGTTTGGTGCACAGTGGGCAACACCACCACCCAGCAACATTGTCAGTCCTTGGTTTCCTGAGACAAGAGCTCACTATGCATATCCTGGGCTGCTGTGGACTGCTTTAGCTGTTTGGCTTCTACCCTGTAATCCTCCTGCCTCCTGGGAGGTAAGAACTGAGGAGGAATGACCCAAAGATGGGTAAGTCATAGTGCCAGGATTACAGGCATGGGTTCCTGCACCTGGACAATGTAGTTCTGTCCCCTTTGGAAACAAGTTGAATCTGCCAATGGCTGGCTTTTCTCTGTCCCAGATACCTGTCATTAAATAAGCTTTGGAAAAAGGAGGGGCAAACCCTGCAGAACGCAGAGAGAGTGGATTCAATGGAAAAACGGATTTGGCAGGGGCTGCACTTCAGTGGTAGAGCAGGCTTAGAATGTTCTAGGGTTCAAGCCTAGCAACCCTGTCTGTCTTCGTTTGGGTCTCTATTGCTGTGGTAAAACTCCAGGACCAAAAGCAGTTTGGGGAGGGAACGGTTTATTTCATCTTACATCTTGTAGTCCATCAACCCAGGAAGTCAGGGCAACATCACAAGACAGGAACCTGGAGGCAGGAGCTGATGCAGAGGCCATGGAGGGGTGCTGCTCACTGGCTTTCTCCTCCTGGCTTGCTCATCCTGCTTTCCTTAACCCTTCAGCACCTCCCACTTGGGGTTGACACCACTGGCTTTTTTATACACCCAGGGCTATCTGTACAGGGTTGGTACCACCCAGGATGAACAGGCTCTCGCATACCCATTAGCAGTCAAGGATGTGGCACAGGCTTACTCACAGTTCAGTCTGGTGGGGGAATTTTCTCAGTTGGGGTTCCCTCTTCCCAAATGACTCTAGCTTGTATCAGGTCAAAAACTATTCAGCACGGCACCAACCCCCTACCCCCATCATCATCATCATCATCATCATCATCATCATTTATGCTCTGGCCATGCTTAAGCACGCATGTGCATCCCGATTATGGCGGTTCTCAGTTGTTCCTGTCCTGGGCAGTCCTAGATGCTTGTGTTATTGTCACACCTAAGGTTCCACAGTCTTCCTTACGCTGTCTGTCCTGCATTTGCTGCACCTTCCTCTTCGCCTTCTCCCATGCGCTCCTCCAAGCAGTGCTATCTTCAGGTATCTACCATCATTCATTCTCATTACATGGTCGCAGTATCTTAAGCTGTTGCCGTATCCTGCAGTTTACTTCCTTCTGTGGATGGGGATGAATGTGTTGGAGGTGGCTTGTCTCAGGAGGGTTCTAGGTGTCACACGAAGAGACACGCTGCGCAGTGATGACCTTAAGAAACATCTCCCCCGCCGGGCGGTGGTGGCACTCACCTTTAATCCCTACTCGGGAGGCAGAGGCAGGCAGATCTCTGTGAGTTCGAGACCAGCCTGGTCTACAGAGCTAGTTCCAGGACAGGCTCCAAAACCACAGAGAAACTCTGTCTAGAAAAAAAAAAAGAATGAAAAAGAAATATCTCCCCATTTCCACTCCTGGCCATAAAAGAACAAAAGATGGACTTAAAGCTCCACTTTGTTTGAAAGAGAGAGAGAGAGAGAGAGAGAGAGAGAGAGAGAGAGAGAGAGAGAGAAAGTTTTGCTATGGCCTAGAACTCACTATGCAGCCCAGCCTAACTGTGAACACATGTCACTCCATCTTAGCGTCTCAGGTGCTGGAATTACAGGTTTATCACCGCCATTCCCAACTTAAACTTGGATCTTTGAAATCCTTATTTTAAAAAAATCTATATTTTTACTAATTAGCTTTGTGAGCTTTGATAAATTACGCTGAAGGGGTAATCTGTCCATAAATTTTATTCCTATTTTGAGAAAGCGACTGACCATGCTGGAATTAAAGGTATGCATTACCACACCAGGCCCGTGAGGTTTTTTGTTTGTTTGTTTTTGTTTTTGTTTTGATTTGATTTTGTTTTTTTGAGACAGGGTTTCTTTGTATAATTCTGCCTGTCCTGGAACTCTTTCTGTAGACAAGGCTGGCCTCGAACTCACAAGATCCTGCCTCTACCTCCTGAGGGCTGGGATCAAAGGTGGGCACCATCACCCAGCTGAGTTTAGTGGTTAACAAAATTATAGGCACCTTTTATTTCTCTATGCTTTGGGAACCTATCATCACCAGGTATTAGAGGGGCAGGCTAAGAGAATGGACATGGGAATGGGGTGGAGAGGGAAGGAGAGAGAGGGAGGGGGGACATGAGCAGCTTGGGTCTTACAGTGGGGCCATGACGTGTTTTGTTAAATAGTCTCACATAGCCCAGGTTGACCTCAGTCTTCATCCATAGCTAAAACTGGCCTTGAATTCCTGACCCGCCTGCCTCCTGCATGCTGGGATTCTAGGTATGCACTGCCAAGCTCATCTCTGAAGTACTTCCCTTCAACACAAAGCTATAATGTGGAACTCTCTTAGGCTATGATACCATAAGAACTGGCGCTCTTATTTCTTATCCCTCCCATTTGTGTGGCTATGCAAGTGTTTGCTCTTTGCGCTCTCTCTCTCTCTCTCTCTCTCTCTCTCTCTCTCTCTCTCTCTCTCTCTCTCTCTCTCTCTCTCTCTCTCCTGTGTGTGTGTGTGTACACACACGGAGGTTTAAAGCTGACAACCAGCCACTCCTCATGTTGGGCAGGACCTCCAATGGAGCAGGGTTCACTGGTGACTGCTAGTCTAACTAGCCAGCTCGTCCCAGGGATTTCTTGCCACTAGAGTCAGAGCTGTGTTCCCCACACCCACGTGGCTATTAGGGATCCATTAGGGACCCATTCTTGTTCTCACACGTGTGCTGTATCCAGGGGGCCATCTTTCCAGGCCTTTGGTGGCCTGGTCTTGCTATGTAGCCAGCACTGGCCTTCGCCGAGTCAGCCTGAGTTAGGATTGGAGCTGTGTGCTGCCACACCCGGCCCCACCTCTCCACCTGGTCTAATTACAGTGATCCCCAGTGCCACCAGGAGAGCTCATTACAGGGTTTTAAAGTTGGGTCATGCGGATTCTGTGGTTCATGGATCTGACTTCATTGCATGCATATACCCAGCCCTTGAGAGCCACTGCTGGAGGGATGGAAGGGGCTCCAAGGGACAGGGGCCATGTCAATGGGACAAGGTGAGATGTTAGGTCTTCTCCAGGAGGGCCTGTGCCGACTGCTGTTGGCATGCCAGTGAGACAGAGCTAAGTCTTATGTTTCCTCCTAAAGGGATCTGCAAACCTTCCTTTTTTTTTTTTTTTTTTTTTGGGTAGTTTGTGATCACCCTGCACTGTTATTTTCTATTTAGGACTATATTCTGACCAAAACACCTCCACTGTGACCTTTCCCTCATCATCTCTTTAAGGCTTTGGTATCTTCTATGTCAAAAGGCCAGTGCTTCAGCTGATTATATGACTCAGTAGGCAAAGAGGCTCCCAGTTCAACCCCAAGAGCCACATGGTGGGCAGAAGAACCGTCAACTGTCCTCTGATGATGTGCACACACATGCACACATACAAGCACACACATGAAGAACTGTCAGCTGTCCTCTGATGTGCACACACACAACAGAGATTAGAATATATAAAAGCACAGTGCCCATCTTCATTACTTACCTATACACACCCTTCACCTTAAACACAGGGTTGATTAAAAAGCAGCTCTCCTGACCACATCACAGCATTTGTAGATGGCTGCTGGCTTCTAGACTCTGTGGTTGGGCAGGGAATGCATCCAACTCAATGACCACCTGCTATTACCCAGCCGAAAGCTGTTGGGTGAGAGTCAACTACGGCATCCCAGTTGCAAGCCCTCTCCCCCCCCCCCAACATTGTTTATGCGGGCCGTTTCTCGGGACTGTTGGCAAAGGAACAGCTTGGATGGGTGAGGTAATGTCTTCTCTGGGGCCAAGAGCAGGCTTGCTAGGAAACGGCAGGGGGCTCAGCTTAGTCTCCTCACCTGCAACCAAACCCACGTGTGTCCCCTCAGTGTGGGATGTTGCCTGGCACTCACACAAGTGAGGCGGACAGGCCTGTGATTCATAGGGGTGATCTTGACAGTATCGCTCAAATTAATTTTAAGGATTTTTAAGTGTGTATATGTGGGTTTGTGCATGTCTGTAGTACCTATGGGGGCCAGAGGAGGGTGCTGGATCTCCAGAGGCTGGAGTTAGAGGTGGTTGTGAGCCACACAATGTAGGTGCTGGGAACCAAACCTCTGCAATAGCACTTAGGCTCTTGACCTCTGATTCATTTCTCCAGTCCCAAATTCTTTTTTTCAGATAGTAACCCGTCAATCTAATTCTCAACATCTAACATGTCCTTGGTCTGTGAAGTAACCCACCCTGCCTGGCTGGTAGCTTGTGGCCAGTTTGTTTTTCTTAGTTGGAGCAGAGCCACACACTGGAGCTGAAGGTGCCTCATCACACCCAGTTTACTTAGTGATGGAACCCAGGGCTTTGTGCAGATGAGGCAAACTCTACCCTCTGAGCTGTAGCCCAACTCTATCTTTATGTGACGTAGTTGTGATGAGACAACATAACCTGTAAGCCTAGAATGGGAGGTATTTGTCCCTTTAGGAAAGTTTGCTGACTCCTGCAAGATGTCATTTTTCTCTCAGGGAAATGGCTCAAAACCCTGACTACCACAAGGCATCTTCGTGGATGGGTTCGTCCATTGACTTAAACACTAGAAATGATTCATCAGGAATCAGGATGTTCTCTCTTAGTAACTAATTTATATGTATTTGTGTGCATGAAGGAGATCGTGGGGGCAGAGAAGCACCTGAGCCCCTGGGCTTGTAGTAACCATCTGTAGATGGTTGTTGGCTGCCATGTGGGTGCTGGAAACTGAGCCTGGCCCTCTGCAAGATCAAATGTTCTTGTTTTTTAAGACTTATGCTTTTATTATTATTAACATTATGAATACAGTGTTCTACCTGCAGGCCAGAAGAGGGCTCCAGATCTCATTACAGATGGTTGTGAGCCACCCAGTGGTTGCTGGGAATTGAACTCTAACCCACTGAGCCATCTTCCCAGGGCCTGGATGATTGGCAGGGACTGGTATGTGAGAGCTTTTCAGGTGGAGAGCTCAGCTGAGGAAACGGCCGGTGATTAGCATCATGCCACAGCTGAAAGGTTTTCTGGCGGGACAATGCTGACCTGATCTGTTGGGTCTGAGTTTGGTGCCCAGCACCACAAATCGCCGTGAAGCAGCCACCTTCCACCTTGTGAGGACGCCTTCCTGTGGCCTGAACAAACCAGACACGCTGCTCGAACAGAAACAAGTTTTAATTCATTGAAAAGTGCAGCAGTGAACAGGGTAATTTGAAGGGCACTTTCTAAGTGACGAGATGACACAGAGCCGAGGCAGAGTGACTTCCAGAACACGTGGTGCTAAGGAGAGAATTTCCAAGTCCATCGAGCAGAAAGAGCTGGTGAACTAAAGCCCGCAGTGTGCGCCTACCCAGTGGAGCTCAGCTGAGGGCCCTCGGCTTCCTCCTGAGGATTCTGGCCTGTTTTCTTTTGTTTTTTTAAAAAAAAAGAAAAAAAATAGAAAAAACCGCTGTCTGTAGATAGTTGCAAGTTTAAGATTATTTCTCACAGATGAAGGTGTAACCTCCACAGCTACCCTTACTATTTTGTACAAAACCCCTAGCGCTGACAATTCAGAAGGTGTTTGCGACAGTGCCACCTGTCAAACCCAACGACACTAAGCGTGCCCTTTACTTTGTGTCTGAGGGACAGCTTTAAGACATTAAGTCTTTTAAGGCAAAATCCCTGCGTTCCACATTGGTTTTATGGTTCTCTATTTTGAAGACACTGGCAGACACTTCCAAGGGAGACATCAGATTACAAGGCCCTTAGGTGGGAAGCTGTGCACGCTGTGGTCTGTTGGGGTAAACTGAGGTCCACTCCAGTGTCAGCAGGACCGGCACCATGCCCCACCCCCTGGACATGTCACCTAAAGTAAGGGCAGCGAGGTAGAGACACTCGTGGTGGCTCACGCCACTCTGGCTTCACCTGCTTCTAGGCGCTGCCCCGAAACTGAAAGGCGATGGCACCACAGCCCAAGGCCTGGTGAGAGCAGCTGGGTTTGTACTGGGGACAGCTATGGTCACCCTCACTAATGCAGAAGACGGTGTCTGGGATTCAGTTCCCATCCTCTCCCTGTAAAGCGGCCACAGCAGAGCGTCCATCCACTGTCTGTCTCAGTACCACTGCAGTTGCTGGGGTCACATGAGGTAAAGGAATCAAATCCATGGCTACTGCCCCAACATGGCCTCTGGGATCCCAAAAGTGGCTTCTAGCTGTGTGTTCCAAGTGTTTAAAGCTGGGCAGAGGCTGTGTAAAGCTAAAATCACGTACTGCCTACGCAGATCAGGTGAAAACCACACGTCTCCCTTCTCCTCTGCTGCCCTACCAGCACTCGGCCCCACTGCGGAAATGTCAGAGTGGAATTGGTCTTCGAGCTAAGGAACAGGAGGATGCAGTTCTGGGCAGCAAGGAACCTTGGACAGGGAACACCGACTGAACCCTAGTTGGTCAAGACTCTGGAGACTCAAGAGCTTACATAGGGGGGCGGGGGCAGGTGGGACAAAGCAGCTGGTCCTTCACACCAGCCCTGAGTCACCCACTATGTTAAATGAGAAAGGCAGCTAACTGCAGCCGGTCACAATGACATCTTGCGGCACTGACACTTGAGAACCCCTGGACAGGCACTTCTCTGTGCAGCCCTTCAACCTGCTCGGCCAAGCCTGCTCTGCGCTGGTCTCTGGCACTCATGAAGCATGCTAGCCCTTCCCTTTGGCGTGCCTTCTCTCTGGGGCTTCTGAGCACGCAGCATGGTTGGAGCCACTGAGGAGCTGATGGCTCCGAGAGCTAGGGGGATTCACCTTTAACCCTACACAGCCTCCGGCTGCACCAGCATAGCCCAGGGTTCCAGCAGAACAGAGTAGAGCTTGGGTGACAAGGGGCATGTTTACCACGACCATGTTGTGGACACCACTTCTCCACAGACAGTTCTTTGCAGGGCTGTGTGTGTTTGATGGTGAGGCTCAGTCTGAGATGCTATACAGGGCTGTAGATTTGGGGCTAGCCACATACCAAAAGGCCTTTTCTTTCTGCCCTAAAGTATTGCCATTTATCTGAACAGTTTGACAAATTCAGACTTGACCACGTGGGAGGTCATCACACATTGTGCCCAACCGAGATGAAGGGACATGGAGAGGACAAAGACCTCAGGAGTGTTGGTTGTCATCTGAAGGAAGAGACAGAGTCAGCCGCTTCAACACAGGGTTGGAGTCACAGTACTGGAAGTCAGCTGACCAGTGGGGGGATTTTTCAAATAGGACTTGAACAGCCAGGCCAGAGCACTTCCAGGCATGGCTCCTACTGCAACCACTTCACGAGAAAGGGATGTGTGAGGATCCAACGCAGAGCTGGCACGGTCCCTACAGAGGGTGCTTCGAGAACCTTCTCGTTCTGACGCTGCCGTGATTGCTGAACATGAGACGCAGGTCAAACCTGTATCTGAGGGAAGGAAAAGGATAACACGTGAACTCTAGCTAGCCATGGGGACTTTGTGGCACACTCTCCAGCAGAGTGGGCAAGAGGGGCTGACACACTACAAGGAGCTAGTCGGAGGAGGCTGTAATCTAAAGGTGGTTTCTGAAGGTGAGAATATTTCCGCACAAACTGTGAGTTGAGAGAACAAGGTTAATGGTAAAAAGCAGGAGGTTCTTAAAAAAAAAAATTGCTATACAGCCCTAGCCGGCCTGGAAATCCTACTCAGACTAGGCTGTTCTCAGACTCACAGAGCTGCTGCCTCGTCTCGAGTGCTGGGACTAAAGGCAGGTGGTTAAGGGAGGAACGGCGAATTCTAATGTAGAAAGGATCCAGGTGGCTGCACTGACCCTCAGAGTTCCACTGCAGGTTCACGGTCTCCTCCTCTTTAGATCACCGGCACTTAAGAGCACACGGCACATGGACCTCAGATGCAGGCCTGAGCCTGCCTCATGAAGCTAAACAACTCCAAATGTCTCTGGTCACCAAACACAGGCATTCATGGAAACTGTATGGACGCTCAAAGCACAGGCTCAACGGGAACAGTTAGGACTCTGGATATAAAGAGCACAGACTGGCCAGAGATGGGCTTTCCATGCTGAGCAGAAACACACTGCGTGGAATTCACGCTGGCTCCTGCTTGTGGCCAGTTTCTGCAGCAACGCGTTATAAGGAGCCAGATGACAGGCACAGACTGAGGAGCATTTGGCCACAGACAGTGTGTGATGGACGTGTGTGACTGGGTTCCACAGCTGTGCCTACAGGATCTAGCCCGATGACCCTACTGCAGAGGACTCTGTAAAACCAAATGTTTGGTAGGAAAGAATAACCTGGGATGATAAGTTAAAAACACACTCGGTTGGTGTTTACATAGCTCAGGTCAATAGGAGCACACAAAGCCAGCGTCTTCCTTATTATATAAATATGCATCCGGAGTGAGTTATAAAGACTGCTTTGTGTTAAACAGTGCTGGGGAAGCAGGGCCATGCTGCATCCATTCTTCTGAGGGACCCTGGGCAAATCGTGCGTCTCGTTAACTTCCTGACGTGAAATGTGTGTGTGGGGTCTGAGGGCTCTCTGGAAAGCAGATAATGACCCAGAAGAAACAAGACAGCACCACAGCCACCCTGCTCTGGCCGGCCAGACGCTGCGGCAGCTCTGTGTTCCAGCAGCAGAGTCACTGTGGGTGGTGGCCATGCATCATAACCCCAGAGAGTCCTTCCCTCTCCTTTCAAGGGTTCAATTCCCAGAGCCAGCCAAAGAACATATGGTTTAAAGTATTAAGTTCATTTGGATGGCTATGTCATTCTGAGCTGATGTCTGTGACTTTTGAGAGGGTGGAGGCCGGACAGTGAAAATGGCTGGGCAGCCTTACTACACCCATTTGTTTATGCTAGATAAGATGGCATTGTCTCTTTATACAGTTGCCTAGCTATTTAAACTCATTTCTCTCTCTCTCTCTCTCTCTCTCTCTCTCTCTCTCTCTCTCTCTCTCTCTCCCCCTTCATCTTAGCAAGGCATGGTGGTGCACCTTTAATCCCAGAAGCACCCAGCGTGGCTAAGACAGAGAGACCTGTCTCTAAACAAAACAAAAAGCTAAGCTGGGGCTTGAACTGAGGGCTCTCTGAGTGCGGCGGTCCTGTCGGGGCAGTCTGGGGTCTGTTTCTGGCTGTGTGTGCCGGGTAACGGCCCACAATCCACTTTCTCTATGCATGTTCGTTCATCTCTGACATGGAGAGCAGATGAAGGCAATGAGAAGAAGGAAGAGTCAGTCACACCTCACCGTACGTCACTGCTTATGAGAGCTGAAACTATCCTTTCCCAGAGACATGCTGATTTAATCATTATAACCCTAAAGCATAAAATCACAGCATGCTTCTTGCTGATGCAGCGTGAATGCATGGGCTGCAGCAGTCAGTGTTCTGCAGACACAGTACTGTAGAAGGTTCCAGTGTGTGAGGCACACACGACTTTACAGGTAAGGACTGCCATTCACATTTAACATGCCGCAGTGGGTTTACATTCAGAACGCATCTCAGTTCATATCTGTTTTCAGCCGTGTTTCATACACTGGATTTCTAAGGAATAAAGCGGTCTGCTCTTTAAGTGCTAGGATCAGGGTAGCACTAGGCCAGAGCTGACCAGTGCGACCAAGCAGAGCTCAGCTTGTGGACTCAGCAGCCACCAGTAGCAGAGAGCCAAGTCCCAAGAAGTTTATGTTCCCAGCATAACAAGCCGACACAGCAAGAACACAGGATTCCCTCAAAAAGCAGAAAAATAAACACAGCTCAAAGTGTGTATGTGGGGGGAGTCAACAGCCTCCCTTTGTCTTCCAGAAGAGCAGGACCTCTAGGGACAGCACGGGGACACTTACCCCGGATCAAAAACCCCTGGAGTGCGACAGGTTGGCCCCGAACAGGACTGGAGCATCATCAAGCGATAGTTCATCTTCCCCAAAAGCTCAGGGTCTATAGTTTTAGCAATGTTGGTGATTTGGTCTGGGTCTGCAGTTATATTATAGACTTCTACGAACACCTAGGGAAGAAAGGAAGGAGCAAAGGAAAAAAACTAAAGGTTATATTGAGAATATTCCTAAGGCAATTATTTCTAAATGGAAAGGGAAGATACAGAAAAACCAAGGCCCATCCATCAGGTGGGCTAAGGCTTCAAGATCCACACATTCGCATACTGTTGGGGTTCACCTGCACTGGACACACAGCCCATGATGAACTGTGGTCACCTGTCCACCACACACTCTAGAAGTGAACACGAGGTGAGCCCTCGATGGCCTGGCCTCAGTACCCAGACAGTATTGCAGGTACTCGGTGATGGCAGTGCGGAAAGCCATGTTTGCCTCAGAACCTAGGGGTTCAAGTGAGGATAGAGGAGAGAACTGTGCTGACTTCTGGCCCCTGAATCATTTCCTATTTTAAAGAGTAGTTGGGGCTATTTCTTGCCAGCGGGGAAGGCTACAGCTGTATTGTCTACGGCAGCATTATCTCTAACGTAGACTGTCTGGCATCAGGGCCTCCCTCTCATCCGCATATGTTCTCCAGGACATGCGAGGTGAACGCTGCCCTCAGTCTACCGTGCAATGGTACCAAACAGATAAACATGGGGAAGGCCAGCTCAGCTCAAGCGAAGACTGTGCTGCTGAGCTGCCAGGAAGGGGCAGTCCCCTTCTGAAGAAGGCAGTGAGCATTTACTTCCTACGGTAAGAGGGGGCCAGACTGGGTATGCAAGCACCTGCTGAGCTCAGTGTGACTGCAAGGCCCGGTGTCCTCGGGACCCTTCAGGGATCCGCAGTTATCAGTGTGGCCAAGTCCCGTCTTCTCCCAAGGATGGCCCTTCTGGGCCTGTGTCCCCCACTCTAATAACAGACAGCATTGGCTTGTGCTATGTGAGCCAAGGGGGCTTCCGGGTATGTCAGCTGCTGGCCAGCCTGCTGGGAATGTCCCGGTTCCTCTCTGTAGACGCTCGAGTGCTCACTTTTAGCCCACAGACCAGGCGTGTGTCATTCTGAGAAAGTCAGCTGTGCACTTAAAGAGTAGGGGCTGCGGGAGTGGTGAGGAAGAGAAGGCTCCATTGAGAAGAGTCAGAGAATGAAGCCTGTCTGTATAGGACTGTCTTGAGACTGCAGAGAAGAAACTCACCTTGCCTGGGTAGTGCTGGGACCGATCAATGCCACCAGGCCCAAGTCCCCCTTACCTCCTGGTCGTCAAACTCGCAATACTGCAGGTTCCACAGTGATGACAGCGTCCTCACACAAGCATAGGTGTTGTTGTAGGCGTCTTCACACACACAGTCTGGGAAACATTGCTGGGGGAAGTTTACAAGTTAAATGAGGATCGCTCTGACAGGAACAGAATCTCATGGCTGAAGCTAGTCACCAGGGAGGGAACCAGATATCAAATGAATCTCTCTGAAGGACGATCTGAAACGATCATCCTGGGGTGAGAAGAAAAATGCAGAGTGCCCCGAGATCTCAGTGCTACAAAGGACCAAACCCCATGTTCTCCACAGGCTCTGCCAGTCCACAGTGGGCTGTGTTGTGTTTTTACACACACACATTTTAGAAGAGCCCCCCCCCCCCAACCAGGGCCCTTGCTGGCCTGAACTAGAAATCCACTAGTCTCTGCCTTCCAAGACCTAGGATGATAGGATTGTGTGCCTGCACTGGGCTGGGTCCTTTACTTAGAACACTGAGTGACAGGAGACCCAAGGCTCAGTTCCCCAAAGCCAGTCAATGTGGCAGTTACATCTGTGTGACCTGCGGGGTTGCCGCCAGTGTAAGGCATGTGATGGCACACGGGGCAAACCCCATGTCTCCATCAGTCCTGACAGTGTGCTGTGGGGAGTGGGTAAGGTGAGGGGGGTGGGGCCTGATGCCAGGACCAGCCAAAGGGCATCAGTCGGGTGGAGAGAAAGCTGCAGTCCAAGACAAGCTCTACTCACAGACACTCCAGGACTCAAGGAAGGGCAGGTCGGGTCAGTGATGTTACGGCCTTCTCCTTGGTATTCCACCAGGACATCTGACCTCCAGGTTAAGTTGCTGGCTCCTTTCTAGGAAAAAGAGCGGAGGTGGTTTCTGCGAGGCACGGCTCTCACTGTGCTGCCTGCGGGGCCTTTGGACAGGAGTGAAGAGCGTGGACGCCGATGGAAGCCACCACTGTCATTTCTGGGATTTACAGTCTATAAAGGGACTTAGAATGTTTTATAGTCCTCTACAGGGCAGTAGTGAAGCAGGCTGAATAAAAGCCGGTAGCTAACAAGAGCTGACGGTGGTCCAGGCTGCTCCAAACCAGGGTCCGTGTGAACAGTGCCTAGCAGAGAGGAATAGTGCCTAGGCGTGCAGGCCTGAGAGGGACGGGCAGTGTGCAGTGCAGATCCTGAGTACCACCCACATGTCACGTGCATCCCATATTGCATATTAGCCGTGTGGAGAGAGGCTGCAGCATTTGAAAAACACATTTGAGGCAGACATATGAATACTGGAGAAGGCAGGCTCTAGAACAGGACAAAGTGTGAGATCAAAAGCAGATGACTTCAGGAATTAGGATAGCAGAGAACATGGAAATAGGTGGGTCATGAACCCCAGCTTCCAAGAGGAGGAAGCAGGAACAGGTTGGGGTGGACAGCCAGGGTCTAAATGCCAGGAGGCCCCAAGCAGCAGGCAAGCGGGCCCAGGGGACAAGCCTGCAGCACCAGTTACTTGGGAGGCTGAGGCACAAGAAATGACTGAGCCTAGTTTGATCACTGGGCAACATACTGAGACCCGACTCTGCACAGTAAGAGGCAGGAGATGGTTAGGGAGGGCAGAGTAAGGCCGCACTGAGTCTGACTGGACCTGCCTTCGGCCTTTTCCTGTTCATCTCTAGATCCTGTCCTTGGCTAATATGGTTCTAACATCAGCAACAATAAATGTAAGCCTTTTAAATCAGGGAAGAGCAGTTCAGGTTTTAGCAAGTCTACGGTCATCCCTGGTGTCAGTTGGAAACCATGGACCATTGAAGCTGGAAGCCCTAGAGGGGTGGGTGCTAGCCTGTACTGAAGCTGGAAGTCCTGGGGGGAATGGGTGCTAGCCTGTACTGAAGCTGTAAGTCCTGGGGGGAATGGGTGCTAACCTGTACTGAAGCTGGAAGTCCTGGGGGGAATGGGTGCTAACCTGTACTGAAGCTGGAAGTCCTGGGGGGAATGGGTGCTAGCCTGTGCTGAAGCTGGAAGCCCTAGGGAAGTGGGTGCTAGCCTGTACTGAAGCTGGAAGCCCTAGGGAAGTGGGTGCTAGCCTGTGCTGAAGCTGGAAGCCCTAGGGAAGTGGGTGCTAGCCTGTGCTGAAGCTGGAAGTCCTGGGGGGAATGGGTGCTAGCCTGTACTGAAGCTGGAAGTCCTGGGGGGAATGGGTGCTAGCCTGTACTGAAGCTGGAAGCCCTAGAGGGGTGGGTGCTAGCCTGTACTGAAGCTGGAAGTCCTGGGGGGAATGGGTGCTAGCCTGTACTGAAGCTGGAAGTCCTGGGGGGAATGGGTGCTAGCCTGTACTGAAGCTGGAAGCCCTAGAGGGGTGGGTGCTAGCCTGTACTGAAGCTGGAAGTCCTGGGGGGAATGGGTGCTAGCCTGTACTGAAGCTGGAAGTCCTGGGGGGAATGGGTGCTAGCCTGTACTGAAGCTGGAAGCCCTAGGGAAGTGGGTGCTAGCCTGTACTGAAGCTGGAAGCCCTAGGGAAGTGGGTGCTAGCCTGTGCTGAAGCTGGAAGCCCTAGGGAAGTGGGTGCTAGCCTGTACTGAAGCTGGAAGTCCTGGGGGGAATGGGTGCTAGCCTGTACTGAAGCTGGAAGCCCTAGGGAAGTGGGTGCTAGCCTGTACTGAAGCTGGAAGCCCTAGGGAAGTGGGTGCTAGCCTGTACTGAAGCTGGAAGCCCTAGAGGGGTGGGTGCTAGCCTGTACTGAAGCTGGAAGTCCTGGGGGGAATGGGTGCTAGCCTGTACTGAAGCTGGAAGCCCTAGGGAAGTGGGTGCTAGCCTGTACTGAAGCTGGAAGCCCTAGGGAAGTGGGTGCTAGCCTGTACTGAAGCTGGAAGTCCTAGAGGGGTGGGTGCTAGCCTGTACTGAAGCTGGAAGTCCTGGGGGGAATGGGTGCTAGCCTGTACTGAAGCTGGAAGCCCTAGGGAAGTGGGTGCTAGCCTGTGCTGAAGCTGGAAGCCCTAGGGAAGTGGGTGCTAGCCTGTACTGAAGCTGGAAGCCCTAGGGAAGTGGGTGCTAGCCTGTACTGAAGCTGGAAGCCCTGGGGAAGTGGGTGCTAGCCTGTACTGAAGCTGGAAGCCCTGGGGAAGTGGGTGCTAGCCTGTACTGAAGCTGGAAGCCCTGGGGAAGTGGGTGCCAGCCTGTGCTGAAGCTGGAAGTCCTGGGGGGAATGGGTGCTAGCCTGTACTGAAGCTGGAAGCCCTAGGGAAGTGGGTGCTAGCCTGTGCATGGCCTTGAATGCCAGGAAAGGGAGAGTCGGTGATGAGGATTACTTAACTCATGGCTACACTCAAACCTGAGCAAAACTGTGCAGGTCCAGGTTTCAAATTATGAGTCACTGGAGACTGCAGAAGTGCCCCTTCTTCCTTGTTCATGCTGCCAGAGCTGGGGAGAGCTTATCTGTCATGCGTGGGTAGACCTGAGTCCCACACTTATGTGTCACGTGTCCAGAGGACCAGGTTATGGCCCATGCCAATTAAATCAGCAGCTCTCATGGAGGGGGGCCCAACACTAGGAGCTCATTTCCCTAGGTGACTCTAACGGGGACCAGGGTGAGACTCAGTGTCCAAATAATACCCCACGAGACATCTCCCAGGGCACCCGAGGCAGCTAGTATTCGGTTGGGAGTCATGCCCTATGCTCCTCAGACCAGGAACAAAGAGAAAAGACGCCTACTTGTGCCCCCTTTGTGCAGACTTGCAGAAAAGAGCAGAAGAAACTCCCCAGACATCCCTGTCAGTTTGCAGAAATCTGTAAGAAGCATCAAGAGGTGGAAGAGAACATTTGGGAAAGAAGTTAAATGACAGAGCTAGAGCCCCAGATACTAACGGAGGAGAAACAGACAGCCGGGTGATGGAGTCAGGTAATGGAGGATCAGGTAGCTGAGAACAATATGGATCCATCTTGCAAACAACACAGAATTCTCAAAAAGCCCAGACAGATCCACTGCAGAATCGTGTGTGTGTGCATGTGTGTGATGCTCAGAGCAAGGTCAAAACTAGCATGTTTAAGGTGACATACATAACCAGCATGGGAACAACGAGGAGTGTCAACATGCATAGATTTCCCCTGATTCTTTTATTTCTCCTACCCCTCCTGTCCCCCCCTACCCCCCCGCCTCGCCCTTTGACGCTGGAGAACGAGCCCAAGGCCTTATATGCTGTGCAAGTGCTCCACCATGAGCCGCGTCCGCAATCCTGCCAATCTGCGATCTCTCCACCCACACTCGGGGGCAGTAAACTAGCCGGACAGTTATTTCCCCGGCCCTCGTAAATAGTGTACCAGCGCCCTCCATGCCTCGGACTTCTGAGAGAGTGGGCATTAATTAATTAATTAGTCTTTGCCACTCTGAGGTGACACAGACCTCCTTACTTCAGCCTCTGTTTGATGACAGTGAGGTGACCACAGTGACCTGGGCCATTGCTCCGTTTCATAGGTGGCTGGTTACTCAGAGCTCTCTGGTTTATCTCTATTGGGATGTCAACCTCTCTTTCTAAGCCCTCACATGCCATCAACTGTCATCCTGGACGGAACCTGGATGTCCATGGAGGGGAGGGGAGAGAATGCAGAAAGCGGAGATGACAAGTGGTCCGTCCCGTCAGTCAGCCAGGTTTTTTTTTGTTTTTTGTTTTTTGTTTTTTGAGACAGGGTTTCTCTGTGTAGCCCTGGATATCTTGGAACTCATTCTGTAGACCAGGCAGGCCTCAAACTTATAGCGATTCATCTGCCTCTGCTTCCCAAGTGTTGGGATTGAAGGTGTGTGCCACCACCACCCAATGTCATCTTTCCTTTAGGAAGCATCTTCCCACCACATGGCGAGAGACAAATCCTGTCCTTTGACTACCAGGTTTAGGAATTTTACTTTGTCTACTGGGTTTCCTCAGAGCTTGGGCTCTGTTGATTGTACTCACCAGAATGGGTACTAAGGACACTCCATCCATCTGTGTCTTATTCAGGTCATAGCCAGCAAGGTCTAGGATCGTGGGGCCCAAGTCAATATTCGAGACCAGCATCTGATGAGCAAAGAAAACAGGATGGGACACAGCTGGTCTCATCTTCCCTTTCCCTCTAATAAACCCGAGTCGCCCACCAGAAATCCACGGCGCCATCGCTTTCCCAGAACCCAGTTCCAGACACTCAACTGCAGCTTAAACACGAGCTTATCAGGTGCACAGGCGGATGCACCGGGGAGCCGTGCACTCATCTTACCTCACGGTTACTAGAGACCATCTGAAACACTCCTGCAGTCTCCTCACGACTCATGGGAGCACTGTTGACTACTGCAGCAACCTGACATTCACAGTCGCTCACTAGACTTGATTTATGTATTTTACGTACGTGTTTTTGCCTGTACAGATGTAAATGCACCACAAGCATGCAGTGCCCAGTCAGAAGAGGGCCAGGTGTTGTTCTTCTAAGACAGTTTTTTACTGGCCTGGGGTTTACAGCAAGCCTTAGAGAGCCTTTGGGTCCCCACCTCCCGCCTCCTCTGTGCTGAGATCACAGGCTTTTCTATGTGGATTCTGAGGAGCAAACTCAGGTCCTCGTATCTATGTGTGGCTTAGCCTACAGAGTGAGCTCCAGGGCAGAGAGACCTTGTCTCAAAAATAGTCCCTGAGAAGCCAGGCCCAGTGGTGCACATCTTTAATCCCAGCAAATGTAAGGCTGAGACAGGCGGATCTCTGGGAGACAGAGACCTGGTTGGTCTACAGAGTGGGTTCTAGGACAGCCAGAAATACATAGCGAGAGCCTGTCTTAAGGCAACAAGGCAAACAGCTCCCAAGGACCTCAATTGGGGCTGTCCTCTGGCCATGCGCACATTCTCAAGTGCACGCACACCCATAATAGTCTTTGAAACTAGGAAGGAAACTTCATTTTAGGCAGTCAAACATGGAGATTAGAAAAATCAATTAACTGTCATTTTTAATTTAAAACCAAACCAGAAGGGCCTGTATGAAAAGCGGGGCTCAGATTTCCTGGTAGCTGGGAGAGCCAGGGATGCGCAAGCTGGTGCTGAATACATCAGCGCGCCCGGCAGATGTCGTGGGCTACCACGTCACGGAGACACCTCAGGGAGCAGCAATCCATATGTCACCAAGAAAGCTCACCAGAGCTGTCCCCAGAGATTCCTGCCAGACCCCTGGGTGAACCGAGCAGCTGGGCTCACAGTTGGTAAGTCTGCCTATAACAATGGAAGAGATCAGCATAGGAGGGAACATAAGCCCCTGAGCTGTCCCATAGGCCACGGGGCAGTCAATGCAGGGTGTAAGAGAAACTGTAAATACCAAGCAATAAAAATCCAAAGGAAAACGGTGACTGCCAGTCTCTCTCTCACACACAAAAACAACTCACTTTTAATTCCAGAGCTGCATGATGGGACACTTCCTAATGGACTTCTGCTCAGTGGCAAGGCCTGTCAGTTCCAGTACAAATCACTACAATTTGGCTTAAGTACCACAAGCATACATGTGTTCCCATATACACACAATCACTGTGTCCTCTCTAAATAGGACATGATTTTTTCCTATGAAGTAGATGGTTTCAAGAGATCCAGAGACTTCTTGGGTACCGGTTATGAGCAGAGAATTAACTGAATCTGCCATTGGTCTCACAAGTGTATAGTTAGCTCTGAAAGAAATACAATCCTGCAAAATCACTGAAAACAAGGGGATGTGCTCTCAGAACACGGTCAGGTTTCCAGACACTTAGCTCTGATATTAAACAACCATGTAGGACTACATAAGGCAAGTCACACAGCACCTCAGAAGGCACCAAGGGTTCATTTGGCAAAAGAGCTTGGAGTCTATGAGAGTCTAGCGCCACCAAAGCTAAGGGGCAGCATTGGATCTGCCTTTAGCTTCTCTAGGTAGGAAGAGGCCCAGGGTGTCAGCCAGTAGAGATGAAGGTAGCTGGAGAGATGGCTCAATGGCTAAGAGGCTAAGAGCACTTGCTGCTCTCCCAGCGAGCTTGAGTTCAGTTCCCAGTACCCATGCTGGGCGGCTCACAACTGCCTCTAGCTCTAGTTCTAGGGCACTGGTTCTCAACTGTCCTCACGCTGGGACCATTGAGTACCATCCTCATGTTGTGGGGACCCCAACCATAAAACTATTTTGTTGCTACTTCATAATTATAATTTTGTTGTTGTTATGAATTATAATATAAATATCTGATACGCAGGATATCTGTTATGCAACCCCCAAAGGGGTCATAAGTTGAGAATTGCTGTTCCAACACTGTCCTGGCCTTTGTGGGTACTGCACGCATGCACGCGCTCACACACACACACACAGAGGAAACCTAACACCCTCCCTATCTGAGGACCAGGGAGAACAGGACTTTGTCAGGGTCTTAGAGCTAACGGGTAGCCTCCTGACTTCTAATCAGATCTACCTCCTTTGGGCCAGAGCAGTTTTGAAATCGTTCCTTTTCTAAAGCTTCCTTGAGGAACTGCTACTGCAGAATCTAGACCTAGACTGATGTCTCGCCGGAGGAGAAAAATCGGTCAACTTTGGCTCTGACAAACACACTCTATCCCTGCTTCTGAGTAGTGACAGGTAGCTCAGGCCATAGATCAAACAGAGCCACTGGCTGTTTGGTGATTGCCAACACACAGTAATGCTCCCTGACGTTCTTTTTATTTGAAGACTTTTAAAATCTCATGTGTATGAGTGTCATGCAGACATGCCTGCACATATATGTGAGTACCATGTGTATGCCTGGTGCCAAGGACCCCAGAAGATGGTGCCATCAGATCCCCAACACTGAGCATAAGCCTTCATGTGGGTTCTGGGGGTAGAATTGTGCTGTCTGCCAGGGCAGCCCCTGCTCTGAACTGCTGAGCTCCTCTCTAGGCCCCCCACCCCGCTCCCCGGCAGTTCACACTTCTACTGCACACCTGTCAGCCCAGCGAGTGTGACAAAACCCCATGTGACAACAGACACAGCTCTTCTCAGTCCTGTCTCTACTTACTACAAATCCATCTTAACAGTGTGTGTGGACCCCACTGTATCTGAGCATGAGGTATGACCAGTGTGGGTGAGCCCAGTGCATGTGAGCGTGAGGTATGACCAGTGTGGGTGAGCCCAGTGCATGTGGAATGTAAGGTATTATATTCTCAGTAGGGGACCACAGAGGAACAAGCAGTAAACTCAACAGGATGTGAAGCCAGCTGAGAGTGGATGAAGGTATAGAGAGGTATGGATGCCAGGCAAGGGAAAGTGATAAGACCCTTCCTAGGGGAATCCCACTCCAGAGCCTTTAAAGACAAGCGGGCTGGGGAGCTGAGGTGGGCATTCAGCAGCCAGTTGTGCCAAAGACGAGGAGAGGTACGGTTTCCTTGAGAAGGGGAAAGTGGTCCGCACAAATGCTGCCACCTCTCTTGCCTGCGCTAACGTCTTTGCTTACCCACTGTTCTGCTCAGAGTGCTGGATCCACGGACCATGTGACTCCACTCTCCTCAACATCTAGGTCTCTGCTTCAATGCCCAGAGGCCTCTCCTGGCTAAAGTTTCCTGTCTTCTCAGATGCAAGGATTTAAGAATTTATCTTCCCTGGCTGCTTCTTGCTATGCCCAGGACTTCAGGCAGGCAACGCCGTCATAAAAATGTACCGAGTAGCCGGGCGGTGGTGGCGCACGCCTTTAATCCCAGCACTCAGGAGGCAGAGGCAGGCGGATCTCTGTGAGTTCGAGACCAGCCTGGTCTACAGAGCTAGTTCCAGGACAGGCTCCAAAGCCACAGAGAAACCCTGTCTCGAAAATCAAAAAAAAAAAAAAAAAAAAAAAAAGAAAATGTACCGAGTAAATACCATTGCCAGTGCACGGACTCTGAGTCACACCGTGAATTGCAAGGCAGGGCTCTGCTACTTATTAACTCATGTGAGCTCAGATAATTCCCTTGACCCTTTAGTTCCTTCCTTGATGGGATGGGGTAAGAGGGCATGATCTCACGGGTCCATTCACACAGCACTCAGAACTCCACATGTCGATATGATATAGCTCTGATGATGAACCAGACACCATTTAAATGCTTAGAAGAGGCACGGTTTCGGATTTGAATATTTGCTTGGCAGAGCAAGCTGATGAAAAGAAGGAACAGTTTGTTCCTCCCCAGCTGATGGGCACATTTCACTCTGCTCCCATTCAGTTTCTTTCCCACAGAATACAAGAAGTGCACATCCTGCTGAGAAAGAACCGGCACTCAGGTCAAATGCCATCCTTAAGATCTACTGACCTACCCAGCTTGCCTCCTTTGAGAGGAGTGGCCTGACCAGAAAGGGCCAACACTTGTAGTGGAACAGAGGTCTTGATGAGAGCAAATGTAGCACAAATGATGGTTGTGAAGGCCGGTCTACCTTTCTGGGAGCAACTTAACAGTGCTGCACCATGGATGTGGCAACAGGAAGTAGGTCAAAGGTGGGAAGAAAGCGAGGTGAGCATCAGCACCCACCACTACCACCACTGCATACAGGCCAGACCTCCCACATACCCGTAAGTTCGAGTCCTCTGGAAACCCATCTTACAATTTTAGCTTTATGTGTCTGTTCATTTTCTCTGGTCCCAGAGCTTAGGTGACAACGTGAAATCAAGAAGAGAGAAGACATAGCTGGGAGAACCTACTGCCATCTCCTGACCACTAGAGAGACGTGTTCAGGATCAAGGTGGCCACCACCTCTAGGAACAAAGAGTCCCAGTGAGATGGGTTGGTAAAGGACACTGGCCAATGGAAGCCACAGAATGTGCTGCACATTACAGGCCAGAAGGGGACAGAGCAAACAAGCTTAGCAAGGAAAAGAAAGTGCCTGAGAGTGTGCTCTCCTGCGTGTAGACTCATGAAACCGGGAAGAAGGATTCTGGGAGTTCAGGAAGTGACATGATTCCCAAGCCCCTCCCCTTTTATATTAACAAGCAGCAACAATCGATAGAATGGAGCAGACTCCTTGGTGGAGCTTCTAGCTGCAGAGGGCCCCAGCGAAGTGTCTCTTATCACTCACCGCCCATTCTGGGATAGGCTTTCCACACTCACCGCCCATTCTGGGATAGACTTTCCAGTGATTAAGCCCCTGTGCCATCTCTAAGGAGCCCCAGCAAATCACTGACTCATGAGCTTCGCCAGGTGGAGCCACGGCTTTGGTTTCCCATTGGTGCCCTAACTGGGGTGGATGGGCATTTGTTCACAGCCCCTCACTACACTCAGTGAGGTCAGCCCAGCAGCAGATGCCCGGGGAGTCCCACGTGCAAAGCTTGCGGTGTTCTGCTGTACCACGAGGGCCCACACCAGGTCTCAATCCACACTGAAAGGGCAATGAAAAGTGGGTGCTGGGTGTCTGTTCTATACCGCAGGCCAATCACAATCCTTCCTTCATGACCTCACAGGGTGGACTGTGCTGGCGGTCAGCACTTAGTGCTTGCCAGGAAAGCGTGAGGACCAGATTTCACATCTCTGGAGCCAAGGTGGGTGTGCAACCTGACTTCCACTCCAGCTTTGGAAGGTGGAGACGGAGCAGAGCAGGCTGGGTAGCAAAACTAGCTTCATCAGTGGGGTCTGAGTTTGACTGACAGCCTGCCCCAATGAATATGGTGGGAGAGCAATCAAGAATACAATGGAAGACTGATCAAGGATGATTACAGATATCAACCTTGGGCCTCTACATGTATGCATATACATGTGCATGCATACACATATGCATGTACTGCCCATGTGTACACACACACAGAAAAACACACACATTCACACATGCTGTGAGACAATGGTCTTCTATTGTTTTAATAAAATGTTGATTGGCCAGCAGCCAGACAGGAAGTATAGGCGGGGCAACCAGGCAGGAAGTAGAGATGGGGGCTGGTGTGGGAGAACTGTCTGTATTCTGTCAATTATATTTTAAATAAATGCCAGTTGGCCAGTAGTCAGGCAGAAGTAGAGGCAGGGCAACCAGGCAGGAAGTAGAGACGGGTCAATGAGAAGAGGAGAATTCTGGGAAGAAGGAAGCCCATTCCTCTGCAGTCCTGATCCGAACACAGAAGAAGCAAGATATGACTGCCTTGCTGAAAAAGGTACTGAGCCATGTGGCTAACACAGATAAGAATAATGGGTTAATAATGGGCTATATAAGTTATAAGAGTTAATAAGAAGCCTGAGCTAATGGGCCAATCAGTTTATAACGAATGTAGACCTCCGTGTGATTTCTTTGGGACTTAACAACTGTGGGAACTGGACAGGACAGAAACTCGAACAACAAGGGCGACAAGAACAGGAGAATTCTGGGAAGAGGAAAAAGTCAGACTGCAGTCGTCATCCAGATGCAGAGGAAGCAAGATGAGGATGCCTCATTGATAAAGGTACCAAGCCACGTGGCTAATACAGACTAGAATTATGGGCTAATATAAATTATAAGAGTTAATAATCAGCCTAAGCTAATAGGCCAACCAGTTTATGATTAATGTAGACCTCTGTGTATTTCTTTGAGATTGAATGGCTGCGGGACCACGCAGGACAGAAACCTCTGTCAACACACACATGAAAACTGGAAAGAAATAAACCACACAATTTCCGACGGTGACTCTCATGAGAATCTCGAGGGCCGGAAGTAAATCCTGAAATGAACCAAAGCTGTGCACGCTGATATGACATACACACATGGCGGTGGACAGCTGGGGGGAGAGAAGAGCCCCACTTTCCAAGGTTCCCAAGGGCAGAAGAGCATTCCCAGGAGTGACTGCCGACTTTTCAAGGCGAGTACGACCTCCACACAGGGTTGGCTGTAGTCAGGCACCTACCTTGCTTGTCTGGTTTGGTTTGATTCCAGGCCCTCGAACCAGCAGTGGAACTTTGATATCAAACTCATACAGCTGTCTTTTGTCTATTGGCAAAGAGAACTGCCCTGCAACAAAACACACAAGGTCAATGCAGAGCCAGGACGCTGGCAGCACACATACCTTCTGAGCCACTGAGAAACCTGAAAAGATGCTGTTTTAAGATCTATGTGTTGCATGAGCATTTGTGTGTGATTATGTGTGTATCTGTGTGAAAGTATGCTGCATGTGTGCATGCCCTTGAAGGCTGAAGGAGATGCTGGATCTCCAGGAGCTGGAGTTACAGGTCACCTGACATGGGTCTGGGGACTGAGCTCAGGTCCTCCGGAAGCACTCCACTTAACCACTGAGCTGCCTCTCCAACCCCTTAATTCTAGTTTTATAATACAAAGCTTAACTTGCCTGGGGTCCTTTTCAGCACAAGACAGGAAAAATAATTGAGTTTACCTTCTCCAGGTAAGTAACTAAAAATGACCTGTTCTAAACAGGGCAAACTGAGCAAAACAATGTCGGGAAGGAACAAGAGGCAAGCATGGAAACATGTATGCACATGTGAGCTGATCCAGGTGAATGGTGCCACTCCAACACCGCCACATAAAGAGAGAAACATGCCCCATCCCCCGGTACACCGCAGTCAAGGCCATGAAGGCAGAAAGGCCGCCTGAGGAAATCCGACAGACACATGGGGATAGAACAAAGAGGTTAACATATGGCAGTTTGGTTTGAGGTACAGTTTCAGCAACAACCTCCAAGGGAATCTCAATGACAGGTCCAGAGGAAGGGACCATGTTACACCGCCTGGCCCATCAATCCACACTGGTGTCCCCAGAGAGGCACAACCAGACACCATGGCCTCACAAACTGGAGGCAGGAAGTATAGCATGGACGGCATCTGTGGGGCAGCCTGCTGACCTGAAGACACTAACCTGTGTCAGGTCTCCAGATCTATCAGTACCGATCTACAGGAAACGGAGTGGAAATCAATAAGCAAGGCCTCCCTCACCAGACAGTAACTAGCCAAATCCAGAATAAGAAGTGTTCCACAGGACAGAGGGGGCACTTTTCTCAGGAAGTTTGAGACTTGGAAGAACTCAAAATTCAAGATCGTAAGTAGAGTTATCTGCTTAATAAATTAGATGCTCATGGAACTATTTGTGGATTCCCGAGTGCCTTCAAAACCTTTAGAAAGTAGCCAGATACCAAGGTACACGGTAATTAATCCCCACATTTGAGGCCACGGTGGGGGCGATCATGAGGTCAAGGTCAATTTGAGAGATAAAGTGAGACCCCAATCAAACACCCAAGGGCTCAGTGGTGTGAGGGCTGCAGTCTGACTGTCAGAGCACTGTAACACCTGCCCCCTCACCCCTACACACGGAGAAAACCACGGGGAGGAGGTCAGAACGCCCAGTACTGGCCATCTGTAGCTGAAATATGAGCAAGAAGACAGGAAGGTGTCTCATTAGTGCTCTACTCAAAGAGGCAGGATGGATGCGGACCAGGCCTCAAGCTCCTAGTCAAGCGATCCTCCTGCCTTAGCCTGTTCAGTTAGTTCAGTTACAACAGCCACGCCGTCACACCCAGCCACTCCAGCTCCATTCTGCCCGTTAAAGAACAGCCATGATAATGTAATGAATGCTGCATCAATATGCACAAGTGAAAGCACGCCTCATGCCAGCTAAGAGGAAACACAAAGACACAGAAAAAAGAAAACACTTGTCTTTAGCTAGAGGAGGTGCAAGTCAGGGGCACCGAGTCCACTCAAACTGCCGCTTTCAAAAACCAGGAATGTCCCCAAACTGCAAGACATCGTACTAAAGTTGCCCACAGGACAGCTTTCTGTCTCCTGTCTGTGACACACTCCCTGCTCACTTATCCTACAGAGGAGCTCATCTTCTCTGTGCCTCAGCCTGGCAAGTCTGCTGTGAAGCGCTGGACTCCGGCCACACGGGTGACAATGGGATGTGTTCTCACGGACGACAGTGCTGACCCTGCCGCTCACCTGTGTGGTAGCCGTTGTCTGAGGTATAGAAGATGTACGTGTTGTCCAGCTCGCCGGTGACGTCCAATCTCTTCACCAGCTTCTCCACGAGATCGTCAACCGAGAGCAGAGTTTGCCACCTGGGAACCAACACAGGGTGGAATCAACTTCAGGGGCAATGGCTGCACAAAAACACCCATCCCACTAAAGCAAACACCAAGAGCTCAGTCTGTCCCCCAGATTCTATCATTGCAAAAGACAGATTAGAAAATTCCAGAACATTACCGGGTGGTGGTGGCACACGCCTTTAATCCCAGAACTCAGGAGGCAGAGGCAGGCGGACCTCTGTGAGTTCGAGTCTAACCTGGTTTACAGAGCTAGTTCCAGGACAGGCTCCAAAGCTACAGAGAAACCCTGTCTCGAAAAACCAAAGAAAAAGAAAATTCCAGAACATAATAATTACTTTATTTCAAATCTGTTTCCAAAGAAATAAATCAGGCTTTTAATAATGAGCTAACTTTATCTTTTACTGTTTGGGAATAGAGTTAGTTAGAAAGGATAGTTGTTAATTCAGCATAGATCACTATAGGTTGGTTCAAATAAGTCTGTGCCGCACTACTGTTTACTAGTCCAAACACTAGGCATTGGCCTACAGGCAAGAGGCCAAAGCTTGTCTACTGCCTGTTTTTATAAAGTTTTATTGACATATAGCAATATTTTCATATTGCCTAAGGCTGCCTTTATGCTGAGACACACGGCCTGCAAGCTTACAACATTTGCTATGATTATTATCTGATCCTACAAAAAATGTTTACTGACCTCTGGTCCAAAGTCAAAAGAAAAAGAAAAAAGAAAAGAGAAAAGTAGTGAATTTTCACAAAAATTGACCTAGCACGTCTTTCAACTCCCAAACATCAAAGATAAATACTCTGCTCAATATTTGCTCTGATTTCTATGTAGCTTTTCCTTCAAGCTTGGGGAAAAATGGTCAAGCAAATAGTTCAAGTTTGTCACTTCCTTACCAAGTCTTAAAAGTAGACATTTTAATCAGTCTTGGGGTCCAAAGAACACCTCATGCACTGGAAGGCAGACGAACGCCTGCTGGTGGAGTGTCAGTGCCCCAAATGCTTCTCCCACTGGCCTGCCTCCGTTTGCTCAGGAATAACACAGTGGCCACCTCTAGCCTAAAACCATGCACACTGAGAACGGTCTTAATAATAAAACAAAACCTCACCACCGCAGCGCTTACCTCCTTCTGAACGCATCATCTAGGAACTGTATTGAAGAGTTCGTCATGGGAGTCTTGGCTTGCCGAATTAGCCAGTGCTTGTTCTAAAGTTCAGAAGAAACCAATGTAACATCAGGCCATCACCGTCACATACCAGGGAAGACAAAGGACCATCTACACTCTAGCAAACTATGGAGAACAGTGCTTCTAAATCCAGATATCGTGCATATCAGGTATTACATTATGATAACAGCAGCAGAATTACAGTTATGAAGTGGCAACAAAAATAATGTTACGGCTGGAGTCACCACACCATAAGGAACTGTATTAAGGGCCGCAGCACTAGGAAGGTTGAGAATCACATGACAAACTGCCTCTCAGCTCTGCAGATGGACTAGACTACTCCAGTACTCCACCAGCCTCCCACTGCTAAACACCCCGCGCTCTTTCGTTGGCAGCAGTGTTTAGACAGCTAAAGTGAGATTCAGCTGGTAACTCTAATCCCATCAGCTACAGGCAAGTACTACCTTACCTCTCTCTAAGTTCTGCCTGTATGGCCCAGCATTCCACGGTCTGTCAGCTCAAGAGACTGACATCCCCAGGAAAACCCTGGGTTTAAAACCTCAAGTTTTGCACATCTGACACACTAGCAGAGCATGCAAGCGTGGTCCCCAGCAGTCTACACTCAGCAGCTCACAACTGCCGGTAACTCCAGTTCTAGGGGATCTGAGCCCTCTTCTGGCCTCCTTGGGTACTGTGCCCACAACATAAACCCACAGCCAAGACACACATTTAAAAATACAAACAAAATCTTAAAAAAATAACAAAAACCCCTTCAATTCTGGAGGGATCTTTTTTTTTTCCTTTTCTTTTTTAAACAGAGATAGAGACGGAGATAGGGTTTCTCTGTGTAGCTTTGGTGCCTGTCTTGTAGCCCAGGCTGGCCTTGAACTCACAGAGATCTGCCTGTCTCTATTAAAGGCGTACACTACCACTGCCAGGCAAGAGGGACTTTTTTATTTACATAGTAGCCACATTTTAAGTAACAAAAACATCCCCGTATGCCATCAATTATCGTGTATTCACAAGACTCTAAGTGACGACTTTCAAACTACACTCCTGAAACTGTTCCTCGGTTAACAGGTTTTAGAAATTTAATCTTAAGTTCTCTTGTCGGAGGTTCCCATGAGATCATGTGACTGGAAAGTCCTGTGACTTATGTAACTCAAGGTTTTCAATCTTACTGCTGCTCCCCGGGAACTTCTTTTTGGAACACAAAAATGAGACTAGTCCACTAGTTAAGTCAGCTTCCACTGTAACAAGCATACGCCTGTGGTATGGCTGAGAGTATGTCAGGTGCTTCTCTCCATTGTAACCATTACAGTAATCAAAGGCTCGAGGCTGCCCCCTTTAGGAGAACAGGAGCATAAACTCCTGCTCATTTCACAGACAGAAACTGATGCTCCTGGCTCTGATGTCAAGACTCATTCTGTACATTAGAAGTACTGTGACTTCTCGGGAAGACTCAGGCAATGGGGACCTGCTTACACCCTCTGCCAAAGGATGCATAACTCACTAACTAAAGAATACTTCAAGGAGACAGACATGGTGGCACACACCTTTAATCCCAGCAATCAGGAAGCATAAGTATGAGGGTCACTGTGAGTCTGAGACCTTCCTGGTCTACACAGCTTAAGATACAGGCACCGTTAAGAGATGAGGCAACTGCTTGGCTGTGGTTTAATCTGGCAGCACTGTGCCACCTCCCTTCTTCTCATGCTTTGGGCCAGTGAGAAGCCCTGAAGGTGCGGCAAGGGCAGATGTTCTAGAGACACAGCTACCAGGACAGAGGAGGCAGGAGACATGCCTAGCATCAGGAGTGGTGGTGTCTTTACCATCCCTGGGAATCTCTTCCAGCTGCTCACTGATGTGTGGCAGGAACTTTCTGTCTGTATCCCTGAAAACACTGCACTAGGTACAAGTGCAATGGTCCCTCTGGGAGCTCTGGGGGGAGGGGACTTCTTCCAAGGCTCATGGCTCCCTGCCTGCTAGATACGGAGAGTGAGGCTTACTTAACGGATTAGAGGAACCTACCATCCCATGGATGTTGAAGTTCTTGTTTCTTGGTGCAAAGACATTCTGGAAAGCCTTCTGGTACTGAGGTGCAGCTGTCCAAGGTGAGTGGGGTGCTGGAGTGGAGATCATCATGAAGAATGGCTCAGAGTTGGACTTGTAGTCGAGGAAGTCCAGGGAGAGATTGGCCTGACACACACAGAGAGTTGTCATCTCCTACCCCCGCCTAGCAACTGCACATCCAATAGGGAAGTTTCTCTTGGTAGACAGTGTGGCTACGAATCTCTAATGTATTTCACATCACAGTCATGCATGTAGTATGAGGGTGGCAGGACCGGCTAGCTTACACCCGAAATAATTACACAGAAACTGTATTCATTTAAACACTGCCTGGCCCATTAGTTCTAGCCTCTTACTGGCTAACTCTCACATCTTGATTAACCCGTTTCTATTAATGTATATCGCCACTTGACTGTGGCTTACCGGAATGAGTCTAACCACCGTCCATCTTGGGCAGGAGAAGCATGGCATCTGCCACACTTCCCTTCTTCCCAGCATTCTGTTCTGTCTACTCCACCCACCTAAGGGCTGCCCTATCAAAAGGCCAAAGCAGCTTCTTTATACAACCAATGAAATCAACACAAATACAGAAGGACCTCATGCGCAACACACTGCTGGAATACTAATTTGGTTTGGACAATGCTTACAACCTTGATATGTCTACCAAGGAAAGCAACTGAGACCTTAACTTTACGAGACCTAGAGGTTGTTATGCTCCCCAAACAGTAAGACATAGTAAATTGTCTATTTTAGCATTAACTTAAAATAATGATGGCTATATGGCCTCAAAGAACGTTAGGGGGGCCAGTGAGATGCTCAGCAGGTAAAGTGCTGCCAAGCCTGATGAGCTGCGTCTCCTCCCAGACATCCCAACATGGCGGAAGGGCAGAACTGATCCCACATTCTTTAATCATTTCATTCTAGCCCGTTCATGCCCTCGTATCTCCCAACACTAAAGGGAATCTGTCTTAATTCTTTCACACCACAAGCTCTACAGCTTCCTGTGGTTTTCTTCAAGACTCACTTCTGTTTGCCCAAAGCACTCGCGACGGCTCCTCCCTTGTCTGTATTGGTTACTCTAACCTCCCTCGGGCTTCTGCTCAAAAGTTACCTAAGTCACCCTTTCCCTTCGTCTAACCTATCAGCCCCTAACGAAGCGACAGAGACATGTGTGCACACGACCACACACCCACGGCAGGTTAATTGCTGGTCGTGAAGAGGCTGCCCTCCCCTCCGAGGAACTGGGCTTTGTTCAGTTATCAGGGAACGGCTGCACCACGTGCTAGACTGAGAGTAAACACTCTGGGACAGTTTCCATCACACACGTGTGAGGACAGGAGGGTTCCACCTCCACAGAGCCCTGAAGGACATCTGAGGAGAAGTCTCTCTGAGGCAGCCACTAGAGTTGCAGGGATCATGAGGACACGAGACCCAAGACTAGCTTATATATAAAGAAAAGCACTCTCTGGAGGTTCTGATCAGCTGCAAGTGTTTTTTGGCAGATAGACCTGTCTAGATGGCACCCGGCCCCAGAGCTCACCAGAACGTCCGTCAGGTAGTCAGTGCTGTAGTTCTCACCATGCTTCCTCGCCTTCCCGTTGATGGAGAGCGTGTAGTTGTAGTACTTAGAGTTCTTCTCCTGTAGAAAGGAGGAATAAATTCAAAGTCTGAGTCCAGAGTGTGAGCTCCTGCTGGGCTCTAGGAAGTAAGAGGGACACCTGCTCAAGCCAGTACTGAACTGGGTTTGGGGGACATCACCATAGACCAGAAGAGTTCCATAAGTCTGTGTGGTTTTAGAAGCCAGACATGGGTCAGGAAGACCAGTCCACTAATGGTAGGAAAAACACTTGGAATAGAGTGACTCACCAGTCAACAGACCGTCATTAAGGAGACAAACAGTTTTCCATAAGGTGAGGCTTGTGTTGGCAATGGGGCTAAGTCAGAGCACACATATTTTGCATCTGGGGCTGTGACTAGTCGCCACTGACCTTAACAGTCACTTACCAAGGCATACCAGTAACTCCAGCCCAGAGGGACGTGCTCCAGGCCACCTGCATCCGGGGCTCCGTACTGAAAAGACAACCAAGCAGGATGTTAGAACTCCCTAGATATGACCAGACCAGAAAGAACAGTCAACCGAGCACACCTTTCGGCCAGGGCCTAAAACACAGCAGCGTACAACTGCCCCAAACACACAAATAGTTAAAGAATAAAGAACTCCCTAACTCAAGCTATTTCTTCAGTGGAGTCAGTAACTCTGGTCACTGCTAAATCCTGCCTGCCCCTGTTCTGAACGGCCAGTGTGCCATTTAATCATTTAAATGTACAGAGCTGGTCAGATCTCAATGCAGAGGCTGCATCTGAACACACTTCTGAGAGAGCAGGCCGCACCTACGCTATGACAACACCGTGATAGCTCTAGGACATGGTGTGTGGCCTATGAAGCCCAGCACTCACCGTCTGGGGACTCTCATGGGGTGAGAGCTGAGCTATGACCCAACAGTCTAAACGACCCTTGGCTGACAACAGCCTAGAGAATCAGACCATGGATCATTACTTCAGCTGTCCTGATGAAACCTAAGTTTGAAGGCCAAGTTACCCGGTAAGATGATTGTGACTGCAGCACACTTTCCCTACCTAAACACAGTCAGTGCTGCCATTTAAGGCAGGATGGAATCTCTGGAAACATCATTACATACACATCAGATGACCTTCCCTGTGCAAAGCAGCCTAAGTTCCCTTCCGGCCATCAAAGGTCTCTGACCCCGCGACAGAGCGTCTTTCGACTTTCCATGATTCTCTCAAACTGACTCACAGGTCACAGAGCTATCCCCTCAATGACAGGGAGGAAGGAGCGGAGAAAATCCAGACCAGATATAGACCTCTGGCTACTGCAGGAAAAGGGTGTGAGAAAATGCACACTGTCCCTTCACCCTGCACCCCGTTTCAGCCATCACTAGAGAACCCAAACACCCCCAACACAGCACAGATGCTAAGAAAACTGAGACCCAGGCGGTGGACTTGGGGCTACGGGCCTCGAGGTGACAGGCCACAGTGAGGCACCGCCCGCTCAGCCCCACGGGGCCAGCCATATGTTCCCACAGCCGCACTGCCCATGGGGCCGTTCCTTGATCAGTTTCCCCACAGTCTGGTTGTTCAGTCTGTTCTCACCCTGAAGGTAAAAAAGGAGCTGCACACTGAATTGTTCTAATTAAGAAATGATCCCATGAGACCCGAGCAGAGGCTGGGAGCAAAAGCCCCCCACTTGATGCTGGAAAAGAGGAACTGGAAAGGAAGATGCTGTGACAGCCATGTGACCAGAATCCCCGGAGAGAACAGGGAAGCAGAGACAGATGGAAGAGCACTCAGGACAATTTGTAAATAAATGCTGTGGGGGCTGGGTAGAAGGAGAGCAACTACAGAACCCAAGCACCCGCGTTTGTCTGCTGAATGCGCAGGTCAGCAAAAAGCTGCAAATAACTCTTTAATAGCATGACTTGAATTGACACCAATGAGAAAAAAAATTATTCTCAGGAAATATATTAATTCACATTTAAATGCCATCATAGGAAAGGAAAAGATCGTTCAACACACCTCATTCAGATACTTCCCAGCAAAAAAGGTCTGATAACCGCACATTGATCTGAGGATGGCGGGGAACGTGCTTGGCTCCTGGATCTTCTGCCAGGACTTGCTGCTGCAGTTCCCCTCCAGAGTGTTGTTCACGACGTGATGGTTGTGTGGGTACTTCCCAGTCAGGATGCTGGCTCTGCTGGGGCAGCAAAGAGCGCTTGGCACATACTACAGGGACAGAAGCAAAGGGTGAGGTTAGACCACAAAAAAGACTCACCGAGAGGGAAAAGCACTCAATGCTTGCATTTTAATTTCAGGGTCTCCTGGAGCAGAGCTCTTTCTATACACATGGCGCACTCCAGAGCTGTTCAAGTCATTCATCAGAAACAACAGAGTAGATTAAAAAAAAAAGTGAACAAGTTGCTACTTGAGATCATGAGAGAGGTGGAAGAGATTGGGGTCTAAGTAGGGGTGGTAAATAGGACACATACAACATGAAAGCAGAAGGACGCTGGACAGGGGAGGGGGCAACAAAAGGGAAGTGAAGATGGGGAAGGGAACGAACACACACACACACACACACACACACACACACACACACACACAGTTATTAGACCCATTACTTTTTGTTTCCTAGCACAAAAACTGATCATCTGGAATTCATGCTAGCATTACTGTTTCCTTTTAAGTACTTGCTGCTGTTTCCTGCCTTTCAAGTTGGACTTGGACTGCTTTCCCCTTTAGGTGCTAGGACAGAAAGATCAGGGCCCAGCACATCCTGATCGTATGCCCCCACCAAGCTGAGCCTCCAGCTCTCTGACTGGAGTTTGAAAACGCTCAGGAGGGTGATGGTCTCCACATGAACACTCACTTTTTCCTTCTTTATAATCAGATGTGTTTGTCCTCTGTAACTTTTTTTTCAAGTTTTTGCCTTAAAAAGATTTTATTTACATGTATGTGTGAGTGTGTGTACTCATGAGTGTTTGTCGTTTGTGTGTGGGTGCAGAGGGTATCAGGTCCCTTATAATGGGGCCATGGTTACAACCATTGCTACACGGTCGATGAACCCACATTCCAGTCCTCAGGATGGTGCAGCGGGCAGCTGCCACTGTGGGACCTCCTCTCCAGCCCTGCCTCCTGTCACTCTGACCCAGAAGGGAGCTTCAGCAGGGGGATCGTCCAGATCAGTGTCCTGATTGTGAATCCACACAGGAGGATCCAAGCCACTGTGGGTGACACCATTCCCCAGGCAGGTGGTACTGGGCTGTATAAGAAAGCTAGAAAAGCCAGTCATGTTGGCGCACAACTTTAAGCCCAGCACTCAGGAGGCAGAGGTGGGTGGATCTCTGAGTTTAGGACCAGCCTGGTCTATACTGAAATCCTGAAAAACAAAACAAAAGGAACAAATGAAAGCTAACAGGCCAGCAAGGCCAGCAGGGCGGTCCCCTTGATGATCCTACTGGAATTCCCTGACTTGCCTCAGATATGAACGGATCAGACCTTCTGCCCCACGCTGCTTTCGGTTGTTGTATTCTACTGCAGTAGCAGAAAAGAAACTGCAACATTTCCCTTTCTGCCCTGTGACCTTTTATGGCCAGAATGGCATCATTACTGAATTTGCACATTTCATTTCAGCACTGGCTCAGGCATTCCTTCCTTTATGGGGTTGATCTCTGGTACTGACACAAACCAACCCCACCTTGGGGCCGGATGTGTAAGCCAGTGGTTGGGCATGATACAACAGCCCTGGTACCAATTCCAATACCAAATGACACACCATCGTGACGGTTCTTACCCAATCTTCATTCTAATCATTCTAGATAATATTTCAAATCACTTAACTGGATCTAAGAAAAGTTTTGACTTTAATTAGAACTATATTTTATAATAGTGTCTTCACATAGAAAACAATGTGCCTAGCAACATTATCAAACATTCCCCAAAGACAGGGTCTCACTATGTAGCTTTGGCTGTCTTGGAACTATGTAGATCAGGCTGGCCGCAATCACACAAAAATCTGCCTAACCCTGCTTCCTGCGTGCTGGGATTAAAGGTCTGTGCCACCGTGTCTGGGTTGTTTGTATAAATCTTAACCATTTATGGCTACCACTTGCTATTCCTGGAGTGAATTTTCTGCTGCTATTATTAGGAATGGAACTTTTTTTGTTCCATTTTTTCCTCCCTGAAAAAGTCTCACTATGTAACCTGGGCTGGAACTCAGACTCACAGAGATCTGCCAATCTCGCCTCCTGAGCGCTGGGATTAAAGTCACGCGCCACCACCCTGGGTTCTATTTTTAAGTTGTTATATAGGATGAGTTTTCCCGGTGTAAAAAAAAAATCCAAAAGAATGGAAATAATTTTGTCATTTTCCCATAGTTTTATGTCCTTCTGAAGATAGTAAGGATATCCAGAACCCTGAATGACCAAAGTCTTATCCCCGATTATGCCGAGTCCTTCATCTTAAGCGTGAGATATGCCACTTGTCTGGAATACTCTTAGTAAGGTTGCCCTCACACAACTACTGCGATGAACGTTTCCCCTTCTCCCCTTCAATTACTCTTCTGTGGACAACATACCCCAAATCAACTTACTGTGTGGTCCTACACTGGCATGCACGTCACATGTGCCAATCCATGTAACCATGGTAACCCTGAGGTGGATGTACAGACTTCATTTAAAACGGGGAAACAAAAATCCAAAACACAGGTGAATAAACAAATAAGTAACTATTCAAACTAAGCAATCTGGCTCAGAGTCTATGTTTAAACCCAAGCACGACACTGTGCCGCTGCTCGGTGGATTTCTTGGTAGGAAGCTACCATACCACCACTTAGGAGTTTTCTGTAAGGTTCTTGAATATGAATGGTTAGATTTGGGGTCTCTGACTCCATACATGTTGTATGTGTGTTTTCAAGTCAGCTAGCAGAGCTCATGGAACTTTTACTCCGTAACAATTTACATAGCATAAATGTTCTTGGTTTGTACAACCTAGTTTCAACCCTCAAACAGCAAGGACCTCAATAAAATACCCTAGTTATGTGACAGGCTAGAATACCAGCAATTAGTTGAGTGCATTGGTGCATGCCTTTTAATCCCAGCATTTGAAAGGCAGAGGCAGGCAGATCTCTGTGAGTTCAAGACCACCCTGGTCTACAGAGTGAGTTCCAGGGCAGCCAGAATTACATAGTCAGACCCTATCTCAAAATCAAGAACAACCCATTCCCCAAAACAAAAACCTGCAATTAATTTATCATTTCAATGAAAAGAATTAATAAAACCCCTCAGGCTAGACATTTTGCTGAAAAAAACACAAACAAAAATCCTTCCACATAAACCACACTAGAATTCCAGCGTGAGTGTTTTTTTTCCCCAGAATGTGAAGGGAAAGCTAACAACATGACTTTGATTTCTAAACTTACAGCGCTAGAGAAAGTCATCCCCTTCTCTCCAATGAGGGCCTTGGTTTTCTTCAGCGGTGTCTACAAGGGAAACAATTCCTTGTTAAACAATGCTTGATAAAATAAAACATGCAAACAGCACTTGTGTTTGGTTACAACTTAGATTTACTTCATGTGTACGGGTGTTTTGCCTGCCTGTGTATGTCTGGGCACCATGCACACTCATGCAGTACCTGCAGAGGCCAGAAGAGGGCACTGGATCCTCTGGAAATGGACGTAGAGGCAGTTGTTAGTGGCTGTGTGGGTGCTGGGAACCAAATTCTGGTCTCCTCTGCAAGAGCAACAAGTGCTCTTAACTTTTCAGCCATCTCTCCAGCCCCTTTTGCTTTATCTTAGTCATTTATTTGGTCAGCTCTGACACAAAGCAAAAGAGCAATGGTTTTGTAGAAGCAGAACCAAACAGGTTTGGTTACAATCAGATGAACCCTGTGCAAGCAGGAAGCGAAGTTCACAGCTCATAGCCCTGCTCCATCCACGCTGACTGCAGGTAATAAAATCACAATGCCCTCTTATTATTGCTGATAACCCCAAGGCATGAAATGATCTGAAAGGAAACCTCCACACTACTCAGACAACACTTAGATGGAGTGTTGAAATGTCTGAAACCACACAAGATCTCAAGGCTCGCAGACTGCTTCCAAGCTTCCGCGGGTAATGACGGACTCTGACAGTGAGGGTCCTGCTGAGCCCCCTCCGTAGCACACACACCCAGTCAATCCTGAACACCATTCCTTCAGGGCTAGGGATTGAACCCAGGGCCTGGTGCACCCAGGCAAGTGCTCTCCCAGGGAGCTACAAATCCAGTCCTATCACTCTGATTATATTCTTGCTTTTCATCTTTTGTTCAAAATCTACAATTTTGAACTAAGTACAGGGAAAAGTTAACTTCATCCCAGAGGACAGAGGTTTGAAGGCAGTTATTTAACTATGAAGAAAGGTACACTGATTCTGTTCGCTTTCTAGACAGCAAGACAACGAGGATCCAGAGGAGGTCTGTGCGATTCTGAATTCTCTGAACCCCAAGAACAGACTAAATACAACCTTACGTCTACCTGGCACAGTATTTCCTTGAAGGTGGAGCTTCCAAACACACACCTAGGCTAACAAGAGACTCGCTTTCAACAATGTGTCCCTTTCCCTGCAGTCTCCAAAGGACAATTCCAATGCATTCAAGTCAAGCTTTGACGATGCCATGAGGAGATCTCAACCTGTGGGTCGAGACCCCTTTGGGGGTCGCATAGCAGATATCCTGTATAGCAGATATTTACGATTCCTAACAGTAGCAAATTACAGTTATGAATTAGCAACAAAAATAATTTTATGGCTGGAGGTCACCACAACATGAGGAACTTAGTGAAGGGTCACAGGGGTTGAGAACCGCTGACCTAGAGGAAGACCTGGGACTGAGAGAGAATTCAGTTATCAAACTGTCTGTACACATGCAAAACTACTAGACACTATTTGTTTTCCAGGAGGATATAAGGTGTGATGCTAACACATTTGTTAAATACTTTATGTGCCACACACTGATTGAGGCAAAGGCAGGTAACAAGGTCCTGACCTCACCATACTGTTCTAGGATGCGGACAACTGAAGGTGACCTCAGGTAGTAGCAGGTGCTACAAAGGGAACACAGCAGGTCCAAGTGGCACAGCTGGCTGGCAGGAGGCAGGGGCTACTTCAGAAGAGCAACTGGGAGGGCCCTTAAAGGAGGCAACCTTGCTGAGAGGTTCCTACAGCGGGCAAGCAGGGCTAAGGTCATTCATGGGCCGAAGAGGAGGAGCTTACTGGCTGAGGCAGGCAAATATCCCAACAGAGAAAACGGGAAGGAGCCAATGTGGAAGAAACAGCTCAGGACAGAAGGGGAACACAAGGTGACAGACAGCACAGGGCTTCATAGGAATTTCAACTCAAATGTTTACGTTAATAATCTTCGCATGGCTGAATAGGTCCCGGGCAAGAATCGCGCGGTACTGAATGTATGTGTCCGTGCTAATTCGAAGTGACAGTGGCTGGTCAGGTGGAAGCCATGTGACGGTATTAAGAAACAGCCACACTCACTCTCAGGAGTAGAGGCGCAACGTTACTTATCATCCTAAGCAAACTCCCTTTCAGAAACACAGAAGGAGCCACTGACCCTCCTGATCCTGCACAGCACTCTGAACGTCCTCAGATGACTCTGATAAGCCAATGGCTGACTTTCCTCTGAACAATGGAAGTCATCTTGCTTTAGGTAGGTAACACAGGTCATATTTAGTCTTTCCTTACACTTCCGCCTGGCTCCTGACCAAGCACCCCTTTTCCTAGAGTGAAGGATTTAAGAAACAGCCCATGCTTTTGCAGACACCATACCCTGGAAAAATTCATAAAAGCATAGACCCTCGGATAATACGCGGAACAAATGCTATGAAATATTAAATGTGAAAGATGCTCTGACCACAAATAAGATGGAATAAGATGGATAAAGACAGGGGCCAGAGAGATGGCGCAGCAGGAAAGTGCACTGACTGTGCTTCCAAAGGACCCAGGTCTGATTCCCAGCACCCCCATGGCAGCTCACAACCATCTCTGAGTCCTGTCTCAGCACATCTGATGCCACATCTGATGCCTTTCCTGGCCTCCGCAGGTACCAGGACACACACACGGCTGTACACACATACACACAGATGAGCAAAGCACCCATACACATTTTTTTTTTAAAAAAAAACACTGTGCATGCCTGTAATCCCAAGTCTTGGGAGGTAGAAGCAGGAGGATCAGGAATTCAGGTACACCCTCAGCCTCACAGCTAACGAGTCCTCCTGGACTATGCTGGACAGCATGGTCAGCTTGACACAAACTAGTCATCTGAGAGGAGAGAACTTCAGCTAAGAAAATGCCTCCATAAGATCAGGCTGTATATAGAACATTTTTTTAATTAGTGATCAATGGGAGAGAGCCCAGCCACTGTGGGTGGTGCCAGCCCTGGGTTGGTGGTCCTGGGTTCTAGAAGAAAGCAGGCTGAGCAAGCCATGGGCAGCAAGCCAGTAAGCAGCACCCCTCCAGGATCTCTGCGCCAGCTTTCTCCTCCAGGATCATGCCCTGTTTGAGTTCCTATCTTGGCTTCCCTTTATGGACTGTGTCTATGGGTACGTAAGTCAAACAAACCCCGTCCTCCCCAACCTGTTTATTGTCAGTGTTTCATCACAGCAATAGTGAGTGTCCTTCAGTAGGACATGGATTGTCTTGAAAAAAAATAAAAGAAAAAAATTCACGATAAATGAAAACCTTATGATATCAAACTGTGGCCTGAGTCAGCGTGGATGTGCTGTGTGTGTGTGGGGGGGGGGTCCCAACTGCTTACTTTGCCAACTATTACAAAAACTGAAACACAATTCCTCTCTATGGTAAAGACTCTTTACATGAAGTTTTACACGTAAATTAAGGAATAAGGGTGACCTCCCCACTGACAACATTCCAGAATGCCACTGAAGACTCAGACACAGTACAAAGTGCCTCCGTGGGTGTGAGTACCAGATGACACATGCCAAGGCAGGGCTACCACAATGTTCTAGGAAAGCAAATAAGACTGCTGTCCCTCCAAGCTTCTGTGATGTTAGAAACACAAATATAAGACACCTCACACCTTGCTTGGTACCAAGGAGGTTCTCGAACACCATTCCTGCCTCGGCTCGCCACCTTATCCTAGCTGACACTCAGTGTCACGACTCTGAAAGGGGCTGCGAAAAAAGTCAGAATTCTCTCAAGTGCCTAGGGGCTACAGCTTTGAAACAAATAAAAACACCATCGCAGGACTCAGGGAACTGGACTCGGGTTGTTGACAGCCCAAGAGCCAGAGGCTGCAGGTTCATCTTGTCCCCTCTATCTGTTATGGTTTCTCAGGCCAGTCTATGTCTTTAATCCCAGCACTCAGGAGGCAGAGGCAGGCTGATTTCTGTGAGTTCGAGGCTACCCAGGTCTATAGAGTGAGTTTTAGGACAGGCTCCAAAGCTACTGAGAAACCCTGTCTCACAAACCGAAACAAAACAAAAAGAAGCTAGGGCCAGCATGATGACCTATGGAGTACAAGGAGATGTGCTGCCAAGCCTGAGAACTCGAGTTCAATTCCCAAGACCCACAGGGAGAATGAGCAAGGTGACTCCTCCACCTTGTCCTCTAACCTCCATGTTCAGGCCACAGTGGCATGTGTACATCCCCACCCCTAAATACAGAATCTGCTGGGAGAAACAAAGTTAGAGAGGGCAAATAATACCTCGATTACCTCGACTACACACGGCCAATAGCTGTGCTAAGTAAGAGAAGCTCACTGAACTAAGAGCGCCTTTTTGCTACACAGAGAATTTGGTTTTTAACAGTAGTCTTTTTTATTATTATTATTTTAAGCTTTGAACTCCCAGCACATGTGAGGCAGAAGATGGATCTTTGAGTTCAAGGCTTGCAAGAGCCACGTAGTGAGACCCTATCTCAAAAAAACAAAAAACAAAAAAACCAAATAACCAAGAAACAAGCAAAGAAAAAGGAATTAAGAGAAGAAAGCTCTGGGAGCAGGAGGCTGTGAAACAGCTGGAGTGATAGATAGCAAAACCTAAAATCTAAGAGTGAAATTAAATCGAGACTTTCGGTTCAGGAAATGGGGGTTAGCTCAAACCGAGAGCACTGGCTCAGCGTGCATGAGGCTTTGGGCTCCATCCCCGAAACTCAGGAGAAGAGATTCAGCATGCTCGTGGCTCAGTGGAAACTACAAAGCAACGAGACAACGGGATCTACGTGGGACTGAGTGGCCACGCTGACATCTTAAACACTACTTAGCAGAGAAGGTCCATGGAATACAAGGCACACATTACTTCACGGTCCCGAAACCTATGGCTCTGCTTACCATTATCACATGTGACACACGGAAAGCCAAAATGTTGGCAGCCACTCTCTAAACTGATTTCACAACTCACAGACCGGCTGGGACCAGCAACTTGAAGGGCACTGAGCCTAGGGTTATTGCCACAGAGGAAAGGGCAGGACCCTCCGGCCATCAGCTGAGAGCCAAAGGGGAACTGAAGAGAGAAGGGAAAAGACTTTTTTTTTTCTTTAAATGAGAGCACTGCTGACCCAGGACGGAAGAACAGTGGAGGTTTCCTCTTAATCCACCTCCTCCTTCAGAGCCTTGGGCAAGACCCTGGTATGGGGGGCGGGGGGGGGGGGGGAGGGGGGAGCAGGTTTTGGTGTGGATGTTCCCTAAGGTCAAATTCCAGAACCTCGAAAGAGCAGAAGTGACTCCGGGAAGGAAATGAAGTCGCATGACAACACCCATTAGCTATCAAGTGGAGCCCTGACAGAAATGCCTCAGTCAGGTGTTCAATTAGGCCGATTCTTTTTTTCTTGATGCTTCTTAAGCAAAAACACACTCTCAACCACTCTGGCCCCTATCATCACTTAGAGTCATCACAGAAGCACAAATGCCGACGTCCCAGGTCCCTCGTGAAGGGGGCCGACGAGGCCTTGGATCTCCCTGATCCATCTCTGGCCTCCACAGGTTTGTCCTGAGCGGTGAGTGGTCACTGCAGCAGGAAGGTCCGGACTAGAGGCAGCGTGTGCATGGAGCGTGCGTGCGGGTGAGCCCAAGAGAGGAATCCGAGTCCTTCGGTCCGTCCGAGCTCATGGAGGATCCGGAGCGGCTGCGCACACCCACCCACGGCCAAGGCACCCAGCAAAGGGGGTACGGGGGAGTGGGGGAAGGGCGTGGAGAGGCGTTACCATGCCGCCGAGCTCCGCGTCTTGGTCGTCGGTGAGCAGCAGCAGCACGTTGGGCCTGCGAGCCGCCCCGACGAGCCCCAGGCAGGAGCCCAGCAGCGACAGCAGCAGCAGCACCGCGGGTGAGCGGCCCGGCCGGGGCCAGGCTGCGGACACGAGCCGCATGGCCGCCGCGCTCCGCGGGGACCGAGAGAGACAGACACCGAGTGGGCGCAGGCCGGCCGGGTCAGGTTCGCTCTCTCTAGGCGAGATCACGTGAGCCGGGGGCAGGGGGCGGGGCGCGTCGTCACGTGACAGGCGGCCGGGGGCGGGGTCTGGGGAGCCGCGGAGAGCCCGGCGCTGGGCGGCTGGACAGAGCTAGGACCGCCCGGGCCGCGCCTGTTTCTGCTGCTGTGGGCGGGACGGCAGAGGACTGGGGACGAAATCCGGGGGCAGTCGGCTCGTCCGCCCTCCAGAGAGAAGGAGCGCGTCTGCTGTGTACACAAATCAGCTGATGGCCAAAGTCCGAGCTAATTCCTGGGGTTAATGACAGCTCTGCCTGCGTCCTTTGACTTCTCACCTTTAGAGATGAAAGTTCTCATTCGGCTCAGCTGTCATTCTACTGAGCTTAGCTGGCGTGTAGTTTCAAACAATTTAGGAATATCTTAACAACTTTACACTAAATAGTTCTCGGTGGATGTTTTAAAAGTTAATTACACTCTAATACGCATTTGTTTTGTGCGCTCGTGTGCATTCTGCGGCATTTGTGTGAAGGTCAGTTCTTGCCTTTTAGTGAGTGGGTCCAGGGGATCGAACTCAGGTTCTTAGGCTTGGCTGCGGGTGGCTTTGTATGCTGAGTCATCCTAGCCAGGCCTCTTTGAAGAGTTTCTGCAAGTCTTCCTGGAAGCTTTTAGACTGTGCACTATCTATCAATTGCAACAAATCTTTTGCTTTGTTGAATAAGGCCTCAGATAAATATTTCCGGTTGGCTAGTAAGTTAAATTGCTATTAGAGCTTCCTGTGAGATTAGTACACGGTATACCAAAGGAGTATAATGTTTTATGCAGAAAAGACTGTACACTGTCATTTGCCATTCGGTTAGGTACTGGACATAATACCTTTATGTGTTTTTTAAAAAGATGTATGTGTATTAGTGTTTGCCTGCATGTATGTTACTGTGCTTGCCCAGTTCTTGGGGAAATCAAAAGAGGGCATCTGATCCCTGGGACTGGAGGTCGCGAGGCAGCATGAGGGTTCCTGGGAACTGAACCGGATCCTCTGCCAGAGTGACCTGTGTTCTTGGCCCCTGAGAAGTCTCCCCAGGCAGCTAGACTTAATACTTTTTTAAAAATATTTATTTATTTATTTATTCTGTATACAGAATTCCTTCCATGTATGCCTGCAGGCCAGAAGAGGGCACCAGACCCCATTACAGATGGTTGTGAGCCACCATACTAGGAATTGAACTCAGGACCTTTGGAAGAACAGTCAGTGCTCTTAACCTCTGAGCCATCTCTCCAGCCCTAGACTTAATACTTTTAATGCGTTCTTATTTCGATTAATTCTTCCTTAATTGTCTAATATTTATTTATTTATTTATTTATTTATTTATTTATTTATTTATTTATTATGTATACAATATTCTGTCTGTGTGTATGCCTGCAGGCCAGAAGAGAGCACCAGACCCCATTACACATGGTGGTGAGCCATCATGTGGTTGCTGGGAATTGAACTCAGGACCTCTGGAAGAAGAGGCAATGCTCTTAACCTCTGAGTCATCTCTCCAGACCCCCTTTTGATTTTTTTTAAAATAAGACTTTAGGAAAAAGTGGATAAAGTCCAACTTTTAAATGACGAATTCCCATGAAAATTTCCTTATAGGATAAACACTATTTCCCCTAAAATCTCTGGAAAGTAAGTCTCCTTCCTTTACACCCCCTCCCACCACTCCTGAGAGACAGGGTCTTGTTCCGCAGCCCAGGTTTGTTTGGTTGCCCTAAAACTGTCACTTAGCCCTTTCAGCCTCACGGAGCGCTGGGACTTCCGGGTGAACCGCCACGCCCATGCTACACTTGAACTTTTAATAACCTGGTAGCCACAGCCCTAACCTGGAAGGACTGACCAAGCCAAAGTAACCCTCCTGCTGTGAACAATTAGGCGCTGGGGGGACGGGGGCGGGGAGAGAAGCGCGTTCACGCAGAGACGAGAAAGCCAGTGCAGGCCTGTAAGCAAGGAGACCCCTACAGCAGGAAAGAAGTGACTTGGGGACCTCTGGCAGGTGTTCGTGAGGGGCTGGGGAGAAGAATATGGATGCTCCAGCAGAGCCTTCAGGAGGCTTTTCTCAAGAAGAGGGCAAGGCGGGCACTAACAGAGGTGTCATCTCCTGTCAGAGGGTCACACATTTGAGGCTATCCTGGGCTGGGGAGCAGGGGGAGAGCCTTAAGAAAAATTTCCAGCTAACCACCTGCTTCACTGTAAAAAAGGCTTAATGTTAGCTTTCTAGGCTGGTACCATGAATATTCACTCTTCACGGGCCTTTCAGCATTGTGGTCTCAGAGGCAGCCAGACCAGCAGGAAGGGAAAGAAAGAAATGTCCAAGCATATCCTCAGATGGGGGTGGGGGCATAGTTCTTCGGGTTTACCTGCTAGCACGCAAGAAGCTCTTCTCATGTCAACCCTAAGGACTGTATAAACAGGGCCTGGTATCTGACACATGCAATTCAACTATAATCCCAGCACTTAGGAGGCGGATGGAGGAGGACGTGAAATTTAAGGTCACTTTCAGCTACTCTGATAGTTTGCAGCCAGCCTGGCAAATTAATTAACTGATTAAGGATCCATAAGTAGATGCATCACAGTAAAAGACATTGGAAGACAAAGGGGGAAAAGCAGCAAGAGAAACACGCTTACCGATTACAAGGGGCTCCAAGCTAGCAGATGACTCCCGGGTGAGTCCCCTTGGCCTCTGTCTGCCATGCCTCCTCCCCGGTTTTAGCAATATGACTTTGAGCACGCAGATTTGACTGTAACTCCTGTCAGAGTTTTCAGCAGTTACAGGGTCAACCATGATAAAAAAGCATTCTCTGGGGCCAGTGCTGCTCAGACGCGATCACCGGAAATCACGGAGATCACTGAGATCACCGGAGATCTCAGTGAGGTTCAGCTGGGTTATCCATATATACTTTCAGTCATGCAGATTCAAAAACATAAAGCATTTCTTCAACACAGTTTGCTTAGAAGCCAGATGTCAGACTGGAGAGACGATGGGAACTGCTAGGACCTTGGGTTCCTAGCATCCAAGCTGGGTTCACAAACTGCTGTAACTTCAGCTCCAGGGCTGTCGGCCTCATCTCTTCAGGTACCCACATACACATGTATGTACTCACACAGAGCTATATAGACACATACATACATATAATAAGAGGAAATCATTTTAAAAGGTTAGTAACAGAAACTAATGAAGTAAGGAGTAGGAAGAAATCAGGAAAAATGAAAATATCAACAGTCATTTCTTTGGGAAGATTTAGCAAGACAGACAAGCTGTGCCCCCGGCATACCTCTACTTGAGGAGGCCGTCTGGACCCAGCAGAAAGGACTGTGGAGATGATTACAGTCATTCTTGACGTCAGGCAACAGTTAGGTGATTGCAGCAGCCGTGCTACATATTTTTTTTAGAATATTTATTTATTTATTTATGCGTATGAGTGCTCTATCTGCATGTATGCCACCACGACAGAAGAGAGCATCAGATAGAAGAGGGCACCAGATCTCATTATAGATAGTTGTGAGCCACCTTCTGCCTGGTAGGTTGGGATTGTGTTCAGGTTCACCACTGGGTGAAGCTATTGGTGAGTTCCCCTACCCCTAGCGCCTTGCAGCACCGCGAAAGCTGGCTAATAGGGAGGACTTTTCCGGTCGGTTCGCTTTGATCTCTCTGTGTACAATGTGTGCCTTCAGCAACAGGATCTTACCATTTAGTTATGGGAGGCAAACAAAAGCAATGTCAATAACCCATGTTGCTTTGGGGGTTTCTGGGGCCTCCCTGACCAATAATTCACAGAAAGAGCCTAAAACCTGGCATTGTGATTTTAACTTAAGAACTATGTCTTCTGAGAGAAGGATTGTCCACCCATGCGGGGTACCTTTGTTCAAAGCATATGTTTTGTAATTAAGTTATAAAGTAGTGGGTCTCTATAGGTTTTTTTTTAAATTAATTTATTTTTGCTTTATTTTATGTGCACTGGTGTTTTGCCTGCGTGTATGTCTGTGTGAGGGTGTCAGATGCCCTGGAATCAGAGTTACAGACAGGTGTGAGCTGCCATGTGAGTGCTGGGAATTGAACCCAGGTCCTCTGGAAGAACAGCCTGTGCTCTTAACCACTGAGCTGTCTCTCCAGCTCCCTCCATGAAGGTTTTTCACACTTCCAAGGTCTTGTTTAATCTACTTGGGGCCCTTTCCTGTTGCCCTGCTTAAATTATCATAAGTAATGTTAGCAATTACATCACTGACCTATATGATTCATCCCAGGTCCTCCCTGAGGTGCTCTGTCTTCACGGTGGAGGCCCAGAACAACAGAACAATCCCTGGCCTCCTGTACATGAGTGACTTACACTCGTGACATCCCTTGGCATCTGCTTTCCAGTTTCTCTCAGACAACCTCTTATTATACCATGACAGCAACACTAGAAGCTGCGCATGGTGGCACACAACTTTAATTTCAGCACTCTGGAGGCAGAGACAGGCAGATCTCTGCGAGTTCAAGGCCAGCTGGGTCCACACAGAGAGTTCCAGGACAGCACAGGACTGCCTAGAGAAATCCAATGCCAAAACAAACAAACAAATAAATAACAGCAGGCACCAGATCTTGCAATGGGTGTTAGTTCTGAAAACTTTAACTTCAAATTTTATTTTGTTAAAGAAAAAAATTATAAAAACACAACTATAAGATTTATAATAAACAGAAAAAGTTAGATATAAACTATTATATAAAATAATTCTTGTATAATCTGCAGTATCAACACTTAATACGAAATGCTTATTTCCACAGTGGAAATAGGGGGAATATTAATCTTAAGGAGTAAAAAATTATTTCAGCTGAAAATACAAAAAAGTTAAGAATAGCTTTAAATCAAAGAGATTTTTTAAGTAATCAGTTCAGGCCAGCCCTTACAAGGCTGAGGTTTATATTCAAGGAGACCTGAGATAAAAGATGAACATTTAATATATTTATTTCAGTCAATTTCCATGAAGGTGGCAGATCTCCTTAATTCCCGAAAAGAAAGTGACTTTAAATAAATGATTATGACACCTTTCTCTAGCACTTCTGCACAACAGAGTCCATGGGCTGTAGCTCCATACACCCTAGATCACAAAAGACTGCAGAGCAGCGTTCAAGGGTGCCGCTCAAGTAAGCGCGTGTGCAGGATTTCCCACTCCATCTTCTTCCTAAAGAGAGGCACATGCTGAGGGAAGGTGATGGGTTTGCCTCTGGGAATAGAATCTGCGTACTTACAGGTAAACATTCCACTATCGCCCCCATCCTGCTGCTGAGGAATCTCCTCTGCTGCTGTCAAGCTGTACTGCTTCCCTTTGCTCAGGTGTCTGCTGTCTGCTGTGGTACAGCCTCTGATTTGCAAGTCAAAGCGCAGATCGGTCAGACTCTCGGCGGGTGTTCTTGGACTGTCCTCTTGAAGGCTGAAAGATCACTTAGTCCACTCGGAGGCGCGTTACAGCCACACTGGACATGTTGGTCCAAGGTCAGAAACCACAAGGTGTAGAGCTCAGATTTCCTCTTTATAAGAGGAGGTCGCCTTTAGTTTTGGGGTTGGTCAGAATGTGAAGTCAGATAGAGGTGACATTATCAAAGGGTACTTTTCACTTGGTCAATGGATCAATCTAATGTTGTCTTTAAGGTAGCAGTTCACCATTACCACTGTGGGAAACTCCGAAGAGTTCAGGCTTTTTCCTGCAGAAGGCCATGGGGGGGGGGGTTGGAGGGAGTGGGTTAAGCATGGTTAAATGAAGCATGATTAATAAAAACGCAGAGAGAGAAATTGGGGTTCAACCCGAAGTTCCAAAACGCAAAAGAGCCAACCACTGGCTCTTACCTTGACCTCAGTCTGAAATGGCAATCCTGCCTCCAGGAATCTCAGAATGAGGCTGTGTGTTGAGAGCTGTTTCCTCTCATTTTATAATCCTCTCTAGGGTTGGGATTAAAGGCGTCCACCACCGTGATTTTGAAGATGACCTATCTATCTAAATTATATCTTTGTTTGACCTTGAAAACCTACCTAATGTGGCACAACTCAGAAACCTTGAAAATTGTACTCTACCAACTAGCCAATCCAGCTCGGACCCAGGCCTTGGCAGTGCAGTCAAGATAGCAAGCCCAGCCTGATGCTTTCCCTGAGAGTTGCCCTAGTGAGGTTGGTTCTTTTTCTGGTGTGATATCATTGCACAGATCAAGATTCAATGTTTGTTGGTTAGATGTGGGCGGGCGCTATGCCCACCACTGGCCATGTTCAGGGTCTTGAAGCATTCCCTATAAAGCGGCACCTTCTCACAGTCTCACAGGTACCAATAGCCAAGCAATCTCACGGCCAAATTGGAACTCAGAGGTCTTCAAGGAAGTGCACGTTAAAATTAAAAGAAGGCCATTTTAGATTCTTCATGTTGGTAAACTGCAGGAGAATGACTGTCTTCATGCACTGTTGGAATGCTAAGGGACAGATCCACGCTGCAGAGCAATCGGGCCAGGTTCCCTGTGATCCACAACATGGCTTCCCTCAAGGGGAAGAAACATGGCTGCAGGGAGGCTCATCTACCCGGACAGTTGCTAACTCACCCTCCCATCAGAATGTCTGATACATGTCTGTAAGGAGGCAAAATAAAAAACATCCACAGCAACGTGTGTGCAATAGCAAAACTGGAAGACTTTAATGTCACCAGGAGGACAGAGAATGAGATGATATTGCTGTTAATAGAAACTGACCAGCCTCCTGGCCTCCAGGCACGCTGCAATGAGACCAAATCTCCCTCATGATTCTGAGAGTAGGTAAAGAACACCGCAATAGTGTTGTACGAGGCAGAAAAAATGAACTCACCTTGACCTTTAGCCCTCAGGAGGCAGAGGCAGGCTGATCTTTGTGAGTCCAAGGCCAGGTTGGTTTACATAGCAAGTTCCTGTCTCAGAAACAAATCAAATGAAATCAACTAAACAAATGTATAAATTTTAAAGTATTTTTATTCCATGACAATTTCATACATACACATAGAATGTATCCTGATCAACATCTCTTTTCTCTCCCCCAGCTCACCACTTCTTTCATGCCCCCTCCTCACTAAGCACAATTAGTGCCCCCTGCTGGTCATTTTTACTCTTTGCGGGGTCTGCCACTCAGCTCCCAAATAACTCACAAGGAAAGTTATTCTTTCTTATAAATGCTGGGCCTTAGCTTGGCTTGTTTCTAGCCAACTTTTCTTAAATTATCTCATCTACTTCTTGCCTCTGGGAGTTTTCCTTTTCTTATTTCTGTATACCTTACGTTCATTTTTATTCTGTGGCTGGTGGTGTGGCTGGTGGTGTAGCTGGGTGCCTGGCCCCTAGTGTCCTCCTCACCTTGTTCTATTGCTCCTTCATTGTTCTCTCCTTGTTCTCTCTCTCTTGTTACGGGAGGTCCTCCCACTCCTCCAGCCTATCGCCGCTGAGATACCAGCCCCTTGGGGTGTGGTCTCTCTCTCCCTTTAAAAAAGCGGCCACTTCCCTCTCCTCGCTCTCTTCACTTCCTGCTCCGCCGGTGACTTGACTTCCTTCCTGGTTACGCAGAGGGCTGACAGTGATCTGTAAGTTTTTTCCCCTTTAAATAAATATCACCCTATTAATCATAATCCCAAGTTGGTGTGGCATTGTTTGTGACTTACGCCTTCATTTGGCGCCCAACGTTTGGTTTTAGAACCTCTCCCGGCTCGCAGCCGCGAGTTCGGCTTGGCGGCCGGAAGTTCGGCTTGGCGGCCGCAAGTTCAGCTTGGCGGGCGCTTGTTCGGCTTGGCGGGAGCCCTTGCTTCCTCAGCTGCTGCCTGTGGATTTAAACTCCACAGGCCCGCGTAGTCTCTGCCCGCGTGATTTGCTCTTTTCTGAGTCGTTTTCAAATCTCCCTTGCAAGCACAGCTCTTAAGTGGCGCGAACCAGAGCACGCGGTTGCTGAAAGCTGCAACCCCTCAGGGTGACTCTGTCACGTGGAGGCATAAGTAGCTTCCAGATTGCTCTTCTCTACCCCTGGATTCTAGGTTTCTGGTTCCATCTCTGGAATTGATTTAATTACATTTACTTTGTTGAGCAACTTACATTTTCCAGTTTTTAACAAATACTAGGCGGACTTTGAAACAGGACCGTGTTTTCGTCGAGACTTGGCAACAGCGCCACCTGCTGGATAATAGGTAATATGGCAGTTCTCGTTTCCAACGCGAATTTTACTGTTCTGGTTACCAATACAATGGGTTATATCATGCAAGGTTTATATGACTATGGGGATAACTTAATTTACTGGTTACTAGGTTTCAGTATTCTTTTGAATATTCTATCATTTAGGAAGATCATGGCACTCCTAAGAACCATACAATCTTTACTAGAAACTCATGCAGGTCAGGAGATTCAGGATTCAAAAGAGACAATAATAAAGACAATAATAAGAAGACTTGAAATGATTGAAGAAATGATTGGAGCTGGTGAACAGAGTAATAAGGCACAAGGACAGGATACAATGCCAACACCAGCTATTAGAACTGGCTTACCAAAGGTTTTAGCAGCATACCCTATACTTAATTCTGACAAAGCGTCAACTTCTAAAGGCTCAAAGGGAGTCAGAGAAGCTAGATGGACGCCAATAGCAATGAATGATCTAAAAGAAATTAAGCAAGCTATTGTTAATTTTGGCTTGCACTCTGCATACGTAAAGGAAATGATAAGGACTTGGGCTTCTAATGCTAGAGCTACCCCCCATGATTTCCATCAGTTAGTGTCTGCAGTTTTAGATAATGGACCTTCCTTGATGTTTGGAATTTATTTTAGAGAAGAATCCAAACATATGGAACAGCAAGGAAGAGCAAAAGGTATTGAGGTTTCCCAAGATCAAATTCTTGGTGCAGGAGAATATGCTGATCCACAGGTCCAAGCTCTTTATGATGATGAAGTACTGTGTCTATGTCACCAAGCAGCTTTAAATGCTTGGAATAGGATACAAGATCCAGCAAAAAGGGTTGAATCATATACCAGAATTAGGCAGGGACAGAGAGAACCCTTTATTGACTTTTTGCAAAGATTAATTAAGGCTCTGGACATAGGGGTAACAGACCCAGAAGCTAGACGAATACTTCTTGAATCTCTAGCTTTTGAGAATGCAAACATAGAATGCAAAAAGATAATTGGGCCTTTAAAGTCTAGATCAGCACCTATGGATGAATGGATTCAGCATACGATGAATGTTGAGACGTTTAGCTATAACGATGAATCTTGGGTAGGAGAAGCGATTTCCACAGCAATGAGGAGACATCAAACTGCCAGGTGTTTTAATTGTGGTAAATTAGGACATCTGAAAAGGGATTGCAGGCACAGAATTTCTAGGAATATTATCTCCTCTGGGAATGACAAAGATAGGAGACCTAGGCCTTCAGGTATATGTAGGAGATGCGGTAAAGGCCGACATTGGTCCAATGAATGCAGGTCAACAACAGACAAACAAGGCAACCCGATACCGTCGGGAAACTCCTTGAGGGGCCTCTCGCAGGCCCCCAAGCCAACAGTGGCCCAGTCATTCCCAGTCACAGTGGAGAACGTGCCTCACCAAGAAAATTAAAAGCTCCAATTTCTGCTGTAAAAAGTAATACTGGTCTAAATGATGAAATCCATGTGGAGGATGAGTCAAAAAACCCAGTTGGACAGAGTAAACGTATATTTTGGCAGACTTCTATTAATGATCAAAGACCAAAGCTAAGAGTCTGTATAAATGGCACTTTTATTGAAGGCTTATTAGACACAGGTGCGGATGTAAGTATCATTACCCCAGAATCTTGGCATCCGAATTGGCCTCTTCAAGAGGTAGATGTTCAGTTCCTGGGAATTGGAACCCTATCTCGTGTAAAACAAAGCACAAGATGGGTTGAATGCATAGGGCCCGAAGGGCAAATAGGAAGACTAAGGCCATATATAGCCAATATTGCCATAAATTTATGGGGCCGTGACCTGCTACAGCAATGGAATACCCAGATTAACATTCCTGTAGTTCCAGGAACTCATAATTCTGGGAAGTATATGATGAGGTATTATGGAAAAAGGTCACTAGCCATTCAGGCTGTACAAGAACATACAGCAAATACCAAACCTTTAGAGGTACCAACAGCCCTACCTTTAAAATGGCTAACTGAGAAGCCAATATGGATCAAACAGTGGCCTCTAGCTGAAGATAAACTACAGGCATTGGAACAGCTGGTGCAGGAGCAACTAGATGCTCACCACATTGAAGAATCAACCAGCCCTTGGAATTCTCCTGTGTTTGTTGTAAAAAAGAAATCTGGTAAATGGAGAATGGTGACAGATCTAAGAGCTGTCAACAAAGTAATTCAACCTATGGGCTCACTACAATCTGGAATTCCTTTGCCTTCTCTGTTACCAAAAGGATGGCCTCTTATAGTTATTGATTTGAAAGATTGTTTTTTCACTATACCGTTACAAGAAAAGGATAGAGAAAAATTTGCCTTCACAGTGCCTACTTATAATAATTCTCAGCCCAATAGGAGATATCAATGGACTGTCCTCCCACAGGGTATGCTCAATAGTCCTACACTGTGCCAATATTTTGTAAGTAAGCCATTGGAAATAATTCGTAAACAATTCCCCAAGTCCATTATTTATCATTACATGGATGACATCTTGTTATCTGATCCAAATAAAGATACTTTAGAAAGGATGTTTGAAGAAGTAAAGAAAGTCTTGCCTAGGTGGGGATTACAAATTGCCCCTGAAAAGATTCAAAGAGGAAATTCTATTAATTACCTAGGTTACAGAATAGGGTTAGAGAAAATTAAAACGCAAAAGGCACAAATTAGGAGAGACCGGTTAAAGACTCTTAATGACTTCCAAAGATTGTTAGGAGACATTTCCAGTCTACGACCAGCTGTTGGGATAACACCTGATCTAATAGTTCATTTAAACAAAACCTTAGATGGTGATAAAGATTTGAATAGTCCAAGAGAACTGACAGCTGAAGCAGAAAAGGAACTGACAATGATTGAGGAAAAATTACAGGAGGCACATGTGGATAGGGTGAACCCAAATCTTAGCTGCATCCTAGTCATATTGCCTTCCAGAATTTCTCCTACAGGGATTCTAATGCAGAGGGAAGATATTATTTTAGAGTGGATATTTATACCTAATAAACCAAGTAAAAAATTAAAAACTTATGTGGAAAAAGTCTCTGAATTAATTATAAAAGGTAAGCTGAGACTTCGTCAACTAGCAGGTATAGACCCAGCAGAAATTATAGTGCCTTTTACTACAGAAGAAATAAAAAAGTTATGGGAAGACAATGAACCGTGGCAAAGAGCTTGTGCTAATTTTTTGGGAGAAATTAATAGCAACTATCCCAAAAGTGGTAGACTTAACCTCATAAAAAGAACTTCTTGGATTCTTCCTAGAATTGTACGTGATGCTCCAATAACTGGAGCCCGTACGTTCTATACTGATGCAAATAAATCAGGGAAAGCAGGTTACAAGTCAGATGAATTGAGTAAGGTGGAACAAAGCCCTTATAATTCTGTCCAGAAGGCAGAATTATATGCCATTCTTATGGTGCTAAGGGATTTTAAAGAACCTCTTAATATAGTTACAGATTCACAATATGCAGAAAGAGTTATCTTGCATATTGAAACCGCTGAATTTATACCAGATGACACAGAGTTGACTTCATTGTTTATCCAGGTACAAGACATAATCAGGAACAGGCTTTGTCCGATGTACATAACACACATCCGTTCCCATACAGGTCTGCCTGGTCCTCTAGCCCAAGGCAATGCTGAGATTGATCAATTATTGATTGGAAGTGTGTTGCAGGCCTCAGAATTTCATAAGAAGCATCATGTCAATAGTAAAGGCCTAAAGAAAGAATTTTCCATTACTTGGCAACAAGCTAAGGACATTATAAAGAGATGTCCTACTTGTTCTTTCTATAATCAAACACCGTTGCCTGCAGGGAGTAACCCAAAGGGCACTAAGAGAAATGAAATCTGGCAGATGGATGTGTTCCACTTTATGGAATTTGGTAAATTAAAATATGTACACCACACCATAGACACGTATTCAGGTTTTCAATGGGCTACTGCCCTGAGCTCAGAAAAGGCTGATTCAGTAATCACACATTTATTGGAAGTTATGGCCATCATGGGTATACCTGCGCAAATAAAGACAGATAATGGTCCAGCATATGTATCTAAGAAAATGAAACGCTTTTTTGATTATTATAATATAAAACATATTACAGGTATACCAAATAATCCTACAGGTCAGGCAGTTATAGAAAGATCAAATCGTACTATAAAGGATATGCTGAACAAACAGAAAGGGACCGAAAATACCCCCAGAAATAGATTACATAATGCTTTATTAACCTTGAATTTTCTTAACGCTAATGAGAAAGGAACGACAGCAGCAGAGAGACATTGGATAATGGAAAAGTCTGCTGAACTAAATCAACCGATTTATTTCAAAGATGTGCTGACCTCTCAATGGAAGCCAGGAGATGTGCTACGTGGGGGAAGGGGTTTTGCTCTTGTTTCCACAGGAGAAGAAAAATTGTGGATACCATCAAAATTAATAAAGTTTCGATTTGAAGAGGAGAAACCTCTTGGAAAGGAGAAATGACAACTTATCCACAATGATGATATTCATACAGGTGGTAAGAAAAACATATAGAATGGGGGCAGGGTTCTGTTCTTATCTCCACAGGAAAACACTCATCTTTGAGAAATTCAAGGGACCCTGGATGTTTGGATACTGACAGATGGAAAAATACCTGCCCGATAGGAAATATCAAGAAAACTGAATGGGTTGTGTAAGTAATATTAAACCATATTTCTAAATTTATAAAGCTGGTTTTGAAGTTGGACTCTGGCTCAGTCCCTCTCCAATTCCAAGCCTGTTAGTAAGAGAAAAACCCAGAGTTTCTGGAGTTTCTGTCTCATGTCAAGAGCCATGATGTGGGACAGAAAGAAATATGAGTTTAGAAAACATCTTTGCTTTTCTTCATATCTATCATACTTTTCATTGAATATATCTATCATGTCTTTCATTGAATATATATATATATATATGTCTATATGATTAATGCTTAAGTTTTTCATAATGAACAATGAGTTTTTCCTGAAGTGACATTTGAAGTTTCCAGGAAGAAGATGGGGCCCCATAACAACAACTCCACCTGGTTGATATGACGTCATGATACTGATAGCGCTACAACAAGACTTGCTTTGGGTACCAGCTGCACAAGACAGTTCCAACTTGGTTAGCTGAAATGGTGCACATCTTGTACAACATTCTGGCCAGACCTCCACAAAATATTCAGAGACTATTTGCAATTTTAAAAGACATTGATCTTGAAATTTAACCATCATTTTACTTTCACAGGATCCCCCAGAAAGAACGTCAGCCCTATGACAGCTGGAAGTAATTTTAGAGGACGACGTCCCCTCTCCCAGTAAAGTTTGCCCTTGGGTTTAGGGACATCATTTAGGGGTTGATTATAATTAGTATACGATTGAGGGTTGGGGGAGGAATTTTATAAGCTCAGGGATCATTTTGAAAAAAAAAAAAAAAAGAGGGATGATGGGATAATAGATTTGTAATTGTGAGTTACTGTTGTTAGACAAATATATTGATATAGATTCTTGTATATTGATACAAAGTTAAATTGTATTGACTATTGTATGCATTCATGTTTCTACCTCTGTTTAAAACATTTTTTATGTATTGACATATATATATTGTATATATTTACCATATTGCAGTGTACATTTCTACCTCTGATTAAGATACTTATATAATGTTCGTGTATTGGTATATATTTACCCACTGCAATGTATATTTGTACATTGTTTATATTTGGAGGTCATTGTCCTCATTTGTTTCACAGTCGTTTATTGTCTTAGTCTTTAAGTTAGATAGATATTGAGAATTATATAGACTAATAGTCATCTAAGTTTGTCATTTATAATTAGACTAATCAGGTTCTTTAGATATATAGAGATTATACTCAGTATAGATAGATAGTCTTCAACTTCTTCAAAGAGCTGTAGAAAATGGCCTTTAATCTAACTCAGAGTTTTGTGGTAGTGAGACACAATTGCTCCTGGCAACACCACTCTATTCCCGAGAGAATGTTGAGCACCAAAGACACTCCACCTGGAGCCTTTCCTTTTGGCAGAACTGGCCTTGGGGCAAAGAAATGCCCATACCTCAACCACTGACAAAGATACAGAGCGTGCATCAATGGATAAAACAGGGCTGTCTTATCCTGCCAAGACAGGGTAAGATAGTTTTGAAAAGTTGCTTGCCTTTGAAAATGGTGTGTCAGTTATGTTAGGCCTTAGCCAAAGTTGGTTGCTTCAACGCTGCTAATGTGACTTTGGGTGATTGCCTAGGTAGCTAGTTGTCTCTGTGATTTGTTGCATGTTTTGGAAGTTGTTTTACTGAACTTCCTAATTAACCAGGTAACATTATTTCCCTTCTCAGATCTTCGATGGGGTTGAAGACTATATAGATGTAGTTACTTTTCTCTCATGACTTGGCCAAGTTATTTATTATACAAGACCTAAGCTAGTTAGAATAGGATATTTGTACTTATTGTATATAATTTCATAGTAGGTTTAGAACTCTCTTATTTAAACAGAAGGGGGAGGTGTTACGGGAGGTCCTCCCACTCCTCCAGCCTATCGCCGCTGAGATACCAGCCCCTTGGGGTGTGGTCTCTCTCTCCCTTTAAAAAAGCGGCCACTTCCCTCTCCTCGCTCTCTTCACTTCCTGCTCCGCCGGTGACTTGACTTCCTTCCTGGTTACGCAGAGGGCTGACAGTGATCTGTAAGTTTTTTCCCCTTTAAATAAATATCACCCTATTAATCATAATCCCAAGTTGGTGTGGCATTGTTTGTGACTTACGCCTTCACTCTCTCTCTCTCTCTCTCTCTCTCTCTCTCTCTCTCTCTCTCTCGCTCTCTCTCTCTCTCCATTCCCCCAGATTTCTCCTATTTATCCTCTCTACCTGCCAGCCCCGCCCATTCAGAGCATTATTAGACCATCAGGTGTTTTAGACAGGCAAAGTAACACAGCTTCACAGAGTTAAACAAACGCAACATAAAAGAATTCAACCCATCTTTGCATCATTAAACAAACGTTCCACAGCATAAATGAATGTAACACATCTTAACATAATATTCTACAACAAATTACTGCCCCTGTAGGCCCATGGATGCCATAGCGATGTCACAGCACTCCTCCCCAATCTCTGGCTTTTGCATTCTTTCCGTCCCCTCTTCTGTACTGTTTCCTGAGCCTTGGCAGTGTGTACATCTGTGTGTAGAGTGTGTGTGTGAGAGTGTATGCATGTCTGTATGTGTATGTGTGTGTTTGTATGTGTGTGTATGTCTGTGTAGAGTGTGTGTGTGAGTGTATGTATGTCTGTATATGTGTGTATGTCTGTGTAGAGTGTGTGTGTGAGTGTATGTATGTCTGTATATGTGTGTATGTCTGTGTAGAGTGAATGTCTGTCTGTTGTGTGTTTGTATGTGTGTAGGGTGTGTGAGTGTATGTATGTCTGTATATGTGTGTATGTCTGTGTAGAGTGTGTGTGTGTGTGAGTGTATGCATGTCTGTATGTGTATGTGTGTATGTCTGTGTAGAGTGTGTGTGAGTGTATGTATGTCTGTATATGTGTGTATGTCTGTGTAGAGTGAATGTCTGTCTGTCTGTTGTGTGTTTGTATGTGTGTAGGGTGTGTGAGTGTATGTATGTCTGTATATGTGTGTATGTCTGTGTAGAGTGTGTGTGAGTGAATGTATGTCTGTATGTTGTGTGTTTGTATGTGTGTAGGGTGTGTGAGTGTATGTATGTCAGTATGTGTGTGTTTGTATGTGTATGCATGTGTGTGTATGTCTCTGTATAGAATGTGTATGTGTGAATGTATGTCTGCATGTGTGTGTGTATGTCTCTGTGTATAGTGTGTGTTTGTGTGTATGCGTGTGTATTTGTGTGTGTGTGTGTGTGTGTGGTGAGATATAGATGCCCCATTTAGGACCGAGGACTTGTGGTTTTGTCCATTTTGACCATTCATGAGTCTCTACAATTGTGCTGCCTGCCGCAGAGAGAAGCTTCTCTGGCCCAGATGGAGAGTGGTCCAGATTTACAGTGACTTTCTGGCATGGCTGTGTTGAGTTGAAAGATGGTGTTCTCAGATCTCGCTGGCTTCAGAAGTCTCCGTGAGCTGCTGTGTGGAAGGTGTGGGTGGGATCTGTTAGCCTGTTGCCTCAGGATTCTTGGGGTTAGGAGGGGAGGTTATGAGTCCTTTCCTGGCAGGTCTCTGGACTCCACCGTGGCCTCCTCTGTCTTGGAGTGTGACACTCTGGCTGAAGCCCCAGTTCTGCAAAGAAGAGGCCTGTCTTGTGTATCTTGAAATCTGTGTCAGTCTGATGGTTTTCAGAAGCACTGAAACACCCTGTCACCACCTATCCCATCTTTCGGGATTGAGAAATAAGAATCTTTCTCATGTTCAGTAACTGAATTGAAAACACAGACTGTACGGTGCTCTGAGCACATGGATTACATTGTTAAACAGCAAAATTAGAGGGCAAACTGGTGAGCGATGCTGTCTTGTGTTTCTCTTCTCACTTGGCTGAGGAGGAATCCTCAAAGGACAATAAGATGCTCACTGCCTGATATTAGAAAACACCACTTCCAAATAGAATCATAGCTTTCATCATTACCAACGCAGTCCTCATATGTGTATCCGCGCTTGCTAAAACAGTTTACCAAAACGCTGAGAGCTTCGCTTAGGTAACTGATGGCTGTGGTCGTCAGCTTTTCTAACTGCTCTAAAGAAGTCTGGAGCAGAAAGCGCTTATCTCATCTTACACAGGATAGTGTATCAGTGAGGAAATCCAGGGCCAGAGCTTGAAGCAGGAGCCCAGAGGCAGGAACTGAAGCAGAGATCAAAAGAATTCTGCTTCCTACTTTGACCCCTCTGGCTTGTTCGGCTACTTTTTCTTTTACACAGCTCAGCCCCACCTGCCTAGGGATGGCTACACCCACGGTGGGCTGGGCCCTTTGTTCCTTAATTAGCAATCAAGGAGGTGTTCTACAGACATGCCCACAGGCCAATCGGGTAGAGGCAATTCCTTAGCTGGACTTTCCTCTTCCCAGGTGACTTTAATTTGTGTCAAGTTGACAAAGAGCCAACCAGCAGGATGAATATCCAAAGGCCATTAGTGTAGTGATATTTTGTGTTTGAACAAATAAAGCTTGCCTGAAGTTTAGAGGGCAGAGCTAAGCCACTGGAGGCCTGGCAGTGGTGGCTCACACCTTTAATCTCAGGACTCGGGGTACAGACAGATCTCTGTTAGTTCAAGCCCATCCTGGGCTACACAAAACTGATCAAGTCTAAAAGAGAAAGGGAACACACACAAAGGTGATCGCAGCATTTGGGAAAATATATCTTTAATCCTAGCACTAGGGAGGAGGAGACAGGAATTGACATGGCTGGAGGAGAACAGAATATACGGCAGGAGGAGACAGGAGCTCCGTGCGGTCTGAGGAGACAGGAGCTCAGTGCAGTCTGAGGAGGCGGTCTGAGGAGGCGGTCTGAGGATAGGATTACTCTTAGGTCTGAGCATTGGTAGAAGAACTCTTTCATGGCTGGTCTTTATGTTTCTCTGATCCCTCGGCTTTTACTGATAGCTGACTCCCAGATTTTATTGTAAATACCAATTAGAATTCATGCTACACATTAGTAAGGCCTTGTTAGAGTTTGGAGACAATTTAAATGGTCACTATGTATAGCTTGTACACAATTTTTTTTTTTTTTACAAAGCTATAGTGTGGAACTCTCTTAGGCTATGATACCATAAGAACTGGCGCTCTTATGAAGCAAATGGATTTAACAGACATCTATAGAACACTCCACCCAAATAGGAAAGAATATACCTTCTTCTCTGCAGCTCATGGAACCTTCTCGAAAATTGACCACATACTTGGAAACAAAGGAAACCTCCACAGATACAAAAAAATATCAGTGTCCACCTGTGTCTTATCAGATCACCATGGATTAAAGTTAGAAGGCAACAACAATGCTACCCCCAGAAAGCCTACAAACTCATGGAAAGTGAACAGTCAACTACTGAACCACACCTGGGTCAAGAAAGAAATTAAGAAAGAAATTAAAATCTTCCTTGAATTTAATCAAAATAAAGAGACAACATACTCAAACCTATGGGACACAATGAAAGTAGTGCTAAGAGGAAAGTTCATAGCACTAAGTGCCCACTTAAAGAAAACGGAGAAAGCATACGTTGAGGACTTAACAGCACACCTTAAAGCCTTAGGAAAAAAAAAGAAGCAGATGCGCCCAGGAGGAGCAGAAGACTGGAAATAATAAAACTGAGGGCAGAAATCAACAAAATAGAAACACAGAAAACAGTCAAAAGAATCAATGAAACAAAAACTTGGTTCTTGGAGAAAATCAACAAAATCGACAAACCCCTATCCAAACTAATTAAACAACAGAGAAAGAACATGCAAATAAATAAGATTAGAAATGAAAAGGGGGACATAACCACAGACAGAGAGGAAATTCAGAGACTCATTAGATCTTACTACAAAAGCCTGTATGCCCCAAAACTGGAAAATACGAAAGAAATGAACATTTTTTTTAGATAAGTACCATATACCAAAGCTAAACCAAGACCAGGTGAACCATCTAAATAGACCTGTTAGTCGCGAAGAACTACAAACTGTTATCAAAAATCTCCCTTCCAAAAAAAGCCCAGGACCAGATGGTTTCATTGCAGAATTCTACCAGAACTTCCAAGAAGAGCTAATACCTATACTCCTTAATGTATTTCACAATATAGAAACAGAAAAGGCATTGCCAAATTCCTTTTGGTTTTTTTTTTTGTTTTTGTTTTTGTTTTTCGAGACAGGGTTTCTCTGTGGCTTTGGAGCCTGTCCTGGAACTAGCTCTTGTAGACCAGGCTGGTCTCGAACTCACAGAGATCCACCTGCCTCTGCCTCCCGAGTGCTGGGATTAAAGGCGTGCGCCACCACCGCCCGGCTTGCCAAATTCCTTTTATGAAGCTACAGTTACCCTGATACCAAAACCACACAAAGACCCAACCAAGAAAGAGAATTACAGGCCTATCTCACTCATGAATATCGACGCAAAAATTCTCAACAAAATACTGGCAAACTGAATCCAAGAACACATTAGAAAAATTATCCATTATGATCAAGTAGGCTTCATCCCAGAGATGCAGGGCTGGTTCAACATACGCAAATCTATCAATGTAATCCACCATATAAATAAACTGAAAGAAAAAAACCATATGATCATTTCATTAGATGCTGAAAAAGCATTCGACAAAATTCAACACCCCTTTATGATAAAGGTCTTGGAGAGACTAGGGATACAAGGGTCATACCTAAATATAATAAAAGCTATTTACAGCAAGTGGACAGCTAACATTAAATTAAACGGAGAAAAACTCAAATCCCACTTAAAATCAGGAACACGACAAGGATGTCCACTCTCTCCATACCTCTTCAATATAGTGCTTGAAGTTCTAGCAATAGCAATAAGACAACATAAGGGGATCAAGGGGATTTGTATTGGAAAGGAAGAAGTTAAACTTTCGTTATTTGCAGATGATATGATAGTATACGTAAGCGACCCCAAAAACTTTACCAAAGAACTCCTACAGCTGATAAACACCTTTAGTAATGTGGCAGGATATAAGATCAACTCCAAAAAATCAGTGGCCTTCCTATACACTAAGGATAAGGAAACAGAGAGGGAAATCAGAGAAGCATCACCTTTCACGATAGCCACAAATAACATAAAATATCTTGGGGTAACTCTGACCAAGGAAGCCAAAGATCTATATTTAAGTCTTTGAAGAAAGAAATTGAAGCAGACACCAGAAAATGGAAGGATCTCCCCTGCTCTTGGATTGGGAGGATCAACATAGTAAAAATGGCAATTCTACCAAAAGCAATCTATAGATTCAATGCAATCCTCATCAAACTCCCATCAAAATTCTTCACAGATCTGGAGAAGACAATAACCAGCTTTATATGGAAAAACAAAAAACCCAGGATAGCCAAAATAATCTTATACAATAAAGGAACTTCTGGAGGCATTACTATCCCTGAATTCAAACTCTATTACAGAGCTAGAGTATTAAAAACAGCTTGGTATTGGCATAAAAACAGAGAAGTTGACCAATGGAATAGAATAGAAGACCCTGACATTAACCCACAAACATATGAACACCTGATTTTCGATAAAGGAGCTAAAAGTATACAATGGAAAAAAGAGAGCATCTTCAACAAATTGTGCTGCAAAACTGGATGTCAATCTGTAGAAGAATGAAAATCGATCCATATCTATCGCCATGCACAAAACTCAAGTCCAAATGGATTAAAGACCTCAATATCAGTCCGAACACACTGAACCTGATAGAAGAGAAAGTGGGAAGTACTGTACAACAGATGGGCACAGGAGACCACTTCCTATGTATAACCCCAGCAGCACAGACATTAAGGGCCTCATTGAATAAATGGGACCTCCTGAGACTGAGAAACTTCTGTAAAGCAAAGGACACTGTCACTAAGACACAAAGGCAACCCACTGACTGGGAGAAGATCTTCACCAACCCCGCAACTGACAAAGGTCTGATCTCCAAAATATATAAAGAACTCAAGAAACTAGACCGTAAAAATCTAATCAACCCAATTATAAAATGGGTCACTGAGCTGAACAGAGAATTCTCAACAGAAGAAATTCAAATGGCCAAAAGACACTTAAGGCCATGCTCAACTTCCTTAGCGATCAGGGAAATGCAAATCAAGACAACTTTAAGATACCATCTTACACCTGTCAGAATGGCTAAAATAAAAAATACCAATGATAGCCTTTGCTGGAGAGGTTGTGGAGAAAGGGGTACACTCATCCATTGCTGGTGGGAATGCAAACTTGTGCAACCACTTTGGAAAGCAGTGTGGCGGTTTCTCAGGAAATTCAGGATCAACCTACCCCTGGACCCAGCAATACCACTCTTGGGAATATACCCAAAAGAGGCCTTATCATACAACAAAAGTATATGCTCTACTATGTTCATAGCAGCATTGTTTGTAGTAGCCAGAACCTGGAAACAACCTAGATGCCCTTCAATGGAAGAATGGATGAAGAAAGTATGGAATGTATACATATTAGAGTACTACTCAGCAGTAAAAAACAAGGAATATTGCATGCAAATGGATGGAAATAGAAAACACTATCTTGAGTGAAGTAAGCCAGACCCAAAAAGAGGAACATGGGATGTACTCACTCATATTTGGTTTCTAGCCATTAACAAAGGACATTGAGCCTATAATTAATGATCCTAGAGAAGCTAAATAAGGAGAACCCAAAGAAAAACATATAGGCATCATCCTGAATATTAACCTTCATCAGGCGATGAAAGGAGACAGAGACAGAGACCCACTTTGGAGCACAGGACAGAAATCTCAAGGTCCAAATCAGGAGCAGAAGGAGAGAGAGTACGAGCATGGAACTCAGGACCGCGAGAGGTGCATCCACACACTGAGACAATGGGGATGTTCTATTGGGAACTCACCAAGGCCAGCTGGCCTGGGTCTGAAAAAACCTGGGGTAAAACCGGACTCGCTGAACATAGCAGACAATGAGGACTACTGAGAACTCATGAACAATGGCAATGGGTTTTTGATCCTACTGCACGTACTGGCTTTGTGGGAGCCTAGGCAGTTTGGATGCTCACCTTACTAGACCTGGATGGAGGTGGGTGGTCCTGAGACTTCCCACAGGGCAGGGAACCCTGATAGCTCTATGGGCTGACAAAGGAGGGGAACTTGATTGGGGGAGGGGGAGGGAAATGGGAGGCGGTGGCGGGGAAGAGACAGAAATCTTTAATAAATAAATAAACAGAAAAAAATTGCATTCTAGCAAATTAAACCAGGAAATAAACAGTTCAGTATTGGACCTTGGATCCCAGTTGTCTCTGCCTTGGCTCAATTATTTTAATATTAAAACTAAATTTCTGAATGTAAAAAGTGATTATTACTAGCAGCATGATTAACTTTAGTAAATTTATTTTTAGCCATTAGTCTTGAAGGCAGTCAGTTTGATAATCAGGTTTTGTTGGGTCGGTGATGTTATTTTGTGTGCATGTCTGCGTGTGCGCAGCGTATGCACGTGTGTGCCTGTGGAAGATAGGTTGGTGTAAGATGTCTTCCCCCTTTGCTCTCAACCTTATTTTTTGAGACAGGGTCTGTCAGTGAATCTGGATCCTACTGATTGGCTAAGTGTAGCTGACTAGTGAGTCCTGGGATCCTCCAGCCTCTGTCTGCTAAATCTGTGATGACAGGAACTGCAACCATCATTTTTCTGTGGGTCCTACTGTGTGTACAGCAAGCGTTTGATCTATGAAGCCATTTGCCCAGATCACCGTGTCTCTGACACCCTGCTCAGTAGCTTTAGAGCTTTGGGGCCATTTCCGGGCCTCCCAGTCACCTGGCAGCAATAATGGAGGTTAAAGGAGACGCTTCTGTCTCAGTTACCTTTCTGCTACAGTGACGAGAAACCATGACTAGGCAACTTATTGGCTCACGGTTTCAGAGGGTGAGTGTATGGCCATCATGGTGGGGAGCTGGAGGAGTAGCTGAGAGCTTACATGTCAAGACCACATGTGCAGAGAGCTAACTGGGAATGGCGTGGGTTTTGAGACATCAAGCTCCACCCATAGTGACATATATCCTCCAACAAGGTCACAGCTCCTAGTCATTTCTAACTGTTCCCCCATCTAGGGATTAAACATTCAGGTATATGAGCCTATGGGGGCCATTCTCATCCACACCACCGTATCTGGCAACATTACTTCCCAGTTTCTATTGAATAGAACTCACTTTCCTTATGAAAGTAGAAACTGGTTGTTATTTCCCCCGTTTTCATTTTATTTTATTTTAATTTTATTTTTTTAAAATATTTATTTATTATGTATGCAATATTCTGTCTGTTTCTATGCCTGCAGGCCAGAAGAGGGCACCAGACCTCATTACAGATAGTTGTGAGCCACCATGTGGTTGCTGGGAATTGAACTCAGGACCTTTGGTAGAGCAGGCAATGTTCTTAACCTCTGAGCCATCTCTCCAGCCCCCCCCCCCCCCATTTTCATTTTTATCCAGTTAATTAATTCAGGAAGTATTAATTAGTTATACTATATCAGGGCCTGGTGTAGGTGATGGGCATATTTTGATGAACAATACTGACAAAATTTCCTGTCCTTAGAAGTTTTAGTCACAGGAATTGGATAATGAAATCAATGGGGAGGTTATACGGTGAGTAGGAAGCTGGGAAGAATCACAGAAGGAGAAAAAAGCACAAGAAAGAGAACCAAAGGGAAGCTCAGCAGGAAAAAGCACTTCCACCAAGCTTGCCATCCCAAGCTCAATGCCCATCACCCCGCAGTAGGAGACAGTTAATTACTCCTGCTCATAGTGGCACATGCACCACCCTTCCAAAACAATGAAGTTGTTGAAAAAGAAGAGATAAGGGGCGTTGCTGGAGGGGGTGAGTTCACACAGGAGGTCAGGGAAAACCCACTCAAACAGATGCTGTCTTGGGAAGACATTGTGACTCCCTAATACATACACACAGCTTGAGTCGGCTTTCCTTCATTTCCAGTTTGCCAGTCTTCCCTTCTCCAGTAACTTGCTAACGATGGGGAATGATTTTGGAGTTTTATTTCTTTAGAAATGTCAGTGTTAACAAGCGGCTGTTTCCTCGTTCTCTTTCTCCACCTTCCTCAGCTCCCTTTGAATGTCTCTGCCACAGTTCGGGAGGACACGCTAGAGAAACAATCATGGTATTTGCCCCTTGGGAAAGTCTTGTGTGCCGCAAAGTTTGGTTGATGAAGAAGGACTCTTGGATTCATTCACTCATGCCACAGGCAATAGGGAGAAAATACTCTTTAAAAGCTTCAATGAGGTAGCAATTTATTTATCTCTTTCTTTTTAGTTTATGAAAAGGTCGACATTTGTGTGTGTGTGTGTGTGCATTTGTGTCATGGTGCACATGTGGAGGTCAGAGGGCAACATTTTAGGAGCTGGTTTTCACTTGTACCCTATGGGCGCCAGGGATCAAACACAGGTTGTTGACTAATGTTCCGTTACTTGCTGAGCCATCTTGCCATACTTTTTATTTTTATTTATTTAAAAAATTTAAAAAAATTAAACACAGAATCTTGTTAGGTAGCTCAGGCTGGCTTTGAACTGCCCTACTTGGGTCTCCCATTGCTGAGATTACAAGCTTTTACCACCCCGATCCCATTTCAATTTAATCACTAAGGGGTGGCAGAAGATAATTAGTTATAAAATCACACAATGTTTTCAGTATGAGGTTTTAAAAATACTTTATGTGAGCATGCCTGAGTGTGTGTCCTGTGCAGCACATGCAGAACCAGTGGAGGTCTGAGGAGGGCGTCAGATCCCCTTGTGGGAGATCCGCCTTGTGGGTGCTGGGAACTGAACCCCTGTCCTCTGAAAGAGCAGCCAGGGCTCGTATCCACTAACCCATCTCTCAGCCCCTCCAGTACAAGTTTAAATTCTGTATGCTTTAGGGTGTAAAACGTTATTAAACTTGTGCTTTTATAACCCATGTTTGCTCCAGTTTCCAATTATTTTTGGTGGTAGCGGTCAAGGACAGCAGGTTTGTATTCACAGGGTCAGGCTGCGCCCCAAAGGGTAAGAAGTGTGAACAAACAGGAAGCCTGCCGCTGTTCACCAGAAGCCTGGCAGAAGCTGGCAGAAGATTACAGCGTTAGACTGAGTATTTATGCCTAATGAGAGGCAGACACTAATACAAGTTCAAGGTAACTTTGTGGCAAGTCATCCAGTCTTGTTGCTCCAGACCCCTCACCGAAAAGCGAGAACACCACAGGGTTAAAGTGACGACCAGTCTGACTAAATTCACAAAGGTATCTACGGTGATGGTATCAAAACTCTTGTGAAGTCTAGTGTGCAGATAAATATCTAGGACTGGCGAGAAGGCTCACCAGGCAAAAGCACTTGTCAAACAAGCCTGGCAACCCCTGTATGATCCCCAGAACCTGCTTAAAGTCGGAAGGAGAGAACCGACCACATAAAGTTGGCGTCTGACTCCACATGCATGCCATGGAATGAGCGTGTACACACTTGACAATAATTCTTTTTCTTTTTCTCAAAAGGCCAGAAAAGGGCACCAGATCTCATCATAGATGGTTGTGAGTCACCATGTGGTTGCTGGGAACTGAACTCAGGACCTCTGGAAGAGCAGTCAGTGCTCTTTACCTCTGAGCCATCTCTCAGCCCCCCCCCCCCTTTTTTAAAGAAAAAGTTAAATCTCTCATAAATTTGATTTTACCATCAAAACCTGCTCTGGAGAGTTTTATTAGCTCGGTCAACACAGAAAGGTTTATTAAACCCTCATTCTGTGTCTTGGAATTCAGTTGATCTTAATCCAGGTCTTGTAATGGACGGAAAAGATTCCCAACGTCATTAAAACTCTAGTACATCATGCCGGATGGTCAGACTTTTAGAAAGGTTTTTGTGCAGCCTGCAGGACGCTCGGGTCAGGTGGGAAGGCGGGAGGACCTGGGCGCAGCGCCCGAGGATTAGAAGCCGGATCTCCGGCTCCGCCCATCGGTTGGCGTTTAGACCCCTGCCGGGCACTCCGCAGCCAGCGTGGCCGCGCCCTCCCGGAACTGGCGGCCGGCGCGGCGGTGCGAGCGATGGAGGTCCTTCCCGCGGGCGGGACGCAGGAGCCGCTGCTGCAAGCTGAGGCAGCGGCGGAGCACTCGGCAGCCGAGGGCGACGAGGAGCCGCAGCCCCACGGCCGCACGAGCCGCACGGCGTCCCTAGTGAGCGGGCTGCTCATTGAGCTCTACAGCTGCACCGAGGAGGATGAGGTGGCAGCCGGCGGGGACCGTGCGTCCCGGAGTCGCCCCCCGCGCAGCGACAGCCTGGATAGTTCCACCGAGACCTCGGGTTCCGACGTATTCCTGGGAGGTCGCGGCGTGGGCGACTCCCGAGTGCTGCAGGAGCTGCGGGAGCGGCCGAGCCTGCGGCTCCAAATGCAGTACCTGCGGCAGAAAGGTGAGCGGCGGCGCTGGGACTCCTGCTCATCTGTGCCACTTGCCCACCTGCGCCACCTTTCTTCCTAAGTTACCTGTCTACTTTGCGCTGTTTGCGCCTCCAGCCAACCTGCCTTCCTGCGCCACCAGTCCACCCGCGCCATTTGCGCCCCTAGTCCACCTGTGCCAGTTACCCTCCTGGTCGCTGGCGCCCTGTCGCACACCCGGAGAGTGTGACTCCTGGGGACTTACAGTCACACTTTCACTGCGTCTATTTCCAACCCCCTCTGCAGGTGTGGCTCAGAGCGTGGTCGAGTCTCCCCACCTCCCTCAGTCCCTCAGGTGCCCAAGGCCCGAGACAGTCTAGATTCTAACTTCGCCTGAACAGCTGTTAGGACTAGTTTGGAGTTTCTTCCTTGTGCACAAGAAGTTATCTAGAGGTCGCTGGGAGGAGGGAAATAGCCGACTTCCAGCACTTTCCACCCCGCCCCTTCCCTAAGCCACCCACTTGGATAGGGTTTAACTAGGGAGGCAGAATAATTCGATAGTGCAGTTTCGCTGCAGGTTTAATCTGGGTCTCTGGAAATGGATTGAGTGCATTTAACTGCTGCAACCTTCCGCCAGCCTGGAGAGCTGAGAAATGACCTTGGTTTCCTCGGAGCAGAGCCTAATTTGATATGTCTTTTGTTATCAAACTCCGAGGCTCACGTTCTGGTTAGATGATGATTATTTATCCTCAATAATGATAGCTTGTGTTTCAGCCACCCTCACGTTTCTTGCAAGTATCGTCTTTGTGCTAAGTGACCCTGGGAGGGATAAAGCGAATTATACATACAGTGCTCATGCACTGACAATGTCCAGTCTACCTGGTTCCACAAAACAAAACACAACAAAACACAACAAAAAACAAACTAGAAGAACAGTAAATCTATCTGCTTTCTCCTACCTCTGTAAACAGTTTTCATCTTCCTTTTCTGGCTTCCTGGTCAGGTTTCCCCCTGCAGCTGACTATGGTACTTTGACTGGAGTTGGGTCATTTTATTTTATATGATTATCCAGCTGTGGTAAGAAGTGCGTCTGTGCCCAAACTCTTGCTACGGAGCAATAGTTCAGACTCCAACAGAATCAGTCCTGAAAATTTTGATTTGATTTCCTTGTTTGAGAGAGCTGTTCACATTTCACTACCAGGAAACTTTGGTGACTGCTCATTTCCTTTTGGTAGAGGGAAACTGGCGAGGCAAAGTTTGCAGGAGAGGTTGGGCAGTTTGCCAGTGGGCGGCGGTACTCTACTAATCACTCACGGGACCTGGAGGAGTCCATTTCTCCCCAGTTTTCATCCCATTGCTCACCCAGTTGCCCGCGTACCTTTTCTTTCCGTGCAGTTGACTGCGTTGGTTGAAGAAGACACCACATAGTGACGTACTGTCTCTGTTGATAAACATCCCTAGAGCATCGGTTAGACAGCCGGGAGATCCCTGCAGTTGTTCGCTGAAATGATTGTTTTCAGCCTCAGAGCCCAGCCGTTCCGACGCAGGTCTAGGTGCTGTGCTCGCTGGGTTTCACACAGCGCTGATAACCTGAGTGGTAATTTTCTTCTCTCACTGTCGCCTGTTTCACTGATGTGTCAGCATAGCACCTTCCCAGCTAGTGTGCGTGGGTCTGTGTGTAACAAGATGGCTTCTGAAGGAAACCGGATTGTGTGTGGTGAAGGTCTGAACTTTGGAGGCAGATTCCCTACTTGACATGCTGCTACTGTTTCTAGCTAGCTGTAAGGCTTTGGGCCTACGTTAATGTGTGTTAAGTGCTCAGGGAAGGTTAGAGATGATTTTCATTATAAACCCATTTATCATATAAGGATAAAATTCCTTAGAGAGGAAATTGGTCAGTTTTCCAGCTGACCAGTTTCCTTTGTTTCTTAGTGAGAAACAGGAGTGGACACGGAGACGATTCTGCCTGTATTGTGTTTATTTAACTGTAGTTATTACTGTAGGAGACATTTCCCTACAGTATCGGAACATGTTCCCATAAGTAGTACATAATACAGAGAAACGAAGAGTCGTAGATACCTTAAGAAACACCAAAAATTAGATAGGGTTTTCATATCATCTCTTTTTGTTGTGAGCATTAGTTTTAAGAATGCAGAATGGTTATTAATAATTATTATTATTAAGGTTCTTAGTTATTTTAATTTTTTAAGAGTTATTTTATATGTTTGGGTGCTTTGCCTACACGTCTGTGCACCATCTGTGCACAGACAGTGCCTGCCAAGGTCAGGAGGAGGTGTCAGAACCCCTGGACCTGGACCTACAGGCAGTTGTTAGCCCGTGTATGTTAGGATTTTAACTTGGTCCTTTGGAAGAGTCAGTCAGTCAGTGATCTTAATTCCTGAGTCATCTCTCTAGCCCAAGATGTAGAGTTATTTGATCCTTTTAGAGGAAATACATTTTCTACCACAGATGGAAAATTACGGGGTTCTAAATGAAATTTACCGAGAAGGTTATTAGAAGACCATAGACTTAAAATTAGCACAACCACATTTATCTACATCACAAAATATGAAGGCGTTATTTGCTTTTAACTGACAAATGATAAAGCTGTTTGTAGCTGGTTTCTATTTTTTGTGGTCTTGGGGTCTGAACAACCGGAACCTAGCACGTGTTAGGCAAGGCCTCTACTACTGAGCCCTCTTTTACCTTTTGTCTGTTTTTGTGTGTACATACATGTGCATGTAGATCCCAGTGTGCCACCATGACTGTGTTTTTATGTGGGTGCTTGGCTAGGTGAGTTTGCATTGCTGTCTCCACAGCCCTTGAGTTCTTGAGACTGGATCTTAGTTGCGCTGTCTGGCTTTGAACTTGGGATCCTCCTGCTTAGTCTCTTGAGTAGGCGGTGTTTTAGGCCAGCATAAGCATCTGAAGGTAAATGTGCATCTGGAGTCTTTGCTTACGTGTTACATGCGGCATCAAGGATGGCATTTATCTGAGAGAATTTGTCTCATGAATACAGTGGAAGATGGATGGGTGCCTCACTGGACTGGGATGCCTTGGCTGAATATGTACAAGCTGTCTTAGACGAAGAACAAGAAGGAGTGGGTTTAATTGCATTTTTCTACATAGATAACTTTTGGCTAGTATCACACTGGGGGCTTATCTCTCTCTTTCCCGATAGACTCTAGTGAGCTGAGGACAATCCTTCGCGAGCTGAAGTACAGGATTGGCATCCAGTCGGCGAAGCTACTCCGGCAGCTGAAGCAGAAAGACAGACTTCTGCATAAAGTTCAGAAGAACTGCGACATTGTGACAGCCTGCTTGCAGGCTGTGTCGCAGAAGAGAAGTGAGTCCTGGGGTCTGGGGTGTTTGTCCCTCCTTGGCCACTTTTGCCGTTAGTGAAGCTGCAGCAGGCACTGCTTTGCTATAGTTTGAAAAGTTCAGGAACCTACCAAATAATACAGCTTCCTAATGAATGCTTCATGCCTAATGTTAAATCCTAGTTTTGTTATTCACCATTTGAGGTGAACAATAGAGAAAACACTTCTCTCTGACGATGGTTACTGTTGATGCGACAGCAGGTGCTTCAACAAGCACCGAGTTGATGTCACATAAATCGTGTCCTTGCTCCCTTAATCTCTGTGCTCTAATGGGATATTAAACAATTGGCCTAGCCAATGAGGGCCGCTTACAGCCTGCTCTGAAATCTAAGAAGGGCAAAGCATTTGAACAAATGAAGCCTGTGTCTTGCGGTACCCACTTTCAGCTAAGAGCTGCCTAGCTTGTTAACGGAACTGAACTGCTCAGCTACTGATCCATCTTCATTGATATTAAAAAACTTTCCAGTTGATTTTGTAATTCTCCATACAGTTGCATTGTGCTTGATTCTGCTAACGTGTCCCTGTTTCTGTTTTGCCTTCTTTGTTGACACGCAGCCTGGCAGACTGGGGTTCAGGTATGGCAAACGCAGGCACAAGAGTTGCTATCATCAGACGCCTGGGGCAGTTTCTTGGGTGCATGTCAGAGTGGCTTTTTCTTTTTGCTTTCGCCTCTGTCATGTTTTATATGTAAACAGATTGAAGGTGGTTTTTTTTTTTTTGCTTTGTTTTGTTTTAATTTAAAAATCAAGATGTGTCTGTTTTCATGGAACAGATTCCAGTGCTTAATTAGTTAGTTTGTAATAATAGCATTATCAGCTTAAAATCCCATCCGATGGTGAGTTTCCTGCCTCTCTTCCATATATTGCTGTTTGATATTTTCTACTTATTGACAGTTTTGACTGAGAGGTTTCATGTAATGCATTTGAAGGAGAATGCGGTTCAGTGATCACAGTGGTCATGAGGGTCCACACCAGGAGGAGCGCAGTGGAGTAGGCGAACTTTCCTCTAGTCAGGAGCTTATCTGGTGAGCCAGAGGAGGGTGACGGAAGCGGGTGTGTGCATGGATCTGCATGCATGTATGTCTTTGTAGAGTTGGCATGCATTATACATGATCACTTTTCATGGATTCTGACTCACTCAAATGTGTTAAGTAAACATGATTTCCCCTCTTTTCTAGTAGGAAAGACTGGTTTTGATTTCTTTCTTTCAACTTTGTGTCTATCTACTTAATTATTAGCTTTTCTGCAAGAAGTTAAAAGCACAAGCTGATGGAAGCATGGAGTTCTGATGTGGAGGGAAGACACGAGGAAGGGTGGGGCAGATGAGAGGAGCCGGAGCTTGCTGGACTAATGGTAGATTTTAGATGTATTTGATTGACAGAAGGATTGACATTTGTGTTTTTCAGACAATGTGCCCACCAGCACCAAACTCAACTTGTGAGTCTGTGACTGCATCCTCCTTATATATTTTAAAATTATGTCTCTTAATTCTAGCCATTTTTTTCTTTCAGACTGTGGGGCTGCCTGGAGCCTTTCCCAACAAGCTCAGTTCTTTCCTTGGTAATACAAGTGCGTTAGCGTTGCAGCCTCTAACTCATTGCTACTCTTTCTGCAAAGCCAATCAACAGCAAACATACTGAGAGTTCTTAGGCTCCACTGCCGTTCAGAACAACTGCTTCTGCTTTAGTAGCAGCTGGCAACAACATAGTCAAATACAGTGTGTTGACTTGTTTCATTAAATGCAGAAGTTGGGATTAGGGAGATGACTTGGTGCATTAGGGTGCTTGAATGAGGATCTGCTGAGTCGGATCCCCAGAACCTAGGTGGAAACAGCTGCTTACACTTTACAGTTCCTTACAAACGCCTCACGGCAGTATCTCTGTTACTGTCCTGTTGCTGTGAAGAGACACCATGACCGGTGCGTTTTATAAAAGTGAGCATGTGTTTCATTTATTCGGGGGTTTGCTCACAGTTTTAGGGGACTGGCTCATGACCATCATGCGTGGCGGCAGGCATGGTGATAAAGCTGGTTCCCACAGGTGAGACTGAGAGAGAAGGAGAGGGAGAGGGAGAAACAGAGAGTTAGAGAGAAACAGGCCTTGCCCTGGACTTTTGAGATAAGGTCACACCTTCTAATCCTTAATGGTTCACCACCTGGGAACCAGACACTCAAATATGCGAGACCATGAGGACCGTTCTCATCGAAGCCACCACAGACAGTGTCTCTTCATTAAAACTGGGGCAGGAATAAGAAAAGCACGGTCTGCCAAGTGTGGTGGTATGTCTGTGTGCGTAGCTCTCAGGAGATTGAAGCAGGAGAATCAAGATTATGGGATAAGCCTGGGCCACATTGCCAGACTCTAGCTCAAAAAAAAAAAAAAGTCAAACAGGAAGGAGGTCAGGATCAATGTTTGTCTTATAGAAGAATGTGTCTTCTTTCTATATCACCTAAGAGTATCTATTTTAATAAACATTTTAATACTGTTTAAAAATGCCAGCACATCTGTGATCATTTATTGAGTATATGCCTTATGCTCAACTATTGCCTTATGGTACCTCCTTTGGGGACCTTGTTTTAGAATATTGAGATTCTGCAAGTTTAACTATTTGCCCAAAGTCACACTATTGAGTGATTGAGAAAGAATTAGAAGATAGCACCCTCAAAAGTCCCCGTTTTCCACCATAAGCCACAAGCGCTCTGTTTCTTCCTCTAGTTCTACGATATTGTCACAGCATCGCTAAATTTTGTAGTGTGCAAAACACAAGGTAATCCCTGGCTTATAGCATGCTCTGCTCCAGTACAGCCTGCACAGGAAGGAAATGCTTATCTCGGCTAAATGATTGGATCGTACAAACGTAGTTTGGCGTGTAGGAAAACCCACTTAAAGGCTCTAGGACAATGAAAAGAACCAAAGGAGGATCAAGAGTTTGAGTTCAGACTGTGTTACGTAGTGAGACCCTGTCTCAAAAAAAAAAAAAAACAAACAAAAACAAAAAAACCAAAAAACAACAAAAAAACCAACATAAAACCTCCTCTAAACTCTAAACAAACAAAACAAGCAAAAACCATGGTGCAGGATCAGTACTTGTCTGATGGAGGAGATATTTCCCTCATGTTTATCTAAGGATGGGCTGTTGAGATATTTACGTGTTTTGCTGAATCTCCTTTTCCTGAAAGCAGAAGCCATGTTCTTAGCCTCACATAGCTTTATAATCTGCTTTGCAGATTTTAGGTGGAAGGCTGCTACAAATCAAGCAATAAAACATAGCTGTAACTTTAAAGCTGAGATGAGAGGAAGCATGAGCAAAGTATGAATATATGTGGCCGTGTCGAAGCCTTGCCGACCACACACAGGCTTATCAGAGAGCTGGCAGCCTTGCTTTAGTAACGAATCTGCTGTAGCATCCTGCATCTCGTTTCTTATAAATGCCTACAAGATCCAAATGCCTTGTCAAATAGGTGAGTGTCCTTTGTGTGTTTATGTGCTGGTGCTCATGTGTGTGCAGGTATGCATGTGTGCCGTTGTGCATGTATGCACATGTACAGACATGTGTGTGTTGTGTGCATGTGTGTGCCTGTACGTGACGGTCAGAGGTCAGTGTTTGGGAGTTGGTTTTCTCTCTCTACTGTATGGGACCAGGGGACTGAATTCAGGTGCATAGGCTTGGAGACAAGACCTTTATCCTCGGAGCCAGCCCACTAGCTCTAGACCCTGTTCTTCAGTCTGTTGTTTTGTTTTGTTGTGGTGTTGCAATAGTGAACAGTTTTCTTTCAGTCATAGCTTACACAACTAAAATGGATCTAAATGCCTAAGCAGGCTGACAGACATAGTTAAAAGTCCAGGGACATGTAACAGATCCAGGTGCCTGGACAGAATCTTTGCAAAGGACAGTCACTGCTTACCAGTTTGTCCTCCAGCCAGCAACCCCATGTGAATGAACGGATTTATTCTCCCAGAGCTCCAGAAACTCCAAAGTTCACTTTCCTTGGTCCCTTGGGCCTCCTGCTTGGTAGGAATCAAGAAATAGATTCTTTGTATGTGAGCAAAGGGCGAAATTCTGCAGAAGGAGAAGGATCGGGTGGCTCTGAAGTGACCGTGGTACCGACAGTCTGTTCAGTTTGTTGGTGCAGTGTCTGTGTGTGTTTAATTTTGCTCATTACTAGTGTAAACCAACACCTTTGCATGATATTATTGGCTGTCCTGGTACCATTTTGTGTGAGGTGCCCATTTCCCTTGATAAACAGTCTGACATTTTCTTACAGATTTGATGGGATTCTATGTCACATACATGTCTTACAAATGTGTCCCCTATTTGTTTATATTTTGTCATTTCACTCTTATGAATGTTACTAACTGAGCAACAGTGCTAAGTTCTATGGAGATTTCACAGTCATGTGACCTGTGCATTCAAAGAGTCCATGCTCACTAGGGCCTCTCCAGTGGTTCAATGCTCTGTGGTTGATGTCTTAAAGTTATCAGTTTTGAGGGGCAGGTGGTGACAGGAACAAGGTTTAATGTAAACCAAGGTGGCATTGACCTCAGGCCCATTATGTCGCTGAAAATAACCTGGGACTTGTTTTAATGTGTTAACCTTTTGAATAATTTAATAATTCTCACAATATATTTTTTTTTAAATTTTTTTATTGATAAAAGGAGAATAAAGAAAAGAAAAAAAACAAATTTCCACCTCCTCCCACCAGCCTCCCATTTCCCTCCCCCTCCTCCCACTCTTCTCCCCCTCCTCCCACTCTTCTCCCCCTCCTCCCACTCTTCTCCCCCTCCTCCCACTCTTCTCCCCCTCCTCCCACCCCTCTCCCCTTCCCCCCATTCCTCTCCCCCTCCCTTTCCAGTCCAAAGAGCTGTCAGGGTTCCCTGCCCTGTGGTAAGTCCTAGGTCCTCCCCCCTCCATCCATATCTAGGAAGGTGAGCATCCAGATTGGCCAGGCTCCCACCAAGCCAGCACATTGCGTAGGATCAAAACCGCGTGCCATTGTCCTTGGCGTCTCATCAGCCCTCATTGTTCGCCATGTTCCGAGAGTCCAGTTTTATCCCATGCTTTTTTTGGTAACAGTCCAGCTGGCCTTGGTGAGCTCCCAGTAGATCATCTCCACTGTCTCAGTGGGTGGGTGCACTCCTCGTGGTCCCAACATCTTTGCTCATGTTCTCACTCCTTCTGCTCCTCATTGGGACCTTGGGAGCTCAGTCCAATGCTCCAGTGTGGGTCTCTGTCTCTATCTCCATCCATCGCCAGATGCAAGTTCTAGGATGATATGCAATATATTCGTCAGTATTGCTCTAGGGTAGGGTCATTTCAGGTTCCCTATCCTCAGCTGCCCAGGGAACTAACTGGGGACCTCAGCTTGGGCACCTGGGAGCCCCTCTAGGGTCAAGTCTCCTGCCCACCCTAAAGTGGGTCCCTTAACTAAGAATTGTGGTTCCGTGCTCCCCTATCCAACCTTCCTTTATCCCGATCCTCCTGTTTCCCCAAGTCCCCCCTCCTTCCCTTCTACCTTTTCTCTCCCCATCTCCCCTAACCCCTAGTACCGTCTCCTGCCCTCTTCTTCCTACCCTGACCCCTCTTATCACAACGTCTTAACCTCATGGTGAGAAAAGAAATTTTGTGTGTCTCACTGAGCATGGGTGTGGGGATTGTTTAGTGTAGCACGGGCATCAGTCAGGTCATCAGGCTTGCGTGGCTCGTGTCTTACTCATCTCTCCAGCCCAGTGCACTCTCTTCTTCCTTACTCTTCTGCTCTGATAGAGACTAAAGCAGTGCCTAGAACCGCTTGTCCTTCTCTGTTGTGATAAACACCTGGCCTAAAGCAACTGGGGAGGAAAGGGTTACGTTACAGCTAATAGGCTACACGAACTAGGGAGGAAAGGGTTTATGTTATGGTTGGTAGACTGCCACAAACAGAATTTAGGGCAGGAACTGACGCAGATGCCAAGGAGGAGTGCTGCTTACTGACTTGAACCCCAATATTTTGCTTAGCCTGATTTTGTTGTTATTGTTTTGTTTGTTCCAGACAGGGTCTTACCATGCAGCTCTGGCTGTCCTTGAACTCACCATGTGGCCTCAAAGTCACAGAGATCCGCCTGACTCTGCCTCCTGAGTGCTGGGATTAAAGGTGTGCATCACTATGCCCAACCCAGCCTACTTTCTTATACAACTCAGGATCACCTGCCGAGGGGTGGGCACCACTCACAGTGAACTTTATCTTTACACGTGGTCATTAATCAGGGAAGTATCCTTATAGACTCGCCTACCAGCAGTCTGATCAAGACATTTTCTTAATTGAGGTTTCTCCTCCCAGATTACTCTGGTTTGTGTCAAATGGACAAAACCCGAAACCAACAAAGCCAACCAGGACACCAGTGATACAGTGGGGGAAGACCCTTTCAAAGAAGCTGTGATATTTAGAGTCTTTTCTCAGGGGCCCGGGCACCCTTGCTCACCTGTTTCTACTAACTGTGGGCTCATTGGCAGAGTTAATTGACTGAGCATATCTGGAGGTGATCTGCATAGGATTCCAAGGTCACCAGCACCTTCAAGCCTTTCTCTTAGGGCTGGAGAAGTCTCCAGGTTGAAGGTTTGGTGGTTGGTGCTGTATATTTGGGCTTCAGTATGCATTTGCTCATTGAGCACTCTACTTTAGATTATGTCTTCTGTCTTAGGGATTTTATATCACTGTGAAGAGACACCATAACCATGGCAACTCTGGCTTACAGTTTCAGAGGTTTAGCCCATTATCATCAGGATGGGGAGCATGGCAGCGTTCAGACAGGTGTGGTGATGGGTCTGAGAGTGCTACCTCTTGCAGGCGACAGGAAGTCAACTGAGGCACTGGGAGGTCTCCTTAGCATGGGCAACCTCATATTCCACCCCCACAGTGACACACTTCCTCCACACCTCCTCATAGTGCCACGCCAAGAGGTGATGGGGCCAGTTACATTCAAACCTCCACAGGCAGAGAATAGGAGACAAAGACAGGAGGTGGAGGATGAGGGGCAAGGGGGAAGGGACCAAGGGAAAGAGGGCAGGGATATTTGTCCCAGAGGGACAAATGACCGTCTCTGGGTAGAGAGGAGAGGCAGATGTGGCCTATAGTCAAATGTAAAGGGGAAAACCCTGTGTTAGGATTAGGTGTTTAATTTGAATTTGGTATGTTAATCAGGTGAGTCAAAGGGGGCTTCTGATCGCTGGACTTCAGTACTATGATAGCTGGACCTTGGTGGTCAGCCTCGGGAGGAGGAAGAGGCCAAATAAAGGAATGAAGCTTGGTGGCTAGCTTTAGATAAATGTGATCTAACAGGTATTTTTTCCTCACCCATTCTCTCTAAGGGTGAGGAGGGCAAGGCCTGCCAGGGCCATGCTTGCCATACTCAGTCTGGCTAGAATCCCTTCAGGGGTTTTACCCTGTCAGCAAGCAAGCAATTAGTCCTGCAGTGAACAGCAGCTGAATGCCTTTTCGTTCAACTGGATTCTGGCACTATCTATATGGACAAAGGTACCCCCACGCCAGAGTAACTACCAGCGTGCTTCAGTTGTGCTAGACCCCGCCTTCCCACAATCCACTGCTTCAGTCACCTAGAGCAGCTCATGGAACTCAGGGCAACAGCACGCGGACCTCATCAAGGCTGCTGATGCCTGGCCGATGCGATGCCTGCTGCTCATCAAGTCGGGCAATGCATGACTTAGGACGTGGGAGAGCGTCCCTGCTTCCACGCACTCTCTGGCCGATGCTATGCATGCTGCTCATGGGAGAGCGTCCCAACTTCCATGTGCTCTCTGGCTAGCCATATTCCAGGAATCACACGCCCTATCTTGAAGCTTTCTGGACTTTAAAAAAAATTTTCTGGAGATTTCATTGCATGCATGTAGAAACATGTTTGGAAAAAGAGGTGTGGTCTAGTGCTGATATTCTGGGTGAGTGGGGACCCAGGAAGCCGGCCTCTCTACGTAGCACACCTTCTCCTGGGACTTTGGGCGGGTTCCTTCAGCTATGAGGGGCATTTGTGGGCTCTGCTAGTGATGAGGACATTAAAGAATCCTCTATGCTCTGACACAGAAAAGTGGAGCAAGAGCAGCGCATCTTTTTAGTTTTGGCCTTGAGGAGGAAAAGGAGGATGTTAAAGGGTGGTGGGGGAGGAGGGACTTAAAGCGCCTCAGCTATAACGAACTTTCTTATCCCTCGCCGGCTCGACACTGCACCAGATACCAAGGACACGTTAACCGTATTGCTCCTGTCCCTTAGTAAATGATGAAGGCTAAGGAAGCTATGGGTCAAGCCTGTGTGGTGAGCCTGTCCAGAAACGGAACTTAGTGTGGGAGCAGGCGCCGCCTTGCCTCAGGAGAGAGGGCAGGAGGCAAGGAACCAGCTCTTCAGGGGATTGGTAGTGTGGCCATCCCCCCTGCTCCATTCTCCACTCTGAGCTCCCTGGCTGCCAACCCAGAGTCGTGGACTGTGGTGTGACCAAGGGTGCCTTTCAGCCTTCTTCTGTCAGTCTGAGGTTGACCTGGGCCTGTGGCGCCTGTTTCTACTTTCCAGTGTGCTTCCCCAGCCCCAGAACCTGCCAATCTTCTCTGCTCCTTTCCTGCATTCCCTGTAGGTTATGATTTAAAAATTCCCTGTACTATATTTTTAGTGTGATTTTTTTTTCTTTCTGGGAACTAGAATTAGATGCACTCTTTCCCCATCTGCCATTGTAACCCACATGTACTGTGTGTGTGCACGCACGTGCTCATGCGCATGCACGTGTGTACTTGTCTGTGTAGGTTCATTTGGTTGATGTATAATAAGAAGCTGACATTTATATTAAAGAAGATTTTCCTTAAATTTGGAATTTAAATCCGGATTTTACCCCTAGCTTGTTAATAGTGAACAGTGTGAAGCATGTTTCCAATGTCTAGTCCTGTGGTCATCCCTGAGGTAACGTAGCTTATGGCAAGATAAGGGACTGGCTAGTTTTTCTTTTTATGAAGCAGAACTAGAGTGCATTGCAAGGGATTTTAACACAGACTTTAAGCATGAAGATTAGGAGAAAAAGGTGTATGGGAAAAATAATGACACACATACTTGATTTTTGATTTGAGACAGGATCTCATTGTGTAGTAGCTCTGCCTGTCCTCACAGACCAGACTGCTGGAACTCACAGAGATCCTCTTGCCTCTGTCTCCTGAGTACTGGGATTAAAGGTGTGCAGCACCATGTCTGGCCACCCCCCCCCCCACAACACAACTCCAAGCTCCCAAACCCCCACCACACACACACACAACACACACACACCACGCACACACGACATGCACACACCACACACACCACACACATGACACGCACACACGACATACACACACCACACACACCACATACACCACACACACACACTACACACACACTACACACATACCACACACACACGCTACACGCACACACCACACGCAAACACTACATACACCACACATACCACACACACCACACACACCACACACACCATACACACATACCACACATATTACACACACACTTAAACTTGTATATTTTAATAGCAGTTTCCTTCACCAAGAAAAAGAAGCGAGAACATTTGAGCATCTTACAGCTAAGAATCATGCCTGCAGTTTTCACAGTTTGTTCCAAGGTTTCTGAAAACTCACACAGTGTTTGCACATGCAGTATGACCTTTTGGACTTCGGCTCTCTGAGCGCTTCCTTTGGCTTTGAGACAGTTGGTGTATCTTCTTGTGACTTCATTTAAAAAGGACCAGGGTTTTAGGAGAAATGTTTCTAGGTCTTGGTTGTGATGACTTAGAGGTAAAGGAGAACTCAGTGTGATTTCTCTTTATTCCAAGCCTCGGTTGAACTTAGTGAGGCCTGAAGGTCAGAGCTTGCAGCTTGCAGCTCTCAGCCGGCTGGTGTCACATTGGGGCTGCCTCCGTGGATGCCGTCATTATCAAGTTCTTCCAGCAGGGGGAGCTCTCTTAGGCCGTTAGGAGAAAGGCATTAATGTTTGTATTTTGTATGCTGCCTCACCCCATGAGGGGAAGACAGACTCTAAAACTAAAACTGATGTGATCTGCAATGGTATATGAAAAGGCTGAGGGGGTCCTTTTTAAAATCATCTTCTGTACACATTATTATTATTTTTGCATTTGATTATGATGAAATACTTCTAGAAGTGGGATATTTCAATCCTTTTTATGTGAAAAAGAGTATTGCCATTAAAATGTATTTTCGACTCTATGTATCAAAATGTCACTCATTCGCTCAACAGAGATTCAGATCCATTTGCGATTTGCCAGACGTGGTTATAGACACTGGGAATAGGGCAGTGAGCAACGCGTCCAAGATGAATAACTCCACAGTTCAAAGCGTCCTTTACCCTGCGTATAAATTGAACATGAATTCGAATACTCTTCCCAGCGTTGAGCTGCATCTCTCTTGTGTTGGATTTTGAGTCTACAGCGGAATATATGATAATGATGGTGCAGCATGCCCTGGATGCTTACTTGTAGGAATTTTAATATAGATCTTCAGATTCTGTTCTCTGCAGAGGAGATTATTGCAGTGCTTCAAAATTTTGATGTTTATTGAAATCATTTGGGAAAACAAACTAATGCTTGACTCCCACTTCCCAACATTCAGATTTAATTGACAGGAGTAGATACATTGATTTTTAAGCTCTCTGAGCTATTCTTTTGGGCAGAAGAGTTTGGAAACTACCAGTAAACTGTTCTCCGACATTGACAGACTCCCATAGAGAAGGATGAGGGCTTATTCTCCTTTAGTTTCCCCCCCTCTGGAGTCTGGCTGCGACTCTCACGGAGTCTAGGCATGTGCCACCACACTCAGCCGAGTTCCAGTTTTGTGACTGCGCTGTGTACTTGACCTGGCAGTAATCAATAGTGATCCATTGCATAACTGTGGAGCTTATACCATAGTCACAGTTCATGTGCACAAAGGAGTCGATTGCCCTGGTCTCCGGTATTTTCATTAGGTCTCTAGCATTTTGTGTGTGCCCCCCCTGCTGACAATGGCTGGAAAAACAGACCATCTGACTCCTCTTTAAATGGGCAGCTGCTAATGTAATTGACCATCTTGGTGTGGCCAGCATCCTATTTTATCTCTCCAGCTCACACCCCTACTCCATGTTTGCATCCTGTTCTGTTTCCTTGCTTTGGGTTTTAATATGGAAAATATAAGCAATCGAAAGAGTTATAAGTCAGGTGTAGTGGGGGTACACCCGTAAGCCCTGTGTGAAGAGAAACAAGTGGGGTAGAATGTCCTCACACTCCTGCCTTGAGTGGTCAAGCTCTTTCTCTTTCTGTGATGGGGATAAACCAGTCACGTTCTTGTGTATATTGTATTTCTCCCCTATTCAGGGAATTACCACTCTTTGCTTGCTTTTATTAGTTTTTAAATCTCTATTGGATCATTTAAATTTATTTTATCTTTAAGTTAAAACTAACACTGAAAGCTGGGCGGTGGTGGCGCAAACTCTTTAATTCCAGCACTCAGGAGGTAGAGGTAGGCAGATCTCTTTGAGTTTGAAAGCAGCCTGGTCTACAGAGTAGTGAGTTCTCTCTAGGACAGGTTCCAAAGCTACACAGAGAAACCCTGTCTCAAAAACGAAAGCAAATACAAACAAACAAAACTAGCACTGTGGATGTGTAAGTGGATAGATAAATGTTTATTTCTATATTCGAGGAAGCCCTGTGCTGGATACTGAGGGCAACCAAAAATACACAATATCTGTGATCATTATTTCCTCTTGAGAACAGGCAACTTAAGGGAAGAGAGGGCTATTGTGGTTCGTGGTTTGAAGGAATCCAGTTTGTCCTAGCAGAGAAGGGTGGAAGAGGCAGCTCAGACAAACCGGAGCCAGAGGAAGGAGGAGCTGCTGTAGGCTGACTTTCTCACTTCTATTCAGTATGGGAGCCGGGCCGGTGGGATGGCCCTGCTCATGTTCATGGTGGGTCTTCCCTCAGTGAAGCCTCTCTGGAAATGTCCTTAAAGACATGCCCAAAGGTGTATCTCCGAGGAATTCCAAGTTCCGTCACTGAAGACTAACCATCATAGAATCCTCCGCGAATGTTTCAGAAAATAAAGATTCAGAGAGACAAACAAAAAAAAAAAAGTCCTGGTAGGTTGGAATTAATTTTAGACAACTTCTATTTTAATAGAGTATACGAGTCTAATCTAATGTCTTTGGAGTCTGTTTTTCTCGTTCAGTCTGATACTCCAGTAAAGTTTCCAATGTTTCAAGGTAAAGCTATGTATGCACGTTTATGGAACTTGTGGGGAAATGTTTAGTAGAGAGTATCACTGAAGCAAGGGAATTTCAGACAAGCCAAGACCATCGGTCCTCTTTACAGCAGGACGGAGTCTGAGCAGCTTCCTAGTTCTCAGACGTGAGAGATTCGTCAGAGTCATCTTGAGCAGTGGGCAGGAGGATGGAATGAGCCGACATTGTCTCTATACACAGTTCCTCTTCTTGATCTTTTTCCTGGGGACCACCTTTCAGGCTACAAAGCATGCATGCCCCAGTATCTGCCAGGTCAGAGGCTGGCTTCAGATAGAGTCTCCAAGAGCAGGAATGGAGAAATGTAGGTGGATTTTTTTTTTTTGGGTCGGGACTGCTGGCCTTCAAATAACCACACAGAGACTTAATATTAATTGCAAATGCTTGGCCCATAGTGTAGGCTTATTACTAACTAGCTCCTACAACTTAAAGCAACCCAAATTTCTCATCTATGCTGTGCCCATGGTGGTATGTTTTTTAGCAGGCCATGTTCATCTCCTGTTTCCCCTACCTCTGGCCGGTGGCTCCATGGCCCCCTCCACTCTCTTTTTGTCCAACAGTCTCGCCTATCCTTTCCTTGCTTAGCTATTGAACTGTTAACTCTTTATTGACAAATGAGAGTAATATATATGTAGTGCTATTTCATTTGTATTTTAATAAATAAAGCTTGCCTAAAGATCAGAATGTAAAACAGCCATACTAGTCAGCCATAAAGGCCAGGCAATGGCGGCACCCACCTTTAATCCCAGCAGCCACACTAGTTAGCCATGGAGGCCAGGTGGTGGTGCACACCTTTAATCCCAGCACTAGAGAGGAGTATAAGGGGGGGATGAGACTGGAACTCGCTCCCTTTCAGTCTGGAGATTTCATAGAGGTAACAGCTCTCCAGTGGCTTGGCTGCTTTGCTTTTCTGACCTTTAGGTTGAGCCCTAATATCTGTCTCTGAGTTTTGATTATTCATGCAACATACATATTTACAAAAGAGTGTTCCACAGCGGAGAAAGGCTAGTGAAGGGAGGGTCCTGATGGGCCTGAGGATGGGTGGGAGTTGGTGCCATCTCACCTGGGCATGAGTTCGTTCTGCCACTGTCTAACTGTATGATCTCAGAGTGTTTGCCACTGACTGTCTAACTGTGTGATCTCAGAGTGTTTGCCACTGACTGTCTAACTGTGTGATCTCAGAGTGTTTGCCCTTGTCTAACTGTGTGATCTCAGAGTGTTTGCCCTTGTCTAACTGTAGGATCTCAGAGTGTTTGCTCTTGTCTAACTGTGTGATCTCAGAGTGTTTGCCCTTGTCTAACTGTAGGATCTCAGAGTGTTTGCCCTTGTCTAACTGTGAGATCTCAGAGTGTTTGCCCTTGTCTAACTGTATGATCTCAGAGTGTTTGCCCTTGTCTAACTGTAAGATCTCAGAGTGTTTGCCCTTGTCTAACTGTAGGATCTCAGAGTGTTTGCCACTGACTGTCTAACTGTAGGATCTCAGAGTGTTTGCCACTGACTGTCTAACTGTAGGATCTCAGAGTGTTTGCCTCTGACTGTCTAACTGTAGGATCTCAGAGTGTTTTGTAGACCCTCTGTGTTCGGGTTCCTTGTCAGTAGATGGGGTGATGGTGACACTTCATGAGGTCATTCTGAAAGTTCAGCTGATTGACATGTGCAGTCTTTGGCACACTGCCTGGCTGCTTTTACTCGGCTATTCATTCTTGTTGTGCAGAGACTTTGGGATGGCCTGTCCTTCCAATGCTTGTACACTTGACTTTTTGAGGCAACTCTGAAGGTTTCTGGGACTTCTCTGCATTGAAAAATAACCAGAGAGGTTTAATTATTTTAATCACAGCCATTGAATGATCATGATTAGGGATTTCATAATTCTTTTTATAGCTCTCTGAGAATGGAGTGCCTAACTTTTTCCAATAATATGCAAGATTGATCCTTCTTTATGTGTTTTTGTTTGAGAATGGTTATAAACATTTTTGGATCCATGCTATATGTGAAAGTAGGCTCTGTATGAGCAAAGGGCAATGGGGCTAAGATCAAATCCCCAGACCTCATGAAATACAAGAGAGTATTGGAAAGAGATAGGATTAGACACTGGGGATGATGATCACCCTATAATCTCATGTGGGATGCTGAGGCAGGAGGATTGTAGCCGTTTAGCCCAGCCTGGACTACAGAATTAATTCATTCAGGCAAACCTGAAATAGAGTATGATCCTGCTCTCCTCCAAAGAAATAGGATTAGAAGAGAATAAAAGTGTTCTTCATGGGATGATGGGAGCGAGGTACTTCAGGCAGAGAAAACAGCCTGATTATTGTGTGAGCACCAGGTATTTTCAGTGCCCCTGGTCATCTATCACTGATACAAAGAGGGAATTCAGTTGCAGTCGGAGCTGAGATTGTTTGGTAGCGGCAGCATCACACAGTATAAGGGTGACACAATTGATCTCTGTGTTTCAGAGGCCGTTTTGGCAGGAGTGAGGACAGGCTGGACAAGATAAGCGAGCACAGGGAGGAGACTGGTGTGTCAGGTCTGTAGAGCTTATGGCCTGAGGAAGAGAGTCAGTGAGGAAGACACTGTGATGCCAAGGTGCGCGTGTGTGTGAGCGTGTGTGTGTGCTTGTGTGTGCATGTGTGTGTGGTGGCTTCATAGTTCTAGAGATGGGGTACAGGAGGAAGAAGTCAGAGGGACCCAGGGTTTGGGTAAGGTTTGTGAGGCACCTGTGGGTGACAGCGGATCCCTCTGGAGAGCACCAGGACAGCTGACGAGGATTGTACAACTGCAAGGGAGTCTGGGTAATGAAAGCCCACAGAGAAGCACAGAGCCCAGGCTGCCACCGCGAGCTAGAGGCGGAGTCAGAAGAGGTGTGTTTAGGATCTACAGAAGAGTTTTTAAGCACACATGGCCATGTACATACACACGCACACATGTGCACACACACACACACACACATACACACACACACACACACACGGTCTCTCTCTCTGTAGCCCCAGCTGTCTTGAAACTCACTATGTGGACCAGGCTGGTTACAAATTCACAGAGATTCCCCTGCCTCTGCTTCTCTAGTTCTCTCTTGCTGGGATTAAAGGCACGCACCACTGTACCCAGTGGACTTTTGCTTGTCAAATGCATTTGGGAGCACACAGAACACACTGGACTTTGTTACGACCGTGTGTTGCCTTCATTTCAGAGTGTTTTGCTGGCGAGTTGGACTGAGAATTAGGCCTTTTCTGTCTTCCTGGTTCATCCCCTGCTTGGCTGAGATCCACTGCCCTTTCTTCTGGGACCCCCACCGCCCCTTTGCTGTACTTACTTCTGTAGAGTACCAATAATATTTATGTCTGGTCCTTTGACCGCCTAGGGGAGGGGCGGTATCAGCCACTTAGCATTTGTTACACTGAGTTCACCAGTGCACAGATGGACAGGCAGGAAGGATGATCAGATGTGCATGCGTGCATGCAATGTGAAACAGGCGATTTGGTCATGAAAGTAACACGCATCAGGGCAGGCCGAGGGTTTGGGAATGGCACTGTATCTGGTGCTGTGGGGAAGGGGAAGGGCTGGGTTAGGAAGGAGCAACTCCAGGATTCTGCTGAGATACAATCTTCTTAGTTACACATGCTTCAGTTTGTGATTTTAATGCCCTAGAATTTCTTAAGCTCTTGGGAACCACTTGGAACTAAACTTGTGTGTTTTAAAGATTTGTTTTTATTTTTAATTGTGTGTGGGTCTGTGTGGGTGCGTACACAAGTACCAGTGTGGGCGGAGGCCAGAGGTAGGAGATGCCCTGGAGCTGGGGTTTGAGTCTGCTGTGAACTTGGAGGCCAGAGGTAGGAGATGCCCTGGAGCTTGGGTTTGAGTCTGCTGTGAACTTGGAGGCCAGAGGTAGGAGATGCCCTGGAGCTGGGGTTTGAGTCTGCTGTGAACTTGGATGCCAAGAGCCAGCTCAGGCCTTCTGCAAGGGCAGTGTGCGCTCATGACTGCTGAGCTGCTCTTCAGCCCTCAACTTCCCATTGGATATAGGATGTTAGAGTGTATGGATGCTTTCTGGGATGGTTCAGAGCCGCTGGAGGTATGGCTATGGTCTAGGGAACCCTTTTGACAATGTCAGCACAATGCTTACGTGTGGGTGGAGAGGAGTGCATGCAAGAGCCATCTTCCGAGTCAGCAGAGCAGCAGGAGGACGTCGTTTGGGGGTGCACTGTTTGGAGAGCATCTTTCTTACACACACCATGGTGGCTTTACGTGTGCACCTGATCCCATTTCTCTCCCCAGTGGGAGGAGGTCGGTTTTTGTTTTAAACCCGTATTCTTTGCATTTTTGCCACTGACATTTTACTTTCAACAAATGATTTGCCATGGAAAAATAATGTCTTTTTTTCTGGTAGTGGCATGAGCAAGTGGCTGTTCATAATGGGCTATATATAGAAATCGGTTTGAATGCTGTGTGCTGGAAAAGAATGGTTCCCCATGCGTTCAATGCCTAGCTTGCTCCAACTCCTTGTGCATATTTGGGTGCACGTATGTCATTTCTTAGGAGTCATTCAGCTTGTTTTTAATTAATTAGCTAATTAATTTTGAGACAGGGTTTCTCTTATAGTATTGGCTGTCCTGGAACTCACTTTATAGACCAGGCTGGCCTCGAACTCAGAGAGACCCACTCTCTCCTCCCTAGTGCTGGGATTAAAGGTGTGTACCACCACTGCCCAGAGAGACAAGGTCTCTTGATGACCGAGAACTCACTGAATTGGATAGACTATCTGGCCAGCAAGCGTCTCTCCAGTGCTGGGATTGCATGTGCTTGGCTTTGTTCTTGGGACCCAGCTCAGGTCTCATGATTATGCTGCTATCTTGATAGGCTGCACCCCCCTCCCCATTTTCTGCCCACTATTGCCTTCTCAACACACTCACAGAACAGGGCTCATCCGGGGCATGGCAGTAAAGTGTGACATTTGACTGTGATCTTCTCACAAGGTTTTGATCGTGGCTGGAAGTTGCTATAGATGATAATGAGGTTTCATTTTGTGCCTCTGGACCCAGTTTAAGTTCAAGGGGATAGGAAGGTCACCTCACAGTTTGCCGACACTACCTGTTATCGCCAGTAGAGGGCAAGCCAGTTCCTTTCCTTGGTGGGGACTGGGGATTCTGTGTTTGCTCTGGTTTTTTTTTATTTTTTTATTTTTTTTTTTTTATTTTATATATGTGCGAAGGGCTGTGTCTTACACTGGAGCTGGAAATTCTAAGTATCAAAGGCTGCTCTGGCTAGACATGAACAGAAAGACCACAGGCAGAAGAAAGGCAAAGATAAAGTTGCTCTGTTTTTATCCAGTGCCCACCAGCTTTCCGAATTACTGGATCATCAAGACCCTAAACCAGTTGTGTGATTAAACACCAGCAGGGAAGTGGTGCAGAATCTGAAGGAAGTCCTCTCAGCACATGTGTGGCAATCTCAGCATTTTCTGTCCCGAGGTTTTCCCTTAGGCCTAAAGGACTTAACTTCAAGCGTCTGTAAATGGGAAAAGTTTGGGGTCTTCGAGTGTTGGGTGACGACTCTCAGCGGATCACTAGGGAGCCTTCTTGTCTTCAGTGCCCATGTCAGGACCCACATATTGTGACTCCCTACAGAAATGCAGAGACTTTTATCTAGCTAAAAGTCTATACACACCAGTGCAAGGAAGGTTTGCTGCTTCTGCTCTTGGAAGGAGTGGCAGTCATTATCCCTTTTAGGGGAGAAGCTAAATTTGTGGACAGCATTGGCCTATGAGATTGCAAAATTAGGATTCTCATACTTTATGCATGCATGTGAGTGTGCGTGCACGTGTGTGTGTGTGTGTGTTGAGATATGGGCTCCCTATGTAGCCTAGGCTGGCCTTGAACTTAAGATTCGCCTGTCTCTGTAGCCTGAGTGTTACAGTTGTGCACATGGAGTCCGTGCTGTTTTATGAGACAAGGCTTGTGTTCTCCATTCTAGACCAGAGCTCTTGGGCTCAGCCTGTGGTGTGGCTGGATCTGTAGGTGTATTCATTGTGCCCAGCTCTCTCTCAGGCGCCTGTGTTTGTTTGTTTATTTTAGATCTCCCTGCTGGCCTTATTTATCTGTCTGAAAAGCAGTGTTTTACCTAGGAACTCACCTGTGACTGTGACTCCTCTTCAGAACAGCTCATTGGAAAAACGCTTTTCTTCTGCACTTTTGTCTCTGTGTGGGTTAATCCTGCATCAGGAAACATGGGGAAATGGCCATTTCTGCCTGTTATCCTCCTGACCACTCTTAAAAAAAAGGAGTAATGCATAGTGGCGCAGATCTGTAGTCCCAGGACTGGAAAAACCTGAGGCAGGAGGGTCAAGTGCAAGTTCGAGGCCAGCCTGAGCTATGTATATGTATTGTCTTAAAGATATAGTTGCGGTTTATTCCTGTAGAAAAGAAATGACTGGGTGTGGAGAGTTGTTTGTGTTGTGCTAATAATTGACCACACCCTGTGAAGGCCAGTGAAGTGGAATGCACTGGGTAGGTGTAGTCTGTCCATAGCCACGCCCTCCTCACAGTGTGGGGCCAGGATTTCTTAAGTTTAGTTAACAATCCTTGTGCTTCAATTTCAATCTTATTCTGGAGACTGTATCTGGAGTGTGCGTCAGAGTCACATGTATAGTTAGTTATGGAGGGATCAAATGACCCAAGTCTTCCCATGGTCAACACGAAGTCCTTCCTTCCGTTGTATATCTCCCGGTCTCCCTTCTGCCCCCATCACCTCCAGGCCTTGGCGAATGAGCATCGTTCTGATCTAGAATCAATCCATAGCAAACTCAATCCAACTGCTGGCTCCCAGGCTGTGCTAGTGTGTTTGTTTGTGGGGTTTGTGTTTAGTATTTTGAGTTGGGCCTTCCTACTTTACTCATGGGTTTTCTGTGCCTACGTTCCTCACTCCACTCCACACCTGCCCCTCCTCTTCGTCCTCTGGTGTCCCCAACACGGAGCTGGAAAGGTTTCATGGTAGCGAATGGGAAACGGTAGCCTGGAAGAAAATAAGAAATGGTTATTGAATTGAGTCAGGCAATATTGCTCTCAAATGTTCTTTGACGTAGAATTCTCTAATAATGTTTTCCTTTAGGTCTTCAGAGTCTGTCTTCTATAGCTCAGCCATCCTTGTTGTTAGAAATTCAAAGACAGGGCTTGGGCTATGGCACAGTGGTGAATGCTTTTCTAGTACACGCGAGTTCCTGGGTTGAATTCCTAGTGCTGCAGAGAAGCAGATACAATGTCCCCCCCAAAAAAAAATTCCCCCCAAAGAAATTGCCCCCTCAAAGAAATTTCCCCCCAAAAGAAATTCCCCCCCAAAGAAATTGAACCCAACAACATAGCAAGTCAAAGGCCTCCTGTCCTACGAGGCAAGCCCACATCATAGTCTAACCTAATTTTTCTCCCATGGAGCAATCAGCTGTGGAGCTGTCTGTAACATCTGTCCATGTGGTTGTATCTCACCTGGATGAGCTCACACAGAAGGGGGAAGGCATATTCTGTTTCTGTAACATCTGTCTGTGTGGTTGTAACTCACCTGGATGAGCTCACACAGGATGGGGAGGCATATTCTGTTTCTGTAACATCTGTCCGTGTGGTTGTAGCTCACCTGGATGAGCTCACACAGGATGGGGAGGCATATTCTGTTCTAGTCTCCTTTCTTCCATTATGTTAAAATATCTGGATACAAAGCAACTTATGGCGAAAAGGTTACTTTAGCTCACAATTGCAGGATAGGGTTCTTCAAAGCAGGGAGGTCAAGGCAGCTGGAAGTTAAAATGGTTACATCATATCATTTGTTCCCAACCACCCAGACCAGAATAAGCACACGAGAACTATATTAATTACCACACTGTTTGGCCTATTAGCTCAGGCTTCTTATTAACTAGCTTTTACATCTTAAATTAACCCATTTCTTTTAATCTATGTATCACCACGAGGCTGTAGCCTACCAGTAAGGTTTCTGTGCCTTTCTCCCTTGGCAGCTACATGGGATCTGCCTGACTCTGCCTTCTTTCTCCCAGAATTTTAATTTAGTTTTCCCTCCTAGTTCTGTTCTGCCCTGTCATAGACTAAAGCATCTTCTTTATTAATCAATGGTAATAAAACATATTCACAGCATACAGAGGGGAATCCCACATCATGTAGCTTTAGAGCCAGTCCTAGAACCTGCTCTGTAGACCAGGCTAGTTTCTAAGTCGCAGAAATTCTCCTGCCTCTGCCTCCTGAGTGCTGGGATTAAAGTAAAGGCATATGCCACTGTCTGGCTCCACTCTTTTTTCTTTAAAGATTTATTTATTTATTTGTTTGTTTTTTATGCATACAATGTTCTGCTAACATGTACACACCGAAGAGGGCACCAGATCTCATTATAGATGGTTGTGAGCTACCATGTGGTTGCTGGGAATTGAACTCAAGACCTCTGGAAGAGTAACTGGTGCTCTTAACCTCTGAGTCTTTCTCTAGTGAGTGTAATATAGTGCAACAACTCTTAAGCACTTAAAAAGCCAGGGCAATTTGAGATCATTGCAATAGTTTTCTTAATTCTGCAACAGTGATTGCAACAGCTGCTTCTCACTGAAGACGGAGCACAACATTAGCACAAAAACAATTTCGAACTAATTATACCCCAAGCCTGCATCATTGGACATCTCCTATCTGTGGAGAGGGTCCTTAGTTTACCGCTGCCTCAGTCAACTAACCAGCTTCCTGTTTCCTTTTTTACACGGGATGAATTAATTTTAGAAACAAATCATTTCGGAAGTCTCTTGGGAAACTTGAAGGTTGACCAGATTTCTCCTGGGGAACTCACAGGGTGGGTCAATGCAGAAAGGAATGTTCTGGATGCAACCAAAGCACATCTGTCTTGTTCTTACTCCTGCAGGCCTTGTCATGGAGTCATGTGTGCAAAACCAGCTCCGTTGCCCTCACCCACGAGCTTGCTCATTCTCTCTGCTCTTCCGGACTTTTGGGATCCGGCACAGCTAGAGAGACCTTGTTGATGTTTCTTTTTGGTTACTTGTGTCAGTGTTAGTAAATAATGTAGCACTGGTGACTGTGTTAGTTGATAATGTGAAGGACATGTGGAAATGATGGATATCACACCTAGTTGGGACACCAGTGGGGCCGAGAGCAAGTCGGTTCTAGGTCCCCCGGGATGCTTTGATTTGCTTGGGTAAAGTTATCTGGATATATTTTATTAACATAGTCATTAGAATGTGGCTGGAGTTAAACCAGGTTAACATCCCAGCTAACTAGTCGTGCGACTCGGGGGGTGTTATTTAATCTCTTCATTTGCTCGTACTCTTCTTAGTTCTCTCTCTGGTATGACTTTTCCTGGGGAGAGATGAAAATATCTGTTCATCACAGACGGAGTACCCCAAACATCAAAGATGGCTCCACCTAAGTTCAGCTTCCTGAACCAAAGAGTTATTGGGGTTACTTAAGCCTAGATGAGGCAGGTGATTGCCAAAGAGCCCACCCAAGCATGAGTGATGGGCCCCAAAAGCTGCATCCCTGAAGTTTCCTGGGCAACGTATGGGCTGTTATACCCCTGAGGACCTCCTTCCCAGCAGTTGTCTACCACCACACCCATGCCGAGGGGAGGGGTCTCGGCAGCCACCCAGAGTTCTTCTCCTAGAGTGGAAAAAGTGGATTCAAGGAGAAAACATATTCTCACTACCCAGAACCAACTACTTATATCTGTTAACCATGTTGTCATTTAGCCATTTCCCCCTGTTCCCAGTTAAAGACACCCTGCTGATGTGTGCTCCTTTTTATTGGGATGTTAGATCATTAAGGCGTGCAGTCTAGTGTTGGCTCTGCAGTGAGCAGTTGACCTCTACCTGTGAATGTTGCTATCCCCTTTCCGTCCTGGCTCCTGTATGCTTGCATCTCTGTTAAGAAATAGAGTTCTAGAAACTTAGAAAAATGTGCTTTTTGAGATTTATTTATTTCCATTTTCTGTGCATAGGTGTTTTGCCTGCATGTATGTCTGTGCACTGCACACATGTAGTGCCCATAAAGGTCAGAAGAGGGCATTGGATCCCATTGGAACTGGAGTTCTAGATGATTGTGAGCCACAACGAGGGTGCTAGGAATAGAACCTGGGTCTTCTGGAAGAACAGCCAGTGCTGAACCATCCCTCTAGACCCCAAGTTCCCCCTTTTTTTGAACAAGCTATTTCTTTTTTTTTAAGGATATATTTGCAACCCCCAGTTTGACAAAACTGTTGTTAGTACATGTAGGCGTGTGGAATTTGCCAAGAAAAGTTTATTTGTACTGCAAAGAATGAAAAAAAAAAACCCTCAAAGACCAGCAAACTTTCTAGTAAATGTTAGACTGTGTTTGACAAACTTTAAAAAAAGATCAAGAATAATGATGTGAGCAATTTGTCAGTATAAATGAATGCTTTTTTTAAATTACTTTCCTGACATTCACTAGGTCAGATTGGGAGGTAAAAAAGAGAACAGAAGCTCAAGTGACCAAGTGGCAGTAATCTGTGACAGTCTTACTATGTAAGGTAAACACACCAGTGTGGTGGCACACCCCTTTAATCCCAGCATACAGGAGGCAGAGGCAGGCAGATCTCCAGCCTGCTCTACAGAGTGAGTTCCAGGACAGCTGCATAGTAAGACCATGTCTCAAAAACAAAACAAAAAACCCAACAACAACAAACCAAACAAACAAACAAAAGATAAGTCTTCAGAAATAACCCAAGTGCCTATGAATGAACAGGTGACATTTCTGAGAGTTCACTGTGTGGCAGGCATGCGGTGGATGTTTTATCTGTAGTACTTGCTCCTTAGAGCAACATCTAAGGAGTTGGGACTTGTCCCACTTTCTGTAAGGAGCCTGGGATGTTACCCATTACTGCTGCTGCTCTGTGGTGGAGCCAGGTGTCTAGGCCTGGCAGCTGTTTTTTAGACTGTGAGCTTTAGCTCCTCTCTCTTGCCACCTCCCTTTGTGTCTACATGTCCAGGGTGAGCCGGGCAAGGGTGTGATAGTTGAGCATCACCAACTACACACCACACACATTGGAAACTTGTCAGGAGTCTAAAAATAGTGTGTGCTTTTTTTAAAATTTGCACAAGTGTTAGTCAAATACTGTTCATAAACAAATCTGCTTATTCCTCTTGTAATTGAATTAAAATGTCAGTTTTTAGTGAGTGGGAAGGCAGGGTTCGCTTCTTGACATGATGACTTTCTGATTTTATTTATTTTTAGCGTTGATGTACCGGGTAGCAAATGTGTAGCCAGCTCCATGATAGCTGCAGGCACGGGTGGAGAGAGACGAAACAATGAATAAAATTAGTTTCTGTGTTCAAAGAAGCTTATGATTTATTGAGGGCATCAAAGTCTTCATATGAATAATGCAAGCACAGAGGTGAACTACATGTGGGGGTGTGGGGTGTGAAATGCAGATGATTAGGAGGACCCCACTCTGATAAGCTGTGTGTTTTCTAGGTATAGTTAGAAAGAAACCTACAAGCTGGGCACTGACACACACGCTTAACCAGCACTCAGGAGGCAGAGGCAGGGGAATCTCTCTGAGTTTGAGGCCAGCCTGGTCTACATAGCGAGTTCCAGAACAGCCAGGGCTACACAGTGAGAGGGAAAAGGCATGAAGAGGATGACTGTGTGCATTAGTTTCTGTGTTGGAAAGGCCTTTCATGTTTTCTCAAAACACACAGATTTATCACCGCTAATCCAGGAGCCAGAATTTAAAAAATTGAGTGCCAATATGGTGATAATAGAAGTAGAAAAACTCTATACCACAGCTTTACTTTTCATACAAACATTCTGTTTTTTTTTTGTGACAGGTCTTACTAGGTAACCCAACCCAGCTCCAACTCTCAGTTCTGTCTCAAACCCTCAGATGCCAGGATTATAGGCGTGGATCACCACACCTGTCCCGAAGAGAATTGCAACCACTGCCTAACATCACCTTTCCAACCGCATGTATAAAGTGAAGATGAAACACAGGTCCTAGCCCTAAGATTTCTCACTACATTTATTCAAATAAATCTGAACAAAAATCCCCAATTTGAAACCCTCGTGGTCACAACCATTTTGGGTAAGGGACACTGAAGCTGTCATTAAGCATCCAGTGCCAGGAAGGCTTAACATTATCAAAGGTAATCTCTTCTTTCTCAAAAGACACAATGTGTTTCCTCCCCAGGAGCTGGTGTATAGGATTGGTGTTGGCATCATGCCAGACTGACATCCTGCCAAGTGATGCTCTGTTGCAAGCAGGGACTAAAGATGTGGTAATTAAAGGTGCCGCAGTTGCTATATTAAGTTTGCAAGTAGAGTGTGCCGCCCCGCATTGCTTATAGGTGAGAGAAAGAACACAGAACGTGCATCTCTTGGGCTGTCCTCTTCCTCAGGAGCTCCTCTCTATTGCCAGCGTTTATGTGGACCTTGGCTCACAGAACATAAATATGGCCACTTGCTAGGATACACCTGTGGCTTAGGCCACCCCGGCTTCTTCTCTATCAGTGTTTGTGACAGGGGTTGCGCTACATGGAAGACTACGTTATCAGCTTGTCACAATGCCGACTCCTGACACAAGCATATTCCATCTGTATTCCCAAGGTCATACACATTAAAATGCCTTTCATATTTCATTTTTAAAATTAGCTTTTAGTGTTGAAGGGCTTTTTTTTTTTTTTGAGAGATAGGGTTTCTCTGACAGCCCTGACTGCCCTGCAACTTGCTCTGTAGGCCAGGCTGACCTCAAACTCAAACTCCTAGAGATCTGCCTGTTTTTGCCTCCTGAATGCTTGTTTGGGAATTTCACATAATGTGTTTTGATCAAACCCATCCCCTATTCCCTTCCAATTCTTCCCCTAAACCCCCACCACTTTTCTCTCCCAGCTTTATATTCTCTCTCCCCACCCCCTCTATAACACATACACACGCGCAGTGCGTGCACACACACACACTCACACACAGTGAGTCCATGCAGTGCAGCCTGTTACACACACAGACGTGCACACGCACACACACAGTGAGTCCACGCTGTACAGCCTGTTATTTACACACACACACTGTGAGTCCACGCCGTGCATCCTGTTATGTACACACACACACACACACACACACACACACACACACACACACACAGTGAGTTCACGCAGTGCATCCTGTTATGTGTACACACACACACACACACACACACACACACACACACACACACACAGTGAGCCCATGCCATGCATCCTGTTATGAACGTGGTGTAGGATCATCTTCTGGAATACAGAGCACAGATAGCCTGTTGGAGGAAACATTTGAAGGAAACTTACCCCCTTCCCCTGGCAGCCATCGTCCTCAGGAAGGGCTGGACTTCGGGAGCCTCCAGCATTGGGCTGGCATGTCTGGCTGGCTTGATCTCGTGCACATAGCTACAGCCACCGCGAGCTCCTGGGTGAGCAGTTCTCCAGAATCCATTATTTTCTATAGATGCGCAAGGTCTCTGGCTCTGACTGTTTTCCTAGCTCTTCATCCCAGATGACTGCTGAGCTGTGTGTGTGTGTGTGAGAGAGAGAGAGAGAGAGAGAAAGAGAGAGAGAGAGAGAGAGAGAGAGAGAGAGAGAGAGAGAGAGAGAGAGAGAGCCCCGATATCCCATTTAGAGCTGAGCACTCCACGGTCTCTTTCTTCCTGCACACTGACAAACTGCAGGTCTCTGTGTTAATCGCCTGTGTACGTATGCAGAAGCTTTTCTGATGAGGGTCAAGAGACACTGATTTATGGGTAAATAAGAACTTAAGGGGTGGTTTATTACTGTATCCATTTAGCAGTATAGTGGTAGGTTCTCTCCTATGGCCTATGACCTCACCAGCCGTATGTTTGGGTCTAGTTAAAGGTACGAAGCGTGGTTCTGTGGAATGAGTTTTAAACCCAGAGTCGTTCACACCACGATTACACAGCCAGCCTGCCTTGCCGGGCTGGTCACTCTGTGGCTTGCAGAGGGTCCACGTGCACTTCCAGTACAATGCTAAGATACGTGAACTCTGCACTGTGAATTAAATTATAATATTAGATCTATTTTTAATTTGGAATATCTGATCTATAAATAAAAGTGATTAATGTTCTTGAAATACTTCCTACAGAATTTTTTAGTGTATTTATGTAGAATTTATGCTTGGGGGTGTTCTTTTTTTTTCTTTTTAAATCTTATTGAAGAGAATGTTTCTGAGACGCTTAAACAGCACTAGGGAGACGGGAAGACTGGGGCTGACTGATTTGGTTCTGGAGCCTCCGAGCTCCTTTGTTCTGCGTGTGGTGGTGTCTTTTCTCTGCGTTTAACAGAAGAAGAAAGCCACACCGCATTGTCTTAGAGGGACTGCTTTTATGACTAAGATGAGCAGAATCATATAAAAAGACAGTAAAATGTTCCATGTATGTCCCCCCTCAACTCCTTCCTGTCACTCGGCTCCTGTGTCTCTCTGGTGGGAGAAAATGGTTCTGAAGTTCATCTCTGTGAGCTCACCATATGCGGGCTTCGTCCTGGGCTCTATGTTCATCACTGTGAGTTCACCGTATGTGGGCTCCATTCTGGGTAAGGAGCTGAAGGAACTACTGATTGACTCTAATTTTCAGTAGGCTTGGGGAGAATGTGAACTTTCTAGGGAAGTGGCTATCAGTACTCTGTGAGTCAGCTTCCCATCACTGTAACAAAAACCCTTGAGATAATTAATCCATAAAGAGAGAGGTTCATTCTGCTCCCGGTCTTGGAGGCTTCAGGCCATGATCTAGTTGGCTCTGTGCTCTGAGCCTGTGATGAGTCAGGAGTGGAGCAAAACTCTTTGCCTCATTACGGGCTACACGGCAGAGAAGCAGAGGAAGGACCAGAGTTCCGCATCTCACTTCCCTTTCAAGGGCATGCCCCCATTGACCTAAGGGGTTCCCATTCAGAGACCCTATCTCCAGGCTGACTGTTTCTCACTGGTACTGACGGTCAAGCCTGCTGAGCACCAAGATCCAGGCAATAGCAGACATTAGAAGATGCATGGAGACATTGCTTCTTACCATCCAGGAGCCTGCAGATGGTCAGTGACCGTAGGGAGAAGGGGAAAGGAAGGTGCAGTCTTTATCCCCGCTGTTCCCCTTTGCTCTTAGTAAGCGTGAGTACAAAACGTATGCACTCCTCCACTGCCCAACATGAGATGCCTCACATACAGTGACCTGTGAGATCCCTGTGCCCTCAGAGACCAGGCTGTTGACAGTCGTAGCCAGGGAGCTCTGTGGCTGTGCAGGCAGCCGTGGGTGGTAGGCAGTAGCCTTGGGGATGATCTAGGCGCAGGGTCCCAGAGCAGCCTGGCTCCCTCCCCTGGCAGCAGGCTTCCTCGGCCTTCCCTCTGGTAATTGCCAGCACCATGCCTGTTCTGTCCCTGAGAATAAACACGTAGGCCCTTTTCATTTGGAGACCTTGCTGTTAAGCAAAAATAGCAATAGGAAACCAGAAGTGTTTCAGATCCAGGTCCTTTTTGGAAGCCTGTTGGGACATGGTTTTCATCCCTGATGTTGGGCTTGTCTTCCCTTCAGACTTGCTTGTTTCTCTCATTCAAGACAAAGTTTGCTTTCAGAGGCCCCTCCCAACATGTAGGCTGAAAGACTCACTGAATACCCTGTGAGCAAATGATCCTTAATTCATTGGCCAATCTCAGAATTTCTAGCTCTGAGATGTTCAGGATGTTTCCTCAAAACGCTCTCTTTCCTTGACACTCTCTCATGTGGTGTGAAGAAGTATTTGGAGACGAGGTTTCATTTTGTAGCTCAAGCTAGCCCAGAACATGCTACATAGCCCATGCTGGCCTCAAGCGTGTGATCCTCCTGCCTCACCCCCTATGTCACATCCAAGGCATCCAGCATACAATTTACATTGTGCTTTCCCCAGCTTAAATCATAGCTATTCCAGATAGTGCCAAGGTGCGATTGATTCAAATGGGAACTCACTGACTTTGTTTGGTAGGAAGGGGCATTTGATGAGCAGAGGCTAAGGGTGGGTTGGCCCTGCTGCGAAAGCCGCAGGCAAATGCCACGCTGGCTTGTTTTCTCTGAGCTCACTTCAGATGACATCGTTTGCTTTTGGAAAACAATATCGCAGACATGAAATAAGAAACGATGAGTCACATAATAAATATAATGCCAGGCTTGTGCCATGGCTACTTTTAGAGTATTTTAGCACTAACTTAATTATCTGTTTGTTACAAAAGTTGGCAGTCTGGGCTTTCCTCCCCAATGTAAACAAAATAATATTGTTTAATTCCTTTGCTACTTATTGCTATAGTAGCAGAAACACACACACACTCATGCACGTACACACATGCACACACACACAAACACAAACGATGCTAACTTTTATGGAAAAATTTCATAGAATCCCTCCGCCCATTTTTTGTTTGCTTTTTGCTTTTTTTTTTTTTGCCGTTTTCTCTGGTTATCTGAAAGAAATGAAATGGAACGCTCATTTGGGAAGAAGAAAAAATACTGTGAAGAATTTCAGAGAAATCTTTGTCAGCCCTGAGCTGCTCGCTGCCCCATCCAGGGTCAGGGTTCATCTCTGACAGCCCAGAATCTTGATCACCAGCCTGCTCAGCATCAGCTGAACGGTGGTGGCCACTGCTTGCTGTGTTCAGTACATTCTCTTCTAGGCAGGCAGCCCTTTCCTGGAGCCAAACGATAATCAGAGGTTTGCCTGATGAACGTGATATCTGAGCCAAAGGGTGCAGGCTGCTCCGAGTGGCGTGTGTCACACAGCCTCGGGTGCTGGGTGTCCTTCCCACACAAGCGGCTCCTCCTTTTGGACCATGAGGCTGGCCGGCCCAGTGAGGAGCAATGTGAATAGCATCCTTTGTTAGAGCAAGACACAAAGTCCTCTAAGGTTTGAGCTGAGGAGAATTCTGGGATGCAAGACCATACTCACTGAACACTTGTCCTTCTGGAGTTTGCTACTCCTGCTGGCTCATCATCTCCAGTCTCAGGAGCACATTAGCCCTCTAAAGCACTGTGCAGATAATCACAAGACAGCAGAGCTTCCTATGGTCCTCAGCATCACCGAGAGGCCGGATGGCTAAGCGAAGATGAAGGGCAGTGCCTACATCCCATGTAAAAGTACCAGGCAGTGAGGGATAGAGCGCCTGAGGGTGTGGAAGAAGCCCGGGAAATCTGAGCAGATCTGGAGGACACAGCAACTCCATTTTATAAAGGGCGCTTTCTCAGAGTCCTCAGGCAGGCAGCGCAGCCACATGGCTCTTCTATCGCACGCCAGCCTGGTTTGCTTTCGCGGCTAACCTCTCGCTAACAGAGTTTTGCAAACCTCATTCGTACGCAGAGTTAAACCATGTCGGATTGCGTCCTCAAATCTGGGGGCGCTTCACAAAGCCCTCGATGCCTGGACTCCGGGGTAAGTGTGCGGCGTTCTGGGGGCTGACTCCTTTTCCTGGCTTGCTCAGAACACCGTTATTAAAGTACTTAAAAGATGTTCTGCGTTTCTCTACTCAAATGCAGAGATTGTTTTGGATCCTGGGGTTGTTTTATGTTTGCCTGTTGAGGTGGCTTTTGTGCCCTGCGAAGTGACCCCGTTCATCCTGAGCGCATGAAGGCGCTACAGGCTCACAAGCACTTTTTTTTCTGGCTCAGGCCCGGAGGCAGTCGTTTTCCCAGGAGCCTTTGCTTCTTTTAGTCACCATACCCTGGGTGCTGGTTGGGATGTTCGTTACCGCTTAGTGACCTGACGTTCAGTTTGGATCAGCAGGCAAGTTGATATCTGAGAGACAAAGCTGGTTCCTACTAGCAGTTCCGATGTAAATACATTAATTGTAAGTTGAGTGTGGTGTCTCACACCTCCAACCCCAGCACTCAGGAGGCTGAAGTGGGGTGACAAGTTTGAGGCCAGCCTGGCTCACATAAGGAGAACCTGTCTTAAAAACAGATGTTACATAGTACTTTAAAGAAAAAAAATATATTTATTATATAATTTATATAATATTGGCTCCCTTTGACATTTGCTTTCTCCTATGGCACATGACTTAAAACACAAATATTGTTAACTATTGAGTAAAATTAAGATCTTTTTCAGTTCTATTTTTCCTTATAGTATATATCCCTATTTTAAGTACAATAATTTTTTCTTGTGTTTTTATGTTGTAAATGCTATATTCAGTTAGGTTCATTTATGTTCATTTATTTCCATAGTTTTATTTAAGAACTTAAATTTATTAGCATTTAAATAAGCATTATTTCAAAGTCAAAACTGTTTAGGGCAAATCTAAAGAAATCTCAATGTTCCATTCTTATGTCCACACCATTCCTTCCCTTGAAATGTGTGTGTGTGTGTGTTCACATGTGTGCAGGTGGATGTGAAGGCCAGTAGACAGTTTCTGGTGCTGTTCTTCCTCAGACCCCATCACTTTATTTTCTGAGAACAGGGCCTTTCACCAACCTCCTCTCCCATGGTTTTAAAAATTCACCCCCCCCAAAGATGACCAAATGCAAAAATCTTTATATTCTCCCGTCCCCCTGCTTTTGAAATGGAAATATCACATTGTACTTTAAGAATGGCCTTTTCTTTTCTAATAGTCCAAGTTCAGGAGCACCATAGGAGCGGAGAGAGGATGAAACAACTCTTGATTTCTTGAAGTAGAGTTGCAGTTTATTAAGAGAGATTTTAATATAGATTTCAAACAGATGAAGCAGAGGAGAGATGTTCAGGAATAATGCACGCCTTATCCAAGAGTATAGATGTGAGCTTGTCAAAGGAGGGCAAAAGTTTGTAAATGATAGGCTTCACGTAGATTCTAATTCTGTGGGCTAAGAGAGTGGGGAGATGCCCGGGAGGAGAAGAAGATGAACACAGGCATGGAATGGGCTTCCCAAGGAAGAGTCGCAATTAAGTGTCTTAGCCCTAGCCATATATTCTATTTTGGTAACTCTCAAGTTATATCTTGAAGGGTTGCTAAGAAACAATCTTCTCTTCTCTGTCTTTTATTTTTAGATAGGGTCTCACTGTGTAGCCCTGGATGGCCTGGGACTTGCTATGTTGAAATTGTGGAAATAATTGTGGGCCATTGTCTTGTTCCTGATGAAGACATTCAGATGGAGAATGCACTAGATCTGGAGTTTAGGTCTTAAGGTAGACACTGGATCTTAAGTGAGTGTGTGTTGACTTGGCACCACATGGACATGAAGAACACACAGCGCTGGTACAGCAGCTGTTGAGCCAGACCCGTGACTTGCAGGAGCTGCAGGAAGCCTGTGAAATCTCCACAGGAAGAAAAGATGAAGTGACTTCCAGCTTGTCTCACTGGTAAAGGAAGGGAGAAGACAGAGTTCATAGAAATGTCCTTCAGCTGGCAGGATATTTATGAAGGTTAGCTGGTTGACCAGTTCTCCCGAGAACTTTGCTGACGATGTCTGGAAGGACATTCTGTGGTCTAAGGAGAGAGGTGGTAGAACAGGTGTGTCAAGGGAGGGCTGAAGAAGTCTGAGTCTGAACTGCTAATGGTTATGATGCCACACTTGCTGTTATCTAGAGCGCTGAAAGATTTGAAAATTGAGATTCAAAGAATGCAGTAAGAAAAAGGGTACTTTGAAAATTCCATAAAGACAGATTTGGGGGGGGGTTGTTTACATCTCTATACCTGTCTATCACATGATTTTATATTTACATGTATTATAGGTAGAGGAAAAAACATATCAGTCAAGCCAGGTCTGGGGGTGTAATACTGTTATACCAGTTACTCAGGAGGCTGAGTCAGGAAGATCACAAGTTCAAGGCCAGTCAGGGCAACTTAGTGGCACCTTGACAGAAAGCAGTATAGAGCTGAGGGGGAGGGGCTGCTGCATACCTAGCAGAGCCACGGGCAGGTTGCAGTGCTTGCATCCTGGGCTCTCTGCCTACCCAGGATTGCTAGCTTGAGGCAGCTCTTGGTGGACTGCCCGTAGCAGCCTCAGGCTGGATGGAACTTGTCAGGATGTAGCCACCATCCTTCATCCGTCTGGGTGAGCCCTCACCTTCAATGTCCCCGTCACAGTGTCGGCCAAGATGCCAGTCTTACTGTGTCTTCACTCCAACCCACCTCCTTAAAGCTTTGACTCAATACGCTTTCAAGTTTCTTCTGGGTTTTTCAAGCCTGGCAGATATTTCTTATAGAGAACCTGGCCTGGCCACGCCCCCGGAAACACTTCTTTCAAAAATTGCTTCTTCAATGGAAAACGTTTTCTTAGAGTTTTCCCAAGAGGAACTATATTTGTTGTTATTATTGTTCTCAAACATGATTCTTTGCCCTCCTTCTAAGTGGCCAGGAAAGACATGAGTATAATTTAGGCTGAAGGTTGAGGTCACCATCTGCCAGCTTCTCCGCCCCAGGGTCTGCTCGTCCGCGGACATCCTTGCCCTCTCCTTCTCCACCCACTCTCTCCTGGCTGCTCAGACTAGGTGGGCACTTGGAGGTGTCTGCACCTGCGGCCGCTCCAGCCCTCCCCGGCTTAGAAGAAGTGCGACATCCCTGCCTTCTTTCTGGTTTCTGTCCTCCGAGCTGGCTCTGGACTCGGGGACTCAGACCGCCCTGCTTGCTCAGGCTGAAGCCGGGATTGGGTGCTGAAGCGCCGCCTCCGTCTCTGTGCGCCCGCGCGCTCGCTCCCGCCCTACTCCCCTCCCAGCCAGCTCCGGTCGCAACCGTTTGGGCTCCGCACTGCAGATGCCAGCCGGTCTCCCGGAGCTCCTGCTGCTCCCGCCGCGTCTCTCTGATCCTCTCGTCTCCGGAGCTCCAGCTGCCCACGGAGCCTCCCCGGCTTGGACTCTCTTGAGTCCCGCGTGCGGAGTCGTTCCGGCGCAGCAGCGAGGACCCGGGAGGCCGACGGTGCTCTCGGATGCGGCAGGACAAGCTGACCAGCTCCCTGCGTCGCGGCGGGCGATGCCAGAAGCGCCAGGGCGGCGGCGGCGGTGGCGTGGGCACCATCCTGAGCAATGTGCTCAAAAAGCGCAGCTGCATCTCACGGACCGCGCCCCGGTTGTTGTGCACCTTGGAGCCGGGTAAAGCACGGGTTGTGGATGGGCACCGAGGTGCAGGTGGGAGGGATGGGAGCAGACCCCGGCCTGGGTGCGTTCAACGGCCACCAGGGCACTGACGACCCCGCTGTCCTGAAGAAGCTATCCCGTGGCCTATGCACTCGGTGGGGAAGTGAAGGAGGCTGCCCCTTCCAGCCCAGGCTGCGTCACCTATTGTGCTTCGGGTTCCCTGGAAGCCAGACCTCCGAAGAGGTGTGTGGGTTGGCCTTGATCCCGCAGGTTGGAGGGAAAGGCAGCTACTGCAAAGGGCTATCCAGTATATGTTTTCCCGAGAGTCCCTGTGATGTGTTTGTGTTGGGGTAGGAGAGGGCACGAACTGTGCCTAGGTAAGGTCCAGGAGCCAGCCTGGCCTTGTGAGAACAGGCCCTTCCTACCGGCACCTTGTGTTTACATATCCCTGTTTCTCCAGGCTCTGTTTATCTCCGCGCCAGCTCGGTCACCTGGCATCGTTGCTTAGGGTTTTAAGAGCCTGGCCCTGGCACCCGCGCCTGGATGCTGAGGGTTCTGGCAGGGGGTGGCCGCTCTGTTTGCCCGCTGAGCCTGAGCTCTGGGCTTGCTCACCTTTCCCTGGAGTGGCCCCAGCTGCCTCCAGGCAGTTTGTGGTCTCCAATGTACCCTCCTTTCCCACCTCTCCACCCCTTCTGGGACTTGCTGTCACCCTGCTGCTGCAGATTCTGCCCAGGCACTGGGTCCCAAAGGGTGGAATGCGTCGCCGCCTTTCCGAACCTCGTGGCTTCTTTGTTTTTCTCCACTACTGAAGTGTCTAATTGCAGAGTGTGGTATTTATTCATCGTCTCCTTTTTACCTTTTTCTTTTTTTAAAAAAATCGCCTTCCCACGTTGAATTTTCCCACGTTTTGTATTTCTGAATCCGGAACAGCTGTGATTATCTGATGAAATATAAACCTCCTCGCCTCTCATCTCACTTAGAAGAAAAGAGCGTGAAAATGACCCGATTTAAGCCTTTGCATGCGGGCGGCGAATGATCAGTTTCACTTAAAACCTGATTCATTTTTGATCAGGAGAAAATAGTTGTGGTTTTGACTAACTAGCCCCAGTTGGGTTTCAGCACAGGAAAGCAATCGGATTACTCCCAGCAAGTGGCTCCAAAAAGTCAAAGCAACACATTTTGTCAATCACAGCGGGAACCCGGTGGTTTCAGGGCAGTGGCAAAGTCACCGTGGGTCAGGATTTCCTGGTTTTTGTTGTAATAGAGCGAAAATCATAATTATAAGCGCTTACATTCAGCACCCCGGACCTGGACAGCGCCCTTTCAACAAAGTCCATTTCACTGGTTGGAACTGGAGGCATTCTTGGGTACCACTATGGAGGCAGGAGGTGATTAAAACCATTCTCAGAGATGAGAATCAGTGGGCAATTAATCTTTTCTTGGAGAAGAAATTCATCTATCCAGTTATAACACGCTTTTGATTTTTTAAAGCTTTGAAATGTCAAGGTATCATCAGATGCCATGCATTTTTTGACAGGAAATCTAGGTCCAGGACACTTGTACAGGGCCCCATAACTCCATCATCAATAAGAGCAACATTCCACCATCTATCTGCTACTGTCATGGCTTGGGCAAACCCAGGCCTTTCTTGCTTCTTGATCCCATATGTATGCCTTTTAAAAGGCCACTTTCTTATTTTTTTTTTAAGTCCTGAAGATTGCTCCTATCTGTCCCTACCTCTAAGTGCTCCATCTAAGTGGTAGAAGTTGCAAGGTTTTAATATGTGCAGCCTACAGACTTCTTAGCCGCAAGTGTCGTCATTTGATCGTTCTGGAATATTTATTGAGAATGTTTGACATTTCTTGATCTTTGAACTTGTAAACAATAAATCTTTTTTTTTTTTAATTAGCTAAAGGGGCTAGGGAGATGGCTGAATGCTAAGGTGCTTGTTGTGTGCACACGAGGACCCGAATTTGCATCCCAAGAACCCATGCCAAACTGCACAGTGCAAACCTGTAGCCCCAGCATTCAGAGATGGTGGTGGGATATACACATCTCTGGAGTTTGATAGCCTAGCAGCATGGGTGAGCTCCACAGTGAGACACTGTGAGCCAAAGTATACGGTGGAGAGTGACTGAGGAAGACACCCAATGTGCATGCTTACTTGTACACATACACACACACTCACACACCACACATACCACACTACACACACTCACACACCACACATATCACACTACACACACCACACACACACACACCACACACTCACACACCACATACACACCACACACACACACAAACACCACACACACACACCACACACACACACACACACACACACACACACACACCACACACAGCTTAAAGTTGGGCAGGATGATGGTGCCTGCCTATAATCCCAGTACTTAGAAGATACAGGAAATGAAGACATGGCAGATCTACATAGCGAGTTCTAGGCAATTAGGGGTGAAGTAATGAGTCTGTGTGAAAACTAAACTATGTTATCAAATGATTTTGGAGTTGTATAAAAAAGGATATATTGTATCTTCAGTTTTGATTATATTATATTTTTATAGATTTTTAAACAAGAATAAGAATTGTTATAGAATTTCTCTTTAATAACAACACATATTTCTATTACAGAATTGTGAATATAACAAAAATTTTTTATTTACTTTCCCACTTTTGTTCCATAGATTTGGGATCTAAATTAAAGAAAATTAAAGCATTAGATTACTTAGTATTAGAATTTAGTCCTATATTTAGTTTATAGTCTAGAACTTGATATGCTTTTATCTTCAACAAATAGGTTTATTAAGATTGAATTAAAATATTTGGAAGTTACCAAATGGAATTGTTGTAATAAATCCTCCCATAAGCAGAAGGGAGTATGGGAAGGTGTAGCTCAGTGAAAGAGCGTGTACTGGGCTATAGGTTCGATCCCTGGTGTTGCTAAATAAAAGCAAACAGGAAGAGGTACACCGATGACCCTAACTTTGTCCTGTGAGGACTCTAGCTCAGGGCTTGTCCACATCAGACACTAGCTCTCCCGTCTTGCTGAGTTCACAGTGCCACGATGGCATTGCATGTCTTCTGATGCTCCAGTGACGTACCCTGTTCCCTGGGTTGGAAATGAAACCCAAGGTCTCCTTGACTCCAGCCCTTGGAGCTTCCCTAACTGTCTTAGTCTGTCTGTTGCAGAAAAACAAACTCTACAACTGGAGAATCACCCCTTTGTGTTTTATAACTGCTAGCTCCCCAGGTGAGCTTTACAGCCAATCACTGCAACAGTCCTCTGAGGCAGAAGCTGCTGACCTCACTTCAGTGATTAGGGAACTGAGGTGCAGACAGGCGAAGGAGTTTGAGTTTAGGACCCAGAGATGATGATGGTTTGTGGCTCTCGCCTGTGGTGTCAGGTATTGGCTTTGGTTTTGTGTTACTCCAGGCATCTGTGGGAGTGACCATCTGATGTTTTAAACTCCATTTTATTGTCTTAAGCCATTTTTCATTAGAATTAATGTATTTTAATTAAATTGGCTAAAATTTAGTAAAAACATTTAAAAATTTTAATACAATTCAGTAGAGTTAAGTGTTGAATTTATTTACAATACAACTTTGTTATAATTCGCATAAACAACAACTACTTAATTTCCTTCCAGGAGCTGACACAAAATTGAAGTTCACACTTGAGCCATCTTTAGGCCAAAATGGGTTTCAGCAGGTAACTTTGTTTATGGCTTTTAAGGCATTTTTTTTTAAATTTGGGGATATCAGCAGGGTACATTGTCATATATTCTTAAAATGAAAATGTTCACACATATTTTTATACACAAGAGATGTCAGTTTTTTTCTTCAGTTTGTAATACAATAACTTTTAAAGCCTAAGTAACCTGGGTTTGTAGTTGCAATGAACAATTTTGCGTTTTTTAATGAAGTGATACAAGAGTAGATGAATATGGTTACAGTTTCACCTCAGGCACCGCAGAGAGGCTCACAGATAGAGCTTTGACTCATAGGATGTATGGTGTTTTGTTTCAGATCTTCCCAACTGTTGGGGTCACATGGGCAACAGGGGTGTTTGGTTAGGATATTTAAGGCTTGGGACCCTTACAGCCCCCAGAAAGATAACTTCTGGCGGAGAGAAGCCCTGTGTTCTAGGGTGCTGTGTTAATTTTCTCATGTCCTATGGATGTTGTCTTAGTCAGGGTTGCTATTGCTGTGACAAAACACCATGACTGAAGGAAGGTGGGGAGGAAAGGGTTTATTCAGCTCACACTTCCACATCACAGTTCATCATCAAATAAGTCAGGGCAGGAACTCAAACAGGGTAGGAACCTGGAGGCAGGAGCTGATGCAGAGGCCACAGAGGGGTGCTGCTTCCTGCCTTGCTCCCATGCCTTGCTCAGCCTGCTTTCTTTTAGAACCCAGGACCACCTGCCCAGGGATGGCACCACCCACCATGGGCTGGGCCCTCCCACATCAATCACTAATTAAGAAAATGCCCTACAGACCTGCCTTATCCTGTAGCCAGATCTTACTGAGATGTTTTCTCAATTGAGGCTCCCTCTTGTCCAGTGAATCTAGTTTGTGTCAAGTTGACATAAAAATTGCCAGCACAGATGTCCAGATGGGGAAGCCGGGAAATGCTGCTCCGGGTTCGTATTATTACTTCTCTAATATTTCTCTCTGGTCCTAGTGGTATGATGCTCTCAAGGCAGTTGCCAGACTGTCAACAGGGATCCCAAAGGAGTGGAGGAGAAAGGTGAGTGGGTTCACAGGGCTAAAATACAAAACGACCACCACTCTGCCCATTAAAATACCTGGGAAGTCAGAAAGTGTATTCTTCGTTAATCGTGCATCGGGTATTCATGGTTTGTGCCAGGTAGTGTTCGGGGTGCTACGGATGCAGCCGTGGGAACAACAGCAGATGGAATATTTTGTCCTCATAAAACTTACAGGGAATCCAATAGAGTGTGTCACACCGTGATGTGTGCTGTAGATAGACATAAAGCAGAGAGAGATAAAGAGAGTGTGGGAGAATAGGGATAAGGAGGTGGAATTTTATATAGAAGGTGACGTGTGAGTAGGGACCTGAAGGAGGAAGTGAGCAGTTAACTGCAGCTGCCTGGGGGAAGGCACTCAGGTGGGGAGCACCTGGGGTATGATCTCAGAAGAAGGGTGGGAGGCTCATAGAGGCAGGGGAAGTGGTAGGAGGGGCTGGGTCAACTTGAGTGGCTCAGCCATGAATGTCTTCCTAGGCTGTAGATGCACTGTGGCATTCAGAGAGACAGAGAGAAAGACAGACAGAGAAAGAGCGAGACACACACACACACACACACACACACACACACACACACACACACCAGAGAGAGCGCCCAGGAAGCTCCAAGCAGTCTGGTCAGGTCAGATGGGCTACTTTGCCTACTGCTTTGAGCGTATGAGATGTGAGGCTACATACCAGGAAACATGTAGATTAAATCATTCAGGCAAGAAAGGGCCAGTGGTCCCTGGAGATGGTGAGAAGGGCTAGATTCTGCATGTACTTTAAAGCCTGAGCTGAGATGAATGCCCAATGCATTGACTATCAGACATATGCGGGATGTCAAAGATGACCTCCAGATTTTGGCCCAAGTGGCTAGAAAGGTAGAGTTGCCGTTGGTGTGGATGTGAGGAACAGGTGTGTGTGTGTGTGTAATGAGGCAGTGGTGGGTGAGATAATTGGTCTGACATCTGTTGCAGTCAGATACCTGATATGAATCTAATGCAAAGGTATCCAGTGGGCATTTGAGTGGAATTCTGATGCATAGACATCTGGTTGGAGATATTAATCAATGCTGTTCTTGCCAAGTTATGTTCAAATGCTGAAGTCTGAAATGTACTCTAAGGTTATTAATTTATAAATGTAATCTTAACGTTGGAATTTGAACACTGAGAGTTTCTTAAGTGAAAATTAATGTGGAGTTATGAAATTCATTTTTCAGAATTAGATTATCTTGGTCAGGTAAAGGAGTGAAAATATCTAGTGAGTCTTGAGAAACTTATTCATCCCGAGACTCCATCTGTCAGGGTTGTGTGTAGAGCATGTGTGTGGGAGGAGGTTTAAGGCCTCTGTGGGGAAGAGCAGTCCATGTGTGACCAAGCAGCTGTTGCTTGAGAAGAGAATGATTTGGAATTGAACAAAACAAAACAAGGTCACGGAATTTTACAGCCTATTCAATGAACTGAAATAAAATGAAAGAAGTTCTGGCTATTTTCTTTCCTAACGATTAGATTGTTCCTTGGCACGTAGTAGGAACACAGCAAATATTTATTGCAAGAGAGAGTGGAAGCTGCAGGGTCTGCTTTAACACAGCAGACTAAGCTCGGGTGCGTGGGCTAGCCCGGGTCTCAGAACAGTTCCTTGCCCTTCCTGGATGCAATCTTACTTTTCTAATAACAGCGGGGCATTCTGCTTTACCGATCTTCTTTACGCAACCCTTCAGGTCTGGCTGACCTTGGCGGATCATTATCTGCACAGTATTGCCATCGACTGGGACAAAACCATGCGCTTCACTTTCAATGAGAGAAGCAATCCCGATGATGACTTAATGGGGATCCAGATCGTCAAGGTAATGCTCCCGAACCTGGCTTCTTGTTCTGATATTGCAAAAAGGACCCAAAGAGCTAAACATCTCCTAGGCAGAGGGTCAGATGACCTCCACCTCCAGGACTGGATGTCTGTGTTCATTTGCTTCCTCATCCCATCCATGGTGAAGCTTTTGTATGGAGAGTTTGATGCCTTGCTTTCATAAATTTAAATGTTGCCAGCAAGCAGAAAATGGGCTTGAGCTTCCGTTCATGTTCAACTGATCTAATTTTGTTACACAATAGGAGATTGAAGCTTTTTTATTTTTCTGTTGTATAGCTCAGGATATCAATTGTACTTTTACATTAAAGTCTTTGGACTGAGAAATTTAGACGTGAGTATATTTTGTATTAGAAACATTTGTCTCTTATTAGAACCTTTGCTAGTCTGAATGTTAGTGTGTCAATAGTTAGGTTGGCTGATGGATCTGCGTTAAACCAGGTGGGTTAGCATTCGGTTCAGGTCCGCTTCGGGCAGCTATGGTTGGGTGCCTTTATTGTTGAGGCTGATACAAGAGCCAACAATGCTGATTTCATTTGGTACCAGAATAATCCTTGTACATAAGGCTTGGGCATGTGGGTTTTGAGTTTATGAGTGTTCCACAGTGGGATGCTAAGCTGGGATTTGAAAAGGAAGGCTGTCTCATCTACATTTTGGCCACCACTAGATGGCTAATGTGTTGGCACATTTACATCCATTTTTTTTTTTTAAAAAAAGAACAAACTAAAACGAGCCACTTTCTGATCTAACTTGGTTTGTTTCAAATGAACATTTAAAAAAATTATAGCACTTCACATTGCTTGTTGAACCCATTTGCATTATCCACCTTCTAATGCTTTATTTGAAATTTCAGCATAGGACAAAATTTCCTATTTGAAATAGTCCCTTTCTGTTTAACTTATGAATTAAGGCAGTGCACTTTCAAGCAACGTTATTTTATGTATATGGATGTTTTGTTGGCATGCATGTCTGTGCATTCCTGTCATTTCTGGGTACCTATGGAAGTCAGATGAGGCCAACAGGTCCTTTGGAACTGGAGTTTAAGACAGTTATGAACTGCCATCTGGATGCTCAGGATTGGACCCATGTCCTCTGGAAGAACAGCCAGTGTTCTTGATCACTGAGCCATCTCTCTTCCCTGGTTTTGTTTAGCTTCTTTTTCTTCTTGTTTAGCCTTTTGAGATGGGGGTCTCACTGTGTAGCCCTGGCTGACTTGGACTCACTCTGCAGACCAGGCTGGCCTTGGTCTCACAGAAATCCGCCTGCCCCAGCCTCTTGAGCGCTGGCGTTAAAGGAGAGCACTACAATGACCGGCTTAGGCAAAACACATCTTATAACCACGTTATTAAAAGAGATATCTTATTTTTTTTTCATCGAAGCAAATGCTCCATCAGTAAAATGATCTTTTCTCCTAAAAACCATGGTGTCATCTTGGTAATTAAAGATATTAGCGCTGTTACACCTTGAAGCACAGCAGGTGTTTTCGTAGCATGCTCTGCACAGGATGATGTGTCTGCGTATTATAATGACTTTGCTGTTTAGTTTTAGCAGCAAAACCTCTAAACCTCATACCATATTTTGTTCAAAGGATCAATGTTATCACCCTGCATTGTGTGCTGAAATGACTGTATATACAAACACACTAATGGACATCTTTAAAAGACTCTCCACTTACACGAAACTGCAATGCAGTTTTGTTGATTGAGTAACTCTTTGTGTTGATTCTGGAAGCACTCTGAGAACAGTTGCTTGACTAAAACAGCCCTCGTGTCTCTTTCTCAGGGCCGCATGGTTGAAAGCAGTAGGGAAATACAATTCACAGGAGTGTTCTGGCTCCTGTGTATAAATTGTTTATAAATTAAAAACCAAAATCAAGCCAGGTGGTGGTGGCACACACCTTTAATCCCAGTACCCAGGAGACAGAGGCAGGCAGATCTCTCTGAGTTTGAGGCCAGCGTGGTCTACACAGTGAGTTCCAGGACAGGATCAAGGCTCGGGTTTGGAGAAACCTTGTCTCAAAAAACCAGAGAGAGAGAGAGAGAGAGAGAGAGAGAGAGAGAGAGAGAGAGGAAGAAGAAGGAGGAGGAGGAGGAGGAGGAGCGGAGGGGAGGGGAGGGGAGGGGAAGGGAGAAGAGAGGAGGGTCCCAGTAGCCCTGTCAACGGCATGGGTCCAAATCACAGCAGGAGATATTTTAAAATCTATTTTCCCCTCCCTTCCTAGGATCTGCACCGCACGGGCTGTAGCTCCTACTGCGGCCAGGAGGCCGAGCAGGACAGGGTGGTCCTGAAGCGGGTGCTGCTGGCATACGCCCGGTGGAACAAGAATGTCGGGTACTGCCAAGGCTTCAACATCCTAGCTGCTCTGATTCTGGAAGTGATGGAGGGCAATGAGGGGGATGCCCTGAAAGTGAGTATCAGGTTCAGACAAAGGCAACTGGATGCTGCAGTTGGTGCTATAACTCTCCCCTCTGATGCCTATCCCCTTCTGATCCCTTTGTAATAACTGTGATAGAATTTCCCCAATTAAAGCCATGTCAGGTGACATGCATTAGCCAGCTCAAAGGCAATCACTCTGGCATTCATGATGCCAGATGATCTTATTTGAAGGCTCACATGGCAGGAGCATTTGCTGGGTATGTTCACGTGGTTGTTGGCAAGGTTGAATTCCTCACAGGCTCTTTGAACTGAAGGAGTCTCAAGTATTTGATGGTGGTTGGCTGAAGACCTTTTTTTTCCTGCCCTATAAGGTCCCTTACCCCAAACTGGCAGCTGAATCCTCCAAATGAGTAAATTAGAAGAGATTAGAGATAACAAACGTCCCATGTGATAGCTGTTACATTTCCATTCCCATGGTCTCCAGATGAGTTTATAAACCAGGGAGCGTGGTGGCAGGTAGGCCAGTGTGGTGCTGGAGTAGTAGCTGAGCTTGTATCGGCAGGCAGGAGGAAGATAGGGAGTTAGGGAGGGAGGAAGGAAGGGATGGAGGGGATAGAAAGGGGAGAGAAGAGAGAGACTGGGTCTGGCCTGAGCTTTTGAAACCTCACAGCTCACCCTTAGTGACTCACCTCCGACAAGGCCACACCTCCTAATTCTTCCTAAGCAGTCTGCCAACCGGGAATGAAACGTTCAAATCTACGAGCCTCTGGGGTTGTTTGCATTGAAGCCATCACAGAGTGTATGTCGAATACGAAGCTTGCAAGCGTGGCAGACACCACTGCTCCTTTGCCTAAGGCAGTGTGAGTTTCCAGTTCATAGCTGGATCTCCAAGCGTTTGTGACGTATGAGATTTAATCTTTGTATTCAAGCCTCCACTTGCTTGACTGGGGAATATCTTGGTGACATGGAAAAACAAACAATTGTTCTTTCTGGTTTTATATATCATGGTAGACTTAATTATAAGCCCAACCTGAAGTGCGTTCAGCCCTTCACGTTTTCTGTTTATGTATTGAAGGCAATAACTTTGAAGCTACCTGATCATCTAAAAGGCGATGTCAGGGAGAGGGAAAGGCAGTGAGAGGTTCAGTGTGTGATTTTTGGGATGCTTTAAATTAAGAAGCAATTTTAGCTGGGCGTGGTAGGGCACACTTTTAATGCCAGCACTTGGGAGACAGACAGAGACAGAGACAGAGACAGGAGGATGTCTGTGAGTTTGAGGGTAGCCCAGACAAGGCTACTTTGGGTAAGTCCACAGGTTTAGCAGTTTTTCTCAGGTGTAATTTTCGAGTCTGAAGTAGGAAGCGTTTTGCTGAAGAGTTAGAATAAGTGATTCAGAATGTAGTGGCGGGGGGAAGAGGGTGCATAGATCCTGGTTAGATCACAAAAGGGCTCAAAAATGCCTGAGAAATTAAAGACACATAAAACAGCTGAAGTGGGGCTTAGGGATGGTGGTGCACACCTTTAATCCCAGCACTCAGGAGGCAGAGGCAGGTGGATTTCTGTGAGTTTGAGGCCCACCTGGTCTACAGAGCAAGATCTAGGACAGCCTGGGCAACACAGAGAAGCCCTGTCTCGAAAAACAAAGCAAAACAAAACAAAAGAAAGGCTGAATTGGGATTTAAGATTTGTGGTGCACATTTTATAATCCCAGCACTTGGGAAATGGAGGTATGAGAATCAGAAGTTTTTTTTTTTAGTTCAAAAATGATTTTATCTTTATTTGATGTACTTTGGTGTTTTGCCTACATGTATGTCTCTGTGAGGGTATTGGATTCTCTGGAACTGGAGTTACAGACAGTTGTGGGCTGCCATGTGGATGCTGGGAATTGAACCTATGTCCTCTGGAATAATAGCCAGTATTCCTAATCACTGAGCCATCTCTCTAGCCAGAGGATCTGGAGTTTAAGGGCAGCCTTGGCTACATAACAAATTCAAGGTCAGATCCTTTTTAAAAAGAAAAACTATAAACAAAACCAATACTAAACGAAATAAGACAGAAAATGAGTTCAGAGGATGTGGTGGGATGCCACATGAGGATGCGTGGGCTTTGGTAGACGCCTCGCAGTCAGAGGAAGGCTGGGTTCTTGAGGGGACCTTCCTGCTCAGGAAATGATTGCGCGTCTGTTTTTTCAGCAGCTGTTTTAGCCTCTGCGAGCTAAACGGCCTTGGGGGAATCGATAGGATCAAGCCGGCCACTGCCTCTGCCTCGGCACCTACCACGCTTGTTTAGAAGTGTTTGGAATCCAGCCCGTGGGTAGAGTGAGGGGGGCTGTCTTCTATGATTTCATATCAGAATTTGAGATGACTTTACACCTAGGGTTTTATTACGTTATGGGATTATTAACATAATTGGGGCAGAGAGGTGGCTCAGAGGGCAAAGAACAAAGTAACTCAGTGGATAAAGCAGCTCAGATCCCCAGGACTCGCATGACACTTGGGTGGATGTGGCCTGCCTGTCACTCCTGCACGCTGAGGGGCAGAGCAAGGCAGTCCCTAAGTGAGCAAGCTAGCTAGCCAGACTAGAGGCTCTGCTTCAGTATATGATGCGCGAGGTAATTGTAGCCGGCTTCTCGCATTAGCCTCGGTCCCACATACGTACTTGTTCTCATATGAGCATGCGCTTTCCACAGGACCCCATCGCGCATGTGCACAGAAAAGAACCCCCAGCACAACTGAAGAATTGTTTGCAGTTTTAAAGAGGTCATAATTTCTTAATACAAAGGTGTTAGGGTTGGGTGGCACCTCTGGAGCGAAGTTGGTTGCCTGTATACGAGAGGCCAAGTATGTGGACCGTAGGTGGTCCGGGTGGCAGTCAGTGCATCGGGTGGGCACCCTGCCTTAGGGTGGGCATTTCATGACATGGTAGCTCTTGAGATTTTCATATTGCCTGGTATATGGGTTAGGTCTCCTGCACGATGAATAAATAAATCTGTTTTCTCAGTACTGTATAAGGCGGATGTGAAAAGTAGCGAGATCTTGAAGTTTGTCTCCCTTGTTCACCCCCTCATCTTTTGATGACCCATGTCCGCCAGAGCCCTCTGCTCTGCTGGGATCTGCTCTTCGGTCCTCAGACTCCACTCCTCTCCCACATTGGTCCTCCCAGGCTGCCCTCTCTCCGCAGGGGCTGGGTGAATTTTTGTTTTTCCCCTGTGGCCGAGCTTCTGCCTCGCAGGTGATCTGTTTATGTGGTAAATCCCGACCGTCCTAATGTAGCAAAGTCCTTGGGCTGCCCATCCTGTGTGGAAGGCTGCAAAGGGATTTCCCGGGGCCCTGCCTTATACACAGAGCTAAGACCTGAAAAATAAAATGGGCCTTATCAGGGCTAAAACGTAACTTCCTTTTTGAATATGGGGTTTTGTGGGATCCTATGAGACAGTGATTTCCCCATCAGCATACAGAGCCGTGTGTGGTTCTGGTCTTTGTTTTTCTGGTGTTCTGGGGAGTGAGCTGGACTTCCAGGGAGTGGGGCATCACACAGCCTTCAGGCTCTCTGGGAAAGGCTCTGCACCGAGCTGGTGTGGGCTTTGATGGGTCATTTGAGTGGCTTCTGACATTTTTTTTTTTTTGGTTTTTTTGAGACAGGGTTTCTCTGTAGCTTTGGTGCCTGTCCTAGAATTAGCTCTTGTAGATCAGGCTGGCTTTGAACTCAGAGATCCGTCTGCCTCTGCCTCCTGAGTGCTGGGATTAAAGGCATGAGCCACTACTGCCCGGCCGGCTTTTCACATTTTAGAAAAGGCCACACAAGTACAGGGATCAGATGAAACAGTAATTTGAGGAGCTCGTGTGACAGGAGCCATTTTACCAGGCTCCAAGTGTGCAAACAAGACCTAGTTGTGTTCTCCAAGGCTGCCGTTGGTCTCTCTGATAGCCCAGGTAGCCGCAAGTGCATCTTGAGGCCTGCCTTAGCGCGGGTGCTTTACGACGGGCCACTCTTGGGATTTCGTATCCAGGTTGTAAAATCCTATGACCTCAAGGGGCCAGGATCAAGGATCCTGCTGGAAGCTGGGAGCTTGTGATTTCTTGTTTCTCCATGAGGCTGAGGGTTGTGTAATCACAGCTACGTACCGGGTGAACTCAGGTCTGGCAGCCCTTCTAGAAACTTCACAGCACAGCTGACTTTGGGTTACTTAGATAATTATGTCACCCATTCCTTGCATCTGGTGTAGGTGAGTCCTGAATTGGTTTCTGACGCACTGGGAGGCATGTGTGCTTTGGCTAGCTGCTTTGGTCTATTTGGATGTGCTTTCTCCTCTGGGCCTGCTGGGAACCTGGTGGGTATGAAGTAGTCTTGTTATCTTCCTTTTTTAGATTATGATTTACCTGATTGACAAGGTACTTCCCGAGAGCTACTTTGTCAATAACCTTCGGGCACTGTCCGTGGACATGGCTGTCTTCAGAGACCTCTTGAGAATGAAGCTCCCTGAGCTGTCTCAGCACCTTGATGCTCTTCAGAGAACGGCAAACAAAGAGAGCGGAGGTAACAATGGCTCGTGGCAATTACATTTCGGGAAGTGTTTGGCTTCTCTGGTTCTGCTCTGCAAGGAGACTGGCGCACAGACCTTCCTGGTCAGCTAAACTGGCACCAGTAGGGCTTTGTTAAACTGAGCTACAGGTGCAGTGCTGTCTGGCGCAGACCGTGACCTCGGTAGAAGCAGTAAGGTTAGAGAAGAGTGTCTCTGGGCCCCCTGGCCCCTCCTAGCTATAATGTGCCTGCGTGGGGCACTTCTGAGATTGCCAGTCGCTGTGGTAGACTGCACTTGCAGCCTGGCCTGATCATTTAAAGCTGGGAGCACAGGGCTGGGGTTGCACTCAGTGGCGGTGTTTATCCAGCATGTGTTGAGGCCCTAGGTTTGATCTACCCCCCTAAAAAAGAGGTGAAATGACAATAATGAGGGGGCACACAGAAGGATTTTGTTGTTTTTGAGGTAGGGTCTCACTGTGTATCCCATGCTGGCCTCAGATTTAACAGAAATCCTCCTGCCTCAGCCTTTTAGTACAGAAATGACTAGTTTGTACCAGCATACCCAGCTATATTAATGGGTTGTGGAGATATAGTTGTTATTAAAATACACTGGAGGTTTTGAGACATCTGCGTGTCTCGAAGGATCTTCTTGTGTGGCTTGGCGGTACTATAACTGTACGTTCAAGGAAGTGGCAGATACAAGCAATTGAAATCCATGTTTTTCTTCAAGTTCCTTTGCTCTTGATCACAAGGAATAACCTCAGAACCTAGTCTCTGCCCAAATATTTGTTCGCAGGAAAGAAGAAAGTGTTTGTTTTGTTTTTACTTATTCTTAAAAATCTAATAGACATTTATAGTCACCCAAACTGGGAAGGCTTTTAGTCAAGTCAGAAATTTCAAAATGGGCCAAGACTTAGATGTGTCTTTAAATGTCTTCTATGTATCACTTAATTCAAAATAGTTTAATGTTTAGAGCTGTTTAACATTTAAACATTTTGGAACTTTTCCAGCTTATTTTCTCTCTTTCAATTATGATCTGGGAATTATATAACTTAAGAGATAAGTAATTTATAATAAAGAATTTTAGTCATTATAGCTGCATTTGATTAAAGTGGGAACTATAAGATTTTGAAAGTTTGCTGGCATTTTGTTTTGTTTTTCTGTTTGGGCGGTGCTGGAGTTTGAACCTGGATCTCCGAGGTACCAGGTGAGCACTATGTCACCACTGTACTCCCAGCCCTTGGGTTTGGTTTTGAGAAGTTACAATCAGTTGTTTTCACAATGTTTTTGGTGAGGAAAACTCTCCTTACTCTTAAGCAGCCTTTGATAAGAAGACCCAGATCTAGTTCAGGTAAAACTCTGTGAAGTGTGGCGAAGAATTTATGATGGTCAAGCCTTGGAATTTTCTGTAAAATGTTTATTCTAGAAACACAAGAGGGGAAAAGGAGGAAAGAGCCGGGAAGCAGCACTGTTTGGGTGGCGTGGAAGAGAGAACGGGCGCTGCATCTTACAGATCTCCATTCTGGAGGACTTCTGTTCTTGTTTCGTTTCAGGTGGCTATGAGCCCCCGCTCACCAACGTCTTCACGATGCAGTGGTTTCTCACTCTCTTTGCCACGTGCCTCCCTAACCACACGGTTTTGAAGATCTGGGACTCAGTCTTCTTTGAAGGCTCGGAGGTCATCCTGAGGGTGTCGCTGGCTATCTGGGCAAAGCTGGGAGAGTAAGTGGAGGCTGCACTCCAGTGTTAGCAGTCTTTGGGCTCTACAGTGTGAAACATTGGCATGTTTGTGTGAGAGCGAGCGAACTGTAGGCTGCTGTGAACTGTGTTAGTCTCCAGGAACCTCGGCCAGCCCAGCCGGCATTTCTGGGAGAGAGGGACTCTCGTCTGGGATGGCAGGCTTCCTCAAGATCATCTCTGCAGTATTTGACCATCCTCAGGCTTTCCAGAGGAGGGATGGGGGGCATAGCTAGAGAAGAAACGGCTGTATCTGTAAAGAAATAGGCAGACTTGCCGGCACACATAACAATTGGGATTATTTTATTTCTTGAGACATCAAGTTTTATCTAGCCTCAACTTACTATGAAGTGGAGAATGACCTTCGACTCCCAATCCCCAGTCTCTACCTCCCAAGTGCTGGGATTATAGGTGTGGATCATTACACCTGGCTCTTGGGTTATTTATGAATCTTTATTATTCACTTTGTTCTGCGTTGGGAGCTGGGATGAAATTAAATGAGAGTCCCTGCACAAACTGTACCTGTGCTTGTTACAGCCAGTAGGAGGTGGTATATTTGTCTATGTTTACATAGCCAGCGAGAGGTGTGTCTGTGCTTGCACAGCCAGCGGGAGGTGTGTCTATGCTTGCACAGCCAGCGAGAGGTGTGTCTGTGCTTGTTACAGCCAGCAGGAGGTGTGTCTATGCTTGTTACAGCCAGCAGGAGGTGTGTCTATGCTTGCACAGCCAGCGGGAGGTGTGTCTGTGCTTGCAGAGTAAGCAACCCAATAGAAGGTGCTTCCCTTCCATTCATGAGGAATCTCTTAGATGTTCAAATCTGGTTCCGCCATAGCATGATACCAACCAGATTTCACTTATTTCCCTTCCTGGTAGTGAGAAAGATGGCAGTTTCTGCTCATTTATAGCCAACTCAAGAAGCAGAGAAATTTCCCGTGAATGACTTGAGCAGGCATCCATGACAACATGACAGAACACTAGCAAACCACGGGCAGTGTTTTTCTGTAAATGTTTTAAAAATTACACTTACTTATTTATGTGTCTTTATGTGCATGGGTGCACAGTGCTGTGGCATATGGCGGTCAGAAGACAACTTGCAGGAGCTGGTTCTCCTCTTGCACCATTTGGGTTCTGAGTGTGGGGCACCAGTTGCCAGGCTTGGCAGCTCTTTTACCCACTGAGCCATCTTGCCCACACTGTTTTGAAAGCTTTTAGCTAGACTTTTTATTTATAACTTTTTTCTGGAAAGAACTTTTACAAGGAAAAATCCAGGAGCTATCAATTCTAGGGTTTAAAAAATCATTAATATATGTATTTGTAAACATCACATAGCTGCCATCTTTTTTATTGATTTTATTGAGCTATACATTTTTCTTTGCTCCCCTCTTCCTCTCCCCTCCCCTTATATCCTCTCCCATGGTCCTCCTGCTCTCAATTTACTCAGGAGATCTTTTTATACTTCCCTTGTAAATTAGATCCATGTATGTCTCTTTTAGGGTCTTCATTGTTGTCTAGGTTCTCTGGGATTATGAATTGTAGGCTGGTTTTCTTTGCTTTATGTCTAAAAGTCACTTATGAGTGAGTACATATGATATTTGTCTTTCTGGGTCTGGGTTACCTCTCTCAAAAAGATGTTTTCTAGATCAATCCATTTGCCTGCAAATTTCAAGATGCCATTATTTTTTCTGCTGTGTGGTACTCCATTGTGTAAATGTACCACGTTTTCCTTATCCATTCTTTGGTCAAGGGGCATTTAGGTTGTTTCCAGAGTCTGGCTATGACAAACAATGCTGCTATGAACATAGTTGAGCACATGTCCTGGTATGATTGAGAATCCTTTGGATATATACCCAAAAGTGGTATTGCTGGGTCTTGAGGAAGGTTGTTTCCTGATTTTCTGAGAAATCACCACATTGACATCCAAAGGGGCTGTACTAGCTTGCATTCCCACCAGCAATGCAGAAGTGTTTCCTTTTCCCCACATCCTCTCCAGAATAAGTTGTCATCAGTGTTTTTGATCTTGGCAATTCTTACAGGTGTAAGATGAAATCTCAGAGTTGTTTTGATTTGCATTTCTCTGATGACTAAAGATGTTGAACATTTCCTTAAGTGTCTTTTAGCCAGTTTAGATCCCTCTGTTGAGAGTTCTCTGTTTAGGTCTGTACTCCATTTTTTATTGGATTATTTGTTCTTTTGATGACCAATTTATTGAGTTCTTTGTATATTTTGGAGATCAGACCTCTGTCTGATGTGGGGTTGATGAAGATCTTTTTTCATTCTGTAGGCCGCTATGTTATCTTGTTGACTGTGTGTATCCTTTGCTTTACAGAAGCTTTTCAGTTTCAGGAGGTCCCATTTAGTAATTGTTTCTCTCAGTGTCTGTGCTACTGGGATTATATTTACGAAGTGGTCTCCTGTGCCAATGCGTTCAAGTGTACTTCCCACTTTCTCTTCTATTAGCTTCAGTGTGGTTGGCTTTATTTTGAGGCCTTTGATCCATTTGGACTTGAGTTTTGTGCATGGTGATAGACTGGATCTATTTTCATTCTTCTACATGTTGATATCCAGTTATGCCAGCACCATTTGTTAAATATGATGTCTTTTTTCCATTTGGTATTTTTTGCTTCTTTGTCAAAAATCAGGTGTTTATAGCTGTGTGAATTAATATCTGGGTCTTCGATTTGATTCCATTGGTCCTCCTGTCTATTTTTATGCCAATACCAGGCTGTTTCAGCACTGTAGCTTTGTAGTAGAGTCAGGGATTGTGATGCCTCCAGAAGTTTCTTATTGTACAGTATTGTTTTGGCTATCCTGGGTTCTTTGCTTTTTTATATGAATTTGAGTACTGTTCTTTTGAGGCCTGTGAAGAATTTTGCTGGGCATTGCATTGAATCTGTAGATTGCTTTTGGTAAGATTGCCATTTTTACTATGTTAATTCTGCCTACCCAAGACCGTGGGAGGTTTTTCATTTTCTGGTATCTTCAATTTCTTTCTTCAAAGATTTAAAGTTCTTGTCATACAAGTCTTCCACTTGTTTGATTAGAGTTACTCCGGGATATTTTATGCTATTTGTGGCTATTGTGAAGGGTGTTGATTCTCTGATTTTTTTTCTCTTCCCATCTATCATCTGTGTACATGAGGGCCTCTGATTCCTTTGAGTTAATCTTGTATCCTGCTACATTACTGAAACTGTTTATGAGTTGTCGAAGTTCCTTGGTAGACTTTTTGGGGTCGCTTATGTAAACCATCATATCATGAGCAAACAGTGAGAGTTTGACGTCTCCTTTTCCGATCTGCATCCCCTTGACCCTCTTGATCTTACTGCTCTCATAGCTGCCATCTTTCACCTTTATCTTATTGTGCGGCGATTTCCGGACAAGCCAACGATTTTACCTCTGTAAGGTTTGCTGTGCCATTTACTTTGTCTTTTCACTCCCCCCCCCCATGCATTCTTTCTGCACTCATGTATTTCCAGCCTGCTCTACACTGTATGCTTCCTGTGTGTATAACAAAAGGGGCGATTCTACTGCTCCCCTCTGCTCACTTCCTGCCACATCAGAATGTATTCCTGGGTGGTTGCAGGATAGTCACTGGTGAAATCATAATGGCAGCAAGTAAGAACTGGCACTCACGGAGAGCTTGCCGTGTGCTGGGTCCTCTGAGAGCTGGGATTATGGCAGTTGTGAGCCACTTAAGGTGGATGCTGGGGACCGAACTCAGCAAGCACTTTTAATTGCGGAGCCATCTCCCCAGCTCACCTTCATTTTACAGAGCTGAGAATGGAGGCACAGAGTTTAATGAATTGCCTGAAATCACCCATTTAGTAAGTGGGAGATGCAGTTTTGAACCGAGGCATCCTGGCTCTCGAATTGTTGCTTTTCATTATGCAAATCCCCATGCTCAGAAATGGCTCCTGTTTATGAACTGCAAGTGTTTCAGGGGTTTCGCTCGTGATAATTATACATCTCTTCAGCTTGCGACTTGTAAGGAGCAAGGGAAGGCCACCAGCATCTATCCAGTGCTGACAGCACCTGTCTTCACAGTAGGTAGCTTGAGTATATTATCTCATTTGGTTCTCTCGATAACCCGGTGGAGCTGGGGAGATTATTCCTCCCTGCCTTTTCAAGCGAGAAAATCATCCCGAGAAGGTTAATTAACTCGCTCACAGTCGCGCTGCTACTGAGAAGTGGGGCTGGTGCTCGCGCCTGGAGCTTCACACTCCGGTGCCTGTAAAGCTTCCTCACAGACGTAGCACCAGGAAAATATCCATGGTGTGTAGGCAACCTTGGGTCTCTGTGTGCCTTGTATTGTCTGAAGGGCCCCTCTATTTGCCTTGTTTCTGCAGCCGAGAATTCCTTCCTTCCCTCTCCAGAACCATTTTGAATTCTCTGCCACCTCACTGTGACAGCGTCTCTTTGTCAGCCTTTCTCCTATGACTTCCCATACTGGCACACTCATCCCCTCCCCCTTGGCATATGTCCTCCTCAGTGCTGCTAATTGTACCCCAAACATGCTAAGCCACCCCTAGGTCAACCTTGCCAAGGGCATGGCTCTTCATCATTCCCTATTAAAAACCCCTGGGTTACTTGTGTCCTGCAGAGGCTTAGAAGGGCCACGGTGGTCTGCAGCGCTCAGCCTTCAAGGCTCACGGGCTCCCTCTGGCCCTGCAGTAATTTCCCTCCCATTAACATCAGCTGGACTTGGGGGCCAGCAAAGAGGTCCCACAAAGGCCTGTCTCTGCCTCAGGCCTTTGCAATGCTGCATTCTCCTTGGCAATGACAGAGCATCTTTTCAAAGCTCATCCCAAGCATTTTTGTTCTGTTTTCTCCCCCCAGGGGGAGCATAACTACTTTCCATTATGTCCCCTTGTCCTGCTGTATCCCTAACAGCCTTCCACACCATCATGTCCCCTTGCCTGCTCTATCCCTAACGGCCTTCCTCACCATCATGTCCCCTTGTCCTGCTCTATCCCTAACGGCCTTCCCCACTGTATTTCACGTTCTTATTTGCACAGTGCTACCAAGGGATTTGAGTCTGCGATTTTCTCATTACAGTTTTTTAACGACTCTGTGAAAATTGCCCAGCATTCGTGCCTGTCAACACACGCCTTATGGTTAGTGGGCAAATGGAGTTATCCTACCATGCAAAAACCTTTGTACTGGAGAAATTGGAGACTCCTAAAATCCAGTCTTGTGTCATTTCCTTTCCTCCTCCTTAGAAGACAGATTAAAATCTCACCTGTCTCAGTTTCTGAGGTGGCAGCCACTTTCCTGAGAAGAATTCGGTGAAGCCTGTGAAAACAATCTGTAGACTGATGAGAAGTTCCTGTCCTCTTTAATTCCGCTGTGGTTCGAACTCCGCCTGTTCATGCTGTCCCTGCAGAGGAGGGTTGACTAGTTTTCTACAGGGGATAATTGCTTTTCAGTTCCTAATTTTGTGGTTCTGATTTCTGGTCACTGGTGTGTACTTTGATACAGAGGATGTGCCACGTGGGAAGAATAAAGAGTAAAGACACCCGACGGGGCTGTGAGGCTCAGGGAGCTGTGCAGGGAAGATGGGCGCTCATTCTGTAGTGACTACTTCAAAATTACTTTCGGTGTTTGTTTTGTCTTCGTGCTTTTTTTTTTTTTTTTAAATAAAGTTAGGTCTTGCCATGTTTCCCAGGCTGGTCGTGAACTGTGGGCTCAAAGTCAGCCTTCTTAGTAGTTGGTATGCAGGAATGCTGACCATGACCACCTTGCCCTTTCCTCCATAGCAGATTACATCGCAGGAGTGTGTCGACCAGCTGGATGATGAGAGAGGTGCACGCGGGCCTGGGTGTGTCGTGCAGCACGAATGCGCTGACCGAGTCCCCTTTCTGTCTTGTTTTTCCGTCTAGGCAGATAGAGTGTTGTGAAACCGCAGATGAGTTCTATAGCACCATGGGGCGTCTTACCCAGGAGATGCTGGAAAACGACCTCCTGCAGAGCCACGAACTCATGCAGGTGAGTGGTAGTGCGAGCGGTGCGGGCAGTGCGGGCGGTGCGGGCGGTGCGGGCAGCGTGGGCAGCGTGGGCGGTGCAGGCGGTGTGGGCCGTGTGTGGGCGGTGCGGGCAGTGTGGGCGGTGCAGGCGGTGCGGGCAGTGTGGGCAGCGTGGGCGGTGCAGGCGGTGTGGGCCGTGTGTGGGCGGTGCGGGCGGTGCGGGCCGTGTGTGGGCGGTGCGGGCGGTGTGGGCCGTGTGTGGGTGGTGCGGGCGGTGCAGGCGGTGTGGGCAGTGTGGGCAGTGTGGGCACTGTGGGCAGTGTGGGCACTGTGGGCACTGTGGGCAGTCTGGGCAGTCTGGGCATAGGAACCCCAAGACCGAGGGAATGACAGATGATGCTTTTCTGAGCCCCGACCTTTGAGAAATGTATTGGGCCAGTCCTCTGACTTAGATATTCCATTGGCCAAGAATCTATAATTGTTGAGAATCTTCATCACAAGAGGAAGGAAGAAACAAATGGCTATTTGTTCCCTAGACTTGCTTAGGTACAAGGTAAAAAAAAAAAAAACTGGGAAAAACCAAAGTCGTCAGGTACTCATTGAGAATCTGATTCCGAGATCAAAGGAACCTTTATTATTGCTTGACGTGCATATTCTGTGTGAGTGCAGGATCGTGCATATCACGGCACCCTTGCGGAGGTCAGAGGGCAACCCTTAAGGGTTGTTTCTGTCCCTCCGCAGAGAGCTTGTCAGACTTGTGTGGCAAGCCCTCTTACCTGCTGAGCCATCTTGCTGGCCCGGCTTCTGAGACCTGTTACGGGAAGACTGATGGGTGATGTATTTATGAGGAGAAGGGAGGGCGAGATGGAAATCAGTCTGCATCTCTGTTTATGGTCAGCTGGTGCTATCCTGCATTAATTATAAGTCTCTGTGCGAGACACGAGGGTTGGTTATTTTTCTGGTGTGCTTTTCCACTACATTCTGGGACATCATTTTATCCTCGTTCTCTTCGGTGCTTTGGGCTCCTTCTGATCTTTCTGCCTCTCCCTCTTGTCCCAGATCACGCGTGGATTATATCCAAAACTGTCCCCTGGACTTGCTTTCTTTTCTCTCTCCTATTTCTCTTGGTGCCACCTTCATTTTGGGTTTCCTGCCTATGGTCATTATGGATGCTGGAATTCATCCGAGAGACTAATAATTAAGACTCAAGCACTGACTTAGGGCTGGAGAAATGAGTACCATTCCTCTATTCATCTCCTGATCCCACAGGTCCTTCTCAGGAACTCTTGCTCCTAGCTGAACTTGTCTGATTTTTGGGAATACTGACAGTCTGATATAACTTCCCTAGGCATCCATGTTTGAATCTCCATGTGCCGTTGAGGCTCAACTTTCTTTCCTGTCTCAAAAGAGGAATTGTGTGTGTGACCCTGACGACTGGGCTCTGGTTTTAGCACCTCTCATATATACTGGTCTTTGCTCTCCTCTCAGAGAGGGATGCCTCTTTTACTGAGCATTGTTCTGTGGCCCAGCTCCATGCCTGGCATTTTCCATGCATGAAATTCATGAAGTCTTACAAAACTGCTGGAATCATGTGCTCCAAGCAGGATTTGGGGAGAGATGAGCCCTTCTTCCTCTTCTATGACACACTGAGGGCTCCTCACAGCACAAACACATCATACTATCATACTGTGGCCCCCCCCCCCATCTCCCCTTCAGGCGGGGTGTCTGCTCGTCCCTTTTATGTTGGGTTCGATTGTTTTCCAGTGACTGGAAACACAGCCCTCCAGACCTTTGCCCTCCTTGTACAGTCTTGCTTCTCCTGAGCTCAGATATCTTCCTTCAGGAAGTATCTGCCCTTCATGAAGTTTCTCTCTTTATCTATACTAGAAGTGCCCATTTCATGCTTTCATTTAAGCCTCTCACAGGAGCGTTGACCTCATTCTACTGCGTCTAAGACTGCATCTTATTTCCTCTCTAAGGTTCGTAAGTTCCTTGAGGACAGGGCCCATGCTTAGCTTTCTGTTCTTGAGATGAGAGTTGCTCAGAAAGCTTATTAATTCCTGAAGCAAATATTTATTGAGAATCCATGGTTTGTTTTCTGCCTTTTTTTTCAGTCATAGAGGATGGCCCTGCTATAGTTTCTTAGCACTGCTGTAGCTGGCTCTTTGCGGCCAGAGTGATCATTCTCTTCTTGCTCTGGTCTCTTCATTGTTACATTGTCCTTTGAATTGGAACTTCTCCAATATTGATTTCCCTGAAAGTTAGGTCCTGGGCTTCGATATTGGAGACACACGTGGGAAGAGGAAGTTGGGATTGTGCACTGAGAGGTGTTTAGGACTGAGGAGAAGGAAAATTAATTCCCAGGCCTCCAAGGTAATAGCGGGAAGGGAGATGAAGTTAGAGGATGCTTCCATGAGGGAATTGATGTCTAGTTTCACCTTTAAAGATGAATAGGGGTTGTCCAGCCCTGTGCCTGTATATTGGGGTTGCACATGTGTTACACAGCACATCTGTGTCCATGTGTTTTGTCAACTTGACACAAGCTAGGGTCATCTGGGAAGAGGGGATGTCAACTGAGAAGATGCCTCCATCAGACTGGCCTGGAGGCAAGTCTGTGGGGTATTTTCTTGATGGGTGGTTGATATAGGAGGGCTCTTCCCGCTGTGGGTGGTGCCACTTGTGAGTGCATGGTTCTGGGCTGTATAAAAGCTGTGTAAGCTGAGCAAACCAGTGAGCAGCATTCCTCCATGGTCTCTGCCTCAGTTCCTGCCTTCAGGTTCCTGTTTGAGCTCTTGCCCTGATTTCCCTCATCAAAGGCCTGTGACCTTGTATGGTGAAATCAGCCCTTTCTTCCTACATTGGATTTTGTTATGGTGTTTATCACGGCAACAGAGGCGCGAACCAGGACAGTGTGTGTTGAAGCCACCAGTGCAGGGTGAAGCCCACGTTTCTTACTAAGCATTAGGAGAGGGGGTGGATTTTAGCTGTGTCTTCTGAGGGAGTGTTGTAGGCTCTGGATGGTCTGCAAGGCTCACATCAACAGCAAGCATTTCTCCCGTCATCTGTGGGAAGACCAGCAAAGCCTAATTTTACACATTACATTTCCATGTTTCTCATTAAACGTGTCAATAGTGGGAAAGGAAACGTAACTCCTTTTCAACAGGGCCTAAATATAAATGTCTATTTAAATGCACGCTAGTAGTTCCGAGAGTCAGCTTGCCGGTTTTCCTTGGCGTGAAGCAGTGTTAGAGACAGAGATGGCAAACGCCATTTCAAGCCACTTGCTCTTCTTTATTCGCTCTTTAAAAAAAAAAAAAATCAGTGGCTGATCCCGCTATAGTGAACCATAAATCTGTCAGCACACTTGAAATGGCTTCACAGGACACTTATGAGCTAAATACAAGGTTTTTACTTTTGAGCTGAAGAGGATGCAGGAATTCTTCCACCTGGACCTTCCCCAGTCCTCTCTAAACACTGTATACGGACAAATATACTGGATCTGAGCCTCTCCTCCCTGCATAGGTCACATCACCTTTCACTGATTTTACATCAGCCATTAGATATTCAAAAAAATCTTATGTCTTTATTTATTTGTGTGTGTGCGTGTGTTTGCTGATATACATGTGCCACGGAGCACAGTCCAGGGCAAATTCTTTCCTCCTGTTGTGCAGGTCTCAGGGGTTGAACTCAAGGTCATCAGACTTAGAGGTACCAGCAGAGGTATCTCACCAGCCCTTCTGATTTTCTTTAATTGGTAACAATAGACAGGGAGGTTGAGGGATACTAAGGACATACGGTGTCTGGGTCACAGTAGATTGTGGACAGTATCTCTGGTAAATTCCTTGAGGGCAATGTAGGGGAAATTACTAGAAGGGCTGGAGGTGTTTTGAAACCCTGACCTTGTTTGGACAACAAACTGTCACCTGGAGGCAGCTGTCACGAGTGGGGCCCGATCTGCCCCTGGGCCCACGCTGTTCACTTTTCCTCCAACAGCGAGGGACTGGAAATGTCAAGGATGTTGGTGCTTGTTCAATAGAAGGATGATGTTTGATTAATTAGCTCTGTCAAAAATGGAAGCCATCTGCCCTACAGTAGTGTGTGCCCGTAACTGGAAGTGTTCAGGCAGTGCCTTTGAGGCCTCTGTTGGTGACGCTCCAGAGGGGTTCCTGTGGGACGAGGAGGGACGCTGAGCTCAATTATGTTTCCCTTCCCTTCGGACTCTCAGATTCTGTTACTGCACCGCATGTGGCCTCCAAGAGACTTAGTATAAAAAGCCTTACTTGGAATCTCTTGTAAATCACTGACCTATAAGCTGAATGCCTAGAGCTTTCAAAGTACCAAGTGCTGCGAGCAATTTACTAGGGACGCTCATGCTTGCGTGAGACAGTCACACACGTGTGTCCCTGTGAGACCATCACACACGTGTGTCCATGTGAGACCATGACACACATAAGTGTATTCCTGTGAGACCATCACACACATAAGTGTGTCCACGTGAGACCATCACACACATAAGTGTGTCCACGTGAGACCATCACACACATAAGTGTATTCCTGTGAGACCATCACACATGTGTGCCCATGTGAGACCATCACACACATAAGTGTGCCCACGTGAGACCGTCACACACATAAGTGTGCCCACGTGAGAGCGTCACACACATAAGTGTATTCCTGTGAGACCGTCACACACATAAGTGTGTCTCTGTGAGGAAGGATTGTGGCTGAGCTGGTTTCAGGGTACCAGCGGCTACTTCGAGGCATTAACCACAGATAAAGAGGGAACAAGGAACCGCAGGCCCAGCAAGAGGCCCTTTCTTGTGTCAGGAGTGTTCACCCGAGTGGCTCTGATGATCCCTGGTTGGAACCCCTCCCCCTGCCCCCGGCAGGATGGGCTGAGAGCAGAGGCCAGGCAGCTACTGCTCATTTCTCCCCTGTAGCTGTCCTTGGCGAGGGGGATTAGGAGACTCCAGTTCCCTGTGTGTACAAAACGTGAGCTGAAGAAAACCATGAGCCAGTGCCCGGTTTTAGTCAGTGAGACATCTAGGTTAATTCTTAAGCAATTTTGAAATTCCTAGTGAAAGTATTCACATTTTTTGGGGGGTAATTTTTTAAAACAAAATATGAATGATGTGATTTCTTAGCTGCTTAAGTCAAGTTTCTCAGTTGCTCAGGTAAAAGTTTACACGAATGACAGGGGCATTCAGTTTGGGGAGGACATTGGTGTGTGTGTGGTCAGACTCAGTTGACTCTCTTCTTTCCGACTGACATCTAAGAGGAGGTACTTCTTGGGTCCAAAGTTAGGGTTCCGAGACTAGGGTTGCACATGCCCACATGTCTTCGAAAGGCTGTGTGGAGAACTCTGCACTGGAAGTGAGCCAGCTGCTGGTTATCTTTGTGAGAATTCACTACTAATACAATTACATGGCGCGCTTAGGCACACAGAGTGTGTTAAGTGTAGTATCACAAAATCCATACAAACATGGCTCAAGTTAAGAATCTAAACGCTGACACGCATGCGCTCACTGAACAGACACATATGTGCTTAATCCATGGACATGCACACACTCACTGTATGGACACGCATGTGCTCACCGCACGGACATGCATGTGCACACCATGTGCACTGCCCCCTCCTGCTGTAGGGGATTGTCTTCCTGAGCTTCACACCCTGCATTTTTCAGACTAGGCGAGGATGCCCGGAGAGGCTGGGGGTTGATGTCATCTCGCACTTTGCTAATGGGAGCCACAAGGAGCCTTCTGTTTCTGCTGAGGGCGTGGGAAGAGTTGTGTAGTGTTGCTAAATTTATGCTGTGTCTCAGCCCTGTGGATAAGCAAGCACGTAGTGTATGTGAGCAGACGGCTTAAAAACAAGGTTGGTGCTCTTGTAGGCTGTGCGGCTTTGCATAAAGCATCGAGGGGAAGGGGTTTTAGCCAATGCTTGTTTGGAACCTTGAATTGCTGTAGAAAGTATATAGGTGACGTTTGGGGACGGCAGAAGGACAGGTGTGAACTGTCACAGGCACAGCACCGAACCACCATGTGAGCCCCGGCACCGATCACATCCCAGCTCCGAACCACCATGTGAGCCGCGGCACCGATCACATCCCAGCTCCGAAGGAACAGTCTTGCTGAAATGGACAAACCACCTAAAAAGACTCTCCTAGAAAAGGCTCATCAGCACGTATTGTTTAAAAAGATTTAGTTATCCTTATAAATATTCATGAGCACTCTACCTATTTGAATATATGTTCACTGTGTGTACACCTAGGTCTGTGAAGGACAAAAGGTGGAGCTGGATCCCCAGGAACTGGAGTCACACAGAGGCTGTTGTGAGCTGCCATGTGGGTGCTGGGAACTGAGCCTCAGTCCTTGCAGGAGCAGCAAGTACTCTTAACTGCTAAGTCATTTTTCAGCCCCTCATTGGGATGTTTGATTTGCTTCTGTGGGGAAATTAAAGTATGATTAATCTAGACATGCTGGCGAGTGAAAACTGAAGGGTTGTTACTGAGTGTGGAGCACTTAAAATTTAAGCGAAAGAGACCCAGCAAAATTCTTCCCGTCATGGTAATGGAAAGATGCGGAGTTTTAAAATCCTGGTGTAAGACCAAGTGTCTCCGCACTCCTGCTTTAGGGAGACAGGATAGTTCTGGATGTCCTGGAACTTCCTGTCTAGACCAGACTGGCTTCAAACTCAGAGCTCTGTCTGCCTCTGCCTCCCTAGTGCTGGGATTCAAGTGTGAGCGACCACACCCAGCTCCTTTGTTTTTATTTATGGATTTTTGACGGCCTGCGCTTGATAACTTGTTATTGTCTTTTTTTTCCCTTTAAAAAAACAGCAGTTTTCTCTTAGAGCTCATTCACAGGCTTTTGAAAAGGTGGTTCTTTGGGGGAAAGCTTGCCATGTAAGTCACAAGGTCATCCACAAAACTTAATTTTATTCAGAAAGCTGATGTTAATTGCCCGTGGGCATTATCAAAACACTTTAAAGAAGCCAGACCTTGGAGGAGCATGGGTAGGTTCTTTGGTATAGACATCACAGTTTGGTATATAACACACTCTCAAGAGGATGCTAGATGCCCGATTCCCCCACCTGTGTTCCTCATTCTTGAATGCTCGGCTGCACGCAGCTGGCCGTTTGTGGGGTCACTTGTGTTTAGCAGTACGGGTTAAATGTCCCTTATCTGAAGTGCTTGGACTAGAAATAACTCAGATTTGGGGGATCTTCGCAAGTGTGCAGTGAGAGATCTTGGGTATGGAGCACACATCGAAACCTAAGATTTATTTTTATGTTATACAATTTTCATACTTGTGTCTGAAGGTAGTATTACACCATATTTTGAGTATATCCCTATTTTTGTCTGTAACCCATTGCATGGATCAGATGTGAACTTTTTTGGGGGGGAACATGATGTTGGTGCTCTAAATGCCTCAGATTTTGGAGCCCTTTCCATCAAGGCTTAGAGATGGTACCCAATCTGCAATTCCTGGCTTCATTTTATTTTGTTTATATAGGATCTCATACAGCCTAGTCTGGCCTCAAATGAACTACTTAGCTAAGGATGACCCCTTCTTCTTGTCTTTTGCTCCTGGGGTTATAGGCATGCACCATCCATGCCGTGTTTATGTGTGCTGGGGACTGGACTCAGGGCTTCAGACATACTAGGCAAGTGCTCTACTGACTGAGTTATATTCACATCCCTGCCTTACACTTCTGTCTTTCTTCAAAGAAGATATTGCATGAGGAGCAATATCTTTCTCCTCGGCCCCCACCTGTTGGAGCATCAACCCCTTTCACACAGGACTCATGGAGTTGGTAGGTCACCATCTAAGACTTGGCAATTTCACTTTTGTCTTCCAGACTGTTTATTCGATGGCTCCGTTCCCTTTCCCACAGCTGGCGGAGCTGAGGGAAAAGTACACCTACAACATCACACCATTCCCAGTCACAGTGAAGCCCATGTCAGTTTCCCGGTAAGTGGCTTTTTGTTTTTCCTCGTTTTGTTATTGCAAGGTGACACTTAAGCCCTTGAACATATACAAACTAACTTGGTACTTAGAACCCGAAGGACCCTTTCCCAAAGGTTTACAGACTCAGATTCAACAGAGCTGTTCAAAGTGTGCTTCCCACACGAGGTGGGACATGAACTGAAGAAAAAAAAAGTAGCAAACCTGCAATGTATTTAAGACGGCAAAATACTTAAAATCTCAGTAACTTAAACAGGGTGAAACTGGCATACCAGTTGATACATGAGCTGATTTAGAACACTCTTTATAAAGGCCAGAAAGTCACACAGACACACAGATACACACACACACACACACACACACACACACACACACACACACACACACGCGGGCGTGTGAATTAGCAGCCTGGCTCATTAATGTGAGCTGTGTAGATATAACACAGCTGTGAAAAATATGAAGGAAGCTTGATATAAATACTGAAATATTTCCTTAAATAAATTAAAAGCAGGGCGCAGAGGGATATATGTATATTCTCAGACTTATACCAGACTCTACAGTTATGTCTATTTATCTGTGCATAGATAACTAGAGAATATCAAAGAAGCTGGTAACAGAGCTGACCTACGGCAATTAGGTTGGGCAAGACTCAGGAACAAAATTGTCACGGAAAAAGGGGAAATATAAAAACACACAAACACACACACAACGGCATTTTCTCTTTCTCCTTTTCTTCCAAGGCGACATGGTGAGGCCAGAGACAGTGACGAGGAGCATGAACCCGATGATGAGGACGCCGTTGCTAGTGCCGTGGGATGCCTTGGGCCTCTCAGTGGGTTCCTGGCACCTGAACTGCAAAAGTACCAAAAGCAGATTAAAGGTAAAGGGGGCCTTCGTGTGATAGTGTTGGTTCATTTGAACAAGGGCCTGCAGATGCCCGACTCTCTGGCTGGCTACTGCCATCCATAGTCTTTATAAAAGCATCTTCTCCATGGTTTATCTCTTGGCAGGATCCATCTGTATCTCTCGTCGCCCATACAGAACCCCTTTCGTTTCCTTTATGGTAACTCTTACTGCCGCTTGTCCGAACAAGCAGCCTTGCCTGCTCGGTGTAGAGTTTATACTCAGTGCGTCCTGCTAGGGTTCAATTCGGGGCCTGTAGACGGGCTCTCTTCTGCTTAGGATTGAATGTTTTAGTTTCTGGATGGCAAGACAATCATCATGTCACAAGACACTAGATCTTCCCCTTAGCCTTGGGTTCCTAAGCAGCAGAGGAAGTTGTCTCCTCCTCTCCCTCGAGGATGGCTCTCACATCTGCTAAAGGCCTTTGCTGGGGATGCCTGCCTTCCTGCCTGCCTCTCTTCCTGTCTTCTTTCCTTCCTTTCTCTCCCACCTTGGTTCTTGTTCATGCTGGGAACTGAACCTAGGACCCCACACATGCTATGGAAGTGCTCTACCATGGAGCTGTGGTTCCAGTCCTCGGAAAGAGGCCATTTCTCATAAGATATGACTCTGTACCTTTTGATAGTCTGTGAATCCACCTGATATGTGCTATGATTTGGGATTGTCTCTCTTAAATGTGGTGCTCTGGATCTGGCCACACTCTATTTCCTGCATAGAAGTGATTTCCTGTGGGCTTAACAGTGCAATCTAATGAGCTTTGAAAAGCAGCCTGTAGTTTTCCCCACAGGGTCCTTTCCTGTTGTGAGTGGCAGATCTGTCTTTGGATATTTTGTCTACCTCTTCCAATTAGGAGGCCAATTCTCTTGTACAAGGAGGGCAGAAATGACACACAGGCCCTCTGCATTATCTTTGCCACCTGCCAGCTTTACTGTTTTGAGATTATTAAGCTGTCTTTTTTTTGTTGTTTATTATTTAGAATGTGGCAGTGGTGGCTGATGGTATTGCCCTTTGGTTGTGGTAGTTTCGAATGCTTTACCCAAACCTCGGCTCATTTTGAGATTGTTTGAGACAGTCTTTGCCTCAGTTACTTTTCCATTGCTGTGATAAGACTCACCATGACCAATGCAGCTCACAGAAGAAAGAGTTTATTTGGGGCTTACAGTTTCAGAGAGTCGAGTTCATGACCACCATGGCAGGGAGCATGGTGGAAGGCAAGGCAGACACGGCATGAGAACAGTAGCTAGTTCATGTCATGAGACAACCACACACATGTCAGAGAAAACACATGGAACATGGTGAGTCCTTTGAAACCTCAAAGGCCACCACCAGCGATACACCTTCCCCAGCAAGGCCACACCTGTAATCCTTCTGAAGCAGTTCTACCAGCAGGGGAGTGATTATTCAGACACAGGGAGCCTATGGTGTCATAATGATTCAAACCACTCCAGTCTTGGATGTCCTGGGTGTTACCTCCCCTATCCAAGTGCTGGGATTGGTACAGCATGTGCCACCATGCTGGGTTTATATGGTGCTGAGGACTGACTGATCTTAGAGTTTTGTATATAGCAGGCTAGCACTGTACCTGCTGAGCCAATGCCCAGCTTCATTTTGAGTTTCAGCCTGCTTGAAGACTGGGCTGATGTATAGAAATTCATTGAGTTGTATAGACTTCAGGTCTGGTTAATTTTGGTATGTGAAGTTTTTATTTATTTGCAAATTTTTTTATAATAAAGATTATAAAGTTAAAAACAGTTTGGCTTGGGGAAGAAGACTGGGTTTACACTGTTTTGTGTGTTTCGTGCGTTATGTCCATCTTTAAAACAACCATTGGGAATCTGAGCCCAACAAGATTCCTCTTGGTTTCTGTAATACCTTTTGAACCCTTGCTTGTCTGAATTTTGTTTTGTTTTGAGACATATACTCAATTATTAATGTTAAACTTTTAAAAAAGTTATCATTACTTTGATATATAACTTTTTATTGACCCTTTTGATATATTTTTTTTTTTGGATTTTTTGAGACAAGGTTTCTTCGTAGCTTTTGGTTCCTGTCCTGGAACTACTGGAACTAGCTCTTGTAGACCAGGCTGGCCTCGAACTCACAGAAATCTGCCTGCCTCTGCCTCCCGAGTGCTGGGATTAAAGGCGTGCGCCACCACCGCACGGCCGACCCTTTTGATTTTTAAAGATTTATTTTATTCATGTGTATGTATGTGTCTGCTTGAGTGCCTGTGTACATGTGTGTGTTTGAGTATACATATATGTGTGGATATCTTTGTACATGCAGTGGCCAGAAGAGGGTTGTCAGGTCTCTTGGAGCTGGAGTTACAGATGTTGTGTGTCTCTGAGCTACATACATGTGTTCTGAGATCTGACCTCTGGTCTTATAATTGTGCGGCAAGTGCTCCTAACCACTGAGCTGTCTCCCTCCAGCCCCATTGCTAAAGGTTTTGGTCATAGCCTATGGTCAGTTTTCTTCTGTGCAATTTAGACCAGAGTGGCTATCACTTTCTCATAAATATGCTTCCTAGTGATTTTGTTCAACTTACCCATTCTTTTAATTTTCTTTTCCTTGGAGAAGCGATTTCAGTAACGAATGAGGTAAATTTATAAGATGCCCAATTCTCCCCTGGAGACAATCTTAGCAGATATTAGCACAGCTGAAATCTCTTCTTTCTTCCATTGGTTCCCAGACTCACTTGTAGACACTGCTTTAGAGATTTTCACCCTGATCATCGAGGCAGACTGTGGGTGTACATACTCACCAGAGCAATGGTTTCTCTTTTTGGGGTACAATCTTGATTTTACCTAAGGGAAGGTTCTGCTAGCTGTAGATGGATGTCCCAGGGTCAGAAACTATATCAAACATAGCATCCATGGCAGACAGTCAGAAGTGCATGTTCAGTGTGCAAAAGGACTTGCTTCTGGTGACACAGTCCTCCAAAGTCTCATACACGGAGGAAGGGCGCTGTTTTTAGAATGTGCTTGCACGTCTGCAAATGGTTAGCCCTATAGGTTCTTACGGAGATGTGAGGCTGTCACACAGTTATTATCATAGAACACTTGCTGCACTGTATTTTTTCCGAGGGATTTTTAGAAAGTATATTGATTATTACCTGGAGATAGTTGATCTTTTGTCTACATCCTGTAGAAAGTGGCCACAAAATCAACGAACCTCAGGCTTGTTAGGGACTGCAGGAGCAAAGCAAAGCAAAAACTAGGTAAATGCTAGGTAAATTCCCGGTTTAGAATTTCTCGAGGGTTAAGGGACTACACTGGAGGCAGGGAAATCTGTTCCCCTTTGCTCGGATTCCCCTCCGCTGACCTTGTGTTCCTTCCCCGAGGACAGAAGCGAGTGAGGAACAGAGCCTGAGGTCCAACAACATTGCGGAGCTGAGCCCGGGAGCCATCAATTCCTGTCGAAGTGAATACCATGCGGCCTTCAACAGTATGATGATGGAGCGCATGACCACAGACATCAACGCCCTGAAGCGGCAGTACTCTCGCATCAAGAAGAAGCAGCAGCAGCAGCTCCACCAGGTGTACATAAGGGCAGGTAGGGAGAGTCTTCCATTGGTTCGAACTTGACCTCAGAATTCTCACTGTTGTGGCAAAGTCCTGATGAGAGCAGAGTAAGGGGTTACTTTGTCCCATGCGGTGGCTCAGAGCCATTGCGGAGGGGAAAGCGTGGAGGTGAGAACAGCTATAAGGGGGGTGGGGGTGGGGGGGTGGGGGGTGTGTGCGGCAGGCATGTGAGGGGGTGGTAGGCTTGTGAGGCAGAGGCAGGGAGCAGGAGACATGTGTGCACAGAGTAGGTTTCCTTTCCTCTTTTGCCCTCGTACTCAGTCCAAGACCTCAGCCCAGGGGTTGGTGCAGCTCGCCTTCAGGGTGGGTCTTCCCTGGGAACCTCTCTGGACACCTTCACAGACATGCCGCCCGTGTGTCTCCCAGGTGGCTCCTAGTCTAGTTGAGAATGAAGATTGGCCATCATGCCTTTATCTATCAGCCAGCAGGTCCCAGAAAGTAGCATATTTAGAATCTCACTTTCAACTTTATTTTATCAGGGTGTAAAGAAGAAAAGGACCTTGGGTTCTTTTTAGGCCCCAAGGAACAGGCTGTGGATGGTATTATACCCCATTTACTGTATAAGTGTGCTTGTCCAGAGGGATTTACAAATGATTAAAATGTTGCTGAGCAATGCAATCCTTGGACTTGAGAAATTTTAGAAATTCAAATTCGTGGGCTAGTGCGATGTCCCAGGGGGTAGACGTGCACAGATCTGGTAGCCTGCGTCAGTTCCTGGATGCTACTGTCCTCTGGCCTCCCTGTGTGCACCGTGGTCCACATGTGTCCGCGCTCATCTGAATGCACACGTGGAAACAAATAAGCAATAAGAAGCTTAAGCATCTGAAAATGGGATCTAGCCATCTGTGTACTTCACAGAGGTTCTGATAAGGAAGATGGGAGAAACTGGGTCTCACTGATAAGCCGCTCCCAGCGTGTCAGGAGTGGTGGAGAACAGCCTCATGCCATTCGGTTGAAAGGCTTCTTTTCCAAGGATTGTCGAGCTCTTTTTTTCTCTTTTATAATCCCCCCCAATCACAGTGACCAATCGGCCTTGCTGTTTAATACATGCTGACTTGGGAGTGGGTCTCCTGTCCCTAATGAAACTGTTGTCTATCGGAGTTCACAAAGATATCAATTTGGTATGCGGCTTCTGAGCATGTGACTGGTCTTGGACAAAAACTGAATTCACTGTTGGGAGAAAGAGGGAAATCTTGAAGGATTTTTCCACTTGGAACCATTAAGAAAGCAATCAGGAGTATACATTACCATTCTAAAGGAGAGGACGGGGGACATAGTGGGCAAAGATGGGGCCAGAGAAAGACTAAAAACCAGCAGGGGCAGCACCCAACCCTGCCACCCTGTCTCTGATGACAAGGACATCAGTTTCAAAGGGCATAGACGGCCCGTTTCCCCTGCTGCTTCTCATACCTATCTCCCTTTGGTTATTCTCCTCCCAACATGCAGCTCTCTATGGCGGAGATTTCACAGCTGAGGTATCGTAGCATCCTGTGGTGTCAAAATGCAGCCCGGGCTTCATCTTCACAACTTCCTGCAGTGTGCTCTCAAAGTCTCCTCATGGGGCTCTGACTGTGCCAGACAGACCGATTGCACCACGGTCCTGAAGAGAGCAGTGGCAGGCTCTGTGTGAAGTTGCGTCCAGAGAGGGGACGTGCTCACACATGTCAATGTGCATCTTTTGTGCTGTCCTTTCTCAAGAGCATCTTTGAGGGGATGGGGAACCCGTTTATTTACACCTTGTTCAAGACTGCTTTTATGCTACAGTGGCCGAAAGATTTATAGGATAGAAAGTTTACTGGTCCCCGCTGCAGAGCAGGACTCCAGGGGTTCGCATTAAATAAGGGCAGAGCTTGCTGCCCAGAGGCAAACTTACAGAGCACTGGCTTCCTGATTTCAGGGTGCCTATAAAGTCATTTAGAGATGGGGCTGAAGTCCAGAGTGTGTTTCAGCAAGTTAGCTAGCTGGAGATGCTTTAGCTCCTGAGTGGGGCCCAGACTTTGAGGTTTTAGAGGAGATGGAAGAAGATATTAGCATGAAAGTTATCTTTAACTCTCAGAAGAAGACTGCAGCTTCCGAGAATAGAAGGTAGTGATATGGATAGTACTTGAAGTACCAGAGTCTCAGGTTAGAGAGGGCCTGAGGTACCAGAGTCTCAGGTTAGAGAGGGCCTGAGGTACCAGATTCTCAGGTTAGAGAGGGCCTGAGGTACCAGATTCCCAGGTTAGAGAGGGCCTGAGGTACCAGATTCCCAGGTTAGAGAGGGCCTGAGGTACCAGATTCCCAGGGTAGGGAGGGCCTGAGGTACCAGATTCCCGGGTTAGAGAGGGCCTGAGGTACCAGATTCCCGGGTTAGAGAGGGCCTGAGGTACCAGATTCCCGGGTTAGAGAGGGCCTGAGGTACCAGATTCCCGGGTTAGAGAGGGCCTGAGGTACCAGATTCCCGGGTTAGAGTGGACCTGAGGTACCAGATTCCCGGGTTAGAGAGGGCCTGAGGTACCAGATTCTCAGGTTAGAGAGAGCCTGAGATACCAGATTCCCTGGGTAGGGAGGATAGGAAGTCGAGATCTTTGAGACCCTAGAGCTCCTGTTTTCTTGGGAAAATGAGGAGAAATGTTATATGCAGAGAGTATGCTGGAGGTGTTGAGAATCAGAAGGAACTTAGGGCCACTAATAAAGATTTGAGTAGATCACTGGACAGACTGAAAGAGGGACCAGGAGGAAAGATTGGTGACGTCAGGGCATGCCCCTGGTAACCCACTTCTACAGTTTCAACCACTTACACATATCGATGCAACTGTAAATTCTCTGAGGGACAGTTAACCATCAGTTAGGTCAAGGTCATGATGATGGGTCAATGCTGGGATCTGCCGGCTGCGACCAAGCCTTTCATACAGGAGCCCTTTGTAGAATATACCCATCCAAACCATAGCATGTCCCCAGCCTCCAGTGCATCAGTTTCTGTGTTCCCAGTCACATGGCTCTGCTGGCACCTGGAAAATCAATGGGGTAAGCTCTGTGAGATTGCTGTTGAGACAGTGTGTTTCTGTGTGGTTTGCTTCACACGGCCTTTCAACCTTTCTTCCAGACAAAGGCCCAGTCACCAGCATCCTCCCATCCCAGGTAAACAATTCTCCAGTGATAAATCACCTTCTGCTAGGGAAAAAGATGAAAATTACAAACAGAGCCACCAAGAATGCAGTCATCCACATCCCCGGCCATGCAGGAGGTAAAATGTCTCCTGTCCCCTACGAAGACCTCAAGACCAAGCTCAACTCTCCTTGGCGGACTCACATCAGAGTCCACAAAAAGAACACGCCACGGACCAAGAGTCATCTGGGCTGTGGGGACACCGTAGGGCTGATTGAGGAGCAGAACGAAGGCTGTAGGGCCAGCGGCCTGGGGGCAGCTGAGGAGTTTCCCTCGAGCTGTGCAGCCACAGCTCATGGTGAGGGCAGCAGCTGTTCCGGTGGCACTCCGAGGACAATCGAAGGGCAGTCGCCCGAGCCAGTATTTGGGGATGCCGATGTTGTCGATGTGGCTGCAGTGCAGGTGAAATTAGAAGCCTTGGAACTGAACCAAAGGGATGCCCCTGCCGAGACTGAGCCCAAGGCGCACCTTCCCTGCCAGCAGCATGCCCCAGAGTCAGCGGGTGGCCCCGGGGAACACCAGGCTCCCAGCAATCCTCTCCCTGCCAGCAACTCAAAAGCCCCGATCTTCAGCCCTTTTCCTAGCGTCAAGCCGCTTCGAAAGTCAGCCACGGCCAGGAATTTGGGGTTGTACGGCCCCACAGAAAGAACCCCAACCATGCACTTCCCTCAGATCAGCAGGAGCTTCAATAAGTCGGCCACTGGGGGCAGCAGCACTAAGAAGCGATGACCCCTCCCGGTGGCCACACCCTTCCTGTTCTGTTTGTCCAGTCAGAACGAATCGAGAGCCAAGCACCACTGCCCATCAAAGTGGGAACTGGAAGTGTCATGGTGGGAACCAGGGTCGGGGCCTTTCCTACCCACTAGGTAGCTGGGAAAGTGGATTCTTGTGACTGGATAAATTGTGTGCTTCTCAAGTGTGGAGTTTCCCCAATTTTCCTTGTGAACTCTTTAGAAAAGACAATATGTAGACTGTTAAGCCCTCTTCCGGCCTTCTCAGGGCCTTTTTGGGATCTCTGAAAACAACAACACGTCCCCCTGGCCTTCCTGTCCTCTGGGCATCACTAATCCTCCAGCATGAACGAACACACCAGCTTGCTAGAACTGAAACTGTACAAATAAGTTTCTTAGTTGCAAAAAAAACAAAAAACAAAAAACCTGTCCTGATGTTTCTCTTTCCCCTCTGCCGGAGAGGGGAGGAATTTGTGTGTGTGATGAGTGTGCGTGCGTGCATGTGTGTGTGCGCTTTAATACCTGTCTTCAGATTGTTTTTTATTCTTACGCTAAAGCAGAAAAATCAAGATAGTCTTTCTTTAACTTTCTACTTCTACCCGTGAAAAGAAAACCTTCACATCAGTTGACAATGATGTTAATAACCAAACTGAAGAGCATACGCAGAGACACTCATTGGCTATGCATCAAGTAGCTGCTCCAAACCGCTTGCCGATTCCAACCTTTCCTGAGGCTCCTTTTCTTCTGGCGAGGACTCGGCGAGCTCTCTGTAGAAGACGCAGTTCCTATGCCTCCTGACCCTCTCTCCACGACAGATGTGCAATGCCTTGCCCACAACCAGAACACAGCACCCGTGACTCTCTTACTTGAATTTTGTGCTGTTGGGTTGGACTACTCTTTGTTACTTGAACACTGCCTTTCCCTGGAGCAGGCCCCAGCTCTTTCCCTCGTGTTCCTCTCTCTCATTCCCTCCCACCCTGGTCCCAGCAGGTCAGAGGTAGCTCCTCTTTGTCTCCACTATGCAGTTGGGAACTCTGTGCCACACACATGAAGTGGCGCTTCAGTTACTCCAGGTAAACAATCCAGTGTGTCTGTCATAGGACCTCACTCTGTTTCTTCTCGTATGATAAGCTGGCTTGCTGCTCTTTGTCCGCGTGCGTTGGTGACAGAGCTGATCCGAGCCAAGACTAGGAAGCCATTCCCTGCATAGCCTCCTGACTCTAAGGCTCTCTCTCCAAGGCGTAGAGGCCTGGGATGGTGTTTACAGAACGGGCTGTGAAACCTCCTCCTCATGAAAATTTAGTTCTTTCTCCAAATGCTTCGTGCACCTCTCCCTTGGCTGAATGAAGGGTTTTCCGCTCTGTCGCCACCGTCATTAGCAGAATAGAGAGACACCCTGACCTTCATCTCTGGAAGGCTTTGGCAGGTTTTTCAGGAATAATACTGTCGAAGCCGCCAGTGTTCATTTGAGCAAGTCGGTTCGCTAATTCTGAAGCCAGAGCTGGTTTCAGAGAGAGATTTTACAATGAGAGGTACTCAGTTGTTGTTTTTTTAAATAAGTCTGTGGAATTGTGTGGGCTCTTTTGAATGAAAAGCCTCTACAGGAATGTCACATTTCATGCCCTGTGTGGTATTTTTGCCCCAAAGGACCCGGGGATAGAATGCAAGGCTAATAAGTTGTTATACTTTGGGCCTGGAGTTCTGTCTGAAGTTAGCAGGCAGCTTCTCAACAGCCAACCATGTTCTTCCTAGGCCTGGGGAAGGATTTCGGTGGGTGGGGGGCTTACTTTGCACACCACCCCCAGGTGATGTGTTTTCTAAAGCTAAGCACAAAAAGGATTCCTGCTGTCTGCTAAACTTCAGATAACAACTTTTAGCCTCACTAGCGTCTTTTCTCAATTAAGTTCCCCCACCCAGCCTGTTTGACTTAAATAGAAAATTGTCCCCTATCTGCCAGGCCCTGGCTCCCCAAGAGTCTGGGTGTTGGGGGGAGGTGGGTAGTCAGGTGGGGCTGCTCTACTGAGTTCTGTCAGTATTCTCCTCTCACCTATGTCTTGAGAAAGGGACCGACACAGGGCATGGGCTGCGTGTCGGTTGAAGGGATAGTTGAGAGGGAATTTTTTTTTCAGTTAAAATGACCATGTCAATTTAGAAAACTCAACAGATTCCTATTAAAGCTCTCTGTACCAATACCATGCATGCACAGTACCAAGTAATCACAACATGAACCGGTCGACTTCTGAGCCTTGCTGTTTAGGACAAGAACTCTGCCACAGCCTGGCCCACACAGCATGTGCAAAGGCCTGTATGGACTCACCGTCTTCCCCATGTACTGGACACTTTGCAAACACCAGAAGAACTTAACAGCAGGAGTTTATTTCCACACCTGCCTGTACCCTCTCAGCACTTTTTGGGGAGTCAACCCTGCACCTCAGTCCTCTCTAAAAACCTCTAGATCTACACCTAGTTTTTAATGTCTACCTATGGCTGTAACTGTTAGGAACAATAACAATGTTCTCCTTTTCTCTCATCTCGTTCTTAAGAACTGTACTGATGACTAAGATAAATGCATAAAGTTTCTCATGGTTGTCATCGTGGTGTGGTTTTCTGTCCGGGTGCATGCGGGAAAAGGGCTGTGACATTTCTCATCTGTCACCGCTTTCTCTCCTATGGGCTGCTTGGTCATAGGAATCAGGGCATCGGCTCCGTTTTTACCCATTCTTATCCCTGGATCCCAGGGTTCCCTGTCGCTTGCCCAGGGCAGGGCAGAAGAGCAGGTTCCTGAGAAGTAGGCAGATGAGGATGGCAGGGAGGGAGAGAGAATACATGTATATGAAGTATACATACATTGATGTTTAATCCACCATCTTACTTTGTTTAGTAAAAGAGAACAATAATACAAATTTCCATCTTTGTCTTTCAAGAAGTCTGCTTGAATTGGGAGCTAGGATCAAGAGTCTCTGCACAGATTCTTCATAATTTCCAAATTACCTTCTTTGCCACCGATAGCAACCATTTAGCGGCATTTCAGATACATGACTTTTACTAATTACGATAGTATCATGTTTTAGAAACTTCAGAAAATACAAGAATTTACGCATGTTTGGGCAGAGATCTTTTCACTAACTGCATGCGTGTGCACGCTTCACACCATTTCCGTGCACCGAACTTAGGTCACTAGGACCACACAAATAAGATGTAGCAACTGTGGAAATAAAAACTGGGCAGCGGTCAGACCAGGTGGAAACACAGCTGCGCATGAGCATTCGGACCATTGCAATGGAAGTTTCTACTTCTCCTATGAGGGTCGATTATGTCAGCAAAGTCTATAGTCATGGAGTCTTCACTTTACAGCCATGGATAGGAGGGGCTACTGGATGATAGCTTGTTGATAAAGGTGGCCCGTGCTCACTGTGCTAGGGAATGGGTGGGGACTGGCATGTGGAACTGTAGCAACAGCTCCCATGTGGTCTCTCCATCTCAGGATATGGAGTGTCTTGATCCTGCTGCCGTAACAAGAGACCACAACCTGGGTGCCTTCATTGACAGAATTCTCTTCTTGGGGTTTGAATTTGTGAATTTGCCATTTTGTATGCTGTGAATATGTCTTATTACCATTGGTTAATAAAGAAGCCAATTTAGCTGGGTGGTGGTGGCACATGCCTTTAAATCCCAGTACTTGGGAGGCAGAGGCAGGCGGATCTCTGTGAGTTTGAAGCCAGCCTGGTCTATAGATCTAGTTCCAGGACAGGCTCCTAAACTACAGTGAAACCCTGTCTTGAAAAACCAATAAATAAATAAGCCAATTTGGTCAATAACCAGGCAGAATAGAGCCAGTGGGAATTCCAAACAAAAAGAGGGCAGAGTCTGGGAGATGCCTGCAGTCTCTGGAGAAGCAAGATGTGAGGTAACAAGCCACGAGCCTTTTGGTAAAATATAGAATAATAGAAATGAGTTAAACTGTAAGAACTAGTTAATAATAACCCTGAGTGATCAGCCCAGCAGTTTGTAATTAATAGTAAGCCTCAGAGTGGTCATTCAGTTACAAAGTTGTAGAAGAGGGAGGTCAAAGGTCAAGGTATTGGCAGGCTTGGTGTCCAATGAGGAAGCTCCCTCTTCCTAGTTTGTAGGTGAACAGGTGTATGTGTGTGTGTGTGTGTGTGTATGTGTGTGTATGTGAGTGTGGTGTTGCATGCTCACCCATGTTCTATCATTTTGTTGCCAGGGTGACATTTGGAAAATTAAACAGATAATAGACCCATCTTCTTTTTACTTTGATTTTCTGGAAAAAGCAAAACCCTTAGCATGATCCAGACCACGACTCATCCTCTAGATTATTTTCCCATTATGTCCCCTCTGTTGTCACTCTTGACCTAGCACCGTCAGACAGCACTGTTGACCGTTAGCTGGACTTTTCTGTGTCAGGCATTATTCTAGCTTCATCACGTGCGCAAGCTCAGGTGTCCCCCAAGGAGCGCTGTGAAACCTGGGGGACTATCCCATGCCATAGCGAGGTGGTTGTGCTCCCTACCATGGACTGACACCTGGCTGGTCACCTGCACACTCTGGGCTGTCTGACACTACAGTCTGATAGTTTGCTCTCTGCTGGACAAGTAGGGACAGTCATTCGTTTTGTGTTATTGCGATAAATATCTGAAATAATAAAAAAAAAAGAGAAGGCTTATCTTGTCTCATGCTTCCAAAGCCTTCTGTTGATGGTTGATTGACCCTTGTGGGTTTGGGGTATGTTACAAGATGGTGGTGGTGGTGAGAGCAGAGTCACTCCCCTCATAGCCAGAAATCGAAAGAGACCAAAAAAGGAAAAGATGGGAGTCTACAGCCCTTTCAAGGGCTCACCCCAATGACCTGGAGAGCGCCTACTAGGCCGCTTTGAACTTTTCCACCCCCTCTCAATTAGCATCAGGGTAGAGACCAAGATTTTAACACACAGGCTTCTGGGAAGCATTTACTTTCCTCAGAGGCAGCTCCACGTGCCTGCATGTGTGTGTCTGCAGGGTAGCAAGACAGCTGAATGGGGCCAGGCCTCTCAGGCCCTGCTGTGCTGAGTGGAGGGATGGGAGCACTCACTGGGAGCACAATTGCTCAGAAACACATGAGAAAGGCCTCTTGAGGAGGGAAAGTCAACCCTGTCCACGTCCAGGGGACAGGAGGACTCGTAAGCCTGTGTCTGAGTCACTGATGCAAAAGATCTTACCTGGACCAGAAGGTGCCAAAGTCTGAGCGGAGCTGAGCTACCCAGAATGCAGATGATTAACTCGACAGGTGGATACGCAACAGAACTGAAAATACGGGGTGCTTAAAGGTACCGAGTGCAATGTGGCTTGCTGCTGGCCCTACTTCATAAGTAGGACATTACTACTGCAAATAATCAAACTAATACAAAACAACAGAAAACACAGGCGCGTCTAAGAAATCATGACATGAGTAAGAGGTGTTTGTCTCTCGAAAGCTCGACCTGTGAAAGTCTCGAAAGGGACACAGTCAAATATTTAACTAAATGCCAGATGGCAGGCTCTCTATTCTGTTTGAAAACAGGCTGATATGTGTATGTCAACTGAAAATGGGGCCCCAAATATACCAAAATGTTACATTCCTGGAAATCCTGAAATCTGTTTTCAAATTCCTTTATCAAATAGAGAGCAAGACTATATAAGTTTTGCTGAACACTGGAATGAGTTTAGCCTACATGTTGGATTGCCTAAGGTTTCATTAGTTCAGGTTTGCCATAATTTTAGTTTCAGTTGGAACATTAGCGTGATTTGAGAGGTTGTATCGATAAATTCTTTTTCACCTTAAAGATAGATTTTTCAGCTCACTGAAATGAGTGGTAGAATCCATTAAAAAAAAGAAAAATCTGTAAGCCAGTTTTCATCAAGTTCTGGCACAAATTTCGTTTTTGGTGCCAACCATAAATAACTTGACAGCACACCACAAACAATAGAATCTTTTCTACATTTGGTCCAGATAGCATTTTTTTTTTCTCAGAAAGACAAATGATGTCACCATAGTTAGCATCAACACTTTTAAGGAATTCTTGGAACTGGTGATGATTTAATCCCCCGGCTCTCGTGAGGCAGTCTGGAGTCACACAATGCTACCCACTTGTAAGGCTTTCTCAGGCATGCAGTTCTTTAAGTTTCATGTAATTATGAGGTTAAGCCTGAGTTTGGCTTGGTCACTGAATTGCCTTCTCCTCGTTTTGAAGGGGTATCACCACTGATTTGGGCCCTGTCTGTTTCTCACAGAAGATAAAGTGCAGAGAAAGATGGCATTCTGTCAAGGATCTGTGGATGTCCCTCCCCTCCCCATGGGCATGGACTGTACCCTTGTGGGAGAAGTCATGTGGAGTGGGGGAAAGAGCCCCTAGCTCTTGTCCAGGACAGCCATCATGACGGAGGTCCTCATATTTGAGAGGAGAGTTTTTCAGGAAAAGTGAAGAGCCACATCAGAGTTCCGTGTATCTCTGTCTGCCCGCCTCTGTCTATTGGCAGTTACAGATGTGGAAATGTGAACAGGTACACTAGAGACAGCGGGAGGACGTCAGATTCCTATTGCTTCACACCTATTCCCTTGAGACAGCGTCTCTCATTCAACCTAGCTAGCCTGGCCGGGCCAGCCTGTAAGCCCCAGCAGCCCCTTGGCTCTATCCCATCATCCCCTAGTCACCAGGGTTAGAGGTGGGTGTGATTTATTTCATGAATGTTTTAAAGTTTCACCCAGTGTAGTAAACAAACAGATGGATATCATAGATGTGGTGTGGTAGTTTTGATTTGAGCTGGGCATGGTCGGTGTTATGTGGTAGTTTTAATAAGTCCTACACATTAGCTGCCCCCTAATGGATCTGCAATCTGGAAAGGAACCCTGCTTGTGCCTCGAATATCGGTGAATAAGGGTAGAGCTGTCCTAAGTTCTAGGCTGAAGTGTTCCGTAACTTCCAGATGGGTCATGTGACTATTGGCTTCTCTCACTTTTCCAGTCAACTCCCTACCAGGTTTTCCGTTCTCAATGGCTGTCACTGAGCAGACTGGTGGTGGCTTACCTGACCACTAGATGCCACTGTTGCTTCATGCGAACTTTGCCAGATGCCTCGGCACTAGGGACTGCCGGATGCTTCCCTGCCCTGTAGGTTACTAGGATGGCTCCTTTGTTGCTCCTGTGCCCCCCTGGGCCCATCTTGTTCATTTGCAAACAGATGTGTCCTTGATTATTGGGTGAGAGGCAGTCAGGCACAAAGTTCCCAGCCAAAGCCCACCCTATCTTGAAGAGTACTTTAAAACACTCTTTCCTTGAAAACTCTGTTCCCAGATGCCTCGCAAGGTGTCTGCAGCCTGAAGGCAGCAGCAGCTTTCCTTTGAAAACAATATGTAGGCTAGGGTGGTCACACTGGGGACAGGAGCAAAGGTGGCCCTATTGGGTTCTGGGCTAGCAATGGAGATAGATGTCCTCTATAGATAGACCTTGCTGTTCCAGGGATCTCAGAGTAGAAAAACACTGGGAGGCCCTTCGTTCAACCTCCCATTTAGTGAAGGCAATTCTTTGGCAACCTCACTGGTGGATGAGCGTGCCCGTGCCCTCCACACTAATATCCTTACTGACGAGATGTTTCACGTGGGGCGGTTTTGATAGAGAGAGCAGTCTGCTTTGCTTCTATTGTCTTTCGTTGTGATTGCCAGATCAGAGAAGCTCATTACCTGTTTGTTGAATACTTTCAGGTTCAAGGCACTGTGCTAAGTCATCCAAGGGTGTTCAGGGGAGACAATATTATCGTACTATATATTTCTTAGGAAGAAATGTGACGTCACAGGAGAAATCTAATTCATGCCAATTGTAGGCACAATGGTGGCACTCAGTCTAGAAGATTCTGTCCAATAAGGCTGCATTGGTACATTACAAACTCCAACAAGCTAATTGATTTGAATTTAAGGCAGATTTAGATTTCCTTGTCGGGCTCCATCTCCTGTGCTTCCCTGCTTCTCCCGCCATCTGTGTGTGCAAACCTTTGTACTAACTTGTGCTCTTCACAACCAGGCCATTGTCTGCATGGTGACTGTGAGTTCTTTACAGTCATACATTGTCTGCATGGTGGCTGTGAGTTCTTTACAGTCATACATTGTCTGCATGGTGGCTGTGAGGTCTTTACAGTTATACATTGTCTGCATGGTGGCTGTGAGGTCTTTACAGTCATACATTGTCTGCATGGTAGCTGTGAAGTCTTTACAGTCATACATTGTCTGCCTGGTAGCTGTGAAGTCTTTACAGTCATACATTGTCTGCATGGTAGCTGTGAGTTCTTTACAGTCATACATTGTCTGCATGGTGGCTGTGAGGTCTTGACAGTCATACATTGTCTGCATGATGGCTGTGAGTTCTTTACACTCAAGCATGTCACTAAGCATGGAGGTATGGCAATTAGTTTACCTTCTGCACATGTTATGTCTTTAATGGAGTCTCCTAGGGTTGTGGTGTTCGTAGTTCTGAGACCTTTGCCTGATCTGACTTAATCCTGATTGTTTAAGCATGACCACTCATGTGTATCTGTTCTAGAAAACTTTAGACAGATATGACTAGGTTTTTTTAAAAAATTATTATTATTATTTTAACTGAATCCAATTCAGTATCTAGAAATGTGAGTGAAACTTAGCTTGGGTAGGGATTTCATTCATCAATGGTACTTTACAAATTCCGGATGGTGACTTAGCTTCATATTTTTAGTAAAATGTGGTTCATAGGACAGTTCAAGGAATGTGTGGAACAATAGTGTGGGTGAAGGCCGTCAGAACCAGGTAGCAGGGGGACACACGTCTTCTGTGGGTGAAGGCTGTCAGAACCAGGTAGTAGAGGGACACAGTCTTCTGTGGGTGAAGGCCCTCAGAACCAGGTAGTAGAGGGACACACATCTTCTGTGGGTGAAGGCCGTCAGAACCAGGTAGCAGAGGCACACACATGGTATGTTACAACATCTTCTGTGTCTCTTTCATTTTCCTCCCTCCCTTCCTCTGTCTGTCTTATATCGTATACCTTATATCTACGGCTGACCTCAAAATTGTGTCTTTCCTCCTGCTTCAAACCCTTGAACGCCAGGACTACCATCGTGAGCCTCCATGCCTGATCCTTAGTTGTTGAGCTCAATTATTGTTTGGAGGGAAAATGGCCTTTGAGGCCTCTTCTGTAACAATCTCTAGGAGTTTCCTGTTTAAAGGGGTGATCATAGGCTAGGTAGCCTGAGTCTTTGGTGTGTGTGTGTGATGTGTGATGTGTGTGGTGTGTATGTGTGTGTGAATGGTTTATGTGTATGTGTGTGGTGTGTGTGTGTGTGTGTATATGTGATGCGTGTGATGTGTGTTTGGTGTGTATGTGTGATGTATGTGGTGTGTGTGTAGTGTGTGTGTGTGTAGTGTGTGTTGTGTATGTGTAGCATGTGGTGTGTGTGGTAGTATGTGTGGTATGTGTGATGGGTGTTGTGTGTGTGTTGTGTATGTGTGATATGTGTGGTGTGTGTATGTGTATGCATGGTATGTGTGTGGTGTGTATGTGTAGCATGTGGTGTGTGTGGTGTGTGTGTAGCATGTGGTGTGTGTGTGTTGTAGTATGTGGTGTGTGTGTATGGTGTGTGTGGTGTGTGTGTGTGGTGTATGTAGAGTAAATGTTTATTAGAAGCCACTTACTTGTGGACACAGAGCACATCTGTTCTTATACAGTCTCACTTGATGATGGTTATAGTAACCGTTAAGATCACACTGGCTGTATCACTATATCAGCCAAGCCGATTGGTTCTAAGGGAACTCCTGGAAGCAGAATGAATAATTGATACCAAGATTAACACAAGAGGAAGCAGAAGGACTCCAAAGGGAGAGGGTGGGCATAAAAGGGGGAAATGGGAGGGTAAAATAAATAAATACAAGGAAAATACTAGATTAAATACTAGACAATGTGTGATTTGTGCTTTTGTTCTGATGATGTTTACGGTAAGAAAAAGTACCCCCCCCCCCGGTTTTGGTCCTTAGCTACTCATTTTGGTCAATGACAAGATTAGTAACTAAATAATCTTCCAATTTCCACATATCAGATATTAGTCACATATGTTATTTAATACTTCCATGTTGAAGGGAGCGGGGCCCTTTGTTCTGGCCGCCCAGTTAGCTTATACCCAAAATAATCACACAGAAACTGTATTCATTTAAATACTGCCTGGCCCATTAGTTTTAGCCTCTTATTGACTAACTCTCACATCTTGATTCAACCCATTTCTAATAATCTGTATGTCACCATGAGGTCGTGGCTTACTGGGAAAGATTTAGCATGTCGGACCTGGCAGCTCCATGGTGGCTCTCTCTCTCTCTCTCTGCTCTCTTTCTTCCTCCCAGAATTCAGTTCTGTCTCCCTGCCTACCTAAGTGCTGCCCTATCAAAAGGCCAAGGCAGTTTCTTTATTCAACCAATGAAAGCAACACATAGACAGAAGAACCTCCTACACCATTTCCACATCATATGGTCCAGTCACATCCTACCTGGGTCCCTGGTTTAGCTAATGAAACTGTGACCCTGTTTCTACAAACAAGAAAGCAGGCATTGTAGGAAGAAAAGAATTAGAATTGCAAGACTGTCCATGGTAAAAGAGGAAGGTCCACACAACAATGGAAGATGTGTTTGTCTAGTGCACTTCATCTGGATGTGCGAATGATTGATTATGTATTTCCCAGAGACATTTTCACTTCTCTGACAGAGCACTGTTAGCTCACTGACTCCAGCTCTGAGCCTCCTCCATTGACTTCTCCTTTTCTTCCCACCCATTTAATATTGGGGTGCCCTGAAGTTTAACCCATGGACCATGTATCGGTATCTACTGAATCGGTGACCTGTTCTAGGCTCCTGCTTTAAATACTATTTGTATGCCAACAACTCCCAATGAGCGCTTCCAGCCCACAATTCCTTCTGAGCCCCAGGTTACAAACCAGTTGTCCACACAACATCTGCACTGGATCTATATGAGCATCTCAACGCACACCCTTCATCCTTCCCACCCTGCTCCCTTCAGCCCGCTCATCTCAGGGGATGGTAGCTAAGAGGAGCTGTTGATGAAGTCGGAGAAGAGAAGTGCAGGCCGGATCACACAGGGAGGGAAAGCTCTGCACAGATGCTGACTTTTCTCCGAGGACCATGCAAAGATACTGCCATTGTTTGGGTATTAAGTGTCCCCCAAAGGCTTACCCACTGACGGCTTGGCTCCCAGTGCAGCAGTTTAGTTAGGCACAGGACTTTGGGTCTGTGATTGGATCCCTGACTTCATCAGTGGACTAATTCACTGATATATTTGTAATTCAATGGCATACTGTGTACTAATGGAAACCATGGAGGCGGGCCATGCTTACAGGGGACAGATCCTTGGAGTCATGTCTTTGGGGGGTCATATCCTTTCCCCCAGCCTCTTTCTCTCTTCCTCTATTCTATTCTCCCTCTCTCTCATCCTTCTTCTTCCTGCCATCATTGTTAGCTAAGTGGCTCTGCTCCACCATGTCCTTCCAAAGTGACACTGTGTCTCATGGCGTCACGCATTCTTTTTATCTCCTGCCTGCTCATAGTAACAGGACTGGCTGGCCTTGGCTGGAACCTTTAAAACCATAAACCCAAACAATCCTTCCTTATATCAAGCATTCTGCCACAGGGACAAAAACAAGCAAGCAAGCAAACAAGGAAAAGCTGACTAGAAAAGACACTGAAGGATTTTTCAACAAGAAGTGGAACTTTCTGGCATGCTTTGGAACACGAGGGGGCATTATCTCGGGTCATAACCAGGGAGAGCAGGTCGGAGGCTGATGAAGTGATGAAAGCATGGGTGGATGGTGGCTCGGATAAGGGTGGAGTCACAGCTCCCGAGATGTGCTCTCAGATGCCTGTTGAATATTGAGTGAACTACTTGAATATTCTGCTTATTTCAAGCAAGAGGTCTGCTCTGGAGATGCAAATTGTGGGACCATTGGCCTATGGATACTACTCAGAACCTAGAGACTGGAAGAGAGCATGGAAATCTAATGCAGCCAAAGGAGACTTTCCTATAGACGTTGGACATTTGTCCCCAACTGGCACTGCATGCCCCTGGACTATTTGCCAATGTCTGAGAAACGTTTAATGTTAGCTCAGCAGGGCACAGTGATTGCTGACCTCTGGTGGAGAGAGGCCAGAGGTGCCACTGTGTGGTACAATGCACAGGACAGCTGGCTATAGGAAGGGTTGTGTAGCTCAAAGTACAATAGTGTCAGTGTTGAGATGGGAGAGGGTGGAACACTGAGCTCGGAATTCTAAAGCATCTGATAGGTGACACAGGGGAGGAGGTGGCAGCGAAGGACACTGGGGTCATTGTGTGAGGGCTGAGAAGTGTGGATCCCGGAAGGCCAGGGAAGATAGAACGTGGGTCAAGGAGGTGTGTCAGGTGTTGCTGTGCATTCGATAAACCGAGAATTGAGAATTAATCATTGTATTCAGCAATATTCCTGCCAATGGTGATTTCAACAAAAACTACGTTGGTGTACACGGTGGATGGATTCAAGATAGAAGGGGAGGAGAGGGACTGGGGCCAGGTAGTGATGCGGAGTCTTTGGAAAGGTTTTGGTGCAAAGAGGATCAAATAAATGGGGCAGCGTCTGCCTGGCCAGGGATGAGTATCTGACAGTTGCCAGAGGTCGTCAGAGTCACCTGACTATGCCTAGGGCTCCAGATTCAGGCTGAAATAATTCAGAACACGGGGTAGAAAAAGACAAATGTTAGAGATCTCTTATTTTGGGACTTGGCTTCGTAGACCAGAAACAGGTCTGATGGCTTGGGCCAAACAGATAAAGAATATTGCTGGTTTGGAAAAAAAAATACGTTATTTCATATAAAGGACTGGAGCTGGCTATATGAATCTTCACAAATTGGCCAAATTTCTTTGTCCCTTTAAATCTTTTGTGATGCAGTAGAGGCTGCAGGTGTTTTAGAGTAATGGATGTTTAAACCAGTGGTTCTCAACCTGTGAGTTGGACCCATTGGGGTTATGGAATGACCCTTTCACAGGGGTCGCCTAAGACATCAGTCAGCATAGATATTTACATTATGATTCATAGCAAGGAAAATAATTTTATGGTTGGGGTCACTGCAGTATGAGGAACTGCATTAAGGGTCACAGCGCCAGGAAGGCTGAAGACCACTGCTCTAACAATTGCAGCACCCACGTACCTGATTCCAGTTTGCTTTCCTCCTAGTCCTTTATCCCAGAGAGAACTCTCTCAACGCTAACCTGTGTGCAAACCGTTTATGCTCTACCTTCCTCATCGGTGTAGCGAAGGCTCCCTTGCGTGGCACGCATCCTTGCTGTGCTGTCTCAGGTTAATTTCCTGCCTGTCTTCCAGTCTAAGAGCAGTGACTGACCCTTCACCTTTGCTGGGCAGATCTTGCCCATTGTTCTAGGGTCTGTTCTTGCGTTTCAGATTTCGGTACCTGTGCTCAAATCAGTTGTCCTTCTGTGATACCCAGTCGGCTTCTCTGCTTTGGACAGCAAAGCCTCGGTTTTCAAAACCCATTCCCTTCAGGCATCTGTATGAATTAGGATTCAATTTGCATGCAAGTAACACAAAACAGGGACAACTTGTTTCTGTTCTGGAGTTGAGTAGGAGAAGGGAGCTGTTTGGGTCCTGTGTGAAATGCTTCCAGAACTTTTCCTTGAAACAATTATTCTTTAATGGGTTGATGGTTCTTAGAGTTTGGGGCTGTGATCGTATCGTTGCCTAGTATCTTCAGCTCTAAGGAATTTAATAACCATATGCTCCTGCTTTAGCTTGTTTCAGATTTATCTTGGATATTATTATAGATGAATCTATTAATTCATTAATTTATTTGATGACTGAGCCATGTATTATCTTACCGTGACTACTATGTAAAAAGACCCCTCTGGCTTATACACCAGCATTACTGGAATAACAGAATAATACACTATTGACTTTTCGTAATCTCTCATGATCTTGGGATGACTTACCGATGATGTTAAATCTTATTTGTTCATTTATTTAATTATTGTTTAGAAATAGTTACTAAGTACTTGTCATTTGCCAGCCACAGTCACATTGCTTGGTACACGGGGAAAAACTCCATCTCTTGTTCCGAAGTTGTGGCCTAGTGTCAGGTCATGAGAAGAAAGCGGCAGAATGGACTCTGCCTAACTCTTAGATCTGGTGCGCCTGAAATGTCCCGAGAGTCTAGAAGAGGGGCACATGATTGACACTTGGAGTCGAGGAAGAATCTCCAGAAAGCAATGACTGAAATGAGTGATGACAGGCTAGAAAGAGGCTAAAGTAGGGGAGAACCAGAGGCGGCTTGATGGCAGTAGAACTTTCCGGAATTGTCATTAACCCTAGCCTACATTACTCCAAGTAAATGTACAGCTAAAGCAGACCCTATTGGCATGGTAGGCAAACACCACTTTATTACAGTGCCTTCCTCTCCAGCCCCTGCATGTCAAGTATAATGTGGTCTCCTCCATTTCAATTAGAGCCCTATCTAGGTTTTCCCCTAGAGACGCCTCCCCAGGTCCTTCTCTCTATGGCCTCCATCCCATCCCACTTCTACAACTAAAAACAGCATTGTTCATCGTTCTTCCAAGGAGTTGAAGGACAAGCCAAGAGTCAGGGCAGAGATGAGGAAGGGATGGGGATCACTGCACATATTCAAGGGTACCATGTGACATGTCTCATCTGTCTCCTTCAGAAGAGTTCGGTCTTTGGAGGCACCGGGGAGGAGAAGGTCTTATCTATTAGCAGGAAATTAGGACAACAGTCCAGGCAGATCTTGGTTAGGGCCATTGAAATGATAAGTTTAGTTGTCTAGGCTAACGGATATCCAGATAGATGGCAAAGTATGTCTTTTGAGTGTGTCCGTGAGAATGCTTTTGGATGTGGGAACATCAGGATCACTCCCTCACACTTGAACTTTGGACTGAATTATGCTGCAGGCTTTCTTGGCTGTAGAGCCTGCAGACGGTAGAACATGGAACACAGACTTGACAATTTCACGAGCCTATCTTGCCACCCCCCTCTCTGTGATGAACTCTACTAACACAGTTATAGTGGAAAGGGCACAGACTGAAGAATGTTATTTATTTTGCAGCTTTATTTTCTTCTGATTATAAAATAATATTCACTCATCCAAAATTTGAAAATTACTTGACAATACAGGGCTGGGAAAGCGGTTTCATGTGAAAAATGCTTGTTATACAAGCATGAGATCTGGGTTAATATCCTCAGAAGCCATGAGAAAGGGGAGGTATAGGAGTGTGTCTTTAACGGCAGCATTGTGGTAGGCAGAGACAGGTTGACCCCAGAGCTTACTGGTTAGGCAGTCTAACCAGTCAGTGAGTTCCAGGATGGGCAAGAGACATTGCCTCAAAGACTAAGGTGGAGAGTTATTGAGTAGGACACATGGCATTGATCTCTGGAGTCCGTGTGCATACTTGTGCACATATATCTGCACCTAAACACATGGACACACACACACACACACACACGCTCACACAGAGTTATAAAAACCAGTCCAGATATTTTAACATCTAGACATAATGTCTACCATATTGCACAATAGTTCCCAATGTACTTTTTTATGCCAAGAAATATATTACATGACTGTATTAGAACACTCAGCATTCACATCAGCTTCCTGGCACTGTCGTTGGTGTCAGCACCATGGGTATACCACGAAACCTACCATTTTGGTCATAATAAGCATACAGCTCCATGGCAATAAATACACTTATGTTTTCTTGCTATTAAAAACTTTCAATGCTTATTGTTAGCATACACATTTTTACCTGCACATATGTGCAGATTGCAGATTGCCTGGGACTGGAATTAGAGGCAGTTGTGATCTGCCATTTAGATTCTTGGAGTTGAACCCTGGTTCTCTGGAAGAACAGGAAGTGTTTTTTACCAACGAGTCATCTTTCCAGGTCGGAATCTCTTGATACTTTTTGACATATTTCTATCTGTGGATATTGACCCTCTTTTATTTATTTTTTTTAAAGATGTATTTATTGTGTATACAACATTCTGCCTCCATGTATGCCCACACGCTAGAAGAGGGCGCAAGATCTCATTACAGATGGTTGTGAGCCACCATGTGGTTGCTGGGAATTGAACTCATGACCTCTGGAAGAGCAGCTGGTGCTCTTAACCACTGAGCCATCTCTCCAGCCCCATTGACCCTCTTTTAATTCAAGGAGATTCTCTGCTAGTATATCACAATTATTTTTCTGGTTCCAGTTGTGTGGGTAAAAGTGGGCATTAGTATCTTAGCCCACATATCACATCTTGGGTCTGTCTTCTCGAGAAAGTGTAGAAAATGAGTTTTCTTCTTAGTCTTCATGGTTGCTTTGGAGTCCAAAGGTCTACTTTGGTAAGCTAGAAGCTTTATTTCGGAGAGAAGGCACCAAGTTCTCAGACAACCAAAGACTGTCTGCAGGGTTTTGGTTTTCTGCTCAAAGAACCAGAGTCCCATGTGGCCTGAGTCCACAGGCAAACATCTCCCTGCTTTCCCAGGTCACCTGGGGAGAAGAAACTCCCACCTCTCAACAAAGAGTTCAGTGTTTCACAAGGGCACTGAAGAGAAGTTGTCGTCACTCAGTGAACAGGCAGCCCCTCAGCAGGGTGTGATGATGAAGGCTGGCTGGATCCACGCGAGGATCTGAGTGTGGCCCCACGGTGGAGAGTTTATGAGGCTATTTCAGGGCATAGCTGAAATATCGCGGGCATGTGTTTATTGTCTAAGTGGGACAATTTCTGACTGAGAGTCTGATGGACCAACTCCCTCCTCTCCCCTCCCCGCTCCTCATCTCCCCTTCTGTCCTCTTCCCCTCCCTTCTCTCATCTTCCTGAGTATCACTATATAAGCCAGGCTGGTTTCAAGTCCGTGTTATTTCTGCCTCAGTCCTGGAGTCAGTAGAGAGTGAGGACACACTGCTACACCTACCTCTAATTTTCATTGAACTATTTTGTTCGATCTTCTAGTTTTCATTGTGTTAGCATGCTGTTCGAAAAATTAGCCAAACGCTAGTGGTTTTACATCAACTGACTGCACCATTGATAATAAAAACAAGGAAGCAGAACCATGAACTATAGAGTTGATTAGGAGAGCAATGTCGGTACTAGAGGGAAACGGTACGGAGGGAAGGAGGTATTTTAAAGTAGGAATTACATTAGCTGAATATGCACTGGGCACTGTGGTGGCTTTGCATCTCTCCTCTCTTCTTTGTCAGGTCGTCCTTCACAGTCTGAATGAGGAATCAGCTCTTTTCCAAACCTACACAGTCCTCCTATGGCACCCACGGCTCCTCCGTTGTCCTGGCTACAGAACCCCTGATGGTTGTCTGTGGTCCAGCCTTCCTCAGTCTGTGTGTGGTCGCCTGTGGTACAGCCTTCCTCAGTCTGTGTGTGGTTGTCTGTGATATAGTCTTCCTCAGTCTGTGTGTGGTCGCCTGTGGTACAGCCTTCCTCAGTCTGTGTGTGGTTGTCTGTGATACAGCCTTCCTCAGTCTGTGTGTGGTTGTCTGTGATATAGTCTTCCTCAGTCTGTGTGTGGTCGCCTGTGGTACAGCCTTCCTCAGTCTGTGTGTGGTTGTCTGTGATACAGCCTTCCTCAGTCTGTGTGTGGTCGCCTGTGATACAGCCTTCCTCAGTCTGTGTGTGGTTGTCTGTGATACAGCCTTCCTCAGTCTGTGTGTGGTCGCCTGTGGTACAGCCTTCCTCAGTCTGTGTGTGGTCGCCTGTGGTACAGCCTTCCTCAGTCTGTGTGTGGTTGTCTGTGGTACAGCCTTCCTCAGTCTGTGTGTGGTCGCCTGTGGTACAGCCTTCCTCAGTCTGTGCGTGGTTGTCTGTGGTACAGCCTTCCTCAGTCTGTGTGTGGTCGCCTGTGGTACAGCCTTCCTCAGTCTGTGTGTGGTCGCCTGTGGTACTGGCATAATTTTTATCAACTTGATGCGAATTCACCTGGGAAGAGGGGGATCTCAACTGAGGAACAGCCTTCATTGGCCATCAGAGTTGGATTGGGCTGTAGTCATGCCTTTGGGGGCATTGTCTTCAATGCTAACTAATGTAGGAGGACACAGCCCACTTCATCCCTGGGTCCTGGACCAAACCAGCCAGGTGGGGCGGTCTGATTCTCTGGAGAGTGGCAGTCCTCCGTGTTCTCTGTTTCAGTTCTGCCCAGCCCTCCCTCAGTGAAGAACGGTAACCTGTAAGACAAGTAAACGCTTTCATCCCGAGGTGTGTTTGGGTCAGTGTTTTATTAACTAGGACAAATAGCTTGGAATATTCCTTTAATGCCATTCAATGAAAACGAGCTAAGATGTGCAGTGGGGCCTTGCAAATTTATTTAATTACTGTGTATCAAAAGATCATTAAAAAACCGAATTAGCTTCTTTGTAAGATAGCCTTGCAATATGTGGCCTTATGCATGACACTGTCAGGTTGTTCTGGGAATGTTTCTTGTGCACTAGTGGGGTAAACAAATCTGTGGTATTTAGAGCCACACCAAAGGCCCCTGGAAGGTATTCAGGGCAGGAGATGAATTGATGAGGTCCTTCCAAATATGGCTTTTGGTCCAGCGAATTCTGTTTAGATACTCAGTCCTAGAAATATGTAGACAAACTGGAGAGAGTTCAGAGAAAAGCTATAAAAATGATGAAGAGAACGGAGGGACTGATTTATGAGGAGAGATTAAAGTAACCAAAAACCCAGAGCCGAGACCCGGAAATGACTTCAGGGAACACGAGAACAGACACAAATATTTGAAAGGTGTAAACCACCAAAACCAAGCAATGGCAGTGAAATGAAAGGGTAGAGGGCTTAGAGTTTGCTCAAGAGCATCTGAAGAGAGGTCAGGAGTTCCCTGACGGGAAATATTGAGCATCAGACAGAACCACTGCCCGCTCCCCACTTCCCCCACCATGGAGAAGATTCCAGACTGGCAAACAAGAAAATAGTCTCACAGGTTAGGTCATTCCAAAGCCCTTCCACAGTGTTGCCTCCTGGTGACCATATAAACAGACCGTCCAGCGGGCCAAAGGCAAAATACTGTGGCTCATCTCTTTTTAATTTCCTGGCTTTAATGCCTGAGTTAGAGATTCTTAGCATGTAGGGGCGTGTGCTTTCTTAGTCCTCTCCCCCACACTGTGTCCCAGTGATGTCGATGGCATGCCACCAACATGGTTCTGGTAGACAAGGGAGGTATGCCCGGTGTCCTCCAGTGCCTGCTAAACAAATAAAAGAGGAGAGAGGAAAGACGTAGTTAGGCCCAGAGCACATCTGCTCCAAGTTAGGGATGCCCCTCTCCGTGAGAAAGCGTCATTTTTACCCCAAAGCTTACCTCTACAATAGAATGTAGGTGCTTCATTTCTTCAAAATTTTATTAAGGAGGGATGGAGAGCCCCTGCGTGGGGCTGTGGTCCTGCTTTTGATATGAATAGGAAGTAAATTTGTTTGAATTTATTCCAAACAATATTTGATCAACCGTAAAGTTGCCCTAGAGACTAGGGCAGTAAGGCTAGTTGGATTGCAAGCACGCGCACGCACCCCCCCCCCCCCCCCCAGTGGTTTAAAGCATCCCGCTCTTCATAGTACATGTTTAACTCAGGGTCTCATGCGCTTGGCGCTGAGTTGACTCTGTTAGGAATGTATGGTGCCCACAGTCAGTGCTGGGAAAAGCCGAGATAATCCTAGGAAGGTGGGGAGAACGAGGGCTGACCACACTGACGTCTCCGGGGCACGTGACAGGCAGCCTTTGAAGTGCCCATGTTAGGATGGGCTGGGGTTAGTCATAGACAAGAGAGTCTCTGCTTGCTGCGTGAGCCTGCCAAATTATTCAACTTCTCTAAGTTTTGGTTTTCCCCCCAGTGAAAGCGCACGTAATAACAGTACGGAGCTTACAGGATCGCTAGAGGGTTAATAAATAAAACGTCCTGTGTCTTAACCAGCCTTGTATAAAGTGAACGCTCTGCAAATGTTAACCGTAAAAACAAAACGAAACAAAACCTTTTCATCTGGTAACCTGTGGGTGCTTGAACATGCATGAGTAACTGCAGTCCCCAAGTCCCCCGGGGCCTCCTATGCACACCTGTGAGAAAGAGACCTTGGTTTCACCTCTGTGTGTTTGGGCATTCATAGACAGCCATGGAGTCCCAGGGGTGAACCCCGTGAGAAGTTTCACATTATGTTTTCAAAACGTCGACATCTTATTTATTATATCACTCACCATAAAATACCAAATATACTGAATTCTTCAATGGTTTTCAAACGCCCAGGAGTGGGGGAAGTAGCTCCGTGGTGGCGTGCTTCTCTGGCATAATTGGGTCGGGGTTTGCTCCTCCGCATGAGCTAAGACAAACAACAACAAATACCCCTTCAAGGTAATCTCCATTGGGATCACCTATGACTGCCTTTAATAAGCAATTTACCTCTGTGTTCACCGTTGCGTTGACAGCGATCACAGCAAGAGACCGCTTTTAACTCTGCCTTAAACTGCTTGTGCGCTTCTCGGTGAGAAAGACTGGGAAACAGGCAACAGCAGAGTGGGTAGGGATGGCGGAGGGGAGGAAGGCATAGACATAGGATGGTTGCCGGAAACCCTGAAAGGGGAAAGTTCCAAAAATGAGTGCAACTTCAGCTTTTGAGACTCCCTAAGCCAGGCTAAGTTGGGTCCAAAGGCCATCTCCGCTGGGACCTTGGAGTTGGGATCTTCAGAGAAGTGAGAGGAGATTCAAATAAAGTTTCCTGCCCTGGTTACCTACAGAAATGGGCTCGCCCACTCTAAACATCAATATCAGTTCTCTGAGAAAACACAACAGGCCAAAAGAACTGGACTTTCACATTGTACCAAAGACTCTAGCCAAGGCAGAAACCGGGCGAGAGTCGGGGGCAGTATTGGTGCCCACAGTTTACTTGGCTAATGCCAATCCAATCGGTCACCAAGGAGCAAGACATAAAGAGGACAACTTTTCTAAACCACATGCAGAAGCGCCCGCTGATGGCTGAGTAGTGTTGGCACGGGTTCTCGTAGAAAGAAATGTCCCGTCCCCGCCCCCACCCTGAAGCTCTCAGTGGTAGGTATACGAAACATGGGTCTCAGGCTTTAGAAACTTGAGAGGGTTGGTCCTAAAGGGCCCGCTGCCCCTGACTGTGGAAGATGAGTAGGCTTTGATTCCATGGGCTTAGTAATATCTCGCCCAACGCCCACAGCAGAAACCACACCGGATGTATTTGCCCAGCTCTGGTTCCTGCACTTCTGCAGAGACTAGCAGCTCCGTGCTCCCACTGGAGAGAATATAGAGTAGGCAAAGCCCTGGTTGGCTGAAACAGGGCCAGAGGGCAGCAGCAGGTGTTGGAGGGAGACCAGTGGATTAACCTAGCTGAATCTGAGTGTTGTCATGGGAAAGTAAAGACAGTGGTGAGGGAAGAGGAAAACGATCCCCGCACGAGGTATGCAGGACAGAGAAGAGCAGGGTGCCTGATTTCCACTCACGCTCACGATGTTATTATACAGGGCTGACACTTTGCTGCTGGGGCCTCATTGGCAAAGTCCTCAGGAGATTGAATAGGAGGTTCTAAGGAAGGCTACTTCTGGCAGTTTCAGATAATTTATGAATAGATTTTGAGGCGCGTGGAGTGATTTTTAACGTATGTAAAGGTCCCAGAGCCCATCACTGTAACCTTGGACAGGTAGGTTCAGCAGGAGGCTGTCTGTAAATCATCCCTCATGGGAAGCAAGTCTTTATTTGAAGACCAGCTCAGCCCTTCTAGAAAGGGTGTGAGCACCTTCTGACCCCTTGGCTGAATGGCATTCCCAGTGTGCTGCGGTTTGCAGGTGGCCTGTCCCCAGTGGATTCAGGTGTTGGACTCTTGGTTTCCATCTCAGGAGTGAGAGTGGTTGCCTGGGTTATTGGGGGTCAACTCTTGTGCGGTGCCAAAAGTTCTTGTGAGAGCAACTACTCTTTGCTTCCGATTCTGTGCTGTGATTCCTCACTCATACACATGCCATGATTCCTTTGTATCAGATCTAGGGTATTACACCCTGGGGTTGAGGCTGAATCTGTGATGTCAATCAATTTTGGACTTATAGTCTCTAAAATTGTAAGTTAATCATTTTTTCTTTATAACATTACCTAGCTTTAAGGTTCTTGTAATAGCAACAAAAAGCAGACCATTATACAATATACAATGAATAAAATGAAATTTTAGCTACTTAGATATTTTCAGAAAGGAGACAACAGTGACATGTAGAAACAGTAAGAAGAAAGAGAACTTTACTAAAGAATGCATCTTTAGGGGCTGGCGAGTTGGCTCAGTGGTCAAGAGTACTTGCCACTTTTCTGGAGGACCCTGATTCGATTCACAACTGTCCAACTTCAGTGCCAGTGAAGCCAATGCTCATGCCCTCTTCTGGCCTCTGTTGGCACCAGGGATGCATAATGTGCACACACACAGGCAGACGAGAGAGAGAGAGAGAGAGAGAGAGAGAGAGAGAGAGAGAGAGAGAGAGAGAGAGAGAGAGAGAGAGAGAGAGAGACAGAGAGAGACAGAGAGAGAGACAGAGAGAGAGAGACAGAGAGAGAGAGAGAGACAGAGAGAGAGAGAGAGACAGAGAGAGAGAGACTTGGAGCAATCCTATGTGGTTTGAGAAAAATGAAGACATTTTCACGGTGAAGTTCATGAATGCAAACCCCCAGGCCTTCCTGGTACCTTAGCTAGGTCCCTCATGATAGGGAGGAGCTGAGCCCAAGAGCGTTGCTGGAGTTTACTTTAATGATAATGGCAGTTTGGCCCAGAAAAACGTAACTAGAGCTTTTTAGGTACATGGGGTGGCTCTGAAGTCTAGGCCAGAGAAATACAACTAGATTTTCTGTGACTGAGTTCTTCTATAGGTACGTCTGAGGGGCTGAGAAGCCCCAGATGATGCTTTTAGTGTCTTGTATGAGCCCAGCCAGGAGGGATCGAGAGTAGAGCCGTGGGAGGTGAGGCAGTGTCCGAGGACCGTCTCCTCTGTGATCAATTTTCCTATAATCCTCAAATGGCTTTTAAAAAGTGAAAATACAACTGGTTCTGGGGAGTTCGCTTTAAAACTGTTGACCAGTATGGCTATAGGATCGGGTCATTTCAGGTTCCCTATCCTCAGCTGCCCCAGGAACTAACTGGGGACGTCGCCCTGGGCACCTGGGAGCCCCTCTAGGTCCAAGTCTCTTGCCAACCCTAAGATGGCTCCCTTAATAAAGATATGTGCTTCCCTGCTCCCCTATCCAACCTTCCTTTATCCCAATCATCCCGTTTCCCCAAGTTTCCCCCATCCTCCCCTTCTCACTTTCTCTCCCCATCTCCCCTTACCCCCTCCCACTCCACCCCTAAGATCCCATTTTTTTGCCCGGCAATCTTGTCTACTTCCCATAACCAGGAGGATAGCTATATGTTTTTCTTTGGGTTCACCTTCTTATTTAGCTTCTTTAGGATATCATATTATAGACTCACTGACCTTTATTTGTGGCTAGAACCCAATTCTGGCGATGGATGGAGATAGAGACAGAGACCCACACTGGAGCACTGGACTGAGCTCCCAAGGTCCCAATGAAGAGCAGAAGGAGAGAGAACATGAGCAAAGAAGTCAGGACCACAAGGGGTGCACCCACCCATGGAGACAGTGGGGCTGATCTATTGGGAGCTCACCAAGGCAGCTGGACTGTGACTGAAAAAGCAGGGGATAAAACCGGACTCTCTGAATATGCCGAACAATGAGGGCTGATGAGAAGCCAAGGACAATGGCACTGGGTCTTGATCCTACTTCATGTTCTGGCTTTGTGGGAGCCTAGCTTGTTTGGATGTTCACCTTCCTAGACCAGGATGGAGGGGGGAGGACTTTGGTCTTTTCACAGGGCGGGGAACCCTGACTGCTCTTCAGACTGGAGAGGGAGGGGGAGAGGAGTGGGGGGAGGGGGAGAGGAGTGGGAGGAGGGGGAGGGAAATGGGAGGCTGAGAGGAGGCGGAAATTTTTTTTTCTTCAATAAAAAAAAAAAACTGTCGACCAGAGTGGATGTGCTCGCAGGTGTTTGTAATCCCAGCTCTAGGATGGTTGTGGGCAGGAGCCTTTGGGAGTTCAAGGACAACCTGGTCTACGCGGTGAGTTCCAGGCCAGTCTAGAGCTCAAAACAAAATCAGAACACTCCCAGGTAAGCCTCTATTTGACTCTCTCCACTCCTCTGCTTTTTAGAGTTAACACCAGGCCAACAATTCCTTCACAGTATGGAAAACGAGGTGTTTTTGTTTGTTTTGAAGAGTAGAGGGATGGGTCACTCCTGGTTCCTGAGGGCCAACTGAGGGTTGATAGCACCCACCTGGCGCAAACTAAATATAGATGAATGAACAGTCAAGGGGGCAAAGCAGGAAAGGACCTCACCGATACTTGGATACTTTCTTAGGTGCAGATGGCCTCTGAGGCCCATGCCTAGGCAGTCCTATCCCATGCCTGGACACCTTAGAACACTATCCAGCACCTTTATCATCTCTGAAGACAAGTGATCAGGCCTTTCCAGCCTTAGGAATTTTGCTGTCTATTACAGGTGGGGGATGCAAACGAGGAGTGCTCTGAATTACTAGGATATTAGGCAACTCCTAGTGCCTGGGGTTTTGGCATGCGTTGTTTTGCACCTGCAGTGGAGACCAAACGACTCAAAGACTCTTGGGTACCAGCAGCGATCCTTGTTTACTGTCCCACAGTGTAGGGGGTGCTTTCACTGGAGGACAGTGGATGACACACAGGAGCCCACATCAGTCTGAAGGATGCACTTGAAACTGAGCTGAGGATGCTAGCGTAACTCAGATGTGTTCTTCAGGCCTCTGGAAACGCAGATACCCCATCTATCCATCCACTTGCAGATCGTCACCTGAGCACACACCATGTGCCAGCCGCCATCGAGGTGCCTGAAATACAGTTCTGACTTTTTGTCTCAAGTGTCCAGGCTGAGGGACAAGACCTCCCAGAGCAAGTGTTTGCTGTGTGGGGTTGGACCAAATCACTAAGCCTCTCCACAAACAAAGGAGGTGAGCTGATAGCCGTCACCTCCCAGGGCAGCGGGAGGATTAATTGGCATTTATAGGGTGCTTTGTGATTCAAAGATGAAAGGTCTTTTGCTTCTGCCAAATCGCGTGATTATAGTGGTGCGGTGGGATGAATGATTTAGGGCTTACAGAGGACTTTGAAGATGAAACACGGTCTTATTATGGTCTCTTTCAGCTTCTAGGCCGCACTGACCCAGAGGTTACGTGCCCCCGAGTCGTTCTGGCTCCACGGGGATTCTGTGTCCTTTTCTTGTTCTTCCCGAAAGGTTATGCCGGCCCTTAGCATACTTTTTTATTTGCATAATATCTAAATGGAAGATCCTAGGCAGGGCCCTGCATTATGGAAACACAGTTTCAATACACCCAGGGCTAACGAGGGGGGGAAGCACAGCCTAGATTTTTTTCTGGACCCTCTCACTCCTGGGTTTGGATCCTGGCTTAGAGAGAAATTATGATCTATGTCCTGTGACTACCCCGTTTTGAAGGCCCGGCTAGACCCAACCTGAGGGAGTTCCCAGCGCCCCCCTCCTGCCCCACAACCATCTGAGTTCTAAGGACTGGGGAGAGGATGGGCACCACTGGAATGGACCTGAATAGGGCGACAAATTGGAGGGGCGTTAGGTTCTGGGACTAGGGTAACAGAAGCCTCTTAAATCTCACTTCATGGATATGTACTCTTTCCCTTTCTTTCTGGAAAATTTGAAATGGATGTCAGGAAAGAGGGCATGGTGATGGACCCCAAGGATTCTTCCTCCACTCCCTCTTAGATACACTGTCAGTAGCACCAGCTGACAAGTCCCATCCAAGGTACAGGGTCACAAGAGGGTGTGGGGTCTCTAGTGTCCAGTACCTTCTAATTCTCATGGGCAGTTGTGTTTTGGGCATCGGGGCTGTGTTTCTGACCTGGGTCTTGGCCCATGATTCTGTAGTCTCAGATAGGACCTGATGTAACAGGTTTATATTTCTGTTCAAAAGAAACCCACAAGATGAGAAGGAGCTTCCAGTTTTTAATGCCAAAAGGGAAGTAAAATGTTATCTTCATTAATGCTTTCAAAACTTGATTTATGGAAAGTTCATTGTAATTGGGTGGTCTTGGCCACTTCCCACTGCCCACATCTCTTTCATTTAATTTTCTTAAGGTCAAGGATTTCATTTCACCGTATTCTTTGTGCATATACACTAGCTAGCCATATAGGGGACACAGGGCATGATGCCATGAGCAGATGCCACACTCTGTGGCATATTTACAGGTGAAAGAAGGGACAGCATTTGAACAACACAGAGCTGTTATAATTCCAGTCAATGACTGTAACCATGGCACAGAGTGGCCCTGGAGACCCATTTCCCAGAGCTTTTCTCCCTACGTAAAAGTTCACCATCGTGCAGGCTTGAATTAAAGCTGTCGTTCTGTCCCTTCCCACAGGCATAGGACAGAGTCACGCGCCTGAGCATGTGGATCTGAGTGCCAAGTGGAGAAAGTGGCCATGTCCTGGTGAGAGTGGACAGGGGAGTTGGCCTCTGCTAGTTCCAAGTTCTTCAGTCGTTCACAGACAGGCAGGCCATGCAATAAGATAACCGAGTTTTCCACTTCTAACTACTGATACAAAAATGTGGTGGCTGGATCCAAGATTCTGTCCCACAAGGTCCCATTTCTTGGCAAGTTATTTTAAATGGTGCAATGGAGCTTTATTGGATTGGGGGATTCAATTTATTGGATTGGATTCTGAAGTCATAAGATTGCTCCATGAAAGGTGCTTTGTGGTTGGAACACACTTGTTTTTCAGCAAGCCTCCAGCAAATGGCACTATCTCTGCATTTGCACTAGTAAGGTGCCCTGCATGTAGCCACTGCCTGACTTTTAAGCCCAGCTCCTCTATTATTATTATGTATTTTTTGGTAGTCTCTGAAGACTACTTCTATAGATCTTATTTTTGTTATGTCTGATTCTGATTTTATCTGGGGACTGCTGTGGCTTGATGGGATTAAATCACAGGAAGAATATGACAATTAAAGGCTTTTTGGTAATTTTTTTGTTATATTTCAAACACTCTACTTTTGCTTAGAAGAAGATAGATTTTTAAAATATAAAAGAATATATAGTTTAAGGCACCTTTAAAATAGATTTATTTTGCCTTATGTGTGTGTGTGTGCGCACGCGCACATGTGAGTGTGTGTGCATGTGTGTGCGTGTGTGTGCATGTGTGTGTGTGCGCATGTGTGTGTGCGTGTGTGTGCATGTGTGTGTATATGCATGTGTGTGCATGTGTGTAGTGTGTGTGCACATGTGTGTGCATGTGTGTGTGCATGTGTGAGTTGATGGAGGAAAGTCATTGGTTAAGTAATAAAGAAACTGCTTGGCCTCATAGGTTAAAACATAGGTGGGAGGAGTAAACAGAACAGAATGCTGGGAGAAAGAGGAAGTGAGCTCAGACTCGACAGCTCTGCTCTCTGGAGCAGAGACGCCATGCTCCGCTCTCCTGGGCAGACGCACGCAATGGAGCTCTGACCCAGGATGGACGTAGGTTAAGATCTTCCTTGGTAAGCCACCTCGTGGGCTACATAGATTATTAGAAATGGGTTAAGAGGTTGAAACTAATGGGCCAAGCAGTGTTTAAAAGAATACAGTCTGTGTGTTGTTATTTCGGGGCATAAGCTAGCAGGCAGCAGGGGTGCTGGGGACGCAGCCCCGCAGCTCCAATTACAACAGTGAGTGTGTGTGTATGTGGGTGTGCATGTGTGTGTGTACATGTGTGTGTATGTGTGTGCGCATGTGTGTGTGCATGTGTGAGTGTGCGTGTGTGTATGTGTGCGTGCATGTGTGTGTGCGTGTGTGTGCGTGTGTGCATGTGTGTGCATGTGTGTATGAGTGTGTGTGCACGTGTGTGCACATGTGTGCGTGCATGTGTGTGTGCATGTGTGCGTGCGTGCATGTGTGTGCGTGCATGTGTGTGTGTGCATGTGTGTGTGTGCATGTGTGTGTGCGTGCATGTGTGTGTGTGCATGTCATAGTGTACATGTCGGGGTTAGAGGAAATTTTCCAACATCGGTTTTCTCCTTCCGCCGTGTGGGTCTCAGCGATTGAACCCAGGTTGTCAGGCTTGGTGGCAGGTTCCTTTACCTCTGAACCATACCATTGGCCCGAAGATACTTCTATGGCCCAGTCCTGGTGATGACTGAGAATCCTGCAGTGCAGGAAAGGCTGGGGTGAGAGAGAAATATAAAAATGAAATATTGACACTACTGAGCATGACTTACAAGACATTTGTTCTCCTGAAAATAAACACTGTCATATTTTATCTCTTTAAGCTTGTTGTCTAACATAGTTGATATCTCTGTTTTCATTATTGAATTGTGAGGGAGGGCATCTGGTCTCACAAAGGATTTTATTTATTGGTTGTGGTCTTGTGGGAGACCTCTGGGAAGCAGTCAGTTGCCAAGAACAGCAGATTTTAGATGTTACTCAGTTGCCTGATTTAGCCAGACTGCGGTAGCTGCCTGACTGTCGGCAAGTGTAGACATCGAATGCCATTATTCTTTACTGAGAGTCTATAAACATCATTGCGGGGGCACAGTTCTGGTTCTTAGTAGTTCAGAATGCTTGCCGCTCTTGCAGGGGAGCTGGGTTCAGTTCCCATCACTCACATGGCAATTCACAACTCTCTGTAACTCAAGTTTGGGGGAGTTGATGTCCTCTTCTGGCCTTTTCATGCTCCTGAACACACATGGTGCACATGAACTCAGCCAGGCACACAACTACACACAGAAAAACAGTAAAAAAAAATGAATGTTTAAAAATTATTTCGGGTGGGAAGTATTTTTTTGGCCAGCTAGGCACAGTGGAGTATCAGAACTGGAATCTTAATTTTGAGTTGAATGTTACGATCTGGGGAGTCTTAAAGTTATAAAAATAAGAGGCATCATTTTGTGCGGCTGTGGCTGCCGCCCCCCCCCCCCCCCCCCCGAGAGTGCGCTGAGGCTCTGTGGGAGTCTTCAAACAGCTACAATCTCAAAAGCTAAAAGCTGTTTCTTAGCGGATGAGTCCGTCTTCCCTGTACTGTGGACCAGCCGCAGCTTCACCCACATGATGGTCTTTGCCTGGGAGGGGTGCCAGCCTGCCAGTGAGAGTAGGGACCACACTCAGGGGCTCCTTAAAGCCCCAGCAGGAGGAGCAGGTGAGTGACATGAGACTGAACAGTGGCATGTGGGCCACATATACCCACATCCTTTCCAAACGGTTTGCGTTTCCGCCTGTAGGGGGCGTTTTTGTAAATCAACCACGACACTGTTTAAATGCCCAGCATCTACAGATCAGAAACTGACACAAAGCTTTGTGGGAGACTGAAGTAACTCGACACCTGTGCTGGCAGGGCAGAGGTGAAGATTCTTTGGCTTGTCACCCTTCTGTTGGGCAAGTGGCTCTCATTGCAAGTGACGTCAAGGCTCCATTTTAATCATGTTAGGCGACAATGCCTTTCCCACTGCAAAATGTAATCTTTGGTTCATATATCAAGGCATGATTTAAAAACAGAAAATAGTGTGTCTTAATATTAACACACAGGGAGAAGTAATAGGAAAGAAACTTCCAAATGTACATTTCAATGTGTGAACACTCCGGTGTTCTCCATGAAGTCCCCAAATCTACTATCGATTTGCAGCATGCTCCCTCCACGAAAGGACTGTCATCATACTGGGTCTCCAGGTTTCCCCACTACAATCAGTTTTGTTTCCTGGACTTCGTAGTCATCCGTCATATCTGCCCTCCAGAACCATAAGGGAAATATTTCATTTTGCCTTTATGGCTCAACATTTCACGAGTGTGAGGAGTTTCTCTTTGCTCTCCCCTCCCTCTCATACCCAGATCTTGTCTTCTCTGGGCAAACATTTCCTGACCTAATTCATCCCTCAACCATCTCCTTTCAGAGCCTTGACTATCATCTCATTTTTGCAAGTCTGAGAGATTTCACCTGACTCAGTTTTGGCTTCAGCTGGTCTGCAGCAGTTTTCTTCAGATGGAAACATTCCACCCTGCAGGGAAGCTCCTTCGATAGGAAGGTAAACAACTCAGAATGGCTTCAAGGAAGTCCCTGAAACTGAACAGATTCACCAGGTCTCTTCCTGTTGAGTAATGAAAGCTGAGAGTGACTTTCAGACAGGAAGGGACAAGCTATGAAGAAGACTGAGGCCAGACCAGCTGCCTGGAAGCAGTCACTTGGAAGGGACACTCTCCCACCCTTTGAGCTACATGCGGGCTGTGAAGTGTGCTCCAGGTTTCCCAGCTTCTGTGAGCTGGGTTTGGTGATGCATCTGTCTTTGAGTCGTTTCTGATCGTGCAAGTAACTCTTCACCGTTACTTGTGTGAGTAACCTTGCAAACACTCATGTTGGATTTTGGTGGTATTTGTACTTTGGGCTGTAGGGGGCTCCCCATCTAGGATGAATGAATGTGTAAGCCTCTTCCCAGAAAAGTTCTGTCACACAACAAAATTCTGCATGACAGAGTTTTCTGCTCTGTTTTTCTCCCCAGTCCCAAATGGTGGACATTTATAGCAGAATGTCCTGGTTTATTTGTTTCATGTAATAGCTATGGCCATCATTAATGTTACAATGGTGTAGGCAAAAAGCCTGTGTTCTGTGTCCTGAACAGTCTTTTGGCATGCAAGTACACTGATACATTGAAAGTGGTCACATTTAGCTGTGTTTAACCTGTAGAAAGAAAAGGCTCTGTTCCGGTTTCCTTTCTGTTGCTGATAAAACAGTCAGTTCAAAAGCAAAGGGATGAAAGGATTCATTTGTCTTACATTTCCAGGTAACAGTCCCTGTCTTAGGGTTTTTATGGCTGTGAAGAGACACCATGGCCACTGCAACTCACATAAAGAAAACATTGAGGGGCTGGCTTACAGTTTCAGAGGCTCAGTCCATTATGATCATGAAGGGAGCACAGCAGCGTGCAGGCACACGTGGTGCTGGAGCTGAATCCTACGTCTTGCAGGCAACAGGAAATTGACTATCACACCGAGGGAAGCTTGAGCAAAGGAGACCTCAAAACCCACCTCCATAGTGACACAGTTCCTCCAACAAAGCCACGCCTTCTAATAGTGTCCCTCCCGTTGGGGGCCATTTTCTTTTGAACCACCACATCAAGGGTTGGGGGCCATTTTCTTTTGAACCACACATCAAGGGGAATCAGGGCAGGAACTCAAAGAGAATCTTGAAAAACTTGAAATAGAAACCATGGAGGAATGCTGCTTGGTGGCTCTCTCACTGGTCCAGGCTTATCTAGTTTTCTTATCTACCCCAGGACCACCTGTTGAGGGACTGTTTCCGCCCACAGTGGGTGGAGCCCTCCTACCTCAATTAACCATCAAGAAACACCCAGGAAATGCTTACAGGCCAATCTGCCCTGGGGAATCTTTCATTTGGGATTCCCTTCTCTTACTGTTCTAGCCTGTGCCAAGCTGACAGTTAAAGCTCACCCAGCAGACTTCAACAAGACCTGAACAAGTAGACTCACTATGCAGAAGGGGAAAGCTTACTGGTTCCCCTGCCTGAGAAAAGGCAACTAGAGGATGCCGAGAGTGGAAGAATCAGTCTTCCCCCGTTGAAAGAGCCCCTAATGGGTTCAAAGAAGAGAAACCCCAGAAAGTATTAATATTGTCTTTAGAATAGTATTTGGGGCAGAATTTTCATTTGGAGATGTTGTAGACATTTTTTTATGCTCCACTCCTTTAAATTCATATATTCAGACCTAATTCCCATTGTGAGGGTATTAGGAGGTGAGGCCTCTGAGGGGTAACTGGGTTATCAGGGTGGAGCCTACATCGATGGAATCACAGCAGAAGCCCTGAGCTCCTTCACCCCCTATTTTTAGTCATGCGATAGAACACAGGGCACAATGAGGCAGGCATCAAGTCTTTACCGGGCATCGAGTGTGCTGGGCCCTTGACCTTGGACTATGCAGGATCCAGAACTTCAAACAATAAATGCTTTTGTAGGACCAAAAAAGAACCGCGGTGTGTTACCCTTTGGTTGCTCCTGCTGGTCTGTTTCTACCTCACATTCCAACTCTAGCAGGAAACACGGCTTTTCTTATGTTCACTAAGAATTCCTAAGTTTATCACACAAATCCAGGCAGGAGATTAGCGATTCCCTGGCATGGGGACTGAAGGGCACAGTTTGTCACTACAAGGTGAATAGGTTCTGGGGATTGGCTGTGTAGCCAGTGACTCTGGTTAGCAGAAGTGTATCACAGACTTGACATTTGTTTCCAGAGTCCGTGCTAAGGGTTCTCACACACCAGTGTAACTAAATGAGGTGGTGAATATCTTCTTTGACTGTGGTAATGATGACCTAGTGTGTATATAATGTATAGAATATCACTCTGTCCACCTTGAATGTGCACAATTTCTTAGTTGTGCCCTGTACTTGCTAATTTTATGTCAACTTGGCACAGGCTAGAGTCACAGGCTGAGAGGAAGAAACTACAATTGAGTAAATGCCTCTCTATAAGAATGGGCTATCGGCAAGCCTGTATGGCATTTTCTTAATTAGTAATTGATGGAGGAGGGCCCAGTCATTGTGGGTGGGTCCATCCCTGGCCTGGTGGTCCTGGGTGCTAAAGAAAGTAAGCTGAACAAGTCATGGGAAACAAGCCAGTAAGCATCACCTCTCCGTGGCCTCTGCATCAGTTCCTGCCTCCAGGTCCCTGCCCTGTTTGAGTTTCTGTCCTGACTTTCTTCAGTGATGGATTATGGATGTGGGAGTGTAAATCAAATAAACCCTTTCCTTCCAAGCTTGCTTCTGGTAGTGGTGTTTCATCATAGCAAGAATAAACCAAAAACTAAGACACATTGATACCAGAAGAGTGGGGGATTGTTATGACTCAACTGACCATGTTGCTTTGGGGAGCATTTTAGGACTGTGGGTGGAACTTTGGACTGGAAAAGCCATTGAGTGTTGAGAACTCAGTGGTTTGTCCTACAGTATCTTAGACGATAAGAGTGTTGAAACCAGTAGAGTCCCAGCTTTTGATGTTTCAGAGGAAGCCAAGACTCTTCTAGGCCGTTTGTGAAAAGAATCTGCCATGTATGGTGATCTGGAGCTAAGAATTGGCTGTGATTAATGAGAGACCAGAACCATTAAAACAAAACCTTTGTTTGGCTGGGACAATGGAGGCTGATCAGCTGGGGCTGAAGAAGCAGCTATGATAACAAGAGACCAGCGCCGCTGACGTGAAATCTTCTGAGAAGTGTTTCCTCAGAGTCGGCCCATGCAAGGTGTGCTCAGAGGCGGCCAAGGCAGTACCTTGTGCTGGCAGCCGGACTTGGTCTTGTGTGAGAGTCTTCAAGGTGGTACTGGTTTTGAAGGCATGAAGGGGTCATGGAGGACCTTTGAGGCTTGGCCGGTTGATGAGTGCCCAAGAGGGCAAGTAGTGAAAGTGCAGCCCAGTTACAGCAGAAGATCTAAGAATTTGGAGATGCCAGCACCATGGGAAGGCCACCAAGAACAGCAGTGTGGTGGAGAGGAGCCAGCTGGAGCCCAGAAGACAAGCTGTGTGTGCTGCAGAGGGCAGAGCCAGAGGAGAGACCCAAGCCCTTGGAGGAGTCCCCCAAATGGTGAGCGAATCTCAGATTTTGGACCTTGAATTATTTACACTGTTGGAGTTTGACTTCGTTTTCATTCGATTGTGACTGTGTCCTGGCTCTTCTCTCTTAAAGTAAGAAAGTAATTAACTTATTTTTGATTTTGTAGGAGCTCACAGTTGAGAGACTTTGAAATTTTAAAAGAAATTTTGGATTTTAAGACTTTGGATTTTTACAGACACTGAACTTTGAAAGTGTTTGAATTGGTAAAGACTGTGGAACTTCTAAATCTGTACTATGTTTTTATTTTATTTTATTTCATTTTTTTTGGACAGTGTTTGGTTTTCCAGACAGTGTTTCCCTTTGTAGCCCTGGCTATCTTGGAACTAACTATAGACCAGGCTGACCTCAATCTCAGGGATCCACCTGCCTCTGCTTCCCGAGTGCTGGGATTAAAGACTTGTACCACCACCTCTTAAATATACTGTTTTATATTTGTGATATTTAGTAATCTGAGATCTTGGGGATGAACCAGAAAAAAAGGAAAGGTTATGTCTTAAAAAGTATATGTCAAGTTGACAAGGGGTGAATTGTGCTCGCTAATTTTTTTTTGTCAACTTGACACAGGCTCTGAGAAAAGAGAACCCCAACTGAGAAAATTCCTCCATAAGATGAAGCTATAGGTGAGCCTGTAGAACATTTTCTTAATTAGTGATTGATGTGGGAGAACCCAGCCCATTGTGGATGGTGCCATAACTGGACTGGTGCTTCTGGGTTCTGTAAGAAAGCAGTCTGAGCAACCCTTAGGGAACAACCAATGAGCAGCATCCCTCCATGGCCTCTGCATCAGCTCCTGCCTCCAGGTTCCATGCCCTGCTTGAGTTCCTGTCCCGCCTTGAGTTCCTTCCCTCAATGAGGGGTCGTGATGGGTAAATGTAAATCAGATTGGTTTCGGTCAGTGTTTTATAACAGCCATAGAAAGCAAAGTAAGAGAGTATCTAAGGCAGGAGGAGTTTGCATGGGCTCTTTTGAGATTTCATCTCTAAATTAAAGTCGGGCGCTGGGTGTTTGTTTACTCCAAGTGCAAGTCTCTATCATTCTCTCTTCTGATGTTGTGAAGGTGAGTAGGTGAATAGGTCTGAGTTCACACCCCTGTTGCTCACCAGCTGACCTTGGGCAAAGCGTGTGCTCCCTTGGAACCCAAGTTTGCTTGTGTAAAATGGATCTAGTATAGCAACTGTCTTGGAGATCTTTGGTGGAAGGTGGTGCTGGATGTGGGAAGAAATGGCGATTTTATCCTGATCTGTCTTCAAGACTCACATCACACAGCCGCAGAAGAGGGCGATGGTGGCTGTAGAATTCTGCTGCTAGTGGAGAGGATGGTTGAACTTGAACAAACATGTGTGGCAGGGATGCCCACTACCTAGGAAAGATTGGCTGTATCCCTTCTTTCTCTCACCCAAATCAGAGAACAGTAAAGAGTTGCTAGTCATGGTGTCTTCATTGGAGAGTAAGGGTTGAATGTAATGAAACTTTTATTCCCATTGCTCTTTAACCCTCTGGACGGACTATAACTCTGATAGAGCATGCATTTAGCATGCACAAGGTCCTGGGTTGGACCAGTCAACCAAAAACATTCTGTAAGAAGTCATTCATTCAGTTTCCAGATCATCCCTCTCCCGGGACTATTATTGATAAAGGGGACAGAACGCTAAACTCTGGTTACCCAGTAGAGATGCTAGGACGCTTTCAACACTTCCTGACGTCTGGGTTTTGTTCCAGACACACTGAGAATGACGAGCAGTGGTTATCTTGTGGAGCCTCGGAGTTAAGTTACAGCAGCGGCCAGGAGAAGGCCCGCCTCCAGTTTCCACGTGGAGCATCATTTATAGTCAACCGTTGACATGGAGAATCTGATGTCAAAAGTCAATATTAAAAATTACCTTTGTTGTAGTATTAAGATTTGCAGGTTTTGCCTTAGGTGGATAATTAGGTTTATAAACATGGATGCCAATTGCTAGTCTTTGCATTTCTTTTACCAAAATATTCATAGCAGAAAGATCCATGTTGCCAATTATGCTTTTAATTAGGATGGAAATGTGTGTTAGTTCTTTCATAGAAATGCATGCTAAATCTGTTTCACAGAATCTTCTAAGACATTTTCTTTTTACCCAATTCCAATTCTGGCTTTGGCTCCCATTCAAGAGAAGCCACTACAATGAAATATTTTCTGACACTCTGTGGAAATAGCTGTCCTTGATGTGTGTGTCCTTATTTATGCCCGGGTTCCTAAAAGCCTCCACAAACAAGACCTTTTTTTTAAAAAAAAAATAAGAAATATTTCAAACTGGAAGAGGGATGTATGTCATATTTACCCCAAAATAGCATGCTATAATGAACCCAGCATGGGAGATGTTTTTAAAAGCCCCAGCCTTCCTGGGAAATTCCTGTTGATTTTACGTGACTATAATTGGAGGGGAGAACATAATGGTATTTCAGCATGAAAATTGCCTAATGTGTGCTATTGAACTCCAGTATGTGTGGTCTGCTGAAGGAATTTCAGAGGAGAAATGTCACAAATCGTATGTATACAGATCATTTCAGATGGTTAGCTATGCAGTTTAGGTGGTAGATTTTTTTCATGTTCAGAATATATGGTAGGCATTCACTCTTGTCAAAATCTATGATATACATATTCATTTTATGTCTAAACAATATTTCTTATCATGGCTATGTCAGAATTCATTTAGTGAGGGTCCTATTTCTGGACACATGGGTTGTTTGAAAGTTTCTTATGTTAGGCAACACCATGATGAATGTCCTTGTTCACGTACCTTCTGTCCTAGGGTCTCTATTGCTGGGAAGAGAAAACATGACCATGGAGACTCTTATAAAGGAAAAATATTTAATTGGGATGGCTTACATTTTTATAGGTTTATTGTATTATCATCATGATGGGACATGATGGCATGCAGGCATTGTGTTGGAATGGGAGCTGACAGTTCTATACCTTACACAGGCAACAGGAAGTGGTCTAAGACACTGGGTGTGGCTTGAGCATATATAGGACCTCAAAGCCCACCTCCACAATGACACACTTCCTTCACCAAGGACACACCTACTCCAACAAGGCCACGCCTCCTAATAGTGCCACTCACTTGGGGGCTATTTTCTTTGAAGCTACCGCAGCTTCAGTTGTTAGTGCAAGTACTTCCTAACATGGCCCAGACAGGTTCACTGCTGTAAGGACTGTAGATATTGTCAAATCATACTGGAGCCTGTATTTCCACTCCCACGGAAATGATTATGCCTTGCTCGTCAACTTCTTCAGGGCCGATATGTGCTGAGTTAATTGAAGTCTAAAGTAAAAAAAAATCCCCTAAAAACTCAGCCAGTATCTTCCAGACTCCGTGAGCTCATTGCACGTGGTAAAATTCGAGAGGGCACTAAGCATATGTTGGAAGGACAATGGGTAAGCTGGGGAGGGTGAGGAGAGGGAGCCTCTTGACTCTGGACTTAGAAGAAATGAATGGTTTCTAAAAAACTTACCAGTGTTTGAAAGCAATGAATTCCTCCTTAATACAAGTTAAGGTTGGAAAGAAGGGAAAATGAAAAATCCTACTTAAATTCTCCCGGGCCTTGTGTATGAGATTGGTAGGTTAAGACATTCCAGATGGCTTTGTCTGTTCTTTTGAACCTACCTTTAGATCACATTGAAATTGCCTCTTTATTTTGCCTGTTCTGAGTTCATAGATTAGAAGACAAACAGGCAGACACATTTGGTCTCCTTTGAAGCACCACAGCACGACAGGGAAATCGTGTTCCAGTCAGGATTGTATAGCATGACCATGTGCTTGCATTTATGAGTAAGTTAAGCAGTAGGGAATTTTATATTGGGATTTATGATACAAACTTGCAGCGGGCATATTGTGAGGTAAGGAACAGGGTGGGGGCTCAAGAGGACAAAATCTCTGCTTATAGTACACACTTCAATTCTGGAATTGATGGGAAAATGTGAGGATTTTATGCTAAAAATTGTTTATGGGTTCAGATAAGACCAGGAAAACATAAATATCACTGCCACCTCTCCACCCGCAAACAGTGGAGCCGTTGCAGTTCTCTGAGCATCTGCACACAGGCCAGGATTGTCTAAGAACATTTCATTAGATGTTTGAGCAGCTCCTCTCCATATTGATTCCAGAAGGGAAAGCGTGTGTTGGGCTGCGAGGGCAAGACTTCTACATTCTCTAAAGGGCTGAACTACACCTTCTGTATCCGTCCTCACAGCTCATAAAAGCCAGCGCGAAGGGCCTACCAGCTGGAATCGTTCAGAGAGGGGAACGGCTTTCAGAGGCACAGGCAACAGCAGGTGGAATATATATACACATCAGGGACACACAGCACAGCAGCTCCTATGTAGTCAGGAAAAAGCAAATTCAGGGTGTGAGCCGGGCAGTGGTGGCGCACGCCTTTAATCCCAGCACTCGGGAGGCAGAGGCAAGCGGATCTCTGTGAGTTCGAGACCAGCCTGGTCTACAAGAGCTAGTTCCAGGACAGGCTCCAAAATCACAGAGAAACCCTGTCTTGAAAAAACAAAACAAAAAAAAATTCAGGGTGTGGCTCTGTCACCCACAGAGTGCAGAGAATGTTAGCTTCCAATGTCAGAGGGACTGGACCCTGTCTTGGTAAAGCAAGTTCTGCAGACTACACCAAGGTGTCCTGGCACACATCCCAAGGCTGGGCCCACTGGGATAATTCTGCTTGTGGGCACAGTGACTGCTTACCAAATTGCTTTTCCAAATTTGCCTGGATTCTCTCTGATTCTTGTTTGTCTGTCCCCACACATGGAATGCAAGGTCTCAAAGGACTCACTCCCTGAGGACACATTGCCTTAGGGTGGGTTCTCTCAGCACAGGACTTTAGAGGTGGAGAGTCAGTCAACATACAGCAGCAAACCTCTTGCTTTATGTAAGACCCCTGTGTGGATGGGCTGTGTACCATTTATAGTAGGGTGAGGAAGAGGGCTGAGTGGATCACTTAATTTTTTTCTAATAACATCTTTGGTTGATAGGTATGTTTCCATTCTAGATGCAGATGGGTTTGTGTAGGCAGAGTTTTTTGTAGGGACCTCCAGCGCCCCAATAAACAGACAAGAGACTTAATATTCATTATAAGTGCTAGACTGACAGCTCAGGCTTATTACTGACTAACTCTTACAACTTAAATTGACTCATTACTATTAATATACATTCTGCCATGTGGCATTACCTCTCTTTCATCTTGCACCTCCTATTTCTTTTCTGTGTCTCTTCTGTTGACTCTTGTGACTCTGCCTTCCTTTCTGACTAACCATTAGCCAATAAGTTTTTTATTAACAATGAGAGTAATACTTATTTACAGGGTACAAAGATTGTTCCACAGCAGGTTTGGGCAAGAGGGGGAGGATAAAGGAGGAAAGAACTCAACCCAGGGATTCTCAGGGAGGGCAACAGTGTCTGTTCCTGGAGAAATCAGACCATATGCTTCTGGAAAAGAACCCTGACTGGTTTTGTTCCAGTATCTGGCACATAGCAAATGTTTGTTCAGTGTAGCACATTCCCCAAGATGAATCAGCATGGTGGGAAGAGACTCTAGCCATTGTCATAGCCATTAGAAGCTTCTTCCACTGGAGTGTTAGTCCTCTCCCATGAGGAAGGCTCGAGGAAGTGGATCCTGGGATTATTTCCTAGTTTTCTGCTTCGCTGTGGCCAGGAATGAAGGCGAGGGTAGCGACTTTAGGATCACATGACTCATTGCTGTAGCCATGTTAGGATCACATGACTCATTGCTGTGGCCATGTTAGGATCACACAACTTATTGCTGTAGCCATGTTAGGATCACATGACTCTTTGCTGTGGCCATGTTAGGACCACAGGACTCATTGCTGTAGCCATGTTAGGATCACATGACTCATTGCTGTGGCCATGTTATCATCACACGACTCATTGCTGTGGCCACGTTAGCATCACATGACTCATGGTTGAGGAGCTGGTGACTATTCAAGCCCAGGCCTCCCCTCCATGCTTCCTTAAATACAGAGCTGGCTCAGGTTGGAGAGGCAAGCATGGCAGAAGGCAGGGTTGTGAAATGTGAGCTCCTGGGAGTATTTCTTGGGGTGCTGCCCCTCCCAGTGTCCATTGAGAATGTGCACTTCTGCTGCTCCTATTCCTGTCTATCTGCAATTCTGCTCACTTCTCCATCTTATTCGAAAAGGGTGGGGGCAAGTCTGTCTATGTGTGTGCATACTGTTTGAACAGGCATGGCCCCCATAGACTCCTGAGTTAGATGCTTGGCTCTTAGGAAGTGATAGTATTGGGAAGCATGAACTTGTTGGAGTGGTGTTGTTGGAGGGGGTGTGTCACTGTGGGGTGGGATTTGAGGTCTCATATGCTCCAGCTAGGTCTACTGTGGAACACAGTCTCCTGCTGCCTGTGGATCAAGATCTAGCTCTCTGAGCTCCATCTCCAGCACCATGTCTGCCTGCATGTTGCCTTGCTTCCTGCCTTGATGACAATGGACTAAACCTTTGAAACTGTAAGCCAGGCCCAATGAAATGTTCTCCTTTATGAGTTGGCTGTGATCATGGTGTCTCTTCACAGCAATAAATATCCCCTGTAGATGCGTATACATGCAACATCTCTATATATGTGTATGCGTGAGACAAAAGTATAAAAGTAAGCAGTAAATTGTGGCAAATATATGCAGCAGATATAACTTGTGAATATCATCATATAATTGAAGACATTAACTAAATGAAATCAAAATAATAACAAACTGTGTTTCCAAATTTGACAGTAAAATCTTTCCTTGAATAACATGGCTGCACACTGGGGTTATCTCGGGAGGCTTAGAACTCGATCTTAGTGAGGGGCTCAAGCAGGCACCAGCATAACAACCATGGCACTGGCAGGACTTCCCCTCTCCCTTCTTCTCCCTTGCTAAACTGTTAGGTTATATTCCTAAAGCTAGACAGGTATAGTCCCTTATTTGGCCGCTAACTCGTTCCTGAGGCTGGTCACTAAGAAACAACTATCAAAACATCAATGTCCAGTAATCAAAATGCATTGTTTTGACTAATCTAATTAAAATAGCCAATCAGAACTTACCAGTAAGTCCTAGCTCATTAAGTCCTTGCTCATTCTAACACAGACCTGCCCTCTCCCACCCCCACTTTAAAGTAACACCTGTAAAGCTGTTTGCTGCCGTTTCTGCCTGATTCAGGCTCAGCCACCTTGTCTCTCTGCCTTGCTCAATAGAGGATCTCTATTTTTGTTTGGGGAAAAAGTGTTTGGGTGTGGCCTGTGCCTCATCTGGGCACACAGGTTCCTTCACAAAGAGAACTGATAACTGGGAAGGGGCGTGGCTTGGGCATTGGATTTTCTGGAGTTCCACGGTAGTTTGGATAAACTACTAAAAAATAAAAATCACTAAGCAGTTTAAACAGCAGAAACTATTTTTCTCCTAGCTCTAGCCAGGGAGTCTAAAACCAATGCTGACAGGACTGGTTCCCTATCTGGAAGATGGCTGCCTCTTGTGGGCTTTTCAGTGTGTCTTCAGGGAGAGATCTCTGGAATCTCTTATTATGAAGATGCCAGGTCAGTTGGGTTAGAACCCCTGGCTTCTGATCTGAATTACTTCCAAAGGCCTTGTCTCCAAAGCAATCAGCTAGGGGTTTAGGGCTTCTTCAGCTTTGGAGTCAGGGAGGACAGAAGCTATTTTATTTCATCAGGTGATTTATGCCAAAGTAGAGCTAAGGGTGCATAGCACCGGTCTAAGAGCAGAATGCAAAGGCTTTCATTGTTTTGTGAGTAATTTTTCAGAACTGATACCAATCCTTATTGATTGTGCTCTGTGGAGGGGAACCTTTCCTGAGATTTCACAGAAGGCAAGTGTTGAAGGCAACCACGAACCCTTACAAGAGGTCTGGGATCAAGATCTGAGCCCTTGTTTTATGAGATCCGAGTTTCAAGTGGGGTGAGATGGTCTCGGTAAAGGTCACCAGTAGGAAAAGGTCATAAAATGCATCTTCAGAAGGCAAGGGAGAGTTTGGAAAAGTGAGGCCATGTTATAGCAGTGATTAGAAAGATAGTGACCAACTCCCCCAGGATGCTTCCATTTACTCTGTTGGTCCACTTCAGTGTATTTGGCCTGTGAATGGATGATTGATATCAGGTTAGCATGAACTTGGAGAGCTAGAACATCATTTCTTTAGTGGGAAGATGGTAGGAGGCGGGCAGGGTGCAAACACACATGCATTCTTCCTCCAGCTAGTGTGTAAGCAGCTTCAGGGCAGCAGCTCTACTTGGCTCCACCGTTTCAACCTCCTTTGAAGATATTAAGCGTGGGGTTAATTATTGGTTCACAACACTCTTTGCAGCTGAAGCTCAGCCTGAGCTGCTGGTGTCTTTGGTTCCAAGTCACTCTCTTGCATTTATGAGGGATAATTCACTAAACAAAAGACAAATCTTTCCTCACAAGCACCTTCTCTGTGCTGAGAGAAGAGAACATGCAGAGGTCCTTGGCCATGGTGTCAGCCTTGAGATCTTTGGAGCAATGGAGGCTGAGGCTGTTGGCATCGGCACCAGGAGATGGAATTTGATCTAAGTTTCAACAACACTTGAAGTTCTTGCATGCTCTCAGTGAGTCTGGATGAACTTCGCTTCAGATGTGGTGAGAAGCTGCAATGGAAACTCTTGCATCAAAACAGTTAATTTGGTGGGGGAACTATTTGGAAAAATCCTATTTTTTTTTTAAAAAAAAGGAACAAAGAGAAGTTGATGAAAGGATTTGAGGTTATAATGACCAGAGTCTCCACTGCCTCCCTGCCCTCCCCTAGTCTTCCTCCAAAAATGGAGACAAGAAATAAAGACAGAGCAAAGCCTTGAATATTATAAGCCTGGCAGGCTGGAGTTTTAGCTAGGATAGCATGTAGCCATAATACCTTTTAATTACCATTGTATAATTATAAATAGGAAAGAAATTAAAAGATGAAGATGTGGTCTGTAATGAAATTACCCTAACTACCATGGCAAACTTTAAAGTCGTCACAGAAATCTGTAATACAACAACATGAATGGGAGGTTAGCTTCTCCCCAAAGTAGAAATTAAAATGTTGTGGATTCGTGGTCCCCCTTGTTAGGTTGGCATTTCCTCCTCAGGACACAAAAGCACTGTTTGCCGTGCAGACACAAACAGACATCTATGGAGTCAGAGTCCTGCCTGGCTGCTCTACCCTTCTCCAAGGATTTGGGCAAACTGACGTCGAAGTGACCCAGGTTCCAGAGCCAAATGGTGAAGGCATCACAAGAAATGGAGTGCAATTGCCTTTTGATGATGCCTCCTCTGGGAAGCGAACATGTGCTTTGTTTGCACAGATCCAGATTATCTTGAAGTCCTTAGACACACATTCTACTTTGCACTGAACTCCTAAGTTTTTGTGATTGAACATCCAGGATCATAATTGCAAACTGTTATGTTGGTCCTGAGCTCAACAACCTAACCTTGATGCCAATGTGGCTCACTAAAATTCACTTGAAACCCGAGAAAGCTTAAAAAGGAATTTCAGACACAAAAGAACAAAGTTAAGCATGGCTTCTTGGTAGCCAGCGTTCGGCTGGTGGTGTGCCATATTTCCTTTAAGAGAGGTCTTCCTGATTCAGTGGAAGCAGAAAAAAAATAAAGCCCAGCCATTTTGAAATGCCAGCTTTCTGGACCCAGAGGCCTGGCTCTTTCAGGAGACTGAACATTTGAATGGGGTTTGTGAGCAATGTGCTATGTCAACATGCACTGGCTGTGTGCCTAGAGATGGGGCATTGCATGGCTCTCCTAGGGGCCAGCAGCTCTGCCATGCTGGGCTGGGCAGGTTAAGCAGTCAGGGCCATATTACCCTTAGCAATGGCGCAGCTTAAGTTTTTTAGAAGTGCTTAGCATTTTAAGTAGTACTCTTGGACAGTAAAGAATTACAGATACACAATAGAACAGATTCAGACATAAAAGACCTCTAAATGGGTCACAGTGTTGGATAAATGTACATAGGCTTAAGAGAGAGAAGAGAAAAGAGTATAGAGAGTTATAAAAAGCAATAAATGTTTTTTTAAAAAATAAAACAAAGTTTTTAAAGTGACAGAGTACAGATAGTCATAGATTAAAAGGAGTAAAATAAATAAGCCATGTAAATATTAAAAATACACAGAGACTCTGTATTATGTATATTATTGTGTTGTCTTTAAAATTTTTGACTGTGAGGGAGCTAAGTAGAGAGAGATATTTCATTGTATGGGCTGCTAAGTTAAACCAGCATGCATATTATAAAGTTATCTTGACTTCTAAGGATATGTTGCTTTGGAAAAGAGGTTCTTCTTTTGTTTCCACAGAGGATGAGAACCTATGGATTGCCTCCAGACTAATATGGTTTGATGCACCAAGACCTCCTGAAAGGTCTCTGTGAATACACCCTTAAAAATACTTTACCTAATATACAGCATGAAGAAGTTTGGAGGAGAACTATGCCCATATTCCCAAATATTGTCTATAAATGTTTGTTTACATTTAAACGGGGACTGCTTTAGAGACTTGTATTGGTATGGATCTTGGTTTATTGATGCAAATTTAAGGTCAATTTGTTATACTGTGTATATGTATTTCTGATTTTGTTTAAGGTATTGTGTTTGTGCAGCTCATTTAGAAATGTAATGTATAATTAAGAAATATAGGTTAATAATCATACTACAAGTCAAACTTGTAGTCATGTTAATTAGGTTTTCTAGATGTACAGTGATGTATTTCAGGTGGATAGGCATTCTTCAAACCTTTCAAAGACCACAGAATATGACATTTAAAATGTTTAAGAACTTAGGACTTTTCATGACAATGAGACACATATGTTCCTGGCAGCACCAATCTACTTCAAGAGGAAGAGGCTCCTTATGGAATTGGTTAGCCATTTGGGCAAGAAACTGCTCTTGCCTGGACTATTTGATGAACTGGACATGCAGGACCAGCAGAGAACTTGCCTAAAGGTGAGACATGAAAGAATCTGCAAAGACATTCTGCAGGACAAGTTTTTTTTTTTCCTGCAGAGGAAAGTGACTGACAAACTGCCAATATAGGTGGAACTGTCTTCGAAATTTTCTACTTCATGAAAAACTCTGCCAGATACTATGGACCAGTAGCTGAAGATGGTGAATAAGTGGGAAGCTGGTTCCTACCTGCCCTCTGGACAGTGTGGGGGCAAGCAGAAGAATAAAAAATAAATATAACAAATATCTTCATAGAAGGAAAAGTGAAAAAGAATTAGAAATAGCAAAAAGAAATAACACTCATAAAAATAAGATTCATTAGAGATATTAGTAAATGAGACAATATATGAATTGAAGAACTTAATGGAGATACTGAACAGCAGGGTGTAGATCTTGGATGAGCTGGTCAGTAAGTTTGATGTCTCAAGCCCATATGTATAACTAAGGGTTGATAAAGGTTAAAAGAAGTTAAGACATATGAGATATATAAATAGAAGTCTTGATATCATAGGAATCTTAGAATGAGAAAGAATTGATAGTGAAGAAGAATTCTTTCAAGATTTTGTGACAAATTATAAAGAAATAGAAATAATGGTAGGAAATCAACGAACAGACACAGTATAGGTAAAATTAAAACCTCCAAAGAAAAGCGATTCCTGAGAGGCCAAATGACACCGTGGGAACAAGGATAACTTATTATCACACTACTCAGAAGCAGCCCCCAGTGCTAGGATTCAGGGCAGATAGACACTCACAGCACAAGAACAAGGCTCCTGGGATTTTATACCCAGATCAATTATCATTGAGCTGCAAGGGGCAAAATGATGATCTTCTTTTGTGTGCAAAGCCTCAGAATGGTTATGTAAAAATATGCTCAAAGTGCTATTGGAGGCCTAGCAGCATTCTAAAGGGATTGTACAATATGAGGTGTAAATTCAGTGTCCACCTTGGAAAACAGAAACCGATTTTGGTCATTCAACCTTAAGGGACTTGATGCAGGGATAGGATTATAAAGATGTTTGGAGCTTTATGCTTAAAGTTTATGTTTTTAAACACAAAGCAAAGAAAACCAGCCCACAAAACACAATCCCAGAGAACTTAGACAACAATGAGGACACGAAGAAAGACTTACATAGATCTAATCTACACGGGAAGTAGAAAAAGACATGATCTCCTGAGTAAATTGGGAGCATGGGAACCTTGGGGGAGGGTTGAAGTGAGGAGGGGAGAGGCAGGGAGGGGAGCAGAGAAAAATGTAGAGCTCAATAAAAATCAATAAAAAATTAAACAAATAAAAAGATGTTTGGAACAACAAAAAGGAGAGTGGTCCACCCAGATTTAGGGAGCTGCTCAGACAAATGTCTGGATCCTATGCATCTCTGCTGCAGTCACGGCTGGTGGCATAAAACTTAGGATGCTGGGACCATAAGGCTCTTGTCGTCCATGCCATTAGAGTGATGGGGCTGCTCCATATGCAGGGACCGCTGGTGCTGCTAGGACTTAGGCACTGGCATCTAAGTTCTAATTAAGTTCTGCTCATGGGGGGGGAACCTGTACCTGATTAGCAGGTCGAAAGAAGACTGGGCTATTTGGGCAGCTACCATGCTGTTTTATAGATAGGTTGCAAATGAATATCTGGTCTCAGAAAGTAAGGTTATTCCAATAAACTAGCAAAATGAGTTCCTGTCTAAATAATGGGAAAGAGAAAGGGAGAACAAAGGCACATCTCTTACAAGCTAGAGCAAAAAGGAATGAAACTGGTGCGCACACATATAGTTGTGTATACCTGTGTGTGCACACGGAAGACAGAGGTCAATGCTGTGTGTCTTTCTCAGTTGTCCCCCACCTCCAAACTAATTATTATTCTTATTTACTTATTTATCTATTTATTTTCAAATACACATGTGGAAGTCAGAGGACAAATAGTGGGCATCAGTTCTCTCATGCAATGTGGGTGGTGGGGATTGAACTCAGGTTGTCAGGCTTGGTGGCAAGCCCCTTTACCAGTTGAGCCATTTTGTAGACCTTTACCTTGTGAACCTATGTGTCATGAATTAGGCAAGGCTGGCTTACTAATGAGCTGCATGCATCCCGTTTCTTCCTCTCTCCCCCACTCCAGTGCACTGTTTACAGACACACAGCAAACCCGGGTTTTATGTAGGAGCTAGATGATAACTTTTAACAATAGCATGATAGCTTAAATGGTAGCTTCCCAGTAGATATGTCTAAGTTCCAAAGTTTGTGAATTGTAACAGGCTTTCTTTCTGGGGGCCACCAACCAGCTCCCAAGTCATGACATGGAGACTTGTTATTAGTTATGAGTGCTCAGTCTTAGCTTAGGTTTGTTCCTTGTTGGCTCTTTTAACTTAAACTCTTTCTCTTCATCTGTAGTTTGTCTCAGGGATTTTTACCCCCCCTCCTCCATTCTCTCTGTCTCTCTTATTTTTCTGCCTCCCATGTCTGTCAGTCTGACATAACTAATAACAAGTCTCCACGTCATGACTTGGGAGCTGGGTGCCTCTCTTTCTTTCCCCCTTATTATATCCTCTTCCTCCTGTCTTGAGCCTAGATTTTTCCTTCTACTTATTGTCTCTGTCCACAAGCCCAGCCTATCCCTCTCCTGACCTAGCTATTGGCTGTTCAGCTTTTTATTAGATCAATCAAGTGCCATCCCCGAACAGTGAATGAATCTTTTTTTTTTTTAAAGATCTTTGCAGATGTAACTAAGTAAGAACCACAGATAAGATCATTCTGGGTGGCCTATGTGTCTTTGTAAATGGCACATGGTAGAGACAGGATGATCATGTGAACCAGGGCCAGCAGAAGGAGTCATACAGCACCAAGTTGAGGAACCTAGAGCCACCAGAAGGTGGAAGAGGTATGGGATGGAGCCTCCTCTAGGAACTCTGAAGGAAGTGTCACTATTTTAGCTGTCTGTCTATCTATCTGTCTGTCTGTCTATCTGTCTATCTGTCTATCTATCTATCTATCTATCTATCTATCTATCTATCTATCTATCTATCTATCTATCTATATCTATCTATCCATCCATCTATCCACATCATCACCATTATTATTATTATCATTATTTTATTGCCTTGGGGTTTCTATTGCTGTGAAGAGACACCATGACCGTGGAGAGTCTTATAGAGAAAAGCATTTTATCGGGGCTGTCCTACAGTTTCAAAGGTTTAGTCCATTATTGTCATGGTGGGACATGGCAGCGTATAGGCAGACATGGTGCTGGAGAAGGAGCTGAGAGTTCTCTACATCTCCACCCACAGGCAGCAGAAGGAGACTGTGTGCTACACTAGGTGTAATGTGAGTGGATGAGACCTCGAAGCAACCCCAAAGTGATATACTTCTCCCAACAAGGCCACACCTCCTAATAGTACCACTCCCTATGGGCCAAGCATTCAAACACGTGAGTCTATGGAGGTCATACCTATTCAAACCATCACAATTGTTATTATTTAGTATCTGTATTATTAACTTTTTTGTTGCTGTAAAAACATCCTGAAAGAAACAACCTTCCTTTGTTTTTCGGTTTAGAAGACTACAGGCCATCCTGGTAGGGGAGGCGGCAGAGGGCAGCTTGCAGCCATGGGAGCGCGAGGCAGCTCTTAAACCATCTATTGCTAGGAAGCAGAGGGTGCTAGAGCTTACAACCCATAAGGCTCACCTGCAGACACCCACTGCCTCTGAGTGTGCCCTACCTCCTAAAGGCCAGCAACTTCCTCAAACAGTACCTCCAACGGTGTTCAGACTCCTAAGCCTGCGGGCACACTCGTACCGCAACTGCACACAAAAAAGGGCTTCGTTACCACGTCTTCATGCAGCCGGATCATTGCGTTTTCCTCTCCATTGCTCTCCCGTTCCTCTTCACCCACACTGGCATCTTAGTTTGGGGCTTTTGCCCTCCAGAGCAAAACATATCCAAGAGATTATATTGGCAGACATTAATACTGGTGGCGGTGGCCAAGGCAGGTTCTAGAATTGGTCCAGATGAGCAGGGAAAAGGGAGCACATTCAACACAGCAAAACAAACACGAGACGGATTTCAGACGAACCCATTTGCCATGCCTGAGGTATATGACTGACTCTTGCAATTGGGATTGGAAAGAAATGGACGCTCCTGTTCAACTTACCACTCCCTTTGATTTCTGGGAAAATGACATATTCTCCATCTTTACCAGCAGAGGCTGTACTTTAAAGAATTATCTGTTTAGGAAGTTTAATGTTCTGATCATTGTTAAAATCATAATTTTGTAATTGGTGGAGCTATCTATATTACATAATATATATCAGATATTAATAATAAACTGCAATTCTATATTATATAATTAGTATTAGCTATAAATGCATACCTTTAACTCTGTTGTGTTTAAGGTATTGTTTTTAAATCTATATATGTCTGAGATATTTAGTAGAGTATGTCACAGAATATTCTTATTGCTCTTTTTTTTTTTTTTGAGACAGGGTTTCGCTGTGTAACAGTCCTGGCTGTCTCAAACTAGCTCTGTATACCAGTATACCAGGCTGGCCTTGAACTCACAGAGATCCACCTGCCTTTAAATGCATGCACCACCACCACCTGACCATCCCAGAATATTTGTATTTGTTTACTTGTGCTATAAGCAAAGTGCAGGCAAAGGCCTGCCTTCTACATACATTTACATATTTGTGTGGACAATGCGAACGTTGTTGTGGGGAAAAAAGACAGGTTCATTTTGAATGGAAATCTTCCCAAGTAAAATGTCTGCACCAAGCGTTGGCTCTAAGGAACAGCTGGCATCTTTGGTGCAAACACCCTGAGTTTATGTCATTCCTCTCTCATGTTTTCATCAGGAGAGGCTCTTGAGAAATGCCATTGCGTCTGGAAGAGAGCGCCTAGGCAGACGACAGCTGTGGCTCACAGTCTTCAGTCCAGCATCAGACACGATTCAGTGTGGGTTCCCTAGGACAGAGACCTTCAGAGGCCTTCATCGGCTTGCTGTTGTTTCCTGCAATTTTTGTTTGAGCTCAGCAATTGGCCTCCTTGATGGCTTCTGAATTAGCTTCCTGTGGCTGCCGCAACAAGTTCTTGCCACATTAGTGGCGGAAACAACGACAATTAATCCTGTTACTCTTCTGGAGGTCAGCACTGATGAGATTAGTTTCACAGGGTGAAAGCTAACATTTCCTCAGGGCTGGTTCCTTCTGGGGACTCCAAGGGGACAATCTGCCCTCTTGCCCCTTCTCAGCTGCTAGCAACTGCTTGTGTATCTTGTCTTGTGACTCCGCTCTCCCGTCCTCAAAGTGCATCACTGCAGCGTCTGCATCCCTCACCACGACTCCACCAGGGCCTGTGTCTTCTGCTCCCCCATCCAGCCCTTGCAACGACACCGGGCTCACCCACACAACCCAGCATCAATAACCCCTGGCTTACCTTCTTCATTTGATCATATTCGCAAAGTCCCTTTTGCAATACAAGGTAACACTGCAAGTTCCAGGAACATGGATGTGGGTGTGTTTGGGGACCCATGATTCAGCTTGTCACAGTTGCTAACCACAGCAAGAAATACATTTTGATGAGGTCTAGGTTTGCTGTTTTGCAAGAAGTATTCTTCTTGCAAACCACAGTCTTTCTTTGGGACTTGTCATGTTTGCCCACATTAGTCCTTTCTTGGGTTCTTTTTCTACCCTTCACATAAAGTCCACAGTTGACTAGTCTTGGCATCCAGTCCTGACAGGTTATAATGGGTGTCTTCCCATTAACAGCCAAAGGGGGAAGTATATTTCTGATGGACTGACTCTCAGAGTCCCAAGGATGCATTATGGGTAACACATCCCTGGGTGTAGGCACAACTTGTTGTTCAGCCTAAGTTCCTCCTGCACACTGTTGGGCACATAGCTCTCCCTTGAGGACAGTGGCGTACCAGACTGTGTCTACCACGTGCCTCCTCATTGGCTTTCTCTCTTCAAGTCCCACTTTTCCCCTAAGGCCAAATTCCAACAATGTGACAACTTACAATCACATTGTGAATGCCCTGTTAGGCAATATCTTTAAACAGGTTTTTTTTTTTGTTTTTTTTTTTAAAACATTTTGTAGATTGTTTTGGAATGTTAAAGGCAGCTCCCCCCCCCACCCCCAGGGTCTACAGAAATTAGAGACCATGAGAGCCTAACGTGGTATTCTCCCAGAGCATCTCCTTTAGGATCTGTCATTTACTCTGTGTCATTTAATTTTTTTTGCCATGAAATAAATGAGCCATAACTATGATAGCTGAAAATAGCAAACTTTGTTTTATTGCCCCTGTGGATTAGCCATCTACTTGTGTGCAATGGTTTAGCAGAATGCCTCTGACTGTAACCTTCTACAAACCTGTAATCAAGATGCTACCCAGGGTGGGGATCATCTCACTGCTGAACCAGAGGAGGAACTGCTCCATGCTCACCCATGAGTCTGTTAGGAGACAGCCTCACGGCTGGAAAAAAGCCCGTCTTTGGATCTGTGGGCTTCTCTATAAAACTTCACTATGCGACAGCAGCCAGTTTCCCCAGAGTGAGAGGGGGTGGGGAAGACACATACCGAGAGTCAGAGAGTGGTTTTTGTTTTTGTTTTGTTCCGTTTTTTAAATAAACTTGATGCACTCAAGAGTCATCTGAGAGGATGGAACCACAATTAAGAAAATGTCCCCATGGGCCTGTAGGGTAGAAAATGTCCCCATGGGCCTGTAGGGCAGCCTGTAGGGAGTTTCTCAATGATTGGTGTGGAAGGGCCCGGCCCACTGGGATTGGTGCTACCCCTGGGCAGGTGGTCCTGGGGAGTATATGAAAACAATCTGAGCAAACCATGAGGAACAGCCAGTAAGCAGCATTCCTCCATGGCTTCTGCTTCAGTTCCTGCCCTGACTTCCCTCAGCAGTGGGGAATGGAGATTTGGGGGCTGTGAGTGAAATAACCCTTTCCTTCCCGTGTTGCTTTTGATCCTTCTGTTTCATCACAGCAGCAGAAGCCTGAAGACACAGAGGAAGTATGATATTTTATAACCCAGTCTTGGAAATGCTAACCCATCACTCTGCCTATTTCATCTCTTAGAATCTAGACACTAAATTCAGCCCATACTCAAGGGCGGTGAGGGTGGGATTACCGGAGGATGGGATCGTTGCAGGCCGTATTAACAGCCGTCTGGGACACCTTGAGAAGAGGTTTGCATCTAAGTACTGTAGATCAGGAGGGAATAGAGGGACGGGAGCTGAGAGGCCATAGCATCCTCTGAAGAAAAAGAGTGTTCTTAGGATTGCATATTTACTATTCCCCCTGTTTGGACCACTTCCTTTTTGTTGGGCTCCTTGCTATGTTCTATTCCTATAAAAAAAATGTGATGCTTTTGTCTTGGCAGACAATTACTACAGAAACTCCCAGACTGTAGTATCTGTTTCACCTTCTCTGTTCAAATCTGTTTGCCTGTGTAAACTTGGTTGTTGATGCTTTGGGTTGTGTGCGCGTGCGTGTACAGCTGGGATGTGTGCAGAATTCTTGTAGAGAATGTGGGGAACCTTGTATTTGGACTTCGACTCAGGTCCCTCTTCCCTTACGAGCAGCACAGGTGTTACTCATGTCTTTGCCCATTGGAATTTGTCTACACAGAAAGTGCCATTTTATGAAAATGACCAACCTGCAAGGAAAACCCAAATTTAATTATCCGAACAAACAACAAATCTCACTGATAAATTCAGTCACAAACTTAATTAAATGAGTCCAACCAACCAATCAATAAAACCAATAGAACTAACAAGTTAACCAATTAACTAACCCAAAACAAGCACCTAAACATACAACTAAACAAACCAATTCATTATCAATCCAACCCAACAAATCTAACCAACCAACCAAAACCAACTGATCACCCAGTCCAAACCAGCCAATGAGACTAACCAATCAACCAATTAAACTAATCCAGCTAACCAAAGCAAGCAAGCAACCAAACCAACCAGACCAACAAGCCAATCTAAGCTAATATAAACAACCAACTAACCAACTAAACCAGCCTGACCAACTAAATCAATCCAGCCAACAAATTAACCAAACAAATTAACCAACCAATAGACTAAACTGAATCAACCAATTAACTAAATTAATTCAACAAACAAAACCCTTAAACCAACCAAGCCAAGGAGAATTCATTTCCATGCTAACAATATTTTAGATTCCAAATTTCATCTTTCTGAAGGATTTTGTCTAGACTTTTCAGGAATCATCAGTATGTAACTGGCTGGGCAGAGATAAAAGTATTTGAAAAAAAAGTTTGTCTCTCAAACTATGGAAAAAATGAACTACGACCATGGGAAAGGGTTGAAAGGGAGGGGGAGAGGCAAGGAGGGGAGCAGAGAAAAATGTAGAGCTCAATAAAAATCAAGAAATAAAATAAAATAAAGATTACAGTAGCATTAAAAAAAAAGAACCAAAGAAATAGGAATTTCCCTATGTATCTCATGCTGGAGAAGGAAACATGCAGGGTGGAGGGGCCTCCTGTGGTTCCATGCAGCCCTAACAACTTGTCGGATTGTCGGACCACTTTGTGGGACGGGAACTGAAGCCCAGAAGATGGGCCAGTGGTGGGTGGGGCCACACTTTGGCCAGAACTGCTTAGATGGGCATACCCCTGATCCTCTATTTAAATTCTGATATCACTTCAGGACCCACAGTAGGGACTTTGGACGTGGGTTCTCTAGATCCCTATCCCAAATGTGACCTCATTGAATAAATCTCCCATTTCTTCTTGCCACGTTTCACTGGGTTCTTGAAATTGCCTTATTGAGGATAGACACTGGAACTGACTTAGGACACAGATCTCCAGGTTTGGCAAATGTAGGCAACTTGGCACCTGAGAAGCGGAACTGCATGTTACGTTAAGTGCGTTGTTTGAGAATACATTAGAGCAGGTGAGAAGGGGAAGAAAACACCCATGATTCACTGATTCGGAGCCGCTTATTTAGTTCTGTAAAGGAATGCAAGGGTTCTAAAATTCTTCCTCTCCCATATCTCTCCCCCAGTCAAAAGGACATGGACAATAAAGCTTGGTGGATCGTGCTTAGCTTCTGGGTCTTCCAGACACTAGCAGAATGCTCATATGCCTAGTTTCCTTGCACAAGAAAATCAAGTCATGATACCTAACTCTCTGGGTGGTGCTGCTGTTGACTCAAACAGCTTAGGCAAGATGGCTGCAGTACACACATTGCGTGTGGGAGGCCTACCATGGACCCCAGCGCCTTTCTCTCCCCAATTCTCTGTCATCTAGTTGACCAGAAAGTATATAGCACAGACATATTTGGACATTTGCTACACAGTTACCCAGAGCATCCCAGCGTGCCCGCAGAGAAAACAGCTCAGTGAGAATGGCTTCTTTGTGAGGGGGAGTGTTGGTGTGCGCAGGGCTGGCTCTCTGCCTGGATTCAAGGGTCAGCGGGGCTGCCGCCAGTCGTCTGCGGGGTTAGCCAGGGAAATCAACTCCTAGCCCTCCTGGCACCTACCGCTGGACTTGGGTAAACATAATTACAGGCTTGAAAAAGAGAAGAGGAAAAGCAAGCAAGAGCCTCATTCACCATGTAAACAGGATGTCTACTGAATGGCAGCATAGAGATGTTTATATTCTCTTCCGGGGGACAATTGACAAAAGGCCTCTGGGAGCCTTTATTGCTGCCTGCAGTCATGGCTGCCAAGAGAGGGGGTGATTGTGATTGGGTTTGTCTTGGCTTTGCACGCGTGTGGTGAGTGCGAGGCCGCAGCTGAGAGCTCTAGGGTGCGTTGGACAGAGCTAGACTGCAGTCCTCTGAGATTGCAGAAGACCTGCCCGTGAGTACCAATAAGGCCATTCTGTTGTCCCTATAGTTTACTGTGTGCCCTACCGACCTATGACCGCTCACTCAGAGGAAGGCAGCGGTTAAATACCTCTATCACTTACCTCATGCGCCCTCCTTGATAGCAGCACAATTTTATCACCCTCGTTGGTCAGGAGGTTTGGTGCTAAGAAGCCGCGGGATTTGAAGTTATATCAGAAACTGCAGACCTGAGCTGATGAATAACCCAGGAGCATGAAGCAGTGGAAGCAGATGCTGGTCTTCACCAGAGATCCCCAGTGCACAGTCTCTGCGGAGCACTTTTGCTGCCCATTTTCCTAGACATAGCTGGCTTTGGATGCCCTTGAGAAGTCCCCTAGAGTTCTAGGTGGTGTTCTTAGTAACGCCAAGTAGGACTGTCCAAGGTTTGAAGAAATGAAGGGACGTACGTACTTACAAGAAAGGATTAGGGCATGGGCGTACCAGCTCTAGGGTAGAGCATGGCCTTTCTCTAAAGTCTCAACTTTCAGGTGAGAGGGAGCCTCAACCATCAACCTGTTTTAAAAACAGAATTGTCAAAGTAATATTTCAGTTCTAAGGTTGGCTGAAAGATCTGTCACTTGGGGAAATGAAGATGCCCTTTGTCTTGGAAGACCCAGAATCCTTGTTGCCCAAGTTTGGGAGCCACTCTACAGTGACAAAATCAATCCAGATTCAGGACAGGAGGCAAGTCTGTCGGAGGCCTGGAGTTGTGATCATCTACTCCAAGTGTGATTCTCTTCTTCAGGATGCCCAGAGCCCTCACAGATTAGAAACTTTCCTTTTGGCCCTCCTGGAGCCTGTAAGTGCCCACGCTCCCATCAGGACCACCTGTTATCTCAAAGAGATGATGGGGTGCATATGAATCTTTTCTTTTCTAAGCCAGCCTCAAACACATTGTAGATATGGTAAACAAAGGAGATCCATTTTAATTATGCTTCAGAGGCAAGGTGTGTGTGTGTGTGTGTGTGAGAGAGAGAGAGAGGGGGGGGGGTTATGTACACACATGTCCTGGAGTGTGGAGGCCAGAGGATTACTTTGGTCATGGTTCCTCAGGAAGCCATCCTTTTGTTTTCTAAGACAGGGCTTTCTCAGGCCTGGCACTCCCTGCATAGTGGGCTAGGCTGAATGGCCAGAGACCTCAGGTATTTATTTCTAGGAGACAGTCTGAGCTTGCAGACTCTGTGTCAGATATTTTTTAGAATCCACAATGCCGGATTTTATATGGCTAAAATGGAGGGGGTGTTATAGATTTTGTAATGTCTTTGTCAGGCACTGGCATCTTCTCACTAAGCTTGTTAGTATCTCTACAACTGGCTAACTACAAATGTTGACACATCTTGTGAGAGACCACAGGCGACCTTACATCATAACCAAATGAATTATGAAAAGAATTTGATTTTTCAAAGGCTTAAAAGAAATTCAGAATTAGTGGTAAGAAACGACGGACTCAGAGCATGAGTGAAGATGATCTACTGTGACCCGGTTGATTTATTGCGTCATCTAGACTTTGCGAGGAGAGTTACAAAGTCACGGATACCCTGTGCCTTCACTGCGGTTGTATTGTCAAATTTATCAAAGGCCACCCTGATCTCTCCAACAAACAAGCTCTGAAAACCTGAAACACCTTCCATGGTCTCTGCTGTCGCCCTGGCCTCTTTTCCCCAGGCTTCGAGGCTGATACCCTGGTGGCTCCCATGGTCTCGGCTGTCACACTGGCCTCTTTTCCCCAGGCTTCGAGGCTGATACCCTGGTGGCTCCCATGGTCTCGGCTGTCACACTGGCCTCTTTTCCCCAGGCTTTGAGGCTGGTACCCTGGTGGCTTCACTCCACTGCCTGACTTCCTCAGAACTGTAACATGAACAAGGGAACAGGATTTACCAGAGTCCCATGAAAACTTGTGAACTGAAGCCAGACTTGATTTTATTCGACACACTAAACAAATGATGCTCACAAGCTGGTCCACGGCCCTGGAGGCATCAACATCAACATCATTGGCTGGATGGAAAAGCGGGAGGGAGGGATATACAGAGGCTGGTCAAAATCACCACACATCCCTCCTTCCCACATGGAGTGCGTCCCAGTCTTGTTCCCAGCCCAGGGCATCTGTTCTTTCTGGTTTTCTTCTTGGGACACATTGCCTGAGACTTCTGATAAACCAGTTCCATGTCAATTAAAAAGCCCCTCGAAAAGAGTCAGGCATGGCTAATCCAACCATCTAATGAATGACCTTAGCTCATCTTAAAGGGCTTCTCTGAATCAAGCTTCCCCTGTCTGTTTATTTCTCTGGTTTTTTGCTTTTTTCTGTAACAGATAAAAGACATGTCTGACTTGCTGACTCCCCAGAGAAGGATCTGGAACAATAAATGACAGCAAACAGTATTCTGGATTGCAAGAACTTTGCTGTTCTTTACAGTGCCTAACTCCCTTCCACCTCAGTGTCGTGGTGTTCTGTGATAGTAGCTCTGAAGGGAAACACTGGAAACGAGGGAAACACGGCAGAGCCTGAAGCAGGGTAGAATTATTACATTAGCGCCACACGCGGATCCCGCCTGTCTTGTGACAGCAAGAATAGCACATTTTCCCCACCAGATAGAAACCCAGAACAGTGACAAGACCCAAAAAGTTTCAGCTTGTCGAGGGCCTGCCCCTGCGATGTTCGGATAGACCCTTCTCTCTTGTGTCACATGAGGCCTTCCTGCACAAGCCTAGGGATCTAGTCCTAGCAGAATTTGCTCTTTCAGTTAACAGTTTCTGTCCCATTGTTCTATGCTTGCCAGACAGAAGCCACTCAGCACATGTATGAACTACTAGCTATAAACGCTACTAATCTAGAAGGATTCTTTTTCACTAAGCCATTTAAAAAAAATACAATGGAAGCCTTAAATGTTTTTATTCTTTAAAATGTTGTACATTTATAAGATGAATTTTGATCATACCATATGCTGTTACCTCCCTCTACTCACCCTGGTGCCCCAGCTCCATCTCCTTCCCAGCTTTGCATCTTCCACTTCTTGATTAACTCATTAATAATACCCTAGGTCTGATTAGTGCTGCACACACGGGAGCCTAGCCACTGGAGCATGGGAACTTACCATCAGTCACATCCCTAGGGGACAGTGACTCTTCTTCCATCCACCTCCCTCAAGAACCCTCCCGCTAGAAAAAACAATTCACCATGAAAGAACATTCATCCACAATATAGCATAGGTGGGCTTTTCTCACTGATGAGGTTGGGGTGCAGGGTATTGACCAGGGCATGTCTGGGTAAGATGTGTCAATACAAGGACACAGGATCGTCTGAGAAGTGGTACAACATTAGAAGGGGTGGAGGAACGATGAAGGGTCAACCACTACAACTTTGCTCATGGTCAACATGGTGCTGATGCTGCTCCTGAGAGGACGGTGCCTTCAGATTAGGTCTAGTGAAGGCAAGAAATGCCAGATCCTCCAGGACAAACCCCAGCATAGTGTTGTCATGAAACAAAACGAGCGGCGATACCCAAGTGACGATTAAGAGTTTTCCCGGGAGTCCAAGAGTCGGGAATGGAAATGAGGGCAGGATAGGTATGAAAAACTGATAACTAAGCAACTGTTTAAAGAGTAGTAGGGTCCCACAATGAGGTAAAAATTATTTAGAGGATCATCTTGCATTTGTAAAATAGTAGTACTCACGAGTATTTTTTTGGTCTTCTCTGTAGAACGTTGCTTAACCTTCTTAAGACGTAATAGTACCACAGAAGCAGGTCCACCGAAGGCTCTAGAACAAAACTTCTCAGTTAAGCTTTGCTGAGCCCAGAGCACTTGATTGTCATTTCTATCTCTTTGTTACTCAGTTTCCTTTTTCCGCCTTTTACGTTGCCATCGCTTTGGTGTTTTGATTCGTGCGTCTCAAGAGAAGAAAGGATTTGTTGTTGTACAATATTTCTAGTAGATAGAAATACTTGGGCTTCTGTTTCCTGGTGTCTTTGCCATAAAATGCAACTGACTTTTACACCTCTGGGCTTGTGATAAGGTACTGTGTATGATTATTTTGATCGTATCTAGCATTTGCGTTCTGTATTAAAAAGAATCCCAATGCGAGGCCGACAAGATGGCTCCGCTGTCTAAGGAACTTGCCACCATGACTGATGACGTGAGTTTGATCCTCAGGATCCAAGTGGTGGAAAGAGAAAGCAGACTCCTGCCAGTAGTTCTCTGACCACACATGCCGTGGAATGTGTCTGCACACTGAGGAAAGTAAGTGTGCTTTTACCAATCCAATTTCCAAATCCCTGTGCTGATTCCCTTACTGGTACACATTGAATAGATTTTCAATTTCATCGTCCCCACCCCAGTTCAGCTGTAGTGGGGGGGGGACCCTTCTATTGCATCCGGCTCAATAACTAAGAGGGGTATGCACCGCAGACATGAGGGTGTTAAGATCTGAGGGGCTTCAGGAATGCGTGGGGTGTCGGCTCTCATCTGCTTCTTCACCAGTACACATCCTATTTTGTCTGGAAGACACGGAGTGGGTAAGGCTGTGGCTTCTCCTCAGCCCTAGCCAAATGTTCTTCATAATTGCAGCTTGTGAGAGAGAAGTGTGCAGGGCTGCGGTGAGGCGACAGTCGTGACGGGGAATCTTTTTCCTCTGCTCCCATAATTTTGGATGAGTAGATTCTCATTTGGGCGACTATGGAGGTGACCTTATTTGGAGGCTTGGGGGACCACAGAGACCGTGCAGGCATCTTCTGGCTCCATGGTTTTAGACAGATTTTTGTCTGATTCTGTCTTCCTTTCTGGTGATGTTACAGCCCACTTCCCAGCACTGCAGTAATATTTTGCTTCTGGGAATAACTCCTTATAGACTGACTTCTTGTAAGTTTTTTTTTTAATTGAAATTATCAGCACAGTCACTTAAAAAAAATAAGTGTCTCCATAGACACTCCTCACATATACACACATATACATATACATGAACCTTAGCAAAGAGATCTATTTACCCACCAAAAAATATTCTTTCCTTTTCCATGGAGGCTCATGACGACTTGCAGTGTTGAGAGGCAATTCACCACAGAGAAACCACCAAGACTGAGGCTACATTGCTTGGCTCCTCTGCCCCTTGTGTGGCCATGTTACTGCCTCTTGGTGTTGGAAGTGAGTCAGTGTGTCCCATTTGTGGGCTGGAGTTCTGAGAAGCAGATGTGTGCTTTCCCTGGTGTATTTCCCTCTGGGATTCTAATAGATGCTGAGTGCCCTTCAGCACTCCAAGGGAGGGTAGAACCTCAAGATCTAAGTAGCCTGTTTCCCTGAGTCACTGCATGGAGGAAAACCTCTTGGCAACCAGGGCTGCCTACACAGAATTGTCCCATAGTAAAAGAATACCCAAAAAACCTGCATTGTGCAAAGCTACCAAGATTTGGGGGCTTAATCTAACTAGAGGGACAGAAAAGATTTTTTTTTCAAAACAGGACGGATAAGAAGGGATGGGGAGATGCTCAGCTGGCGAACTATTTGCTGTCCAAGCAAGAGTTTTAACCCCAGAACGTACACTAAAAGCTGGGAGTGCTGGTGTAGGCTTGCAAACCCAGTGCTGGAGAGAGAGGTGCCTGGAACTTCCTTGCTGCTTCCAGGCCAGTGAGAGGTTCTGTCTCAAAATAAGGTGGACAGATCCTAAGGAGCAATACCCAGTGTTGTCATCTGTCCTTCATATACCTATAAACATGTGTCTCCCCCCAAACCACTCAGATAACAAGTATTTTAGGTTTTTCAGGAGAGTATTCCCTCTCTCCCTCCTCTCCCTCCGTGCTCCGCGCTCTTCTCCATACCTATAGTATCTTAAAAATATGACAACCACTCTTGGTTAATAAATTGTATATATCAACTAAAATGCAGGCTTAATGCACACAAACTTTTAATATAAAGCAATAAAAATAACAATAATCACACAGCAAAAGCCTTACAAATGTTTTATGAATTATCTCTACTATTAACCAGCCTTCTTTGAAGACCAGGGAAAAAGCATCCAGTCTTCCTGGGCAACCATCCCACCATGGATAGATCTGCACTATGGTCCCGAAGTTTCCTCATGTCCACACTGTCCTGATTTGCCTTCTCAAGGGTCAGAATGGCTTAAAACTGGAAGCTGAGGCAGTGTTAGAAACTTAGACTCTACAGCAGTTGTTCTCAACCTGTGGGTCTTGACCCCTTTAAGGGTGCACAGGGGTCACCTAAGAAAGACCATCAGAAATACCAGACATTTACATTAAGATTCATAACAGTAGTTAAATTCCAGTTATGGAGTAGCAACAGAAATAACTTTATGGTTGGGGTCAGCACCACATGAGGAACTGTGTTAAAGGGTCGTAGCGCTAGGAAGGTGCAGAACTGCTATCCCACGGCCTGAGCTGGAGGAGCTCAGGGTCTTGTTGTGTTACTGTTTTTCTCTCTTAACTCTTGATTGGTTGTCCTCAGCTTGCTTACAGTTGTTGCACCCGACTCAGTCTTAGAACCATCTAGAGTCAACCTACAGAAGATGAAATGAGCTCACAGGCTGGGAAGAGCTACTTGGTAAGATCCCAAGTTGACACCCACATTTCCAGGCCCGCCACCTTCTCGTGGTTACCAAGACACTGAGGATGAAAATTGCTGCCTTTGGGGCTGACATGTTCTGTTCCACCCAGGCCCTTGTCTCAGTCGGTGCAGCACCCAAAGCCACTCAAAACTTCTCAGGACTTCACTGTGCAATAATAGGATGAGTAAATGATGGGCACTTCCGGAGCAGCTGCTTGGGAAATTTGGAAATTTATGATATTGGGGAAACTTTATAAAGGACCATCAAGTGGGAAGAAAAAATTTTTAAATTAGAAAGAGATTAAATATAGCCTTAGCTTGTCTAAAACCAGAGCCCTGAAGGAAACACACAAAATGTTAAAAATTAGTATGCCTGGGTGGTGGATTATGAGTGACTAAAAAAGCCTCTACGCATTTTGTAAAGATGTACAAATGACCCTATGTTGTAGTGAAAATTCTAATTTGTCTTAATAAAAACCCAGAGTCAGATATCAGGGTAAATGCTGAAAGATCGGAGAAGGAGCAGCCACGCTAGAAACCCTTAACCTCTACCGAATCCTCAGATCAAAGGAGCATGATCCTCTCCCCAAAAATCCCCAGACTGAATCCTCACACTGAAAGCTCTGAGCTCCTGTCTCCTCCTGCCTTATATTCCTTGCCCCGTCCAGCCATATCACTCCTGTCTCCACCTCCCTAGTGCTGAGATTAAAGGCCTGTGACTCCCAAGTACTGGGATTAAAGGTGTGAGCCACCACTGCCTGGCTCTCTTTCTCTTTTAGACTAGACCGATCTTGTGTAGCCCAGGATGGCCTTAAACTCACAGAGATTTGTCTGTCTCTGTCTCCTGAGTACTGGGATTAAAAGTGTGCGCCATCACTGCCTGGCTAACTAATAGCTAGTTCCATTCTCTGATCTTCAGGCAAGTTTTATTTGTTAGATCACAAACAATATATCACCACACTATGTCATTTTCTTTAAATGACAAAAAAAACTCCAAAACCAAAATAAACCAAATAAAAACAAACCAAAACAAAAGAATCAAAGAACATCTCTTATTGCAGGTTTTGGGAGAGCTGTACCACCCAGAGTGAGCTTCCAGGCCAAGTCCCCAGAGAAGAATTCTGGTGTGCCTGAGGAACAGGCCAGGAAGAAGACAGTCACTGGCAAATATGAGTGTAGAAATCCATTTTAGGTCAAAGAAGATGGCATCTGCACTTGAGTGGCCTCTTTCCTCGAGGCCTGCAAGTGATCAGCTCCATCCGGTCTTATCGCAAAACAAATCTTACTTCCCTGTGCCTTGCTGGTCACCACACCCTCTCTTTAGTGCTGGAAGCAAAGGAATCCAAAGGGTGTGTGTGTGTGTGTGTGTGTGTGTGTGTGTGTGTGTGTGTGTGGTGCAGAAGCACCGCGACTCCTCACATCTTCCCGCTGGAGTCAGAGCAGCTGGTCCTCATATTTTGCTTGTGGTCAGACTCCCACACCCCAACTCTTTTGTGTTTATGAGGGACTATTGTGCAGCTAGTCTTTCTGTGACTGTCCCCTACTTAGTCACCATACACACACAGGTGGGTTCTCAGTTGAAAACACCCAATGGTTCTCTCCTATACATGTGTATTCCTCTATGTGAAATGTTATTGGACATCCTACACAGCCCCAGCACTGTGTTGGCTGTGACTTGTTCTGACCCTCCAAAGCATAGTCAGGGCCTTGTCCTTCTTGATCAAGTGCTATGTTTAGAAGTGTCTTTCAGTGTCTCTGTGTTGAAGGCATAGGCCCCAGCCCATAGTGTTAATGGGAAGTGGCCCACTGGAAAGCAGTTAGTTCACTGAGGGAATGCCCTTGAAGTGGCTCCTGGAACCCAGCCCCCTTTTCTGTCTCTTAGCCATCTTGAGGTGTAGAGGTTTGTTCCATGACATGTTTTCTACCATGATCTTTTATCTTGACATCGACTCAAAACTACGGCAGCTAATGGAACAGGACTGGTGTTCGAAACCTTGAGTCTACACAAACCCTTCCTCCTTGAGTTGATTTATTGTTTGTTGTTGTTTTGTCCCAGCCACTCAAATCGGACAACCACCTCATGGCAAAAAGGAGAAATCAGGTGACTCTAGATTACCTTTAGACCTTTGTGGGGTCCTTGCGTTCATGTGCCTTACATATTGAACGCCACGTCTTCAGCTCATGGCGGAGTTTTGATAGGCTAGGGACCTGGCAAGAGGTATTTATCTGTGTGCAAATGTATAAAACCAGAGCTGCATAGTCTTTAGACACAGAAATGTGGGGGCCTTGCATGAGGTGGAACATGATACGTGACCCTTGAGCAGGACCCTGACTGTGATGGTTATTATTATTGACTTGACAGAATCTAGAATCATCTAAGAGTCAAACCTCCGGGAACATCTGTGAGGGAATTTCTAGATTGGGTGAGTTAAGATGGAAAAGCCTACCTTAAATATGGTAGCGCCATCCTATGGGTTGGGATCCTGAACTAAAGAGAAATGGAGGTCATGTGATTGGTACCTCCAGCCTTCCTCACGGTGATGTATTGTATCTTCTCAAGTTGTGAGCAAAAATAAACCCTTTCTTCTTTGAGCTCTTTTTGTCCATGGAAACAATAAGAGTAACTAATCCATGGGAAGGGGCCAAGCTGTGCAGGAAACGGCTTACCTCGCACTCAGAAGCTCTCTGTGCAGAAACGGTTTGACCCCCGTCTAGAAGTGCCTGTGCAGGAAATGGTTTGCCCCCCATCTCAGAAGCGCTGTGTTTCTCAAGTCTTACACACACAGGGGAACCAAGATTAATTTTCATCTCTTCCTTTATAGACAAATAAGATCTGGCTTTTATACTTAGGCAGTTTATAATTTTATAAGTTGTAAGGAGGGAAGAAATTAATAATTACAGAATAACCATTTTCCTTGATAGATTAATTACAATACTGTGATCCAGAAAGTTTAATGTACCCAAGACCACACAGCCTTTGAGAGAATAGTTACTTAATTATTTTAAAAATTAGAGCCGGATTCTTTGCCGCCAAGCAGATCTCCCCAAAAGGCAGTTTTGTTCTGAGGCCTTACAAGTTTCCACCTGGGTTTCATTCTGTCCTTGTAAATCTTTTGGGTCAAATTACTCCATGTTTGGATTCAGACTACCTACCGCAAAGCCTAGCACATCATACACTCAATAAATGATTATTAATACCCAAAGCACAAAAGCTTAATTACACACCAGCACTCTATGTGAACAGGAATGTGCCTGTTGACTGCATTCCCCTTTTATGAGGACAGTACAGTCACCAATTAACGGCACTTACCAGACTGCTCATCTCAGTGAGCAGCCACTACAGCCTGCCGTTCACTGTCCAAACGTTCTGAAGTCATCCTCACCACCTTCCTTTCCTGTGCCTTATCCCCAATATGCCATCCAGTGTCATCCAGTGTCATCCAGTGTCATCCAGTGCCATCCAGTGCCATCCAGTGTCATCCAGTGTCATCCAATGTCATTTCATCCAGTGCCATCCAGTGTCATCCAGTGCCATCCAGTGCCATCCAGTGTCATCCAGTGTCATCCAGTGCCATCCAGTGCCATCCAGTGCCATCCAGTGTCATCCAGTGTCATCCAGTGCCATCCAGTGTCATCCAGTGTCATCCAGTGTCATCCAATGTCATTTCATCCAGTGCCATCCAGTGTCACCCAGTGCCATCCAGTGCCATCCAGTGTCATCCAGTACCATCCAGTGCCACCCAGTGTCATCCAGTGTCACCCAGTGCCATCCAGTGCCATCCAGTGTCATCCAGTGTCATCCAATGTCATTTCATCCAGTGCCATCCAGTGTCACCCAGTGCCATCCAGTGCCATCCAGTGTCATCCAGTACCATCCAGTGCCACCCAGTGTCATCCAGTGTCACCCAGTGCCATCCAGTGCCATCCAGTGTCATCCAGTACCATCCAGTGCCACCCAGTGTCATCCAGTGTCATCCAGTGTCACCCAGTGTCATCCAGTGCCATCCAGTGTCATCCAGTGTCATCCAGTGTCACCCAGTGCCATCCAGTGTCATCCAGTACCATCCAGTGCCATCCAGTGTCATCCAGTACCATCCAGTGCCACCCAGTGTCATCCAGTGTCACCCAGTGCCATCCAGTGCCATCCAGTGTCATCCAGTACCATCCAGTGCCACCCAGTGTCATCCAGTGTCATCCAGTGTCACCCAGTGCCATCCAGTGCCATCCAGTGTCATCCAGTGTCATCCAGTGTCACCCAGTGCCATCCAGTGTCATCCAGTGTCACCCAGTGCCATCCAGTGCCATCCAGTGCCATCCAGTGCCATCCAGTGTCATCCAGTGTCATCCAGTGTCATCCAGTGCCATCCAGTGCCATCCAGTGTCATCCAGTGTCATCCAGTGTCACCCAGTGCCATCCAGTGCCATCCAGTGTCATCCAGTGTCATCCAGTGCCATCCAGTGTCATCCAGTACCATCCAGTGCCACCCAGTGTCATCCAGTGTCACCCAGTGCCATCCAGTGCCATCCAGTGTCATCCAGTACCATCCAGTGCCACCCAGTGTCATCCAGTGTCATCCAGTGTCACCCAGTGCCATCCAGTGCCATCCAGTGTCATCCAGTGTCATCCAGTGTCACCCAGTGCCATCCAGTGCCATCCAGTGTCATCCAGTGTCATCCAGTGTCACCCAGTGCCATCCAGTGCCATCCAGTGTCATCCAGTACCATCCAGTGTCATCCAGTGTCATCCAGTGTCACCCAGTGCCATCCAGTGCCATCCAGTGTCATCCAGTACCATCCAGTGCCACCCAGTGTCATCCAGTGTCACCCAGTGCCATCCAGTGCCATCCAGTGTCATCCAGTACCATCCAGTGCCACCCAGTGTCATCCAGTGTCATCCAGTGTCATCCAGTGTCACCCAGTGCCATCCAGTGCCATCCAGTGTCATCCAGTGTCATCCAGTGTCACCCAGTGCCATCCAGTGCCATCCAGTGTCATCCAGTACCATCCAGTGTCATCCAGTGTCATTTCATCCAGTGCCATCCAGTGTCACCCAGTGCCATCCAGTGCCATCCAGTGTCATCCAGTGCCATCCAGTGTCATCCAGTGTCACCCAGTGCCATCCAGTGCCATCCAGTGTCATCCAGTGCCATCCAGTGTCATCCAGTGTCACCCAGTGCCATCCAGTGTCATCCAGTGTCATCCAGTGCCATCCAGTGTCATCCAGTGTCATCCAGTGTCACCCAGTGCCATCCAATGCCATCCAGTGTCACCCAGTGCCATCCAGTGTCACCCAGTGCCATCCAGTGTCATCCAGTGTCACCCAGTGCCATCCAGTGCCATCCAATGCCATCCAGTGTCACCCAGTGCCATCCAGTGTCACCCAGTGCCATCCAGTGTCATCCAGTGTCACCCAGTGCCATCCAGTGCCATCCAGTGCCATCCAGTGTCATCCAGTGCCATCCAGTGTCATCCAGTGTCATCCAGTGTCATCCAGTGCCATCCAGTGCCATCCAGTGCCATCCAGTGTCATCCAGTGCTGCTGTTTCTCACTGCTGCAGATCTGTGATATGCTCAACTCTCCCACCTTCCGTGCCTCCACCCTAGTGCAGGCCACCATACCTGGGTCATACTCATTAGGTCATAGCTCACAGGAGTCCCACTCTACCTGTTCCTCCTTCCCTGCTCTGGGGGCCTCTGCTCCCACCTCCCGATGTGTCTCGCCTTTTTTTGACTTTTTCCCCCACGTAAGCTTCAGTTCTGTTTTCCCGTTACACGTTGTACTGGCTGGTTTTGTGTGTCAAACTTGAAGCATCAGAAGAAGGAGCCTCAGTTGAGGGAATGCCTCCATGAGATTCAGGTTTAGGGCATTTTCTCATTTAGTGTTCAGTGGGGAAGGTCCCAGCCTATGGTAGGTGGTGCCATCCCTGGGCTGGTGGTCCTAGGTTCTATATGAAGGCTAAGCAAGCCAAAGGAAGCAAGCCAGTAAGCAGCACCCTTCCACGGTCTCTGCATCAGCTCCTGCCTCCGGGATCCTGTCCTGTTTGGGTTTCTGCCCTGACTTCATTCAGTGATGAGCAGCAATGCTGAAGTGTAAGCCAAATAAACCTTCTTCTCCAACTTGCTTTTTGATCTTGGTGTTTCTTCGCAGCAGTAGAAACCCTGACTAAGACACATGCTGAATTTGTCCAGATCTTTTGAAACATAATCCTTCCTTTGTGTTAGAGTTGTATCTAATCAGTTGGTTGTCAACACTACACGTAAGAACTCTCAGGATGAGAGAGAAAGAGCCACCTTTGGCCTAGCTTTCATCTCTAAAATTTCTGCCTTGGATTGTAGGGACTGTTCGGTATCACATATAATTTTTAATCAGTTCACAAAACCTGACCCATTTAATGTAGTATCTTGCTGAATTTGGACATGTGCATGCCTAGGAAACCAAGACAGCAAAGCCCAACTATCACCTCCAAAAGTTTCTCAAACTTCTGTGGGTTTTTTTAAGCACTTGACATGAATTTAGTTTTCTTAAGAATTTATTTATTTTTTGATGGGTTCTCCTGAAGCCCAGGCTTCAAACTCACTGTGTATTGGATGAACTCCTTATCCGACTGTCTGCATTTCCCAAGGACTGGGATGCTGGCATGCACTGATACATTGTTTTCTGGGGTGTTTGGGTCAAATCTAGGTTCTCATGCATGCTAACTAGTGCTCTACCAGCAGAGCGCCATCGCTAGCTCCGTGATTGACATATAAATGCTGCATTCCAACTTGGGCATAAGGTTGTTCTTTTAAAGAGAATTTCACAGGGAAATCTACTGTCCAGCCAGAACCGAGAATCCTGTAGAAACCCTAATAAAATAATCTCCTGAAACATGCACAGGTAACCCTGCTTTGGGCTCTGGGGAGACTTCATATGTCCTTTTTATGGGTGCTTAGCCGAGTGACTGGTGGACAATTACTGCTCAACACATTCTTGGCTCATGAACAAGGAAACAGGCATTAAAGGCCCATACACTGTCCTACTTTTCCTTCCCATTGCTGTGATAAAAACCACGACCAAAAGCAACTTGGGGAGAAAGGGGTTTATATCAGAGTCCATCATGGAGGGAAGTCAGAGCAGGAAGTCAACGCAGGAACCTGGAGACAGAACTGGAAAAGACACCATGGAGAAAAGCTGTTTACTGGTTTGCTGTAGCTCAACTTGGTGTTTAAGCAACCCAGGACCATGGGTGGCATCTGTATCCAGAGTGGGCTGGGTCATCCCACAGCAAGCATCGATCAAGAAAATGTCCCACTGAGTTGCCTCCCAGCATCCTAAGGGAGCTATCAATTAAGAGTCCCTCTTGCCAGAGGACTCCAGTTTGTGTCAAGCTGACAGGATCTGACCAGCACACGCAGCTTGCTGAAGATCACATAGCTAGTAAGTGACAAGAATTCTAACACATCTGTCTCCAGCACTCACAGCCATTATACTCTCTTGCTCAACCCTTGACCCAAGAAGATGAGAAGGGCCAGAACAAGATGAAGCTGGTGCCATTGAATACATCTTTGAAAATATAGCCACTTCTAAGGTTTTCTGATAAATAGATTTGAATTGATACTGGAGGTGTTTGAGGGTGCTTGGCTAGGCTGTGTCTTTTTAGGAGTAGGGTGGTTAAGTTGAAGAGGATGCTTAGTAATTTAGCTTCCCCTGGACATAACTGACATATATTACATTTTAGGGTCAACAGAAAACTTTCTGTTGAAATCATGTTTTATAGTAATTGAACCACTATTACTCTAAAACAACATAAATCTGTGTTTCTGAGATGAAAGCACAAACCACAGACCACAGGCTGACATTCACATATTAGGCTGTGGTTAGCTCCTGCTTTGAAACTTTTATCTTCATACTAGATATTTTCTGTAAAACCCTGCGTCTGGGTAGTGGGTGTGGGGCTATGAGCAAGACACAGAAGAAAAAGTTATCAAGAAATGTGAGAAGGGGATGTCATCAAGGGCAACGTTGAGGACCACTGAACTCTATGCTTAAATACTCTGGCTAAAGACTGGATATTTCTGTATTCTCTCAAATTTTTGTGCTGAAGCATTTACCTCCAGTGTGGCTGAATTTGAAAGTGGGGACATTCCAGAAAATATCCAAAGTTCACTGAGTTCACAGGGTCATGTCAGAGTCTAAAGGATTAGTGTCTGCATAAAAAGAGATGGTATTTGTCTTCTCTTCTTCCAAGTACAGATTCCAAGGAAAGGTCCTGTGAGGAGAAGATGGCTGTCTACAGGACAAGATGAGAGCCCTCGTTTGAAACCATGCAACCAACATGTTGTTCTTGCACTCCTAGGCTTCAGAGCCAGAAGGGCAATCTTGCTGCTTGGGTTTCTCCGGCTTTGTAGCAGAGGAGAGCAGGCGACAGGAAAGAGTGAGCAGGACTAGTAAGATGTCATCTGCTACCGAGACCGATGATCTGAGCTAGACTCCTGGGACCCACACTATGGAATCAGAGAGCCTTGCCCTGCAAGCTGTCCTCTGACCTCCAGACTCCTGTAGCACACACATATTCCCCCCAACTCTGCCACGGGAATAAAAGTAATGAATACATAAGTAAACAATTAAATGTAATTTTTAAAAGACTTGAACATGTGCTGTGCTAAAATCCCTATTTTCTAATACCATGTTAGAGGATTTGTTGGTTTGTCACCAGAATCTTAATTGTAGAAAAAAAACATTTAGAAACCAGTCTGAAATTTCTGTGAGCCATTTTTTTCTAGTTAAAAAGCATATGAGTGCCATCTGCCAGATAACTTATTTGAATAGAATTAATTAGAATATTACAGAAAGATGATGACTCAGCAGGCTTATGGAAAACGTGGGTGGGATTGCTCCCATGAATAGATGGATATTTGGGAGGCCAACAGGATTCTAGGAATAATTAGTTTAAAATAATTAGTGCTTTTTGTTCTTGCTTAAAGGAATGTCTATCAAACTTCTTAATTTATTTTAATTTGAATTTGCTAACCCTTCAACTTTCTTTTGTAATTATATTGTGTTTCCTTACTGTCTTGCCCAAATATGAGTTGCCAGTGTTTTATGTTTTCATGGTTAGAAATTGGTTTAAAACAATAGTTATGAACTCAATCTTTGTGGGCGTTCCTGCTTTGGAGAGAACAGAGGAGAACATAAAAGACATTTTCTCCCAAGGAAAAAAGCAAGAAAAGTTTAGAAAGAAAGTTTTCTGTGGGGCTAAGGAAAGCTATTGTTTGTACAAGAAAGCCTTGATTGACAGAAATCCAGAGAGAAAGGTGCTTTTCTCTTTTTTAAGTATTTCTTTTAGTTTTTGAGATTATAATTATATAATATTCCCCTTTCCCTTTCTCTCCTCAAACTTCCCATATGTCCCTCCTTGTTCTTTTTCAAATTCATGGCCTCTTTTTCAGTAATTATTGTCACACACACACACAGAGATGATAGATTAGGTAAATAGATAGATAGACAGATAGATAATTCCTATGTACATAAATACAATCTGCTCAGTCTATGTAATGTTATTTACATATATGCTTTCATTGCTTACCATTTGTATTGAAAACTTAGTGTGTTCTTCTTTGGGGAAGACTTTCTCTGTTCTCAGCATAGTTGCCTACAGTTCTTTGTCTAAGGTTGAGCTCTTACGGGCTTTCCCGCCTCCACTTCACTGTGTCTGCTGTTGTTGTTCTTGTTTGGCTCATGTTTAGGGAATCATATTAGTGAGATTTTATGCGTTTAGCTTCTGATATTACTAGGAGACACACCCATAGAGCCAGCTCCCTGATCCTCTGGCTCTTCCACTCTTTCCACCCATCCTTTTGCAGCGAACCCAGAGCCTTAGGCATGAGAGTCGTTTCATAGATATACCCATTGGGATTAGGCTCCACAACTCTGCATTTTGATTGGCTGTGGTTTTCTGTAATGGTTTCCATCTGTTGCAAAAAGAAGTTTCCTTGATGAGAGGGTGAAGACCACACTTACCTGTGGGTAGAAAGACAAATATTTAGAGTATAGTCAGGGATTATTATGGTTTAGTAAAGTGGTGGTTGTAGGTTTTCTTCCAAGATCCTTGACTTCACAAACCCTAGGTAGTTGGTTAGGTTTCTTGGACCAAACATAATTTCCATCTGGTTGAAGAAAGGCCTTAAGTCCAATTAGAGAGTCGCTGGTCACTGCTGAACAGTGTACGCCACTCCCAGTCACACGCTATGCTGGTCACCGTTGTAATTTATAGGTGTCGTAGTTTGGCTAGGAATGTTGACTGCTTTTCTCCTTCGGAAGCCTGCATGGCCCCATGAAATGGAGTCCTCAGTGCGGAGACTTTTAGATGGCTCAAGAGTCTTGGTGTCATCAGCAACAGTGACTTACTGTCCACCTCTGTGAGGACAACTAAGGGCAGCAACAAAGGAAATGGAAGCCGACCTTCTCCCACGTCACGACTGACATTATAAAAAGGCCACGATTGGAGAACTGAGAGCCAGACTAACTTTACATGGTTTCATCTTATAACCCAGATCCAGCTCGCTGGATTTAAGAGAAATAAAAATAATCAGAACTCGGGCATTGTTAGAGGGAGCAAAAGGTTGCCTCTACCCTCTGAGAATGACAGACAACTATCAGACTTCAGCCATCACTGCTCTTTTGTGTAAGTGGTTGAGATATGAGAAGAGTTAGGAAGCCAGTAAGAGATGGAAAAATGGAATTTAGGATCCAAAGGAAAGGCACTACTGGAAGCAGACCCGCAGACTGACTTTGAAGCAACTGCTGAGCAACTTTAGCTTTGGTTGGGAAAATGGAGAGAGGGAGTGAAAAGATAGACAGCATTCATGGAGCTGGGCCGCTGTGGAGAGGAAATCCTGTCGGAGAGGGTACTGCCTCACAGTGCTCTGTGTCACCCTGCCGGGAGAGCAGAGACAGCTCCTCTAATGTCAGAGCCGAGGGCAGCACTGAGAGCTGGGTTGTGTCACCTAGTGTGTGCCTGCTTTGTGAGACAGAGCAGAGACTCGGCTCCATCAGAGACAAGTTTAACATGGTTACTTTGAATGCTTTCTATCTAGACGATGATTGAGAAGTTAAAACAAAAGATGCTAGATATCTCAACAGTTGTTTTTTAAAGATAGGGTATTTTAGAGAGAGAGAGAAAAGAAAAAACATAAAAACAATAAACAAAGTCAAGCAACCCCCCCTACCAACAAAAAGCAAACAAAACAAAAACAAAAACCCACCAAAATAGAACATTTTTAATTGAAAAATAAAATGTTTGAATTGAAAGTCAACATGTTGGCTTAGCCTTAGATCAAATGTTACAGAAGCAAAAATCAGTTAACTTGAGTATAGACAAGTGGTGTATCTACAATTAAAAGCAGATTGTTTGGACCAGCAAGTTCTGAGCAAGAAATATTGTCAAGGGAACAAGGACATCTCATAATGGAGGAAAGGGAAATACAAGAGACCATAATCTTAAACGTTTGAATGAAATGGACAGACGCACAAATTCATAGTCATGGTGGGAGGATAATCTATTTTGTTTTTTTGTTTTTGTTTTTTGAGACAGGGTCTCTTTAAGCAGACCTGGCACTTGCTATGTAGACCAGGCTTGCCTCAAGCTCACAGGATCCACCTGCCTCTGCCTCCTGCATCATAGACTCTTCGTAAGAGGTGAGGAGACAGAAAGTTAGACAGCACCTAGGAAATACAAACTGCACTGCCATCCATAACATTAATAGGGTTTGTAAAGCAAAATACTACATCATATTTACTACCGTGTTTATTGTTGGTTTGAGTACTTGTTATTTTCAAGTATACCTAGACTGTTTGCCATGTACTACTACATGTTAAGATAGAACATGCACTAAGTCTTGGAAAAGCAATATTAAATAAAAAAAAAGACAGAATTTGTCCAGACAGTGTTCTTGGGACATAACAGTAAAACAATCAAAAGAACTCTAGAAAAGTTGTCAAGTATTTGGAAATTCAACAATGCAATTCAAGGAAGGAGATACAGAAAGAGGAGGAAAGACATGCTTTGGGGACAAGGTCTCATTATGCATCGTTAGCTGGCCTGGACCTCACGATATAAGCCAGGCTGCAGCAAACTCAGAGACATCATCTGGCCTCTTTCTCTTGAGTGCTGGGATTGAAGGTATGCCTCACCATGCCCAGTAAGATCATATTTTTAATAAATTATAATGAATCAAGTGCTCTTAGGGCTCTATAAAAGAGGTAGGCAAATTATGTAAAAAGTAGAAGGCAAGACATAATGAAAAATGGAAAGAATTGCAATTAAAAAAGATAAAGAATTATAAAAACATTGATTCAATGAAAAAACTATTGTCTATAAAGAAGTTTAAAAATAAATGTATATGAAAATATGTTTTTAAAAAGAGATAAACTTCAAATCATCAATAGCAAGATAAAAAAATGAAATGAAACATTATTAGAGACCCTATGGTTTAAAGTAGTTAATGATCTTTATAGTGGTATTATATTTGTGTTTCAATAAATAAAGCTTGCCTGAAGATCAGAGGGCAAAGCAGCCATACCAGTCATCCGTGCAGGTCAGGGACTGGTGGTACACACCTATAATCCCAGGACTCAGAAGACAGAGGCAGATGGGTCTGTGTGAGTCAAGGCCACACTGGGCTACACAAGACTGAATCTGATTAAAAGAGAAACAGAGTTCACACAAAGGTGATCCCAGCACTTGGGATCACACACCTTTAATCCCAGCAGTAGGGAGGTGGAGACAGGAGATATGGTTAGGTGGAGACAGGAATATAAGGGTAAGAGCCAGGAGCTCTGTGGAGTGTGGAGTATAGGGTGTGGGGTCTTCAGGATTTGTGGAGACAGGATCTCGCCCATTTTCTATCTGAGGTAGAGGTGGGAGCTGGTGGCTGGCTGTTTTGCTTTTCTGATCTTCAGGTTGAACCCCAGTATCTGTCTCAGGGTTTTTATTATTCATACTACAGTTATACTGACAAACAGCTTAGATGAAATTAAAACTATTTCTTTAAAAACACAATTTTTTGATAGATTGGGTATTTATATATGGTTCTACATGTGTTGCAGACATTATATTCATAATCTAAAATTCTTCAGCTAAGAAAATTCTATGCCCAGATAGTTTACCTGGTTAAATTTCCCAAATAGTTAAGAAATAACAGCAATTCCCTACAAATTTACAAACAATGGCAAAAGCTCCTGCTATTGCTGTGTCCTTCCCTTTTTTGTTTGGTTTTCAGCCTCTGTCTGAAAGCAAAAGAAACTGAATTTTCATAGCATTCTAGAAAAAGTCTGAATTCAAAGGAAAATTAGTATGTAAGTCTTACTCATGGGTGTTTGCAGAATTCTCAACACTTTCATTGCTCCTGAACTCAATCTTTTCTAACGTTTTAATTCAAAGCCAGGTGTTTGCCTTGGACTTGGGAATGTCTGTCAAAGAATGTCATCATGCCATCAAAACTTTGAGGGTCTATCGTGCCTTTTAATGACAATCAACATTTTAGTTACTTTTGGAATCCGGCATTTCTAAAAAAAAAAAAAAAATAGGTCAGCCCACGTGTTCCCAGCTCGAGTTTGGTTTCAAATGATAGACTCAGATTAAATCATGAAGTAAACAGAAACCGTCTGAGCAGCCGCAAAGGAAGAAGCCTGCTTTTCATTCTGCCCCTTTCAGAAATACAAGGAGCCCCGGTTAGATTAGACCCTTTAGATCCATTCGTTATCACGGCTATTTGATGTAGTTCCAGCTTACATCAAACACAGGAAGCATCCAAAGCCCTTTGAGCTGCAATGACCAAGGCTACCCTTTTCCAAGACTCCAGGGACCGAAGAACAGCCACAGTGAGACTTCCTCAGACTCTAAGCGCTTGCACCCTGCCTCGCGGTGAGCGACCTGGCGCTGTGGACTTTCTTCCTCCACTCTTCTCCCTCAGTGCAGGAAGCTGCGTCTATTAGATCTGGTTTCTCAGTCAAGGGCAGTTTTCTGATGCGCTGCTGACATTCCACCGTCTAGCATATAGAATACTCTACTGTAACGGAGGCGCTTTCGGATACAGCACCTTTAAGAACATAGGTCGTGCCCCGCCCCCTCCCGCGGTCCCCTCCACCAGCTGTTAGCAACTGTCCTTTGCGCAAAGTTAAATGCTGTATTCAAGTTCTTGTGACGTTTGTTGTGTTGTCTTTCTTTTCCTTCTGGTACTCGGATAATCACAAATTGACCGCTACTCTGCTGTGAGCAGGGTGCTTGGGGACTGCGCACACTAAAATGAAGATGACAGCGTTGGTAGATCTGGGGATGTGGCTCAGGAAAAGAGGGCCTCACCTGTGTGAGGCTCTGGGTATGGTTCTCAGTGGGGGGAAAAATCAAAACGATACCCAGAAGACAGAGTTCTTGCCCTCAGAGAGCGCAGCGCACATTTGAGCATGGTATGCGTGTATTAAGTGTGGGCGGTAAATGAGGTGTGTAAACAGGATTTGTCTTTATGCCTGGCAGCAATACCATATTGTCAACTTGAAATTTGTTAAGAGAGGAGATTTTAAGTGTTCCATCAAAGCACACACACGCACACACACGCATATGCACACAAGCATGCACACACACACGCACACACACTCAAACACGTACACACGCACGCATATGCACACACACACACGCATGCACACACACATACTCACACATGCACACACACGTACACACACACACTCACACACATACACACACGTACACACACACACATACATATGCACACATGCACACACACGCACACACACTCAAACACGTACACATGCACACATATGCACACACGCACACACGCATGCACACACACTCACACACACACACGTACACACACACACTCACACACATACACACACGCACACATACATATGCACACATGCACACACACGCACACACACACTCAAACACGTACACACGCACACATATGCACACACGCACACACGCATGCACATACACACTCACACACACACACGTACACACACACTCACACACACACACACACGTACACACACACTCACACACATACACACACACGCACACACGCACTCACACACATACACACACGCACACATACATATGCACAATGCACACACGCACACTCACACATATACACACACGTACACACACACTCACACACATACACACACACGTACACACACACACTCACACACATACACAAATGGTGACAGTGGATCGTGACAGGTCTGACACTTTGGCTCTGATAATCAGAAAACGGTGCATCAAATCGCACTGGGGCCTCAACTATGGCTCTAGCTTTTATTTGTCAGTCACATGTTTTAAAGTATAAAAGAGAAGAAAGATGTAGAGGAGACAGAAAGAGGAAATAAGTGTAAAGTGAGGAATGGAAAATAAAATGTCAAAGAATTGAAAATGACTGTTTTTATGACTGTTCGTGTCCCCGGAGAGCACTTCTGTCACCGAGAGCAGCATCAGAACTCTTCCGCAGTCGTCTTAAAGAACGTTCTCAGCCGTGTTTATTGAGCTGGCTCTTCCGGGAGTGGCGAGAGTGATTAGCAACGTGTGGTGAGCATCATGCGCTCCTATCCCGACTCACTGAAAACTGTCCCCTCCGGGTGGTTTCACCCCGGCAGCCCACGTGTTCCTTTCTGCTGTAGTCTCATCCCTGAGATTTTCTGCTCTAATGACCAGTGCTGAGATCAACCCCTTTTTCCTGTCCAAACCCCTCACTAGCCTTCCATGGACTACTTCAGGTTTAAACAGGGAAAGACCACTTTTGACACACTGCGTTGGGAAGATTAATGTTTAGAACATTTGTTGTCACATCCACAAACTTCTTAGATTCGGTCATTCTGAACGGGCAGTAGAATTTGGTTGGTGATATGGATTATTCTGATGTCTCTGTTGTTATTAGTGCCTGAGAAGGATGGGTTGGGTCTCCAAAGGGGCTTTTGACATCATTCCTTCCTTCCCTGCTCCTCAAGGAGTACAGAGTTGATATTCATCTTTTCAACTTGCCTGACTAATTCCAATGTTGTAATGTAATCAGGAAGAAAAGGAAGGACATGATCACTTTGGGAAAACCTGACAGAAGTATGCGGGACATTGAAATGGTGGCGGAGGTGGGCCTTGTCAACCCACGACCATTCTAGCCCAGAGCCATGCTCCTTTCTAGCTTCCGATGGTAGGATGACTAAGGCTTTCTGTCTCTGCAGAGCCAAACTACTTCCTAATCACCTTGAAGACCTATTCCAAACGCATGCTAAAAAGACTGGCCAGGAGAGAAGGTCCCCTAAGTGGACAAGAGCTGTTGGCTCAAAGGGACACAGAGGGTGGCCCGTGTGTGCTTCCCAGTGCGCTTTACCTCTTAAAGGCAAACTGAGCTGGAGTCAGTGGAGAAGGAAGAGAGGAGGATGGGTATTAAGGAGAAATGGTGGTGGGTAATTATTTTCCAGGTGTGGGGAGCGGAAGAGGGACGAGAGCTGCGTGCTGCATTTGTAGACCACACTGCTCAGTTCAAGAGAGGCCGGAAGCAGGACTCTTATTGCTACATGCGTGGGAGACGGGGCCTCTGTATGAGGCTACTTGGGTTGAGACTCCTGTGGTTGTGAACAAGTTGCTTAATCTTGGTATCTCAGTTTCTTCATCCCAATTAAATTCATTTAAATTAAATTAGACTAATTTAATCAATGGAAAGCACCAAGCTGAGTGTTTGGCTTCTGGTGAGCATCAGTAAGTTTGAGCCGCTATTCGCTATTATTATTTGAAGAAAACCAACCTCCCAAAGGGAAAGAAGATTATTTATGTTGATACACACACACACACACACACACACACACACACACACACACACACACCCTGTGCACTATATGTGCACTATATAACACTCAGGGCTAAGCATGTTAATCTCTCCAGAAAAAGATGTATGTGTATATGAATTAAAGGACTCTAATCTGCCATTCCAAAGTATCTCTTTGCAATCATTTTTACTACACAACAAACCTAAAAGAAATTAAGTGTAAATTCTGATGTTATTCCACATTGACAGGATAAATGGTTGGCAGTGTGTGGAGAAGGCAACTGCTCCTACCCTACTCCCTGTTCAACTGCTCAGTAGGCTGGAATGCTCTGTGCAGTTGAGACATGGCCGGTAGCTTTTGGGGGTAACTGTGAGCTGTCAGCTCTGTGTGGAGACTTTCTCAGCAGCTGCTAACACACCGTTTTCACTCCCTTCAACTAACAAATGGAGGGAAACAAAAGCTCGGACTAAAAACAGAGGAAAAGCAAGCAGGCCCCAGAAAAAGGGAGGAAGAATAAACTTCAGGAAATTCTTTCTTGAGGCCAGAGCCTTTCGAGGAACCATGAATTACTGTCTCCACAGTCGCCATGGGAAACACCCTCTTCTCTTTCGTAGCAGGCGTTGCTACGTGTCCACGTCACAGTCATTTCTTTACTTTTTTTGTTATAATTTTCAAAAGTCCCTCTCCTACTCCCCTCCACTCTCCTCCCGCTCTCTGTTTAGTTACCAAGTGTGTCTCTGTGTCCTCGCGGAACTGTGAAGACAGAGCGTGCACGCTCAACTGAAACCAGTGTGCAGAGACACAGGGAAGTGAGGTGCACACCTGCACGCAGTGAGCAGCAGAGAGAACAGACTGTCTTCTAGGACAGAGAAGAGATGTAGCTCTTCCAAATGACACACTCACACACTAATGCACACATGCACATATACACATACACAAATAGACTCACACACATACAAACGCACTAATACACACATGCACATATACACATAGGTTCACTCAAACACATACACACACTAACACAATACACATGCACACATATACATACATATACACACATATGTTAACATACACTTACACACATCTATACACACAAACATACACACATACACACACATAACACATACACACTCACACATTTATACACACACATACACATACACACACAGACACATCTATACATACAGACATACACATACGCACTAATATGTCCATATACAGTAACACATTCACACATGTACACTAACATACACTCACACATTTATACACACATACACACTAACGCACACACACATATATACACACAAACATACTAACACATACACATATACACACATATGTACATACACACTCCCTCACACATCTATACACACAGACATACATACACATAGCACAGACACATGCACACACCAGTTTCTGCCTTTGCTCTGCTGAGTTAGTCTGCTTTCACAGAGTTAACTGCAGTTCCCATTGCTTTGTTGTTTCAACCAGGTCCGCTTTCTCCACATTTATTCTGAATTATTACTGTTTATTTTAATCCTTCTTCCTTTATATCTTCCTTCAACAAAGTGAGAAGTCTATACATGCTAAAGCTCCTTAAGCAGTCTCCTTGCTTTTCCCCACCTCAATCCTACGTAGCCAATAATATCCAGAAATTTCATTAGGAAGCTGAGTGTGGTCACATGCCTGTAATCCCAGCACTTAGGAGGCTGGGGTAGGGGGGTCAGCACGGACTACATACTGAGTTCCAAGTCCACCTGGGCTATGGTCACATGCCTGTAATCCCAGCACTTAGGAGGCTGGGGTCGGAGGGTCAGCTTGGACTACACACTGAGTTCAAAGTCCACCTGGGCTATGGTGTGTGTCAACTTCAAAACAAAAAGACCTGAAAACGGAGGACTTATTGGAAGGAGTTCAGTGGGGCGGATAAGGAGATGAGGAGGTTGAGGAGATGTTCAAACATCACTTCACTGTGTGACGGTTGCTTCCTCTCCAATCTTCAATGCCCTTCAAAACTTTCAAAGCAAGCAGAATGAAAGAGTTGACATCCTCAGTGAAATGCCTTTCTTAACAGGACCGAGGTCTTTAAATCCCTCACCTCAGCCGTTCCCTGCAACCCCTCTTGAAAAACCAGCCCCAGGGCAGTCACAGTGTTTCCATCCTTCGAGACCCCCCATGACAGAGAATTTGTTTTGTCCCCATGTCTGAATAACAGCAAGGTCTAGAACATTTCCCAAGTGCTAGAAGGTTGCTTTCTCTCCACTTCTGTGTATCTTATTCTCCCATTTTTTAAAAAAGAAAAAAAATCTCATCTTCAGATTGAATTCTAGATAATTTCTTGGGCAGGCTCAGTCGGTGTCCAAGAAGAGGCCCGGGAAGCATTGGGCCACATTCAGGGAGAAGTAGAGATGAATTTTATCTCTCAAAGTTATCAGTTTTGTTTGTTTATTTTATCTGAGCAGTAATAGCTATAATTATTTTATACTTTGTTTAATACTCAATTACATTACATATCTAAACAAAAACTAAGCGCTACAACTTAATAAACTTTATAAGCACATTTAAATCTTTTCTATCAGCAGCATGGGTTTAACGTGTGCTTTTGTTGGCATCATGCCCTTTACCCCATTTGGTTCCTCAGATCCCAGTAATATTGTTTGGATACCGCCAGGAATTTCAGGTATTTTGGAAGATCTAGAGGAAAAGAATATTTTTTTCAGACAGCTGAGGTTAAAGTGGTTGTGTCTCAGGTTGGCTCTGGGTTGGTTCTGGTTAAAGTGGTTGTGTCTCAGGTTGGCTCTGGGTTGGTTCTGGTTAAAGTGGTTGTGTCTCAGGTTGGCTCTGGGTTGGTTCTGGTTAAAGTGGTTGTGTCTCAGGTTGGCTCTGGGTTGGTTCTGGTTAAAGTGGTTGTGTCTCAGGTTGGCTCTGGGTTGGTTCTGGTTAAAGTGGTTGTGTCTCAGGTTGGCTCTGGGCTGGTTCTGGTTAAAGTGGTTGTGTCTCAGGTTGGCTCTGGGTTGGTTCTGGTTAAAGTGGTTGTGTCTCAGGTTGGCTCTGGGCTGGTTCTGGTTAAAGTGGTTGTGTCTCAGGTTGGCTCTGGGTTGGTTCTGGTTAAAGTGGTTGTGTCTCAGGTTGGCTCTGGGTTGGTTCTGGTTAAAGTGGTTGTGTCTCAGGTTGGTTCTGGGTTGGTTCTGGTTAAAGTGGTTGTGTCTCAGGTTGGCTCTGGGTTGGTTCTGGTTAAAGTGGTTGTGTCTCAGGTTGGCTCTGGGTTGGTTCTGGTTAAAGTGGTTGTGTCTCAGGTTGGTTCTGGGTTGGTTCTGGTTAAAGTGGTTGTGTCTCAGGTTGGCTCTGGGTTGGTTCTGGTTAAAGTGGTTGTGTCTCAGGTTGGCTCTGGGTTGGTTCTGGTTAAAGTGGTTGTGTCTCAGGTTGGCTCTGGGTTGGTTCTGGTTAAAGTGGTTGTGTCTCAGGTTGGTTCTGGGTTGGTTCTGGTTAAAGTGGTTGTGTCTCAGGTTGGCTCTGGGTTGGTTCTGGTTAAAGTGGTTGTGTCTCAGGTTGGCTCTGGGTTGGTTCTGGTTAAAGTGGTTGTGTCTCAGGTTGGCTCTGGGTTGGTTCTGGTTAAAGTGGTTGTGTCTCAGGTTGGCTCTGGGTTGGTTCTGGTTAAAGTGGTTGTGTCTCAAGTTGGTTCTGGGTTGGTTCTGGTTAAAGTGGTTGTGTCTCAGGTTGGCTCTGGGTTGGTTCTGGTTAAAGTGGTTGTGTCTCAGGTTGGTTCTGGGTTGGTTCTGGTTAAAGTGGTCGTGTCTCAGGTTGGTTCTGGGTTGGTTCTGGTTAAAGTGGTTGTGTCTCAGGTTGGTTCTGGTTAAAGTGGTTGTGTCTCAGGTTGGTTCTGGGTTGGTTCTGGTTAAAGTGGTTGTGTCTCAGGTTGGTTCTGGGTTGAGCCATTGAGTCTCACTCTGTAGTCCAGACTTGGACTCAGCAGTTCTGCTGTCTCAGCCACCCAGGCACTGGGGTGACAAGTGGACATCAGTATTCCCGTCCTCAAGTGGACTTTTTGTGTAGATTTCCGTGTTAACTACAAGGCACTTTAAAAAATTTGCTTGGCTAACACCACACAGTCCACTGCCCCATCGCTATGAATGATCTTGTATGTGGTGATTATTAATTTTTTTCTATTGGTATTCTCTTATAGCTCATAGAAGCATTTAGAAGTTCCAGATCTTGGAGTCAGGTGTGAGTCTACAGTTTGTCATCTTGAAACACAGGGATGGATGCTTCTTTGGCTTGGCTCTTGCATAGATCTCACGCTCATTAACTGGGCTGCTCCATCCTCCTGTCTCATGATGAAGGCTCTTGGTTGAGAGAAAGATAGAGGGAATCAGAGAGCTTGGAAGGCAGGCATAGTTTGCAGTTGCACACAGATAAATGCTCCTGTTCCCTTGGATAACTCACTGACTGTGGTATGCTGGGTGTTTCTACAGTTGTGTTCCTAATTTTGTCCCCACATTCCCCTTCTCCTGGAGTTCATTTGTTCTGTAGCTAATTCCTTCATTCTCTGGGGGCCCAAATATGGTAGGATCTTATCCTGCCCCATGTGGAAGAGAGGATGTTAAAGAATTACTGGAGTGCTCCTTAAATTCTCCCAGCTCCCTAGTTCCCTCCTAGTAAACCAGTATTCTAAGTCAAACTCTCCTTGCGTTGTCCACACACCTTCAGGAGAAGTGCCTCCTTTGTACAAGCCATTGCTCCTAGGCTCATCTCAGTCAGAAACACTGCAACGGGACTGAGGGCTCAGTATTAGAGTGCTTGCTTAGCGTGTGAGAGAGGCCCTGGATTGCATCTCCAAGATGGGAGGACATCAGAGAAAGAAGAAAAGAGGAAAAAAAGACAAGTCACCCTACTACAGCCACTGTTTTAGGATTTTACTCAATCTAAAATGTGTGTGTGTGTGTGTGTGTGTGTGTGTGTGTGTGTGTTGTGTGCCTGGCAGGTGATGGACAAACAGTGCCACTTAAGGGAGTTTGGAAAGAAAAGAGCCAAAACTTGTGAGCAATCTTAGTGCCATCAGGCAGGAGGAAAGAGGCGGAGGGGGGACAGAGACAGAGAGAGAGGAAGAGACAGAGAGGGAGGAAGGAAGGAAGGGAAAGAAAGATGAAAGACGGAAGGAAAGAAGGAAGAGAAAGAAAGGAAGAAAAAGAAAGGCAGAAAGAGCATTGCAGATAAAGGGAATGGCAGTTCAAGGGAATGCACGCAGGATATGAACGCAGTCATCCTTATTGCTCATGTCTAAGGCCCTTCCTCTTCCATGTTACTTACTTGACATCACACATCTGAGCAACTACTCAGGATCATGGGAAAACCGAGAACCACCACCCATCTTTTTGGCTTCTGCAAGCAGGATCATCTTTCTTACTTCCTCTCTTGTTTATCAAAATAAGGGTGTGCCCTTACATTGACTTCTGCCAACACAAGAACAGCCCGAGTGACCAACTGAGACGAGAAAATTACTACCATGAGACCAGAGTATTTCTAGATTTTGTATTTATGTATGGACAATTTAGTTTATTGGTGTTTGGGTACATGGGATGAATAAAATTGAAAACATTTTAGACAAACTGGCCCAGAGCCTGAACGTTTGAGCTGTGAGTGTCTGACTGGGTGGTTGTGAGGATAAGATGATTGGCTGGGAAAACACTGATGACTGTGAACTTGTAGCCAGACTGCACAGGGCCTAACTGAAATTGAACATTTGTTTAACTTACAAATTCAATCATCTGTTAGCTGACGCTACATTTAAAGACCCACAGAAGTCTTAATGCACAAGACCATATTTCTTCCTATAGGTCAGCTGGAATAGTGGGACTGATCTCCGGCAAGCATTGGTAGGTTGTCTCATGCAGAGTGCACTCAGCTGGCTGACTTTGCCTTTTGCTATGGTTTTGTAGATCACCCAGGCAGTTTTCTACCAAGTGCTTTCCATTCTCCTTAGCCAGTGGGTTAGTGTGGACACTCTTTTCTCAAGGAAAGGGAAGCATACTGAGAGTTTGAAAGCATTCAAAGTATCTAAAGGTCTGCGTTCAGTACTGTCGCATTGAAAGCATTCAAAGTATCTAAAGGTCTGCATTCAGGACTGTTGCATGGCCACTGCTACCCGCATTCTTCTGGCCAGAGCAAGTCACAGGCTGACTATGGACCTCGGGGGTGGAAGAGGACATTTCGTATTTTGTGGGAGAAATTGCATAGTCAGAAAGTGAAATCCATCATGGCAAAAGCAACAATTACAATACAGAGACAATAGAAAGTTCAGTAGTTGCCAGTGGGTATAGAGGATTTTCAGGACAGGGAAAAAACTTTATAGTACAGATTCTACGATGAGGGCTCAGGCACTGGTCCACATCCATCTCCTAGAGCACCAGTAATGAATCCTAGCGTAGGTGATGGACTGGGGAGTACATGGAGATAATGAAATGTGGATGTGATTGGATCTGGAGATGCGCCAAATCCATGCCCCAATGGAAGGTGTATGTGTGTGGAAGCTGTATGTGTGTGGCAGAGCTGTATGTGTGTGGAGGAGAAGGGCATCGGGGAAGACGTGATATTTACCTCCCAGATGCGCTAGGAAGCTAAAATTCTGAAAACAAATGAACAAAAACAAAAGTTGAAAACATAGGAGAGGTGAGAGTTTGGACTGTCTACACAGACACCTACTGTAGACTGTGAGTGGGCTGGTTGGCTGTCACCAATAGGAATCACATATACTCTGGTGTAAAATGACAGTTGTTTCAGACACCTTAAGACACTGTCGTGACTTATTATTACCTCGAACTTACGATAACAATAAGTTCCGTTAACATCCAAACCTACAGATCAACAGCAGGCATCAGAGTCCCCCTAGGTGAGGGGTATTCGATGACACAGCTCTTCAGAAACCAGGCAGCTTTCTTGTTGACCCCAACACCAAACACAGAAGTTGAATCAAATATCTGTGTTGCTTTTCAGCATTCCCTTATCATATATGGAACTTTATTTATCCATATGTAGATGTGATGGCCACTGTAAAGTTTAAAGTTCCTATCCAAACTAAGATGTCATGGCAACCGGCTTGGTAAGATATACCCAACAAGTACAATAGTGGCATGGATGTTATGGGCATTACCAGTCACTTCCAGATGGATTTATGTCTTGTTCCATGATCGATACCATGAACTGGGTCAAGAACCCGTGGATTTCTGGGTCATGGGCCTTAGGGAAGAAGCTGCCACTATTATTCTGCTAAATGGACATAGTAATAGACTGCCCCCAAGTTCTTATCTTTGTACCCATAAATCAATGTGTCTGTCTTTCAACCCTCCTAAGAGAAGCTTCTTGTAGTAGATGGTGGTTTAATGTGGAGATGCAACAATTGATCAACAAGCAGAGATAAGAGATTGTGGCATGCTCATCTCCAAATGCAACAGATATAGCACACTTCTCCCAACACTCAGGAACTGTTATGGAAAAGGACGCAAAGATATTATAAGGGTCAGAGGTCGTGGATGGTTACATAAAATAATATTTTCCAGACACAAGGCAGTTGCCCATATGCACTCTTAGCAACTGTGGCTGTATACACAGGACTCATGGAAGACTGAGCCAGATAAAATCCCAGCATGGATGGGGAAGGGGTCCAGAACACCCCCCCCCATATCTGAGAAGCTGTTGGCAATTGATGGCTTTTGGGAGAGGAAGGGTGAGTTTTCTCAGGGATAGAAGCCCTGAGAGGCAATCTACACGATACTCCAATAGATGGCTTACCCCTGCTCACACTGGCAGCACCAGCAGACTCCATGGGCTTTCCGAGAAGAGCACATGAATTTGGGAGGGAATGGGGGTAGATTTAATCAAACACATTAAACGCATGTATGAAATATTCAAACAATAGCAAAGTTATTGTCTAATATGTCAAAGAAAACACAGACGTTGGCATGAGCAGCTGCTTCATTCTGGGATTGAATGCTTGGGTAAATAGCCAAGAAATGAATGTGAAGATGTAGGCTTACACTGACTCGATGATTGGGGCAACTTTTGATTTTTTTTTCCCTGCAAATAGTATCGTATTGTAGGCATCTGTCAGGCCATTACCACTGATTGGAAATATCAAAGGAAAAGGACAGCCAGTCCTCTGCTGTGCCGGCTACACAACCTCAAAGGAACAGCTGAACTCTTTCACCAAACTCTTCTGAGTCTTGGAAGGCAGACGAAATACTTCGCTGCCTGGCAACACAAAGATGGAAAACACATCTTTTGATTAATTAAAAGCAAAAGGTTGGACCTCTATACCTTTCCATTCTTTAATTAAGCAAGCCCACGGGCCACACGAGGAAGTAATAACATCATTATGTCATGATGAGGGTGTGTGATGAGAGTCAAGGCAGGTGGGGCTCCAGGCGGGACGCCCTCCAAGCCTTCCCTGAGACTGCGGCAGTGTAGACAGATCCCTGCTTGCTGGAGACCTGTGGCTCACCAGCCAGAACATGCACTCCTCCAGTACACTTCCTCTCCCAAAAGGAAGAAAAGGCCACAAACAAAGGTTTATATTTTAATTAAGCCCCAGCATCTCCCCTGGAATTTCCTTTATTGAAAGAACACCTCCTTTGATTTCTATCTGCTGGTGTTAGTCTTTGGAAGAAGAACAACAACAAAAAAAAAACCCAAGTTTGATCCCCCCGGGCAGAACTGTCTTGTCTGACTGATCAAAAGCCATGTCCGCTGACTTACACACTAACAAATTATTTTCGTATTGTCTCTTAAACCTCTCCGGAAGCACCTTTTGAAGAGAAACTCCAGTCCTCCGGCTTTGCTCAGCACCCTGCATGCCTGTGTTTGGGCTAAAGGAATTCAGAGAAATAACAAACCCCCATTGCATCTGAAAATGGAAGCCCCTGCTACCCTACTGCCTGGTTCAGTGTCTGCGGCTCTTGTGTTCAGAGTCTGAGGGGCTCTCCATTTCTGCGTTATCATACCAGGACTAAAATTTGTTCATCAGATAGGGAATGTGAACTTGTGGTATTTGCTAGACCCGAGGAGATAGCTTACTCAGCCAAGTGTTTGCTATATGTATTAGCCAGGGGTCTCCATAGGAGAAACTGGGGGTGCTTAAGAGACATTAGGGAAGATTTACTTCCTGCCTGCAAAATATGCCAGGTGGCACAGAACATGGGGAAGTAGCCAACCAACGTCTGATCTAAGGCCTGATCCATGAGAAGGACCCCACACCTGACATGGCTCGAGTGATTAAGATCCAGAGACTAGGTAGCCCAAAGATCTATGCTAAAACCAAATACAAAACAAAACAACAAAAAAAACAAAACAAAACAGAAATTAAAAACAAAACAAAACAAAAACCCAATAAGATGACTCCTGGTGATATTCTTGCAAACTCATGGGTCATTGCTTTATCCAATCAACGTCAAGAAGGTAGATGGAGGCTTCCTCCCTCTGCAGACGGGAGCGGGTGGGAGAGACCCACGGCTAGAAATCACGGGAAAGAGAGTCTAAATTGGAGGTCTCCATCAAATCCCTCCCCCCACCCCAGAGCTCAGGGATTCCTGCAGAAGAGGAGGTGGAACGATTGTAAGAGCCAGGAGGGATGGAGAACAAGGAGAACAAGACCCTCTGAGTCAACTAAGCAAGGTGCTTGTGGACTCACGAAGACTGAAGCAGCAGGCACGAGGCCTTCCTACATGGTTCTGCAGGTTCCCTCCCTGTGTATTCTAGCTTTTGGCTTATTTTATGGGACTCCTGACAGTGAGAATGAGTGTGCCTCTGACTCTGTGCCTGTTCACAGGGCTCTCTTCCTCCTGTTATGTAGCTGTGTCCAACTTCAGTATGATAGGCTTATACTTTATCTTATTGTATTCTATTCTGTCGTGCTTGGTTGTCATATCTTAGAAGCCTGTACTTTCTAATGAGAGATAGAAAGGGAGTGGATCTGGAGGGGAGGGAAAAAGAAGGGAGGAGGGAGGAACGTGGAGAAGAGGAGGGAGGGGAAACCATAATCGGGATATATTGTATGAGAAAAGAATCTATTTTCAATAAAAGAAAACAAAAGAGAAAATTAGGAAAGGATCTACTAAGCTTGCTTAGGATTTCCTTAATATTTATTAAGCTCACAATGTAAAATTTAGCCAAAGGAACCCTCCCTGCCTCTACTCAAGGGTAGATGTCATACTTACCAAACTGGTAGGGAGGAAAAAATCTGTCCTTCAACCAACACAGCTGAAGTTCAGACTCACTGATGATACGCTTCTGTTAAGGTTCATCCCCAGAGACTGGGCCAGTTAGGTCCTATTCCGAAGCCAAAGAGCGCACCTCTCTGGGATGTTCAGAGGGAGGACACCGAGTAATGTCACCATGCAGAGTGTTCAAAGGGCAGACACTGGGTAATGTCACCATGCAGGGTGTTCAAAGGGAGGACACCAGGTAATGTCACCATGTAGGGTGTTCAAAGGGAGGATACTGGGTAATGTCACGGCTAAGTTCTGCTTCTCTATGACAAGGAACATAATTCTTCCAGCCAGGCAGGATGACTGGAGGTGACAGATTGGCCTACTTGAAGAGTAATGGCGGCAGTATCCTGGTCCCACTTCTGTCAGGCTTAGACGTAACCCAGTTGGCATCTCTGCTTCGTAAATCTCCCATTTGTCCCAAGTGACTAAGCTTGCAGTTTGTGTCTCTGTGGGACATGTTTAATTGCTCAGAGTATAACTTAGGCCTGGGACCCAGAAGACATTGACAGGTGACAGCGTGTGCCAAATGTTATATATAACTCAAAGTCTGGATAAGCCTCAAAAGAATTTCTGTGCGGGTTGGCCGCAGCCAGAACTGGATGGGCGCCATTAAAAAGATTTTTTTTCTAATTCCTTGAGTGTTTTTTTTTTTGGTGTGTGTGTTAACCTGCTGCATCTGTAGAATGGATGCAATAAATGTATATTGCAAATGGGTGTTATTAGATTGGCTTGCACTATACAGTCTGCGTACTTCATCCCATAATAGCGTGTAGCTGCTTTAGCAGTCCCAACCTGGCACTGAAGGCCTGTAGGATTCCTAGAGAGATGAGCGTGCCAGCAGGATGCAAAAGCGTTTCCTTCACACCTCCTTAGAGCTGGTCACCATTAGGTACCACCAGGTGAGGTACGAGGGCACCTGTTTGTAATCTCAGGGCTAGAAAAGCAGAGGAAGGTGAATCCCTGGAGCTCAGTGGCTTAGCCTAATCATGGAGCTGCCGGCTAGTAAGAGACCCCATGACCCTGTATTTAAAAAAACAACATAACCAAACAACAAAAACTGAAGATGAGATGTGATACCCGAACCTTTGGTCCCCACACACATATATACACATTGTATTTGCTTCTTGCTTGACAGTAGAAAAGTGACTTAGGATGCTGTCTTCCTATAAATGTGGAAGGATGAAAGGGCAAACTCACTTTCCGTTCTTAAATCTACTCTGAGAAGAATAAGAAACTAGTCAGCTTACTGCGAGACATCGGGGTTAAGATTGTTGTCTTGTTTCCCTCTCTCTGCAGACCCACTCCATGAGATGGAACCCATAAAGGACACTGCCTGGGGGACCAAGAACCAGAGACTGAGACTAGATACCCCAGGGATGCAGGGTAAAACCTTAAAAAGGTAACAATAAAATGCCTCCTGATGACATTCTGCTATATGTGTAGATCAGTGCCCTGCCCAGCCAACCTCCTGCAGCAGACGGGACATTATGCAGAGAGAGGAAGAGAACTCGGATGCTCAGTCCTAAATGGGTCTCCATTGAATCCCTCCTCTCCGGGCTCAGGTGACCCTTCAGAAGAGAAAGCTGAAGTGTAAAGAGCCAGAGGGGATTTGGATCTGGAGGACACGCAGAGAACAAGGTTTCTAAATCAACAGGCTTGAGGCACACAGGAACTCACAGAGACAGGCAGCATGCACAGGACCTGCATAGGTTTGCACCAGGTAGGGTCCTGGAGCCGAAAGGAGAAGTGGACACGTGTCTCATCTGTAACACAGAAGCTATATCCAATACATAACCACCTGCAAATGAAAAACAAGCTTTCTCCACAGGAGTCTCACTGGGCAAACAGCTTAAGTCTAGGTCACAAGTCCAGCAGTAGCTAGCAACAGATAACAAACTCAAGGGCATCTTTGGAGGTTGAACATCTCATATCATAACGTCCTATCAGAGCCCCTCCTTTTTAAAAAATATCTTATTATTTTGGTTTTATATGATATATATATTCTTTTTTTGTCTCTTTTTACCCTATAGGTCCTTTGTGTATTTATTAGGGATTCCAATTTAGTGTTTTTATGGGATTCCTGAATGTAGGAACAAGTGGGTCCCAGTTTCTTGTACCTTCTCTTGGGCTCTTTTCCTTCTGATTGTTTTGCCCAATTCCATTGTGTTTTTGTTTAATTTTATTTTAATATTATAAGACATGCCATCTCAAACATATTCATCCACTGTTCTGAGGAGCGTTTCGTTGTCCAGGTTTCAGAGTTGTAAAGAAGGCGGCTCAAGACAAGAGACAAGGCTCACAGACTTGTAATTTTGTTGCTGTCGCTATGTCTCTGGCTGACCAAACCTTGTCTAGTGCCTGGAATGCAGCCCTCGCTATCCCTATCTGCCTCTTGATGTCATTCTAGGGGTCACACAAAGAGATAGGCTGTGCAACGATGACATAAAGAAACATCTCTGTCTATAGAAGGAAGTAAACTGCAGGATACGGCAACGGAGCTTGAGATACTGCGACCGTGTAATGAGAATGAACGACGGCAGATACCCGAAGATAGCACTGCTTGGAGGAGTGTATGGGAGAAGGCAAAGAGGACAGACAGCGTAAGGAAGACTGTGGAACCTTGGGTGTGACGATAACACAAGGACAGACAGAGTAAGGAAGTTTGTGGAAGCTTGGGTGTGACGATAACGCAGGCATGTAGGCCTGCCCAGGATAGGAATGACTGGAGAGCCGCCATAATCGGGATGTGCATGCATGCTTAAGCATTGCCAGAGCATAAATGATGATTTTAATAGTATTCCATAGAGCCTGTTTGTTTTCTAATGAGAGACAGAAAGGATGGGAGGGAGGGAGGATCTTAGAGGAGTGGAAACCATAATCAGGATATTATATGAGGGGGGAAATTTCAAAAAAGAAAAAAAATTAAAAAATTAAATTCAGTGTTGCCATTATTGTTAAGAATCAAAGATGGTGTTAGTTTTTTTCCTAAAAATTAAGCATAAATTGGGATGTTCTGCAGTTCAACAAATTTAATTTGCGACGACCTACTGATGGAACAAATTCCTGTTGAAAATCCACTTTTTGTCACCTAAGAATTTCACTCACAAGTTGGACAGTATGAGGGGGGCTGTGCCTTAGTTAAGTTAAATGGATCTGAGAGGGGCTAAGACTTTTAAGTGAACTGGACTATAAGTAAACGTTTACTTACAATTCCAGTTTTGCTTTTTAAGACTGAGGTGGCTGAGTCTATGCAGGAAACTGAGAAGATGTTTTCGGCTCATTGTGCAGGCCACACTTCTGCAAGCAAGTTTGCAAGCAGGCTGTCAAGGCCTTGGAATACGATGTTAGCAGAGAAAAATGCTAGCTGGCCTGGGATTATAGCCGCAGAACCAGCAACACTATAGTCTGTGTCTTTGAGAAAAATCTCATGCTGCTAACGTCTTGCACGTGATCCTGGCATGGCCTTTTGTGTACAATGCTCCCAAACTAGCTGAAGGAAACTGTCCCGGATTCCACGGCATCCGATCATTTCTCTGACGTTATTTTAGCTGCGGAGGGAGAAGCTCTACAGATATACGTTGGGTACTTCCTGAACAAGAGATATAAGAATCCCTGCCGGATCTACCATGCAATCTGTTGTCTGTTGGGCCTGATGCGAGCCAGGGGTTGACACAGCCTGCTGTAGCCCTGCACTAACTCTCGCCTGGTTCCTGGCATGGCCTCTTGTCTGGTCCTCCCAGATTCTCTCTGGCACGCCTCTAGCACTTCTCACACATACAGAGTGATCTTTCCCAAATGACAATCAGATTATGTTTGTTAGCTGAGTTGCCTTAGGTCCTCTGAGGACACGTCATGACAGGGTTAGATAGAAATGGGGCATCTTTGTTTATTTTGCTTGAAAAATGTCTGCTCACCACTTTATTATTATTTTAATTAACATACAAAGCAATGGGATTCATTCTGGCATTTTCATGAGCATATGTCAACATACCCCGTTATTTACTTCCTTTCTACTGCCCTCTCTTTTCCCCTGCCCTCCCCTTGCTGCTCCTCCTCTCTCTACACATGGCCACCCCTCGGCTCTCGTATTTGAATCATTGCTCTGGCATTTGTACCATCCCTGTGAGATCTTTCATTTCTTTATCACTGTCCTCTTTCCAATCCTTGAACAAACTAGAAGAAAATATAGGCAGATACAGGCATAGGCAAGGACCTCTCATCTGAAACAGACTCCAAAAGCACAAGAAATAACTCCAAGAATTGACCAATGAGATTACAGGAAATTAAAGAAGCCTTCAGTACAGCAAAGGAAATGATCGACAGATTGAAGAGGTGGCCATAGAATGGGAGGAATCCTTGCCCGCTCTTCATCGGATAGGATTACTATATAGAATATATAAATAATGAGAAGAATTAAATTCCCAGCTCACTCAGATCACCCAGTTGGTAACTGTGCATGTGAACTGAATAGGCAGTTCTCACGGGAAGAAATGCAAATGGCCAACAAGCACTGAAAACCATGCTTTGCATCCCTAGCCATGAGGACACATAAACCAAGACAGCTCTGAGAATCCCTCACACCCTCGCCAGAATGGCACAGACTAGAGAGGGAAAACACAGGGAGCAGACATCTGTGAGCATCTTCAGATAGACAGAGGTGAGGACAGAAGGGGTGGAGGAGGAGTCTCAAAGTGGCTTCTCATAGCTTCATCTCAAGTCTTACCTTCTGAGCTCTGCTGACTTAGTTATCAGAACTCTGAGCTGTACTGATGTTGCTGGAAGGAGGGCCTGCTTTTGGTCCAGGCCACCCTGCTAGCTTACACCTGAAATAATCACACAGAAATTGTATTAATTAAATCACTGCCTGGCCCATTATGTCTAGCCTCTTATTGGCTAACTCTCACATCTTGATTTAATCCATTTCTATTAATTTGTATATCACCACGAGGTTGTGGCTTACCAGGAAAGATTCAGCATGTCTCTCTGACCTGACATCTCCTTGGCGGTTCTCTCTCTGACTCTTCTTCCCAGCATTCAGTTCTGTCTCCTCCGCCTACCTAAGTGCTGCCCTATCAAAAGGCCAAGACAGTTTCTTCATTCAACCAATGAAAGCAACACATAGACAGAGGAAACTCCTATACCATACTGACTTTGCAGCTCTTTCAATGTGCAGAAAGATGGTTTCCTATGAAAATTATATAAGCAGAGCTTTAAAAATCCTGGTGTCTGGCCCTCACTCCAAGTGAATTAAATCAGATACTCTGGGGGATGTGCTCAGACCACAGCAGTTTTATCACACTTATTTTTTTCGCTCACTGATGTGTGTGTGTGTGTGTATGTGTGTGGGGTTTACTATGGAGGTGAGAGGGTAACCATTGCGAGTCAGTGTGTGTGTGTGTGTGTGTGTGTGTGTGTGAGAGAGAGAGAGAGAGAGAGAGAGAGAGAGAGAGCATGCACACTTGTGGGCATGCACACACCATAGTTTACAGTGGAGGTGAGAGGGCAGCCATTGCGAGTCAGTGTGTGTGTGTGTGTGTGTGTGTGTGTGTGAGAGAGAGAGAGAGAGAGAGAGAGAGAGAGAGAGAGAGAGAGAGAGAGAGCATGCACACACCATAGTTTACCGTGGAGGTGAGAGGGTAGCCATCGCGAGTTGGTTCCTTTCTTCCATTGTGAGGGTCCTAGGAATTACACTCAAGCCATCAGGCTTGGTGGCAAGTGCCTTTTCCCACTGAGTCCCCTTGCCAGCACTTTTGTTGTAGTATTTAAAGCTCATTAGGTCTATTTTGGAGAAAAGAAAAATCAAATGAATATTTGCCCCCACTCCACTGCTACAGGAACTTAGAGACTACACCAGTTCACTGGTGTAGGCTGTGACTGCAAAAGTTTCACTGAGTCCCTGAGACTGAGCGTGTAGGAGAGATGGATGGTTTTTTGGAAGGACCAAGCACTGCAGTGGGATGTGCACTCTATATAGCATTGTGCGTGTGCAGAAAACACTGTATGCGCGGTGTTCAGCCACACATGGGGCATCTATATTGTTTCCTTTCCTAAGACTTGAGGACTGCTGATGAAGAGGAGATGGAAAAATGCTAACAGCCATAGCATGGAGAGGACCAGAAAGAAAGCATCTTCCAGACACGACCTGATGGCTGTCTGAACTCATGGTCTCACAGCAGCTGAAGGAGGAGAGAGGGGCTTGTGAGCTCCCACCCCTAACTGAAGAGCTATACCCTGATGACTTTCGAGGAGAGGGAGAGTCAGCTTTCTTTGGGGCTGTGTCTCCTGACAGGTAGGTCAGCCATACTCCAGGGGATGCTCGGGTGATGAAGAATGACCTTAGAGGACTCTGTAGTGAATATGATCAACACACATTCTATGTGTGCATGAAATTCCCAAAAATTAGTAAAAATATTACATTTGAAGGGTATTCAGTGAACATTGAGGAAGTTAATCATCAGTCCATATCATAAATCGAAAAATATCCTCTCTCACTTCTACGTTAGTTGGTTAAATGTGATAATCAGGAAAAATAGGTGGCTTGTTTGTTGCTACCTCACAGGCACTGTTCTATGCTCTTTATCAGAATTATTTAATTATTTAATCCTCACAGAAACCATGTAAGGTAAAGAAACTGGGGCTGAAAGTGATTTGGTAGCTCTTCCAATTCATCACAGCTGGGAAGAAGTGGAGTCAAGATTGGACTTTGAGTATCTTGGGTCACAGCTCGTTCCTTAGCATTCTGGCCACACAAGCATGAGAACCTGACTGTGATCTGCAGCAGCCATGTAAAAATACTGGGCTCCTCATACAGCACCAGGGAGGCAGACACAGGGAGAATCCCTGAGGCTCACTGGCCAGACCTCAGTTGGTGATCTCCAGGCCTAGACCCTGTCGTGAAGAAGGTGGATGATGTTTCTGAGGTTGACCTTTTGACTAAGGTTGTCCTCTTGGCCTCGACACTCTCTCTCTCTCTCTCTCTCTCTCTCTCTCTCTCTCTCTCTCTCTCTCTCTCTCCCCACACACACACACAGACAAAGACAGAGAAAGACAGAGACAGAGAGTGTGTGTGAGAGAGATTTGTACACCTACATACCTACATGGGGGTGGGAAGAGTCGTCTTAGAAAGTCCAATTTTCGAGTCCAGATGGAATCAGCTCACAGTGCCCAATGTGAATTTATCACACTGTAGGACTCATAGTTAAAGTGCTTGGAAATTTTTCCTGCCTTTTTCCATGTGTTTCTGTCTCATCTCTTTCTTCTCTTCTTTGTCCTCTTGGTCATCTCTTCCCAGGGCTTTACTCTCTGACTTCAAGTCAAAATTGCATGCCCCTCATGTCAACCCTTCTGGAATCGTGGTTGGAAGCATGTGTATTTCCCACGTTCTCTGGCTGTATCATACAGAAAGAAGCTATGCGGAAGGGCTGAAAGCAGTGGTTCTCAGCCTGTGGGTCATGACCCCTTCATAAGGGCCACCTAAGTCCTCCAGAAAACAGATATTTATGTTATAATTCCTAACAGTAGCAAAGTGACAATTATGAAGTAGCAACTGTAATAAGGGTTGCAACATTAGGAAGTAGCAACTATATTAAGAATTGCAGCATTAGGAAGTAGCAGCTGTATTAAAAGGTTGCAACATTAGGAAGTAGCAACTATATTAAGGGTTGCAGCATTAGGAAGTAGCAGCTGTATTAAGGGTTGCAGCATTAGGAAGTAGCAGCTGTATTAAAAGGTTGCAGCATTAGGAAGTAGCAGCTGTATTAAGGGTTGCAGCATTAGGAAGTAGCGGCTGTATTAAGGGTTGCAGCATTAGGAAGTAGCAGATGTATTAAAAGGTTGCAGCATTAGGAAGTAGCAGCTGTATTAAAAGGTTGCAGCATTAGGAAGTAGCAGCTGTATTAAGGGTTGCAGCATTAGGAAGTAGCGGCTGTATTAAAAGGTTGCAGCATTAGGAAGTAGCAGCTGTATTAAGGGTTGCAACATTAGGAAGTAGCAACTATATTAAGGGTTGCAGCATTAGGAAGTAGCAGCTGTATTAAGGGTTGCAGCATTAGGAAGTAGCAGCTGTATTAAGGGTTGCAGCATTAGGAAGTAGCGGCTGTATTAAAAGGTTGCAGCATTAGGAAGTAGCAGCTGTATTAAGGATTGCAGCATTAGGCAGGTTGCAGACTACTGCTATAAATGCTTAGAATGCTTACTCTATCCTATGCCAAAATGAAGCGATTGAGCAACCATTAGCTCATGGATTTATTGCTTCCATTTTGAACCATCTCTCGAGAATGTTGGAGGGACAGCCACTACTGAAGAGCCGCCATCTTTGCCCACCAGTTCTCATTTTGAAGAGAGTGAAGATGGAAGTGGAGTGGCCGAGTAGAAAAGGAGTTTAAACAGGCCACAAAATTTTGGCCCAGGAAATTTATAAATCTTAAACGAGTTATGTAAAGCAAAAGAAAGGAAATATTGTCTGAGCTGCACATATTGGACTGATTGAGAGGAAAAGGCAAAACTAATGCCCAAGTATTTAATAAACTTCTCTTTACTGCAGTAACCTTAGCAGGAGAGTGTGGAGTTCCTCTTTTTCTAGGTAGCAAAACTTTGCCAAGAAGCGGTTATTCTGTCAAAAGCCCTGGCCCTGACAGCTTCCTGACCGCTAACAACCTCCTGTTGGATGGCGTCTAGAAAGGAGCGGCCACACAGTTCTGTATTCTCCGGCGCGATGACAGGACTTCCAGACTGTAGCCATGAAGTTGTTGCCTTGGGTTATCTGTTAATTCCTTTGGCTAAACACGGAGCCTGGAAAATCACCAAATACAAAAGAGAAGGGTCTGGAAAATGGCATAAAAATAAATAGTCAAGGGGAAGTTGGACAGACATGAGGCAAAGTTCTCCAGAGCCCAGGACGCTGTTTCTGTGAGTAGCCAAGTCCGGCCTGTAAAATCCAGCAATCAATTGTAAGCGACTTGCAGGAAACAGCAGACTAAGGATTCATCATTGCCATGTGTGTATCACCACGCAACAGTCTTCAGTGAAGCCACTTTCTGGTTTGTGGCTAAAACTCCTTCCACGTTCAAGGTGGATTAAAAGGATGGAAGACCCCTCTTCCTACTTTGCTTGTGATGACAGCCCCGAGAGGCTGTGAAGTAAACTGATTTGGAAGCTGGAATTTTTATGACTCATGACTTCCCACCAGCTACCCCCAAGATAAAGCGTGTCACTCTGTAGGCAGTCTACTCACGGAGAGATAAACGCTCTCTGGCAGGGACAATTTCTAGGCTTTCCGGAAGTTTCCAGAGATTGCGAGGAAGAGGCACCGGGAGAGAGGAGTGGAGCCGTCCGAGGACAAGTTCAGCACAAAAGAAAAACAGGGATGACATTTGGGGAAGAAGTTTCAGGATTGCCAGCGGCTCATTCAGCAGAAACTGGCTCCAGCACCCAGGGCTTATAAAGAAGGTGCGCTAGGAGGCCAGGCTATATACTGTTGCTCTTGGTGGAAATTGCCACATCAAGTTGGAGCTTAAAGACTTTTCTATACAGCAGCTTTCTCTCTAGCTGACTGCGGAGCCATGCTAAGGAGACTAATGGAGCAATCTGTGTATTATTCTATCATCCTGTGATCAGAGAATAAACACCTTTTATTTGGAGGCTGGTTTCTCATTGTTTATTATGAAAAATATTCCTCCATTTTCTCTGGCCAGAGGTTCTTTGAGACAGTACTATCAGTCCTGGCCAATCAGACTCACCCATCCTGGGAATGGCTCCCAGGTAGCAAAAGTTTGAAACTGGCCATTAAAACTGTCCGTGACCTTGTCCACCTTGGCCATATATATTCTTCTGGATGGATATATGGACCCTGGCACTAATAATGTAGTTGCTGGAGGAGCATTTCCTTTGCAAGTACCAGATACATGAACTTGCCAGTTCTGTGGTCGAGGCTCCTTCCAGCTCCAGTGAGAGCTCAGAAAAGCCAAATGTCAGCCGAGAAGGACACAGGGACTCTGGACTAGCAGGGCTGTAAAGATACCCATCATTCTAACAACAGTCCAAATAGAGTCAGTCCCTAGATTAACAAGGTCCCCCGCAGAACTCTTCAGAGGTTTCATGTCACCCGAAATCTGAGGGAAACACACACTGCCTCCCACAAGAAACAAGACTCGGGCCCTCATCTTCAAGGGTGGTTCCACTGTTCAGAACGCAGCTAAAATTTAGTTCACAGGTCAAGGGTGGAATATCAGAGCATGACCAGAGGAAGGTAACATGCCAGAGTTTGGGATCACCTCAGAGTGACAGTTTGGCACCCAAGAAAATATTAGGGGTGACGACGAATACAGAAAGTGAGTCCCCTTGGTGTTATCTTAGTGTGTTTGGGATTGGTGTATGCGTTACTATTACTGTGTATTGATTTTCTAACCTGTCACTGCTGAAAGTGCCTATCAGATCTAACTAAGTATTTCTGATGGAGTTCTTAAGGCATTTTTAAGTATAAAATCATATCATCTACAATTTGCAATTATTTCACATTCTCCTTTCCAATTTTTATCACCTTTATTTCTTCTCGTGCCTTATTGCTCTAGCTTAGACTTCCACATCCTATGCTGGATAATGGTATAGACAGTGGGAAGCCTGGTTTCATTCCTGACTTTAAAGGAAACATTTTAATTCCTCCCCATTAGAATATTGTTGGCTCTGGCATGTCGTGTATAACTGTTAGGCTATTGGTACATGCTCCTTCTGTTCTTAGCTTTATGAGGACTCCTGTTTGGAAGGGATGTTGTGTAAGTGTGGTACAGGCACACATGTGTTCTGATGCGCACACAGAGAACAAAGGAGGCTGCTTGGTGTCCTGCTCTGTCTCCATTTAATTCCCTTGAGACAGAATTGGAGCGATGTTGGTGACCAGTGAGTCCCAGGGACCCCGAGTGCCGGGGTTACAGTACACCCTCCTATACCCACCTTCTTACATGGGTCCTAGGGATTCGAACTCAGGTATCTGGTGCCTGCACAGCAGTTCTTACTCACTGAGTCAGGTCCTTAGTGCCCCACCCCCAAGTCTGTTTCTGGGCTGAGATTGGTGTATAGATTTTCTGTTTTATTGTGTCCCTGTTTGGTTTTGATCTCAAAGCAGTAGACATTATAGAATTGGTTTGCTGCCATTTCTTCCTTTCTATTTTTAAAATTTAAAACTATTCTTTCAGTATTTCATATATCCATGCAATCAAATATGATCATATCTACCCCATATCTCCCACCCAATGCTACTCTCAACATGCCTCCCCAACTTCATGCCTTTCTCTCTTTCTCTTTTTTTGTTGATAAGTCACTAAGTCCAGTTAGTGCTACCCATATGTGCATGGGTGTGCAGCCATCCGCTGGCACCTGAGTCCCTGTCGGGCATGCGGGATAGTTGGGGGAGCTTTAGTTGTTAGTTCTATAAAGGTCTGGTAGAACTTGGATGTAAATCTGTCAGGTCTTCATCTTTTCTCTGTTAGGATATTTTTTTTAATTACATATTATTTAGTCTCTCTCTCTCTCTGTGTCTCTCTCTCTCAGCGTGTGTGTGTGTGTGTGTGTGTGTGTGTGTGTGTGTGTGTACACACATGCCACAGCATACTATGGCTGGAGGTCAGAGGAGAATTAATTGAGATTTTTCTTCTCCTTCCACCATGTGGATGCTGGTGACAGAACTCTGGTCATCGGGCTTAGCAGCAGTACCTTTATCTGCTGAGCCATTTTGCCATTCCTTGGGGGAACTTGTTTATCAAAACTCTTTAATGCTGGGACTGGATAGAAGGGCTCCGCAGTTAAGAGCACTTGTTGCTCTTGCAGAGGACATGGGTTCAGTTTCCAGCCACAGGGCTGCCAACAAACATCTCTCACTCTAGTTCCAGAGGATCTGTGGAGCTCTTTGACCTCTGTGAGAAGTACATGCATGTAGGGCATGGGCAAGACATGCAGGTAACCCTCCCCCCAACACATATGAAATAAAACAAAGACATTTAGTAAAGAAAACTATTTATTTATTTGCTATCTATCTATCTATCTTCATCATCATCATCATCTATTTGAGGGGATGGGGCATGTGTATCCCTAGACATGCATGTGGAAATCAGAGGACAATTTGCAGGAGTTGGCTTTCTCTGTCCCTTGTGTGGATTCTGGAGATTCTGACAGCAAACATTTTATCTGATGAGCCATCTTGCTGGTTTCCATAAGATACTTCTTTTTATTTTTATTATTTATTCTTCTCTTCATACAATACATCTTGAATGCAGCCTCCCCTCCCTCTACTTCTTGAAGTCTCCCCTCCCTCTCCCCCAGATCTGCTGCTTCTCCATTTCCCTTGAGAAAAGAACAAACTTCCTAGGGACAGCAACAGAACATATCATAGCAACTTGCAATAGGACTAGGTATAAACCCTTATCTCAAGTCTGAATGAGGCAAGCCAGTTTTTTTGTTATTTTGTAGTTATAGATCATGATACATTGAATATAATGATTATCTTAGTGTTTCTATTGCTGCAATGAAACACCATGACAGAAAACAAGCTGGGGAGGAAGGGCTTATTTGGTTTACACTTCCACATCACAGTTCATCACTGAAGAAAGTCAGGACAGGAGTTCAAGCAGGGCAGGATCCTGGAGGCAGGAGCTGATGCAGAGGCCACAGAGGGGTGCTGCTTACTGGCTTGCTTCCCCTCGCTTGCTCAGCCTCCTTTCTTATTGAACCCAGGACCACCAGCCCAGGGACGACACCACATACAGTGGGCTGGGACCTCCCCTGTCAATCACTATTAAGGAAATGCCTTACAGACTCGCTTGCAGCCTGTCCTTCTGGAGACATTTTCTCTACTGATGTCCCTTCCTCTCAGATGACTTCAGCCTGTGTCAAGGTGACATTAAACTATCCCGTACAGTGATACATAAATATATTCTCAAATTTTCTAAATAGATTCTTGTATAGATTCTCTGCAGTACAAATGGCTCCTTTTAAACAACACAGCAAAACTGGGGAGTTAAAGACCGCTTAATAGATAACAGTGTAGGGGAATGCTACCTGACCAACACAATTACAACAATATGTACCATTTTCTTTCTAAATGTTTGTAACTTTGATAACCAGAGAAGAATACTTAACAATAATTAGTCGATCATCTTCTATTTGTGCTAAAATTGAGTTGTTCAAAATTTGATTAAAAAAAAATGTTTATTGTCTAATTTTTTTTCTTTTGGTTTTTTGAGATAGGGTTTCTCTGTGTAGCTCTGGCTGTCCTGAAACTCATTCTGTAGACCTGGCTGGCCTCAAACTCACAGAGATCCACCTGCTTCTGCCTCCGTGGGTACTGGGATTAAAGTCATGTGCCACCACCACCTGGTTATACATTATTTTAAAATCAAACAATGTCTTTAGTGTGTATTAAGAACATTTGAACTTTGTAACCTATAAGCTTTCTCTCCATTTGTTTATGGTTCTTGTTGCTTTTGCTTACTATTGCTCTTGCTCCTGTTTTAACTAGTTAAAAGCCTTACTTCTAGCGTGCATGTGTGTGTGCATGGGTGCATAGAGTGGGCATGTGTGAGTGTGTGCATGTGTGAGTGTGTGCATGGGTGAGTGTTTGCATGGGTGAGTGTGTGCATGGGTGAGTGTGTGTGTGAGTGTGTGCATGTGTGAGTGTGTGCATGGGTGAGTGTTTGCATGGGTGAGTGTGTGTGTGAGTGTGTGCATGTGTGAGTGTGTGTGTGCATGGGTGAGTGTGTACATGGATGCATGAGGGGCGTGGACGGAAATTGGTGTTGTGAGAGACTTTCTTGCTTTCTTCTCCCTCTTTTTCTTATTCTATTATTTACATTTAGTATTTATAGGTTTGCTCTATGGTATTTTAATATCAACACTCAAAGCTATGGCCCCCATTGTAGAATTGTCTTTGATGTTTCCTCAGAGTTCTAAGTTGCCCTTTCATTTCTGTTTGATTCTCAGGCTTTGAATTTTCAGGTCCTTCAGTGGCATGTTCAGTATTTAAGAGCACATTCTGTTGGGTATATTCCCAAGAGTGGCATTGCTGGATCCAGGGGTAGGTTGATCCCGAATTTCCTGAGAAACTGCCACACTGCTTTCCAAAGTGGTTGCACAAGTTTGCATTCCCACCAGCAATGGATGAGTGTACCCCTTCCTCCACAACCTCTCCAGCAAAGGCTATCATTGGTGTTTTTTATTTTAGCCATTCTGACAGGTGTAAGATGATATCTCAAAGTTGTTTTGATTTGCATTTCCCTGATCGCTAAGGAGGTTGAGCATGACCTTAAGTGTCTTTTGGCCATTTGAACTTCTTCTGTTGAGAATTCTCTATTCAAGATCAGTGCCCCATTTTTTAATTGGGTTAATTAGCATTTTAAAGTCTAGTTTCTTGAGTTCTTTATATATTTTGGAGATCAGACCTTTGTCTGTTGCGGGGTTGGTAAAGATCTTCTCCCAGTCAGTGGGTTGCCTTTTTTGTCATAGTGACAGTGTCCTTTGCTTTACAGAAGCTTCTCAGTTTCAGTAGGTCCCATTTATTCAATGTTGCCCTTAATGTCTGTGCTGCTGAGGTTATACCTAGGAAGCGATCGCCTGTGCCCATATGTTGTAGGGTGCTTCCAACTTTCTCTTCTCTCAGGTTCAGTATGTTCAGATTGATATTGAGGTCTTTAATCCATTTGGACTTGAGTTTTGTGCATGGTGATAGATATGGGTCTATTTTCATTCTTCTACAGGTTGACATCCAGTTTTGCCAGCACCATTTGTTGAAGATGCTTTCTTTCTTCCATTGTATACTTTTAGCTCCTTTATCGAAAATGAGGTGTTCATAGGTTTGTGGGTTAAAATCTGGGTCTTCTATACGATTCCATTTGTCAACTTCTCTGTTTTTATGCCAATACCACACTGTTTTCCTTACTGTAGCTCTGTAATAGAGTTTGAAGTCAGGGATGGTAATGCCTCCAGAAGTTCCTTTATTGTATAAGATTGTTTTGGCTATCCTGGGTTTTTTGTTTTTCCATATAAAGTTGATTATTGTCCTCTCCAGATCTGTGAAGAATTTTGATGGGAGTTTGATGGGGATTGCATTGAATCTATATATTGCCTTTGGTATAATTGCCATTTTTACTATGTTGATTCTCCCAATCCAAGAGCAAGGGAGATCCTTCCATTTTCTGGTATCCTCTTCAATTTCTTTTTTCAAGGACTTAAAGTTGTTGTCAAATAGATCTTTCACTTCCTTGGTTAGAGTTACCCCAAGATATTTTATGTTATTTGTGGCTATCATGAAAGGTGATGCTTCTCTGATTTCCCTCTCTGCTTCCATATCCTTTGTGTATAGGAGGGCGACTGATTTTTTGGAGTTGATCTTGTATCCGCCACATTACTAAAGGTGTTTATCAGCTGTAGGAATTCTTTGGTGGAGTTTTTGGGGTCGCTTATGTACACTATCATATCATCTGCAAATAATGAAAGTTTAACCTCTTCCTTTCCAATTCGAATCCCCTTGATCCCCTTATGTTGTCTTATTGCTATTGCTAAAACTTCAAGCACTATATTGAAGAGGTATGGAGAAAGTGGACAGCCTTGTCATGTTCCTGATTTTAGTGGGATGGCTTTGAGTTTCTCTCCGTTTAATTTGATGTTAGCTGTCGGCTTGCTGTAAATAGCTTTTATTATATTTAGGTATGACCCTTGTATCCCTAATCTCTCCAAGACTTTTATCATAAAGGGATGTTGGATTTTGTCAAAAGCTTTTTCAGCATCTAATGAAATGATCATATGGTTTTTTTCTTTCAGTTTATTTATATGATGGATTACATTGATAGATTTTCGTATGTTGAACCAGACCTGCATCTCTGGGATGAAGCCTACTTGATCATAATGGATAATTTTTCTAATGTGTTCTTGGATACGGTTTGCCAGTATTTTGTTGAGGATTTTTATGTCGATGTTCATGAGTGAGATTGGCCTGTAATTCTCTTTCTTGGTTGAGTCTTTGTGTGGTTTTGGTATCAGAGTGACTGTAGCTTCATAAAAGGAATTTGGCAATGACTCTTCTGTTTCTATATTGTGAAATACATTAAGGAGTATAGGTATTAGGTCTTCTTGGAAGTTCTGGTAGAATTCCTCATTGAAACCATCTGGTCCTGGGCTTTTTTTGGTAGGGAGGTTTTTGATAACAGCTTCTAATTCTTCATGACTAACAGGTCTATTCAGATTGTTCACCTGGTCCTGGTTTAACTTTGGTATATGGTATTTATCTAAAAACGTGTCCATTTCTTTTACATTTTCCAGTTTTGTGGCATACAGGCTTTTGTAGTAAGATCTAATGATTCTTTGAATTTCCTCTGTGTCTGTGGTTATGTCCCCCTTTTCATTTCTGATCTTATTAATTTGCATATTCTCTCTCTGCCGTTTGATTAGTTTGGATAGGGGTTTATCAATCTTGTTGATTTTCTCCAGGAACCAGCTTTTTGTTTCATTGATTCTTTGGATTGTTTTCTGTGTTTCTATTTTGTTGATTTCTGCCCCCAGTTTGATTATTTCCAGTCTTCTACTCCACCTAGGTGAGTCTGCTTCTTTTTTTTCTAGAGCTTTCAGGTGGGCTGTTAAGTCTCCAATGTGTGCTTTCTCTGTTTTCTTTAAGTGGGCACTTAGTGCTATGAACTTTCCTCTTAGGACTAATTTCATAGTGTCCCATAAGTTTGAGTAGGTTGTTTTTTTATTTTCATTGAATTCAAGGAAGACTTTAATCTCTTTCTTTATTTCTTCCTTGATCCAGGTGTGGTTCAGTAGTTGACTGTTCAGTTTCCATGAGTTTGTAGGCTTTCTGGGGGTAGCATTGTTGTTGAATTCTAACTTTAATCCATGGTGATCTGATAAGACACAGGAGGTTACAAATATTTTTTTTTTGTAACTGTGGAAGTTTGCTTTGTTAGGGGTGGGAAATGGGAGACTGGAAGGAGGAAGAAATTTTTTTTTCAATAAAAAAAAAACATAAGCCAGATACAAAGAAACAAATAGTATACGCTTCTTTTGTATAGAACAGAGGTGTTGTAGATTCATAAAATCACACACACACACACACACAGAATTTAAGGCATAAGTGAGAAATAAGGGAGGAAGGAAACTATCAGAATACAGACGGTGAGAGAGAGCATGAGAATGGTCATAGCACATGATTTTCTTCAGTGAAATGTCTTTATAAAGTCCACCATTATGTACAATGAATTATGTAATTAGTATAAATAAATACTAAGATAAAAAATTAAAAAAAGAGCACATTCTGTAATCTTTACACACCTGTTCAGTGTGTGTAATTTCAGTTTATGTAAATTCCACTATGACCAGGTTTTGAAAAGACATTATTTTTGGATTTTAAAGCTTGCTTTCTGTATTTATTGTCAACTTAGCAGAGTTCAGAGCTGAAAAGTGTCTTCTATAGCTCTGCGATGGGGTAATCTACAGATACCTATAAAGTCCTGTTATGTAGAGTGCAGTTTTTAACTCAGAAGTTTCTTGGTCAATTTTTTTTTCTGTCTTTGTCTAAATGACCTATCTTTTGATGATAAATGAGTACTGGCAACACCTAATCCTACCCAGTTTGAACTTATCTGACCAACAGTGTTTATTTCAGGAATGGATCGTTCTCCTTAGGAACAATTACCTTCTTTATCTCTTCTTCCCAATTAAAAATTATTTCTATCTCTTTAATTGTGCCTATATGTATGCCTGTGTATTGGTAGGTGAATTTGAGTGCAATGACCCTGGAGGAAGCCAGAAGAGACCCACTGGCACTGGAGTTACAGGCAGTTATGAGCTCCCCGATATGGATTCTAGGAACTCAAGTCAGGTCATCTGGAAGAGCAGCAAGTGCTATTTATGAGTTGTTTCTCCAACCCCTCTTCTGCCTGATTCAGCCTAACTTTGTTAGGTATGCCATTTGCATCCTGGTATTTTCAGCCTGTGGGTATCTGTACCAATGAGGGCATTTATTGTGGACAGGAAATAATGGGATCCTATTTTTCAATCCAGTCATCTAGTATTATTTAATAAGAGACTTTAGATCATGACTATTTTGACGAGTATTTACTAATTCCCATCATTTTATTGCTTATTTACCTGATTTTCTTTTATGTGCATTTCTTTGGACCCCTCTTTGCTTTAGGGACTTGCTGATTTATTGAGTTGGCCATGATTGGTTCTTTCTTAGTTCCTCCTAGTTCCTCTGCTCTTCACTCTGGCTTCTTCTTCTGTGGATAGATTCCCATCAGTATCTTCTGCAATGTTGCCTTGATAACTATGGATTGCACCTGTGCTCATCTGGAATGCTTTTATTTATCCATCAATTTTAGAAGATCATGTTAGTGGATAAAGTTTCCTGGTTGGCATTTATTTACTTTCAGGGCTTAGAATGCATCACTAGACCCTCTCCTGTCTAAGAGAGGTTTCTCAGGTCGAGCTTAGAAGTCGAGCTGTTATCATGGCATTACCTTTCTATGAGAATTAGGTTTCTTCTTGTTGTTGTTTTCCTCTTGCATCTTTTAATATTGTTTCTTTATTTCATGGCCTCGGCACTATAATGTGCTTTGGAGAGATTCTTGTCGTGTATGTTTGTGTGTTAGGAGTCCTGACTGCTTTTTCCTATGCTTGGATAGGAGATTTCCAGATTAGAGAGCATTTCTTTTTAATTGCACTGAACAGATTTCTCTATGTCCTCAGATTCCTTTTCATTACAAGAGCCTTCTACCCAACAGTTTCTTGTTTGTTTATTTTTCTTTCAGTCACATCACAGAGTTCTTAGAAGCTGTGGTTACTGGTTTTCTTTTTCCTTTATTAATGTCCAAACGTAGTAGTTCTTCGGATTCCTATGCCTGATACTCTTTCTTATTCCTTTGCCTGATACACTTTCTTATGTTTGGTCTAGTCTGTTGGTGAGGATTTCCATTATTTTTGTTTTTATGTTTGTTTGAGTAGAGTATTTTATTTCCAACATTTTTGTCCTTTTTTGGCCCCAAATCTCACTTTATTTTTTGCTGAATTTGGCATTGGGGTTGCAGACTGCCTCTTGTATGTTGTCGACTTTCTCAGTGACATCTTGAATTTATTTCCTTATTTCTTTCACTTATCCATTTCCTTTTTGAAATCCTCAATCATTTTTATTAATTAAATTTGTTCTTTGATAATCTCACTCATGTGTATAATGAGTTATGATTGCTCTCACCCCACCCTATCTTGCCCGCCCTTCTCTTAACTGCTTTCTACTGGTCTTGTTCTCACACTCATTTCTTCTTATTTAATTTGTGTGTCTGTGGATTCTCCAGGGCTGTCTGCACAGCCCTGGGATTGGAATATACACTGGAGCTTGATGTGCTCATCACTACATCCACAATTGGAGACAATGGCTTCCCCTCCACCAGATCCTATTAGCAACCACATCTCATCAGGAAGGGGAAGGTTCCCATGAGTGACTCCCTTGTGTTCGTGAAGCCATCAGTCATTCTGGGAAGTAGACTTTCTCACTGGCTGGTGGTGGCACACGCCTTTAGTCCCAGCGCTTGAGAGGCAGAGGCAGGCAGACTTCTGTGAGTTTGAGGCTGCCTGGTCTACAAAGCAAATTCCAGAACAGTCTCCAAAGTTCCACAGAAAAAGTCTGTCTCAAAATACCAAAAAACCAACCAACCAAACAAACAAAAAAACAAAGGAGACTTTTTCAATCAGTGTTTTTCAATCTAAGTCTTTGGATTTGGTCAATGAGAAGTTCTGATCTTTGGGAGACTTTGTGTTGCTTTATGTTTTCATGTTTCTGTATTTATTAGAGTTTGTGCATGTGCTGATTGATGTCTGTCCTGGCTTTTTGGGTGATCTTCCTAGAATGGCTCTTACTCCTAAGTGTTCAATCTTTGTACCACTCAGAGAGGAGAAGAGAGACTAAGAGCAATAGGATCTGTATAAACTGATCACATGACCTCTCTGCTATGGTTAAGGGAGAGTTTTTAGTGTAAGAGAGAGAGAGAGAGAGAGAGAGAGAGAGAGAGAGAGAGAGAGAGAGCGAGAGAGCGCCTAGGTCAGGTCTGAAATCAAAATACACTTGAAGAAGTTGCAACCAGGGAAGTGTGTTCAACTGTTAGACAAAAGGCTCAGTGGAGCTGAAGCAAGAGCATGGAAATCCACACAGAAAATGATTGTGAAGGGCACTGACCACACAGGGTCTCACTACGCAGTGCTGGCTGCCTTGGAGTTCACCTTCCCTCTCAGTCTCAGTCCCCTAAACGGGGGGATTACAGATGTGCACCACCATAGTCAGCAAAAGAATAGTTGATCCTTGGGAGAACGAAAGGTCTGAGTGCAGAAAAGGTTAACGAGGAGAGGGAGCTCCCGAGGAACAGGCTCCAAAGAACAGGTAGAAGGGAAAAGCAAATGTCAAGTGGGTTGCTGAGATGTGTATGAGGTTTTCCTCCTCTGTCTCCTGACCTCTTAGGTGGGCTTTCCAGAGCTCCACTTAAAGCTGACACGAGTTCATCCCCCACCTCACCCAAGGTTACAGACCCTTAGTCAGCTGGTGGCAAAGCGACCCTGCCCTGGCTGGCCGTGTGTAGGTGCACTAAGACCACCACAGTTGCAGCTTTTGAGAGTCAGCACCCAGTCGGTGATGGCCTATGCAGTGACTCAGCTGCCTTCAAGGGGTCCCTGCTCCTGTAACCCTTCACCCGTGCTCTTGGAACTGATCTTGGTAAACTCATTGGATTATCAAGTTGGTCTATGTCATGGTTTGGTTTGAATGGGAAATATTCCTGCCTGGGCTAAGGGATATGAACACCTGCAACCCAATTGGCAAGACAGATGGCACAGAGGCCTCCTCAGGATGGGGGGGTCATTCTGTATAGTACTGTAAAGAATATGTGTCCATAGGATCTCATCCACAGAAAGGAGACAGAAAGAAAAAGATTTGGCCCACCACAGGCTTTTGAAACCTCAGGGCTTAGTCCCAGTGACACACGTAGTCCAACAAGACCACACGTCTTCATCCTTCCCCAAAGAGTTCCAACAACTAGGAGCTACGAGCATTTAACATCTCTGTGACACACTGTACACACACCAAGGCAGAAGGAGAGCAGCTGGCAGCCCTGGCCAGTTCTAGAGAAAGCCTAAGTGGAGGAGGCTCAGGCTGGAGGGGTCCAGAAAGTAACCTCACTTTCCTCACAATGGTCCAGATGTAACCTGGCATTGGGGTTGCCAGGTAACCAGAGACTGGTAGATGCCTCACAGTTGAGGCTGAGTCACTTGTTCTGAGACACTCGATGAGTGAGGATGTTATCCTGCTTTAGGAAATCTCATGGCTTAGGCCGCAGAAAAGATGGTCACCTTGGACACCCTTGGGGACGTTTGGTGTGTCTTCTCACACACGTCTGGTCATCTTCGACCAGGAAAGGCCCGGTAAGACAGGCCAGCCTGGAGCAGGAGTCCTTTCTGGTCCCCCTAATCCACAGCAATCCCTGCCTGGGGGTGTGATCCTGTGAGAACACTGGGGAACATTCTTTACGCCCACTTTTCTCCTCAGTGTGTGGTGATGGGTTGTCGCTGCCTCTCAGAGTTTCCACATTTAGAGCTCCTTCCTTTCTTGTTCCTTCCTCAGGGTCAAGAGGACCCGGACCGCCTATTTAAAGCTATCAAATTTGACTATAGACGTCCAGACTTCATAGAGAAAGTCGTATCCTACCTCCCGAAAGCTCTGAGAGAGGGGAAGTACAACTTCATCAATGCTTTCCTTGCTGTCTATCCCACTTTTGCCTCCACCAGGGAGGTGCTGGAATTATTAATTGACGTGATTCTGTGAGTGACTACACCTGAGTTCTGACCCTCTCACCTCCTGGTTTGGTGTTAGGAGGACACTGCTCTTCTCCAGGGCTGTGTGCTCTCCTAGGAAAAGTACAACTGTGTCCTGGTAGAGTTATTCTCCTGCCTGCCGCTTCTGACTAACATGGCATAGATTGAGGGCAAGGAGAGGAATCGAGTTTGTGATATTTACCCAAGTAGTGTCAAACACTACTCTTTCTTACGCCTTGAGCAAAGGCTTTGTTCCCATTTACAAAGAAGGGTCTAAGGGATAAGGTTATATGGGGAAAATGGAGCCAGAAAAGATCCCTGCAAGGGCCCAAGGAAACCCTGTAAACCCAAGAACCCTGAAAAGGGGCAGCTTGGGTTCCACCCCTTGAGTTCATGACCCTAAAGGTCTGTGACCAGAGGCTCATTCCCAGGCCCTCAGCGTGGAAGTCAGAAGAGTACAAAGAGCCCCCTGCACTCCAACCCACTCCCTAGCTTCTGTTCCTATACTGGATTTAAGAGCTCCTTCCAGATCTCTGGGTGGGTTGGGGACATATGACGTTAGCAGTGACACCCTCATAAAATGCCACAGGTATGGATCTCGCCATGTTGACTCTCTGAAGAAATATATTAGAAAGAGGTGAGTGGGCTTTGGGTGACAAGGGAGGTAAGGGCCCAGCTGCAGAGCGGGAAGTCAGGGGTGGCTCGGCTTGGGAACTAAGCCATTAGTGGTCACCTTCCTCTCGGGATCCCCATAAAAAATGGTACCAGAGACTTCATGTGCAGGTGGAGAAACCGAGATCTCCAGTGATAGCCTTGGTTCTGAGGAGCAGAAGAAAGGATGGAGCTCAGGGGCCCGAGGGGAATCCATCCCCATCACAACGCAGTCCAGTTAGCCCTTTCTGTCCTCCCAGGCACAGCAAGTGTCTGGGGCCCTCTCCACAGAGTCCTCACTCCTAGAACCTCTGAGAAGCACGTGAGCTGAGGAGCCTTTTCCTCATCTGAGGGACCGCTCCTGTGCTGGTGAAGGGAGGCCAGCCGGGCTTCTGACTCTACTTCCTGCTAACCCGCTCTTTCCTGCAGAGACATTCTCCTCTTTCTGATCCACTGGATACAAAAATTCCCAGAGGATTTTTGGATGGCTCCGGATCAGGTGACCCTGAAGAAACTTGCAGACTACCTGTGTCGGAAATTGCCTCTTAAGTTCTACCAAGATAAGTTCCTGACGCTCATGTCACAGCTGGAGGCTCAGGATTCAATGGGAATGCTTGAGGAAGATGAGGAGGCCAGAAGTAGGTACCTCAGAAGGTTGGAGGAAGTTCCAGTGTTGGTTTCCACCAGGGAATTCTGCAGAAGCCTTGACCTGGAAACAGAGTTGAACACTGTTGTGGAATATTAGTTTAAGATGTGTTACATTCGTTTATGCTGTAGAATTTATGTTTAATGATGCCAAGATGTGGTTTTTATCTTTTATGTTGCATCTGTTTAACTCTATAAAGCCTTGTTACCTTGCCTGCCTGAAACACCTGATTGATCTAATAAGAAGCTCAATGGTCAGCACAGAGAACTTGGTGGGGATGGTGGGAAGAGAGAAGAGATAAGAAAACTAGGGAGGAGAGCAAGGAGCGAGAAAATGAAAAGGAGGAGGAGAAAAGGAGGCCAGGAGCCAACCACACAGCCACATAGCCACACAGCTACACAACCACACAGCCACACAACCATACAGCTACACAGTCACACAACCACACAGCTACACAGTTCCACAGCCACACAGCTACACAACCACACAGCTACACAGCCACACAGCTACACAACCACACAGCTACACAGCCACACAGCTACACAACCACACAGTCACACAACCACACAGCTACACAGTCCCACAGCCACACAGCCACACAGCTATACAACCACACAGCTACACAACCACACAGTCACACAGCCACACAGTCACACAGCTACACAATCACACAGCCATAGAGCCATCCACGAAGTAATAAAAAAAGAAGAATATATTGAATAAATAAAGGTAAAATGCCCAGAGGGAAAGTTTAGACAGGATAATTTAAGTTAGGAAAGCCGAATGGACACAAGCTACACTAAGGCCGTCCATTCATGAGAAGTACTACATCTCCGTGTATTCATTTGGGAGCTTAGTCGTGGACTGCCAAAGAGTAAATAAAAAAAAAAGACCAAAAGCAACTACAGAACACCAGTCAGATATACAACTTGTTGTAGGGAGAGGGGAGTGGGGATTCTCTGGCATGATCAGGCCTTGTGTGACCCACAAGGCCACTTCTGGGAAGGCCACCCCATCCTGGAAGCTTCTAGGCTGACTCCACTAATGGTCCATCTCTTTCTGTCCTTAGAATGCAGGTTCTGCAGGGCAGAAAAATTATTAGCCCCGGTATCTGATACCACAGAGACGCAAGAGAAGCTGCGTCCTACACCACCTACACCACCTTCTGTGGTAGGGCCACGGGGAGACCTGACACCCAAAGAGGACACCGAGAGCGCGGATTCGGCAGTAGGGGGACCAACTCTGCCCGAGGATGGACCAGAGCAGCTAAACACACATCAGCTGATTCAGTAGATGTCATCATCCATATCTTAGCGGAAGGGCTCACACCTGCAGCTGTGCCTGTTGTCCCACTGCCTGATGTTGATATGTAGTTAAAGAAGCAAATTACCTACGGAGTTCCACCTGTATGCAGAAGCTCTGCTCCTCTATATAGGGAAAATGTCCATGACAATTTCGTTTAACTCTTTGTTAATTTTTGTATAACTTTTTATTGTTATATTGTTGTTTAATGTTTATTATTAATAAAAATTTTCTTCCTCATTTTAAGTCATGGGTTCAGGGACAGGATATCTATTCCCCAATGTGATACAATCTACTCGGGTCAACTTATAAGTACAGCCCAGAGCCGAACAGATCAGTCCTGGGAGGAGGACCCTCGCAGGCCATCCTGGCAACAGGGAAAATCAATCCACGGGTGTGGCAGAAAATGGACAAGTGACTGCTGGAGCACAGACGCCAGTTGATCTTAACAATCAGAACTCAGAGTCAGGTATAGGGGTTGATGCTGAAGATCAGAGAAGCAGAGCAGCCAGCCACCAGAGGGTTCTTACCTTTACCACTGCTCATGCCAAGAGGGTGATCCTGTCCTCAGACTGCTTCAGACTGCTTCAGACCGCACTGAGTTCCTGTCTCCTCCTGCCTTATATTCCTATTTCTGCCCAGCCATATCACTCCTGTCTCCACCAGTCCACCTTCCTAGTGCTGGGATTAAAGGCATGGGAACCCAAGTGCTGGGATTGCCTTAATGTCAGCTCTGTTTCTCTTATAGACAGATAATCTCGTGTAGCCCAGGGTGGCCTTGAACCAACAGAGATCCCTCTGTGTCTGTCTCCAGAGTCCTGGGAGTAAAGGAGTGTGCTACCATTCCTTGGCCTCTAGTGGCTTAGCACTGCAGTCTGATCTTCAAGGAAGCTTTATTTGTTAAAACACAAAGAAAATATCACTACAAAATCTAGTGGCCAGAAAAAGTATACAAGTGTGAATGGGCAGTCCTGTGCTCAGTGGTGCCCCTAACAGTTAGGAACATTATTTCTGAGCTCTGACACACTAGGGGTCACAGACATAGTTTTCCCTTCTCCCTGGGCTACTATTGTCCTAGCAGACAGCAGGGCCATGCAGATAATGGTGACGTCATCTTAACTGTAATGGTGCTCATCGTTTTCACCAACCCTGAACCCAGATCTGTGCGTACACACTCAGCGCACCTTGTGACAATTCACACCCCACCCAACATGTTTAACGTCATTTTTAGAAAGAATTGCAAGGCTTTCCCACAATTCTGGAGGCATCAAGAAATGACAAGGTGGAGCCCATGGATATTTTACACGTCCGTCTGTGGGCAGTGGATTGGATGCAGTCTCACTGTTCACTGGGCACAGACAAACCCTCCACAGGACACCACTAGAGATCAGCATCACAAATCCCTCACTGTGGGCCTCATGCTGGGCATGTGAGAGCCTTGGACCACTTAGAGGGCACTGAGTGGAGGCTGGGCCCTTTCAGGGTGTAGAGCAGCTCATCTGGGCTCTCATCAGGAGACAGACACACATGAACACGTCTGCACACACACACACACACACGTACAGGCACACACACACATCCATGCGCACACACACTCCACATCACTGGCCACGTAGGCATGTGACTTGGTGAAAGGTTTTATACATCCGGCTAGTCCAGGTCTCATCAAGAGGAAGTGAGCTTTCGATATCATCTAGTCACAGAGCTGTCATGGCCAGGGTCTCTCACGACTTAGTTACCCAAGGATGCATTAGCCACGCTTGTTTTCCAAGGCTCTGGGTAAGAAGCCAGTTGACCACCTGAGCCGTTATCTCTTGTGTCTGAGCAACCATAGAATCCCGCAGATCATTTCAGAAGGTGAGCTTGCCCTTTGGCGTTTGTTAGAGAATATCTTTGTACTATTTGTATTTGTGCACGAGTATGTTCTGTAGAAACGGCTCATCAGAAGGTAGATCGTTGAAACTTTGAGGCCTTCTAAACACGACACACCTCTTGGGGCAATCTCACACATGTTAAAATTGTTACAGACATTCTCCCCACCCATTTTCCCATCCCAACAATTCCTCTCTCTCTCTGTCTCCTTCTCTGTCTCTCTCTGTATATATACATCTGTGCGCGTGTGTGTATGGAAAGGCATTTTGAAATTAAAGTAAGCCTCTGTTGGCACGTGGCAAATCATTCATACCCTCAGACCTACTTCAAGCTTCATTCTGCAGGATAAGTGTTTATTCCCCGCCAGCACGGCCGGGGCTCAGAACGAGGCTCCAAAGGCCCCCACTGGGCGGGTTGTTTCTCGTTGGGCTCTTTAGAGTTGTGTTTGGAGTTGCTCACCCTTCTGCCTCTTTGGAAGCCATGAGGCAGTTTACCGGCGCAGAACTGCTTTCATGTGTCACTCTGCTTTCTCTTTTCATGGCCTTTCCTGGCTGGTTCTTTGGTGGTGTGGCTGTTGGCGTGTGCTGCGAGGCTCCGGTAACTGGGCAAGCCATTAAGGAGAGCCAGACAAATCTCCATCACTACAGCCAGGATTCCCTGGCTCCTCTACACATGACTGCCTAAACAATGAGCATCATGGAAGAAAAACAGCCAGCCACTTCTTTCTTTAAAACAAACTTAGAGCATTACTTAAGCAGCTGCTATTTTATTGCCAAAGGCAAGATGTTTCAAAAACCAGTGCCAGGGACTCTGTGTGTGTGTGTGTGTGTGTGTGTGTGTGTGTGTGTGTGTGTGTGTGCGCATGCACGTGTGTGGTCAAACAGGGAGTCCTTCCTCAGAAGCTGTGCATCTTGCTTCATGTTACAAATTTTATTTTTTAAAATCACATTTTACTTATTTATCTTTATGTTTTATTTGTTTGTCGTGTACGCATCACACGGGTTCATGTGTCACAGTGTGCCTGTGGAAGTCAGTCAGAGAACAATGTTCCGGAGGTCGTTCCCTCTTCCCACCCTTTATATATGTTCCAGGAATCAAACTCAGGTCTTCAGGCTTGACAGCAAGTATTGTTACCCAATGAGCCATCTTACAAGTCTTGCTTCAAGTCAAATTCTCAGTTGATCTGGAACTTGCTAGGCTAGCTTGTCTGGCTCGTGAGCCCCAAGAGTCTTTCTCATCTCCCTGGAGCTGGGGATACAAGCAGTCACCACTATTCCCAGCTTTTTACACAAATTCTGGGCCCCAAATCCAGACCCCCATGTCTGCACAGCAAGCACGTCACTGAGTGTACCATCCCCAAGCCTCTGTAGGGGTTAGTTTGGGAAGGATGTCTACCTGCTACCCTCCCTGTACACAGCATCTGCTAACTCTTGTCCTCCCTACCCTGCTGCTATACAGTCAGGCCCCAAAGTGAGACACGGCCAATGGTAGAAGCTTCTAGAAACCTCCACTCGAGTTCAAAGGGCCTTGTTTTTATGGGGGGTGGAGGGTGGGAAGCTGAGACAGACATATCTTCAGACATCTTGGAAACAAATGACCGATCAAACTGGAGTTTTAATTAGAGCCTGGGATGAAGTTTCTTGCATCCTGGAAATGAAAGAAGTTAAGGGAAAGTGAAAAAAAAATCTAAATATAATTTATGGACACAAAAAAGAATTCACAGGACTAGGCAAGGGCCCAAAGGTAAACGAAACATAGATTTAGTAGGCACAGGATCAGATGAAATGTACTCCCAAAGCTTTTTAAACTTCTGGATTTCCTTGCTCTTGAAACGCAATTGAAGAAATGGAAAAGGCATGCCTGGAAGCTTTCTTGAAGCCAGGGGAGCAGGAACTCCTGAGTCTGGCCCGTTAAACTCACCTCCAAGATGGAAATGTAAGAAAAAAGAAGGAGAAGCATGTTCGCACATCACCCCGAGGGGCCAGACAGCATTGCTGCTTCACCCTTCCTCTTCTCTTCGGAGACACCAGGTGGGATCAGTCTTGGGGAGGATGCTATGCCCTTGGTGGTGGTGAGATTTCCCCTTAAGAGCTTTCAGGTTTCACGTGGAATTGAGGTGGAGTGTGAAGGTGGAGTAGGGGAGGGAGAGAAATGTATCACTGGGGGTGAAAGAGGGTGATGGATATCAAACAGACCACAAAAAGACGCGGAGTTTAGATTGCTTAGAGATGTTTCGAAAGTTTCAAAACAAGCAAGTGAGCACAGCCTCACCAAATGTGCTGCCCCTAATTTAAGGCAGTAAAGATGCCGTTTCCTTTGTATTGTGCTTTCTGAAGGCTGGGCTAATGGGGGCTGGTGGATGCTTTTGCAAAATACGCTGTATTTAATTTTTCAACTTGCTGGGGCTTGCCGCTTAGACGGGACATTTAGGAAGACGTCGGTGTGTCTGCTTTTCTGATCTGTGAGGACAATCACGAGGCAAAGCGAGACTGTACTGGAGGACCGAGGATGTGGCTTCTTGTCAGAGACGACATGTGTGAACCTTGACAGATCAGACCTCTGGATGTGCCCCCAAATCTGCTCAAGTACACAGTACTTTCTCCTCACTCTGATGAGCACCTGACGAAAGCAACTTACAGAAAGAAGGGCTCGCTTTGCTCATAGTGTGAGGGTCCAGTACGCCATTATGAGGATGTCTTGGTCGTTAGAGACTCAGGCCGTTGGCCACGTGTGACCAGTCAGGGAGCACAGAGAGAGGGAACTGGTGCTCAGCTCACTTTCTCCTTTCTGTTTAGCCCAGGACCCCAGTTCACAGAAGATTTAGGGTAAATCTTCCCATGCCAATCAATCTGAGGTTTGTTTCCATGGTGATTATAAGTCGCATCAAGTCGTCAAGATTAACCATCAAAGCACTGGATCAGTGGACCCTTGAGTTTTGGAAACTCAGATTGAACAACTGGAGTTTCAGATTATCTCATTGCTCCCCAGTGATAAACAAAACCAAAAATTCTTACTTAGTCATTTCTTCTAGTAACTTTCACAAATTCTCTTTAAAAGGATCTATCATCTATCTGTCTGTCTGTCTATCTATCTACCTACCTATCTACCTATCTATCTAGTTTTTCTTGGTTGGAGGCCTGTGACACGCATTACATCCATACAAGTCCTCTCTTCATCCCTGCCTCTTCATGGTGTCCTCTCATCTTCCTTCCCCTCTCTTCTGCATGTGATGGCCGGTAAGACACAACTGGAACCCTTATGAGCAATAAAAGCACAAGAGGGAAAAGGAAGGAAGGAAAACAGAAGACAAGCAAGAGGGACGCAGTCTGAGGAAAGGATGGAAAGTGGAATTAGAACCACCAGGAGTCTTCGGGATTGTGGAGAAGGGTGGATTCTACAATCATGGCTTAATCAGAGCTCCAGGGGCTCAAACTACAAAAGGAAGGGGGGTGCTTCAGCTGGCTTAGCTGCAAATACATCTGTTTCTTCTTGAGCTCTGTGGAGATTTGTGTTACGCAAACACAAGAGTAGTTCCATCTGAAAGCTTCCTCTGCAAGAGTGGGATCTACTGATGGAAGCAGGCAACGCCAGGAGCGGCGGCACCATGGGAAATCCCAGAGGTCTATGTGCAGGCTTCCCACTGAAGACTTCGAGACTGGACTTCTAAGAAATATGAAAGTTCAGAATTATTGTATTTAGACCCGTGGCTAAATCTCACTGCCCTCAGCTCCACTCATATTCCTCTTTCAAACAACACTCACGCCAAGATGGACGCGAACACAACTTCTCCGTGTTGCAGCCGATCCAGGCGCCCCCTGCTGGCAACCGTATCCAGCAGCTCCTGCTCAGTCCCCACAGGGACTCAACAGCCCCTGTTTGTTAATCATGGACTTAGCACTGAGGAGAAGCCAAACCAGATGACCTGTACAGGGAGGCCACCTGAGAGCCTCGAGATCCCATGAGCCCACAGTCCTGCACGGAATCGCATTCACTGAAAGTTGACCAGGTTGAAGCTTAGTGTGGTTCATAGTTGCCCAGTGTGTGCGAGGACTGAAGCTTGATCCCTAACACTGCAGACACAGGAAGAGAAAGTGGAGTACTTTGGAACAAAGCTAAGCCTTGTTGAATGTCAGGTGGATGCCAGCCTTGGCCTGGGGGTTCGGAGGAGCAAGGAGACTTCTAGGAGCTGGATATACCCTTTCTTGATTTTAGTGTTGGCTTCCTCAGCATATGGAGATTATAAAAATTCACCAAGTGGTACAATTGTGACTTTCTGCTTGTGAGTGTATGTATTAGTTTAGTTTTTTTTTTTTAAAGTGCCTGCCTTAAGGTCTGACTACATTATTTAGGACAGCGTCTGTCTCGCGATAATTGTCTCATCATGACTTCTGATAGGCGCTTCCCAAAGGCTGACCGTCCATTCGTAGACAGTCACAATATGGCTGCATCTTCAGTTGGAGCGTAGGAGAAGGAGAGCTTTGTGCACACTCTTCTGTAAGGGTCCGAATCCTGTTCATGAGGACTCTGTTTTCATGACCTCGTCACTTCATGTCCTACCCCAGCACACCGAAGGTTGACAGACTTTGGAAAGACAGCCAATCCATTGAGGAAGGTATCATGAAATGAACTGATTCCCCATGGGACCCTAGCTCCAACCATCCATCTGTCCTTGTCCCGGGGAAGTCCTGGCTTCTGGGTAAGCCGCTGCTGAAGACGCGTAGTTTACAGATGTCAGCGGGCGACAATATGCTGATGTGTTGCTGTGCTTCCTTTCCCTGGCAAGGACACTCAGTGGACAGGTGCTCAGCCTTTCGGCTCTGCGAAGCACAGGATCAAAATCCAAGCCTTGGAGAAGCCCTTGCTAATGACAAACACATGTCACCTGAGCTGGCAGTGCAAACCCTGGGACCACGTGCAAAGGTCCAGCTGCTCTGAGAAGGTGAACAGAACTTCTCAACTGGTTCTCTCACTCCCCAAGAGCATGTGCCGTCATATTTCCAGATTCTATTGTCACTATACATCAAGCCCTTATGTCTAAAGTGCACTTAAACTGTTTTCCCAAACAAAAAGAAGCTTAAGGAAAAGAAATGGCGGTGATAGAACTTTTTGGAGGACCCTCTAAGACTAAGTGCTGACTCCGTTGTTGTATAAACCGGTGACAGGACTGCCCCTTGGCTTCTCTGGGGTGAAAGTTTTTCTTGTAGATATGGAAGAGAGAGAGAAAACAGCCAGATGGCATCTGGAAGAGTCCAGAGCAGAGAGAGAAGCAGTAGACTGAACAGGGCCAGCCCATTGAACCTGGCCATAAGAGGAACAGAACAGAGTAGAGACAGGGAGGAGAGGACGGGAGAGCAGAAGAGGTGGAGAGGAAGGACAGAGAGAGAGAGAGAGAGAGAGAGAGAGAGAGAGAGAGAGAGAGAATAGCCAAAACAGCAGGGTTATAAGAAGAATTGACCAACTGCAGGGGGTGGGGAGCTGAAGGGAGTTTCGGGGAGGGGAGGCAGTAAGAAGGGGTAGGAAGCTAGTAAGACTCTGAAATGCGTAACAGGCACTTGGGGTACTGTGGGTGCCTGGAGACCGCCATGCTCTTTGTTAAAACCATTTGTCCCTCCTGCCAGTGAGAGCTTCACAAGTTGCTGAGGCATGATTCCCATTAGAATTTGGGAATATCCAGTTTTCTTTGGACCTGACAAATGTCACCTCTTCCTGGACACGCTGCCGCAGCAAAGCCATCCTTTCACACAGTCACAGTGCTCTACCGGATCCAGGAAGTTTACAGGGACACTCATCATGATTGATGGGGGGCGGGCAGTGATGGCTATGACACTCAGGTCCCCTTGTGTTATGCTAGCTGTCCCAGCAAAACCCTTTCTTTCATGGGTGACATTGCACATTCAAGCTACAACAGGAGGTGAATGGATCCCCGGGCACTCGGGTCTCATCAATGGGATAGTCTCCTCGCTATGGCTTCACCGGCTGGTGGCAGTACCGGGTGACCCCAGAGGATGAGATGCCCTGGACAGCCAGCTGTTCCTTGTTTCCTCTCTGCTTATTTGTAGCTCTCCACTTGATGGCGGCCACCAGCTGATGGACTCTACTCTGTCAAGTTCTCTTCACCCCAGAGAGCCCCACACTGAAATCTCTGGAGCCGAGACAAAGATCTTTCATCCTCTTAAGTTGTTCCAGGCACTGGCTATCGCAGTAACAAACAAAAGCTGTTTTCTCGTGAATGAATTTTGAGCAATGAGCTTTATTAAGTAACGACAGAAGCCGGGCACATCTCTTTCCTTGCATGCTTGCAGATGCCACCGGATTCTAATCTGTGATATGACTCATCAGAGGTCACTGAATGAATGTGTGACCTGGCTTCACCCCGCCATCCGTAGAACTTTGCAATCACAGTTCCGTGGGAGGAAGATAATTCAAATCTTTGTAAATGTCACATTCATCATCACAGTCAGTTTATGAGTTTATAAAGAAGCTCCATGCAGTCCGTGGCTTCCTTCTTCTGCATATGAGGTGGGCTCTGATGTATTGCCATCATTCTTCATGTGCTTCAGTCAATGATCGCGAGAGTTGATCTCAGCCATCAGCTTAGCTGGGCTGAGCAAGAACTGGGAACCTGGTAAGACACGTGTGTGTTTGCAAAGGCATTTCCAGCACAGGTCAGCATGTAGATTAGCCCACAGAGGGAAAGCTCTGCTGTCAGTGTGGGTGGTGCCATCCAGGGACTGGCGGGGTCAGTGACGCTAAAAGCAGCAGGAAGCGGGGGCTCCCATACAAGCTAGGCTTCCTCTTGAGGTATCACTGTGTTACTGCCCCTGAGGCCGGAGACACCATCCAGCTTATTCAGTCTTTGAACCTGGACTCTAGGGGTGACTCTCCATGGCATTTGGGACCATCAGCCTTGACTGGAGTTCCATTTCTGAGCTTTCCTATGCTGAGGCTTCCAGATCCTTGGACTGAACAGCTACTGACTTCCCTGGTTTTCTGGCTACAGATGGCGCACCCCCACCCCCAGCTCCTGATTATGTAGGCCAATCTATTTAGTCCCTTCTTAGAATTACACGTATGGTGTATAGGCCTCATTCCTCTAGACGAGCGGCTCTCAACCTTGAATCACAACCCTTCCATAGGGGTCAGCTAAGACCATTGGAAAACACAGATATTTGCATTATTCATAACAGTAGCAAAATTATTGTTATGAATCAGCGACAAAAATGATTCTGTGGTTGGGGGTCACACAGCATAAGGAGCCGCACTAAAGGGTCACAGCGTTAGGAAGGTTGCGAACCACTGCCCCAGGCAATGCTAATACAACTGTCCTCTAGTTTGGTGAGTAGATCCACTCCAAGATGGATTCTACATCCCCATCACTCTTACGTTTCCCCATTTCACCCACCCACATCGCCATCACTGTTTCTGCATCTTGCATTATAGGTGGAAAATATCGAGTATCTAGATGACCTCTGCCTCTAATATGAGAGGGTTCATAATTGTAACTCTGTCCTCATAGCTTGTTGTGTTTTGTTTAGGCACCTCCTTCATCTGCTTGTTTATTTGTTTTTGAGACCAAATCTGGAACTGTAGCTCAGATTGGCCTGAAACTCATGAGGCCTCAAACTTGTGGTAATCCTCCTGCCCCAGCATCCTAGTGCTTTGATGTCAGCTAAAAACAACAACAAAGAACAAAACAACAAACAAACAAAACGCCGCTTTGTTTTTGTTATAGGAGATTGAACACCGGACATAACTGAAAACAGACATGCTTCAAGTCAATAAGGAGAAATAACTGATTCCCTTTTATACTGTTTCCAGAAAAATATTTATCATATAGGTTTTATTTCATTCTGGTTGGGGACAATAAAAGATATAGGTAACAATTTCGTGATAGTTGCAGAAAATTCGGGCTTTGATTTGTAATTTTCAATCAGGGATGAACACTGAGAATTCAACGTGTCAGCCTTCATTCTACCTAAAGGATGCTTGCCACATTGAGATCCTGTCTGCTTTGCTGCTGGGAGAGGGTGGCGTGAGGAAAGAGTGGGCTCTGTGCTCACTAACAACTCCAGGCAGGGCTGGGGGACTCTGCGGAGGCAGCTTCCTGTATAGAGCATCACTGCCTTCTTTTCCTGCCGTCCCTCATCTCTGCTCCATGTCAGAAAGACCCTGCCTACCTGAAGGCGGTGCCCAGGAGTTGGGGCATTGACAACCTTCGTCCTGCAGGAACAGCCAGGGAGTCCCACAAGAGTGACTTACTGGAACACACCTACACAGGTCCCAGCTTCTAAATATTCCACTGCCTTCCCGGAAAGCCACCCTGAAGACCCAGCCTGTAACACAGGTGCCTTTTGGGTCAACATCCATGCATACTCCTTGAGAACTGTGTGGAGAAAGGCTTCCACTCACTCACAAGGAATATCTACTTTGATTTCAATACTAATAAAAAGTTAACTGAAATGGTCTCTAAATGTGTAGGGATTTTTTAAAATTACAGCAGCTAATTATATCCCAATACTTCTTTTTGATCCAACAGGTGGATGGGTAAACTGAAATTTGTTTTGTGGGATTTTTAATCCTGTTTCCCCTGGTCCCTCACTCTCATCTCCCCCTTTACCCTTTATTTCTTTCTTCTTTTAATCACATTTGAATAATTTTGACATTTTGGCAGGAATGAGGTAAGAAAATGGGGAGCCCTATTAAGTTTCCAAGGCCAAACAAGGCCTGTATTAGAACATCAAGGAACGGCATAAATGGGATTTCAGTTAGTCCATTGCATATTTCTTAAGAGTTTGACTTCTGGGGAAAATGCGGTGAGGTACGTGGTGGCCAGGGTAGACAATTTCTGGATCTCTATTCTGTGATCATAATATCCAAAGACTCAACTTCCATCTCTGCAAGAAGAAACTCTCACCACCTCCCTCTCCAAACCTGTGAATTTCATGTAAAAACTTAATACTGTCTCTTTCAAAGAACCACGCCAATAGGAAATCCTCTGCTTTGAAGAAACTATGAGATGATCCTACTTGCTAAAAACTCAGATAAAGATCTAAGGAGGGAGGGGAAACTGCAATCGGGATGAAATATATGAGAGAAGAATTAAAATAAAATAAGCAATCAACCGTTTTTCCAAAAGCCAAGATCATAAATGATGGAAAAGTTTAAAAATTGCCATAGCTGGAAGAATCCAGTGTATACAAAGGAGGATCTTTTATCTTTATTAAAGATTTATTTTTAGTTTTAATTATGTAAAAAAGATGACCTTAGTGGTAAACCCCAAAGGAATGTCATGCATATGGTTTATGGGTAAACGTACATGATCTTCATGGTTGGGGAAACTGATTTAGTATTGAGCTGATTTAGTATCAGGTGCTGTGATGGTTGCTCCTGCTACCTCTTCTCCACTTAACTTCTTTGGGAATTAAGTTTTATCTTTTCTGCAGAAGGCAGGTTTAATTACCTTTCCTTCTTTCTATTCAGGCCAGAATGAGGCATCTCATGCCTTGTGTTCCACAGTTCTTCCTCCAGACATGTGTCCCACAAAATGCTCCCAAATGACCCGCCTTACCTCAACCATTTGCTTCTTCGTGTGTCTCTTTTTGGTCGAGAGCCTAGCCTTTCATGGCTGAGCCATCTCTCCAGCCCTGTGTCTTTAAAATAATTTGAGTTATGTATATATTTGCGCATGTGTATGAAGGCGCTGAGGCTGAAGATGTGGGATTCCCCTGCGATTGGAGTTGCAGGGCTTGTGAACGGCCTGGCGTGGGTGTTGGGAACGGAACATGTGTGGTTCTCTGCAAGAGCAGTGTGCTTTCTCCATGTCTGGGCCATAGCCCCAGCTCCTAGTTAACTGCTTTTCAATGCAGGAACTTCATCTACAGAGCTGGCATGTGGCACAGGACTAGATAAACGGCAGCACCTGGCTGCAGCAGCCTCTCCTGCTAGAATCAGACACTTGTATTGTTGGGAGACTGAGTTGCACGAAGTTTTCCTTATCAAAGGGTGTACTCTTTGCAGGAAGAAGGGCAATGTTTTCTAGGAGACCGTCAGATATTTTGTGGAAATCATACTTTTGCATACCCTGAAGAACGTTTGCTTTGTTGTTGTCCATTGATACCCTGTGCCCCCCCCCCACCCTTGACTCAGAACGTTCCTGGTTACCGATGGCAGAAATTCTGCCACGAATTGAGTCCTAGAGGAACTTAGAAGGAAATGTGTCTCTTGGGAAATCTGTCTTCTGCCATCCCTAAGTGGGCTTCAAGCATTTGAGGACATCAGGCCCAGACACCAAAATGAATTTAAGCAGAGTTGCCCGGAGGAGGATTGGGCATCTAAGCACAGCCTACTGGGTCCAATGAGGGAGCTAATGAGCTGTTTTACGCGATTCTGGCAAACTTAGCCTGCACTCTGAATTTCCTCTCAAGGTATCATTAAAATCAAATGATTGTCTCCTTTTGAGTATCCATTTGCACTGCAATTATCTCCGTCTTCTGTGGTGACTTTTTGTGATTAAATTAGGCAAGTCTTCTTCTGCCTGGGTAGATAATGTAATGACTTTTTAATCATTTGTTTTCTCGAGCCGAATTGTTTCCATGATCCCATTAGCAATTCTTCTGTTCTGACTCCAGTGGGTTTATTGAACTACTGGGTGACGGCCATATGGGTGAGCTGTAGGCTGCTCTCTACCACCAACCCAACCGACAAAGAGTAAAGACCTTGTCATTGCCCTGGAACCCAGAGAGAAACTAACAACTAGGAGGGGACAACTTAGTTCCTTATATTTGTCATAGAAAACATGAAGAATGCAATGTGGTTATGATAATTTTTAGGGAAATTGCACTTACTGTTTTATTCCCATATAAAAGCAATGGATTGCTTTTATATGAAGTTTAGAAATACAAAAAAGTACAAAAATACAATCAAATACGCTGTAACTTAGCGGCTTACTTAAAAATTCTATGCATGGTGGTCTTTCCTTATGGTTTTCCTGTATTTTTCTATTATGTATCTAGCAATCATCTGTCTCCTATCTATCACTCACCTCTTTATTATCTATTTGTCATCTCTTTCAATTTGTGGCCATATATTACATCTAATTTTTTTTTAAAGCTGGAGATTTTCACCCAATTGGCACGATGCATGCATACTAGGTATTCTCGGAAGTTACAACTCTTAGTGATTGCACAACTGTCCATGGTGTTCACTTGTTCTCCAGAGATTCTCTAAGAGTCTACTTGGGGCAAGTGCAGGGTGTGCTTTAACTCGTCCTGCTGTTTCTCTGTTGTGTGAGCTTCTCCATTCCTTTAGAGTCCTAGCCTTGCTCTTCATTTCAGCTTCTGCTCCTGAGAGTGTAAGCTGGTGATGGCCTTTAAGGCTTGTCCCCAGCCCTTCCTCTGGGGCTTCATCTCCTCCTCCCTCCCACTTGCTCTACTCATTCCAGCCACACTGGATCTTCTACTGTTTCTCTAATTGTCACCCCAGCTTGTGTCACCCTGGCTTGTGCCCCTGGGCTTTGGAACAAGCTCTTTCCCATCACCACTCCAAAAGCCAAACAGCCCACTTCTCAGGTAGCTTATCTCCTTCCACGAGGCGATTTCTTCCACGTCTTACTCTGAATGTCTCATATAACCATCATTTATTTGAGTGGAACACGTTTTGAAACTACTTGATCACTAATATACCCAGATATTAAAATCTTTATACGAATAAGCAGTCATTAGTGATTTGATTAAAGCCACATTGTATGCCTTCCCTGCCCCATTGTTCAATGCCTTTGTGTGGTTTTTATGTGGTTTCCAAATAGAGCAGGGTGTAATTTTGCCTCTTTGGAAAATGAAACAGACTGTCTGGCCTCTTCACACTGTATTTAGTGCTGTTTCTAAGATGGATCAATAGCTCCATAGCTGTAGTTTTTCCTGCTGGATAGCCTTCTCTCATGTGCATATATGCCATTTATATATCCACTGCTGTGCAGATGGACAATTATTGTTTTAAACAAAAATGCCACTAAAGCAAAACAAAACAAAACAAAATGAAAAAAAGGATCTCAGTTTAGGTTGAATTTGTCTTTAGCCGACACCAACTAAAGACATAACATACTCTTTCAAGTGATTATGGGCTATTTATCTTCCCACTTATTTTCTTTACACTCAATGACAGCCATCATTGTCATAGCTATTGTGGACACTGCGCTCTGTGTCCCAGCTGTCTGCAGGCCATTCTTTCCCTCATCCACCTTATAAAGAAATCACCAGTGTGTTTCAGGGGCCCAGAGAGGCTATTCATAGAGCATGTGTTATAAGCTGACTTTCCCGAAGTCATGACATTCCCATTGTCCTAACATGGGACCTGAAATCCAAGATAAACCTGTGGTCCTGCTAAGCTGCAGTTTGGTGGCCAGAAGCTGGTGGCTAAAGTCCCTCTCCGGGCCCCTTTAGAACTCATCCCCAGCAGCTCTCTGAATGAAAAGGTCCCAGAGTTTGTCCCTGGTGCTATTCCTCTGTCACCTTAGCGGACAAAAGAAGACTATGGCATTTCTGCTTCTGTTTAGAAATTATCCCCGTGAAAATGTCACCCAGAGAAGGCACACGTGTCTCTGCAGGGGACTGTCTTTCTGGAGGAACCCAGTATAATGTGTTCAATGAATCAGTAACCGCACTGGTCCCCTCACTAAGGTCTCAACTGTATATGATCATGAAGGTGATTACTGAGTCTCTCTCTCTCTCTCTCTCTCTCTCTCTCTCTCTCTCTCTCTCTCTTTCTCTCTCTCTCTCACACACACACACACACACAAAGCAGAAAGGATGATTCACTAAACGCAAACTATTGTTTTAAAGTCTCATATGGAACACTCAAAGGCTTGCTGGATTGATCCATTGGTCCATCAGACTCTGGAACATTCTTCCAGACAACTGTCAGCTATAGGGTCTAAACCTCTGAAAGGCCCGTCAGCTTCTGAGAGGATGACCCAGAGTACCATGGAGAGACACCAGCCGATGGCCACTGGGTTGCCGCCACTGTTTGGTTGTTAGGAACAATAGTGCTGCAAGGCTTTTCTGTGAGCATAGGCTGAGCCCTCTATCATGATGCTGGCTGTGGGGTGGGGGATAGAAGTTACAGGAACAGAATCCATAGCTTCAGGGCTTCCCCTCTTAGGACCACATCCATTTACCCACCAGCCATTTGCCATCAACCATTAGGAGTGTGATTACTGCCTTTTACTGCTATTACTTGATTGCAGACTCTTTCTACCTGGGTGGAAATTAGGTACTATATATATATATATATATATACACCCCCATATATATATGGGGGTGTACATATATGTATATATAATACTATATATAATTATATCTATGTATATGTACATACACTTTGTTTTCTGTTTTGTCTCAGAAGATTCTGGAACCAGACTGCTGGTGTCTTGATGCCAGCTTGCTGTTGACTGGCTCAGTGACTTTGTGCATGTCCTTGAGCCTTATTGAGTCTTTTATCTGTATTATGAGAATCATGATTGCACATCTTTCATGAGACTTTTGTAGCAATGGAATATTGACATTTAGCCACTGGCTCTCTATGGGAAAATGTAGCTTTTATATTAATATTTACCAATTGCTGGGGTGAAAATTCTCCCTCGTTAGGCAGTTCAAAGCTCGCAACATAGGATCTTGGGTGTGCGTTTGGGAAGACACGTAGAGTGGTCCAGCGCCATGTTTGCTGTGTATAAATACAACAGGTGTAAATGACCTCAGTGATGCAGATAGTAAAATAATTGGAAAGAGATTAGCTTTCAGTAGTAGTTACATTAAAAATTAATTTATGAAATTATATTTGTAGAAATTTCTAATGACTAAGCTTAACACGTAGCTCATTAATTTCCCTAAACTTTTTAACCATCAACTCTCTTTCTTGAGCTGATGCTCATGGACTCCAGCTTACTTACTCTGTGTTATGAACTTTGAGCAATGTCTCGTCATCCTTGGGTGAAGTGGAGTGCCCTAATTATTCTGTTATCATACTGTTCACACTAGTGAGCTTTAATTTATCAAGACTAAATGTAGATATTTTCCCTTATCATCTATCAAGCCTGGGCACCAACATAGAAGCACACTGGCTGTTCTCCGAAGAAGACTAATTATTGTGAAAAGACACAACTCTAAGGCCATGAACGGTCAAAGGCCGTGCAGAGCTGGAAGAGTATGTCGGGAAGGCTACCGTCTCCATCAGAATGTTCACGTGACCAACTCTGCAGTGCATGGGAGGCAACGTTTACAGACACAGTTGAAGCCCAGCCGGGGGGGGGGGGACAAGATGGCTGCACCTAGGTCAAGATGCACCAGTCTGAGACTCTAGGGTAGGACCCAACAGGGAGAGAATATAAGGTTGAAAGTCGACTTTTCTTTCGAGTCTTGCATTTCTCCCAGCACGCAATCCACTTTACTCGTTTTTAGAATGGTGACCTTTTTTGTTCTCTGCCCACTTTTTCCACCCTCAGTTTAAAGTTGAATAATATTTAAGAGAATAATGATGAGGCAGAGATGAACTCCAGAAGCACGTTCCTAAGCTGGGTTAAAGAAGCGTTTTGTCAGGTAGTCCACAGGGCTCCTTGCAGGCTGGATGTCCTTCCTGTACTGTTGAGGTCTGGACATGAAATGTCCTCTCAGGAGTTTTGTATTAAAGGCTCTGTCATGCAGGTATCTCGGTAATAATCAGGGGACCATTAGGAGGTGTCCTATAGTTAGGAACTAGATCAAACAGAGTTGTGCCTTTAAGGGTATATCTGTGTCCCAGGACACTCCCCCTTTCTCCCTCCATTCCATAACACATATATCTGCCATTTCTGGATGCCGTAAGCTGGGCTGTTCTCCCGTGATGTCTTCTTCTTCTCCTATCCCTGAATGCCATAGCTGAGCTGTTCTCCTGTGATGTCTTCCTCCACGACATCCCATGCTCATGCCCACAGCAATGGAATTAGTCAGCCACAGCTAAAGCCTCTAAAACATGAGCCAAAAATTCGTCTTCCTTTCATTTTTTTCTTTCTTCTTTTTTGTATTTTCACCCTGATGGAAATGGTGGCTAAGAATATGCTGAAAATGAATGCATTGTAACGATCTACTTATCCTTGAGCTGATAAAATGAATTCCATAAATTAAAATTTTTAATCTAATTTTTTAAAGTAAATACAAACAGGATATGAGGCATAACTCCTTTAGACCCAGCACTTGGGAGGCAGAGTCAGGTGGATTTCTGTGAGTTCCAGGACAAGCTCCAGGCTAGTCATCTACATAGTGAGACCCCCGCTGAGAAAACTGTACTTACAAGAGTTAGTTTTCCATGGTTCCTATAGCTATAAAAATCTGGAATAAACCAACCAGTTTCTCTTGAATTTCATAGTTGGGGATGGGGCGGGGTGGTTGCCGAAAACCAACTGATTTACAATTCAAACCACAGGTTCTTTGGGCTGGAAATTACAAGGTTCAGTTCTCGTTGTGTTAGCTTCAAACAGTGTAAGAATGAAAACACTGGAGGAGAAAGTCTGCTCCTGACTCAACTTCAGAGACTTCAGACTACTGACTAGGGTGGGCTCCCCAGCGTGAGCTGTCTGGAGATGCTCTCAGGGAGACAAAGGCTTGTCTCTATCAAGTAAGTTATGCACCCAGCCTGCTGGTCCTCTCTGTAGATACTCAGCACAGAGTCGTTGATGGTGTCAGCGAGGAGCTGCTGCATAGATGCCCCTCAGCCTAATCTTCTATTCATATTTGACCCTGGAATCCTATTTCTATCCAATTCCTATGAACACGTGAGAAGCTAGCATTCCGACGAGCGGGATTCTGGCATCTCCCTCCACATAGTGTCTTTGGCTTCTACAGTTTCATTGTCTCTCACAAACCCTGACTGTCGACTTGTCTTAGCTACCCTCACAGAGCTGTGTGAATCCACATTTACGTACCTTTTAAAGGTCTGAGCTGCTCCTTCTGTGCTGGAATAACAGGGGCAAGCTGAAGCCCCTTCCCAGTTCTCTTACTCCATTTGCCAGGAGTCTTAGTCACGCGTGTAGCTAGAATGCCAAACCCTAGCTGACGTTCACGTCAGGACATCAACAGATGCACGGGGCAAAAGCCAAGGAAGCGCCAACTTGCTCCACTTTCAGCCTGATGGCATTTTTAAAGGTTATTGTTTTCTTTTTGCTTTCCTTCCCTCCTCCCCCTGCCCCGAGACAGGGTTTCTCTGTAGCTTTGGAGCCTGTCCTGGAATTAGCTCCTGTAGACTAGGCTGCCCTTGAACTCACAGAGTTCCACATGCCCTCTGCCTCCTGAGTGCTGGGAATAAAGGCGTGAGCGCCTGGCTGGTTACTGTTTCCTTTCAAAGCACAACTGTAACAATTATTTCCTCTGGTGCATTTTAAAGTCACTTCCATGGAGGCAAGTTGTCACAGAACAGCCTGGGTTCCTGTCATGATTTCAAGGGCGGCTTATAAATGGAGCCAGGATGGCTGCCGTCTGGGGTTCACCTCAGCCTGTTACTCAGAATCTCTTCCTTCAGTCTGGTTTTGGTTTAGGAGAAAGGTAGTGTGTAAGCCAAATAAACAATCCAGGACGGAATATTCAAATGACCGAAAGCAAAACAGCTTTGGGACGTTAGTGGGATTTCCATAGATCAGCTTCTTCGATGGAAGCCCAGAGGTCTCTGCTCAAGAGGGTGCCCAGTGGACAAGGACGCTATTGGTGGGTGGCTTTGTGTCTGAAGAGCATGGTTTGTGTCTTCCCAAAGCATGCTCCACTTTAGCCCCGAGTTCAAACTCTGAGCAACTAATTATCTTTGGGGGAGGGGCAACTAATTTTTTTTTTCTTTCAAGTTTTGGGTGTTTCCTTAATTTGAGGCAAGACTAATTGGGGCTTTGGGGACATTTGTTGTGGGGTTCTGGAGAGTGTCTTGTGGCTCTTCATTGAATTAGGGTTCCGTGGCTGGGATGAACTCATCATCTGTCAAAAGGCATGAGATCTCAGTTCAGCCAGGTTTCCATGTTTCTGTCCTCTAATGAAGAACAGCAGCCGGAAGCTGGAATAGTCCAAACGGATCATTTTAGGTTATAATGAATTGTTCTCGGAATTATGTAAAGAATCCCCCACCCTGTGAACTGTAGATTCAAAACTACATTTTCTTTTTCTTCCTTAAGCAGGAACCAAAGTTCAAAAACTTTCACTGGAATGAGTTTGGTCCCCTTCCCTTGCCTTTTCTGTTCCTTTCAGCTTTTGCCTTTGCAACATGAATCCAGAAGAAGTTTGCAGTGGTCACTGGCTTAACTCACTTGATGGCTGATGAGTCTTCTGTCTCAAGACCTGGGTTCCTCACGTCTGCCATGAAACTGAAGGTAGGGTCATCTGGCCAGTGCCTAGGCAGAGGAAGTAAACGCCCTCAGACAGGTGCAATGAAATGACTCAGAATACTTGGGACCAGAAGTACTCCAGACTTGCAAACCTTAAAAACAATTTTTTGGAGCACACATGATGTGAGATCTTAGGGCTGGAAATCAAGTCTAAACATTAAAAAAGGTTTTCTTTGTGTGTGTATATATAAATGTATATACGCATGTATACGATACACAGATATATAGAGAGAGTATATGTATAAATATATGTGTATATACACGATATAGTCTGGAGCTATTTATTTATTTGGTTGGGATCTTGCTCTGTAGCCCTGGCTGACCTTGAACTCATCATGCTCCTTGGTAGGTTCCTGCGTGTTGGGATGATAGACGTTGTGCCCAGCTGGGATGGAATTCTGCACAGCTTTTTTTGATCGTGGTGTGTCTCATGGAGTCTATCGTAAGGTCTTTCCACTTGTACCATCATGGTGCCTCTCCAAAAGTTCAGATTTGGGATCTTTGAATTAGTAGTGCCCAGACTTAAGCACTTGCTGTGGATAGGCTAGCTCCCTTTGGGATGAACCGTGTGTCTCTCTCTCCACAGGGCCCTGTGTTAAGCAGGACCCAGCACAAACGTAGGGGTCTCTTGTGTCCATCTTGAAGCTGCTCACCCTTTTTAAATAAGGAGATCTATAGTTTCATTTTGCTTTGGACCTCTCGAATGATGTCGTTGATCTTCCTCCTGGGTTATAGCTGACTAACTGTCTAGAGTTCTGCTTTGTTATCGTTCTTCCCTCCACCCCTACAGTCATAACATCAGGTCCAGCCTCAGGACCGAGCCCAGGGCTGGAGAGTTCACTGGAGCGGGAAGCTAAGCGTTTGCTCTGAACTGAGTCCATTTCAGTGACTCTCCACTGGGCTTTGTGGAGTTTTCAACATCTGTGTAGCTTTTCTTGTTACTTGCAGACATCTCGTTGCTGTGGACTTTTAAGAAATGTTAGGTAATTTTAATAGCTGGACGTGATTAGGAAGGCAAGATCTGTTACTTGGGAGGATACTGAAATCCCTGTGTTTATTAAAAATACTTTTCATTTGTAATTTTTATGTATTTATCAATTACAAATCAGTAAGCAGGTGAAAAATCGATTTAGATTTGGCATTTGAAGTAGCATTCTTAAGAACTAAACGCTTATGGAACACCTGAGTATTTTGCTTTTGTTTTATGGTGTCAGTTTCCTGTGTAGGGTTTCCATGCTTTTCATCTTGAGCCATATGGAGGACATTTATTCAGCGCGCTTATTAAATTTTTCACATTTGCACCAGTCGCCAAAATGACCTAGGAGTTATTACAACAAAACTCCGAAACCGAAGTCTTCGGACAAGCATTGGGTGCTTTTCTCTCTTTTTTATTGCTTTCAGAAAAATCTTTTGAAAGCGCCACATCTCTCCACTACCCAGTTGAAAGACTGTTCAGCCGCTGTGCACCCTTCCTCTGTCACCATTCTAGGGAGGTTCAGTAAATTGTACCTTGCTGTGAACACGTGTGGCTTCCGGAAGTCAGGAAAAGAAAGAGCCCAGTTGCTATTGTGTGTGTGTGTGTGTGTGTGTGTGTGTGTGTGCTCTTCAGAGCGTTGTGCAATACATGGCATTCTGACCTCTTTCAGAGAACCCATGGGGAATGGCTGGGCATGGAGCTCAGTGGGAAAGAATTTGAGTAACACGTGAAAAGCCTTGGGGGAGCCACTAGAATCATGAGAACCCACAGGAGACATGTTTCTCCTCTCTCATTTAGAGCAGACTTAAGGCCAGCATGTCTGGGACCGTTTGGTCACAGGGAAAACTGGGCGTGATTGAGATGGGGAGGACGCCTCATAACCAACTGTCCTTTAAGGAAGACTATGATTGAGAAGAGTAGGAACCATTTGGGGTAGTGTGAGTGTGTGCGTGTGTGCGCGCGCGTGTGTGTGTGTGAATGCACATGCGCGCTTGTGTGTTTGTGTTAAGAGTTAAGCAATGTGTTCAAAAATCAAAAAACTTAGTCAATTCCCCTTGGGGTAGGCTGGCTGGACGTTACTGCATAGTGTGGTAGAAATCGACAGTCTTGGGATAATGACTGGGAAGCAGAGACCTAAGTGAACCCTTTCTCTTTCACCTCTTCCTCACATAGCTTCTCTACAGTGAATGTGGAGGACGTGTTTCCTTTAAAGGATGGCAAAAAGCAGATTTTCCACAACACCCACTACCCTCTTCTTTTTCCTCTTTCATTTAAACATATTTATTTGTTTTGGTTTTGTGTGTATGGGTGTCTGCCTGTATGTATGTGTGTCTGTGTATTGTGCACATGCCTGGTGTCCTTGGAGGCCAGAAGAGGGCACAGGGTGCCCCAGAACTGGAGTTCCAAGTGGGTGTGAGCTGCCTTCCGTGGGTGCTGGGGACTGAACTCTGTTCCTCTGTAAGAGCAGCGAGTGCTCTTAGCATAGAGCCATCTCTCCAGCCCCAACTCCACATCTCTTCATCTCTCTTTCCTTTGTGGAAATCCTAACTGTGGCTTAATGTCTGAGAAATGACTTTACCTTGTACTTATGCTCTTTGGGACTTCCTGCCTGGTTGGCAGTGGTTTCCTCTGGGAGGGGCTGAAGCAGCTTAGAGGCAGGGGCTCACGCTTACCCATGGTACTAGCCTCGCTCCTCTCCTCACTTTGTTGTCTAAGCTTCATTTTATTTCCTCGTTTTCCCTCGATACGTCATCTTGCCATACGGTCCACGCCTTTTCAGGCCTCTTCAGAGTCTCTTCCCCCTTAGTGCCTTAACTTTTCATCATGTTTACATTTATTATTTTTATATTTTGCATGAGGAGGGACTCATGCCCCTAGCAAACATGTAAAGGTCAGAGGGTTACAGGGTTGGTTCTTATTTTAGCCACTCTTCTACGGCTGGGAAGAAACACCGTGACCAAGACAAGTTATAGAAGGAAGAGTTTACTGGGGGCTTGCTTACAGCTCCAAAGGGTTACAGTCTACGACCGTCGTGGAGGGAAGCATGTCAGCAGGCAGACAGGCATGTTCTGGGAACAGGAGCTGAGAGCTTATATAGGATGCAGAAGCATGACATGCATTTACACATGTGCATGACCACATACACATGAGAGAAAGACAGAGAGAGAGAAAGAGCGAGAGCTGGGACTAGCATAAGCTTTAGAAAGCTCTAAATACAGTCAGTGATACTCCTCCATCCTCCAACCAAGGCCAGACTTGCTAAGCCTTCTGTAGAAGGAAGCTGTGGGCTGCGTTCCTGCCGCCCGGCTCCTGGCTGTCTGGCTAGCTTATGCCCCGAAATAACAACACACAAATTGTATTCATATAAACACTGCTTGGCCCATTAGTTCTAGCCTCTTAATGGCTAATTCTTACATCTTGCCTAGCCCATATTTAGTAATCTGTGTAGCACCAGTCTTACCGGGAAAGATTCAGCATGTCTGACCTGGCGGCTTGCTTCATCGCATCTGCCCCAGAGAGGAGAGGAAATGGCGTCTGTCTGAGGCGTCTTACCTCACTTCCTCTTCCTCCCAGCATTCTGTTCTGTTTACTCCACCCACCTATGTTCTAACCTATCAGGGCCAAGCAGTTTCTTTATTAATTAACCAATGACCTTCCTCCATCAGCCTTCCAGACAGTTCCACCAACTGAAAACCAAGCATTCCAATGCCTGAACCTCTGGAGGGCCACTCTCATTCTGATCACCATGGCTCTCTCCTCCCACCATGTGACTTCCGGGGATCAAACTTAGGCTGTCAGTTAGCAAGAGCCTTTACTGGCTGAACGATTTTGCTACCCCTTAACTCTTAAAATATTTATAGAAGTATTTTATGCGATTACCTCCTTTCTCCTCCTTCCCTAAATGAGTAACTTTATATGAAGAAAAGATTCTTTCAGATCCTGTACAGTCACCGTTCTCAGTCAACTGTCTTAAAGCCGGTCTCCACGGGTGTAGCTCTGCATACATTGACAAAGTGAGCAAAGGGAAGATCTCTGGGTGGAGATTCATAATGCAGCTGGTAGACAGGAACCCTCGATGCTCAACAAAATGAGAAAGGCCACATGTAGGTGAGCAGGTATCAAAGAGTATTGATTACATATAGAACCTAAAACCACAAATGAATAAAACCACAGCTCGCTAAATAAAGCTTCTAGGTGTGTGTGTGTGTGTGTTTATCAAAAGTGTTCAATCTATAATGAGCATGATTTACTTATAACATGGCTAACAATGAACTAGTTCTTGGCCTTGAGCACCTCACTGTATTTCCAAGTGCCTACTAGGCATTTCCAGCAAGATAATCCAATGGAATTTTAAATCAGACATCTCTGAACACCCTTCCTTCTAACACATGTGTGTTCTTCCTGTGCCCTGCTTCAGTCTGGTGTTCAGGTGTCTCCCTACTGGGAAGCCTACGTTTAGCTGGTCATCTAGCCGCTGCTGAGTTTGAAATCTCTTTTGAGTCACTGACTCTAAAGTCGTTTCAGTTCGTATTTCTCCACTTATGTGATGTGTCGTCTGGGATGTGCGTGTGTGTGTGTGTGTGTGTGTGTGTGTGTGTGTATAAATTTGGGGTTTGTAAAATGGAAAATGAATACTATAGTTTATATTTATATTTCTCTCTGCCATTTAAAACTTTTCTGGCTTTTATGGTGCACATGTTGGTCTCCTCCCCTTTGAGACAGACAGAGACAGGCTTCAGACTCAGTGTGTGGGGTTAGAAAGATGGCTCACTTATCAAGCGTGCTTGCCGCTCTTGTGAAAGACTGGAGTTCAATTCCCAATACCCATGTCAGGTGACTCACGACAGACTTCTCTCAGCTCCAGGGGATCTGACACCCTGTTCTAGCCTCCCAGGGTACCCCCCACACACACTCAGACGCAGCAGCTTTCTTTATGTATCCAAGGATGACTTTGATCTTCTGTTTCTTTTGCCTCCATTTCTTGAGTGCTGAGAATAGAGATTGTGTCACCATGCCCAGTTTTCTGTGGTGCTGACAACCGAGCCCAGCGCTTCATGTGTGCCAGGCAAACAGCCAGCCAGCTGAGCCCACATTCCCAGCCACTGTTCCCACAAATTTCTAGTAGAGTCCATGATTAAAAGGGTTGCAGATGGTCAGTGGAGGTTATTTGAGTCTGCAATTCTGCATGCCGTCTAACTTCTTCCCCTGTCGTGTGCCTCCTACACCACACAACTGATCATGTCTCTCCCGGGCAGGAAGAAACCCTGTTGGGTCCAGGTAGTTTATGAAGTAAAGCCCATGCTCCCCTAGAGAATGAGGGTGAGCACCGTGCTGGGAAGCTGTTCTCTAGAATTTTCCTTCTGCGTTTCACGGTGCGTGTGGAAAGAGGGAAGGTAGTCCATTGTTAGCACGCTGGGCTCATGCGGCGCAGTTGAAACTCTATCACTTGTCACCTAGGCTAAATATCTTACTGTCTCCATGCTTGGACTTTGTATCTATAATGAAGGAAACTAACGTTTGCTTTATAGGATAGTAAATTAACACATTGTGTACTTGGGGTCAGTAGGTTAAACAACGAATAGTGGTGCTTTATACTGTAATTCTGAAACCTTTAACAGGTCTTAGAAGGCCTCCCACAGGTGGGATGTTGCTAGGACTTGCAGTGACTGCCCCTCCCCGAGAGTTCTATGGTGGAAGTGCAATTCCCAACACAACCGCTGGAGGGGGCACCTGAGAAGCAGTGAGTGCATTCTTCAGCTCCTGCTTTCATAACCACTGGCGAGTGTTCTCACCACTGAGTGAGCTGTCTCAGCATTTGGTTGCTGCAAGCACGGGGTCAGCTACCTCTGGCTCTTGCGGACGTCCTTCTTTATCGCTCTTCTGCCTTCCGCCATGGCCTGCAGTAGCACGAAGGCTTTAATCAGACATTGCAGTCATACGTCTAACTTTCCGAATTCCTAAACCGTGACTGGTCTCAGCTACTCCGTTACATCAATAAAACAGAAGGTGGAAGTGGAGACATGCTTAAGACATCCCAGTTAGGGCAGAGTTTTGAAATAAATGACAAGGTGTAGCAGGGCTGGGAAGGAGGAGGAAGGAGAGGGAGCTGAGGCCGACCTCTTCCCTCACCATGAAATAGCGACCAAGTTTATTTCCATAGGCTGGCAGTCACACAGAGACTCCCACACAACACAAAAAGAACACAGTGCCTTTTTTGTTTCCTACATACAAACAGTATAAAACGTTTATTATGTAAGAGCCATGTTTCGTTTACAATATATTATAGTGCTTCCATCCAATGAAAAGACTTCATACATTATATTCCTTATTTCGTTGTGTTTACAATATATTATATTGTTTAAATGCCACTAACACAGTGTAATTTTTTTTTACTTTGTTCCCCCTCAAAACTAAACTGTCTAGAATAATAGTAAGGGCGAAATAATATTGTACGCACCTCAGGATAAGGGAAGGCAATTGAAATATTAACTATTTCAAATGTCCAGATATTGGACAATAAAATTTGAAATGCTGTAGCTTCAATACTATTAACTGCTTTATCCAAACCCTTGTGGTTCATGTATCTTTGCCAGTTTAACCCTCTAATATTCCCCACCCTCATACAAGTGCGTTTTAATTTTCAAATATCTGCCAACTACACACCAAAAAGACAAATTCTTAACGTGATCAACTGACGTAAGATCTGTTCCAAAGGACCGACGGAGGAAAATCTATACCACCATGCCAGACATACTTAGAAAGCCTAAAAGGAAGAGTAAATATCAACTCAGTGATTTATAACGAAGCTAATAAAATTCAGGCCAGTATTCTAAAGTGTAATGAGCATCACTTGAACGTTCAACACACGAAAGGTTAACGAAGGCTACGAACTTAGTGTAACTTGAACCGTTTCAGCTGGTGGAGTTCACCAGATGTAATTGGATTCAGGTGGATCCCGCGGCTCCTCGGCCTTTTTAAGGGGAGGCGTGCGCTGCTCCTGCCTGGCGCCTGCTGGCCTCGGGGCATGCATGAGGCTGGCTCCGTACCCTGCAAAATTATTCACAGCTTAGAAGAAAAGAAACTCCAAAAGCAGGCTCTTTAGATTCTTCGTTAACCATTCACTTTCCTCTTTTAACCCTGAGTGAAACCATAGTGACCACACAGAGCTTCCTGAATAAGGGCAAGTGACAAGTTCCAGTCTCTGGTCACTGAAAACCCATTTTTTTTTTTTTCTAAGCCCATTAGATGTTCTTTCTTTGAACCTGCCACTCACTTTAGATTTTGGCTATGTGGAAACTCTCTCTGTGTCTCTGTGTATATGTGTCTCTCTCTGTCTCTATCTGTTTCTCCCTGTTTCTCTGTTTCTGTTAGTCTCTGTCTGTCTGTCTATCACAAATGCATTTTAATTTTGCAAATATCTGCCAACTACACACTGAAAAGACAAATTCTTAATGTGGTCAACTGACGTGAGGATCTGTCTCCCTCTTTGTCTCTTTTTGGACAGTCTCTCTTGTAGCCCAGGTTGACCTTGAACTCCTGATCGCCATTCTACCTCGTGTGTAGCACCAGGTCAGGATTGTTTGGTGCTGGGACTCGAACCCAGTGCTCTGCGCACGCCAGGATCACCCTCTACCGAGTGAGCTCTGCATAGTCCTACTGTGAGATACTGAATCGCTGCCCTACACCGAAGTCTCCATGATCCTGCCGAGAATTTGGTGATGGATTCTTCTCAATCCACGACCAAACTAGCCTCACTTATGTTGAAGCAGCTCAACATGACAGCTTCATACAGACTCAGGATGAAGTTATCCCACTCACACAACACAGGCGTTCTATTGGGATAGAACCTTGCTCTGCATGGGAGAGAGGAGCTGTCAGGAGGACTTGGGAATTTTGTTCCCTCTGGTCATCTATTCATTCCCAACCCTGTTTTTGAAACTTGTGCCTTCTTTCTTTCTTTCTTTCTTTCTTTCTTTCTTTCTTTCTTTCTTTCTTTCTTTCTGTTTGTGAACTTCTGGAGGTACTGTGGGCACTGGCTCATTTTTGCCTTCCTAAAATGTGTCCAAGACAGCAATTACATCTTATAAAAATCTGTCTCTGTCTTCCGGTGCATCGGAGTCAATCAAATTCAACATTCATATGTTCCTTGTGGTTTCTAAATGCAAGCATGCTGTTAAACAGCTATTGAGAACAGAGCTCCCTTGCTGGATGTGTTTCTTTGAATTGTCAGTATGTAGGCTACTAGCTCGTGGAATGGTCAAAACATGAGCTAACAATGCACTGGAGTAAATCCCTCCAGTGCCGCTTGGCTTGCCACCCATGAAGCCCAACCTCCCTGCTGGGGTGGAAGAGCCGAAGCAGAGAATTGGTCTGTCTCCAGGACCCTCCTCCCCTCCACAATGCCTGGGTGCCTAGGACCTCCCAATGTGCCACCCCACTGGGAATCTGCTCTTTACCAGAACTCTGTGACTCAGAGCTTCCCTGTCACCTCCCTCTAGTCAAAATAAACCCCAGTCTTTCAGCTTGATTCTCTGGGTTGATGCACAGAAGAGCTGGGTGGCCGCTCCCAAACAGGTTTGTGACGGAAGTGCCAGGCACCTTCTTGAATGTAATGCCTTGCTCTGAAAGAGACACTGGTGGCAGATGAACCAGTGTGGTCTCCACTGGCGTCTTCTCGGTGGTCTCCTCAAGGACAGGAGGCTCCTAAACGTGCTTTTATTTTTGGATGGGCCCAACTCACTGGGCATGCTCCCTGGATTGTATGCACCGCCCCCTGAAAGCTGATCTAGAAAAATATTTGATGTGTATGTGACTTATTCAAATTTGTATCTTGTTATTTTGGAGATGCAATGGGATTGAGGTAATTGGTTGCTGAAGTGTGACATGACCCAACCCTCCTTTTCCTTCAAGCGAGGTAGGCCGTGGGCGCGTGCACAGGAGGCTATCCTAGGTAACAGGTGGATGAAAACCCTGCTGTTTTGTTCACGCGTTGATCGGCCTCCTCCCCATCCTGGACCCTGTTCTCCACAAGGCAGGCTCTTTCCGTCCTATCTGCTCATGTAGCCCCAGTCCCTGGGTTCCTGCCTAGCAGAGAGGAAGGGTGGCCATCAATGCTGAAAGGTCAGATTTACCAAGCTTCATTTCATATGTAAAATTGTCCTCTGGTTTATCTACATTGCTCGTTTATTTGAGATAGTAAATCTGAAAGACACAAACACATTAGACTACTTCCCAGGAAAGGACTTCCACTGGCCTGTCTTTTCTTTCCAAAGAACTCATGTAAACATTTATATCGGGGGGCATGAAAAGATTTGAGACATGTGTCGTGTGTTATATATAAATTGATAAAACGTGGTTTTTGAAACCAGAGGTCATTAGATATTAATGTCCATCTAATATCTTCAGGGTGGACTGTAGTTTAGAGCCCAGCACACTTGCCTAGCAAGGCGCATGGTGGTGGGGTTTAGATCTTCAGCATTACAACTAAAGAAAAGGGGGAGGGAAGGAGGGAGGGAGGGAGGGAGGGAGGACTTTAGCTAATCAAATTCTTCCTTCAGTACACTGAATCACTGAGCTACCCTGCATTATTAATTTGACGTAGAGAATATGTGTGACTATGTTTTAACGGATCTGGTGGCATTTTCTATGCCTTCTTCTATTCCAAAGCTCAGCTGACTTTGAAGTTGCGAGAGGAGATGCGGGGGCAGGGGCAGAGAGATTGTCGCTGATGACCCCGCCACATAGCAGAGCTGAGCTGCAGGTTATCCAAAGACCTCTACTTACTTTTATTGCAGTGTCTTCCGTGCCAGCCTTCTCGACACTGGCATTTGTTGGGCTCGTGGCAGGTTCCGTGAGCTCCGCAGCCAGGCTCGCAGACCGCTGGAATCAGACAGAGCAGAGTGATGCTTCCTCCACTTTTCTGTTCCTTTCTTTTTAGAACATAGCTACATAGCTGCTTTTCCTTTAGTTCTCTAGAATATGTTAGTTTTGGCTTCTCTCTCTCTCCTCCCTCTCTCTTCTCTCTCTCTCTCTCTCTCTCTCTCTCTCTCTCTCTCTCTCTCTCTCTCTCTCTCTCGTCTAAGTCACTTTCCAGCCAAAAGCCAGCTTTAAAGTTGGGGGGAAATCCTTATGAATGATCTTTATACTTTGCATCATGCTTCTCATACACAAAGACCCTCCGTGAGATTTTGAAACTACTGCACAGTGCGCGATTACTCCTTTCAAGAAATCCCTAACAGATAAAACAAACAAAATTTAAAAATGAAGGAATTTAGCCATGTGCATAAATATTATATATTCAGGGATCCCTGCAATGCCCATGGTCTAAGTAAAGGAAGCCTATGAATCAGGGGGAAAGGACAGCTCTGATGCCCAAGACGACATGCAGCAGGCATGGACGTTACATCCAAAGACACTAAATGCAATCACCCTGCATCCATACCGCCACTGTACATGGTACTCACGCTTAGAACAGAGGTCTCCTTGGTAACCTTTGGGACACTTGCATTTGCTTTTCCCAATGCATTTTCCTCCATTTCGGCAGGGCTGTGGGCATTTGCCTGCAGTAGAGAGGAAATTAGTTAAAGTAAGAAGGAGCCCAGGGCTTTATTCAATAGTAATTACATCTTTCAAGGGAGTGAAAAGGCTTTGAGAGGAGACACGCTTTGAAATGGCAGTCATGTCCATTTATCTTAGGCCTCCTCTGGCTTTTATATTGTTTTTGTTTTGGAGACAAGCTAATATGTTGATATGATTATATACATTATATTACATATTATTTGAGTAGTATTATATCCTATCATGTTATATATAATGCCCCCTTTCCCACAATGAATATACTTCACAAAACAGAAAATTCAAGCTAGCCTGGCTCATACATGCCTGCAGTTACACACACACACACACTGTTCTAGAATTTCATGCGTGTCTGACTCGCTACGAGAAATTTTCTACAACTTCTGGTTTCTGCAGATCACTCTTTCTGGAGGTAGGTCTGTCTGTACCCACACCCGATGACAGCCTTACTCGGGCATCATCTATCAGAAAGCAAGTTTGCATCTCGGTAGTTTAACCAGGGGAAGTGAACCTTGGAGACAGGAACAAGGGCCTGATGGGGCAGCAGAGAAGGAGGGAAAAGACAACTCAGAAACGTGCTTGAGGGTAGCCATCATGATGGGCAACTGGATCCTATTCTTCCGGTCTGCCCAAGGATTACGTCAGAGGCACATGAGAGTTGACTAAAGAGAGTGGAGGGGGCATTTGGTTAAGGACCTCTGATGCTCGCTGTTTATTGTTCTTCAGAGAGGATTCATCACGTCCCTGGTGGAACGACAGCTTGTAATATATAGGGACAAAGAGATGCCCCTGGTGGAAGGAACATGGATGGAACAGATTTGATGAGAGCATAGGTTGCTATAGCAATGGATGGAGTGAGGGGCTGGTCCCCGGGGCCACAGCTATCCATTTATATGGACAGTCCGAGAGCCCAAGGATGTCCTTGACTTCTTTCTGATCTTCTTACCCCCATCTTCCTGGTGCTGGGTCACAAGGATACACCATTATAGACAGTTTTACTCAGTACTAGGGACCAAACACAGGGCTTGTGCACATTGGACAAGTACTCTTGTCCCAACTAAGCTACATTCTCTGTCCCAAGCCTCACCTTTCATTCCCAGTCTCAAAGATCACCTTCTCATTGACCACTAAAAGTCCCAAAGAGTCCCATTTTCTGAAGAACACCATTTTCACAAAAGATTTTAACTCCAAACTTCCAATGAAGCATTGAGGTGCTATCTCATCTGTACAAATGAAGTTTGTCTGAAGATCAGAGGGCGGAGCTAGCCACAAGCTAACCATAGAGGCCTGGAGGACTGTACAGATATACAGGAAGTGATATGGCTGGGCAGAGAGAGGAAGTAATAAGGTTGAAGGAAACAGGAACTCTGTCTCCTTTCTGCTGGGAAGTGGAGAGGTAAGGTGGCTGTGGTTTTGCTCCTTTGTCTCTGCCTTTAGTCTGTACACTCAGAGAAACTCCAACCACAGACGTGTTTCTGTATTGTTTTGTTTTAGTCTAATAATGTTCCATTTCATTGAAACAGGAGGGTTTTTAAAAATGAATTTGAATAAAACTTGTTGTTGGATCTATGATGAGTTTTCCAAACCCTACATTTTTGATCCAGTTAGAATTAAAAAAAAAAGACAGAAGAGAGAGGGAAGGTGAAGGCAGGAGAGGAGAGAAGAAAGAAAGGGAGGGAAAGAGACAGAGCTGTGCCGGAGGAAAGCCCACAAAAACAAAGTCATGAAATGAGGCCATGAACAAAGACTCGTAAACAAAGCATGCCACGTCTGGGGCTGAGCTTCGGGAGAAAATTGAGGGGAGTTAGCTCAAGATGTCTTTATCAGGAAAGAGTAATTAATAAGAACAGAAACCACATCCTGGCAATTAATTACACGTTCGATGGAAACTTCAGAGCGATTTCATTTGAACTCTATAAAAATGGTTACTTCATCTACTACTCATTAAAGCACAAGAACCCACAAATAAATTAGAGGTTGAAAGTTAAAATAGAAACATAGCATTATTCAATTTGGAATCTACCTCAGGTTTGGAAACAGGGGCCGCACCAAACACGGTGCTTTAGAGGCAGCGCGGCTGGGAAGGGCTGCCCTCGACAGGCACACGCCTCCGAGGGGCAGAAGGGGACCCCTCAGCAGGCACGCCTGACGACTGCTGTCCTGCCTGGACGTGAGCTTCCATGCTAGCTCTCTTCTGGGTCACAGTGCGGCTTGGACTGAATCGGCTCACTTCTGAGTTTCAAAGAGAGGCCTGAGCCCTGGCCAGTGGGTAGGTGGCAGAGCTGGGACCATTGCTCAGCTTTTTGTATTGAAGCGTGACAGACAACACAGTGTGGGCGGAATGGGTGTCACTTTTAAGTTCACAGCTCAACTTTTTTTTTGATCTGAGCACTCAAGAAACACTGCTATTGAAGGCAGGCATTCCTAGCACCCCATAAGGTTCCTTTTGACCCCCAACAGCAACCCCAGTTTTCAGCACTTCATCCGTTAGTTTTGTCTCTTGAATTTGAAAATTGTGGACTCATTTTTTTCCCCCGCATGTCCGCCTCCTTTTGTATAATGTGTTCCTGGGAGTCACTTAGGAGGCTGGGTTATTGTTTTAATCACTGAGCAGTGTTTACTTCTCCTTCCTTCCCACTCTCTTAGAGGAGTCAGTCTGTTCTAGGATGACAATGACGAGCAGAAGAAAACCTTCTGTGCTTGAGGGTTTGTCTTCAGCCTCTGGGACAAGCGCCACCTTTCTTAGCCTTGCTTTTAGACAGGGAGTGCCCGAGGAATCTAGGAGTGAGGCACTGGCCTATGATCTCACACGAGGTCTCCATCCTATCCAGGCTTCAGTGGCAAAAGCAGGCATGAGACAGTTTTTCAGCTTCCCCGCCCCCCCCCCCAAGGCCATCGAGAACACCCAGATCTGTACCCTTCCCCAGGCCATTGAGAACACGGAGATCTGTACCCCCCCCCCCCGCCCCAGGCCATCGAGAACGCCGAGATCTGTACCCCCCCCAGGCCATCGAGAATGCTGAGATCTGTACACCCCCCCCCCACCAGGCCATCGAGAACGCCGAGATCTGTAACCCCCAGGCCATCGAGAACGCCGAGGTCTGTAACCCCCAGGCCATCGAGAACGCCAAGATCTGTAACCCCCAGGCCATCGAGAACGCCGAGGTCTGTAACCCCCAGGCCATCGAGAACGCCGAGGTCTGTAACCCCCAGGCCATCGAGAACGCCGAGGTCTGTAACCCCCAGGCCATCGAGAACGCCAAGATCTGTAACCCCCAGGCCATCGAGAACGCCGAGGTCTGTAACCCCCAGGCCATCGAGAACGCCGAGGTCTGTAACCCCCAGGCCATCGAGAACGCCGAGGTCTGTAACCCCCAGGCCATCGAGAACGCCGAGGTCTGTAACCCCCAGGCCATCGAGAACGCCGAGGTCTGTAACCCCCAGGCCATCGAGAACGCCGAGGTCTGTAACCCCCAGGCCATCGAGAACGCCAAGATCTGTAACCCCCAGGCCATCGAGAACGCCAAGATCTGTAACCCCCAGGCCATCGAGAACGCCGAGGTCTGTAACCCCCAGGCCATCGAGAACGCCGAGGTCTGTAACCCCCAGGCCATCGAGAACGCCGAGGTCTGTAACCCCCAGGCCATCGAGAACGCCGAGGTCTGTACCCCCCACAGGCCATCAAGAACGCCGAGGTCCGTACTTACCCATCTCACAGTGCTCTCCCTCGAGTCCTGGAGGGCAAATGCATTTCCCTGGGTAGAAGCAGGTACCCCCATTAAGGCAAGTAGTCGAGCAGTTAGCTGTTCGAATGAATGACAGGGTGCTTCGTTAGACAGGCTGGCATGCCTAGCAAGAATTTCACTTCAAGTGAACTATATTTCTCCAGCATATGTCTAACACGTTCTTATCTACATAATAAACATGCCACTTTACAGTTTGAAGAAAGTTATGACCAAACACCTCATTCTTTGAAGTAGCCAATTCGAATTATAACAGTCAAATTACAAAGACTCAGAATATAAGAGAGAAAAGGGTATCACACAATGTATCCATTCCAAATTTTTAAAAAAGGTATAATATATAAAAAATAGTCTTTTAAGTAAAACTTATGTGCTAGAAAGAAGAATCTGCAAATCCAAGGAAATACCTTTCAAAAGCATCAAGTTGGAAGATAAAGGGGGAAAACTTATTTGGATTAGATAAAGGGGAGAGAGTGTCAAAGTGTCAAGGTTCAACAAGGAGGAAGCAACTCTCAGAAGAACGGAGCTTCGTTTGAACGAACAGGATTTAAAGAGAGAGTCTGTCATGGTGCTTGGAGAAAGTCTGGAGTAACTGCCTGCAGAGAGACCTGGGAGGCCCCTAGGAAGAGGCTGAGCGGGATGATGGACACAGTGAAAATCCAATAAAGGAGCTGTGCATCCTAAGGCCCTCCCTCTTGGTGTCAGTTTCCTGAATTTCATTGATCTTTGGCACTTAAAGTGGAGGATAGGGAAATGGGAATAGGAGAGAGGACGTACTGAAAAGTCGACAGCTTCGCTCACTCGGTAAAGAAGATTAAAATAAGAGCTTGGGGTAGGGGTAAAGTGTATGCTCGTAGTCCCAGAATCCAGGGGAGTAGAGGCTGGGTGGTCAGGGTCATTTCTGGCTACATAGTGGTTTGAAGCTGGCCTGTGGCTATTTGGGACCTTGCCTCATAAAAGCTGAAAACTAGAGATTAGTGCTTAGAATTTTTTTCTTTTAAATTTCAGTCATATGTCCTGGTTTTGTACTGGTGACTTGTCAAACAGATAAATAAAGGCTTCCAGTGTGAACGTGTGTGTGTGTGTGTGTGTGTGTGCTTTGAGGAAGTCAGTTCGGTTAAAACGTTCTGCGGACACCGGGCTTCTTAAATGAATTAAGGAGCGTCGCAAATGACAAACCCTTCCCAGCTGCAGGTAACCATGCCCTTAGCATCCTCATGTCGGAATGAGCAGAGTCCCCTTCTGGTACGGGATTTAGAGTTTAGGAAATCCAGCACTGTCCGCCGTCTTGGCAGTAGTGTTGTTGGGTTTTTATGAGTGAGTCCTGTCTCCCCACTTGTCCACGTCTTCCCAGAAAAAGAGAGGGCAAGAGAAGGTCAGGATCAATGTTTACCTGCCCTCCCTGCCCCCTGCTGATATAGAAAGGGCAGCACACAGCAAATAGAACTACTAAATCTGGCTATAAAATCTGACTGCCCTCCTCCTATGCCCTTCTTCTCCAGTTACATAGAGCTACGCAGACCCTGCTCGTCTTTCTTTAACACACGATTGTCTCAGACACTGGAATGAGGAATTACAAGCACTGATCCCACCTCTGTCCCGCCTAGTTCTACGTCAACTCGACACAAGCTAGAGTCATCTGAAAGGAGGGGTCCTCAGTAGAGAAAATTCCTCCCTAAGATCCAGCTGTAGGGCATTTTCTTAATTAGCCATTGTTGAGGGAGGGCCCAGTTCATGGTCGGTGGGGTCATCCCCCGGACTGGTGGTCCTCAGTGCTGTCAGAAAGCAGGCTGAGGAAGCCATGATGAGCAAGCCAGTGAGCAGCACTCATCTGCGGCCTGCGCCTCAGCTCCTGCCTCCAGATCCCTTCCCTGCTTGAGTTCCTGTCCTGACTTCCTCCCATGATGATACGGAAGTGTGAGCCGGTTTGCTTTGGGCCGTGATGTCTCATCACAGCAATTCTCAATTTGTCTTTATTCTCGGTATGTTCAACTGCTTCTGTCATCTTGACCAAGGTTTTCAACATTCCTGTCATGGTTTAGCTGTGGGTTCATGTGCTGCAAGCTTGGTCGGCAGAGCATGGCGTGGAGAAGGGTGAACCACTCACAACTAATGGGTTGTGGTTAGGTCACTGGGATCGTCCTCAGGAGTTCTTAGGGGGCTGCCCAGCACTTGAAGGTCTCTGGCTTGGTCTTGCCGTGGAGTCTCTCCTAAGATACTCCCACCATTGTGCTGACTCAGCACTGTGGTGTAGCCTGAGGCCCTCGCCAGAGCCAGACAGATGGCGCACTAAAATTCCACACTGTGAGGCTAATTGGCCTCACCTTTTTTGTGAACCCCGAGTCTCTGGGTTTTGCTATCGCAACAGAAAGTGAACTAATCCAAAAGTTGTTTTGCCGTGAACCAGAGATGCTAACTAAATTTCACTGTGGCTGAGAGTCGATTGGCCAGTGCTTGCTAGTCATTTCCTAAAGTTGGTGGCAGATGTCCCCAAGGCCAATGGACCTGATTCTTTAATGTTTGTTCCAAAGTACAGTGCTAAAGTCCAGCTCCGTGCCAGTAATTAAACCATTTTTCAGCAGCTCCATAGTCCTTCGTGGATAATAAAAGAATCTTTTGTTGAGCCAGTAAAAATTAACGTTTTATGTTCCAAGATCTCCAGTGAGACCAAATGAAGTTTCAACAGATTTTCCGAATGAGTTTTTAAAAAAAATTACTAGAATTTTTAACATGTAGGAAAATCTTTCATTGGAAAGACAAAGTATTATGGAATATAAGATGTACTGTATTACAAATGTCTATTTTTCCTTCGTGATTCTGAAGTATTTGTGACACTGTAACATACATGCATATACATATGTGATGTATATTGTGGCTACGTATGTATGTTTATGCACATATATAGGTATATATGCATACATGTATACACCCATGCGTGTGTGTGTGTGTGTGTTTGTGTGTGTGTATCACAATAGCCAGGGCGGTGGTGCAGCCACTTAGGAGACAGAAGGATTTCTCAAGTCCAGGAGTTCTATGCAGTATCATGCTAGGCCTGTTAGCTGTTTGTATTAAGTTGGCATTAGTGACCTCTTGGGAGTAGAGAGCCACCAGGTTGCATGAGAGGGGTAAAGTCAGCCCAGGTTGGGTAAAAGATCTCAGTAGATATTTCATCTTGTAAGCCATGGCAATAATGGCCAAAGGTGGACAGTTGTCACTAATCACTTCATTGATTCTGGGTGTGTGTGTCAGTTCACGTGTCTGACGGTTTGCTTTGCTTCCAATAGTTCTGCTAGGGTCTGAGTTTTATTCCCTTTCAAATAGTAGAAATGCTATAAATACCAAATGCTAAATTTGAACAAATAAAGATACACTCTTGAGTAATTTTACTGACTGTCACTAGGTCTTAGTCTTTAGGAATATGTAATGAAAATATTTTAAATCTAATTTTTGTGGTTTATCAAAAGAAAGAAAGATACAGATGCTTTCAGATACTATCCCAGTCCAAGAAGAAAGATAGGAGGCAAAGAGGAAAAGCTTACGACCCAAGTTATCTTATCTGCCCAAGTCTCAGGTCACTCGGGAGAGGCTGGGACCTGATTAGATGGAGTGATACAGGGGTACAGTGGAGGGGATGAAATCTGGGCCAAGTGATTCAAGCTAGATAATATTCATCAACCAATAAAAGCAACACATATTCAGAAGGACATCCCACATCACTATGTAAACCTCGGGGCAGCTCTCTGGGAGTAAACTGTGTGATACTTCTGGTTTCTCAACGGTTGTCAAGACTGTGACCAGACAGTCATGTGACGGTTGTTTGGATAGCCTAAGACACTCAATCACTCCTCAACTCATGCCAAGAACTCCTCGCCTCAACTTTTTTTTCCTTTTTAGGAAACTGTGTACACACACACACACACAAAGCAAACCAACCAAACAGAAAATTGAGCTGCAGTAGCGTTCCATGCTGAATGAGTCTCTGATCACAAGAGACACTAGTTAAAAACAGTGTTTGTTATTCTGTCGAAAGCATAGTTTTTATTGATAAAAAGTCAATAGTCTGTGGCAAATACAATTATGGATATTAGGACATCTTCATTAAATGCATATACTTTCCAGAGTATTTGAAAAGGCTTACCCACTGAAGAGTTTGGGGCTGGCTAAGTAGGCAGGTAGTTTTAGGGCCAAGTTTGTATCCACCCTGTAAGTGAAATCTAAAGTGCCGCGGCCGTACTTAGAGGGAGGCACCTGACCTCTTGCAATTAGAGTATTGAATGAGGCCCTACACAAAGTCATAGAAACTGAGACTTTAAGTCTGGTTCACTGCTATTTTAACATAAAGTATCTAGGAAGGGAATCGTTTTTGTATGTCAGCAACCTTCATAGCAAATATTAACTGTGCCGGGCCCAAGTCTTGCTTCTCAGCTGGATGAGAGGCATCCCTTGTCCCCATATGGATTTTCCCTATCTTTCTACCCCGTCTGGGGACCACAGATGGATGTTGCTCAGGTCACTGACCTGTATATTCTTGCACTGAAGCACTCTGGGAGTAAAAAACAAACTTCCGCTGGGTTAAGCAATACCCCAACTGGGGTCCCACTTAGTAGAGGAGTCATCTTTACTCCATATGACATACCGTGTTTACAAAGGGATGACATCAAGAATGTATCTTTGGGAGGCTGGAGAAACCGTTCAGTGGTTAAGAACACTGTTTATTCTTCCAGAGGACAGGGGTTGAGTCCCACCACCCACGTGGAGGCTTACAACCACTTGTAACGTCAGCTTTAGGGGGTCCCATTGCCCTCTTCTTTACATGCACATGTGCAAACACACACACACAAATAAATATTAAAAATAAAATAAAAATGAAATGAAGTCCTGTTACCTTTATCACAGTTGACTCCATAGAATCCAGGTGGGCAGATGCAGAAGCCAGGAGTGACACACAGGCCGCCGTTCAAACACCGAGGTATGCAGAGGGCTTACAGGGAGAGGGGACTCTGATTAAGGCCAAATAGGATGCAGGAGCCAGGGCATTTTACATTGTCAGCGATTCTACAACTCAGACTTTGTGATAGAGTCAAAATGTTTACTCTTTAGATACACAATCTTGCTATATTAAAAATTGTCTCATGGTATTAATTCGGCTATTTTTCAACTTCTCAGCCAATTTCTTAGGCAAGAATTTTCAATTTGTTCTACTTTAAATGCCCGATTAAATCTCTATCAGAATCAGGCCAGGCATTGTGGCACACGCCTTTAAACTCAGCATTCAAGAGGCAGAAGCAGATGAATCTCTGTGAGTTCGAGGTCAGCCTGGTCTGAAATAATAGCATTTCAGAACAGCCAATTACACAGAGAAACCCTGTCTTAAAAAACAAACAAATAAACAAAAACCAAAAAATATATTTCTCAAATCAACTTGACTGTGATGTATTTTTTTTAAAAAACTGCAAATATTTTTCTCTGCTCCAATTCCTTGATCTTTGAACTCTAAGATAAATGCAAATAAGAAAATATTCTTATCTCTTAAAAGAAAAAAATACCTTTTGCTAACTCTGGTCAAACAACTTCTTTGACTTCTTTAAAGTTTGGCATTTAAAGAGCCTGTGGTTAATATTCATTTCTCAGTTGTGTCTTTTCATATAATGACCCCAAAAACAGTACCTCTGAAATAAATGCGCTTGCTACCCAAATTATTTTCAACACTTCTTTCAACTTATGATATGGTAGAACCTATACTCAGATATGGATTTAATTGTGAATTGAGCTATTTTTAATTGGAAGAATTTCAATCAGTTGTGGCGTTAGAACCCTAAACCTTTCATGAGAGTATCACAACGCACACTGTGTGTATAGGCTGGCCAGAGGCTTGATCACGAAGAACAGAGACCCTCATCAAAGTTCTCTGGCCAAGGTCTGGCCACGTATGATAGTAACAGAAACCGATCCACAGAAGTACCACTTTCCAACTGGTCTTCTGAGCCTATTTTAAAGTTTCACCGACCCTTAAAATATTACCAAATAATAATAGTAATTTCAAGAGATGTGTTACAAACACCAAAAGACCCACGAGGGGCATCTGTGGCTTCCACGTTCGTTGGGAAGCAAGCCTGGTGGACTAACTCCTTTGCTGACCTTTCTCACAGTGAGGCCCGTAGAAGCCATCAGGACACTCACAGACCCGCCTTTCGTTACAGAAGCCTCCGTTCCGACATCCTCCGGGACACTCGGCTGCACCAAAGAGAAACAAAGCAGAAAGCATGCCCTTGAAGCCAGGCCAGGTGAGACACTGGTGGTCATTTCTACTCAAGTGTTCACAGTACAATTGATTGAAACCCACAATCTTTAACCTTCCCTCCGTTTTCACTCAGTTCTCCCTGCAATCTTAATTACAACAGTAGGGGACACGCAGGAGGGAGTAAAGCCACTCTTACTTCTTCCCACCGCTGAAAGTCACACCGTAGGAACAAGGGGCATTGCCTCTGGTAGCCACTGCCATAGAGCAGGTGTTTAGAGCATTGACTGGCTCCATAGCTTAAGCCTGATGCTGGAAGGGAAGGAATTATTCCCTTGTGGTTAGTGGGCACCCTGGGCATGCAATGAGTTGCTGAGGCCCTGTCTGCCTGATCATGACTTCCTCTCTTCTGTGGCTATGAACGGCATTTGGTGGGGCATGGGTAGGCAGTGTTGCTGTGACCGGGAGAAATGTAGGTGATGGTTGACACCGGCAGGGAGAAACTGGAACAAGAAAGGGGATGTCTGTGGCCTTGGGTGAGATAAAGATGCGGACTCCTTAAGGTTATGATAGAAAAGGGGGAAGAAAAGCTAGTCTTTGACAGACACTGGAGTCCCTAAGGTTCCTGCCTGGTGTCAAAGCCTGGGAAAATCTAAGTACCTGTAACGGACCCTGTGTGTACCAACTTTTCCCTCCAAGGTATATATAAAAAGAAAATGAAATAAAACAAGTCATAGGAATCCCTCCCCACCTCCAAAGCCCTCCCTTGAGGGCTCTCAGTGCTCACCTTGCTGACATGTTTTAAAGAAGATAGCATTTTGAGGGGTCTGAAGGATGGTGTTGCCTTCAGAGTTCATGACAATCACGTTCACTTCAAATGCTGCCACACCGTCCTGTTTGCCAAGACACGGGAAACCAACCTGAACAACTAAAAGGAAAAGAGAGGCTATCAATTTGAACAACTGATTCTGGCTCCACAGGAACCATAGGGAGACCAAGAAGAAGCAAAGAGGGGCGCGTTTTCGTGTATCTCCATGGGAGTTGAGAAGGTATTTTGATTACCTGGGGAATCCTCGGTGGAACTCATGCACCATGCTCCACAAATGCAGAACTGGGAAGATTTTGTTGAAAAAACTTATTTTTTTTTAAGACAGGTTCTTGACTTGTATATCTTGGCTTGTATATTTTAGGCTTAGTAATCTTAGCTTGTGGATTGTTTTAAGATTTTATTTTAATTTTTGTGTGATGTGTGTGATGTGTGTGTGCATATGTACGTATGGGCATGTGTGTGCAGGCGTGTGGAGGCAAGAGGCTGTCAGATCTCAAGAGCTGGAGTTACAGGCAGTTGTGAGCCACCTAATACAGGAAGCAAACGTGGGTCCCTTTAAGAGCAGTAACCGCTCTTAACCACTGAGCCATCTCTCCAGCGCCAGTTTTCACACCTTAAAGGGGTGGGTATTTTTTATTTCTTTTTTTTTTTTTTGGTCTGCAAATTAAAGACGCAAAAAGGAGCATAATTATATTAATTAGGATGAGACATTTGTGATTATATTATATAATTATATTAATTAGGATGAGACAGTTACCATCCCCAAAGATCCAGAAAAAGGTATAATATATAATATTATATCCATTAAGTAAGCCCTTGGCATAATAGCCCACTAGCTTATTTTTTTATTCTTCTGATCTGAAAGTAACAAAGCAAATTCTTTGAAGATATTCTGCAACTCAACATGGATTCCAGCAGTGGGCTAGTCAACCAGGTTACTATTTTCTCAAGACACCTGTGATATCACAGAGTGGTAAGCTAAGTCTGGTGTGTGTTTTAGCTTGCTGACGTAGAGCCACTTCCGGAGCACCTGCTGGGTACTTGGCATGTCCGGGTGTTGACAACAAGGCCACAAAGCAGGACATGGCAACTCAAATGTTTCTGTACGAAGACAATGCCACCAGTTTCGTAATACAAGTGACAAGGAGGAATGGGCTCATCAGACATTAGCTCCTGGGTGAGAGGATGATTGTGAAACTTTCCAGAATATACTGGATTATCATGCCACCCACTGAGAAAGACTGATCTAGCTGACAGCTAGACTCCAGTTCTTCCATAAATAATAACAATAATAATAATAATAATACTGCCAGTAAGTATATGTAGAGCTTTTGCATGGTGGGTACAGCCACTAAGCATGGCTTATATTAAAGCAGGACAGACCTTCTCCCTTTGGAGTGTGACTACACCTTCCTCCTAGGGTTAGAAGATGAAAAGAGCTGGCAATTGCTCCCATCAGCACAAAATCTGGCCACACAATCTTCATGGTGAGCTTGCAAAACAAAAGTTCTTTTGCAGCCTCTGGCATTGCCGAGAGATAGTAGAAATAGAGCCGGGGCCTTTGGCAGTGGTAAGCCCGTGGGGAGAGGTCCACTTTTACCAAAGACTAAATGAAAACAAGGCCAGATGCTTCGCATTCCAATGCAGCCTGTGCTGTGTAAACCAGGGTGAATGAAAACAACTTCGGAACACTGAAGCAGATGAACTCACATGGCATTCAAGCCCACAGCCATAGGCAATCGATTGCATGCAAACAACGCTTAGGGAGAGGTAAGTGAGCACTTATTCTAACAGAATACCCCTTCCACACACAGATGGGCATGGGTTTTACACCCCTAGAGCATCCTGTCATTTGACACACTTCCCTCACAGGAAGGTGGAAAACGAGAGGCAACAGGAGCTCAATCGCAATGTCACAGGACACGGAATGGTAAGCCGATCCCTGATTAGACGAGGGCTTGGAAGACGGCTCAGTCAGTATTGACTTGGAAGGATGGAGGCTCGAGTCTGATCCCCAGAACCCAAAATGTCTGGGTGTGCACAGTGGTGAAAGTATGGAAAATTATTAACAGACTAAGTGCTCAGCACTAAGAGGGACGCCCCTTTCATTCCAGTCTGGGGATCTCCTGGGAAGAGGGCAGAATGACGTGAGAAGGGCCTGGTGGGCGGCTACCAGGAAACCATGTTCTCTTGACACAACAGGGCGCCTGTGACAGCGTGAACAAAGACCCGTGCAAGCCCATGCCAGACAAAATCCCAGCATCGAAGTGGGAGTGGGCAAGAAGTTCCAGCCCAGGTTGAGGAGCTATTGGCAACCGTTAACTTTGGCAGAGGGAGAGTGGGTTTTCTTTAAAGGTGTGACCCCCTGAGAGATTGAGCATGCTCCAAGACAGGCTCTCCACCCAAGACTTGATGGACTTTTATAAAGGTTAGGAAGCGAGAACAGGAAGTTGGGTAGGTGGGAGTGGACTTGGGAGGGGTAAATATGACCAAAACGTGTTGTATGAAATTCTCAAAAAACTAATACAAATAATATTGTTTAAATGCTGGGTATGGTGGCCTGTGCTTACAATCCCAGCATGAAGGAGGCAGGGACAGGGGGATCCCTGAAGCTTATTGGCTGGCTAATTTGATGAATTAGCCTAATATGGTGAACTCCAGGGCCGGGAGAGAGCTGTCTCAAATCAGGAGGCTAGTGTTCCTGAGGATACCAGCTGAGATGGTTTTCTGGCCTTTGCACTCACACACATACATGTGCTCTAGCACCCCCTGCCCACAGGGGCATGCGTGCACGCATACACATACATGTATATAAAAAGCATTCAACGTGAGTACTCGGGACCTCATTTGCTGTGGCATTCTGTCTCAGCAAATACTGACCATTCTGTCTGGCCTGGAGCCTTGAAGAAGGTGGTACACCTCCAACATTAACACGTATTTAAAATCTTCTACACACTGGGTTCCTAAGACATACTGCTGTTCTGTGGGCTCCGTGCAGAGACAGTGTTCAAAGAGGCCAAGCCCTGACTTGACGGGAACTAGTTATATATTTATGCATATAACTCGGTAGTTTTACCGAACCACTCCACAGTTTGTATTTCCTGTTTTTGTTCTCTTCAAATGCCGGAAGGCAGGCACTTCGTAACTGTTAAAGATCAAGGGATGTCCAGGCACAAAGGTGCCCGTGGGATAAAAGAACAGCCTAGCAGCTTGAGGGTATAAAACAGCACAATAATGAATGCTACCTGGACGTTCAGAGCAAAGACCCAGCGATTGGGTTACTTTTTTAATAATTCAAGGTGCCGTCACTCCTCCTACTGTGGTGACCCAGCCGGTGAGGCTAATGAATCGCGACCCCACAGTGATCTGAAACCCCCATAAACTCTTGCACCTGCAGTTTTGCAAACAAACCCTACATCTGCTTCTAAAAGAAAGGGAAAAAAAATTCACGTGCTCACCGAGGTGAAAGGACTTGAGGGGCAAAGCGGAATGTACGCATACACACATGTGGCCACCATTTTGTCTCCAAAGAAAACCTGTGCCTTTTCTTAAAATCTCACCTTGACCCAAGTGGCATCTTCTCTTCCCTCTAAATTTTATATTTTATGTATGTGCACTTGTGTGTGTGTGTTCGTGTGTGTGTTCGTGTGTGTGTGTGTGTTCGTGTGTGTACAGGTAGAGATCAGGGGTTGAGAGCAGGTGTCTTCCTTAGTCGCCCTCCCTCATTTTTTTTTTTGAGACAAGGTCTCTCTGTGAACATGGAGCTTGCCAATTGGCTAAATGGGCTAACCAGCAAACCCCAGGGATCCTGTCCTTCGGGGATGGATGACAGCCGGGCACTGCCAAGCTCAGCTCTGTGCCAGGGGTTTGTGTGGCAAGCACTTTCCCAGGAGGGGCACCTCCCAGCTTGTAAGCTGTGTGTTTCTAGATTTCATAGTACTCGAAAGCGATGCGGGACGTGAGCATTCCCGGGAGGCGTTCTGTCCTCGCATGCGCAATAGGTGGTGTGTCAGGAGCTCCAAAAGTAGAATTTTAGTAAAAACCCTCTTCTAGACTCTAAAAATTGTTGAAGGTAGGAAGATGCGGGAAGTTAGAAATTTAATATGTATTGGAAATGGCAGACGTTAGTAATGGGGTCTCAGTGAGGGGTTCACTTCCTAATCACTCTACAGACCCCACTTAGCTCCTGGGGGGATTCTTATTTGATACCGGACAAGTTTCTTATCACTCCTCTGGGAGAATGAGATTAAAAGTAGGAATGGCTGTTACTTATTTCAAAATGCTAGAAAGCCACAGCCACGGCTGGCACCGTGCATGGAAATGCGAAGGAAGAGGCATGACAGTGAAACCTCTGCCCCTAGGAGCCGATGGCTGAGCCCAACCTGGGCTAGCGCTGTCCTTTCATTCTATTGCCCGCCCCCCAAGATGATCCTAGGGTTCCAGAGGTATGCTGAAGTGCTCACTTGATGGCTTTCTGGAGCAGGGCTTAATTTTGAAACATAAAAGAAATGGGAAAAAATTTTAAGGAAAAATATGCTTGGCAATATGAATTTTATTCTCCCACCAACTAAATAAATGAGTGAATGAATGGTAGCTGGAGAAAAAGCACAGTAAAGGTAAGTTAGCCTATTTTGTATGCCACAAGTTTTGTGAACTAATAAGAACTGCCCTCAATTCAACAGCTCTCCTCAGGAAAACATCCCATAATCGCTCAAATGGATGGCATATATACCGTGTATCGCCTCATCTCCATTAAGACTTCTTCAAAGCAAAGGCCACCCACCTGACGCCTTGTGAGGCACTGTTCCCAGCAGAGGGACATTCACAGTTGGGTCTGCCATGATGCCTTTATCCAGGGAGCGAAGAGAGAGGAATTCATAGAAGTATTCTGCCTGCAACAAAAGGCATTGCCAGTCAGCACCAAGGAAACCACAGTGATAGAGAAAAGACTTCTTGACAAACCATCCACGCGATGGGAAAGTGACCATTTTCCCTCTGGGAAGTTGGGAGTCCCCAGCATCTAAAATATCCTGTTAGCATAATGCACTCTTTCTGATTTATACATATGGAACTGAGCCCTGCTTAGAGAGGAGAAAGTCCCTAAAATGCTCTGAGCATTTATTTAGAGCTTGCTCAAAAGGTCATTTAACTTCTGCAGTATTATTGGTTGCTATCTGCAGAAGGATTTGGAGGGAAAACAGAGGGATAAGACATATCAAAGCGATTAGTGAATAGCCTTTGGAAAACTCATCTCAGCATCGTGGGTCATTATTTCTTAAATCGGAGGGAACTGGTACAGCTGTGGTAAACAATGACCAATGAATTAGAAGCCTAAGGGCAAAGAAGACTCTTAAGGGCCAAAATTTGAGAATCCTGTTGCTAATTTTGAAAGGTTTACATTTAAGGTCTCAGTTTAATAGAGAGAAAAACCTAAAAACTCAAAACAAAACATCACAATGACAACAAGCTGGAAAACTTTACAATGTAAACTAAGTCAGTAGTTAAGCAAAAGTCCTGCTACTCAGGTGCCCACTGATACAGAAAATTGAGGGAGAGTCTAACCATGGAGCTATGGTGCTTAACATTGCTAATGGGAGTGTTTATGGGGACTGGAGAGAGAGTGGTTAAGCACTTGTTGCTCTTCCAGGGGACCAGAGTTCAATTCCTAGGACCCATATAGGGTGGCTCACAACCACCTGTTACTCCAGCTCCGGCATCCGATGCCCTTTTCTGGCTTCTGAAGACACACATGCATGCACACACATGCTTACACACACACACACACACACACACACACACACACACACACAAAATCTTCAAAAATGGTTTATGCTAAGAACCATCTGTTCTTGCTTAGGAACAATGAGCAGCTAATAAAGAACACACAAGGTAACATGTAAAGTAGGCAAGCTGGGTGCCCCTGCCATTATCCAAAGACATAGCTAGAGTTTGGATGCACTAATTATAGAAATGTTACAGTACATGCACGTGAACTGACTGGGATTTTTTTTAAAATAATGGTATTTACATTCAGCATAATTTTTATTTGATAACATGGAAAACATGAAGAATGCAATCGAAGCCATTCAAACCACTTTCTGCTTTAAATCACCACCAAATACATCTGTCACCGAGGACTTCATGGGAGATTCTGTCTACACATACAGTGAGCTAAGAAATATGCCCTGAGTTCATGGAGTCAAAATAGCACCTTCATTAACCAAATCCCCTTCTTTGGCAATGACTGCAAAGGTTCCAGAAGACCTCGATGTTCCTTCCCTTGGAGAGTGGCAGGGTTGGGTGAATTCATTTATTAAGTTCATCTGCTAATGGGAGACAGACGGTCAGTTCATGAGACAAATGCTTGCTCCCCTATGGATGGGCAGGCAGAGATCTGAAGGGAGCCCATGAAAGCAACGCTGTCAGGAAAGGTAATTCAATTTGCAATGGATTCCTTTGAGATAGAGAATGAATAGGATGTCTGTCCCTGCAGGAAAACCAATGGGAAAGACTCCGGTTTGCACAGATCCAGGTGATTCCAATGACTCCTGTCAACTGCATACGCCACCCCCACGCTCTGCTCCAAAGCCTTTATCACTAGAACATTTTATTTTAAAACATGGTAGAGTGGTACCGTGAAAGGCCTTGGTGCTGAATGCTATCATAATTAGCTATATTCTGGTTATCAGGACCACCAAGGATAAAAAAAACAGCAAGTAACAATAACCCAGCAAATCCTGGTGTAATGTCCATCGTGTGTCCCACGTCAACAGGAACACTTCACTAACAGGACCCAGATGAGAGTAAAGACCTGCGTGGGTACCACGAAATACCACGAAACCAAAACTTCAAACCCTACGAAGAAATTACCCTTTGCTGCTCCGTAAGCACATCTTTAAGCTTTATTGCTTTGGAAATTAAAGCTGCCTTCCTAGACACAAACCATTTAAAAGTTCCATTTGGGAATCTTTAAGACCATTTTGTAGAAGAAACTAGAGTTTTCACTTTTCAAATGGTTTTATTGGTGAGAAGAGAGCTGAAGTGTCCGATTAAGACATCGATGAACTATAACTGAAAATAACTATGATTTTCTTTTTTTCTGCACCTCCACATTTTCAATATGTGTCCTTATTCATTTCATAGTGAAATTTAATTCATTAACTTAAAAGAAGAAGCATGGAATACCCACGGTCAGGTCCATGTGGCCAATGGCAGTCACTAAGTCTGTACATTGGAGCTCCAGTTTCTTGGATTTTGTCCACAGAAGGTAGTTGTTGGAGCAAACCTTGTCTGTCTGGCCTTCTTACTGAGGATAATAATGGTGCTTAAGTCTCTAAAATATGTAATGTCCTTCACGCTTGTTTTTGTTTGTTTATATAAAGTTTTTATTATGTTTGAAATTTCTTTTTATTCAGTGTGCGGTGGCACGCAGTACATGCGGAGGTCAGGGGACAACTTTAGGGAGTTGGTTTAATCCTTCCATCTCATAAGTCCTGGGGATAGAGCTCAGGTTATCAAGTTGCGAGCTGTCTCACAAGTCCATATTTATTTTCCATATATATGTATTTTTGAAGGAATCTTTCCCACTTACTCCTTCAATTGTCTCTTAAATATTCTAACTTGAAAGTTGCTTATAAATTATCCAGTTCTGTCTGATCTTGACACAAAGAGGTCTACCCTTCACTAGTATGTAAATGGTTTTTATATATTTATATATATATATCCTTCACTTAAGGACTTATGTTTAAAAGTCACAGAATGGTTGATCAAATGAATGTTAGATTTAGATTAATGTCCTATTCTAGCTTCTAGACAGAACTTTCCATTTTTATCTTATTTATAATATAATAAATATTCCTAGACCCCAATCTCTCCATTGGAAAAACGTATTTGGAGGCAAATAAAACCCAAATCCAATGCCAAAAAGAACAGAGAACTAGCTTTAAAGTTTGGGAACAGGTTTCACAAATTACAGATTTATTACTTAGATAAAAGGAATTCAGAGCATGAACTGTAATAGCAAAGTTCTATTGGAAACTGCTATTAGGAAAAAAGTACATTTTGTTTTATTAAATGACATTAGTGGAAATTCAGGTAGAGGCAAGGAGGGCAGTTATTTGGGAAAAGCATGAAAAGAGTGCTTTGTATTCGAACAAAGAATCGGTCTATTCAGGGGAATAATTAATTCACTTTTAAACTAAGTCGCTGAAAAAATTTTTTTGCTGGACTGCTTTGCCGCATAGTAAATTTTTTTTGTGTGTGTGGAGAAATATAAAAGGCACCCAAATATTATCAAGGGAGGGGTGCTGGAAGCCGTTCATCTTGCTTCCAATGGACTTGGCTGAAGTTAGAGTCATTCCTTCCAAAGAGATGAAGACATCATTTATACAGCAAAGTGGAGCAACTCAGAAGGCCTTCGGTCTGAGGCTCCTTGGAGGGTAACAACAGAGAGGAAGAAACACAGACCCACGTTAATATGGGAGGAATCTAGCATTTCTTGTCTACTTTTGAATGTCTGGGCTTGGGATGTATGCTTAATGTAATAAGCATAATAATTCAGAAACCTCTGAGTCGGTCTTTTATAGAAACCATGGTCTCCAAACCTCTCTTGAGTTCTGTCATGATGCTGACCCAAGTGGTCACGGGAGAAAAGTAACACTCTCAACTATCATCTTCGTTCCAAAGACAATCTCAGACTCGTGCAGATACCAAGCCTACGACAGGCAGTGGGTGCAAATTTTTAAACAGCCCTTGCTGGGCGTTTCCTACACCCAATCCCTGCTCTCACCGCGCAGTCTGCGATGTCTACAGTGTTCAAAGAGTTCAGAGTAGCAGGGTACTGGGTCTGAGAAGCATAAGGCGATATAAAATAGCCCCTGTACTGTATGTGAAGGGCAGGAAGACAGCTACTAAAATAAACAAGAAAGGAAATAGTACAAGGTTAAAAAGCCCAACAAAATGAACAAGCATGCCCAATGCTTAAAATAATCTGCCGCCTGCATGTCTAGACTGAAGGCTGCCAGACCTCACACTCTTCTGAGTTCCTTTAGTTACCTTCATTCTCCAAACCCTGAACTCACTTAACCTTGGACTGTGTCCCCGCAGAGTCTCCTCCCACTGGCTTAGGTCACCGCTGAGTCTCCTCCCACTTCCTGTTTTGCCTGCCTGTCCTTATTGGCTCTTCCCTTCTCTCCTCTGACCCTAGCAAACTGCTAATAAGTGGCCTCCTCTGCGTCCACACTTCAGTGACTTCACCTCTGCTGACCAACAAGGACTTGGTCTTTCTTCCTTTTCATGTTTTGCGCTAATTTTACACCCCCTTTTAGGTGATGCCGATTGTTCTGGTTGAGTGAGTGTCGCCTAAAGACAGCGGCAAGGATGACTAACTCTGACAGAAATGGAGTCTTTAGGTCACCGGGACACACCCTCAAGGAGAACCCTGATCTGCTGCCCCCCCTCTTTCTGCTTCCTGGATGTACACACGAACAGTCAATCTCACCTCCTCCTGCCATAGTACGCTGGCCTCTCTACAGGACCCAGCCAGGAACGTGGCTCTCCAGAGTGTAAGCTAAATAACTTCGTTTTCTTCCTTTAAGGCCACTTGCCTCTGATATTATATGGTAGCTATGTGAATGTTTGATGGATCAACGTGTACTGCCAACATCCTTCTCCCAGAGCACAAAACGTTTCTCCTCCTGCCTCGTATCCATGGTATACTCACGAAGCCGGGTGGTTATCTCCCTGGGCCGCTGATTTCTTTAGCCTGAGAAGGGTACCATCCTTTTCCAATAACAAAGACCCGGCGTTTCGTTTGTTGTCGCTCACTGTCATTGCTTGCTCTCTCTCATCTCTTCGTAGCTGGGCATCACAACGTCACCCTCCCTTTCTTGCGCTGTCTCTCATTGTATCCTGTTCTTTCACCCACTCTTCTAAGTCTAACCCAGCCTTTTCTCTCCCATATTGGCATCACTACAAAGTCCTTGCCTTCCTTTTAAAAACATCTACTCCCGAACAAACCCATCACGTCTTGTTAAAATACCGTTTTGCCATATATCAACCCATCCCTGATGCTTCTTATCTCCAGGATAAGGTCTTTAGCCTTGCCAGTATCTCCAGAGTCTGGGTCACACTTCCTTCATGTCTTATGTTTCAGTGGGTGCAATCCTCTGGAGTTCATCTGGCCTCCTGTGATACCACAGTCATGTATCACCTAGGCTGACTGCTCTGGCCTTCCACCAGCATGCTCCTTAATACAAATACCATTGTGAAATCTTATTCATCTGCTCACAAATACAGATCATTTTCTCAACTAGAGACAGTTGATGCTAGCGACAGAACCTACTCATCCTAAGTAGGCTAAGTGTCTAGCCCACGACAGTTGTGGATTCCTTATGGAAAAGAACGGGACGTGGTTATATTTTTCTTCAATAGATCGTTGAAGACTCATACACTCAGTTCTTGAAATATATTTGATGAATGAATGAGTGAGAAGGCTCTAGAAGCACAAACCCACTTCATGCCAGGGCACGTTGTGCTGGGATTAGGAGCCGCCTGTTGTTTCAACAACCACTGATTTAGCAGTCAAAGAACTTTCCTGATGCTGCAGCGTGGTCCTTCTCTGCTGTTCACATAGAAAAGACAGAATCATTTCTTAAGGGCAAACAAACATTGACATTTGATATCCAGCTACTCTGTGTGAGTTTGTAATTGCTTTGTGCTTATTCTGGAACAAACCCTTGGCCATGAAACTCCCAGAAAGAATATAAACGGATGCTATATGCAGGGTCTGGTGTTGAAAAATAGCTGTCCCCATACTCTTCCAGTTCCCATTCCCACTTAGATCTCCAGCCTCTTTGCTTTCTGTACTTCCAATGTATAACTGTAGTCATGCTGGGAATTGTGGGATACCAACAATGCCCCCTCCTAGGCCTTCTTTTGCAACTGGCTTTCAGAAGTGTGTGTGTGTGTGTGTGTGTGTGTGTGTGTGTGTGTGTGTGTGAAATCAAAACAAGAAGAAGCACCTTTCCACGTAGAATAGTTGCTTAATTAGTTCACTAACTAGGTACTTACTTGGTATTGAAAGGAATGCTGCTTAGGGAGAGGGCACCAGGCCACCAAGTTTTTCTATTCTAATAATCATTTTTATGCATACCAAACCAGTGGGCTGGATGCAGGGAGTGAAATTATTGGAATATAATGGTGACATTAAAGCTTAAAGTTCAAGTAAACACATCTGGGACCATGCAAGTTTTGTAAACTAAAACTGGCAAGAGATCACACAGTTTGGCTTCACATAAATCTGAAATTTCTAAGACATTTTCCGTCTTTTCTCCTAGCACTTGGAATCACCACTGCCTCTGCAAACCAGAACCAGACCTGGCTATCTGACAAACCATTGGCTAGCCGCTCTCTTTCAAACATCCTCGAATTGGGGAGCAAGAGAGTGCTGCGCTGATCTTCTGTAGTAAATGACCCCAAAGTTAAGGTGTCTGTTTCTGAAGGGAAAGGCAACAGGGAAGTAAGGGAAAAAGACAAAAGGCATTGGGAGGTAGAAAAGGCTTTGCCCAGTCTGTCTCAAGGTCAAACAAAAAGAAGGAATAACTAAAACGTAGTTGTTAAACCGGGTGGTGGTGGCACAGGCCTTTAATCCCAGCACTCGGGAGACAGAGGCAGGCGGATCTCTGTGAGTTTGAGGCCAGCCTGGTCTACAAGAGCTAGTTCCAGGACAGGAACCAAAGCTACAGAGAAACCCTGTCTTGAAAACAAAAACAAAACCAACCAACCAAGCAAAACCCCATAGCTGTTACACTCCTGTCTGTAGGACTGGAGGCCTAGCTCGTGGGTAGGATGCTTGCCTCACTTGGGTCGGGTCTGGCTCCAGAACTCCAGTAACAGCAGATGCATCCGGGTTCCACACATGGCCTTCAGCAGACTGCCCGTGTTTCCAGTGGAAAGAACAAGCCGGGCAGCCTTGGACTTCTGAGCACCCTGTATGCTTCTCTTTTTCTTTCCAACTTCAGCTACTTGTTACCCACTCCTCAAAGTACGCCAGACCCAGTGTAAGGAACGTTAAAGTCAGGGTAAGCAATACGCTATCTACAGACAAGACTTTGGGAGAGGGCACCAGGCCACCAAGTTCTTCTGTGCTAATAACCATTTTTATGCATACCAAACCAGTGGGCTGGATGCAGGGAGTGAAATTATTGGAATGTAATGGTGACGTTAAAGTTTAAAGTTCAAGTAAACGGCACTGGGTAAATAAATAATTGGAAGATAAGGGACTAGGAAAGAGAATTAGAGGAACGTGTGGTCTCCTCAGCACTGCGGAGACTAGGAGAGCATGAACGGGAAGTGCAGCGATTTCCGACAAACGCTGGAGGCTAAGGAAGCATTAGCAGGTCAGTGTTTAGGGAAGAGAAAAGCAACCCCTACTGAGTTTGTCTTCTCATCTAAGGACATATTTGATTATTACTTTTCTTAATGCTTCAGAAGTAACCAGTGAGTATTCATGTGCTTTGAGGAAGAAAAAAATGCTAATAGAAATTTCTTTAATCATTACTGAAAACAAAAATTTGCCCTTACCTCTCCTGAAGTATACGTGTTCTTCGCTGGTCTCATTCTCCTCTGTATTTCACACAAGTCACAGGGTCCACCCATCACATCCCACTCTTTAGGGCAGACTAAGTGTGGAAGGAGCATAGACACTTGGGGGATAGGTGTAAACAAACCCCTTCAGGGGCTGCTTCCTTAGCCTCCAGCGTTTGTCGGAAATCACTGCCCCGAAAAGGCAGAATGGGTGTTGCACTTTTTCTTGTTTCTGTATGATATATACGTATCTCTGTAGGCGTGTGTCTACTTCATTCTAGTGATGAAAAAGGTTTGAATCTTTTACCAGACTTAGAAACATCAGGAAATATGCTCAGGAATATGACTTTCACAATATTTTGAACGAGGTCATGTTTTCCTTAGTTTAAGGTCTAGGTAGTTTTCAAAAATCCTTTAATATATTTTTATTGAATCCACATGGACAGTATTAACTTGCTTTTTTCATTAAAAAAAGTCAAAAATGACTTTTTTTTCTTCTTTAGCTTTGGCTAATATTTTTCAAAGTACTTTGGAGAAAGTCATGGGATCTGTCTGAATTGAAATTTCATGGATCAAAGTGTCATCTACAAGATGTGCTTCAACGATTAGCTTGTCCTGTCCCTAAAAGTCAGACAGGAAGAGGAAAATGTCTGTGACCTCATGGCTACAAAATTCGGAGGGCTACTTTTTCTAGCAGGTTAAAGACTGCTCGTTTATTCTACACATTTCATTTTACACTTTAGAGAGAGAAATGCAGTTTTGAAACATTTTAAAGCCATCTCTTTATCTTGTATGAGCAAGTGTGGGGGCATGCACGTGCCATGTATGCATGTGTGTATGGGGGCATGCATGTGCTGTGGGGGCATGCGTGTGCTATGTATGCATGTGCGGAGCATGCATGTGCTATGTGTGCATGTATGAATGGGGCATGCATGTGCTGTGGGGGCATGTATGTGCTGTGGGGCATGTATGTGCTATGTATGCATGTGCTATGTATGCATGTGCTATGCATGCATGTATGTGCTATATATGCATGTATGTGCTATGTATGCATGTATGAATGGGGCATCCATGTGCTATGGGGGCATGTATGTGCTATGTATGCATGTGCGGAGCATGCATGTGCTGTGGGGGAATGTGTGTGCTATGTATGCATGTGCTATGTGTGTATGTATGAATGGGGCATGCATGTGCTATGTGTGCATTGTGGGGCACACATGTGCCATGTGTGTATGTGGAGGTCAGAGGTCAACCTGTAAGAGTTATTTCTATGCTTCCACTATGTGAGTCCCAGAAGCTCAACTCAGGTTGTCAGCCTTGGAGGCAAGAACCTTTACCGGTTGAGTTACCTCAAATCACCCTAAAATCCCCCCTCCATCACCATTGTACTCTAGTAAGTTCTTTTACCCATGATATATATATATATATATATATATATATATATATATCACTCATCATGTTTATGAAAAAAAGAAATGATGTAGCATCAAAGCAATTTCCTGAGTAACACTAATGATGAAAATCCACAAATCTGAGGTACAGTTGGGTTTCTGTGGCTAACTCTGATTGTCCCCCAAGATCCCTCAGAATCTCTGAGATCCAGCTAGATCTTTGTGGTCAAGTGTTGTTGTCTCTCAGGATCCCTGTGTAATTCTTTTCAATAGCTCTGGTCTCTCCCTTCTCCTACACAAGTCCCCTGCTCTTTTCTTCTCTCAACTCAAATCTGTACCCTAGTCATGAAGACAGTGACTACCCAAAACGAATTCTCTGAGCTTCCCCCATCTACCTGCAAACAAGTCCTTTCAAATTGCTTCCAACCAGCTCCCCTTTCCACAGCCCCCGAGCCTGGCCCCCATCAACTCTGTCTTCTCTCCTCGTGCATACAAATGTGGTGAAAAGGTTAAAACGCAGAGTCTGCTTCTCATTCCGTGGCTTCCAGAAGAATCCGAAGCCATGGCCTCCATGCTGTTGTTCATTAGGTTTCCCACTTCCTATGGAGACCTGAGGTCTGTGAAGTCCGGCGAATGTGTTTTCATTTTCGTCTCTATTAGGAAATAGTTGTTTTTCAACAACTAACCTTTCTTCCTTGACTTTACAAACAGCGGCCATCTTTTCATTTCTTCTCTTTGGTTTCCAGCCACTTTAATGTGATTTTCCTCTTTGAAATAGGAGTCCTTCATGGGGTCCTTAGAATCTATAGATTTGTGTCCATAGGTAAATGAATCCTTTTCTCAGAGGAATGAACCCTAGATTTTTTTTTTTGTATTCTCAAAGGAGTATACAACTTAAGGTAAAACTTAAGTACTACTACCTTATTTACGTTTTGCTCCTGTGGAGTTTGAAGTTATTCTCTCATATAATAATTCTTAAAAATCTATGGCCATGATAAAGAGCCTCAGAAATGTTCATGGTGATCTGAGGTGTGCACTTTGATTTATCTGTGGGGTTAGTAAAGGTTTGCCCTGAGGAAGGACTGCAGAACTGGAATCTGCTCAGTGAGTGGAGGTTACAAGGGGAGAGACAGCTGCTTCAGCAGAGGGAAGAGCTGACGGGGTATCAGCAAACCTGAAGAATCTGAGGAACGTCATCCTTCCCTTCATAAAGAGGCTGCAAGGATCAAAACAGAGGATGCATGTAGAATACTAGCGAAGGTTGGCATGTAGCAAGCATCCGACAAATGCTGCTCAGTCTTGACAAGGCCAAGTGCTTCATTGCCGGGGTGGGACAGTACAGGTTCCTGTAAGACTGAATGGGGCAGAGCAAGTTCCCAGAAGACAGGGTGGGACCGCGGGACAGCGCAGGTTCCAGGAAGACAGAAGCGCTGCTCCAGGGAGAAGGGTAGCCCGGGATACTGGGTACCAGGGCTAGAGGTTATGGGATCAAGGGTGCCCTCTAAAGTCCTGAGTGATATCACCCTTGTGCTGTGGGTACAAGCAGCAGGATTCAGAAACAGACAGAGACTTGAAAATAACCCCTAACAATCTGTGTCTCAAAAATTTGTACTGTACAGTTTGAGCTAGCATATACATGCAAAAGTAGGATTTTCTTTAGCTTTAAAATAAGTAGCTAACATTATCAAACTATTAATTTACACAAAAGTTAGAAGATAGATAAGCAAGTTGAACCATACCACAGAGATACAATTAGACTACAGGAAGTAGACGGCTACCTACAAACTTTTTAAGGACAGCCTAATTTCTTTAGAAGAATGAAAAACTTGAAGTAATTTTTTTTAAGGTGAAAGACGGAGGGGAAAACTATATCTCAAAAGAGACCAAAAAATGTGGACCAAAAGGCCAGAAAATGTGGACCTTATATGACATTTGTAAGATATAACAGGAAATTAAAATACTAGCTATGTGTTTCATCATATTAAGGGATATTTTTAAACTCTAAGGTTCTAGAGCTATGCATACACTGATATTAGGAATGAAATGATACTGCTATGTGAGATTGCTTTAAAATGCTAAGTATAGATGAAACAAGACTGGCCATGAGTGAGAAATAATTCATTTATTCACAGTATGTTAATAATCGTATGTTTGGAAAGCTCTCTTATGGGCGTCTTTGTGTTGAATTAATACTCTTTAATCCAGAGAACAACACATCACAAATAATCTCTATTAGTTTATTTATTCAGCTTTGCATGCTCTTATTTACCTAATTGTATTAATAGAAACTTTTCAAATCCCAAAGACAGCAATGAAGAGTATGTTTAAAAAGCAAAAAATAGCCGGGCAGTGGTGGCGCACGCCTTTAATCCCAGCACTCGGGAGGCAGAGGCAGGCGGATCTCTGGGAGTTCGAGGCCAGCCTGGTCTACAAGAGCTAGTTCCAGGACAGGCACCAAAGCTACAGAGAAACCCTGTCTCGAAAAACCAAAAAAAAAAAAAAAAAAAAAAAAGCAAAAAATAGCCAAGTATGATAAGACATCTGTGGTGGTTTGGGTGTGATTGGCCCCATCATCTCACAGGGAGCAGCACTGTTAGGAGGTGTGGCTTTGTTGGAGTGGGTGTGGCCTTGTTGGAGGAAGTGTGTCACTGTGGGGGTGGGCCTTGAAGTTTCCTATGCTCAGGATACCACCCAATGTCTCAGTTGACTTCCTGTTGCCTACAAGATGTAGACCCTCAGCCCCAGCACCACCTCTGCTTGCATGCTACCATGCTTCCTGCCATAATGATAATGAATTGAATCTCTGAAACTGGAAATGAGCCACCTCAATTAAATGTTTTCTTTATAGCAGTTGCCATGGTTATGGTGTCTTGTCACAATAACAAAAACCCTAATTAAGACACACACCTATAATCCCAGCTACTTGGGAGGCTGAAGCAGGAGGATTACAAATTTGAGATCAGTTTGGGCAACTTAGCAACACTCTGTTCCCTAAGTAAAAAATAGAGAGGTGCTTAGTGATACCATGCTTCCCCAGAACGGGTGAGGCTGTTGGCTCTCATGCAGAACTAAAATTTGAGTTGCCAACAGAGGCCAGCATGACATCAGGCAAGGGAAGGGCTGTAGAAGAAGGATTAGCCCTTTATTCTGGGAAATTCTGACTGTTTCTTACCTGGACTTAAGGAAGTGAGAATCTGTTCTCTTAAAAATACATTGTCACGCTGGGCAGTGGTGGCGCATGCCTTTAATCCCAGCACTCGGGAGGCAGAGGCAGGCGGATCTCTGTGAGTTTGAGGCCAGTCTGGTCTACAAGAGCTAGTTACAGGACAGGAACCAAAAGCTACGGAGAAACCCTGCCTCGAAAATCAAAAAAAAAAAAAATACATTGTCACTGGGCAGTGGTGGCACACACCTTAATCCCAGCTCTTGGGAGGCAGAAGCAGGCGGATCTCTGTGAGTTCAAGGCCAGCCTGGTCTACAAAGTGAGTTTCAGGACAGGCTCCAAAGACAGAAACCCTGTCTCTGTTAATTAAAAAATAAATAAATAAATACATTGGCATTTCATCCTGTACAGACAATTTCCAATATTTCTATGTGAACAGAAAGAAATCACATATAGATAAAATATTGTTGTAGTTAAATCGTGCCATGTTTAGATTCCCCAAAATCTGTTTCTCACAGACTTTATCTTCCACTTTAGCCATCAGTTTTGGCCAACAGCTCTGAACAGGCAGGGGATGCTCTTTAGAGATGGTGGGAAGTGAAACACTGCCGGTGTGGCGGCTTACCGGAAACTGGGCCAAAGGGCAGAACAAGCGTGTATCTGGGGAAAGGCACCTCACAAAGAGAGTAGTTAAACCTGGGTCTCCGGGGTGAGAACGTGTCGCCTGACATGTTCAGGGACCAGTCCAGAGGCTCCGTGGACTGAACGGATGCCCTGGTTAGCAGCATCCAATAAAGGAAGCAGCTTCTCAACACAGGCAAAGCAGTCGACACTCCCAGCGGAGCAATCGGGAAGCAGCCATGATTCCAAACGTCTTTCTGGCCAGAGGACAGACACCCAGTAGCCACAAACACCCCAACCCTGCCCCCCTGACTGTTTTCTGTGCCACTATTTAGTCCTCCAGCTGTGTGGAAGCAGAAGCAGCCTAGGGAGATTCACAAACCATGTGGCCCAGAGTCCACCTGTCACGGTCCAGGCCAGGAAGAAATATCAACTTTGAACAGTTGTTAGGCCAAAATAATTAGAACATTTCACCACCTGAGGCTGATGAACAAAATCTCGGGGGCGGGGGGCAAAGATCCACCCCAACCCCCAGGGAGGAAGCAGCCTGCACTGGAGGCTTTCAGGCCGACTGGGAAGGAGTTGCAAGGTTGCCAGTGTGAACACACACCAGGGCATTTTGCTTATTTGGTATCATGGTTTTAAGCCCACTTCAATCCTTATTTGAGGATGTTAAGAGTCGAGGAGAAGGCAGAGTTTCCATTCACGTTGTCAGCCAATCTCGCCGTCTTCCTGTGCGTTCAATTAAAGCATGCCAAGACGCTGGGATAGAGGACAGCCTTCCGTGTGCTCTGAATTACACAGTCAGTCTCTCGTTTCCAAGAGCTGAACAGCTCTGTAAATTCCTCCATACTTGCCATTCCTTCCCCTGGCTGTGGCCCTAATTAATCTTCACTACTGTAGGGTCTGGGCGAGCGGGGAATGACAGTGCTTGACAGTCTCCCCCATAGTTCTGAGACAAATGTGGGCAGACACCCCGGTTAGTCAGGCTGATTTATTTTAAAAAAAAAAAGGACGCATTAAAACGGAATCAACTGTCATCTTCTAGTGACGACTGTTGATCTGATGTGATGGGGGAGAGTCTGCGTGCACCGAGAGGTTGAACTGGCTCCCGGACGGGTGAATGTCGTTAACTCATACAGACTGATTCTGGCCTCCGCTCAAACTTCTGAGCCTTTGTTCTCGAGGCTCAGAGGATGGCTTTGAAGTTCTAACACACCATTACCAAAGAATAACCTTTTGATTATGATCTCATGAAAGTATAATCCATAACTTACATAAGTTAAAACCATGGCAAACAGTGACGGCCCTGTAATTGGACCTTTATGAGTTCCATATGTTACAACTGCTCCGTTAGCTTGCAGTCCTGCGTGGGAGACATAGCTCCTCCCTGAATACAGCTGCTGAACTTTTATAAAAGGCAATGAAACTTTTCACAGCTACTACCAGTACTCTTTAGCCCCCTAGTTTGGGGTGTGCGGCCTTAAAGGGCCAGCTTCTTGGAAAGCCTAGAAGGATAGCTATTTTCTCTCCTCATCAGTGGATGCTCACTTGTATAAAAGGACTTAAGCAAAGCCACTGACTTTTTCATTAGTTGCATGTCCTGTGTGCTTTCAAAACCATTACACTAGGAAATAAAAAGACTGCGCAGTAAATAATTGTTAGAAATAATAAGAGCAAAGATGTGCTCTTCTGTAAATTCTGCAAGAATTTGGACCTGACTAGGAACCTCTTAAGTAGTGATTTCAGGTTTTTTTTCTCTCTCTCTCCTTCTGCCTTTCTCTCTCTCCCTCTCCATCTCTCTCATTAAAATAAATTACCCGTATTAGTGACTCAGAAATGGGTGTGTTTGGCATAGCTCAGCTGCCTCCATTTAGGGAGGAAGGGCGGTCAGAAAGAAAGGGTGTAGGTGGACAAGCGGTAACCAGGCCCTCACTAGTGAGAAAACAAAACCAATGGTTCTGATGGGCAGGAACAAAAAGTCTGCGTTGCAGGAATGACTAACGACAAAATAAAAGATATCTAAGGAAAAGTTAGTCTCTTTGTTTGCATTAAATCTCAGAACTTTAAAAAGACACAAGAATAAAAAGCCAACAGCAATCAATAATAAATGGGCCAAGCAAAGGCGTTTCTTCTGCATTGCTTTCCTGCCCTTACAGCAGCTGTGACTGCTGTCTTCCCACCTGCAATGCCACCTGGGTGAGGTTCGGTACCGCTAATCATGGATTTCTTTTTTTCTTTTGGAACACTCTTAACAGTTGCAGAGGCCAATTTTGAGCAGCAGCTCACACAGGTCTGGATCCCTGAATTCAAATCAGCGTTGTTAGCAGAGCACTGGGGCTCTCTTCCGCTCCACAGAACCTCTCCGCTGGAAAACACCTTCATAGCTTTCAAATTAAAATCAGAGTCATTGACTTCCAATGCCCTCCTTGCCTCTGCAGTGGAAATCTGATCTTTGGCTCCCTTCCTTCCCTGGGAGCATCATTCCTAAGGGCAGGTGCAGGAGGCATCACCTCTGCCAGGGTCCCCCTTACTTCACAGAGCCGAGTCTTGTACGGAACCCAGTGATCAAAGAAGATGAGCGAATCCAAAGGGGCCAGGGCTTAGGCTCTTAACTGTTTTCAATTTGACCGCTTTTAAAGAAAAACCCAGTGAGCTTATTAGGCTCCCCAGTTGTGACAGAAGATGACAGACCCTGTGAGAAGAAAGGGGATAGATGAATAGAAGAACCGATACACACAAGTCAGGGAGGCTGGTGTGACCAGAATCACAATCTGATGGACGTAGGAAACTAAAAAGCTGCAAGTGCAATCTCTTTTGTTCATTATTTTATTCATTTTTTAAAAAGGCGATGAGAAATTTATACTGGTCAGCTTCAGTATTGGTTTTCATGGCTTTTAAATATATATATATATATATATATATATATATATATATATATATATATATATAACAACCTAGACATAAAAAAAAGTCAGAGGAAGTAGAAAGTACCAGACCAAATTCCAAATTGACCTTGCTCAAAATCAGGGTCAAGGAACAGTAGAAAGAATCGATCTTATTTCCAAATTCAGTCCGAATTCCTTCCCAGGTGGCATGCTCACTGACAAACAGTCCAGCCTTTCCCATCCTGACGTACCCTGAAGTACTGAACTGTTTAAAAGGTATACATACTGGATAGTGATTGCTTTAGTCCTGGAAATAGACGTAAGGTTTTTGTTTGTTGTTTGTTGTTTTTAATGGCACAAATAGAAAGACATCCAAAAGCCCATGGCTTTCCTTAAATGGAATAGGCTTAAACACTCAAGAGAGATCGACTTCCAATTGTCCTTCACCAGTTAAAATATGACACCATTAAAATTGGTAAGAAATAACATAGGTCAACTATGCTTTCTTAATTAGAAGAATGGGGGAAAAGAAAGGAAGGGTTGTGTTTAAATCTAAACGAGGAGGCTTTTGAGAGAGAGAGAGCTCATCTCCAAGAGCTCCCAAGGTCCAAATGAGGAGCAGAAGGAAGGAGAACATGAGCAAGGAAGTCAGGACCGCGAGGAGTGCACCCATCCACTGAGACGGTGGGGCTGATCTAATGGGAGCTCACCAAGGCCAGCTGGACTGGGACTGATGGAGCATGTGATCAAACCGACTCTCTGAACGTGGCTGACAATGAGGGCTGAATGAGAAGCCAAGGACAATGGCACTGGGTTTTGATCCTACTGCATGCACTGGCTTTGTGGGAGCCTAGTCTGTTTGGATGCTCACCTTCCTAGACCTGGGTAGAGTGGGGAGGACCTTGGACTGCCCACAGGGCAGGGAACCCTGACTGCTCTATGGACTAGAGAGAGAGGGAGGGGGAAGGGGAGGAAAATGGGAGGAGGTGAAAATTTTTAATAATAATAATAATAATAAGATATATATAATATTTATTATTATTATATATATAAAGAACCAAAGTCCTGATAAGAATTCAGAGAAAAGCAGCAGAATAGAAGGGTTAGTAAACGTGTTGACATTACGATTTCCTTCCTCCACAGGTAGTAAATTCAAGACATAGTCAATCTAGGAACACAGGCTTTGAGAAACACGTTCCCACCAGGTCAGGACAACTTTCCAGAATAATTAAAAATAATGCTATATTTAAAGCATATATTTTGGTTAAAAGCATCACCTCAGCTCCTAACATCCTAATCCAAAAATGTCTGGAATGTTTAGTTGGGGGGCTTCACGCCAGACCCCTGGCATCCATTTTAAAATGTTGGGCTGAAAACTCCATCCCAAGCCCCTTCCCCTGGGAGTGGTCACAGTACAGACACCACCTCGAAGAAAGCCCGCCAAATGGTGACCCCTCCCCAGGGAGGGTCAAGGCCACTTCCACGGGCTATTTAAACTGCCCCCCAGAGAATGAACACGTGGTGTCCTGGTTTTCCCTGGTCTCTCTGCCCCCCCCCCACTGTGTTTTCCCAGGGGCCACCTGGCAGCCCTGGCATTCATTAAACCTGGGCCTTTTCTAATTGGGTCTGATTTGATCTAATTTGGATTATTGCATTAGGCAGAGAGGTTTGTGGGTCAAAAAATACTTAACAATATGTATTATCTATCACACAATCTTATTTTTAAAAAGCTGTAGTTCCTTTTTTGACGAGGCTGCATTTGTGTCTTGGGGGATCTCAGATAGTCTTATAGACAAGACTTTCTTGACAGTCTCCCTGTAAAGTAAGATGGCAGATCGTGACACTGCAGAGCTGGAAATATTTGGAGAGGGCACGCAGGGATGGATGCCAAACTCCAGATCCACAGCCTCCCCAACACTGCTATTATGAACCACCTCCCCTTCCATGCACCTTTGTTGGCTACCTATGTTGGACCGAATAGCATAAAACAGGTCAGTGAGCGTCTTCATTCTACATACCGAGAAACTGCTAGGACATTTTTCATTCCACAGTTCATGGGACTGGTGAACTGGGATGCAAGGATATCACACTTCCTCGCAGACTAGAGTTTAAGATTGAAACAGAGTGGAGAGCTTGGCTCTGGCTGTCAGAAAACACGCTCTTTCACCAGATGCATTGCTGACTGTCATCATGTCTGATGTTTGGTTTTCTCCTCTGAAAAGTGGGGTGCTTGAACTTATTCCGAGGGTTCCTTATCTTCTGGAAATGTGTAAGTGCTTGGCAGTCCCCCCCCCCCCACGTGTTCAACCAAGAGTCCTGAGCTTTGCAGATATAGTTCCTCTTGAATACGTATCTATGCAGATAACTGATAAGCTCACATTTCTTGACGCTCAGCATAGTAGCTCTGTTCTAGTATGATCTAATGAGAAGTCTCAGAAACAAATGCGAAGCTGGAAAGCTAGAGTGTGCACACACCCGTGGAGACTCTGGGCCTCTATCAATTCCTCATGCAGAAGTGTAGGTGTATTTTGGTAGCCCATTGATGAGACAACTTAGAATAAACCACAGACTGAGAATGGGTTCTCTCTGTCACGACTGCCCTTCCGCTGGCCATGTGTGTCTACACTGTGAGCTGTGCTCACAGCCGCCACGACAGAGGACGGAGGATTCGCTGCTCAGAGGCCAGGAGCGGATAAACAATCTTTTGTGGCTCCCTACCAGACATTCTTCCAATTCCTGATTCTACTCCTCAGAGAGTAAACTTAGTGGAAGTGAAGACTCAAAGCTGCCGCTGGTTCTGCTGCCGTCAGGGCGCTCTCCAGAGGCTCTCCCAGGTCTCCTCTTGCCTCCGCTCAGGCAGCTCGGGAGACTCTCACTGGGAGATTGGTCTTTTCTTTGGGGGACAGAGCAATGGAGAGTGAGCACAGGGCCTGACTTGTTACACACAGTGCATCTGAACACACACTTCCTAGCCTGTCTTTCCTTTTACACTACTCCTAGATCTGTTTTTTTAATGAACTTTTTTTGGATTAGTGTACAAAATAGTAGATTTCATGATGACATTGCATATGTACATATCGTTGTACTTTTCCTATTTTCATCTCCACCATCTTCCATTGTCCTCCGTCCCCCAGACGCCAGTCTCCTTCCCCACCCCAGTGAGAGAAAACATGTGGTATTTGTCTATTTTCTCACTTTCGCTCTTACTCCTTCCCTTCTCACCTGTGAGTGTGTATGTATATGTGTGTGAGTGTACGTGTGTGTATGTATGTGTGTGAGTGTGTGTACGTGTGAGTGTGTATGTGTGTGTGTATGTATGTGTGTGTACATACGTGTGTGAGTGTGTATGCACGTGTGTGTGTATGTGTGTGTATGTATGTGAGTGTGTGTGTACGTACGTGTGTGTGTGTATACGTGTGTGTGAGTGTGTATGTACATGTGTGTGTATGTATGTATGTGAGTGTGTGTGTATGTGTGTGTGAGTGTGTATGAGTGTGTGTACGTGTGTATGTACGTGTGTGAGTGTGTGTGTGAGTGTGTATGAGTGTGTGTGTACGTGTGTGTGTGTGTGTGCATAGTCATCTCATATTGATACAATATGCTTGGTAGTAAAGTTTGGTAAACTCATTGTACAACTGGTCCTGAGCTTGTGGCAATCCCCTGCCACTCCCTCTAGAGAATGGAAAAATTACAGGGATGAGCTATACCTGGCTCATTCTTCCTCTTTCCAAAGGTTGCTGTTTCAGTCATTGATGATCATGGCTCTGAACACTGAAGGTTCAAACATGACACCAGCCCTGCTACTGCCTGGGAGCTCTGTCGACAGCAGCGGTTCTCTGCCTGCCTACCGCTGCGACCTTTAATACAGTTTCTCACGTTGTGCTGACTCCAACCATAACATTATTTTTATGGTTCCTCATAACTGTAATTTTGCTACTCTTATGAATATGTAATGAAAGTATCTAACATACGAACCCTGTGGAAGAGTCCTTCAACCCCCAAAGGGGTCATGACCCGCTGGCTGAGAACCACTGCTCTAAAGGACACCCACAGCCTTGTAAACCAGGAGGGAAGTGCCTACCACACGCTGATCAGGACTGCCCCCTACAGCGTGAAAATCCGACTGAACTAAGTTTGCCATATTGGAGCAGAAACATGGTATGCGTCAACAACCACCTGAACCAATTGGGAAGCGTCTTGTGTAGGATTCTTTAAAGGCCATAAAAGAATGCAAAAAGAACATTTCCACTCTTCTGCTGCAAGTCTACGGGGCAGCCGTTATAAGTCTAGCGTTAACGTGTGTGCCAAAAGCCCATGCGTGGATCTGGAGGTTTTGACTCAGAAATTCCTGTTCTAGAGTTTTGTCCTAAGGAAATAATCCCAATACAGAAAAAGTTTTCTATACCATGCTGCTCTTCATGGTGTTATTTGTGATAGTGAAATGCTAAACACAATCTAGACAGGAGAATGCTTAAATATGGGCTGCTATATAACCAGTTAAAAGTCAAGTTCACAAGACCTGTAGGCAAATATGCAGGAAACCACCAGGGAAACTAGGACTCAGTGCTTTGAGAAAAGTGGTCCTCAGAGGAGCACCAATGTATTCACACTTTTCTAGGTGAGTTCCCCGCATTTGATTCCCTTCCTCCTTCTTCCTTTTCTTTTTCCGTATTTTCCAGACGCCTTTAGGGAATGCTGTAGTTTATGATGGAAAAAAAGGCAATGAAGAAAAAGCTATCACGATTCATCCAAAGAAACAGTTATATCCAGGAAGTGAAAGATGGCACTCTCATGAGGGCGGGCCAGTTCGTGTTCCCCGTGAGTAATGGGTTTTGCAGGTTATAATTATCACAAAGACGAGTAGAGGTGTGAACAGGAAGACAATCTCAGAGCTCTTACTTAGTCCTTTGCAGAGAGCCAAGCCCGGGAGAGACCCAAGTGTCCATAAAGAAGATCTGATTTGGGGTGGTTTTAAAGGATGGATGTTAACTACCAGGCCCTCCTGGCTTCTTGCCTTGGAGTTCAGCACCTAAGCTATCTCATTAGTCAAGCCGAAGGAGCGGAACCAAGCTAGCACAGAAGACACGGACGTCACCTGAATAGAGCTGAGGAGATCTAGTAGGCCGACCGTGTTTTGAAAAGTTACCCCTGCTTTATCACTTCACTGTCTGACTGTTTCTCTTATTGTCATCTGAGTTCAAACACAAGACTAAGAACAATGTGGAAAAGACCGACTAATAAGAAGTCAGAGGCATCTTAGCCCAGAAAGCAAGCCCCTGTGTGACAGACGAGAAGTAAGTGGAATGCTTGTCTGAGGTCCCAGAGAGTGGGAGTGGGAGCTGGGCTCTAAGCCAGGTCTCCTGAGGCCGGCAGCGCAGTGTGACATTCTGAGTTCAGAGGATAGGACGCCTTCACTTATGGTGGGGTTTGGGCATCCCGCCAGCACACTCCCAGCTTGGGATCTGGCAGGCGCCCTTTCTCTGGTCCCGTGCCTCCCACCCAGCTCTAACAGCTCATTAGCACAAAGAGAGGAAAGGACCTGCTTCTTCAGTTGTCTAGGGGGTGTCAAGTATTTTGTACACAGATGTGACTGCATTTTGCTGTTCACGCAAGAAAGTAAATTATTAATTTCATTTTACTACTTGAATATGAGGCCCCAAGAGTTTAAGTTAATCAAGACTTAGCCTTGTTCAACTACCGTGACCTTTGAAGTGTTTATTGTTCAGGGTCACTAGAGAAATTGAGCTAAAAAAATCTCTCTCTTTCTTTTTCTCTTCTCTCTCTCTCTCTCTCTCTCTCTCTCTCTCTCTCTCTCTCTCTCTCTCTCTGTGTGTGTGTGTGTGTGTGTGTGTGTGTGTGTGTGTGTGTGTGTGAAGTAGACCCACAGTTTCTGGATGGCCTTGAATTGTCTTTTGAGCCTCAAATGCTCTGTTCCTCCGATTACACTACTCTCCACTAAGCCCCTGAAGTCATCTGCTAGCCCCTCATTTCCATTAACGCCACGTGACCAAGAAAGACCGGAATCGGTCTCTTCCTCCACTGCCTACCCGGATTTTGGCCCTCCTCACCTTCTGCGACAGTGTCCCCAGTCACCAGCCAGACTTCCCTCTGCCACTCAGACGCCACACTGTGCGCTTTTGGATTTCTAATGACTCCCCGTTTGTCATCTGGAGGAAATGGCAACTATGGCATGCGGATAGCGACCATAGCCTTTCCTAAACTCACCGTTTAAGATCCACACTCCTCAGTTTCTATCCTATAGCTCTATCCGTTCATAGGAATTGCCATTCTGCAAACGCACCAATGATTCGCAGGTCCCTGAACCTCCCTGCGTGTTCTTCAGTGTAGCTAGAGTACCCATCTCAACAGTCCTTGCTTTGACCACTCCCTGCCTATTATACATTTTCCAGATGTCACTCAGATGGTGCCTGCCTAGCATGTCTTTCCTAGAATGCAAATGCTTGTAAGCTTACCTGAAAGATCTCAAAATCCTCTGGGGTTATGCTTTCACACCTGTGGAAACCACAGCACCCTAATTGGACGTCTATGCAAATCTTGTGGAAGAATTTTCTCTGAACAGGAGTAACTTTGTGTCAGAGTAGAAAGACCGAGAAGGGAAGTGTGGGCTGGATTCCAGCCTTCGCTGACCTCTCTGGTTAGAATCCCAAGTGCAAAGAAACATTTTATCCATGTTGACCCTGAGACATATCACCATTGTTACAACTGCCTCTGAAATGTCAGGGTCTTTCCTCTGGTTGGTGGCTTCTGGAAAGCAGTTGGAGCAATTAAAATTTATGTTTCCTGGTCTTAGACACAGAAAGCGTTGATGTGTCCTTTGAATTGCTGATTTTTGGAGTGAATGGACATTCCAAAAACTATCAGAGCAGATATGAGGAAGGCCCTTGTACCACAAAAATATCTTTATAATTCTTACATGCAGAAATATGTTTAGCAGTCTGCTCTTAAGTAAATAACTTGACTTCTGTACTCCTCCATTTCCTTTCCAGAAGATCAGGAGAGCAATGGTGCCGACTTGTAATGTTTCAGTGTCCAAGTTCCCCCACGGCTGTGTGTTTGATCACCTAGTCCTTCTTCTGGCCCCATTTCAAGAGCTTGTAGAACTCTTGGAACTGTGGGCTAGCCAGCAGAAGTGGGTTGGAAGGGGGGTTTTGAATGTGGTATTTTCTTCTGGCTGCAACTCTACTCCCCTGTCCCAGATGTTCCAAGATGGGGAGGCCTCTGTCACCAGAAACCCCTCTAGGCCATCTAACCCATGAGTCATGACAAACCCTTCTCCTCTAAGTGGCTTCTTCAGGAGCTGTGTCATAGTGATGAAAGCAGTGGCAAGTACAGCACCCTGGGGGTGTTGTGAGGATCCGGTGAGAGGTGATTCATAAAGGGTTCACAAGAGTGTGGCACCGAGGGTGTAACTAAGGACTGGTTTCTGCTTCTCTGGGTGCTGGGAATGAACCCAGCTCTTTGGGAATGCCAGGCAAACACTCTGCCACAAGCACATTCTAGGCCACTACTGACTAATATTATTGACACAGAATAAACAAAGAAGGATCCTCAAGTGAATACTCTGAAACCTAGCGATAAATACAACCTTACTGGAGGAAAGAATCCTGCTGCTTTGTCTTCAAAAACTGGAGATTGATTGTACATTCTATATAAAGACATTACCATTAGTGTTCAGCTGCTGAAGAGGTTTACCTTAGAGACAGACTCACACTGGAGAATTTGGTAGGATTTAGATGTAACTGAAACCACACCCCTGTCAGATACAAGCACCGGAGCATGAATGGGTTGTGTCACCTCTCCTGCGGCTCCAGTGTTTCTCCATCTCACCTTGACCAAAAGTCCTGCTTCATGTCCTCCTCCATAAGTCCCTCCCAAGCCCAGAATTCCCTCTTCCGTAGGCTAAGATCCAGACTCAGGCAAAATGAACTTCTCTCCCAAAATGTACTGTTGCAACTCCCTTGACTCTCCCTTTTGCCAGCCCTTCTTCCCAAGTCTTCCTCGTCCCCGACTGATTAGTGGACATCACTGATCATGAACATCCTCCCCATTGCCACAGATCTCTCTTAGACAAGCCATGCCCTGTTTCCCCAGCCCAGCCTAGCTGCTTCCCCCTCTATGTTCCCAAAGCTCCATGGTTACAGTGTGGTTACAACTCTGGTTAATACTTAGACTAAAGTACAAAGTTTAAGTACTTCCCTAAGAGATCTGGACCTTAACTGCCTGGGCCTGAATCCTGACTCTGCTCTTTACTAGTGGTGTGATCTTTGCTTTTCTGTGTCTCAGTTGCCTTATCTGCGCAAGGACAGCAATAATTAGACATACCTCCTTTATTCATCCAACATAGAATTATCACCTGTGTGCTAGGAGCCAGGATGTTCCGACATCAGGAGATACACAGTAAGCACAACAGAGTTCTTGCTGTCATGAACTTACATAGAACAAAGAGCCAGACGATTAAAGCCAAACATACCCAAGTGCCACAATCATTGTAAGATGAAAAGAGTGCTCGGTAGGGAAAGGTGTGCTGGCTGTTGGAGGAAAGTCTCTCCAAGGAGGTGCTATGGATCAGAGGCAGAAGAGAGGGCAGTAACGAGAGGGCCATGCAGAATTCTGAAGTGAGTACATTATGAGCAAAAAGAATTTCATGTAAGAAGTCCTGAGGTGGGGAAGGCTAGTACTTAGGAGTGGAGTGTTAGCGTGCATGCATGTGTGAGTGTGTGTGTGTGTGTGTGTGTGCGTGTGTGTGTGTGTGACAGAGAGGCTGATGGGTCACTGAGTGAGGCAGAGGAAAGGACAAGCGACTCCCTATTCTTAGCACCACAACTTCCAGATTTTTATTGCCTAAATCTTTCTCCAGTCTATTTTCCCTTCTCTTCATCCACTATCTTCTGTGTTCCCAGATGTCTTTGCAGCCAAGTTCTTTTCAACCTACTACTGAGATAGTATGAGGATGTCCAGTACTCTCTGCTTCTTCAGTGACTGACTGGTCATTGTCTATAGGATGTCCAGTACTCTCTGCTTCTTCACTGACTGACTGGTCATTGTCTATAGGATGTCCAGTACTCTCTGCTTCTTCACTGACTGACTGGTCATTGTCTATAGGATGTCCAGTACTCTCTGCTTCTTCACTGACTGACTGGTCATTGTCTATAGGATGTCCAGTACTCTCTGCTTCTTCACTGACTGACTGGTCATTGTCTATAGGATGTCCAGTACTCTCTGCTTCTTCACTGACTGACTGGTCATTGTCTATAGGATGTCCAGTACTCTCTGCTTCTTCACTGACTGATTGGTCATTGTCTATAGGATGTCCAGTACTCTCTGCTTCTTCACTGACTGACTGGTCATTGTCTATAGGATGTCCAGTACTCTCTGCTTCTTCACTGACTGACTGGTCATTGTCTATAGGATGTCCAGTACTCTCTGCTTCTTCAGTGACTGACCGGTCATTGTCTATAGGATGTCCAGTACTCTCTGCTTCTTCACTGACTGACTGGTCATTGTCTATAGGATGTCCAGTACTCTCTGCTTCTTCACTGACTGACTGGTCATTGTCTATAGGATGTCCAGTACTCTCTGCTTCTTCAGTGACTGACCGGTCATTGTCTATAGGATGTCCAGTACTCTCTGCTTCTTCACTGACTGACTGGTCATTGTCTATGGACCAAGTCCAAGGCTCTTACTTACTGGAGAAAGTCATCTAGGATCAATTCCTGTTCCATTTCTATATTGTACTACTCACTTTAGCCATCCAAAGTACCAGAGACCCAGATGACCACATTTCTGGTCTGTATGTCTCACCCCAAGCTGTTTCATTTGTCCTGGTTCAGTTAACTCAGTAGTCAGGCATAGCTTTACCTTTGCCTCACATAATTCCTTGGAAATACCTCAGAACTTCAGCAACATTATGTGCCACATTGTAGAGTGAGGTGTCTGTCCCACCTGGTCCTACAACCATTCAGTCCCAAAGAAACACACAGAGGCTTGTATTAACTATAATCTGTTTGACTCATTAGCTGGTGCAGGATAATTGTCTGTATTCTGTCAATCATGTTTTGAATAAATGCTGATTGGCCAGGCAGGAAGTATAAGCAGGTCAACCAGACAGGAAGTAGAGGCAGGGTGATGAAAACAAGAGAATTCTAGGGAGGAGGAAGTCCATTCCTCCAGACTCCTGCCCAGATCACCAAAGAAGCAGGATGTGACCAGCCCTGCTGAAAAAGGTACTGAGCCACATGGCTAACATAGATAAGAATAATGTGTTATATATAAGCTACACGAGCTAATAAGAAGACTGAGCTAATGGGCCAATCAGTTTATAATCTTATGGAGTCCTCTGTGTGATTTTTCTCTGGGACTAAACGGCTGGGGGACCAGGCAGGACAGAAACCCCAATGAGCCCGACCCTCATGTTACACACTAGCTCCAGCTTATTATCAACTAGCTCCCACAACTTAAATTAACCCATAATTCCTGTCTATATTTAGCCGCATGGCTTGGTACCGTTTCTCAGTGAGGCATTCTCATCTTGCTTCCTCTGCATCTGACTGGTGACTGCATCTCTGCCTTTCCCCTCCTCAGAATTCTCTTACACTAGTGGCCCACCTATACTTCCTGCCTGGCTATTGGCCAATCATCTTTGCAGCATAGGAGAGTATTGTCCCACAGCATCACATTCTGTGTATCATCAACAAAACCTGTTTATACTTCGGTCTTTCTAATTAGGTGCTCATTTTCTTGAGGCTTCTTGATCATGTATTTCTCCCAAAGCATGTTCTAAGTACTGGTCAAGACACAGAGATGCTAGCTAGCCTCTCTTTACTCACACTGTTAGCTTAAGTCCTTACCTGTAAACTGTTTCGTCTCAGGCCGTACCACACAGCTGCCTATGTGAGATTGTACTCTGGGGGCTGGGTTTTTTAAATACTGCCTGCCTATTTCTAAGATTCATCAGATCGCAGTGGTTTGAATAGGAATGAACCCCATGGGCTCATGTATTCACAGGCGTGGTCATTAGAGAGTGGCGTTACTTGAGAGGATTAGGAGGTGTGGCCTCATTGTAGGAGGTGTGGCCTAATTGTAGGAGGTGTGGCCTAGAGAGTGGCTTTACTTGAGAGGATTAGGAGGTGTGGCCTTTTTGGAGGAGGTGTGGCCTCGTTGTAGGAGGTGTGGCCTAGAGAGTGGCTTTACTTGAGAGGATTAGGAGGTGTGGCCTTGTTGGAGGAGGTGTGGCCTCGTTGTAGGAGGTGTGGCCTAGAGAGTGGCTTTACTTGAGAGGATTAGGAGGTGTGGCCTTGTTGGAGGAGGTGTGGCCTCGTTGTAGGAGGTGTGGCCTAGAGAGTGGCTTTACTTGAGAGGATTAGGAGGTGTGGCCTTGTTGGAGGAGGTGTGGCCTCGTTGTAGGAGGTGTGGCCTAGAGAGTGGCTTTACTTGAGAGGATTAGGAGGTGTGGCCTTTTTGGAGGAGGTGTGGGCCTCATTGTAGGAAGTGTGCCACTGTGGGTGGGCTCTGGGTTTCGAATGTTCCAGTCAGGTCCAGTGTCACAGATTCCTACTGCCTGTGGATCTGGATAAGAAGGCTCCTTCTCCAGCACCGTGTCTGTTGTGTACACCCACCATGAGGGTAAAGGACTGAGCCCCTCAAACTGTAAACCAGCCCCAATTAAAAGCTTTCCTTGACCAAGAATTGTCATGGCCACGGTGTCTCTTTGCAGCAATAGAGCACTGGCTAAGACATCCATAAAATCCCAGAGATAAAATGTGCAGCTCCCAAGAATGTCTGACTGAGGAAAGTGGGGAAGAAGAGCAATAATTCTGAGATTTTACTGTGCTTTAAGCAGCAATAAATTTTAAAAGGGAACAAAACATTAGAAGAATCAATCACGTATTAAATAAATTGCCATACAGTGTTCAATTTCCCATTCTTTAAATGGGAAGGCCACCTGCCAGATGATTACTGACCCTGTTTGCTTTTCTTTATATTTACAGGGTAGTTGAAAAGGTAAGTCAACTCACTTGCTTTCTTTAAATTAACACACTCCTTCCATTAGGAAATTAAATTCATTTATTATGTTCAATTCCCTTGAAGAGCTATTTTAAAGATTTGTTTGTTTTTATATGTATACGAGTGCTTTGCCTGTATGTATGTATGTGTGTGTGTGTGTGTGTGTTATGTATGTGCACTGCATGCCATGGAAAGCAGAAGAGGGTGTGAAACCCCCTGGAGTTGGGTGCATTTATGAACCACCATGTAGGTACTGGGAAACAAACCTGGCTCCCCTGGAAGAGCAGCAACTGCCCTTAGCCACAGAGCTACTTCTTCAGTCTCATAGAAGCTATTTTTTATAGTTGCATGTCTATAACACCAAAATCAGGGCGGTGGGGGAAGACAAGAAAGAAGAAGAAAGATAGAAAAGAGAAATCATTGCCAATTCTTCCAAAGGCTTCTAAGAGACAAGAGCTGAATCCAGGTGATGGAGAAGACATCAATCATTCCGTGCATCCCCAGCATAAATGTGCGGATAATGAATACTGTCTCTCAAAGGAAGGGAAGACAGATGAGAGACAAACCACACGAGTGGTTTCCATTTTCTGTTCCTTTGCACCAAGATCCTCCTCTATCTTTTGACCTTCATCTCCTCTTCGTTAGGCACCAATGACTGCTCAGATATGAGGTAAAGCCCTACATGGTCAAGTGAAGCCTGCCTTCTCCTTTAGAACCTTCGAGCATCCAGGAATCCTAATTTTTATCAGTGACTAATCTGACTCAGCCTTCAGGGAATGAAGTCACGGAGCATTTGCTTAGAGAGTCCCACTCCTCCCCAGAAGGAAAAAGGGTGGATTTCTTTGGTGCTCCCCATTCCTTCGGGTCCCTGGGCATGTAACCATGTTACTCTTGCATCACGTGAGTGAGTTAGCTGAACTACTGCAGTCAGCGAGGCCCCTCTGGAGCTCATCCCACAGAATGAGAATAACTGCCGCAAAACTCAGCTCCCCCAAACTTGTTTCCTCCAAACACCGCTCTTAATTATCAGGGGTAGATAGATTAGATAAGTTTAACCAACCTAAGACATTTCTGCATCACCATGGAAATTTAAAATACCTTTATTTGCACAAGCTATTCAAAGCCAGGACTAAGCAGAAAGGATATCAGTGAAGCATTTGTTTGTGTGCTTTTACACGGATGTGGAAGGGAGACATACCAGAGTTTACATGTGTGCCATGTAGACCTCGACAGAGCCTGACCGTGGAAGGGAGACATACCAGAGTTTACATGTGTGCCATGTAGACCTCGACAGAGCCTAACCGTGGAAGGGAGACATACCGGAGTTTACATGTGTGCCATGTAGACCTCGACAGAGCCTGACCGTGGAAGGGAGACATACCAGAGTTTACATGTGTGCCATGTAGACCTCTACAGAGCCAGATGTGGCTTGCAAGGTATCTTGTAACTCATCTCCTCTAAGCTGTAAAGCCCCTCCCCCTTCTTCTGGCAAAAGTTTGAGAAACTGCTGTTTTCTATCAGCAGATGCACAGATGGCTGGCATATGCCTGCTTCGCTAAATGAAACGGGCTCTCTGCAAAGTCCCTCTTTGATCCCCAGTGGCGTATCCACAACACAGTGTAAAAGACCAGGGCAGAGAGGAGTCGTAACACTAAAGGCTCAAAGTCACCCTTTTGAGACATGTACCTCCTTTAAACAAAATCACACCCGTGGTATGTAAAATGTATTCACATTCCATATTCGAAGTAGTGGAACAGGGGCCAGAAAACAAGCTATTTCCTTCATTCGGTGATCTAAAGACACACTACCTTGAATGACAATTCCCGGGAGTCCCAAGACATGGAGTTAACTGGAGTTACTTAAACAATCCCAAGTCCATTAGAGAAAATGCGGACAGGGAAGATCTAGGGATCTAAATAATAGTATTATCGGAAACGTGTTCTTGCAGTGAAGCTGGGGCTAGGCCCTTTGAAGATAGAAAGGATGCTCTTGAGTTAAAATTCACCCCTGTTGCTAGTCTTTGATTTTTGTCAAGGGGGAAACCCCACTTTACTACACGCCTTTGGAATGCAGCCGCTCCAGTGGGAAACTTGAGACTGCAAACTGCAGCTAGCATCTCTCCTGCCTTGGGAACGGGCTCTCTGGCATGGCCACAGCACTTGGGCGATGGAATGAGACCGTCGAGTTGTTATTACTGAACCGTATCTGTGCGCTCATCCTGCATCACCTGAGCTGGCCATCGGAGAAGTGGCCTGGCTTTTTGTTTCTCTCCTTTTTAAATGGTATTTTTGTCCTGTTAAAACTGAATTTGGGTGTGACTGACTGGACCATTATAAGGCAAGTCCATACAAAGATGCCCTGCGGTGTGTGTGTATTTTATCCATTATTATATTTAAGTAACTAGTAGTTTCAATAATCCAAGACTTTTTAGTTGATAGGGAGCTAATGATGATTTATTGATTTCAAGAAATGCTTCCTTTGACACACTGTGACTTTAGCATATTTATTATTTATTCTTGTTTTGGGTAATGCAGGGGACTAACCTGACTCTTGAGTTGTTTATGCAGTCCAGCATTTTCTATTCTCGATGGTCATGTGGAACAACAAAGGAGGGGGCTGAGGAGACGACTCAATGTGTACGAACAATGGCTGCACAGACAGGAGGACCTGAACTCCTATCTCCGGAAATGTAAAAAGCCAGGAGGTGCAGTTGTGTGTGCTGGGTGGAGATGAGGATATCTGGGGCATGCTGGCTCACAGCCCAGTTCCAGGTTCTGTGTGAGACCCTGTCTCAAAAACTAGTCAGAGAGTGATGGTGCAGGACACCGCTGTCCTCTGGCTTTCTTCCACGTGCCCATGTGTGCACACACTAAATACACTTAATAATAAGTTAAGGAGCACAAAGGAGCGTGTTTCTGCAGTTTAACCTGACAGAGTCAAGTCCTCTAAAATATCTTAAAACATTTTGAAAATGACTACACCACTGACTTCTAGTGGCTAGAAGAACTAACACACACTCCACATGACCAAACGGGTTCTCTAAGATCTGGACCAGCTGGTCCTGATGGAAAGAGCTCGCTACATGATTCAGATGATAGATTTGAAGTTCATATTGGTTAATGATCTTCTCCCAAAGCATTTCACCCCAGGCCTTGTCATCCAACTAAGAAGCTCAGACTTTTAGCCATAAGAAGAAAGGAATTGTCAATGCTGGTGGCTTGGTATGATTCTATGAACTGTGCCCACCCACCCCTCCAAAAAAATAAAGGGAAAAAAAGGAAAAAGCAATATCAAAATACATACATCCAAAAATGTAAATAAATAAATAATAAACCTCATTAAGTACTGGATTCATAACATCTTAATGTTTCTACTGGCGATTGGCTATATTATCATTAAAAGATCAAGTCTTGCCAGGCAGTGGTTGTGTCCCAGCACTTGGGAGGCAGAGGCACGCAGATTCCTGTGAGTCTGAAGCCAGCCTGGTCTACAGAACGATGTCGGGGCATACTCTAAAGCTACACAGAGAAACCTTGTCTCAAAAAAACAAAAACAAACAAAAAACAAATAAAGAAAAAAAAAAGGTCAAGTCTTTGCCAGCCTTATACATGAAGATCTACTCATTGGGATACATCTATAAACATTTTGGCTTTGCACCAAATTGGTTCATGTGGAAATCAGCATCCATGTCCTAAAGTTAGAACTCAGATGTGTACAACCAAACTTCCTATTAAAATTTTTACTTGAAAGCCTTGGGGTTTAGGAAGTGTTATTTTCCAAATAAAATGTTTAATTAGTGCCTAATTTAGAAAACCGAAATGGTTGTTTATGGTCTCTGCCTGTCTCAAATTTAAAGAACACGAATACGGCACGGGCTTGTCGAAAACTAACAACTGTAAGCAGTTGAACGCAATCGTAAGGGGTCTTTCCTCTTCGTGACTACAAAGCCTTTGAGCCTAACCCTTTTTCAATGGAAACTCTTCTCAGCTAAAAGCTTTTAGAGAAAGCAGGCCAGAAAGTGAGTGTTTTATATGGAAGAGAAAATGGGGACAAATGTCCCCAGACACCCCACCCCCACCCCCGCCAAGAAAGGAAGTTCAGGTAGAATGATTTCAGGCCAGAAAGCCTTCCAAAGCAAACCACATAAACATTAGCAAGATCTCTGGTCTCCATAGATGATTGCCTATAAAAAAAAATTTATTCTGCCATTTTCCTGAGTGATGTGTGATATGGAAATGACAAGGGATAGTAGATATTAAGTATTTATAACATAGAACATCGTGCAATTTTAAACTCTTCATCCATTCACATGTATCTAATATAAAATGAGTTTTTAGATGACAGTCAACACATGCTCACTCTCTGAAATGTCACACTGTGTCTGTGACAAGCATTTACACCTTAGAAGATTGGAAGTTGACCAAATAAAAATTTCCTGTGACAGCCAACCTATTTATAACGGAATCAAACAAAATGTACCATTTCACAGACTAATTTGTTATTAAACTTTTTCCCACGGCCGCAAATTATGCCTAGAATATCCATGTTATTGCTTTACCATGTATTGCCGTGACCGCTGGACCTCTGACTTTTCAGCTAAATTTATGTTCACGCTCATAACAGTTTTCTTAAGATTTGTGTCTGTAAATAAATGCCCCACTGAAAAAGTTGCATTTGAGCCATTTCCAAACATCCTAGCAGGGACTGTCCTGCTAGGAGTCCCAGGGTCTCATCCAACCTAAGAGTCCACACAGTTCCTACCAAAGACACTTGCATGAGAGTGAACCAATTTCCTATGGGAAAACGAAGCTCATTTTGGCTCCCCTTGAACGTCTCTGATGCTGATCAGATGCTATGCTTTAAATGGCTCTTGACACTTTGGGTGACTGGACTTAAAATTTACGAGAAATAAATAATTACTTATTGCTTTTTATTAGGTCTTGAATCTTAAGAAAAACAAACAAAAATGACAAAAAGCTTGGTCCACATGTCGCTAAAACAGCCAAAGCTTAACGTGTAATGAATCAGATACGTTTTGTTTCTGCAGTGTTGAAATGTCTAAATGTTTGACATCATTTGGATTAAATAACTAGATAATGGGGTTAATTTTTCATTTTTCATATTTTAATGTGGTTGGCTTTAGCTATGGATGCCTGTCAAAATACTTGATTGATAATAAAGTTATTTTTTTTTCATCTTCAAATTTGCCTAGTATTTTAAAATATATATGGTGCTGAAATCACATTATTTTTAGGGATCAAAATTAGTTATATTTAAACAAGATTTTAAAACGTATTTCTTTTGGCATTGTGGAGTTCTCCCCTGCTATACACTCCTGCACATAAGAGGAACACACATCAGATGCCGTGTAGTGGCCTGGAGTCACCTTTCCACAGAGAACAAGGTAACTTCTTGAGATGCTAATGTTCTACCTGAAGAGATAAACCACACATTTAATCAACACCTAAGCAGGAAAAAATCTAACACCAGACTCTTCATCCTTAGCTAGTTCTGCCGTTTCCCCTGACCCCTCACCAGACAGTTCTGAAATTGCTGACTATGCGAGTCCATTTTATATTCAGCAAGAAGCTGGTGTTTGCAAATATGAAGTTACAAAACAATAGAGCTGGCAGTAAGGAATGGAAGGTGTGCAGTGTTTGTGTGTATGTGAGGGGAGAGGTGAGGGGGTCTGTGACTGTGTTTGTGTGTGTGAGAGAGAGGGGAGAGATGAGGGGGTCTGTGACTGTGTTTGTGTGTGTGAGAGAGAGGAGAGAGGAGAGATGAGGGGGTCTGTGACTGTGTTTGTGTGTGTGTGTGTGTGTGTGTGTGAGAGAGAGAGAGAGAGAGAGAGAGAGAGAGAGAGAGAAAGAGAGAGGTGGGGGTGCGAGGGGGTCTGTGACTCTGTGTGTGAGTGGGGGTAAGGGGGTCTGTGACTGTGTTTGTGTGTGTGAGGGGGGGGTTAGAAGGTCTGTGACTGTGTTTGTGTGTGTGAGAGAGGGGGGTTAGAAGGTCTGTGACTGTGTTTGTGTGTGTGTGTGTGTGTGTGTGAGAGAGAGAGAGAGAGAGAGAGAGAGAGAGAGAGAGAGAGAGAGGTGGGGGTGCGAGGGTGGTCTGTGACTCTGTGTGTGAGTGGGGGTAAGGGGGTCTGTGACTGTGTTTGTGTGTGTGTGTGTGTGTGTGTGTGAGAGAGAGAGAGAGAGAGAGAGAGAGAGGTGGGGGTGCGAGGGGGGTCTGTGACTCTGTGGGGGGGGTAAGGGGGTCTGTGACTGTGCTTGTGGGGAGGTAAGGGGGTCTGTGAGTGTGTTTGTGTGTATGAGAGAGAGAGAGAAGGGAGAGGTGAGGGGGTCTGTGAGTGTGTTTGTGGGGAGGTGAGGGGGTTGTGACTGTGTTTGGGAGCTTGACATTCTCTACTGTTTTCCAATTATGCAACTCTTTCACCTGACGGGGTGGGTGGGTGAGAGTACTGAACTACTTTCTAATGCTTTGGATGGATCCATTATTATGAACAAATCTCTTTAAAATATAGACTGCTGAGTGCAATAACAAGTGGTTAACCACCAGTAAACAGATTTGGGTGAAAGAGAAGGAAGCCAGGGAAGGCCAGTTATTCATCGGTGATTTCACAATATTCCAAACTAAACTGCACATAGAGTTTCTGTGAAGAGAGAGCTGCAGGCAAGAGAAGAACCACTTGTCATCTGTGCAAGAACTTATCTGTGCAAGAACTTATCTGTGCAAGCGGCCACAGGCTCTATGACCCAGGTCCACTAAGCATCACTTAACAAAAACGCACAGCAATAGGAACATTGACGGTCTGGATGTGGTCTATTTTAAAAGAAAATTAAAAAAAAAATAGACCAAACCAAGGGTTAAAAGGCAGCTGAAACAGCCCTGCCTGTGCTGTAATAGGCAATTACAGGGAACCAAAGTGGTTTCCTGATTTAGCATAGTTGCTTTTTATAAAGTGTTTTCTTGATTACATTCTTCTTGAAAATGGCTATTTAAGCAATTTTAGAATTTGAAAAAACCTGAAAATGTGCAGTTAATTATAATTACAATGGTTTTCATAGTAGACACATTTTTTTTTTACCAACTAATGAGCAGAATTTATTGCTTACACTTGTCCTCTAGACAATTGGGCCACAGAAATTAAAGTCACACAGACATTTTATGCTACCTAAATAAGAGGCCGTTAATATTGTCATGAAGATGTATAGAAGGTAACACAAAAAGTCTATTTCAGGTTAAGAACTAAGAGGAATGCTTCATGAACATAGATTTTGTTTCTTTTTTTCATAGAAAAGCAATTTGAATGGTCACTTTAAAAAAATCAGTAGTCTGTAATTTTCATTGTTTTATTTTATTTCTTTTGAGTCTATGAACTTCTACCAGAAATGGATGATATCACACTTCTCTGAGCAAACTCAACATATCAGCTTTTAGAAACGCATGCCAAGAATACCTTTAAACTTACTTTGTTGTTAAGCATAAATAATGTCACAAATGATTATCACGTAGTATAGAAAGTATTTTAAATGTTTTGTTAATTGCTTAATACCAGTGATTATGGAAACAGTGATATGAATATTTGGGGTCTTTATATTCACAACCTCAAGACATCAAATCTTATTAAAATGGTCCTCGTAGGCACATTGCCTCTTAGATTCTTCCACTTATTTGACAACTTCAAATACATTGGAACTGATCCCTTTTTTGCTTTGGCAACCAGATAAGAACTTGTATAGAACCGTAAATGTTATTACATCACACACCGTTACTATTGCTGCTCGCCACTAGAGAGAAGAAATACCAGAGAGATTTCTCGCTCTCTCTTATCAGACCTTACCTGCCCCACAGCTTGCCAGGTAAAATTCATGGAGTGGATATTGACAGGAATGGCTGGCATTCTCTGTTGGGCTTTCCTGAAATCATGTGTGAAGGGGGCCATTTTCCCCTCTGAGACAATCAGAATATCTTCTTCAAATCCTGTAGTGTAAATAATAAACAAACGTATCAAACCAGATTCATTTCGAAGAAACAGGCGTCTCATGCAGAAAGCAAAAACCTGGGAGAACCAGCGTAGGTCACTGCTTTTCATAAAGCACCTGCCAACATTAATAAGGTTACTTTCCGTCCGTGCATGGTTAGGAGCCGGGCTTGCTAACACACGATAGAGTCAAGCAGTGCTGATGTTGGGTTCCTGTAACAACTCTGCAGTCAGGACTGGACCCGCCTGCCTCTGCCTCCCAAAGGCTGGGATTAAAGGCGTGCGCCACCACCTCCCCGCTAGCCTTTGCTTTTTTGAGAAAGAAACTCATAAATGAAACGTCCAAATGAAAGACGCTGGTTTTAAAAGAAGGCTGCAGTCACCCTCGAAGTTAAGTTTAAAACACACTCTATGCATGTATGGAGAGACTAAGGATAGACTGGGAAGGGACAAGTGCAGGGCCTTACCTATGAGCACTCTCGCCTGATGGGCGTCGATCCACAGGTACAAACTCTCCTCTGGCGGCTGCCCAGCATCTGCTCGCAGGAGGAGTAGGCAAGGTAGGATGCTCCAGAGCCGGAGCGCAAAAGCTGGGACAGCTCTTCTCCGGGCCATGCTGCTCAGGACCTTCTCCCTGGTGGAGCAACTCCTGCCGCCGCAGCGACAACCTGCGCTTGTGAAGTTCTCGGCTTTCTTTCTTTTTCTTTTTTCTTCTTTTGGTTGCAGCTGGCGGGGCTGGAGCTGTTGCCACTTAAAACGGCTGGACTTTCAAGTCTCCGGTCTCCAGTGCGAGTGAGCCTGGGGAGTGCTGGAGAGGAGGGAGTGTATGCGCGGCCGCGCAGAAGGAGGGGGCCTGGAGGGAGAGGGGACCGCAGAGACACGAGGCAAGCAAAGCTGGCGGTGCCAGCATGTCCCGCAGTGCCAGCAACAAGAGGATCACACGCTGGAGGGAGGAACCGCGGGAAAGGCTGGCACCGGCGAGCGCTAAGAGCTGGGGAGGCGCGGGCGGCCGCCACTAAGGGGCGCTGCGGGGCCGCGTGGGCGGGGCCGTGGTACCCGCTCGCTTGCTCCAGATGAATGAAGTGCTGCACGCCCCGGGTTGTGAAGGAAACACAACAGAGAAAATGCATCCAAAGGGACTTCAAGGTCGTCTCTCGATCCTTCTTCTACCAGAAGAGACGTGTGAGGGAGCAGGGACGCAGTGAAGGGGAAAAAGCTGGGCTCGATTGGCTATCAAAGATGATGATAACTCCGTCTTCCACCCCGGGGGCTAACTGAACACACCTGGTCCACCCTTCACTAAGTGTATGTCTGCGTGCCTGTCTGCAAACCCTGTCTTCTCTAGCTGACCGTTTAGCCCTTTTCCGGGAAGTTAAATACCAAGATTCTACAGGCTGGAGGGTGGGGGGTGGGGGGTGGGAAGGGAGCTATTGCAAGCGCTGGTCCTCAGAGGGACTTTTCATTTATGCACTGGACCGGGACCCGACAGGTGGCGTGGTTTGTCTTCTTGACAACCCAATTGCACCCAGAATAGTTCCCTCGGCCCTGGATGATAGCTGTGAGCTGTGACCGCCTCGCGCTCCTCCCCCACACAGACACACACCTTGCCCACAAGGGTAAGACTCCCCTAAAAAAATGGATTTTGGAGAAAAAAATGAAGGCGCGTGCCCAGTGTTTGAAATCTTAGGGGTTCGGGAACGAGACGACGGGTATTTTGGAAAGAGCGCCTTGCTGGCCCTGGCTTCCAGCATTACCTCCTCATCCAGTAGTGCACGGATGATTTTTGCTTCTTGCTTGACTCCTTGAATGTACAGAGAAAACGGAAGCAAACGGGTTTTCAAAAACGCAGTAAGTTTTCAGACTCAGGAATGGCTTTGTTTACTTTTGTTTTTTCTCACCCAGTTGCTTTTGAACCAATGCAGCCTAGGATCTTTGCGAAGCAGCAGGTCTCTCCACAGGGAAAATCAAACAGAAACTACACAAGTCGGACGTGTGCGAGTTCAACAAATGTTAGTCACGAACAGTTTCTTTTTTAAAAAAAAATCAAACTGATAGAAAGAGGATAGTATGTGCGTATGGATGGTCCACAAGAAGACTGTCCATTGTGAACTAACGTGAACGCCACGTAACTTCATTTTTTTATAGTGTTTATTTCTTTTGTGGAAGCTGCTGTTACTATTCTCATTTTACTGATGGGGAACTAAAGCTTTAAAAGCAGAGATATTCAGCTGGTGAGCAACGAGAGCCAGAGTTCAAATCTCAATCGCTCTGACTTCAAAGCCCCCTCCCGTAAGGACTCCTCATTGTCCGGAGCAATGACAAGATTGTTTGCCTGCAAAGTTTCACGGCCACTCTTCCTTGAAATCAAAACACGTAAACTGATTCCGATGGCACACGCTAAAATATGAGCGCTAAAGAATTAGAGGCAGGGGCTCTATTCTTAATATAATCTACATGGAGTTTGACGTCAGTCTCTACCTGAGACCCTATCTCAAAAAACGGAATATCTTTCCTCAACATTTTATTTTATTGTTGCAGTGAATATTCATTTGTATAATGTTGTACTACATTAGGCAAACCCTTTAACATTGTAAAACCAGCATCACTCAATCACAGGTAATAATTTTGAAACACAATAGACATTTTCTTTGACTTGAAGCGTGTGTTTTTCATTGAAGGTTTTTCTCCCCTAGTGTTATTGCTCAGTCCTCTATGGCTCTTGGTGCAAGGACGCCCTCTACAGGTTGTTCTTGTCAAATACTAGCTGAGAACTGAAAAAGGAATAAATTTTTAAGACAGCTTTCTTGGAGTGAGGATTTTCTGTGGCAGTTGTCTTGGGTGTTGAAACAGCGATCTACCCTGCTATGAGGGCATATCCCCCTTTTCAGTAGTTCTTTTGTTTGGTGCTGTGTCTGTTACCCCAGCACTCAGGGGCTAAGGCAGGAGGGTTTCTATGAAAGCGAGACCAGCTGAGGCTCGTTTGAATTCAAGTCCAGCTTGTATCATATCACCATCGTCTTTGTCATCACCATCGTCATCATCATTGATACCAATGTCATCATCACGATCACCATCGTCATCATCATCATCAATACCATAGTCATCATCACCACCATTGTTGTCATCATCACCATCATCACCATCATCAGCACCATCAGCAGCAGCACCACCAGCAGCAGCAGCAACAATGGTTGCTTTCTGTTTGTGTCTTTCCAGCAGAAGACATTATATTATATTTTTAGAGGTATATAAAAATGTCATTTAAAAATTATTGGTTCTGAACATGTGTCTAAGCAAGTGAGAGCCCTTCCCCTTACTGACCAAGCTTGAGGACCTGAGTTCATCTCCCTGACAAATGAATAGAAAGTCAGACCAGGTGCTGAGAAGTGGGCAGGAAGGTCCCTGGGACATATGTACAGCCTAGTGCTGGGCTTAGCGAGAAACCCTGCCTCAGGAAATAAGGTTTAAAGTGACAGTATCCTCTGTGTATGAATTGCACATGAACACACACACACATGCACACACACATACACACAAATACACACACACACACACACACACACTCACACACCTGGAATTGAAGTCAAGTGTAGTGATACACTACACCCCATGATGGCAGCCCTCTGGAGCCTAAGGAGAAGGACCATTGCCAGAGCTCATAGCTAGCTTGGGCTATGAAGTAAAATCCTGTCTCAAAGAAGAAAAAAAAATTGTGATTGAAAATGGGTTTTAAGAAGAGGAAGGAACATTCTTTGTGTATACAAAGTCAGCTGTTCTTAACAATTCTAGAGTGTATCTTCATAGGAAATCTGTCCAAGAGCTGAATTTTTATCCCCCACCCCCTTTAAGTCAAAGATAAACCACGTAGATTATTCGTTTAGGATAGGTATGTTTTAAATTTTTTCTAATAGAAAATATGTTTGCATGATAAACGTTGGCTATATAGTGTACTAGGAGTAATTATGTTTACTTTGAACACTCATTTATTTTCTGTCCAGTATGTCCATTTCTTGTGTGATCCATCCGTACCATTTATGTTTGTAATCTCACTTATCTGCTCGCTAATTTGTTCACACATTCAATAAAATTTACTAAATACTCAAGGCATGACCAGCGCTGACCAAGGACAGGTGAACCAGCACTCGACTGCACCTCAGAGCACCAGAGTTACTGAAATGACCGGAAGCAGAATATAGCAACTTTTGACAGAAGTTCAAAGGAGAAACCTGGCAGCTGGAATTCTGAACGTTTTTTTCTTATTTATCATTCATCCCAAACATTCTTAGGGATTTGACATGTGATGTACAGGCACAGAGACTGGAAGGCAACTTAAGATGAGGGTGATTTCTCCTTGGTCGAGTGGTCTTTCTGGAGCCAGGTCCCATCTACAATTATCTTGGTTGCTACAGAAGTTGAGATAAAAACTGGGCACATCAGTGATACCTGAGTTACATTTGTAGCATACCCCTGTGGAAGCGAAATCTCACAAAAAGAAATGGAAAAGAGCCAGATATGATGCATAGTTTAGTTTTGTTTTTAGAAGACGATATACAACATGTATATAATAATCCATGACTCATCTGTCAATCTGTGTTCGTATTTATTTCTATGCACCATCTGGAAGATGATATACCACGAGACTTTCAGTGGGCTTCTATAGAGCATGAAAGAAGTAGGAATGGACAATGCTTTTCCCTTCATGTACTTGTGGGACTTTCCTAATAAGACGCTCTTTAGTTAAAAATGTTTTTGAGAGTAGAGAGAGGTTGCTGCTTTTGTGCTTCCACTGGTTTCTCCCCAGGCAGGCAGCTGTCACCTGCTCAGGCCTGCGCCTCCTCTTACAGACTTGATCATCTGAGATGCGTCACCATACATGACAGCTCGTTACTGAAGCACACACCGCCTGAGCACCCTTCTGCACGCACCGACATTCTTGCCTGCTTTTCCCAGGGTGCCATTGCCCAGCAACCTTGCAAATCTTGTCTTCCACAAATCACACCCAGAATTTCTTGTTTACCCATGATGCTTCATCCCCACAATAGTTAACAAAACCATTTTTTATAATAAGGGGGGAGGTGGAAAATGATTCCACTGCCTAATATCAGAGGGAGACTAAAGCAAATTAGGATAATTTTACATAAAATGCTTTAGCTTTTAAATCACATTTTTATCATTTAAAACAATTTCAAATGTAAGTATATTTCGATCATATTCTTCCCCTCCCCCAAGCCTGTCTCGATCCTCTCCCCCTCCCAAGCCAATTAATTTTAAGTTTTTTCCCCAAAACCAAAAAACCAATACAACAACAAACCCTTCAAAACCAACCAAGAAAACAAAATAATACCACACTCCAAAAGAAAAACAAACAAAAAACTCCACCTAACTGTAACCAAATAAAGACATACAAAAGGAAGTGTGAAGTCTGTTACATGTTGGTCAATTGCTCCTTACCATGAGGGCTGAACTGCAGCAGCTGATGCACCCTGTGTCGTTCTGTTGGAGAAACTGGTTTCCCCTCTCCCTACAAGTTTCACGGCAAAGTGGAAGGATGCTGTTTTGGCATTTTCCGCTCATCGTCACCATGAAACTTCTAAAGCTAAAAAGATAAGTAAATAACAAATAGTAAATAAGTTAGTGCTATCTGTGTTTGTTAAAAAGAAAAAGGGAAAAAAATGAAACAAATCTGGCTTTCTTAAAAAAAAAAAAGACAAAAAAAAAACACAGTTCCCATTCCTCAAAGCCAGGGTGCTGTAATGACTGAGACCCAAGGGCTCTGTGTGTTTATAAGGTGTTTGTAGCTCAGGGCTTTGACTCGGCTGCTGAAGGCTAGTTGGTTTTGTTGTTTTGTCATTTATAGAGTATTATGTAGCTTTCTGGAATGGCTTTGGTAAACATTAACGTCTACAAATAGCTCGGTTACTGTAGACAATTAAAATAGTTAAGAGGGAGATTATAAAAGATTTTCATTTGGATAGCATTCAAATAATACGTGTCAAAATGATAAATTAGCAGCTCTTTAAATTGTCTTGGCAAACACTTATCAATCAATTAAGCTGCCCATAAGTAGAAGTAATCTAACATGTAAAAACTCACTGGCTGACACATATGCTGAGATCGTGTGGTTTAAATAAGTGTGCATGGCTTTCTAAAAGGAAACCAAATAAACATTAGGTTAATGAGTTTGCTTATAGTAACTGGCACTTGAATCGGGTGAAAATCAAATAACTTGAAACATAAAACCAAAATCTTCCTTTGTTAGTTGTGGTGAACTGTGGATTTCCAGCAGGATGAAGGTAGCTCATGCCGAGGCTGCGGTATTCTGACGTCTACGGCATAGATGAATTTGTATTTCTGTCCACCATCAACTTAAAATGGATTGTTTCTATGATACACACATCTATATAGAAGGGAAGGGATTTGTACAGGTATCCAAACCTAGCTAGCTATGAACAGATAATTGTGGAAGTGAGACTTCCTCGGCCAGCCGTGCTGGAGGAAAAGCTTCTGTGCTTACTGCCCCTGGGAAAGCAACTAGAAAATCAGACAAATGTTTGAGCTTCTTGCTCTTTACCTAGCCTTATCTGGAGGATGTCTCTAGGCCCGGGATGACTGACTTATCTCAACAGTGACCCTTGATACAGTCCCCTGCAGATGCTCTTCCCCTGCTGACCCCCATGGTAACTAGGCAACTGCTCCAGCCATTTAGACAGGGCCAGCGTGCTTCCACTAATCCAGCTGTATGATAGGAGCGTGCCACTTCATGCAAGTTAGGGTTTGTCCCCTGGCTCCCCAATTATTACATGTTCCTTATACGCTGGAATAAAGTTGAGCTGATTCACTGGTCTGTCTCGTTGGTAGCCACAGCCATCTTGAACCCTGTTCCCTGCTTCTGTTCCCTCCACTGTCGTGGACCAATGCAGCCACCAATCGGGAGCAAGAGGCAGAACCACATTAGGTCCAAGGACTTTAAAGGCACATCCCTGATTAGAGTGAGGGCTGATGGAATCCACAGAGAGCCAAGAAGTCTCTAAGGAGAACAAGCTGAGAATACACAGGCAGAAACTTCACATGGCTGCTCACGGTTGCCATACCAGAAGATGAAAAATCCCCAGAGCTCCTTCAAAGCTAGGAGAAACTGAGCTCTTAACGAGCCTGTGACGAGACCTCAGGCACTGGGAGAGACTCCAGGAGAAAACTTTCTTAAGGGTGGCTTAAGATAACCCTGTAGCAGAAGTTCTCAACCTGTGGGTCACGACCCTCACAGGGTTGCATAGCAGATATTTATATTATGATTCATAACAGTAGCACAATTACAGTTATGAAGTAGCAACAAAAATAATTTTGTGGCTGGGGGTCCCTACAACATGAGGAACTGTATTAAAAGACTTCTATTTAACCTGTACCAGGAAGGTTGAGAACCACTGCTCTATAGTAAAGCTTGTTATACGACGTTGACCCCAACTAAACTTCAACTTCAGAAGGCGCTCAGTGAGATTACTTGCCTACCACATGTAAGGAAGACCCTGAGTTTTTTGTTGTTGTTGTTGTTGGGTTTTTTTGGGGGGGTGGTTTTTTTCGAGACAGGGTTTCTCTGTGGCTTTGGAGCCTGTCCTGGAACTAGCTCTGTAGACCAGGCTGGTCTTGAACTCACAGAGATCCGCCTGCCTCTGCCTCCTGAGTGCTGGGATTAAAGGCATGCGCCACCATCGCCCGGCGATCCTGAGTTTTAAAAGAAAAAGAAATCAAAAGCGTAGAGTTTATCTGCAAGTGAAGTGTCTCCTGAAAACAGATTAAAAGACTTTCAAGAGGGCTGGAGAGCTGACTCAGCAGTAAAAGCACTTCCTGCTCCCCCAGAAAATTGGGGTTTGGTTCCTAGGACCCACATTGTGATTCACAACTGGCTATATAATGCCTGCTCCAGGGAATCCAACGCCCTCTTCTGATGTATGTGTACACACACATAAAATAAAAGCAAATAAATCTTTAAAGAGACATTTTAAAATCTCTTTAGAACCTAACATTCCCGATGTTTATAGTCTTTAATAAAGTTATTGGTTATGTGGGGAAGAAGGAAAAACTAGCGCCTAAAACAGGATTCAAGCAAGTCAACAGGAAAACATCAAGAAATAACAAAAGCCATGTAATTCACAGGTCAGGACTGTCAATCACTAAAAATACACTGAGGATTGTGAGGAAGACAAATCAATTAGGAGAGAGAGCAAAGAGAAGACTACACAATTAAAACCCATATCATTTGATTCTTCTAGAGCCTTTCTTGTTTAGAACATGTAATCAAGCCAGTGACACATGCCTTTAATCCCAGCACTAGGGAGGGAGAGGCAGGCATATCTCTGCATTCAAGGCCAGTCTGGTCTACAGAGTGAGTTCCAGGACAGCCAGGGCTACAGAGAAACCCTGTCTCAAAAAAACAAAAAAAATCAATCAATCAATCAACAAATAAAATATAATTGGATGGTTTTATATTTGTGAGACTGATTCTCTTCCTGGGGGTTGTGCTTCCCCCACCACTCACACCTGTTTCTTACGTTCAGTGTTCACACCTATTTCTTATGTTCAGTGTTCACACCTATTTCTTATGTTCAGTGTTCACACCTATTTCTTATGTTCAGTGTTCACACCTATTTCTTATGTTCAGTGTTCACACATGTTTCTTATGTTCAATGTTCAGACATGTTTCTTATGTTTAGTGTTCAGTGTTCACACCTGTTTCTTATGTTCAGTGTTCACACCTGTTTCTTACGTTCAGTGTTCACACCTATTTCTTATGTTCAGTGTTCACACCTATTTCTTATGTTCAGTGTTCACACCCATTTCTTATGTTCAGTGTTCACACCCATTTCTTACGTTCAGTGTTCACACCTATTTCTTACGTTCAGTGTTCACACCTATTTCTTATGTTCAGTGTTCACACCTATTTCTTATGTTCAGTGTTCACACCTATTTCTTATGTTCAGTGTTCACACATGTTTCTTATGTTCAATGTTCAGACATGTTTCTTATGTTTAGTGTTCAGTGTTCACACCTGTTTCTTATGTTCAGTGTTCACACCTGTTTCTTACGTTCAGTGTTCACACCTATTTCTTATGTTCAGTGTTCACACCTATTTCTTATGTTCAGTGTTCACACCTATTTCTTATGTTCAGTGTTCACACCCATTTCTTATGTTCAGTGTTCACACCTATTTCTTATGTTCAGTGTTCACACCTATTTCTTATGTTCAGTGTTCACACCTATTTCTTATGTTCAGTGTTCACACCCGTTTCTTATGTTCAGTGTTCACACCCGTTTCTTATGTTCAGTGTTCACACCCGTTTCTTATGTTCAGTGTTCACACCTGTTTCTTATGTTCAGTGTTCACACCTATTTCTTATGTTCAGTGTTCACACCCATTTCTTATGTTCAGTGTTCAGACATGTTTCTTATGTTCAATGTTCAGACACGTTTCTTATGTTTAGTGTTCAGTGTTCAAATGCAGTTTGTTTCAGAAGATTTTAAAGTAAGTAGATTGTTTTCTGTTGTGAGGTCAACATTAGTTTATAAAATTGTATAAAGTGCTATCAGTTTGACTACTGACACACAACTAACATGTTTACAAATACACTGTGGTGTTGTTTTTCTTAAAGCCTTTATTCTGAAAACAAAAATGCCTAAAGCAAAATTTTTAAATTTTCATTGAATTCACTTGAGTCAATTAGATACAATAAACATTACATATCCACACTTATAATCTTCAAAAGCAAGTATCAGTCTTCCAACATAAATGATCATGAAAATCTTCATACTAGTACACAGAGAAGGAGAGGTCACTGGAATTGAAAACCTAAGTATTTGAAACTATCCAAAATGAACCATAGAAAAGGAAAAAAGACCTTGGTGGGCGGAGCTCAGCGGTCCATTGGACAACATCAAACAGACTTTCTTACAGGTGATTGGAGTTCCAGAACAAGAGGGCGGGAAGAGACGAAGAATGCTAGAAATGTTTCCAAAGTAGAAGGAAAGTGTAGAGTCGTACATAGGTCCAGGAAGCCCATTAATCCCAACAAGAGGAGCAAAGAGAAAACTATACCAAAAACATATCACTCAAATTGCTAAAACTGAGTGAAAAAAATTTAAAAGGTAAGAGGAGAAAGAGAGAGATTCTTTGTAAGCCTAAAGAGATCTGCCTGACTGAGGCAGCTCTCACGATGCCATGTAAACTGTAAAACACCACCTAGAACTTTCTATGTGGAAAGGCTTCTGAAATAATAACATGCAATTAAATGAGGAAACTTGTCACCAGAAGACCTGCATTGTGAAAAAGAATTAACGGGAGTCACCGTGGAAGAGGCACACAGACATGCTGAGCAGGTGCACAGCACAAAACCATCCTTTACCTTTTAAGAGTTTCCTTAGAAGATCAGCCCTTCAAAGATGAGGACGCGTGCACTGTGACATCTATCACACATCACACTGAAGGATGCTGCGGCAATAGCAGGAGAGTGAGGAAAACAGATGTGCACAGATGTGCACTTCTGCAAGGTTCTCCACCGTGTGTGACAGACCAACGCTGCCTGTGAGTAGAGTGTAAGCTCAAGAAGAATATTTTAAATCGTAGGAAGGAGAAACCAAAATAGAGCAAAGCTACTAATTGGGAAATAAAAAGCATGGAATTAGTCAATTAGAGGAATAAAAAAGAAACATCCTAGATGTGACAAAGTGTCAGGGTGACAATATTGCTAAATGCATGAGCTTCAAGTATCTATACATTCCATTTTAAAAGCAAATGTCATCAGATTAAAGTTTTTAAAATGAAGATTCAACAATATTGTCCATAAAAAGGAAAAAAACCCTTACTTTAATAATACCGTGTGTGTGTGTGTGTGTGTGTGTGTGTGTGTGTGTGTGTGTGTGTGTGTGTGTTGGTGGGGTAGCTTGGGGGTTTGTTTGTTTGTTTTTAAGAGGCGGTCACACTATGTAGTTTGTGTTGTCCTGTAGCTTGGTCTAGAGTTGAGCTGGCCTTGAAGTAATGATCTTTCCACTTCAACCTTCACAGTGCTGCACCCTAGAGGCAAATAGTGAAAACAGTGTTCTAACTATTTTAAGACTCATAGACTGACTCTTGTATTTCCAGCATTTCGGAGGCTGAGACAGTTGCATTGTGGTGAGTTTGAGGACAGCTGTGAGATTCTGCCTTAAAAAAGAACAAAAACAGAAAAAGCCTCAGTGGAGTTAAAGGTAAAAGATGGAAAAAAATGCACACCAGGCCAACAGAGTTCATAAGGAAGCTGGATGACTGTTGATACCAGACTCAATTAACTCCGGGACAAGAAAGATTAGCAGAGACAACTGGTGTTGCTGGGAAATGAATATTGGGCAGTTTATTATACTTGTTAATTCATTTTTTTAAAAAAAGAACATCAAAAATTAAAAGGGGAAAAATATGCACACAGGCTGGAATCTAGGGTAGGGTCCTTGTCTCACGTGTTCAATCTTCAGTACACAAAGAAACCAAACAAGTAAATAAAATCGTAGAGAGGGTAGAATCAATGTAACCGTCACTTATTTACATTCATTTTTATATAAAAATAGCTTTTACTACGCTTTCCATGGACAACCTCACACTCTAGAGATGAACTCTTCTGTTGTTTCTTTTTTTGCCGCTAGCCTCCCTCGTAATGATTATGATACACACATTTTTGAGGCAGTGATCCCTATGGGCCTTTGGGAAGGTTCATACTTCTCTCAGAACATGGATATTGGTTCTGGAAAGCTGAGAGAGGCTCTTGGCTTCCAGAGCTCAGACTTACTACATGGTGAAGTGTTGTTGGTAGCTCTTTCTTCATGTTTTTAATACTTCACAACATAAACCAATATTTCCTCCTTTCTCCTTCCCTCCCTTCTATCTTCCCTACCTCCCTCCCCTCCCCTCTTCTTCTCTTTCTGCAAAACAAAGACACAATTTGAAAAGGATGGTTCATCACTTACATAACAACACAGCAAAAGGAAATCACAGCATGTTTGGTGGCCTTCAGCAGTTTATAAATAGATTTCAGTGCTAAACTTCCATTCTGTCCATTCTGTGTTATTCTCACAATTATACAGTTAGATCTCATTCCTAGCCTTGGACAGTTTTCTATAGATAAGTATTGAGCTACTGTTTTCATATTTAGAAATTAGAAACAAAGTATTTCTATACATATTCTTCCCTAATTCAGTAGTTATCACCTAAATTTCCACCAAGAACTAAAAGATAATACTAAACAGACTTTTGTCAAATATACATTAGGCATACAGCATTTATCAAAACTTTAATATCATGCATCTTTATGAAACAAAATAAAAACATGGTTGCACGGTAATATGCCAACATTTGTTGAGCAAATAGCGTATGCTGGGTATTTTCATGGGCAGGGTTTTATTTGTTTTGTTTATAAACCAGCTTGCTTGAAGAGGGCTTTTAAAGGATTCTAAGAGAAGTCACATGACTGGACTGCATACATTTTCAAGTCAGGGAACAGTTTAATGTCGAAATCAGAAAACACTTCTTGCTGCTTTGCTCCAAATCTGGGGAGAGCCTCCTTTCCCAGCTAGGGAAAGGGGCTTGGCTTCTCCCTCTCTCTCTCTCTTCCTCCCTCTCTCCGTCCTTTTTAATTAATTTATCTTCGACACAGGGTCTCACTCTTTAGCTCTGACTGTCCTGGAACTCACTGTATAGACCACGCTGGCCTCAAACTCACAGGGATCTGCCTGCCTCTGGCTTCTGAGTGCTGGATTTAAGGTGTGCTCCACTATGCCCCGTATTTGGCTTTTCAGATGCTTGCCCTATTCACAGCAGTGGATGATGTACCAAAGTTATCTGGAGCTCTTAAACCTTGCTCTGGTCTGTCTCAGTCCCATGACAACATCTTGGGCTGCATCAAGCTGGGGGAACTGCAGGCACTGAATCATGCTATCACGACTCAGAGGCTATGCCTTGTAGTACTAACCCCAGGTTTTCTCCAGTATATACTCTTCTCTCACAACACACAGCTCACCGGTTTTCTTGTTTTACATTTTCCCCATTGTTCGTGTCCTGCAACACTTCGGGTACACTCCCATCTCTAGGTCAGAGACTCTTCGGGTTGCATGCAGACACACTGACTGTTTAACAAACGTGCTGTCCTGTAGTACAGGGTATACTCGTCTAACGCCTGTTGGAGCCATGTGTGCTGCTTCCTCAGCAGCTCAACCATGTAAAGCTGCTCATTCTTAAAGCCAAGAATCAAACAGCAGGCCAGGTCATTTCAGCAAGATGGCAACACAAACTGGAAGAGTGATTAAATTAAATTAAATTAAATTAAATTAAATTAATTCCTGGGTTGAGTCCGCCACCATCAACTGTAACCTTGAAGGGTAACTATGCATGAGAAGAAAAACGTCTTTTGAAACCCTGCCCATGACTAAGGGACAAAGAAAAGACTTAGTCCACACGGGAAAACAGTCAGCATCGGCTGCTCCCTCTGGTAAGTATCCTAATCATCTTCTAAGATCTGTCTTTGCTCCCTTCTGCTTGAGATCTCACGTCCCCATAAAGAAGCCTCACCTGTCTTGTTCATAATGTATGATTTGACCTTATTTCTACTGTTTCTCACGTAAGACCCCAATGTCAGTATCACTGCCCTACAGATCTCTTCTTTTTCCTAGGGTCATCTCCTTCTTGCATATGACTCTGTGCCACCAAGCATCTCACGTAAGACCCCAATGTCAGTATCACTGCACTACAGATCTCTTTTTCCCCCTAGGGTCATCTCCTTGCATATGACTCTGTGCCACCACGCATTTGCTTCTCATTTCTGCTGCACTTCTGCGTCTCTTGTCCTTGTCTTTTGTTGCTCTGAACTCCACTGAAACTTCCTCCCAAGTTCCCCACAGGGAGAAAGAGAGGGCAGATCACACTTCCCACTGCTGGGTCCTAGTCTCCACTCACCTCCCTTTACATCAAAGTAGGTATATTAGGGCCAGAGCGATAGCTCGCTCACACAGTTCTTCCCAAGACCCAAGATCACTTCCCAAGCACCCATATCGGATGGCTCATATCTACCTTTAACTCCAACATAAGAGGGAATGCGATACCCTCTCCTGGTCCCCGTGGGCACCCTCCTACAGTGGCACACACATAAACAAACAAAAATAAAATTAGATCTATATAAAAAAAGCAGATATCTGTCTGCCTTAAGTGACAGACAGATATCTGTGTATTTACATTATAGACTTTGTATAGGCTTGACTAGTAGATATCCCTTTTTCTGAAACCTTATTTCCCATCAGCCATCTTTCCTATCTGAATGGAGGTTCCCGCCCTGTCCTCACCATCATTTTCTCTCCTCCCTCTCCCAGAGTCATCTTCATTATGATTTTAGACTCATTTTTCCATCGGGCACATTTTAGCCATTCCTTTAGCTAATGTATCTACTTCTGACACTTTCCAACTCTTTGATAAGGTATTTTTCCCAGGTAAAAATGGCATAAGAACTCTGGTGACACTGTAGAAGTAATTTCTCTCTGATTAAAGATCTATAAAGAAGGAACTTGATGTTGAGTGACTTGTCCATGATAAAGTTTCTGATAGCCAGAATTAAAGCTGTCATCCACGCTGTCTTAATTTCTTAAAATGTTGATAAAGAAGTCCTGGGTTAGATAGAAATCGATGTGGCATTTCACAGTGGAAGGAACTTGCTCCCCCGATTTGTTCAGATTTGCTCATAATTGTGAGTTAGCCTAATACTTTCCACTATGTCAAACTATAATAAAGGTTAAAATACCTTATGCTGAGAAGCTGCAAGTTTAGTTATATGGGTGTATTAGTTTATTCAACAGCAATGCTTTTGAGTAACCATAAATTGAGGAAAATATGTGATTATAGCCAAAAATCATATAGAGTTTACCAGGAGGCAGGTACTAAACAGTCTAGCTCTGTTAGAGTTAGCAAAGCATAATCTTTGTGACAGCCTTATGAAGTAAGAATTATTATCATCTCCATTTTTCTAATCAAGGTCATATAGTCAGCAAGTGGTAGAGATTGACTTTTAAGCCAGATGGGCTGGCTCCAGAGTGTGTGCTCTTAATACATTTATATTATGAAGAACCCATCCCTCTTTTCAGTTCTTGCCACATTTTGAGGATTACTGTCTGCCACACTGTCCAAGTGCCTTACTTACTGAGTTCACCGATTCTTGCTGCTATCACCGAGTAGCTGACACTGAGTTAAAGAACATTTCCTAATGGCTCTGGCGGTTGGAAAGATTAAGGTCAAAACATGAGCAAGCTCAGTATCTGGTGAGGTGAGCTCTCTGTATTCAAGATGGCATCACATGAGGCATGCTTTTATTTTGAACAATAAAATGGGAAGAGAGCTAGGTATTGTCTTCAGACCATTTTCTATGAATGATTATTCAAGAGAGAAGAGTCCTTTTCTAACAATTGCCTTCTAACTTCACCCCCTTTGATGTTATCAATTATTGAGTTACAATTATTGATTGGGGGCAACTCAGACCATACCATAAGGGTTATCTCATTAGTCCCTACAAAGTGCTGGTAAGGTGGGTAACATTATGATGGCTGATAAAGCTGGAACCTAAGGCTCACAGACAGCAGACACAACAGCCTATGGAGCTAAAATTTGAACCTATGCTGTACCTACAAGGGCGTATTCTCTTATCATATTCCATGATGCCTATGTGAGCATACACATCGTCTTAGCTGCTGTGTCACTGCTGTGAAGAGACACCATTGACATTTCTGCACCCCAGTAAACCTCTCTGCCCATGCAAGAATCCAAACCAGACCAAATTAAACTGAGTAAGAAAAAGCCCAGGTTTAATAGGTAAGTGCTCCTGGATGATTTTCCAGCCCCCCCTCCCCTGAGAGGAGACGGGAAAGAGAGACAAGAAAACCACATGCCTGTTGGGGTGGGCAGTATAAATACCCTGTGAGAGTGGTCTTGAGCATTTCTGGGGAAAGCGTCATCTTTTGGCAGGCTTTCTAAGATGTAGCAGGGTTTGGAGAGTGATGGGGAGGGAGCTTGGGGTGGAACTTCCACCAGAACATTCCAGACTCTTTGGGTATGTGGATGCCAGCAGCTGGGGTGAACCTTCCACCAGAACAACCATGAGCAAGGCAACTCTTATAAAGGAAAACATTTAATTGGGAGCTGGCGTACAGCTTGAGGGTTAGTCCATTATCATCATGGTGGGGATCTGGGTTTCACCCATAGCAGTGGAGCAGTAGCTGAGAGTTTCGTCCTGATCCACACATGTCAAAACAGGGACAGGGGGCCTGGCGTGGGCTTTTAAAGCCTCACAGCCATCTCCAATGACACACTTCCTCTGATAAGGTGACACCTAATTTTTCTAAACTTTTCAAATGATGATAAAGCATTCAAATATATGAGCCTGGTGAACAAACATTCAAATATATAAGCCTATGTGGGGGCCATTCTTATTCAAACCATCACACATGTACATACATGTATTAACACATGGAATCTAAGTTCTCAGTAAGCTTACATGCTAAGAAGTCAAACATATGAACTTCTAATTTTGTTGTAATTTTAAAATACGACAAGGCTATTGGAGCCATGCCTCCACTTGGCCCCAGAACGAGGATGGGCCTGCTCTTCTTTGTAGTCCTCCATTAAGCACAGTATTGGTGGGTGACAGAGTAAACATCCATTCTCATAAATCAGGGTTTGCTTCTTAAATACAGAACTTTGGAATGGGTCAGAAGATGCCTGTGCTGTCTACCTGAAAGGAGGGATCCTCAATTGAGAAAAGGCCTTCATAAGATCCAGGCGCAAGGTATTTTGTTAATTAGTAATTGATGGGGCGGGCCCAGTCTATTGTTGGCCGTGCCATCCCTGGGCTGGTGGTCCTGGGTTCTATAAGAAAGCAGGCTAGGCAAGCCATGAGGAGTGAGCCAGTAAGCAGCACCTCCCCGTGGCCTGTGCATCAGCTCCTGCCTCCAGGTTCCTGCCCTGTTTGAGTTCCTGTCCTGACTTCCTTCATTGATGGACGATGAATGCAGAAGCCAAATAAACCCTTCCTCTCCAACTTGTTTTGGTCATGGTGTTTTATCATAGCAATGATGACTCAAACTAGGATGCCTTTTTCTGGCCTCCATGGGAACTAACATGCATACACACAGCATACACACTGCATACACACGGCATACACTTGACATACACATACATACATATGGCATAAGATGACATACACATGCATACACATGATGTACACATGGCATACACTCATAACTAAAAATGTCTGAGTAATTATGACAGAGCAAAGAAATACTCCAATTGATAAAGAGCTCCTACAAAATAGAAAATCAAAATAGTAACTCCAGTGGCAAAGTGGGTAAAGGATGGGTCTTCCCCAGGAGGAAGACATGTTGACCAGGCATGTGTTTTCAAATTAAGCTCATTTGGGAGATCGTTTGGTGTTGTTTTTCATTGAATTTAAATGGTTTTCGAGAATTTCACACTCAAGTGCATGGGGGTATTGCTTTTGAGACAAGGACTTCATGTGCAGTTTAAGCTGGCCTTGAACTCACAGTTCTCCTGCTACAGCCTCCACGGGCTACAATGACTGTCATGAGTTCCCATGCTTGGCTAATATCTCATTTTAAATGAATCGATGTTAACTTTTTAAAGGGACTGAGATACTGGTTTTTATTTGTAAAACTGGGTCAGACTTTTTAAAAAAAATCTTAGTAAAAACTAGAAAGAATTTTCCTAGACCAGCAGCCTTGGTCACTGCTTACAAAAGTGTCATGAGTTTGGAGGGGATTTTCCTTTATAAAAAACAATGTAGTTTTAATCCCAGCACTTGGGAGGCAGAGGCAGGTGGATCTGTGTGAGTTCAAGGCCAGCCTGGTCTACAGAGGACAGGACAACCAGGGATGCACAGATACACAGAGAAACCCTGTCTCCAAAAAGCAGAGAGAGAGAGAGAGAGAGAGAGAGAGAGAGAGAGAGAGAGAGAGAGAGAGAGAGGTTTGACAATGGTCTATACCCTGTCACTTGTATTTTAAATAAACACCGATTGGCCAGTAGCCGGCAGGAAGTAGAGTGGGACAAAGAGAACAGGAGAATCCTGGGAAGAAAAAGAGGCAGTCTGCAGTCATCACACAGACACAGAGGAAGCCAAACACAGAGCAAGCAAGATGTGACTGCCTTGCTGAAAAAGGTACCAAGCCTCGTGGCTAACACAGACAAGAATTATGGGCTAATATGAGTTATAAGAGTTAATAAGAAGCCTGTGCTAATAGGCCCATCAGTTTATAATTAAATGCAGGCCTCTGTGTATGTGTTTGGGACTGAATGACTGCAGGACTGGGTGGGACAGAAACCTCTGTCAACTAGAGGGAGGAGGGAGAGGGAGAGAGAGAGAATGAATGAATGAATGAATGAATGAATGAATATAGTAATAAGAAGTTTGACCACTCAACTCATTATTTGATTCATATAGTTTTCACTTAGGGGTCCGGCAGGCTGTATTCTGGTCTGTCCGCTGTCGTCTTCTACACCTTCTATGGTGTAGATTCATGGACTTCCTTGCTCTATAGCTTCAAGCTGTATTTAGCTAATGAAGGCACTGAAGAAATGATGCTCAGAGGAAAAGAATGGATTTAACTCATCTGTTCTGTATACTTCCTCCCTCAAGTACCTTCCCTGAGGCTCCAATCTCTCTAAGCCTCCAATTCCCAAACTTCAGCATGCCACAATCATCCGGCAGCCAGGTTTTTTTTCTGATTCACAGTATGATTTTGGACCCAAGAATTTCCATTTCTATGAGGTTCCAGGTGTTGCCAAGTGTGTCTTGTCTGTAAGACCAAACCAAGAGAAGCTCAAGTTTAAGGCATTATGTAGCACAAATTCTAATTGGTCTTAATAATAAAATCCAGAGTCAGATATGGGAGTTAATGCTGAAAGATCAGAGAAACAAAGTGGCCAACCACTAGAGAGTTCTTACCTCTACCAATGCTCAGACCAAAGGAGTGATCCTGTCTCTATGAATTCTCAGACTGCATCCGCAGACTACATCTAAGCTTCTGTCTCCTCCCACCTTATTTTCCTCTCTCTGCCCAGCCATATCACTCCTGTCTCCACCTCCCTAGTGCTGGCATTAAAGGCATGTGTTTTGGGCCACCTTTCAGGGGTGACTTCTGCCACAATCCTAGCTGTGGTTGGTTCATGTGTTCCAGAATAGGGGTGTGAGGATTAGAAACGTTAGGTAGGAGGAACAGAGACCAGAAAGAAACACAGAGACACAGGAGAGTACCAGGAGGGAAACTCAGTGGATCCTGAAAGCTGAATTTTGCCCATGTTTATTTTCCATACTCTTTTATTCCCCAATAACAAAAGGCAGGAGGAGAAGAAGAAGAAGAAGATAAAAGATTGTTTAATGTGATACAAATGATGACCAGAATAGTTACTTGTTTCAATACTGGAGACATCAAGCCATTAATTCCCGAGAAAAGCATTTGACATCTGGGGTAGTGAACCTACACTAGGTCAAGTATCCTCCCTAAATCAAACCTCTTATTTAAAAAGAAGGAACAGAAGTAGGTTTGAATTTTCTGACCTTTGGTCAGGGAGGAGCGGATCCTCCTCTATGGGCCGATTTAATGTCCAAACACACCAAAACCACCCCCTAGGTCAGGATATCTTGTTTTGTAGCCATGCCTCTTGACAACAACTTTGAAAGAGCAAAAATAAGCTCAAACTCTCTGACCTTCAGACAAGGTGGAATAGGCTCACATTTTGGGGTCTCCACAGGCATATGATTCCAAGTGCTGATCACCTTTGTGTGGGCTCTATTTCTCTTTCAGTCAGATTCAATCTCACAAAGCCCAGGCTGGCCTTGAACTCACAGAGAATTGTCTGCCTGGGATTAAAGTTGTGTGCCACCACCACCTGGCCTCTATGATTTATTAGTGCCTTAGCTCTGCACTCTGATCTTCAGGCAAACTTTATTTGTTAAATTACAAATAGAATATTATTGCAGCATGGTTACCTTTGGAACAAGCCCTCTTCCTCTAAGAGTCTCTCTTCAGGACCTAGGGGCTTATTCATTTCCCTGACTGCCTAGACCAGAATAATCACACAGAAACTACACTGATTACAATATTGTTTGGCTGATAGCTTAGGTGTATTCCAGCTAGCTCTTACATCTTATATTAACCCATTTTTACTAATCTATGTATCACCATAAGACTATGGCCTACTGATAAGGTTCCAGTGACTTCTCCTTTGCCAACTACATGGCATCCCTTTGCCTCTGCCTATTTCCTATATCTCTTCCGGCCTGGCTAAATTCTGCCCTACCATAGACCAACGCAGCTTTATTCATTCACTAATAAGAGCAACGCATATTACGAAGGACATCCCACACCAGGTAGTAAGGGTTCTGAGTGTTTCACCATTCCTCATTGATCATTAACCCTGCTCCTACCTCATTGATTATTAATGCCTGCCCTTGAGTCTCTTGATTTGAATATATCACTGGCTTTCTACTAAAATGCTGGTTGACGTAGAGATTTATTTAAAGTAAATTATCAAAGATGCAGATGTATCCCAAAAGGGCAAGGACCTTCTTTGTACTAGCAAAATCACTGGAAACAAGATACATGCTGGGCAGTGGGGACCAATGAAATATTATGTAATTATGGACTACTAATTTCATAACTGGCAAATGTTCATAATTCAGTGTTTAAGCAATAAGATATAAATCCATATTTAGCAGGAGTACCCCTAACTTTGTAAGTAGGTGTAAATGCTGTATATGGCTTAAGTTGAGGTAAAATTTCATAGAGAAGCTAAGTGACAATGGCAACCTAGAATAGGTTGGAGAAACATTTATTTTTCTTATTGAAAATTTTGAACTACAGATACATACCTAATTTATAATTCTTTCTCCTTTTCTTACTGCTCATTTCTTTACATACTAATTAATAAATAGAAAAATGCTTAAATATAGAAGAATTAGAATTCTGACCATAAAATTATTTCTCAGCCTCATCTTATACAACTCACACACACACACACACACACACACACACACACACACACACACACACACATATATATATACATACATACATACATACATAATACATATCATAAGTATTTACTGAGAATCTAAGAGTCTGTTCTGAAAGAATTTAGAGGCTAGCAAGGCACATGAGATGGAATGCCGGCTGTGAGAAAGAATACAGTTGGAATTATGGCACTATAATTTGAGTCTGGGCTATGTCATAACTGTGATTAAGTGGTCTGTGAAACTTTTTGCAAGTGATGTGGTGTACTGAAATTATAAAGTTCAATTAAGTAATCAGGGAACTTAGGGTTCTGTGATATAGCAAGTACGCATCACTGATATGGATGTACCATTCACCTATCCTTGTAAAGTTTCTCTAGTTCAGGGCAGACTCGCGTGTGGTTCTCACCATGTCTACATAATTATAAATTTTATCATATTGGCGGCATGTAGATAAATATTGAAAAACAAGAACTGACGGTTAAGACAGAGGTGGTATTGTTCTTAAAGAGAAAATGAAAAACCTTGCCTAGACTCTTAATTAGGTGGTTTTCCCTACAAAGGACTAGATAGCATTTCAGGGCCTACATCTCTGAAGACAGTGGCTCTCCCTGGCTCCTGAGATAAGGAGGAGAGAAGGGGGGGAGAGAAAGAGAGGAGATGGAGAATGAAGTCAGAAGGGGGAAACTAGGGGAGACAGGGGAGGAGTTAGAGGGGAGGAAATTGGGATAGATTGAATCCAAACATATATTCACATAAAAGTAAATTTTAATAAAAAGCACTGAAAAGGCTGCTTATAAGTGTATTATTTATTAATTATGGAAGTCATGCCATAGTACATGTGAGGTTAGAAGTCAACTTTGTGGAGTTGGCTCTCCCCTTTCCACCTTTTCATGGGCTCTAGGGGTCAAATTCAGGTAACCAGGTTTGTGCTAAAAGTGTCTTTACTCTCCACGTCATCTTGGCTGCCTGCTATTGACTAAGGTTTTCTGTCCTGCCCAGTTCTACAGAAGTTAAGTCCCAAAGAAATCACACAGAGGTCTACATTAGTTATAAACTGATTGGCCTAGTAGCTCAGACTTCTTATTAACTAATTCTTATAACTTACATTAGCCCATAATTCTTGTTTGAGTTGGCCACGTGGCTTGGTACCTTATTTTGGTGAGGCAGTCACATCTTGCTTCTTCTGTGGCTGGTTAACAACTGGACCAAGCTTTCCTCTTCCCAGAATTCTCCAGTTTTTGTCACCCCACCTCTACTTCCTACCTGGTTGTCCCATCTATACTTCCTGCCTGGCTAGTGACCAATCAGCGTTTTTTAAAAATACCATTGACAGGGTACAAACCGTTGTCCCACAGCAGCTGCTGCTTAGCAATTTTGTTCATGGGAAGTTGAGTACAATGTGGATATAGGCTAAGGAAAATCATAACAAAATTTACACAGTAGAAATGACACAACCAAGTCGTTATTGACCGAAGGGCTTCAATAATGAAATGCGCACATCTGGTAAAATGAGACTGTTGGACTGAGGGAGGAGAGCAACTACCTGCAAGTGGAGATTTCAATCTTGTGGCTCTGATGCCGGGGATTAACATAGAACCTCGTGTGTGCTAGGTGAGAGCTCGATGACCTAGGTACATCCCCAGCCCAGCCAGGTGAGAGCTCGACAGCCTAGGTACATCCCCAGCCCAGCCAGGTGAGAGGTCACGGCCTAGGTATATCCACAGCCCTGCTAGGTGAGAGGTCACTGCCTAGGTACATCCCCAGCCCTGCTAGGTGAGAGGTCACTACCTAGGTACATCCCCAGGGTGAGAGGTCACTGCCTAGGTACATCCACAGCCCAGCCAGGTGAGAGGTCACTGCGTAGGTACATCCCCAGCCCAGCCAGGTGAGAGGTCACTGCCTAGGTACATCCCCAGCCTGGCCAGATGAGAGATCACTGCCTAGGTACATCCCCAGCCCAGCCAGGTGAGAGACAGATGGCCTAGGTACATCCCCAGCCCAGCCAGGTGAGAGGTCACTGCCTAGGTACATCCCCAGTTCTTCTAGGTGAGAAGTCACTGCCTAGGTACATCCCCAGCCTGGCCAGGTGAGAGGTCACTGCCTAGGTACATCCCCAGCCCAGCTAGGTGAGAGGTCACTGCCTAGGTACATCCCCAGCCCAGCCAGGTGAGAGGTCACTGCCTAGGTATATCCCCAGCCTAGCCAGATGAGAGATCACTGCCTAGGTACATCCCCAGCCCAGCCAGGTGAGAGGTCACTGCCTAGGTACATCCCCAGCCCAGCCAGGTGAGAGGTCACTGCCTAGGTACATCCCCAGCCCTGCTGGGTGAGAAGTCACTGCCTAGGTACATCCCCAGCCCTGCTGGGTGAGAGGTCACTGCCTAGGTACATCCCCAGCCCTGCTGGGTGAGAGGTCACTGCCTAGGTACATCCCCAGCCCTGCTGGGTGAGAGATCACTGCCTAGGTACATCCCCAGCCCAGCTAGGTGAGAGGTCACTGCCTAGGTACATCCCCAGCCTGGCCAGGTGAGAGGTCACTGCCTAGGTACATCCCCAGCCCAGCCAGGTGAGAGATCTATGGCCTGGGTACATCCCCAGCCCACCATTCCCACTTCTGACTTGTCTGTTCTGTCCCAGCACTCTGATGTTCTGGTTATCGCATCATTTTACTCTTACTGCATCCACTATTTGCCCAAATAATGTTTGATTCTTTACTCTCCCTGATATTTTAGAATATCTGCTTGTTGCAGTCTAATGTATCTTCCCACATAGTATGCCTCTATGACTGGCCTTGCCAGTGATGTATCATCGTACTGTCGTATAACCACGAAATTAGACTCTCTCTACAGTGTGTGTGAGCTTGTGTGGTGGCCTATTTGCAAAATCTCAAGTAGAGAAAACCCCTAACATCTATTTCCGTAACTAATTATAGAATGCATCTCAAAAACAATGGCAATGATACCATGAATGTTCTCCTTCAAAGTCCTTCCACACGAATGAGAAAATATAGAGAACGAAGCTGTCAGGTCACATATTCATCCACACCCTGGCTTCAAAATTCACCAGGGAACACGGAATGGCATCTCTACTTACTGAGTTCGGGATAAGAAACATGGACACATTGATCAGTTGTTTCTTTTGCTCTTAGCAGAAACCTATATCTGTGAGCTCCAGTTACATGAATTGTAGGTCACTGTGGCCATTGTGCATAGGACCTTTGCTAACTAGATGAGACTATGGTTGGGTAGATCCAGCTCATCATTACCAGTGTGGTAATGATGCCACACTCACAAACCACTTCCTTCAAGCTTGTCTTTTTTTCAATAAAGGGATATTTAGAATTAGCTTGCCAATTTCTGTAAAGAAATGCTAGGATTTTGATTACTACAACCATCTCGTATTTAACTGTTTGGAAGAACTTCCAGACTGTTGATCAAATTAACTCTTATCATCTTATATACCACTTGCATGCATACATGTGTGTATATGTGTTATATACATGTATGTGCCTATATTCATTTATATGCAGTGTTTATACATACAAGACTGTGCATATAATTTGCAAACATCTCCTATGTTAGGTTAAATTTTTGCTTTCTTGATAGTATCCTTTAAAGGATAAAAGTTTTTAAGTCGGGGCTGGAGAGATGACTCAGAGGTTAAGAGCACTAGCTGCTCTTCCAGAGGTCCTGAGTTCAATTCCCAGCAACCACATGGTGGCTCATAACCATCTATAATGAGATATGGTGCCTATTCTGGTGTATATATGTTAACAGAACATTGTATGTATAATAAATAAATAGATATTTTTTTTAAGTTTTTAAGTCAAATTCATTTTTTCCTCATCTATATGATTTGTCTCGGTTAGGTTTCCATTGCTGTGAAGAGACACCATGACCACAGCAACTGTTACAAAGGAAACATTTGATTGAGGTGGCAGTTTAGAGTTCAGAAGTTCAGTCCATTGCCATCACGACAGGAGCATGGCAGCGTGCAGGCAGATGTGGTGCAGGAGAAGCAGCTGAGAGTTCTACATTGTGCAGACAACAAAAACTGGACTGAGACACTGGGCAGTATCTTGAGCATAGGAGAGCTCAAAGCCCACCCCCACAGTGACATGCTTCCTCCAACAAGGCCACACCTCCTAATAGTGACACTTCCTTTGGGGGCCGTTTTCTTTCAAATCACCACATGATTGTGACGTCATACTAAAATATTAAAAGAACGAATATATACTTGATTGTTTTTCCCTTTTTACTCTTTTGGGGACCTGCCACCCAGCTCCTAAATAAACCACACAGAGGCTCATTCTATCTTATGAATGCCCTGCCTTAGCTTGGCTTGTTGCTCATCAGCTTTCTTAAGTTATTCTGTCTACCTTTTGCCTCTGGACTTTTTCCTTTTCTCACTTCTGTCTCCTCCTGAGGCGGCTACAGGTCGTCCCACTGGTTCTGCCTTCTTTCCTCCAGCATTTTCTTTAGTTTTTCCACCTAGCTCTACTCTGCCCTATCACAGGCCAAAACAGCCTTGATTCATTAACCAATAAAAAGCAACACATATACAGAAGGACCTCCCACATCAGAGAATTCCTGGCATGGTTCCCTGAGCACTGTAATTACTACAAGGATGAGGGTGAGGGCCATCAATACCCAGGGACTTTTCTTTACAGGCTTTATTTTGGTGAACTTATCAATAGCTCTTGCTGACTCTGCTATTTGGATGATTTATGATTCTTAGGGGTGGCTGCCAGGCTCCCTTGCTAGTTTTCAAATTCTATTACAGATCACCACCTAAATGTCCCCCCCCCCAAGCACCTGGGCTTACCACATCGAAATGAAGTCAATCCTAATTTCTGTTGACAAAGCAAACATTCTCCTTGTTTCTGACCTCAGAGTCTTCCAGCTAGCGTTGCTTCTCCTTTCTTCTTGCCTATGCTCCTCACTATCCCGCAGACCCAGGACTATCCTACAAACCAAGAACTATCCCTCGGACCCAGAACTGAAGCGTGCTGGGGCCGAGTTCACAGTTGCCTTCTTCCCGCTCCTGCTGCACCTGTGATATCCCACGGACCCAGAACTATCCCACGGACCTAGGACTGAAGCGTGCCGGTGCCGAGTTCATATTTGTCTTCTTCCCGCTCCTGCTGCACCCGTGATATCTTGCTCAATCGTATGAAAAATTTTTTTTGAAGTGCCGCTTCTATTCATCTTCCTCTTTCACTGTCTGCCTCCACAATGATTTATTAGTTTTGGTTATTATTGTGTATAGGTATGTCTGTGTATGGTGGTTGCCTTCAGTGGCCAGGAAATTGCCTGATGTTTGAATTACAGATTGTTGTGAGCGTCTTCATCTGGGGGGCTCCTCTCTTCAACTATCCTTGCAACTCAGTCCTCCTTAAACGGAAGGCCAGACGTGCGCTCCTTATATAACTCTTCATTTAGCCTCCCACTCCACATCTTGTGGACCCGAGTCTAAGCCACACCAACACCATGCTGCTTCACGGATGCTGTGCCTCAGTTAAATGCACAGATTCCTTCCGGAAATACTCCAGTGCTTTCTAAACTCCCAGCTTTATCTTTTCTTTAATATCCCCTTGATCGTAAAGCTTTCTAGAATCCTCTCTGCCTGTCAAAATCCTGAGTAAACTTCCAGGGTCTCCTTTAAAAGCTCTCTATCCACATAGCTTCATGCCTGACACCCCAGCCTTTTGAAAGGGCAAAAGATGAAAAATTGACATAAAACTGCGAAGTTATAAGAGAGGTGAGAAAAAAAATCTATTTTAATGGGAGTGAAATGAATAACCTTACAACCTTTCTTGTCTTGACTAGGTCCCTCATAGCAGTTAGGAAACCAGTTCTGAAGCGTTTATCATCTCCAGGATTTGTGTCAGTATAGGGGGAAAAGGGATAAGGTTATATGCTCCTAGCGGAATGTCAACTGGGGATAAGGCAAGGAATAAGGCAATTGCCTGTAATCTCGGCACTCAGGAGGCTGAGGCAGGAGGGTGGTAAATTCACAGTCTGCCTGAGCTACATAGCATTACACTCTTAAAAACCAAGAACAAAGAAATTAATAAGTTGGGCATAGTTTAATTTACAGAAAAAAAGTATAGCTAGGTTTTATGGTTTAAATCAACATTATTAAAACATAAATTTCATATATTAAAAGATAGCAACTGAAATATTTTCTTGGATATATTTTGACAAAAAAAATCAAGCATAATGTATTTATTGCTCCAATCAAGATAGACATTTTAAGCATCCCTAAACATGCCTCTTGGTTGTTACCCTTTCTCCGCTCATCACCAAGGGCATTCTGCATTTTTGTACTTATAGACTAATTTTTCTTTGAAGTTCTTTTACGCAGAATCATGCGATGTTTACTCCTTTATGCTGGGCTTATGTAATTTAACATACTTTTGAAATATGTCTAGAGTAATGTCCATGTGTAAGTAGGCAAATACTTATGATTAATGAGTAGTTCAAACAAAATTATGTTTAGCAGTTCCACTAAAATCTATTCATACGTTATCCCGTTACTAGACACTGCCACCACGTCTTGCCTGCCATGAATGAAGCTGTTGTGAACATTCATAGCTACGTCTTTATGTGGGTATCTGTTTTCACTTCTTTTGGGCAAATTCCCAGAAGCAGAACTGTGAGGCTATATAGTAACTTCCAAAATGGAGTCCAAGGTAGGTCTAGCATTTTACAATCTGTCCAGCAACAAACGAAGGGAAGTATTTTCTGTTCCACATTCTGACCTATGCTTGGCATGGCCACTTTTTAAAACTACCCATTCCAGTTGGTACACAGTGATATTTAATTATGGTTTAATTTGTTTCATTATCTTAATTACTAATGTTCATACTGCCATATGGTTGATATCCATTTGTATAACAACTTGTGAGGAGTGTTCAAATGCTCGGCTCATTTTAATTGGGTCATCCACCTTCTTGTTGAACTAACAGACATCTGAGACAGCAGGTCATTGTTATCAGATCTGTGTACTGTGAGTGTGTTCTCCAAGCCTCTGGCCCACCTTTTCATTAAAAGTGATGTTGAAATGATAGAGATGATAAAGGTTCTTCTTCTTCTTCTTCTTCTTCTTCTTCTTCTTCTTCTTCTTCTTCTTCTTCTTCTTCTTCTTCGACAGGGTTTCTCTGCAGCTTCGGAACCTTTCCTGGAACTAGTTCTTGTAGACTAGGCTGGTCTCGAACTCAAAGAGATCCACCTGCCTCTACCCCCCGAGTGCTGGATTAAATTTAAAGGTATGCACTACCACCACCCAGCTATGATAGACGTTTTTAGCTATTGCAACATCTAATTTTTCTGTTTGTTTGTTTGTTTGTTATGGTTTTTTGAGACAGGGTTTCTCTGCATAGCCCTGGCTGTCCTGGAACTCACTCAGCATACCAAGCTGTCCTCAAACTCAGAGATCTGTCTGCCTCTACCTCCCAAGAACTGGGCTTATATGCATGTGCCATCACCACTTGAGAAATTTAAAAATTTCTCAATTTTTAAAAAATGACCAGAGCTGTAAAAACTATAGCTTCAAGAAAACACAAGCCATACAGCCCAGCTTTGGTCTTAGCCTGTCTGCTCCTTAGACACCTGACAAGTGTAGGGTGGGTTTAGCATCCAGCAAATGTTACCAAACTCCAACAGTGGGATACCTACTTCTATTTATGTTAAAGCTGCCATTTAGATGGTGTGTACCAAGTAGAACATAGTATGCTCAATGTTTTATGTGATAGTTCACTTAATTCATCTGAAAAACATTGCTGAAGAGGAAACTGTGCTAATAGAGTAAAGGCACCATGTGCTATCAATAACAAACTAGATCTTGACTTCAGTCCTTTGACAGAATCGACTCAGCATTCTGAGAAACCTTGCATTCTTCACAGTGACTGGGATTCTTGCCTAGGTACTCTCTAAGAACATTGCAATTCGGTTTTGTGTTTGGGTGTGTTATGTATTGGAGTTCGTGCATGCGTGTGTGCATGCGTGCGTGTGTGTGTGTGTGTGTGTGAAAGATTAAAATTTATTTCTCAGCTCTGAATATCTAGTTGTCCCTGTGTGATTTGTCAAGAAGACTATCCTTTCCCCACTGAATCTCCTTGGCAATTTTCTGAAGAATCAATGAATCATATGTGGGCTCCAATTCCAGAAGCAGTGTTCAGTTCCATTGATCTTTGCCTCTATCCAGATGCCAGTGCCACATGGCATCGGCTGTGTTAGCTGCTGACAGTGTCTTTAGTTCAGGAAGTATCTAATGTTGCAGGTGATTGGGTACTTTTCTATTGCTGTGATTAAACACCATGGCCAATACAACTCACAGAAGGAAGACTTTCTCTGGGGCTTATGGTTCTGGAGAGTAACAGTCCACGAAGGTGGAGCAAAGACATGATAACAGGATCAGCTGAGAGCTCACATCTTGAACAGTGAGCAGGAAGCAGAGAGCTAACTAGAAACAGCTGGAGCCTTTGGCTTGTTTGCTTCTTTCTTTCCTTTCTCCTTTTTTTCTTCTTTATTTATTTGCTTCCTTCCTCTCTTCCCTTCCCTTCCCTTCCCCAACCCTCCTCCCTTCTCTCTCCCTTTGTTCTCTCTCTCTCCTTTCCTCTCTCCTTCCCTCCCTCCCTCCCTTCCTTCCTTCCTTTTTAGACAGGGTCTGCCTATGTGGCCTTGGCTGACCTGGAACTCACTCTGTTTACTGGGCTGACTTCAAACTCAAAGGAATCTACCTGCCTCTGCCTCCCAAGTGCTGGGATTAAAAGCATGTGCCACCACACCAGTCTGGCATGACTATTTTGAAATCTCACATACCACCCTCAAGTAGCATAGGACACATATTGTTTCCTCCCCAAATAGCCTCCAACTGGGACCGAGTATTCAAAAGCCCACGACTTAGAAGGACATCCCCTTCAAAGCGCAACAGGGTTCCCCCACCCCCACCTGGGACCAAGTATTCAAAAGCCCACGACTTAGAAGGACATCCCCTTCAAAGCGCAACAGGGTTCCCCCACCCCCACTCATAGTGTTATTTTAAATACTTCAAGACTTTGAATTTCCAGCCACTGAGGAGGCAGAAGCAGGCAGATCTCTGTAAGTTTGAGGCCAACATGGTCTACAAGAGACAGTTCCAAAGCCTGTCTTGAAAAGTCGGGGGGCGGGGGGAGGACTATGAATTTCCACATAAATTCAGAGTAATAATATAAACACTCAGTCAGTTTAAAAAACCCACTGGGATTTTGATAAGGCCTGCATTAGCCTTAAAGGCCAGTTTGGGAAGGATAGACATTTTAGTAATATTAATGGCTCCTAGTTTGTGAATAAGATGAAACTTTCAATTTAGTTAGGTCTGCAATCTCTTGGGAATACGTCACAAGTTTATGTTTTAAGCCATTATTCAGTGCGTGCACACGTGTGTGAGTGAGTGTGTATGTGTGTGTGTGTAGGAATGTGTGTCTCGAAGTATATGTGGGGGTCAGAGGATAGCTTTTCAGGAGTTAGTTTTCTCCTTCCACCACATCACTCCTGGGTACCAAACTTGGGTTCTTCAGGCTTGGTGGCAAGTGCCTCTATTGGCTAACTATCTCACTAGCCCGTCCTTGAGATATTAAATGTACATATATTATATATTTTAGAAAAATCTGTCCTTGACTATTTCATGTTTTCTAATTATATTGTAAATGGTATTTTTAATTTTTTAGATTATAATTGACGTTAAATCTGGTCTCTCATGGCGGGGACCACTGATAAGTGGTCCAAAAGTAAAGAAAAGAAAAATCCGAGGAACCCTGGGCCCCAAGGCGAATGCACTGCTCAGTGTGTGCAGTGCTAGCCCAGGAGGACCAACCTGGGTTGCCCAGTCGTGTTTTTAGCTATGGAAAACAACCAGAGATGAATGTCAGTAAAGGACTCACATAGTCGTGAAGGCTGTGGTTGGCTGACTAAAAGGGGAAAACTCACCACCAAAGCCACTGGTGTGCATAGAGTTCAGTGTTCAGGCAGATACAACACAGAGCTGTTGTAAAGAAACCTGTTTCTGGAGCCCAGGGTTCCACGCATCCTCAGCTGGCCCACCTGCAGGCAGGAGGGATTGTGGAGAGAACCTGCACGAGTCACAAGCACCAAATGTTATGGTAAAACTAAAACACTGCAGGTCCCCGAGTGACTGCAGCAGGCAGCTGGCTGCAAGGAGCTACGGTGGTAAAACACTACTGTTCCCTGAGTGGCCTGTGGGCCACGAGGGCTTGTGGGTCCCAGGCAGGGAGCCATGCTGCGGTAAGAAACAGAGACCTGCTAGGCACACAATGCAGAGAAAGTGGGTATTTATTTAGTGGCTTATGGAGGGGAAGGGGAAAGGGAAGAAGAGGGAAGAGCAGAGAGAGAGAGAAAGAGAAACAGAGGAGGGGAGAGAGGATAGGAGCCACAGCAGCAGCTACCTCTTCCAGAGAGAGATAGAAAGGAAGGAGCTCAGACTGAAAGCAGAAGGAAGATCTGCCTGCCTCAGTGGTGGACAGGGGAGGGAGTGGGCAGGGCTTGTTTCTTAAAGGGACAGGACAGACATTACACAGTCCTGTGTGACAGAGAAGGCATGGTGTTTAGGGTCGCAGGAGTGTGTGGCTGAGACTGCTCCAATCTCACAGGACCAGGACTCAGAGAAAAGAGCAATGCTGCTGTCCAGCTTGCTTCCTTCTGTTTCTTTATTAATTTATTTTTTTCTAATCATTCAGGACTTCATCCCATGGAAGGTTGTGGCCCTTGTTTAGGATGTGTCTTCTCCCCACAGTTAATCCTCTTTCAAAACAAGATAACCAACATGGGCCAAAGTTGTCTCATTAAAGTCCTGCTCATTTCTCAGACTGATCAAGTTAACAATGACTGCATTCAAACTGAGAGTAGAGGGCTGCGTCTGAAATAAACAGTAACCAAGGTAACAGACACTGATTCTGGGAGCAGGAAGCACAGCAGCGAATGTCTCCTACCCAGGGTGTGCAGGACCTCTGTGTTGAGGGGCCTCCAATTACCTCTCCAGTTTATACCACATTTTCTCAAGTTTGGGTTCCAAGATTAAAAATATCAAGAAAAGTATATAGTGACTCCTACTGGTTAAAGAGCTCACTTTAGCAGAAAGGAACAAGACTTGAAGCTGCTGAAGCCATGATGCCAAGCAACTCTGAGCCTGAGGTTAGAGTCAGCCTGTTTTTCCTGTCTAGTTCATAGGACATCTTGTTCTTGTGCCATTGTAATAATGTGATGTCGCTTTTAGGCTTTGCAGTTTACATTGGGGTCTTCATAGTCATTTTGAAATTCTAGGTTTCTGACAGTTATGAATCTTGTGTCACTGAGTCAAAATGTTATGATGGAGGAGGGAAGAAAGGAGAGGAGAGGAGAGGAGAGGGGAATAGGAGGGTAGAAGAAAAGGGGGTAAGAGGAAAATGTAATCAAAAGTGAGCTCCAGTGTAGCGCGAGGAATAAAAACCAGAGACAGATATTGGGGTCCAACCTGAAGTGAAAAGCAAAGCAGCCAGCCACTAGAGAACTGTTACCTCTAGGAAATCTTCGGAATGAAAGAGAATGAGTTCCTGTCTCATCCCATCTTATATTCCTCTCTAGTGCTGGGGTTAAGGGGATGCACCACTGCCAGGTCTCTATGGCTAGCTAGTGTGGCTGCTGGGATTCAAGGCCTGTATGACTTAAATCACTGCCTGGTCTGTATGAATGACTGCTGTAGCTTGCTTTGCATTCCGATCTCCAAGCAAGCTTTGTTTATCAAAACACAAATAAAATACCATTATATTCTAGGACAATTGGGGCTATCCAGAGAAACTCTATATTGAAAACCAGAGAGAGAGAGAAAGAGAGGGGGGGGGAGAAGAACTGAGAACTGATCCTTGCTGTGGTTTAACATTGAGAGACAGACAAGACAAGAAAGAACCTGTCAGTGAGGGTGACACCTAGCTGGCCGTGAGACAGAGGGAGACCAAAAGAGTGTGACATGTTAAAAGGTGCCAACTCAAAGGAAGGAGAGGAGACTAGAGAAGAGGAGAAGGGAGGAGAGCAGAGGAGGAGGAGCGGGAGGGGAATGGGAGGAAAGGATGGAGGGAGAGGAGAGGAAGGAGAGGGGAGGAGGAGAGGGAGGAAAGGAAGGAGAGGGGAGGAGAGGGGAGAGTACCAATAGAGGTGAATTCCACCCTTCCATACCTGTTCCTTCTCCTCACTCCACCCGGGGGTCCTGATGCTATTCTCTGGACCACAGAGACTTAAAGCATTTTCATTTCATATCCATATGGACAGGATCTCACCATGCAGCTTGGTCTATCCTGGAAACCACCATGTAAACAAAGCTGACCTGGAACTCAGAGTTAGTTCCACCTGCCTCTGCTTCTGGAGTGCTGGGATTAAAGGTGTGCGCCACCATGCCTGGTATGTATTATATATTCTAACTATATGAAGCACATCCCAAATGCTGGTTTTATCCCCGATGCAGATGCTTCTCTTTTCCTCTACTGCTGTCACCCCGGCCTACGCAGTTTTCACTCTTGCCTGGATTGCTGTAATAGCCTTTCTGGCTTGTCTGTAGGTGTTCACCTTGCCCGCTCTCCCCAGCGGACTCTCAACGGAATTGCCACGGTGACGTCTTGAAACCATGTTTTGACATGTGCCTGTTTCTCTCTCTACCTATAACCCTCACCATGGCTCCCAAATCACTCAAGTACTGTCTAGCATCTTTACAGTCATCAGAAGACAGTTCTTACTCTGTTATATAGATAGTAACGCACTAATTTTTATTGAGTGGATTAGAGCTTTCTTATTTTTTCCAAGTTAACACTCTAGTCCCACCAATACTTTTGAGGACCCGGCTGGCAGGTTTCTTCTCTGACCAGGTGCTTCCAGTGTCCTTAAAATGGCACCAAACCAGTGTGACGCTTTCTCCCTAAAGCCCTCTAGCCCCCAGCTTCAGGTTCAGTTTGCTTTTTGACCACATTTCATGTCATGGGATCACAGTTTTTCCAGTGAATGAAAATCCCCACATCTTTACCCAGAAACTAATATTAATCTGGATTGTCCCTTTCACTCACAGGCAGTCGGTGTTTTCAGACTATGTAAGGACTGACCCACCCACAATGATCTTGCTTCATAGAATTTGATTTTTTTTTTTGTTCAAAGAAATTTGCATCAATGTCTCTAGTTGCCAAGTCTTGCTACTATGGTAACACTTTTTCTTGTTCCTATGATTTACAGTCATTATGTTTCCCACCAAATCCTTCTTTACTTTTCAACTGATGTGTATCATGAACATTTTTATTACATTTTTAGCTGAGGCTATTTTAATGTGCCATTTTAACACTTCTCCTAATAGGATAATTGCATAAAGAAAAGTGAAATAGGTTTCAGTAGACCTGAGCACTATCTCATCTGCTCCCTTTGTGAGCTTCGAGAGGAAAATTGAACTCAACTTCTCTGTTTCATCATCTGGATAGGATGATGATAGCCTGCGATCGTTAGTTACTCAACACCATGATTTTAAAGTTCTAAAAAGGACCACTGACATAAAGCAAAATAGCTAGAGACTCAGAATTGAATCACAACCAAACTAACTTTTCTTATTCTGTTATGAGAGAGAGAGAGAGAGAGAGAGAGAGAGAGAGAGAGAGAGAGAGAGAGAGAGAGAGAATGATGGAGGAAGGTCATTGGTTAAATTAAAAGAAGCTGCTTGGCTCTCATTGGTTAGGAGATAGGTGGGAGGAGTAAACAGAACAGAATGCCGGGAGGAAGAGGAAGTGAGCTCAGACTCGACAGCTCCCTTCTCGGGAGGAGACGCCTCAGCAGAGACGCCATGCTACCTGCTCCAGGGAAGACGCACGCTATGAAGCTCCGACCTAGAATCTTCCCGGTAAGACCGGTGCTCACAGATTGTTAGAGATGGGTTGATTGGGATATCAGAATTAGCCAGTAAGGGCTAGAGCTAAGGGCCAAGCAGTGATTAAAAGAATACAGTGTCTGTGTAATTATTTCGGGGCATAAGCTAGCCAGGCGGGGACACAGCCCCGCCGCCCTTATTACAACAAGAGAACATGCAAGCAAGTACACCTGCTTGTGTGTGCTGGTGCCCATGTTTGTGTGTGGTGTTTAAGTAAGAGGACAACCTTGGGTGTCATTCCAGTGACACTATTCTTTCTTCTTTCCTTCCTTCCTCCTTTGCCCCTTTCCTTCCTTCCTTCACTCCTTCCCTCCCTCCCTCCATCCATCCATCCATCCATCCATTCATCCTTCCATCCCTCCTTCTTTTCCTTTCTCTCTTTAGGAGAAAATGGGTTTCTCAATGACCCGAACTCTCTAAGTAGCTAGACTGACTGGGCAGGGAATCTGAGAGATCTTTTTGTTCTCACTTTCCCAGTGCTAAGAGGACAGACATGCCATCATGTCCTTTTTATAAAAAAATGTGGGTTCTGAGCAAACTTCATGCTTAGAAGTCAAGCATTTAACCCACTGTGCTATCACCTCAATTCAGGTCCTTTTCTTTACAGTAAATCCTCACACTGTCAAGGATTGGTGAGGAAGTGGTATACCTTGATTTGAGTCTCAATAACTAGTTAAGCGGAACTAGACAATTAATATAATCTAACAGGCTTTATTTTCTTAACCTAAAATGTTGGTAGAACTTACTGACATATTGAGATACCTCTCAGCTCTTAGAATTTAAAAGAAATCTGCCGAGTCACACAAGAATATTAAACACGTTATTTACTCATTTGTCTTCATCAGGATTCATTTCTGCTGGCTTTTAAAATGGGTGAGATGTTTGTGCTGCATTGCAGACAGGAGTGGAGGTTCCATCCCTGGAAGAGAATGTCATCCTAAGGGAGTCCTAAAACTCCCCAATGACACCAACAAGGCTCAAACTCGCCAAACAACCATTGGCTAAAACTAGAAAGAATTTCCCCTTTACCAAACATTAATTTTTGTAGCTCAGCTCTCTGCCCCAAACCGGAGTTAAAGATGATAATAACAGTCACGAGTCTCTCTAAAATGAACATAATTAACCTTTTGTTTTGAAATTTAAAACATGCAGAAAGTTGCAATCATTTTTTCTTCTACAGAAAAAAAATGAACCATTTGCATTTCTATGTAGAAAGAATCAAAACTCCACAAAGAGACATAAATGGTGACTGAGAGAAAAGAATGACAGGTGGGACATCAACTCAAGTTCATCTCTTGCAGCTTATTTTTAATGAAAACGTGATTGAACATATGAGAAATTAAAATACATATGCTAGTCAGAACCCTGCTATTTTAAGTCGAAGTTTAAATTTTTTAAACTTCTATTTCTTTATGATTGTTATGTTAGTAGTACCATATGTTTGTGTGTCATGGCACCCATGCCAAGGACAGAGGACAGTTTCATAGACAGTTTCCTACTTTTACGTGTCTATCCATGTTTCTGTCTTCTGTCTGCCCGCCATGTGTCTCCCTGCCTGGAACCAGCCATTGCTCGGGGACCAGCAGCCGTCTCTGCCTGAGGCCCATTGCCTGCTGCCACATGGCCCACCACCACTGCTCTGGGACCAGCAGCCGTCTCTGCCTGGGACTGGCTGCTCCCAGGGCCCGCTGTCTGCCGCCACATGGGCCGCCGCCACCATTTGGGACCTACAACATTTCTGCTGCCTACTGCCGCGGGGATCTTGCAGCATTTTTTAAAAAAAGAACAACACTGTCTATGTGTTATTTTATTGGTTAATGAATACATCTGTTTTGGCCAGTGGCTTAGCAGAAATAGAGCTAGGTGGGAAAACTAAACTGAATGCTGGGAGAAAGAAGGTGGAGTCAAAGAGAAGCCTTGGAGCCACCAGAGGAGAAAGACACAAGCAGCCAGCCAGAACCTTGTGGGTAGGCCACGAGCCTGAACCTCATGGTAAAATATAAAATAATAGAAATGAGTTAATTTAATATGTAAGAGCTTGCTAGGAATATGCTATCGTGATTGGCCAAGCAGTGATTTAATTAATACAGTTTCTGAAATGGATTATTAAAAATGCTGCAGGATCCCCAGTGGCAGCAGGCAGCAGAAACACTGCAGGTCCCCAAGCAGTGGCAGCAGGCAGCAGAAACACTGCAGGTCCCCAAGCAGTGGCAGCAGGCCATGTGGTGGCAGGCAGCGGGCCCTGAGAGCAGCCAGTCCCAGGCAGGGACAGCTGCAGGTCCCTGAGCAGTGGCTGGTCTCAGGCAGAGAGACATGCGGCAGTGGGCAAGAGAAAGAGACATGGATAGGCATGCCATGCAGAGTGAGGGTGGATATTTATTTAGTGGTTATGAAAGGGAGGGAAGAAGGGGAGAAGAAGAAAGAAGGAAGAGGAGGAGAGAGGAGAAAAGGGAGAGCTGGAAGCTGAAGATCAGCCTGTCTCAGCAGATGGGGGAGGGAGTGGGGGTGGCTTGTCTCTTAAAGAGACAGAACTATCGTTACAGTTTCTGTGTGGTTATTTCAGGAGTCTGAGTGACCAGGAAACAAACGAGCAGCCTCCTAGAACAGATGTCCTTTCCTGGGATCCATGACCCATTTGTAAGAAGATCCTGCTTTACACCATCTCAAAAAAAAAAAAAAAAAGATCTAGAGGGACACAAGGTGATCAGTGGGTACAAAGTTACAGTTGGATAGGAGCAGTGAATTCTGCTGTGCTCCTACACAGCAGGGTATGGGATTTGGAATAACAAATACGGACTGTACACTTGAAATGGCTGCAAGAAAAGATTTTGAATGTTTTCAATATTATGAAAAGATAAATGTTTGAAGAGATATAGATAACTTGATTTAAATATTCCACTATATACACATGCATTGAAACATCAAATGGTATTCCATAAATATGGGAACTTTGAATGATTTTATGTACCAGTTAAAAAAACAAGCAAATGAACTAGAACTAAAGCCAGGCATGCGGATACATATCTGTGGTTCTACCACTCAAAAGGCAAAGGTAGGAGGACTGTGAGTTTGAAATCAACTTGGATATTATGTAGCTAGATAGATTTAGTCTCAAAAATAAATTAAAAAACAAGTAAAATGAGATAAAGACATACCCAGACTCTCAAGGTCTCTCTACGCACTACCACCATGCCCCAAATCAACACCCTTTTCACGATTTTTGAGTGTTGGTTTGAATAGAAATGGCTCCCATAGAATGCTTGGTCGATAGGAACTGGCACTATTCGTAGGTTGTTGGAGTAGGTGTGGCCTTGTTGAAGGAAGTCCGGCCTTGTTAGAGGAAGTTTTTTTTTACTGCGGAGGTCGGCTTTGAGATCTTATATGCTCAAGCTATGCCCTGTGTGGAACAGTTCACTTCCTGCTCTCTGCAGATCAAGATGTGGAACTCTCAGCTCCTTCTTCTGCGCCATGTCGGCCTGCACGCCACTAAGTTTCTTGCCATGATGATAATGGACCAAACCTCTGAAACCGCAAGCCAGTCCCAGTTAAACACTTTTCTTTATAAGGGTTGCTATGGTCATGTATTGTGGAATGACCCTTTTCTACACTGTAAAGTTGCATCTCTGCCTAAGGCATCTTTTGATTGGTTTAATGAAGAGCTAAATGGCCAATAGCTAGGCAGGGAAAAACAGGCAGAACTTCTGGGGGTAGAGAGAAGAACTCAGGGTTAAAATCTAGGCACAGGGTTCACCAGCAAGACACTGAGGAGTTGGACATATGGAATGGGGGTAAAAAGCCATGTGGCAGAATGTAGGTTAATAGAAACAAGTTAATTCAAGTTCTACAGCTAGTTGGAAACAAGTCTAAGTTAAAAGTCAAGCTTTAATAATTAATAACAAGTCTCCTTGTCAATATTGAGGAGCTGGCAGTCCTAAAGAAAGTCGAACAAGAAAGTATTAATACAGTCCCGGTGCCTTTTCACAGCAATAAAACCCTAACTAGGACGGATCCTAATGTCATTTTGTAACAAGTGCTACCTTCCATAAGTTTTGACTCATCGATACAGCTGTATTATTATCTACTGAAAAGACAGTAAGTTAGAGCCAGGAAGGATGAGACTTTCAGAAGGCACATAGAGCTGAGGGGCAGAAACAAGGCAAGTACAGAAATACCCGCAATGGTCAGCAGCTAAGAAGGAGCCCGCAGACAATTTGCGTGTCTCTCAGGCAAGTACAGAACTACCCGCAATGGTCAGCAGCTAAGAAGGAGCCCGCAAACGCTTTGAGTGTCTCGTAGGTACGTACAGAAATACCCGCAATGGTCAGCAGCTAAGAAGGAGCCCGCAAACGCTTTGCGTGTCTCTCAGGCAAGTATAGAAATACCTGCAATGGTCAGCAGTTAAGAAGGCGCCCGCAGAGGCTTTGAGTGTCTCGCAGGCATGCTGGTGGTAAATCACTGTACTTCCCCACCACAGTTTATAGATGAAAGAACAGAAAGCAAGAGATCCAGTAACTCATTCTGTGCAGTCCGAGCGCACTGTGTTGGGCTGGAGCGAACAGTCACCTGAGGGGCAGAGAACCCAAGAGTGGCTTTGGATTTTGGACCTCATTTGCTTCTCAAAGGACAAATGGCAGAAACTCCCTAAGTTCTAGCTTTCCCATCTATAAAACTATTGGGTTATTTTTTTTTTCCCTCAGAGTGGATGTAAAGACGAAATGACATAATAAAGCTTTTTGTAGGCATTGAGGCCGTATAAAATATTACTGCCGTGAGTTGTAGAACTGGAAATAGAATTCAAATCCAACACTGAGAGCCTCATCCATCATTTTTAAAGTGAAACATTTTCTAACTTTCTCCATATGATTGAGGCAGTTCACTCACTTGCATGGTTACAGTAGGATATAAATATCAATCGTGGCATATGTGTGCTGTTTACTTGAAACCCGTGACTGCTCCTCACCTGTTTGAGTTATATATAGAAAAGCAAGACAGACGCTTTCACGACAAAACTTCCTTGGCAAATTCTCACACTAACATAGGATAAGAATTTTGTCTAACATTTCTTAATACCGTGTTGTGTTTCCAGTATGTTTATTCTGGCTTCTTCCTTAGAAATGGTAGCGTTGAAACAGAAGTTGAGCAATTAAGAGGAGAAATAAATACCAGGAACTTTGTAGATGAAAAACTAGCAAACACATCCGTGAGGCACTTCACGTTGGACTTCCAGTGATAACATCGATATAGTAGTGTGTCTCTGTTTTGATCGTCTGCGAAGTGGGTGTCTATATTTCCTGGTTTTCTTTCTCCTCGCTGCTGCGGGAAGCAACAAGACTAAAAGACAAAGCAATTGCGAACAGCTTTTGTCTTCCTAGGACCCCCCTTCCAGATTCCTTCCTCTTTAGCGTGGATTAGAAGAGTGGGGACACCAGGCCCCCAGGCTTTCACGTTACCTGTAAAGATACTGGGGGACCCTTGGGATGGTGGGGAGAGCTCTTCTAACCAGGCTGTACCTCTCAGCTTCCAGCAGAGCCTAGAAAACTTGTTCCTCTCAATATCGGTTCAGGGACCTTAACACTCGGGAATAACCTATGCCCAAGCCCCCCCGCCCCCAATGTGTTGGTCGACTCCATTTCCCTGTGTCCGTTGCCTCCACCCTTAATAACAACCTCACCATCGCCAGCTTTGCACCAGGAGACTAGCGGATGTCCTTCTGGTGCTGTCTGCCTCACAATCTGTCTGAGTCCTCTCTCTCTCTCTTCCTCCCTCCCTCCCTCCCTCCTTCCCTCCCTCCCTCCCTCCCTCCCTCCCTCCCTCCCTCCCTCCCTCCCTCTCTCCCTCCCTCCTCATTGCTGGGGACCACTTAAGCAGCCCTCCCTATTCAGACCTAACTCTGCTGCCACCAATCTGTCCCTAAGCCCCGCCCCTTACCTTGCTGGTTTTTCCTTGGCACGAATAGCGATTTTCTACCTAATGGAGCATCCAGCTCATCCCTCTTCTTGCCACACTGGGCGCTCTTCCAGGATGGAAAACTAGGACTGAGGTGTGACTGCTGTTGTACTGTCATCAATTACTCTAGCTCACCAGGGCTCAGAAAAACCCCAAGCAATCTCAGATCAGCTTGATCCCCTCAGGAGAAACTCGATTCCTTGACTGTTATGGCTCTTGAATTGATGGTTCTAGCTCTCCCTGATTCAGCTAACAGAGGGATGAGTGCCCTCCTCTAGGAACAATGTTACTTCTACACCAACAAATCCAAACTGCTTCAAGAAGGTACCGGAGACTTAGGGACCTGGCTCAAAAAAAAAAAAAAAATCATTAACAGATTTCCTCTGCCAGACAGTCTCTTGGTTCCTTCCCATTCTGGCTCTTCCCATAATCATGTTTCTCCTTGCAATCCTCATCCTTAGTTTACCCAGCTTTTAAACATTTGACTGTAGCATGAATACTTAAAACCGAGAGACAGATACTGGGGTTCAAGTTGAAGATCAGAAAAGTCAAACAGCCAAGCCACTAGAAGTCTTCCGTCTACCAAGGCTGGGTGACTGCAGACTGAACCCTCAGCCTCTGTCTCCTCCTGTCTTATATTCCACTTTGGTGCTGTGATTAAAGGTGCAGGCCACCACCACCTGGATCTGCATTGATCTTGTGTAGCCCAGGGTGGCCTTGAATTCGGAGGTCCATCTGCCTGTTTCCAAAATCCTGATTAAAGGTATGTGACCCCGATGCCTGGCCTCTAGTGGCTTAGTTTTACCTTCTGACCTTCAGGCAAGCTTTACTTATTAAAACATAAATAAAATACCACCATATTCAATACAAATTCCTCTTGGAATGCATCACTGCCATCACTTGGTCCAGCCCACAGGATGAAGCAGAAGCAATCTTTCTCTCAGAGTCATTCCAGGCACCCAAACTTCCAAAGGATGCATTTTCTTCCAGCCAGAAAACAACGCCCCTCCCCCCAGTGTCTGTAATAAAACCCTCACCCAAACCAGGGCCTTAAAAACAAGCCCCAAGGCATCAAGAAACTTGCTGCCGCAGGAATTCTGGGAAAGAGCCAAACCCATCCCATGCCCTGGGACCTAGGGGTTAGCTTACTTGTAACAATTTGCTCTCCAGGTAATTGTTCTGGTCCTGTTGAAAGTGGGCGCTCACTCTCAGGACAAGGTATGAATATATTCATTGGAGCTCTGAGCTTATGACCCCTACTCCTCCTGCTACTCTCCCCAAACTGAACTACCCACACTAATATAGTGAGGAATTAAATACCAATAGAACCTGGTGGGAACAGACCATTTTCAAACCATAGCAGGTGGTTATGAGAAATCCAAGCATCAGTTTGTTACATAAAAGCAGGCTAATGTCTTTCTTTCTTTTTCCTTTCATTAACACATTCATACAATTTTGTAATACTCAGAAATTCCAATATATAGTTACCACACAATTTGTTATTCCATCCCGAAACACGTACTCAAAGCTTTCAAAATGGATGCCTAAAAAACTGATGTTTATGATAACATTTGGAACAGTAAGCAGATGTAGAAACAATGAAAATACTGGTCCATGGATGAATAGATAAATGAAATGTGGCATGTTCATATAATGAGATATTGTCATATAAAAAGACGTTACAACATGGGTAGATCTTGAGAACACTGTGCTGGGTAAAGGGAGTCAGGTAAATGGTCACATAACTTTTGATGCTTCTCCATGGAATATTCAGAAGAGTTGTATCCACAGAGGCAGGAGGGAGGGAAAGAAGGAAATGGGGGAGTGAGTTCTTAATGAGTCGGTGGTCTCCTTTAAAAGTTGTAGTGATGTTATGTTTGTAGTCTAGCAAATAAAGCTTGCCTGAAGGTCAGAGAGCAGAGCTACATCACTAGTTAGTCATAGAGGCCAGATGGTGGTGGCACAATCCTTTAATTTCAGCACCTGAGAGACAGAGACAGTAGATCTCTGTGAGATCAAGGCCACCCTGGGCTCACGAGATTGAGTCTGTCTAAAAGAGAAACAGCTCACACAAAGGTGATCCTAGCTCTTGGGATCACATGCCTTTAATCCCAGTACTAGGGAGGTGGTGATATGGCTGGGAGGAGACAGGAGCTCAGATGCAGTCTGAGGATTCAGTCAGAGATGCAGTCTCTTTCTTAGACAGAGCTTTCAGTCCGAGGATTCGTAGAGACAGGATCGCCCATCTTGTCTGAGCACTGGTAGAGGGAAGAACTCCCTAGGTTGGCTGCTCTGCTTCTCCCATCCTTCAGTTTTCTCCCCAGGTTTAATTATTAAGAACAATTAGAATTTGTGCTACAGGGAGTGATGAAAATGTTTGGGGACTAGATAGAGGTGACAGTTGTGCAGTGATATGAGTGTCTTAAACACCATTGGTATACTTTAACAAGGCTAATTTTATTTCACTAAGAAAAGAATTTCATTTCAGTAAGATAAGCCAATATCAAAACTAAATCTACCGATCTGGAAAAACAGACTCTGTTTGTACCAGGGCCAGAAAGGCTAGTCTTCTAGGAAATACCACAAGTGGGATCTTTGACCAGACTATTGGGTTCCAAAAATCATGTACACAAAGTTTTTCAGTGAAAGCTGATGCCAAGATTGTACAGGACAGTTGATCATAAATGCCTCCCTCAATCAAATTCTCAGAGACATGGAGTTAAGTAAATTTGAGATTGCATTCCCTGTCAAGTATCTGGGTGCAGCTAAGATACAGTTTCATGCTTTAACACTCAGCCATCCTGGAAGCTGGGGTAATGTTCATCTGGAAAATAAGGAACAAGCCACAAATGATGGCAAGTCAGTGACAGGGCTGGGGAGGTTCTCCTGGGGAAGTGTCTGCTTAAACACCAAAACCGAGGGGAATTACAACCCTGTATTAGTTCCCTACGATAAATCATGCCCCCAGCACCCACAAAGAAAGGGTTTTGTTGTTGTGTTGTAGACCAAATGAGATCATGCTTACAAAACTTCTTGTAAAACATAAATTTGCATATTAGTATAATGGTCATGTTTTATTCATGTGTGGCAGTAACCAACATGTAAATACCATACTTGGATGTCATTTTCATATACTATGTATTACTCATTGTTCTCATAAGAATTTCTTAAGTATTTGTTATTTGCTAAGTAGGGAAGGCAATATGTCAACATTTTAAAAGAATACATTGAGGTTCTGAGAGCCTAAGATTCATGCTTGGGTGTATAGCTTAGAGACGGAGACCTAAATTTAGTTCCTGGTTCATTCAAAAACCCAAAGTCCTGAAATGACCAAGATCTGTGGTTGATCTGCATTAAGTCACAATGTGATTACTACCTAGGGCAAACTTTGAACAAGTCTATTTTCATCTGTGTAGAAGAGTTTTGATTGTTTTTACATGGAATTACCAGGAACCGTACTACTAACATAGACAGGCACATGACTGCCTTTGCATTACATTTACCGAGTGCGCCTTGTGCATTAGGCCCAGCACTAAGTATCGCGTGGACAGTTAATCATAGTCATCCATGGAGGATTTTGTATATACAGAAAGGAAGGCTCAGAAACATCGATTTATCCAAAGTTAGAGAAGAAAATAAAAGTCGTCTAGCAATCCTTGCAGAAGTATATTTTAGAGTTCATGACAGTTGAGGTAGGATCAATAGATATTGTATTAGTTACTTTACACAATATTCAACCAAAATGTCTGACCATAGGAACTTAAGGAAGGGTTTATCTAGGCTTACAGTTTGAGGCCAAAGTTCATGGCAGCCAAGGAATGAAGCTGAAGCCTGAGGCAGCCACCAGGCCAGGGAGTATATAGCACCAGGTGGCTACTGTGGCCAGGAAGCAGAAAGTATGGATGTTTTGTGCTGAGTTCACTTTCTCCTTTTTCTCCAGTCTAGTATTCCAGGCCACCGAATGGGCCCACTTTGAGTTAAGGTTAAGGGTCTTCTCACATCAATTAGCCAAACCCAGATAATCCTTTACAGCATGTTTGTTTAGATCCAGACCGGTTGACACTGCTAATCAGTGCAGATCCTGGGGTTCCAAGAGGAACCTACAGCGTGGATAATTATGTTGAACTAAGATAAAAAAAATAGTAGAAAATACAGAGCCAATGTCCAGTTTTATGTAACACCAAAGCACAGATGAACTACTTTGCTATAGACGCCCAGTAGGTTTGTGATAATTTGATTTCCAATCCAAAAGTTAAGGTAATAAATTTGGATCATTCTAACTATAATTTAGTGTCAGATACTCTTACCAGTCATAGATTCAGGTCCACTTGTGACATTTGAAGTCTCAGGGACAAAGAAAAGAGGGAAGTAGTCTTTCATATGGAAGCTTTATTTGAAGACAAGGCAAGAATTGCTAGAAATCAAGAATTGAGGTTAATATGTATTTTTTCATACTTTTTTTCTACTGTGGAATGCTGGGTATTAAAAGGCTAGGATCTCTGTTTTTGACTAACCTATTCCATATAGATACTTTTATATTATAAGGTAGAGCAACTCTGATAAAAGCTATGGGAATGTTTCATACATAGTGCTAGAATTGCCTACCAGTTTCTAGGGCTTAAGTACTTAAAAAAATATTAGCTATGTTAGGATTTGAGAAAAGGGAGGTACTCTTTTACTAAAATTGTTTTTTTGGGGGAAGAAAGTTTGTCACCTTACCAGGCATCTTTCCCATGCCCCGAATATATTAATCTTATTCTATTATAGTCTGAAGCTCACCACCTAATTCAACAAATGCGTATTGTGCTTCTAGTGTTGAAAACAATAGACGCAAAGTTCCTCTGTAGACGAGCTTACAGCCAAAGGGGGCAATAAAATATTTCAAAACAAATAAAAATGTTTATTAATTATTGTTTGGATAGGTGTGAGGAGAGCAGGAGAATGGTGAGCTTGTCTTTCTTCAGCCAAAATGAATCAGACGATAGATAGGCTCTTTGATTTCTCCATGACTTTTTAAGGTCATCATCATGCTCAGAAAAGGAAAAACACTTTTAAAAAGTTAATTACGTGTGTGCACACATCTACAGAGTAGTTATGACTTTTGAAAACTGTCTTGTGAACGATCTATTCCATTTCTTCCGAAAGAAGTCTCTGAAAGTCATTTAAAAAAACTACACGCAAAGACAAAATGAAAAGGGAACCTAGAGTCAGGCAGCAAAACTGCCAAGGCGGGGTCTCTCCGCTGTCCTCTCGGTGTGGTCGCAGCGGGGATCCGAACTAGAGGAGCGTCGCCCGCCGTGAACTTCAGGGCGGACGGCCTCTGCACGCCCGCTGCCCGGCCCGGTGGCGGGACCCCGGGGAAGAGGTCAAGGTGTGGCTGTGAGAGCGGCGGCCGGCGGGTGGCTGTGGAAGCCCGGGGCGCGGGGCGGCGACAGCGGGGACACGCCGGCGCCCGAGGTTGGCGCGGCGGGCAGGGCCGGGCCGGGCCGGACGAGCCGCCGCCGCCGGCGCTCAGGTGGCGCTTTCCCGCTCAGGTGAGCTCCTCCCGCGCCTCCCATTGGCCGAGGCGCCCGTGGCGCTGGCAGGGCGACGCAGCCCGGTCTAGTTCAGGGTCTAGGGCGGCGCGTCACTTCCGGTAGCGCGGAGCTTGTAAAACACCCTGGAGAGAAAATGGCGGCGGCGACGGCGGCGGCGGCCTCGGCGCCCCAGCAGCTTTCGGATGAAGAGCTCTTCAGTCAGCTCCGCCGTTACGGGCTGTCTCCGGGCCCGGTGACGGAGAGCACGCGGCCGGTCTACCTCAAGAAGCTGAAGAAGCTTCGCGAGGAGGAGCAGCAGCAGCAGCACCGGGCGGGGGGCCGCGGCACCAAGACGCGGAACAGCAATAACAATAACACGGCGGCCGCCACGGTCGCGGGGTCGGCGGCGGCGGGCGTGGGGGTCCGGCCGGGCCCGGGCGACCTGTCGTACTCACGGACCCCTGCGGGCCTCGGCCCCCTGGGAGGACCCGGGGGCGCGGCGGGCGTCCCCGCGGCGGCGGGCAGCAAAGTGCTGCTGGGCTTCAGCTCGGACGAGTCGGACGCGGAGGCCAGTCCGCGGGAGCAGGCCGGCGGCGGCGGGGGCGGTGGCGGGGGCGGCGGGGCCGGCGCGCGGAGGGACCGGGCTGCGCTCCAGTACCGCGGGCTCCGAGCGCCGCCGGCGCCCCTGGCCGCCAGCGAGGTGACTAACAGCGGCCACCCGGCCGAGCGCAGGAAGCCGCACTCGTGGTGGGGGGCGCGGAGGCCCGGTGCGTCCGAGCCGCAGCCGCCGTCGGGCAACGACGGCGCCGCGGAGGTCGTGGACGAGGAGGTGGGCGACGGCGGCGACGAGAGGGACCCCGAGGCCGACGAGCCGCTGTGGGCCGGCCGAGCGGTGAACGGCAGCCGGCTCCTCCCGTACAGCTGCCGGGAGCACTACTCGGACTCGGAGGAGGAGGACGACGGCGACGTGGCCTCCGGCAGACAGGTATTAAAGGACGACTCCCTTGCCCGGCACCGACCCAGACGGAGCCATAGTAAGCCTTTCTCGGCGCTGACGGCTAAATCTGGCGGCAGCCGGCAGGAGACCTCGGTTCAGGGAGGGGGAGGACAGGCGATGAATGACAGGGCGGCGGCCGCCGGGAGTCTAGACAGGAGCCGAACCCTCGAGGAGGCGGCGGCCGAACCGGGAGGAGGGTGCGACCCGGTGGACTCCAGCCCCATCCCTCGATTCCGGGCCAGCGCGAAGAAGCTGGCCCCGCTCCTGGCCCCGCCGATCCCCGACATGGACTCAACCTTGGAGTCACCCACAGGTTCCCTTCACAAAACCAACAATCACATAGGCGGTGGGGCCTTCGGGGTGGAGCCCCCCAGTGTCTACGCCAACAGCCTCCCTCCCAGTGCGGCCGCGGCCGCCCCTCCGTCACTCAGGATCAACCACGCCAATCATACTGGCTCCAATCACACCTACCTGAAAAAGGCATATGGCAAGCCGAAGCTCTGCGAGCCTGAGGAGGAACTTCTTCAGCAGTTCAAACGGGAAGAGGTGTCTCCGACGGGGAGCTTCAGTGCGCACTACTTGTCCATGTTTCTCCTGACTGCTGCCTGCTTATTTTTCCTAATACTGGGACTGACTTACCTAGGAATGAGAGGGACGGGCGCACCCGAGGATGGAGGACTCCGTAAGTATTAAGTGGGCCCCTATTGTCAGATGCAACGTTGCTAGTGGTGACCTTTACCTACAAGAAATTTGTTTAACACCAAAAAAACCACAGAATGCATGCATCGTCTTTCTATTGAGAAGGAACAGTATTACCAATAGGAGAATGATATCTGAGGTCTGGTTTTTAAGTTTTTCTGCATGGTGTATTGTTAAATTCAAAACAGCTTACCGAAGAAGAAAACAATACTAGTAAGAGGTACTTGAGTGTCTTAGTTTTTAGTAACTGCGGATGTCGTTTGCTCACGAGGTTTGAAGTGTTACCATTTTTAAGCGGTGCCATACACGCAATGTTTGCTTTTTTAAACGCGTTATGTTTGAAGAGAGTAATGTACAGTTTCTTGGAATTCTGGTACTCACAATATAGGTAGGTCTGTAGTTGAGAGGACACACCTCTTAATTCACTTCTCAGTCGAGAAGACAGTCACGGTAACTTAGCACGTGGAACTTGAAGTCATTTTTCCCGGGTAGGCAGGCGTGTGCATTACACCAGTCTTCCTCTGGGCTGAGGCATCAAGACACAGCGCTAGTAGGTCACATCTTTCAAAGACGGTAACCACTGTGTGTTCCGGCCGACAGAAGGATGAAGTAATTGGTGTGTGCTATTTTAGACTGCATGGTCAGAGGGGGTGCTGTTTGAGGTAGACCTAAAGCTGGAAAAAAGAAAACAAAGTAGCATTGTAGAGAGACTGCTAGACATTCTGGGCAGGGATCACAAGAAGGGGAAAGGACTTGAATGGGGCAGGAGACTTGCTGTAGTTACTATGGTCGGAACCTCCTTTCCTAATCTAGATAACCATGCTAATATTGACTAGGATGAGATTATTAAGATTGGATGTAAATTTGTGTATAATGGATGTTAGCTTTCTTCTCATTTACCCTGACGATTTTCTCCTAATATGAATTTAGAGTATATGGTTTGTATTTATAAAGCTGACTTACTGTATATCTTATTTCACAATAGTGGGATGGATGTAGTTAGCAGACTCAGTAGTGTGAGCTTTGATTTCGGTATAACTAAGTCCAAGGTTTAAATACATAAATGACCACAATACTGTTGAATTATAGGCTTGCAAGAGCAGTCTTTGCTTGCTTTAATTGGCTCTCTGGGAGCTAGAGTGATGTACTGTGTCCTGCCTTAAATATTTGAGAGGGAAAAAAATAGCATTCTGGAAGTCAAACTCAGAAGTTAAATGACATTACCTGTCATTAGTCGCTTTTATTGCATGTTTGTTTTTCTGGCCCTGAGTCAGCCATCTGGCCATTATCTGAAACCCAAGTGTCTTCCCTGGTCTTCCCAACAACTCTGAGAGAAAGCTGTTTCTATGAGTTGATTTTAGATTTTTATCTAACTACAAAGCCCATATTTTTAACATTTTATGTGATATCTGTAGATCGTGTTATAGATAAGAGGGTACCTTTATTGTTCGTAAGAAAATAATAGAACATTTGGTAGGAATTCATGTGGAATTACTGATGAGACAAATTATTAAAGGTCACTTTCATATCTTTTCCACCACTTAAGGTGATGAATGAGTATTGTTCTATCAGGCACTAAAATTTCGAGTTGGAAAGGCATGCTGGGACTCTTCTCTCCCCTTCCCTTCCCTCCCCTCCCCTCCCCTCTTCTCTCCTCTCCTCTCTCTTCTTTTCCTTTCTTTTCTTTCCATGAAGAAAATGGTCCATGGATGTCCTAGATGGAAAACTAAGGGTAAGTAGTTGAGATGATCGAGGACTTGGCTGGAAGAGCCTCATTCTTATATGCTAACGGATAGAAATATCTGCCAACTTTGTAGTTGTGAGGATCAACTGAGATAATTTATTAAGCGTGAGATATTTATTAGTAGTTCAGGTGAAGTTTGCTGTATTTTTGGTAAATTACGGTGTATATGTAAGAAGGTTATTAATGTGAATTATGTTTACTGTGTTTCCTAATCTATTTAACATTATCAATTCCGTTAGCTCTACCTTGAAGCAGTTGATGCAGAATGATGATGAATCGCCTGTGTAATTGACATGCTGTAAAGCATGGCAGAAAGAAGTGCCTGCTAGTTCTGTTAGTTTGGTCACTTAATGGCATTAGGGTTTTCAGACTGAACGTTTTCACTCTCTGTATTCTGAATCTTTTGTCTATTTCAATGTTTAGCCATAGCATTCATTGGTCAAATAGTGTAAGTTTTACTATAAGTAATAGTTTGACCAGAAGATTGTAGGGTTATATGTGACTGTAAGCTTTTATTAGTTATTATTTTAATTACATTATGTGTAATGGTCTTTTAAATTTTTTTAAGTAAAAAGTTCTTAATTATTTTGGTCTTTGCAATTTTTCATTAGTATTTTAATTATTTAAGTTACTTTTCCTCATTAAATTTCTGAGTTTGCTTTCATGCTGTAGAGTTAGAGATGAGCTAGGATGACCTAAGCTTTACCAATTCCAGGATTAACATTTTAACTGTAAATACTACCAGGACGACGCACACATCAGCCTGCAGTAAAACTGTCCTACACGTGATCAAATCATGACATCGCACTAAAAAAAAAAGAGAAAACAGAATAGATTATCTATTGTAGATTCATGGTTATTATTTACAAATTATTCTTCAATAACAAAAGACATTCTTGTAGACAAGAACAGTGTAATTATATATCCCTTTCTAATTTTGCGGGACTTCCTGTTCACTTTTAACAGAAATAGTAGCTCCTTCCAGAACTTCCTTTATATTTTTCGTATAAATATAGGTGTGTTGATTTTCATCCAGATAGTATGTGTAAGTTTTCCTTTAAGTGCCTACCATGCCAATAACTTTCCAACAAAGAGGAGTGTTGAACAATATGTGGGTACGTGGCAGACGAAATCACCTTCAGAGCCTACGTACCAGGGAGAAAGGTGAAAAATAAGTGAAAAATAAGCATTTTAGTCTTGTGTTAGGTTTTGCTGGCCTTTAGCACACGGAAACACTAGTATCTTTAGCGAGCTGGGGTGGGGGTGGGGAGTGTGATACTATAGACAGGTTCTAGAGGTTCTCCATTGACAAGAAGAGCTCTTTGGCAGATAAACAAGCTGTGTGTTGAGGGGTCAGAAAGAATGGCTGGTGTTGCTGGACTGTGAGTGAAGGGAAATGGCACACGATGAAGTCAGTTTGGCATAGGTGAAGTCATCATGAAAGAGTCTGGATTTTAAGTGACATTATTCTGTATATATTAAGCAGCTTGTATTTCCATTTAACATTATGTCATAGGTATCTTTTCCATGAGCTGATTTAAGTGTAAAGATGTGTTTTAAACATTGCTCTCACCACGGGTCTTTCTCTCATTCCGTTAAGTGTTAAAGTCTGTGCTGTTCTAAAACTGCTCGTGTCTATGTTCTCTAGCTGCTGCTCTCTTCTTCCCTTCCTGCTAGCCATTTAGTCAGCGGTGGACTGTCGCCAGTCACCCAGCTGCTCTCCTTTGCCTCCTGGGCTGTGTACTCCTGCAGACTTGCCCGGCTCCTAGTTTTCACACTTGCTTCTGCCCCTGCTGTGAATAGTTTATCTTGAGTGCCATTTTTATACCTATTCCTAGGGTGTTTCATCCATTCTCAGGTACTACCTCTCAGTTTGTATTCTTTCATAAACGCCCCTTCTGAATGCTAGACTTACATCCCAAGTACCAGCACCATCCAGCACTTTCTGTGCTGTCACCTTGGTCCTGGTGCTTCCGCGTGTGTCCAGAGCCCAAGAGAGAAACTTGGGTTTCTAGATTCCTCCTATCCTTCTTACTACCTTCTTCCCTGATTAGTCTGGGTGTCTGGTAATTGTAGTTTCTATGCATCTTTTCAATCTTTTTGTTGTTTTGTTTTTTTGAGACAGGGTTTCACTGTGTAGCCCTGGCTGTCCTGGGACTTGCTCTGTGAACCAGACTGGCCTTGAATTTAAGAGATCCACCTGCTTCAGTCTCCCTAGTGCTGGGATTAAAAGCCTACTCCACCACTGCCCGGCTCAATCTTTGTTCCTATCACTTTTTTGTGAGGGCAGTAGCCCTCACAGTCCATTTCTGTGCTAGAGCGGTATTCCTAAAGCATCCATGCAAGTTATTCCCTTGTTTAAAGTCACTGAGTGACATTCTCTTAGCTACTGGCCCAATTTAAATTCGGTTAAACTGTCCTGAGATTCTGCTTGTTCTTCCTAGCTTCATGGACTACTAGTCATTGAGTATGGAATGACATTTTTTGTTTTTTTTTTTTTTTTTGGTTTTTCGAGACAGGGTTTCTCTGTGGCTTTGGAGCCTGTCCTGGAACTAGCTCTTGTAGACCAGGCTGGCCTCGAACTCCCAGAGATCCGCCTGCCTCTGCCTCCCGAGTGCTGGGATTAAAGGCATGCACCACCACCGCCCGGCTGGAATGACATTTTATATCTTCGAACAGACTATTCTTTTCCTCTCCTACTTACTCTTAGAAGTGTGTTTTGTGAGCATTTCATCCTGCTTATCCAAGTTTGGATCATCGCTTTGTGCTCGTATAGGAGCTTCTTCATTCTCCAAAGTGTTTATTACACTGTATGATTGTGTGAGTCTACCATGGCAGGCAGTTTATACTTCTTAGGTCAATCTTCCTGTAGGTCAGGTACAGGTTTTATTATTTAGTTTTGGATTTGAATTTCAGTTTTCTGTTCTGTGACTTTACAGATTATCTGTTGTTAAAAAATGAGGGTGTTTGATACCTCCCTGGAGGTGGCTTTAAGTACTAAATGTACTTACAATGTACATTTATAATAATGTATAATATATGTCAAGTGTTTAGTGTTATTGAAGAAGATGGAAATTATTGTAGTATCCTTGGCAAAAATTTGTGACGCAATAAATTTTGAATAAGTGAACACATATAAAGTCCCCAGTACAGGCCCTTTATATGTGTAGGTTTGACATCTGGAGATTTAACCACAAATGTTCGTCAGAAGTTTACATCTAAACATGTACTTTGTTATTGCCTAAACAGGATGGTACAGTGACTGTTTATATAGCAATTAACATAAGTTTATGTCGTAATTATATTCATGTACTTTCTGTGTGTGGATATTATATAAACATGTCCTTGTTATTGCCTAATGGTATGGTACAATGACTGTTTATATAGTAATTGCCATAAATTTATGTCATAATTTATATTCCATTATTTATATAGTAGTATGTACTAAAAGGAATGTAGCAATCTGGAGTACAGAGTGGATGAATGAAAGGTATATATAAATACTATGCCCTTTTACGTGACAATTTTCAGCCCAGGAGCCCCATTCTTCATGCAAACTGAAGAACTACTTTAAATATACACCGATGAGCTCATTGTATATTAAGTATGTTACTCCCATATCAAAAGAAGCCATCCCACAGGAACTTGAACTCCATCAACCCAGTCATAGGAATTGGTTAGGAAACAGGTAATATGTGGCAAGCCCAGTTCTTTACCTGTGAGGATAGAAGAAGCTTGCAGTCCAAGGTAGGATGTAGTTCAGTAGGTCAAGCCGTGGAAATCCACGGAGGGTTCAGCGCAGAGAGCGGACATGGTCAGCTGTTCTTCAGGGCTAAGCAGGTAGGTAAAGGAGTGACAGAGTTAGAGAACAGAAGCGCCAAGCATGAGTGCTGTGAAACAGGCTGATAACTGGGGACTGGTAGGGCTTAGGGGAGTTGTTTTGAAGAGAGAAATATGCTTATTGATTATTCTCTTTACATAGTCAGAATCAGGAGGGTGGCTGTGACCATGAGCCTGAGTGATTTAGGAATACTACTGGTGCCATAAAGAAGAATTAGAGATGCAGAAGAGGGCTCTTGTTTGGGAAAGTGGTACAGAGGAAATGCCTGGAACTGCCCTTTGGGTTAGCTCGGAGCACTGGGATAAAGATAAGAGACTGGCGCTACCTAAGAGGAAAAAGGACTTTGCTGAGGGAATAATAGCTCCCCTCCCATACTACCTTTCTGAACTACAAGACCAAGTGTTGCCAGCAAGTGCCCCACTTTGTGGGCTTAGTTTAAGAAATATTTTTTACTCCTTAGAGGAATACAGACTAGCCAAGTCTAGAAATTAATACCTAGCATTGACTTGGGGTTCAAACTTGACAAAAATACTTATTGCAGTTATTTGTGAAGAATGAAACCAGGGTGTCTGTTGGGTCTCAAATTTTTAAGGATTACTTAGTAAGATACTTTTTTATACCTCCTAAGAATATTTCTGTAAATTGCAGATGTTTGAATATGCCAGCTTGATTTTAGAAATTAAAAATCTACTCTGAGAATGTCTTTTAAAAATTATCTGTAGAATAATTTAAAATTAGAAATTGTCAATGAGAACTTGTTATCCCCATGGAAGCGAGTGGTTTGAGGAAACTCTCGCGGAGAGAACCTGTGTGTGCAGATTGACACTTTAACTTGCTAGCTTTTAAACTACAGAGAAGTTAGCCCCTAGTCCTCAGCATCCTCATTGTGAAGCAGTCCAAAGCAGGAATAACTAAATAATGCATGTCAAGCGAGGCTTGGTATGCGGCTTTAGTGATAACAGCACTTAGCCCTATGAGTGCAGTGTTTCAGCATGAATCCTCACTCTGTAGGTGCTTCCCACTGTAGAGGTGGACAGACAGGGAAGGGTGAAGGATTTGCTCAGGGTCGTGGAGCAGTCCTGGATGGCAGGATTTGAATGTGTAGTAGCTGTCAGTCACCATGCTAGATTGCCTTTATGTGTGTAAGTATGTACTATTCAGTCTATCTTGTTTGTGACCGTTATCCAGAAAACTGAAGAGTTGTGGGTGGGTTAAGCAGATTAGTGTGTGAAATCCAAGATCTGATAAAAATAATCTATGGAAAGAAAGTACAAAATTATACTCAACAATTAGGGATTGTGTGGAACCATTTATTCTCGCTTCAGATTTTAGATTAATTCATAGATAATGTGGGGAAGAGCTATCTGCTGTAATACAAACTATTTAAAGCTATAAGATTTATAAAACTGGTGGGAAAGTCGTGGTCTTACATAAATCACCAGTATAAAACAATTGTTTTCTAGGGGTTATCTTTAAGTGGCAAAGCGTTTTAGATACATAAGAGGTGTTTTTTTTTAAATATTTATTTATTTATTATGTATACAATAGTCTGTCTGTGTGTATGCCTGCAGGTCAGAAGAGGGCACCAGACCTCATTACAGATGGTTGTGAGCCACCATGTGGTTGCTGGGAATTGAACTCAGGACCTTTGGAAGAGCAGGCAATGCTCTTAACCTCTGAGCCATCTCTCCAGCCCCCAAGAGGTGGTTTTTTTTTTGTTTGCTTAAACTTTGTGTTCATTTATTTTTGTTTGTTTTCGTGGAAAGGAGATGTTCAGCAGCAGTGGTTCTCAGCCTGGGGTCACATGTCAGATATCCTGCGTATCAGATATTTACATTACAATTCATAACAGTAGCAGAACTACAGTTGTGAAGTAGGATAGAAATACTTTTATGGTTGGGGATCTTGACAACATGAACTGTATTTACATAGTGGGGGAGGCATTCGCAGCATTAGGAAGGTTGGGAATCACTAGTCTCTAGTGTTGGTATATAGACTAAAAATTATGCATTTTTATGAGTCCTCAGAGTTGTAAGGACTTAGCGTTTGCTTACTATGCAACAGTGTTTGGGTTTGCATATTGTAATTTTTGAAACATAACTTTAAAAACCATTTTCTGCACATTTGAGTGTCTTATGGCAAAGCTTACCACAACATGTTCTCTGTATCCCAGGGCTAAGGGTTAGTGTGGTTGTCTTTCCTTCCACCTGGCTTTGGGCTACCATCTATAAATCACACAATTTTAATGGAGATATTATTTCATGCAAGTTTTTAGAAGTAAGGTTCTTTTGGGGAGAAACATGGAGAATAAATGTGCCCAAAATGAAAATGTTATAAATATGAACATTTACTGCTAAGTTCAAGATGTTCTAGAGTATTCTTTTTTTTTTTTTGGTTTTTTTTTTTTTTTTTTTTTTGGTTTTTCGAGACAGGGTTTCTCTGTGGCTTTGGAGCCTGTCCTGGAACTAGCTCTGTAGACCAGGCTGGTCTCGAACTCACAGAGATCTGCCTACCTCTGCCTCCCGAGTGCTGGGATTAAAGGCGCGCAGCCACCAACGCCCGGCTGTTCTAGAGTATTCTTATGCTTATGACAAAATGTCTTGTTTTTAGAATTACCATTTCAATTGTCCCTTCTTTTAGATTTAAAGACTTAGTTGATAAGAGGAAGCATTAGGAACTTTCTGTGTGAACCCCTTAATCTTTGTGAGAATAGTTACTACTGTGCCTGTGAGAAAATGAGCTGCAGCAGAAAGGAGCAAAGGTCATGGTCAGGGTCCCGCAGCTGAGTGTCAGCGAGGTCCTGCCGCTCCGGCTCCCGGCTGGCTGAGCTGCTGCTCACTGCCTCACTGTTGGGCAGCAGTGGTCGCTGGTGCCTGGCTGCACCTTGTGCTTGGGTAAGGAAGTTACTTAGAACCCTTGAGCCTTGGTTTTATATCTGTCAGTTGAAAACATAGTAAAGTAAGCCTTATGTCTAGCCCGTGACTTGTTTTTAGAGGATTTTACCTAAGTGAAGTAAAGAAAGCTGAGCTGATCTAAACTGTACTTCTAATAGTGAAAGTTAGGGTCTCCAGCTGTAGTAGGGTAATTTAAGAAACACCGCTTAAGCTCAATGGCGTGGTTTGCTAATAATGTTAATAAGTAATGAAGATTGTTAAATTTATACTCCTTATCAGTGCTTTTAAACTTCTCTTACGCTGTCTGAGTAGATAAAAGGGAGCTATTGTCTCATAACACCTAATTAGTGTCTACCTTATTTCCCAGACGGAAGAACCTTTTATTTTTATAATTATTGTGATACATCATAAAATATACTGGAAGCTAGATTTTAACGGTGCTGAGCACTAGAAGGTAGATTTGCAAGTCAGATATATGGTACATTAATGTAAAATGTAGAACTGAATTTGAGGTTGAAAATAAATTTAAAAATGTAGGTGGGTGTTTTATTCAGAGTTCTTTAAAGGAACAGAACTAATAGAGTGAATATATATTGTGAAAAGGAATGATTAGATTAGGTCACATGGCTGGATAGTCCAACAGTAGCTGTTTGCATACTAGAAAGGCTGAGGACCCTGCACTGCTTCAGTCCACAAAACTTAGAGCCTCAGTCCCTGCCTGGCACTGAAGGCCTGGAGGGCGCCTGAGCTGCTGCTGTGTAGTCGGATTGGAAGGCAGCAAAGGCTGGCAGCATGGTTGATGTGTTCACCAGCAAGAAGCGAGGCAGGTAGGCAGAGCAGTGCTTTTTTTTCCTCTTTATATCTGGCTGCAACCTGAAGGTGCTGCCTACTTTAGGGAAGGCCCATCCTCCCTTCTTTCCTCCTAGACATGCTGCAGTTGGATCTTAGGGTAGGTATCTGCTAATATTAGCTGAGGAATAGTACCAAACAAGTGTGTGCTTGTTAGATGCTCTTCAGATCACTTACAGAGTAGGGTTAGTATTCTTATACCAAAGTGGGGATGAACAAACACACAGTTGTTTAAATTCATGCAGTCTAAAAACTGGAAGGCATAACATGGATTTGATAAGTAGGGTATTAAAACCATACTGCCTAAGTTAGAAGGAATCTAAAGTACATTGATATCCCCAGTCTCCTAGATAATTTGTGTGTGATATATAACAACAAGTTTATTCCATTTTAAATTAGAAACATCAGTATTGTGATTTATTTGACCAGAATCGTTCAGTAGAAATTTAATACAAGTAATATATTCATTTAAAACTTTTACACATTAGGGTATAAAAGGAAATGGGTAAATTGAATACTAGTAACTAGCTAGCTAGTATAGCTAGAATATCATTTTGACATAACCAGTGTAGAAGTTGCTGATGAAATATTTTATGTGCTCTTTTGGTGTATACTAAGGATTATAGTATAAATCAACAGACTGGTGACATTTCCAAGGCTCAGTAGGTACGTGGTTATATCTAGACGTCTCTGAGTTACATTATTGGTTTAATTGGATCTAAGGATTACTAATTCTGGAGTGATTACAATGTGCCATGCATTTTGTTCTATATAATTTTGCAGTTAACCTTTCTAGTAATATGATGTAGATTTTGTTATCAATTTACAGATACAAATAATGACATTGTTTAAACAGGTATTCTGTACAAGAGTAGGATTTACAGCCATTCTGATCTTAGGACTCTTGTTCTGTTTCCTGTGCTGGCTGACATTCACTCTATTCTTCTCACGTCGAGGCACCAAACACCTCTTTGCTTGAAGTACCAGTGGCACTCCCAGCTGCTGCCATGTTCTTACTGGGACTGTCCCTCCATGCTTATGTTACCATTTCCAGTTTAAATTGCTTTCTGGTACTCTTGAGATTAGATATAGAAATGAGAGATGGCCTTTCCCATCTGACACATGACTGGTGACGAGAGAAAACTAATAACCAGTGACGCTTGTGTGGGGTAAAGGGTTTAACTTTGTCAGTATTTTGAGAAAGACTTTTGGGAAGCCATTACTCATCACATTGAGTTATATATATATTTTATATCATTTTGTAGTGTATTGTGTAGGGGCCTTTTTTTTGTTCAAAAAGGAAAAACAGGCAATCTCTCCTTTTTGTGTTGGTCAAAAATCATGAATTATGTGTAAGGCTTGTTTAAACTTGAAATTCCCACTTTACTAGTTAGCACTAGAGCACTTCCCTTGTGCTGAGGTCTGGGCTCAGTCTCCAGCACACCAAAGTGGGAGTGGATAGCAGTCTTCCTGTAGGTTATAGGATCACAGCTTGCTTGCTTTTCTGTTTTCTTTTTCTTTTTTGTTCTTTCCCTCTCTCTTTCTTTCTTGTTTAATATATAATGTACAACATGCATTCTGGCTGTCCAAGAGGCATCAGATCCCCTGGAACTGGAATTTTAGACATTCATGAACCACCACGTAGAGTTAAACTCAGGTCCCCCGCAAGAGGAGCAGTGCTCTTAACCGCTGAGCCATCGCTCCACTCCCCTCTGCTCCGTTCTTTTTTTTTGTTGTTGTTTTTGTTTTTTGTTTTTGTTTTTCGAGACAGGGTTTCTCTGGTTTTGGAGCCTGTCCTGGAACTAGCTCTTGTAGACCAGGCTGGCCTCGAACTCACAGAGATCCGCCTGCCTCTGCCTCACGAGTGTGCGCCACCACCGCCCGGCTTGCTCCGTTCTTTCTTAAAGCAAACAGCTGTGTTGTTTAATATCATTCGTTAGTTTCTATAGAGTTAAATAATAGACAGCGAGTTTCATCACTCACTAGTTAGTTATGAAACTGTAGTATGGGTCCTAGAGAAAAATAAAAATGTGTGACCATGCTATTTGAGTTCAAATGTTTTAAAAATTCTAGTAAGTCTTCTAGCAAGAGCAGATAGTACTTGAATATAAGTAAACAGCTTGTTTTATACTTTACGAGACTCTTCACAGATTAACACAATTAACTCTACCAATCAGTTACAAGGGTTCTGTGCCCAACCCCTATTTCTATATTTCATATATTTCTATATGGGGATTCTGGTTCTTGAAGAAGAACGGATAGACCTGAGGGGGAAAAAAAAACTTATAGAGGAAAAATCATTTTGGCCACATAGAATCATCTTTGATTTTAAAGGAGTTTTCAGAGTTGTGTACTGCTTATGCAGTGAGGGATTTGGGAAGATACTGTTTAGCCATGTTTCTTCAGGTATAAGGACAGTTGTAAGAAACTGAGGGTTTAGCTAGGCGGTGGTGGCGCCTTTATCCCAGCACTTGGGAGGCATAGGCAGGCGGATCTCTGAGTTCAAGGACAGCCAGAAAGTCTGTCTGGAAAAACAACCACCACCACCACCCACTACCTCCCACCCCGCAAATAAAAAACAGGTGGTGGTGGCTCATGCCTTTAATCCCAGCACTTGGGAGGCAGAGGCAGGTGGATCTCTGTGGGTTTGAGACCAACCTGGTCTACAAAACAAGTTCCAAGAAAGCCAGGGCTATTACATAGAAATCTTGTCTCGAAAAAAAGAGGTCCCACCCCCAAAACAAAAGGGAAAGAAACCGAGGGTTTTACTACTACTCTGGATTAATGATGACTTATTTCAAGGGGCTCTAAGTCTGTGTGTGCCTCTGTTGAGTACTGAAATGTTTAGATTTTGCTCGCATTATTTAGTTCTTCAAACTAACAGACAGCTGACGGTTTCATGATGGGCATGTCCCAGACACATGCTACATTCATCCTTACTCAGAGAAACTTCTCTTTGCAGTGCACGCTGGTGAATGCAAAAGATTCTTGGCTGTTCACAAAGGGACAGTGAATGTTCAACCTTAAACAGATCATTTATGCCAACCCCTGTGAGGCTCGGACTACCACAGAGAAAGGGATAGAATGCATGTGAGAGTCAGAAGACAGAAGGGCTGCACATTGCTGTTTGTGACGGGCAGCTATCCCGGTCATGTTAACATGCTGCCTTCGGGTCCTGTACAGGAACAGGGTGGGGAAGGAGCTCAGGAAAGCCCACTCCTTCCTGCTGAGCTGCTGGCTACTAAACCATTCTGCAGAAGTATGCTCACAGGTGAGCCTGCCAGGCTCCATTGACCAGTATAGACCCATGCTCACAAAGACCACCCTAGATAAATTCATTGGGTCATAAAACAAAACCAGAAGCGTGGAAAAGAACCAATAGGGAGGGTTGGCAGGAGTGGTGGGGGGATGAGAGGATGGAGATGAGAGCAATCGGAGTCTTACCTGAAACCTCGTTAACAAAAGTCCCAGACAACAAAACCCCCTTGTAGCTGTATTCGATCATCTTTCGCGTTCTTTAGATAAGGGAACTGAATCTTTGGAAGGTTAAGACACTAGTCTGTGGTGTGGATGTGGCAGAACCAAGATGTGAGTATAGATGATCATATCAGGGCATCTTTTCCCTGTGCCTTAAGGGGGCTTTGGGGGATATGTATCCAGACTATAGTGGACAGTATAAGGGGATATAAACTAAATTAGTTTCATTCCAGGATTCTGAGATTGTTTGCTTAGACTTTAGAGAATAAACTATCAGCCATGTTGATTTGTTCAGAGAGTCATTATGCAAGTGGCAAGTTCAGTTCTTGTGTGTCATAGTTCCACGACGTTAAGCTCTGGAAATCAGTGTGTAAGGCAGAAATTGAACATGGTTAAAAATGCAGAAATACAACTGAAAGCTTCTTAGGTATGGAGTCTCCCTTACGGTCTCAGAAGGCCACGTTTTCCTTCCAGTGTTAGATTGGGTTCTTCTGACACCTAAGAAGAACAGTCACCTTCACTTAAATTTATTAAGTCACGTTTGGAATTTGATGTGTACCGTAAAAGCTCTGTGGGAATAGACGGGAGCTGAAGGACTAGCATAGTGCTAAAATATTTTCACAAAATAAAGTTTATTTGAGCAAAGAACAATCCATGAGTTGGGTGATAGTCAGAACCAGAGGACTTGGGGAGCTTCACGGTCTACACAGAGGTCAAGGCCAGCCTGGGCAATGCTGTTTTGTATTTTTTTTTTCATGTATTCTTTTTCTTTTTATATGTTAAATCTCACTCATCCCTTGCCTGGTGTATAAGAGGGCAATTGACTTACAATAATATACTTTTATTTATTCTCTGAGAATTTCATATATGCAAATGATGAATCTTGATCATATCCACCCCAATCCTCTTTCCCTGTCTTAATTTCATGTCTAGTCTTCCTTTTCTTAGTTTTCTTTCTCATTTTCCTTTCCCCTTTTCTATTGTCCTGAGTCCAGTTAGGATTACCCATATGCACTTTGGTATAGTAGATCACTGGAACATGAACCACCTACCAGGGGCCACACCCTTGATGAAAACTGACTCCTCCTAGCACCCTTCAACTGCCAATAGCTCTTCAGCTAGGACTGGGGCTTTGTGAGCACACCATCCACCTACTCCATGCCAGGGCATTGACTGCTTTCATCTTGTGCGTATCTGATACAGACGACCACAGCTGCTGAGAGTTCATGGGTCTGACAGCCCTGTTGTGTCCAGAAGACACTCTTTGCAGCACTCCTCCCAGACTTTGGGCTCTCACAGTCTTTCTGCTCTGTTGTCTGTGATGTTCCTTGAGGACTGACATAGGTGGAGTAATAAAAAGTGTCATTTATGATTGAGCATCCCCCAGACAGCTCTAGGCATAGTTGTAGTGAGGCTGTCCACTGGAGCTCGGTTAACTAACTCATTAGTATCTGCATCTTCTAGTAGCCCTCAGCTCCCCTGGTCAGGGCGGGGCCTCATGGGTCCCTCCTCCATTGCTAGTTGGATGTTTTTTTGCCCGGTCTTGTGCAGACCATCCACAGGAGCTGTAGTTAACTGTGAATTCACGAGCGCCCTCGGCACATCTCATCTCTAAGACAGTTTTTCATGGCTTTTCTTTCATCATCCAATTTATAATTTCAATTATAGTTTGATAATCATTTTTATCTGTTATTTCTTTTAAAAAGAGAGAAATGTCTTTCAGGCACAGTCTCCCTGTGGCCCCACAGTGAGTTTGAACTTGTCAACCTGCCTGACTCTGAGCACTGGGTGTTGTGAGCGATGTGTGACTTGCAGGTGGTCATAAGGTTGAGAATGGACCATAGTATTCTCTACCATGTACAAAGAGCAAGCGCTAACCAAACTTAAAAAATGTTATTGGTCAATTTGATTCTGAGTTTTGACCTTTAAAATCCTCGAATACATTTTTTTTCTGTTTTCTTTGTATTGTTAGTATTTGATACCCACATTTAAAGCCTTCTTTTTTTTTAATACAATAATTATAAACTGTTATTTGGAAGACACACAGGATTATTGCCTTTCCTAAAGCATCAAGTGAGATAACTGAAAGTCCTATGGAGTATGTGAGCTAGAGCAGGTTTAGAATCTTTGCCCTCTTCCCTTCATTTCATGAGTCAGCTATTTTAGATGTGCCCCTTTCTGTTCCAGGGCAGTGAATGGGTTAGCTCCAGGGTCATTCATGATGACAATAAAGCTAGGAGGAGTGTTCCCCTGAAAGTAAGTTTACAGGAGCAGGCTGGAGATGACTCTTCTGATTTCAGTATACGTTAAGTGCCTATGCTGTGGAATGAGCATGTATTCAATAGGGCCAGGAGGAATAGTCAAATTTTCAGGAAACAAATGTGTAATTACTGTTTCAAAAAAATGTCCTGCCTTGTTGGCTGTCCTTATTTAGATCCGTCTGGCTGACATGACATTCAGAAGTGCTTGCCACACAGGTGCAGCTTTCTTCAGCTGTTGGAAACATTCCCTCTTCTCCACTCTCCCCTTACATAAAATCCCCCTAGTAATAGCGATGGGATTTGCAAACTTGAATATCTCTATATAAAGAGATACAACTCAGACCTACTTGGTAATTGAGGTGGTTAATGTTAGTGCTTCGATAAACGTTTCCTAGGACTCAGCGCTAGTGTAAGGTCATAGCTTGGAAATGTAAGCCGCTGCCTCTGAAAGCCCGTGTCTGGACTCACTGCTCTGCAGAGTGAACTGAGAGGAGGCCTTCTCTTGGTTTAAAGTTCTATAACTAAACTAAGCATGGTTATAGAACTGGCATAGAGCAGGGCCTTGTTTGTAACATCTTGTGTTGAAAGATAAAGCTGAATGGTGTATCACAATACTGACTCCAGAGGTCACAGCTTTGAAAATCTGATGTCACGTGGTAAATGCCAAAGCAATCATGTGAATGTGGTGCTTTCGTCAGACAGGGCTGTGATGAACTCTTCCCGCGGTCGTCAGGGGACACTCCCGAGAGCACGTATCTCCCCTTCATTGCAGTTAGAGAACGTGGTGTGAGATAATTTCCTCACCTAAGCACCAACAGTGTCTCCCAGCTGCAGTTCTCTTGTTTTTAATGTGTTGTATCACAAGGAGATTAAAGTTTAATACCTCTAAATCTGAAAGTGCTACAGAAAAATGCTCTTTGTGGGCTTTTGTTGTTGTTTGGTTGGTTTTTGATTTTTTTTTGAGACAAGAAAAAAATGCTTTTTGTGTTTTATAATTTACTTTAATTCCAAATGCATAGACTAGAAAAATGTCATGTACACTGAAGCTAATGGTGTTGGATTGAGAAAGCTGGAGCAAAGCACCAGTTGCCCATTTCCCTGGTCTTGTAAGTAGATATTTATTCAGTAAGCGCTTAGGACTCTTAAAATTACCCACAAGAACTTGTTCCATATTATACCTGCTTTATTATGTGAACTGGATAAGAAATGCTTCGAGTTTTCTGAAGTTTCTGTCTTCAAGTAAAATACAAAAATGTTTACAATCCTACTTGCTGACCCCTTAGATTGTCTTATAATCTGACTTAAGTTTCTTACTGCTTGCTGTCCATCCCACTGTAGAATGTTCTGGCTCATTTCCATCCCAGGAGTAACAGACCAGACCTCTTACTTACTCCCTTCTAGCCTCTATGTGTGTGGCTGTTCTTTCTGTGCCTGACCTTCATATTCATACTTCAGATATTCCCCTGGTGTGTTCCCTCAGGTGTCTATTGAAATGCAATCTTGGGGTGCTGTTCTCTGATTATCTTAGTAAATAGCTTCTTTCCATCCAAAGTACTTAGACCTATCTGACTTGCATGCATTTTTAGCATTTCATTTTATTCATTGTTTATTGTCCTTTTGAATCTCTGTAGAACATAAGTACCACAAGGGCAGGGATCATAGTTCATTCCACCTGTCAACTTGACACAAATCTAGACATACCTGGGAGGAGGGAGTCTCAATTAAGGGATTGCCTCTATCAGATTGTTTTGTGGGCATGTCTTTGGGGTCAGTTTATTTCTTTTTCTTTTTTTTTTTTTTGATTTTTCAAGACAGGGTTTCTCCGTAGCTTTTGGTTCCTGTCCTGGAACTAGCTCTTGTAGACCAGGCTGGCCTCAAACTCACAGAGATCCGCCTGCCTCTGCCTCCCGAGTGCTGGGATTAAAGGCGTGCGCCACCACCGCCCGGCTCTTTTTTTTTTAATTTTATTGTTTTTATTGAGCTCTACATTTTTCTCTGCTCCCCTCCCTGCCTCTTCCCTCCCCTTCAATCCTCTCCCATGGTTCCCATGCCCCCAATTTACTCAGATCTTGTCTTTTTCTACTTCCCATGTAGATTAGATCTATATGTCTCTCTTAGGGTCCTCATTGTTGTCTAGGTTCTCTGGGATTGTGATTTGTAGGCTGGTTTCTTTGCTTTATGTTTAAAAAACGCTTATGAATGAGTACGTGTGATAATTGTCTTTCTGGGTCTGGGTTACCTTACCTCGAAATGATATATTCTAGCTCCATCCATTTGCCTGCAAAATTCAAGATGCCATTATTTTCTGCTGTGTAGTACTCCATTGTGTACCACATTTTCCTTATCTATTCTTAGGTCAAGAGGCATTTAGATTGTTTCCAGGTTTTGGTTATGACAAACAGTGCTGTGTGAACATAGTTGAGCACGTGCCATTCTGGCACGATTGATCATCCTTTGGTATTACTGGGTCTTGAGGAAGGTTGTTTCCTAATTTTCTGAGAAATCGGCACACTGACATCCAAAGGGGTTGTACCAGCTTGCATTCCCACCAGCAATGCAGGAGTGTTCCCTTTACCCCACAGCCTCTCCAGCATAAATTGTCATCAGTGTTTTTGATCTTGGCCATTCTTACAGGTGTAAGATGGAATCTCAGAGTTGTTTTGATTTGCATTTCTCTGATGACTAAGGATGTTGAGCATTTCCTTAAGTGTCTTCCAGCCATTTTAGATTCCTCTTTTGAGAGTTCTTTTTTAGGTCTGTACTCCATTTTTTTTTTATTGGATTATTTGTTCTTTTGATGACCAATTTCTTGAGTTCTTTGTATATTTTGGAGATCAGACCTCTGTCTGATGTGGGGTTAGTGAAGATCTTTTCCCATTCTGTAGGCTGTTGTTTTGTCTTGTTGACCGTGTCCTTTGCTTTACAGAAGCTTTTCAGTTTCAGGAGGTCCCATTTATTAATTATTTCTCTCAGTGTCTGCTGCTGGGATTATATTTAGGAAGTGGTCTCCTGTGCCAATGTGTTCAGGTATACTTCCCACTTTCTCTTCTATGAGGGGTCAGTTCTTGATTGCCCACTGGAGCGGTGCCATCCTTGGGTAGGTGGGCCTGGGCTATGTATAAGAAAGGAAGCTTGAGTAAGCCAGTAAGCAGCATTCCTTCATGATCTCTGCTCAGGTTTTGCCTCCAGATTCCTGTGTTGAATTCTTACCTCTGACTTCCTAAATGATGGTCTGTAACCTGTAAGCCAAACAAGCCCTCTCCTTGAGTTGCTTTTGGTCAGTGGTTTATCACAGCTATAGAAACTAAACTAGGACACATATTTGATTTATTCAGTGGCCGTAATTAATTTTCTAGCATGTAATACTCGGTGCACTGATCTCTTTACTGGCACTTCGTGGCCCATGTGGAGTCCTTTTGAAAGGCTATTAGTTGGTTTGGTTCAGTTTGGAGAATGGCTTCATGACTGACTGTGTCCTTGGGACAGAGGTGTGAATCTGGGAGTGCTTGGCACTGTCACTGTTCTGGGGTATAACTGAGACCTTTAATTCCATCGGTTCTCCTAGAGAAGAGACCAGCTAATACAGTAATGGAGTTCTGCTACCAGACACTTTTGAAATACGGGTCTTGTTTACAGTTTCCAGGTTTCTTCATATTGTTAGATAGGTCACGAGTGATAAGAATATGTGTGGGTTTTTAAAAAGGATAATTCTTTTTCTCCTTAAAGACCAGACAGTTCCAATGAGGTGTTTTAAAAATAATATATTTTTTTTTATTTGAGGGAAGAAAGATGTGTGAACATACTTCTTTCATAAACTTGAGAACTTCATATATTTTTTAACTTACAGAATTGCTGTGCTTGAATAGAATTTCCTTTTAAAACTTAACCATAAGGCTATATTTTATTCTTAATATATTGGCATAAAAACTTTTTTGACTTTTGACTCTAGGTCAGAAAGAATTTCCCCTGTCTTTTTAGATGTACCAGTTCTCAGTTTTAGTCTTGAAGCACAAATCTAGGACATAAAGACAGCAGTATTCAATGACAGTTTTTCTCCTGTCTTCTCTGTTACTCCGTCCTCCTGCCTTCCTGGTCCTTCTGATACCTCCTCCAGCCAGCACTTTCAGAACAAGGAGTAGCACGGAGTAAGTGTGGATTGAACCTAGACAGCAGGAAGCCTTTCCAGCAGTACTACCTGTGCTTGGCTCCATTCATACAGGTGGGAGAGGCTCAGGGAAGAGCAGTCTCGTGGCAAAACACTCCTGATGTCCATGCAGTTCTGCCGTCATAGACACATTTGAGCTAGTTTCCCATTTGATGGGAGCAAAACCATTTTCATATCAAGTGGAAAAATTGCTATATCAGTACTTCCTTCAAAGACTTTAAAACTCATCTTTTCAGGACTACATGTTTTTTATGTTTCAAGACTTGCTTTTTCTTCATAAAATTACTTATTTTTTAGTATTACTTGACCAATTTATTTTAAGATTGATAAAACAATTTTGGTAGTATATTGAACTTTATATAGCTTTATCTTAGTATTCAGATTTAACACTAAAAATTAATGCTACTAAAAAGTAGTTTTGTAATCTATGTGTTTTGATCTTTTTAATTTAATATTTAAGATTTTACTTATTTTTCCTACTCTGTTTTGAGAACTTCTAAATTTTCTATCTTCCAAAAATACTTCTTTCCCAGTGTCAATACCTTTTTTTGTTGTATAAAGGAAGGTTGTCTAAAAGACCATTTGGAAAATTTGATAACAGCATGTACTGCCCCCCCACCCCCCAGCTTTTTCATTGTAACTCATCAGGATGGTCTTGGACATGAACTTTCTTAGAATCAGGCAGTTCTGGTTCCTATGGAACTTCCTGTTTTCCCAGATAAAAATAGAAAAGCACCTCAGAAAGGAAATCTGGTCAGGGTGAACTATGTTAGATCAGTTTGACTTAGCTGTGGCCTGGATTATATAGTATATAATCTGAATAAAATGTGTAAAAGTCTTCAAGTGTCTGTGAACTTTAAATATGTTTGTATATAGTAAAATAGGTGATATAGGAGGAAGTTCTGGGTAATTGTGAGAGGTATTCTATATGTAGCATTGTAATCTGGCACTGTATTTGGAGATTTTAGGTAGAGGCAGGTTACATGGAAAATACTATAAATTCCCTTTATAATATTTGATTGTCAAATACTGACATCTAATTGGCAACTGCTTTGTTCTTCTTGCCAATTTTTCTAGATGTTAGCAAAAAATCAGGTTTTTGTTTGTATTAGATGTCTAAATCCTAAAAGAATTACTTAGTTTTGAAGCAACGAGTTAAGGTAGACACATGATACAGTTGGTAATAATAAAGTGGAGAAGCTATGGGTGACAGTGGAGACTGTGGCAGGCGTTTTACAGGGACATCCCGTTTAGTCCTGCCGCCGCTGTGTGAGGTGTGTGCCATTGTCACCCCTCCTTAACGGGAAGGTTATGGAGTTGAGGAGGTATTACTAAGTTCTGGTATGGAGATTTGAGTCTCTGATTCACCGCACCAGAACTCTGGCCTTCAGCTGTGATGCAGAACAATGAAGAATTAAAGTGAGAATGGCTAGCACAGTTGGTCTTGTTACTTTCCCAGCCTTTTACATCCAGTTTGTTTACATCTTGTTTGCATATGTTCATTGGTTTAACAGTATATGCTGGCTTCTCAGGATACTTGTTGAGGAGGATTTAAATTCTTGAGTGATGCTAATAGTTCTCTTTTTTCTTTCTTTTCCTTGATAGTAAAAAACCCCTTTGATGAAACATTTGGAAAAATACAAGTAAGTAAAAAATCATAATGCTTATAATTTATGTCATGCTTTAAGTGATGAAAAGATTAAAGTGACTATTTATTTCCTAAGAAAGTAACTTTAAGGCCCTTTTAGTTTGAAGCATTATGTTTTCTCATTCTGGGTATTCCTGCCTCTAATATAACTAAGTCTGACCTAGCTCCTCCTGACAACTGAAGTGTCTATTACTTCACTATAAAGACAACTACCCCATCAAATGGGAGTGCCATACCATCCCTGTTCTGATGCTTATACTTACAAGTATCCCTTGTTGTTCTCAGTTGTCTGATACCTTAGCAAGTTTTTTCTTTTGTTCTGATTTTGTCTCTGTTTGGATCTTTGTTCTGTTGGTACACTGACCCATCAGGAAAGGGAAGTGGCGAGGCCTTTTAAAGACTCTTCTTCAAAGGGTGATGTGATAGCAGTAACCAAAGTTTTATTACATCAAAATATTTTTGCTTTTCATATCATAGACACTTTGGTATTTAGATATTTAAGACTGATGTTTATATTATAGTACATAGTTCTCTGCTGATTTTTCATTATAGGAACTGACCATTACATAGATCTGTATCAGAAAGTATTTGTTTTAGTTAGGGCATGTAACAAAGTACAGCCAGACCTGTAGAATAGTATTTCAGATTGCTAGAAGTGGAGCTTTGGGGTAATTTTGTTCAGTATATGCTGTAGTGAAGACATTTGCTTGCAATAAATTTGACAACTGAGTCTTTAAAATGTGATAGTGTCATAATTGAGGCTTAGTCCAGTGGATTCCAGGAGCCTTAGGAATACAAAACTATTTTCTTTAGTGTCTTATATTATCACAGATTCAGTGTAAGAATCTTGTTGGGTTTCAGCCCTAGCTTTTACTTCTTCGTGTTTGATTTTTTTGAGTTTAAATTATTGTGTTTCTTTTTTTCTGTTTTTGTTTTTGAGATAAAGTCTTATAGAAGTTCTATAAGTTACCGTTATTCTCCTGTCTCAGTCTCCTTATGCTGGGATTACAGGTATAAACCAGTGTTCTCTGCACTTTGACTTTTTAATTTTGTATGGAGATAGGAATTGCCTTGATTCATAATGACATAAAGATGAGGGCAATAAAAGGGTGATGTGGCCAAAAGCTGAGGAGCAAGCAGTCACCTCTAGAGTTGAATACTTTGTCTGTCGTCATGCCATAATCTAAGGAAATGGGGTGAGAATTTGGAACTTTTTATGAATTAGCTTCTTCCTGTGTTCACTGATCATAGGTGCACAGACAAAATTATGTTCTCATAGTGTGTAAAGTTGTTTTCTTGGTTTCCTGGACATGACTGTGGGACAGAAGGAGAGATGCGTTTCACGTCTTTGGACATGTATGTGTCACCTTGTCACAGTCTCCACCTTCTCACCACGCCTGGACTGGCTCGTGGGCATGTTCATCCAGCAGCCCTGTTCTGTCAGTCATGCAGATATCCCTGCTAACTATGACTCTCTTCCCTTCCTCCTCATCCCTGATACTGATCTCAGCTGCAGTTGTTCTTTTTTCTGTGTCATTGTTGAGACTACTTGATAGATCCCATAGGCCATGCTGCGTTTTCTCCAGGGCCTTTCTGCTTCTGCTCAGCAGCATTCCTGTCACGCACAAGTCTGCTCTACTTTTCTCCTCAGTTTTCACACTAAAGACGAACTACTTTTCTTCATATCTAGGCTGCTTTTCCTTCAGTTTGCTCCTGTTTGCGTAAGAAATGTAACCAGTGTTTTCATGGTTCTGTACCTCTTGTGCTGTTCCCTCTTCTCGGAATGCTGGTCAGCTCTATTGCTCTGCTACAAAGATGGGCTTTTGTTTACCCACTCCTCTCTGTTTGCATTGAACTTGGCAGCTATATTGTGACTCTGCATGGTGGTGGTGCTGGTCTTGAGAATAGGAGATACCTTGTTCATGTGTCTCACTTTGCTTTGAAAAAATAGTTCTTCACTGTTTCACTTCATTGAATGTTTCATGTTAATGGTTGGTAACTGTATATGGGGTCATCTTGAAAGTCTAGGACAGGATGTATGTCAAAAGAACAATACACATTCCTTTAGTTTTACGTCAGTGAGTCAGATTAAAACAAGCCATGGAGAATGGCTCAGCAGCTAACAGCGCTTGTCAGTAAGCGTGACAACCTGAGTTTGAACATACACAGTAGAAGGAGAGAAACAATTCCTGTACATTGTTCTCTGATGTATGTGGGGTATTCCCCAGTGTGTGCAACCCACGTGTATGTGCACAAATTAAGTCAGTCAGTCAAACACGGAATGTAACCTGTACGGAAGAATGACAAGAACTATATATATATATATATGAACACACATTATATACACACACTATATACACTGTGAAATTCGAAGGGTTGCTTTGATGGCTGGGAGGTTATTGTGTGTGAAATCCTATTTTGTAGTTTCTTTTTTTCTAAAATGTATTATTTTTAATTATGTGTACATATGTGTGTGTATGTGGGTATGTGCACTTAGGTGCTGCTGCCTGCTGAGGCTTGAGGCCTCAATTCCTCTGGAACTGGAGTTACAGAAGGTTGTAAGCTGCCTGACGTGGGTGCTGGGATTGACCTCTAGCTCTCTGGAAGAAAACCTCATAATCGCTGAGCCACCTCTCCGGCCCCCTGTACCAACTTAATAGTCCTCAAGAAAGTAAAATAATTAACAGTGATAATGATAAGATTCTTTAAAATATAGTAGCTATTGTTTCCATATAGGTTTGTCTTTCAGATTATATAGCTTTAACCATTTTTTCTTCGTTTTCATAATGACATTTTTCATTTTAGGAGAGTGAAAGAAATCTTCTGATGAGCACATTGTACAGACTTCACGACCGACTGGCCCAGCTCGCAGGTATTTTTTTTAACTTTCATTGGCTCCCAAACCATTTCTAAAATTGTTGGTGTGTGTACACTATGTGAAAGTAGAAGTAGTCTGCCTTAGTACAGCCATATTTATTCAAAAGTTTTCTGTAGAGAGTTTTAAAAGAAATTTGTACAGAGGTAATCAAGGCTATTTTTCTGCTTGCCATATATGTTTGATATATGTATATTGTATAAACAGTAGCAAATTCTGAAGTCGTAGATAGCAGTTGAATTGGACAGGCAGTAATTAATTAGAATCTCAGATTAGATACAGAGGTGTAGATTTTCTTTTGGTTTAATGCAGTTGTTATTCCTATAGTTAAAGTAAATATCGTATTCTATTTTTCATTGAATTCTCATATTCTGCTCTTATTAGGTCTACTAGAGTACTCAGGTATCAACACATCTGCAGTCTGAATAATTGAATGAAATTATTAAGTGGGTTCTTACTGTGTTTAATATTTGTAAGCAGTATCTGCTACTGTAGCATATCTGCTTATCCAGTTCGGTATGGACATTATTAACATTTTATCTGTAATCTAAAGAAATGTCTTTGGACAGGAAACATAAAAACAGAGTGGACTGTTGCATGCCAGGGAGGTCTTTGGCAGAAGTCTAGGGGACAGATTGGGGACTTCTCTTAAATGTAATTAAGATTCTGACGTTTGTTTCCCATGTCTTATCTATTTTGCTCTTTGGGTCCATAGTTTTGCTCGTTGTTTTAGGTTTAGAATTCTGTGCACATCATTAAATGCTTTCTTTGTACCGATTGGGTTGCCTTTCATTTATTTGGTCTGGGTCGGTGGTGGCGCACGCCTTTAATCCCAGCACTCGGGAGGCAGAGGCAGGCGGATCTCTGTGAGTTCGAGGCCAGCCTAGTCTACAAGAGCTAGTTCCAGGACAGGAACCAAAAAGCTACGGAGAAACCCTGTCTCGAAAATCCAAAAAAAAAAAAAAAAAAAAAAGAATGAGTCATTTATTTGGTCTGCTTTGGCACCTGGAAGTAGGTTGATGATATTCCATGGCTAAGAAATCCTGATGTTGCTAACTTAAGCCTGTTTGGCTCTCAATAGCAGTGCTATGTCATATAGTCTGCGGCTTACTAGATCAGCACACAGAGATTGCTTTTTAATGATGTAGATTTCCTTCCTTGGAGTGGGCATTGGCAAGTTTTTTCCTATAAAGTGCCTCATAAGCCGGGCGATGGTGGTGCACGCCTTTAATCCCAGCATTCGGGAGGCAGAGGCAGGTGGATCTCTGTAAGTTTGAGCCCAGCCTGGTCTACAGAGCTAGTTCCAGGACAGGCTCCAAAGCCACAGAGAAACCCTGTCTCGAAAAAACCAAACAAAAGAAAGTGCCTCTGTCACAACTATTTTATTTTTGCTATTACATGCAAGTAACCATAAATAGTATATTGATCAATTAGCTTGATCATAGCCCAGTGAGACTTCACTTATAAATAGCAACAGCAGGCCACATTTGGCCCGTGCCTGTATCTGCTGACTTCTGGGTCTGTGGAATCTGAGTTTCTGAGGATGCATTGTAGAGCTGGAAAACCTGTTCATCCAGCAGCTACTCCTTCCCTTGTCTAACGGCCACCTTTACAGCCTGGCTCCTTGAGCAAATTGTAAGAACAGACTTTCATTATAGAAAGATGTGACAGGATTTCACTTTAGTTACTATATTTTTGTTTTGTTCGTTTTTGTGTTTTGTATTTTTTGAGACAGGGTTTCTCTGGGTAGCCCTGGCTGCCCTTGAATTCACTCTGTAGACCAGGCCGGCCTCGAACTCAGAGATCTGCCTGCCCCTGCCTCCTGAGAGCTGGGATTAAAAGCCTATGCCATCACACCCAGATTATAATTTTAGGTTGAAGAAGGTATTTTTAGACTACTTGAAAATAATAGGGCAGCAAAAACTTAGAACTAAAGTTTATTATTAAAAAAATTCTCTCTAGTAGCCAACCACGTATAGTCTGGAAAAAAGCTTTGGATTCTCTTCAGTTAGATTAAAGAAGAAATTTTCTCTAACTTTTATTACACACCCTTTATAAAAAACTAAGCCACAGGTTCATAGGTAGAAATTCTGGCCTACTCTCACTGCTGACCTGTTAAACAGTCCTGCCAGCGGTGAGCGTGACTGTGCTCTGAAAGTAGATGTGGCTTAGTGCGGAAGTAAGGTTAGTGCAGTAGTAAATTCAGACTCCCTTGAGTCATTGGTGTGTAAATTAGCGGATGTTTCCCTTTAAGAATAACCAATCTTCAGAGTAATGCCGTGCCTGCATTGCCTTACAGGTTAGAACACGAGAGGAAGGTATTCTTAGTAGACCAAAGTTCATTTAACAGTAGTTGCTGGAACTGTTTCTAGAAGACATGAGTAGCGTTCATCAGTCTTTACTGATTTTATATATGTGTGTGTTTGTGTGTGTAATTATATCATTTGTAAAATATTTTAAATTCTCTTTTTTTCAATATTGTACTTATTCCAAATTAGTATGTTAATCTTTTCAGGAGATCATGAATGTGGCAGTTCCAGTCAAAGGATGCTTTCTGTCCAAGAAGCAGCTGCATATTTAAAAGTAAGCAGTGAAATCAGAATTTTAGCCATATTCTTAAAGTTTATATATAGCCATACCATTATCAAAAAATATTAAGTATTTGATTACTTTAGTTTTACTGCTTAGGGAATAGTTTTCATATCTTTTTTAACTTCTTTCATAAATTTGCATTATCTACACTTTGTCATTTTCCATCCCTAAGTTTAGCTTTTGTCTGTTTTCTTCACGTTACTCTACCCGAATGGTTCTCAACCTTCCTAACACTGACCCTTTAATACAATGCCTCATTTTGTGAGGACCTCAGCCATAAAATTATTTTTATTACTACTTCATAGCTGTAATTTTGATACTGTTATGAATTATGATGCAAGTATCTGCATTTTCTGATGGCCTTTGGGTGTTGTGACTCACAGATAACCACCAATTACTCTTGTACATTTGTTTACATACACATGTGTTATTGGCTAGGTTCCTGGTAAGAGAGAACATGTGGGTTTTTTCTTTCTGAGATTGTGGACATAGAGTTGATTGAAGTGTATTTATATCTAAGGATATAAAGCCAATTGTTGCTCTAGTTTTACTTCTGCTGTGGATTTGGCAGAACAATGTCGTGGTTGTTTTGGTGGTGAATAGTACATAAAATGGATTTGATAGTAGAAGTGTAACTAATGTGAAGCTCTAGAGCCCCTATTCTGAATGCCTGTTCTAACTGTAGAAGTCCATTGAGTTGTATAGATTTTGTGTATGGTTAATTTTGGTGTGCTTTTTTTTTTATTTGTAATTTTTTTTTGTTTTAATAATGAAGTTTATGCAATTACAAAAAGCAGTCTTGTTGAAGGAGCTGCAGGCCTGCTTTTCGTCCCTCCCGGCTAGCTTTACACCAGAAATAACAACACACAAACTCTATTCATTTAAACACTGCTTGGCCCACTAGCTCTAGCCTCTTACGGGCTAATTCTCATATTTTGCCTAACCCATGTTTAGTAATCTGTGTAGCACCAGTCTTAGCGGGAAAGATTCAGCATGTCTGACCTGGCGGCTTGCTTTATTGCGTCTGCCCGGGAGAGGGGAGCATGGCCTCTGAGCTCACTTCCTCTTCCTCCCAGCATTCTGTTCTGTTTACTCCTCCCACCTATGTTTTAACTTATGAGGGCCAAGCAGTTTCTTTATTATAATTAACCAATGACCTTCCTCCATCACAGTCTTAACAATTTAGTGTCGTGTAAGCAGATATAATAAAAGAAAGTAGAAGTTTTTAGTGTTTTTTTTTAAGAATACTGTGTATCAAGTACTGCACATAAATGTGTAAAGAGCATGATAATAGCTGGGCACTGTGACACACACCTGTGTTTGTAGCTGCTTGGTAGACTGGAGCAGGGAATGTACTTGGAACTAAGCAGAGGACAGCCTGGGCAGCTTAGTGAGACCCTGTCTTAAACAGAGCAAAAGGTAGGAGGGAAATTTAGATAGAATTAAGATAGGTGGGGAACATGCAAGCAAGCAGGTGAGCAGCTAGTCATCTGTTTATCTGCTCTAGCTGGGTTTACTCTCAGGGGACTAAGAAGACTTGTAGGTGAGATTTTCTGTGCTGTTCAACTCATCCTTGAAACTAGTTGAAAAATAATAGAAGGAAATTGCCATTCTGATTTGTGGGAGGGAAAAATAGAATTTAAGAACCATCCTGGAAAGTTTTATTACTGTCCAGTTCCTTGCAGATAATCCCATAAAGATCCAAATGCTTGCAAATGAAATGTGGTCCAGCTTGTAGACTGTTGTGTGGGTTCAGTGTGAACAAGTGCTGTTCCTCCTACTCCCCTCTTCAAATATTATGGATTTAAATGTATGCACAGTACAGTATCGTAGCTGTATACACAGTGTTAGATATCCAATCTCTAGGACATCGGCATATCTTTCTCCCTCCTATCTTTTTCAGTCTGTGTACCCCTTAAGTCTAAAGTGGGTTCTTTTACATAGAAGGCAGTTGGGTGCTTTTTATTCATTTAGCCACTCAATGTATTGATTAGGTTGCTTCCATTTTCATTTGAAGTCTGTTATTGATGGGAGAAACTTAACTTTTTCTTTTTTCTGTTTCTAGTTACTTCTCTCTGTATGGAAAAATTGTTTTCCCGTCATTCATTCTGTTTTGTAATTTTTCTGTAGTGAAATGCTTTAATTGCCTTTGCACTACTTCTCTTTTGTCTTTTATGTCACACATATCCTTAATATGTAGAGCTCTTTACATTAACATTTTTAAAGCTTTTAAAACATCATTTTAAAATATGCTGTAGTTTGAAGTGATTTATACATGTATCACCATTATACAGTATTTGTATTTATATGTACCTTTATAAGTGAGTTTTATATTTATATGCTTTTATGTTTCTATTTGCATCTTTTAATATTAAATGCCTTTTGACTTTTCTTGTAAGGCAAGTTTAGTAGTATTGAACTTTACAACATTTTTATGGGAAATCTTTCTTAGTTTTTGAAGGTTAGTTTTCTGAATATGTGATATTCGTAGTTGGTAGGGAGTTTTCTTCCTCTTTGAACACTTTGTATATTTCATCTTACTCTCTTAAGATTTCTGCCCCCCAAAATCTGTCAATGATTATATAGGTTCTCCTATGCAACGAGTAGCTTTTATCTTTAAATTTTTCTTTGCCTTTTTATAGTAATAATAGTGGGGGAGTGGTTAAATAAATGTGCATGAGGGAGGCTAGAGGTCAACATTGTCTTCCTCAGTTGCCTCAATTGCTCCCCTTCTTATTTTGAAAAACAGGGTCCCTGAATCTTGACCTCCTCACTGGTTCACCTAAGCTGTATGACCAGAGAGCTACTGCCTCTGCCTCCACAGGTCTGGGGTTATAGATGCATGTCAGTACACCAGGCTTTTTATGTGCGTTCTGGGGATCTGAACTTGGGTCCCCATGCTTATGCAAGCAAGCACTTTACCAGCTGAGACCCCTCCCTTCTCCCCAGCCCCAATGACGATGTCTTTTGATGTGCTCATGTACAGTTTTGTCGGAGCTGTATTTCTTCTGACTTGTTGGGTTTCTTCTATCTAAATGTCTAATTCATTACTCATATTTGGGGAGTTCTGGCTAGGATATTTTCTTTTTCTTTTCTTTCTTTCTTTTTTTTCCTTTTCCATCTTGTTTCCATAATGTCTTCACTTTGACCTTTTTTTCCTTATGTGCCCCTAACTGATTAATATCAAATGATGGAGTTACTGATTCTTTTTTTATACACTTGAACATTTATAATTAATTTTCAATTAATTGTAATAGTTGTGTTATACATCAAACGTGGACTGTTTTTAATTTAATTCATGATTTATATGTACATTACAGTAAGAAGGAGTAACAGTGTAATGTGGTCAAGGCTAGACCTGGATTACAGTAAGAAGGAGTAACAGTGTAATGTGGTCAAGGCTAGACCTAGATTCAGATTCTAACACTGCATATTTGTACTATCTCTTAACTTTTCTGAAGATGCTCTGTTGAAAGTGAAAATTTTAAAAAGTGTATTTCTATATTTGTACGACTAAGAGTATTTTACTTGCATTCATGTCTATGCACCATGGGTGTGCTTGCTGCCCTTGGAGTTCAGAAGAGGGTGTTGGAGCCCCTGGAACTGCTGTTATTGAGGGTTGTGAACTGCCTTGTGGATGCTGAGAATTGAGCCTGCATCCTCTGGAAAAACAGCCAGTGCTCTTAACCACCAAGCCCTTCCCCAGACTAGAGAGGGAACTGTTAATGTCTCTGAAAAGTGTTGGGACATTTCAGTGAGAATATAAAGAACTGAGAGCTTAGTGCCTGGCTCTTACTGTAGCTTCCTCCCAGATTTTACTTCTGTGTTTGCTGAAGTAAATCCATTCTCATCTAGAGAAAGGTTTCTAGTGATAATGATGATGCTTTATTGTAGCTCAACTCTGGTTTGTTTGCTTGTTTATTCATTTATTTTTATCTTGAACTAGGTAGAAGTTGCCATCACTTCTAGGTTATGTAATGGTTAATAGATTGTTAATAGCCAAAGAATCAAAATGTTGCAAGAATTTTTTACTTACATTAGCATGGGTTCTGATCATGCAGCTCAATGTTCAGAGTAGAAGAATTGGCAGTAGGAATAAAGAAGGAATTGGATTGAGGAGGTGTAAAAAGACATACAATAAAATAGTCCAGCAGAACGGCAAATCTTGTAGAAGTCCGTGTGATCAAATGATTCCTCAATGAGATCATTGAAGTGATTTTACAACAAGACTTAAAATTGACTTCTGTACTCTAAAAACTAAAGAAATGGGGTGGTATTTGGAAGTGGAATTTGACTTGAAGGGGCAGGGACTGGCATGCAAGGCTTTTTCAACCTTTCTCTTTCCCAACCACTTGATTGTAGCTGCTCTTCAGCAGTACTGTGAGGCTCAAAGAAGCGGGGAGGTGCCCAGAGTTAGACTTGGCAGCAGCAGGATGGAGAATTTGGGGTCAGCGTTCACTGGAGTCGTGATCTGACTGTCTGTAGTAAGTCATGATATTGATGAGCTAGCTGGAGCCTGTTGTGTTTTCCAGGAATTATTTTATAATTCACAAAGTTGGATTTTGTTGGTGTTAGGTTTGCTCTGATCTCTTTTTTTATTCTTTGTATTTGCTTGTTTTTGTTTTTGCAGTGATGGGGATCGAACCCAGTAGATCAAGTCCCAGGCTTGCAGATGCTGGGCAAGCACTCTCACTAAGTTGTATCCAGTTCTTTTTTCATGTTACAGATTGAGGATTGCACTTTTCTTTAGTTTCTAACTCTGTAGACTTTCACTGCATTTTATAAAAGATTCTAGATTCCATTTCTTAAAGTTATTTTCTTTAAATATTTAATATTCATCTGGGTTTATGAATGCATATTTGTGTTTATTAGTCTTTTTAGGAGTTTCATTTTCAGGTCTTCAAGTGTTGTGAAATACGCGATGGCTATAATGTCATTCATAGAGTTCAGATAGCTGCCAAAAACACCCCCAGAACAAACAAAAATCACTTAACAAGATTTTTTTTTTGCTAAAAATAAAGTCTCAAATTCTAGATAAGTTTCAAGTATTTCTTAAAATAGTGTTTTATTTTCAATATAAAATTACTATCATAACTCACATGAAAATTAAAGGGAAAAAGGTTTTAAATTGACTGTAGAGTGGTAACCGGTAGCATTTTTGTATAGCTCTCTTTAGTCTTTTAAAGTGTATCTTTAAAATTAATATGACTGCAAATATCTCCATTTATAAATATTCATATATTTACCTTTAAGTTACTACATTTGCCTCTGCCATTAAACGGCTTAAGTTTTTTAAAATTGTTGGATAATATTTTATTATGTAACTGTATTGCATTGGTTTTTTTATAGTCATTTCCTTAGGAAATAATCCTAGAAAGGAAATTCCTTTTTCAAAGAGTATTAGCTTATAAAGTGCTTTTGATTCTGTTCGGATTGCTTCCTAATTTAGAATGATAGTTTAGCCTAGTCTAGCCTCAGTTTATTTTATCTGTGTAGCAGTATACGAACTCCTCCCCGCAAGCATGGTATCAAACAATGATTATAAGGCATATACAACAAGCTTTCTGTTTATGGAGAAATTCTTGTATTTATTCTATGTGTTTATATTATGATTTCATCTGCAAAGCAGATAATGTTATTTGTATGTAGGGGTAAATGAACCAATCCCATCTCAGCCCTTGGCTCAGCTCACGTGTAGGAGGATGTAGAACTCCTTCCCACAAATGCTCACTGGCTTGCTTGGGCTCTGGTGCGTTTTCAGTAGTCGTGATGAGTAATTCTCATTCATTACATTTTATTATCATTTTCTTTATTCTGCTTTCTCCTTTAAAAGGAATTTTAATGAATGTATTTATATAGATGTATTTTTAATCTTACCTACTGCTTTTATTGAGCCTTTTTCATAATTTGGTAGCTAAAGCTGACTTGTGGAAAGTTGAGAGGTCCCCCTGGTGGAAACCGTAGGAAACACATGCTTTGTATTTCCGTGAATGCTTCTGGGAACATTTTATGATGGTTTTCCTGTGGGGTGAGGGGATATGGGCTTGCTCTGCTTCTAAGTTGCTTTCAAAACCTGCTCATTTTGACACAGTGAGCAGTATTTAAGATTTGTGAGGACTATAGCTGCCAATGAGCCAGGTTATGATCAGAAAAGACGTTTACAGTTTAGCGTGGTACGATCATTGTCGATCATTGTTTTATTATTATCATTGTTGTTGATGATCATTGTTTTATGTGAAAATTAAAGTATTCTCAAGAGGCCTGTGATGGGGGTAGTACTTTCAGCAAGAGGCTACCTCTTCTGATCAGTAATGCTTCTGAAATAACATGGTATTCTGGCTTTCTACATCTCTACACATTACCAACTCCATTTAAGTTAGTTTTTTTTCTTGATTCCTTTTGTCTTTCTTTAGTTCTCATTATGCAAAGTTAAATCTTCTAATAGAAATTTGGTAGATGAGAAAAGTATTCTAACAAAAAGTGGGACTATGGCTTTATCAAGTATTCAGTTTACTTTGGTGCTATGTGCCGTTCTCAATTTCACAATGATCTAACAAGGTAGGGGCCATGAAACCTACTTTATGAGCAAACTAAAGCTTAGGAGTTTAATAACTGGGTCACTCAGCTAGAATATGATCAGACTGGGAGTGGAAGTAGAGAGTCTGTCCTCCTGTGCTGTTCCACTTCTTTGATGGTCTAGCTAAGTCCAGAGCCCTTTAGTTCTAGCTGTGGATAAACAATTGAACACTCTAAGGAGGCAGTTAAAAGTAGCACATTTCATAGACAATATATCTTCTTTTCACTAAGTGTGTGTATATATAGTTTGTAATGGAACTAAGATCTAGTTCCAGACCTGTTTGATACAGAAATGAACCCTGTCTCAAAAAAACAAAACAAAGCAGAATTCCTTCCCATTGAGTCAAGTCAGTGGTTAAATCCAGTATTGCTTTTTTTTTTTGGAGACATGTATGTATGATGTATGTAGCCAAGCTGCTGGTCTCCAACTCAAAATATCAAGAATATTCTCTAAATTAAAGGCACATAGCTATTTTTACCTTGCAATGACCTTTTTATGAACTGTCCACATTAGGTTCCTAGGTTGTATTATTTTAATATACTGAATGGATGCTTGTGCTCTTACACGTGCTACCCCTTCCAGATATACTTGATTTTCAGAATAGCTGCTGAAAATGTATGTTTTAAAATCATTGTCAGATGCATCAAATGTTAAGTTTCAAAACTGAAAAGCAGTTGTAATTTTGTGCAGTATTGACCTATGATCCAGAGGTGGTTAGCTTGTGATCCATAGGTAGGCCATCTCCAAAAGAAAACAAAAGTACTTCTCACATAAAAGACTCAGCTTATTATATAAGAGTGAGAATGAAAGATACCCTTTCTATAAAGCAAATTCAAGTAGATGGCCTGGACGCTACCTTTATTCTCTTAAAAATCCTAGCAAAAGTTTTGTGCAAGTCATGGTACCCAGCAAGTTAGCTGTGCGCTGTACAGTTTGGATTGCTAAAGCAAGTTTACCAGTGAACTAGAAAGACAAGTGTGACCCAGTGAAAACAGTTCCCAGTGCCATTGAGGAATATGTTGGTATAATAATTCAATAAACACTTCTAAAGTTATTTTAGGGGAGAGTGCTACAACTTAAAGTGCAGCCTTTGCACGTGAGAAAGTGGATGAAGTGATGCGTTGTGAATGACCCTGTTAGCACAGGGACTCTCGGCTGTGTGCTGCTCGGCTGTGCTTGGAGTTCCTAGCATAGTAGGTAGTATCTGTGGACCTTTGTGAATCCGTGCTGCATTAAGAAACACAGAGTATGTTTAAGAAGTTGGATAGGGTTTGGGGTGGACTGTCACAGAATGAATGGTTTGCCCAGTATGCATGAGGCCCAACGTTTTGATCGCAGTACCAAACAAACAAAATTAAATAAATTTTTTTGATATCTCTGTATATTCATTAATATTCTGCAATTGCAGAATAATATATATGATACAATGTGTAATTTTTACTTTGATTATTGATTTAAGTGTACACCCAGGCTATGAGATGGCTCAGTACATAAAATGCCTGCTACGCAAACATGGGAACCTGAGTTTGGATCTCTAGAACCCACATTAAAAGCAGGGCACAGTGACTCCTACCAGTGCTAGGAGGTGTGGGGGGGGAGCAAGTGAAGACAGTCACATGGGAAGCTCGTTGGTCAGTGCTTCTAACAGCCAGTGAATTTCAGATTTACCAAGAGGCTGTTGAGGAATACCTGGTGTTAGCCTTTGTTCTGCACATGCACACCCCAGTATATGCACCCACATACCCTACACACACGTGCACACCTACACACACAATAATAACATGAATCCTATCTACCACACCTGCCAACTATTAATGCTTTTGGTTTTTCTCTAATTATTTAGAACATTAAATTGCTTTTATTTGTAGGAAATGTGTTTATGTTTTTAAGTTTATATTCTTGGAATATCTTTTATGTAGGTGTGGCTGGCTGACTGATATGGTAAATATGTTAGTATGTACTTAAATATTTTATCACATTAGTAAGTAAAACTGAAAACAGTTAAAATTGGAATAATAATGAACTTATTACATGGTAAAATACTTGTAAAATGTAATGTATGTGTGTGCATGCACATATGCCTAAGAGCCATAGCAGGCGCAAGTGCGGAGGAGAGGATGACTTGGAGTGGGTTTCAGCTTGTTTCAGCTGGCTGCCCTGGACACTCCAGCTAGCTCGCCCACTTCCTTGCCAAGGATTCTGCTGTCGTGGCCTCTCCATATTGCAGAAGTGTTTCTATCATAAATGTACCGCTGCATCCAGCTTTTTACATGGCTTCTGGAAATCAAACTCCAGGTCTCAGTTGCACAGCTAAAGCTTTTATGTCTGGCTTATCAAGAGGAAACTAGATTCTTTTGTGTTCAGTGTATTATGATAGTGTTATGGCTGCAGTATGTCAAGAAAATACAGCTTCACACAAATATAATGTTTTAGATAATTGTTGATATTCTTCTTTGACACCACATCAAACCTCTAAGTAAGAAGAGGTGGTGGTGTTGGTGGTGTTGGAGGAGGAAGAGGAGGAGGAAAAGAGTTTGTGCATGTAGAGGCCAAAGAATGTTAAGTATCTTCCTTCCTCCCTTTCCACCTATTTGGAGACAGTGTCTCCCACTGAACATGGGGTTTGATGTTCTAGCTACTCTAGCTGCATGCCCCCAGCATCTCCTCCAGTCCCCACCTCCACCACCCTCCCGTGGTGTGCTTGCCCTCTATGTATGCAGTGCCTTGCCTTGACATGGGTGCTGGGGATCTGAACCCTGCTCCTCATGCCTGTCTTTCAGACTCCCTACCATTTGAGCCATTACCCTAACCCAAATAGTAATTTCAAAACAAAAACAGTAGCTACCACCGTCAGTGAAGATTTGCAATTTTCTCTCATAAAAGTTCTTGGGTCTGTCTTGGACTTTGAGCTGGTCTTTTACCTGTGTATGACTAACTTCTTTAAAAACTGGGTTGAGAAATACTGGATTACTGAGTTACTGCCATCTCTCCGGTACTGTTTGTTAATGCTGTGTGATATCACTTAGAGCCTGTAAGTACCATGAACATCACGTGTGAGATTTTTCTACTGTATACACTTTCACCTGAAAGTCTGAACTTACCATTAGTTATAGTCTAGGTTGCTGAGCTTTCTGGGCTGAATGGGTTCACACGTTGAAAACTTAAACCATCCAAGTCTCAGCAATTTGCCATTTGTTTATTTGAAAATACTGTTCCATGTATAAAAAGTAAAATTAAATATTTTCACAATGATACTTAAAAACAAATTTAACAAATAGCTAAATCTGTAAATATAATACAACCCGAAAGAAAGTTTAGCTGAATATTAATAGTGGTTACATTGGAACCATGAGAAGATGGTGGCTTTTCTTTCTTTTCTCTTTTGGTACTAAGTTCTGTGTTCTTATTATTCTGTTTGTGTGATTAAAATAAAAGCAGCATGTATTTATATGACAGTTTACATAGGACTATTGAGAATGGTTCTCTATTTTTTTTGTTAGGATTTAGATCCTGAGTATGAAGATGTATTTAATACTTCATTGCTGTGGATTTTAAAAAATGGGAAAGATGTTGGAATAAGGTACAGGATTTGATTTACACTTTGATGATTTTGTATTCTCTGAAATGGTTTTTATAATTTTAATCTCTACTTTCATTATTTTTAAATAGGTGTATTGGTTATGGGCCTGAGGAAGAGCTGGCAAATATAACTGACGTGCAGTTTTTACAGTCCACCAGACCCCAGATGCCTTTCTGGTGTCGTTTTCGACGTGCTTTCATTACTGTAACCCATAGGTTATTGTTATTATGCTTAGGTAAGTTGTTAGGATTAGAAAGCTGTTATACTGCTTGCGTCTCACTAAATGTCAGAGCCAAGGGCTTACTCCTACGTCTGTAGATGCCATAAACCACATTGTGTAACTGTGACCAAGTACCTTACAGAAACGACTTACACAAGAAGGGTGGAGAGTGTCAGCCCACATGGAAGGAGGGTAGGGAGTGTCAGCCCACGTGGAAGGAGGGTAGGGAGTGTCAGCCCAGGTGGAAGAAGGGTGGGGAGTGTCAGCCCACGTGGAAGGAGGGTAGGGAGTGTCAGCCCACGTGGAAGGAGGGTGGAGAGTGTCAGCCCACGTGGAAGGAGGGTGGAGAGTGTCAGCCCACGTGGAAGGAGGGTGGAGAGTGTCAGCCCACGTGGAAGGAGGGTGGAGAGTGTCAGCCCACGTGGAAGGAGGGTGGAGAGTGTCAGCCCACGTGGAAGGAGGGTGGAGAGTGTCAGCCCACGTGGAAGGAGGGTGGAGAGTGTCAGCCCACGTGGAAGGAGGGTGGGGAGTGTCAGCCCACGTGGAAGGAGGGTGGAGAGTGTCAGCCCACGTGGAAGGAGGGTGGAGAGTGTCAGCCCACGTGGAAGGAGGGTGGAGAGTGTCAGCCCACGTGGAAGGAGGTTGGGAGTGTCAGCCCACGTGGAAGGAGGGTGGAGAGTGTCAGCCCACGTGGAAGGAGGGTGGAGAGTGTCAGCCCACGTGGAAGGAGGGTGGAGAGTGTCAGCCCACGTGGAAGGAGGGTGGAGAGTGTCAGCCCACGTGGAAGGAGGGTGGGGAGTGTCAGCCCACGTGGAAGGAGGGTGGAGAGTGTCAGCCCACGTGGAAGGAGGGTGGAGAGTGTCAGCCCACGTGGAAGGAGGGTGGAGAGTGTCAGCCCACGTGGAAGGAGGTTGGGAGTGTCAGCCCACGTGGAAGGAGGGTGGAGAGTGTCAGCCCACGTGGAAGGAGGGTGGAGAGTGTCAGCCCACGTGGAAGGAGGGTGGAGAGTGTCAGCCCACGTGGAAGGAGGGTGGAGAGTGTCAGCCCACGTGGAAGGAGGGTAGGGAGTGTCAGCCCACGTGGAAGGAGGGTGGAGAGTGTCAGCCCACGTGGAAGGAGGGTGGAGAGTGTCAGCCCACGTGGAAGGAGGGTGGAGAGTGTCAGCCCACGTGGAAGGAGGGTGGAGAGTGTCAGCCCACGTGGAAGGAGGGTGGAGAGTGTCAGCCCACGTGGAAGGAGGGTAGGGAGTGTCAGCCCACGTGGAAGGAGGGTGGAGAGTGTCAGCCCAGGTCAGATTGTTGGAATAGATAGCATGGTGGCCAGGAAGCAGAGAGGAGAGAAGCGGCTGCAGACAAGTATCCCCAACCACTTATCCCCCATGACTTACTTCTTCCATCTAGAGTCCATCTCCTAAAGTCCCCAAATTAGTACTGTCAACTGGTGACCTGGCCTTTATGAGGAACCATTTTCATGTTTCAAAGATAACAGTAAAGCTGAGGGTTATTTATGGCAATTGTGGGCCTGTGGGCCTGGAAAGTAGTTGTATAAGAAGAGAGATGAAACTTTGTCATGTAAGGTTCTAGAAGGAGCAAGTATAATAGTATGTGTATGGAAACCTACTTTTAGAGAATAGAATTGGAAAATAGGAGTTGAGCTTATTTTAAATAATGTAAGCTCTTAAATTTTTGGCTTAAAATGTCATTTATGAGAATTTTTTATATTTAGGTTCTTTGATATTTTTATAATTGGACAGAAGAAACTATTCCTCTTTTCTGTTTTCTTTGTTAGCCCTTTAAACATAATTCAGTTTACTTTACTAGTCTGTTTAGTAAAGCTCATTTTTCTAGTAGTTTACTGTTGAAAGGAGAAGAGCCTGAACAGTTTTTTTTTTTTAATAGTAGGTATTTAAACACCTTTAATATGATGGAAGAACCTTTTTAGAGATAGGTGAAATTTTGGGAAAGTACTTAATAGTAAGTGTTTCTGTGTAGTTTTATTATATGGGTAATTCAAACCTTTGCACTCCATTATTCCATTAGGGTGGTGAGATGGTCAGTGCTATACTAGCGACAGTGTACCTGTTACTGACCACAGTCTTAATGCCGGCCCTGTGAATGTTTCAGGTGTGGTGATGGTCTGTATTGTTCTACGTTACATGAAATACCGCTGGACTAAGGAGGAAGAGGAGACAAGGCAGATGTACGACATGGTGGTAAAGATTATAGGTACAGAATTTATAAAATCCTAAACTAGTTGTAGAACAGTTATCACATGATAAAGCTACAACATACTTGTTAGAGTCGATTTACTTGTAAAGCTTTTGATTTATTTTCAGATGTTTTACGAAGTCATAATGAAGCTTGCCAGGAAAATAAAGATTTACAGCCTTATATGCCGATTCCACATGTTCGAGATTCCTTAATACAGCCTCAAGACAGGTGTGTAAATCAGTACTCAGTTGAGATAAGTCAGAATGTTGGTACCTGTGGGAGACTTGGATCTTATTGAGAATTGTGACTCCTCTAAACTGCTTGACTGTACGTCCCCCTGTCCTTTCAGCACTTACTCTCCTCCTGATTTGCACAGTGTAATATGATAGCTGGTTTATTCTCATTCCTGCATCTTTTATTCTTGTTTGTCAGTCTTTCTCTTTATCCCTTTATGTTCATTGTACTAAGAAACAGAGCCAGACAAAAGCTAGCTAGGTTTTTAGTAATATTTTAAGTATTTATGTTGTTATTATTGAAGCTTTTAAAAATGAAAGCTAGAATCTAACTTTTTGAAAATTAAAAAAAAATTATCCATATTCTAAAAGATGTGGATTACATCTTCATCCCCAGTGGATACTGAGTCGACAACCAAGAGGACGCCATGCTCACGGCTCACCTCTGCCGTGGAAACTCAGTATCTTAAGGCAAGGCACAGGCATCTAAGTCATCCTTTAGGTAAACTGTCCCAAGTATATTAGCTGGGGGGCGGGGAGACAGACAGATGACAGGCGGACTAGCTAGTTAGCAATAGCTGTTACTTTAGTCATTGACATTTCTAAAAGATGGCAAGCCAAGAGTATAGTAAATTTGTCCTTTTGTTTGTGTGATAGGAAAAAGATGAAGAAAGTCTGGGACAGAGCTGTTGACTTCCTCGCTGCTAATGAATCCAGAGTGCGCACAGAGACACGAAGGATAGGAGGTGCAGATTTTCTAGTCTGGCGGTGGATCCAGCCTTCTGCATCCTGTGATAAGATATTAGTGATACCTTCTAAAGTATGGCAAGGTCAAGGTATGTATTTCTAAGCAAAACCAAAGATTTTCTCCTAATTTTTCAAAATGGACTTTATGTAGTTAACCGAAATACTGTAACCAAAGACATGTGAATGTGTTTACAGCTCCACCATTGGGGTGTAAAGGTTAGAGCACAGCTGCTTTGTCTGTAGTAGGGCAGATGTTCCTTTATCTTTCCCGTTTTGTTCACCGGAGCAGCTTAGTATTATAGCTCTAACTGCATTCTTGTTGCTGAACACATGAAATCATTGTTACATGATTACAATCATTGTTAATATGTGTTCAGTATACAGTGTGTGTGTGTGTGTGTGTGTGTGTGTGTGTGTGTGTGTGTGTGTGCAGAATAACATTCTGTTTTCCAGTTTTTGCTTGCCTTCTTCTTGTTTCTCACTAAGATACCTTTACTGAGTGTCTCCCTTCCAAGGATCTTGTGTAGCTCTCTTTGTTGGTTTTCTTAATAGTGTGTGTAGTTTCAGAGAGAGATGGTAAAATATATAAGGGGTTTTGAAGGTTGTGTGCTTATCCTCTACTATACAGGAGAAGCATGTATGTCAAACGATATATATGGGGATTATAATAGTAAATCCTCTTTCCTACTAAGTATAGTATTCCTAGAAAAGGTAAGTGAAGTGTCTTAGAATTGCATTTTTAAAGTACAATCATATCATTCCCACCTTCCCCCCGCCCCATCAATTTTACTTTAAAAAGCTTTAGTAGACTTTAGTCATGGAGTTGGGTGGGTGGAGAGGATCTGGAAGGACTTGAGAGAGGGAAAACCATAATCAGAATATACCATACGAGAATTTTTTTTTTCAGTTAAAAAAGTGTTTTATTGTTCAAAATGCTAAGAACAAATGATTTCCTTGAAAAGTTGCACACAGGAATACCCTGTGGAACTAGAAACAGTTTTAACTCTTTTCACACCACTCTGCCTGTCTCTGGCACCTGAGCCCTTCAAGCCTTCTCGTGGCTTTGGCAATAGCTCCTTTTCCTGGTTTCTCGTCCACACTGAGCTTTTCTTCCAGTCAAATGTTGTGTCCCATGCCCCTCCTCTTCCTTCTTCCTGCTTACTTCTTATTTTCCCTTTTCTGGGCTTTTCTGTATTGCAGTTTCTCAGAGCTGCTTTCTTGTTCACTTTTTTATTCACCTTTTCTCATGTGGTGGCTTCATTGCATTTCCGTATAATAACTCGCATGTTTGTAGTTTACATTCATGGTGCTAAGTTTCAGACGTCTGAAAACTCACCTTGACGTGAGTTGAGCTCTCGGTCTCGTCCCAGTGTCCTCCTCTGGTACCCAGTCTAGTTAGTGGGTCCACTCGTGTTGGCTCCCCACGTCCCCCCACGTCCCTGGAAGTCCTCCTCAGGCTTCCTGCGTCGGCCATGCTGTGTGCGCTCCTGTCCACTTCACTGCCTCTTGGACAACAGAAAACTTTCTGGCTGTCTTAAAATCACTTTGCCTATTTGATTTTCCACACAATTAATTCAATTTTTTTAATATTTAAAGGTAGATCTTGTCATATGAGTCCTCTTAAAACACATGTGTGATTTAAAATTACTCCTATACATTGTTGGGATACTTGAGATAGTCTGACTTCTCCTTTCCCAGGCTTGTCTTTCTGTTCTATTCCAGCCACACTGGGTTTCATTCACAATCTTGTCACTGGCCAGTACATACCTCACCTCTACCTGAAATGTGCTCTCACTTCTCTCCCCTGCTGCCTCACTTCTGCAGGGAAATCTTAGCTCCCATTGATGAGGATGTTATTTTTACAACTTCCTGGTTTCCTTAGGACTTAATGACAGCTTGAACTCCCTGGAAGACACTATCAGTGTCTGTTTCTTCCACCAAACTATTGGCTCTGGATATTGATGACTATCTTAATCCACCTTAATTAACTGGCTCATTAAAAGTACACAATAAATATTTTTTAATAAACTAAAAGATTGTCTTTTAACAAAATGGAACAATTTCAAGTAACACAATTATCTTTTTTTTGTAGCATTTCATTTAGATAGAAGAAATTCACCACCAAATAGTTTGACACCATGTTTAAAGATTCGAAATATGTTTGACCCAGTTATGTAAGTATTATGAAAAGGCATACATATAATTTTTATTTGGAGTATTTGGGTGTAAAATACATGGTACATCTATAATGCTGTGTCTAAATAAATTTTTTTATTATTTCTAACTATAAATGTTATGCTTTTTTCCTTTTGTCAAGTCTCAAGCAAAGGGACCCACTGCATGCTTTGCTGATTAGAATATCAGCTCCAGTCAGCATTTGATTGCGTTAGGCAGATTTAAAGTGAAACTACTTTTCCTTTTGCCCTCCATGTATGATTCAGTGGGGCAGATGAGAGAACGTACTGGAACAGGTGCTTTGGAAAGAGAGACTTGAAGTGTGTATTAAATAAATGAAGACTTGAAAGTGTTACTGACAATGAGAAAACAGTATTCAACTTCTGCATCTCTAATGCTGGTGCTGGCACTAGTCTGGAAAAGGAAGTGAAACATCTTACAAGTATATAGGTAGACAAATGACTGAACTCCTTTGTTACACTGTGGTGTGAGAGACAGTGAATACAGGTAGGAATAGCACAGTTGATTTTGTTTCTCTTTATTCCAGGGAAATAGGAGATCAATGGCATCTGGCAATTCAAGAAGCAATTTTAGAAAAATGCAGCGACAATGATGGCATTGTTCATATTGCAGTAGACAAAAACTCACGTGAGGTAAATCACGTCTCATATGGAACACAGGGGTTTATATCTGTTGCTGTTAAACTAAGACTTCTTTTCTCTGTCTGTTTTCTTTTTGTTACAGGGTTGTGTATATGTTAAATGTCTGTCTCCAGAATATGCTGGAAAGGCTTTTAAATCCTTGCATGGCTCTTGGTTTGATGGTAAGAAATTTGAATATTACAAAGATTTGGGAAGGAAAATTAGTTGCATCTTAGATTATACCTGATTTTAAATAATTTTTTGAATGATTTTAGATACTTTTGCTTCATTCTCATTCTGTACTACAGTTAATTTTCTACAAATACTAAGCATAATTGTAAAGATCTAAAATATGATTTTTATCTTGCAACAGGGAAGTTGGTTACAGTAAAATACTTACGACTAGACAGATACCACCATCGCTTTCCCCAGGCTCTTACTTGCAACACTCCCTTGAAGCCATCAAATAAACATATGAACTCTATGTCTCACCTGCGCCTTCGGACTGGCCTAGCCAATTCTCAAGGAAGTTCCTGAAAAGACCCCTTCACTCCTAGGACTGTTATTTAAATAGGAAAAGTCCCGTTTGGCTTCCCGTCTTCCTTTTAAAATGCTTTTTGTATGTAATATTTTTATTGCGAAGACAGCTGTTTGAAAGTTGCAGAAATCTTGAGGTTCCAGAGGGATTTAGCAGCGAGGCAGCAATGCTGAGCAGGTGGCATAATTGTTGTCTCCAGTGTTTGGAGCTCAGTTAAGCCAGTGCATTTGAGGCTGTACACAAGGAACACTGACTTTATAGTAAGCGTTTCAGAGGTGGTGGTTATATTTTGCACCAAAAAGTGCACACAAAAGCATGGCGAAGCCGCTTTTTATATTTCCATAATTTCTTGTGGACTAATGTGAATTTTTGTATACAGTCAGCTGCATAGTTCCTTGCAGGCTACTGTGGTAAAACTATTCATTTCCCACTTAACCTTAGGTTTCTCTTGCTTGTAAAAGGTTCATTTGCTGCAGCTGGAAAATGGGGAAATTTATTTGGTTTTAATAGTTACATACATTTGTAAGTGGATGTACGTGTACTCAAATTGGCTTTTGTATATATGTATAAATGCTAATGGTAGTGGAAGTCTTGTTTTGTGAGAATGTCTGCTTTAGCAGTAAAATAAGCTTTCTATTTTATTCATAATCTAATTTGTGTATATATATGTTCATAGCTGTGTGTTTATATACATATGTAACATGTGCAGGAACATATTTATATATGCACACAGATATATACATATGGCTGTACTGTCATAGATGATCAAACGGCCAAATACCTGAAAGTATTAGATACATGTTTAAAATACTTTTTATAGATTTTTATATAAAAAAATGCCTGAGTATGATTTTGTGTGAAAGTTCTGGCACCAGTTGTAATGAGTTCAAATTTATGCAAGCAATAAAGAAGCAATTGGCAGATACTGGAAAAACATTTTGTGAAAAGCTGTGTTTATTATAAATACTGGGGCTCTAACAGTGCTATTGGGATTATGTCATTTTCCCAGTCTGTTTATAGCTCCTGTTCTCTGTTCAGTGTAGAGCAGGCACGTTGTTGCAGCAAAATGTATTACACAAATTATCCTTGGAATGTTGGGCCATAAAAGCCTGCAGTGTAGAAAATGCACAAATGGCCCTTGGTTTGTGCATCAGTGTTTGTTTCAGTAAAGCTACTTTATTATTGTTTTATGATTTCAGGTCAAAATAGTTACTGATCAAGGTTTATTTGTAACCTAAAAATTGGCTAAAAGATTAAAAGATAACCTGGATATATCATTGTTGGTCCAAGTGAATTCGTGAAACAGCTGGAATGACCAATCTTAGTCTCTGTTTCAAATTCGGTTTTCCTTTTGTTGTATATATGTTGGTTTGCAGCATGACCTTGCACAGATAATGCACGTTTTCTGGCTAAGTGACCATGATGCGCACTATTCTGTAACAGAACCTTCGTGCCTTACCTGTGTGCTTTGTGGGCACCATGTTTATGAGGAAGAAATGATTTGCTATCAGAAGAGAATACATTTTAGATTCTCAATCTATGTCTCAGATGCTAATGTGTTAAAATATAAATATATAATATATAAAATAACCAATCTTTCTGTATTTTATGTGCATCATAGTGATTTATTTGAGCTTAGTGACCCATCTTGTAACCTGTTGCAAGAGTGAATGTAAAAATAGTTGTGGCATTTTAGCAGGTCACTGTTGGATGCAGATGCATCTTTTTCTTGCTTCTAAGATATATTTCATGTGAACATTGTACATTTATTATTGTAATATATACTATTATGCAGCTTATTTTACCTGAAACTCTTAAGCTGACCAAGAGTCCTCCCTATAAGACAGATGGGAATGTGTATAATAATTAGGTATTTGAAAAGTTCTGGTTTGATGTAATCTGTTTTTTTTGTTTGTTTGTTTGTTCTGTTTAAAAAAGAAGGAAAACATTCTAATTAAAAATTTATTAGGTTTTTTAAAAATGCGTCTTTGTTTTAAAGAAACTTGTAAAGTGTCTTGTGTCTTTCTTTCTACCAGTGAAAATAGTTATCTTTATATTAAATCTCTGTATCTAAAAATGGATGTGTGTTTATAAAGATGAGGACCATAAAGTTAATTTTTTGGTGCTGGCTTTAGTATTTTGAGGTGGAAGTCTCACTCTGTCGCCTAGACTGGCCTCAGCCTTGGGCAGTGCTCCTGCTGTGGCCTTCCGAGTGCTGAGATAGCACAAAGGTGAGCCCCCATGCCCAGCTGTCTGATTGTGACTACCCGTTGTCAGCATTTTAAACAGTCTGTTATTGTATGTTAACTATGCATGATAATGGGCTTCGTTATGATATTTTTATGCATGTAGATAATGTATATTCACCCCTCCCCCATTATCCTTTCTTGCCCTCTTCCTATTCTTGCCAAATTCGCCTCCTAACTTTTTTCTTTATGCAAATGTCCTCATTTAACCTTCAAGTGTTTGGATTAGGTGGTGACAAGAATGTAAAGAACTGCATCACTAAACTCTTTAGGCAGCTCGTTCTCTCAACAAAGACAACAGTTTTATACATTCTGACTGAAACCCTTAACCCATTATAAACCAATCACAATCAGTTTTTAACTGCTATACCATTAGTTTAGATTTTTCTTCAGTGCTTTAGTCTAGTAGAAAGAAGATTTGACTCATTAGTCACGTGATAGTCTTATAGCTTGCTAATATAGTGACACTGGTTGTCTCTGTTAGGAATACAGAGATAAAAAATACAGGCTAATATATCTGGTCACATCTGGAGGAAGAACATAGTAAGTTAAAAGATAATGTCATGTGTTATAATGTGGAAAGAAAATAGGCAGGCATCTGAGATACAGAGAAACTTGGATACATCTTAGTAGGTCAGATACAGAACAGGGGAGTTATGGGCCAAGGCACTGGGTCTAGCATTTGTTAGAGTCATGATGGTAAAGGTCTTTCTCTTGAGCTCTCAGGAGAGCTTCTGCTCTTGTAATAAGGTCGTAAGAGTCAGTGTGTGGAGCCATGTCATAAAGCTTGTATTCATCATGTTCACTGGTGTGTATATTCCTGAATGTTATCAGAGCCTCCCTCATGTTGGGCTTTTGGGGTTTACCTTATATTGCTTTTATAGTTTGTATAACAAGTTGTTTTTAAGTGAGCAGTATTTAGATGTGCTGTGTGCCAAACATCTTTAATAAGATTTGCTTTCACAGACCATCCCCTGCTTTTCCTATTATGAACTCATTGGCCATCTACATGGCTTCTTTGCCCTTTCCTCCTAGGCCTATCTCAGCAAACCACTTTTTCCAGATCTCTTCTCATAGGATGCTGACCCAGGCAGAGCAACCATCCTCAGGCAGTTGGGAGCTGAGAATAATTGGGAACTGAGACTTGTGTTTTAAAGAAACTTAATATTCTGGGTGCTCGTCTATTGGTCTTGAATCCCTGTTAAGGAAACCCTGCAGACAGCCTGATAGACGCATTGTTGATTCTTAGATTTAAAAAAAACAATAGAACCTGTGTGTTTAGATTTACTTTTTCTTCTTAGTCGTCAGAGAACTGCATACATTTCTGAATTTGGAAAGATGGGAATTTAAGCATAGAGAACACTGTAACAAAGACAAAACTAAAGAACCTCCAACCCCTAACTCATGCCACCACCATCACACGCACGCACACAAGCACGCACGCACACGCACACTACAGCAGTTGTTTGGGAGTCACTAAGTTTGAGGTAATCGTTAGAAATAGACAAGATAGTGAGTGACTCTTACAAACTTAGAATATTGGCTTATTGTAGAATTCAGATGAGCAATTAATGATTCGTTGGGATAAAAGATTTGAAGAATGAGATGAAATGGGAAAGACTGAATGATTAGCTGGACATTAAGGAAGTAACTGAGACATGATTTTTCTAGGGTAGAAAATGTAAATTCCCATTATTTGGATCATATGGAAATACTAGATAGGAATGATGATAAAGTGGGTTCGCTTATTTTTTTATTTTCCTATGTTACACGTTTAGCAATCTTCCTAACCATTTTTTTTCACAAGCTGAAAGGATTCCCAGTCAATACTGGAAAGACAACAGAGACCCATCATACATGTAATAGCCCTGTTTTTAGTAGAGAGAGACTCGGTGATAGTCCCTTTGGTCTCCAGCCAGTAACGTCTTCCGACAGAAAGCCAGAGTATTCATGTCATAGGCCTGTTGAAATATACTGTTAAGTAAATTCAAATTAATTTTTCAATTCTTCGTGTATACCAGCCAAGCTTAAGTACTCAGTAGCCACATGTTAACAGTGGCTAATGTTGGCATTTGGCATCTTGTCCAAAGTACATCTTTCTATGTAATTCAGTACCGCCCAGGCTACTTGTCCTTCCGCATACAGGGCTTCTTCTTGGATTCATTTTTTTTTTTACTAACTTTAATCTTGTCCTTCAACACTTCCTTTTCTCCGGGGACATTGGTTTTGTCTGTGTCCCTGAGTATTCCTATCAGTAAGACCTTTGTCCTTGCTGAAGCACTGTTGCTGTGAGCCTTCATCTTTACATGACCTCCTTGTTCAGGTTTCTAATCTCTCATAAGTTACGGTCTCTTTTCTTGCAGTTGATTATTGTCTGGGAGTGTATTGTTTATATGTAGTACTTATTTCCTTCCCCAGAATATAAATCCCACAAAAAAGTCAAAAAGTCAGAATTTGTATTGGTTACTAGATTTTTAGGGATCAAAATGATGCTTGACCTAAACTGTCTTCAGTGAGTGTATATTGAATCCACCCACAAATGATATAATGTTTATAAACATTATTCTGGTCTAAATGCATTTGTGTTTTGATTTTAGGGAGTTTGGTATAACTTAAGACCTGACTTCTCTGAACTGCTTAGCAGAGTTTCACATTTCTCTAGGAGAGGTTCATGTGAGTGCACATGGTGGGGGATCCGTACATGTTGGGGGTGCACATATGTTGTGTGCTTTTGGAAGGCAGCAGTCAGCTTCCAGTATCATTCCTCAGGAGCTGATCACCTTGGTTTTGTTGTTGGCATGTGTGTGGGTGTGGTGTGCCATGACTCAGGAATGGAGGTCAGAGGACAACTTCCAGTCTCCTACAGTCATGTAGGTTCTCAGGCACGCAGGAAGTGCCTTGCTTTACCTGTTACAGTTCCGCTCTCTTTTGTTTGGAGACAGAGTCTCATTGTAGAGCTCACTGAGTAGGCTAGGAAGGCTGATCTGCCTGCCTGGGCCTCTCCAGCCCTGGGATGAGAAGCCTGCAGCACAAGAGCGGGCTGTTCTGTGGGGTCCTGGGGACTGAACTCACATTCTCATGATAGCGTGGCCAGTGCTTTGCCGACTGAGCCTTTGAATCCCATCCCCCAGCCCTACAAGGTGTGGTGTGTTGTGTCTTCATCTGCACTCACTTTACAATTCATGCTTGCTTTTTCTTGTTTCTCGTTTCTTCTGTCTGGATGTTTGGGAATATGTTGCTGCCTTTCTGAGTACCTGGAGAATTTCAGGGTAACATTTTGCTTTCTGCTTCTAATTTTGCTAATATATTTTATGATTTGGATCTAAAAATTTGAATTATTTTAGGACTCAGAACAGTCCGGTAGAACTATGTGCACTTGAAAGGAAGAATGCTTCCTGCTGTGAGTGTGAGTGGAAATGATGAGGCTAGTTGTGTTCTTTCAGATCCTCTGTGGCTGCACTAATTTTCCAGGGCCTTGTTAATGATTAGTGAGAAGGCTGTTGAAATCTCTGATAGGAAACAAGTTTCTTCTTGCTGCTCTGTTTTCCTTTCAGGTTTTGTAAGCTGTATTATCTAGTATGTCAACCTTTGTATTCTTTTGCTGTGTCGATTCTGTATCATTATGGCTATGGTCTTAACTCCTGGAAATAATCTTTGCTCTGAATTTACTCGGACTCATCCTAGTATCAGACCTTCTTTTGATTTGTGATAGAATTATCTGTTTTCTCTTTTCACCTTTTTATTGTATTTCTTCATACTTACTCGATGTGCTTGGGTACATCTGCCACAAAGAGGGCAGTTAACGTAGATTTCCTTCGGTTCATGACTCCAGAGGTTCAAGTCCAAGACTGAGTGATCTCATAACTGTGAACCTTTGGTAAGAGTGGTACATGGTGGTGGGGCTCACTACAGAACAAGTTATTGGCCTTGTGAGCCAGAAAGCAGAATTACAGAGACTAGAGAAGGCCAGTGTCCCAGCATCACCTGCAAGAGCATGATCCCAGTGAAAGGCTCTCCCAGGAAGCTCTGCCTCCCGGTACTTTTGTCTCATCAATTAATTATGTTAGCAGTGAGTGTGATTTTATTTCTCTCATGGTGTTTCTAATTTGAGTTTGCCGTTTTGGAGTTAGGTTCTAGTTTGTTAGTTGCTTTTATCATGAATCTTTTTGGATGTTAACAATTTTTTATCTATTAAAATGATGTGATATTTGTCTTTTAATCTATTGAAAATAGGAATTTACTTTTTTATATTTTTTAAAAATTTTATTGATTTTTATTAAGCTCTACATTTTTCTCTGCTCCACTCCCTGCCTCCCCCCTCCCTTTCAGCCCTCCCTCAAGGTCCCCATGCTCCCAATTTACTCAGGAGATCTTGTCTATTTCTACCTCCCATGTAGATTAGATCCATTTATATCTCTCATAGGGTCCTCATTGTTGTTTAGGTTCTCTGGAATTGTGATTTGTAGGCTGGTTTTCTTTGCTTTATGTTTAAAAACCACCTATGAATGAGTACATGTGATAATTGTCTTTCTGGGTCTGGGTTACCTCACTCAAAATGATGTAGTCTAGCTCCATCCATTTTCCTGAAAAAATTCAAGCTGTCATTATTTTCTGCTGTGTAGTACTTCATTGTGTAAATGTACCACATTTTTCTTATCCATTCTTCGGTTGAGGGGCATTTAGGTTGCTTCCAGGTTCTGGTTATGACAAACAATGCTGCTGTGAACATAGTTGAGCACATGTCCTTGTAGCATGATTGAGCATCCTTTGGCTTTATACCCAAAAGTGGTATTACTGGGTTTTAAGGAAGGTTGTTTCCTAATCTTCTGAGAAATCGCCACACTGACATCCAAAGGGGCAGTACCAGCTTGCACTCCCACCAGCAATGCAGGAGTGTTCCCTTTAACCCACAACCTCTCCAGCATAAGTTGTCATCAGTGTTTTTGATCTTGGCTATTCTTACAGGTGTAAGATGGAATCTCAGAGTTGTTTTGATTTGCATTTCTCTGATAACTAAGGATGTTGAGCATTTCCTTAAGTGTCTTTCAGCCATTTTAGATTCCTCTGTTGAGAGTTCTCTGTTTAGGTCTGTACTCCATTTTTTTTTATTAAATATTTGTTCTTTTCATGACCCATTTCTTGAGTTCTTTGTATATTTTGGAGATCAGACCTCTGCCTGATGTGGGGTTGATGAAGACCTTTTCCCATTCTGTAGGTTGTTGTTTTGTCTTGTTGACCATGTCCTTTGCTTTACAGAAGCTTTTCAGTTTCAAGAGGTTCCATTTATTAATTGTTTTTCTCAGTGTCTGTGCTGCTGGGGTTCTATTTAGGAAGTGATCTCCTGTGCCAAAGCATTCATTCAAGTGTACTTCCCGCTTTGTCTTCTATGAGGTTCAGTGTGGCTGACATTAAGTTGAGGTCTTTGATCCATTTGGACTTGAATTTTGTGCATGGTGATAGATATGGGTCTATTTTCATTCTTCTACATGTTGATATCTAGTTATGCCAGCACCATTTGTTAAATATGCTTTTTTTTTCATTTGATATTTTTTGCTTCTTTGTCAAAAATCAGGTGTTCGAAGGTGTGTGGATTAATATCCAGGTCTTCGATTCAGTTCCCTTGGTCCTCCTATCTGTTTTTATGCCAATACCAGGCTGTTTTCAGTACCATAGCTCTGTAGTAGAGTTTGAAGTCAGGGACTGTGATGACTCCAGAAGTTCTTTTATTGTACAGGATTGTTTTGGTAATCCTGAGTTTTTTGCTTTTCCATATGAAGTTGAGTGTCTTTTTTTTTTTTTTTGAGGTCTGTGAAGTATTTTGCCTGGATTTTGATGGGCATTGCGTTGAATCTGTAGATTGCTTTTGGTAGGATTGCCATTTTTAATATGTTAATTCTACCTACCCAAGAGCATGGGAGATCTTTCCACTTTCTGGTGTCTTTTTCAATTTTTTGGGTGATGTTTCTCTGATTTCTTTCCCAGCCCATTTATCAACTCAAAAAAATTAATCTTGTATCCTGCTACATTGTTGAAAGTGTTTATGAGTTGTAGAAGTTTCTTGGTAGAATATTTGGGGTCGCTTATGTAAACTATCATATCATCAGCAAATAGTGAGAGTTTGACTTCTTCTTTTCCAAATTGTATCCCCTTGATCTCCTTTTGTTGTCTTATTGCTCTAGCTAGGACCTCAAGAATTATATTGAATAGATATCAGGAGAGTAGACAACCTTGTCTTGTTCCTGATTTCAGTGGAATCTCTGGGAGTTTCTCTCCATTTAGTTTGTGGTTGGCTATTGGCTTGTTGTACATTGTCTTTATTATGTTTAGGTATGTTCCTTGTATCCCTGCTCTCTCCAAGACCTTTATCATGAAGGGATGTTGTATTTTGTCAAAAGCTTTTTCAGTATCTAATGAGATGACCCTGTAGTTTTTATTTTTCAGTTAGTTTATATGGTGGATTATGTTGACAGATTTTTGTATGTTGAACCATCCCGGTATCTCTGGGATGAAGCCAGCTTGATCATGGTGGATATTTCTGATGTGTTCTTGGATTCGATTTGCCAGTATTTTATTTAGTATTTTTGCATCTATGTTCATGAGTGAGATTGGTCTGTAATTCTCTTTCTTAGTAATGTCCTTCTGTGGTTTGGGTTTCAGGGTAATTGTAGCCTCATAAAAAGAGTTTGGTAATGTTCCTTCTGTTTCTATTGAGTGGAACAATTTGAGGAGTATTGGTATTTGTTCTTCTTTGAAAATCTTGTAGAATTCTGAGCTGAAACTATTTAGTCCTGGGCTTTTTGATTAGGAAACTTTTGATGACGGTTTCTATTTCTTCAGCAGTTATAGGTCTTTTTAATTTGCTTATCTGGTCTTGATTTAATTTTAGTAAGTGATATTTATTCAGAAAATTTTCCATTTCCTTAAAGTTTTCCAATTTTGTGGAGTACAGGTTTTTGAAATATGACCTGATGATTCTCTGTATTTCCTCCATGCCTGTTGTTATGCCCCCTTTTTCATTTCTGACTTTGTTAATTTGGATATTCTCTCCACTTTTTGGTTAGTTTGGATAAAGGTTTGTCTATTTTGTTGATTTTCTCAAAGAACCAACTGTGTCTCATCAAGTCTTTGTATTGTTTCCTTTGTTTCTATTTTGTTGATTTCAGCTCTCGATTTGATTATTTCCTGCCTTCTAGGTCTCTTGGATGAGTTTGCTTCTTTTTGTTCTAAAATTTTCAAATGTTCTGTTAATTTACTAGTGTGACTGAGGTTTCTGTCCTGCCCAGTTCCCGCAGTTGTTAAGTACCAAAGAAATCACACAGAGGTCTGCATTAGCTTTAAACGAATTGGCCTAGTAGCTCAGACTTTTATTAACTCTTATAACTTATATTAGCCCATTATAGTCTATGTTAGCCACTTGGCTCCGCACCTTTCTTGGCAAGGCAGTCACGTCTTGCTTGCTCTGTGTCTGAATCACGACTGCAGACTGCAGAATCCTCTTCCCAGAATTTTCCTGTTCACATTGCCCTGCCTCAACTTCCTGCCTGGCTACTGGCCAATCAGCATTTTATTAAACAAGTACAAGAATCAAATGTTTACAGGGTAAAACCATTGTCCCACAGCACACTAGTGTGGGATTTTTCCAGCTTTATGTAGGCATTTAGTGCTATGAACTTCCCTCTCATCACTGCTTTCATTGTGTCCCATAAATGTGGGTATGTTGTGTGGTCATTTTCATTGAATTTTAGGAAGTCTTTAATTCCCTCTTTATTTCTTCCTTGACCCATTGAAGATTCAGGTGAGCATTGTTTAATTCCCATGTGTTTGTGGGCCTTCTGGAATTAGTATTGCTGTTGACTTCTAGTTTTAAGCCATGGTGATCTGATAATATACATGGGGTTATTCCAAATTTTTTGTATTTGTTGAGGTTTGTTTTGTTACTGAGTATGTGGTTTGTTTTTGAGAAGGTTCCAAGAGGTGCTGAGAAGAAGGTATATTCTTTTCTGTTTGGATGGAATATTCTATAAATGTCTGTTAAGTCTATTTGAGTCATAACATCTGTTAATACTCTTATTTCTCTGTTCATTTTTTTGTCTGACTGACTTGCCCAGTGGTGAGAGGGGAATGTTGAAGTCTCCCACTATTAGTGTGTGGGGTTTAATGTATGATTTGCTTTAGAAGTGTTTCTTTTACATATGAGGGTGCGCTTGTATTTGGGGCATAGATGTTCAGTATTGAGATTTCCTCTTGATGGATTTTTCCTGTGACTAATACGAAATGTCCTTCTTTGTCTCCTTTGATTGATTTTAGTTGGAAGTATATTTTGTTAGATATTAGGATAGTTACACCAGCTTGTTTCTTAGGTCCATTTGATTGGAAATATTTTTTCCCAATCGTGAGGCGATCGATGTCTGTTTTTGAGGTTGAGGTATGTTTCTTGTATGCAGAAGAAGGGTGGGTTCTGTTTTTGTATCCAATCTGTTAGCCTATGTCTTTTTATAGGTGAATTGAGTCCATTTATATTAAGTGATATTAATGACCAGTGATTGTTCTTTCCTGTTAATTTAGTTTTTCTTGGTGGTGATGTTAATTTGTGTATTTCCCCCTTCTTTGGGATTTGCTGATGTCAGATCATCAATTGTGTAAGTTCAACTCAAAAGCACAGAAAATATATTTAACAAAATCATAGAAGAAAACTTTCCCAACCTAAAGAAAGATATGCCTATGAAGATACAAGAAGCATATAAAGGCAGACCTATCAGAATTACACCTGACTTCTCACTGGAGACAATGAAAGCCAGAAGGTCGTGGTTTCATCTAGTAAGTGAATGATTTAGTCAAGCTCTGTTATGGCGCTGTGTCCCTGGAAACAGGTTGTTAACTCTTCCATGTCCCCTGGGTTAAAGATCATCCTCAGTCATTAAGAAATGGTCGTCTAGGTGTCGGTGCCCACTTGTTGAGTGGAGGCTTTCTAGCTTAGTGGTTTGATAGACAGATATGCATCCTGGGAGTAAATTCAACAAGAAACGCGGAAGAGCTACGTGAGAAAAGATTTTCCTTGCTAGAGCCACCGTAACAAATGAGCTAACTCTTCCTTTACATGGGTTAGTGCAATTCTGATAAAGATCCCATGGCGTGCACTAATCTGTAGTGATTTTAGTTAAAATTCTACAGTATCAACTGGAAGAATGAAGTAGGCAGGTAGCATTTTTAATTAAATTATGATTAATAAAATTAGGCTGGCTCTACTAGATAACAGAGCTAATTAAATATGTTAAATTATTAACAAAAACATCCAGCAGATAAAGGGAGAGAATCCATACCTTTATTAGAGGGGTCCTCGTTTTGGCTTCACTGACACCTAGAGTCACTTAAACCTGCCTTAATCAGGGAGCAGATTTTTATAGTAGCTTCATGAGCGCCTACCTTGAAATACTTCACTCAAATTACTAAAGTTGTTTATATGTGGCAAGTTAGAGTATATTAACTTCCAGAATTTCTTCCTATTTTTTTTCTGACACAGGTATTTGGAAGCATATGATGGTAACCTCCAAGTGCTTGATTTCTTCTCCAAAGTCAGAATCACTTGTGGAGAATTACCACAGACTGTTTTTGTACAAGGCTGTCTGTCTCTAGCATGTCTCCATGCCGTACAGTGTCAGTCTTTGCCTAGGTCTGTTCTTCACTGACTGGACTCGCCCTGACATAGTCTCTGGCCACGCCTGAGGTCTGAGCGGTTTTCTGACATTTTCCTTGACTTCCTGAGATGTTCCACAGTTTGAGAGCCTTGGAAGCCCACCTTATAGGGTATTTTTCATTGCATGTATGTTGCTGGATGACAGTTTTAAGGCATTGGAAAACACATCTGAACAGTGGGGAAACGGATGGTAGGTGCTGGGAAGCACTGGGAAGCCAGTGAGATGGTGACATCCTGAAAAGTGGTTTCATTAAGAGTATTTAGTGTATAATGACCAAGTAACTCAGCAGAGACCAGTTTTAAGAACGGGTGAAGACAGTTCCAGGCATGAACATACTGCGTGCACATGAAATTTTGCACATAAACATGGAACTCAGCAGACTGCAACCCGAAGCTAATCTTGAGGTCTTTTCTGCCCAGCGTTCTCTGAGTATGGCACTCCTTCTTGACAGCGTCTGGCCTCTGAATGACTATGATGGAGAATTACACTTCCAAGTCAGCACTTGTCAGGAACAAAAGAAATTGTTGCCTGTGCTAAGGGATATTTTTGTTTGTTTGTTTGTTTTTAGAGACAGGGTTTCTCTGTAGCCTTTGGAGCCTGTCCTGGAACTAGCTCTTGTAGACCAGGCTGGCCTCGAACTCACAGAGATCCGCCTGCCTCTGCCTCCCGAGTGCTGGGATTAGAGGCGTGCGCCACCACCGCCTGGTGCTAAGGGCCATTTCTAAACGGCCCAGTGTCACAGTGAATGAGAGCTAGCTCTTTCTCTAGGAGGGGACAGAAAGAAAGCAGAGGTCCTTGTCCAGCTTACGAAGGTTCCCACACAGCGTTCTCCAGAAGCCTCCGGCAAAGGGAGTTTGCCCGAATGTGCTCACAGTTGGAAGAAAGCGTCAGCACCCCAGCAGAAATAGCCCTTAGCATAGGCAACAACAATTTATTTTGTTCCTCACAAGTGCTGACTTTGAAGTGTAATTCTTCTTCAAAAGAAGCTGTCAAGAATGAGTGACATACTCGGGTAACACTGGGCAGAAAAGATCTCAAAATTAGCTTCGGGTTGCAGTCTGCTGAGTTCCATGTTTATTTGCAAAACTGTGTGCAAAGCGCGTTATGTTCATGCCTGGAACTGTCTTCACCAGTTGTTGAAATTGCTCTCCTCCGCTCGTTTCTTTTGAATCACTGCCAGTCTTCAGTAATGGCGCTGAGACATTTCAAGCTTAATCATCTCAGCACACTGGGAAAGGGCCATGTTTGTTTTGGCATGAGTTGGCAGTGTTAGCAGGTATATGAAAAGTCTTCCAACACTCCCAGGTCCCTGTTTGGAAAGATGGGAGACAATGGAGGGCGTGGTCTCCCGAGTTAGAAGAGTGTTTCCGATCGACTGTGACCCTTACTGGCCTGTGACTTCAGGCAAGTCAAGCAGTGTGGCAGTTTGTACTGTTGACAAGGCAAGAAAACAGCCTTTAAAATTGCCCACCGTGAGCCGGGCGGTGGTGGCGCACGCCTTTAATCCCAGCACTTGGGAGGCAGAGGCAGGCGGATCTCTGTGAGTTCGAGACCAGCCTGGTCTACAAGAGCTAGTTCCAGGACAGGCTCCAAAACCACAGAGAAACCCTGTCTCGAAAAACCAAAAAAAAAAAAAAAAAAAAAAAAATTAAAATAAAATAAAATTGCCCACCGTGGAGTACTGCTTTTACTATTCCTAAGCTGAGGCTACTTGGTAATAACTTTTAATTTATTTTTCTATTGTGGTCCTTCTTATTATTCACACATGAGAGAAACTTGAAAATGCATCAGCTCCTCAGTGCTTCATTTTAAAATGAAATCTCAGTTGCAGCAAAGAGGAAGGGGTCAGTTCCTGACTAGGAAGTTGTGGGATAGAAGGGGAACATTTGCAAGGTAGTCTCACTGAATAGACACAGGTGTCATAAGTAGACCACATGGGTCAGCGAATGAGTCCAGCGCACAAGTCCGGTTTCCGGTTAATCCGGGAGCAGGCGGTTGGTTTGCATCACTACACTAATTCATCAAATCATGTAGTATAAATCAATCATGCATCCCAGCCGAGGCGGGTTAACTCCAGGAGCACGGGGTCAGTTTGTTATTCTTTCGGTCCCTGCCCTAGCCACGCCCACTCCTTTTAACTCCTGACCTCTGCCCCGCCTTCGCTCTCTTCCCGCTTTTCCTCACACACGGGGCTTTGCCTCTCTCCTCCTCTCTCTCTCTCTCTCTCTCTCTCTCTCTCTCTCTCTCTCTCTCTCTCTCTCTCCCTCCCTCCCTCCCTCCCTCCCTCCCTCCCTCTCTCCCTCTCTCTCTCCCTCTCTCTTTCTCTCTCTCTCTCCTTCTCTCTCTCTCTCTCTCTCTCTCTCTCTCTCTCTCTCTCTCTCTCTTTCCCTTTATTTCTTTCTCTCCTTGTTAATAAATTCTTATATGGCTATTTCCTGTGTTTATATGTCTGACCCGCCGCCACCCCCCTATTCCCAATTGGAAATTAGACATTGAAAATCAATCCTGATGGCTGGATATAATGGTGAAGGCCTGTAATGCCAGCAATTACTGCTGTTAATCTAAGCCAAAGTTTTGAAAAATTCTGTGCAGACTATTTGTCTATCATCTGGGGTGTTTGTTGGGAACTGAGTCTCTGTACTTGAGAAGGAGCTCAGAATATTAACTCCCCCAGAAGATTTTGTGTTTTTAGTTTGGGACTCCCTTCAGACAGCATCAGGATATGACTGAGGGACACCTTCCTAGAGTTACCAAATCATCACCAATTTCTTTCTTCCATGAATGTGATTACAGAGGGAAAGGAATAAAATTGAAATGGATATGCTACTTCCCACAATAGATGACCAGGAAATAAAATGGTACCCTGTTGAGCCAAAGGAATTGTAAAGGCAAAGTTGGAAATTACTCAGTGGTTTTCATTCTACTGATGGTACCCGTACTTGATATATATACTTCCCGATGGTTTTCATTCTACCGATGGTACCTGCACTTGATATATATACTCTCCGATGTATTTTATGCAAACATGAAATCAGCTGAGCACATTTCACTCATGGGAAAGACATTTTTCTTCTTTTCATTTTTAGTATTTTGTCTCAAGTTGGAACATTACCGAGGCCTCTCTGGGTAATGTTCTTTCTCCTGAACATTTTGGGCTGTTTTAGATCTTTGGTCCTGATGCATTTACATATTTTCATCACTTGAACCAATAATTGTTCTCACCACTGGGAGCAGAGTATGTTTCAAGAATTATTTTTATCGTGCCCCCCCCATCTATATGAAGGTGGGTAGCCAGTTTATCTGCTGTGTTTTCTCTGTGAGAACTGAACCTTCATGCATTCTACGTAATCACTCTAACCCCATTAAAGGGCGGGTGGCATTTTTAACACAGTGGTTGCACTTGGAGGCCTCACAAAGCAGGAAAGCTTTGGGTTGGTTTCCCAGCTTCCATTGCTAATGAAGCCCTTCAGGGTCCAAGTCCTGCCAAGCTTTGCATATTTCAGAATGGAATTATAAGGTCGGAGAGACAGAAATTAAAGTTCTTATTCTGTAGTTTAGGTTTTCCTTTGTCCCACCTCAGTTTCCAAGGGCTGTAGCTTTGAAATGGAGAGGCTGCCTTCTGAGGCCTCCTGCTTTTGACCTGCCTGCCTGACCTGCACGTCACATAGCCACAGCTAACGGATTCCCCTAGGTTTCACTGGCTCCTGCTCCCCCACTGAAAGGGCCTCGTGGCCTGGACCTTTCATTTTCTTGCATACACCACACACTATCCAACACAAAGCCAGAGATCCATTTGCCTCTGCTTCCCAAGTGCTGGGAAGTGTGCCACCACTGCCCAGCTCACATCCACATTCTGATAGACTGTAAAGTACAGTATCAAAATGGTAGAATAAAGCTGTAGTTCCAGAACTGAGAAGTTGAGGCAAGGCTGCGGATATGATTCTAGATGAGTCTGGAATAAGACCCATCTAAAAAAGAAAGAAAGCAAAAGAAAAATAAATACAACCATAACATTACTGAATCACATACTTTGTGGTTTTTTTGTTTTTGTTTTTTTGTTTTTGTTTTTTCGAGACAGGGTTTCTCTGTGGTTTTGGAGCCTGTCCTGGAACTAGCTCTTGTAGACCAGGCTGGTCTCGAACTCACAGAGATCCGCCTGCCTCTGCCTCCCGAGTGCTGGGATTAAAGGCGTGCGCTGAATCACATACTTTGACTGGAAGACAAGATGGACCTTGAAAGAAAAATGAATATACCTGATAGAAATACGGACATGGGTGTAGGAGTTCATTTACTGATTATCTCATAATAATAAAAGTGGAGTACCCAAAGTTGGTTTCAGATAAATCACGAATGTTAGAATATGCTCTATATAATAATATCTGAGACATATTCATGGCAAAAATGATATTCTCTAAGATTCAAATGATTTTGCATATTCTGCTTTATGTCTGCTGACTATATTTCTATGGATCTGTGTTGTTCAACTCTAGTCTCGCGTTTTAGGCTTCTGATTTCTGCAACACCTTCCTGGGCAGCCTTCCCAACCCTACCCATTGCCTGCAGCACACTGCAGAACATTCCAGCTTCGTAGAAGCTGTTTGCTTTACATTCTTCTTCCACAAAAAGAATTTATAATCTCTCTCTCTCTCTCTCTCTCTCTCTCTCTCTCTCTCTCTCTCTCTCTCTCTCTCTCTCTCTCTCTCCTTTATAATGTTTTTTCCCTCTCTGTGTGTTTGTATTTGTAATTTAGTTTGTATCAGGCTCTTTAGGGAAGCATCAAGACGTGTAAAGAGTGTTGGCTTATTCAAAGAAAGGGCACATTTAGAAAAATACAATCAGCCTCAACCATGACTTCCTTCAGGTGTCCGTAGTTCTGAAGTCCTGTTATTAAACTTCATTCCCAGCATCTTACAGAAATGACAAGTATCAATTACTTTAAGGTATAAACTAAATCTCAGAGAAGGAAAACGAATTGCAAAGTCCCACACAACCGTCACATGGCATGCTGTCACTGCTGCTTACAAGCTGATTGCTCTAGTTTTATGACAGCCAGCTGTAAGAGATAACAAACATTCATGTAATCGACCTTTCTGGGGGAGATATGAATGAATGTCTGTCTATTCGTCCCAGACAAAGCTCTGACAGAGCAGAGAAGTGTTTCTTCTGGAGCTGAGTTTGGTGAACAAATGAGTTGTTGAGATTACTAACAGGAAGAGGTGTGACTCAAAGGCAGCCGCACCGCAGAGAAGCAGACCCTAGGATGAATGGGAGAAGGCTTGGGATGGTTACAATCTGTGGTGCTCCTGCCCAGCATGCAGGCGGCTGTGCTGAAGTCACCTCCTCTTCCCCATCAGTGTTTAATGTTGACTGCAAGCACTTAGTGTTCTTGTAGAGGACCAGAGTCCAGTTCCCAGGTCAGGATGCTAAGTCCTGGGCAACTCCAGCCTCAGGGCAGCTGATGCTTGGTTGCTTGTTTTTGGCCACCACAGGCACCTATACTCATGTACACACACACACACTTAAAAGAAATCTTTAAAAAAATAACTTGAGTACTGGACATGGTAGCACATACCAGTAATCCCAGTACTTGGGAATCAGAGGCAGGAGGATCAGGAGTTTAAAGCCATCCTCAGCTGAGGCCAGCTTAGGCTCTGTGAGACTCTGTCTCCAAAGGCAAACAATCCAAAGCCTCTAAGTGTCTGTTAGCTTCTGAGTCATACAAGATTCCTTCCAGGATGGAATATTTCCGTTTGCAGGAAATAGCAGGGCAACATTCCACGCATTTCTGCGGCTCTTACATTCTCCCTGTCCTATCGGCTATGATGATCCCTGAATATTGGTGGGGGAATACAGATCTCTAATCATTTATAGCTGATCACTAAGATGCCATCCCACAGCAAGTCCCTTATCCACAATGCGACTACTTTGGCTCCAACAGTAACCTCTGCCTACTGAAAACAAGAAGTTTCCCTCTATAGGAAACAGAAAGCAGCAGTGAACATAACACAAAATGGGCATAAACAGAAAAGGCAATTTGATAAGCATACTGTATGTGTTTAACATAACATTGGCAATCGCTTTCCCCATGGGAGCCTATTATCTCCCCAGCTTCAAGGAGTTGCCCTGGCTTACAGTACTGGCCATGAGCCCCCTCTCCTAGAGTGTGTCTTGCATTCAATAAGAAAACAGTTAGTTGTACTGTTAACAGCGGTGCCACTATTGCACCAGCAGGTGCATCTTGTCTGGTATGTTGGCAGTTGGGTTTGTTTGAATGCGATATCCCCATGCTTCTGTTTCCGGCATTTGAATACTCTGTTCCCAACTGGAAAGTAGACAACCAGCATCAAAGGACTCATGCTATTTCAAGTTAGTTCTCTCTGTTTCCTTACCTCCAGTTTGTTAGGGGAGCTCCCAGCTGCTGTACCCACCACTTACTGTCTGCTACCTCTGCTCAGCCATCATGGACTCAAACCTTCTGGAACTGTAAATCCAAAGTAAACCCTTTGTTCTATAAATTGCTTGGGTCACGGTGTCACAGCCACAGTAAGGGGACATACCTTAATAGAGAAGTGTAGCATGTAGCATGTAGCAGGGCCATCAGTGGCAATTCTTCCCCATCAGTAGGAGGGACGAGCGTCCATCTCACCCTGGTCGGGTATCTTTAAATCCTGCCGCTGAAGCATGTGGTATCTTCAGCAACAGGGACATACCACCACTTCCGATGTGTGGGAATAACTTTTATTATGTGACAGACCGCAAGGTCTTCCCTGGCCAACACCTTAGGAAGGTGACCTGCCCCTGGTATTAAGGTTTTTCATGCAGCAATTAAATAATGAAACTTTGTTTTTAAACGGAGGGTTGACACAGTCTCTGAAGGCCCACTGCCATTCAGACAAGTGTCAGTTGGTCTTGGAGTTCGGGAGCTGAAAAGATTTAAGGAAAAAATAGCTATTATCATTTGTTTGCCAAAAGAGCAATGTTAGGAAAAGTGGCATGGGCCTCCTATTGTCTACAGTCATTCTTCACGAGCCATCCCGTTTCCTCGTCTTGGGGCTGTCACTCATCTCCCCATCCCTAATGGACTTGGTGGGGCCAGCTTGCACTGCTTGGCTTGGCTAGGCTGAATGGTCACGCTTTTGCTTGCCACTTCAGTTGACTTTCGGGTTCTGTAGACTAAACGTTGGAGTCTCGGCCGTCATTTCTCCATCAGCCGCATGCGGCTGCTGAAAGGGCCGAGGGCTGGGTGAACGGTCTCCACACACCCCAGTGCATTCTTCTACAGGGAGAAGTGTACACAGTGCTCTTGGGGAATAACTACCCATTCTAAGGACAAGTTTAGTCTTTTTTTTACCTCTGCTGCTCTTACACCTCTGGTGAACTGTTGCTCAGACCCTAAAGCTGTCCGGAACCTCACTAACACAGTACTGTCTTCCTATCACCCCTGTTACCTGCCAGGAACCAGCTTGTCACAGACCTTTCCCACGTGTGACTTTGAGATGGCCCATCATCTGTAACCTCTCTCTCAGCATTTGCACGGCTTGATTTCCTACTTCTTTAAGGTCTTTAGCATTCCTCCCCAAACACTTTGAGCAACCTTCCCTGCCTTGTTTTTCTTACTTAACATACTAACCATTTTGGAAATGTATCTTGTTTCTGGTATATTTTTGTACATTAGCAAGTATTCAGCAAACATCTAAATGAATGAATGTAGGAGTAAATTTCCTTTGTTGGGGGTATTTTTTTTTTGATTGCACCATATGGTTTGATGACAAGCAGTTTTCACAAAATAGCTTGAATATTCAAATATGAGTTTAGGCTTCTGATTACTTTGAAGAAGTTGAAATGTTTCAAAGATATCAGTAATTTTGAATATATTGTAAAGTGTAAAAATTTAAATATGTGCAGGAAAATTGCTAAACATGAACAGATTTCCTTAAAAGGTGGTTTCTAATTACAAATGTTGTAGCGCTTGCACTACAACAGGACGGTACGCGAGCCGGGAACTAAGCTGCGATCTTAAAAACACACGCACACAGATAGACAGATGGGGACACAGGGACACGGGGACACGGGTCATCTTTGATATAAGAATGCCCACTTTATTGTGCTCAGGGGCAGCTTATATAGGGCTCTGGCCAGGCCCCAGCTGTCGGGATCTTTCAGCTGCAGACCCACCAGCCTGCCATCCAGGTCTCCTGCTCAGAGCAGAGGAAAACAAGTTGTTTGCAGAAAATTCAGGGTCTGGTGGTCTGCAGTCCCCAAGAAAATTTAAGACCATGGGCTATGAAAAAAAAAGCTATAAGTTACTTAAGACAGGAAATCCAATCAGGTAAATGTGTTTTATAGGTAGTGTGTTTTATAAAGATTGCAGGTTGGTAAGGAGGGATAAAAGTTAATAATATTAATGTTGTATTGACATTTTGTGATGTTTTGGGTGAAAATGGCCCCCATAGGCTCATAGGGAGTGACATTATTAGAAAGCATTAGGACTTGTGGCCTTGCTGGAATAGGTGTGGCTTTTTTGATGGAAGTGTGTCACTGAGTGTTGGCTTTGAGGTTTCAGATGCTCAACTCAGGCCCAATGGGTCACTCTCTCTTTTTGCTGCCTGCCCTTGGCTCCTTCTACAGCACCATGTCTACCTGCACAGCTTCCAGCTATGATGATAACGGACTAAACCTCTGAACCTGTAAGCAAGCTAAGAATTGCCGTGGTCATGGTGCTTCTTCACAACAATAGGACAGTGACTAAGATAACTGATTGCTAAGCATCATGTGTGGTACACAACCTTGTGCTCCATTTCATAGATAAACTGTCAAGGCTTGGACATGGTGGTGTTTGTCCTCTGTCCTCTGTGGCAGGAGTGGTAGAAGCCATATTTGAATCTCAATCAGATGATGCCGAAGTTCAGGCCACTGACTCTGAGAGCAGCGTATGTGACATGGACAAAGGCTCAGACTGACGCCACTTTGACAGACAGCAGACACCAGGGTTGGTTTGCACTTAAGGAGAAATCGTGAGGAAAAAGCATATACTCTTAAACATTCAATATTCCACAAGAGCGAGGTGGTTCCAGCGCAAGAAGTGCGCAGGCCCAGCTGGGGCGGGGGGAGGGGGGTAGCATGGAGTCTCCCATTGCTACTTGTGGGCAGCACTCAGAAGGCTGACCCACAGGCTCTCGGTCTGGACTGGAAGCTAGCTGCTCTCAAATGTCACCTTCCGTTGTAGAATCTGCCAGCACCAAGCAGCTTTGCTGACTGATGGAGAATTACTTATTTCTTCATAATATTGGAACGCTTGCTAAATATTTACTACTTACTGTTGCACATCCAAAAAGGCAGAGCTGGGAGAATCAGACAGTATTTCAATCACTTTGAATCTCTCAGAAATTAAAATGCACACACACACACACACACACACATACACACACACAAAATAAAACAAAACAAAAAAAAACGACAGGGCTTCAACTGTATAAAATTTAAAATGTCCTGCAAAACACAGGCAAGCCATTTAATCTAGAAAAGAAGGAAAATGCTCATGCCCGTCCAGTTGTCTCTCTCCAGTTAGGAATCCCCTGGATTCTGTGGCAGTTTGTTCCTCTCCAGAGCATATGGTGGCCAGGGACCAGAAGCCATGGCCTTGGCGTTCATTTTGGAGATTTGAAACAGCAATGTAAAGGTGTACCATAGTGTTCAGTACTGGACTCTGTGTCCACGGTATTGAGCACAGTTCGCAGGCCTGTTCCCACTCCTGTGCGATATTATTTTAAGGGCAAAGATGTCTCATGGTAGTTTATGCCGCAGAACATTCAAAGGTGTGGTACTCTGGTTTATGCTGCATTTGTTTAATTATGTAAAGATGTGTTGCTTTTGTTCACCTCGTCTTCCTAAGGCACCTGGTTGGTCTACTGAATGGGCAATAGGTAGGCAGAAAGAGGGTAGGCAGGACTAGCAGGCAGAGAAAATAAAGAAGAGGAAAAATCCAGGCTCTAGAAGGATGAGAGTAGGAAAAGGAGAGAGGAGAGAATAGGGGAGACATCAGGGGCCAGAGCCAGGCAGCTGTCAGCCAGCCAGACACAGAGATAACAAAAGGGAATAAACCCAAGGCAAAAGGTAGATAAAGAGAAACAGGTTAATTTAAGTTGAAAGAGCTAGCCAGAAAACGTACCTAAGCTAGGCCGAGCATTCAAAACTAAGTCTTTGTGTCATGATTTGGGAGTTGGTTGGGAGCCCTAAAGAAAGACCCCCTACTGTGCCCTGAGGGAGGAGGAGGAGCATTTCCATCAGTACAAACCCTGTTCTCACCAGGAGTGAGAGCCAGTGTGTTCTCTGCCCTGAGACAGAGCCGCAGAATCCAAGAAGCTTGGGAAATCGGCCCTGGGGTGGTACATGTGGTGCAACCTCCCCCAAAGGATTGTCTTCCTCTCCTGCCAATCACTAACTGGTTTAAAATATTTGGTAAAGGGTTGTTGCATTTAAGTGCTGATTTGGGTTTCTTGCTGTGGCTGGGGGCTTCTGGACAGTAGCAAGTCCTACTGTGTCCATTTTTTACTTGCAGGATGAGTTGGGCATGTGGGGAGGGGGTGGGCATCTCAAAGCTTTGCGACATGGCTGGGAGATTGTATTAGGGAGGTTGAGAATGGCGGATCAGTGGATTAGTGAGGACGTAGCTTGGGCTCTTGTCAGGCTCACACTCCATTTGAAAATGAAAAGGGGTTGTCTCTAGCACAACCCCATAAAAAGACCATACTGCAACTCTGGCTCTGGCGGGTCTTGTGTTTTGCTTGTTTGTTTGCGCGGGTGGTTGGTTGTTTTGTTTACTTGTTTGTTTGGTTTTGACTTTTTCATCATTTTTGTTGTCTTTCTTTTTAAAATTTTTTGTTTGTTTGGCAAAGGGTTCTTTCTGTCTTGCCCAGGCTGTCCTTGAACTTGTAGCCCTGCCTCTGCTCCAGTTTCCAAAATGCTAGGGTTACAAGCTGCTCCACCATGCTCAGCCACCTACCATTTGTTTCTTCAGCACAGCTCCTGACACGTGGCGAGGGCTGGGAAGGTAGGTGAAGAGACAAGGAGCCGCAATTGTACAAATTATTCTTGAGTTCTGAACACGTGAGGCATTAGAGCTGAGCATGCGATAGCCAGCCACGGCTGAGTCTACTGCCCAAGAGTTGATTGTGAGTGTCTATCTTCTCTACACTTTGACCTCAGACACATAGGTTAGTAGAGCAGTTACGGCATGTGAGTGGTGAGCTAATGCAACTGGCCCGGTCCCGTCTCCTCCCTCCCCCCACCCCCGCACGCCCAGTGTGATGTAAATGTCTGCCACTGGGGCAGGGGAGAGATGGCATGGGAAACAGGGGAAGTCATTACTCTTTTCTTAAAATCAAACAATGCTTAAAAAATAAGGCAAGAGTATTGTTACTTACCACTTTGGGGTATATACCCAAAGGATGCTCAATCGTGCCACAAGGACATGTGCTCAACTATGTTCATAGCAGCTTTGTTTGTCATAGCCAGATAAGGAAAATGTGGTACATTTACACAATGGAGTATTACACAGCAGAAAAAAATAACGACATCTTGAATTTTGCAGGAAAATGGATGGAGCTAGAAAACATTATTTTGAGTGAGGTAACCCAGACACAGAAAGACAATTATCACATGCACTCACTCATAGGTGGTTTTTAAACATAAAGCAGAGAAAACCAGCCTACAAATGAAATTTCAGAGAACTTAGACAACAATGAGGACACTAAGAGAGATTTACATAGATCTAATCTACATGGGAAGTAGAAAAAGAAAAGATCTCCTGAGTAAATTGGGAGCATGGGGACCTTGGGGGAGGGTTGAAGGAAGAGGGGAGAGGCAGGGAGTGGAGCAGAGAAAAATGTAGACCTCAATAAAAATCAATAAAAAAGATTATATTCTAGGGTGAAAGGGCCTGTGGTGGTTTGAAAGAAAAACAGCTCCCAAAAGGAGTGGCACTTTTAGGAGGTGTGGTCTTGTTGGAGGAAGTACTTCACCGTGGAGGTGGGCTTTGATAGCTTATCTATGTTCAAGCCACGCCCATCTAGACAGACCACGTCCTGTTGCCTATAAGCGGACTTGTAGGACTCTCTCCTTCTCTGCACCACGTCGTACCATGAAGATAATGGACTGGACCTCTTAAAATGTAAGCCACCCCAACGAAATGTTTCTCCTTTATGAGAGTTGCCGTGGCCACGGTGTCTCTTGGCGGCAATGGAAACCCTAATTCAGGGCATTTAGAGACATTGTGTAGATATGTGGTTACATCCTGGACCTCACCACACAGCGGTCGGTCGTAGGTAGCACCGCTCTTCTTCCCTGAGCCGTCAAAAGTATGGACCACATCCGTGAGGCCTAGAGCGCCAGTTATGTCCGTGGTCGAATTTCTATGTGAGTCTTTACCTCCGGACCTGAGACAGCCTGAGTGTCTGCTGGATACTTAAAAACACAAGAACCCAAGGGAAACACTCTTTGAAGCTACCGCTTTTATTATTCTTCTTTTTAATGTCAAGAAAACAGACCATAATTACATGGTAAACGGTGTAGCGGAGTAAATTCTATGTCCGTGCCTCAGTCTATATAACTGCGAAACAGACAGAAATACCAAGTGTACAGGATTGGCAGTTTTCAAAGGAGGCATCAGATGTGAGATGTCTAGCTCAGTATCTGCTGTTTACTATACATCCATTAACTTGAGACTTGTTTTTCCTCCTTAACATACTTAATTCGGGCGGGCATTTAGTATTTGGCAGGATCGTTAACTCCCCACCCCAGCGGACACAAACCGCTCTGTAATGGCGTCGCTGTCTTACGGCTTTCCATCTGACCGTCATTCGCAGAAATAGTCTACGCCTAGACACAATCGCCACGGTCCTCTGACAATGCTTTCTCCTCTATGCAGAGCGTCCCTGTCTTCAGTTTATAAATGGCTGCTCTCTTTGTAGTTTATGGGGGAAAGACTGCTAGTTGCTGCTGGGGAAATAGGAGAAAAACAACTGGTTATATAATACAAGCTTTAACAGAGAGAGAGAGAGGAGAGAGAGAGAGAGAGAGAGAGAGAGAGAGAGAGAGAGAGAAAAGAAAGTTTCCCACTCTGTTCCAGCTGTCCATGTTCCGGGTACATAGCTGAATAGTAATATCAAATAAATAAATAATAGTAATGTCAAAGGGCCCTTCGAAGGCTGTGTTTGCTCTATTACAGCAGAGTCACTCTGAGTGTCCTTAGCCATTTGTCCTTAGATCCGCTGTCATTGCTAGTACATGAACTGAAATCTGCCCATATTTTTTAATGCCAGATGTTTTAGGGGCGGCCAGTTGCAAATGCACTGGGTTTTGGCTTATGGGCCTTCATACTTTGCCAGAATTGAATTTGTTTGGAAATGGGGTTTACTAACTTTCAAATAAAGCATTTTCAAGCACAGTGTGATGTACAAATTATCTCCCTTTAGTTCATGTTAAAATAATCCACTCTCTAAATCTGTTTGACATTTACCCCTTAAGTGTTTTGCCTCAATTAATCACACTTCTTCAAGCATCTTAATATATTGAGAAGTAATTGTATAACATCCCACATTTCCAGACCCTGTCAAAAATTTGTTTGGCGGAAATATATATTATAGTAATTAAGACATAATTACATTGTCTTGAGAGGCCAAGGGTCATTTGGATCTGATTAACTGTAGAGTTAGCGCCAAAGAAAAGTCAGGTAGTCACGTGCTTGGCCTGTAATTAAACATCTGGGACACTTTGGTCATCAGAGGTAGCTCCTTTTGAATACATTTCCGCGTTACACTTTGGACAGTCTGCAATAAATACAAAGCGTGTGTGTGTGTGTGTGTGTGTGTGTGTGTGTCTATGAGTAAAGGTTGGTGTAAGCTAGCATTTAGCTGGTGTGGAAACTTTTCCCGTCAGCCCGCTTTGACTCCATATATGGTGTTCAAATAAAAGTTCAGGGGATGCCCTTTTGCTGATCTCACTGCACGCAATGCACACACACACACACACACAGTGGGATTGTTGAGGACTCTCACCTGGACACACACACAGTGGGGGTGGGGAGGACCCTCTCACCTGGACACACACACACACACTGGAGTGGTGGGGACCCCCAGGGAAACAGGCGGTGGTTCTCTGTATTATGGGTGTTCAGTACACTTAGGCGCGCTCATGTCACACCTTAACTGGCACCTCTCAATCTTCGGAACAGGCCAGAACTTTGATCCCGACACGTCATCCCACAGGTCCTCGGCTGTCTAGGGTCTCCGGTGGAGGCTCCGAGGGGGCTCTGTCCCGGGTCCCCCGCAGGGCTGGCACTCGGGGCCGTGGAGGCGGCGCAGGAGGCGGGAGTTGGCGACCGCCGCGCTCCGGGCAGCGGGCCCCGTCCGCGGCCGGCGCGCTCCGCGGTCCTCCCTCGCTCGGCTCCTATGCTCATATTTGGACTCGGCCGCCCGTGCCCAGGAATTTCCCGTCATGCCTCCCGCCGCCCCGTCTGTCGCCCGGAGCCGGGAGGGAGGAGGGAGGCGGACAGCGGCGGCTGCTCGTCTGCCCCGGAGTGTGCGGCGGACCCTCCCGCGCCCTCTCGCGCTCTGCCTCTGTCTCTGCCTGGCTACGGCCGCGGCCAGCACACTGCGCGGTGAGTCTGCCAACCCCGCCTGTCCCATCCGGCCCTCCGACCCCTCCGAAGTCAGGCTTGGGACCCGAACTCCCCTTCCCCCCCCACCCCGGGAGCGCCCTCGCCGCCTCCCAGCCTCCAGCGTCATCCTCCGGCCGCAGAGCCCGGGTGGCTTCCCAGGGACGCGTCCCACCGAGGGACAGCGCGGAACGAGGTCAGGCGGGAGCCCCGAGCCCAGCCTGCCGCCGCACTGACACCTTACCCGTCCCCCACCGCGAACCTGAGCCGCGGGAGCCACTGTCCCCGAGCGGGCCCCGCCCGGGGTGACTCCGCGGGGTGACCGGGGGCGTGGGCTGCAGCACCCCGGGCAGGCGCGCTCCGCTTCGCTTCGCTGGGGCCTCCGCTGTCAGCGGCGGCCGGGATAACGGGCCAGGGCGTGGGAACGTGGGAGAGGCCACCAGGCCCTCGATCCCCCCCCACATCCTGTCCCCATCCCGGGGAGAGGGGTGCGCCGGGCGGGGCTGGCATCTCTTAGGCCCAAATCCAGCAGAACCCCAGAGGAGCAGGTAACAGTTTTGTTTTGTTTTCAAGTGGAAACAAGCATGTGAATTTTTTTTTTTTTATAAAACAAAACTTTTCCATTGGGCTATTTCAAGTCAAACTATCAGAATAAAAAGTGCTGTTTCTGCCTTTGTAGGTTATGCGTAAGTGAGGTAATTCTGAAGGTGAAACAATAAGGTATTAAAAGAATTTTCTTTGGATCATGTGGAAAGTACTAGGAAGTTTTTTTTTTTTCTTCTCACTTGAGTGTCAAAAACCCCAATTATTTGAAGCATGAGGGAAGATTTTGAGGGAAATATGAAGTTGCAGGGGCTCTTGAATTTGGACAGGGTCAACTAATCAAGGCTTGGTTCTTTTGTCTGGCACGACAAAACATTTTAATTATTGAGAACTGGGATAACTTGGGAGATATTAATTGGTTGCTGTTTTGATATTGATGGACTGAACCGTCAATGAGATTTGGTTAACTGGGACACACGTTGGCTGGCAGTTGACTGCACCCTGTGCAGCGTGAGAGACAAAGTAGGTTTTTAAAGCGTAGTTTTATGTATAAAATTTTACACATAAACTATTCTCAGGGTTAGCCTGGCTGTGGTGCTCCACGCCTTTAATCGCAGCACTTGGGAGGCAGTGCTGGGTGGATCCTTGTGAGTTCAAGGCCAGAGCGAGCGACCAAAGCTACAGCAGAGAAACCACATCCCCAAAAACCAAACCAAACAAACAAAAAACCCCTCAGGGTTACAGAGTTTCCAAAGTTGTTTCCAGAACCAGAACCAACTACAGACTGTTAAATGTGTTGAATGACAGCAGTTTTATGTTCATTCCTGAATGACTCTTCAGAAAGGACCTTTTCATAGACTCATAATCCAGGAGCCACTTTTATATTCCCAAGTCCTTCTTGGGAGTCAGCAGATTCTGACTGCTCAATTTATTCGTGGATTTCCAAAACCTGGCCTGGATGGTAAGGGACAGACTGTGCTGCAGGGACCATATGAATGATTATTTCTGTATGTCTGATATGTTGACTTGCTCATTGCCTGTGGTCAAGCAGACTTTGAAGACCAAAATCAACTGTACTGTGGCCTTTTGCCAGCTTTTGGAACACTGAGTTTATAGTTGGACTGTTTAAACATAGTTTTAAAATTTTGTTCCTACCTGATATACCGATCAAATTTTTGATGCTTTTAATAGTTCCCTATGTGAATTATATTTTTTATAGTAAATACAGCAGCTCTTTGCCATTTGAATTTTTGTCATGGTGCCTGACTGCCTGTCTGCCACGGTTGTAGCATACACTATCGTTTAGATTTTGAATCGAAGTCCTGTTTTCAACTTTTCTATGTACTTGTTCCAGTGCTTTAATCAGAAGTCTTTGCGCTTTTACTAGAGTAGTGAGAATGTCTAATGCCCAGCGTGCTGGGACACCTTCTCAGCCCAGCACTCAGAGGCTGGGGCAGGCAGATTTTTGTGAGTTCGAGCTCAGCCTGGTTTGGATAGCAAGTTCTAGGCCAGTCATGGCTACATAGTCAGACTGTCAAAAAAAAAAAAAAGTCTAAAAACTACCCCAAAATAGAATCCATCAGTTTTTCCGATGTATTTTTCACTTATTCAGCAACCATAGGTTTTAAAGCATCAGAAAACAAAGTTGGTAAATAATGCCTTTGAGCTCCACATAACTAGTCAGAGTCCTTTGATTTTTATTATCATATATATGAGCATATATTTATATATATATTATATTTTGTATATATTTTATAAATATATATATTTTTGACATTGCAGTTGCAGATTTGGTTGATGATTTTTGGTTCCAAAGTTTAGCTGCCTTTTCTGGAAACGCCTTCTAACTACAGGATTCTGAATTACTCTTTGTGTTTGCATAACCCCTGCAGAGCCACCCCCTTCATTCCTTCAAACACCTGCCAGTCAGTCTGTGGCTTGCTCCACAGTCAAACTGGTCTACAGGTAGTCAGGTCCGAGGGGCGTGGCTTCAGCCTTGAGGGTCCCATCTGCCCTCAGGATTGGCCTGACAGACCTGACCAGAGCCCCTTCCTTTAAAACCAGGAAGTGCTGCCTTTGTCTCTGGCAAATGGCTGCCTGCTCGCCGCAGGTAAACCGAAGCCTCTGGCCCAATCTGATAACTCTGTTTTTGGTATTTGGGTCAGAGGCGACACCAGAGTACACTCAATACTTCCTGCCCTTTGAACGCCTGTTGCTAGTTACCTGGGGGATCTTCCAAATGAAGTCCCCTAGACTGAGGCATTGCGTTATAACCCTGCCTCTCAGAAGGCTTGGTCCCATCCACTAGTCTGTCGTCATCATAGCGTGCCTTTGGATAGGGGCACGATGACGGGCAGCCTTTTCATCTTTAGTAGAATTTCTGACGCTGCCCCTGGATCTCATAAGTTTGCCTTGAACGCCCTTTATTTTCTCTCTGGGCCATAATTCATTCTCCTTGTAGAACGTCCACTGTGGTCCTTGTAGAACGTCTACTGTGGTCCTTGTAGAACGTCCACTGTGGTCCTTGTAGAACGTCCACTGTGGTCCTTGTAGAACGTCCACTGTGGTCCTTGTAGAACGTCCACTGTGGTCCTTGTAGAACATCTACTGTGGTCCTTGTAGAACGTCTACTGTGGTCCTTGTAGAACGTCTACTGTGGTCCTTGCTGCCTGTGTGTGTATTCAGTTGCTCAACTTTCTGGAATTTTTTCGGAAGCCTTTAAGAGAATGTAGAAAAAGGAGAGCAGCCATGAGTCAGTTGACTGTGGACGATCTTGATTACTACTTGTTTCAAGTGACAGAAATAAACCTGGAGTAGTTTTAGTCAAAAGGAAAGAAGGGGGAAAGGAATGTACTGGAAGACCATTGGAAGCCAAGTGCAGACAACCTTATTAGGGCCTACGATTATGAACGGTAACTAGAGCCTGGCACTCTCCCTGCCCCTGCCTTCATTGCTACACTCTTCTCTGGCTGCCTTTGCTTTTGTTCTTGTGTCTGCTCTTTGCTGTTCACACTTAATGTTGTGTGATGTTTTACTCTTCTGACTTTTCGAGGGGCCCAACACCTAGTTCCCAAATAAATCACACACAGAGGCTTATTCTTAGTTATGAATTCGTGGCCTTAGCTTGGCTTGTTTCTAGCCAGCTTTTCTTAAATTATCCCTTCTATTAAATTTGCCCCTGGGCTTTTATCTTTCTCATCTGTAAATCTTACTTTCACTCTTGCGTGGCTGACAGGGTGGCTGGCTCCCGACGTCCTCCTCTCCTTGTCTCTCTTATTCCCTTTTCCTCCTTTCTCTTCTATACTCTCTGCTTGTTGGCCCCACCTATCACCTGCCTTGCTACCAGCTGTTCAGGTCTTTATTAGACCATCAGGTGTTTTAGAGAGGCAAGGAATCCCAGCTTCACAGAGTTAAACAAATGCAGCATAGACAAAAGCAACGCGGCTTAAATAATGTTCCCCAGCAGTAACGTGTTGCTTTTCAGCAGCTCTTGTTCTGTTTCTGCGTCCGTTCCCCACAGACAGAAAGCTAATTAAATTTGCTCAATCTTAGTTCCTGAGGAGAAGATCCTGATAAACAGTTTGGGTCACATAGTTGGTCTAGATTTCCCCTGCAGTCTCTTTTAATTATAGTGTTATGTAGAGAGTTTGAGTTGGCCTTTTCATGCGAGATATATATTGTAGCCCTGGTTGTCCTGGACCTTGCTCTGTAGACCAGGCTGGCCTTGAGCTCACTGAGATCCACCTGCCTCTACCTCCCAAGTGCTGGGGTTAAAGGCGTGCACCACCACTGCCGGGCCAGGGTAATTAGTCCTTACATTGCTGGGCATTTCCTCTTGACTGCAGTGTGCAGAGTGGACAACATCCTAGTGGGCACTAGACCTCATGCAATTCCTCCTGCAGGAATGCTGAGGAGGAACCCTACGGGGAGTCACTGAGTGCAGGTCACACTCAGGAACTAGTAGCTTGGCCTGTGACAGAATGGTAGTAACCCTGTGTGATAGCCATTATTCTGTTCCTTCTGTGGGCCATCATTGCCTCTTTTCAGGAATCCACCAACTAAAATGGCTCTTTATGTAAATTCATTAGGAGTATGTAAATGGTTGAGATAGTCGAAATGGACATAATTTAGGGAGCATGAGTTCAAGAGATTTGGCTTGCTGCCCCACTTTTCCTTTTCATAGTGGTTGACGTGGTTATTTATGGCCTCTTGTCAGATTCTGTTTTGCGAATCCTTCTGCATCTAATCGAATCTTAACTTCCGCTAGCGTCTATAAAAGCGTGTGCCACCTAAGACCGTATGTATTCATTGTGTGCCAGGCTGGTGGGCCGACTTTAATTCTGAGAAGGCTCTTAGCGCTCTGGCATGTATAGTCTCAGTTATGCTGATTCTGATTTTTGGCCTTCTGAAACCCCCACACCCACTGCCACCTTCCTCCTTGACATCGGAACACAGGTGCACTATTCTTTCTTAGTCTTTTCGCTTATTAGGTTTTGTAAACTTTTCCATGAACACTCTTGTGTGGACATTGAAGAATATGTGAAGGATAGGCAGTTTCCCCATCAGCTAAAGTGATGCAGGAGGGGAGGTTACAGCAAGCTCAGGTGGGAGGGGATCAACTTTGGTTGAGCACATGGCATTGTACCGCACAGAACACATGCAAACGAAATGGAGAAGCTACAAAGAGGGAGGGTGTGAGAATAAAGAGGTGGAGAATTTGTTTTGGCTCACGTCATGCTAGGCCCGGAGATTTGGACTGGCCTAATAAGCCATGAAATTGGAGTGTCTTGATCCCTGAAATGTCACAGTCGGAGCTGAAATGCAGGTTGCGTTTCTAACAGTTCACGGGATGAGTTGAATTGGCAGAGAAACCACTGGGTGAATAAGAAGCAACGTGAGAGGTTTTTCAAGAAATGAAGACTGGAACTAGGGCGTGGCAGTGGGGTGGGGGAAGCATTGCTGAGGTGCAGTGGGCTGAAACCTTTACCTGGGTATTGAGAAAGAAGGGAGATCAAAGCTGCTGGGAACGTGCTAAGCCTCGGTGGCCGAGAGAATGTGAACTCAGAACAGGTTTGTAAATGGAACAAAATGAGCGTTAGTTTCAGATCCTTTCTGAGCTGATAGGACTTTTCCGTGCAAGTGTGTAGTGTATCGTGTGTGGCTGAGGCTTGGAGGGGAGGAAACAGGGCTGGAAATCAAACATGTGTGAATGAGGAGAGCTGGCAGGGAAGGCAAGAGGAGACATTGGCTGGGAGGGATATCAGACAGCACCCTAAAGAAGACAGAACTTGATAGGGCTTTAAAAGAGGTCCCCTCGGCCCTGCCTGGCACCAGTCTGTGAGCTGCTTGGCTGACGGAACATGGCTTTTCTAATCCCTCATATGACACAGAGGAGGCCTACGTGCCAGACTCTGCGTCCGCAATGCCGTAGCCTGAAAGTGGGCCTGTTACTTCCCACCGTCCTCATAACTCGACTTTAAGTTACTTGATTAGTTCTGGACACACGTTCTGTCTTACATCCCTCCTAGACCCTCCTTTTATTGTCCCCCAAAGGATGTGCAGGTAGTGGAGACAGAATGGAGTATTCTCAGTTCTCCGCTGACTCTGCCTTAGGGGCACTTTCCGTCGCCATGGTCAGCTTATTTATCTCTAATACTTTCTTAGTCTAAAATACATGGTGAAGCTGACAACCACACCACTCTCCTGTGTACAAAACAAAACAAGCTGTAAGAATGAGCCCTGTTTGTGTTACCTGTTCTCACCTGCATGGCTTCTGTACCCTGGAGTTAGCCACCCTGGCCACTCTCCTGGAGAAACATGGCTATCTGGTATGTCTACTCCAAGTATTCAATTGTGGGGTGTTGTAGAAGCTCTAGGTCAGAGCACTGATGTTTGAAGCAAAGCTCAGGGAAGATCTTTTTTGTTGTGGTGGAGGAATATTAGTTTAAGATGTGATACATTGGTTTAGTCTGAGGACTATTTGTTTAATGATGCAGAGATGGGTTGCATTCTTTCATATTGCATTTGTTTAACTCTGTAAAGCTGTGTTACTTTGCCTGCCTAAAACACCTGATTGGTCCAATAGCAGGCAGGAGAGAAAAATAGGTGGGGCTGCCAAGCAGAGAATAAATAGGAAGAGAAATCTAGGCCCGAGAGAAAAAAAAATGAGGGGGAGAAGGAGAAGAAGATGCCAGGGGCCAGCTACCCAGCCACATAGCCAGCCATGGAGTGAGAAGGAAGGATATCTTAGAATAAAGAAAGGTAAAAAGCCCACAGGCAAAACATAATTAAAGAGAAACAGGATAATTTAAGTTAGAAAAGCTGGCTAGAAACAAGCCAAGCAAAGACCAGGCATTCATGAGTAAGAATAAGTCTCTGTGTATTTTTTTAGGAGTTGGGTGGCAGGCCTCCAAAAGAGTAAAAAAGCCAAGAACACATATGTTGTCCAAAATGAAATAAATGAGGTTCAGAGTCTCAGACTTGAGGTGACAAGTACAGAGAACAGTGAGCACGAGAGCGGGCAGCCCAGCTCTGTTGACATGGGACATATGTGTCCTGGACACACGCACACGCGCACACACACATACATATACACATACACACTCACATACACACACATACATACACACATACACACTCACATACACATACACACATACACACTCACACACACACACATACACGCATGCACACACATACATACACACACATACATACACACATACATACACACATACACACTCACATACACATACACACACATACATACACACATACACACTCACATACACATACACACATACATACACACACATACATACACAAACATACATACACACATACACACACATACATACACACATACACACTCACATACACATACACACACATACACGCACGCACACACATACATACACACACACGCACACACACATACACGCACGCACACACATACATACACACATACACACATGCACACAGACATACATACACACACGCACACACATACACGCACGCACACACATACATACACACATACACACACATGCACACACACATACATACACACATACACACACGCACACATACATACACACACATGCGCACACACATACATACACACATACACACTCACGCACACACATATACATACACACACGCACACACATACACGCACACACACACATACATACACACATACACACACGCACACACATACATACACACACACATACACACACGCACACATACATACACACACATACACGCATGCACACACATACATACACACATACACACACACGCACACATACATACACACATACACACATACACGCACGCACACACACATACATACACACATACACACTCATGCACACATACACACACATACACACGCACACACATACATACACACATACACATACATACACATACACACATATACACACGCACACACACACATACATACACACTCATGCACACACACATACACACACACTCACACACACGCACGCACACACACACTCACACACACACATACATACACACATACACACTCATGCACACACACACGCACACACACATACACACACTCGGACACACATACACACTCACACACACACGCACATACACACATACATACACACACACGCACACACACACGCATGCACACGCACACACACATACATACACACACATACACACACACGCACACACATACACATACTCGCACACACACACTCACACACACACGCACACACATACACATACTCGCACACACACATACACACTCACACACACACGCACACACACACATACATACACACACACACGCACACACACATACACACTCACACACACACATACACGCACACACACACACGCACATACACACTCACACGCACACATGCACACACACACACACACGTACATACACACGTGGTGTTAGATTGAACGCAGGCCCTCCAGAACACAAGATGAGTGCTCTACCACTGAGCTACACTCCCAACCTCGGAGGGAGGGATACATCATGAATTACAGCTGGACGTTGCTTACTGCAATATCTAACATGGAATTATTATTAACACTATTACAATAATTAGTATCATTTATGACACTCAGGGAATGCCTTTCATGTAAGGCTTTATTAATGTGAATTGTGGAGACTGTTGACACCCAGAGCCGATTGAAGGTGGGCTGGAATGTGTGTTCTCAGGGCCCAGCTTCCAGACGAGTAGTATGTCCTGATTCTGAGTTTTTAAAGGCAGTGCATTGTCTTCACATGTGGGAAGTGACAGGTTTATGTACAGAACGTAGTATTAAGAATGATTTCTTCTGCAAATCAAAACAGCTCTGAGATTCAAAAACACTGATGATAACTTATGCTGGAGAGGTTGTGGAGTAAAGGGAACACTCCTGCATTGCTGGTGGGAGTGCAAGCTGATATAGCCCCTTTGGGTATCAGTATGGCGATTTCTCAGAAAATTGGGAAACAACCTTCCTCAAGACCCAGTAATACCACTTTTGGGTATATATCCAAAGGATGCTCAATTGTGCCACAACGACATGTGCTCAACTATGTTCATAGCAGCATTGTTTGTCATTGCCAGAACCTGGAAACAACCTAAATGTCCCTCGACAGAAGAATGGATAAGGAAAATGTACATTTTCACAATGGAGTACTACACAGCAGAGAAAATGACATCTTGAAATTTGCAGGCAAATGGATAGATCTAGAAAACATCATATTGAGTGAGGTAACCCAGACCCAGAAAGACAATTATCATACGTTCTCACTCATAAGTGGTTTTTAAACATAAAACAAAGAAAAACCAGCCTATAGTTCACAACCCCAGAGAACCTAGACAACAAAGAGGACCCTAAGAGAGACATACATGGATCTAATCTACATGGGAAGTAGAAAAAGACAAGATCTCCTGAGTAAATTGGGAACATGGGGACCATGGGAGAGGGTAGAAGGGGAGGGGAGAGGAAAGTAAGGGAGTGGAGAAAAATATATAACTCAATAAAAACAATAAAAAAGAAACAAGAAGAATGATGTCTTCATCTCTAAAGGAAAGGAACCAATAACACTCCCATATGCTAACAGCTGCAGTTCTGGCCATTGACAGAGAGAGCGCACAACAGTAGATTGCTACTGTAAAGTCCGGAAACTCAGCTTTGAATATAAAGCCTACATGTATGCTCGCAGAGTGCACACGTGAAAGTTACGACTTACTGGCTTTGTGGGTATTCCCAGGGACGTCCTGGATTCAGCGTCCCCTGGGTCATCGTCTCTCCTTAACTGTTGAACCAAAGGAAATTCCTCAAAATCCTTCCACAGGAGCAGCCACCGGTTTTTATTTTATTTTATTTTTTTATTTTTGGCCAGGAGATGTACTGGCTAAGACTGGGTTATGAAATAATCTTGAGGATGAGGAGACAAAGTCAGTATACTTCAAAAATCTGTGTTTTCAGGCTTCCTTCCTAGGTCTGTAATATGATTTTAGGATGGAATTTGCTTGGCACGCTTACAGCACTCACAGTTCAGCTGTAACTGTCTGCTGTTGCTGTACATAATATAATGAGCTCTTAGAGTTTCGTGGATTGGTTATTTTATTTAGTGGCTGAAGTAAAAGTACTTGAGTATATGTGTTAAATTTAAGTCCTTATTGAGAATAAGCCTATGCCACATGGGAATGTAAGATAGTCCTGTATCAGTCCATCTTGTTTTTATGTTTATTCTTCTTTTCTTTATTGTGCTCTGTGAGTACAGAATCTGGGTGTGGTTGGAGTTAGGGAGATTAGCAGTGTGTTAGTAAGGAAGAGTGGAGCCCGTCTCCTGGGACCTAGTCCCGATTAGACGGGGGCGGGCGAGGTGCCACGAGAGTGCTTGGACTTCTAGTCTCACAGTCATTGAAAGGGGAAAGTTCATTGTCATCTTTGCTGCTGATTTTTCAAAAACTATATTAGGTTTCCAGTTTTTTATCTTATTTTATGTGTGCGGATATTTTGCCTACACCATGTTTGTGCCATACCTGTGGAGGCCAGAAGGCGGCGACAGATTCCCTGGAACTGGAGTCACAGATGGTTGTGAGCTGTCCATGTAGGTGCTGGGAATTGAACCTGGGTCCTCCGGAAGAACAGCCAGTGCTCTTAACTGCTCAGCCATCTCTCCAGCCTCTGATTTCATGATGTGAATGTGTCAGACTGCCTCAGTGGGCCAGGAAGAGAGTGGGCTGAAGGCAGAAGATGCTCGCCTGTAAGAGGAACAATTTGAAACACTACAGTGTTGAGAGCTCATGCCGTGGCCTGAGAGGAACAGTGGATGGCAGTTGGGAGACTGTCTTCTCAACCTGTTTTCCTTAAGCCGGTTCACCTTCCTATGCTCCTGTTTCCATGTCTGCAGAATGAATGAGCTTGGCTGCTACTCTATGTTGTCTCTTGTATGCATCTGTAGTCTGTATGGAGTTTTCCAGGAGCTTCCGTAACTTTTACTGGAAATAGCATGGGTAATAAGTTGCACAGAATTATGCTTCTCTTGGTATTGCCTGAAGCTTCACCCTGTTGCTGAACTGCCTGCAACGCCCCCTAAGAACTCATGTTTGAACTCTGTTTCCAGCCGTGCCCAGGAATTTGATCTATAGCTAATGTCACACAGCCTTTTAAAACATTTAGTGTCTATTTAGAAGACAGATTACAAGCATATTAGAAGTATCATATGAATGCCCCGTCTGAAGTAACAGCATTAGGCATTAGAAACGATGCCTGTTTTTTTCAAAGGAGAGAGCCCCCCCCCCTTTTTTTTTTGCTTTTTGAGACAGGGTTTCTCTGTAGCTTTGGAGCCTGTCCTGGAACTAGCTCTGTAAAGCAGGCTGGCCTCAGACTCACAGGAATCTGCCTGCCTCTGAGTCTCAAGTGCTGGGATTAAAGATGTGTGCCACCACCACCACCAGGCCAAGAAAGCCTTCTTTTAACAGTGTAGATAACCAGCAGAATTTCCCTCTGGTCATCCTAAAAGTAGACTGGATGTTAAAACTGGTTAAAGGAAAGAAAACAAAAGAAAGATCAGTCAACGCTTTGCCTCCACGACCCGTGAGCACTGTGAAGCACCTCTCCTCTCCGTAGCATTAGTAAGCTGTGCTCTCTTGTTATGTGGAAATACTTCATACATACAGAAGAGTATGCAAATGAGGTGTCTATATGAGGCAAACAGAATCTTGTTTTAAAAATCTGAGTGCCCCCCGTCCAGCTTCAGAATGGAATGTCAGAGCTGTCTGTGTGACGTCGCCAGTCACTTCCCCCTCTGCCTGGAAGTTTTGTGATTTTTCTTGTTTCTCCCCAGGAAGAGTGTAAACTCACGCTGTTTTTGTTCCTCCACCACTGAGGTTACACTGTTCAGTTCTGCACACTCTGGTACTTTATATCCAGATACTGTCGTCTGCTGGGTAGAGTGTGTGTCTGACTTTTTCTTCTGAAACATTGTTTTTTTGTGTGTTTTTATATTGCTATGCACCATACATTTTTTAAAAAGACCAGCATTTTTTAAATGTTTTACATTCATTTCGGTGGATGTGTGCTGTTGTGTGCCTGTGTTTGTATGTATGCCTCCCCACACCGTGTGCTCATGTGCACACACACATACACACACACACACACACACACACACACACACACCATGGTGCACATGTGAAGGCCAGAAGATGACTTGAGAGAGTTAATTCTCTCTTTCCCCCGTGCACTTCAGGGATCAAACTCTGATCTTAAGACTTGGTGACAAGCACCCTCCACCTGATTTGCCGTCTTGTCAGCCCCAAATACACCTATCCTCTTTTTTAAAAAGGGGATTTGTATGATCTTACATGAATTAGTTAACACCTTAGGAGTTTTCAGGCAGCTTACATCTGTCAAGTGATACTTGCTTCATCCATCAGACATGTATATAATTGGATTTTTTAGTGTTCTTTTTTTTGGGGGGGGGGCGGGTTCAAGACAGGGTTTCTCTGTAGCTTTGGAGCCCATCCTGGAACTAGCTCTTGTCGACCAGGCTGGCTTTGAACTTGCAGAGATCCGTTTGCCTCTGCCTCCCGAGTATTGGGATTAAAGGTGTGTGCCACCACTGCCTGGCTAGTGTTCTTAATGAGCTAAGCCTTTTCCCACTCCCCTTCTACTCTCCTCCTCCTGCTCCCAGTTTGCTCAGGAGATCTTAGACATGTATAGTTGTTAATAAGAACCCCTTCCAGCATGAAATAACCAAAGGGGAAAATAAAGCTCTGGTTTGGGGCAGAAACAGCTGGTTTTATGCTAACCTCAGGTTACAGAAGTGGAAATCTTGGCACAAGGAGTGAAAGCCCTAACAAAACTTAGTATTTTAAAAAGTAAATTTAAGCTGGGCGGTGGTGGCGCACGCCTTTAATCCCAGCACTCGTGAGGCAGAGGCAGGCGGATCTCTGTGAGTTCGAGACCAACCTGGTCTACAAGAGCTAGTTCCAGGACAGGCTCCAAAACCACAGAGAAACCCTGTCTCGAAAAACCAAAAAAAAAAAAAAAAGTAAATTTAAAGATAAAATTAGAAATAAAAAAATTGGAACTGTTTTCTTATGATTTTTAAGAAAATAAACTCACGTTTTTTCTAGCTCTGAGAAATTTTCCTAATATTTTTCATTTAAACAAACTCAGATTTCTTCCACAAAACACAGTCCATTTATCCCAGCATCCTCTGTGATTTAACTTTTTTTGGCTGGGGGGGGGAGGGAGCATTAAAATGTTTTTTCCTTTTATTGTTTGAGAATTTCGTGTGTAACAGGTTGTCCTCTGCCCTCCACCACTCTCTCCCCAGTCTTGTGTGCTCTGTTTTAAACTCCCTGAGTTCACTTGGTGCTCTCTGTGCACGGGCATAGGACCATCTTCTGGAGCTCAGTAGCCTCTCCGGGACCCAGACTGGCCTTGAACTCACAGAAATCCGCCTGCCTCCGCCTCCCAAGTGTTGGGATTAAAGATGTGCACTGACCACCTCCTGACTCAATATGAGATTTTTGGCGGGCTTGATCTTGTGCAGGTCTTGGGTGTGCAGTCATAGCTGCCATGAATGCACGCTCACGTGTGTGTGTGTGTGTGTGTGTGTGTGTGTGTGTGTGTGCATGCGCACGTGTGAGCATCTGCATCTGCCCTGCCCTGTCTGGAGCAGCACTGTTCTGTAGTAGTCTTCCCTAACTTTTGTTGTATACAGTCTTCTACCTCTTCTTCCACGGTGATTATGGAACCTTGGGAGGAGGTTCTGGGGGCATCGATGTGGCTTTCTGTGTTAGAAGCTATGAGTGATCTCCAGAGCTAGAGGGAATCACGTAGGAGGCTGTTTCACACTGTGTTCATCTAGCACAATAACAGTGGTCCGTTCTCCGCTAGGGCCTGCCATCTACCCCAGTCACCAGCTCCTGGCCTGGATGAAGATGCTAAACATGAGTTCCGACTTGTATAGTGGGCCTTCATCCAATCAGAAAGCAGCTGGTTGTTACCATAGAATTTGTGCCACCCCTGCCCTGGCTGGCATTTCTTTCTAGGCTTCTTGCTCCTGTAGACTGTGGGGCTCACAGGAGAGCAAGGCTGCTGCTGACTCTGCCCCTCCCCCATCCCTACCCCTGGTGGTAGATAACAGAGGTAGCATTTTCAGCACCTGTAGGAATAGAACTGCCAGGTAAATACCAATGTGATGTTTTTCATGCTCTATGACTCAAATGTCTTTAGCAATGTTCTGGAGAATACCAGCAGCAGTCCCAGTGACCTGTGGTATTTGCAGGGTGCGGGTTTCTAATTGGATAGCCTGTGGTGTTTGGGAGAGACATTATACTCCCTTTGTAGGCTAACTCCATTTAAACTCTTTATATATATACACATCTATTTGAGGAAGCTTCTACAGTAGTAGGTTTGCATTTGGCCTTTCAAAGGCTTGTAGAGTTATCCTTCCCATGCTCCCTCATCTGCCCTGCCCTCTCATCTAACCCCACTCAACCCAAGCCTTCTTGTTCCATTATTGTTCATGTCTTCTTCAAACTGGTTTACAAATTCTTTATCTCCTTGCCATTTCTCTTTCTCAGCTTCCACCCAAAAATATGTATTGATTCTTCTAACGTTGGGAATACAGTGTGAACCAGAGATAGACAGGCCACATCCTTGGTGACAAACAAGGGGTCCCCTCTCCTTGCAACACATTCTCAGGTTTTTCTTCTTGGTTTGAAACTACCATGTCCTCATGTAAAAAAGTCAAGACCATGTTGTGATAGGAACAAGAGAGAGCACTTAGTGTTGAGAATCAAGGGCAGGGCAAGACCCTCTAGGATTTTACACTTCTGATCATACTTACCTGTTTATTTTTTTACTGTACACACGTAAGCACGTGTCAGCAGCGGTGTGTGGGGGTTGGAGGACAACTTTTGTACTTGGCTCTCATTCCACTGTATCTCCTGACAGTTCCCACCAATTACTGGATTTTTAGAGCATTCAGAGCGTTCAGCTGTGCTGAGCATGGGAGTGGCTAAGGGATGTTAGACAGGTGGTCAGGAGCCCGAGCTTCACTTTTAAATAGACATCCTGGCCGCTGTCTGCGGCAGAGATTGGAAGGACCAAGAACAGCAATAGGTGCAGCATTTAGGACTGTGTCACTGGTTCAGAGAGATGGGTCCTGATGTGGACTAGGAGAGAAGGGGGACACAGGTGAAGCCTTGTTGGTATGACTTCCTTGAAATGAACTGCTCTATGGAAACCACCAAGTGGGTTCCGTTTGCTCCTTCTCTTCCTGACTTCAGGTTGTTGGATACACTAGCCACTCCCATTCCCGAAGCAGTCTTTTGTCTTGCTTTCTGGCCTAATTGATGAAACCCATGTCTCAGTTCTTCCACTTGCAAAATGGGGGTGATCGTGTACCCACCGTTCATAGGTTGTCACAAAATGAAAGGGATAGGTGTGAATTAGTGTGATCCACGTTCATAGATTGTTTTCATCATGAAATGAAAGGGATAGACGTGAATTAGGGTGGTGATTTGAATATCAATACTCTATCATATATTTGAATGATTGGTTCCCAATTGGTGGGACTGTTTGGGAAGGACTAGGAGGTGTGACCTCATGGGAGAAGGTGTGTCACTGAGGACAGGCTTTGAGGTTTCAAAAGCCCACCCCATTCCCAGTGTCTCTCAGCTACTGCTTCAATGCCATGCCTTCCTGCTTGCTGCCATGATCTCCACTGTGATGGTCATGGACCCTAACCTGCTAGAACCGTGAGCCCCAAATTAAGCCTTTATAAATTGCCTTGGTCATGGTGTTTTGTCTCAGACATAGAAAAGCAGCTACGAGAATTACTTAGCAGGGCTCCTTTCACAGTGACCATGACCTCTACCAGCAAGGTCACAGCCGTCATAGCTGTCCGGGGACAACATCTTGTGACCTCTCCCTTCTGAGATTAGCGCCCTCTCCTTTAGAGTAGCTTACCTGGAGTTGAGCTACAGTTCAGCTCTCAGTCTTTTCTCACTTAAAGCATCTCTTCAAATAATCTTGTTTACTTCTTGGCTTCAGTTCCAGTCTGTATTTAGATGGTGTCCCTGGTTATCTTCCCATCAGCTGAGTTCCCTAGTGTTCACTTCCTTCTCTGTCAACCTTGCCCTGGGCAGCCTGACCATGGCAAAACCAGAGCTTCCTTTTCTACCTGAACTTTGGCCTCCTCCTTACTCCCCAGATTAGAAAATGCTATTATCATTTTTACTGTTGCATGAGCTATAACTGTGGTCTCCTGATTTAAAATATCTACCTCTCACCCACAGCCGACCTCTGCCTCGACGGCTGCCCTAGAGATTGTGGCTGCCTTGGGTCCTGTGTGACTCCTGCCCGTTTCCATTTTTGTCACATTGATATTTAAATATGCCTATCTGGTAATAATAATTTCAGTAATTTATGTTTTTTTTTTCCAAATCCTTAGTATGGCTTCCACCATCTGCCCTTGCCAACTTCATGGTCTTCTCGGACCGGAGCCTCAGCCACAGACTCCCCCTTTGCCTTCAGGGAGTAGCAGTTACTCTTCTCTCCTTGCCACGAGTCACCTGCTTTGTTCCAGATGCTTCTTTCTTTTCTTATGGGGTTCGGGGATGCAGCCCAGGGCCTCGCAAGTGCTACAAGAGCATGCTCCTCCTCAGCCACATCCCTGGTCACCAGATACTATTTGAAATTTTATGTGTGTGAGTGTTTTGCCCATGGGTATTTATGTATATTGTGTGCATTCCTGATGTGCAGAGGGATCAGAAGAGGGTGTTAGGTCCTCCAGACAGATGGCCATGAGGCTCCTTATGGGTGCAGGGAATTGAATTCAGGTCCTCTGCAAGAGCAACACCACCAAAGCATACTCCTGACCCCCTTTCTTCTTTGAAAGCTGGGCGACGGTCTTATCCTTTACTGTTAAATGTCAAGTGAAGCAAGCATTTCTCGTGTCTCCACACTGGATTCCTTCCCTCTGTTGTGCAGGTCTGTGTCCCCTTTTTGTCTCCGTGTGATCCTTACTGCTCTCAGTAACCTTAGCTTTCATGATACCAACAGGTGAGCTGCCGGGGACCATGGGGTCTTGTTTCGCTTTCCTCATCTGTTTGTCAAGTAGAACAAGGGGTGAATGCAACACGGGCTTGTCCAGGTTGAGGAATGAGAGCAGCTCTGCTGTGGTGTGTGCCTGTCTTTCAAGCTGACAAAAGAGGAGACCAGTGAGCTTTGGCTTCACAGAGACAGACTGCAAACAGAGAGGAGGAGGGCTGCCGCGGGCTGCAGCGAGCTCTAGAAAAGAGGGGTTGTCTTGCTGCTGGAGCTTCTTGGTTTTGATCAGAACACTACCCTGAATTTTCATGGCAGCACCCCTAGTATCTCCCAGTTTTGAGAGTCAGCACATAGGTGCTTCCTGAGTCCTCTGTGAGGTGACTGCAGTGTCAGTACCTAGAATTAGCCGCTGGGTCTGGACGGAGCAGGCGTCCATTGGTACTTTCCATACCGGGCGGCTGAGCTGTATGTAACCTTTCTTCTGCCTCCTTAGAACCGGGTAGGAAGGAATGTGCTGGGCTCTCACGAACTTGCAGGCAGCGACTCCATGTGATGTGAGTTGGGATTTGGCCTTTCCCCCCATTCTTCCTCTTTGCCGTCTACCCACCAGAAGCTTTTTAGAAGAGCCTTGGGTGCAGGTTTTCCTGTTTTTGTAGTCTCTCCTCCACCTTGCTGGCGAATCTGACTCCAGGTATGAGTGAAGGGCTCTTTGGAAATGTATGTCTCTTTTATCTGTGCCTGTGTGTACCAGACGAAGTCTTCCTTTCTCTCCTCCTCCTCCTCTTCTTCAAAACCCCTCTCTGTCATTTCTTCATTTTGTAACGCTACACGAGTCTCTGTTTTAATAAGCTCATTAAAATTACTTTTATTTTATTTTTGTTTTGTAATGTTTTTTCCCAGTGTTTATTTATTGTAGCATGTCTTCTGTTAGGTTTGCCTTCATCTTTTATAGAGGTTATTTTAGTTTCTGTGACTGTAAAAAATACCAGTGAACCTCATCCAATCTAACTTTTACATTAAAAGTGAAATAGCATTTAACTCTTATATGGGAGGAATTTAGGAATAGTTTTCCAGTTATGCTTTTATTAATTAAAAGAGAGCCTATAGTTGAAAGTGATTTTTTTTTTGCATTATTGTTTTTATATTATGGTCTTCTTTTAAGGACTATTTTCATCTAATCATGTAACAGTCATTATATTTACTGATTACCACATGTTTTGGTCAGTGTTCTATTGCTGTGAAGAGACACCATGACCACAGCAGCTCTTATAAAGGAAAGCATTTAGCTGGGGCTTGCTAACAGAGTTAGTTAGTCCATTATCTTCGTGGTGGGAAGCATGGCGGTGTGCAGGCACACACGGTGCTGGAGAGGTAACTGAGAGAGAGAGAGAGAGAGAGAGAGAGAGAGAGAGAGAAAGAGAGAGAGGGAGGGAGAGAGACACGCTGTGTCTAGCTTGAGCATTGGAAAGTGACATTCTCTAGCAAGGCCACACATTCTAATGTGCCACACCCTTGTGACCAAGCATTCAAACCTACGAGTTAATGGGAGCTATTCTTATTCAAACAACCACATTACCATATACTTTATATACTTTATATCTTAATTTTGTCAACCTTAAATTAATGATATTTTGACTTATTATCATAACTATCATTAGGTATCATTCATAGCTTAGAGTACCATCCTTGAGCTGATATTTATTTAACAAGGAAAGATACATTTATTTTGTTTCCTAAGCCTAATGGAATTCGATAAAAAACTGTCATATCCTTTGCAAAAACATTTGATTACAAAGAAAATTATCAAAGGGCATAATAAGGAGGTTGGGATATTGTTACTGATTAATCTGATTGTAAGTCATAATGTATTTTGGATATATAAAAAGTCACCACCATTCTGTGCTGAAGAGGGGCCTAGGACAATGGAATTTACTGGCATTTTGATGAGAAATTACTATCAGTCACAAGGTTATTAGTGCTGAGAATGCAAGACTTCAAGTGCTGGGGGTAATTCTCAGGGTCATGTGGAAAATTCTCTTTCGGTCCTTGAAAACTTTATCTTTGAGTGACAGTCACATTGCAGCTCTAGCTTATAGCTTCTGTTGGAGCTGATAAGGGCTGTTCAGCTCTTTGATTTTTGCATGCATGAAGTTGGATCACTCAGAATTGACTGAAACAATCAACTGCAAAATTTGAAGTTTCATTTTTTGTTAAAGATGAGTTTTTTTTTTTGAAAATCACTAAAGCATAATTCTTGAAGTGGAAAAATCATCCATATGAAGTTAAGTATTAATTACCCTGTCTTTCCATATCCTAAACTAAGTTAACTAAATTCTGTAACTCATAACTCACTCGTCTTTCTCCTCTCCTTCCTTCTCTCCCTTCCCTTCCTCCTCTTTGTTTTCCTTCTGGAAAGTACAGTTCATTGCACTGTGCTATATAGTGTTATAAATGTTGCATTTAACTCAAGCTTTAATGAAAAACAATTATTATCCATATTTTGCAGGTAAGGAAGCTAACGAGCTATAGGGATCTCCAGGAAAGGGAAGGTTTTAGGAGGAACTGAACAGTTGGTTGTAATCAGGACAATATTTATTCGACTGGTATATGCTGGCTGCTTCTGGGAACTTTGCATCAAGTGAGGCACTAGAAATAGTGGAGGCTGAGCTGGGGAGTGTGGTATGTGCCGGAGGATGTTGAGGGCTGAAGTTCTGCAAAAGTAATGACTCTGCTCGGTCTCGGAGGAGGAGTAGAGAGACTGGCGGCACTACTTCTCTCTGGAGGAGGTGACGGGGCTTGGAGCATACTGAGCGGTGTCTGAGCATGGGTGAAGCAAACCCTGTGCCGTGTCAGCGGGGCAGATGTGAAGGGGATCAAAAGTCCAGGACTAGCCGCAGGCTGCTTGTTCTCCATTCTAGGTGAGAGGTAGAAAGTCAAGGATGCATTTTAGAATGAAATGGTAATACAGTTGCATCAATTAGTGTTGCGTGGATAGTGGTCATTGAAGTAGAATCAAGATGTGAGTTTGTGGTTTTAGTGATGGTAGATGGAAATACCTTGGAACAAAGAATAATCCATTAGCGAAGAAAGAAATGAACTAAGGATTTTTTTTTTTTTTGAGACAGGATCTTACCCTATAGACCAGGCTGGCCTGGCACCCGTTATGTAGACCAGGCTGGCCTGGTACTCTTTGTGTAGCCTGGACTGGCCTTGCACTCAAAGTAATCCTCCTGTTTCAGTAATCCTCACAAATTTGAGGCTACATAGTGAGACCTTGACTCAGAAAAGGTGCCAATCACAGATAGACACGAATACTGTAACTTCTACCCCAGGCCTAGAATTACAGTACCAGTTCAGCCATCATCAGGAGGGGGTTTTCTTTAGACGAAATGGTCGTTTGGATCACTGTTTGGGTTTCAAACATAAATTTCGTTTTTATGAAAAAACCTGCCAATGATTCTTAGTACAAGGGTACTAAGCAATAACCCTCCAGCTTTACCTGTCTCTGTCTCATTCCTCTGAAGCAGAGTTTTAAATCATTATTTCTTTGATGCTTGCTGTCATAATTTTGCTATAGTTGTAGCAGCATATGTTGATTTTTCAAACTTGGATAATATTGAGACCTCCTCCGCTGCTTCTTTATGTGTCTACCATTGTTGGCAGTCTATTGTAATCTCTCTGCTCGCTTTTCAGCGTTTGTGTGTTCACTCCTCGCTGGGCTCTTGAGAAGCCCCAGGCCAGGCTGTGGTGGAGAGACAGATGCAGCAGGGTGACTTAGACCAGCGCTAGTTTCCTGTCAGGTACTAGGTCAAACTTGGCACCCGTCTCTCTCCTGGCCTCTTAGTGTTGCCTCCTTCATCACGGAGCTCCTGTTTGGGGCTCACCAATGCTCATCAACTGTTACCATGTCCCGGGAGGGAAGAAGCAATGGAAAGCCAGTGACTCCGTCTTTAGAGTTTGTCTGCAAGATCACATTTCCCTTTCTGCAGTCTAGTCTCATGTTCCGACCTGGCTAGGGAGGCCAAGACATATGGCTGCGTGTCTGGCTAACGTTCCAGGGGCTTCTGCTGTGACCTGCAGCAGGAAGGGGGGTTTCCAGTGAGTGGTGTCCTCTCTGTGCTGTGTGGGATGAAGATCCTCATACTCACCGCTTCTTCTCATTTTCCTTCTGGTTCTCTTTGCTATTGTATCCTTTTTGTTTTGATGTGCGAAGCTGCTGGTGTTTGCAGTGCATTCAGAAACAGCAAAATACCTGTCCACAGGTTATTTTTTAAAGCTTATATTGTTATGACATTGTAGTGTGTGTGTGCGTGTGTGTGTGTATTTGCTTACTTTTAGTTTAAGAAAAGTGAGCCATTGCTGTGATTGTTTTTCCTTAGGTCTGAAGTAACTATCTCTGGGACACTAGAAGATACACACACACACACACACGGCAAATAGATTGTTTTTTCTTATTTATCGATTGATTAGAATGAGATCATTGTATTTATATGGACTTGTGTGCAGACTCCGATTCTCTGAATCAGCTCAATGCAGCTGAAGCTGCAATAGGTGGTTAGTGCCCAGGAGCAGCCAGTCTCTTTAGGATAGAGGATTTCATTCGTTTTTCACCACTGAGTGACCAGCTTGCTCCTTGAAGGGTTAGATTAGTTTTAACTCAGTGTGGTCAGCCTGAACAACATCCATCTGGTCTTCAGTGTGTTCCTGTAAAAGGAGAGTCCTCTCTTCCAACCGAAGCAAGAGTTCCTTTGTGATATTTAGTAACAGAGGGATGACCAATGGGAGAGCCCCTATGGGCTTTCCATGTTGCTCCCCTGTCCTTGGCATCGACTTCTCATCTTTTTAGACTATGTCTCCTGAAATAAGTACAGTAATATCTGGAGCACCAGAATTCATACTTTTGAGGGTTAAAAGCATATATTTAGCATTTTAAATTATGTGTATGTGGGTAGGTGCGCACCAGTGTAGGTGCTCATGGAGGCTGGGGTATCTGATTGCCACAGAGGAAGTTGGGATCTGACTGTTGGGAACTAAACTCTAGAAGAGCAATACACTCCTTTTCTTAACTGCTGGGCTATCGCTCCAGCCCCAAGGCATTTTAAATAGATATTAAAATAAATTTTTTTCTGGCTCCATCACTTGCTGCCATGAACTTTAGCTCTTTCTGGAACAGCCAGTCACAAACACCAGCGGCTGGAGATGCTGACGGCTTCGTTCTTGTTTGTACTGCATGCTCATGGTGGGCCGGATGGACGGGCTGCTGCTTGCTTCTTATTCCAGATCGTGGCTAGCAGAGTCGCCCTCATCTAATTAGAGAGCTCGGCTGGGTTTTGTTTGGGAAGAAAAACAAGCTCGGCAGGGTTTCACACCAACAGTTAAGAGGCCCGGAAGTGGCACTGTTTTCATTTTCGCTGGAGCTGTCACAGGGTTTCCCTCCGCCACAAGGGGGCGGGAGCAGGAACCGCATGCCTGTCCTGGGAAATGGAGAGCCAGAAAGAGCAAGTGAATGGCAGTCAGGGAAACTACTTCAGCGAATCACACTCGCGTTCGGGCACTTGAATCCGATTATCATGGGTCCTCACGTGGAATGTGTACACGCAGATACTGAAAGCATGCTAAGTAAAACAGGCGGTAAAACTACGGAAGCCCCTGTAAACAAACGCACGCGGTGCAAACACAGGTTGATGTTACTGCCATCTGGAAGCCCGTAGAAAACAGCATTGGGTGCTTTGAGCCAGGTTAGCCCTAGAGCCTCCTAGCTCCCTATCAAGAATTGGTGGGTGAAGTTACAAGCTTCTGGAAGGTGGAGACTGGGTAAGGAAGGGAGAGGTTCCATAAGGAAGAGAGTAAGCACGTCAGAAACCCAGAGGAAGCCGAAGGCCTGGACTGGGAGCGTGATTACTTTGGGAACCAGAAAGAAAGAGCATTGAGATCGAGACACAATTTCTGCAAAGGGAGGAAGAAAACAATAACCAGAAAATTAAGGGAGATCAGCCCTACATGATGCGTCCAGGAAATTCTGCTCATTAGTTCTGTGGGGTCTGTAGTATGAACTTAGTGGGGGCCGACGTCATAAGCTCTGTGTTTACAGAGGAGACTTGCAAAACTCTGAGTAAAGCCCCTCCCTGAAATGTAACCAGTGAGGGTTTAGTATGAACTCCAGGGCTAGAAATGGAAAACCCAAAACTTTCCTCCATAAGAAAACCCTGAAAAGAAGCGATTAAAACAGGAGGGCTAAACCCGGTGCAGTGCTTTTCACGAGTCTCCCTCTTGTAGGAGCTGCAGCAGTTGTACACATGTAACGGATTTTAGTTCCTCTAAGCACTGTCAGAATACTGGAAATGAGGGCCCTGACCATTGAGTCTTCTGCTCAGTATGTGTTGGGAAGTGGGAAGGCTCTTCTCCCTGCCCTTAAGAGCTGCTTGATCTAGAAGAGGAGAGGATGAAAACAGACCAGGACCACGACGAGAATGTGGGAGAGGTGAGCGTGTGGCAGGTGACCCAGTAGCACTGGGAAAGCTGAGCTGTGACCAGTGGCTGCTAGGCGTGGCAGCAGAGAGTAGTGACTTGCAGCCAGGACCTGGAGGTGGTGGGAAACACTGGACTTGTTTTGGGGGACACAATAAACAGCTGATCCGGCGGGACTATCGCCCGGGGTAGGATGGGGTGAGGAAGGGAAAAGAAGCTGTGGGGTTGGAGAGATGGGGAATATTTGCGAGGTGATGAGTGCTGGTGAAAACCTTATTTTCAAGACTTTCTCCTAACTCATGCAATATTAAATATGGCAATGACTTGACATGTTTAAATAATATTATCAGCTTACTTTTTCTGAACATGTATCATATGCCAGGGCTTGTTAGAGGTACTTTTAGCTAATTTATTTAGTGGTTATTTTAGAGTCAAGGAATCCAAGATGCTGAGAAGAGAAGTCACTTGTCCCAGGTTACACAGTGGTCACGTTCCTGCCAGGGTGCTAGCCAGGGGGTCGAGCTGCATAGCTCACATAAACCAGAGTGACACGCAGCTCTCTGAAAACGGAGTATAGATTGTGTATCTGTTGTCAGCAAATGGTTTCTTTCACTGCAAGTGTAAAACACACGCTGTCTCTCTATTCAGCACAAAAATATTGTTCCCATGCTCTAGAGGAAACTTGTTTCTGACTTCATGCATGAGAGGCATATTTCCTGGGGTTCTTTGGTTTGACAGAAGTAGGAGTTGTGGGTTTGAGACACAGGTGGCGTTCTGCAGAATCGCTTTCCAACCTATGGCTCAGAAACATATTCGCAGACACTGTACTGTTCACAAGCATTCTCTTAGTTTGTTGGCTTTTTCTAACGTTCTTGTGAGCATTCATAAAATTAAGGTCATACCAGCTTCCAACCTGTGGAGTCGTTACTGGAGAGATCCCCAAGTGAGTCGTACCATGGCGGGTTGTCGTTCTTCATTCTGCAGCATGAAAGGGCCAGGTAGCTCCTGCAGTAGTTCTGCCAGGAGCGTCACTTACTAGTGTAGCCCTTCCAGGGTCAACTGGAAAACCACAAAGCCAAACAACCCCCAGACTGGGCAAAGCCAACTCGCCACTAGATGGCGCTCTCACATTTGGGTAGGAGAAAGGCAGCGGGGGAGGGCTGTTAACTTGCAATCCCCTTGAGCCCCCGATGTTTGCAGTCCTTGGCTTTTAATTGTAGAAGGCATCTTTGTTCTTTGCCTGACCTGCAGAGTGACGTCACTGCCTTTCTTCCTGTGTGCTGGCTTTGACACAAGCCAGATGGCCACAGTGATCCGTGGGCGCCCAGGCTGCCTGGTACAGCGGTCGATGAAATAGAATAGGAAGACATTTTATGGTCAGCTGTGGGAGCGCAGCTAGGCCGCAGCTTTGCTAAGTAATTACATTTACCGCACATACTTTGTTCCTCATGGGGAAGGGTCTCATGGAAAAAAACTCCATTTTTATTTATGGCGTTGTGAGGTATAGACCTTTGATCTTTTATTAGCCGGTAGTCTGTTCCAAAGGCATGCACTCTTTTGCCCGCCCTGCAGTCGCTCGTGAAAACGACATGTTTATTTATGTCTAACGGCTCTCTCAGGCTGCGTACTGTGATTCTTACCCTCCCTCTCTGTCCAAGTTGCCTCCAGTTAGGAACACAAAAATGTTTTAGTTCTGTAGAGAGTTTCGTTTGTGGAAGTCAGAGTTCAGGCATGTTAATACAAGAATTTCCGTCAGATATAGTCCAGAGCGATTTGGTCAAATATATTACTGTTTATTATGTGTTTGCTCTTCAAGGGGGTCACAAGAGTACAGGAAAAGACTTTTATTTTGGGGTGAGGAATGGAGGTGGTCGTGGTCAGGAAATGAGCAAGATATTAATTTTATTCCATTTTTGGACATTTGGCAGTTACAGTTACTTAACGTGGTAATTTAAAATAAAACACCAGAAATTGATAACCACCGAGTGTCCTCCACTTTCATTTGAAGTTAATCTTCGCCAGTTGCAACAGTGCAGGAGATGTTTACGAAAACCCTGCGAGCTGAACTTTTGTCTGAAGTTTAACATCAGATGGTTTTGAGATTCTTCTACATTTCCAGAGACCTTAGTAAAGTAGTTTTTACTCCTTTCAGTGTTGGGTCATGAGTGCTACTCACAGAATTTTATTTAGAAAGCGTAAATCTTGCAACCAGATGGAAGTACATGCTCCGTATGCTTTACTCAGATATAATGGCTGTGGAGTGAAGCCTCTCAGTTGTCCTTAGGGTTTTTATTTTTTTAATCTTAAAATATGGGTTTCTGCATCTAATGAAGGCTGTGTGTAAGGATAGAATACGGCTCTGTCTTCAGATGAGTGTTTCCTCGCTCTTTCCAAACTGTGTTTGTTTGTGTCTTTGAGCTTTGAGCCTCATTTTCCCCTCACAGATGTCCTGGGCATAAAACCTGCCTCCTCAGCGTACCGCGGGAATTAAAGGTGGTGGTGAGAGTCAGCTTGGCACCCGAACCTAGCCGTGGGCAGTTGGTTAGCACTGCATACGCTCAGCTGTAAACCAAAAGCCTGTAGTTGTTTAATGAATGTGCCTAACGTTTGTGATGTTTTAATTCGTTGTTTCTTGTTTTCTTTTTCTTTTCTCCTACTCAGCTTTTGCCCCTGGTTTTGCGTCTCGGTTTGTTGCTGAAGATATCACAGTGATGTCTGCATTCAACCTGCTGCATTTGGTGACAAAGAGCCAGCCAGTGGCCCTGCGAGCCTGTGGGCTTCCCTCAGGTTGCTGCTTGTTGTACTCTGCATAGTCGGGCACTGGGCAGAGCGGGGGTTTCTGCTGTAGGAACTGCTGCACCATCACGCTGTACTAAATGTCATCTCTTTTATTTGGATGCTGATGGGAAGATGGAAATTGGCTATAAATTATCACTCTGAATAGCACTCATTCCCACGGTCTTCTCAGTAAAGACACATGGCCACTTTCCTTGCCCAGCATACGCCCACCCATCACTAGTATCTCAGGGCATCTTCTTGTGCTCTAGTGCATGCACACACCTGCACACCACAGTGCAGGCTCCAGGAGAAACTGCCCCGACTCACACAAAGTAGGACATTCATCTTGTCAAAGCGAATACCATGCTTCTCACTCCACATGTGGCTGTTCCTATAGAAAAGAAAAAAAGCTAAAATGAACAACTTTAAGGTAATTGTGTTGCTTAGATTGTACTTAAGAAGATATTTTCTGTTTAACAAGAATCAAATAGACAGAACTAATACAGCATGTTTTAAACTGGTTCATAAATTAGAACCACTGTGCTTTTAAAAATGTGATTCCAAACATTGAAACCAGTGAAGCACAGAAGCTCAATATTCCACTGTGTGTCACTGTTTTAATTTTATCGTAAAATTCACAATGGTTAAGTGTTTTATTTCAATGAATATGATTATCAATACTATTTATACCTCCATCACTGTATATATCACTGTATATATCTCTTAATATGTTGGGTAGAGGATTTAGCTATGTTATTAATCATTTACTAAGTCTTAAATGCATGTCAGGCACTGTATTGAGCAGCGAGGATATGATGATAAAGATGGCTAAGCTGACTGGTTTTTGGTAAGGAGGAGACTGATAAAGCTGTATGGGGTCTTTTAACCACGCAAGGAAATGGCTGGATGGATGTGTCTGTGCCTTGAGTAGAGTAGGAGGCCAGAGCAGAGTGATCCTAGCTGTCTTCTGTAGGGAAACAAGTATTGGAAGGTAGGAAGGTCTCTGGAGTTTAACAGGACCACACAAGGGAGACGACGCTTGAGCTGAATCTCCATGGCCAGGAGTGGGGTTATTGGCACTACATGAAGTAGCAAGGGCAATGGGAGAAGTGAGAGAGGAAACCGAGGCACTTCGTGAGCGCTAGAACGACACGCTCTAGGGAGCCCAAGTTGACAGTGGCGTTTTATGGATGCCGTTGGTGGAGTATAGAGGAAGGCCAGGGCTGGCTTTTCCTACACTGCTGTGAGAGGGCTTGAGACAGCAACTTGATTTCAAGTGCCAGGTAAGGCATTTGTAAAAACTAGATTTTGTTATTTCTACATAACAGCTCATGCTCATCTCTGAATGCAGCTTAACGCCCACAGGTGTCCCCCAACCCCACACGATCACCTTTGACATCATTCTCCCTGCCCCCACCTATCCTGCCCTGACCTCATCTGGTGGAGTCGGTGAGGCTGCGCGGTGTCATCAGGGGCTGAGAGTTTCCAAATGTGCAGACGGGGTGGGCTATGGGCCATGCAGATGTGGAAGTGACCACTCACCCACGGCTTTATATCTGAGCCCGAGGGATATGAAGCCTCATCCGCGCAGTCCAATGCTCTCTGAGAGTTTTTATTGCTGTTGATATGTGCAGCAATCGGACTGCGAATGTGCAGAACCGTTTTCTCACTATGAATACTGCCTTGGGTGAAAGCCTGCCGCATAGTTCTGTGCGCTGGGTCTTCTGTCCACTGAAGGCTAAGTGTTTACAGAAGTAGCTTATGAAGAGCAGTGTATTCCTCAAAGTATAACAGGCCAGGAAAGTGTTTCCTAACGAAGCTGTTGAATTGAAATACAAACAGCTTTAACTTTTGATAACAATTCATAGATTAATTCAACAAAACTGCTAAGGACCAAACCATGCCAGTACAGTGCTCAGTCAGCAAGCAATTCTCGATTCAGACTCAGTGGGGTTGGAATCCGGCTTTGACTCTTACTATCTAGCTGTCTGAGCTCCCTTATTTCCAAAATAAAGATAATCTTAGGTTTCACCCGAAATGGTTTCTGTGAGAGTTAAATGAATTAGCATATAAAAACCTCAGGTACTGCATGGCATAGATGTTTTCACTAGGTTTATTATAAAAATCCACATGTTTATATCCATTTGGATTTATATTTTTTCATGAAAATAGACCTTTAAAAATTTAAATATATATAATTTTCCATTTAATTGTTTTTACTTTAATGGGAACCACAAATACGTGCTGTTTGAGAACTAACCACCTCAATCTATTATCTTTTAAACTTGATTTATTTATATTTGTGCATGTATGGATGTGCCGCTGTGCACCTGTGGAGGTCAGGTGACAACTGTGGGCTCCTGGGGACTGAACTCGGGGTGCCAGGCTTGGCTGCATGTGCTTTACGTACTGGGCCATCTTGCCAGCCCCTCTTCATTATATCTAAACCTCATCTCTTCACTTTGTGTATATGTTGTCCTGTAACAGAATTCAAGTTCTGTAAATACACTTTTATTCTCACCACCCAGTATTGACAAAAGCCCAGAGAAACTCTCTATCTTTCTTCTCAGACATCCACAGATGTATTTTACTGGCAAAGGATTTGGTTAGACTATTCCTTAATTCCCTAATTTTCAAGGGTCATTAGTGTTTGAAGTGTATAATGAATTTATTGGCTATTTTAGCGATATGGAGATGCTGAAGAAGTTGTCAGATTTAACAGCAATGATACAGACTACTTGAACTTTCAAATTTAAGAATATGATTGAGAGGAAAACTCCAGCTTTTATCACTTGGTACAAAGAGGGAAAGAGAGCAAGATGGGAGGCACAGGGAACTCAAATGAAAGTGTCATTTCTTGCTTTAAATCGCTGTTCTTTGGCCCAAACCCATTACAAGAGAAACGTCTGTAAATCAAAAAGGTTTTGGTTTCTTACCTCCACTAATTTTGAATATTGAATAATGATTTGATATTAAATAACAAATTAATTTTGAATAATGGTTAAATATTGAATTATGCATTGATTTTTTTGAATAATAATTCAGTGTGAAATAACTCTAGAACTAAGAACAAACTAATTGGAACAGGCTCCTAAAGTTGGTTGTCCGGAGCTGATCTGGGTGAAGGCTGTATCTCAGAAATGACTTACCATCTTCAGCTCCGGCATGCCTGTCTTCTTATTTTTTCATAAAGCATGATTTTAACTTAGCTCTTATTAAGTGCATCTGAGTTACGGTTCACTCGTGTTTGTCATCAAAGGTGATTTTTCTCACGCGGGATTCCCTGGTGATTCCCTACAACAGTTTCCTGTAAGTATTCCAAAGCAGAAGCTCCGAGGTGCTCTGCTCTTAGCTGGTGTGACCTCGAGCACACCGTGAGCCTGCCTGGACTCGTTCTCCTCCTCCCCTTTACTGCCAAGAGGAAGAGCTAGATCACCTGCTCTAGATCACCTGCTCTAGATCACCTGCTCTAGATCACCTGCTCTACGTGTTTGTTTTCTTAGCTACACTTTCAACTTTCAGCTTGAGGTGAATTAAACCTTAAAACTCCCTATGAATTACTAACGGTCCAGACTTAGAGAAAAGTCTTCTGGGTGGCACTGAGCATTGGAGTCCTTGGCCACTGATCCTAGGAGGAGCCGGCAGCAGAATTTCATACGTAGTTTCAATACCAGAGAAAAGTTAGGTAGTGTGTGGTAGCCCAGACCAGTTATCAGGGTAGTTTTAGCGCCTGTCTAGAAAGGCCTAGTTACAGATAGTCACACTTTAATACCATGTACACAGTATGCAGTTGTGGCTTTTACTTCCTAACACACCTCCACATGACTATTGGGTTGTTAATGAAGATGATAAGATGATAGATCACGGTACGCTAGTGAATACATTAGACCTCCCAGAGACACATTCTGAAAATGTGTCCTCTCTGTGAGCAGAGCTCCATGAGTCAGGGCTGTGACTCCTAAACATGACACAGCGTCTGGCGTCTAGAAAGCATTGCTTAAATGAATAATAACCATCTGGAAGTTTATATGTGTATGAGGTCAGGACTCTAGCAGAGAGTAAAGACGCATTTGAGATTAGCTCATGGGGGAGATTAGAAGGACAGGGAAGCTTATGTGCTTCCAGATTCGTTCTCAGGAAGCAGCTTGTTCTCCTTTGATTGGGTCTTTACAGTATAGGGGGGTCTCAGATAGAGAGTGCACTGTTTTCAGTTATATAACGAAAATGACAACACACATAAACTACACAAATGCATAACCACAACATATATGATATATAATCTGTAATTTCTTTGCCCTTCTCTCTAAAATAATTGAGTTTGTTGGAATAGGAACTGTTTGAAGTGAAGAAGCATATCTTATGCATACTATCAGAATGAAGAACTCTGGTTCATTTGATTGCTCTGAGGAGCAAATTAGCATGTATGGGCTTTAATTCATACATTTTAAACAAAATTTCCCACAAATGTGCGTAACAGCATCTCTAAGCAAAAAGCACCATTTTCTGTTAACACTGCTGGTAGTTCGTTAGTAGCAACAGATGTTATATCTACTTTAAGAACAACCGGCTTGCCCACTGGGACAGGTACATTTTCTGTTAGTGTTGAAAACTCTGTAAGACATGTAGACCCTGTGACCTTTGTCTGTGAACACAGTGTTGTGGTTCTGAGTTTTCTATTGTTCGGCCTTCTGAAGCTCCTCAGGGAGTGAGTGGGCTGTGAGCCTCTTCTCTGACAATCATGGAACCATATCACATTTGAAATGGACCAGGACGAAGTGGCCCGTGTTTCTCTACTGGTGTCTTGTGTGTTCACTATTTTAACACATTCATCTTGCCTACCTTTAATTAACATTTTTAAAGACTGTCTGTCTGTCTTTTTTTGTGTGTGCACCGTGTGTGTGTGTGTGTGTGTGTAGTTCTGCAGACTTGATGCAGGCTTGTACCTGCTGTGAGTGTGCATCCTGTGTGTGTGTGTGCAGTTCTGCAGAGTTGATGCAGGCCCATGCGTGCTGTGAGTGTGCATCCTGTGTGTGTGTGCAGCTCAGCAGCCTTGATGCAGGATAACACATGCTATGCAGCCCACAGGCCAGGAGGTTCTTATCTTATTTTATTTTTTTTAAGAGAAATAACTTTAAGAACCGACACAAATTTCGCTATAGTTTACAAAAGCCTTTGAAACCGATGGATTGAATGGTGCGCACACTGTCCAGTAGGTGGCACTAGTCTTCCATTCCTGCGCAGCTTGTGCAGCCTAGCCTTAAACTCATAGGTGCATCGTAAAAATGTGAAAGAATGTAAGAATATCCAGTTAAGAACATATGGATTTGCAAACCAGACTTGTCCCCGCCTCTATTGTGTTCCGACAGTGTATGTCGAGTGAAAGCCCCTTCCGTTTTCAGAAGGACCCCGACTCCCTCTGCTTGGACATTTCTTGGAAATGTCTTTCATATGTAGACTTCCTGCAAACTAAAACAAGTTTTCATAAATTAACCTATCTTGTACCAAATAGCTGCTTTCTCAGTAATTTATAGCTTTATATGCAGCTAAGTTTTCTGCAGCAGACCACCCAAGAATTAAAGAAAATTATACATTTTGTTTTGCCACGGTGTGGATTTCTATAGAATCTTGAAATGTTATTAGTTAGTCATGTTGAATGTGAGGCATTGATCAGTTTTTGCATGAATGAAATATTTTAGGAAACTAGAAAAAATTATATTTTAAATGTTGATTAATGAGTACTCTGATACAGATTTATGCTTTAAAAGCAAAATATTTTAGTAGCTTTATAATAAAGTGTGAGTACTGAAAAGTTGGTATGTGGTATGAGTTTTAAAAATTACTTGTAGAGAGTACATATTTCATCCAGGCTGATTTGTCACAGAACGACATGTCTGTGTAAATGTAAGGTGTTGGGCATATGACTTATTAAATGTTTGTTAAATTTTTGTTAAATGGCAAATAAATTAGTAATTGTAAAATACACAGCACAGTAAAACAATCAAGACAGGCATGAACAAAATCTTAGATGCTTCTCAGGTTTTGGAGGCAAATTAAGTATAACCATGACTGTAAAGAAGATAAAACGTCAACAATTCTGCAGGACGAGATAATCAGGCCAGCACGAAGTTGAAGATATCGCATAGATACGTCTCCATATCTAAACATGCTCACGGGAACATTACAAAAACATCAGAGAAGGGGTTGCTAAAATGACTGGCCTCTTACCCTCCACAGACGTGCATAGTGAAGGACTGGGCCCGAGGTTACTCTGTAAAGTTCCCATCTACTTAACACTGATCATACCTGGTAATTTGTATTATCTGTCTTTTCCAGTACATAGTTTAAACTGACACAATTAGAGAAGATCAAATTTCCATGGTTGTTTTTGCTAGATATATTTTAATTTAAAGTTATTTAAACTAGATTATTGAGATGCAGTGATAAATTATATTTAAATATTTTGTTGCTCTGAATTTGAAAGCAAATTTATTGGAAAATTTAATATTTGTTCAAAAGTCCTTAATTTTCCCCTTTATTTGCATTCAATATGTACACAGTTGTATCAATTACTTTAAAAAATGTTACAAAAGTATTTATCAGATTTTTAATGGCTTAGTAAGTTATATATTTATACACTTAAACTTATTAACTTTTATGACAAACACTTCCTTTAGCACTACTTGTGATTATTTTATTCAACCATGTGTTTGCAGAGAACGGCATATTATTTTAAATTAATAGATTATTTGGATTTTAAGCAAGCCAAGAAAATCTACACTTGTAAATATTTCTACAATTTTTATTTTGTAGGGTTTTATTTTATTGCCAAAAATACATATTGCTTCAGAATGATTCATTCCATTTGATTAATTTTTAATATATCGTGTGTGATTTTAGATAATTCTCTTTATTATTGGTACTGAGGTACTGAGGAGGAACAGTTTGTCCCTTACTGCATTGTTTTATTACCAATTTGCCATTGGCCCCCAGAAGTTTCCTTTTATACTTTATATTCCAGTTTTCATCTCTAAACTGAGAATTATGGAACGGTTTTATTATTATTAGAATTCTGAAGTGTCATATTAGCTGGGACTTTCCTCAATTCCTTGCTGTCAAGGAGAGGAAAGAGGAGGAAATAAAAACCTATCGAGAAAACCTCCATATTCGTCCGGGGACGGGGATGGGCTGGCCAGGCAAACGCATTTCCTATTGCAGAAAATTCTTGGACCCTGCAAAGTGCTGGAAAGGCTGAGACTTTGGCCTGTGATAGTGACTTTCCATTTGCACTAACAGGCATGTCTGTTAAGTGATGGGCACTCGCTACGCACTTGTGCCCTGGGTGAATGAGTGTCAGTGAACAAGTCACATTGTCTGACACACCAAAGCGGTGCCACACTGAGCGACAAGATCCCTGTTCTTGCAGAAGGGACATTCTGATTTTTCTTTTCTTAAAAAAATGTCCACTTAGGGTGCATGCTTTATTGACTATGGGATGAAAAGAATTATATTAGTGATGCTTTTCTGAGTCTGCATAGACACCTCCTCTCTGTTCAACTTTTCTGAGTCTGCATAGACACCTCCTCTCTGTTCAACTCTGGAGGCAGGAACAGGCTGATAATGCCCAGCAGCCTTCTGCAGCATGTGGCGGGGGGCTTCCGAGGACTGGCTTTCACACAGAGCAGTAAGGACCGTGTGGGATTAGGTAGCTGTAGTTAGTGCGGTGTTGTGCTGAGGCAGAGGATGTGCCCTGGGAGCTGAGTCAGTGCTGGCTGGCAGGAAGCATAGGCTTGGGAGAAAATGAAGGCGTGGAGGAAAGCGGTAATCTCGGGGTCCTGGCTCATGGCAGGTAGGCGTGCGAGTACATCAGTCACCTCTTTGGGCACTCACTTCTCCTTGGGGCTTTTGTCTAGAAGTTCTTCATTTTCTACTTTATACTATGAGGAATGCTAGTTCTGTTATTTGCCCTGTAAACCAATCATCAGACAAAACTACATACTACTGTATTTTAGAAATTTGAATATAACAAAGGATGAAGCTGAGACACCACAGTGGTGGGGGCTGGAGATGACTCGAGCTGTTAGGAACACTGGCCGCTCTTGCGGAGGACTGGAGTTGGGGTCCCAGCACCCACATGGCAGCTCACAGCCATCTGTAACTCCACTTCAGGGGATCTGATGCCCCTTTCTGGCCTCTGCTGGTACCTCACACACGTGGTACAGAAACATACATCCAGGCAAAGCACCCATGTCCACGAAATAAAAAGAAATAAATCTTTGAGACAAATATTGTGATAAGAACACACCACAGTTTCTCTAGTGGACCATAGATGGTGTATCACACTTTAAACATACATCAGCGTAAGAAACTCAGAGCTGGACCGCATCGTGGAGTTTCCTAGCCTGATTCGGCCACGGAAACTTCTCTTTTTCACTCTCCCAGAGGAACAACAGGGTAGCTTTTTAAAATTTTTTTCCCTAAGAGTCAGTGTTTGATAAAATGCTTTCTGGGCCATCCTTAGATCAAGTGATCTTATAATCGTACACGGAGAGAATCCCTGAGTGCTAGTCACAGTGAGAAGATTTGAATGTGGGCCTTCAGAGGAACAGTAAAGGATTGAAGAGCTTCAAAGGGAAACATTTACTCTGCCATTAAACATAGTTTTTATCACACTTACTTAAACAAATGTTGCTGGATATTTGATTTTTTTTCTTTTTTTCTTTTTGGTTTTCTCTGTATAGCTTTGGTGCCTGTCTTTTCTGGAGTTGCTCTGTGAAAAAGAGCGGCTTTCCTTTTCCTCCAGAGTATCTTAGATTCTTCTGGGATAATCAGTCAGCTACTACTCACCGTGTGGAAGCTGCAGACCGGGCATTTGTCATTGGACTTGAATTTGTTGTGCCATAAATAAGTTTTGGAAACTGGAAAAAGCTGATCTTCAGACACTCTATTTTTTTTTCTAAGGAAGTGTACTCAAGGTTGTGTTGAAATAACATTCTGCACGATAGTCCAAGAGTGGGCTCCTTTCAGTGGGTGCTTACATTTTATCTCCTGAGCAGGCTATGACCCACAAAGGGAGCAGGAGGAAGGAGAGATGGATAGGGAGGATATGGTGTGTGTGTGTGTGTGTGTGTGTGTGTGTGTGTGGTGTGCACGCAAATCTTTTTGATTGCATGTGAAATGTAGAATTGAAATGAGCCTGTCTGGTTTTAATTTCTTTCTTTATGGGCTATGATGTTCAAGTGAAGACCCATGCTTAAAAAAAAAAAAATTAAAACCAGGGAACTCCGACTTCATCAGAAGTTTCTCATGCAATCAGATGGAATTGAAGTTAAGGGACTTTCTCTTCCACTGTTGTCACTAGATGATGGCAGTGGTTCAGAAATTCTTTCTTAGTCATACGCTGTGTGAGCCCAAAAATGCTTTCAGGACCAAGGCATGCTTTACATATTTTCCTAAACCCTGAACTTCACGGTCCACAGTAACGTGAATATCACTGCTCCCAGCGTTCGCTTTAAGTTTTGAGGAGTTGATAAAGTATTTTCTAGTTCTTTGGGGTATTTAACTGATGCTGGTGAGTTGACGGCTATCTGTGAGCTCAACAATTAAAAAGTTCCAATGCCTCAGTAAGTCTAGATATTCAAAAGGTGGTTTTGTCTCACACTCATTCAGCATTTTTAGTGATGGTTGCAATCGGGATGATTGAAAGGCTAAGAACCCCTTCATCATCTTCTCAAGAGAACCATGCAGCCACTTGAACAAGGCTTGGCTGTCATGGCGAGGATTTGCAGTCATCTTAATTCTCCTTACAGCTGACACTGGCCTCTGGCCGGACTTTTGCTCCTATCAGCATACAATAAGAAACACAAAATATTCTCACATTTCCCTCCTTGGTTTTAAAATTACTTCGTTTCTCAGATCCCAAAGTTCTGCCTTCTTGAATCTGAATCTCTACACCTTTTCCTGTTTGGTGAAATGGTGACTTCCCAAACTTATCTGATGCGGCTATGAGAACCCCATCTTCTGAGTTTTCATCAGGGCGGACGCTTACAGCCTGGGCTTACACACGCTGACTCCCACCCATCTCTCAGTTGCTGCCGTGGTGTTTTCTTCCCTACTGCACCTTCCCCGGCCCCTGACCTTGCCCGTTGGTTTTGTGAATATTTGTGCTTCCCATGCTGCGGTGAGAGCCAGAGATGGCTGGTCTCAAGGAGAGAAGTGTGTGTTCACCCCTTTACACAGAGATCTGCAGCGTCTTCCCTAAACACCTTAGGCTGTGCTGTTTTAGGAGTTGGAAATTTCCCTGATGTCCTCTGAACTTCTCAATGCTCATTTCAAGGCTCAACTCACTGAAGGCATCCACTAAATAGTTGTACAGAGTTTGTATCTGAGAGTCCCCTGGAGTTCTATTACAATATGTAGAGTAATCAAGTTCCTTGGCTTCAGGGCTTGCGACTTACCTGTGTGCACTGCATTCAGTCCTGCTTGCGTTCAAGCCGTCTTCCTCTGTCACTCACGTGTGAGCAGCACCTTGTCTTCTCCACTTGCCTGGCCATCTCTATGTGCTTGGAACATTCTCGAGACATCAGCACTGCCAGCTTCCTCTCCATCCCCAGGGCTCTGCCCAAATATCACTGTAGTGAGACAGCCCAACCCTCCTACTCCACAGGCCTTGTGGCCCTGGCCTTGCTCCAGGCTTCTTTTCTTTTTTGGGTACTCCCCACCTTCTGAAAGACTGCACAGTAGACTTCCTTGCATTTGTTGGGCTCTGCACTTCTTACCTCTGCCCCAGTGGGAGGCCTGAGACAGAAGGTCTCCTTTTGTCTTTGGCTCTAGGCAGGGTACATAGCACAATGGCGGTGTGTAGTAGGCTCTCAGAGTAAAGGCTGGAGCGGTCGGCGGATAGAGTTGGCTGCTGCAGTAGTTCACACCCGTAGCCGGCAGAACAGCATTGATTCAGTAAAGAAAAAAGTAAGTGGTCTTAGGCCAGTGCTGCACAGGAAAGCGGTGCTGACCTGGTTCTGTGGAAGCTGGAGGCCCGTCCCAAGGCACATACTGATGTGTAGTAATATGGGCGGCGGGGCTGCGTCCCCAACACCCCAGCCGCCTGGTTAGCTTATGCCCGAAATAACAACACACAAACTGTATTCATTTAAACACTGCTTGGCCCTTTAGCTCTAGCCCTTACAGGCTAATTCTCACATCCTGATCAACCCATCTCTAATAATCTGTGAGCACCGGTCTTACTGGGAAAGATTCAGCATGTCTAACCTGGCGGATTGCTTCATTGCGTGTGTCTGCATGGGAGCGAGGCATTGTTGTAATAGGAGCGGCGGGGTTTTGCCCCGAAATAATTACACGGACACTGTATTCTTTTAATCACTGCTTGGCCCTTTAGCTCTAGCCCTTACTGGATAATTCTGATATCCTGATCAACCCATCTCTAATAATCTGTGAGCACCGGTCTTACCGGGAAGATTCTAGCCTAAGTCCATCCTGGGTCGGAGCTGGGGCATGGAGTCTCTCTGAGGCGTCTGCTCCCGAGAGGAGAGATGTGGAGTCTGAGCTCACTTCCTCTTCCTCCCGGCATTCTGTTCTGTTTACTCCACCTACCTATGTCCTAACCAATAAAATGGGCCAAGGCAGTTCCTTTATTAGCCAATGACCTTCCTCCATCATTTCCCCTTTTTCTGTTTAAACAAAAAAAAAAAGAAGGCTTTAACTTTAACATAGCAAAATTACATATAACAAAACAGTTATCAAGTAAAAATTACAATAATCTTTATTATAACTAAGGAAAACTATAACTATAACTAACTATTCTTAACTCAATCAAAGACTCCAGAAAGATACAATACTATCTAAGCAAACAAGAAAAAAGCAACTTTTAAAACTCTAGAAATGACAGAGACATCTCGCTGCCTGGACAGTCACCCAAAGTTCCTCTGTACCGTTGGGGCATCCATCTTCAGCATTCAGGCCCATGGTATCCAGCAGACATTTCCATAAAGCAGGAAAATTCAAAGTCAGTTCAGTCACTATCTGTTGTATCCTGCAGAATGTCTCGCAGACTCTTTCATGAATCAGGAACCCCGAAAGATCATCTCACCTTAGGCAAGTTCAGTAGTCCTCTCTCTGTGGGTTCTCTGTGTCCAGTTTATGCAATAGTCCAGGCAAGAGCAGTTTCTTGCCCAAATGGCTATCAAACTCCATAACGAGCCTCTTCGATGCCCATCTTCCTCTTGAAGTAGATTGGTGCTGCCAGGAGCAGAGTGTCTCATTGTCATGAAAAGTCCTAAGTTATTAAAACATTTAAAATGCCATATTCTATAATCTTTGAAAAATATGAAGAATGCCTATCTAAAATATATCTATGTACATCTAGAAAATCTAACTAACATGACTACAAGCTTTACTATTATCGATGATTATCCATTAACAACCTATATTTCTTAATTATACAGTACACATTTAAATGAACTACACAATCACAATACCTTAATCAAAATCAGAAACACTTATACATATAACAAAATTGACCTTAAATCTCTATTAATAAAGCAAAATCTATACTAATGCAAATTATTCACATCTATATCATATCCCCCTTTAAATGTAAAAGAACATTTATAAACCATATTTGGGAACAGGGATGCAGTTTTTTCTCTCCAAACTGCTTCCTGCTGAATGGGGGCGTCGTTAATTAGGTCTTTCATGGTATAACCTGTGTGCTAGTTTCATCTCAGTTGGCAGTTGAGCGAAGCAATTTTCTGAAGGTGTTCACACCAACCCTTCAGGAGGGCGTGGTCTATCATACCATATCGGGATAAACGCAATCCACAAGGTCTGATCCTCTGTGAAAACAAAAGAAGAATCTCTTTTCCAAAGTATCATATCCTTAGATCCAAATTCTGAAATCATACCCTCATGATATCCGTTCTGGTTCCACTTGGCAGCCCATATAATGAAATGTCTCTGTGTACTTAGCTCCTTCACAGTCAAAAATTTTAAAGAAAACACAATGTACATAATCCAGACTCTCTGTGAATTTTCCATTTTTATGTGGCTTATTTTTACTCCATCACTTTACTTTATTCTGTCTCTTTAAAGACTTTACCTTTTTTTTTAACATTAACTTTATTTTCTATATTCTTTTTTTTCTCTCTCCCAAGCCTACGTACATTCATCCAACAGTGTGACTCATTTAGTGGTCTGAATCTGTCCTATTGTGAATCTGCAATTTTTTACCATCCAGGAGCACTTTTGATTTGCGCCTTTAAATCACTAGGCACTTAAGAATCTAAGCTGTGACATTCCTAGGTTAACTTTTTGCTTTTTGAGCGTATATCGTTGACCTGGAATAATTCTGTAGACCAGGCTGTCTTTGAACTCTCAGAGATCCGCTTGTCTTTGCCTCCCAGGCATTGGGATTAAAGGTGTTTGCTACTACACCTTGAACTCACAGAGATCTGTTTGTCTCTGCCTTTTAGGCACTGGGATTAAAGGCGTGTGCTACCACGCCTTGAAGTCACAGAGTTCAATCTCCCTCTGCCTTCCAAGTGTTGGGATTAAAGGTGTGTACTATCACACACAACAACTCTCTTCCTTTTCTTTTTTACTTTAAGAACTTCAACTTTTAGCTTGCATATATTTTTAACACACAGTAAACCATTTAGAAATTTTCTTTGTCTTTGAATCTCTCTTTACTGTATATCTCTCTTTTTCTGACCACAAGAGCCTTTAATTTACCAAGCAATATCAGTAGGACTAAAGCCGTGGCTTTGCGGGCTAGATGTAGCCCATTCCTTAGCTTTCCAGCCTCATGGCTGAGGTACTGGCTGTAGCCATGTTTATAGCCACAACTCTATGGCATTTCAAGGTCCCTGCCAGCCAGCGAGCTACAACAGACAACACTCAAGTCCTCTCTCGGTAGCCGGCCCTCCTGCCTCAAACAGTCAGAGTTTGCCCTGGCAGGATGGCCCAGAAAGCCGGCATTTTTAAACAGCGCAGCTTTTTTTCCTGCTATGGCTGAAAACCGAAAAGCATGCGTTCAGCTTTTCATCAACACTGTTTAAGTGTTTTGTGGCAGGACCTCTTAATAAGCCGCAGGGTTTTGCAGCTAAAGCTGAGTCAGGAAGCCTCTCTTAGATGAGGCGCTTGCTTGCCTCTAGCAAGCAAAGTAGACCAGAGAAATTGTCACAATCAAGATAACATGCTTTACTCTTTCCCAAGCTTTCTCAGGCTTTCAGTGGATACAGTTGTTCACGTGGGCGCCATTTGTAGTAATATGGGCGGCGGGGCTGCGTCCCCAACACCCCAGCCGCCTGGCTAGCTTATGCCCGAAATAACAACACACAAACCGTATTCATTTAAACACTGCTTGGCCCTTTAGCTCTAGCCCTTATAGGCTAATTCTCACATCCCGATCAACCCATCTCTAATAATCTGTGAGCACCGGTCTTACTGGGAAAGATTCAGCATGTCTAACCTAGCGGCTTGCTTCATCGCGTGTGTCTGCCCGGGAGCGAGGCATGGTGTCTCTCTCTGAGGCGTCTGTTCCCGAGAGGAGAGATGTGGAGTCTGAGCTCACTTCCTCTTCCTCCCGGCATTCTGTTCTGTTTACTCCACCTACCTATGTCCTAACCAATAAAATGGGCCAAGGCAGTTCCTTTATTAGCCAATGACCTTCCTCCATCACTGATGCTTTCATTTACATCCTGATGCTTTGGTTTGCATCCTGATGCTTTGGTCTGCATCCTGATGCTTTGGTTTGCATCCTGATGCTTTGGTTTGCATCCTGATACTTTGGTTTATGTAACAGCATCAGGGATGCTTTCTCTGCGTTTACCCTGAGGGAGAAGTTAGAATGGAGGGTGTGTCTGTAGACAGCCACCCTTCCCCTCTGTAACTTGAAATTTTGTTCTCAAGGCCTTTATCGAATTCCTAGAGTTGTAAAAAAAAAAAAAGAGAACAAACATTGTTTGTGGTATATATCTACATTTGACTCTAAAAGTGGTCTACGTTTAGTTTTATAATCTTCCACTTAGAAAGTCTAACACTACTAAGCCTGGAATGAAATAGCTGTCTGACATGACAGACTAATGTGTACTTGGGAAGTAAAGTTCATAGTAAAAATTCACATGCGTTTCTTTTCTGCCACCTGTAAACAGGGCAGCGAGGTATTTCTGCACAGACTTTACTGTTTTACCTTAATGAAGTTAAACCAAAACAAGATACTCGTCTCTTATTTATTATTTTGGGAAGATAGTTAATATTTTCATTCTTTTCCCTTAGTCCTAGAGCAGAAATTAGAATTCTGAGATCCTTCGGTTTGGTTTTTTTTTTTATTTTTCTCTCTGAGATAGAAAAAGTCTCACTCCAGCGGGCTCTAAGTGTGTAGGAAACAGACCTGACCTCCTCCTTACCGGGCACTGAGGGCCTTCAGGACTTTGTGGGTGCACTGACAATCTTGTCTGAGCTTGTCACTGGTCCTGTGCTGAAGGAACAGACATGGGGAAAGCAGAGGCGGGTCAGGGTGTGTGTGTTGTCAGGGCCAGGTGTGTGTGTCGTCAAGGCCAGGGGGTGTGTTGTCAGGGCCAGGGGGTGTGTGTCGTCAGGGCCAGGGTGTGTGTGTCGTCAGGGTGTGTGTGTGTCGTCAGGGGGTGTGTCCTCAGGGCCAGGGTGTGTGTGTGGTCAGGGCCAGGGTGTGTGTTGTCAGGGCCAGGGTGTGTGTGTGTTGTCAGGGCCAGGGTGTGTGTGTGGTCAGGGCCAGGGTGTGTGTTGTCAGGGCCAGGGTGTGTGTGTGTCGTCAGGGCCAGGGGGTGTGTGTGTTGTCAGGGCCAGGGTGTGTGTGTCGTCAGGGCCAGGGGGTGTGTGTGTTGTCAGGGCCAGGGTGTGTGTGTCGTCAGGGCCAGGGTGTGTGTGTTGTCAGGGTGTGTGTGTCGTCAGGGCCAGGGTGTGTGTGTTGTCAGGGTGTGTGTGTCGTCAGGGCCAGGGTGTGTGTGTTGTCAGGGTGTGTGTGTCCTCAGGGTGTGTGTTGTCAGGGCCAGGGTGTGTGTGTGTCCTCAGGGTGTGTGTGTCCTCAGGGTGTGTGTCCTCAGGGCCAGGGGTTGTGTGTCGTCAGGGCCAGGGGGTGTGTGTGTCGTCAGGGTGTGTGTGTCCTCAGGGTGTGTGTTGTCAGGGCCAGGGTGTGTGTGTCCTCAGGGTGTGTGTGTTGTCAGGGCCAGGGTGTGTGTGTCCTCAGGGCCAGGGTGTGTGTGTTGTCAGGGCCAGGGTGTGTGTGTCGTCAGGGTGTGTGTCGTCAGGGCCAGGGTGTGTGTGTCGTCAGGGCCAGGGTGTGTGTGTCGTCAGGGCCAGGGTGTGTGTGTGTCGTCAGGGTGTGTGTGTGTCGTCAGGGTGTGTGTGTGTCGTCAGGGTGTGTGTGTGTCCTCAGGGTGTGTGTTGTCAGGGCCAGGGTGTGTGTGTCGTCAGGGCCAGGGTGTGTGTGTCGTCAGGGCCAGGGTGTGTGTGTGTCGTCAGGGTGTGTGTGTGTCGTCAGGGTGTGTGTGTGTCGTCAGGGTGTGTGTGTTGTCAGGGCCAGGGTGTGTGTGTCCTCAGGGTGTGTGTGTTGTCAGGGCCAGGGTGTGTGTGTGTCGTCAGGGTGTGTGTGTGTCGTCAGGGCCAGGTGTGTGTCCTCAGGGCCAGGGGGTGTGTGTCCTCAGGGCCAGGGTGTGTGTGTGTCCTCAGGGCCAGGGTGTGTGTGTCCTCAGGGCCAGGGGGTGTGTGTCCTCAGGGCCAGGGTGTGTGTGTGTCCTCAGGGCCAGGGTGTGTGTGTCCTCAGGGCCAGGGTGTGTGTGTCCTCAGGGCCAGGGTGTGTGTGTCGTCAGGGTGTGTGTGTGTGTGTCGTCAGGGTGTGTGTGTGTCGTCAGGGTGTGTGTGTGTCGTCAGGGTGTGTGTGTGTCGTCAGGGTGTGTGTCCTCAGGGCCAGGGTGTGTGTGTCCTCAGGGCCAGGGTGTGTGTGTGTCGTCAGGGTGTGTGTCCTCAGGGCCAGGGTGTGTGTGTGTCGTCAGGGTGTGTGTGTGTCGTCAGGGTGTGTGTGTGTCGTCAGGGTGTGTGTCCTCAGGGCCAGGGTGTGTGTGTGTCGTCAGGGTGTGTGTCCTCAGGGCCAGGGTGTGTGTGTGTCCTCAGGGCCAGGGTGTGTGTGTCGTCAGGGCCAGGGTGTGTGTGTGTCGTCAGGGTGTGTGTCGTCAGGGCCAGGGTGTGTGTGTCAGGGCCAGGGTGTGTGTGTCCTCAGGGCCAGGGTGTGTGTGTCGTCAGGGCCAGGGTGTGTGTGTCAGGGCCAGGGGGTGTGTGTCCTCAGGGCCAGGGTGTGTGTGTCCTCAGGGCCAGGGTGTGTGTGTCCTCAGGGCCAGGGTGTGTGTGTCCTCAGGGCCAGGGTGTGTGTGTCCTCAGGGCCAGGGTGTGTGTGTGTCCTCAGGGCCAGGGGACTTGTGTCTTCACTTTCTTACGCACCCTACTACTGCTCTCCTCCACTTATTGTCTTGTTAGTGGGGACTGTTTGTTTTAAAGGTATTGTTTTTTTATTGAAATTTTCTGTGTAATTTGAGAAGAAAGTTATAGCATAGTTTTTTTTTTTTTTTTTTACTGATGGGAATAGGCCTGTCTCCTTAGTAAGTTATGTTATAACCAACTCTCTGGGCCTCAGTTTTTGTGTCTGTAAAATGGGTATGATTCTACCTTCTAAAATGTTATGTCTAGAGATGCACATGGGATAGAGTAGAACTGAATTTTTAGTTCTGTTTCCCCGCCTCACTTCCTTTTTTCTTATTTTTTTTAAAATAATTTGTTAGAAAAGGACTTTTCTGAGAGAATACTCACAGAGAATAATCACCAGTAGGATGCTGCAGGCAGAGACATCTGAGCTGCTGCCTTTTAGGCTGGACTGTTGGCTTCAGTATCTTTTGTGAGTTTTGCACCTGGGCCCTACTGAGTCCGTTGTCGCCACCCTTACAGGCACAAATCTGATGCAACACCCACCCCAGGTCACAGTTGGAAGCAGGCACTACCAGCGTGCAAGTTCTCCTTTTCAGAAGTGTGTGGGAGGTGACAAAGCCTTGGGGTTGCAGGTCTGAGCCTCCAGCTCTCAAGAGTGAGCTCTTGTGTGTATGAAGAGAAGACCTCCCTACTGGAGTTTCCACACAACTCTCTTTAGCAGCAGCGTAGGCAAGGCCTTGATATAAATAAAAAAGATACCGGCATATTCCAGCATTTAAATACCTTTGGGTTGGGTTCAAGATAGATCTGAGTCACATAAAACCACACCGCAGAGAATGGGTTATGATTGGATGCCAGGGGTAATATTCCCTCAGATGTACCGTGTTGCATGTGTGTATATACCAACTTAGGCCTTCAAAGTAATGTTATTATATGTTTAGAGAAAGGGATACCTCTCTCTGTTGCATACTTCTAAGCCAATTCAGAAGCCATTGAACAGATGTCCTATAACACTAATGTAAAATTACCCTGTGTAATAAGAAAATTACAGTTCCTAAGTGAAGATAGTGGAGGGAAACCGCCCAATGAATACTCGAGGATTTCCAGATGAAATGGCGGACTTGGGGACAGAAGTGAGGCTTCTCTCTGGCCTGCCAAGCTCTGGTTATGCCAGAAGAATGAATACATTCGCACAGCTTTCAGTTGTCCAAGAAGTATATTATTATTGCACTGTGTGGTGAGACCTCTTGTTTAATGCAAAAATCGCAGTAACTGTTTCTTATGTGTATGTCTTCCTTTCGCTCCTGGGCATCCTTTAAAAACCTAGTTATTTGGAGAACACAGTATGGCCAAAGAATAAAAACGTGTGAAGTTTGACCACTTTAAATAATCACTGGCATTTCCCGGAGAATGAACCTCACTTACAGTTAGGAAACAGCATTTATATTTAAGGTTGAAAAGCCAGGATGGAGGAAAATTTTGCTAATTTGTAAGATGACCTTTAAGCGCACCAAAACCAAATAATTTGTAGGCTGTGACACAGGGCGAATTCCTCTGAAATTTGTGTGAATACGGCTTTGGTGGGTCCTGAAAGACGAACAAAGGAGCTGGAAGGAAAGCTTTTCCTCCAAATAAGAAGGAGAATGACAAAGAGGCCAGCGGGGCCCGTTCACAGTTCACCATTAAGACGGGGGCTCTGTGGCACAGCTAATGAGACGGCTCGTAGTGGAAAACAATCTGTTCTTAAGAATGTTTAGATCAAAAGTAATTTCTAATCTATGAACTAAGGTCTCTTCTGTACTCTCCGTTCACCGGGAGAGCTTTCATGTTTGCGTTGTTTACCTCCATCAGATGTTCTCCGTTTTACCTTTCCCCTCCACAAAGACATGGCCGGCTCGGCAGCACCGAGCGACAGTCTTACTCTCTTCCTTCAGAAAAGAGATTTTTATTTTTTGAGAGAGAGGTGGAATGAAAAAGAGAGAAACATCTTTGCCTAAGAGACTCTTGAGCATCTGTGCTTGAAGCGACTTTTTATGAACACTCCTTGGTAAACGACTCAAGGTAAAAAAGCAGAAAAGCATCCAATGTTAGGGAATTGCAATCCAATACCATGTAATTTAAACCTGCGGTTGCTTCTCTTGTTCTAAATGACACACAGATGGCTGGCCCAGCCCTCACAACTTTGGGAGCACAATTGATCTTTTTGTATGAATGAACATAGAGTAACCCAAAATATTTTGGACAGATTTGCTTAATTCTAATTGTTCGTAGCATAATTATCAAGCCCATTGGAACTAATAATTTTAACCATGATAATTTGTCACACTAAGTTAGTAATTAATGAACTTCTTGAGAAAATTAACAAAGATACTCTTCTAACAAGCAAATAAATAAAAAAAGCAAAATAACTTTTGAGAAGTCTAGAGGGAGGCTAACAGAAACTCACCAGTCTCAGGGCCCTGAGGTTTTGAGAAAAAGCCTTGCTACATTCAGGCTGAACATACTAGCCAGGGAGACATTTCTGTCTGTGCCCTGGACAACAGTAGGGATTCTCACACCAGGACGAGCCCGTTGTTAACTGGGGTTCAGCGAGATGGGAGACCCTCAGCCCATGCTCAACGTGCCAGAGGCTCTTGGGGCCTCTTTCGAGAGACCAACAAAGGGCCAGGGAGGCCAGCAGAAGTGGAGTTTGGAGTTTGTATTCTGTTTGGCTCCAGTTTGCTCCTTCCCCACTCCCTGTTTGCTGTTGTAAAACCAGCCATCTGTCTAGGAACCCCCCCCCCCCCCTGGAAGCTGACAGCCCTTCTTCAACCCCACAATCAGGGAAACCGGTTAGGTAATCTTTGGGTTTAACTCAGTAATCTCATGTTCTACGTGAGGCACCTTAGAAGTAACGTTGGGACACATTCCCACTGCTGAATCAAAAGGAGTTGAGGGGCTGGAGAGATGGCTCAGTGGTTAAGAGAATGGCCTGCTCTTCCAAAGGTCCTGAGTTCAATTCCCAGCAACCACATGGTGGCTCACAACCATCTGTAATGAGGTCTAGTGCCCTCTTCTGACCTGCAGACACACACACGGACAGAATATTGTATACATAATAAATAAATAAACATTTAAAAAAAAAGGAATTGAAGTGAGTGCTCAGGCCACTAAGAAGGCTAACGTGAAGACACTACGCATAAATAGGAGTCCTCTGAACGTTTACGGCAGTCTGCACACATCGAGCTAAAAGCCACCCTTGCTTCTAGTCACATTCGGGTCCCCCATGGGTGACACCCTCCCAGCTGAGCTGCAGGACAGCATGAGCCTACTCTGAGACCACCCTGGCTCTTCCATTTGTCTGTCTTGTCTTTCCTCCTTCTTCTCTCCCTCACCCCCATCTCTGGAATTCTCGAATCTCCCTTCTCCTGAAGTCTACTGGAAGTTTCTTGCTAACATGGTAAGATATGGTCTTTAGAAAAGCGTGCATTTTGAAAGACTGCATAGAACCCAGCGGAGTATCTGACAGACTCAAAGAAAACAGCAATTCCTACTGTGGAAAAAAAATATATCTTTAGGGTCCTCAGGAAAATAAATAGGGTGGTGATTAAGTCATCTTGGATGACAATGGAATGGTGATGTCTACCAAGTTACAAAATTATCGAATGGATCTTTATATACCATTATATGTACACATACACACACACACACACAGTGAACACTTACAAATACATGCATGATATTGAAGTTATCTTTTAAAAAGTGGTTTCACAGTATCAGGTGGCATAGAGGATGTCCATCATCCTGGACACAAATGTCCAGTGAGTTTTTAGTTCCACATTGCAGAGACCTTGGCTCTGACACCTCGTTGCTATTCTAGAGAAATCAGTTGGATCTCAAGGGGCATTCTTTTTGAACTTGGAGACCAGCTGCAGCTCAGGTAGGGTTTTGTAGTCTGTTAGGGACTGGTTTGGTCATGGACAAGTGACCGTAGAGGCTGTGCTGTGGCGACCAGCTGAAGCAATTCTTTAGGATTCAGGCTAAAACGGCTCTTTCTCCCCATCCTCTCGTTTCAGGGTCATGTCGGGATAAAAAGAACTGTAAGGTGGCCTTTTCCCAGGAGGAACTGAGGAAGCGGCTGACACCCCTGCAGTATCATGTCACTCAGGAGAAAGGAACTGAAAGGTAAGCATGCTTAATAAAAACCAGCGAGGCAAGAGCAGCGTGGCTCCCTCCTCCTTGGACTCTTCTTCTGGTTAGCTAAAGAATCCTAGACAAACCGACTAAGGCCAAGCCTGCAGATGGCTGTCTTTGAGGAGGTTGGAAATGGGACATTGTTTAGGAGAAGACTGAGTTTTGTCTCTGCTTTTCTCCACTTTTCTCCACTGAGTGAGCGTTCTATCTTATAAAAGTCACGGAGCTTTTGTTAAGGGCCCGTTTTTAGCTTGCAACAAAATGTGTGGCAGTGATAGCGATTTAGGGACTTTTTTTTTTTTTGGAAGACATCACAGCGAGGAAACCCATGAGGGACATGGAGCCACGCCAGGATGCTGCCATTTGTGAAGGTGGCCATTGTAAGCATAGACATTTTGGCTGCAGAAGCAGGTAGCATGATTTAGTTCCTCTCCGCCCCACTCCAATTTCTTTTTGAAGCACATGTGGAGAAAGTATTTATTGGCTCATTTGTGGTTGGAATGTCAAAAATTTTCAATAACTGCCCTCACATGGCTTTGGTCCTTGGAAGTTCGCCCTACATCCTGGAAGGAAAAAAAAAGAGTTTGTTCACTTCCAAGACTGTTTCTAGTGATTAAAGTCTCTCTCAGCTGATTCCAGCTAAAAAGTAACTTGCCAAGGCCCAATGATTTTGTTGTCTAATTTATACCGTGGATCTTGGCACGAAACTATAAATGTACCTGGGATCCAGATTTATTAATGATGTAACTTAGTGTTTTCATTCATGAGCTGAAAGAGCTCTTTCCCACACAGGGGATCCTTGTTAACAGGCAACGTGCGCTTCCTGTCATAGAACCTACTATTTTCTGAATCTCCTCGACGTGGAGTCTCTGACCAAGTGAGCCTACATGCCCGGAGCCGGCGGTGGCCAGATTCTCAGTGCAGAAGACGTCTGCCCACCCTGTTGTGTGCACAGCTAGCAAAATGATTTAATGCACACAAACAACCAGAGATTAGGTCATTCTTAAAAATTCTGTTTATAAAAAAATTGGAGCTCGTAAAGAGGGTGAAAGGATAATAAAATCAAGCTGTAGAGCACATAGAGTTTTTGTTGGGCGACCACAGCTGATTTGTATTAGCTGAATGACCTCCTCGCCTCTAAGATTGCTAACTTAGAAAAATATTCCCTTAAAGCTGCAATATTCCTTTTCAAACTGAAAAATAAGACTCCTTCCACTTGGAGACTTGGGCCCTGCTACATTTTCTGGTCCCCTCTTGCACAGTGTGGAGTAGCAGAAACCTTATGTAATAATGTTCTTTATGGGGATCAAACAACAGGCTTTTTTTTTTATTTGAAAAATATTCTAGGTATCACATACTAGGTGCTTGATATTTTTAATTTGCCTGTACTAGTTTGGAGTAGTTATATGCACATTTTACTATATATATTTGAAGTATATTAGTATGGTTCAGCTTTCCATATGTTTGGTCTGTTCTCATTTTAAGGCCAAAAACTCTGGAAAGATTTACTAGAGAAATGTATTTTAAACCAATGTGTTCTGTAAGAAGTAATACTAGCTTTGCTAATATTTTTTGATGATCTGTTTATGTTTTTTATCAGTGCCTTTGAAGGAGAATACACACACCACAAAGATCCTGGAATATACAAATGTGTTGTTTGTGGAACACCATTGTTCAAGTAAGTGGACTGAGAGCTGGTGGGCATGGCTGGATCACATGACTGCAGACTCCTTGTTGCTCATTTCCTGGGAATCTTTCTTTTGCTGAATTTGATTCCATCTTTCCCTATTATAAATATGTAATATATACGTATATGTATATATACTTGTGCGTGTCCACTCCCTGAAAACAAGAATAATTACAGACTTTCCTGGTTAATTCTCTATGACAGACTGGCTAATTTTGTAGTGTTTGGACATTTAAAACACTCACCGTTAACTTTGTCCCACCTTGGTAACCATTGTCCTTAGCAGAAGTACGGAGGACATTTTTTGTGAGCAGCAGAGATCCGTTCATGTATTTACGGTTTTTTTTTCTACCTTTAAGTGATACCTTTGAATCCATTTATGTCTTCATGTTAAAGTCTATTTGTACTCCCATGATGAAGACATACACCTGTGCTTAAAGCAGACGTGAGGCATATGGCAGATTTTTATGTACGGGTAACAATATTGTAGACTTGAGGTTAACACTGTCTTTTCATTGGCCTAAGATCATCATTTTTAGATCCCAGCAGTTCAGAGTCGTGCAGGCACCACACAGGCCTTTTGGCCAAGATAGTTAATTCTTGGTCTGGATAGGATATTCTTACTCATCGAAGGATAATCTTGACCAAAGAAGTTTTAGCTGGGTGGGAAAATTCGGGAAGTCCGCTCTCTCCCCAAAGAGAAGGCTTTCTGAAGCGTGAGCATCTTTTGTCTGACACAGGATGACAGAGTCTCATAGAATGAATGAGTAAATAAAAATCTGACAGCTGTAGCATGCAAAACACACTTTAATTTGCTCCATATTTCTCCTTTAAGAGAAATATCATTTACAGATATTTCTGAAATAACAGGAAAATGGTAGTTTCCTTAAAATATTTTTAAGAGTTTTGAACTTTTCTCCAGTTGCACAAACCTTCTCACACGTTAGCGCTGGTTGACAATCTGTTCTGAATTCTTACAGAGTTTTTTTTTTTCATGTTAAAAAACCGACCCTTCAAATTGTCACCCGTTTCCTCTCAGAAAACACACATCCTCGATTTCAACACCCTTAGCTTATGTCACGATAGTTGACATAACACTTAAGATAGCTGCTGAGCCATGCTAAACTGGTTAATACCCAAATGGTAAAAGCTGCCCACATCCCCTCTGCTTTTTGTTTAAGGTGCCCCACCTCTCCCCCAATCGTGTGATTTCACTGAAGGACTCCGTTGAAGGAAAACTTGCTGTTTTAAATAAGAAACAGAGCCACTGTAGAGGGCGGATTTAACCCTTGTGAGCCTTTGAATCACAAACCCTGAAAGCAAAACCCTTATCCAAACACAAGAGCTGGTGAGAGTCACGGTCACCGTTCACCGTGACACAGCGCCGTCTCTTTGAGCACCGCTGTCGGCTCCCATTCTTACACGCTCTGGGAAAGAGGATTTGACTTCTCATTCATACTTCTGCTGGTTTCCACTGTTCATTTGTCTCTTCTTGCTTTCCTGTCTGTTCTGAGAGAAAAGCATCCCCTGCCTTTCTTTGTTGGAGATGGAGTGGTTTATTGGCTTTATGCAGCTGTCTTCATGTTCAGCACGTGTTCCCTGGGTCCCACGAAGACTTCAGGGGCCACAGGGAGTGGGCAGTTTTGAGGGAATTGATTTTCCCACCGTCCGTTTCTCTGGGCACATTTCTGAGACTCAGCGGTCTGCAGCTTTCTCTCCAGTGTCTCTTCTGCCTTCTGTCTTCTCACTTTACTTGGGGTGGTCCACCCTCCATCCGGCCCAAGTCTGGCTGGAATTCATTGTCCCCAGTTGCGGTCTTCAGGCGTCAAGCAAAATGATAGCTCAGGGTGTGTGTGACTTTTGGAGATGAGCTCCCTGAAGGAAAACAACAACAAAAACCACACTAGTGTGAGGCAGTACTGCCAAACGCCTGCGAAGGTCGGCAGTCTCCCTTACTGTCTGTTTTGTATGTCTTCCTATCTGTGTACCCTTTTCCCTCCCCAGAGCTTAAATGGTAGCCATGAGAACATGTATCAGTGTGTTTATTCAAATGATAGAAAATGAAAGTTTGGGGGACTTCATTATTTTAGACAAAAGAAACGAGTCTGATTTGATTGATAGATATGTGGCTAAGGACGGGTTTGCAAATTAGTTCACGTGATTTATTTTTCCACTTAAGTTTGATGGAAATATGTAGATCTGAGATTTTGACAGAAACACTGTAAGCATGTATACAGAATACAAAACAACTGGGAGTTCATCTTTTGCAGTTATTTACATTTCTGGAAAGTTATTTAAAAGTATAAGGGGAAAAATATCATCAGCAAGTCCAGGTATAAAACCCACATAGTTGTTTGAACAAGAAAGTTTAAAGGATTTCAAACCATAACATAGGGGTTGAGATGAGGAGGTCGTTGCTAGAAAAAGTGAAAGGAAGTTAGAAAGGATACAGACATAGCAGGCATAGTGACCATGGATGCAGACAGCAGGGATGGTGACCATGGATACAGACATAGCAGGGATGGTGACCATGGATACAGACATAGCAGGCATAGTGACCATGGATGCAGACAGCAGGGATGGTGACCATGGATACGGACAGCAGGGATGGTGACCATGGATACAGACATAGCAGGCATAGTGACCATGGATGCAGACAGCAGGGATGGTGACCATGGATACAGACATAGCAGGGATGGTGACCATGGATGCAGACAGCAGGGATGGTGACCATGGATACAGACATAGCAGGGATGGTGACCATGGATACAGACAGCAGGGATGGTGACCATGGATGCAGACAGCAGGGATGGTGACCATGGATGCAGACAGCAGGGATGGTGACCATGGATGCAGACAGCAGGGATGGTGACCATGGATGCAGACAGCAGGGATGGAGACCATGGATGCAGACAGCAGGGATGGTGACCATGGATGCAGACAGCAGGGATGGTGACCATGGATGCAGACAGCAGGGATGGTGACCATGGATGCAGACAGCAGGGATGGTGACCATGGATGCAGACAGCAGGGATGGTGACCATGGATGCAGACAGCAGGGATGGTGACCATGGATGCAGACAGCAGGGATGGTGACCATGGATACGGACAGCAGGGATGGTGACCATGAATACAGGCGTAGCGGAACGGTAGTCATAACCTTTAGGGCGGAAACAGAAAGGCCTAGGAAGACCTTCCTCCTCGGCACTACTCCTACTTCCTTTCTCTGGGGTTGAGAAGGAGATGGCATGATTTCAGTGACTCTGTGGCCGAGAACGCATGGCTATACCACACTGGTGCAGTGTACTGGAAATAAGAGGTTGCACTGGACACTTGCCTCTTGGAATTCTCTGGAAAACTACCGTTTTGGGGGGTGGGGAAAGCTGTTGGCAGAATGGTGTCTCAGTGGAAGCAGTTGGGAATGTCGGGGAGCTGCTGGCTTTTCAGCACTGCTACTGGAAGCACACTGAAAGCCCCTGGCACCTGAGAGGCACTCTTGCTGCAACGGTTGAGCTCTTGGTACTTGAGTTTGCTGGAGAGAAGGATGCAGGAGAAATTGTTTCCTATGGGAACCAGGTACTGGAGAAGCCGTAAACACAGAGGGATCTTGTATAGGAGAAACTGTGTACACGGCAGGACCCTGGCCCTGGAGCTGCCCATGTTCCAAGAGTTAGAAAGGGAGCAATTTCAATATTCTTTTTAGGGATCCCCGATTAAAAGCTTGAAAATCACTTGTGACGCTAGATTCTCAAAAGGCAGTTGGCTTCTTGCTTTAAATACCAAGTATAGAGAGCAATTGCTGAGTACCGGGTGAGCAAGTGTGCATTTGTGGTTTTTTGTTTGTTCGCGTTTGTTGTTGTTGTTTCTTTAGAAGGAAGGGAATGAGAGATGAAGAAAAGAACAGAGTAACTAGGAATATTCTGATTTTAAAAAAAGTAGGGAGTCATAAGCGAAGTGCTGAATCTGGAAATGCCTAAATACTTCCCAAACTTTCATTTCCATTATCTGGTCCATACTTACTTACAGTGTGTGCACAAGCCTCTCTTTAAAACTCTCTCTGTGTGTGTGTGTGTTAATGTATGTGAACGAGGGCACATGCTATTACTTGAGCGTAGAGGTTGGAGTGCCATCTTGTGTGTTGGTCCTCATTTTCTATCTTGTTTGAGAGAGGTGTCCAGCTGTTCATTGCCATGCATATCAGACCAGCTGGCCTGTAAGTTTCTGAATTCTCCTGTCTCTGCCCAAACTTCTTCTCACAGTGGCCCTGGGAGTACCAGCTTGCTCTATGGCATCTGGTTTTTCTGTGGGTCCTGGGACTCTGAAGCCAGTCCTCCCACTTGGGTAGCACTGTACCCACTGAGATGCCTCACCAGCCCATATCTTCCTTTCCATACGTTATATCCTCACAAAAATGTCTATTTAGTTATTTTCACTTCATTTCCTCCTTCGAACAATATTCTGCTTTCTTGCTGCTTCCCGGGTCCAAGAATCTCATTCACGGCCTCTTAGACACCAAATGTGTGATTTATCTCACAGTTCCTCTTACAATTTTTTACCAAGCTGGTCGATTTCTCATATGGTACCACCGACTTTCTGTTAGTAAATTTGCTGACAGAAGCAAGAATGTTCTCACCTCTGGTTATTTGAACTTTTAAAATTTCATAAAATGGATTTATTGTACATCAGATAAACTAGAGAGAAAATTGGTAAAACAGACTTAGAAAGTAGTCTTGGCCATCTTTATTGTGCTGTGCCTGATACATTGCCACCTACTATGGAATAAATCAAATAACATTACAAAGTATTTTTCTCACTGTAGCCATGGTTTTGTTGGGAAACTGTGAAAATGGCAGGCAATTTTAAGTTATTGCAGTGCTGCTGGTTGAAATGCTCTCAAGTCAGCAAGGGTTCCTGGGACAGGAGGCTATCTGTGTTTTACTAGTGGGAGGGAAAAGAGGAAGGGGAGAGGGGGAGGGACGGGGGAGAGGAGAAGAGGAGTGAGCTCGACTTTTCTCTGGTGGAGGATCCTGACAGAGTATTATGTGGAAAGAGGAATTAGAGATAAGATTGAAGGTGTATGTTTTCAAGAAAATGGGGCCAATAGGAATGGAGAGATGGACTGTGTTGGGACCAATGGGAGATGCAGCTTTTAAAAGAAAAGTCTTTTAACCTACTTGAAATCCTGTAAGGCCAACATCCTTTTCTTCATCGCAGGCTTTGTTTCCTCCTTTCACAGTGAACATGGTCCTACAGCTCTGTTCCCTGCCATCTTCCTTCATCACTGCAGTTACTGCCTCCTTCTGAGTTATCTATGCTTGTGCATGGGTGTGTGTACATGTGCGTGCATGCACGCGTGCGTGTTTATTTTCCCTCTACTAAGTGAATTTTGCAATGGAAAGTCCATCTCCTAGTAATATTTTTTTCTTAGCTCCAAGTATGTGATAATCACGAAATACCTATTGATCATCACATGCGCATCTTACTATGATTGGACTGATTTTGGAGAAATTTTGAGCAAAGGGCTAGCATGATGAAAGATGGAGGTGAGCCATAACAATGAACAAAATGGATTTCAGGGAGTCGAAAAGAGGATATAGGGTTGCAGTAGAGCCATCGGGATGCGTTTCCTAGGTTAGCTGACAAAATGGCGGCATTATCTATGTGCGGTCACCGCCTGGTACTTTTGTTTGTCTGTACACATAGTAGTCCTCCATTGAGCAGCTCACTTTGTAGTACAGGCTCATTACTGAGAATAACAATACTACTAAAATAATATCTAATGCTTGCATAGCAGTTGTTATGCCTGGCACGGACCTAAGTGTTTCATATGAAATTCCTCCAGCTACACATTTCATAGATAAGAGAACTAGGCAAGGAAAACCTATGAGGAACACAGTTAGCAGGTGAGTGTATTTTAAATAGTGATGCTCAATTTGGAAGGAAACAGAGATTGGGGAATTATGTAATACAATGCTTTGTATTTTATCTTGGCCAATCAGACATGGTTATTTTAATCAACATCACTAGAACAAATGAATCACCCACATCTCCGTTCTTTGTAAAGTCTTATTGTTGAAGCACTTGAAGACTTCAGCAGAAAATTGGAGATGATATCTATTTAGGACAAAGGGTGAGCTCTTGTGTGGCTGATTGCCAAGAACGACTCTGTTTGAAAGACCCTTGGAGCCACCCCGGTAAGATGTACTGAATGCGCAAGAAGCCAGCAGCTGTCCAGCCCCAGACTGGCGAGGCCTGGGGCGAGGGAAGCATAGTATCTTCACATATTGATTTCTTGTCTTACTTTTTCGCAAATAGCTAGCTATATTTCACATTTATCACTTAATTTTTTTCTTGCTATATTTCTGAGAAGATTGATGTCAACTGGCATGAGTAATTCTAAGTGCCTTTTCTATATTTCCATCTTCATCGAGCAACCAGATAGGGACTGGCCAAAAGCAAATCACAGGGCATGTAGAATGCCTACCCGGATATGTGAGCTCAGGTCCATTTTCCCTAAAAAGGGAAAAGTAAAGCCAAACAGGGTCAAAACTAAATACACAAACATGCCTAGTATATTCTACTGACTAAAATAATATTAAACGTAGGTGGCTGGCGTGAGTTTAAGGGCACACACCATCACAGTGGTCTAGAGGGGCCTGTGAAGTGCAAGCACGTAGAGCTTGTCAGAGTTAAATGCGCATTGGTAATGGTTAGCACTTTTCTAGAATTATAGCCAATTTCCAGCAGAATTTTACGAAGAAGTCATCTTGAAGATAAGTTCATGTTGCCGCCAGAATGCTACCGTTGCTGCAATGGTCAAGACAGCAGTGCTGATGGGGGTAGAGGAAGCAAACTCTCAACAGAGGAGAACAATAGATAACCCTGTCCTTACCCACTTCATCCTCCCTGCCACACAGGCACAAAGTCGTGCCAGGGGGCGAAAGGGTCACGTTGAACGTCTCCTGTGGGTGGAAGAATGCACAGGGCAGCAGAGCTGAGCCGACTGTGTGTGGCACTGGGCTGGAGTTCTCCTCATGAAAGAGCTTATGTTCGGAAAGAGCTGAAAAACGGCTTCAATTTTCTGGTGGCCTAGAATAAAATAGTAGCTGGGGAGGGGGCTCGTGTGAAATACAGCGTGTGCATGCTCGGCAGCAGAGTTCTGCTCAAATGGTGGCAGCACAGGGATGAAGCAGTGACTCCTCATGCCCGCCTCTACTGTTCACAGATGGACTTTCTTGGGCAACTGGGAAAGAAAGGGAGTAAAAGCCACCACTGATACCTGACCTTGAAGCCACTGTGGGTAGGGAGACCACATTATTCAGAGACTGAGAAAAACCGTATTATAGAAACTATAAAAGTGTAGCAAGACATAATTCAGCGGGGGCGTGCTATATAAACATAACCACAATTTTTAAAAGTTGTATACATATACGTACAAAAATGCTTGAAACCATAGTGTACACAAAATGCCAAGATCACGAAGGTGTTGTTTGTGTGCGTGCGCACGCATGCACCCTGGCGAGAGGAATATGTAGAAGGTCATTTGGCCTCATATTAACAAAAATCATAGTGTCAATTTCTACACGTAAGTCAAAATGACCTATATTTATCTCAGAAAATTACAGTGTTTAGGATAAACGGGAGAACAATGTGAATGCAGATTTATCTTGGACAATTAAAACTTATCATTCTGCCTTGTGGGCTTTGAAGTCAGATAGTTCGTGAAAACAATACATGAGCTCCAGTAAGCACTTGTGAGGTAATCTACCAAATGTCTGTTCTCTAAATATGTCCAGATCATGATTTGGAAGCAGCATTCTTTTTTGTCCCAGCACAGATCTTCTGCAAAATCACAAACCAGTTATGTTAAGATTTTTCTCATCTTTCCCATTTGGTTGGACAATGGCAATTTTTTCCTAACAGCATTATCGTATTAAATGCAGGAATTATGGAGATGATCTGTAAAAACATTAAGGTTTGTAAAAAAAAAAAACATAACTTTTAAGTTTATATGATAAACTGTAAGGAGCATACAAAACTAGGGTTCTCAAAATTAAGTCATGTAGTTTGGTTTGTGTTTCATTATTAGAGCCGCGGGTTGTGTTGTCAGAAGCCCCAAAGGAGTAAAGCCTGATATTGAGTGTGTGCAGTTGATGTGGGGGCAGTTATGTTGAGGTTGCAATAGCCTTAGGCCCATGGGAAATGACAAAGCCTTCCCCAGTGTAGGTTTAGAGAAATGGATGATCCTTCCTTCCTGGTCCGAGTGTGGTTGTTGATAGATAGTGTGTACCAAAAATGCCCACCACAAGACCCCACCTAGACTTTGTCGCCAGAAGGTTGATCCCCCTGGAGAGACAGCTCCTACCTAGAGAAACTAAATTGTTTTGTTTTACACCCTAAACCCTGCCTCCTGTTTACATGTGTGTGATAATCCCTCCTTGTTCAGCTACATATAGGAACCCAGCTCTCTGTTCAACTCTATAAATAAAGACATTGCACTTCCAGGGACCTGAGGTTTCTCGATCCAAGAGTCCAGACCTCCCACACCCGGCTTCTTTGTGTATTTTCTTCTTTCCCTCTCTGCCACATCCAGATCAGCAGGGTTGTGCAATGACCTGATATTTTATTTTTTTTTATTTTATTTTTTTAATATTTATTTATTTATTATTTATACAATATTCTGTCTGTATATATGCCTGCAGGCCAGAAGAGGGCACCAGACCTCATTACAGATGGTTGTGGGCCACCATGTGGTTGCCGGGAATTGAACTCAGGACCTTTGGAAGAGCAGGCAATGCTCTTAACCACTGAGCCATCTCTCCAGCCCGACCTGATATTTTATTAAACAGTGTTTGACCCAGTGATTCAGCTCATCCAAAAACTTTCAGTTTCTTATAAAAGATTAAAAAAAAACCACTTCAATGTGGATTCTAAATTTCTTAAGTATTGCACTTAAAGGAATGACTGTAGGAAGACATTGTTCATTTCCAAATCTCTTCCCAATAACTCTTGAGAGAGTATGCTATGATTGAGGAATTTTGTATTTTCCATTCCTATGGGTAAATGGCATTTGGGGTTCTGCATGTTCTAAGAATTTAACTATTTGTTAAATAGCATAATTAGTAGAATTAGCTGACTCATCTAGACACTAGTAGCAGAGACATGTAGACACTTCTCTGTTGCAAGCATCTCCAACTGTTGTCTATTATCTCATTTCCCAGAGTGATTCTTTGAACCACAGGGCTCACATAACTTGCTTCCTTTATCAGTGGCACCTGCAAGGGTGTGCTCCCGCCATGGAGGGAAAACGACAGTGCTGACGGCTGGCACATTCTTACAGGAAAGTGCTGAGCTGCGGAGGAAACAAACCAGGACTAGACATTTAAAGCTGTATTAAAAGAACAATAAGAACCAGCTTTTATTGTTAAAAATAATTATAATGCACATTCATATCAAAATGCTAGAAAAATAACAAAACGCAAGAGGACTACAGAGAAACACACTGGGGTAAACGGCTGACCTTCTCTCAGGCGCATGTATCGGAAGACAAGGGTCTCAGCTGCATCTCCTAACACAGGCAGTGCAGGGTGTTTAAAAGCTCCCTCTACTTCACTTTAGATGGCCACAGCATCTCCCTTCCCAGTCACAGTCAGCAAAAAAATCTCTCTAGGCATCACCAAATAGTCCATAAAGGGCAAGGTTATCTTCTGTTGAAAACAACTGATCTGGATGATCCACAAAATAATAGCTCAAGCTCTGGTGATTTGGTGATTTTTTTTTTTTTGTAGTGAATATATTTCCAACATGGGCTGTATCAAGCTCACATGTGACACTATTGAATATGGAGCTGGGAAGAGATTTAGGAACACCATTTAGTAGTCAGGGTTCTTTCCCTCTCTTTCTCTCACACATATAGAAGGGTTCATATAGCCCGACTATGGCTGTCTCCCAGCAGAAAGACCAAGGATTCAGCGATTGTTCAGTCCCTGGAGTTCTGGGGAAGTCTTCAAGAGCTTCCAGTTTTCCGTCTTTGTTGAATCCTGAAGAAGCAGGCTCTAACACCAGAGGAGGAGTGTCTTAGGAACAGGACAGATGAACTTGCTGGCAAGAATGAGAGCAAGCAGGCAAAATACTAAAGCTTTCGGACTGCTACCAGATGGTGTGGCCCAGATTCCAAGTGGGTCTCCTGACCTCAGATTATCTGGATGTAGTGTGGGTCTCTTGACCTCAGATTATCTGGATGTAGTGTGGGTCTCTTGACCTCAGATTATCTGGATGTAGTGTGGGTCTCTTGACCTCAGATTATCTGGATGTAGTGTGGGTCTCCTGACCTCAGATTATCTGGATGTAGTGTGGGTCTCTTGACCTCAGATTATCTGGATGTAGTGTGGGTCTCCTGACCTCAGATTATCTGGATGTAGTGTGGGTCTCTTGACCTCAGATTATCTGGATGTAGTGTGGGTCTCCTGACCTCAGATTATCTGGATGTAGTGTGGGTCTCTTGACCTCAGATTATCTGGATGTAGTGTGGGTCTCCTGACCTCAGATTATCTGGATGTAGTGTGGGTCTCCTGACCTCAGATTATCTGGATGTAGTGTGGGTCTCCTGACCTCAGATTATCTGGATGTAGTGTGGGTCTCCTGACCTCAGATTATCTGGATGTAGTGTGGGTCTCCTGACCTCAGATTATCTGGATGTAGTGTGGGTCTCCTGACCTCAGATTATCTGGATGTAGTGCGGGTCTCTTGACCTCAGATTATCTGGATTTAGGGTGTGTCTCCCCCTAAAACAATCTAGCCCAGAAACCCCTCCCAGGTGTGCCCCGCTGCTTGAGAGTTAGGTAATTTGACAGCAGGATTAGCAGTCACACACAATGAGTCATATTTTTGTTGGGGTTTCTATCTACATTGTAAATGACAAACACGAAAAGTTAAATGCTTGGGAAATGATGAATTGTGTTTCCTTTGAAAATATAGTTTGTTGGACAGTAGGTTTATCTAGCTAATTTTTGATATTGGTTCTATTTGACAACAGGCTATGAACATTGTGAAAACATCCATTACCAGTTGGCTCTCTTAGTGTTTAGGATACTATTGGAATGGACATAAACCGATTGTTGAAGGGGGTACAGTAGATGCCTGGGTGGAAAATAGGGGTGGATATGATCATATTCCCTTGTATGCACATATGAAATTCTTAAGGATAAAGAAAAATCATTAAAATATAATCCCCCTAACAAAACACAAAAAGAAAAACAGCAGTAGAAGTGTTTTTCACTTCTACTGAAATCTGAAAATCCAATTGTAAGGAAGCAGAAGTGCTTTTCCCCCCTCCCCAGTTCTATTTTACCACATATGACAACATATTCATATCGTTCTGCCATAACATGAGGGCCTGGGGCAAACCCAGCTCCAACGTGCTTCTTTTTTGTCTTTCTGCTACTGCGCTCTCGGCAACACACAAAGCAGACTGTTTCTATGAGCAGATAGACGTGTGTGCGGTTTTCGCCACACGTCAAACAAGTAGTTCCCCAGTGGTTGGCAGCTGGGGCTACAGGGTTCAATTCAGTTCTAGCGTTGTGTACGTGGAGGTAGCATCAGACCACACAGCCTGGAGGCTCTCGCCACACGATTGCCCCTCCTTCTAGATACATCAGTTGCAGCTTCTAGGTAGTGCGACTCTTTCTGACCAAAAAAGTGAAGATAAAAGTAAGCTAGGGTTTGTATGACTCAGTTGATTTGGTGGAGTGGCTCACAGAGCCTAGAAGACCACCTGCCTTACCTAAACTTGTTTGCTTTAAGTCTTATGGAGTGTTTTAGTGAACTGCCAGATAGACTAACTGCCCAGCACAACCCGTGGAGACGCCATAGTTTTTTGTGCTCCCCAGGCACATCCTTCAGGAACCCTCCACATACTAAGCTGTTTAAAAGCTCCTCATTCCCAGTCCTTTGGGGGATTTTGTGGAATCCTCATGTAGTCACGTTTGAATAAATCACTGGTTATTGGTGGTCAAGGTACCTTCCAGCTCCTTTCTCCTCTCTGAAGATTGGGGAAATAGGAGTTAATGTCCTAAACCTTTATCATATCTTGGGGGCAACCAAGGACCTGTATGTTGTGGGTCTCTTGGACAGCCCTAAGCAACAGTTCTAAAGAGGGCTTCTCGTGTCTACCATTGGAATATTGGTAGATGGTCTTTGGCTCTTGAAGGGAGCTTGTCAGCCTAGATGAGAAATTTCATTTAAACTCTATATGCATATTTATACATAGACTTATGTGTATTATAAGGCTTTCCTTAGGTAAACAGCAGCATTTTCAGACATTCTTACCATTATTTTATCCTCCTTCTGCTTCTGCATCTGCCTCTCTCCATCCTCCCTAGTGAGACCCTTGTACTTTCCATTTCTCTGATCAGATAACTTGGCCTGCCATTTTCCTCTTTTGCCCCACCCCTGCCCAGGCAACAGTCCCTTTTTGCTTTCCTGGTTTCTGCAGTTGCTCCAGGACCTGCACTCACGTCTGAAGACTTAGTGCTAGAGTGTCTGGTGCGAAATCATGCAATGTTTGTCTTTCTGGGTCTGGGTTACCCATTCAATGTGATCTTTTCTAGTCCATCCACTTACTGCAGAGTTCATGGTTTCATTGTTTTCTTTACATCCGAGTAGTTCCCACAGTGTATGCGAACCACACCCATCATTATCCGTTCATTATTTGAAGGACATTTAGGTCGCTTCCATTTTCTAACTATTTTGAATACATTTGGCTGAGCAAGAATCTTTTGTGTAGGACCTAGCATTTTGGGTAGATGTCAAGGGATGGTATAGCTGGGTCAAATGGGAGATTGGGGTTTGTTTTTTAGCTTTCTGAGAATTCTCCACACTGGTCCCTGTGTTGGTCAGAACAGCAATGAGGGAGAGCTCCCTTGTCCTTACCCCCTCCCCAAAGCTTGATGCTGATGTTTGCTGTCTGGCTAGGCTAAGATGAAATCGCAAAAATTGTTTTGATTTGCATTTCCCTAATTTCTAGGGACAACGAACACATTTTTAGATATTTCTTAACCATTTTTTTTTCTTTTGAGAAGTCTCTGTTCAGATCCCAGGCCCAGTTTTCAAATGGGTCATTTGCTTATTTTTTCTTTTATGCCTTGCCTTTTGAATTCTTTATATATTCTGGATTTTAATCTTCTGTCAGATGTATAGCTGGTATAGATCCTCTCCCATTCTATGGACTTCCTCTTCACCCAGTTGATTGTTTCGTTAGGTGTATGTGGAAACTTTTTTATTTTATGAAGCCCACTTGTCCATTGTTGGTCTTAACTCTTGAGCAACTGGAGTCCTGTTTGGAAAGGGCCTTCCTACCCCTCTCCTGTTTGGAAAGGGCCTTTCTACCCCTCTCCTGTTTGGAAAGGGCCTTCCTACCCCTCTCCTGTTTGGAAAGGGCCTTCCTACCCCTCTCCTGTTTCGAGCAGTCTCGGTGTTTCTGATTTCACATCTACATCTCTGATCCATAGGAGTCAGTTTTGTGCAAGGTGATGGATAATGGGTGCTGTTTCATTTTTCTGCATGTGGACATCCAGTTTTCCCAGCACCTGCTTTTCAAGATGCTTTCTTTTCTCCAGATCATGCTTTTGTCATCTTTGCCAAATATTCAGTGACTTAACGTACGTCTGCTCATGCCTGGGTCTTCAGTTCAATTCTGTTCTGCTGGCCTACAAGGCTGTTTTCGTGCTAGTCTCTGTAATATAGTTTAAGATTTGGAATGGTAATCCCCCATCATTGTTTATTGTTTCTGGAGGTTTTCTAGTGGAATCTTAAAGCTTAGGATCATGTTACCTGTAGTAGGGACGGATAGTTCAACTTCTTCCCCTGTCTGTAGTCCTTTAATCTCCCCCTCTTGCTTTACTGCTCCAGCTAGTGCTGAGAGCACAGTATTAAGAACTATCCGGAGCAGTGCACACCCCGTCTCATTCCTGATGTTAGAGGGATTGCTACGGGCTTTTCTCCACTTGGCTGTGGATTTCTCATTGATAGCTTTTATTATGTCAAGGTCTGTTCCCTCTAGCCTTACATTCCTTAGGACTTTACCGTGAATGCATGTTGGAGTTTGTCAAATCATGTCCATTAGTGTGATTTAAAACATTTATTGACTTACGTATATATTGCACTATCTCTGCATTTTATAGATAGAGCCAACTTTGTCATGGTGAAAAATCTTTTTGATGTATAACTGTATTCTGTTTGCAAATGTTTTATTGGGAATTTTTGAGTTTATGTTCATCAGGGATACTGGCCTTTCTTTTGTTGTTGTATCTTTACCTGGTTTTGGTATTAGGATGGTATTGGCTTTGTGGAAGGAGTTTAGGAGTGTTCTTTCAGTTTCTATTTTTTGGAATAGTTTAAGAAGGATTGGCTGTAGGTCTATAAAAGTCTGTCTGGCCCTGGACTTTTTTTTTTTGGAAATATGAGAGATTTTTCATTATCATTTTAGTTTCCTCATTTGTTAGGGGTGTTAAACTGTTGTTGACTATCTGAGTTTAATGATGGTAGTTCAATTGTATTTAGAAATTCATCCATTTCTGTTGGGGTTTCCAGCTTAATGTAGTACAAAGTTTTGTTTGTTTGTTTATTTTTTAATATTTCCATATAGTATCCTGAATTTCTTTGGTGTCTGCTGTAACATTTTTATATTCATTGCTGATTCTGTTCATTTGCGTCTTCTTTTTCTTCCTTTTGGTTAATTGGGCCAAGGGCCTGTCTATCTGGTTAATCTTAAAGAACCAGATTCTTGCTTCATTGATTCTTTGTATTGTTTTCTTTGTTTCTATTTCATTGATTTTCTGCTCTGACTTTTATTATTTATTGCCATTGACTAGGTTGTGGTTTGGTTCCCAGACTTACAAATTTTTGAGCTGCATTATTAAGTCATTTATTTGTGCTATTTTTTTTGTTTTCAAGACAGGTTTTCTCTGTGTAACAGCCCTGGTTGTCCTCACACTAGTGATTATTTTTGAGTGTAGGCACTTAGAACGAGAAATCTCCCCATAGGACTGCTTTCAGTGTTTACCAGGGGTTTCATTGTATTGTGTTTTCAGTTACATTTAGTTTCAGGAATTGTTTTAAAATGTTCTTTATGGATTCCTTCTTTGACCATTCATCATTCACTATGAGTTGCTTAATCTCCATAAGTTTTTGTATTTGCCAGAGATTTTGTTGTTAATTTTAAGCTTTAATGTGTTGTGGTCACATAGGATACAATGAGTTACTTCAATCTTTTAGAGTTTATAAAGATTTGTCTTATGTCCCCAGGTATGGTCTATTTTATAAAAGCTTTGGTGTGCCGCTGAGTAGAATGTGTATTCTTTGGTGTTCAGTTGGAGTATTCTGTAGATATTTGTCAAGTTCATTTGATGTATGGTGTTACTTGGTTCTGCTGTTTCTTTGGTTTTGGTCCAGATGATGTCCTTTGGAGATAAGAGGGGTTGATGTTAATCTATGTTCTATGTCTTTCATCCAATAGGACAGTCTCATGAAACTAGGTGCCCTGATTTTGATGCACCTATATTTAGGATAGTGATGTCTTCTTGGCTAGCTATTCCATTTGAATAAAATGTTCCTCTTTCTCTCTTCTGATTAGTTTTAATTTGAAATCTATTTGGCCAGATGTTAGGATAATGACACCTGCTTGCTTCCTGGCCCCATTCGTTTGGGGTATTTTTGTCCATCCTTTTACTCTAAGGTGGTACCCTGGTTTAAAGCTCAAATCTGTTTCTTGTAGACAACAGATGGAAGGGTTTTGTTTCTTGATCCAGTCAGTCAGCCTGTGCTTTTGAACAGGATAGTGAGGCCATTGATACTTAAAGTTTTTATTGAAATGTGTGTTAATTGTAATCATTATATGGTTGATTTTTGGTATTGTCTGTGTTCTCATTGGTATTATGTGTTTTAATACTGATAGCTTCTACAATCATCTGTCTGCTATGCTCAACCCTCTATTCAACCTGAAATAATGCTTCTTGTATTTTCTTTACATTTGGTTTTTTGGGCATAATTTTTAAAGGTTGTTTATATTGTGGAAAGTTTTTCTTTTTCCTTCCATTACCATGTAAAGGTTTGTTGGGTAAATTATCCAGGCAGGCTTGGAATACATTGCTCCAGGTTCTTCTGGATCAGCTGGTATTTTGACAAGTTTTCCTTGACACGTGACGCCTGGTTGTTGTTTTGTTTTTTTCCTTTTGCAGCTTTTCAGTGCACTTTCTTTGTCGTTATTGTTTGAGCTATGATATGCCGTGGAAATTTTCTTTTCTGGTCTTGTCTATTTGGTGTTCTGTGTGCTTCTTATATCTTTATGGATGTATCTTTCCGTAGTTTAGGCAAGTTTGTTTCTTGATCTTGTTGGATATTTGATCTATGCCATTGACTTTGGATTCTTCTCTCTCATCTATGCCTATAACTTGAAGGTTTGGTTTTTCCATGGTGTCCCCCATCTTCTTTATGTTTCTTCCCCTTCCCCCTTGTGTGTGTGTGTGTGTGTGTGTGTGTGTGTGTGTGTGTGTGTGTGTGTGCTTGTGCATGGGTGCGCACTTGCACATGTAGGCCAGAGGTCAACTTTGGGTGTCATTATTCAGGTAGCACCCCCTTTATTTTGTGAGACAGGGACTGCCTCGCTTCACTGAGTATTGGACTGTGCTTGCTGGCCAGCAGGCTCAAGAGATCTGCCTGTTTCTGCCTCCCCAGTTACAAGCATGAACCACCATGCCCAACTATTTTATGTGGCTTCTAGGAATCAAATGCAGGCCCTCATGCTTGCAGGCTGCACATGTTACCGACTGGCCATGCCCCTGCTCCCCCCCTTTTTTATTTATTTCCTGGCTGAATTTCTTACTCTTATTAATACCATCCATTGTTTTCCTAATTTCACTGAATTGTCTAATGATGTTTTCTATGTCTCGCTGAGCTTCCTGAAGATCATCATTTTGAATCCTTCTCAGGCATTGAGTAGACATTTTTGCTCTTCGGGGTTTGGAGGGCTGTGTTTCTTGAATGCATCATTAGTGGGAGATCTGATTTGAGTGCTATCAATGGCGATTTAACACATGCTGCAAAAGCACTCAGCAGGAGATCAAAATAGCTGTCAACACCTGTGAGACTGGCGACAAAGCTCTTAGTAATGACTAATTAGATGTTCGACACCTTGTATGGGAGGGAAGATAACGAATGCAGTTTAGGTAGACTTAACTTATAACCAAGAATGCAGTTTAGGTAGACTTGAGTTTATAACCAAGAATGTAGGTCTGTATAGCAGTGTCCGTGCAAATGGGTTCTCTTAGTTTTGCACAACTCTAGGTCAATGAAATATTAATTTGCGTTCTGTGCAAACAAAAAAGTGCCTTCTATGTAGGGATAAATTGTTTACTGAGAAACCTAAACTAACAGAAATCAAATGAGTACCTACCTATAACACACACACATGTTCAGGGCAAAATACCGTGAGAAATGGTTTCAGAATCCTTTGGCTGCAGAGTCAGTCTCTCAATTGAAAAAAACCTAATTTGAGGCTAGTATTCTGGTACTGTGACCTGTAAGATGCTGGGGTAGACATGGATGTGTAAATCTAGAACAAAGAGCATGCCAGCAGCATTGGGATCCCAGGAAGCTAGGAACGCCTGGAGCTGTGGGAGGACGGGGACCACTGACCTGGTGAGTCGGTACTGGAAACATACTTCAGTACGAGGACTACCATGTTGGGGTATGCTCTGACTTCCAAGCCCCAAACCTAAGTGGAGGATTATCTCAGAAACCACAGCGGTCATGACTGGGTCAAGAGAGCTAAGGAAGGAGTGGGTAAGACCCTCCCCTGCAGCAGTAAGGAAGATGGGCTCAGGGAAATACTTTGCTTTTTTTTAATGAAGAAAATGGTAGACGTGGAGACATTGACGAAGCTAAAGATGAGCGAAAGAGGACCGAGGGTCCTGGGATAAACTTTGGAAGGAAGATTGGGCTTTCGCCCGGGAACAGCCTCTTCTAAGGTTAGTAGCTGTCCATCCCCAGGGTGAGTTTCAGCTTGTTTTAGTTCCTACCATGTAGAGCTGTACTTGGAACCCGCAGCTCTTACGGACATTGTCGTTGTTTCCACTGCTCCACACACCAGGGACTGAGTAGACACAGCCACTTTGGGCCACTAACTGCTTCATCCATCCTGTATGCCATGATCATGTGTCAGTGGGAAGGGGCGGGCTCCTCCTGTGGCTCATGTTTTATGTTTACTAGCTGGCATGGTTTGCAAAACAAAAACTTAAACTCCATGGATTGCTTTGGGTTTCGGTGGCATCCAGTTGCACGGGTTCTGCTGTAAGGAAAATTGGCATTATACGGCCAGGGATTTGCACGTTTTACTTCCGTGCATTTAGTTAAGTGTATAGTGTTAATGGCAGTCCCATGACTCATAGTCTGCACAACTATAAATTAGCACTGCTACCTCTGGTGTGCCTTTTTTGAGAATGTTCTGAAAGACCACCCAGAGTGTGGAATTTACGTAGACTGCGAAGACTCGTTCAAGCTGAGACACCACTCACCACCGACTGACCAGCTACACCTGCCTCCTTCAGTATGAGCCCACCACCGGTTTGCTCTTCGAGGAGGCTCACGCCATTGATCTTAAACTATAAAGGGCTTTTACGGGTTGAATTATGGCAACTTTATAGAAGGCCTCCTCTTTCAAATAGAGTGCTTTGTACATAGTAAGCACTCCATAAATGCTCTCAAATAGAGTGCTTTGTACATAGTAAGCACTCCATAAATGCTCTCAGCTATGGCTTAATGCAGGCTTCGACCTTCCAGTGACCTTCTCTGCCTGGTTTCCAGATTGGCGGGAAGGCTTCTGGGTATGTGTCTTTCATATGTCTTTCTGCTCGGGGCTTTGATGGAGTATAACTTTACTGACAACATGAAACTTGTCTATTTATTGACAAGTCATTTTAGATGGTCTGCTGACCAGTCCAAATCCTTGCAACCCAAGGTGTCATTGTTTGACTCTTGTTCACAGAGATAAGAGCTATACAATAAAACAGTAGTTTTAATAAGTTCACTAAAAAAGTGGTGAATGAATACACACACACACACACACACACACACACACACACACACACACACACGGGTCTGGGACTTTTCCAACAGATTTCTCCTTGCTTGCTGTTTAGTTCAGCGCTTCCCACAAAGATAACTTTATTACAGTGATATGGAAAATATTTTCCACGTGGAATTTCATACAGTGTGTAGGGACCTTCTTTAATTCCCCATTGGGCAAAAAAGTTACTTTGAAAATTAGTAAAATAAACAAGTCGGAATACTTAGGAAGGCGAGAAACTTTGCGGGTGTAAATAGGAGAGGCTTTCTTCATGTTAAAGGAATGCCGGCTCAGTTAGCAGGTCCCAGGATTACTTGGAGAACTTACAGACATGCGTTTTCAAACTCGACTCTGCTTTTCAAAAGCTCGATGTGATCTGGAGAACTTCATGACTTCTGGAGTCAGTGGCACAGGGCTTCGGAACTGGAGGTCCAGTGTGCCAGACCAGGTCTCAGGGTGATGGTGAAGAGACCCGCCACCTCCTCGTTTCTCTCCCTGTAGTCTTGTCTAGAGGCCAATCTTCCAATCTTGGTCGTGCTGTGGAGATGAAGCTCAAATCGCAGTGCAGAAGCCAGGAATGTGCAGAAGCTGCGGGCTTCCCGAGGGGCCCTGTGGGGCAAGGCTACCCTAACCCACTAGCACTCAAACGATGCTGCCAAGAATTGTGGGTGCTGAACATGGAGCTACGGAGTTTAGCGTTTGCCCCATTGGGTTTCAGTCTTATTTTGGTCCAGAGCTTCCTTGCTATGCCCTATTCCTCCCTTTTGTGGTAGGAACGTGCCAATGTAGGTTAGGAATATGTAACTTTAAATATTATTTTACAGGGACTCACAGCGTGTGTTTGCCTGCGGTTTCAGAAAGACAATGGGCTCTGGGGCTGTGAAACAGGGTTAGGACGGTTAAAACTGGAAGCTGGACAGCATGCACTTTGTATTATGAGGTGTTTTCTGGGGATCGAGGCAGAATGCTATATTTAAATATTCAGTGTCCTACGTGGGGCCGTGTGTTTGAGCACTTGGTCTCCAGTTGGTCGTGTGGTCTGAGAACCTTGTGGGAATTTGAGAGGCGGGACCTACCTGACTATTGCAGGTCTCTGGGGATAGGCTAAACCTGTGTCCAGCTCAAACTGTCTGCTTCCTGATTGGCTAAGATGTGGGCCTCGGCCTCCGTTATGGACGTTCCTCCTGACGGGTGAGCCGCAGTGACTCTTCCCTCCCTCGAGCCACTCCATCAGGCGATTTTGTCAGAGGACCAGTAATGCAGAGCCCTTCTTCTTGTTTGCAGACATTTTTATTGCTGTTCTTTTTTGTCTTTCTTGTATCATTTCACACTGCACCTACACAAGTTCTTTTTTGTGTTGCAACCTGTTCTCATTTAGCTGAAGCATTGCTAACCAAGCTGCTGACATAGGTTAGTTCCACAGAGTATCCCTTCTTACAGTGCTTTTGCTGTCATAGGTTAGTCCCACACAGTATTACTGCTTACAATGCTTTTGCTTGACTTCTGCTGCACCAGGATGTGACACAGGCTCTCTTAGCGTCATCTTAATCTGCACAGAGGGTTTTAAAGTTATCTTTCTACCATATTCTGTGGGTAATAAACAATGCTGTAGTGGGAATGAGCATGTCCAGGGTCAGTGGGTAGAAAGTGGACGAGCTGGGGTGTGGCTTCAGGCTGCTCCTCTACAGGGTTCCCTCGGTGAGACAGAAGGTCTGTTTGTATCTCTAGTCCCTTGAGCTCAGAAAAATGAGCTGGTCCCACGGCACGTAAACACCCATACAGACACCCATGAGCTGGGCCCACAGCATGCAGACACCCATGAGCTGGGCACACAGACACCCATGAGCTGGGCACACAGACACCCATGAGCTGGGCCCATGGCACACAGACACCCATGAGCTGGGCACACAGACACTCATGAGCCGGGCACACGGCACGCAGAGTCCTAGCAGATTTAATGTAGATTTTGTTCCTTGCCTTCTCATAATTTTATGTCTCAGTTTGTTTTCCCGGATATTAATGTTTTGAAATGAATTTAGGCTTATCTTTTGAACATGATTTATTCGTTTTTAATATTTGCAAAATTTTTTATTTATTCTTCTTTCTTGCATTACATCCCAACCATAGCTCCCCACCTCAAGTCCTCCTCTTCCCCCACATCCACTCCCCTTCTATTTCCCTTCAGAAAAGAGCAGGCCTCCTAGGGATATCAACCAAACACAGCATAACAAGTTACAATAAGACAAGGTACCAATTCTCACATCCATTAGGAGGAAGAGGGTCCCAAGATGAAAAGAGTCAGAGACCCCCCACTCCCACTGTCAGGAGCCCCACAAGAACACCAAGGTGCATAGCCATAACATATATGCAGAAAACCTAGTATTTGCAAAATTTTAACTTTCTTATTTCACAAGGAAGTGGAAGATGCACAGTACAGTATGTTGTCAACTGCACAGTCCACCACAGCGGTTGTAAGTGGATCTTGTTTCCAGCGTGGCTTGGCTCAATTCTTGCTGCTCTCTTAATAAATAAGGATTAGCTTGATTTCCAAATTTCTGGACATTTGTGACTGATTAAAAGAAACAACTATACAGCCAATAGACAGAACTTTTAATGTTTCCGTGGACTTTGGTTGTGTAGCCTACGTGTGGTTTGTTTTTGTGTGTTTTGTATCTTGTCTGTATCTGTAACATTATTATCAAAATATAAATTTTAAGTACAAGGATAGATGAGGAATAATCTAGTAATTCTCTGATTTAAAAGAAACAGAATGCATTGGATTTGGAATAGAAATTCCCGACTAAGAGCACTGTTAATACCTCTAGGCCTGCCTCTCACTTAGCTGATCTGCACTGAGCGGCACTGAGGTGGTCTTGGCCTTTAGCTCGGGACTGTAAGACACTGTGGCCGTTCCGAGCCAGCATCTTCACACAGTGATGTTCTGAAGGCAGGAAAGGAGCAGAGATCCTGAGGAGGGTCTACCCTTTCTCCTCCTTTCCGTGAACACTCGCTGACAGACTTGACCTCTCAGGCCTCAGCTGGGCTACGGGGCTCTCCTGGAGTCACTGAGCAGTGCTCACACAGGGGTCTTCCCTGCAGTGGTGGGCGTATCCTAGCCCCTCTCAGAAGCCGCAGTTCTGTTATTGGGGAAAGAGATACTAGCTCTCAGGAAGACGATTAATAGTTTCTGCTGCTGCTGTTGAACTCTGGGTATCACAACGAAGCAATGTACACATGTGTGGGGAATGTCACAGGGAAGCCTACTTGTATTCACAGTTAATATCTAATTCATACAGTATAAGGAAACTCCATATGAACAGATATGTTACGGAATTATAACTTCGATGAGTGTCAGAAAGGTGCGCCAGGGCTATGGGGCCAAAGAATTAGCCTGGTCTGGTAATCCCCAGAAAACTAATGATGAAGCTAATATGTGTAACATTTCAGGGTTGGGTGGCAGGGGAGTGGACTATCCCAAGTAGAGCACACATACGGTTTCTCTATTGCTTGGCAGGCATGTGAGTGCTCTGCTGCTCACTCAGCTGAGTTTGCTAGTGTCACCCTGTCACCCTGACCTTTGTTTTCACCCTCAAACATTTGTAAATGCTCGTGTAAGCTGTTCCTGTGATTTGCCTGTGGATGCAGTGTGCCCACCAGAAGTTCACAGACTGGTGCCTTGATCCCCAGTATGATGTATTCGGGTGCTGGACCTTTAAGAGGTGGAGCCTGGTGCAAGATAATTAGGTCACATGGTCGCAGTGAGCCACAAGAGAGGTGCTAAATAGTGCGGAAATATCATCTCACCTGTATGCAGTCGAGTGCGTAACACGGAAGTATCTCACCTGTATGCAGTCAAGTGCCTAACACGGAAGTATCACCTCACCTGTATGCAGTCGAGTGCCTAACACGGAAGTATCACCTCACCTGTATGCAGTCGAGTGCCTAACACGGAAGTATCATCTCACCTGTATGCAGTCGAGTGCCTAACACTTTGGAAAATGAAAAGGGGTGAATGTATGTTGGAAAGCAGCAATAGCACCAAACTCCTTCCCTTGGTGATTGCCGAAGGAACCGACTTTAGGAATAGAGTGGGTGTCTTGGGAACCCCACGGTTTTATCCATTTTGTGTCCTGCGTTGTTCTTTTTTGTATTTTGGTACCTAGTATAGCTACTCCTAGAACTAAGCCTGCAAGGAATGTGCTTGCGATGGTGGCTGCACCCTGGCCTCCTTCTGCCGCCCACGTCTGTATATTATGTGTTCTTTGTTTTTTTGCTTGTTCCCGTCCCTATTTTACTCATGTTCCCAAAGAGCAGTCATGACACATGGACTGTATCTCTGGTTATGCGAGTGTGTAAAATCTCGTAGGAACTTGAATGAACAGATGTTGTAGGACCAGCTTCCACTAACCCCAAATCTGACCATATTAATTTTATGATTATGTTTTAATTATTAACAATGTATTTTAATGTTTGATACTATATCTGAGAATTATGAAAATGTTTTCTACTTTTTATTTGATGCCTGGGGGATTAATTGGTTTGTGAAAATGTTTTATGTGCATTTTATGGGTATATATTACACATTGACCAGCTGTCTCAGGACAAGGTAAGATTCTTGGAAAGTTTTTTGACATAATATTTCATATCTCAAAATGTTTTATCAAGATCTTTATCATTAGTTTCCCTTGAGAGACATCTGAATGCATATACCAGGTAGATTTCAATGCTGTGGCTACAAAGATTAATAAGGCCTAACTGAGGTCTAGGGAGGAAGTGGGTAAGGATGCCAGTAGAGTAACACACAAGAGGCTATAGTTGTCATCAGTGATGGTGTAACCGTGAGGCATGGCTTCCCAGAATCCTGGATATCAACGAGTGGCATGAATTTGCCTTGGGAATGGGAGGGCATAGAAAGAAAGGACAGAGATTAGGGCTAGGTGTGGGAAGGAAGTTGGGTCTACATTCTAGACGTGGTTGCTGAACTCTGTGATTGGCTGTACTAGGGGAGAGCTAAGGGGCAGTGTGAGGCCCTAGATTCAATTCGTAGCACCATATAGAGAAACCCCCCACAAAACCAGGTCTGTGGTCACACACACACACACACACACACACACACACACACACACACATTTATGTCTGTGTGTATATAACCACGAAAGCTTATATATAATATGTATATGAAAATTTGTTGATTTTGTTTAGAAATAAGTGAAATTTGAGAGTACTTGAGAAAATTTTTGTTACCAAAGAAGCCCCTTGTTTTCCCCTTTCTTCTTTGATGAGCTCTCTTGAAGCAAGTTTAAGTGAGGCAAACTCCTCCTTCCAAAACCGCTTCGGTACTGTGGCATGATTTCAAAGAGTTCCCCTTTCCCAGTTAGTTAACTGCGTTTCCACAGAGGGGACAAATCTTCTCTGTCAATGTAATATCCCACAGGCCTCCTGCTGTTTGCCTCTTGTATCTTGCCGGGGCAGCTGTGAAGGTATATACCGTTGATTGCTAATGTGTGATATAAACCCGACTGAGCATGCCCACTAATTGGTTTGAGAGCTAGATATAGACAATGCTGTCTTATGGGGCCTGTGTAGATAGGCCCAGTCCCGGGGGTTAATTCTGCTTGACAGCACAGCGCCGGCTTCTCGGGAGTAATTACCAACAGCAGTTTCCCACAGCCAGACCAGCGGCTTCAAAGGCTTCTGGATTTACAGCCAGAGTTAACCTGTATCTGAAACCTAAGGTTCCCACAAGGAACCGTTTCTTCTTCCTCCTTATTAAGGGTTTGGGGTTACTGAGTTCATTTGCTCTCTGCTAAGGACCTACTTCATGTTAAGGAATTGAAAATCTTTAATAATAGAGTAAAAGGCATAATTATGTGTCGGACTTTTTTGTATCACTCCATATTACTATTGAAGAAAGATTATCTATGAAGAAAGGTTGGATATTTTGAAAAATAAAATCCCGTCTCTGAAAAGCTGACTTTGAAAGATATTTTTTCCTGCTATGTAATCTGAATTAATATATGCATGCAATTGAATGGTTGACATAAATATAGCATTACACTTAAGGATATGATTTTATTTTTTGATCGTTATATAAAAATCTATAATTTCTGCACCTCCCCACCTCAGACCTTTCACAATTTTTATATTAATTTTGTTTGTTTGTTTGTTTTTCAGGTCAGAAACCAAATATGACTCTGGTTCAGGTATGTTTACATTAATAATGTTATTCTGAGTGATTTTATTTTTTACATTATTCTCTGAAAAGTAATTCAATACATCAAGAACCATTTTGATTTTAAACGACTGACAATCTCCTTTCAAAATACGAGCCCCACCTCAAAGCAGGGCTATGGGCTGCTTCACGTCATGATTGACAAGTTCACTTCAGGCTCGTTCACAGTTTGGAACTAAGCAGTAAATGCCGTGCATCTTCCGAGGGCCCATGCTCCCCGCTCACAGCAGTGACGTGCATGAGATGCACTTTGTAGATGCACAGAGCATCTGAGATAGTTGAAGAGTCTCTGCAAATGATTGGGGGGCATGGATATACAGAGATGGGAACTCGTCTGTGAGGTAGGCTGCCTCTATGGGGATGCTGATGGAAGTTAAAACCGTCTTAAGCTATTGTTTTCTATCCATTGAGACAGAACTTGCCACTTACTGCAGCGTCACCGGTCCCATGAGTGTTTTCTTGTCATCAAGCATGGATGTAGTTACATCGTCCTTGGGATTGGCTGTTATCTTTTACCTCTTGCTGAGATCCGGGTACTGCAGAGCACCTGGTATTAAATTAAAGCACAAAAATTGTCTCATTTTGGTTACCAAGGAATTATGCCCTTTGATGGATTGTTAATGTATTAACATTAGTTTTCAATCCTAAGAGATAATAATTTGCAGGAAAAATGACATAACTTGTTGGTCAGCAGAGTGAAACTCACTGTGACTCGTGAGTTCCGCTGCGTCTTCATCTAAAGTGTGCTTGCTTGTTGAGCACGGGGAATCCAGTGGCTGTGAGTTCCTTTGACAAGAACCACAGAGCTAGCCTGCCTTTCTTTCTTGTGAGCCTGGTTGTCCTTGTGGGCACAGCTTCATGAGCTTCTCTGGTTTGGAGGGACCCTCACCTCAGCTAATGGAGTCTGCAGATTTGACCTAACAGATTCACCTAATTAAAAACCAGGATACTGCCTCTCTGCCCAGTCAGAGCTCTGGGCTTCTGATCACGTGTGCCACTAACGTTACAGGTAAATATAGAACAGTACGGAGACTAACACGGAGACATCATAGAAACAACTACTTGACTCTTTTATGACTCAAACAGGGTGAAACATTTTAATAGTTGAAATCTCTAAGTATAAAAATAAATAAATTGATGAAGTATAAATTCTTTACACAAAAGCTACATGCTTTAATAATCCTGTCAGTCAATCACCAAGTCACAAGATAATTCCTGTTACTTATTGATTATATAATTTAGTTCTCTAAAAAAACAAAAACAAAAACAAAACAAAACAAAACCCAGGCAAGCTGGTGTTAAAAGTACAAGACCTGGAATGTGGCTTTTAAAAATGAAAAAGTCCACTAGCTTCGTTTTGAAGGTGAAAGCTGGGAATGGTGCACAAAACTGAAATATTAGGCTGCCATTGTCAAAGTCAAATAATTTATGTTAAGATTTTTAATCCAAATTCAGGTGTGCTGCTCAGCCCATGCACAGAAGGCTAGTGTGTGCCGCGGAATAGCTCTAGCATCTGCAGAGGCTCACGTTTCACTCTGCTGACCTCGGGTCTCTGCTACAGCCACAGCCACAGCCACAGCTCCTTTCTTCAGTTTCTGAAAACTACAGTTAGAGAGCTTAAGATCTTGTGGGGAATATGAATTAAAAGTTTATTTGTTCTTTGATTTTGCATTCAACTATGAAGTAAATTTAGATGTTTTCAAATTAAGAAGTAAGTAATTTCCCCTCTAAGCTCACCACTGATGAGGAATCAGACAAAGGAAACCTGGCGTTAATTCGGTGGTATTTTGTATCATGCAAATTTTATCATGAATTATATCATGAATAAGATAACATATTGGAACAATTAAATGTATGACTTGAATAGGTTCAGATTCTTTGTTGTTCATCAAATACAAAAGTTGTCTAATGTTGTACCGTTTGACAAACTAAGCTCTTTAGCTGAGGAATGGTGCCACTCTTACTAAAGAAAAGTAAACATTAAATAAGATGATCAATAGCTAGCCATAGAGGAATGGGTATTAAAGTATATGGACGTGTATGCAAAGATATTTTACAAATATATGTATACATGCATACAATTATTTGTTAAGGAAAGTATCCGGTTTTTGAATTGAGCTTACTGCACATCTGTCATTTGTATAGAGAGTTTCTGGCTGTTCAGTAAGATTTAGGAGAAAGGAAGGTTTTCATTGCCATCATATAGTTGAAAAAAATCAGTTATTGAGTACACATCAAATGAGCAATCAAAAAAAAGTTTTGCTTATATCTTTTTTTATAAAAAACAAAGCCTACAGATAGCCTTCTGCTAATTTTTAAATGTGGTGTGTGGTTGTGTGTGTGTGTGTGTGTATGTGTGTGTGTGTATGAGTGTCTTTGTCTGTGGGCAGGGGATAATTTTTACTTGATTAAAGGCATGCACCACTATGTCTAACCTTATTTCTCTGACTGAGAGCTTGCCAAGTAAGCTAGATTGATGTCCAGCAGTTTTAAGGACCCTATTCTCTGTGTCTAGGCTGCTGTGATGTGGTTACAAGCATTTACAATCATGTGCCACCATGCCTAGCTTTTTTTTTGTTTTAATATGTGGGTTCTGGAGATCAAACTCAAGTCTTCATGTTTGTAAGGCAAGAACTTTACTGAACAATCTTCTTAGCTTCATAAATTAATTTTTAAAATTAAGAATTTATTTAGGTGTATGTGTGCGTGCATGAGTTTGTACACCATATGTGTGCAGTACCTGTAGAGGCCAGAAGAGGGTGTTGGGTCTCCACAAACTTGAGTTACAGGCAGTTGAGAGCTGCTGTGTAGGTGCTGGGAACCAAACTTGGGTCCGTGGCAAGAGTAGTAAATTCTCTTGACCACTATGCCATTTTTCCAGCCCCCCAAATTTTTTATACTGAAAATTTAATCATACTTAAAAGTAGGGGGTATAGTATTCCTCAAAGGGTACCGCATAGCTATCATCTAAATTTTACTATTATTAATTTGCCATTAATTTTGCTTTTATCATCATAATGTTTAAAGGGACAGTACATTTTATGTGATATTCAAAAAAATGCAAATTGTTTTTTCCTACTGAGTGGAGGGCAAGTAAGCTTTCAAGATTTTTGCCTGCAGGAGAAGTGTGAGCCACACATGGGTTATCAGTCAGAGGGTTGCATCTCTGAGTGTTCACGCTCAGGTAGCAACTGAAATTCTTCTTCCGGTAAATCATCTAAAGAGGGAACCCTGCAGCCGGAGCAGGGGCGCTGAGTTCATCCTAATCTGAGAATCACAGAAACGTCCTGTCTTCATGATGAATCTGGATGAGATTTGAGCTCCTGTTTCTCTCTGTGACTTCTACTTACTGAGTTTTACACTGATTTAAAAATGTGTTCTGTTGATTTATGACTCACTGACCTGAAGTTTGGCTTTGCCGGTTGAGAAGAGTGAGCTGGCCTCCTTTCTAAAGAAACTTGAAAGTTTTTTATGTTAACACGAGTTCCTAGTTGCTGTCTCTGGCCCCAGAACTTGCTGACTTGGAGATCTTACTAAAGAGAGTCAAACAGACTTCCTTTTATGTTCAGAAGAAGCAAGAGGCTGTGCTTGTCACCTCACCACCCAAGCAGGGATGTAAGTTGATTCTGGAGGAAGCCGAGCATTGAGTTTACTGCAGTGATCAAACACGACTGTCTACCAGGTCTCAGGAGAAACACGCTGTGAAAGGCGGGGGACTGTGGAGCGCATTGCACGATAGGCTTTATAAACAGAGCCCTGGAGGTCAGTGCGTGGATGCAAAGCAATTAAATAAAGAACTCTGGCTTTGCTCTCTGTCGTCTGGATGGGGAGGATCAGAAACCCATGTGGACAGAGCTGAAGTGTGAGCTTTGCTGGAGTAAAGCTTGGCACCTCTGGAAAATGCGTTCACTCCTTCATCCCACATGCCAAAAGGCTCCTAGAGCATTAGAAATAAAATGGGAAGCAGGCTGTTCTGAATATAGCCCTTAGCAGACATGCCAGGGAATTGGGCGGAGAGAAACTAGGGTGAGGGGTTGAAAAGACCCAGGTCTTCAGTGAGATTGTGGGACTTGTGTGCCATCCAAACCCTTGCAAAATAACTGCAAAAACACATGGGTTTTATTCTTCTCTAAATTCCAGGGGTAATGCAAAGATGTAGTTTGAATTTACTAATCAGCAATGGGGTGTTGCTATTTCCTATCTAAATTCTGGTGGCTACAAATGAACAACTATCTGCTGAAGCCCACCTACAGCCTCATGCTGCAGCTGGACATCTCAGGCGATGTTTGGGTGAAAAGCGAAGTGCCAAGGCAAAAGGTAGAGTGTCAAGGCCCATAACCACTCCAAACAAAGTTTCCTCCAGAAAGCGAATAAGCTCATGTTTAGTGCTTGCTGCTCCTGCACTTCTTGGATTTAATAGCTATACAAACAATAGCTGTAAGGAAATGGGCTCAGAGAACACGGCGTCTCGGAGGCCTAAGATTTCATGAAAGCAAATGATGGAGGATTAAGAAACCTAATGAGCATGGTTTAGTGTTGAGAGCAGGAGCGGGCAGCGCTCTGTTAACTAAAGACTCAGTGTGGGAGGCAAGGAGGTCCTAAGCAACACGATAATCAAAGGCACGAAAGAATATAATTATCCCGAAGGGTGGAAAAAAATGCAAGGAACAAAAAGCAGCTAGTGTCAATTTTATGATCTATAGTTAAAAGGAATCTCCGCACTAGGGCGAGGAAATCAAAGAATAGAATCGGTTGATGCCCAAAGGCACCGAATGCTGAGGGGGTTGTTACGAGAGGCAGTAAGCTAAAGGAGATGGAGAGCTTGGACAGAGCAGAACTGGAGTTTTAAACTTGCAAGCAAATTAAGCAATTTCCCCTTCTCCAGAGATGTTAATAAGGAAAATATTTTCCATTCTCGTATGATTACATTGACAATACCTTTTAGCTTTACAATTTTGTGATTTAAATTTCTTATTTTAATGACAATGAAGGAAAAGGAAATAAAATATGAATCTCTCTGTATGAATATTGAAACCCATATTTGGACTTCATTCAACAGAAACAAGAAAAATACTGGCTGCTCAACAATTCATTTATTCAACATCTATCTCCTGGGCATGCTATGTCCCAGATGTTGAGGCAGCAGCCGTGAACACGGTAGACACAATTCCTTCTCTCATAGACTCTTACAGCACTTGGTCCATTGTATGAATTCCCTGTATTTCTCTGTGCTTTAGCAGAGAAGGGCTAACAAGACTAATTTTAGATCCAGATGGTGACTTAGGAACTCTGGTATTTAAGGTTGAGCTAATATGTTTTAAGTTTAGACAAATTCACTTTTCTTTACATTGTTCAGTCCATAAGTGTTTCCTACTCAGCTTTTATGAGGACAACCTGGTGGTGCTAAAGTCTGCGTCAGAGTGACATTACACAACCCCTGGTCACCAAGCAAGGGTAACAGGAGGGTAGCAGGAATGCGCATTTGTAAGTTGTGCCCTGGGCATTCCCTCATTTGCTTCTCCTGTTCCAGGCTGGTGTGAGAGGTCAGGTTGCCCTTGGACAGCCTCTGGTTGTGGAGAAGCACATAGTACATCATAGTACATCATCTTTTGTTTTTCATGAGCGAAGTGAAGGCAGGAAGCCCCAGAGCACAGGCCGAGTGCTGAGACTTTCTCAGAAGTAAAGTCGTCTTATTTCTAGCACTGTTTCATTGGCCTTTTGGCTTTTGTGTTTGCTGCTAGAGCACTAATTTAAAATTTATAATATCCTTTTTATTTTTTTCTTCTTTGGAATATAATCCTATAAAGCTATAGATTTTCTCCCTTGAAATACAGCAGATTCCTAGGAGGATTTTAGATAGTCTTTTTAGAACATTACAGTTTTGGTTTTCTTCGGGAAAATGTTCTCACTGTTAGTGCAGGTGTCCTGGTCCTCCTCTCTAAGGAGGGGCGTAGTTGAGATACACAGCACAGAGGATGTGCAGCCGTGGGCTTGGCTAAGAGTCCACAACTAAACCACACATGAAACACATCCTACTCTTCAGTCAGTTATTTTATAAAATATTTATGCGCTTACAGTGATGACTGTATTGGTGAAATAGGTCCAGCTCTTTCTTGTTTCTCATTATTAGGAAACCTAACTTTAGCTGTGGTGTTCATGATAGGTAATGGTGAAAATATTTGCATAGTACTTTACCATTAAAAATATTTTCATAAATCTTATTAAGTTTTATACATTCTCCTGGGCCATGGTCATCAGTGAAGGAAGCAGAGCTGCAGAAAGTTATGCAACTTACTTAAGGCCACACAGGTATTTGTAGATTCTAGTAGTTATGGCTGAGTATAAGTTTGGGTACATGTTGGCACAGATACGACTGTCAGTGATGTGGTTGTGCTTATGATCTATTAGTTTTCAGAACTCTGGCCCAGAGTAACGCTCTCACAGTGTTGGAACAGTACATAGATCTATGTTTTTACTCCAACTTCTGCTTGGACTTGTGTCATAGTTAGGGTTTCTATTGCTATAAAGAGACACCATTGACCATGACAACTCTTATAAAGAATAACATTTAATTGGGGTGGCTTACAGTTCAGAGGTTCAGTCCATTATCATCATGGTGGGACATGGCAGTGTGTCTCCAGACATAGTGCTGGAGAAGGAGCTGAGAGTCCTACATCTTACAGGCAACTGGAAGTAAACTGAGACACTGGGTGGTATCTTGAGCATATATTAGACCTCAAAACCTACCTCCACAGTGACACACTTCTTTCAACAAGGGCATGCCTCCTTATAGTGCCACTTCCTTTGAGGAACATTTTTTTTTCAAAGCCCCAAATTCCACTCCCTGGTCCCCAATAACTTTTAGTCCTATCATAATGCAAAACTGTATTCAGTCCAACTTCAAAAGTCCCCATAGCTTATAACAGTCTTAAACTTATCTAAAAAGTCTAAAGTTCTAAGTTCCTTCTGAGAGTCATACAATCTCTTATGTATACTCACTTGTAAAATCAAAATCAAAAAGCAGATCACATACTTCCAACATATATCGGCAAGGATATGTATTACCATTCCAAAATGGAGGGAAGGACCAAAGCAAGACCGAAAACCAGCTGGGCAAACAGACTCCAGACTCTGCTCTCCATGTCTGACGTCAAAGTGCTCTTCAGGTCTCCAACTCCTTTCAGCTTTGTTGACTGTAACACATTTCTCTCTCTCTGTTGACTGTAACACACTTCTTTCTCTCTGTTGACTGTAACACATTTCTCTCTCTCTGTTGACTGTAACACACTTCTTTCTCTCTGTTGACTGTAACACATTTCTCTCTCTCTGTTGACTGTAACACACTTCTTTCTCTCTGTTGACTGTAACACACTTCTTTCTCTCCGTTGACTGTAACACACTTCTTTCTCTCTGTTGACTGTAATATACTTCTTTCTCTCTGTTGACTGTAACACACTTCTTTCTCTCTGTTGACTGTAATACACTTCTTTCTCTCCGTTGACTGTAACACACTTCTTTCTCTCCGTTGACTGTAACACACTTCTTTCTCTCCGTTGACTGTAACACACTTCTTTCTCTCTGGCTGTTTCCACTGCCTGTTAGCTGCTCTCTTTGGCAAGTATGCCATGACTCTGGCATCTCCAAGATAACTGAGGCTTCAATTTCACAGATTCCCATAGTGGTCTCTCTAGGCCTCTGTTCAGGGACATCCCTGACACAAGCCTGGTCTCAGTGCCTTTCCTTAGCCTTGAAGGGAGATTCCATAATGCCTTTTTTCTATTCTTGACTCTAAAGCCAGAACCATGTGACCTCAGCTGCCAAGGTCTGCTGCTTGCTGAGGCTGAAACATGGCCCCCATTTTCAATTACATATTCACCAGCTTTCTGGTTTTGATGGTTACCTTCACTGCCTAAGCTTGGCTGTCCTTGAACTTGTTCTGTAGACCAGACTGGCCTCAAACTCGGAGATCTGCTAGTCTCTGCCTTCTGAGTGCTGGGATTAAAGGTATGTACTACCACATCTGGCTTTAAGCTTTTCTTTAATTTTTATTTTAGAAGTTGGAAAAATTAGTTGGGTGGGATTTTACCCTGAGATCACCAATCCCTTATTTCATTTCTTAACTGTTTATCTCCTCAAACACAAAATTTAGCTACATTCCACTTTCTGGTGTTCCTTTCTACTCAAATTTTGCTCAGCTTGCTCCTTTCTATTATAAATCTTCATTAGAGTTAACACTAGTAACCACACACACAGAGTCTATACTAGGCTGTTTTGAGATTTCCTCTGCCAAGGGAATTAATCCAAAACTCTTCACTTTAACCTCAGGCAATTTTTTTTTTTGGTACAAGGGCAAAAAGCAGCTACATTCTTCACCAAAATATCAAAAGAACAATTTCTAGGTAGCATACTAAAATTCTTCTTTTCTGAAACCTCTTGAGCCAGCCCCACACAGTTCAAATCACTCTTAGCACTACTGTCTCCTGTGTTCCTACTGTGTGGACTGTTAAACAGCACTTAAAGCATCAACTCCCAATGCCCGTATTATTCCAAATAAAAACTTGGTCTCGCCTATCGCAATATCCCACTCCTAAAATCAACTTCTGTCTTAGGGTTTTTGTTGTTGTGAAGAGACACCATGACCATGACAACTCTTATAAAGGAAAACATTTAACTGTGGTGGCTTGCCTACAGTTCAGAGGTTTAGTCCATTATCATCATGGTGGGACATGGTAGCATGCAGGCAAAAAAAGTGATATTGAATTGTGTTTTCTATCTATAAATTACCCCACCAGTGTGAAATCACTCACTGAAAAAGATATTTGCACAGGATATGTTATAAAGAAGTACTTGAGACTAAACTGGTTCCATAGAAATAATGGTCACTTGTTCTTTGAATTCATCTTAAAATACAGGTGATTTTAGTTTTTGTAGGGAGGGCAAATACTTACCTTAGAGTAGGAACCAGTGTCCAAGTCAATCACTGATGTGGCCATTTTCTTAAGGAAACAGAACATAGAACATTGCTGGAACATTCCTATCCTGGGCAGAAGTAGGCTTCATCATCCTGGGGCTCTAGAATCTCTGCAGTAACAAGCTTCTTGGTTGTAACAGTAAGAGTCTAGAAACTTGTTCTAATATGAAAAGGGTTTACTTATTAATGAACAAGAAAAATAAAAGAAGCTATGCATTATTTTTGTCTATAATATTAAAACACTCTATTAGATGTTTCAAAGATACTCTTTTAGGTCTTGCTTTGTTTTAGACATAGTTTCACTGTAGCTCAGGATTGGCTGTCTTCTTGCCTCCGCCTCCCAAGTATGGGGCTACAGTTGTACGTTGTACTACATTCTGCTAGGTTCTTCCTTCCTTCCTTCCTTCCTTCCTTCCTTCCTTCCTTCCTTCCTTCCTTCCTTCCTTCCTTCCTTCCTTCCTTCAGCTGGAGTTCTAGCTGAAGGCCATATTTGCCAGGCAAATGTCCTGCCACTGAACTCTATATTCAGCCAGACTTTTAAAACTTTTTATGTGTAAACAGATTCCCTTTTTCTTTTCTGTTATGTATTACACTACAGAAAAGAACTTTTTATTGGAGGTTCTTTGGGGACTGGAGAGATGGCGCAATGCTTAAGTATGCTTACTGCCCTTGCAGAGGACCCAAGTGCCATTCCCAGCACCCAAGGTTCACAGCTGCCTGTGAACCTGGATCCAGGAGATCTGATCCCCTTTTCTGGCTTCTGTGGGCACCTGCACTCATATACTCACACCCTGGCACACATAGACATAATTAAAAATGATAAAAATAAATCTTTTTTTTTTTTGGTTTTCAAGACAGGGTTTCTTTGTAGCTTTGGAGCCTGTCCTGGAACTAGCTCTTGTAGACCAGGCTGGCCTCAAACTCACAGAGATCTGCCTGCCTCTGCCTCCCGAGTACTGGGATTAAAGGTATGCACCACCACCACATGGCATAAAATAAATATTTTATAAAAAGTATTTTCTATTTTTAAAATTCCTTTCCCAATTTCTCATTTTAGGAACTAAGTATGAACATATTTGAGTAAATTATTTCTTGACAATCACTGGTTTTATGAGTTTTCAATTTATATATAGAAGAGATCCACATAATGTTTCTAAAAACATGAGTGAACAAAGAGATGGTATCTTTTTCTTGAGACGAGGTTGCTCTGTGTAGCCCTGGCTGTCCTGAAACTCACTCTGTAGACCAGGCTGGCCTTGAACTCAGAGATCCGCCTGCCTCTGCCCCTGAGTGCTGGGATTAAAGGAGTGCACCACCACCAGCACCCAGTTTATAGGAGTCCGTTTAATGCATTATACTTCATGACTTGATTTAAGTCTGTTTTAATCTACATACTTGTTTTCTCAATTGTATAAGAATTAATTCAATGTATTTTGCATCACAATACAAAATTTACATTTTGGTCTTCAGTTTTCCTTGAGATATTGTCAGGACATGTGCCTTTTACTGACTTATTTATTAGAAAATCTGAGTTTTTTTTGTTGATATTCTGTCTGCTAGAATATTCATTTTCTTCATTGTATGCTTAGATGATTTTTCAGTTCTTATAGAGAACTGCATGGCTAGATCTTAGAATTGTCCATTGTTGCTAAAACGTGTTCTCAGTAGTGTTATCATATTTATGAAACAATAGACAGAAGATATATTTGAATACAAAAAGTTCCCCCAAAGCTTAAGAATTATATTAAATTTAGTCATGATGCACTGCAACTATTTTCTCAAGTTTTTCTTTGTAATAGCGTTGCGCCTTTATGTAACTTAAGAATCTGTAGGTTGCCGAGTATAGGCATGAGAACCACAGAGGTGACTTTGTGTACGGGCTGTGATGTTTTGGAAAAAGAAATGTTCCTAAGTGGCAGTAACCTAAAAGGAGACGTTGCTGTCAAGTGAAAGCTCCGTCAGCTTGGATGTTTAAGTTACAGGTTCGGTTCCACACAGCCTTGAACTTAAGTTAGGATCAAGGTTTCTGCATTGCCTTAGCTAGCTGCGAATTGCTTTAGACTTATTTGGCATCTAACAAAAGTAACTCTTAGAACAAATTATATGGTTAAGCATAAAGAATTTTGCCTCTCTCTGCTGTTTGTTTTGTAATTAACAAAACCAGACAGATAATTTGCTATTTTGTAACTGTTTGCTTATCCCCTAAGGAAGCAGGAGTCCTCTTCCATACCTGGTTAATTATACAGATGATTTAGCAGTTGTTTCTATGATAGTTACAATAACAATATTTTAGCTCGTCTAAACTCTTTCCTGGAATGGATGGCGCTAAAACAAAGCTGAGGGACTGATTTTCTCTAAAGCAGGGATGGCAGAAGTGAGGTGCTTAGTCAGGGTGATCTCAGGATCTTCACATCTGTCGCTATGGCAACCTTATTGTCCACCGCTTGGTCAGGGTGCTTTCCAACATCTCCATTGCAGCTTCATTGTTCCCTACATGGGCTCCGCACATTTTAAAGATGTAGGTAAAAACTGCAGTATTAAACATGATAATTTTACTCTGTTTTAACTTAGTTTCTCTGAAAATAGTCTTGTGCGGTTTTTCAAAATACGTATTTATCTTGATGTTGTGGGATCATGTATAAAATTGACTGGTAGCAACTTTTTCATTTTTATTTTTCTTACTTCTAGATTTATGGTTTTCCCCCTTGGCATTAACTTCCTTAAGTATGTTTTTCTAACTCATGTGTGGTGTATCACAATTCAAGTCACAAGTTTAGGTAACAAAACATCGAAGGCTTCTGTATCTTTATCTGAGTTTGTCACTGAGGCAGTAGGATGGCTTTATATAGAATGATCGAAACCAGGAAACCTGTGGCTTAGAAAACGCCTTCATCTACTTTAAATAGCTTAGTGGGGGAATCTGGTAAAACTGACATGATTAATGGATGAAGATTAAAATATTTTCACATTCTGTTTTTAATGACCACTATCTTGTTTCTGCCCTAAAATTTACAGCTAGTAAAATATTACAGGAAAAATATATCAATTTACCATCCACTTGAAGTTGTTTAACCTTATCAAATTGTGCCTGTTTTTTAGTCAAAAAGCATAAATTAGGAATGCATTTCAACTCAAATGCAGCTTTTGTGATATCTTTAATATATTCATTAAAGTGTTAAGATTTATTAGGCTTAGCATAAAGGGCCTGAGATTATTGTTTTAAATTAGGCAGTGTGTGATTTAAAAACTTTCCTTTTACATCCAAGCAGATTGTCATCACGTGGAAACAGGCCAGGAGTCTCTGGTGCCTAACTAGGTAGCCAAGTGTATCTCCAAGTGCTGGGCGCTGGCCTGCAGAGTCTAGCTGCTCTGCCTGTTTAATCCCCAGATAATGGTGTGTACTCCTTCTCTGTCATATTTACCTAGAGGAAGTCTTTCCTAATCCCTCATTTTTCTCCTTCACTGAGGTTATGTGTAAATACTACATAAAATGGCCAATGGAAGGAAGTCTGTTTTGTCTAAAGATAACCATTCATCTTAGACAGGCACATCAGCCTGCCTTTGAAAGGGTGGTAATAGGGGGTGGTTTGCTGAGGGAGGGAATGGATAAGACGATGCCAAAGCATGTCTCAGGCCACAGGAGCCGGCAGTGAGTCTCCTTACAGCGTGGCTCTCTCTCTCTCTGCTGGTGCCCACCTTACCCTGTCTCATCATGTCTTGCTTTCTCCGTCCTGGCAGAGTGTTTCTGCAACAGCCTGTGCTGATTGCTGGCAGGTGTGGGAAGGTAATCGTCACTCTGTTCTCTTCAGGTTTCTGACGTTGTGTACGATCATTTATCAGCCCAGTTGAGGGAAGAGAAAGCACTATTTTTCTCCCTTTCTTTGTTGTAAATGTGGGGACACAACAATGCACAGCCCAAAACTTAACCCCTTGGGCCTCATCCCCTTTTCACTGAACACAAGGTTTTAAGTACAATACACTGAACTTGACCTTATTTGTGGGAACAGCCTAAATTTATATAAAAAAAAAGATAAGAGAGAATTGAATCAGAGATCAATAAACATTTCCAGTTTAAACAAATTGGAAATCATAGAAATATGAGTGGTACCAACTATTAAATGACGGCCCCAAAATTTAGAGCTTCAAGAGTATAGTTAGACAAAGTTCAAATGTTAGTAATGGGAACAGAATTTGATGCAAGTGTTTTTCTGAAAAGCAATTTGATGATTGTTTAATACAGAAATTCTAATTTCAGAAACTTTATAGAGAAAATATTCAAAGGCAAATGTGAAAGAATGTCTATAAAATACAATCACAGAAAAAGAAAAGAAGGAAAGAAAGAGGAAGGGAAGGACAGAAGAGAAGGAAGAGAGCAGAGGGAATCTAAATATTCCAAATTTCCATGACAGGGGCAAGTCACTATATTTTCTCTATGTAGAACTAAAAAAAAAAATCCGCAAAAGAAATACACCAAAACGCCAATGGTGGCTACTTCAGTGAAGGAAGATTATGGTGGCTACTTCAGTGAAGGAAGATTATGGTGGTCACTTCAGTGAAGGAAGATTATGGTGGCTTTCTTGTCTTTCTTATAGTTTCTTATAATTTTCTGGTTTAATTTACAAAAGCATTCATTGCATTTATAAACAGAAAAAAGGGGAAATATTATATATAGCCTTCCCTAACGCCCCGTCTGCATCACGTGTTTCCTTGGCAAAAGAAGAGTGTTTTCTGCCCAGTGACTTTGAGAATGTTCCGGTTGTTCCATGGGGTACTCCCTTGAAACATTGGCGCTCGTGATGATGGAAAGAAGGAAGATGGTTTACATGGGCTTCCTATCAAGTGAGCAGTGATAGGAATTTGTTGCCCTGGGCGATGAGGAGCTTACCTCAACTGAAACACTAAAGCAAGAAAAGCAAGACCCTGTTGCAAACAGGAACCTGAAATTCTCAAGCCGGAAAACGGTACTCCTGGCAGTGTTGGGTGGCTTTTCTCATGGTGATTTTACTGAATATTCAAATGAACAGCTAAAACATGGCTTGGTTGAAAGGGAGGCTAGACTGGCTTTTTCTCCAGAAAAGAAAACAAGTGATCAGTGACAGTTGTGTATTCTTCAGAAACCACTGTTGGTTAGACGAGGCTGCCGTGAACACGCTTCTCCTAGAAGGCTCTAACCTGTGACTTTATAAATGTAGCCTAGAATGTACGGCCTCCCTCTTTTGACTCTGCCCTTTGCTCATGGCTCATGAAAGTGGTGTCTCTTCTCATCCTGGCTGGTGTGTGACATACAGACACTCTCAAAGAAGTGAATGGGCTGTTTTTTCAAAAGTTTGCTTGTAAGTTCAACTGATTTGAGCTTAGAATATATTTTATTATGCAAAAATAGCAGTCTTCACGGCCAGTTTCCCAGGGTTAGAACCTAAACTGTACTTGATAGTACATATTAGTTTTTAGTAGACAGTTTATTGAGAATGTCAGGTTGGGATGACAAGAATCGGTTTCCCATTTGTGGGAGGGAAAGGGCCTTCACTCAGCTCCCAACTTGCCGGGAGTTTGGAGCAGTGTTTAAAGTGATTGGTACGGGATTTGCACCAGCTGTTAAGCAGCGGAGCCTGGAAACGAATGTGGCGGAGACAGAGGAAGCCAGCGTTCTGGGAGAGTTATCAACAGTGCTGTGTCAGTTACATATGAAAGATCATGAAAGGTTGGATTAGAAAGGTGATTTGAGCTAAGTGCTAAAAGAAAATGGGAGTGGATCCCAGGGATCCACAGCCGGAGGGAGGAGAGGATAATCAGAGACTTGGGGAGTAGAGCGTCTCCAGCGATTTCCAGCAGTGCTGGGTCCATTGCCCCTACCTGGATGACTTACACCCGTAGCCTGCTAGGTCCTACCTCATTTGAACAGTTTTCCTCAGTCCTATTCACATGTCAGAATGACCTAATGAATTTTTAAAATAATGTAGGTCCCTGGACTTGTTGGTGACCCTTGTCTCAAAGTCTCTGGTGTTGGAGCTTAGCTGGGTGATACCTTAAAAGGCCTCCGAGTGACTCCAGTGTGTATCTAGAGGGCCTCGTGGCTGGTAACTCTCGGACATGACCACAGATGCGTGGAGACTCTGGTCTGGTTCATTCACTGTTCTCCCCGCTTCCACAGGGAGTGGCTCTTGCTAGACATTCAGTGAACATTTGCTTGAACTCAAGAATGAATCAAAGAGCAGAAAGGGATGGAGTTAATTAGTCTCTCATTCCATGGATTATAGTTCAGCAACAGGTCACATTTGTGGCGAGTCTCCTTCTGACCTTGTCCCAGGTCAGACAACTGGCTTAGTGTGATTCCTCCCAGCCCCCCTTTGGTACTCCATGTCTCCTGGGGCCTTTCTTCTCAGTCCTTGTTGTCAAGAACCTGTCAAGAACTGAGATCACAAGCCTGAGGCATTTTCTACAGCCCAGAAAGTTGCTCCTGAATCTCAGACCAGAAGCCTAGGGTTTTAAGTTTGATTGGCAATCTGGTCTCTTTGATACCGCATTTCCCAGATGCCCCTCAGCGTGTTGTTTCTGCCGTTTCAGAGTGGCCCTGGCTGCCCTGTTGCTCTAGAACTAGTTGTAGTTGGTAAGTGGATAGGAAGATTCAGAAAGTCTATTTTTCTCCCCAGTGCTTGGGGTCAAATCTGTGACCTTGTCCATGTTAGGTAAGAGCCCTCACTGACCGTTTCCTCCCGATATGGCTCTTGACACAATTCACATCATTTTTGTCCTGTTTATTATTGTTTGCCTTTTTTGTTGTTTTGAAATATGTGCAGTAACAGCCCTTACAGCGAGAATTACCAGGGGTTTTCTTCTGTGTGTTTCTAGTAACTTTTGTTCTTATAAAACCGCAGCTCTGTTATATGTAAAAGGACATCAAAGGTCGTGTGTTTGTGAATACTGCACTTATTAAAATATCCCCTCGTGTGCTAGTGGATGCATTTAGAATTGATCGTATTATTGTTCTGGTCAACAGGTTTGTGTCATCCCTGCTTTTCCTGTATTTATCCGTGGAGTTTGCTATTTTTATATATTAACCTCCTCTTGTCATTTTATGACAGTTCATGTGAACTTCTTATAAAGTAATAACACTGATTTTTTAAATATTTTTTACTCAGTATGAGATTCTATGTATACAAATATACAGTTTTCTAATAATTTAAACTTTTCATTTTTATTTTGGAGGAAGAGTTCCTGAAGGTATCTGCCATCTTACCTTAGATTTGTTTGTTCTCTTTGATTTTCATATATGCTCGTATTTATCTGTTTATAAAGGACATGCACACCATACATATACTATAAGATATGAAAGTCACGAGCCAGCGAGAAGCGTCTCACAGAGCTATTGGCCTTACACGGTGCATTCTTGCTGGTGTTTGTTTACTGTATTCATACTGCTTTGCTTTTTGACTCACTGGGAGAAGAAATGGGAACAGTTTGTACCACTGGATCCCAAGTTTGGAGATTTCAGGTGTGTGCCACCAGACTTGCCTCTCTTTTTAGATATAGACATTTATTTCTGAAACTTCCCATTTGCTTTTGGTATATCCGTAAGTTTTGGTGTGTTTTCATTATCACTTGTCTGAGATTTAAGAAAAAAACATCCTCTTGTACAATTTTTTGGCTTTAGGGGCATGCCATTTTTACATATTTATGAGTTTTCTGGGCTTTCTTCTGTTTCTGACTTCCGGTTTCATGTGGTCGTAGTTGAGGATGCTTGGCTAGAGCTGCCTCACAAATTCTTTAGTAGGAAGAGCAGCTGAGTGGTAAAATGTCTTCCTGGGTTTTCTTCTCCTTGCCTTTTCCGGGGTGGTGTGGCGAGACTGCACCCTTTCCTCTTCGTTTGACCTCAGCTTCTAGTAGAATTTTAAGCTTATCCGCAAGGTAAATATTTACTTCTTGAGGACCAGGAGATACGGTGGTAAATAATCAGGACAGTTTACAAACTGATCTCTGTTGTGAAACCAGGAAAGAAACATGGCAGCGGCTGCTAAGATCAGTGGTGAAAACGGAAAGGCTGGAAGGACCCGGATGCTAGCGCAGTGGGAAGGACCCGGATGCCAGTGCAGTGGGAGGCGGCACTGATCTAGATTGGGATTTAGGGTGATCCCACTGAGTGAGCGTGATATTTGAGCTAAGTTCTAAAGTGTGAGAACTGAACTATATACAGAACGTGGGTATTCTAAGCACAATTACTTGGTTCATTGGAGAAACAGAAAGATGGCTTCCGTGTGGCTGAAGAGCGCTGGGCGTGTGGGATCTGCTGGGATGTGTAGGTGGGGCTGGTGAGGTGAGGTGGACCCAACTCCCCAAATTTCTTGAATTGAATGTGTTAAACAATGGAATCTAGTTTTACATTTGTGTCCTTACCATCCAGTATTTGCCATGGAATATTCCCCTAGGGCCCGACAGCACCTCAGCCGCAGAGTTATGTGTATCTCCACCTCTCTGGCTTTATTAGGGGAAGGTCACCATGTCTGGGAGCAGCAAAAGAAGCCACTCATGCGCAGAGGCTAGGCCTTCAGCACAGCTGTCTGACGGTGAGTTTAGGGTGATGTATACAGTAGGCACAGAGGAGCAGGAGCAAGCAGAATTCACATTAACCTTCGTGTCTGGAATCCAAGAACCTACCAAAGACAACGAGAAAACAGGAAGAAAGAAAAGCTTCACGTCTGGTGAGCAGCCCACCCCACACTACCTTACAGTTTGCATTGGATGTAGAGAGCAGACATGGGAGAAATTACACTGTCTTTTCAGGAATAGCAGTAAATTGATTTCTTTCCTTTTCTGTCTTTCTTCTAATATGGACATTAAAGGATACAACTGCTGGTTCGTGGCGGCTAGGGGCTTCGGGGGACGGGGAAGTGGCATTCTTCTTCCAGCTGCCGTTGTTCACAACACTTTTGACAGTTAAAATACATCACACATTCTCTTGTCCTCGCAATGTAAACATTTACTGTTTTAAGTGGACTATAGAAGCAAACCAAAATAGAAGGATGCAGACTGATATTTCAGAGGTGAAGCTGAGCCCTAGACTAAATTAAATAAAAGTAATTTGCCATTCAATTCATAGTTACATATTATACAATTCACAGTGTTTGTCCCTGGGAACGATTAAACAGAGGGGTTCCACTGCTGCCTCTATTTTTACAACCTGTTAGGAGAAGGAAATTTAATATAGAACAGACAAAATTTTGAATTAGAATTGTTAGGAAAAAACTGGAACTAGTTTAAGGTCAAGGTGGCTTTCTTAGTGTTGATTATGGGCTTAGAACTTGTCTAAAGCCAAGACAACACTGCCGGCTCTCGTTCTCTGTTGTGAATTTCCCCAGGAAACCCTGACTCTCCTCCTGCTTCCACGCCTCTCATCTCTGTGTTAGCATCAGTTCCAAGTCTCTATCTTCAGCTTTTACAGCTGTTTTTCCAAATACATAATTTGAAGAATAAGAATTTTCAAAATGACTTAAAACTGAGTCCCAGGAGTAATCTTAAGATGACAAAGTGCCTGTCCACATTTTTAGTGAGTAGGGGATTTTGATTAAGATCCTAGATGTTTCGAATGTGGCAGTCTATAGAATGCCATGCCATGTGGGAAAGCGGGTTTCTCAAGTTAGTTTTATTCAGAAAGGAAAGATTACAAATGAAAACACATCCAAGTTTTTTTTTCAATTTCCTGTTTTGCCTAAGCTTTTCCTGTACAGCATACACATTTATCCATCTCCTTCCCAGCAACCGTGCCTCACTAGATCACTTTTGTGAGTATTAAGGAGATTTTCATCTTATGAGTCATAAAATTCTTTTATTCCCTGAAGAACTTCCTGTGTCCAAATGGAATTCCATGTCTTTGCAGTTTCGGCTAGGTTCCTTGACGGTGTTCCTTCCTGACTGACTCTGTTCTTAGGGCCTGGGAAATGGGTCACAGATTGACTCGTGTTCTTCAAGAAGGTTGAAAAATTAATCTCCCTTATCATCTCCTTCATTGCCCTAGCCCTTGTCATTTTCTTCAGAAATGTTCTCAAACATTCAAGCTGTTCTGCCCGTAGCAGAGAATTTTCTCTTGTGCTGAGGCTGGCCCTGCGTTTGGTCTGTCTGTGCTGACTTGGGCTGTTTGTCGAGAACCCACAGATTCCATTCGATCCTATTCTGTGTCCCATTTAAAAGGAAATCCAGAAAAGCAATCATCTGGCAGGCTACAACTTCCAGATTTCAGGAAACATTGACAGTTTCTTGCTGTTTTTCGTGTTTTCATCATGGATTGTCTCAGCTTGACCACCGTCCGAGCTGCTCCAGAAAGAGTTCCGTAGAGCATTAGGAGCAAGGACTTGAAGGCAGTATTTGATAGGACACAGGAAAGAGATCTCATGAAAGAGTCATACTCTCTAAACCCCAGTCTCTTCCCCGGAGAAGAAAAATAAGATTCATATCTATAAATATACATGTTGTGTGCAATATATGACTATTTGTAAAATATAATACATTTTATAATGATATGTGTATAGTATAATATACATGATTATAGAGTTATGCAGGTCATTTGATATCATCTAACCAACGTCAACAATCACACTCCTTGACAGTGATCCTGAGGGTGGCCTGCCATCTATAATTTCTGTTTCAGTCTCTCTCACACTAATAACTACAGGAATTTTCACAAGAATGGTTTGAATGCAATTCTTCCTAGTGGCTGAAGGAACTGTAGAGTAGTAGCATAGATCACAATGGGGAGATTTTGGCTACCGTGGACCATGGGAGGAGCTACAAACACCAAGAGCAAAGATTGGTATAGCACTTGGAGTTGAACCCAGCCTTCTCATTCCCACTGGAAGCAGCTCTGTGGCCAAGTCGACCGCGTTCCTGGTGCAGTAAGCCTCCTCTTGTTTCTGTCTTCTTGTTCCCTCAGCAGGGGCTGGGTGTGCACATTCATCTTCTGAAAACCTATCCAGTTTTTAGTTATTTTACTAACTAGTTCTGAACCTAAGCGAGCCCAGTCATTATGATCTAAAGAGCCTAACAGATAAAGAATTGATCAAAATAAATAGAAAAGAGTTCTCCCATATGAAAGAGCCTTTGTGTCGGGGTGTTTATTGTGGGATTAGATCTAGAAAGAGACGTCTACCATGCATAGAGCCTTTGTGTCGGGGTGTTTATTGTGGGATGAGATCTAGAAAGAGACGTCTACCATGCACAGAGCCTTTGTGTTGGGTGTTTATTGTGGGATGAGATCTAGAAAGAGACGTCTATCATGCAGAGAGCCTTTGTGTTGGGTGTTTATTGTGGATGAGATCTAGAAAGAGACGTCTACCATGCACAGAGCCTTTGTGTTGGGTGTTTATTGTGGATGAGATCTAGAAAGAGACGTCTACCATGCACAGAGCCTTTGTGTTGGGTGTTTATTGTGGGATGAGATCTAGAAAGAGACGTCTACCATGCAGAGAGCCTTTGTGTTGGGTGTTTATTGTGGATGAGATCTAGAAAGAGACGTCTACCATGCAGAGAGCCTTTGTGTCGGGGTGTTTATTGTGGATGAGCATCTAGAAAGAGACGTCTACCATGCAGAGAGCCTTTGTGTCGGGTGTTTATTGTGGATGAGATCTAGAAAGAGACGTCTACCATGCACAGAGCCTTTGTGTTGGGTGTTTATTGTGGATGAGATCTAGAAAGAGACGTCTACCATGCAGAGAGCCTTTGTGTCGGGTGTTTATTGTGGGATGAGATCTAGAAAGAGATGTCTACCATGCAGAGAGCCTTTGTGTTGGGTGTTTATTGTGGATGAGATCTAGAAAGAGACGTCTACCATGCAGAGAGCCTTTGTGTCGGGTGTTTATTGTGGATGAGATCTAGAAAGAGACGTCTACCATGCACAGAGCCTTTGTGTTGGGTGTTTATTGTGGGATGAGATCTAGAAAGAGACGTCTACCATGCAGAGAGCCTTTGTGTCGGGGTGTTTATTGTGGATGAGCATCTAGAAAGAGACGTCTACCATGCAGAGAGCCTTTTTGTCGGGTGTTTATTGTGGGATGAGCATCTAGAAAGAGACGTCTACCATGCAGAGAGCCTTTGTGTCGGGTGTTTATTGTGGGATGAGATCTAGAAAGAGACGTCTACCATGCACAGAGCCTTTGTGTTGGGTGTTTATTGTGGGATGAGATCTAGAAAGAGACGTCTATCATGCAGAGAGCCTTTGTGTTGGGTGTTTATTGTGGATGAGATCTAGAAAGAGACGTCTACCATGCACAGAGCCTTTGTTTTGGGTGTTTATTGTGGGATGAGATCTAGAAAGAGACGTCTACCATGCAGAGAGCCTTTGTGTTGGGTGTTTATTGTGGATGAGATCTAGAAAGAGACGTCTACCATGCAGAGAGCCTTTGTGTCGGGTGTTTATTGTGGGATGAGATCTAGAAAGAGACGTCTACCATGCAGAGAGCCTTTTTGTCGGGTGTTTATTGTGGGATGAGCATCTAGAAAGAGACGTCTACCATGCAGAGAGCCTTTGTGTCGGGTGTTTATTGTGGGATGAGATCTAGAAAGAGACGTCTACCATGCAGAGAGCCTTTTTGTCGGGTGTTTATTGTGGGATGAGATCTAGAAAGAGACGTCTACCATGCAGAGAGCCTTTTTGTCGGGTGTTTATTGTGGGATGAGCATCTAGAAAGAGACGTCTACCATGCAGAGAGCCTTTGTGTCGGGGTGTTTATTGTGGATGAGATCTAGAAAGAGACGTCTACCATGCACAGAGCCTTTGTGTCGGGTGTTTATTGTGGGATGAGATCTAGAAAGAGACGTCTACCATGCAGAGAGCCTTTGTGTCGGGTGTTTATTGTGGATGAGATCTAGAAAGAGACGTCTACCATGCAGAGAGCCTTTGTGTCGGGTGTTTATTGTGGGATGAGATCTAGAAAGAGACGTCTACCATGCAGAGAGCCTTTTTGTCGGGTGTTTATTGTGGGATGAGCATCTAGAAAGAGACGTCTACCATGCAGAGAGCCTTTGTGTCGGGTGTTTATTGTGGGATGAGATCTAGAAAGAGACGTCTACCATGCAGAGAGCCTTTGTGTTGGGTGTTTATTGTGGGATGAGATCTAGAAAGAGACGTCTACCATGCACAGAGCCTTTGTGTCGGGTGTTTATTGTGGATGAGATCTAGAAAGAGACGTCTACCATGCACAGAGCCTTTGTGTCGGGTGTTTTTTTGTGGGATGAGCATCTAGAAAGAGATGTCTACCATGCAGAGAGCCTTTGTGTCGGGGTGTTTATTGTAGGATGAGCATCTGCCACATTTTTATTCATTTCCTTTATATCAGCACTTATCAATTATATAAAATAATGGGCTTCATTATGACAATTAAAATTTTTATTATTTATGTGTATGTTTGTTTCCATGTGTGTGTGCACACATACTTGTAGGTATCCACAGAGGCTAGAAGAGTGTGTTGCATCCTCTGCAGCTGGAACCAAACTCGGGTTAGCTGAATGAGCCGCAAGCACTCTTAACCACTGAGCCGTCTCTCCGCCCCTTCATTATAAGATGTTAATACATGTATATAATTCAGTGGGATTGTATTCACCTCCTCATTGCTCTCTCTTGGCTTCCCCCCCACACACTGTTTCCCTCCCATACCCCAAATGTTACATTGGGGAGAGGGTAGATGAGAAACAAAGTCATTGCTGTGACTTGGGATGTGATTACACAGTGGAACGTTGTGTTTTTGATAGAGTGTGCATGTTTATATGTGTGTGTGTAGATGTTTATGATTTTACATGGCTGTTAGAACAGAGGCAAATATGCAATAGAACCATAATGAGGTTGTTAACATAGGTTTCCTATGGGAAGGGAAAATAGCCAAGAAAATAAAACAGGAAAAAATTTATACATAAGGTATGTCTGCTATATTCACATTTATGCATTTCTTTATGGTTAATAAGTCTATGTATGACTTTTTCAAAAGCATCAGGAGTGTGGTAACAAGGCATTTAAAAAGTAACGACATTATGATATCTCAGAGGCCAGAAATCCAGGGCAGTTCTAGGAGCCGAGTGAAAAGTTGAGATTAATTGGTAGGTATAAAGTTACGTGAAAGGAACATTGCAAATAAAAATGAATAAAATAAAAAACTGTTACAGATCAAAGAGCTATTCTTTTGGCTCTCAGTTTATCCTTAAATAAAAGTATATATTTAAAGCTTATGCATGTATAGCACCAGACCTTGGTTAAACTTTTCCGAAGGAAGATTTTTCAGGATGGGAAGTGTAACTAAAATTCATTCTCACATAGTGTCTAAGACTATGAATTTTTCCACCTTATAGTATGTAACTAAGACCCTTTAATTTCATTATTCTTAAAAAGATCCTCAGTATCCTTGGTGCTGTTTTATATTTGTGAATGCTAATAAAGCTTTCAGAAAGTTTTGCTGACAAACTAAAAGAAATTCAGAGAGTTTTCATGTTCTTATAAAATGCTGCCAAGATAGCATTCCATGCCACAACGTACTCATTTAGTGACACAGAATATAAACGCTTGAGAAGTGAGAGTTCTCAAAAATTACCTGTGATTTTCTCAGATGTACTGTTAACATGCAGCACAGTTCCCACGTCTTAACCCATGTCTTCATTCCGTGCATGTGTGTGACTCTTTCCGGGTCACTCTGCTTCACTGGTCTCTGTTCGTCTCTGCAACCTCTGAATTGCTGTAGTTTATGAGCATGTATAAGGAGCAGTGATGGCCCAGTGGGCTAAGAGACTGGCAGCCAAGCCTGCTTGACCTGAGTTTGATTCTTGGGACCCACATGGCAGAAGGAGAGAACTGATTTCTACAAGTTGTTTTTTGACCTCCACACATGTGCTGTGGCCTACACACGCATGTGCACACACACACACACACACGTACACACACATCATTTTAAAGTCTGTATTTAGCACTCTTATAGAGCTAGTCCCACAACATTAGTATTTGATCAATTTTTATGGTCATTCTTAACCAGTTTTTACAGGACTTTTTGTTTGCGTAAGACAGGTCTTACTGTGTACCCCAGTTTGGTCTGGAACTCTAGGCTCTCCTGTCTAAGTCTACCAAACCTTTGGCTTCAGGTGTGTGTTGTCAGGCCTTGATAGAAGTTCTTTTAAAAGAAAAATTTAATACTTTTATTATATATATTGCGTATTTAAAATGTATGATATGATTTCATTTGAATTTTTTAAGTTAGAGTATATCAGGGTTCATTTTAAATTTCCATACATGTAAACAGCATGTTCCAATTATATTCACCCTTCAGTGTCTTCAGTCTGCTTCTCAACATTTTGTTGTTAGTATTTTCCTCAGGTTCATTTGGCTTCTTTTGCAGCAAATGCTTAGCTAAGTATAACAGTGTGCATCTCTGTTCTTAGCATGTGGGTGGTAGAAGAACGTGGGCATCTGTGAGAGGGCCAGCACGGCTTATGTAACAAGTTCCAGGTCAGTGAGGGTTACATAGTGAGACCCTATGCAAAGAAACCACGAGAAAAAACAAAAAAGTTTTTCTAGTGCCCACTAAAGCTATGTGGCCATGTCTTGCACCTGGTGCAGTAGGTAAAATCGGGTATTATTGTGTAGCTGACAAAGTGATATGTCGGCCTGCAGGGTGTGGAGTATGTTTTGGGAATGGTTAGATCGTGAAATTTTACTCTTGGGTCTCCGAGGTCCAGTGTCAGTTCACACAATGGTGTGTGCCCTGTTGACATTAGATAAACCTGTTCATACGAAGGTTAGCTCTGCATGCAATGCAGTCCATCTTTCCAGCTTCTGATTATTGTCAGTGGTCAGATTTCAAACCATCAAGACTTTCAGAGTGCCAGGGCCACCTGTACGCCTACATCTTGATGTGAGATGTCTGAGGTCCCCAAAGGTATACATTTTTTTTATATATTAGGAAATGCTTAGTGTTTTGACAAATTGCTTCAGTTTTGTCATGTGTCTGTTACAAAGGCAAAATGTATTTTTTTAAATTAGTTTATTTTAAAATTTTATTTTGAATAGCTTTTTTGAACAGTCTGTTCTCTTTCAATTTTTTTCAAGATGGATTTTCAGACGTTTAAGTAGAAGTAGGTGACATGTCTTGACACAGGGAAAGTTGGTGCTGACCATAAAGAATCGTATATTTATGAAACAAGGAGATACTTTAAACTCTAGTATTTAAGCTTCTATTATAGAATACAGATCAAAAGCCCAGCTGCATGTTTCGAGAGACCAGTTAAAGAGAAACATCAGGAGAAATTTGAGATGAGTAAAAGAATTTTGATACTGAGCTGCCTTTTAGAAAAAAAAATGTAGTTTTAACATTTTCATGAGGCCCATGCATTTAAACAAGGAATTATGTGAAATTCTGATGGGCAGCAAGCTGAAGAACGTAGGTTCCAGGGTGACAGTGTCAGATGATGCTCTGTGGTGAGGGCTCCTGATTCAGGACTGCACTTGGGACACTGTTTCCTTTTGGTGCATACTAGAGTGCACACCGCTGGAAATAGAATCTGTATCCCTTCGAATCTCCCTGTTTTAGCTCTCATGGTATTTCTAAGGTCAGTTAAACACTGTCAATAACGTTCAGTCATCCCAAATTACCATCTTCCTGTCTGGTGTAGCTAACAAAATCTAAGCAAACGGCACACTCCTTGTGGAGCTTCCTATGGACGGCTCACTGGACTCAAGAGCTTTTGGAAGCAAAACAAAATGATCATGTAAAGTTGAATGATTTGGGGATCAAGGTTATTAGGTCAACACTAAATTTAAACCCAGTTTGAGAGACATTTTTTAATGGCTCTTAGAAATTATGGCTCAAGCCGGGCTGTGGCACCTGAAGTGGCTGACATCCTTCCATGCTGAAGGCCTTCAACTGATGTGTGTAAGATACGGCTCCTAAAACGCGAGCTATGATTTAAGTAACAAGAGGCTGTGTTGTGGCCAGGGAAAATAAAAGCTCCCTCCCCAGCCCTTTTGTGGAAGTTGTTTGTTTGAGTTCAGTAATTTTATTGAACTTGAAAAAAAAAATAGTATTACTAGCTGCCTCCACTAAGGGAAGTAGGGAAGCTCCCCTGTCGATTTTTGCTTAGGACTTAGGTACAGCTTGTGATTGTAAGAAAAACCATGGATGAAATCCATACCAATTAGAGGTCGTGTGTGTTTGGGAGCATTTAAAAATGCTGTGCAGGCCTCAGAGGAATCAGTGTGAAACCTGTGCTGACCGGTTCCGTTATTAATCTCTAAAGAGAATAGATACCAGATGTTTACACCGCCCAAAGGAACCTCTGTGTTCTTGACGGTCTGTGGTCACAGTGTCCTTAAATAGACTCAAATGTTTGCAGTGATTATAGGTGATAAGGCCACATTATTTTACATCTAAAATTATCAATGAACAGGCTTGGAAAATGCATTCATTTTGATAGGAAAGATAACTCACGCTTTATTCGTATTTATTAAAAATCGCCTAGGGAAAATAGAATTTCTTTGCCTATTTTGCATATTTCTTTGGTTGGTTCAGTAACAGACACATTCAAACATTCCTTTTCCCTTTCTTCCTCTCCCCTCCCCTTCTTTATCTCCCTCTCTTTTCCCCTCAGCCCTCCTTTTCTTCCCCTCCTCTCTTGTTTAAAAGAATGAAGTCTGTTTTCCTCCAGTTCAGAGACTGGGAACCCCAACATTGCTTCAGACCCTGGCTCAGTTCCTGTTGAGGGTCCTCCTTCACGGATTGAGATGGCACATGCACGTGAAATAGATGAGCTTAGTGGTTCATGATTGTAACCCAAGCACTGGGGAGGTGGAAACAGGCAGATTGCTTGGGTCTGCTGGCCAGCAAGCATGCTCCAATACTCAGTGAACCAAGGCCGGTCCCTGACTCATAAAATCAGGTGGATGGTACCTGAAGAAGGATACCCAAAGTTGACCCTGGCCTGCACGTGCACGTACGCACATGCACACACACATTTTTCATGATGTTAAATATAATAAGATTTACCAAGTCAACAATGTCTTTGGTGTGTAGTTCACGGCATGATGTAAATTAATGCTGCTGTGCGACCGCCGCCATCACCTCCCAGCTCCGCAGCTTTTCATCTTTACAGTGGAAATGCCAAACCATTTCTGGATCCCCTGGATCCAGAAAACACCACGATAGTATCTTTCCCTGTAATTGTCACCAACCTAAACAGGGACCTATTTGCTGTTAATGAAATATATTCTCTTTATTATTTGACTCACTTAAAACATCTCATGGGTTAGGTATTAAGAATATATTAGTAAACAAAGCAGTCATGCTCTCTTGGTGCTTAGAGAATCGTTAATTTAAATGATTCTTATAAGTAAGTCATTACTAGCCAAGAGGTATAACTTGAAGTGAAAGTACTGGGTTCTGTGAACATGTGCATGTAGAAACTTGACCTGGAGTTCTCTGGGGTCGTTTTTTCAGCCATGTTTATTTCTCCCTACTTGGTACCAAAAGCAGAACCCATTACAGTGGCCCTTTAAGGCATTCCGCTGACCACTCTCAGTTTGGAATATTTTATGTCCCAAAGATATGTCTTATAGTCTTAGACACAAGATGTTAGGAACAACAGAAAAGAAGGTAAATACAAAAATTAAAGTTCTCTCTAAGCCTTTTGAAATATCGTTTTTGTTTATCATCTTTAGGGGCATTTGGATCATGTTTATATTTGTATCCTTTCCAATGGTTTCATATCTCTTATTCATTTTTATTTAGAAATTCTAGGAAAGTATTATTGTTACTTTGCCATGGATTGAAAAACAGAGAGACATGGGTGAGTGGGAGGGGCCACCAGAATCTGGACACCAGACATCATGTGTCCTCTGTGTAGCCACTTCCTGCTTCTCCCGCCTTCCTTGCACCCTCTGTAAGGAGAGTGTGTGTGTGTGTGTATGTGTGTGTGTGTGTGTCCTGTGTCCTCACAGAACCCAGTCTTCCTGCCTTCCTTGCACCCTCTGTAAGGAGAGAGAGAGAGAGAGAGAGAGTGTGTGTGTGTGTGTCCTGTGTCCTCACAGAACCCAGTCTTCCCGGCTTCCTTGTACCCTCTGTAAAGAGTGTGTGTGTGTGTCCTGTGTCCTCACAGAACCCAGTCTTCCCATCCTGACACTAATTATTGAACTCGGGCCTTTCAGAGCTCGATGGACTTTCCGTAGATGATGTCACTGCCGTAGGCCCGCTAACCTTAGATTCCTCCCTGGACTCTGACCTAATCCTTTTGTCTTCCTAATTCTTAAAGCATCTGCCAAACTTAAACACCTGGGTGGCTCTCCTCCTTTGTATCCTTACCCGTGTGATGCATTCATGTTCTGATGACTTCAGATCTGTATCTCTGTCTCTGTCTTTATGTCTAAGTCCACACACCTCTCTGCCTTCTAGTAGTTACATAGAGACTGCTCTTAGGAACTGCACCGGAAGTGCGTGTCTACTATGATCTCGCTGGTAATGCAGGCTGGAAGATGTTTCTCCTTCATCCTCCCAGAAGGATCTCAGTCACCAAAGTTATCGGACACTCTTTTCTTAATCGCTTCCCAGTCTCTCCACTCTTTGCAGTGCCTTCGCCAATGCCTTCCCTTAGAGCAGTGGGTCTCAACCCCTTTCAAATTTCTATCTCTAAAAATACTAACATTACAATTCATAACAGTAGTACCTTACCGTTATGAAGTAGCAACAGAAATAATTTTATGGTGTGGAGGGGTCACTAGCACATGAGGAGCTGTGTTAAAGGGTCACAGCATTTGGAAGGTTGAGAACCTGTGTACTAGCCCATCACAGATTCTGTTTTGGTGTGTAATCTTCTCTGTAATGTTTATTTCACAATCCTTCTTTACTTTACAACCTGTTTCTAGAACCATCTTTTCAGAAGACAAATAGGATAAAGCCTCTAAGTAGACCTCACATTCTCTTATCATCCAGCCCCTAAAATACAGAGTTTAAAGAGCAGGAAGGCTTAGTAGTTAAATGCACTTGCTGCCCTTGCGGAGACCCTGGGTTCAGCTCTTCGCACTCATGCTGGCTGGCTTAACAACTGCCGGGAACACCGGTACCAGGTGATCTGATGCCGTTGTTGGACAAACATATATACATAAATAAAAAGTAATACTTTTAAAGGTATGTATTCTAAGTATCTTTGTATTTTTCAGGTACTTAGTAAAACTGGATGAGCTATGGAAGAATGATTGACAAAACCACAGCTTCATTTTCTTCTGTGGTTACTGTTAATCCTTTGTCCTGCCTAGGTCTTTTCCTTCTTGAGACGGTTTTTGCTTGTGGAAATGACATCCTGTGGTCTTCACTTAGGGGTTCTTGTTCTTATATTTACAATGGCAAGAAAGAATGCAACAAATTCTCAAATAATGCGAGAACCCATAAACCTGAAAAGCTGTGATAGTAATGTTTCATAGACTCAGTGAGAACAACCTGACTGATGATTCTGAAGGAGCTGGCAACACAATCACCTTCAGAGTCTTAATCTCAAACACCCAGCCCAGTCAGTTCTTAGCTCCAAAGCTGAATGTAGGCCAGTTTAGGCTGCTTAATGTAACACTGACTTCAGTTTGCTTTATTCATTTCGTTTTCCAATGCTGAGAATCTAACCCAGAGTCCCTCACACACTCTTAGCAAATGCTCCCACCAAGCTACAAACTCAGGGCAGGCTTTAGGATTTTTTGTTGGTAAGATAAACAACAGCAAACATAAAAATAAAAATTCCTGTTGGTAGAAAAAACTTGAAGCCTTAAATCTGTTGCTTCGTAACATAAAATATTAGATGGTGGCTAAAATCTTCAATTTTCTTTTCTAAGATGTTCAGGATCTTGTACAAGGTAGACAGGATGAGATGAACATTTATTATTCTCTCTCCCAAGAAACTCTGAAAGTTGGAGCCAGAAGAGAACTGAGCAGGAAGAGCCCTGGAGTTGGGGGTGCCTGACAGCCACACAGGGATGTCTAAGTAACCTTTCTGAGGGGAAAAATGTGGTGAAAATGTGTATTAATAGATGTTCCTGATTTTGGAAAGTCTGTACAACAGTTGAGGCCCAGCGGAATTACAAAGACGCTCAGAGCTCAGGACCGGCAAGAACAAGATGGTGGGGTGGGGCAGGAGGAGAGCCTAAAGAACAGGAGACCAGGTTGACATCCTCCTCACTTCCATGTCTGAAATGACAGATCATCAGTTTTCCACACGGGGAGAAAAGCTGGAATACTGTTCTCATAAGATATTATTAAGCAGGCGGTCAGTGAATTGGGGCTGCTATTGAGGTTCTGGTCCTGCAGTATGAACTGTTTCCCTTTTAGGTACTGAAGGAACTTCAGACTATACCCTTACCTGTCAGCAGCCGTTCTGACAGAGATAAGACCCACTGAAGGAACAGACCCCCATTATGCCTGAGAGCAGAAGCAGCCACAGGCAGGTGGGGCAGTTTATCCAGTCTCCATTCTGAGATGGAAACTGTGGCCCAGGATCACCAGAGAAGTGAGAAAAGCACTAAGACTCAAATGAATAAATCCAGAAAAAAATAGTTTAGAAAATTTAAAATGAAACAACCCTCTAATTCATATTGTTGGAGGTATTTGAAAGGCATTGCATTTATAAAATTAGATGATATAAAATTATGATGAAATAGAGGGGTTTTTTTTCTACTTTGAATTCCTATTAGGAGAGCAACCACTATGGGGAATTTTATTTGAAATGCTATTAGTTAATTTTTTAAGTATTCTAATTCTAGGTAGTGAACGGCATTGAGTCTTGGTGGTTTGCGACTGCAAAGTCTCGGTTTTCAGGGGATCTGCGCACGAGCAGTGAGAGTTCATCTTGTTCAATGGATGTGCTCAAGTTGGCATGTCTGTCTCATTCGGGGATGATATCGTTAAGAAAGAACAACCAAAGACCACAGCTATCAAGAAAAATGAGTCATCAGAAGAGAGACCACAATGAGATGCCACTTGTGTAGACTTTAAGTAGGTATAGATGCTCATAGAACCTAAGGGAGCATGGCCGTGGTCCCGAGAACAGCTGTCTCCGAGCCATCAACAGGCACAGATGTGGAGAGCTGGAGTCAGATCTGCCTGCATTTACAACATCTGCCTGTTAAAGGGGGAAATATCTGAAGAAAAAATTGTAAACTGAGCTATCTGTTAAGTCTGAGTCGTTAATATCCAGGTACCTACTAGCCTGCATATTTTAATACCTAAAATATTTTAATTAGGAAATGAAGATCTTGAATTATAGAAAACTTTTGTACTACTATATTATAAAAATATGATACAACTCCCCCATGGGGGGCATACCTTTAACCATGATGAAATGAAAATAAAAAAAGAAGAGGAAATATTTTTACTTGGTCAGCCTGGGAATGAGACAGTTCAACATGGAAGAAGAAAATGTAATCCCAATTCTCCAGCTCTATAGTAAGCAAACAGATGATATCCGCTCGTTTTCCACTTTTAAAGTCTGCATAAAGAAAAGCACAGAAGGTTTAATTATATTTGGCCATGGTAATGCGTAGAGGAGAAGGGGCAGCGTGAGGGCGCCGAGATCCTGTCGCAGAGTGGGAAATCAAACAGCATCACCCTGGATTCCAAGTCTTCCGTACGATCACATGGCAGTTTGGAGTGCTGTGTGTGTTAGCAGGCACCGTGCTGATGGTTAGAAATTAAGGGATGAACAGAACAAATTCCTTGATGCTATTGAACTTAGAATCTGTTCCCAGAGGCAGACATCCCCAAGTGAGGTTTCTAAAGGAAAAATGAGGTAAACATAAAAGTTGGAAATGGGCCAGTTAGTGAAGATTGGGTTACTAGATCTCCATCTTTCGTAATAGAATCAATTCAAAGCATCTGCAATCTCATTGTCTAGTGGTAGAAGTCTTCTGGACTGTAGAAATCACGGGAAGAATGTTCTCTGTGTGTCTGTGCTGTCCAAATAGCAGCCGTCATCTGGAATGTTTGATTGCTGAGGGCTTGACAGGGGGCTGTCTGGAAGTGACTAGTAACTACTGTATTGGAACAGCACAGGTTAAGGTGAGCAAATCAAGAGATGTTAGAATAAGGACTTTTGAAAAAGAAGTAAAGAGGAAAACTCCCAATCATGCTTGGCTGTAGGTAGGTGGGGACGGAAAGGAAAAACTCGTGCTGAGCCATCTGCCTTGTGCTTTTCTGCTCGTGCATCTATTTCGCTGGTTACTAATACTTTCGGAAGACTAGATTGCAACCAAATGGGGTCTTTGAAGGAGAGCGGAGAGTCATCCTTTTTTAAAATGAGATAAAAGTTACACTGGAAATGTCAGTTCCAGTGAATAATTTCACGAGGATTAGGGATCTAAGCCTCAAACAATTCTTGTCTGCAGGAGACCTGTTATTATTTGTCTTGGCCTAGCTAAGAAGGTAAATTGTGGTCAGGGAGGTGAATAGATTCAGGTTTTAAAAAATCCCAAACTTATAAATTTTGAAATATTTAGACTTATAGATCTATGAGACCTGGCATACACTAATATGAGTTTTCACCAAAATTGTGCTCAGATAAAACTCATGATTACTTGATATCGCCCAAGACCAACTGGAATTTAGTGTGTTGGGACTTAGTCTATGTTCAGATAGCATCTTTGGAATTATCTTTCAAGTCAATAAATTTTTGTTCAAGTTTCTACTGTTGCCTACTGACTGATCATGTAGCCACCTTCCTGAGATTCTAACTGGGTTAGGAGCAAGGGAAGAATGCAGGGGAGGCAGGTGCTGTATACCCACCCTTCTGAAGAGCAGAAAATAAGGGTCACGTTTGTGGACACGGTGCAGATGGGATCGGCTTCCAGCTGATTTAGAACCTGTTGCTAATTTTAACAATGAATGTTTTTTTTTTGTTTTTTTAAAAAAACGTTTTGAAAGAAAAGAGGAAGAGATAGGCCCAGGAAGCTGAGAAACTTTTTCCTGGGAAGAAATTGAAGTGCAAATTCTAAACTTTGTCCACACTGCTTGGGGAGCAGCAGGCCATGCTTGGTTGTGAGCAGAAAACACTTAGAGCACCTGTATAGCTGCACTGTGGGTCAATTGAGATAATTAGTTTTTTCCTCATTACTAAGTCTGTTGTACTGTAGATAAGGACTGCCAAGGGACAACTTAGTGATAATAACTTGGATCATTTGCTTTGGGTCAGAGACATCAATGAGCATGTCCTGAATTTGCCCCTTATATACAGAAAGTTAAGATACAATCGCAGATCATGTGGCCTGATTGTTGAACGAAATCAAGGCAGCACCGTTGCATTCCAAGTGGCCTCTTCTTGGAGTCGCTGTGTTTACCATCTTGAGATGAGAATTCCTCCAAGGGAGAATATATTTATTAAAAATAAGACATTCTTGATACTCGTCGGCTGCGATCTAAAAAGTAGAGTTTATGTTCTTTGAAACGGAATGATAATAGGCCCCGATCCAAGCTCATCAAATAGAAACAAAGGCAGACGGCGGTGGAGGGAGCCCCTGTTTATACAGGTTTTCATATGACTTAAAAAGTGCATGGAACACATCCAAAACAAATGATGTTTTGTTGGATGAGAAGACCAAAAGGAAAAGCCAGAGAAAGGAGGGGAGATGATGTTTCTTTAATGTCAAAACTGACATAAACACACTTCCCTCCCCCCTCCCTTTTGCTCAAGATAATTTTCTCAACAAGGCGCAGATTGCTTCAGTCCCTGCCTATCACCCTTTGAAGCACTCTCCTTGGTATTAGCAGTGGGGGCAGGGTTTCCTTTGAGGCCTTTTACAGCAGTGAAGAGTTCCTCCTTTAAATACTATCACATGATGAGGGAATTCCGCTTCCAGAGTGCTGTCATCACCGTGGGTCCCTGTCAGAAGACAATTTATTCCTGGTGATGGTCCTCCTCAGCTTGATTGTCCTTAAGGACGAACCTTCCTGACGGATTTGCTCTCTAGTGCAGTTCACTTCTCTGAGAGACACAGCAAAACAACCGGGGGTTTCCCTATCTTCTTTGGAACCGAGATCCGCCACGGGAATTTTTTCTCTTGTCGCGTCCCACTGATTAAGTGGTTAAGAGCATTGTCTGCTCTTCCAAAGGTCCTGAGTTCAATTCCAGGCAACCACATGGTGGCTCACAACCATCTGTAATGACGTCTGATGCCCTCTTCTGGCCTGCAGACATACACACAGACAGAATATTGTATACATAATAAATAAATAAATATTTAAAAAAAAACACTGAATGGCTTGCCGAACATCTGATTTTTAAAGTGCCTTCTTCCACAGTGCTCAAGAACACTGCAAATTGGAGGAATATTGAAGTGTCTTTAGGGATTTACTTTTAGTGTCTCCTCCAATGTTAATAGCATAGCAAACGACAAACTATTCAGACATCATTAGTTTCCCAGCAACATGGGAGTTTTTTGGAGCACATCCATACTGTTTTGCCCTCTCTGCCATTCTCTGCTTTTGAATATGGCCTTTTGGAAAATTTTGTGAACATTTAACTCAGGTTGACAAAATGTGTTTCTTTATGGTTGGCCAGATTACTCAAATTGAGTTTGCTCTGTCTTTGTGGTGGCTGAAATAAATGAATAAAATTTATATAGCCTCCACACTAGATCCGCTCACATCATGGCTTTTGGGTGTTTCCCTGTGAATAGTCTCAACATTCGAAAACAATGTTATTCATTCATTATCAGCTTCCAGAGGAAACAGGCCATGGTCAACCTGGGACATTAAACCAATTCCATAAAGCATGCAGCCGCCTTCCAGGAAGTACTCAAGTGAAAGACCGCTCAACTTTTGATAGAGGAATAGTGGGGTGTGAGAAGGGGTCCCTAGGCTGATGTCAAGTTATCAGATTCTAGCTTTGGTTCCGCTATTCTCCGCTTCTGCATCCTCTGCTCTCTACTGAAAAGTTCTGCAAAATGAGTGGCTCAATGTTGTGTGTATTTCCACTGCTCCATGGACATAATGAACAACTCCCTAGCTGTGCACAGAGCTTAATCCTAATTGAGGTGACCGAGCTAAACTGGATACCTCCGTGTGTTAGAAAGGAGGATGTGTGTCTCTCTCTGTCTCTCTCTCCTCTGTCTCTCTGTTTTCTCCCTCTGTTCTCTCTTTCCTCTCTCTCTGTTCTCTCTCTTCTCTCCTCTCTCTCTGTTCTCTCTCTTCTGTCTCTCTCCCTGCTTTCTCTCTCTCCTCTCTCTCTCCCTGTTTTCTCTTTCCTTTCTCTCTGTTCTCTCTCTTCTCTCTCTCCCTGCTTTCTCTCTCTCCTCTCTCTCTCTCCCTGTTTTCTCTCTCCTCTCTCTCTGTTCTCTCTCTCTCTCTCTCTTCCTGTTCTCTCTCTCCTCTCTCTCCTCTCTCTCTCCCTCCTCTCTCTCTGTTCCCCCCCCCCCCAGGCCTCTGTGATGTACTTTGCTCATTCATCCCCTTGTTTCATGCTTCCTGGTAACTAAGGGTGCTAAGGGACCATGCTGCCCTCGGAGCTGTCGAGCTGTGTCAGCCCTTGTGAGCCGTGAGTTTAGACTGCCTTCAAGTACTTACCACCTGGTCAGGAAGAAGGCATGGAGCCATGCTGGAGAATCTCAGGGCATATAAACAAAAAGATGAGGCTGTATAGAAAGCAGAGTGGCACAGAGGGGAGACACATCCGTGTCTCAGTTCCTAGCGAAGTTGAAACCAGAGTCTGGTCTTTTATCTTCTGCTGCCGCGTCAGGCCCAAAGATTCTACCCCCGCCCCCCAATACTGGCATCAGGTGCCTTCAACTGCTTTCAAATGTGTTGTGCTGTGGAAGGTTTAAAGAGGACAATACACCGCATTTTCTTTCTTTCCCTAGATAAATGACTTCATTCATTTATTCTGTAAGTGTCACCATGAAATTTACCCTCACTAGCAGCTGGCACTTCTGTGATTTAACAAAGAACACCTAAATGCAGGAAGCAGCCATTGTACAGCAAATGGCGCAGCCTCGCATGTGTTGGAGGTGGGTTTAGGGTTGAGAGGGTAGTGAGTCGTGAGTTACTTTCAGCAGTGGAGTCTCAGAAGAGTGGAGCTGTGTTCAGGGTGAGGCTTCCCTGCTGCATAGGAGTCCTGAGCTCTCTGAAGGAACCGGGAGTGCTTCAGGTCCTGCTGGGAAGTTTAGCTGTGACCTAAAGCAGCCTGCGCTCTGTGGGGTGTGGGAGTGAGGAGTTTGGGCAAGTTTCTGAGGAGAACTTGGCAAGGAGCTAATTGTTTGAAAATGCAAATCCTGTTGTTGGAGTGCACACCGTTTTCTTTCAGTGTGTGTAATAAAGTGAACACAGTTCTTAAGTGGCTCTTCCTTTCTGTGGGAACAAATGAGAGGAAACAATAGTTATGCCAGCAGCTCCCAGCCTGGTACCTCTTTCCTCAGCAGCCTTCAGGAGCTTGGGCATCTTTGGAACAAACATTACAAAACCAAAACCAAACAAACCCAAAGTGTATCCAAAGTGTGCTCTATTCACCAAGAGTTTCTTGCACTGATAAACTGTGTGGGAACAGGAGAGGATGCTATCTGAGAAATAACGCTTCCTCTAGATGCCCGGGCAGCTACTCGCGCAGCTTTTCCTGGGAGGTGAGCAAGGCGTTCACCCACAGATACATGCTCTGTGCCAGATACACTAGACCAGGAAGGAAATTAGATGGAGGTAGTTAATAGGATAACCATCTTTTTTATTTTTAACCATATAAAGCTGAGAATTGAAAAGACATGATTTTCTAAAGAAGTGTGAAATAGTTGGAAAAATTACCCAAATCAATTGGTTGTTTAGGAAAATGCCACAAAGGAAGATTAATAGTGCTTCTCAGTCATGCCTCATGACCCTGAAGACAAGAGGACGTGATGACAGAGCTTTCCGAAGTCTTGGAATATTCTCAGAGACTATCCGTTGATCCAAGGCTGTCTCAGGAAGCACACACTAGCCCGGCTCTGCTGTTGCCTCCGCATGAGAAAAGGGTCGAACTTCTATGCAATTGTTCTCTTGTGGCTTTGACCCTTTCTTCCAGGCTGAAGATGCCCAGCATTAGTCGTGACTGAGGCTTTGCCTCCTTTGCTTCATTGACCTTGAGACTCGAATCTAACGCAAGGTTTTGTCTCCTCCCGTTTGGCCCACACCAGGTTGGCCTTCCTTTCATGACGTGATCAACTCTGAGGCCATTGAGTTCACAGACGATTTTTCCTATGGGATGCACAGAGTGGAGACAAGCTGCTCTCAGGTGAGTTGACCCCACCTGTGTCCCCAGTAGGGTGCTCGTTCTGTCCTGCAAACACAGGCCAAGGGACTGTTCAAAAGAGGGACGGACAAACATACTGGATCCTTTTTAAAGTCTGAATGATTCCTCCATCTTTAGATGTTTAGCAAGACTAACACAGTGTCGGTCATTGGCTTCAACGATATTAACCAGTCATTGATTGGTAGGGGGAGACTTTTTCATTTTGATCTACTGTAGTAGTGAATGGGGCATTTTGGGGACATATGGTGATTTCATTATATAGCCTTGCGTATGATGTAATGATAGCTTGGCTTCTGCAGTTCTATTACCCAATCTTTATTCTTGATATCTTTAATGGCTCTGATCCAAACACAGTCTGTGAAGATCTCAGACATGGCTTTTCCTGGGGAGAGGTTGGAGAGAAGTCACCGCAAGTGGAAGTTGAGGGGTAGGCTAGCTCAAGGCTAGTTAAAGGGGAGTCCAAGCGAAGGCAGCTCTTGGTGTGTTTCTGCTAGTGTCTGTATTTGTCCGTATTTCTAAGGATGCTCTATTTAGTTCCGCCCATTCTTCTGTACCCAAATTGATGCTGCTTCTAAGGAAGAAAGTGAAAATGTTTTGAGAGGGTAGTGAAAACAGTTAATGCACTGAGAGACTGTAACTTACTGGTATTTTGTGGCTACCCAAGAGACATGGCTGACATGCCCATGCAGAGAAGGAGCCATGGCATGTTCTACAGAAAAAGTATCCAGTTTGTGTCTGCCCCAACGAGCGAAAGAAGGGTTCTGAGGATCGGGGTACTAACATTTACTGGTACGATGCTTTTGTACAGATTGAGCGAAGAGGGGTACCGTTTGGGTGGCTGCAGGGCACAGTGAGCACCGTGTGGGCTTCCCTTGGGACTGCTCTGCCTGTCCTTTATCCAGGTTCTCACCTTCAGCCGTTCCAAGATTCTTAGAGAGTGGGTGGTGTTTTTACTGTCAAGAGGGAAGGGTATTTGTTCAAACTTGACCATCTGATGAATTTCTAGTTTTTGTTTTATTACTAAATTTGTTCTTTGACAGTTTCAATACACGCAGAATTTGTTTTTAGTGAAGAGGTAAGGTTCTCAAGTATACCATCTTCCACGTGAAGACCCTTCTCCCTTGAAAAGCGTACCATCATTCCTTTAACTCGTGTTTTCAGCTTGCCCGGCTCCGAGAAATGGGTCTGAGCATGACAATCGGGACTCTCATGCTGGGTTTGGTGCGCTGAGCATGGCCTCCACAATATCACTTTCTAATGTTCTCCTGGTTAATGCTCACAATAGCCTTATTCTCCTCGTTTTACAGTTGGGGAAAATAAGGCCCAGAGAAGGTGGTTGCTGGGGTAAAGTTGTGTAGCCTAATGACAGAGCTGAGGTTTGCATTGAGGTAATCTGACTCCAGAACACCCTATTGAAGAAGGGTGTGTGGCAGGGAGAAGAGACACCACAAAGGGTCAAGTTGGAGAGATTCCCCAGCATTTGCTTTACTGTGATTCACTTTTTCATTAGATTGAATTATGGTTGAAAATGTAATAACTGTCTGTTGGAGGAAGCTGCTTTTTGGTTTCTGACTGCCCAGCTAGCTTAGACAGAAAACAATCACACACAAACTGTGTTAATTAAATCACTGCTTGTCCCATTAGCTCTAACTTCTTATTGGCTAACTCTTACATCTTAATTTAACCCATTTCTATTCATCTGTGTATCACCACATGGCTTACCGGCTAAAGTTTTGGCATGTCTGTCTCTGGTGGCTCCGTGGCTTTTCTCTCTCTCTCTCTGCCTTCTTCTCCCAGCATTCAGTCCACTTTTTCCTGCCTACCTAAGTTCTGCCCTATCAACAGGCCAAGGCAGTTTCTTTATTCATTAGCCAATAAAATCAACACAGAGACAGAAGGACCTCCCACACCAACTGTCCAGGAATCACCTGAGATTATCTATTCAAGAATCTAAAATTTTAGACAAAAGGTAATGTTCTAGGAAGGATGATATTCTAATTTGAGGTGTAGGTACATGGTAACTAGTAAACATCTCTCATATATGTGTGTATGCATGCATGCATCCCTCCCCGTACATACACCACAGCCTGTGTGTGGGGTCAGAAGTCATTTCTCTCCTTTCAAAGTGTGGGTTCCAGAGACTGCACCCAGATTCTCCTGTGGGCCATTTCACCAGCCCCAGGCGTCACCCCTCTTTGTGAAAACTGTGTTAAAGTCGTTCATAACACATCTTTAATTCTAAGTTCTCTAGACAAGGAAACAGAGTCAGTCAATATTAACTCAAATCCCTAATTTCTGATGTTTGTGTCTAATTCCTGTAATTCAGGGTTGAGCTGGACTTCCTTCTAGTCCTGTACCAGGAGAGATAGTATTGGCAATCACTAAGGAAAGGTCTTTATGAAGGTGTCCTGAGATGTTCACAGAGACTATGTCAAAATGAGGTCATTCTCACAAAAGGTGTCCAGCGCTTGGCCCTGTAGCAAAGACCACAGTCTCTCCCTGTTGTCATAGGGAGCCAGCACACTTCATGTCCGCCTCCTCCACATCTGTCACCAGACTGTCTGACTCTGCCTTCCAAAGGCTTTGTCCTTGAGCAGACAGAGACACTGCTTCTCTCCTGGGTTCAGAGGCCCGAGGAGGATTTCTCTGGCCCAGTCTTCCCAACCCAGCACTCTGCCAGGGGCTTCAAGACGGTCAAAGAGATAATCTTTCAAGGTTAGTCCTGCCAAGTCAGGGTCTCCTGGCAATATCAGAAAAGAATTCAGGTCAGAATTTTACCTCCAGAGTGAGTGATAACCTAATGAATGACTCCACTAGGTAATAATCTTGAAGGGAACCATCAAGTCCGAGTTTACTGAACTTATAGTCTCTTCGTCTCTGCTGCCGTCACTGTTGGAGCTATCAGAGAGTCCTTTAAATTTGCTTTACATCAATTATTAACTCTTCTCATTAACCAAATCAACAGAAAGGTGACTATGCACAAATATGAAGAAACTTTCAAAAGTTAAGCAATGCTCTAGCAAAGCTCCAAGCTTATTAATCTCCAGCAGACGACAGCTCCTATGTCGCTGCTGCTGAAGACACCCGGGTGTCACGGTGGGGCTTAGCCCATCTCTCTTCCCTGAGCTTCCAGTAAAATCGTAATACTAACCTGGTGACTGCACAGTGTTTCCTTGACAGAAGGTTAATATTGCAAGCAGAGAGAAGCGGGGTCCCTGCTTACACACAGGTGTCCCAAGGCATGGTGGAAGGAAGCTACTAAATGGCAAAGTAAATTGCTTTTCTCTTGGAAACTCTTTCCTCTTCCCCTCATGCCCACGTGTAAAGCCTGGCTTTGAAAGTGCTTCATGCTGCAGATCAAACGCTTCAGAGAAACTGACAGTAACAAAGAGCCCACGTCCTAGAGCGGGCCGGCAGGGAGAAAGGCCTCCGGGACAGTGGGAAGCCCATCTGTGCCACTATAGGGACACAGTCTTTGTGTTTCTCAGGCCATGGGTGATCCCTGCAGTCGGGTTCTTGGTGGCTTCTCTAGGTTACCCTGGTCCTGTGCTCTCTGCAGGCCCCGTCCCTGAGCACTCGGGACTGGAAGGCTGAGGAGGAAGGACTCCCATGGCACTTGATTTTCCCCTTTGAACTGTTTTCATGAGCATCTTTGGAGTAAGGACCAGGGTGCTCAGGTGCAGTGTTTCCCTTAAGATAAAGAGCTGCATAGGCACCAAGAGAACTCTGAAGCACACACTAGAGATTCCATCCCGGACGAAATCACTAACAGCAGGGTTCAGAGATTTCTTCATCAGTTTGCTTCAGTTACTACCAGGTGTTCTGAGTGAGCCCAGCACACCACCAATTGACTAAGGGTGGGGGGGGGCAGTGCTCGCAGGCATCCAAGGAAACAGCGCGTCACTGACAACTCCCATCCATCATCCGGGCCTCTAGCCGGGCTCGAAGCTGGAGCGAATGGGCTCCACGTGCGCTCACTCCCTTTGTCTGGTGTACTCTTGGGTCCAGACCCGTATACCTGAGAGGAAGCCTGCTTGGGAGGTTAGTCTTTCCCGAGAAACAGTGAGCATTGGATGGTAGGCACCGATGCGGTGGCAGAGGTAGACATGGACACCCGTGCTACGGTTTGTGACCTCCCGAGCAGGCTTCCCTGCAGCGGGTTTCACCTTCCCAACACCGCCACACTTGGATACAGCTCCTCATGTGGTGCTGACCCCAAACAAAATTATTTTTGTTGCTACTTCATAACTAATTTTGCTACTGTTAGGAATCAGAACATAAATATCTGCTATACGGGATATCTGGTCTGCGACCCCAAAAGGGTTGTGACCCTCAGGGTGAGAACCACCGCTCTGGAGCATCTTGTGGTAGACACCATGACATCACCTCTGGCGTTTGCTAGCAGACAGCTGTTGTTCTCTCTTGACGGTGGTTTTTCTCTTTTTCCTTTACTTGTATCAGGAATACATTTTGAAGTGAACTTCCCTTTCTGTCTAATCCAGACTTGTTCCTAATTAGCAAATACAAGGACATATTGAAAATCAACTTAGTCCAACAGATTGAATTACTGTCATTCCCCCCAACCCTCCAAAAAAGATGTAGGAAGTGAAGAGCCCATAACTTCTAACCGGCTTCCTGTCTGTCCTTATCACACTTTTTTGGTAGGGAGGAATGCTCACAAGACAGTGAATGAATGGGAGCAGCATCATTTATTTTGACCAGCAAGCTGTGTTCTCTCTCAACAACTCAGTGACATGAGGTGCACGCACGCACATATGCACACGCACACGCACACGCACGCACACACGCACGCACATATGCACGCACGCACGCACGCACACACGCACGCACATATGCACGCGCACACGCACACACAGCCCACCTGTCTTTTATATGAATGCTTCCCCTCTCCGATGCTGAGTGATCAAAGTAGCTGATCTGCACATGAAATCAGTAACTGTGCATAGTCACTGAGAATACTAGTTCCTGTTGGCCTGCTCCTTGAACGCTGTGCCAGACAGAAATAGGTGTTTTTCTATGTCCACAGGGCAAGCATATGGCGTTTTTCTGGTGTATCTTAGCTGCTGATCCCTGAATATTTGGTCACAGTTGTTCATAGAAAGGAAAGGCAATCTGAGCTGTCATCTTTGATATTGCCTAAACCTGCATAGACTGTGATAAAAAGTAATGCAAGATTTGTTTTTCAGGCCTGTTTCATATTTTCCAGGCAATTGATCAAATCAGTTTAGGGTTCATTTTTAGTTCTTTAATAAACGGACACAATATGTTTTTAGCAATATAAGGCTGCATCTTTAGCACAGAGGTGCCATGAAGCCAAAGCTGCTATGGGTGCTGGCTGTTCAATAGTAACAGAGGACCCTTTTGTATTGAGCTTAGCACCTTCAGAGGGCACACTGAGAGTCCAGGTGTTTCTGTTGTGAGAGCATCCCCCATCATTTCTGTCTCTTTGTCCCCACTGCAGCTCGACCCCAGCTCCGTGTGAATTCATATACACTTCTTAATTTGTAAGTGTTTTATAAGCATCTCATTGAGCAGAATAGAATAAGTCATCTATCTATAAGCCCTTCCCATCGAACATTTACCTAAATTGTCAATCTTTCCTCCCTTGCCCACTTCCTTCACTTATGTTTCCAAAGCCGCCAACGAGGCTTCCCGATACCTTGATATTTTCTCTTTCCTCTGTCTTCTCTTCTTAGCTGATTTCTACTGCCCACACTTTATGGGTCACTGGTTTTCTTGTTTATTGTCGGTATCTCCTACTGGCAGATAAGTGCTCAGGGGCTAGGGATTGTTGCCTGAATTTCCAGAATGCAGGACTGTGCCTGGCATGTAACAGGAGCTCCATAGTTACCAGTTAAACACGTCAATGGAAATCATTGACTACCCATTGGTTTCTTTGCTGCATGATGAGTTCTGTGTTTCCAAAGCCCGGTGAAGGTGGTACACTGATGCCTCCATCTGTCTCCCCGTCCCTGCTGAGAAGTGGGAGATGTGCGCATATGGTACATATCACCATCTAGAGCTCTACTCAGTTTCAAAACAGTTAGCAAAAGCGTTTATTTAGTCTTTATCTAGCCTTTGTGGAGAAACTGGTCCGACAGCTGTATCCAACAACTGCATCCAACACTGCATCCAACATTGCATCTAACCACAGCATCCAGTCACAACATCCAACCACTGTATCCAACCACAGCATTCAACCACTGTATCCAACCACTGCATCCAACTACAGCATCCAACCACTATATCCAACCACTGCATCCATCCACTGTATCCAACCACTGCATCCATCCACTGTATCCAACCACAGCATCCATCCACTGTATCCAACCACTGTATCCAACCACTGCATGCATCCACTGTATCCAACCACAGCATCCAACCACTGTATCCAACCATTGCATCCATCCACTGTATCCAACCACAGCATCCAACCACTGTATCCAACCATTGCATGCATCCACTGTATCCAACCACTGCATGCATCCACTGTATCCAACCACAGCATCCAACCACTGTATCCAACCATTGCATGCATCCACTGTATCCAACCACAGCATCCAACCACTGTATCCATCCACTGTATCCAACCACTGCATCCAACCACCGTATCAACCATTGCATCCAACCACAGCATCCATCCACTGTATCCAACCACTGAATCCAACCACAGCATCCAACCACTGTATCCAACCACTGCCTCTAACCACAGCATCCAGTCACAGCATCCAACCACTATATCCAACCACTGTAGCCAACCACTGTATCCAACTACTGCATCCAACCACAGCATCCAGTCACAGCATCCAACACTGATCTAACCACTGAATCCTACCACAGCTTCCAATCACCACATCTAGTCTTTTAAACTCAGCATACAACAGTCCTTCCTTCTGCCTTTCTCCTTCCTTGGTGTTTTGATGAATAGCCTCTTCCTTCTCTGTATCTTTAGTTCATTTGGGGGTGGATGGGAAGCCATGGCATCAATCCACCTATTAGAAGCTAGGAAAAAGCAATTGTGTGGGCTGGGAACTTTCCACTTGCTACATTTGAAGCTTTGGTGACCATGATATAAATCTCCTGAGTCTTGCCACTGCTTCATTGGGTTTCAAGAACATCCAGTGCTGATGTTAAGTTTTACTGCCAGTGAAAACCACCATCACCTCTGTCATGGCCAGTTGAACAGTATCTTTTACAGTAGACATCTGCATATCTGAAACCCACCCATCCAAAGCCAAAAATCATGCCGGGGGAAGAGATTTCATTCTTGTTTCTTACAAGGGGAGATCAAGGGTCAATTCAATTCAAAAAAATTATTGCAGTTGTTTTCCAGCTGGCTGAGAGAGTTCACAGGTCAAAACATACAGTGGCTCCTAATGATTTCTGATACACACAATTCCAGGGCTTTTATTCTCGACATGTGGTACAAAGCTTGTCTGAAAGCATCTCAGCAGCTATTGACAGTCAGAATAGAAATGGTCCAGGATGCTTTCCATCATTTCTGCACAGACCAGCCATCCACTCGGACTGCGTAGCGTGCATTCCCCTAGAGCCTGCTCTTTGCATGTGTCTGCCTTCAACATCCCTTTTCTCTTACAGTGTGGTGCTCATCTTGGACACATTTTTGATGATGGACCTCGTCCGACCGGCAAAAGATACTGCATCAATTCGGCCTCCTTGTCTTTCACTCCCACAGACAGCAGTGAGGCAGAAGGAGGCAGCGGCAGAGCTAGCAGCAGCCCAGCATCGGCAGACAGAGCAGAGCTGTAGAATCCAGGAGCCTGGTGGGAACAAAGGGTCTTAGTGCACAGCTGATTGAAAAACCAAAAATGGTTCATCTTAACAGAGTTATTTTTTCAGAAGCTATAAGGGCAATTTATGTTATTGAAATTGTTCTCTCTCTCTCTCTCTCTCTCTCTCTCTCTCTCTCTCTCTCTCTCTCTCTCTCTCCAGAAGTTCTGTCTACTCATGTATTCTGCTGTTGACTAGATCATGATCTGTGTGGAGGTCTTGCAAATGGCGATAGCTTTGTGGAGCTTTTCCACAAGCTTCTGAGCAGCCTTGGCATTGTTTTCTTTCAGCATATAACTTCCTTTAGTTTTGATGTGGGTTCACCCCTTCTTACTAAGCGGTGGAGGCTGTTTGGTCTTCTAAGGAGAAACCAGAGTTTTCCTGGTGCTCAGGGGCAGGGAGCAGAGCTGGGAAGGGCAGGGCATCCAGACACGTGGCCTTATGATAAAGATGGAAGGATGTCTTAGATTCCTAAACTCTTTGGAAACTCTGAGCTAAGGTGTTTTTCTCACTAAAAGGGTGTGAAGGTCTAAAGTCGTTCCTTATGTTAGATTGTTGCCAGATCCAAGAGGGTTCTGAGGGTTTCCGCAGAGATGTAAACATTACCTCGTGGGCAGGTCTTTATTTTATATGATTTTCCTTTGAAAATAGAGGAATGTAAGACAACTGTAAAGTGCTGCACCCCGTTTTTGCCCAAAGCTCATGAAGGATGCTTGCCCGTTGCCTTTGTATAAGCGTTTCTCTCCACCCCTCATGAGACCTACATCTGGGTGAGCATTTTAGAAGATTCCCCAGTGCAAAATAAAATATTAGGGACAACGTACTTCATGGAGGTGGTAGAAAAGAGAAAGATCGTAGAAGACCAAGTGTTCTTAAAGTCTTGAGGACTAAATAATCCCATGCTGTGCAAAACGGTCAATAGGCTCTAACAGGTACCACACCTAAACCAAACTTCTACATAGCATCAGGAGGCCTATGGGAAGATGTTGGGCATTGAGACAGAATAGTCAGGCCCAAGTTCCACACTTCACTGTGTGTACAAGGGACAAGCCATTTAGCCTCATTGTGCCTATAGCTTCATGTACACAATAGGACTCATATTTATAAAATATATCAATACTCTCAGGGCAAAATAACTATACTGCTATACAATTAAGATCAGTATTGTAAAGTCACACTGATCTGGTTTAATTGTGTCAATGGCCATAGAGCAGGCATTCGCAATGGGAAGGAGCAGAGGTGGACTCGGTTGGTTGCCGTGGAAACAGATGGACCAAAACCCACACTTTTTCTTACGGCAATATGGCAGGTTTTGCTTAGAGAGGCTCTGCATGGTTGCCTGAGGTTTTCACAGGGACAAACAAAGGTGATATCTGACAAATACGCATCGTGACTTTGAATGCTGATACTGAAATTTGCCTCTAATAGATACTCATGTTTCTAAATTTTTATGAAGACCAGCATCTTTCCTCATAAGCACTGAAGACAATGAGAAGGGACATATGACAGTCCTAGACATAGTAAATATGAAAAACTGGGTCAAGGAAACATGGCATCACCATGTCCGGAAGCTTCTGGGCTTCTCTGGGTAACCCCTGGAGGTTCTGGCATCCTGGTGAGTCTTCATTGTCAGACAGTTCTAGAGAAGTTTATGCTCTTAACATGGACACACAGAAAAGTTACCTGAACATCACCCCAAGCCCAGGGCTTCCCCAGACTTGATGGGCTTCACTCTTCTCTAGAAACAAGAGGGGGAATGAAGACAAAGCATCCAGACTACAGTAAGAGTCTTTCCAAAACCACGAAGGATCCCATGTAGGGTGGCTAAGGACAGTCACGGGTCTCACATGGCATTGACACAGCTTAACATTCATCCTCCAGATACACACACAGCCCTTTCTGTCCACTCCCATCTGTGTGGTGGCCTCCCCAGGGTTCCTTGGATATGAGCCACAGTGTTGGAGTAGACAGAGAGGATAAATGAGGAGTTCCTTCCTCCCCAGAGGCTCTGGGTTGTTACTCTTCCTTCATTTTTATAGTACTATAGCATCACACACACACACACACACACACACACACACACACACACGCACATACACTGTAATAATAAGAACTTTGCTTTCTAACTTTTATTGTTTTGTTTTTTAAAAAAGCCAGCTTTTTCCAGCACCAACTTTTAAAAATATATAATATCCATTGAAAGAAAAAAGAAAGGAAGGAAGATGTGTGCATACGGTTTAATCTCAGACTGCTTTTTGAACTTAAGTGGTATCAAATTTCAGTGTATTTCTGTCTTATGCTAAAGAAATATATTGCTAGAGTATTGGTGGGCAATAATGTCAGCCGTCGAGCGCCAGATTTCCTTTTGGAGGAAGTGTGCAGGGAACTGTGGCGATGTGGTGAGGTGTGCGTGTCATCTGTGGGAGGGCTCACTTAACACGGGATGCACAGGGAACTGTGGCAATGTGGTGAGGTGTGCGTGTCATCTGTGGGAGGGCCCACTTTACATGGGATGCACAGGCCTCCCTGTCTGCAACCCCAGCTCCAATGACACCATTGAGCAACCAGAGATTTGCTGGTAGGCAGGGAGTGTGTCCATATGAGGATGCCTAGGAGATCAGAAAGAGGCAGCAGTATCAATTGTATGCTGTGCACTTAAACTTTTCACTTCTATGTACTTAAAAATATCAATACAAATGGCATAATGATTGGAACAAAGCCTCCCCATGTTGTCTAAAATGTCTTGCTTTTGATATGAAGAGCGACGAGAATTAGCACTATTTGTTTTGACTCTTGACTTAGAAGGCTTTTTAACAACTTTTCTCCCAATAGTTTGAAACTTTTGAAAAGTGACATGAAACCTCCTTTTCCTATATTTGTTGTATACAGAAATTAGATAATAAAGTTTCTTTATTAAAAAAATGTCTCTCTTCTTAATTCCTGAAGACTTCTTTTTGTTTGTTTATTTTGTGTATGATGTGCTGCCAGCACATATGCCTGCAGGCCAGAAGAGGGCGCCAGATCTCATTACAGATGGCTGTGAGCCACCACGTGGTTGCTGGGAATTGAACTCAGGTCCTCTGGAAGAGCAGTCAGCGCTCTTAACCTCTGAGCCATCTCTCCAGCCCCCATTCCTGAAGACTTCTACTTTCTAGCATGAAGGCCCACTTTGCAGTGACTACAGTAGACTCCCCTCCTAGCAGTGACTATAGTAGACCCCCCACTACCAGGCCCTGCCCTTTATGCCCTAGGCGCTTCTCCTTTACTATGGGCTTTGGAACTTGGGAACCCCTTGTACCCCAGACCACAAGAATCCTCAGGTCCAAGGGAAAGGAGGACATTTATATATTTGCCCAACCTTCCCCTCTTCACAACAGAACCTTTAGCAGCTCATGTGTGCATGTGCGTGTGTGTGTGTGTGTGTGTGTGTGTGTGCTACAAGAAGAAGTACGGAGGTCCCCACTGCTCATGGATTAATGTTTACCTTTAAAAGTCATCTCTACAAATGGGGCAATAGTGGCTCTTTCTGTAATTCCAGAATTTAGGGCACTGAGGCAGGAGAATCACTGAGTCTGAGATCAGTCTGTACTACCTAATGAGTTCCAATATAGCCTGGGCTGCATGTGAGCTCCTGTCTCTGAAAACCAAAATAAAATAAGAACTCATCTACAGATAGATTCTGATATAATATTATATGTTGTTGAAATATTTGGAGTTTTTTTTTACTGTTTTATTGACATCTTTATTTGGAGAGGAAGAGCAGGGATATTGAAGACTTGTTTTTCTTTCTTTTCTTTGAAGCTGAGGACTGAACCCAGGACCTTGCGCTTGCTAGGCGAGCGCTCTACCATTGAACTAAATCCCCAACCCCTGAAGACTTGTTTTTTAATCAGCCCTCCAAGTCCTATCCTGAGATCCCAAACACTGACCAGCAGTTAGTTCATTCAGGGAACCCCCTACAGCATGTTCCTCTTTGCACGGCGTCCGTCAGCATCTACCTTACCTGGGAACTCACTAGAAACAGACTCCTGCCTCAGCCACACTCTCACGTCATCAGAACTTCTGAGTTGGGCTTTGGCCAATGTGCTTTAGTAACCCCTCCATGTGATTCTGGTGTTTGCTCTGGGACACCATTGCCCAGTACCTCTACTGAGTAGATGTCCGTGAGCATTCCTTTTATTAAAGAGCTTCTATATCTACTCTTGGAAAACCACTAGCTCTCCTCCTGTCCCAAATGTTAAGGTGTGGCCAAGCCTTTCAACTGCTCTCGTCCCTCGTCACTCCTCACCTGTCCTCACCAGCTTGCCGTGGTTCTTGCTTGCCTGCTTGCATCCCTGGGCTGAACCTGGATGCTCAGTGGAGCACAGCAGGGCCTTTCTAGAACCACGGGATATTACATTGTATTACGGTGAGGTTCAGTCCAGTAGTTCATGACTTAGATGACAAATCTCAGTGCACATGATCGTTCCACTGCGTTTTTCCTTTACCTGCATGAAGATGGATGCTTAAAAGAAACCCCACACTAGCTCAGAATTGAGAAGAATAGAGGGTTATTTGTTTAGGGATAGACTCACAAGTCACAATCCTCTGCTTGAACGGAGAACAGCAACCGAATCCCAAAGCCGGAAAAGAAGCCAGATGGGTGCTTTTCATGGGCATAAATAGTACAAGAGGCCATGCCCAACTGGGTGATGGTAGGAATTCCTACAGCACCTCCCGCTTTGTTTAAATAAGAGTTCTAAGCCCAATACAAAATTATATATAATAAGAACAAATATATCAAGCAAGGGCCTCCTTCTACACCTGCAGCATTGAGAGTCCTACAAAGGTACTATGTACTGTCTCTACTGTATATATAGAGGAAGCACACACACACACACACACACACACACACACACACACACACACACGTGTGCGCGTCTTAGTTACTGGTCTATTGCTGTGAAGAGACACCAGGTCCAAGGCAACTTATGAAAGAAAGCATTTAATTGGGGGCTTGCTCACAATTTCAGAGGTTTAGTCCATGATCACTGTGGCAGGCAGAGAAAGAGAGAAAGTGGGGTGAAGAGACATGAGAAACAGCCTCGCAAGGGCTTTTTAAACCTCAAGACCCGCTAGGCGGTGGTGGCGCACGCCTTTAATCCCAGCACTTGGGAGGCAGAGGCAGGCGGATCTCTGTGAGTTCGAGACCAGCCTGGTCTACAAGAGCTAGTTCCAGGACAGGCTCCAAAACCACAGAGAAACCCTGTCTCGAAAAACCAAAAAAAAAAAAAAAAAAAAAAAAAAACCCTCAAAACCCACCTACAGCAACACACCTCCTCCAACAAAAACACACCTTCTAATCCTTCCTAAATGGTCCACCAACTGGGAAACAGACATTCAAATATATGAGTCTATGGGGCCATTCTCTGTAGACCAGGCTGACCTCAAGCTCATGGAGATCCCCTGCCTCTGCCTCCTGAGTGCTGGGATTAAAGGCGTGCGCCACCACAACCAGGCTGGGGCCATTCTCATTCAAACATCATATATAGACACTTTTTACATTTTTCATAGTTTAGTAATAAATTGACTTGTAGACAATATTGGTATGGTAGTTTGAATATAACTGGTCCTCATAATCTCATAGCAAGTAGCACTGTTAGGAGGTGTGGCTTATAGAAGTAGATATGGCCTTGTTGGAGGAAGTGTGTCACTTTGGGGGTGGGCCTTAAGGTTTCCTGTGCTCAGAATACCACCCAGTGTCTCAGTCGACTTCCTGTTGCCTGCAAGATGTAGGACTCTCAGCTCCAGCACCACCTCTGCCTGCATGCCACCATGCTCCCCACCATGGTAATAATGGACTGGACCTCTGAAACTGCAAGCTAGTCCCAATTAAATGTTTTTCTTTATAAGAGTAGCCTTGGTCGTGGTTAGAAACCCTAACTAAGACAACTGGCATCCCTTGAAGGTTAAATTTACAAGCTATCCATGGGATCGTCTCAAAGGCACCTGGTTCTGATCCTAGCCATTGTTTCTTGTATTGGTCAAAACTGATTGATATTTCATCATTTTGTCATGGGGCTTGAAGAAGTGCCGTTGTGCTGCCAGAGAATATTCTTCATGAGCTCTGTCCCTCCCCAGTTCAGAGACTGGTCTTGTCCTAGGCCAACCTTGAGAGAGATCAGCTTGTGATGACTGCCAGCCCTATACCAGGCAGCTCCGAGGCCTCCCAACCCCAAATACTAGAAAGGTTAGCATGTGGCCATGGAAAATTCTGCAACAATTTTGGGTCAAAGCCAATGACCTGAGAATTGGGAGCCATCTTAATTAGGGTTTCTATTTCTGTGATAAAACACCATATGAAAAGCAACTTGGGGAAGAAAGGGTTGATTTCTCTTAGACTTCCACATTATAGTCTGTCATGGAAGGAAGTCAGGGCAGGAACTCAAACAAGGAAGGGACCTGGAGCAGGAGCTGATACAGAATCCGTGGGGGAACACCACTTGCTGGTTTGCTCAGGACCACCTGTCCATGGGTGAGACCACCACCAATGGGTTTAATATCACTCACTAATTAAAATACACCATAGACTTGCCCACAGGTCAATCCAGTGGAGGCATTTTCTCAGTCCCTCTTCCCAGAAGGCTCTAACTTAGGTCAAGTTGACATAAAACTCACCCGTACAGTCACCAATCCACACAGTTTTCCAGACTTTTCATCTGATTATAGACAATAATAATGTCAGCCCATGGGACCTCTGTTATCTGAAGGTTTCCAAGCCCTCCCCTGCATGTCCATCTGACAAACACAAGCACGCTCTTAATATCTGTCACCCAGAGGTGCAGAGCACCTTGGCAAGGTTTCATGAATAAGCAGAAGAGGCAAGTCAAATAGTCGTTAATTATTAGTGCTTACTTCAGCTCTCACGATGGGGTGGAGATACAGAAACGTGAGTGACTACAACGTAAAGGAAGAAAGGGTTGCGAGGTTCCATGTTTTAGATAGTTCAACAGATTGTAAGGGTTGAGAAGGGGCTGCTTGGGGTTTACTCCTAAGGACTTACTTTCGTATCCGCATAGGTGTTTATCCTCACCTTAACGGCACCATATATTAAGCAATCTTTACGTCAGCCATTGTTTCATTACCTCCAATAGGAGATGTGCGGTCCTCTTAAAACTGTTCCACTAAGGCTCAAAACAATATGCATCACGTCACCAATAATGATACATGGCCGATCACAAATGGAGCTCAGGTTCATGGGACCCCAAAGGCTGTCCCTGTCCCATACTCCCCACTCCGATGCCATTCACTAATTATTCTTAGTGCTCCATCGTTGGTAGACCTGGCCCAATGGAAACTTTAAATGATTTACTTATCGTCAAGTTAAATGAAATTCTTTTTCCAATATATTCCGTGTTGTGACCATTATTTCAGAGGAAGCTGATAGAAAGAACACTGCAAGTTTTGCACTTTGGTAAAAAGTCCTATGTCCTCTGCCCCTGTGGGTATCTTGGTATTTCTAATTCTGATTGCTACAGGAAACAGTAAGCCACATGTGAAGTTAAATGGAAATGGGGAAGAATAGAGGTGATGTTGGGAATGCATAGGACCAAAACAGCCAGCTTCTGGGAAAGCTGGTCCTATAATCTTTCCAGGTGATGGAGTGGCATGGGTGTCCTGACGAATGTCACCAGAGAGAGAAATGGCATGCAAGTGTGGGGGACGAAAGGGATTTATTCTCCTTATTCTGTCCCGGGAACAAGGGACGGGCTAAGGAGAATTGTCTCTGTTTGATTACAGTTCATAGCAGATTGATAAACGCAAAGGCATTCCGATTTGGGGTTCTGCCCTCCTCCTTCACACTGCAGCCTGGGAGGCTGGTCAAGCATCTGGTGTCTGTTAGGTGGCTCTGGAACTTCTCCTAGCATCCAAGCGATTGCAGAGAAGGCTGTGGGGCACAGAATGGCCTCAGCCGGTTTACATCTTCATTACCAAGCTCCACACATACCTGCTCCCATCTGGAACGAATCTTCAGGTAAACCTCTTGGGCTCTTTTTCTAAAGAGCAACTGTAATTATTAGGGCTATACCCAAATTCAGCCTAGACTAGGTATGTGGCTGAACTTCAGCCAAAATCCTGTGTCTGACTTAAAGAGATTTTCTTTTTTAACATCCAATTACATAGGAGGGGTCTTTTCCCTATGCACGGGCAGTGGGATTCCAATGCTCTTTGCCCGAGGCTTCTATTTATGCCCTGAGGGAAAAAACAAGAGACTTTAGGGAGGAATAGAGATCTTTGGGAGTTACTCCCGGTTTTTCCAGTACCAAGTCTCAGAATTCTGATATGGATTACACAACATACTAACCTTTTACAAATACGAGTTGTCTTTCCCCTCTAGACACTGCCCTAAACTTCACATCAACAGTAACTCAAAACAAACCAATCTGTGAATAAACCAGCTGCTGCCCATTTTCTGATCAGTCCCCTGGGATGGGCAGCATCCACCCACTCAACACATGTGTCTTGAGCTGGGTACCAAGCAGTGAGGCAAACAGTTATCTGAGTAAGCAGACATGCAGCTAACTGCACAGATCTCAGTATGTCCCACGAGGCTGGGAGGATGCGTGACTGCACAAGAGAGCCCTGCGGGAAGAATTTATGGCATTTCTAAGGAAAGGATGGAGCTGAGAGAGTGGCAGATGTAAGGTTCCACTTAGAGATGGCTCAGAATTAGGATAGGATGCAGCAAAACAAGGTGGTCCAGGAACATTGTAAGGGATTCGTGAGGTCCTTATCTTTTCCAAATAGAAGCATTATTTTTATAAACTTTTCAAGATCCTATATAGACACTTTTCCATAGGCATTCTTGCTTCTCTTCACAACACCCATCTTCAGAGAGGAACACACAGTGTTTACTGGTTGCCTTGTCTGTTTCTGTTATTTTTCCTCTTACGACTTTCTTTCTTCTTTCAGACAGGCTGGCTTCAATGGCTGTGGACCGGAGAGTGACATCCACCCAATTCTTCTGCCTTCCCTTTTCTGGCGGCGTGATCACAACCTAAGTGGTACCATGCTACGTTTAGGTTGTATTTGGGATTGAACCCAAGGCTTCATGCATGCTGGGAAATCACTACCTCCTGACTTCATCTCCAACTCCTGCAGTCTATTTTTTATTTTATAAATTAAGAGAAATCCAAAAGGAGGAGGAGGAGGAAGAGGTGGACCTTAGGGAGGCTTCAATGGGCCCTTTGCCTTTTTTTGTGTTTGCTCACACAGCCAAGGAGACAGCAGCCTCTGTGGGTTCATGTCAGTTCTTACCTCAACTCCAAGTTCTTTACTCTTGAGTTTAGCTGGGCTGTACCAACAGCTGTTACACTGGATCCTGTTCCAGGCTCCCCTCTTCCTCCTGACTCCAAAGGAGGTGAGACAAGCCTGCTGTACCAGAGATCCTATTATGTATAGGTTAGGTCTCTTGGTGGTTTCTTGTAACATGAATTTTAATTGTTCTTAATAATAAAAACTTAATAATAAAAAAATAAAAATATTAGGGGCGAAAGATCAGAGAAGCAGAGCAGTCAGCTGCTAGAGTTCTTACCTCTACCAATGCTCAGACCAAAGGGGTGATCCTGTCTCTATGACCCCTCAGACTGCACTGTTAGAATGCATCTTCAGAATGAATGTAATGAGCTCCTGTCTCCTCCCACCTTAGATTCCTCTCTCCACCCAGTCATATTCCTTCGTGTCTCCACCTCCCTAGTGCTGGGATTAAAAGTGTGAGCCATCACTGCCCAACTGTTTCTCTTTTAGACTGGATCAATTTTGTGTAGCCTAGGGTGGTCTTGAACTCACAGCGATCTGCCTGCCTCTAAAACTTTGTTCTGAATTGTGTATCCTTTCAGGCATCTCCTTCCTTCAGGGCCATGTGATGGAGGAAGGTCATTGGTTAAAATAAAAGAAGCTGCTTGGCTCTCATTGGTTAGGAGATAGGTGGGAGGAGTAAACAGAACAAAACGCTGGGAGGAAGAGGAAGTGAGGTCAGACTCGACAGCTCTCCTCTCCAGAGCAGACGCCTTCAGAGAGACACCATGCTGCCCACTCCAGGAAAGATGCACGCTATGAAGCTCCGACCCAGGATGGACATAGGCTAGAATCTTCCCGGTAAGCGCACCTAGGGGCGCTACACAGATGATTAGAAATGGGCTAAATTAATATGTAAGAATTAGCCTAAAAGAGGCTAGATAGAAATGGGCCAAAGCAGTGTTTAAATGAATACAGTTTGTGTGTAATTATTTCGGGTAAAGCTAGCCGGGCATGTGGCTTGGGGTGTTGGGGACGCAGCCCCGCTGCCGCTCATATTACTACAGCCATGGTTAAAACTCTGTTAAGTGTCCTAGAGTTGCCATGGTGATCTAAGTCTTCATAACCTCCCATCCTTAAACTGATGCCTATAAGGAAAAATAGACACCTATTTTGGCTTTCATGGGTGTCCTTTTGAGCTTCACCATTAACTAGATTGATTCTGGGTGGGAAAATTATGGCAGCCATCGACAGGTGGGTGGTTGGGTTTGCTGCTTGTTATTTGGATTTAGAGGGACAGCTGGCCAGAAGTTGCTATCTAGTAAGGCCACCGACCCAGGTCTACTACTATCAGGCTGAGGCTGCTCCGTGAGCGCTGAAGTCCCATTTGGTCTGATCAAACCACGTACTAATATACTCCAGGGCCAATTAGTACCACCGAGTGGACAGAGTTGCTCCAAGGGCAGAAATGTATAACTGAGGCTCAATTCCTGTCTAGGTGGAGCCTCGGTGCGAGTTTGTGGTCTGTGAATGCTCTTCTCCTCCTGGGAATGATGCAGACAGTTCCTGCTGTCTGAGAGAATGAGCTCCAGTGGTCACTGTCTCACCTGGGCAGGATCCAGCAGCGGGAGAGGATGTTGCACCGAGCTCTGTTAAACTCCCAGGTACACCACAATCACTTCTTGCTCTTTGCCAGGATTTCTTGTGGAGGCCATTCGTCTTCGCGGTGGGGGAGGGGCATAGGGGGTCCTCGTGTAAGTCCTCAAGGCAAGCCACCTAGCAATTTGACCTATGTGGAACTTCCTTCAGCACTTTGGGGAGGAGAAAGCCTGGATGTGTAGTTGGGATACTCTCTCGCAGGGAAGCTTAGATCTTGTGCCAGCACAGGTGTAGAGAGCAAACTGTTTATTGTTGTAAGATCCTTGAACGTTTTTTTTCTTTTCTTTTTGTTTTTGTCGGGCTCCAGATGGACTTGCCTTGCCTTTCCCACCACGTTCCTTCGAGGTGACATGGAATAGCCTTTCTGTGGAAAGCAGGAGGTTCTTGGGAAGCTGGGTGCTATTCTCCAGTTCTTTCCCTCTCTGTAGGAACCACAGTCTCTGGAAAAGCCTGTCACATTTCCTGACTTCTTGAAGAAAAGAAGGAAGCAACTAGTCAAGGCGAGACACCACGTCTCTCTTTCCATGTGAATATCACTCTGTTATGTGGGCCACATGGCTTACATGGGTTGAATTCTAATATTAGCTTTGACTGAACTTTTTGTTTGTTTACTTTTTGTCTGTGCGTAGTTGCTGGTGGGACTCTGTGAGAGCTAATTTTTGTTGGGGAACCTGCTGTTTGTCACTCTGCCACGTCGCTTGGCATTCTGCTTCTTTGATTTCCTTTTGCATTTGTCATGGCTCCTGTTTTCTATAAGGGTTTCCATCAAGACCCACTGGTCCTTAACTGTCCGAGTCCTGTGGAAGGAAACATGGGGCTGCTGACCCATTCGAGGGGATTTTGATGTCCAATGTGTTTGAGCTTAGAAAGACTAAAAGGTCTTTCTTTCCTTTTTTTTCTTCTGGTATTCTGAGTATCAAGTTTGTACTTCAACAGAAGTAGCCTTGTCCATGATTTTATGGTTATATTTATCTTTCCCTATTATTTCAGATTTCATTAGTTGTTTCTTTCCTCCTCCTCCTCCTCCTCCTCCTCCTCCTCCTCTTCTTCTTTCTTCTTTCTTCTGTTTTTGGAGACAGGGATTCTCTGTGTCCTAGAACTCACTCTATAGACCAGGTTGGCCTCAAACTCACAGAGATCTGCTTGCTTCTGCCTCCCAAGCACTGGGATTAAAGGCGTGCACCACCACCCAGCTTAATAAATTGTTTCTTTAAAAATGAAGAATATAATTCCCTACTTGATAAAAAGTGCTGATTTCCATGTTTATTGACTAGATTTATGTGTGTTTGTATGTGTTATTTTTATATGTGTATATATAAAGTAACATGTTATTTTATATATGTATATATACATATATGTTTTATGTATGTTTGTATACATATATAAAGTAACATATAGATGTTACTTTTTCTAAATGCCTTATTTGTAAGTATATATAACATATATGTTAACTTTTTAAATGTCTTTGTAGTTATTCTTTCTGCATTCTGCATTCTGGAGATATCTTTCTCTTTTATATGAAGTACACATTATTTTTCTCAGTCCATTGTTTCTCTTTTTGTTTTGTTTATGGTAATTTTTCCCCTGTTAATTCTTTTATTACATTGTATTCACAGAGAATATATGGATATTTAAGCTTCAACAATAATTTTAGCCATTTGATACACTCAAGTTTAACTTGCTTTTTACATAGTTATAGTTTTAAAATTAGGCCTCTCACAGTCAGGGGCCCAGGAAAATGGTTCCCACCATACAATTCAAAACAAATCAGAGAGGTCACACATTCCTACCCTTCCACATCTCCTTAACCTCCATCACATGCCTCGGCAAGAGTGCTATAGGAGAAGAGGAGAGAATGAAGGACACACGGTGAGGTGTAAGACGCTGTGCTAAGCACAGACAGTAAAAGAAGAGGAAAGGAAGTCAAGAGTGTGGGGTTAGAGACCCTGAGGACTCCCAGAAGAAGAGGTTCTGGGATAGGGTTGCTAAGGAGCAACATCAGATCAAAAGTAAAGCAAAGAAGCAATGGACAGGTGTTGAAAAAAATAAGACAAAAGTTAAACAGCAAGAATAACGAGAAAGCAGCATTTCTATGCTCCACTCTGGCCTCTTGGTACTAAAGTCTGTTGTCCCCACCCCCTAAGAGTCCAGAAGAAATAAGGGAGGTTAATAAAAATAAGTCTGAGTTCATGTTCTAAACCAGTCAACAAAGCAAGCTCTGCACTTCCTGGACAAAAGGCTTTGGAAGGAACTCGTGTCTGTTAAGTCCTTTGCCCCATGCCTTGGAACTCCATACCAGGCTCAGCTCTTACTCCTAGGAGCTCTTTGGGAGTCGGATCCCCTTTGGTCTGTCCCATTCACAGAGTTTTCTTTTACTTAAGCAGAAAGTCCAAAACGACTTTCTGCTGAATGCAAGGGGCTGGGACAAGAAAGACTTGCTCAGGGAGGACCATGCTGACGCCCCTCCTAAGTCTGATCCTCGAGATGTCATGCACTGCGTGGGTCAGGGCTAGCCTCCTCATCAGGGTGCCTAGGGCTCTGGAAGAAACCTCAGAGGCTACATCTGTGGCCCCATGTTCTTGCCAGGACCAGTGATGGAATCTGTCTCAGTGACAATTAAGGGACCAGAGCATGTGACTATGAAACAGGGTCACTGTGGGGTGAGCTACCTTCACTCTGTTCCCTCATTCCTCAACCCTGTCATCTCAGCGGAAGCAACAACTGTGGGCACCTAGAACATTCCATCTGCTTGCTGGCACAGACAAGTGAGAGAAGACTCACAACAGTTTACCACACCTTCCTTGTCCTCCCCCACAATCCGAAGGACCCGGAAGAATGATTGCTCCCAGTGTCTTTGCAGCCACTACTACACACCAAAGCCAACCCTTGGGACCACAAAAGCTGACATCTTTTCCTGTGGCGTTATCCTTGTGACTTTTATATCTCTCAACATGCTAGGCCTCATCACTGGACGAGGAGATGTAATTAATGTCATGCCGTCATCATTGTAATTCCTCTGTGCCCTAGCGACTGCAAACAAGACAGGTGATACTTGCTTTAGACTCACCGTGCACCAAGATGAGAGCAGCCCTTCTTGAGTACCCCACTATGCTCATCCTCCTCAATTTCCCCTGCTCATACATCCTTCCAGAATAATCTTGCCCAGGCATTGCAAAATGTCGGGCATTGGCAGGTTCATACACAATGTAAAGCAACCCTACTTTCTTCTTCTTTTTGTTACCACCATTTTACAAGCCGATCCTATCTCTTGTCAATAGCAAAGAAACACTCTTGACCTGTGGCTAGGGACATACAGCTACAGTCTCGTTCCAGGGCTGGCCTGTGGAGTGCTGCCCTATGCTGGGCCACACACTTTGCATTCCTGCATCGCTGCAAGGCAGACAGTTCTGCTACTTGCATTTTGCTCATTCCAGGCACACAGAACAGAGTCACGGCTGTTCCGGAGTATTTCTGGAAGGCATTACTTTTGGAGCCAGGCCACTCTCAAAGGTGAGAACTGGCTGCCTCTGCACCCAGTTGCGAACCACAGCCTTCATGTCACTGGACAACCAGGTGTCAAGATGGTTAAAGTGAAAAATGTTGACAACATTGGTGTGGTCCTCACACCATGCTTCTGGTAGAAATATGCCAAGATGCTTGCTCTGCAAGCTTCAGAGGAGGGTTCAATTCAGCTCTACTTTCCCAAGGGCAGGAAGCACTTGCTGGTAAGATTGGGATGAAGTTATTGTCTCTGAGCATAAGTAATCCTTCCACATGTGATATGAGGAGTCCTGGCCAAGGCTAGCTTGTCCACACCATGCTAAGAAAGCCCTTCCTCCTTTTCCTCCTGAGTGGGCAAGAACTCAGTTCTCATCATTGATAGGATAATGGCCAGAGTCTTCCATGTTGTCACTGTGGCCTGGAATATTATGTGTAGTGACTATGACAGATTGTTTTGTCTGTTCTCCATGTGCTTAAGAAAAACACATACACTTTCATTGGTAGATCTGTCCTATGATGGATATCAAGCCTTTCAGCTCATTTATGTCTATTTTTCTGTAGGACCTACTAAGAGCAATAATTAGAAATTCCCCAATATTTTTTTGAATTTTAAGTACCCTCTATTGTATTTATTTGAGACCAGTTACAAAAATCTGTGTCTGGTGAGTTAAACTTTATCTATATGAAATGATTCTCTTTATCCTGGATAATGATTTTCATAATTGTATATTTTACTAAGCAAAAAATAGATTCCTGCTTTCATTGTTCTGAGATGTGTGTGTGTGTGTGTGTGTGTGTATATATATGTGTGTGTGTGTGTGTCTGCATATGTTTAATTAATTCAAATTATACATGATATATAATTCATATATTCATATATAATTAATGACCTATATTGATTGATATTTACATGTACATAAATTATGAAACAATTATTGTGTCTGTCACACACATACACACACACACACAAACACTCTTCCTTAGTGACTTTCAAGTACACAGTGTATTAGCAACTATAGTAAGGCAGGAAGAGCCAGGAGCTCAGTGCAGTCAGTCTCTGTCCTTCTGAGACAGGTTCATCCCTTTGGTCTAAGCACTCATAGAGGTAAGAACCCGCTAGTGGCTGGCCGCTCTGCTTCTCTGATCTTCAGCATCAACCCCTATGTCTGACTCTGAGTTCTGATTGTTAAGATCAACTGGAGTCTGTGCTCCAGCAGTCACTTGTCCATTTTCTGCCACACCCGCGGATTGATTTTCCCTGTTGCCAGGATGGCTTGCAAGGGTCCTCCTCCCAGGACTGACCTGCTCACCTCTGGGCTGCACTTAAAAGTTAACCCAAGTAGATTGTATCACATTGGGGAGTAGACATCCTGTCCATGAACCCATGACTTAAAATGAGGAAGAAAATTTTTATTAATAATAAACATTAAACAACACTATAACAATAAAAAAACAAGGAATTAAAAAAAATGGTCATGGAGATTTTCTCTATATAGAGGAGCAGAGCTTCTGCATGCAGGTGGAACTCCGTAGGTAATTGACTTCTTTAACTACACATCAACATCAGGCAGTGGGACAACAGGCACAGCTGCAGGTGTGAGCCCTTCCGCTAAGATATGGATGATGACATCTACTGAATCGGCTGATGTGTGTTTAAGCTGCTCAGGTCCATCCTCGGGCAGAGTTGGTCCCCCTACTGCCGAATCCACGCTCTCGCTGTCCTCTTTGGGTGTCAGGTCTCCCCGTGGCCCTGCCACAGAAGGTGGTGTAGGTGGTGTAGGACGCAGCTTCTCTTGCATCTCTGTGGCATCAGATATCGGGGCTAATAATTTTTCTGCCCTGCAGAACCTGCATTCTAAGGACAGAAAGAGATGGACCATTAGTGGAGTCAGCCTAGAAGCTTCCAGGATGGGGTGGCCTTCCCAGAGGTGGCCTTGCGGGTCACACAAGGCCTGATCATGCCAGAGAATCCCCACTCCCCTCTCCCTACAAGAAGTTGTATATCTGACTGCTGTCCTGTAGATGCTTTTGGTCTTTTTTTTTTTTTTATTTACTCTTTGGCAGCCCATGACTAAGCTCCAAAATAAATACACGGAGATGTAGTACTTCTCATGAATGGACGGCCTTAGTGTAGCTTGTGTCCATTCGGCTTTCCTAACTTAAATTATCTTGTCTAAACGTTTTCGCTCTGGGCATTTTACCTTTATTTATTCAATATATCCTTCTTTTTTTATTACTTCGTGGATGGCTCTATGGCTGTGTGATTGTGTAGCTGTGTGACTGTGTGGTTGTGTAGCTGTGTGGCTGTGGGACTGTGTAGCTGTGTGGTTGTGTTACTGTGTAGCTGTATGGTTGTGTGACTGTGTGGTTGTGTGACTGTGTGACTGTGTGGTTGTGTAGCTGTGTGGCTTTGTAGCTATGTGGTTGTGTGACTATGTGGCTGTGTGGTTGGCTCCTGGCCTCCTTTTCTCCTCCTCCTTTTCATTTTCTCGCTCCTTGCTCTCCTCCCTAGTTTTCTTATCTTCCCACCAGCCCCACCAAGTTCTCTCTGCTGACCATTGAGCTTCTTATTAGATCAATCAGGTGTTTCAGGCAGGCAAGGTAACAAGGCTTTATAGAGTTAAACAGATGCAACATAAAAGATAAAAACCACATCTTGGCATCATTAAACAAATTCTACAGCATAAACGAATGTAACACATCTTAAACTAATATTCCACAACAGTGTTCAACTCTGTTTCCAGGTCAAGGCTTCTGCAGAATTCCCTGGTGGAAACCAACACTGGAACTTCCTCCAACCTTCCGAGGTACCTACTTCTGGCCTCCTCATCTTCCTCAAGCATTCCCATTGAATCCTGAGCCTCCAGCTGTGACATGAGCGTCAGGAACTTCTCTTGGTAGAACTGAAGAGGCAATTTCCGACACAGGTAGTCTGCAAGTTTCTTCAGGGTCACCTGATCCGGAGCCATCCAAAAATCCTCTGGGAATTTTTGTATCCAGTGGATCAGAAAGAGGAGAATGTCTCTGCAGGAAAGAGCGGGTTAGCAGGAAGTAGAGTCAGAAGCCCGGCTGGCCTCCCTTCACCAGCACAGGAGCGGTCCCTCAGATGAGGAAAAGGCTCCTCAGCTCACGTGCTTCTCAGAGGTTCTAGGAGTGAGGACTCTGTGGAGAGGGCCCCAGACACTTGCTGTGCCTGGGAGGACAGAAAGGGCTAACTGGACTGTGCTGTGGTGAGGATGGATTCCCCTCGGGCCCTTGAGCTCCATCCTTTCTTCTGCTCCTCAGAACCAAGGCTATCACTGGAGATCTCGGTTTCTCCACCTGCACATGAAGTCTCTGGTACCATTTTTTATGGGGATCCCGAGAGGAAGGTGACCACTAATGGCTTAGTTCCCAAGCCGAGCCACCCCAGACCTCCCGCTCTGCAGCTGGGCCCTTACCTCCCTTGTCACCCAAAGCCCACTCACCTCTTTCTAATATATTTCTTCAGAGAGACAACCTGGAAAGGTTCATACCTGTGGCATTTTATGAGGGTGTCACTGCTAACGTCATATGTCCCCAACCCACCCAGAGATCTGGAAGGAGCTCTTAAATCCAGTATAGGAACAGAAGCTAGGGAGTGGGTTGGAGTGCAGGGGGCTCTTTGTACTCTTCTGACTTCCACGCTGAGGGCCTGGGAATGAGCCTCTGGTCACAGACCTTTAAGGTCATGAACTCAAGGGGTGGAACCCAAACTGCCCCTTTTCAGGGTTCTTTGGTTTACAGGGTTTCCTTGGGCCCCTGCAGGGATCCTTTCTGGCTCCATTTTTCCCATATAAACCTTATCCCTTAGAGCCTTCTTTGCAAATGGGAAAAAAAGCCTTTGCTCAAGGCGTAAGAAAGAGTAGTGTTTGACACTACTTGGGTAAATATCACAAACTCGATTCCTCTCCTTGCCTCAATCTATGCCATGTTAGTCAGAATCGGCAGGCAGGAGAATAACTCTACCAGGACACAGTTGTACTTTTCCTAGGAGAGCACACAGCCCTGGAGAAGAGCAGTGTCCTCCTAAAACCAAACCAGGAGGTGAGGGGGTCAGAACTCAGGTGTAGTCACTCACAGAATCACGTCAGTTAATAATTCCAGCACCTCCTGGGTGGAGGCAAAAGTGGGGTAGACAGCAAGGAAAGCATTGATGAAGTCGTACTTCCCCTCTCTCAGAGCTTTCGGGAGGTAGGATACGACTTTCTCTATGAAGTCTGGACGTCTGTAGTCAAATTTGATAGCTTTAAATAGGCGGCCCGAGTCCTCTTGACCCTGAGGAAGGACCAAGAAAGGAAGGAGCTCTAAATGTGGAAACTCTGAGAGGCAGCGACAACCCATCACCACACACTGAGGAGAAAAGTGGGCTTAAAGAATGTTCCCCAGTGTTCTCACAGGATCACACCCCCAGGCAGGGATTGCAGTGGATTAGGGGGACCAGAAAGGACTCCTGCTCCAGGCTGGCCTGTCTTACCGGGCTTTTCCTGGTCAAAGATGACCAGACGTGTGTGAGAAGACACACCAAACGTCCCCAAGGGTGGCCAAGGTGACCATCTTTTCTGCGACCTAAGCCGTGAGATTTCCTAAAGCAGGATAACATCCTCACTCATCGAGTGTCTCAGAACAAGTGACTCAGCCTCAACTGTGAGGCTTCTACCAGTCTCTGGTTACCTGGCAACCCCGATGCCAGGTTACATCTGGACCATTGTGAGGAAAGTGAGGTCACTTTCTGGACCCCTCCAGCCTGAGCCTCCTGCACACAGGCTTTCTCTAGAACTGGCCAGGGCTGCCAGCTGCTCTCTTTCTGCCTTGGCGTGTGTACAGTGTGTCACAGAGATGTTCAATGCTCGTAGCTCCTAGTTGTTGGAACTCTTTGGGGAAGGATTAAGACATGTGGTCTTGTTGGACTAAGTGTGTCCCTGGGAGTAATCCCTGAGGTTTCAAAAGCCCATTCAAACCAAGACACGCCATAGACCAACTTGATAATCCAATGAGTTTACCAAGATCAGTTCCAAGAGCACGGGTGAAGGGTTACAGGAGCAGGGACCCCTTGAAGGCAGCTGAGTCACTGCATAGCCCATCACCGACTGGGTGCTGACTCTCAAAAGCTGCAACTGTGGTGGTCTTAGTGCACCTGCACACGGCCAGCCAGGGCAGGGTCACTTTGCCACCAGCTGACTAAGCGTCTGTAACCTTGGGTGGGGTGGGGGATGAACCCGTGTCAGCTTTAAGTGGAGCTCTGGAAAGCCCACCTAAGAGGTCAGGAGACAGAGGAGGAAAACCTCATACACATCTCAGCAACCCACTTGACATTTGCTTTTCCCTTCTACCTGTTCTTTGGAGCCTGTTCCTCGGGAGCACCCTCTCCTCGTTAACCTTTTCTGCACTCAGACCTTTCGTTCTCCCAAGGATCAACTATTCTTTTGCTGACTATGGTGGTGCACATCTGTAATCCCCCCGTTTAGGGGGCTGAGACTGAGAGGGAAGGTGAACTCCAAGGCAGCCAGCACTGCGTAGTGAGACCCTGTGTGGTCAGTGCCCTTCACAATCATTTTCTGTGTGGATTTCCATGCTCTTGCTTCAGCTCCACTGAGCTTTCTGTCTAACAGTTGAACACACTTCCCTGGTTGCAACTGCTTCAAGTGTATTTTGATTTCAGAAATGACCTAGGGTTTCTCTCTCTCTCTCTCTCTCTCTCTCTCTCTCTCTCTCTCGTCACTTCTCTCTCTCCTACACTAAAAACTCTCCCTTAACCATAGCAGAGAGGTCATGTGATCAGTTTATACAGATCCTATTGCTCTTGGTTTCCCTTCTCCTCTCTGACTGGTACAAGGGGCACCACTGAGCACAGGACTGCCCATTCACACTTGTATACTTTTTCTGGCCACTAGATTTTGTAGTGATATTTTCTTTGTGTCTTAACAAACAAAGCTTCCTTGAAGATCAGACTGCAGTGCTAAGCCACTAGAGGCCAAGGAATGGTAGCACACTCCTTTACTCCCAGGACTCTGGAGACAGACACAGAGGGATCTCTGTTGGTTCAAGGCCACCCTGGGCTACACGAGATTATCTGTCTAAAAGAGAAACAGAGCTGACATCAAGGCAATCCCAGCACTTGGGTTCCCATGCCTTTAATCCCAGCACTAGGGAGGTGGACTGGTGGAGACAGGAGTGATATGGCTGGGCAGAAGTAGGAATATAAGGCAGGAGGAGACAGGAACTCAGTGCGGTCTGAAGGAGTCTGAAGCAGTCTGAGGTCAGTCTGAGGACAGGATCACCCTCTTGGCATGAGCAGTGGTAAGAACCCTCTGGTGGCTGGCCGCTCTGCTTCTCTGATATTCAGCATCAACCCCTATACCTGACTCTGAGTTCTGATTGTTAAGATCAACTGGCGTCTGTGCTCCAGCAGTCACTTGTCCATTTTCTGCCACACCCGTGGATTGATTTTCCCTGTTGCCAGGATGGCCTGCGAGGGTCCTCCTGCCAGGACTGACCTGTTCGGCTCTGGGCTGTACTTATAAGTTGACCTGAGTAGATTGTATCACATTGGGGAATAGATATCCTGTCCCTGAACCCATGACTTAAAATGAGGAAGAAAATTTTTATTAATAATAAACATTAAACAACCATATAACAATGAAAAGTTATCCAAAATTAACAAAGAGTTAAACAAAACTGTCGTGGACATTTTCCCTATATAGAGGAGCAGAGCTTCTGCGTGCAGGTGGAACTCCGTAGGTAATTTGCTTCTCTAAATACACATCAACATCAGGCAGTGGGACAATAGGCACAGCTGCAGGTGTGTGCCCTGCCGCTAAGATATGGATGATGACATCTACTGAATTGGCTGATGTGTGTTTAGCTGCTCTGGTCCATCCTCGGGCAGAGTTGGTCCCCAACTGCCGAATCCGCGCTCTCGGTGTCCTCTTTGGGTGTCAGGTCTCCCCGTGGCCCTGCCGCAGAAGGTGGTGTACGTGGTGTAGGACGCAGCTTCTCTTGCGTCTCTGTGGCATCTGGCATCGGGGCTAATAATTTTTCTGCCCTGCAGAACCGGCATTCTAAGGACAGAAAGAGATGGACCATTAGTAGAGTCAGCCTAGAAGCTTCCAGGATGGGGTGGCCTTCCCAGAAGTGGCCTTGTGGGTCACACAAGGCCTGATCATGCCAGAGAATCCCCACTCCCCTCTCCCTACAAGAAGACTTATATCTGACTGCTGTCCTGTAGATGCTTTTGGACTTTGTTTTTATTTACTCTTTGGCAGCCCACGACTAAGCTCCAAAATAAATACACGGAGATGTAGTACTCCTCATGAATGAACGGCCTTAGTGTAGCTTGTGTCCATTCGGCTTTCCTAACTTAAATTATCCTGTCTAAACTTTTCCCTCTGGGCATTTTACTTTTATTTATTCAATATATCCTTCTTTTTTTATTACTTCATGGATGGCTCTATGGCTGTGTGATTGTGTGGCTGTGTGGTTGTGTGACTGTGTGACTGTGTGGCTGTGTGACTGTGTAGCTGTGTGGCTGTGTGACTGTGTGACTGTGTGACTGTGTGGCTGTGTGACTGTGTTATTGTGTGGCTGTGTGGCTGTGTGACTGTGTGGTTGTGTGAATGTGTGGCTGTGTGTCTGTGTTATTGTGTGGCTGTGTGTCTGTGTGACTGTGTGGTTGTGTGAATGTGCGGTTATGTGACTGTGTGACTGTACGGTTGTGTGACTATGTGACTGTGCGGTTGTGTTAGTGTGCGGGTGTGTAACTGTGTGACCTTGTGGCTGAGTGGCTGTGTGACTGTGTGACTTGTGACTGTGTGGTTGTGTGGTTGTGTAACTGTGTGATTGTGTGACTGTGCGGTTGTGTGACTGTGTGACTGTGTAGCTGTGTAGCTGTGTGACTGTGTGGTTGTGTGGTTGTGTAACTGTGTGATTGTGTGATGTGCGGTTGTGTGACTGTGTGACTGTGTAGCTGTGTGGCTATGTGACTGTGCGGTTGTGTGACTGTGTGCCTGTGTGATTGTGTGACTGTGCGGTTGTGTGACTGTGTGACTGTGTAGCTGTGTGCTTGTGTGATGTGCGGTTGTGTGGTTGGCTCCTGGGATCCTTCTCTCCTTCTCCTTTTCATTTTCTTGTTTTTTGCTCTCCTCCCTAGTTTTCTTATCTCTTCTCTCTTCCCACCGGCCCCACCATTTTCTCTCTGCTGACCATTGAGCTTCTTATTGGATCAATCAGATGTTTCAGGCAGGCAAGGTAACAAGGCTTTATAGAGTTAAACAGATGCAACATAAAAGATAAAAACCACATCTTGGCATCATTAAACAAATTCTACAGCATAAACGAATGTTACACATCTTAAACTAATATTCCACAACAGTGTTCAACTCTACGTCCAGGTCAAGGCTTCTGCAGAATTCCCTGGTGGAAACCAACACAGAAACTTCCTCCAGCCTTCCGAGGTACCTACTTCTGGCCTCCTCATCGTCCACAAGAATTCGCTTGGACTCCTGAGCCTCCAGCTGTGACAAGAGCTTCAGGATCTCCACTTGGTAGAACTTAAGAGCCAAGTTCCAACACAGGAAGTCCACAAGGGTCTTCAGGATCACCTGATCCGGAGCCACCCGAAAATCCTGTGGCATTTTGTGTATCCAATGGATCAGAAAGAGTAGAATGTCTCTGTAGGAAAGAGCGGGTTAGCAGGAAGTAGAGTCAGAAACCCGGCTGGCCTCCCTTCACCAGCACAGGAGCGGTCCCTCAGATGAGGAAAAGGCTCCTCAGCCCACGTGCTTCTGGTTCTAGGAGTGAGGACTCTGTGGAGAGGGCCCCAGACACTTGCTGTGCCTTGGAGGACAGAAAGGGCTAACTGGACTGCGTTGTGATGGGGATGGATTCCCCTCGGGCCCTTGAGCTCCAGCCTTCCTTCTCCTCCTCAGAACCAAGGCTATCACTGGAGATCTCGGTTTCTCCACCTGCATATGAAGTCTCTGGTACCATTTTTTATGGGGATCCCGAGAGGAAGGTGACCGATAACAGATTAGTCCCAAAGCCGAGCCACCCCTGACTTCCCGCTCTGCAGCTGGGCCCTTACCTCCCTTGTCACCCAAACCCACTCACCTCTTTCTGTAATAATTCTTCAGAGAGACAACCTGGAAAGGTTCATACCTGTGGCATTTTATGAGGGTGTCACTGCTAACGTCATATGTCCCCAACCCACCCAGAGATCCGGAGGGAGCTCTTAAATCCCATATAGGAACAGAAGCTAGGGAGTGGGTTGGAGTGCAGGGGGCTCTTTGTACTCTTCTGACTTCCATGCTGAGGGCCTGGGAATGAGCCTCTGGTCACAGACCTTTAGGGTCATGAACTCAACGGCTAGAACCCAAGCTGCCCCTTTTCAGGATTCTTGGGTTTATAGGGTTTCTTTGGGCCCCTGCAGGGATCCTTTCTGGCTCCATTTTTCCCATATAACCTTATCCCTTAGAGCCTTCTTTGCAAATGGGAAAAAAGCCTTTGCTCAAGGCGTAAGAAAGAGTAGTGTTTGACACTACTTGGGTAAATATCACAAACTCGATTCCTCTCCTTGCCCTCAATCTATGCCATGTTAGTCAGAAGCGGCAGGCAGGAGAATAACTCTACCAGGACACAGTTGTACTTTTCCTAGGAGAGCACACAGCCCTGGAGAAGAGCAGTGTCCTCCTAAAACCAAACCAGGAGGTGAGGGGGTCAGAACTCAGGTGTAGTCACTCACAGAATCACGTTCGTTATCAATTCCAGCACCTCCCGGGTGGAGGCAAAAGTGGGATACACAGCAAGGAAAGCACTGATAAAATCGTACTTCCCCTTTTTCAGAGCTTTCGGGAGGTAGGATACGACTTTCTTTATAAAGTCTGGATGTCTGTAGTCATATTTCAGCGGTTTAAATAGGCGGTCCAGGTCCTCTTGACCCTGAGGAAGGACCAAGAAAGGAAGGAGCTCTAAATGTGGAAACTCTGAGAGGCAGCAACAACCCAGCACCACACACTGAGGAGAAAAGTGGGCTTAAAGAATGTTCCCCAGTGTTCTCACAGGATCACACCCCAGGCAGGGATTTCAGTGGATTAGGGGGACCAGAAAGGACTCCTGCTCCAGGCTGGCCTGTCTTACCGGGCTTTTCCTGGTCGAAGATGACCAGACGTGTGTGAGAAGACACACCAAACGTCCCCAAAGTTGGCCAAGGTGACCATCTTTTCTGCGACCTAAGCCGTGAGATTTCCTAAAGCAGGATAACATCCTCACTCATCGAGTGTCTCAGGACAAGTGACTCAGCCTCAACTGTGAGGCATCTACCAGTCTCTGGTTACCTGGCAACCCCGATGCCAGGTTACATCTGGACCATTGTGAGGAAAGTGAGGTCACTTTCTGGACCCCTCCAGCCTGAGCCTCCTCAACACAGGCTTTCTCTAGAACTGGCCAGGGCTGCCAGCTGCTCTCCTTCTGCCTTGGCGTGTGTACAGTGTGTCACAGAGATGTTCAATGCTCGTAGCTCCTAGTTGTTGGAACTCTTTGGGGAAGGATTAAGACGTGTGGTCTTGTTGGACTAAGTGTGTCACTGGGAGTAATCCCTGAGGTTTCAAAAGCCCATTCAAACCAAGACACGCCATAGACCAACTTGATAATCCAATGAGTTTACCAAGATCAGTTCCAAGAGCACGGGTGAAGGGTTACAGGAGCAGGGACCCCTTGAAGGCAGCTGAGTCACTGCATAGCCCATCACCGACTGGGTGCTGACTCTCAAAAGCTGCAACTGTGGTGGTCTTAGTGCACCTGCACACGGCCAGCCAGGGCAGGGTCACTTTGCCACCAGCTGACTAAGCGTCTGTAACCTTGGGTGAGGTGGGGGATGAACCCGTGTCAGCTTTAAGTGGCGCTCTGGAAAGCCCACCTAAGAGGTCAGGAGACAGAGGAGGAAAACCTCATACACATCTCAGCAACCCACTTGACATTTGCTTTTCCCTTCTACCTGTTCTTTGGAGCCTGTTCCTCGGGAGCACCCTCTCCTCGTTAACCTTTTCTGCACTCAGACCTTTCGTTCTCCCAAGGATCAACTATTCTTTTGCTGACTATGGTGGTGCACATCTGTAATCCCCCCGTTTAGGGGGCTGAGACTGAGAGGGAAGGTGAACTCCAAGGCAGCCAGCACTGCGTAGTGAGACCCTGTGTGGTCAGTGCCCTTCACAATCATTTTCTGTGTGGATTTCCATGCTCTTGCTTCAGCTCCACTGAGCTTTCTGTCTAACATTTGAACACACTTCCCTGGTTGCAACTTCTTCAAGTGTATTTTGATTTCAGAAATGACCTAGGGTTTCTGTCTCTCTCTCTCTCTCTCTCTCTCTCTCTCTCTCTCTCTCTCTCTCTCTCTCTCTCTCTCTCTCTTCCTACACTAAAAACTCTCCCTTAACCATAGCAAAGAGGTCATGTGATCAGTTTATACAGATCCTATTGCTCTTAGTCTCTCTTCTCCTCTCTGAATGGTACAAAGATTGAACACTTAGGAGTAAGAGCCATTCTAGGAAGATCACCCAAAAAGCCAGGACAGACATCAATCAGCACATGCACAAACTCTAATAAATACAGAAACATGAAAACATAAAGCAACACAAAGTCTCCCAAAGATCAGAACTTCTCATTGACCAAATCCAAAGACTTAGAGATTTTCAAAATGCTAATTGAAAAAGTCTCCTTTTTTTTTTTTTTTTGTTTGTTTGTTTGGTTGGTTTTTTGGTATTTTGAGACAGACTTTTTCTGTGGAACTTTGGAACCTGTTCTGGAATTTGCTTTGTAGACCAGGCGGCCTCAAACTCACAGAAGTCTGCCTGCCTCTGCCTCTCAAGCGCTGGGGCTAAAGGCGTGTGTCACCACCAGCCAGTGAGAAAGTCTACTTCCCAGAATGACTGATGGCTTCACGGACACAAGGGAGTCATTCATGGGAACCTTCACCTTCCTGATGAGAGGTGGTTGCTAATAGGATCTGGTGGAGGGGAAGCCATTGTCTCCAATTGTGGATGTATTGATGAGCACATCAAGCTCCAGTGTATAGTCCAATCCCAGGGCTGTGCAGACAGCCCTGGAGAATCCACAGACACACAAATCAAATAAGAAGAAATGAGTGTGAGAACAAGACCAGGAGAAAGCAGTTAAGAGAAGGGCGGGCAAGATAGGGTGGGGTGAGAGCAATCATAACTCATTATACACATGAGTGAGATTATCAAAGAACAAATTTAATTAATAAAAATAATTGAGGATTTCAAAAAGGAAATGGATAAGTGAAAGAAATAAGGAAATAAATTCAAGATGTCACTGAGAAAGTTGAAAACATACAAGAAGCAGTCTGCAACCCCAATGCCAAATTCAGCAAAAAATAAAGTGAGATTTGGGGCCAAAAAAGGACAAATTGTTGGAAATAAAATACTCTACTCAAACAAACATAAAAACAAAAATAATAGAAATCCTCACCAACAGACTAGACCAAACATAAGAAAGTGTATCAGGCAAAGGAATAAGAAAGAGTATCAGGCATAGGAATAAGAAAGAGTATCAGGCATAGGAATCCGAAGAACTACTACGTTTGGACATTAATAAAGGAAAAAGAAAACCAGTAATCACAGCTTCTAAGAACTCTGTGATGTGACTGAAAGAAAAATAAACAAACAAGAAACTGTTGGGTAGAAGGCTCTTGTAATGAAAAGGAATCTGAGGACATAGAGAAATCTGTTCAGTGCAATTAAAAAGAAATGCTCTCTAATCTGGAAATCTCCTATCCAAGCATAGGAAAAAGCAGTCAGGACTCCTAACACACAAACATACACGACAAGAATCTCTCCAAAGCACATTATAGTGCCGAGGCCATGAAATAAAGAAACAATATTAAAAGATGCAAGAGGAAAACAACAACAAGAAGAAACCTAATTCTCATAGAAAGGCAACGCCATGATAAGAGCTCGACTTCTAAGCTCGACCTGAGAAACCTCTCTTAGACAGGAGAGGGTCTAGTGATGCATTCTAAGCCCTGAAAGTAAATAAATGCCAACCAGGAAACTTTATCCACTAACATGATCTTCTAAAATTGATGGATAAATAAAAGCATTCCAGATGAGCACAGATGCAATCCATAGTTATCAAGGCAACATTGCAGAAGATACTGATAGGAATCTATCCACAGAAGAAGAAGCCAGAGTGAAGAGCAGAGGAACTAGAAGGAACTAAGAAAGAACCAATCATGGCCAACTCAATAAATCAGCAAGTCCCTAAAGCAAAGAGGGGTCCAAAGAAATGCACATAAAAGAAAATCAGGTAAATAAGCAATAAAATGATGGGAATTAGTAAATACTTGTCAAAATAGTCATGATCTAAAGTCTCTTATTAAATAATACTAGATGACTGGATTGAAAAAATAGGATCCCATTATTTCCTGTCCACGATAAATGCCCTCATTGGTACAGATACCCACAGGCTGAAAATACCAGGATGCAAATGGAATACCTAACAATGTTAGGCAAAAATCAGCTGAATCAGGCAGAAGAGGGGTTGGAGAAACAACTCATAAATAGCACTTGCTGCTCTTCCAGATGACCTGACTTGAGTTCCTAGAATCCATATCGGGCAGCTCATAATTACCTGTAACTCCAGCACCAGTGGGTCTCTTCTGGCTTCCTCCAGGGTCATTGCACTCAAATTCACCTACCAATACACAGGCACACATATATGCACAATTAAAGAGATAGAAATAACTTTTAATTGGGAAGAAGGGATAAAGAAGGTAATTGTTCCTAAGGAGAACGATCCATTAAGAATATGTAACAATTTTAAACCCACTTGCATCAAATTTCCTGAAATAAACACAGTTGGTCAGATAAGTCAAACTGGGTAGGATTAGGTGTTGCCAGTACTCATTCAAATACATTAGCCCAGGGGGGGAATGTTTCCCATTCAAACCAAGACACGCCATAGACCAACTTGATAAGCCAAGATCAGTTTACCTAGATCAGTACCAGGAGCACAGGCGAAGGGTTACAGGAGCAGGGACCCCTTGAAGGCAGCTGAGTCACTGTATAGCCCATCACCGACTGGGTGCTGACTCTCAAATCTGCCATGTGGTGATCTTAGTGCACCTGCACATGGCCAGCCAGGGCAGGGTCACTTTGCCACCAGCTGACTAAGCGTCTCTAACCTTGGGAGGGGTGGGGAATAAACACTTGTCAGCTTAAGTGGACATCATTCTATTGTTGTGGAATGTCCTTCTGTATATGTGTTGCTTTTATTGGTTGATGAGTAAAGCTGTTTTAGCCAAGGCTTTGCAGTGAAGCCAGGTGGGAAATCTGAACAGAGATATATAGTGTAAGCAGAGTCAGAGAGACACTGTGTAGCTGTTGAAGGAGAAAGATGCCACTGCTGGAAACTTTCCTGTAAGCTACAGCTTCGTGATGATACACAGATGGATAGAAATGGGTTAATTTAAGATATAAGAGCTAGGTTGTAGTACACCTAAGCTATTGGCCAAACAGTGTCATAATTAATATAGTTTCTGTGTGATTATTGGGACCTGGGTGGCCAGGAACAAACAAGTAGTCTCCACTTAAACATGACGCCCAACACGGGTTGGGATACTAGGTAGGTTAGTATGAGCTTATTCATACTACTACCACTACTACTAATAATAATGATAATGAGTAATAGAGTGAATAGCTATGAGCTATTATTTATAGACAATTTACATTGGCATAGATTCTCATATATTGATACAAATTTAAATTATATTTGTTATATTGAGTATGCTCCTATTTCTCTTTATGGTATTTGTGCACATTTACAAAGTTATTTTGTCATATTATATGCATTCATGTTTCTACCTCTGCTGAAGATATTTTGTATATCGATGCACTTTTAGAATATATTTATCATATTGCAGTATTCATTTCTATCTCTGATCAAGATACTTATATATTATTTACATTTTGAAGTCATTGTCCTCATTTGCTGCACATTTGTTTAAAGATTGTTTAATTTTTTAAATATGAAGTCTTAGTCTTTAAGCTATATAAGTATTAACAATTACAGGTCAATAGTCATCCATGTTGTCATACTTATAGCTAGACTAATCATGTTCTTTAGATGCATACAGATTGTATTCCACATAGAGTTAATCTTCAAACACTTCAAAGAACTATAATTATGACTTTTAAATAACTTAGGATTCTCTTGACATGAAACATATTTCTCCTGGAAGCACTGATCTATTCCCAAGAGAATGTTGGACACCGAATATGCTCCACTTGGAGCTTGTTTTATTCTTGAGAAAACTAGCCTTTGTCTCAACTGCCTCTGTCTCAACTACTAACAAAATACGCAGTGTCCAGACTAGACCAGCAGGATATAAGCAAAACCTTGCTAAGACAGGGTAAGATTGTTTTTCAGACTTTCCTGCCTCTGAAAATGGTCTGTCAGTTATTCTAGGCCTTAGCTAAAGTTGGTTGCCCCAACATTGCAAATGAGACTTTGGGTGATTGCCCAGGTAGCCAATTGTTTCTGCATTTTTTACACCCTTTGTTTGATTGCACTTCCTGTTTACTCAAGTAATATTATTTCCCATCTGAGATACTTGATGGGGTTGAAGACTAGATAGTCATAGTTACTTTCCTCTCATGACTTAGCCAAGCCATTTTTAATATAAGACGTAAACTCCTTAGGATAGGATAACCATTGAAACATTTAGCATATGTTTATTGTTTGATGTTGTTCATGCTGGTTGTAATTCTAATTTTTATGATTATTCTTTCCTCTTCTTTTCCCTGGTCAATACTTGATATTCTTATTGTATATTGTTTTGTATTAGACTTGTAATTCTCTTATTTAGACAAAAGGGGGAGGTGCTGTAGAAACTCCTTCAGCCAATAGCCTTGAAGATACCAGCCCACTTTGGGCATGGTCTCAACTACTGATGGAAAGCATGTGTAAGCCCCTTGGTTGCTGGATTAGGTTCCAGTTCCCAGCACATGCAGAAGACTATGGATCGTGACTATCTCTGTGAGTTTATCTACAAATAAATAAATCTTTGCTATACTACATTCTGGGCTATTTTGAAACTCTTTTGTATACCAACAAATTATATGTGTATATTATATTATGTATTATGTATGTATACATTATAATATAGATCTATCAACATTCTTTATTTGCATATTAGCATAAATCTTAAAGAGAGAGAATTCAATATTGTAAAATATTTCGTAATTGGGACTAATATTTAAAATCTGGAGTCAAATAAAGACAAAAGTGGATCCAGGGTCTTAACTACAATCAATTGCAGAAATAGATAGTAAAAATACTGTTTCTCAAAACACCTGTAATATCCAGAATTGAAAAGGACATTTTGTATGCAGTTTGTTGAATTCTAATCATGAGTCTGTGAAAGCATTTTCATTGTCTACAGTGAAATTATGTTAAGTATAATTTCTGATAAAGTAAAATGTATTCACCAAAAAAGAAAGAAAGGAAGGAAGGAAAAAAGAAAGAAAGAAAGACAAGAAAAAGTATAGCAAAGCTGGGCGGTGGTGGCGCACGCCTTTGATCCCAGCACTTGGGAGGCAGAGGCAGGCGGATCTCTGTGAGTTCGAGGCCAGCCTGGTCTAGAAGAGCTAGTTCCAGGACAGGAACCAAAAGCTATGGAGAAACCCTATCTCGAAAATAAAAAAAAAAAAAGAAAAGAAAAGAAAAGAAAAAGAAAAAGCATAACATTCTTCAGGAAGCATGCCCATGTGGAGCAAATTGATCTCATTAATAGGAAGGTATTTAGATGTTGTGTGTTAGGTATACTCTGTAGAAGGAGCAGCAGGCTGCATTCCTGGCTGCCCACACGGCTAGCCTTATACCCGAAATAACAACACACAAATTGTATTCTTTTAAACACTCCTTGGCCCATTAGTTCCAGACTCTTATTGGCTAACTCTCACATCTTGATTAACCCATTTCTATTAATGTGTGTAGCACCATGAGGTGGTGGCTTATCGGGAAGATTCTTAACCTGTGTCCATCTTGGAGAGGAGACCTATATCGTCTGCTTGACTCAGCTTTCTTTCTCCCAGAATTCTGTTTTCCCCGCCTACCTATGTTCTGACCTATCAGGCCAAGCAGTTTTCTTTATTAATTAACCAATGAAACAACAGATAGACAGATGACCCTCCTCCATCATTTAGAGGCCCTACAATGTTCATAAAATATGTCCATCTTAGTAATTATGAATGCTGAATATTGCCATGGATTCTCTGGCATTATCAATGTGGTGGGAAATTCTTCCAATTGGACTTTTAACCAGCAAGAAGAAATAACCATACCTCGAAATTTAAAATAAACAGTGCTAGGAAAGCACCCTGCCCCCAATCAGGTCCAAAGGGAACTCCATTTCCAAAAATTCTGGCAGTTAGACAAAGGCCTCAGGAACTTGTGAAGCTCGTTTCTCTCTACCAAAGGAGTTATTTTCTTTATCACTGGCAGAAGAGACAAATGGCTGTGTGGTGCCCGTTTGCACAGGGAGCTGACCTCCAAGCTCCCTGAGTGTCGCAAGTACCCAGCTCTTCCCACCTCCTTCCCCCTAAACTTCTCCAGCTCTGGGCTTCTCTCCCTCTGCTTTCCTCCTTACAGCCCTCCCGTTTTGGCTGTGCTTGCTCTTTTGTCAGCTCCCTTCGTCTCCGTCTCCATCTTTAAACCCACTCCCCTCCCCACTCTTCACTCCGCTTCTGCCTCTTCTTCCCTGGCCAGGTCCAGTCCACTTGCCACGCTCAGGTTTAGTCTACTGCTTTCTCTCTCTGCTCTGGACTCTTCCAGATGCCGCTGACTGCTTTCTCCCTGGTGTCTACAATAAAAACCTTCCTCTTAAGCATACCATGGAGCAGTCATGTAGTCAGCTTATGTCCCTTCTTCTCCCCCAAAAAGCCATAAGAATCCAGGGCTATTTGGAATTTAACATGGATTGAGAGGGAACATGAATACTGGTCCTGCAACTGTGGGAATGGGTGTTGCAGGCAATCAGTGTAACGGGCAGGATGGCTCTCCAGAGGCATGCATCTAGCCATGGGCTCTCCCACATTCCTGCAACTATCTGTTGATGCGTTTGTTGCAGGAATATGGATCTTATCATATCACCGCTGGTCCATCAGAACAGGGTTTGTGGATTATTAATTCTTGCTGTCTGTCTCTGGAGAACAAAAGAAGAAAACAAATGAGTCAGAAAATAATCCGACCTCTGAGGTCAGGTTCTCTCTGTGAAACTTCATTGGCTGATGGAAGGGTGGGAAGAAGAGACTTGGAGATGGGGTGGGATGGCCTCAGCGGGGTTGCTGCCTTACGTTCTGCTCTCGTAATCTCTTACTTCTGAATGGAATCCTATCCCAACATCAGCATTCATTATTGATTTATTGATTTACCCATTTATTTACTCACTATTTTCTTCAGGTTGAACCCATTGAAAGGCAGAAGTGTTGGGAGGCACGAGGTTTTTTTGATTTGCCTGGCCTATCTAAGTCTTCTGTGCTGATCTGTTGATTGTTCTCAGTGTCTGTTCTGCCTCAGACAAATTAAACATTTCCGGCAAGCCTTCCCCTCCATTAGTCATGTGCAAATGGCCTGCTTTTCCTCTTGCCACAGGGAGAGGAGAGATTGAAAGGAGAGGTCCCTTTCCAGAAAGTTCCCTGCTAGGGTGTGGTTTAGCAGTATCAGCTTTACCCTCCAGCATCCTCCACTCCCCAAGAGCTAGGAGGGGGTCAGGCTGCAGGCTTCTCTCAGCGTTCACACAGGGCAACAAGGAAAAGAGAAGCTGATTGGAGGCTCCAGCAATGGCAAAGCACATAGCATAGAGATACCGTGTCTGAGAAAGCAGGAGCCAGAGAGACTTGGAGCCCTCGATGCATTTTCCATTGTTAGGAAGGTGAGTGGTACTTGGTGTAACTTGTCGTGTACATATTTTTATTTACTAACAAATGTTTCTATGTTAGCTAGCTTTTTGTCCTCTGATGAAATATTTACTAATTTTGATTCATAGTTTTCTAAGTCTCGGTTCATGACTCCATTGTTTTTAGGTCGTCCTGGAAGAAGTTTATGATATAGGAAAGCTGTTTGACTTCCTGGCACTCAGAGAACTAAAGAGAAAAAGTGTCTAGGAACAAGAGTCACCATTCATAAACCTGTCCTCCAGCAACACCACGCCTACTAATAGCCCGTTTGGTAATAGTTATGAACTTCTCGATGGATTAATCCACTGATGACGTCAGCACCCTCACGAGGCAGCCACCCCAACTACACTGCCAGGTAAGGACCCAGCCCTCAGCAGATTGGTCTTTTGGGGGGTATTTTCTGTCCAACTATAACAATTTCCCTAATCATTTTGCAAAGTCATTTTCCCACCTGGGAAAATGTTTACGTGTGCTTTAGACGTGGCTGCAAAGAGTGAAATTGGGCTCTCGAGAGGAAATCCGAACTACTGTGCTCACTGCAGCATTCCACGCCACAGCCAAGATGTGGAAGCAAGCTAACTGAACAAACGGAACGCAGAGACGGTGGTTTATGCACACGGTGGAATATAAGACAGCATCACAAAAGAAGGTTGACCATACTGTAGGGCAGTTCCCACTCTCAAGAGTAGCTGGAAACATAAACTAGACTTGATGTGAAAGAAAAAGAAGAGGAGGAGGAGGAAGTGGGGGAAAAGGAAGAGGAAGAGAAAGGAGGGGGGAGGAAACGGGGGGAGACAATGCCTAAAGTTTGGTGGGTAAGGAGGTGAGAGTAAAGAGGGTAGATGTGGGAAGAGTTAAGGGTGAGGGCAAATAGAATGAAAATCTCAAAGAATTTCTATTTTTTTAAGTTATCACCCCAAAAATTATAAGAATGTGTGGTGATAACTTATTATAGATGAATATAATTAATATATTATAATATTATTTTAATATTTTAAAAATGTACAGAAAGGCATAACACATTATATAAACATTATACTCACAGCCAAATAAAACCATCAATTAATTAAAAACAAGCTGCTTAGTGACTTTCAGGCCATTTGAAACCTTTATATTTTCTTTTTCGTGTTTACCCTCCTCTTCTGCCCCTACCCTAAGCTTCTTGTTTTCTATTTCTCCCTCAACTCATCACGAATGTTGAAAAATCAAAAACAAATTAATCTGACTTTTTTTAAAGACGTATTTCTTTTTATTTACCTGTATATTTCTGTCTCTATCTGTCCCCAACTGAGTGTATGTGTGTGGTGTTTGTGTGTGTGTGTGTGTGTGAGTATGTGTGTGGTGTTTGTGTGTGTGTGTGTGTGTGTGTGTGTGTGTGTGTGTGTGTGTATACACCATGAGTCTGCTGTTACCTGCAGAAGTCAGAAGAGGGCACGGAGCTCTTGGAGCTGGAGTTAGAAATGAACTGCTTGGCATAGCTGCCCAGAGCTTGGGACATCTGGAAGAGTAGCAAGTTCTTTTAACTACTGAGGCATCTATCTCTCCAGTCCCTCTGCCAGAATTCCTTGAGTAGATCAGCACCAGTGGTTCTCTAGAATTTTAAAACCTCTTCATGAAAAACATAATTGGGCAATCTTACAAGTAAGGATAATGCTGCAGGTTCAACAGGATGGAAGTCCCCACTTGATCATCTAAACATCAAAGAGTAAACACAGGATCTGGAAGCCTTGCTTTTGCTATTCCTGATGGTTTTCCAGATAAGAACCATATCTTGCTGGCCCATGGTGGCACACGCCTTTAATCCCAGCACTTGGGAAGCAAAGGCAGAGGCAGGCGGATCTTAGTGAGTTCGAGGCCAACTTGGTTTACAAAGTGAGTTCCAGGACAGCCAGGACTTTTTACACAGAGAAACCATGTCTCAAAACAAACAAACAAAAAAACCCCAAAACAAAAAAAGGAAAAAGAATAGAAAAAGAAAACTAAAAGAGAAAGAATAGAATCTTTGTATTTTGCTTCACTGGCTTTCTGTCTAGTTGCTTTGTTCAGAGTGGAAGGGACGTGTGTTTCCTGTGTGGCGCTGGGATGGGCTGCTGTTACTGGCAGCTGCCAAGCTGGCCCTGCACTCCACGGTACTCTGTGTGGGCTGAGATGGAGATGGTTGTCCAGTTAGGCAATCTAGACTATAACCAATACTAGTATTTTATTTTCCCTCTAATTGAAGCTTTTCCTTGAAACCACCTCGTTTCTCCTTAATTTGGCTCTTTTAGGAAAACCACTGATGGGCAAGGCTTTCACAGTAGCTTCCTCAGACAGCACGAGCATCCTCGTTTGGGGTGATGTGGTTCACAGTGGCTTCAGGACCACAGTGTATGCTGGAGAGATGTTTATCTAAGTACTGGGGCCGGTGCTATTGAATTTGACTTCCTTCTACAAAACTCTCTAGACCAGTGGTTCTCAACCTGTGGATAGCACCATCCTAAAGGGGTGGCATATCAGATATCCTGCATATCAGATATCTACATTGCATTTCATAATAGCAGCAAAATTGCAGTTATGAATTAGCAATGAAAATAATTTTATGGTGTGGAGGGGAGGTAACCACAACATAAGAAACTGTATTAAAAGGTCGAATTAAGAAGGCTGAGAACCACTGCTCTAGACTCTCAATGCTCTGAGTTATCCTGGGAGACCAAACCCTTTCATCAATCATAAGCAATCTGAAATTGACTCAAAGCAAGTGCTGCAGGCAAAATTATTTGAGTATACGATGGCTTGGATCTGGAATGCTGTGATGATTAACTCAGTTGTCAACTCAATTGGATCAAGGAAGAACTCGGAAACAGGTCTCTTAGAAGTCTGTGGGGGTGTTTCCAGAAAGGATTAACTGAATGAGAAGACACTGCCCTGGAGTGGGAGGCACCACAGGAGGCCCTGCTATAAAGAGATCCCATAGAAAAGCAGGCTGCTTTTCCTGCCTGCCTTTGCCTCTTGCTGGTGGATGCATCTACTCTGGCTGTTGTGTTGTTGCTGCTATCTTTTTTTATGCTGATATTTGAATCCAGCTTTTTTAGTTCTCCAATGTCCACTGAAGGCAAGCAGCTCTCCCAGATCTCCTAGGCCATCTGGCCTCATGGACCGAGGAGCTCTCTGGTTCACAGTCTTTCCAGTGTGAAGACAGCCATTGACCACTCAGTTCCTGTTATGTATAATGGATAATGATAGTGGATTCTGTTTGTAATAATATGTCCATTCTGTTTGCTCTGTTCCCATGGAGAACTCCAAGTAATACAGATGTCCCCCAAAGTCTGAGGTCTTGAGGCTGGTGGTATTGTTGAGGAGTGGCTGAATAATTAAGGAACTGACCACATCAAGGACCAATCTATTGATGTTCTGCAGCTGAATGTGCCAGCTGGACCAGGTGGGTTGGGATGATGCCCTTGAAGAGTTTACCTCGCCCCATCCACCTGCTGCAATGAGGTCAGGAGCTCTGCCTCGCCCTCCCCTTCCCTCCATGATGCTCTGTATTAATCACATTTCCTGTCACTGCGACCCAATAACAGAGGAGGACCAGTTTGAGAGAGGAAGGTGTTGTTTTGATTTGGGGGTATAGTCTGTCACCATCAGAAAGGCATGGCGGTGGGAGTGGCTTTGCAGGCGTGGTAGCAGCACATGAGGCTGCTGGCTCACATCTCAGCGGACCAGGAAATAGAAAGGAGGGAATGATGGAGCCCAGAAGGTTTTCTTTTTTTCCCATTTTTATTCAGTTCAAGTCCCCAGATCATGTGGACTGTAGGTCTACCCTACATTCAGGAAGGTCTTGCCCTCTTAGTTAGTCCAGCCAAGTCAATGATCACTGCAGCCCGTAGACAATGGGACCAGATGACCACAGTACTGAAGCCTCCAACTCTGAGCCCAGAGGAAAGTGTTCTTTTTTGAAGTTGATTTTCATGGATGCTCTTTGTATTTTGGTAGCACCTCCAACTAACGAACAGTTAGTTATTCATGTATAGATTCGCTTCACCTATGAGTTGATGCCTTTATCCTGTTCATAATTATAGGATGGGGCCGGAGACTTCATGAGATACTGGGGAAGGAGAGTCTGAGGCTGACCAGGGTGCAGACTCATGCCCTGTTCTTGTCCGTCTGACTGTTCTGTTATCTTGAGCTGCGTCTTGTTTTTCCCTTTAAAAAATAACTCACACTCTTGTGTTTTGGAACACATTATTATTGCACTGGAAAACACGGCAGAGATTCATTCATGTGCTAATTTAACAGAACCTGAAGCCTTAGAGATACCCAGCCTGTGAAATTTCTAGCTATATAGAACATATCTGTAACATATGCCTTTACAGGAGCATGGCCCTTTTCTTCCTGATAATGATGAAAATGGCCATGCAAGCCAAGACAGCTCTGGAATGCTATTCCAGACACTGGCAAGGTGCCATGTGTGTCTCTGCACACCACCAGCAGATGCCTGTCATCCTTATCTCTCTGTACAGATGAGGAAATAGGGCTGCAGTCAGGCTGTTTGGGATCTTCCAGCTAGGGAGTGGTGCACACGGAGAGAGGTCTGAGCCTTTCACTTCCTGGGGTGGACCTATTAGGTCATCTATTGTACAGCAGGGAAGAAAGAGATGAGGAGATGCGCGGGCAAATTCTGTGGCCCTTTAAGTCTGTCAGCATAGCTCTCTATTCATAAAAAGCTGCTTCATGCAGAGTTGTGACTTCCGAAGTCTGGATGCAGTCTGCCCCTGGCTGACTGGGAACAAGGAGTTAAGTTGATGCTGCCTCTGCCTGCATGGGTCCTGCCAGCAGCTGTTCATCACGAGCAAGGCCCTTTCATCCTGACAGCTTTCCTTCCACTCAGGGGGAGCTGCCCTGGGAGGACTTGACACAGGGAAACAGGAAAGACGAAAGGCGGAGAGAGAGAGAGGAAGGGGTCTTGTTTATTTCCTGGGAGGATCACCCCCTTCTTGGCAGGCCTCCAAGAAATGAGTCTTCCTGTCCTAAAGCATCAAGGAAATAAATCTCTCTTCTCGAGAACAGATCCGGGAGAGGCCCCAGGGCAACGGCGTGACATCTGTCAGGTCCAGCAGCTTGGCTGCCAGAGTAGCCAATGTGTGGCCTGAGTGGCTATAGCTCTTGGCCAGAGCCAAAAGTGTGTGTGTGTGTGTGTGTGTGTGTGTGTGAGAGAGAGAGAGAGAGAGAGAGAGAGAGAGAGAGAGAGAGAGAGAGAGAACAGAGTGATGTCAGAGAGGTCTACAGCCAGATGGGCTTGTGGCCAGAGGGATCTAGGTATCCTGAGGTTGGTCCACAGCAGAAGGGAGCCTGAGAAAGAAGGAGTGAGTAACTGATAGTAGGCCTCCTTGCGGATGTCACCGAGGCAGGGCTGTCCTGTGTGAACTGGAGAGGTCTCTGAGGTATGACGAAGGCAAACTGTGACAAAGAGTTGGGCATTGGAAACAGAAGAGTAGAGGAATCTGCAGTTGTTACCCAGATGCAGAGAAAGCCACATGAGAATGCTTCACTGATAAAAGGGTCTCTCTGCGTAATCCTGGCTTGGGAGTCTCCTCTTCCCCTATGGTCCATTGGCCACCGGGCCACAGGGACAAAGGGGGCAGAAGTGGCAAGCAGGACCCTTTCCAGTCTGAAAAAAACCTTCAGCACCTAAATGTCAGGATGAACCTAGAATCAATGAATCTGTCCACAGAACACATATGTATTAAAGACAGCACATGAGTGACAAGACTCTCTGGCTGAAACCCAGACTGCAGCTTGGATCAGAAGCATGTCTCCACATCTCTCTACTCCACTCAAGACACCAAGATGCTCCGGACCCCGACTGGACCTCTGATAAGACTCCTTCCTCCTGCTCTCACTGGTTAAAGGCTCCTCTTTCGTAACTTCATCTTTCCTTCAGGATCCAGAACAAACACCATCCTGCCATGACTAGCCCTGAATGGAAATCAAGTCCTCCCTCCCCAGTTCCAACACAAGGCAGGTCCTATCTTCCTTCCACACAGACTCTTCTTCCATGAAGCACAGTGCTGAGGAGCTGCTCCCTCTGTGGGCATCACCTAATTTCTCTTGTGGACACACATGCTGAAATAAAATTTATTTAGTGATTAAGGCAGCTGCAGCCAAGCCCCAAGTCCTGAGTTCAGTCCCTGGAACTGAATTTAGAGAAGTCAGGAGTGGTGAGAAGTTAGGGTCTGTTAGAGGACGGGGTCCTCTAACAAAGCTCTCACAAAGACAGTGAGCCTCTCCTGGAGATAATGTGAGGGCAGAGAAGATGAGGAAGTCCGAAAGGCTCTTCCAGACAGAAGACGCCCATCACCTCACAGGTTAGGGGATGACCTCAGCTTGGATGTCTAACTGCAAGGGGAGATTACCTTTATTTTTTTCTGCGGCCAATTAGGGTGAGAAAGAGGGAGGGGGAGGAAGGAAGGGAAAGCAAAGAGGAAGGCCAGGTGTGGTGTATTAACAAGGCAGTTGGGCAAACAAGCCCAGCAAGGTTTGGAGAGTTGCCCATGCCAGTAGTCTGAATGAACAGGTCCTTGATCCAAGGCAGTCTGCAGTCTTCAATCCAGAGAGCTGGTAGAGGAAGTGAGGGAAGGGGCCGTTTCAGAGATGCAGCAAAACAAACTCCGTGACACCTCAGATTGGAAGGGTTAGACCTGGATGAACTCCAGCTTTATTTGCTTCCAGGGTTGCTAGAGCATCTCTTCCTGCTCCCAGCACCTGTTCTGTGATTGAGAACCAGGTTAGGAAACAATGTGGAAAAGGAAGAAGTCAGGAGACTGGACTCCAGTGCAGGCGGGTTTCTTTCAGAGAACCTGAGAAGAACTCACACTGAGTGAGCATGCATCTCAGATAGACTAGGAACCTTTCCCAAGCTAGGAGGTGGAGAGAGGAATAGGGCTGTGTGCTCAAGCAAGTGACTAGTTCTTCTTTGCAGACAGGGTTGGCCTTTTGTGTTTAGGTTGATTCAAGAGTCGGCATGGGGTGCGGAGCACAGCTATCATCAGGGTGCTTTGCACACATGATCTTGGGACCAGTCACTGGAGGTTAAGGAAGCTGGACAGTCATCACAGTCATCTCTGCAAGAGCAATTAAGAGTTGTTAGACACCGAGTCATCTCTCCAGCCTGCCTTCCTGACCCCCAGTACGCTCGTTTTTCTCAAGGCAGGGTCTCATCACATAGCAGTTCTAGCTGTCTTGGAACACACTCAAATTCAATGTATTCAGTAGCAAAGGGCCTGAAGTTCAGGACCTGCTCCTTCTACCTCCTGAGGGCTGGGATTAAAGACAGGTGCAACCACCCCAGTTTAAATGCTTCTCCTCTTTGACTGACAAGCATTTATGGGTCACAGTGTGGGACTTTGCTTTAAATTACTCTGACCCAGGAGAACATGTGGAGATGAGGGCTAAGATTGAGTGTGAATATGGGTGCCATGGCCCATGTGTCGAGGGCAGAGACAACTTTCTGGAGTTGGTGTCTTCTTCCACCAGGGATCTGACTGCCTAAGTCAGCTGATCAGGCTTGCCTGGCAGCCACTGTAAATCCAATGAGTCATCTTGCAGGACCAAAATTACCCAATGTTAATAAGGGGTGAAAGTTGGACCAGAGATAGTCACTATATGACTCTCTGCTTTTGTATTTATAATTTTTCCATAATTTAAAGTAAACAGAATTAATGTACATACTGGGGACTTCTGAAAGTGTCCAGCCCTCCCACTATGTTGAACTTCAGACATGTATTTTCTTTTCCTTTTGGCTTTACCTTGTTTTACTCTTTGTGAATTTCACATCATGTACTTCAGCCCTAATCTTCTCCCTTTTGCCTCCACATCCACCATCCACCCTTCCAACCTCCCCAATAAAAGAAAAATCTAAAATAAAAAACAGAAGAGTGGAGTCATGCGGGCAGGGTGCGGGGGAGTGAGATGCATGCAGCAGGCAGGGGTGGTTTCCTGTGGCCCCAGTGGGTTCGATCCATTCTTCCTGTGTTCTGACTTCCACCTGTGGGGTTTAACCAGTCTGAACAAAGCAATCTACCTGTGCAGCCCTAGTCATTTATTGTGTTCTTGTCCGCCACAGTGGCAAGTACCGAATGGAGCCTGGGGATGTCCCAGTGACAGAGAGAAGTGACTGCACTTGCTCGGACTTGAAACAAATATTTCCCTTGAACCAGAAGCTAAGAAGCGACTCCTCAAACTGTGTGTGTGTCTTTGTTGGGACTAGATAGAGGAAGGTCTCTATTAGACACCATGGCTCGGATGGTCACTGTCTTATTCCTTCCTACATCAGTGAGAGGAGTCCACTGCTTAACCACCCTGGTGTCGGCTTGGAAAGTAGCATACTTTATAATGAACAATTCCTCAATCTAGGGGTGGTCATGTGACTCACTTTGGCCAGTGACACATTAGCAAATGCAACCCAAGCAGAGCCTTGATACAGTAGAGATTGGTCTGTGTGTTTCTACACTGACAGTAAGAAGACCTCCCCAGGGAAAGTCCTTCTTTCTCAGTGGATCATAAAGTGAACCCCCCAACCTATATTGAGGACCAAACTTACTGGGAGTCTCGTGTGAAGCAAAGCCATCCAAAGCCCAACTTATTTAGCTCTCCAAAGGGTGTGATTAAGTCCAACTGCCATTAGATGACTAGAGATATGTGGTGGTGTGGGGGGGCATTTTTAATGTCTCTAATATCCGTTGCTGGCTAGGCAGCATCATTGTGGCAGTAGCTAGTGCAGATACATTCTTTCGGAGTGAAGGCATCATGGTGGCACAAAGGCAAGCATATAGAAATAAATAAGCCCTTGTGTTGGTCTCCTCATTACTGTAATAAAATAGCATATTTAGTTCAAAGTTTTGGAAGTTAACATTCATGGACCAGGTAAGAGACCCCACGATATTGTTGCCTGATGAATATCAGTCACAGGAGCATTGTTGAAGGAAGACCGAGTGCTTCCGCTTACACACACACACACACACACACCCCGCCCGAGTGCTTCCGCTTACACACACACACACACACACACACACACACCCCGCCCCGCGGACATGCCTTTAACTCATGGGAAGTCCTTCATGTAGAGCGTGCCTTTGTAGCTCAGGCTAACAACGTTAAAAACATTATCTTACAGACAGAGCTATGTGGCGCCATGTTATTGACCATGTAGGGGAAACAGGCTGTTTTCCTCCGGAGAGCACCCTTTTCTTGTCTTTGAAGTTCCTTGTTTCTCCTGCTCCACCCTTCTCATTGGTGTTCATGGCCCCTGGGGTACGAGCTTAGACTGGGAGTAGAAATTTTACCTACAGTTCCTCTGGTTGAGAGATTTTGCTTCTTGACTTTTCAGCACCCGTATGTGGCAACGTGTTACTTACAATGCCTAAGATACTTGGGGTGGGAGGGGTGGAGGGAGGCGAAGTAATAATATGAGCAGCACATCATAAATCTGCAAAGGATTTGAGGAAACACACAAGGGCAGCGGGGAAGAGGGCACTGCTGTAAAACACGTGAGGACCGGTTTCCTAATCCTGGTGTGCAGTGTGGTGCAGAGAGCGTTTGGGAGTCACACCATTGGAACACTGATTTCAAGCGAGTTTAGCATGTCATGTTAATCATTTTGACATTTCCAGACATTGGCTAATATCGGTCCCTACTCTACAACAACCCATTCCCCCTTCTCCACATGCAGATCTGCTAAGCATCCCTTCCCTGTTGGGTCTGGAATTTCACCAACTGTTTAAGTGAAGTAAGACTCCTGGGTATGGAAGAGAACCACAGTGCTTATTTCTGCCTGGTCTAAAGCTTGAATGGACACAGACGGTGAAGGGAGAATGGGTGAGAAAATTGCATTAAATCCACACAAGTGGGAATCTGCAGGTCTGCAGATTAAAGCCAAGACCTCACCCATGAGAAGCAAGTGTTCTAGCATTGGGCTATGTCTGCACAACTCTAAAAGGAGAACTCAAGGTTTTCAGAGCTGGGTGAAGGCACTTGCCTACAAGCCTGATGACTTGAGTACCTTCCCTGGAACCCACATGATGGAAAGAGGGAACTGGCCCCAAAAAGTTGTTTTCTGACTTCCACACATGCCATGGTGTGTGTGTGTACCCCCCTCACACACGGGGGGGGGGGGAATAAATGCAATAACTTTAAAAATAATATTTTCTTATCTTTAATAGTATATGAAATTAAGCATATATCTTGGGTTTGGGAGTCTCACACTTTCATTGCTATCTTTACTTGTTATTGACTTTATCTCACATTTTATAAGCTGTAAAAAATAATCACTCTTTTTTTTAGAGCTTATAACCATAAAAATGAGATCCCACCATGCTAAGATGAAGGTTCATTTTCTTAAACAAATTAAACATTTCTTTATAGATAGTTAGAGATGCAGAAAACATACAAGCTGTGGTTAGAAAGAAAAGAACTTCATTCTGAATTCTCAACGGTGGTTATGAAATTGCTGTATACTCACTGGATTTTACACTTGATAAAAATCCAGCATCTTTACTAGGATGAAATCCCGGCAGCAATAGGCTAGAGAAGTTCTCTTTGTACTCCATTAAGAGAAACTGCCAGTAAACACTATGCACACTGGTGAGATAGAGCCAACCTGAGAGATGAGAACACAGTAGTGATATCAGTGGTCCTTAACCATGCCACACTGTGGTTTGTCGGTAACAATAAGATAAGAAGATAAAAAAAAATGATAATGATTAGAAATTGGGAGAACCCTATGTACCTAGACACTCCACGGAGAAGCTCACGTGAGAAAAGCATTTGAAATGGCAAAATAGTTCAAGCAGGTACCCAACGTACAGTATCTGGGATGTGTAGTCATAATCAGAGGCTGGAAAGGGAAACAGAGCCTCTTTGTAAAACTTGAAGTGCCCTGGGATGAATCTATCAAGATCTGTATGAAAGAAAAGCTATAATAAATCCTTATGTGAAATGCCTAGGACCAGAGATATCTCAGATCTCAGAAACATGTTAGAATCTGAAATATGGAGTTATGCCCAATGAAATGCATCAGGCACACAACCTACATCTCAAAATAACATCCATTTGGTGTATCATGTACACCTCACTGGATCGCCTGAAGATAATTGCACACAATATTTTTAATGCACCTGCGTTCTGAATGTGACCTGTAAAATGAAGTGAGGGAATTTTTCACTTGTAGCTTCATATCAATATTTTAAAAATTGCAGGATTTTGTATTAGGAATGCCCAGCCTTTATTAACTGCTATAACTGAAATCCTGAATGAATTGGGAGTCATGGCACATCCTTGATCAACACTGAAAAGGTGTTGACTCTCCTTCAGTTAGTGTTCACTCACTGAAATGTCTCTCAAAATAAGAAGCATTTCCAGGGCAAAGGATGGGGAATTAAAACAACAACAACAACATCAACCACACTGAAGCCACCAAAGCGGAGCTGCCTTGTCACCAGGGCACACACGCCCTAGCCACAGTTCCACTGGATGACAGCCGTCCTCTCTGACACACTGACTGTGTGGTGGAGAGCCTTAGGTGCTCACTGCATCGAATCAGCGAACCTCCACAGCGCAGGAGCCAGGCTCTGGGATGAAAGTTGACCTCACCACAGCAACCGGGCAGCAGCAGACTCGGTCCTGCATCTCCTGCAGCTTGAGAAAGGTATCAGGGAAGGCAAATTAAATGCTGCTCATTGTTTGTCGTGGTCCGGGACCAGCCGGGACCATAAATTATTTCTTGTTCCAGAGTGGAGGTGTGGGAGTAAAAACACAACTCACGTGACTCTATTGGGAGGGGGTTCTTATGAAATCCTGAGTTCACATCCTGAAAATCACCCTCATTTATTCTCCAAACAGCTTTTATACCAAAATGTAAACTGTGGGAGAAATTCATTAGCATTCTGTTTCCTAGGTAACCGGGAGAATGACTGTGGTCACGTCCATACCCGTCTATGCCCATTTTGTCACGTCTTCCTATCTACACCTGGTATATATATATAATCAGATATATTATGTGAGGAAATAAAGTCTGTTTTCAATAAAAGGAAAAGGGTGGAAAAATAAAATAAAAATACTCTGTACAGCAAAGAAAACAATCAGTAGCATTAACAAATGGCCCGCAGAATGGCAGAGAATCTTCATCAGCTACCCTTCTGACAAAGAGCTAGTGTCCGGAATTGACAAAGAGCTACAGAAATTCTAAAGCTACCCATCAACAAATGGGCAAATTAACTGAACAGACAAGTATCTTAAGAAGAAATATAATTAGCCAATAACTGCTTTTAAAAGTATTCAATATCTTCAACCATCAGGGGAATCAAATTAAAATGACTTTGAGATACTAACGCCTCCAGACACATGGCTGTCATCAAGTAAGCTGACAACAAAGACTGGAGAGGATATGGGGAAAGGGGACTCCATTGTCTGTTGGTGGCAGTGCAAATTAATACAGTCATTGTGGAAATCAGTTTGGAAATTTCTCAAGAAAATTAAAAATAGAACCTCTATAAGACCCAGCTATTTCTGATATATATATATATATATATATATATATATATATATATATATATATATACCAGAGAACTCCTTGCTGTGCCATAGAGGTATGTGCAGCTATGTTTACTCCCAGCTGTGCTAAAGAGGTATGTGAACCCCATGTTTACTGCCAGCTGTGCTATAGAGGTATGTGAACCCCATGTTTAATGCCATTTTATTCACTATGGTAAGAGTTGGAATCAGTCTAATTGTTCATCAACAAATGAACAGATAAGGAAAATTTTGTATATATACTTCATGGAATGCTATTTAGATCTAAAGGTTAGTTACAGGAAAATGAAAGAAAGGAAATAGAATGTATAATATGAAACAAGAAAGAAACAAAAAAACACATTTTCTCCTCATATGAGTAATATATGTATACATGTAAATAAACACGCATGTGGGTACCATATAACATGAGAAAGAGAACAGAAAGCTATATACTAGAGAGTGAGGAAGGGGCATGAATAGGTAGTGAATATGAGTTATGAATAAGAATATAAAGATAATTGTTTTTTGGGGTTCTAATTCTGTCATGAAGTTTCTATTTTGGGTGGTGGATAAATGCATAAAATATATTCAACTCTGAAAATGTAAAATTTAATGTAAAACCTCACTTTTGCCCCAAATGCCGATTCTAATTGTATAGAAAAAGGTTCACTGGGTTGTATTGGCTTTCAGGCTGTCTAGTTAGCATGTGTGATGTTTTTATTTATTTGCAAGGTTTTTATAATAAAGTTTATAAAATTAAAACAAAACACAAAACTATGGGCATCTGTAAAATAAAAATAAATTAAATGCCTACAGGAAGCAAGGGAACGGAACCAGTGGCAGGAAATAATTTAAACTGAGCCCTGGAGGGAAATAGATTTCAGTATCTGGAGTCAAGAGCGATCCGGAAAACCACACATCGCTGTGTATGTGACGTCAGGAAGATAGTCACAGCCAATTCGATATGTAATCAGCATGGGTTTTCCTTGAACTACTGTCTAATGTCTGCTATGAAGTTCCATCACCCGGGGGCAGTCCCATCCTGTTATTTCAGGGTCACGAATAAATGTTCCTTCCTTTGTGCTATCCCTGTGAGCCTTCCAACGTCTCCTGGAAACCGGATCCAAACTCTTGGGTTAATTTTGGCTTCGGTTTTTTGCCTTCTATTTCTGGTGAGAAGTCTTAGGAGATACGGCCCTCCATTGCTCGTCCTGCCAGTACAACACAGTGGCCCTCTGAGTGGGTCAGAGATGTTAGCAAGTGCCCAGCTATCTTCCCATCAGCCTTTCTCCTCCAGACCACCAGAATAGACTGGAAACGGAGACCCATTGGTTTCAATTATCTTGGTTGAGAAATCGCATTCATAGCTGGCTTTGCCATTCATTTTTGCACCAAGAACTTTATGGAGTGGAAATGGCTGAACTTGTCTGGCAGAGCTTTCGAACGCAGACGGCCAGTTCCCAAATCCAAATCCCCGAGGTGTGAGGGCTGGGTTCTCCCCAGCACGTTCCTTTCAATAAACATTCCCACACTTGGCCCTTTTCTCAAGCCGCCCTGTCCGTGCCCTTCCAGCGCCTGCAGTTTTCCACCCTGGCGCGGGCTCCTCCGAGCAGAACTGCAGCCTTCCAGTCCCAGGTTGACCTTGGCCGAGTGCCTCAAACGCTCATTCTTCTTGTAAAAGCAGAAACTCTCCAGCCCAGATTTCTGCGCTTGGCCTCTCTGCTGAGATTTTTAGGACTTGAGACACACGCGACCTCTAGCCGGCGCTGAGCAGGGCGGGAGCACTTGTTTCATCAAAGTCTGTTTACTGAATTGGCCTTGCATTACTGACCGGCTGCTGAGACCATGCTGAGGCAAACAGGAGCTGGGCCAGCTTGCCGGTGTCTCCCGACCTTGCCTAATGCACAGAGGGCTTACTGAGGTTTTCAGTACTTCCTTCATTCCCACCCTTGTGTACAAACCTTGGCAGGGTATCAGTTCTCCCTTCTTATCATGCTTCTGGGCATTCCATCTAGAGGACTTGCGACAATTCTGACATCACTCTACAGCTGAGGGTGTCTGTATTTGACAATTATTCATTGATTGTTAGTTGATTGAATCAAATTCGACAACAGTGTGAAAAAGAACAAGTAGGTGCAATAGTAAATAAGGAAATATTTAGGTTTTTGGTTTCTTCTGAGATGTTTACTTGATGGCAAAAGCCTCTGATAAGGAGTAGAAGGTTTTACCATCAAAGAGGATGGAGTCAGAGCCATCATCACCCAGACCTGTGATTCAAGAGTGCTCTATAGGGCAGGCAGATATCTGTGAGTTTGAGGGTAGCCTGGTCTACATAACGAGTTCCAAGGCTACCCAGTGCGATTCTGTCTCAAAAAGAAAAGCAGAAAGTGAGAGAATAGATTGGGAAAATGGTAGTTGTATGACGTAAAATCTCACCTCTGTGTTCCTCATGATACAATCAAACCTCTGTTTGTATTTAATTTCTGGAAGAATTAAATGGTTTTGATGGCTGCATACTCCTTTGTTCTGCCCTAAAATTTTCCAGACTTGGACTTTTCAGGACTATGTCTATGATCCCCAGGTGAACCTTCCTGGTGGCTTCTGCCTTGTCTAACCAATATTTAAAGACTACTTCCCATTTCCAGGGCACGCATTTTCAACTTAAGGTTGTTGGACCGATTTCATGAAGAGTCTGAAACTGATCTCTCTTAATAATCCCTTGACTCTTCTTCTCATAGGTGTCCAGAGTGACACGTCCACAGTTCCAGTTCACACGCCTGGACCCGCAGCATCCGGGATGAAGCACACCACGCTTGCAGTTCACACGCCTGGACCTGCAGCATCCGGTTTGGAACATAACAGTTTTCTCGTGAGTGGGAACAGAATGTCAGTCACTTTGGGTGCATTTGGCCAGCAAACCGTGTTTGGGTTAGAGCAGCCCATGGCAGAAAAGATCTGTCAGCCACCACTCTACACCATTTTTCATGTTTCTTCTCTTGGATTTGTGGACATATTAGCACCATCTTGGCAGCCATTTTGGCAGCTGTCTTGGCAGCCATCTATTCACAACACGCATCTGTTTCATTGGACCAAATATTTTGTCATTTCCAGGGATTCTGATGCTGGTTGTTAATAAATTTCTGTCTACAAAGGCAAATATTGGGGCTGGGGAAGCAGCTCAATGGGTGAGGTGTTTGCCCTGCAAATGTGAGGACTGAAGTTAGGATTCCCAGCACCCATGCACTCCCAGAAGCCGGGAGGCAGCGGCAGGGATCCCTGAAATAATCTGGATAGTCAAACTAGCCCCGTTGGCAAGCCCTGGGTTCCCCAAAAGTACAGCAGAGAGTCATCATGATGCCAACTTCTGGCCTCCACACAATGCACACACCCATCATACATATGCATGCACACACATGCCCACACATTGACATACATAACATACATAAACATATGCACACAGACATACCATACACATTTTTTAAAAAAACAACAAGCACACAGCCTTTGCCTTGTAACTATAACAAAGCTCTGTCATTGTAAACTATGAAATACAATAAAAGCATATTATGATTTTTTCATCAATCTTAATGATTTTTCAATGACTAAAACATGACCATGTAAATAGTCTATTGAATTAATAAACCTCTGCTTATTTGGTAAGTTATGCTGGACTCTAGACCATTATTTGTCTCAAGCCTTGATAAATAAAATTGGGATTTGTGCCGCTCAATATATGTACTTGAGTCTCCAATGGTTTTCTGGAATTCTGGAAACTGATTCATGGCATCAAGTGAGAGCAATAACCTTGGTATGGCTCTTGGCAGGCTTTGACATTGTGTTTCCTTGCAATATTGAGATAATTTGCACTTTGAGATCGAGCGCACGAGGGTCATATGGTCATATTAGTGCCCACAGGCTCATGTGGAGAATGGTCATATTAGTGCCCAGAGGCTCGAGTATAGGAGGGTCATATTAGTGCCCACAGGCTTGTGTGTAGGATGGTCATATTAGTGCCCACAGGCTCATGTGGTGCCCACAGGCTCGAGTGTAGGATGGTCATATTAGTGCCCACAGGCTCTGTGGGGTGCTGTGTCTGCTACTGGTCTTAGAATTTCAGATGCACAGCCTTGTCTAGAGCTCACCACAGTCTTTCTTTTGTAGCTGAGAAAACCAAGTGGGTAATGAAACTGTCTAAGGAAACAGAGGACAATGATGGAAATGAAGATGACTAAGTTTCGTCAGGCGCTATAACTAAGTCTTTATTTGTCACCATCACCATTCTGTGCAGGGGACGATGGCCACTTTTCCCCTGTCGATGAGAAAGTTGAAGATATGAACGAGCTCATAAGGCCATTGCTTAGTAAGTACAAAGGCAGACTCCAACCCTCAAGGAGACGCGGCCATGGACTCCATAGCTCCTCACAATGTGTGAACTGTGAACCCAACCTAGCTATAAAGGACGCCACCCTCATATGTAAAAACACTTTCACCATAGAGACCTAATCAGATTCAGTCCTTTTGCCCTGCTCCTCCGCATGGAGTCTGTTACAAATGATGTCAGGCTTCCTGCTTTGGGACACTCATCCCTTGTTTTTCTCAGCTGGCTTACTCAGGGGGTCTGAGTCCCTTGTCACCTGACTAACGGGCTCACTGATTTTCTTAAAGGCAGGCTGGAGACAACCTAGAAACGTGGCCAGGGAGGGGCTCTGTTGGTTTTCCTGTGATTCAGAACCCTGTGGTCAGTCTAGGGATATCATGCTTCTACAGGAAGTTGGGGGTTCCCCTGGGCACCTCAAAAAGTTTGTCTCTCTTGCTTCCCTCTAGGGCTGAAGTCACTCACACAGGCATCTCTCTGCAGCACAGCCTGACTTTCTTCTTTTAAAATCAGTGCTAGGAGCCATGTTTTCCAGCATCTACCAATATGTTCCTGAAACTGCATCTTCTCCTCTATAACTGCCCTACTCCACCGGCTTCTCTTTCAAGGCAGGAGGCAAGAATTCTGCTTCTTTGTGTTACCATTGTGCTTTATACCGCCAAAGGATTCTGGTCCTTCTGTGCAGGCAGGCGCACTGCCTCCTGGCCTGGCCTGGCTTCTGTAGCATTTTTAGTTGCTGTTGAAATCGTCCTGACTTTTTGTCTGTTTGGAAGTCTGTGGACCATGATTTCCTCTCACTCTGAGGCCAAACTGCCCAACTGTTATTCTTTTCCTATTTTAGGTTAAGACAACTCATCTCTTTTTGTTCAAGGCAGTGGATACAGAGAACGCTGTAACTGCTATGTTCAAATCCAGATTAAGTAGTTGGGACATCTCACCAACAAATCTCATGGGTCACTAGACAACAAAGATGATAAGGTGGAGGTCCAGGCGATCTTGTCATGGGTCATACATGAGTTGAAGCCTCACCTCAGAGCTGGGGAAGTCAGGGTTTTAGGAGATAGAGGCCAGAGCATTCCTCAAGGCCTGCTGGATTCTACCCAGGTGCATGGGAGGGTCTGTGCTCTGCCTGATGAGTTTCCAAGAGGCATTATCTCAGTACATTCCATGCCAATAAATAGTTCCAGGAGACGGCATATGGGGAGCATGTGCGGCCTTCAGAACTGCCACAGGTAGAAGAATTCTTTCTGCTTGCGGTAAATCCCCAATTGCACGGTCAGTGTGGATTTATTGCCACTAAATCTTGCTCTTGGTAAGCAGCTCAGGGTAGGGAGTAACAATTCCATCGCCTCTCGGTGATGGTTCACACGTGTGCTGTGACCAGCAGGTCCCTCACCGATTACTGACTAGGTGGGAGGTGACACTAGTGTATCTGGCGTGTGGGAAATGCCAGCACCATGGTTAGCCTCACTCCTGCGTTAACCTCACGCCTGCGTTAGCCTCACGCCTGCGTTAGCCTCACGCCTGCGTTAGCCTCACCCCTGCGTTAACCTCACGCCTGCGTTAGCCTCACGCCTGCGTTAACCTCACGCCTGCGTTAGCCTCACGCCTGCGTTAGCCTCACGCCTGCGTTAGCCTCACGCCTGCGTTAGCCTCACCCCTGCGTTAGCCTCACCCCTGCGTTAGCCTCCCCCTGCGTTAGCCTCACGCCTGCGTTAGCCTCACCCCTGCGTTAGCCTCACGCCTGTGTCATCCAATGAGGACACAGCACTGCCGCAATCCTTCACAGGACTTTGAAGCAAACTATTATTTATTAATTTTTGAGTTAGGGTCTCATTATCTAGCCTCGGCTGTTAGAGCAGGTTGGCCTTGAACTCATAGTGATCTACTTGGCTCTGCCTCCCAAAGACAGGTGTCATAAATGTATGCTTCAGCCCTGAAGAAAGACTTGCCCCTGAAACTAAGACCTCCCACTAACGCTATTGCCTTTTTTCTTTTCCTTTCTGTCTGGAGACAGTTTTTTTTTATTACCCTCTGATTTTTGTTCATTTTTGGTGTGGAAGCTTTTGAATCTCATTCTAGCTTTGGGGGGGAGGGGTTGTGTTGTTGTTGTTGATTTTTCAAGAAGCATCCTGATTGGAAGGTCTGATACACAATACATCGTATTTTATCATTGTTGTTATAAAGACAACACATATCCTGTTTGTTAAGTTTTAAATCTGGTACAAGTGACTGAGGTCTGATTTAACATATCAAAGCAGGCCTCTTGGCCTCCAGGTTCTCCAGCATCCACCTGTAACAGGCTAGTACACCTGGCTCACCAGCCCAGGGCCTAGGCTGCCTTTTCCTCAGAGGCTCTTCTCTAGCTATGTAAGTCAGACAATTTGGTTCCCGCCCCATTTTGGACCTTTGGCCTCCTGGCTGCTGCACCAGGTTCCCTCTCTCCTCCCCCACACGGCCTAGTTCAGTCTGGTCCTGTCAGCTCTGGACGCTTCCAGACGTCCCTGCCTCTGACAATGGTCTCCCATGTGTCTACAATAAACTTTCTCCTCCACCACACCTAGGAGCAGCTGTGGTCTTTCCTTTCCTTATTATTATCTTTTTTTATTCACTGGTTAAGTTTCTTAAATGACTTTTTGGTTTTGTTCATCATAAAATGTAATGTTTGGACTTAGAGGTCCTTTTTGAGGTCAGTTTTCCTCTCTATGGTCAAGGATTTTTCTCTTGACAGTCTCTACAGAAGTATTACTTGTTACTTCTTGTTCTTTCCCATTCAGGGTCAAACAATGTAATTACAACCAGCTCATCTCTGGACCCTTCCTCCAGCTGACGACCAGCTACTGCTGTGTAGTCAAATCGGAAACTCTATCTATCTATCTATCTATCTATCTATCTATCTATCTATCTATCTATCTCTAACTCTCTCTCTCTCTCTCTCTCTATATATATATATATATATAATATTTAGTTTTTAAGTGAACAATGGCAACAAATAACCCCCCACACAAAGATCATAATGCCTTATAATAACACTTATTGAATGTGTACTGTATACATTGGGCATGCAACTGATATATATATATATATATATATATATATATATATATTTATGTTTGTGTGTGCATGTGTATTGGTTAATCTTCCAAATACTCAGTTAAGGAGGGTTCTAAACATGTATCCACATTTCATACATAAGTAGGCCTGAATAAGAAGACGAGAGGTAACTTGGCCCAAGCTCAGTGGAAAGCTTGGCGGACCCGGAGTTCTAATGCATGCAGTCCGGAGCAAAGGCTTTGAGTTCAACTTGGATCTTGCACATGTGGTTTTGGGCAGGCTCAATTTACTTGAAGCTTTCTTTCAAACGTGTTTTCAAAGGCAATGCGTTTCCCAAATGAGACTGGGGGTTTAAACTGCATGCGGATCGATACAGCACCCATTTGTACATAGGCGTGGAGAATGGACAGGCTAGGCTGTGCGTTCCCCCAAAGAGATGGATGCCAGGATGGGTAGGCGCTGCCACAGAAAGTCAAGTTGGGGTGAATTCTCTGATAGAGTCCCTGGCCTTTCCCCCGTGACACTGGCTATCACTTCCTCTTTCGGGTCTTAAAAAGACATCGAATATTGCTTGTCTGCAAGAAGAATTACTGTCCAGCCAGGCAGCGGAATACCAACTGGTGTGTGTCTTTTTAGTTTGACATGAGGAGATGGCTCCAGCTGGAATCCTTCCTCTCTGGGCGCAGCTCATCTTGGTTTAACCCAAACCAAAAGTGTCTCACAGGGTCTTTCTCAGGCCTGGGGACAGCCCACATTAAGAAACGTTCATGGTGCTCAGCCCTTTGCCTGCTACATGATATTTGTTACTTCCAGGCAAAATAGATGGATTCAGAGTGATTTTTCACTTTTCAAAAAGAGTCACTGCAGGGTTCCTTGAAACGGCCACACATACATGCACACGCACGCGCAAATACTCTCTCTCTCTCTCTCTCTCTCTCTCTCTCTCTCTCACACACACACACACACACACACACACACACACTAAAATATGCTTTGATTTCTTGGAATTGGAGGCTCTGCGGGGCCCCATGGATTTTGCAAAGGGAGATGCATGAGCTGGGGTCCGCTGCTGGCTACTGGAGGCTCTCTTTCCACCCATAGCCTGGAATGCGCATAAGCTCTCCCCACTTTTTCACAAAGGGGCTCATTTTGTGAATGAACCTCGCAGCCAGCCGCCACAGCGCTATTCCTGGTGACCTTTGCCCAGGGATTGGATTCCCTCCCAGCGGGGAGATCAGGCCTTAGGAAAAGGTTAGTTCATTGAGGTCCACAGCCTGCTGGGCTGAGGTCTGGGGAGAGAAAAGCTCCGAGAACTTTCCCTCTCACCCCACCCCATCACCACCTCCAGCAGTCGGCCTTCCTGCTGCTGGAGCTGTCGGAACCTTTGTCGGGGCTGACTGGACTTCACAGCAAAAAAAGTAGTATTGCGCCTGCATTTTTTTTGTAGCTGAAAAATAATATTTCTAGTGTTTCCCTGCTGCTCCCCAACAGCAATTCTGGGGTCCTCCTGAGTTTCCAGCCCTTCCCCTTCATGCCCCCCTCACCGTGGCGCTTCAGTTTGATGTTTTTTTGGTATCAAAGGAAGGTCTCCAGGAACCCTGCAACTAAAGACTTTAATGAGGACCATGCCCACGAAATCCTGGCTGCCAAAGACATGATGATTTATGCCCCTCACTCACTCCCTAACAGCAAGAGGACTATTTGTAAGAATAAAAAAGCCGCTCATATGGAATTAAACAAGAGCATAGCTGCTGCTTCCTTCCAGACCCCGGGAGCTTAACAAAGAGCATCCACACTCCAGCAGCACATGGCGCAGCGCCGATATTAGTCTTCCTGTCACATAAAGCTAAATCCTGTTAGCTCAGGCAGAGGCACACACTCCCGCTAAAATCCCATCAGCGGCAGGAACTCAAAGGCACCGACACCAAGGGAAAGTCAAATGGGTGGCCAGAGGAAAGAGGCCTGTGGGACGCACACGAGCTAAGACCCAGGGCGAACCACCCAGATCATGGGCGGAGTGTAGCGCTGAGGTGTTTAGGGGCTTGCTTTTGTTCTTGGTGAATGATGGTTGACAGATCAGCGGATAACAATTAGTTTTGGTCAGCTCAGTGTATTGGGCACTGCGGGCACTGCGTGAAAAACATAAACCCTTCCTTTTCTTGCCTGTCGTGTTGTCTTTGCTAGGGGAATCGGAGTTCCCTCTTCTGAGTTCTTAGTATTGTTAATATAAGACTTTAGAAACAGACTGGAAGGCAGCTCTGGGACAATTTTATAAGAGTCTGAGAGAAAAACAAGAGCAACCCAACTGTAGAGCTGCCAGGGAGCTCCTGCCTGGAAGCTGCCAGGAGAAGAGGAAGAAAGAGAGGATAGAGAGGTGTGCATGTGGGGGGGGGACTTTTTGAGTTAAGAGACATCATTAGCAGTGCCAAAGTGAACAAGCAGCAACATGGTGGAAAGGGTGGGCAAGCTTCAGGGAAGGCACGGGATAGCCCAATGTATCACTGAAAGCACGCTTAGGGCTTTGGCCAGCCTCTGAAAGGAGAACAGGTGGAAGGCATGTAAGTAAGTAAGTAAGTAAATAAATAAATAAATAAGTTCTAACTCAGAAACGTGGGCAGGTTCGGCAGTGCGGCTTGATGGAGACCATGCAAGCTACTGTTCCAGGGCAGGGTCTTCTGGGTGAGAAAAACCAGTTATCACATTAAGTATTAATAATTATTAAGGATAATAATTAAGGATAATTATTCCTCCCACATTCTTGCCTGTCTTTAGGAGACTCAGCTCTCCTGGAAGTGGCCAGGTGACTGATGCGCCCTCCCAGATTCACTCTGAAGGGAGGGGACAATAGTATATAGTGTTCTAACCTCTCCTCAGACCCGTGCTCAGAGCCAGAGGTATTCCATTCTTCTTGCCAGGAGAAAATAGCTTTCGTTTAATGAGACTCAACAGAGCCTTTTTATATGGTACTTTAAATCCTTAATAGAGACAAAGCTATTGAGTGTGGTGGCACTGGCCTTTTATCCCATCACTCAGGAGGGGGCACACACCGACAGTCTGTGAGTTTTGGGCTAGCCTGGTCCACAGAGCTAGTTCCAGGACTGTTCCACAGAGAAACTCTGTCTTGTTGACTGAGGTTTCTGTCCCGCCTGGTCCCACAGCCCCAAAGAAATATACAGAGGCCTACATTAATTATAAACTAGTTGGCCTATTAGCTCAGGCTTCTTATTAACTAACTCTTACATCGTACATAAACCCATAATTCTTGTCTGTGTTAGCCGAGTGGGTTGGTACCTTTTATCAGCAAGGCATCCTCATCTTGCCTCACCTGTGTCTGGGTGACAACTGCAGACTCAGCCTTTCCTCTTCCCAGAATTCTCCTGTTCTGGTTGCCTCGCCTATACTTCCTGCCTGGCTAATGGTCAATCAGCATTTTATTAAAGCAATACAACTGACAAATCTTTACAGGATAGAAGTCCATTGTCCCACAGCACTGTCTCAAACAAACAAAAACCAAACCAAAATGAAACAAAGCAAAAACAACACAAAACAAACAGCAACAAGAAGAGTGACGAAGTCCGTGTTTACCAGGAAGATGGAGTATAAGGCCCAAAGTCTACCACTACACAGGGCTCCATCCTTAACGGCCTCTGAGGCTAACAATTCCAGCTTTCCCACCTAATACGGCAAGCAACACTGAGGTCAGGCACAGGAAACACAACACAATTAAGAGTTACCATCATTCAGCTGCATTAAAGATCTGCCATCAGACCCCTGCTGAGGGAGAGCGGTCAGCAACCCCCACTGCAGGGTTCTGTCTGAGTTGGCTCTCAAGGCCACCTTCTCCTGAGGGTCACCCCCGAGTGGATGTGTGTGGACTTGGATGCAGGCTCCTTCCCGAGGAGCAAGGATCCCCAACAGTTCAGCTCTAGCCTCCTCTCTACCCTACTTTTCCTGGCCTTGCCCTGACTTTGTGGTCCTGCTCTCCGTCCTGACGCCTGGGTGAGTCCTGTCTGGAGCCAAGAGCTCTTTGTGCTCCCACAGCGCCTACATCTTTCCTCTCCCCCGTGTACTTCCCCAGAGGCCCCATTTCTGTTTATGTCTCCGTCCTTGCTTCTGCTTCTTCAGGGATCAGAACTAACATGCCTCCCTGTAACCGGGAATTTTGTCTATGTCGTCTGACACCGAATGGAGTCAGGCGTTGGTCCAAGAGGTGTGGTTCACATTCAGCTGGCTGGAATGGATCAGGGAGTTCCCTGGCTAAGTCAGGAGCAGGGAAGAAGAGGTGGGGCCGGAGGTTGTGCAGCCTTTGTGAGCCTGGAAGCTGACGGTGGGGTGTGTGTTGTGGTCACTTGTGATTGTCTCAGTTTTGTTTTTTTTTTAAATATTTACCCCTGAGTTTTATTTTATAATAAATGGTAAAAGAAATCACAATAGGGGACTGTCATCAATGTACATGAATTACACTGGTGACCTCTCCGTTATGTGAACAACTGTTCTCTCCTTTATCATTAGGTAATTGTCCGGCTTCTGAGGCGGGGCCCATGGGTGGTTCTAGTCCCTAACAGTCTAGGAAGCTATGCGTTCAGACACAGCTGCCTCCACAAAGAGCCAAAAGAATATGGCTAATGTCCACATAAAGGAATGTAGAATCCAAAGGAGGAAGTGAGCTGCTTTGCCAGGGTGGAGAGCGTGAAGGCAGGAGCCAGACAGCGAAAGTTTGTTTAGAGAGGATATTTGAAAGAGAACAAGAGAACAACATCTCATCTTCTGAACGACTTTGGTAGTCTGGGGGGAAAGAAGGAGGAACAGGCCAGGTTTGATGTCACATCATCTTCCCTGGCTGGGCTTCTTCACTTCTTACCTCCTCCTCCTGAAACGCCTTCCAGGTGGAGTTGTGCGGCAGATTTGAGGAACTCCATCTCTTCGTGCTAAAAGAAACACAAATGTCATGAGTTTTTTTTTTAGCAGTTGCAAGACAAAGTCTAGGCAGGCAAGCAAGCCCAGAAGCCCGCAAAACACATGAATTGCACACTGTGGGTACCCCAGGGCTGTTCACGGGGGTTCACCCAAGCCTGGGTTTAGCCATCTAGTCACCTGTGGGCCTAGCGTTACAAGTTGAATCCTCTGCCTTCCCTGTTGTCTTAGTTTGGGTTCCCATTGCTGTGAAGAGACACCATGACCACAGCAACTTTTATAAGAAAAACATGTAATTGGTGAGGGGGCTTGCTTGCAGTTTCTGAAGTTCAGCCCATTAGCATCATGGCAGGGAGCATGACCAGCATACAGGCAGACAGGGTGCTGGAGGAATTGCTGAGAGGCCTACCTATTGCAGGCAACAGGAAGTCAACAGACAGTGACACTGAGGGAAGTGTGAGCAGGAGCCCCCAAAGCCCGCCCTACAGTGACACACTTCCTCTAACAAGGCCACACCTCCTAATAGTGCGACTCCCTTTGGAGGCCATTTTCTTTCAAACCACCACATCTACCATACCATGAAAAACTCTACGTGCTAGGTTGTTAACTCCCAAGGCTTCAGGATGGGAGCCTGTTTAGATACACAGGGTCTTTAAAGAGATGAAGAAGTGCAAACAAGGTCATTGGGCTGGGGCCTGTTCCAGTAAAACTAGAGTCCTCATGAGAGTAAGGTGAAGTCTGGAGACACAGAGGAAGGGAACACCGTGGGAAGAGGCATACTGAGAAAGCAAGGCCTAGGACAGATCCCACAGCCCTCAGAAGGGATCCTGGGAAATCCTCAGCTCAGAGACACAGGCTTCAGCTGTGTGAAGTAAGTTCCATTACTCGCACCTTGAGAGAATAAGACCACTATCACAATTTTGAGCCAAAGTTGAAGCAAGCTTTAATTAACTATTGGCCAGGATAAAGGGCTCTGGGCAGGTCCACTGCTGAATTCCCCGGTCCCATTTTGCAGAAACTGAAAAGGGCAATCAGTGTTTCCCATCAGGTCAACTGGGGGCAAGCCAATGACCTGACAAACTTCCTGCCTCCTTACCTCCCACCTACATTCAATCAGGGACAAGCATACGTCCTGACGTGTTTCCTGTCTCCATACCTCCTGCCTACACGCAATCTAGCACATCCAGTGCTGTTGGGTCAACCAAATTTATTTGTGGCTTGTTATCTTAGATGACAACAGCATCCAGCATTCAGGAAGTATCTGTCCTTGGGCAAGGGGTTTGCAGGTTAGAGGCATTTTTGTTTTATCTCTTAGGCACAGCAGTTAAAACTTAAAACATAACTTTGAGTCTCATAGTCCTGTTTAAACCACTCGAGTGTGTGACCCTTTGTTAGGGCAATTCAGGGAAAGACAGACAGCATCTCTTCTTCTCCCTCAGGTCTGTTCCTGCCCTCAACATGGAGCTTAGGCAAAGGTAGCTGGAGAGTGATGGGGGAGAGAGAGGGGTACTAGGCTTGGGAGCAAGTAAGCAGTCAGGTTTCTGGGTGAGAATTTGGCCATCAGAAGCAACTGGCCAAAAGCTCAGGTGACAGCGGGCACAGACGTTATTGCAGAAAGACAAGTTATATTAGAGAGACAAGATTCAGATTAGGTAGAACTTGGAATACAGTCCATGTTAGCTCAGTCACACTGCAGTCCAAAGGGAAGAAAAATGAGGCGAGATGAGGGACATAGAACCTAAAGGGCGAGTCGTTAAAAGTGTTCCCTTTGTCCCCGAGGGCCTGAATGACACCCCAAACTCACATATTGACATGGCTAAAAAGAAGGCTCGGTTGGCCCTGGGTCAGAACAAGATACTTGAGCAGTTTTAACTTGCTGGGTGTGATGTGATGGCCCAGTCACTTTGCTGCGGGCAAGTCAAGGCTTCTGTGACAGACACTACATTATAGCAAATCACGACTGTCAAGAGCTAACCAATGCCCCAGGCAGGGCCTGCAGTATCTTAATGCCCAAATTAAGTCCCCAAAGTAAAACATTTCACAACGTTGTTTTATTGACTCTGGTGTTTTTTGACATCTGGAGGGGTGGTTTCCTGCGAAAGCGTTATTGTCGTCTCCCCATGCACCATTCGAATGCTTCCAATACAAATCAGAGGCCATCAAACATGAATTTTCCCATTCAGAGGCACAAACTTAACATATGCGCTTGCTACCAAGGGTTCTGCAGCGGGATGATGGTGCCCAGTGCTTGAAAACTTCCTCTTTTACCTTAATTTGTGGAGTCTCCCCTCCCTGCCCCTACGAATGCCAAGTGCACCTAGGAAAAGGACAGGAGGCAAGATGTGGCACTCAGGGGGCGACCTTGGGGTCTTCAGAAGAGGCAAGGTGTGGCACAGAAGTTGAGAAGCGGGATTCCACATGACAGTACACCATCAGAGATGGTCTCTTTTCTAGTGAACTAATTTATTTATTAAACATCAACCGGGTGCTGAGAGAAACGTGTCCTGGTTTTCCGGGAACAGAGAGCCCGCCGAAAGCAGCCTTTTAGATCTATGTACGTCAGCTGACAGCCTCTGCCCAGTTAAACTGCTTTGGGAGACCTCCCCACTATTTCTGTGTGTGTGTTCTGGTCATCGTTTCTTGAGCGTACTACTGGTAGACTCCTGACTTATAATGCCACTTTGCAAAATTAGCCTCTGTCCTTTGAACCTTTCCACTCCCTTCACTGGTGGGGTTCCCCCTGAAAGAGCAGCCTACGGCTACCACCTCTTCCATGAATCCTCCATTCCGTGATGGGTTCTGGGAAGAAGGAAGTTCATTCTTCGGCAGTTCTGGCCCAGCCACAGAAGAAGCAAGATGTGACTGCCTTGCTGCAAAAAGATACTGAGTCATGTTGCTAACACAGATAAGAATAATGGGCTAATATAAGTTATAAGAGTTAATAAAAAGCTGGAGATACTAGGCCAATCAGTTTATAACTAATGTAGACCTCTGTGTGATTTATTTGGGACTTAACGACTGTGGAAACCAGGCAGGACAGAAAACCTCAGTCAACAAAATGGCTTCTAGTCTTTCACACCAGTGCAATGTGGACCAGACATACTGAACTTAATTGGTTCGGTGGTTTCCTTGGTCTCCTTTATGTCCCCTATATTCTGTATAGCTCCAGCCTCTTGCTGGACTTAACTACTTGCTTAACCTGCAAACATCTCAAGTTAGTACCTTCATGAGAGAATTCCTGCTCTCCCCTCTGCTATTCCAGCACAGCACCTCCCCCATTTTGTAAAGGAAGCAGCTTTCCTAAACCCAAACAATCCTGTCTTCACTGACCCTTCCTCCTCACCTTCTCCTGACCCACTGAATATTTCTATAATCTCTCAGTTTCCCTGACTTCTCACCACTCCTGTGCCGACCCTGCTGAGATCCATTATTTTAACTGCATGTGATTGATGATAAGACATCTTTAGGAAAAAGCACTTCTTGAAAATGTAAATTAGATCATGCCTTTTCCCTGCTTCAAATTCTCCAATCTCATCATTCACCGAATGAAATCCAAAGTCTCTACTCCGTCCTCCAAGGACTACATTCTGGCCCCTGCTAGGTCTCTGATCCCCCTTCCTTCTACTCTGCTCCTTGATTTTTTTTTTTTAATCTGGTCCATGAGTATGTCACACTTGTTACTGTTTCTGGAGCTTTTGCTTTTCTTCTGACCATCAGAGACATTTTTCCCCAGACCTTTTCAAGGCTAGTTCCATCTCGCCATCCATATTCATTTTAAATACATTCTCAGAGAGACCCCACCTTGACAATCTGTTGGAAAAGATATCATCTTGCTGAATTCTCTTCACAACTCTCAATAGCAGATGCATGCATGTACGCATATATGTATGCATGCCTGCATGCATTTGTGCACTTTGGATCAGTCTCACAATGCAGCCCTAGATGGCCTGGAACTTATTATGTAAACCAGGTTGGCCTCCTATTTGCTGTACTCACCCTGCTTCCGTCTTCCAAATGCTGGGGTTATAGGCCTGATCTACTAAATAACGCTGGCATCCTCCAATTAATTTTGTTGCTTATTAGGCCTTATTTGTGTTCTTTCTACCTTGAGCATAAGTTCTATAAACACAAGGAACTTGGTCAGTTGGCAAATTTGCAACCTTAGTGGCTCTTGACGAATTATACCATCTTTGATATCTTGCCTTCAAAATAGCCCTCGGAGGGTCTCTTCTCATGCCTCTGATCCCAAACCGAAAAGGGAATCTTGTGAACAGGGATGGCCTGTGTGGTTAACAGGGAGTCTCAAAAATGATGGAACATAAACTTCCAAGACAAGGTCACAGAAGCCATCCAAACTCCTGCCTTGCTTCAAGGACCACTTCCTCTGGGGGAAGCCAGCTGTTCAGTTATGAGGATATTAAACCGGATGTATGGAAAAATCCCTGTGGTGAGAAGTTCATGCTGCCAGCCTGCTAACATCTGCCATCACTTTGGCAATGATGAATCTCACATTGCGGAAGTGGATCCTCCACCTCCATTAAGCCTTCAGGTGACTATGTCGCTCCTGCTGACACCTTGACAGTAACCTCTGGAGAGACCTCAAGCCAGAAGCACTCAGTTGGAATACTTCTAAAGTCCTGAGCACATGGGGTAGTTAATATTTACCTTCAAATATTTCATGTAGTTTTTGAAGTCATTACGTTTTTGGACTCGTGATTAGCTAGCCATAGAGAGCATCCTACAGCTCCTTTATGCTGTTGGCACGTGTCTTTCTGCCAGGAACAAATAAAGAGACCATAAGAGGTGAATTTTCAACAGCATACTTTCAAGGACGAGAAAACTCACCAACGTACTCGCCCTGACAGTTTATCATCACAGGATGTCAGAGGGATAGATTTGAATTATATGCTTGTTTAGATGAGTCCAGATACCCTTGTTTTATTCTTACCGTCATGTCACCTACAACCTCCAGCCGATTGTACGCACACATGATTAACCTGTGTTTTCAAGTACGCTGTCTAGACATCTCAAAACCATTTGGGCTGGGAAGATTGTTCAGTAATCTTAAAAGCCCTTGCCACCAAGACGGGTGACTTGAGCTCAATGCCTGGAACCCGCATGTGAGAAGAAAGTTGGTCTCCACACGCATGCCCCACCCCACGCATGCACATGCATGCGCAAAGTAAACGACAGTGTTAAAAACATTAAAAAGATGGTTTAAGTAAAGAGTTGATGCAAGAAGATTGCGCGTCCCGTACACCAGGGACAATATCCCGGAGCACCTTAGATGTACTATTCAAAGAACTGCAGCACACTCCTCATCTTATACCATGTTTATTTCTTTTCAAAGTTTATTATGCTTTTTGAAATTTTGCGTTAGCTGACAAATAAAACTTTTCAGTCATCTTTGCAATGCCCCTGTATCGTCAGATGGCTACGTTGACTAATTCCAGCAGCTTTACTGCATATGCTTATTATCTTTGTGGTTATGGTATGTAAAACCTATTTTCTATTCTCCATATTGCACAACAGTCATCGTACAAATTGTTCACTCTCACTGAAATCTTGCATCATTTGACCAAGTCTTCCTCAACTAGCTCTTTGGCCCCTGCTAGCTCTAACCCTCCTAATCTCTCTTCCGCTCTCCGTGTCTGTGACTTCAGCCTTAAAGTCTTCATATAGGTGATGCCATGAAATATTTCTGACTTCTTGCACTTGAGTAATGTCCCCCTTGTTCATCCATGTTGTTGCAAATGACATTTTCTCTCTTTTTTTTTCAAGGCTGATTCCACTGCATATCCCACAATACCCTGGGGTAAGGACACTCCCACAATACCCTAGGGCAAGGGCACCCCACAGTGCCCTGGGGCTAGGACACTCTCACAGTGCCCGGGGGCAAGGGTACCCCCATAGTACCCTGGGGCAAAGGGCACTCCCACAATGCCCTGGAGCAAGGACACTCCCACAATACCCTGGGAGGAGAGCACCCCACAGTGCCCTGGGGCTAGGACACTCCCACAATGCTCATCCATCAGCTCCTCTACTGATGAACACAAACATCGTTTACTGTGACTAATGCCACAATTAGCATGAGGTGGCACATGTGCACTTCCTTCACAGCCAGACAAACACAAATCCGACCCCTGAACCTCTCAATTCCTATTCTGTCCTGAACTCTACCCATAGCTCCAAGTCAGTATGTTTACATCTGTGGAAATGGAAATCCCAGTATTTGGCATCTCAGAAGTTTTCTCCCTTAATAGTTAAGAAAATATCTTTGCATCTAATAGTTCTGTTAGTGCCAGGATTTTCACAAAATGGCAACATTCTCAAGGGCATAAGTTGGTCAAAAAGTAACTTTTGAAATGCATTTTATTATGTAGATTTGTGGTTTAAGACTTTGTAAAATATGTAGATAGAGTAAGATAATTACCATAGTAAAAAAATAGCAATATTTAACATGGTTGACTTTTTTGGTAGGCACTTAAAAGTCAATTTATTTAGTAAAAATCATTATTACGTGTATTTTTTAATTTATTTTTCTTTGTTTTTAATGATGTGTATGTGTACAAATCAATGCACTTCCACAGAGGACAGAAGCATAGGACCCAATGGATCTGAAGTTGCAAGTGGTTGGGAGACACCAGATGTGGGTGCTGGGAGTCAGACCTGGGTCCTCTGCAGAGCAGTATGTGCTCTTAACCACTGAGCCACTTATCCAGCCCCACTCTGAATCTGATTGGACAAATAGAAGATTCTTTTGTTCCTTAGATCCTGAAAGGGGCTTGGAAACCTATTCACTTGTCTGCTTTCTCTGTGTAGGAGGAGGGCCCTCTTGTTTGTCCCAGCCACCCAGCTAGCTTAGACCCGAAATAACCACACAGAAACTGTATTAATTAAATTACTGCCTGGTGCATTAGCTCTAGCTTCTTATTAGCTAACCCTTACATTGATTTAACCCATTTCTATTACTCTGTGCATCACCACGAGGTCGTGGCCTACCAGCAAAGTTTCAGCACGTCTGTCTCCAGCAGTGGCTCCATGGTGTCTCCCTGACTCCACCTTCTTTCTCCCAGCATTCAGTTCTGTCTTCCCTGCCTACCTAAGTTCTGTCCTATCTATCAACAAGCCAAGACAGTTTCTTTATTCATTAACCAATAAGAGCAACACAGAGACAGAAGGACCTCCCACACCACACCTGGATTTTCATTATCGACATATAAATCTGAATTGGTCTGCAATTAAGTCTTTGGATAATGCAATATTCAATGCAATTTTCAAAAGTCACAAGAAGTACAAAGGCAGAAAAAGGAAGGAGCTAGAGGAGATGCGGAAACGCATGCTTTAATGGGAGAGCAGTGATTTGTCTTCACCCTGGGGTCTAAAGGACGAGGACTCTTCTAGTGGAAGGCAGGAGTGAAAAGCAAGTCTTGATAATCAGTAGGTATTGGTTGCTATTTCCTCCAAGGCCTTGCTGGCCTAAGCTCCGGAATTATTTGTGAGGTCAAAGTATCCTTTTCTTAGATGGGATCACAAATGAAAAGACAAATGAAGCATCTGAGCACCGACCCCAAAGCTAGGAGAATTCATTCCTCCCAGACTTGCTTTCAAAGGAAGCAAGCAGAGAGGCTGGACCACAGCGGAGCCTCTTTGTTGGCTCTCTCCTCATTTTTAACCCTGCCAGAGCAGCGCTCTTAGAGGCACAGGAGACTGTCAGTGGGCTGTGACGCCTGAAGAGGAAGGGCTGGAAGCATTTTCGGAATCCAAGTGCAGAAGGTGCAGCTATTATGTTATGAGTCGGAATGTTAACAGTTCTCAGCACATGTATCCTAATGATGTTGATCCCCAGGGAGGAGGTCAGCCCTTGTTCCAGTGATCCAGCCATTACTGAAAACATTCTGAGAATGCATGTCTCTCTGGAAACTGTCTTCCAGCCGACGGTACATTCTTTAGAATTGTCTTGATGATGGTAAATCTGAGTCTTTTGAATCTGAATTTTGGCCCATATGTAACAGGTAATTTTCTAGCCATACCAACCCAGGGGAATACTCAAAGAATTAAACAATGACATAAGCCTATTACTACACAGCTCAGACCCACCAGCTGCTTTGCTGGGGTTCAGACCTACCTCACTCTGTCTCCAGGTGTAGGTCTGTGGAGTGGGAGGAGCACTGGGGTGACTAGGGGAATGTGAACATTAATTGGTTTTTTGTTTTGTATTGTTTTTTTACACAAATGAGCTTGTATTGTTTACCTATTCTCCTTCTTAACTTTGCAATTGCTTGGTTGTTCCAAAGACACTGGAGCCAATTCATGCAGGTAGCTTCTCTTTAAAGTGGCCTTCCGTCATTTCCTTCCCTCCTCTTTCTTCCGACTCTCTAGCCTGAAACTGAAATCTGTCCAGTTCACATGTCTTGTAGGGAACTAGAGGAGAGAACACAAAGGCCATCAGCGCAAGTGATGTATATTTGTGGTATGTTTATGGAGAAGAGAAAGTGTGGGATCACTACACATCCCATGTACACCAAAAGACCACACTTTACCCACAAGTACACTCAATTATCATGTTTCTGCTCAAACATCATCCACCTATCAAGTTTTCCCTCTTCTTGTTTGTTTGTTTTGTTTTTCAAGACAGGGTTTTTCTGTGTAGCCCTGGCTGTCCTGGAACTCACTCTGTAGAGCAGGCTGGCCTCGAACTCAGAGATCCACCTGCCTCTGCCTCCCAGGTGCACTACCACCACCAGGTGATTTTTAAACAATAGCCACTTTGTACCCTAACTGCAGCCTTGTCTTGGTCTTGCTGTGCATCTTAGTTCCTGCTCTAGTGCTACGTAGAGACACCATGAAGAGGGCAACTCTTTGGGGGCCTTGCTTACAGTTTTGGAGGGTTTGCCCATTGCCATCGTGGTGGGAAGCATGTGTCGGGAAGGCAGACAGAGTGCTGGAGAAGTAGTTGAGAGCTACATCCTGATTAGATAGCAGAGAAAGAGAGGAAGAGGGGAGGGAGAGAGAAAGAGAGAGAGAGACTGAGAGAGACCTGCAGAGGGAATTTTCTTTGGGCCACCAGCTCACACACACAAAATGACACAGAGACTTATTTTTGATTATGAAAGCTCAGCCCTAGCTTAGGTTTGTCTCTTGTTAGTCCTTATAACTTAAATTAATACATAGTTTTTAACATATGTTCTGTTGCATGCCTTGTTACCTCATCTCTGTGCACAACAGAGACTGGGCCTGGTGTGGAGCTTTGGAACCTCAAAGCCCACACTCCCAGTGACACACCTTCTCCAAGAAGATACCTCTTCATTTTTCCCAAACAGTTCTACTAGTTGATGACTCAAATATATGAGCCTATGGGGGCCATTCTCATTCAGACATCATACTGTGTCTTCCTCCATAGCCCTCAAAAGCACGCAGTGCCTTGATTTTGTTTATTCGATGTCGCTTACTAAAACGTTACTCCAAGAGCCAAGTATCCCTTGTTTCTTCAGTGCTGTGTCTCTGGAGCTGGCACAGTCATGACATAGTGAATACGAAGTATTTGCTCCCTGATGAAATTAGCTGCTTGCTCCTATTGACTGAAGACAAGGAATCATGGCCACAGAAGTGCTGCAATTATCCCAACAACCTCCTTTAAGTTTTCTGGAAATGTCATGTTTTATCTCAGAACATTAAACAGTTTTGAAGTCTATCCCACAATGCAATTTTTAGATAGAAAAAAAAATCATCTTAGATAAAACTTAGTGTTCCTAAATGGTGTAGGAAGTCTACCATTCGTTCATGGAAAGAACACTTTTTCTTTATTATTTATTCTTAATGATACTTATTGATTCATGAGGGAAACATTTGTTTAGCTCTGTGAAGTACAAACACTTCACAGGAACACTGGAGGACTCTGTCTTTTGTCATTTTATAACCTTCTTGGCCCTGTGTTCTTGGGAAATATTATTTTAACTAGGCAAAGATGTGTTACATTTGTTTATGCTGTGGACTATTGCTTTAACTGTGTAAAGGTGTGCTGCTTCTAGCCGGGAGGTGGTGGCGCATGCCTTTAATCCCAGCACTCGGGAGGCAGAGGCAGGCAGATCTCTGTGAGTTTGAGGCCAGCCTGGTCTACAAGAGCTAGTTCTAGGACAGGAACCAAAAGCTATGGAGAAACCCTGTCTCGAAAATCCAAAAAAAAAAAAAAAGAGAGAGAAAGAGAAAGAAAAAAGGTGTGTGCTACTTCTGTTTCTGCTGCATTTGATTAACGATGTAAGGATGTGTGTTTAATTATGTTACGATGTGTTGCATCTGTTTCACCTTGCCTGCCTAAGGTACCTGATTGGTCTAATAAAGAGCTGAACGGCCACTAGCTGGGCAGGGGAGGAATAAGTGAGGCTGGCAGGCAGAGAGAATATATAGGAGGAAAACTCTAGGCTCAAAAGGAAGGGATTAATGAAAAGAAAGAGGAGAGAATGGGGGAGATGGGCCAGAAGCCAGGCAGTTGGACTATAGACATAGAGAAAGAGTGAAGGTAAGACATACAGAGGTAAGAAAGGTACAAAGCCCCAAGGGAAAAGGTAGATAAAGAGAAACAGATTAATTTAAGTTAACAGAGCTAGCCAGAAGCATGCCTAAACTAGGCTGAGCATTCAAAACTAGTAATAAATCTCTGTGTCATAATATGGGAGCTGGTTGGTGGCCCAAAAGAAAAAACTTGGTACACTATGTATTCAAGGAACAGGTGCCCTTAAGTTAGCAAAGCTCAGCATTTAATAGTGCACTTGAAACTCCTGTTCCAAATGCTGATGTAATAATTTTGTTAATATTATCCAACATAGAAGCAATATAGCTTTCGACTGTTAACCTCTAAACTTAGTAATACAAAACAGTACAATCTGTGGATCAGTAATTCAGACAAGGCACTGTGGGACTAGGTTCATATTGGAGTCTCAGCTGGGTGAGTCAAGTGACTGGAGAGCTGAGCTGGGCTTTAGTTCTGGGATAGCCTGTAGTTCTTGAATAGCCTGTAGTTCTGGGATAGCCTGTAGTTCTGGGATAGCCTGTAGTTCTGGGATAGCCTGTAATTTTGGGGTAGCTAGCCTTTAGATCTAGAATGGGCTTTAGTACTAGGATGGGCTTTAGTTCTGGGATGGGTTTTAGTTCCAGAAGTTTCTAGGGTTCCTTGATTGTCTAATTTACAGCTCTTCAAGTTGACCTGAATGTCCTGCTCACAGGTCTGGTGCTTGGGAAAGAAAGGCTGGACACTAGTCAGCTTCCTGCATGTTGCCTCTCCCTAGGACGACTTGGAACTTCCTCTACTGATGTGGGCATCAGGTAGCTGGTGGAGTCACATGTTCCATTGGTTGGGAAAAAGGTGGATGGTTCCTTGTGATCTGATCTTGGAGTTCACAGAATATCAATGTCAACACATGGGCATATCAAACAAGACATAAAGACTGTTCTGTATCCAAAGGCAGAGGAGTCAGATTCCACCTCTCGACAAAGACCGTGAAGAATTGGCTGTGCTTCTTACATCCGCGCTACTATCGGCAGTGTGCTAAGTTTTGCCTCACCTCTCTTATTCTTTTAAAAATCTTAGAACATCTTGTGAAGTAGATGGAGTGATTATTTCCATTTTGCCAGTAAAGAAACTGAGTCGTTGGGAGACGGTAACATCCAGCATAGCCCCTAGTTATGCTTTATATAGGGTTACCCATTGTTGGGGAGTAAAGAACTCAAATTCAATTTCCTTCCATCCATAAAGTGAACTCATTGAATTCTTTCTTCTTAGAAAAGGTTCCAGCACAGACAGAGAAAAGTAGAATACAGAGGGAATATTGACTCCTAAGGAAAGGCCATTCACCTGGTCACAAGATGAAGTGTCTAACACCAGGTACAAGACAAGAGAGACAATTGGGGTCCCAGAGAAGATGTTCTGCAGCTCTCAGAAAAAGGAACTATGTCTCAGGGTGTCTGTGACCCATAGCTGGTAACCCTACACCAGGGCATTGGGATTTTTTGGTTTTGTTTTGTTTTTGAGACAGGTTTCTCTGGGTATCCCTGGCCGTCCTGGAACTAGCTCTGTAGACCAGGCTGGCCTTGAACTCACAGAGTTCCACTTGCCTCTGCCTCCTGAGTGTTGAGATTAAAGGTGTACGCCATAACCACTTGGCATTTTTTTTAAGGGCAAATGAAAGAGAATACAAATTGTCAATTGCTTTTTTCTATTCCTTCTTTAACCTTAAAAAAAAATACTATCAAATTTCTAGAACCAAGCGAAAAATCCTACATTCATGAAGTGACCCAATCAGTGCGACCCGTATGTGGAATGGAAAGGCTGGGACAGAAGAAAAGGGAACTGGGGTTTCTGGGTCCTCCCTCCCTCCCTCCCTCCCTCCTTCCCTCCCTCCCTCCCTCCCTCCCTCCCTCCCTCCCTCCCATCTATGAATGTGTGTGGCGGGGCATGAGCGCACGCAGACAGAGCTGTCCTAGTAGCATCCCAGTGCCCACCCTCACCTTCCCACTCTTCAAGACAGGCTCTCTTTGCTGTGGTGTGAACCAGACTAGCTGATCGAAAGGCTTCTGGGGATTTTTCAGTCTCCTCCTCCCACGTCCTGCTAGGTGAGCACCGGGCTTAAGGACACTGTTGCTTACAGTGTTCCCGTGGATTCTGAGGATCTGAACTCAGATCCTCGGGGTTTGTCTGGCAAGCACTTGGCTTAGAGAGACTTGAAGGGGATTCCCACACTCAGCATCTCTCCAGGGCTGCCCACTCCAGTGACACAAAGCACTGTGTGGGCTTTCCCTGTGCTCCTCCTCCTTATCTGGATAATAGATATGGTCAGTGCAGCTGGACTCCGCCTTCCACCCCTGGGAGGCAACTCATCTTCAGAGGGCTATCAAGATCTCATTTGCTGACTGGCTGCTTTGTTGATGTTTTCTTGTCTGATTCATAACCCACCGGGAACAATATGAAGCAAGACCCTTGACTAGGTCTGGTTTTAGTCAATCTGGTTTATGCTTCCATGTTTGACAAGCAACAGATTTTAAAAGACAAATCCTAGTTTTGTGAAATGTGTGTGTGTGTGTGTTTGTGTGTGTGAGCATGTGTGTGTGTTTCAGTTGAAAGACTGAGTAGTTTACCAACTGCTTATCTCGCACCTGCAGCACTTTATAAACAACCCTTCTTTGCTTCTTCATCGCATATGATCCTTAGATGTTTGTTACAGGCCCGACTCCATACTTGCTCTAGGCAGGCGGTCATGCAGACTCAATTCCTGCTCTCGTGGAGATTATAGTCAAAGGAGAAAAGAGAACTGAGCAATCCCCCAACTACTATGGAGAAGTGGTTTTCAAGTAGAAGACATGAGTAGTAAATGAAACATAAATATATTGACTTAAATAGAGCGCCTCAAGGGTCAACCAAGAGACATCGAAGGAGAAGCAAAAAGCTGGGGTGACGCTATTCTAGGGGTGATGCTATTCTAGGGGTGAGACAATGGACTCAGGTTGGCAGGAAGCAGGAAGAAATGGAGCTTGATGGTGCAGGATCTGAAAGCCAAGAGCAGGGCCTGGGCTTTTGACTTCTTCCTGTGATGAATTTGGCTTAGATCACTCCTTAACATCATCAAATTGTCTGAGAGCAAAGACCCAGCTATTAAGTTAATCAAAGCCTACAACATTCAAAGATCTGTCTTTCTTTTTCTTTGAAAAAGCTGCTGCTTCCCCACTTGGATGGACGTGTGAGTGTTAATAGCCAAGCACTAGCCGAATACAAAGATCGGATTCAAATGTGCATGTATTGTCTCATTTATTATTTTAAATTACATCATCCATTTTTACTTCCCCATAATCAAATATCAGTGAGTATATCCGCTATGAAAAAAATGCCTGAAAGAGTCAAAGAAGTCGGAGACACATCCTTTCTCTCTCTAGGAGTTTAATGGCTCATCAGATGAACCGGTTTTGTGAGCCACTCACAAAACCACAGTGAAATTGACATTGTCTCCATCTCACCTGCTCCATCACACAGCTCCCTTCTCCAGGATCACAGAGCCCTACAGTCATTTTCCTCTCATTTTGTGGTTTTCATATTGATCATAATGTATTATATATTTTTTCTGGCTATACTGGAAAAAAAAACCCACTGCCCTTATTTGATTTACAACCGAAAAACACTGTATATGGGGAGACTACTTCCTGAAGCGAGTGTTTGTAGGTTGGAGCCTTTGGAAACTTGGGGGCACACAGATGTATCTTCAGGTGGTTGTGAGAATTCTCTTTCCTGTCGCAAGGATCCTTAGACCACTACATGTGAGAGACTTTGCAAGACATCGCCAACACATCTAAGAAAACCAAAGCCCGGGAAGAGTAAGAGGAACATACGTGCAATATAAGATTCCTTTCATTAACTACAGGTTATGTTTTGGGGTTTGGTTTTTTTTTTTTGCACTATCTATTTTCTTGCAGATCTCCATGAACCTTAAAAGACAGAAGTTTGTTATGACCTTCATCATGCAAATAAAGAAATAAAGGCTACATCTGTTCAGTAACTTCATTTAAAAAAAAAAAGAATAGGGAAATGGGAGGAGGCGGAAATTTTTTTTCCCCCCAAAAAATAAATAAATAAATAAATAAAAAATAGGAGAGTTGGGATGAAAATATCCTGATTCCTGGGCTAGTGTTCATTCCATCTCCCTGACCCACTAGAATTTTTATAACAGATGTGATTATTGATATCTTTAATTGAAGCATATTTTGTTTTCCTTTCACTAATCACAGTGCACAACAATTACTAATCAGATCATAGCCATTTTATGATACCTTAACAGTTTTCTCTGCTTAGCTGCGCTGGTTTTGAACACTTCCTAGTGCACTGACTGCTCCCATCGAGCAATGATGAGGTTTCTGTATCTTCCCCTTGAATCTGGATTACCAAGAGTCCATGATGGAAGGGGACTCAGTTCTCAGGCTAGTCACAGGCATCAGACTTTTTCTACCCGGCCCTTGTCGGATGCTCTCTCTCTCTCTTGGAACCTAGCCACCATGCTATGAGGAAGTCCTGGATGGGGAAGAGGCCATGGTGAAGGTGCTCAGCTGACATCCCCAGCGGAGGCCCCAGCTATCTGTCTGCATCGACCCTAGACTTGGGAGTATATGCTTCCATGGTCTGGTTGTGAGCACTGATGTACAGGAGAGTAGAAAAGATGATGGAAACAAACCACACATGCAACTTTATTCAAGGAAACGCTGAAAAGTAAACCAGGAAATAGGCTTAGAGTTTGCTGGAAGAGTGGCTTGGGGCAAGCATTGCAGGCATAAGAAACGCCATTTGCAGTCTTCATGGGTAAAGCATGTTTAAGGGGAGAAGGCTGGGAACAGAGCAAGGCGGTTGGTGTCGTAGTCAGGGTTTCTATTGCTGCAATGAGACACCATGATCAAAACACAAGTTGGGGAGGAAAGGGACAGCAATTCAAGTAGGGCAGGATCGATCCTGGAGCAGGTGCTGATGCAGAGGTCACGGAGGGAAGGTGTTTACTGGCTTGTGCCTCCTCGTGGACTGCTCAGCCTGCTTTCTCAGGGAACCCAGGACCACCAGCCCAGGGATGGCACCACTCACCATGGGCTAGGCTCTCCCTGCTTCGATCACTTAAGGCAATGCCTTTCAGCCAGATCTTATGGAGGCCTTTTCTTAATTAAGGTTCCTTCCTTTCAGATAACTTTAGTCTGAGTGTCAAGTTGACACAGGACTAGCTAGCGCAGGTTGTTGCCTTGTGACTGACTACATTCTCTGTTAAGGTGGGAGACTTTGGCGGGCCCCAGAGAAACTAACTATAAACAGATCTGGGAGCTTAGGAGTTACAAAGCAGCCCAGTTGCTGCATGCGTGTTGTTGAAATTAAGAAGTTGGGAGATGTTTTTTACATATCGAAGCCTTTAGTCACAGTCGTATGGATCATCTCTTCGAGTTCGGTTCCCCAGATCATGGCACTCCCAAGTGAGGTCAGGAGCAGGAAGAAGCGTCCTTTGGATCAATATGTGTGTGTGTGTATGTGTGTGTGTATGTGTGTGTGTATGTGTGTATGTGTGTGTGTGTATGTGTGTGTATGTGTATGTGTGTGTGTATGTGTATGTGTGTGTATGTGTGTATGTGTGTGTGTGTCTTGTGTATAGGAGTAGTTGGTGGTTATGTCAGTGGCCACTGTCAAGCTTAGGAATCTGATCAAGGTGTCCAGTGGTTAATTGAGCTTGAACAATGGGGACATAGAGACACCCCTTTACCTACTCTGTAACTTTGCACTGGACTCCTCAAGGCTTTTAAACATATACTTTAGGATAGAGAAATTAATTATAGTGTTATGGACTTGATGTTTGTTTTTCCCTATCAAAAATCCATACACTGGAGTCTCAGTTTCCAGCGTGGCTGTGAAGAGATGAGAACTTCAAGGAAATAATTAAGATCAAATTAATTCATAAAGATGGGACCCCCAATCCAATAGGATTAGTACCCCTAAACAAAGACACATCAAAGAAACAATTCTTAGCTGGACGGTGGTGGCACACGCCTTTAATCCCAGCACTCGGTAGGCAGAGGCAGGCAGATCTCTGTGAGTTTGAGACCAGCCTGGTCTACAAGAGCTAGTTCCAGGACAGGCTCCAAAACCACAGAGAAACCCTGTCTCAAAAAACAAAAAAAAAAAAAAGAAAGAAAGAATTCTTTCTTCCCCTTCTGTCCTCCTGCCTTACCTCCTTGCTCTCTTTCTCTTCCCTTCTCTCTTTATCTCTCTGCACACTAAAGGAATGGTTATATAAAGACATGGCTGAGAAGGTAGCTATCAGATAGCAGGAAGAAATCTCACCAGGAATCAAGCCATCCGCCCATTCGATCTGGATCTTGACTCTGGGAAACAAGTGTCTTGTTTAAGCCAGCCATTCTATGATGTTTTGTCATGGCAGCACAGCAATAGAAATAGTGATGATGTATAAAATTTATGGAATTATTGTTATAGGTGTTAAGTATTTTACATCTACGTTTTCCATTCAAGCAAACTGAAGCCCAGGAGCTTGCCAGAGGAAGTGCAGCCAATGTAGGTGTGAAACAGAATTCAGTCTGAGCCAAGGTTCCGGAGTTCTTCCCCTTAATCTCCACTGCTGGCCACCGTGACAATGGGAAAGTTATCAGACCGAACCAAGCTCTCACTGATCAGGAACTCAGGACCTTACCTTTCCCCAGCTAGCTGGCTTCATCTTTCCCCAGGAGCATCAGAGCCTTGTAAGGTCAACCTGACGTCGGTGTGACTCCCAGGGCCCTTTCTGTTTTCCCACAAATGTAAGCATTATTCGGACACTCCACCCAGACTGAGTGTTAGAAGATGCAGAGAGTGAGAGCAATGTGGTAACTGTGAAGAACTACAGAAGTCTATTTTCTCACCTGGCAGTGGTGGCACACGCCTTTAATCCCAGCACTTGTGAGGCAGAAGCAGGCAGATCTCTGTGAGTTTGAGGCCAGCCTGGTCTACAAAGCAAGTTCCAGGACAGCCAGGGCTACACAGAGAAATCTGTCAAAAGAACAAAAGAAAGCAAGAAAGGAAATACACTTTCTAATCATTTTGAATCTCTTTGACCATTGATCAGGTGAATAAAACAAGACAAAAATGCCGTATCCTAAGACGGTGCTTTGCTGTATGCTCTAACAATCATCTCTATGGGACAGAGCTGTTGGCTCTCTAGAGACACATTTTTTCCTTCCTATTTTCTTCCTGTGATGTGATGTGATGTTACGGGACAGTGGCGATGGGGAGACTCACCCTGTGATGTGATATGATGTTACGGGACAGTGGCGATGGGGAGGCTCACCCTGCCATACACTTTTCCATTGCCTTTCTCATGTTATTTCAGTTGAACATTATTTTCCCAGAAAGAAAAAAACATGATCTATTTGGAATGGTCATACTTGTGCTGAGTGCTAAAGTTTTGTCCCCAGCAGTGGGGACTCTGGCAGAGGGGGTCACTATCCCATAATCACTTAGCGGTCGAACTAAGGCTAGAACTCTCTACTCTCTTTCCACTTAGAAATGGGAAGATCTAACAACAGCTGCATGCCAAGGGTTCTGTTTCTCCACACTCATGAAGGAGCCGTCTCTGTGGTGGAGTAGAAGTTGACTTGGTGCCTACAGTTTTAGAAGCCATCTGCTGGGCTCTGCCCCAGATCTTAGAGCAGATTCAGAAGGCATAAGCTTCCACTTGGAGTGTCCATCTGGGCAACCAGCATTTACCTCAGGGCCCATTTATAAGATGGTGTGTTATAGATAGTCTCTAGGAGCCCAAGTTCCTGAAGTCCACTCTACTCCCGGGTCCTTTGCATCCCAGGTGTGTTTCTGGATTTCTCTGTAACTGTTCTCTTCTTTCCACTCCTCTTCAACACTTTGGGACCTGTTGGAAAGATGTTCCCCTTCCCCAGCTCTGTTCCCTTGTGATGCACTCAGTCTTTGCTGCATAAAGTGACCGCCATCAGCTGGGAACCTCGGTGAATGGCCCAGACTTAAGTCTCCTGAGGAATAGAGACATGAATGAAGGCAGATCTGCTAATTTCCTTTATAAATAAAACGATAGTCTTTTGGCACACACATAAGTTTGACATCTTGACATTAATCTGGCATTTTCAGAAGAAACATACCAACCAAAGGACATTGTGGAGTATTTATTAATATCAACCCTAATAGCTACCATGCATTAAGTACTACTTGCTTTTGTATACAATTCTACTTAATACTATCAGGTTAATTCTGCTGAATTGCAGAAGGGGAGCTATATACTTAGCCCTATTTATAAATGTGAAGAGATAAGGCCATACAAGGAATATAGCAAATAGGGATAGGCAGCATATAGGGACATATATGGACGTAAAGAAGTTTGGATGTAGAAAGAGCTTTAAAAAACCAATGATACTTTAGTTCCTTGAATGGGAGAGAGCAAACAAGACAGAGACAATGAAGTCAAGAAGGAATGAGTGGTGGCAAAGTGTGGGGATAATACCAGGAAAGGTCGAAGGAAAAAACCCAAAATGGAGCGGTTGCACCATATGCAGCCCATACCCCACAATTGTATTTGTCTATCCATTACCATCTCGAAGGCTGCAAACAACCGAGCAGCTCAGACATGGGCTCATTTAAGTGTTCGAAAATGGGATGGAGGGCATAAAAGCTGCCACACCAAATAAAGCCAGTCCATTTGGGTGTTCCTTCCCTAATCCTCCCCCAATTTGCACCTTCTAGTCTGCTGTGCCTACCCTGGCCCCTAACTCAGAAACCTGTGCCAGCAGCCAGACCCGAGACTACCTACTCATCTCCTCTCCTTTCCCCACACTCAGGAGGCCCTGTGGTGGGGGACATTTGGAGGGACAGGGAGGGCATCCTGCAGAAAGTTGGTAAGGAAGGCAGCCTGGACACCAGGGAACCAGGGCTACAGAGCTGGCAGGAGCACAGGGGCTCTCAACAGAAGGAGATTTTCTTGTCAGCTCATCTCGTGCAAAGAGCCACTCACTTTGTGTTCGTATTAAAACTGGGAAGCAAGCATTCTCATCCCAAAGAGAAATATAAAGGAATTCTTAAATTGCAGGAGCCAATTTCTAGTGATAAAATTAAGTTTCAGACTTCTGGCAAGTTAATGCATGAAAAAAAAAAAAAACAAAACCAACCCATCGTCTGAATCATTCACTCTGTTCAGATGCTACTCGTCGGTCAGTCAGAGTTAACCGCTCTTCATTCCTGGAAGCGCACTGCAGATTCTTTTGGGGGCGGGGGCAGGAAGCCAGCCTCTGGAGAATCTGCGGTCCTTGATTTGCAGGCAGACTGCTTCTCACAGCAGTGATTCTATATAATCGAGTCTGTGGTGAATCTCTAGGGATTCATCTCTTTAACTACGTTAATAAATCCTCAGGAATTCTTGGGGGAAGCCAGTCCCTCACAAATGGTAGAATGTCGGCCTCTGGGTGGGAAGTTAGTTCTAGGACGGGCTTCCTAATATCACCCCTCCCCAACAATAGACCATGAGCAACTTCCTGACCTCATCTGGGCCCCCACATTCCTCTTTACTTATATAGCCATTGGGTTTCAATGGGAAAAGCAAACAAAATCAGGACGCTTGCTAGACACCCTGACACATGCCAGTTTGGGGTGGGAGGAAGGGAGTCTGGGAGAGGAATGTGGGTGGGAGTGGTCAGACTCAAAGACAGCTGCTTCCAGGGAGAACCAGCCTTAGAGCCCTCACAGAAAGCACAAGGCCCCACTGGGAGCCCAAGTCCTTCCATCCCATGGACTTTGGCTGGCAGCATGAGGTTATTAGGCTGGGAGGAAGTTGGGTAGTGACCTGGAGGCACTATGTTCTTCCTCCCTGACCTCGGTTCCAGGTACTGTGTGTATTTAGCTCCAACCACAACCACAAAGGCCCTGGACAATTTTCCTGGAAGTCAATTAAAACAAGGTGAGTCACAGTAGGAGATAAAAATAAGCCACACCAGTTGGCTGAGGCTTACCAGTCCCTGGATGGTTTGTTTACACGTTAAGAGCAAAATAAAATAAGATAGAACAAAACACTGTAGCCTTTCCTCATAATCGCCGTAATCAGACAGTGCCACCCACGGGAGAGGCAGATGATCCCGTTTCTAACTGGCAATTGCCGTTGCCTCTCTCTTAGCACTTTGCAAGGTTTTCTGTCGTTTTCTGATTAGCACCAGCTTATTGAGCTGCCGGGAGAAATCGTTTTCTCTCTATGCACATTTCTGTCTCTGTCTCCATCTCTCTCATCTTTCTCCCAATGCTGTGAAGTTAGCAGGAAGAGCTGGCTTCCTCAGAATCAAAAGAGATTGCAGTTTCTGCCATCAGTTGCATGGAGGCATTCTCTCAAATATCCCGAATGTGAAAGTCCTCAGAAAGCCCACAATCTGGATAATAGTGGCCTGTGCTGGCCACATCCCTTAGGCAAGACTCAGCAAACCCGGGTCGAAAGACTTACACAGTCTTGTCTGGAACACATGCATTCAGAGCTGAACGGCTCCCATGTTCCCTTTGGGTTACCTGATACATAGCAATTTGCAGTATCATTGTAGCCTCTGCTGCAGATCCCTGGAAATCCTGTCTGTGCCCTTTCCCTGTTTCATCGTGCAGGAATGCTGTTCCAAAGACTCAGGGTCAGGAGGGTGCAATAAATCAATCCAGATACACCCCTAATGAATGGCAAATTAAACAACATTTGTTTTAAGTTCATAGGTCCTCTTGGAAGATACCATTTTAATGCAAACAAAATTCCTGCCTGGCAGGTATGGAGGGCTAAGAAGGTAAAGTGTAGATGCCTTGTAGTTTCTGGGCCTTTTAAGATAGAGGTGGTCCTCTCCTCTTCCCCCTCCCCCCATCTCCTCCTTCCCCTCCTTCTCCTCCTCCTTCTTTTCTTTTCTTCCTTCTTCTCCCTCCTCCTCTTCCCCCTCCTCCTTTTCCTCCTCCTCCATCTCCTCCTTCTCCTCTTCTACTCTCCCCTCCCCCCTTCATCTGTACCAGAAATAGCCACAAAGTCGGCTTGCCCAGCTAACACATCCGATCACTGGGCACTCTGGGGTGACCTAGACTCTTGGTTCAGTTTCTACCTTAACTTATTTGGTTGCTTGCTAGGGGTGGGGGGTGGGGTGGGGCTGGATAGGTGTTTCTGGAAGCTTGCCATTCTTAAGGCGGCAAGGTTTAAGCTAAAACAACTCTTCCAGTCACAGACAGTTCTGCTAACCACAGGGACCCAGCCTGTGGCGTTGAGAAGATTAAATCATCAAACCCAGCTGTGCCCTTACCCACCACCACCCTCCACCCAGGGGCGGGAATAAACTTGTTAGAGCTACATCAGAAAAAAAAAAGAAAGAAAGAAAAAGAAAAAGAAAATAGACTAGCTTTTAGTCTTCCATGGCCCCGAAGCATTTTGGTAATAAATAATAAAAGGTATTTATTACACGTTACAGTGACATGGTGGAATTCAAATGCTTTTAACCATAACACTTTCTTCCTCAAATGTTAAAAAGAAAAGAGTATTAGAATTTGGGGCTGGGTGGGGGGAGGACAGCAGGAGCATTGCCTTTAAAACCCGAGGAATGTGGTAAAGAGAGCCCTGTGTGTTTTTTATAGTCGCAGAATGGGGGGAGAGCGAGGAGAAAACGTGGGCAGGAAGTCAGGGGATTAAGGCTCCGAGGCTGGCGTTGCCACTGTCTGGCTGTTACCTTGGGCAGCGTTCTACCTTGGCTGGCTCTCTGCTTCTCATTTATCTCATAAACGGTGAACCACTTTCCTGTTTTGTTAGCTACTCAGTCTCCTGGACCACACGCTGGCTCGCTCACAGCTCACAGTGTTCTTTCTTTTGCCTCGAAGGAGCCAGGCTCAGTATGGCTAATGGACAAGAGGCAGAGAAATAGGGTCTGTAGACCCTTTCCTCAATAGAGACCTGGGCAGAAAGTAAAGTCCTCCCCAGGCTGATGCTGCCTCCCTTGCCCAAGCAGCTGGCAGTAGAGGGTTGTGGTTACAAACATAACTTCTGAAGTGGAGAGCCCAACTAGGGGGCCTACCCCTGGGTCATCTGTAAGCAACTGTGGGCATTTGAGCAAGTTATTTAACTTATTCATGTGATCAAATTATTAACTGGAAAATGGGGGCAGTTGGGACTGTTTTAAATATAAACTCAGTAAGTTAAAGGTCAGAACTACTCTTATGTCCAAATATTCCACTAGCGGTAGACAAAGGAAATTTAGCAATAGTTTTTCTGCAGGGTATGGTGGTTTGTGCCTGTAACCCTAGCGCTCAGGAGGCAGAGACAGGAGTATCTCTAAGGGAGTGATGCTGGAGAGGAAGATGCAGGATGCAGACATCCATTTAGCTGCCGTGAGTGAAGGACACAGAGGTACCACCTTAGTCTCCATGTCTAGACATCTGGAAAAGCTGTGGGACACAGGAGTTAGTGGTGGAGTGGGGTGGGTAGGGGGTGGGTAAGGGGGTGGGTAGGAGGTGGAGTGAAGTGGGTAGGGGGTGGAGTGGGGGTGGTGGAGTGGGGTGGGTAGGGGGTGGAATGGGGGTGGTGGAGTGGGGTGGGTAGAGGGTGGGTAGGGGGTGGAGTGGGGTTGGTAGGGGTGGATAGGGGTGGAGTGGAGTGGGTGGGGGTGGTGAGGGGGTGGTGAGGGGGTGGGGTGTCAGCACACAGAGCATGGCAGCAGGGAGACTCTCCTCATCTTAACATGAAAAGTCCCCCATATCAGGAAGCCACTGCTTGCCAGGTAAGCCTCACGATCCATCAGGCTCGTGGGACGAGCCAGGGAAGCACTCGGCCTTATCTTGCCAAACCACAGAGGGTTTGCCAAATCTCCTTTGCCAAACTGGGGAAGGCCTTCCACTGTGATGAGCGGAGGATCCGTGAAGAGATCGTGGAAGGTTTTTCAGTGCAGGGAGTAAGTGCAGAGCCTTGCCCTGCAAAAGGACCTCTCTTCTTTCTCCTCTTTTTCCAGACTCACGTTGCTTGAGGGTGAAGATCTGGGAAGTCTTGGTAGGTTCTGTCCAAATGCCTCATATTAAGCAGAAAAAGTCAATGCGGCTCAAGATTTTCTCCAGCTTTCTCTCCTCAGCCAAGCCATCGGGCTCTCTACCAGGGGGACCTGTTCTAGGAACCATGCCTTTCCAACACACTCGGCTGCTTTAGAATCGTCACGCCTGATAGACTGGCCTATATGATGCAGCCGTCTCAACACTGGCCTGCCTAAGGAGATTCACGACGATTTTGTTTTTCTCCGTGAGAACCTTTTTCCCAGGAAGGCTTTTCTCCACGCTCTGAGAACCTAGAGAACTAGCTGGACCGTGTCTCTTCTACTGCCCCCTAGACACTAGCTCTGGAGCAATGCTTGGTGTCCGAACTTGTCGCTGTCCCGTGCAGAGCCGAATCTGTAAATGTGAACGATGTTCATCAGGAGGATGCTTGTGGCTCGTCTTTTCCCCAAGTGAGGCACTTTGTGGAAGGTGATTTCTGACTTGCTAAACCTCTGGGTATGTGTTTCATCTTCTAATAGTAGACTATTGAGACACACTGGGAAAAACATCTCTTAGGGTTGTTCTGAAGCTTCTCCCAGGAAACACAGGGAGGGCGGGAGCTTGACATCATTTAATAAAGCTCTGTGAGTAACTCCTATACTACCACAGATAACATTGCTAATGCCTGTTGCTCAGTGAGAGAAAATGTCCCAGGCTATACTTTACAACAAGCAGAAAGCTTTCAAGCTATCTTGCCAACGCTTTATACTAAGTGCCAAACCCTTATTACTTTCTTAGGCATTTATTGTAATAACATGAATCATGATGCATCACTCTGGTATTCGTGAGACTGCTCAGTGTTAGTCCCTGGGACCTCCGTGGAGTTGACTTTATTTGGTTTTCCACTTCCGTTTGGGAGCGAGAGCGGCTGAACTCAGACAGGAAGGCTCACAGGAGCCTGACTGGGCTGTCCTTTCTGTTGCTGTTTCGGTCTGCCTGTGTGCCACACTTGTGAAATGTGCAGAACCCGAACACTTCAGGAGACACTCGGCCGCAACCGTCTCTATTTGTCCCAGTCTCCAGGCAACAATAGGCTAGGGGTGCTGAAGAAATTTGCCCAGGCAAGAGCAAAACTCTGGGGCACTTGGGAGAATGTCAGTCACAGTATGGAAATGGTGATGTATCTGTGTTCCCAGAGCTGGGTCAGACTGTAAACCTTGGAGACAAGAAGGTTCCTAGAGAAAGTTACTCTCCAGCAGACACCCGAGGGTTTAGTGTCAAGCTTCTGACGATGAAAAAGCGTGTCATCTACATAGGAAAAACTCTGGAGCTTGTTTCAAAATTTGCAATGAAGGCTATGTTCTCCTACACTGTGGATGCTCATTTGGCATGACCCTGAGCGTCTGACAGATTCTGACAGACCCTCACGGGTGCTAAAGCAATGTTGGGAATATTTAGCATAGTCAGGGAAGGCGAACGAACAGAGATGGCAACCAAGGAATGATGCCCTGGGAATGGATGAAATTTTCTCTGCATGTCTGCTGAGTGTCAGTCCTGCAGAACACCAGCCACTGCAAGGCTGAAGTATGAACACTGAAGCCGATGGTTCCTTCATGGGAATCGCAGCAATGGGAATCTCTGTTTTCAAGGCAGGGATACAACGTTGGGCAAGTATGTCTATTCCTAGCCTCCTGGTGCTAATAGTTCGGCCATAGAGACAAATTTTAACCACGTAAATTACAAAATTGATACTTAAAATGTCAATTTTGGCAAAAATCACTTAGGTTGATCTAGCCAGGATAGGATGGCTCAGTCATCAATACCCAAAAGAAGAGAAAGACTTTGTTAAGTACCGTGGAAGAGGGGAGGGCTTCAGGTAGGGGAAACTGCATCTACCTGGGGAATGGAATGATAATCCTAGCGACTCAGTAAGTAGTCAGATCAGACCTGGCCACAGAGATCCCAGCTGGCTTTCTATAGTAGCCTCATGACGGAACTTTCTAGAATGATGGAAATGTCCCATAGCTGTAGTACTGAAGATAGCAGCTGTGAGTCATGTGTGGATATTGAACTCTTAAAGAGTGTTTAGTATGAGTGACTGAAATTTAATTCCATCAATAACTTAACTAGATAGCAGAGAACGCAGGCCTTATGAAGCAAGCCCTGATGTCTGGGTTCCATGGGATAAAAGATGAGTAAGAAGTGAAGGAGACAATGTTTATCTGAGATGATGGGAGGCACACTGACCTCCAGGAGTTCATTGATTAATGTTCACTCAGAAACAAACACTGACTGGGAAGCCACTACGTGCCCAGCACTGGGCTGTATCCCTGTGCTTGGGGTATCCATGTCTCCCAGTGTGACAACGTGATGCGACCCTGTTGACAAAGTCTTTCTGTGTCAGGATCACTTTGGGGAGATCTTTGTAAGCGGTCCCTGACTCACCTCGAGGGTGCTCTTTCAGTCTGTAGACAAAGGTCATGGTTTCTTTGACCTGCTCCATAGCTTACACCTTTAGAGAAAGGGAGAGAGCTCTAGCATAACAGGCCCTAGAGCTGAGAAGACGTTCCAGCATTTGCACAGACGTAGGCATCCATTGTGTGCTTGAGAAAGGAGGCAATGCTGGTTACTATTCTTCACATACAGATCAGGAGACTTCTACCCAAGAGCCTGCATGCAGCTCTGGATCTTAGTTAAGCCAATCTGTGCCGGACTTCCAGACAGTTACTTCCGCTTTTCACCCAGGCTAAGGATGGAGCTAATAACTTTTACATATTTCCACAGAGTGCTTTTCTCTGAAATAGTACTGCTTAAACATTTCAGTACCTAAGCCTTCCTGCTTTTACACAGAGAACGCCAATGGTTATTACATCATTGTAAAAGAAAAAAAAAGAAATAGAAAGGAAAAACTTCCTGATACTCAATTAAACTTAAAATTTCAATTCCTGCCAATACCCAATTTAAATTGTCACTTCAAAATAATTAGTTTCCGATGACCGGGATCTGTGAAATTACCTCCTCAAACTAATCACCTGGAAAAACATTACGTGCCAGGAAGAATGCAGAGAATTTTCTCATTTGAATCCCAAGGTAATGCCTAGAGTCATTGGCACCCTAGAGTCCTTTTGGCACCCTGGTTTTCTGATTTTTCCCGCTGCCCACTTTTGTCTGTTCATCCTGGAAAGTAAAGCAAGACCCCAGAAAACAAGAAAACAAGCCCCACTGAGGACAGACAGTATTGAGTATGACTTCTCAGAAAACTTAGTTTGGACGCAGGTTATGCTAAATCACACAGAAATAGAAACCCTTCCAGACACTCTGGACAAGAACTTTCAAGAAGTTCTAGAAATGCGTATTAATTTTTTTCCCAAGGGCATTCAGTTGACAACCAAGAAATATTCTTTCTCAATTAACATAGTTTATACTGTTAAACTTATGACATCATTTCCAAAGTCTAAAGTTTATCCATGTGCCCACCTCTCCTAAGACAGACAAATATCTCTAAAGTCCTTAATTCCAAAGTGACTGTCTCTGTGTTATTGCTGACATGACATTGTATCTCCACAGACAATGCTGGTGGAGATTTCTCAATGTGAGTGGCTTGTTTGTATTTACCAGTATGTTTTTGTGCCCCACGCTTCCCCTCTGAGTTTAATTTTGTTCTGGCATTTGCTGTATCCTTTGCTATTTCTCTGAAGGTCTTGGTAGCATGCAGTTTCAGTTGTTCAAAGTCTGAAAGGATCTTTATTTTAATCTCATTTAAAAGTGAAATCATAGCATGTTATGGAAAGTTCAAATAAGTTATATCCCATTTGCATGGAGAAGATTCTTCTTCTTCTTCTTCTTCTTCTTCTTCTTCTTCTTCTTCTTCTTCTTCTTCTTCTTCTTCTTCTTCTTCTCCTTCCTCTTCTTCCTCTTCCTCCCCCCCCCATCTCTCTGTTTGTGACAGGATTTCTCTTGTGTTGCAGTCCTAGCTGCCCTGGCACTAGCTCTTGTAGACCAGGCCTTGAACTCACCGAGATTTGTCTGCCTCTGCCTCCGCAGTGCTAGATTTAAAGGCATGCGCCTACTGCCAGGCTTCACTTTCTTTTTCAATATAAATATTCTTGATTTGGGGGCCATCCGGCGAGATGACTCAGAGGTCTGGAGCACTGGCTGCAGCTCTTGCAGAGGACTAGGGTTCGACTCCCAGCATGCACGTGGCAGCTCCCAACTGTCCCCCACTCCACTTCCAGGGCATCTGTCACTCTCTTCTGATCTTTTCTGGCACCAGGCATGCACTTGTGCGCATACATACATGCAGATAAAACACCCAAACACACAACATTAGACAAATCTTTAAAAGAAATTCAAATTTATACATTAAAGCTTGACAGCTTTGATGGCTCTCTTTCTTGTGCTAGAATATACATTGCTTTTTTTAAAACAAAACTTGCCTTTTTTTTTTTCAGGTAAGAGTTTGCTTCTGGGCCATTTTTCCTGTTCATGTCTCCTTACTATTGTAAGGGCTAAAGTTAACCTGTAAGTCCCACTTGCCTAAGGAGAGATATTCCTGAAATGTTGGAGGCCAGAGTTCATATAACAAACCAAATGTCTCCACTTCCTTAAACAGGTCTGTTTGCCCCAACTCCACCGGATGTGCCTGATCACACACAGGCAGGAGATATGTAGGCAGGAAGTACATCAGGATGTATGATTGTCCCTGATTGGATGAAGGCGGGAAGTGTGTACCCTTGTGGGTTCGGCCTTTAGAGGCACCTGGCTAGTGTAGCTAGCGGCCATTCTCCGGGAAGCCCGGGAATGGCCCTGGCCAGTGTCCATCTTCCTGGCCAGTATCATGTAGGTAATGTGGCTTTGGAATCTCTCCTGGGCAGGGTGATCTTGGGGTTTCTAGTTTTTGGACGCGATTTCTTTCTTGCTTTTCATCACCTCTGAGCCGGTGGACAGTTTCCTTGGTGCTTCGACAAGACAGAGCGTCCCAGGATCCCTTGGTGCTTCGTCAAGAGAGAACTTCCCAGAATCCCTTGGTGCTTTTTTAAGAACCTACCAGAATCCTGCTTAGGCAGGTTCTCAGGCGGGTTCAGTTTTCCAGGCAGAGGGTAGAAGATTACAAAGCTGTCCTGCCTCACTCCCGAAATCATTCCTTGCTTCCAAGTTTGCCTGAGTATTTAAGCCTTTCTTATAGTTTGGACACGCACATAGTTTAATGCAGCACTTTCGTTAACTGTTTTAATCCTTGTGAGCATTTTCGTTTAATGTTTTCTTTCATGCTAAGTATGTGTAAATATGGATTGCATAGATCTTCACATACTTGGGGGAGTTTGACCTTTCTAGGGTGGAGACACGGTGGTGAGAAGAGATGGGACGGTTATGTCATCCTCAGTTGCTGAAAGAAGCGCAGGGACCACTGACTTACTGGTGGTTGGAGTCATTCTTCCTCATGAAAACCTGGTCTGGCCTCCACTCTCCTGTACTTCGAATGGCTGTCGCTGCTAATCTTTGCATATTCATCTTCATTTTGAAAGTCCCGGAACTCCCAAGATGTTTCCAAGTATTTGAGCTGGCAGGAGAATTATTTTACTTCATTCGTTCCTACATACAAAAGGTTTTTCATTTTGAGTTTTACCATTTTATTTGACCACACCAGCTAGTCTGTTTAACTGAATGTGGTATTTTCACAAGGAATAATGATCTGAGGGAAAGTGGCTTGTTCCCGAAAGTGGGATTGTGGATGCTAGTCTTGGCTCCATTTCTGGAGTTTATTAAAAGAGTGTTTATAAAACCATGCTATTTGTATTTACCAAGAATATTAGTGGGAGGAAGGGCAAACAAAAAATGGTCTGGGTCTCAAAATTCTCGAAGGATCCATCCATCATTAGGTAGATTGTATTTGTGTGAATAAATGAGACGCTGCAGTGTTTCGGCCTGCCAGCTGCCAGCCATGGTCAGCAAGGATCTCAGTGTGTAACCAGCCTCCCTCGTTCCTCAGAGGGAGATGGAAACTCTCCTGCTCCCTGGTGTCTTCTCTCTCTCTCTCTCTCTCTCCCTTTCTTTCTGTTTTGTTTTTCGAGGCAGGGTTTCTCTGTGTAGACTCGGCTGTCCTGGAACTCACTTTGTAGATCAGGCTGCCTCCTGAGTGCTGGGATTAAAGACATGCACTACCACCACCTGCATGCTCCCTGGTTTCCTAAGATGGAGTGCCTGACCTGAAAGAATTATTTCCCCAACCTTGTGCTGCCTTTGGTTTCCCAAGCCAATTAGAAGCGCCAAGGAGCTGACCCTCCTGTCCCTGACCCCTCTCCCCCTCCCTTCCCTTCCTCCCCCCCTTTGCACACTGTGGTGGCATATAGGAGCCTTTACTGGCGCTAAATATTCCACTTGGGAAAAAAAAAAAAACAGGTCCAACCTAATCCTGAGTGTGTAAGGAGTTCGACTGCATAAGCTATAGAGTGGTGTGCAGAACTGTGTATGAGCAAGCACACATGCTTTGGGGGTTGGGCTATGGGACAGCGTGCAGGGCAGCAGAAGGTCGTAGAACCCCTCGCCCCATGAAGCCTCCTGAGTATGGCCTCTCAGTCAGCTCAATGCTAAGCTCACAGTCACTAACACCTCATGGCTTAGATAGGTGATAAGAAAATGTTTTAAATCTACAGAACTGATGTGAGAGGCGCTTTGTATATTTTGATTGATACAGATAAACTTTCTATTTTTCAAAGGGAATTCAGGGCGTGGGATAGCAAGGTTAGAATTTAGTATTTTAATCCAAGCTCTTCAAGATACATAGCATTAATTCACTTCACAATTCATTCAACAAATATCGACCGGCTACCTACAATGTGTCAGGCACTGTGGTAGGCTCTGGAGATACCGTGGGAAATAGTCTAGATGTTCTAGGCTGTGCGCCCACAACCTCGTCGCTCTGAGAGTCCTTTCTTCATGGCTAATAGAATGCAGAAGCGGTGTGAGGACTAAAGGAGAAAGCATGTGGGAAAGTGCGTTGTGGATGCTGGTGACCACATGCCTGCACACGCAGGTGCTCTCGTATACACACATGGGCACTACTATCTCCTAGTCTTTTCAATGCACAGTGAAGGCCATTAAAATTTAATAAAATAGAGTAAGCCGTTCATTTTTATATCTCTCAAAAGGAGAGGTTGCGTGGAGACTTTCCCGGGATGCACTGGGACCCTGAAAATGGCTGCAGCTTCGCTAAGGCTTTCTGAAGGGAGGCAGGTTATCAGTGATAACTGGTGTGAACCTCGTAGTACACACCGTTGCTCCCAGTGTGAATATTCATAAGCTCCTGGAGAAGGGCAATGTGTGAGACTTTAAGGTTGAGCTTGGGATAACACAAATGACAGAGTCTAGCCATGGTACCACTTACAGCAGGCTTGTCCCACCAGCATCCTCTGAGAACCAAGAACATATTCTCAGAGTCGGGCGAATGTGGGCCTGGAGAATGACAACCGCTTCTCTGCCCCATGTCCAGGTTTCTAGAGTCATCCTCAAATGAGCACTGTAGACAGAGCTGAACAGAGATTGGGGCCCCAGACCATGACACTCAGACAAATTTCCAGGAGTCTCTTGCCAAGAGAGGCCATTGAGATGAGGCCTCACATCAGCTGTCTGTTGTTCCTGCTTTTCCAGATCAAGAGGCCAGATAGAGAACTTGCCACAGAGGGAGGAGAGAGAAATGGTGTCCTGCTCTCTAAAGTACTTACACCATGATGCTGTGTGTGTGTGAGAGAGAGAGAGAGAGAGAGACAGACAGAGACAGAGACAGAGAGACAGACACGCACAGAGACACATACAGAGAGAGATAGAGAGGCAAAGAGAGACAGACACAGAAAAAGAGACACACAGACAGCAAGACAGACAGAGAGAAGCAGAGACAGACAGAGAGATAGAGACAGAAAGACACACAGACAGACATAGAAAGACAAATAGATATAGAGAGACAAACAGATACAGAAAGACACACACAGACACACACACACAGATCAGTACGGCTCATCTATGTCCACGTCCTCTACACTACCCTGGGGCAGCCATCGCCAGCTCTTTCTCACCTTCGGCTCTGCAAAGCCCCCTTGTTGAATGTGTGCTATCGACTTTGCTTTAACGTATTCTTTAAGTTTGGTTGTGAGCCTAGGCTTTAACAGTTGAGCCACCCTCCAGCCCTCTTAATGCATTCTTTATACAAACTCAGTGTTTTGTTGTTGTTTTGTTTTATTGCCCCCCCCCCCCCCAGCTGCCACAGCTAACTTCTGTTTATGCTTTTACTCATTTTAAAGTTATTCAGTGTGGTCAAACCCTAATCTGACCCTTAAGGCCTTGTCAAAGGCACTTTCCCTCCATACTGTTGGTTTTCTTTTAATCTTATTTTTGTTTTGTTTCCTTGTCTTAAATAAACTTCCCCAGCTTCTTTCACACAGTTGGTCCCCTCTGCCTGGATAAGTCTCCACTCAGCTCCGCAAGGCTTCCGTTACATCCTGCCAAAGGTAAAGTTTTTCCTACTTTCTTTTCTTCTACATAAAAACCTCCTTTCTGCTCTCAAAGCACCTGCCCTGGCCTGCCATTTCTGCTTGCACTTTGTCTGCTGCCTTATTGGCTAACCTGGAAGGTCTAGGGAGGTCACAGCTCTTCAGACTTATTCCCAGAGCATCGTGCTTGGTACTCAAGACGGCATCCAGTCAGTATTTATCAAAGGAGTACGTATACACTTGCATCTCCTTCTCTTACAGAAACAGAAGCAGTTGTGCGGGGTGACTGTGCCCTGTGTCTCTCCGGATGCGGTTGCTTGTCTGGACTGTTTTCCTCGCGACCCCTGCCACCCTTCCTGTGGTTGTCCCTTCTGCCATCTCCTCTCTCTGGTGTCGTCACCCTGTCTCCTAGACCTCTTCTGGCATTTGTGATACCATGCCATGATGACATGTTTCCCCTTCTGGCCCCTCCCCCTTCTGTTCATAACCATTCTAGCAACAGGAGAAGCATACGACATTCCTCTGAGCATCCCCAGTACCAGTGTGGTGTGTGACTTCACACTGCATTCCATTTCCCTAACCACGACAGACTGGAATCCATGCTACAGGAAGAGACAGGCCCCAGGGATAGCTGGCCATTCCAGAAGATTCTGCCCAGAGGCAGGGCAGGTGGGAATGTCTGTTCTGGGTTCTTCCTGCTGAACGAAGAGCTGTCTGTGAACAGGGAGAGAGGATGTTCTCTCCCTCCCTCCTTCCCTCCCTCCCTCCCTCCCTCCCTCCCATCCATTCAGAGGTAAAAGCAGCTTGTGTCCTTGCCCAGATTACACCCCCCCCCCCTTTTCTTGTGTGTGTGTGTGGGGACATTCTTCAGGCAGATTTTCCAAGCTGAAGTCATAAAGAACAAAAGCTGCTTGCCAGCTGTGGCCAAGCAGCCCGGTGCCCCTCCCCCACCGCCCGGGCCTGGTACTGTTACTGCCTGGTGGGAAAAGGGGTGTGAAAACTTCCCTCGAAACATCTGGTCAGGGCCAGTGTCAGCTGCTGAGACGAGAGTTCCTGTCTGATTGTGCCAGGCCGCTGGAGGTGACCGAGCAGGAGAGGAGACAGAGCTGAGTCTGAGGGCCTCCAAGGTCATCCTCCCAGTCTCACTGTCCCCAGTGGTCACCTCAGGCTTCCACTGGGCCTGTGCCTGGGGACTCCAGTCATGAGCAACAAAGCCCCTGGTTCCTGCTTAGTATAGTACGCAAAGGGCTCTAGGTAATACAAAGGCACAAGCAAGCGTGGGTTCCTTCACCCGGGTCTGCCCTTCTGCCAAATCCACACTCTCTCCTGACCTCCTTACCGTGTTCTCCCAACATCTTCACCTCCCCCTTCCACAAACAGGGCTATGATGACTCAGATTCAGATCCTCCCTCTAGCGAAAGATTTCCGAGCTATTATGGAGACAGTTCTTATACCTACTGAGTTCAGGGCTGAGCTGGTTTTGCTTTTGTTGTTGTTGTTGTTGTTGTTGTTGTTTTTTACAGTAACATCTTCAGAAGACAAAGTTAAAACTCGAAGGACCAAATGAGTGGTCCCTTCAGATTCTGGAGGAAGCTCCAGGACCAGCCATGCCTGTCAGTTCCCCTTAACCCACAGTCACCCAGCCACAGGGGCCCTCTCCCCTGGGCTCTGGGCTCTTGAGGTTTACACTCAGAGGGATGTGAGTTTGGGTTTACTTGAGGGTCCAGGCTGGCGAGTGGATTATCCATAAACTTAGCAGAGCAGAGGTTATCTTAATGGTACTGATAGATCAGGCATGTCACACGTCATTAAAACAGCCAATTGATTGGGGAAAAATATAATTAGCTTACCCTGCCTTGCTGGGCAGCCTTTTGACACACCAAGAAGGAGATATGGAAGGGACAGAGGTCATTCATCTTTTGATCATTTGTTTTCCCTTCAAGGTGATGAAAAAGGCCGCGATAACCCTCGGGGATGGGGGAGAATATAAACAAGTCTTAGTTCTCGGCCATTTACTCAGAGGAAAGCTATCTTCAGACTTTCTGGAGTGTGGTATGTTTATCCCAGCTACATAGATCCGCTCTTTCAAATCAAACACTCTGTTAGTGCCTTGGAGTTGTAAATCAGTGGTTCTTTTCAAGTGACTTCATAGAATGTGATATTCTGCTTTCCCCTGACAGGATATAAACACGGAAACCTAAATATTACAATCCAGGCCACCATGGGCAGACGAGGAGGCATGTAGATCCCAGTTACTCTACTGTGCCTCCTTGCCCTTGTAGCGCCTCACTGTGCGTGGCCAGTGTTCCCTTTCTTCACTTACTTGGAAGAGAAGTTGAAACTTGTTTTGTAGTATGATGTGGAAATTTATGCTCAGAACTTTTGCATAGAGACACTTTGAGAAGCCCTTTACCCTCCAAGTGACCATAGGCACGGTACTCAACAGTCTAACAAGATTGTTGCAAAATATGCCCAAGGTAAGTAGAATAAGAGAAAATGCTTAGCCACTGAACAGCAGATTTCTTACCTTAAAAAAACAAGTCAGAATTTCATCGGAGGAAAATTAGCTGACTGTAAACTCATGATCAGCTGAAGGAACTTTTTCAAAGACGGGTGAATTCGTTACCTTACATGCTGCGGAGATAAAACACCAGAGAAGTACTGCAGAGTAAGAACCAGTGCTGGCTCAGAGTTTGTAGGGACATAGTCATGGTGGCTGGGAAAGCAAGGGCGTGGGAAGAGGATTGCGTAGGCACGGAGGGGGGGGGGACATGAAGAGCTTGGGCCTAGGCGCCAAGCTGCAGCCCCCAAAGGCACTCATTTAGGGCCTTTGCTAGCCGTGCCTCCTGCTCCAAAGAGTCTACAGCTTCCCTAAACACGTGTGCAAACACAAGAGCCTGTGGGAGGATGTTTTACACCCAAACCGTGGCAACAAATTTCACTGGTTTTTAGCTGCATAAACAAGTATTATGTGTTCGTGGTGGGAATTCGAGGAACAAAAAGATAGAGGGAAAAATACACATCTGTAGGTTCTGTTTAGGAAGAGAGACTTATTTAAAGACAGTTTTATTTGGTCAGGGTCCCTCTGCTCTCCACCTCTCTCATGATGTTGGCCTGCAGGCCATTTCATGTCCTTCTTTTCTTTTAAAATTAATTTTTTAATTTATGGTGTGAATGTATTGTCTGCATTGGCCCATGGAGGTCAGAAGAGGGCATCCGATCTCTGGGACTGGAGTTAAGGATGGTTGTGAGCCACCATGTGGGTGCTGGCAACCAAATGCTGGTCCCGTGCAAGAGCAACAAGTGCTTGTAACCTCTGAGCCACCTGTCTAGCCCTGCTTTCTTTTTTTGTTTTAATACGTACGAATGTTTCCCACACCATTCAACTTGTAGTGTCAGAAAGTTTGCTTGCATGTGTGTGTGTGTGCATGTGTGTGTGTGCATGTGTGTGTGCATGTGTGTGTGCATGTGTGTGTGCATGTGTGTGTGTGCATGTGTGTGCATGCATGTGTGTGTGTGCATGTGTGTGTGCATGTCTGTGTGTGCATGTGTGTGTGTGCATGTGTGTGTGTGTGCATGTGTGTGACAGCTGTTATGGTCTCCAGAAAAGCCCTTTAGAAAGTGACTGGTGATTGCACTTACCACTAAGCCTGTGCTGGACTCCCAGGATCTACGGTGGAAGGAGAGAACACACTCCATAGACTGTCCCCTGATGTCTGCATGTGCCTGTGGCATATGAGCCTCTTCCCACATTAAAGAATATAAAAGATATTTTCATGAAAATAGCATGAGGGATAATAGTCAAGGTTCTCTAAAGGACAAATGTCAACATGAAATCCATACAATGCCGGTTCTCAGGGTAGCGTGGAGGCCAGCTCTGCATTTTGCTGCCTTCTAATTCTGGTCCTTACTGGCAAGACCTTCAGCTTCTGTATGGGCCTTCCCCCCTGCAATGACTTTTTGTAGGATCCGAGATGGAGTGTTGTGGTTGATTGCTGCCTCCCTCCCTTTCTATTGCTGAGATGTCTCTTCTGTGTTTAGTGACAAAAGCCACATTTTGACACTGTTGTGGAAAATTATCCTTTAGTCTCTACAGCTGGGCCCTTGGCATCTTAGATCTTGGACATGGGTGTTCAGAAGTAAGAAGTGTGGAAGGCAGAGGGCTCCCATGGACTCAGAAGTAAGAAGTGTGGAAGGCAGAGGGCTCCCATGGACTCAGAAGTATAAGAGCCCTGGAGAGCATGAGACAGTTTTAGATTTTATATGACTTCCTCTGTGCCTCAGTTTCCTTACTTGTGGAATGGGATGTGTTTCAGAATATTTGTTTACACTGTAAAGATGGAGCTCTGCCTAAGGAGCCTTCTGATTGGTTTACTAAAGAGCTAAGTGGCCAATAGCTAGGCAGGAGAGCATAGGCGGGACTTCCAGGCAGAGAAAGAGAAACTAGAAGGAGGAATCTGGATGCGCAATTTCGCCAGCAGCAGATGAACCCCAGTAAGAAGAGGTGGGAGAGTCATGAGGCAGAATGTAGGTTTAAAAACATGGGTTAAAATAATAAGGATTTCTACGATCTAAAGAGAAACCAGAGTATTAATTTAGTCTATAACCCCAGAGAAGTGAGGTAACAAAGAGGACCCTAAGAGAGACATACATGGATCCGCTAGGAAGGGGAAATAGATCTCTTAAGACCTCATCCAGTAACTGATGGAAGCAGATGCAGAGATGCAGAATTAGCTGTGGGATTAACCACTGGACAGAGCTCTGGTCCTGTTGAAGAGAGGGACGTGATAACATGAGCAAAGGGGTCAGGACCATGACGGGGAATCCCATAGAAAAAGCTGACCCGAACTAGTGGGAGCTCACTGACTCCAGACAACCAGGAAACCTGCATGCAACCAATCTAGGCTTTCTGAAGAAAGGTGACCATGGGTGGCTTGGGCACTCTGTGGGGCCACTGGCAGTGGGACCAGGAGCATTCCCTAATGAATAACTTGGTTCTTTGGAACTCATTTCCTATGAAGAGAAACCTTGCTCAGACTAGACTCCAGGGGGAGGGCCTTGGTCCTGCCTCATGTGGTGATGTGATAGAATTTATTGACTCTCCCTGGGCGGCCTTACCCTTTCTGAGGAGCAAATGGGGGTGGGGTGGGGTGAGGGGAAGGTGAGGGAGCAGAAGAGGAGAGACTGGGAACTGGGATTAGCATGTAAAAATAAATAAAATAAAATATAAAAAAGACTTAATTAAGTTATAAGAGCTAGTTGGGAAAAAAAGCCTAAGATAAGGCCAAGCTTTTTAAATGAATACTAAGTCTCCAGGTCGTGATTTCCAGGCTGGAGGCCCAAAGATAGTCGGGCAAGAAAGCTTGCCATGGGCGGGGATTGGGGGGGTAGCCAAGGATAGTCCAGCAAGAAAGCTTGCCACGAGGCAGGGGTAGCCCCTCTCTTGAATTGTTGGGATGGACACTCTTGAAGTGCTCTCAACACCACCTGGAAAGGAAAAAGTGCTCAATAAACCAGAATTCTGATCATCATCTTAACAGTAAGGCCAACTTCCCAGTAGTCAGGACATTAAAAAAACAAAACTGTTTGTTGTTTTTCAAAGAGGTGATATATAATAAGAACAGAACAGACAGGAAAAGAAAAGAAAAGAACAGGGAAAACAGAAGAGAGGAAGAAAATCAGAAGGACCAGATTTCAGGCATAGGAATGCCAGGCATATGTGTTTAAAAATAAACATATTTTATTTTTAAGTATGTGTAATGGGTATATGTGTGCACGTGAGCGTAGGAGTTCATGGAATCCAGAAGAGGGTCCTGGATTCCCTGGAGCCAGAGTTCCAGGCAGTTATGAGCTGCCACAAGTTTGGGCTGAGAACCAAATTCACGTCCTGTGGAGGAGCAATACTGTGTGCTTCATGACCGAGCTGTCTCTGCAACCCAAGAAAGTGACTCTAAAGTAGCTCTGTGGGACTCTCTGCTCAGTGAGGAGGGAGACTAGAGCACTGTGAGGAGACCTAAATATAGAACCTGACCCAAGAATTAGGAGTCTGAAGCCAGGCATATTGGCTCAGAGCTGTATTCCTAGCACTTAAAAGAATAAGGCAGACAAATTGCCATCAATTTAAGGTCAGCCTGAGCTTCATAATGAGTTTCCGGTTAACCTAGGCCACTACAAAAGACACTGTCATAAATAAGCAAGAAAACAAAAAACCCAACAAAACAAACAAACAAACTGGATTCTGTGCCTTGGCCATTAGAAAGGCTCCTAGTTGGAGACAGGACACAGTGGCTGGCCAGAGGTTCCAGTGAAGGCCCGTGGAAGGCTGGAATAGCCGTGCGGCTCTCCAAACCTCCCAACCCCCTGACTGTGCAAGCCATGATCATGGCAGACTCTCAGCCAATCACTTCAGGAGTTAATGGCTCATCCTATTACGTCATAGAAGATGTAAGATAAAGAATCCACAAGCTATGTTAGTGTCACTGCCACTAACCTACAGAAATTAATGAAGGACTTGGCTGAACGAGGCTGGAGTCCCGAGTTCCAGGCTGCCAGCCTCGCTTACATTAGCTGTATAGCTTGCTAGATGATCCACAGAAACCAATTTTTCTATCTTGATCTTTGGCATTTATAATATATATGTACTACTACAAATTGCAAATGGTGGCCATGACAATTAATCTTCTTTTAATATGCAAGGGTATCTGCCACCCATTTTACAGATTGATTCACTGTGGTCTTGGAACATATTTGGAGAGTAATTCAGTTGTATCTTTCCAGGGTCCTGACACCATGGCAATTTGGGTCAGACCGTTTCTGTTGTTGTTGTTTAAAAAACTCAAATGTGATAGAAAACAATATGATATTTAGAACATAGAAAACGTCAACCTAATTTTCAGTAAGATTATTTAATAACATTTTCTTTGGAAAAGATGTAGGCCGCAGTATCTACTCTCTGTCGTCTCTGGAGATGCCTGCCTGTGGTGAAGAAGGTAGGACCAGGGAAGGTTGAACAGGACAATTCCACCTCTAAGGCTAGTACAGTACCTGGGATGCGATTCCTTGAGAAGGTCTCACATTCTCTAGAGGAATGTGGTATAAAAATCAGGCCATTCTGAATTCGACTCATTTATGTTTCTAGAAGTAATATTTTCTTCCCGTATCAAAACTTTGAATCACGTGAGAATGTAGAAGTGTCTCTGTACTTATGAACTACACACACACACACACACACACACACATACACACACAGTAAAATTAGCTGGAGTGTGGGGATGTACACTGGAAGCCCAGCACTGAGAAGGCAGAGACAATAGCAGTTTTGAGATACAGGCCCAAATGGGATACTTTCCATTCTTCTCATTCCTGTTAAGGTCTGAACTTGTTCATGGACTTGCTAAGGCCTAGGAACTGAAGCAGAGAGCCCAATGACGCTTCCTGGAATAGAGAGGACTTCTCTCTTTGTCCCTCTGGAATAACTCTGGCGCTATATAGCTTCTAACCAGCAGATGGCGTCTGGCATCAGACATGGGACAGGAGGAGGCCCAGGAAGCCAACTTTCCTCAACAACAGGATTCCTAAATTTATTTAATAATAAAAGTGGGACAGTTTGTTACACCGTATTTTCTTGTGTGTGTGGTATTTACCTGTGTGCATGTTTGTGTGGGCGTGTCCATCCATAAAGTGCATTCTCAGGCTAAAGGCTTCCATCAACACGTCTTTACCTTAGAGACTGTAATTGACCCGTTGTCACTTTCGTACATCTGTCCCATACATTCTGCTCAGGCTCCTCGCTATATCCCTTATCTCCCCCTCACTCCCACCCGCCACCATGGAGTCCTCATCCTACGTTTTAATGCCCTGTTTTTGCTTTATGATCCGCTGGTTTTTACTGGGGCCACTTGTATAGGCCTGAGCATGGCCTATACACCAGAGCATGGGCACCTCATGCCTGTAACGCCAAAGACTTCCTGTCCTCCAGACACATGTAGTTTCACTGGTCAGACAGTGTGCGTGGCACCCCAGCTCTTGGTGTCTGTGCTGCTGGCTCACGTGTGGTGCGGCAAACCCCATCTCATTACTGGACATGGGGAAGGCTTGTCATTCTCTGGGACTTGTTCAGAGCACCTCAAATTCCTTTTTTGAGGCTGTCATAGGAAAGTCCAAGGATAGGTTCAAAAGGGAAGAACAAAAGCAACAACCCTTTCTAAATCCTGTCATGGAAGTCACACGTCACTTTGCTCCCCTCCCTGAGTTCATAGCCAAACTGCCTGGAACCAGGGCGGAGCTCCCTAGAAAACCCAATGGAGGAATATGGTTAGACACACTAAAGATATCTCTTAGAGCTTTAGAAATACATTGTCTCCTCCAATAACCAAGCAGAATTTTACTTCATCGCCTTGTTCTGATCACCAGCCTCTTGGCCCTGACTATCTTGATAGCCAGTGCCGATGGGTCTAGACCTTCTTGATCGAATACTCTAGTTCTAGACATTTTTTAGGAGAGAAAAGAAAGGGCAGGGAGAGTTCAGGTTGATTTTCTCAATACGCCAGGAAAGGGTGGGGTGCTGTGGAATAATCCTTCTGTGCATTATGTGAATATATGTCACTGTGACTGGATTAGTAAACAAGCTGACTGGTCAATAGCTGAAGAGAGAGCCAAACTGAGAATGATGGGATGAGGAAGGGAGGAGTCAGAGGAGTTGCCAACCAGACACAGAATGAGTCAGACACACAAAATGGGATAGAGGTAAGAGCCACGGAACTTGGGGCAGCACAGAGATTAATAGAAATGGGTAAATTTAAAGTGTAAGAGCTAGTTAGTAATAAACCTGAGCTATTGGCCAAGCATTTATAATTAATATAAACCTTGGTGTGTTTATCTGAGAGCAGCTGCAGGATAGGAAATGTCCACCAACAACAAAGCAAACATATCTGTGTGAAGCTTGGATTTGAAGCTAGCAAGAACAGGGAACAGAATGGGCTCTGTGATGGCATCTTCCAGGTGAATGGGCTGGCAAACAGCAGCAGAGGCAACATCCTTAGGCTACTCTGCCTGATCTGGGCTGGCTTCCTAAAACCTAGCCTCAACCTCCCTCCTCTCTAGGCCTTCCAATATGTTGCTGCATTACTAGTAAGCCTTGATAACCCCATTTTTGCTTAAATTGCCATGGAGTCTATGGTTTGCAGCAGCAGCAGCAGCAGCAGCAGCAGCACCACCACCACCACCACCACCACCACCTACATTCATATGCACACACACACGTTGGGGAAGGAATACGGTGAAACAAAAATGTATTGGAATCTGGAATGTGGAATCCAGCTCAGGAATTGCTTCCTGTTACACACCAGAGGCGAGATTCAGGTATTACATGCCATCGATGGTCCTCTGGGGGACCCTCTGTGTCGATATCCAAGAGGAAGAAAAGCCCCATCATGCCCAGCTTGAAAAGCTGGCATAAACAGATGTTCCATCGCCCGCTGCCTGGTAGGAACCTTGACTTTAAAGCAGCATTGTTAACTTGCCAGACCTGAGGTTCTCATTGATTACAGGTGCTCTCTGGGTCCTTGCTTTTACCCACAGAAGATGTTCAGATCAGAGACGAGACTCCTAAAGAGAAGTTATGATTTCAAATTGCTTTCAACAGTAGCCATCTGAGAAGAGATAGATAATACTGTCAGGCTCATAGACAGGGAACACGGAATATGGGTTATTTCTTTATGTACATGTAACTGTCATGAAACAGGCCAAAAAGAAGCCCCACTGTCCATGCCTCCTAAGCCTGCCTGGCCACAGTCCCGGGGACTCAAAAACAAACTTCAAGCTTGGAGATCTGCAGTAGCATGAAACCTGCAAACCTTTGTTCAAGAGGCATCCATGGACAATACTATCGACGAGATCATCCCGGAGGGTGACTTCTAGAAACATCAGCCAAGCCATAACCAGTATGCCAATTTGGCAGGGTTTTCTATTTGCCACTGGTTCTGATTTGTGATTGCCAAGTAGTTCTCACTCTTCTATATTTTAAACTTGAAATCCAAAACAAAACTAAACAAGACTTGGTTACCCAGTTTCTTCTAGCCCGGTGTCACGTTCAGAGATGACTCATCTTGTCAACTTTGGGTTTCCGGTAAGCAAGGGTGGTTTTTGTTTGCTTGATTTTTGTTGATTGACTTTAATCAGTTGCTGTAATTTGGTTCGGAGAGGTCCTATGAGAAAGGCTTGGTTCTCAGTCTTTAATGCTATGGGGAATTTTTAAAATAGGGGCTGAGTGGGGCTGGGGTGGAGGTACGTATGTGTCATGTGTACCCCATCCCCTGTCTGGTCACCTGCCCCCGCCCCACACCGCATACTGGATGCTGTGAAGGGAACAGTGTGGGTCCCATGCTCCCTATGGTGGCTGCAGAGCAATCCTGAACCTGTTTGCTAGACCTTTCCTCTACGTAAATCTCCTCAGTGCCTTTGTCATAGGGATAGAAATACTCCAGCAGGAACAGTCCAGGTTGACAAGAAATACGCCAAGAACGCAAAATCATACGATCCAGATGTCTTGGCATGGACCCTCAGATGTCAAGAGTCCTACCTGGATCTGTTGAAAGGGATTCCATCTTCCCCTCTAACCCAAAGCGCTGTGTGGTTTAAACAGCAATCAGTCCATGTGCAAGCATCTAAGCAAGTGTAGGCTTAGAGCCTTGTGCAGGCCTGAGCAAGAGTAGAAAGTGTGCCTGCTGGAGGCAGAGGCAGAGGCAGAGGCAGAGGCAGAGGCAGAGGCAGAGGCAGAGGCAGAGGCAGAGGCAGAGGCAGAGGCAGAGGCAGAGGCAGAGGCAGAGGCAGAGGCAGAGGCAGAGGCAGAGGCAGAGGCAGAGGCAGAGGCAGAGGCAGAGGCAGAGGCAGAGGCAGAGGCAGAGGCAGAGGCAGAGGCAGAGGCAGAGGCAGAGGCAGAGGCAGAGGCAGAGGCAGAGGCAGGAGGAGCTTTTTGTTTTGTTTTATTTTGTTTGTTTGAAACAGGGTTTCTCTTTGTGACCAGCTTGGTTATTCTGGAACTCACAGTGTGACCAACCTGGCCTCTAACTCTCAGAAATCCACCTGCCTTTGCTTACTGAGAGCTGGGTCTCAAGACTTGGATCACTATCTCCCACACCTTCCCTCCCTCCCTCCCTCCCTCCCTCCCTCCCTCCCTCCCTCCCTCCCCCCCCAACGTTTTCTTGAATCACAGCTGCCACCCCAGTAGGGCAAGAATGGAATCAGAGTTTTTTTTTTTTTTCTCAGCACCAGCTACCAAACCCTGAACTCCTGACCCCACTGACTAAGGGAAGCCCTGTGAAGAAATCTTTTTGTATGTAAGCACGTTATCTTTTTTTTGTTTGTTTTTGTTTATTTTGTTTTGTTTTTCAAGACAGGGTTTCTCTGTGTAGCCTTGGCTGTCCTGGAACTCACTCTGTAGACTAGGCTGGCCTCGAACTCACAGAGATCTGCTTGCTTCCCAAGTGCTGGGATCAAAAGTGCACGGGTCTGGCCGGGCGGAGGCAGAGGCAGGTGGATCTCTGTGAGTTCGAGACCAGCCTGGTCTACAAGAGCTAGTTCCAGGACAGGCTCCAAAACCACAGAGAAACCCTGTCTTGAAAAACCAAAAAAAAAAAAAAAAAAAAAAAAAAGTGCACGGGTCTGGCCTACTTTTGATTTTCTTAACCAACTGCTTCGGCGGCCACCCTTGTGCTCACTCCCTACCTGTCAGTCCCGTGTCCTTCCTGAGCCCCCTTCAGTTCTCTTCCACCTCATGAGACAAATGAGCAAACAAATAATAACGCGACTGAAACCTTGGCGCGAGCAAGGCCTCTGCGGGGACGGCAGAAATCTGAGGAGAATCAAGAAGGGTTTTGTGTCGAGGTAACTTAAACTACTTGCAAACCTCAGAATCCTATAATTTGAAAGAGTTTTGGCTATTTCAGACGATTCCGGTTCTAATATTTCCCCCACTCTCACCCTGACCCCACCGCTGCTTGGCTCCTTATTTCCTCTCTTTCCGGCTGAAGTAGGACACAATCACAGGCAAAGCCCAGGAGTTGGACCTAGTTTCAAATGAAGAACAATTTGACCTGCACTCTTTTCTTCCTGACTCTGTTTTCTAACACCCTGAGTTTAGCAAGACATTCGCAAAAGTCTGTAATCCTACCAGAAGACTCTTGACATAGCTGGTAATACCAGTTCTGTCCTCCCCGCAGAAGAGTCTTGACGTAGCTGGTAATGCCAGTTGCTTCTTTTGTTCCGCTCACATTTTATTTATGGATAGAGTGGGAATCATTGTGGCAAAAAGGGATTCCCACCCCCTGAAATTTTAAGGCGTGTAGAAAAGCACAAGGGACGAAGTGCTCCTTAGCATCCGAAAGGTGGCGTCTGCGAGGACAGTCTTCCCTCTGCCGCCTTTTCCACCCTCCCAGCTTCCTCTCCAATCAAAGGACCATGGGTTTGACTACTTAAGCTGCCTCACTTAATTCGAGAGAAGTCTGCATCCTGCGTGCGATCCAAGGAGACATTTGTCAGCTTTCAGGGCCTCCCTCATCGCCATCCATGCCACAGCAATGTTTGGCAGGTATATTTTTGTAGTTTGTGGTTTGGAATTAGAGTGATTTCTCTATTTCATTCATGATGCCCAGAGGGTTTTTTTTTTTTACTTTTATTTTTTATTCTTCTTCTATTTTTGTTCTTGGGAGGGGAACGGCATTGGTGATTTTACTCTTCTGCTTTTGAGACTGACTTTTCAAAGTGATTACGTGTCTGCTTTTAATTCTCTCCCCCAAGGAAACGTTAAGGGAACCATGTCTACCGTCCTCTTCAGTTCTGAGGCGGCGAGGTCCCCGATAAAGAAGATCTCTCTAGACAGCGGTTGCCAGCTTTCTCACAGCGCTGGCACCCTGGGTAGAATTTTCACAGCAGAGATGGCCGAGCTCCCTGGGAGCTATCACCACAGATTGCCCATGCTGGGAGAACAGACCGCAAATTACCCCAGCTGCAGACACTTACACAGCACATGGAGAGAGAGAGGAGAGGCCAATGCCCAAAGATGGCGGGGAGCTTCAGGGAAAGAGCCTAAGCGTGGGGCGCCCCTCCCATTGCCTCCAAACGCACCCACAAACTTCTCAATTACCCAGAGAGCATTTGGGGAGGAAGAAGAGGTGAGGGGTGCTTCTGAGCAGACAGGGTCAGCTTTGCTCCTGAGATGCAGAGTTGAATTTGGTCAAGTTAACGTCCCTCCCCTTTTCACCCAGAAGAGACTGTTACTTCCCAAGGTTTAGTAATTTCTGCTGTCTGTCGAAATGATGGCTTTTGAGCAAGATTATGGCAGTTGTATAAAATAAGTAAGCTACTGTTTTTGTACATCTGATGTGTAAGGTGTAAATCTTGATCCTGCAACTTCTATGATTTTAGCTGCCTCTTTCAGGGGTGGGGGAGCGGTGAGCTGAGTCCATTTTGGCTCCGCCACTCACTTAGTGTGAGATGTCAGGCAAGACAATTAATTAGTCTTTTAGGGTTCAGTTTCATCGACCCTGAAAATAAGAGGGTGGCCCGGATCAGATTTTTTTTTCAAATGTTCTTTTTATTTTGTTTTGTTCCCATTGGTCACATGTTAAGAGAAGTCTTATGTAGACAGGCGGTATATTAAAATAGATATAGTTAGAGTCGGGAGGGAGGAACCCAGACCCCCTTCCTTGGGATGAGAGGGGGAGTGGGAGGTCTGGGGCTCCCCTGTGAGCCAAGTCACATTCACAGAGTTGTTCCCGTTCTCTCTGAAAATTATGGAAACCAGTGGCTTCTCTAGTCCTTTTTATTCTATCGCATTTATTCATGTGCGTGTGTGTATGCATGCATGTGTGTGTGTGTGTGTATAATAAATGTCACAGCACATGTGTAGAGGTCAAAGGATTTGGGAGTACTTATTTATGATACCCCCCTCCAGGAATCCATGAATTTGAAATAAAAGCGGTCATTATGGTTGAATCAGTATGATGGAGACATGTGCTGGACCAAGCAATGGCCATGTGTTCCAGGCGGTCCATAAGACACCTCTTAACCCAGACAACACCCTCAGGAGGTGACTGTGATCCTCTTGTGGCAGAGAAGGATACTGTAGCGGGCTAACTTGCTCCACTACGATACTATTACAAAGGGGAATGAGTGTTTAAAAAAACATTTGCTGTCATTAGCGAAGAAACAGTTTAACTTTGCAATCAGTTAACGCAAGCAGTGGAAACTTCTGGTCGGACAGAGCCTACCATCCAGTAACTCTGGGTATTTTTACATGTGAAATGGGCAAGAAAAATGTTGGAGACAAACAATCTGAATTTTAAATGTGCACTTAAACTCCCTGCAGCAGCGGAGAAAGCCTGTGGGTATCCCAGGGAGGCTTACCAAAAAAGCAGGCACCGTCCCCTCCACCCCATGGACTTATATTTTAAGAAGTTCAGCCATCCCAGTCCATGCAGAAAAATACTCTCAAAGGAATATTTACAATGTGGATCTTATATTAAACATTTGGTTTTATATACTTAAATATTTATAAAGACATATGTGGAATACATTTTAGCCTACAAACCGAAGTGAGCAAAACATATCAATTTCCTTATTTCTTTAAATCAATGTAATTTTCTGACTCCCAGCCTTCATCCTTCCTCAAAGATGGCAAAAATATTTACCTCCTGCTTGTGGACCCCCTCTTTCCCAGAATGTAGAATGTTTAACTGTAATGAAGACAGACAACTGGAGAGGGGGGCTAAGATCTCCAGTCTCTGGGCCCATTGGGATCCCACTGTGAAGTTCACAGCTGTGCTCTGAATGCTGGTGGTATCATCTGAGGGCAGAGGACCTTTCCGAGAGTATCTCCTGGGCAAGTCAAGCATCCATCTTTTAGCAGAGAGTTCGCCTTTAATTCCAGCGCTCCAGAGGCAGAGGCAGAGGCAGGCGGATCTCTGAGTTTGAAGCCAGCCTGGTCTCCAGAGAGAATCCACCTCCTCTGGGCAAGGCCAGCTGCCTGGACACAACCCTGCGGAGTGTCACCAGCCTCCCTGCTCAGCATAACCCCAAACTTGACCTACTGCTTTATTGTGGCTGGTTTGAAGCCAACAGAAGACTTTATTTTGCCTCTTCCCTTATAAACTCATTCTATGTGGAGTCACCGCCTCTGCCTTTTCTGCTCAAGTCTTCTGGGGTTTTTAGTTTCCTGCCCCCATCCTATCAGCGAGAAGAGCCTTTATTTCCCACTGTCCCCCTTTAATGCCTTCACTTGTCCTCCTTGGAATCTGGGGCATTTAACTATTTCTAGAATGGTCTTAGGGATTTTGGTAAGGAAAGAAGAACAGCAGGTGACTTGTGGTAAAGGGAGATTGTTGTCTTCTCTCTTGCAAACATCTATCTTTGCTATCTTACTTTGGTAAGTCTGTGATCAGTTGTTGATAGTTTTGTCACCTTAAATGAGAAGCGGGATTAGAACTTCAGTAAATACTGCTGCACCTGAAAAAAAACAAGGTCAGAGCCCGGCAGTGCTGGTGCACGCCTTGAGTCCCAGCTCTCGGGAGGCAGAGGCAGGTGGATCTCTGAGTTCAAGCTCAGCCTGGTCTACAGAGCAAGTTCTAGGACAGCCAGAGCCACACAGAGAAACCCTGTCTGCAAAAACCAAGCAACGAAAGCAAAAAGATAAACCAAAACAAAACACCCCTCCCCAAAATGCAAGCAATATGATAAAGACAATGATATACACATTTGGTTATACGTATCTCAGCTCAAACTGGGACACCCTAAAGTGGAGAGAGGACCCCAGAGCAGTAAGTAGGAACTGGGGTCCCTGCTGGCCAGGGTATATAATCACTTCATATGTAAATGCTGAAACAAGCATTTGAGTTCTGGTCTCTGTGACTCTCACTGTCTTCATACTAGTTAGGAGAATCCATGACCAGGTCAGCCCCACGGCCATGATCACTTTCTGCTGTGGTCTTCTTCATCTGTTGGAGAAAGAACGACGAAGTTCACAATGAGAGAACTGCATTCATGAGAAGCCCTGGAACCGCATTCCTTGGCTGCAATTGGCCAGTGCTCCAGGCATGAACGAGGGAAGTTTCATCTTCAATATTTACTGAAAACAGACGCTGAAGTTTGGGAAGCGAATGTGAAGTGTTCGTTCCAAAAGCCTTTTTATATACATGTTAAATCAGTTTGTGGGAAAGAGACCACAGAGACTGTTTAAACATTCATACTAATGGCACTACAGTTTCAAAATATGCAGTTCCTTGTAGTTCTATGCGGAATTAATCACATATGGAGGAAGTCATCTTTTGAAACCAGATTAAAAGGAAATAGTTCATAACTCCGCGATATCAACATACCCAGCACTGTGCCTGGGACCCTCTCCTTATCTTCCACTGTCTGAGGACCCCGTTTCCTCACCCGGGATGTCATGATTCAGCTATGGGCTCCACAGGGAGGATCTCAGTGTGGGGCCAGGAGGGCAGAGATACCACTCAAACACAGCAAGACCAGAGCAATTAGGAGTCTCTTCCTGACCCGGATGCTGGAGTTCAGCTGAGTTCTCTAGTCCTCCTGTTAATGGAAAACAGGAAGATGGTTCGTCCCTATCCTTGAACTTCATCGAAGAAGGCAGCAAGTCATTTGGGGCAGAAATTCCTCCCTCACCACCAGCATTCTGATAGCCATCTTTAACGAAATTACCCCAAATGCTTTGCAGGGGCTGTTGTCAACTGCAGGCAGTTAGACAGCTAGGGAAATAGCCTCTTATCTATTGCACTCTTTGGGGAAATCTCCAGTGGTTACCTAGAGAGAGTCTGAGTACTGGGCCAAGTCTCTCACTTTCCGGGGATATCGTCATCTGTACCAAAGCTATCCAGAGTGCTAGTAGGTGACCCCATGGGTCCCACTCACGGCGATAATCACATTCAAGACAGCTGTTTCTTTTCTAATGACCAGTCCTACCAATTTCTCCCTCACTTCGCCCTTCCTTCCTTCCTTCCTCCCTTCCTCCCTTCCTCCCTCTCTCCTTCCCTTCCTCCCTCTCTCCCTCCTTTTCTTCCTTCCCTCCTCTTCCTTCTTAAGATACGAAGAGTTGAGACTATCCATATTTGCTTTGAAGTGCCCTCCCTTAAATGCGAGATGGGCTGGGGGGGGGGGGTGGTTGAAGATTGAGACATGAGGCAATCCTGAAAATATGAATGAAAGAATATAAATATTTCCCCAGCCTTTGTAGTCTTCATTAAAATACAGCAGAGGAAGAAGCTGGATCGCCCTTCTATATTTAATTTGGACTCTAACCTCTTCAGCAGTATGATTAATTTTAGCTTATCATATGGAATGTCTGCCTACCTATAAATAAGTCTATTCATCTTCGGGAGAGCATAAATATGCCTCCTGGTTTACAGCCATTAAAAAAAATTCCCTTTCATATAGCTGTAATGAGATCTGTTTCCAGAACAATAGCTCAGGTCAGTTACATTTTCCATTCTGCTTTGTTGGTTTCATGGTTGGGAAACTTAAGCAAAAAGAAGCTTCCTTGAATGACTCTGAACCCGGCGTTAAACGGAGAGACGTGAATAATCAGAGACACAAGAATCTGAACCGACCTCAAAAGAATAAAGAGAAATGGAGAGGAAGGAGGAGGAGGAGGAGGAAAGGAAGGGGAGGAGGAGGAAAGGCAGAGAAACAAGTACTCGGGAGTTCAAAATTAAGGTAGAAATTTAGAAATTTCATCTTAAAATAGTTTTCTCTGTTGTCATATAATGCGGGAATGGGACCTTTCCACCCTTGTTCATTAGCAAAATGTCTGACTGAATTTACTTCTATCCCAGAGTCCTTAGGTTCATGTAAAGTCTGTATGTCCACATAGAAACGGATTGCGTCCACACAAGCATCCAGGAGGACTGAGTGGTCAGCTGTCTTGAGGTTGACAATATTAGAACTCATTTTCAGGGGATCGGGAAGTGTGGCTCAGTGGTAAAGGGCTTGCGAGGCTTGCCCATGTCCTGGGTTCCGTTCCTAGCACCACACCCAAATATTTCTGAGTTATTCACCACAATCTTAGCAACATGTGCTCCAAAGAGGTGATAGGCAACCAGTTAGAAGCAAGATGACTTATTTGCTTCCTGAAAATCATATTGTTGGAGAAAATGGTACTTAGTATTCCTGGGACTACAATTCTCTTCTTATCTGAATTCAGACCTTTAAATGGAAGCTCACACATGGGGCTCACACACAGGAAACACATGACCAGATTTTCCTCCTCTGGTCATCCCCCATTTAAAAGGAGGACTTACTACTGGAGACAAAGGACTTGCCTTGGTCCTTAGAAATCTTTCCTCATTGATGGATAGTGAGGAGATGCAGAACACTTGCGCAGTGGTCCCGCTCCCCCCCCCCCCCCCCCCCCCCCCCCCCCCCCCGTCCTGTGGGGCTGCCTCAGCTCGAGCCATATGGTGCTCGTCTCTCTCTTACAGGCAAAGAGAATGGAATCTCAGCATGCATGCCTGTCCCCGGGAATAGTCTGCCAGGTGTACCTCGCCAGTTCCAGGTCATCTTACAGAAGCCCCTGCTTAGGCGTGGTTAGGATATGCCAGCAAAGCAAACAGAAGCCACGGCTGCTCTTTCCCCAGGATGGCTGCTTTCACAGAACAAGTAAGGCTCCGGGTTTGAGACGGTGAGCAATCAATCCCATCGTCTTTTCTACCATTCGTCAAATCAACACAATTATCTCAGCGATTCAGTGCAGAAGACCAGAAGACTAGGCTAGAGATCGAAGAGTCAGCCAACGGCTACCACCTTTCACGCTGTTTCTACTTGCGGGATCCGAGCATTCACAGGGAAGTGGCGTCAACACATGCTGTCGTTGTTTAACCCAGGGGCAGGAAGTGGGATGATGGGCGCTTCTGGATAGTTTGAGCCAATGGAGCTGCATGGTAACATCAAGGTTCTCGAAACCCAGGTCTTAGAACCAAGTTACACGGGGACCATGTCTGCATAATGTCCTTCAAAGAATCCAGTAACTAAACCCCACTGGACAGGGGCCAACACAAGCCTTTTTAATGCCAAATTCCACTACAGTGGGTCATGTTATTGGATGGCTCTAGTGAACTGGGGACAGGAAAAAGGGCCCCTTTTCCTTTAATACTTTTTTTTCTTGGACTGATTTATCCAGACGATTGCTTCACTTTTTAACTGAACTTGCAGGGAGCATAGACGATCTACTGACTTGGTCTTTGTTGTTGTTGTTGTTGCTCTAATTAGATTATTACCTGTGGTTCCTAGAAGTAAGTACCATAAAACATGCAGCTTCTACATATTTCAAAATTCTTTTTATAAACTTATAGGTCTGTTTTCTGTGATTCGTTCAGAAAAGATTTACTGAGCCAAACTAAAGATATGTGTCATGGCGCTTGTTTGGAGGACTCTAATGAGCTGAAATCTTGCTAGTATTAGCAAGCACTGGGAAGAGCAGAAAAAAATATTGAGGAAATTCTCCTGAAGTTCTCTTTCCTTAAAGACAAAAAGTCAAGCATTTTTAAGCAAGCGCATCTGAAGCCCAGGTAGGGCCTTTTGCTGGCAAAGAAGGCAGAATCAGCCCTTCATCTGTGCAACTCCGGTGCCTTTGAAGACGGGCAATGTGGAAGCTTTCATCGTGTCTTTTTTTTCTCTCTGTGTGTGTGAACATGAATACAGGCTAGTGTCTCTTATCTACTTCATTCATTGAAACTGTTTGGAAAGTCCTAAAGTAACACAAAATCAGTCTCCATGGGAAAGCGGTGTTTTCATTCACTCAACCTCTCAGATCTAATTGTCAATGTCCATTTTCAAATCTCATTTTGTGTGCATGCGTGCACATGTGTGTGTGTGTGTGTGTTTGGGACAGTGGGACAGGGTTTCTCTGTGTAGCTGTGACTATCCTAGAACTTGCTCTGTAGACCAGGCTAGCCTTGAACTCAGAGATTTGTCTGCCTCTGCCTCTCAAGTGCTGGGATTAAAGGCATGCGCCACCATTGCCTAGCTCATTCCCAAATCTTAGCAGTCCACTTGAAAAGAAAACGATTCTTATTTGGACATAACCCATATGTTGTGGGTCTCTCTCTTCCTGGTACGATATTGACCATTGCAATCTTGTGTCTTGCAAGTATATAACAACAAATACTGGATGGATGGCCTTTGGTTAATATAAATTACATTAGCCAAGGGCTAAGGAGAGAGAAATTATAGCTTGAGGGTGTTAAGTTTCAATGATAGATTTGCTGATAAAGTTTGAGTTCTTAAAAAAATGTATTTAAAATCTAATTGCATCATTGCCCCCTTTCCCTTTCCTCCTTTCTTCCCTTCCTGTATAGTTCTCTTCCCTTTGATCCCTCTTACATTTGTGGCCTCTAGCCTCTCTTCAATCGTTGTAACACACACACACACACACACACACTATATACATATATATATATATTCATATATATATTCATTCTTGGGAATATAAAAACAATCTGCTCAGTACATATAACCTTACTTGTATGTATATGTATGTGTGTGTGTATATATATATATATATATATATATATATATATATATATATATAATTTCTTTCTTTTTTTTGTTTATTTTTTGAAACATGGTTTCTCTGTGTAACAGCCCTAGCTTTCCTGCAACTATCTCTGTAGACCAGGCTGGCCTCGAACTCACAGAGATCCACCTGTTCTACCTCCCGAGTACTGGGATTAAAGGCGTGCACACCACTGCCCAGCTTGGGCCAGCGCTACCTGGTGTATGTATATAATTTCAAGACCATTTGGCTCTTCCCTGAGGAAGACTTTCCTTCCTCTCTCAGCATTCCTTAATTGCCTTCAGTTCTTTGTCTAGGGTCGGTGCCCGTGAGAGGCCTCCCTCCCACGTTAACATGCTCCGTGGTATCATCACCTTTGTTCGGGTCTTATTTAGGCAGTCTTGTTGGTAAGATTTCATGGGCATTGAATCTCCTGGATTGGGAGTCACAGATCATTGTGAGTCTCCATATGGGTGCTGGGAGTTGAATCCAAGTACTCGGGAAGAGCAACCAATGCCCTTTATTGCAGAGCCATCTCTCCACCCCTGTAGAATTTGTTTGAAACTGGCTGATTTCTGTTTGTGAGCCACAGGAGAACAGGAGCCACATTAACATTCATACTTGCAAATAACCTCCAAGGACGGCGGCTGGTTTTCAGGACAGAATGCTCTGGATGGAGGATTCTAAGGTTTACAGAGGGTTCCTCACGGGGGGGGGGAGGGGGTTCAGCTGAGTGTTGACCAGGGCATAAGTATACAGAGCAGTCAAGGACTTAGGAAAGCATTAAAGACCATAGCTGAGCAATCAGAAAGGCAAAGCTTAGTGCCTGTTCCCAACAGCCAGGCTGGGGAAAAAACCTTCCCACCCATAGGGGCACTAAGAAGCATCTTGCCTTAGAATTAAGGAAGAAATAACCAAGACCAAACGCTGCTCTGGTTCAGACTAACACACTTTTAAAGGTTTCAAGGAACTTAACTGCATGTAAGAACAAAGTTCAAGATTATTTATGAGTATACAAAAATATCCAGGACCCAACAAGGTAAAAGTCACGATGTCTGGCATCTAATAAAAAAAGTGCCAGACAATCTAAGAAGCAGAAAAACATGACTCATTATGAGGAAAATAATCAATCAATTGAAATCTGCCTAGAAACAACAGAACATTCAAATGAACAGATATAGATGTTGGGTTACTGCCATAATGATCTAAACGCTGAAAAATAGATATAGAGAAAGCATAAAGTAAAAGCACAGTTAACTATTCAAACTAAAGACTGTAATGTCTGAGCTGCAAAGCACACTAGATAGGATTGACAGAGATGGCAGTGGTTAAGCAGCTGCCGGGCAGGGGTGAGGATCGGGTTTGGATCCCCAGAACCCATGTAAAGGCTGACTGGGAGCTGGCTGCTGCGGAGGCAGGATTCTCAGAGCAAGCTACTCGTGAGACTGTCCGTGGTCGCGTGAGCTCTGTGTGTGAGGAGGCTTGCCTCGCTGAATAAGGCGGAAAAGTGATCAACGTCAGGTCTCTACACGCATCCTCACACACACACACATATGCACATAGGAAAAGAAAAAAAGAAATAATAGTGTGTTTGTAAGCATTGATGGAACCTAACTGACACAGAGGGGGAATGTGTTTTGAAACTAGTAAAAACTTAGGTCCCTGGTTCCTTCTACCTGCTTTGGTCCCCAGGGCATCCTTGCTTCTTTGCTTTCTGGATTCTGTGGCAATGTTTCTTCTTAGGGTACAGGTTCACCATCTCCTTTGTGTTCACTGTGACCCAATAAACCTGTAGGAATGTGTTTGTTAAATGATTTTCCTAATCAATGGGAAGTATGCCCTTCTGGAGTCCAGGAAAATGACTGGAACTCTAAACGGAATGATCCTATTTGCCTCTCGGAAAACTCGAATGCTGTTAGGCTGAGGTTTCCCTGGAGATCCTGCCTCTACCCCAGTCTTTCTCCGCCTTCCTAACGCTGTGACCCTTTGCTCCAGTTCCTCATGTTGTGCTGAGTCCCGATCATAAAATTCATTGCTACTTCATGACTGTCATTTTGCTACTGTTATGTGAATATCTGTTTTCTGATGGTCTTAGATGACCCCTGTGAAAGGATCATTTGGCCCAGAAAGGGGTCACAACCCACAGGTTGATAAACACTACTCTGCACTGTTTAGATGGGAATCATCTTGTAGCTTATGACACCATGAAGTTTTAAGTGTCACCAGTGTGCTAGGGTGCCCACCACATTCTAGAGAGTCTGCGGATGTCTCCATCTTTCCTGTAGCATCCTGGCTGTGATGGTACTGTGTCTGGAGACAAGTTCCTTTCCTGGTCACTAATAAGTCTCTTGACGAGTTGGTACCCTTCACTGTAATATAACGTTCAGACCTGTCCAACCTTCTGACACTGCCACAATGTCTTCTTCCTGGATTTTAATTGAATGCTGAGACTCTTGACTCAGGTCCGCATGCTTGCGTGACAAGTATCCTACCAGCTTCACCATCTTCCCAGCCCCACAGACACATCCTGTTGGGGCCATGTCCTGCAACTTGCTATTGGAGAAGTCCTTCAGTTGCAAGGTTAAGAAGGCACAAGGTTTCTACCATGCAATATAAGTAGCAAGCTTCAAACGAAGCTGTTTTTCCTCGGAAGTTTATGTCTCTGAATAATGACTATTTTTAGTCAGTATGTTGCTAAGAATTCCATGAGTTTATCATGTACGTGTATGTACGTGTGTGCACGTGAGCACATGTATGCTTGTGGTATGTGTGTATATGTACACATGTATGGAAACCAGAAGTCGGTTTTGAATGTCTTTTTGAGTTGTTCTCTGAATTACTTTTTGAGACAGAGTCTCTCACTGAATTGGAGATTATTGTTTTAGCTAGGCTGGCTGACCAGTGAGCTGCAGGGGTCCAACTGTCTCTGCCCTGCCAGCGCAGGGGTTACAGGTACAACTCCGTACCTTCTTTACTTGGGTGCTGGGAGTCGGAACTCAAGTCATCATGTGTGTACAGCAGGCACTCAGCCCACTAAGTCACTGCACCAGCCCCTCATCAAGAGTTCTAGTTCTATAGAAACAGATGTTCTTATTGTGGAGGACGTTGGAGTCTCAGAGATGATCTGAACAAAGTACACACCCTCACATGTATCTCAAAGTACTCATGAAAATATACATGTTCTGTGGTCTGATTATAAGTCGTTGTTGAGTATACTGTTTAAGTTTGAGAAGAAATCTACACTGTGGTCCTTTGGTTGTGTTTGGTTCATTAAGATCGTGTCCTGAAAGACAGGCAGTAGGGAAGCACTGTAGAGAGATGGCTCCAAATCAACTCTGACTCCCTCGTATGCCCGTAGCATAAATTTCCTAGATCCTGTAGAGTCAGGGAACTATTCCACAGACATTCCCCACCTTCCTACCAGTCCATCCTAGCGGCCATTCTGCTTGCTGCATATGTTGTTGTAATGGCTCTTTACTTGCTTAGTCTATCTTCACAAACAACGAATGAGGGCCAGCCTCCAAACCTGCAGCTGTCTGCAGAGCTGGAGGGAGAGCTTCCCTTCATGTTCTTGAGCACAGCAAATAGGAACGCATCCATCACCCAATGACACCTTGGTTATGGCTGTCCCAGCGGACAGATGTCTGCAGTCCTGTACGTTTAGGAAACAGAGTGGATCACCCTGAGCACACAATAGCCTCTCAGAACCTCAAGCAATGAAGAACCACTGCAAAGAGGCCGGATGCTTCTGGAACACAAAGCCATTTCCTAACTGTGTGTCTGCTGCAGTCCACATGCAAATTCAACTTTCGGGCCTTGGTGTTGTCAGCCGATGAGGTACTAGATGCATCTGGCTCTGAAATTTCAATTCGAAGAGTAGAATTATGAAAGTGGCCATGTGAGCTCACCCTGGGTACAGGAAGCTGGTTCTGTGAGTCCAGAAAAGCTGTGGCAGCAGCCTCCGCAGCTGGCCTGACGACGTGGGGTTTTCATGCAGCAGTTACGTTACCACTCTTCCCTCTAGACTCCGACAAATCTACTTACACTCAACTGTGTCTCCTAACTTGCTCAGTCCATCTTTGATCTTTTTTATTCCCTTCACCATTGAAACAAAAAGTCTACTTTTTTTTTTTTACTCCCATCCATCCTTTCTATCTGGTTCTAAAAATTAATCATTGACAGACCCTAGCTCTTAAAAAACCTTTTGTGTTTTTTAAGGCAGCAACATCTTTAGGCTCTGTGTTAGGTGACATCATGACCCTCCACCAGAAATCCGGAAGTGGAGACATCCCCAAACACAGGGAAGAGGCTCAGATAGTGACCAGGACAGAGCGTTAGCACAGACACGTGTTGGAGTCTGGTTTCATTCTCCGAGAAAGCTTTTCAGAAAGGAAGTCTCCACAGTGTATTCGTCATCTCTGAAATAGTCTTACTTTCTTCCCAGAATCCCCCGAAAGGTCAATGTGGAAGAACCGAAGAGCTCTCAAGCCAGAGGCCCAGCTATTTCCATGAAGGAGACACAGAAGCATACTCAAAGAACAGAAGTCTCGCCATTGTTACAAAACACACACACACAAATAGCTCCTGCTTCTCTGCCATCGTGACCTCTCTGCAGTCTCCAAGAGGAGACGAATATAGTCATAAAGCCGAGTCTAGTCTTAAACTTCATGAAGCATGTTCTTCCGATAGTTGAAGAACTTTCCAGATCCATTACTTTCCAATAGTAGCCAGTTCATTTAGTGAATTGTAGTCTTTCAGTCAGTGACATTTATTGCATCTCAGATCGGAACCCAAAAGGCCATTGTGTCTTGAACAGCCGTGACTTAGAGCACTGTAGCAGAGGCTTGCTCTTTGAAAAGAAGGAGCCTGTGTGAAAGGGACACTGTCTCTTCCTGAGTTACCTCCTCTAGAGTGGGGTGTGGCTGAGTTGGGTGTGGGGTCCCACCTAAACAAGACTCTGCACAGCTCGAGTTGCGCATGGCTGGGCAGTGGGTCTGCATGCCAAGGTGTTCCCAGAACAGGTCTTTGGAAGATTTAGGTTTTCAGAGTGAGGAAAGCTGGGTGAGAGCCAGGACACCTTCCCCCAAGAGGTGCAGACACAGTCAGGTGCAAGACCAAACCCTGTTCCTTTCCTCCCTAGTCTGTCCTCACCCTTTGCAAGAAATACTTTAATATCAATTTTAATAGCCCACAATGGCAGAAACAGGCACCTGTCACCCCTTGTCACATATCCGTAATCACCGTATCCCGGAATCTCCAACAGAAGGGCCTGCTAGCCGAGGAAACAATTCTGCAAGCCTTGGGAAGGCAGCCGAGCAGCAGTGGGAAGCCTATTAAATCCACGAGTTCAGACTCTCGGGGTGGGCATGTTCTCCTGGCGTATTAAGTAACACACCTACTCGGGTTACCTCGAGGACTCAGTAGACAGTTGCCCTTTCAGTGAGAAATGTACACTTGACTACACTCTGTCCTCCGCCCTCGCCCCTCCCAAGCTCAATCCTGGACTCTTTGGAGAAACCAGGCTCAGAGAGCAGTAGATATGAAACACAACCAGAATGAAGACCCCTGTGGCATCTCCCAGAGCCCTCCCATCCCGGAAAACTTTAAATGTTTGCGAGTTTGCCTCCAATCGTAACCAGACAGTGAATTTGTCTCAAGTAGAAAGAGAAGACTGCACCGCACAGGGGCACGTCTCTCCTATGCTCACTCCCGGAGAAACACCAGGGGTGAGGTAGGACAGGCAGGGTCAGAGAACAGATCCCGGAATCCAGAACAAGGACTTCAGGGTTAGCCTGAACTGAGGCAGGCCTTGCTTAATCTCTCTAAGCTTCAAGTTTCTCCTTTGGGATAAAAGTAATATAATGCCACATTGTCATAGGTTCATTGTGTGAAATATATGCGCTATTAAATATAAAGCAAACAATACTGTTAAGCACACACTCAGGGACCAGTTATCCGGGTGTTTTCCTGGATCGTGGTAGATCACTTTGCTCTATGGATCCCTCAACCCCCCACATAGCCAAAGAGAGGCCTTTTTAGTTGAGGTGGTTAGTGGTATTGAGAGTCATGCGCTGTTCACATTTAATGTTCGGCCTCAGAAGCTATTTCTATGTAAAGGAAAAGTTAAATGACAGCTACCTTCATGCCTTGTGAGGCACCCCTGCCTTCATAGAATCTTCCCCTGAAGTGGGTTTCAATAGGCTTTAGCCAGGGATTCTACATAGAGGGAAAATAGCACCATAGAAGGGAACCCCCAACAGGAAGCTTGAGGAAAATGCAGGAACAAATCACACACAGGAAGACTCCTGTCTAGACTGGGTAAAGCAGCATCAACAGGGGCTAGGCCTAGGAGAAGTGTTAATGCTTAGGAAAGGAGGTGACTGCCTGGGATGGAATTTACCTCAGCTTTAGTGGGCACTCCCTACACAGGGCTAAGCTTGGGGCCAGCTCTCAGCAGTGGGATGAGGACGTGGAATACTGATGACCAGCCGCTGGGGGACTCTAAGGAACGAGGGGTACTTAATTAGGATGACCCTCGTCATGACTTACTGTGCTGCCTTCTGCCTGAGATTCTCTCACGTCGTGCAGTGCACAGACAGAAGAGGAAGGCTGGACAGCGAGTCTCTTCCTGGCAGTTTAGGGGGCAAGTTTGATTACAAACCAGGAATAAGGCAGAGCCTGCGTCAGTGATTCTTTGACTTTCGTATTCTGATCTCTTCCAATAGGCTGTTTGCCTTCCTGATGGGGAAGCAGAGTGGTCACACCCTTCGTTTTACCTCAGAAGGAACATGCGCTAAGGGAGTCGAGCGTATTTTCGACTTGTCTTTGACGAAAGACACAGAAGTGAAGGTGAAGGGAGCTGGTCAAGAAAGGAGGTTCTGCAGGCACGGGACCCCCACACTCTTGCAGTGGACCGTGGCTCCACACTTCAACACATTCAGCAAGAGGTCTGTGAATAAGCAGCAGAAAGGAAAAAGCACCCGCCCCCCAACAACCCTTTGCGCTCCACATTTAAGAAAGACTTTACTCTTGAAAGTTCTTGCTTTCCATGGAAGAACCCCTTTCTTCACAGGGAATATCAAATAGTGAGGTTAATTTAGCACAGAGCACCGTTTCCATCGAAATCTTATTCAGGAGCACAATCAGATTTTTAGGGCTTGTCTTGAGTTTTACACAAGTCCTAGGCTCTGGAATACCTAAACTCAGTCAAGATCGCATAGGCCGCCTCGTCTGTGGTTGGTTGGCTGTGGGAACCCGTTACCTGTGTTTGTTACTCAGAATCTTGTCACCAGAACAAATACCCAAGGTGTCAGTTTGTGAAGGGAATGGTTTACTGTGGCACATAATTCTGCAGACTCCTTGATTCATGGGTCCTGTGGCATGGGTCCTTCGGTAAGGACATTCATCACGGTGAGAGGGGGTGTCAGATAAAAACTACAGGAGAAGAAAGGAATTGGGGTTCCCAAATCCCTTTTGGGGATAAACCTCCAGCTATCTAAGGGCTACCTGTTAGGTTGTGCCCACACCCCCAATGACTCTACCTTGGGGGCTATGCCTATAACATGTGAGCTTTATGGGGACACTTAAGATCCAAACTGTAGCAGTGTAGAAGACCCGTTCTGGACATTGCCAGAGCCTCTCACGGACCTTCAGGTTCGCAGAACACGCCATTCCTCCGCGGTGAAGCCACCATGCAGAGTAGTCATTACTGAGACAAGTCCACCCTTCGATGTTGACCCATTGGCTCCAGTTCTGTTCTTTTTCCTGACTACTTGCCCTGAAGACATGTGAAAACAGCCTTCATTTCCCTTTCTGGCCTCTCCTTTTCCAGGACAAGAGCTTGCTTCTCTTTTGTCCCCATTCCCCAGTTGGTGTAATTTCCAGTTTCCCATCCCCAAGATTCTGTGGCAGTTTCTTTGCCTCTCTCTTTCTCTCTCTCTCTCTCTCTTTCTCTCTCCTCTGTCTTTATTTTTTTCCTTTTCTGTCTCTTTTAAAGAGCCGACTTTCCTTGAAGAGCAAACACACAGAGTTCTCTTCCAAGATTCGATTGAAGCTAGCCATTCCATCCACCCGTGGTATGTGGCAGTATACTATAAAATGCTTTATTGTTTTGCATTTGAATAGAAGATGGCTGTGTTTGTTAAGCAAGCTCTTTCCAAACAAGCCATAATAAAGGTTTACAGCATCCCACTTCACCACGTAACTTTTTAATGCTGCTCCATTTGTGGGGTTTGGGGGCTTTCTTTGTTGCCACCACCCCCAAAGTATCAGAGCTAGTCTGGACATTCCGTGGAGATTTTCCATTTGGAAACTTTGCCCTAAAACATCTTTCCTTGGAGATCCTTTCCTGGGTTTAGATTGTGAATCAGTCCGTGTGGAAATAATGATGCCATCTGTGTGGTAGAGCCCAGTGTGGCCCATGTGTGCAGTATAAAGTCCGTTTATATGTGGTTTGAAATTGTATCCCAGGGTTTGGAAAAATGAAGAAGTTTATGTGATGGATAACATGACCACACATGAGGTGTTGTGGGGATACACATATATTTTAAAATATACATATCTATAAGAGTGTACATATCTGTGTACAAGTCTAATAGAAGGCTGTAAACTAGCAAAGCCTTCAGCAAATGCTTCATAGCTATCTAATTGCGAGTCTGTATAATATAACCGTTTGACTTCAGAAGTCAAGATTTGGCACTGCTACCATGAAGTAAATACCCATCACAATTAGTGCAGGGACTGCATGGTACTGGGAGCACATAATTGGGATGCTCTAACTTAAACATGTGTTCAAACATGTAAAGGAAATTCCAGCCAATTGCGAAAGCATCACCACTGATTTTGGTTATAAGCATTCACTTTTGTACGTTAATGGAAAAGGTCTCGTCCTAGGAGAAGCCCTCCCCTGTGCCACACGTTCCGTGGCTCAAGTGTTATCGATCGCTGTAAGTTGGCGGAGAATGAGAAGCCATGCAGCCTTAGTTGAAGAAAACGTTCTAACTGCTTGAAGGTATCAAATCGGGAACAGTTGGAAAAGCAAGCTTCATTAAGACAGCCGACGTCATCTCAGGAAGGGGAGTAGTGTCTAAAAATTTTGTTAGAATTCTTTGAGAAAACCATTGCCCTGGTGAGCCGCCTGGGGGCAGGGAGGTGGGTGGGCGTAGGGGAAGAGATTAGAAACTGAGTTCTTTGGAAAGTGCTCTGCAGAATTCTCCACTGTGGCTTAAAATGTTTAAGGTCTGAAGTCATGGAAATATGAAACAATTGGCATATTGGGCTAAAATTTTGGCATAGGGGGAGGAAAGAGAGGGTAACTATGGACAGAAACATGTCCGCCTTGAAAACAGGACAGGGACAGCAAGGGAGGTCAGCGAAGAAGTTACATCCTGCGTGGGAGCCTGGGCTTGCAAAGGGGGAAGAAGGGGTTTCTTCCTCTAAGGTCTAAGGGAAAAGATGAGGCAGGGCTGGGGACTCAAGTGCAGTCAAGTACAGGCAGGCAAGGCCTTCTCACTTCCTCAGCAATGCTGCCCAGTCTGAGTACTTCACACATAAATCCACCAAGAATTGTATCTACTTCCTCCTGTGATACAGAGCTACATGATCGTATTCTGAAGTGAAACTAGAGTTTTTCTTTTCTGAGTTTGTAGAAAGACAAATAGAACGCAAAACGGAACCCGCGAACTGCCATGTGGCCATGTGTGCAATCTCCCGCATCCAAAAGGCTGAGGCAGGATGACCACTCTCTTCCTCACTCTCAATGACATAGGGCATTGCTACCCAAGGACTGGCATCCTGAGGATGATGTGACCCCATCCACACTCATTTCTACTCTCACCCTGATCTGACTGGTACTTGCTTGGCACTTGTCCCCAACAGGGTCTGGGGAAGGGAAAGCGAAGGTAAGAATCAGCTATTCACAGCACTGAGTACCTTCTACAAGATGAGAGAAAAGAACTGCTCGCATTCCTTTGAATGATTTTCTCTCACAGGGAGACCTCCGCTTGCTCACCTCTGCCCCTCGGAATCCCTCTAACAACTTCTGGACATGGTGCATGTTTTCTCTGAAGAAGACAAACTTTTGCTTAGAATGATGTGAACCAGTTTGGGAAGTGAGAATTTTCAAAGAATCCAATGCTACTGAGAAAAGAGTGAGCACCCACAGTGAGATTGCAGGTGCCCCTTTGCCTCCAACCCTGCATTTCCAAGGAAAGCCACTTGGCTCTCTGGGATGGCCGTTCTGCAGGCTGGACTTTACCCTAGGTCTGTCTCCGGGACTGCTGGATTACAGCAATGCTTTCTAAATTCTGAGCATAAAGACCATTTCCAATATATATACATATATATAGCATTTTTATTTTAGTTATTTACAATTGTTTAGTTAAGAACAGTGCTCCCAAACATTTGTTTTTGTGTGCTGGGGATTGAAGCCCAGGCCTATTGTTGGTGAGCTCACCATTTCTAGGTAAGCATTCGACAGCCCAGTTACACCAGCAGTCTCCAATGCATCATTGTTATGTGAAACTGAATTTCATGATACTCACTGAGCTCAGTATGAAAACTCTGATATGGAACATGGTGCAGCCATTTCTCTAGTCTAGTGTGTGAGGTGACCAAAGGGAGACATTTCCAGAACAGAATGTGCTTCTTTATTCACGTGCACACACACACACACACGCAAACACACACGCAAACACACACACACACACGCAAACACACACACACAAGCTCGTGGTGCTGGGTGCTGGTCGTCACCTGGGAAAGGCTGCTCACCTGATACTGCAGAGTTCTGGCATGACATCCCCCAAAGAGGCAGCTCAGCACATCTGTGTGACTACAGTGCTTGCAGGTGGAAGTTAGCCAGATGCTGGGCTTTGTGAGGAAGAGAGGACCACATGTGTACAAGTCCTGCGGTGAGAGAACAGGCTTCTCTCCGACACCAGAGTAGAACGGTACAGCTAGAACAGAGGGAGGTATAACTTAAACAGAGAGCAAAGGGCAGCCTGGGAGCAGTCTAGGTGTTTTAGTCAAATGGTGAATTTAGGAGCTCTCAGGTGCAGTGGTATACACTCAGAATCCCAGCGAGGTGCAGAGACTGCAGGGTCTCTGGACTTGCTAGCCAGCTAGTCTAGCCTCATTGATGACCCAGGCCAATGGGAAACTCTGTGACACACAAGATTGTCCTCTGACACACACACACACACGCACGCACAAATGCACATGCATCTACACACGTGCGTACTTCCCCCCAAACACACAGACATACATAGAAAAATAAAGACAACAACAAACGGCTTAATTAATTGAGTACCTCTCTTTCTTGTGGTACCGGGAGTTCAATCAAAGGCCTCATGCATGCTAGGCAAGCCGCGTCCTCCACTCCAGCACTTTTAATTTTTGAGACTGTCTTACCAGGTTGCCCATAATGATCTTGAACTTTGAACTGTCTGCCTCGAGAATAGGTAGATTACCTGTGTACTAGTAGGCCTACCTACGTGGCTTGAAATAAAGGGCATGATAATGAAATAAGTAAACCAAGGATTTCAAAGCTCCCTCATGTTGGGACACAAGCCCAAATGCATAGCTCATAGCTCTATGGTATTGGGACGTCCACAACAAAGCGTCGCCGAGGAATGGCTTCCACGTGGAGTTGCGTTGTTTAACTCTCAGGAAGCTGGAAATCAGAAGCTGCGGGGTTGGTTTACACTGTGATTTGTGAGAGAAAGAAAGCTCTGAGGACCATCTTCTTGGCCTGTCGATATTCAGCTCTGTTCCTTTGGTGCTCTGAGCTCCCCTGTGTGTCTGCTGCCAAGTTTTCCCTTATATTAAGTGCACAGTCATATGTGACTAGAGTCTGTGCTAATAACTTTATTTTACCAGTCACTTGGGCAGTGACGCTATCTCCGAAACACGGTGGTAGTTTAAGGGCCTGGGGTTAGGAATTCAATGTGAGCTTTTTGAGAAAAACTTCAATGTGTATTCCCCAGGCCAAGGGGATCCAAGTGCTGCAGCCTGCAGACCCTTTGATTTACAAGAGGTTAGTGTGTACCTGGAAGAACAGACGGGCAAGGAAGCACAGCAAGAGAAGAGGAAGAGAGGGAGGAGGCTGTGAAGTCTAGACACGGCTTTTTTTTCTGCTCTGGCCTCAATTTGGCCCTACTCCATGGTTCTTGACAGACTGGCTGTACCAAAGCACAGGGAGGAACGGTTGCTCTCACAGATAAGGGAAAGGTTGAAGTCACTTCCTTTCTCTTTCTTTACACTGTCTGACAGCCATCTTCCTAACAAAGAAGATCTCCAAATAAATGCCTCCCGCTTGTCAGGGGAGAGCCCAATACGGGCTGAATTTTGACCTTGGCTCTTTGGTGAGAGTCCCCTCATCAGGGTATTTCTCAAGAAAAATGTGCTCTCCACATCCTTACCTCCCACAGCAAACGGCCTTCCTCCTCGGGGCTCAGCCGCGCTGAGGCTGTCAGAACGGTGTAGTGTCAAAAGGACCATTTGAAACAGCCGCACAGCTACTCGGCGTAGACAACAGGAAACCGAAGGAGACAGCTGCAAAACGGGCAGGTCCCCTGCTCTTTGCAGAGCCCCACGAGGAGGGCACTTACCACAGGCCAAACGGTCGGGGGGTGAATTTCGGTCCGTTCAGTGTCCAGACTTTGTGCATAAGCAGAACTGAAATTTCTCTCCGAATCTGTGTGTGGTGTTTTATTAATTGTCTTAAGGGGTTATCTGGAAAATGCCAATTGATCGGAGCCCTCACCGTTGTTATTTAGTTTCCAGATGTGCTCTGGTATTCTTTGGAAGACATCCTCCATAATCACTGTCTTCAGCAGGTTTCAGTCCATGGAGATTCAGGGACTGTGTGGGATTTCTCATACCTGGGGTTTCCTTGCCCTCCCCCAACTTTTGATAATGGTGAGATCTGTTTGTTAAGGCTAAGGGAGAAGGAAGTTGGTGCTTTGTTTGTCTGTTTAAGGAAACAAATGGCGGCTCCCTGTGAAGCCAGTGAGGTGGCTGGGTGCTCCCACCTTCTCTGCTAACTCCTGTGAAAGTAAAGCGAGACAGGAGGCAGTTAGTAGACAAAAACTGAGGCCGGGAGGCAGCCATCTGTTCTTTTAGAATAATGGGGGAAAAGAAAAAAATGCTAAAGGAGGCTAATTTTCTTAGTGGAAAAAAAAAAGAACATGAGATGATTTCAGGAATTCCTTCTCAAGGCTAAAACACTGTTTATTGCCCCTTCTTCCTTGGTAGAGGCGGAGAATTCATGTCTACATCACCCAGCAGTGCGTTTGGGGTGGTGTGGCTCCATGTCTATCCACGCTGGAGACCCCTGCATGCAGCCCAAGACTAGCGCTACCCATTCGGGGAATGCGCACAGGGGTCAGTACCATAATGGCAAAGTGTCTCCTCCGTCTTTTGCGCTGAGAACTCCGGATGAATTGGGACATGATGTTTTAATTTGAACTCAAGGACCGGCTGGGCAGTTCCTAGGGCTCTGCTTGTGAGCGGTGTTGACAACAGACAGTTGTGCTGTTGTTTGTGCCCAGCTGAGCCGAATGTATAGAGACATTGGGATAATAACTGGCACTGTGGCGGAGAGCTATATATTTTGACAGAACATTGCTTTCTGCCTGGCTCTTGGCATATAGTTCTCCATAAGTAGGATTTTCAGCGTCCCCTCGCCAAACACCGGGTCCTGCCCACAGGAGCCATTTCCATTCTTGTAACGTCACGAGCCATTGGAACAGAGAAGACACCTACTTGACAAAGAATGACAATCAATAACAACACTGTGTCGAGCAGTGTGTAATACTTAATTTTGATTGTGAACTGGACTAGATTAAAAAAAAATAGGATGTTAACAAAGTGTGCCTTTGGGCATGCCAGTTGAAGGCCTCTCTAGAGAGGTTTAAATGAAGGTGACAGCTGCCCTGGATATGGGCAACATTAACCCATGGGCTGAGATCCTAGACTGGAAAAAAAGACAGACCAGAAAAAGGCAGAACAGCCCCAACATTCTACTTTCTCTTTGCTTCTTGATCAACCGAGGTGTAAACAAGCAACCTCTTGTTCCTGCTGCCAGGTAAGAAGCGTTCCCGCCCTGAGATGCTGGGCTGTATCCTCGATGCGTGAGCCCAAACAACCTTTCCCTTCCTTCAGCTGTTTCCTGCCAGATTTTATTCACGGTGACGAAGTCACACACACTTACTACATCCTAAACACCGTTCTAGACTCTGTGCATATCACTTACTGCTCTTGACAATCTTGAAGCATTGCCTTAGGAAGGCAAAAGGAATGGTGTGATCTCCCTCGTGCTGGATAGGAGCTTCGAGGGCCAATTCCAATGAGTCTAGCATCAGAGCTGATTCTGGATTACATGTCATGGTGGTGGAATGTTTGGTTCTGGTCCCTGACAACCACGAGCGACAGAGCCTTTGGATGCACATAGGTTGAGCACTAACACTCTCAGTGGGTTTTGTTCTATGGATCCACTGCAATGTTGAATCAATGAAGGCTGAACTGTTGCTTCTAGAGTAATGGTTCTTGACCTCTGGGGGGGGGGGAGTGCATTGAACAACCCTTTCACAGTGGTTGAGTGTCAGATATCCTGAATATCATATATTTACATTACAATTCATAAAAGAAGCAAGATTACAGTTATGATGTAGCAATAGAAATAATTTTTTGGTTGGGGGTCCCCACAGCGTGAGGACCAATAGTAAAGGGTGGCAGCATTAGGGAGGTTGAGAACCACCGCTCTAAAGGAAACAGGAGTTATTCCTAAAGTCTTTGATCACATTTTCCCATCCTCAATAGTGCAGAACCTTGCTTTAGATGAGTGTAAATTGGCTGACTTGAAGAAGCCCCCTTTATAGATGCTGTCGATTCACACATGATGAGCTCATGGCTAACTGATGCCTAGAGGAAGCTTATCTAACACTCACTTCCTGCATAAAGCATATCGTGTCCTCGCACTCGGGAACAACCTACAGCACTGCTCTTGGGAACATTTTTAAATAGCTCGGTCATGAACAAGATGCAGCAAAACACTAAGTCCTATCAGTCCATAAACTGCAAAAAAATGTATTGTTTTCAGTATGGAAGCAGAAACAAGAGGGCAGAGCGTCACCTTGTCCAGGCGCAACTGGGAAGGTCTGAATTGGGTAGCTCACATTGTGCATGTCCACGAATTTGTGTTTTAGCATAACAAACCTTGCCAAGCGGGTGAGGTTCTAACTGTGAATCTGTGATAACGAAGGCTGACACCTTCCCCACATAACCACTGAACTAGTCAGTCAAAGAAATCCTAGCTCTCAAAGGGAAGATGAAACATTGACCTCCAGTCCACACGTCTGAATACAAATGCCAGATAATCGCTGAATGTATCCCTTTTGTTTTGGCTTATTCGAATCCTCTGCCTCCGAAGTTACAATACCTGGTTTCACGTAGACTTTGACTAAGCCCGTTAACCATCACAGTTTTGGACTTTACATCTTCACTAAGATTGTAGCTTTTGAGAAGAGCTCACCCAACAGCGGTACAAACAAATGCTTGGTTCTGTTTTAAATCCTTTACTTCTTTTCTTCAAATTAAATTTGTGTTAACATACAAAATAATGGGGTTCACTATGGCATCTTTATCCATGTGTGCCATCACGCCTCATTCTCAATTGTTCCTCTTTCCTCCCCTCCCTGGCTAACTCTCTTCCCCACCCCAGACTTCCCGTGCTTTTTAAGATCCTATTCTCATGCCCTGGATGCCTCTAGATAACTGTTCTGCTTATTTCAATCAAGAACAACATCAGCCAACATTTCAGTCCTGCTTACACTCTGGGTAGAACAGGCCCTGTGGATGTCTCATGGTCATCAGCAGGCCAAACCTTTCCTAATAACAGGGAGGTGAGAAATGCAGCTCCCCTCCCCCACCACTCACTGGACACACACAGTTGCTTTCTATGGGACATGGATCATGGTGGAAATTTCCCTCTTCCGTATCTCTCTTTTATAATTAACGACTGATAATTATTTGATTTCAATCCCTGGAGCATCGATGGAAAAGTGGATGCTTTGGAAAACTGGCCTTTCTCTTGACATCTTATTTCTGCTTTAAGGCTAACATAAATCTTTGGACCTGACATCCAAGGTTCTTCACGTTGTAGACCCAATTTTATTCTGTGCCAGCCGACGAGGAGTTTATTATAGATGAATAGTAAGGCATGAACCATACCTTGGAGGAGGTAAGGGCTACACAAATGATGACACTAACATCCATGAAAGGAAAAGATGGGACAGACATGTGTAGATACGTCTCACTGATGTGGTGTAGATCAGAAGGAGTATATTTCCTTCCTTCCTTCCTTCCTTCCTTCCTTCCTTCCTTCCTTCCTTCCTTCCTTCCTTCCTCCCTCCCTCCTCTTCTTTCTTCAGAGAGAGAGAGAGAAAAAAATAAACATGGGGTAGGTGGGGTGAGGGGGAAAACATAAAAAATACATAGAAGAGGGAAGCAGATGGAGAGGAAGGACTGGACAAGGGAGAATACACCAGGGAAGGAAAACACTGTGAACTCAAATGAATAAAGAGATCCACCCTTCCTTTGTTCCTTCCTCCCTCCCCTTTCCCTCTCTTCTGTTTTCCTTTCTTTCTTTTTTCCTTCCTTCCTTTCTTCCTTCTGTCTTCCTCTTCCTTCTTTCCTTCCTTCCTTCCGTCCTGGGACGGAAAACACTGTGAACTCAAATAAATAAATAGATCCACCTTTCCTTTGTTCCTCCCTCCCTTTTCCATCTCTTCTCTTCTCTTTTCTTTCTTTCTCTTCCTTTCTTCCTTCCATCTTCCTCTTCCTTCTTTCCTTCCATCTTCCTCTTCCTTCTTAACTTCCTTCTTTCCTTCCTTCTTCCCCTTCCTTCCTCCTTCCTTCTGTTTTTCCTTCCTTCCCCTTTTCTTCTTCCCCTTCCTTCCTTCCTTCCTTCCTTCCTTCCTTCCTTCCTTCCTTCCTTCCTTCCTTCTTCTTTCTGTCTTCCTCTTTCATCTTTCCTTCTTCTCCCTTTCTTCTTCCCCTTCCTTCCTCCTTCCTTTCTTCCTTCCTTCTTTTCCTCCTCCTTCAGAGAGAGAGAGAGAGAATGAGAATGAACATGGGGTAGGTAAAGGAGAAAACATGATCAAAACACATAGTCTGAAAAAATGTTTTTTAATAAAATAATAGTTCTTGGATAATGTGGGCTTCCATAGCTCTGGGGGAAAGAAGAGTCAAAAAAAAAGTTTTCAAATGGAGATGAGTGTGGGATTGGTGGCACCATAAAGAAATACATAGCCAATGGCAAGGTGACTCCCAGTAAAGAAGAGGGGAAACAAACTTGGAGACACGGAAAGAATTATATGTAGACAGGCCACTTAAAAACAGGCAGAAGCTCTGAAGTTTGGTGGAGCAGTAAAGCTAGGGAAGGCTCCTGAGAAAGAAGGGTGCTGCGGACAAGAGAGAGATATATGTGCCGACTGAATGTTTTCCTATTATGGATGTGAGTGTTCCTAGTAAGCCTTCCTTTGGCATTCAAGACTTCTTTATAGGCTATTCACTCTGTGCTGGATAGTATGGAAAATGACATACCTATAGGAACAGACAAGTTTGAAATCAAAGGGGACTCAAGCGTCTCTTACTAGCTCTGTTTCCTGCTCTTCTGCTTTGGTTCTACCTCCCAGATAGAAGACGCTCTCTGGAGCCAGTCTGCAGTGGTTCTTTAGTGTTGCTTAAGGATGGGTGATATTTCCTTACCTGAATGCGTCTGTTTTTCTCTTGAGGTCAAAGTCTGAGGAGAGGAAGAGTGGAACACTTTGTGTAAAGAGGGGGGAGAGGTCACATTGTTATTGTTATGTCTTTGATAACATCTGTGGAGTGCAACTGTAGCTAGATTTTCTTGTCAAGCTTATGATAGTGTGGTAACAGGGAAGCTCCCTTCGTTATGACGACGTGAAAAGGGACAGATTTGTGCCCCCCTTCCTAGGCACTGTCTTAGCCCATATTCCATAAATCACAGCAGCTGAGGCCATCTTAATGCTATAAATATTTCCATAATTTAGGCCACTCAGTAAACTCTCAGATACTTATTAATAAGAACAGAATCTCTTCTTGAAATTCTGGCTTTGAAGTTTGAATTAAAAAACAAAACAGAACACTTACGAGATGGCCACGGAGCTTGTTACTTTCAATTCATTATCTAGAATTCTGCCTGGCAGCTTTGCAAAACGAGTCTTGGAACGGGCCTAGAGAAAATTGGAATTTCCTAGAAATCCGTGTTTTAATTCACTTTTGTGTCAGCATCAGCGAATGATAATGCTTGCCTTCGTGTCTATCAGCTGTTTTGCTCATCTATTAAAGCTATTAATTTACTTACTCTTGTATTTAAACTGAATATATATGTATATATATATGCATCCTTTAAAAAAAAATTCGATCTTCAAAATCTGGTGACTACGCTAGGGTTTAAAGCATCCTTGTGGTCTAGGCGAGAATGTGTCTGTGAAACTCTAGGTGGCGCTCCACATCCGGCTTGGGTAGCAGGGCAAGGAGCCAGTCCTTAAAGCTTGGCGTGGAATGAGACCCACAGGACACACACAGGCTGGACCTGGGAGAGAGCTTTCCTTGAGGGGGTGGAGGGCGGGGTAATGCAGGATGTGTGCTTGGGTTTCATGTGGGGAACAAAACAAAACACCATATTTTAATGCAATTTAGCTTTAGATTTTTATTCGGAAGAATATGCATTAAAAATAGTCAACTTAACACAGCCTTTCTCGTCTTCTGGACTGAGTTGGTATCTCTTGTATTTCTTCATGGTGATCGGTCATGATTGTAACGAAATATTTGTTTAATTTTTTTTCCCTGCTTGGCCTGGAGTTCTCTGGAGTAGAGACCCGGCTACACTCAATTGTTATGCTTGGTTTTCACCCATTCTTCTGTTCACTTGCCCTTTGGTCGCATTCTGTCTACCCGTCTTCCCATAATTTCCCATAATGCCCATATGTCATTTCTTCTCAGTCCTCCTGCCCTCCCATCCTTACACTGGTCTACCCCGCCCCACCCCACGGCACCCCGCCCCACCACACCGTTATCAGTCACGAGATTTTAAAGTAAAGAAACATAAATGCCTAATGACTATCTATAAATAGACTTCAAATTCAGAGTCAGGGTACTCAAAGGTAGGGCAGGGGCAGAAGACCCACGGTGGCCTCCTCTTCATTTCTTCGGGAGCCCTGGCTCTCCTGAGCAGGTGCTGCGCCTCCTGGAATTTGGCAACCGAAAGCTGGAGGCCAGCAGGGCCCTTGCAGCTGAAGAGTCTGGAATAGGGACAGTTGGCTGGTGTCACAAGTGGTGTCTTGGCTCACTTCATTAAGTTCCTGGACTCTAGAGATTCCAGCACTTGAGGGCTTTCCCCGAGCACCCTGCTCCAAGTGGTGCCTTTGCCAGCCGGATCAGCTGTGTCTACTCTTTTTTTTAAGACTAAGAAGGAGGGAGGGAAGGAAGGAGAGAGTAAGGAGAGGAAAAGGGGAAGGGGAGGAAAGTGAAAGAAAGCTAAACTTTGCAACATCTTAATTGCTATTCACAGAGGCCTAACTTACTCTTGAACACAGTTCACGTTGAGAGGAACTGAAAACGGAAGAGATCCTGGCAGTGTGGCTTCCCCTGAAGTGATAAACTGGGAAGCCTGGGTTCTGAAAGATTGTATCCTCCAAATCCCTGCATTATTTCCAACTACAAAAACAAAACAGAGGGTCGGGAGGCGCTCACAGGCACAGATGCCAAACCTTTTTTGTTCAGATAACAGAGCTTGGAGCTTGTCAGGGAGTGACTTCCTCAGAGCCCTTGGAAGCAGAGTCAAAACCCAGTCTACCAGCCAGTCCGGTGACCTTGCCACTCCCAGGACACAGCTTTTCTGCTGGAGGTTAAAATTGCAAACAGAAGGCTGTCTCAATTGATTTTCTTGATTTTTGTCTTTGTTGTTGTTTTTTGAGATAAGGTTTCTTGGTGTAACCTTGACTATCCTGGAACTCACTCCGTAGACCAGGCTGGCCTTAAACTCACAGAGATCCTCCTGCCTCTGTCTCCTAAGTGCTCAGTTTATAATGACGAAGGAAAATTAGTGTGTATTTTCTTAAGAACCTGCCCGAAAGGAAGGGAAACTTGAAAGCATATAAATGTTGTATCTCGGGCTGGAGAGATGGCTCAGTGTTAAGAGCATTACCTGCTCTTCCAAAGGTCCTCAGTTCAATTCCCGGCAACCACATGGTGGCTCACAACCATCTGTAATAAGGTCTGGTGCCCTCTTCTGGCCTGCAGACATACAGACAGAATATTGTATACATAATAAATAAATATTTAAAAAAATAAAATAAAATAGTGACTCTTAAATGTTGTATTTCCTTGTGAGCGGGGACTCATTAGTATTGTAGGGATAATTAAAGGGAGTTAGTGGGTTCCTGTTACTTCCACAAGTAGTATGTGATTTTGAGATGATTCTAAAATATTTTTCACGTGTTCTCACACACAACACATGCATCTTTCATGTAAGCTGAAATGACTGAACCTCGGGAAACCTGCCAACAACATGAATGGTTCTGTCTGTCTACTGTCTTAAAACAATTTGTCTTACCTACATTAAAGTCATTAAAATAGCAGGGTCCTGCCTATCATCTCATGAAACCCAAAGTCCTCTTTTAATTATATCTCTGACACCAGGGAAACAATTATTATGAAGGAGACTAGAATTGCTTCAATCCCTTAAGATAAAACCCAAAGAATATGTTTTAAATATATTAATAAAAATTTCTCTATAGTACTTCGTTCCCAGACTGCCCTTCCATTCTATTTAATTTTCAGTAGCAAGCAACTCTGTACCTTAGAATTATTGTTTTAATTGTAAGATTGGGAATTAATTGGCTCCAAATGAATCAAAGGTTTTAGAGAACATTAGAAATGCTAACGACTAAGAGGAAAAATTTCTGTAAGAGACACTTGAGATGGTGGCGGGGGACCAGCACACCTTTTCTGCAGGAGACTGTGAGGTATTTTGCAAACTCGGGAGCAATACCAAGTCTCGGGTATATTGAATTTTCTATGATCAGTATGACTAAGGTCCCTGGTGCTGATGCTGCTTCTGCTACCATCAGGGGGATGGGACAGGAGAGAGGATAGAAGCTGAGGTCCTCATGCATCTGTGCACACAGAAACTGCCTAAGCTGCAAGCAGAGATGAGGGGAGTAAGGCATGAGAGAGGAGACAGGAGGGGCACTGGTTCAAGAGTCCTGTGTACACATGGAAGAGTGCCGTCGGTTTCCAAGAGTTCAGAAGGGCAAAGGAAGCATTAGAGCAGTGGTTCTCAACCTTCACAATGCTTTCATCTTTTAACACAGCACCTCACGCTGTGTGGACCACAACTATAACATCATTTTTGTTGCTACTATAGAACTGTAATTTTCTACTGTTAGAAACTATAATGTAAATATCAGGATAGGGTTCTTCAACCCCCAAAGGGATCTCAACCCACAGGTTGGGAATCTCTGCATTAGAACATAAGCTGTTTATAAATGAGCATGTTTAGCATTTTCAATACATGTGTGTTCATACCTCAGAAATAGGGATTTAACAGGACCTTGACTCGAGTTTAAACTCATACATAGCTATGGTTGCCTATAGTGTTCAAGAGTGGGAAAAAAAAAACAGCTGAGCGGTGGTGGCGCACGCCTTTAATCCCAGCACTTGGGAGGCAGAGGCAGGCGGATCTCTGTGAGTTCAAGACCAGCCTGGTCTACAAGAGCTAGTTCCAGGACAGGCTCCAAAGCCTGTCTCAAAAAAAAAAAATTATTTAAAGGGACAAGGGGAGTGACTGTCCGGTTGAACAAAGAGGAGAGATGTCACACAGCACTTGTCTCGAAACCCTGTCTCGAAAAAAAAATAAAAACAACAAAAACAACAACAACAAAAAGAGTGGGGACAACGGGGGTAAAAGATCAACCAACCATGCTTTACCTTGTAAGGATGGTAGCTCACACACGACTTAGTTTCGCCCTTTAATATTCACAGTGATCCACAGAATGGGGTTATTATTATTATTATTATTATTATTACAATTAAGGAAACTGATTGCAATGGGGATGATAATCAGCTTGCCCTGGTCATGCTGTTAGTAGGCAGTCACTTGTATTTGAACCTAGGTCTTCTGAACACAGCATATAAGCCCATAATTCCCATCTTGGGCCCTAGCCTAACATTGCTCTGGTTGACTTTCTTGCCTCTTGCCATCCATCTTTCTTCTCTGTTCCCATCTGGGACCTGGAGTGCCTCCCGGGGAGCTGCTGTGCCTGAGAGTGGACGCAGAAGCAGGAGCCAAGGAAAGGACCTGGCTGTCGGCTTGCATCATAGTCTACAGCTACTGGGAAGAAAATGCATTCCCGCAGAGAAGTTGTCAAATTGAAAGAAAATTATGACGAAAGGTCTCCGAGAAGGCCTCGGGGACTTGGATCTTATCTCATTCCACAAGCCAAAGGCCACTTTCTTAAATCAAAGACTGACACAGCGTGCATCTTTATCAAGTGCTGTGTGACATCTCTCCTCTTTGTTCAACCGGACAGTCACTCCCCTGTCCCTTTAAATAATTTTTAAACAGTCTTGAACTTTGGCTTGCGGATTGTCCTTTGAAATGACTTTGCCTCCCTGGATATAGTAACTCATAGATTTTTGTTTTTACTTCAACCTGGCAAAAATTACCGCTCCTCATAAAGCTTTACCTTCTCTCCTCTTAGCCATCACTTAAACTTTCCCTCTTGATTATACATTATAAATATATATATATACATATATATATATTTATACACACACACACACACACACACACACATACATACATGTATCTCCTTCTCAAGCCATACCGAGTACCCTGTCAACTCTCCTTGGGGGTTAATCTGCTAGTGAGAATTTAAGTGCTCTCTGGGGTAGAGTAGGAAGTGGAGGATCTTGGATGCTGAAGTCAGTCTGGGTTCAAATCCCATCTCTTCCATTAAGTAACTGTATCATAACAGACAAAGGATTTAACTTTTCTCAAACATTGTTTTCTTGCTTAGAACTTGAAAACACTATTAATAGGACCAGCAGAATACTCATTCTGAGGACTGAATAAGACGTGGAAAGTATGAAACTTAGTTCAAAGTAAACACTTATAAAGTTCAATAAGTGTTCGTCATCATTCTCGCAAATCTCTTGAAGTATAAATTGTCAGATATATGTAGAAAATTGGCACAGAGAAGTGTTCAACACATTAATGTTTTCATGCGAGTGGAAATCTAGAAACAGTCATGCCCAACCATTGTTGACTGTGTAGCCATTCATAATAATATTATAAAGCATTTTAGACGATATTGTGAGTTTTATTAAAGGAGCCACAAAACCAACGAAGTAGGATATTTAGGGGAAAACACATGCTAATAAAAGATGAGATCGTCTATGAAAACAGTAGATGATCAGCTAAACAGTGAAGAATTCTGTGTAATGTGGATGGGAATTGGGACTGGGGTGATTTTCATTTTGTTTTGCGTTTTTCTGCCTTTCCTATTGTTTGTGATTTTTGCAATTAGGAAAATTAGCGTCTGCTGGAAAATGCTGTATATAGATTTCTCTTCTCAGTCCTCCTCCTGGTTCCAATTAATTCAGATATGCAACTCATGCTCCCTTCAGCCTTCCTACTGCCCACAGCTTTGTGTTGCCTGTGCACAGCAGCGGCTGCTTTGAAATAGGTGGCAGAGTCGACGGCTGATGTGGAGCCATATTTGTGTGGGCCCTCTCATCAGACTGCATTTCCACGAGAGCATCTTCCAGTTTTCTCTGAAATTGTTCACGGTGACTTTAGTCTATTGTCCTAAACATTGGCAAAGGTCATGGTCAGAGGAGAAAACAAGCCCACACCAATGGCGTCCTTGTAAACATTAGCATCTACCGAGGACCGCATCTCAGATGTTAGAAGTGGAAGGGCTCGTACACTATCTGAACATCTAGTCTTATCTTTAAGATGCTTATGTATTGTGTGTTTATGTCCTTGTGGGACTCAGCAATACCACTTTCCCAAGGCCCCTGCTCTAACCAATGAAATGAGATCAGACACACACTTGCAGCATTAATTTTGTACAGTTCTCCATGAATTCTTCTTTTCCCTGGTTCTACTTGTCTTTATAGTACCAAGATGGCTTGAAGCCACAGTATAGTATATCCAATCTATAAGGAAAGCCTGGATCCCTGAGTTTCTGTTTAGATGGAAACCATCCAAGAGAATTACCTGAAGAGCAACATCTAAGATGGAGGGATATATGTGAGAGAAATGAACCATTCACTACATAAAGCATTGAAATGTCAGCATGGAATGTAGTAATGTAGACTAATAGCATGAAGTTTATATAAATACATATTTATATATACACACACATATATTATATATATATAAGATATATATCATAAAAAAATTCTGGGTAAGATGTCCTATGTATATATAATAGATAAAGGAATAGTATACACACTGTGCATATATACTATGACATGTACAAAGCATAGAATATTAATATATAATTTTAGAAATCTGTCAAGTGTGTTACCCTCACATCTTTTGCTGTTTTTCTTTACAGGAACTTTACAGTTTTGTGTGGTGATCTAAGAAATTCAAAGGCAAAACCATTGCTTCGCTTGACCTAAGCTAGAAGCAAGAGTTTGGAGCTGTACATCCTAGTTCTTGTCCTCTGTTGGATACTGACTCTTCGCTTTTATACATAAGCCCCGAAGAGGCCAGGGCCGTGGATAATAATTCAGTTACTTATAGAAGAAAAGATGGATTGCATAAATTATCTAAGCAGTATTTCTCAAAGACTGGTTCCACAAGAAGTTAATAAATATCTCATGAAGTTGAGCTCCAAAGGCAATTGACTTTGGGAAATATCAAGTCAAGCAAATGAGACCAGCAGCTTTCTGTTTGCTGTTATTGTTTGGGTCTTTGAGTTGGGATTGGGATGCTCATTCATTGGATGCGGTATGTAGCCCACCTGACTACCGAACCCGTTCTTGATGGAGCCATCCTGAGAAGAGCTGCGGAAGCACACTCTGAGGAAAGGGATCCCAGGTGCAGCTCTGGGTCTCTACTGCTCACCAGATCTTCTTAGTTTAGTGTTTACTACATCCACTTGGAAAATGTCTCAGTTAGTATTGCAGCGGCAACACTCTCAAACCATTAAGCCAGAGTCAAAGGGAACTCTCAGAGTAAGACAAAAATTCACAATTCATGTATGCTTCAGTTTATTCCAAACAAGAACGGGGCACATTTTACTGCAGCTGAGTGAGAAAAAATATAAATAAGGGTGAGGGGGTGATGCATACTGGCCAGCATCTTTTGAACCAACTGACATAATCAGCTCGGAGCATTTGGGACTTGCATCTGCAGATGGATTAGACATTTATGAGCATGACTGGCATGTAAATTTATGTGAACTCGAACAAAAAAGACACCAGGAAATAAAGTCTCAAGTTCCAGGATATAAATTGATCACATGTGGAGGGAGGGGCCAAATGGAATTCCCACCTCGCTCCAGCATGGCCAATACACAATGGCCAGGTGCAGCAGGCTGGGTGTTCTCTCTTTATTTTCTTTCTTTTTTCTTTTATCTGATTCTGCCTAAACACAAAGTGTGGTATTAGGCCATACAAACAGAGATCTGATCCTGCCAGGCAACTCCTATTGAAAGCCAAGATAATGCAAATATTTTCAAGTCTTTAAGTTGAACCCAGACAAAGGATTGTGCTTTGTGGATGATCTCTCTGTTTTTCTGTTAAGAGAAGATCATTTTATGGGAGTCAAGAATATTTACATGCCTAACGTGAAAACAATTGAAAATTCCCAACCTTCACATTGTTCACGCAAATAAGAAGAATTGGAGAGTTTCTCCAAGGTGAGATAAATGCATCTTTGTTAGTAGAGACTCTTGAGCTAGAGTGATTCCAATCTGGAAGGACCAATTATTTGAAAGAAAGAAAGAAAAAGAAAAAAAAAACAAATCAAAAACCCCACTCATTCCTTACATTTTAAGCAGAAAAATAAAATGTGCTTTTGAGCTGCAGGCCTCTGAGCTGGCATGATGATTGAAGGTCCTGGAGGAGAGGATGGCAGAGTTTATGGGGCTGGGGGCTGGGCGGGTTTTCTCAACCTCCATCTTTCCATGGGAAAATTTGTGAAAATATTCAACTCTAATGGTTCGGTGAAAAACATTTGGGCCCCAGGGAATGAACGAGAGCTAAGTTTTATTGAGGGAGTCCCATCTGGGACCAGAGGAATTAAGAAACAGAACCATGGGAGACAGGCGGCAAGAAGAATAGCAAAACGAGCTTCATGGAACAACGAGTTCTTCTTTCAGCTCACTGCTAACAGTGGGGATTTCTGCAGTATGCGGGGATGAGGGCTAGAGAATCAATCAGCTCAGGGATTGCGGGCTTTTTTTTTTTTAACTGTAGGACTTCACTTGACCCTTTCTCAAAACTGAATTACGGGGCTGTGTGCTGGTCCCATATCCTGAATATATCATTTGCTTCGGTGAAGGGTTTTTCTCTGGTACCCAGAAATGTTTCTGAGCTCTTGGCAACAGTAGACATTGATGTTCATTCTCTGACTTTTCTTCCCAAGCATAGCTGTTTCCCATGATGAAAACTTCAACTTCGAAACTCACTGTCATCCTTTCCAACTTATTTTGCCCCTGGCATTGGCCACGTGACTTCTCTCTATTGGGTATCCTAAGACATATTTTTTGTGGGGGGAGATAAAAAGAGATAGGTTTAGAGTAGGAGATTTTCATTGAACTTGTACGGCTACCCTTTCTTCTTGCCTTGACACAGTGTGATGCCTAGAATGGCGATCGTCAATTTGTGACCATGAGATGACAAGGCTGACGGACAAGGTCACCATGATAAGGTTGAACAGAAGGACAAACAGAAAAGCTTTGAGCTTGTATGGTATCACTGACTCTGGATTGCAGTCACGAGACCATGTGTCTGCTGATTTCTTGTGAAGCCAGCATAACACAGCTATTCCAATAGACCCCAATGCCTCCTAACAGTTCATTTATCCCGTGACAAGGTGATGACGTGCGTTAGTGAGTACAGAACTCTGAAGAAATACATGGTCTGTGACTTCTGTCAACCCGAATCACTGATAGCCACAGATACAGACTAGCATAGTCTGTGGGCAAAACAGAAAACCGAGAGTCTGGGAATTCACTGGTTAGTGTTTGCAGAGGCCAAGGTCACGAATACTCTGATTAGTCCTGAAGGGAAAACTACCAAAACAGTATGAAAATGAACAGGAGGCTTTTCCTCCATATTTCAAAACCTCTTTCCTTTTCCCCCTCCCTCATCCCTTCTTTTCTTCATTCCTCCATCCCTCCCTCCTTCCTTCCTTCTTCCCCATTTATTTATCTAGTGTGTACATGCATGTAAATCAGACATCAATTTGGGACATTTTCCTGGGTCGTTTCCCATCTCATTCATTCATTCATTCATTCATAGACAGGGCCTTTCACTAAACCTAGAACTTTCTGTTTTGACTAAACTGGCTGGCCAAAGAGTTCCTAAGTTCATGGACTCAGTTGTCTTCCCGTCACCCAGTGCTGGCATTCTCAGCATGTGTCATCATACCTGGATTTTACCCTGGATGCTAGCCAATAAACACAGGGCCTCATACTTACGGAGCGAGTCACCTCCTCAGACCCTAGACTATTTATATTGTTGTTGTTTTTACTTTAGTTTCGGGAAACAACTTCTACTTTTCTACTTTGTCAATGCCGATGTGATTCAATTCTTCAAATGGTAAAGAAATTAAAAAAAAAAAAGATGGCTGACTAAGTCATAACAGTGCCCAAATGTATATATGGAATGTAGAACAAGCTTTATTTGGTAAATAAAAATTTATGTCATCTCCAAAGATTCCACCCTTCTTCCCAACACTGTTCAAATGTCACATTCTCTAGTAGCCAAGGGTCTCCCAGAACATCTATGTGACAAATAAAAAAACTCAGAAGAAATTCTTATTCCTGGGAACATACCCAGTTTTTATTAACAAAAAAATTCACACAATGTATTTTGATCATTTCCCCTCTCCCAGTTCATCCCAGTTCCTTCCCACCTCCCTACCCACCCAAGTTCATGCTCTCTCTCTCTTTCTTTCTCTCTCTCAACAAAAGACAAAAACAAAACAAAGATCAAAACAAACAATAAGACAAAAAATGCCAAACCAGAATAAAATAAAACAAAAGGCCACCCTGCTCTGAACAAAAAACAGAAACATGGAGTCTTTCTTGTGTTGACTCCTAGGCACCGGGCCTGTTCTGGAGTGCGGTTGGTGTGTGCAGGGACACGCCACAGGAGAAAACTGACTTTCCCTCTCCTAGCAAGCATCAGTTACAAACAGCTCTGTGGTGGGGTGGAATCTGTGTCTACCTCCCCTTCCCAGCGCCGGGACTTTGGTTTGGTTCTGTGCAGGTCCTACGTGTTCTGCCACAGTCTCTGTGAATGTATGTTTATCGGTCCCATTAGGCCTGGAAGACCCTAGTCCCTTCTAAATAGCAGCCTGAGCCTTGAGAAGAAGGGTGGGATAAAGAACCACGTCTCTCACTCTCTGATGCCCATTGTCCAGTTACAGGTCTCTGTGTTGTTTACCATTTACTGCAAGAAAAAGCCTTTCTGATGAGGGCCGAGCAACACACCAAGTACAGCCCTATGCCCCTGGCAGTCACTTCATTGCTATGTTCCTTTAGAAGAATAATAGTTTTAGGTCTTCCATTAGGGACAATGACCTATCTTGTCTCAAGGTCTTAGGCCACATCAGATCTGGATTCTATCTCATTGAATTAGCCTTAAATCCAATTAAAAAAAATACAAACAAAAATTTTGTTGTTCCCATAGCGTTTGTTTGACTACTGTATCTGATTGCTATTTGTTCTTTTTTATTCCTTTGCTCTTTGGGAGCTCTCCAGCCAGCTCTCAAATAAATCACACACGGAGTCTTATTCTTTCTTATGAATGCCCAGCCTTACCTGACTTATTTCTAGCTTTCCTTAACCTAAATTATCCCATCTACACTTTCCCTCTGGACTCTTTCCTCCTTCTGTCTATCTTCCATGGCTGGCTGGATGGCTGGCCCCTAGCCTTTTCCTCTCCTGTTCTCTGGTTCCTCAAAAAACTAGCCCCCAACTGAAGAACCCAGTACAGGTGGTTCCTCCCTACCACTTCCTGTCAGCTAGTTGCTGACTCAGCCTCCTGTCCCCAAGGTAATTTCATTTAATCAAACAAATATAAAACATCTTTGCATTGTTAAACATTATTCCATAGCACGAACAAATGTGATGGATCTTAAATGAATATTTCCGCACACCTGATTATCCTGCAGTCACGTGACTGTTGTTGGATGCAGGGTTTGTTGCTGAGGGTGATATGGATACAGACTACCTTCCAGTACCGTGAATGCTTATCAGTAGGGGTAAACCTTGTAGTTGGGTACCAGTTTGCCTTTTCCATGGTCCATGATGTATGTAAATGGTGTCTTCAGCCACAAGGCCCTACCATTAGGTTGTGGAGAGAAACCAATAAACTTGACAATAACCTGTGATGTTCAGTGTGTGTGTGTAAGTGGGGAGGGTCTATGGGAACATACCCATTACAATTTTTTTCATTGTTATTTTAAAATTTCCTGTCTGGAGATAGGAAAACTATCTTTATCAATCGATAAAGAACTTGCTATGTAAACATGAGGACCTGAGTTCAATACCCAGCATAGACATACAAAGCCAGGTGTGACGGCTCATGTTTATAATTTCAAGGCTGGAGGTAAAGAAAGATATATGGCTCAGAAACAAAGAGGGGAGGTCCTGGGGAATGGCCTGAGGTTGCTTGCAGGAGTCCCTGTGCACAAGGGCACACAAGCATTCCCCTCCACACCTGCACATACACAAACACTAGAACACACAAACACACCAACGTGGAAGCGCCTATCTCCAGTTCCCTTTGGAAAGCTTTGATTTCATTTCATGTGGGCGGAGTGTTGTGCTTTGTGATTTTAACTTAGTTCCTATGGAAATCATTTCTTTTTTTCTTTTACATTTATCAGGTTTTTGGTAAACAGCCAGAACGCGCTGGGCTTAGAGCACAGCATCAAACTCAGTACTGAAAAATATCTCCCGATTCAGCTTTCTGGAGGACACACATGTAGCTTTTACATCTGAAGTGTGTGCAAAGAAACGAGAGCCTTCCAGAGAAACACGGTCTGCAGTAGGGCCTTCTGCAGGTGCTTAAGGGGGCTTTGTATGTGATGGGCTCAGGTCATCAGTCTTGGAACTGTGGGTTGCTTTTCATTTGTGTTGTTTGCAATGGCTTCTTTTGTGTTTGTTTTCCAGACGAACAAAAGGGACTTTTGGCTAAAGCTAAGCAAGAATGGCCCTGGCCAGCAAGCCTTGCTTCAGGCAGCCAAGCCTGCCTACTGTCCTTCGGTGTCAAATGCTAATTTCTTAAATGTCACCTTCCTTCAGTATCATACGGGCAAAGAGGGGCATCACCTCTCCTCAGAGTGTTAAAACATCTCGGCTCCCATAAAAACAGGCAGAGTGACCCCTAAAATTCAGCAACAAAGCATCCATTGACTTCATGGCTAAGAAGCCTAACTACCGTTCAATACCCTCCTGACGAGACTGCAGACAAAACTGCATGTTTCTTGTGCCTCTGTTTTCTCGCAGAAGAAGGAACAACACTGACCTTTCACATCGCCGTGGAAGAGATGATATCCTAAAAGATTCTGAAAAGGTGCTTGACTTCCTTAATCGTCATGGAACTGCATATTTAAGTAGCAGTGGGATTCCACCGCACACCCAATAGAACGGCCTGCATTCAAAACTCAGACGGTTCTTAATGCTGTGGGGCTGTGGGGCTATGGAGCAGTAGGAAGTCTCGTTAGTTCCCTGTCAGGATGGATCATGGGACTGCTGCGCAGGGGGCCAGACAGCTCTGGGGCAATTCCTTACAAAAGTAAATGTGATTTTTACCATCCGGCAGTCGTGTTTGCTGATATTTTCCCAAATAAGTTAGAATCTCAGATCCACACAAAAGGTCATAGTAGCTTTATTTATAATTGCCCAAGATAACAACCAAGATATCCAACAGAATAAGGTGGGGCAGACCCAAATACTGGATAGGAATGAGTTAAAAGTGTGGGGAGGAAGCTTAAAGACATCAGAGTCACCAAGTAAGAGAAGCTAATTTATTCAGAAACACTATAGACTATGCAGTTCCAAGGATGTGCGTTAAGAATAAGGTAAGACTGTGGCATTTAGGAAGGTCTGTGATTGCCTAAAGCTCAGAGAAAGGGAAGGAAAGATAAGTAGGTGGGACACGGGGACTTGTAGGACAGTCAGTTCTGTGTGATACTACGAGGGTGAATATGTCTCATTACACATCTGTCAAAACGCACAGAATTATAGCACAAGAGTGAGCCTTAATGGAAGCCTAGACTGGGGTTGATAATGATGTGTCAGTGCTGTTTTATCAAGTGTAGCCAAACATGGAGTGAGCCATTGATGGTGGAAGGGGCTGTGTGTGTGGAGGGCGCTAAGTGAGAACTGGGTACTCTCTGCTCCATTTTACCATCAGTCTGAAATTGTACTCTAAAATGAAATCAACTAATTGAAAATAAACAAATCCCTTAAATAAATAAAAATCATAAAATAGAGTAAGTATTACCACCAAATAGGTTAATTGATACACATTATGATTAAATTACATTTTAGGATTAGATTCAGTTATACATCATGGGGAAAACATTTTCAAAATCAGTGGCTTACACAAGAGAAAATGCCATTTATCTCTCGCCTATAACAAGCCCATGGGCAGCCCCGGGTGGTAATGGTGATTCCATTCCATCTGCGAATTTCAGAGATTTTACAGAGGAAACTTCTAAATTTGCTGAGATCCCCATCTCAGCATTTGGATACCATCCCATGATCTCACATGTTATCCCATGATCTCACATGTGTTCTCAGCATTCCATCTATGTTCCGAGCAGCTATGAATGAGGAAAGGAGAATATTGGCACACCTCCTTCCTTTCATGGAGATATGTATGACCTACTATGCATCTATTATACTTCTCTTTCTATCTCATTGGGAATCTCCCTAGGCAAATGACCATATCTTTGTGTCAATTTACTGTTAACACATTCTTAGATAAAGGTCTAGCTAAAAACCAGGATTCCGTTAAGATAAAAAGGAGGAATCTGGGGAGACTGTTCGGCAGGCAAAGGCATCTGATACCAAGCCCCACAACCTGAGTTCAATTCCTGGGCTACACGTGATGCAAAGAGAGAGCCAACTCTGGCAAGCTGTCTTTTGGTCTCTACAAGTGCACCGCGATGCATGTACCCCCCCCCACACACACACAAGTAACTAATTAATGTAGATAAAATGGAGGAAGCGACATTGGAATAGGCAGCTAGCAGGCAGACATTGAGCAGGTGTGGTGATGAAGGAGAGCTCCTTGGCGGAGCCAGAAGATGCAAAGATGAACGGGGGGGGGGGGGGGGATGAAAATATGAGAGCAGCCGTCATGCGCATTGCATTGGTTAGTTTAGGTCAACTTGATTCAACGTAGAGTTGTTTGGGAAGAGGGACCCTCAACTGAGACAATGCCTTTATACGATTCACTTGTAGGCGAGTCTGTCGGACATTTTCTTGATTGATGATTGATGTGGAAGGGCCTCGCTCATTGGGAAACCATAGCTTCCCCGAGTCCTGGATGGTATCGGAAAGCAGCTTGGGGAAGCATAGGGAGTAAGCCAGTAACCAGTGCTCCTCCATGGGGTCAGCTTCAGTTTCTGCCTCCAGGTTCCTGCCCCGAGTTCCTTCCTTGACTTCTTCTGATGCTATTCTGTCATGAAGAAGGGTGAGAGAAAATAAACCTGACTTGCTTTTGGCCCGCAGTTGCTTTATCATAGCAACAGAAACCTAAGACACACGGCAGCAACTTGGAAATTGGCTGACGATTTCACATAGAGATTTGAGTATGCCTGGCTGGAGGCTCAAAGAGACCCTTCTAGAATCAGGATGCTGTACAAGGACCCAGCAGAATTTAAAAAAAAAAAATCAGTATAGTAAGAAGTGGCAGAGTAGATGGCAAACTGGGTGGAGTGGAGCGGGGAACGGGGTGTAGGGACTGGCAGAAGGAAAGGCCAGTGGCTAGGTGACAAGTGGGGACTGTGCCTGTCACTTGTCCAGTGTGAGGGTCTGCACAGGTGCAGAGTGCTTAGGCAGGAAGAAATGGATGTGTGTGGCTGAGGATCTATCCCAGGAGGTGACCTTCTCCCCTATAGTCTGTTCACTGTCCCCATGGGGGAGGAGGTGGGGAGAATTCCGTTCCACACACACACTTTGAGTCTTTCAGCCTATGTGAGGATTTTTTTTTTCCTTTGTATTTATGATAAAACCTCCAAATATGTATCCAAGTGGGATTACCAGGCTGGGCCGGATCCAAGAGACTTTGGTTACTAGAACTATTTCTCATCATAAATCCCCAAACAAGTTGAGTTTTTCACTTCCTCTCCTAATCTACCATGGAGCACAGCCGAGTGGCTTGAAGTCATCTACTTCTTGGCAGTGGCTCCCATCCTGAGATGATGGAGCGATTCTTTTCCATATACATCATTATTATTTCTAGTATAAATATTTATCAGGCACTCACTGTGTAACCGAGAAGAGCCCCTGCTTGGTGGTCTTCCCAGCTGAACAAAACAAACCTAAGAAAGAAAGAGTTGGGAAGGGACCCATAGCTGGTGGGAAATTATAAGAATAGATTCCCCTTCCCAGACTCTTGATCCGTGGCAGACAGCTTTAGGTTTGATTGTCATATTTCAGATGCTGTGCCTGCAGTTGTATTTGCTTTGTGCGTACTGTACACAGTCGTCCTGATCCCTTCCCCGGTGTTAGCCCACCAGGTGTTCGCACTCATCCCGTGAATCGGATACTGTTGTTATTGTCATGTACAGATGAGGAAATTGAGGCAGAAAGCAATTTGCCCAAAGTGAACAGACTCTTGAGTAGGAGCCCAACAGAAGCTCCCGATGTCAGGAATGTCCCACTGCTGCCCCGCCCACAGGCTTGTCAGGGGTTGCTGGAAGCCTAAGCAACAAGTGGCTGCCGTAACGGTGCTGTTGGAAAAGCCCACACTGTCAGCCACTGCATTAGGGCTTCTTCTTCTCGGCTCAGGCCAGCAAACCACTTGGACGATGCCATTTTTTTTTGTTTGTTTGTTTGCTCCCTGGCTATTAAATAAGGCCGCAATAAAGATCTGCCCTGAAAGAGAGGTTATGTGTGGTTAGGTCACACATAGCTGGGAGCACATTAGCATAGTTGAAGTAAAAGACAATGTGGTTATAGTTTGGGAAGGTGGAGTCTCAGCAACCAGCCCCACGCTGCCCTACCTACCCCAAGTCTCAACAACCTGCCCCACGCTGCCCTATCTACCCCGCCAAGGCTCAACAACCTGCCCCACGCTGCCCTACCTACCCCGCCAAGGCTCAACAACCTGCCCCACGCTGCCCTACCCCGCCAAGGCTCAACAACCTGCCCCACGCTGCCCTACCTACCCCGCCAAGGCTCAACAACCTGCCCCACGTTGCCCTACCTACCCCGCCAAGGCTCAACAACCTGCCCCACGCTGCCCTACCTACCCCAAGTCTCAACAACCTGCCCCATGCTGCCCTACCTACCCCAAGTCTCACAACCTGCTCCACGCTGCCCTACCTACCCCGCCAAGGCTCAACAACCTGCCCCACGCTGCTCTATCTACCCCGCCAAGGCTCAACAACCTGCCCCACGCTGCCCTACCTACCCCGCCAAGGCTCAACAACCTGCCCCACGCTGCCCTATCTACCCCGCCAAGGCTCACCAACCTGCCCCCCACGCTGCCCTACCTACCCCACCAAGGCTCAACAACCTGCCCCCCACGCTGCCCTACCTACCCCAAGTCTCAACAACCTGCCCCACGCTGCCCTATCTACCCCGCCAAGGCTCAACAACCTGCCCCACGTTGCCCTACCCCACCAAGGCTCAACAACCTGCCCCACGCTGCCCTACCCCATCAAGGCTCAACAACCTTCCCCACACTGCCCTACCCCGCCAAGGCTCAACAACCTGCCCCACGCTGCCCTACCCCGCCAACGCTCAACAACCTGCCCCACGCTGCCCTACCTACCCCGCCAAGTCTCACAACCTGCCCCACGCTGCCCTACCTACCCCGCCAAGTCTCACAACCTGCCCCACGCTGCCCTACTCCACACGGAGAACTGCGTTTCTTTTTTCTCCCTGTCTTCTCTCAGACATTTCTACTTTACTTAATTTTCATGCCAAGCTCTCTTGGCTAATTTCCTTATCTTTCTATTAGAAGATAACCCCTTAGGAGAAAGCGTCTTCTCCGGTAAGAAATTCCACCACAGCCACAGAAACACAGGTCTCAGTGCTGCTATTTTATCCTCACCTATTGAAGACCAGATTCCCCCTGCGCTAATCCCCCCATAAAACTGTGCACAGTTCCTTGTCCACATTCCACGGATTGTTTTACCCTCTGTTTTTCTTTCTCAGGGGGAACTCCAGAATGTTGTTTTATTACAGGATTGATGATCTCTCGTCAGCCTTTAGGTCATCCTGTGCCTCACAGAACTCGGGAACCCGTGGGCAACTTTTTCCTTAATGCATGGTTATGGGCGGAGACTTGTAGCATCTGTCCTATGCTTCTGCACCAAAATCATTCTGTAAGCAGGTGAAACATGAGGTTATATTAACAAGCACTATTTTATGGTAACACAGGAGGCAGGAGGAACACCGCTGTCTGAAAAATGAGAGGATTTCCTCATTTGCTCCACCCCAGAGAATGCACTTTGTCGGAAGAGAATTGGAATGTAGGAAACTTCATAAAGAAAAGAATCAAATATACAAGACACTACAATTTTCCACAAGTCTCTGAGTTTTAGGAAGCACATATGGAGGATCGAGCAGACAGCTCAGAAGTTAAGAGCTTTCATTGCTCTTGTTGGGAACCTGGCTTCAGTTCCTAGGAGCCACACCTGACTGTTCACAATCTCCTATAACTCTGGTTCCAGGGAATCCAATGCTGTCTTCTGGCCTTCAGGGCATCTGCACACCTGTGGCACACAAGACACTCAGGAGCATGTGTACATGCACACACTCACATTTACACACTTAAACAAATCTTTTCAAAAAGGAAGGACGTGCGAAGGACCTCTTGGGTCAGGTATAGTGGAAGCCCAGGCAGCGAGGGGCTCAAATAAAGACCAGGCCAAGATCTTTTGAGCAGTCTTTGATTTGCAAAGTTAAGTTTGAGTTGCATTAGTTAAGCAAGAGACAGATAGACAGACAGGCAGAAGACAGAGAGACAAACACACATGCAGAATGTAGAAAGGAGAAGCCAAGAGGATTGGGGATGGGCAAATCTAAAATACTGTAATAGGAATCACTTTAGTTTTGCCCTAAGATTGGAGAAGTTTGTTATCCTAGGAAGCGGTCATATAAGTGAAAAGATGGCTTTTCATGTCTTTTATGGCTTTTTGGAAATGATTAATTAAATACTCTGAGTGTTTCATTAAAAGTATACATTCCTTTCAAATTAAACCTTGCACAGACTTTTTATGAATGGATTCATTGGATGAGTGACAGCAGCATTTACTTTCAAATGAATACTCTGGCAAATTTCATTCTTGACATCGATGAAATGGCCCAAATATATTTTAACAGAGCCATGAATAAATGACAGGGATAATTGGTTTCTTCCTTACTACGTTTGCCGTGTTTAATGCATCTATAAGAGATCCGACAATGTTAAGTGCCTTATTCCATTAGAAAAAAAAAAGCCTCTTGCTAATCTGGGCAACAAAAGAACAAATGAGAAGAGATTCCTGTCCCACTTCTTCTGTGTCTTTAGAACTTCCAGACACTCTTAAGTCCCCACTATGTACATAGCATCCGGCTGGATGCCACACCCAGCGGAAAGAAAACAAACCACGTCTCTACCCTCCAGAAGCTCAGAGAGCCATGGGAGAGACACACACACGGAATAACTTTAATGGAAGACAGACCCTGGTAAGTAAGTGCTAAAATAACAAAGGTAGAAAGTGCTCAGGGAGTAGACGGCTGGCGTGGAGGGATTAGGTCTGATGGGAGAGGGATCGAGAGGGAGTTCTTGGAGGAGGAAGGATTTGAGCTTGGCCTTGAGAGATGGCTGGGAATTCAAGAGGAGGCCCTGGGGAAAAGAGGAAGGAAAGGACCTGTGTGGTCTCTGGCCTGCTGGGTTGTGCCATAGAGCGGGCTGAGTGTTTCCCTGGGTAATTTTGAACTGTCACGTGAAAGAGACATGTCACACAGAAAATACACAGATCGACTTGAAATTGATCTAAAAACACAACCATGTGACTTCAACAGAGAGAGAGACTGTGTCAGCCTGGAGTGAGGACCATGAAAGTGACAGGTATAATTAGACATTGAACAGATCAACATTTTTTTATTAATACGACTGGGGGCCTTAAAAGGAGCTTTGGGGTGATATTTACTCCTCCTGACCATGATGGCTTTTGTGTTTTTTTTTTTTTTGCATTATTTGTTCCTTTCTTCTCAGCCCCAAAACATGAGCTCTTTAAACACTAAGACTACAGCTAGGGCTCTCTGAGACCAGCACTAACGAAACCAAACAGTGGCATCCTCCAGAACTGTACCCCGTTCTCTTGTCGGGAAACTGAGGCAGCGGCTTGGTGGATGTTTGAATGATCTTTTCTATCTCTCCTCATTGTAAGATTCTCCTTCTTTGGGTGACAGTGGTGCCCACTGACTTGATGTGAGAAAATTCAGTCCTGTTGGGTTACCCGTTAGAAGTCCAAAGACAGAGAATGTTAAAGCTGGGAGAGACACTGGGAATATCTAATTCAACCATCGCTGTAAACTTTCAAACTGAAAGTGAGATTTGTACAGGCAGCCAGGTTGTGGCAGCACACACATTTAATCCCAGCACTTGGGAGGTAGAGGCAGAAGGATCTCTGTGAGTTTGAAGCCAGCCTGGTTTACAGAGATAGTTACAGGATAGCCAGGGCTATTACACAAAGAAACCCTGTCTCAAAACAAACAAACAAAGAAAAGAAAAAAAGAAAGGGAGTTGTTCAGGCAACTTACCTAGGACAGAATTAGGACTCAGTCTCATGGGTTCCTGACTTTTAGATCTGTTCTTTCCTGAGCCATGTTTTATTATCAGCAATGTGTGTGTGTGTGTGTGTGTGTGTGTGTGTGTGAGAGAGAGAGAGAGAGAGAGAGAGAGAGAGAGAGAGAGAGAGAGAAGGAGTGTTTGTGTGTAAGTGTGTATATGTGAGTATATATGTGAGTGTTTGTGTGTGAGTATGTCTGTGTATGTGTGTGTATATGTGAGAATGTTTGTATGTGCGAGTGTGAGTATTTGTGTATGTGTATGTCTGTGTATGTGTGAGTGTGTGTGTGTGAGTGTGTGTGTGTGTGTGTGTGTGTGATTCTGGGGTTCTGACTTAAAGCCTTCAGCAGATCATAAGGAATCATGTATGCTAAGCCAGAGAAATAAAATGCATAGCATCAAAACCCTCCCACTTGTTAAAACATTAGAATCCTGGGAATTTCTGGAAATATAAGAAAGCCCAGCCCCAGGACCTGCAGTGTAAACACTGTGGCTAATTTGTTGAAGTGAGATGCCATTGATGATTCTCCCTGCCTTGAGAGATGACAGGGCTCCTGGGCGGAACAAAGCGGCTGCCCGTGGCAGATCGCTGGCTGCAGCGGACTGCAGAGAACGATCGGGAAAACAGCAGACACGGCACTGAGACAGATCGTCTTTCTTAAAGAGGGGTCTGAAAACTAAAAAGGAAGAAAAGGAGAACTCCAAAGGAATTCCCTCCCCTGGAGCTTGCCTTGAAGAGGGCAATCATTTCTCTGGCTCCGCTCCTGCCCACAGACTCTTGGACGTATCCGGGGAGCAGAGCTTGGCACGGCTCATCCATCACTCTTACAGAAGCAGCTCCGAGACGAGCGGACAAGGCTAATGCAGAGAGCAAGCCAAGGGTTTGCTACGCACTTGAGCTATCCCGTTAGACGTGATTAACTCTCAACAGCCTTGCCTTCTAGCCACTGGTGATTTCAAAAACTTATTCATGTAGCCAAAAATGGTACTCTTCAGCACTTTTTTTTTTATTATTCGAAGAAAAGTGTCCATAAGCTGTTCTGTGGAATGGGCTCCCTGGCCTACGAAACTTTATCGTTTCTGCTAGGTTTGATCTGGCGCTTATACTTTTTCTTTCCATTGATTTAAAGACTATTTATAAAATCAGGATAATTTATTTGCATGGAGTATTTTTAAAATATGCTTTTAAGCTCTTATTTCCATTTCATTACTAGAATACTTCTACCCTATTTTTATTCTGGTCCTAAAGAAGAGCGGAAAATCTAACGCTAGGTCCGAAAGTAGCAAACCCCTCCCTTCCTTGTGCTCCGCTACTACTACTGAAACCTTCCGGATTACCAGACTGCGGTGGCTCGCCCGCCCAAGGGCGGAGGCCGCGTGGCTCAGGCAGGACTCACTTCCTCTCGCGCTTATTTTCAGGGCAGGACTATTTTGTCTTCATAAGAACGGCATCTTAAATGATATTTCCTTTAGGAAGAAAGACTCACTTTGGGTTTTTTAGACTACTTACCTTCAAGGCCAAAAGGAAAAAAATATTAGAACCACAAAATACCTTCATTCTGGTTTTAATGGAAAATAGAACGGTTTGGTTTTTTTTTCTACTTTGAATTCCTATTAGGAGAGCAACCACTATGGGGAATTTTATTTGAAATGCTATTAGTTAATTTTTTAAGTATTCTAATTCTAGGTAGTGAACGGCATTGAGTCTTGGTGGTTTGCGACTGCAAAGTCTCGGTTTTCAGGGGATCTGCGCACGAGCAGTGAGAGTTCATCTTGCTCAATGGATGTGCTTAAGTTGGCATGTCTGTCTCATTCTGGGATGAGGAGCTCACTAGGACTTGCCCCAAGGGACAAGCTGAACCCGAGAAGCTCAAGCAAGCATCTTCTTGCATCTCATTGTCCAGAACAAGTCACGTGGTGCGGTAACTGCCTTGTCTGCCCTATGAAAAGATACTGCGGACTTAAATGATAAGGGGTATGGAGTATAGACTGAAAACCCTCCCCCCTGCTCCACGGCTGGGATCAAACCCAGTGTCTCACACACACTGGGCAAGGCCAGGATTAAACCCAGTGTCTCACACACACTGGGCAAGGCCAGGATTAAACCCAGGGTTTCATACACACTGGGCAAGGCCAGGATTAAACCCAGTGTCTCACACATAATGGGCAAGGCCAGGATTAAACCCAGTGTCTCACACACACTGGGCAAGGCCAGGATTAAACCCAGGGTCTCACACACAATGGGCAAGGCCAGGATTAAACCCAAGGTTTCACACACACTGGGCAAGGCCAGGATTAAACCCAGTGTCTCACACACACTGGGCAAGGCCAGGATAAAACCCACGGTTTCACACATGTCAGGCAAGAACTCTGTGTTCCATATCCAGTCTTCCAAAAGCTTTTCTTTTTTTCCCACAAACATTGTTTTTTATTTTAATTAAAACATAAAGACATCACTCTCATACCGTTCCCTCATCCACTCTCTCTCAAATTGATGGCCTCTTTTTCTTCTGATTATTACTTTTACACATACATGTTATGTTGTTATATACCTCTACACGTAACAATACACATCACACACACACATCTGTATGACTACATTGTACTGAGTCTATTTCGTGTTCTAGGGTGTGTTTGATCACGGTGCTGACCATTTGATGTTGGACAATAAAGAACCGAGACGGCTTTCAAATCTACTTCTGTGCGGACTTAAAATGGAAGGAAAACACTGCTTTCTCTATATTATATATGTTGTATATTACTATACAACACAGATCTTCAACCAAGAATAAAGCAAAGACTTGTTAAAAATAGAGCTTTAAAGAAAGCTTTTGTTTTCTTGGTTTTTTTTCCCCATAAAGATTATAGTGTCTAGATAGTCAGTAAATGCAGAGAATAAAGAAGAAAACCATCTCCTTTGTGACATTAGCTTATTCCTTCATTAGTGGGATAGTTCTTGTTTCTATGTGTGTGGGCTATGCCAGTGAACAAGAAGAAAGATGGCTGCCTTTGTGGAGGCGACTGTAATAAGCAGTCAACATTGCCATACAGAGAGGAGCTCGTGAGCACCCCCTCTAGCTGATGAGCTCTTGACAGCTGGTAGCTTCCGGGAGACAGAGTCAGTGTTCTTTAAGAGTCTCTTCTAGTAGGTTCACCACGCCCCAGGCTCTGGTGGCTGACACCACATCTATTAGTTTACGGCAGCACAAAATGGTCTCAGTGCAGCTTAGCTTTTTCCTGCCCAGCCCTCACAGCCTTCCCCTCTTGTTTGGTTCTATTCTTTGGGTCAGCCACTGACCTTCAAAAACATTCTCTACCAGGGACTCACTCTCAAAGGCCACACTGGGCTGGGACTCAGGTAGGGGATTGTCACTGGCCTTCCTGTCCTTCACTGTAATCTCTCCAGACTCCCTCTGAGTCCTATGGTAGCCTGCTTGCAGGAGACCCTCCTCTTGCCCACCTCCACTCCCCGAGCTCCTTCTTATGACCCACCCCAGCCTTTCTTCCTCACCAGTCTCCATTTCTTTCTGTTACTCACTGGCCTGCAGATGTCCTCTACTCTCTGTCAGGGAGCCTACAGCCATCACCCTTGCCTTGGCTCCAGAGAGGGCCACAGCACCTAAACAACAGCAACAACAAAAAGAAAAACCCAGAACACTCACTTACTAAAGACAAGACAAATATCAACACCAACGTAATTCCAGATGCCATAATTCCTAGATCCCAGTGTAAAAACATAAACATGAGTAACCAAGTCAATATACCTTCTCCAGAAGCCAGTGACCCTGTTGGAGTGAGCCCTAAGAAATGCAATATAGTTTAAGCACAAGACAAGTACTTTGAAACAGCAATTGTGAATATGTTCAAGGACCTTAAGAAGGGTAAGGATAAATTCAGTGAAAACATAAACGATTGAATGAAATAATAAAAACAATTCAAGGCATGAGGGTAGAATTTAACCAAGAAGTAGAATACCATATGTGCACACGCATACACAAATAAATAAATACTAAAATAAAACTGGAAATGAAAAGTTGAGGATGTCCAATTAAAACCACACAGGTAAACCTCACCAACAGAGTACAGGACACAGAACAGAAAATCTCAGGTGTTGAAGACAAGGTAGAAGAAAACATACCCAGTCAAAGAAAATGTTAAATTTTAAAAATTCAGAAACAAAACATCCAGAAAACCGGGGACACTACGAAAAGACCAAGCTGATGAATAATAAGGAAAAAATAACAAGAAATCCAGGTCAAAGGCGCAGAAAAATTTTTAACAAAACTGTATAAGAAAAATTTCTCCAATCTAGAGAAGGCAGTTCCAGTCAAGGTACAAGAAGCATACAGAATACCAAAAATACAGGAGCAGAAAAGAAATTCCCCACAACCTATAATAGTAAAAATCACTAAGTGTACAGAACAAATAAAGGATATTAAAAGTTTCAAGGGGAAAAGACCAGATAGCATAAAAAGACAAGCCCAGAGCAACACCTGACTTCTCAGTGGAGATTCTGGAAGCCAGAGGGGCTGGACTGATGTTCTACCAACTCTAAGAGATCATAGATGTCAACCTGAAACTTGTTTCCCGACAAAGTGGCCAAGGACCTGAGACTAGATCCATACAACCATTGTTCTGGTAGAGAGCGAGCCATCAAATGAGTCCTAATAACTCTAATGACATCAAATGACTCCTAATGACATCCCATTATACATGTAGATCAGGCCCCTCTCAGTTCCCATCGGTGGGGCTTCTTGAAATGGATGGGAATTAACACAGAGACCCGCAACTGAACAGTGCAGAGAGAGTGAGACTTGGAAGCACTCAGTCCTAAATGGGATGTCTTCAAATCCCTCCCCTGAAGGCTCAGGAAACTATAGAAGTGGAGGTGGAAAGAGTGTAAGAACCAGAGGGGATGGAGGACGCCAAAGAAACTGTCCTCCAGACAGAACCGGAGTGATAATGCTGAGAAGCCACAGAGACTGTCAGCACGCAGAAGACGGTACAGGTTCAAGCCAGAGGGGTCCCAGAACTGTGAGTAGCGAGTGGACACAGGCTCCTGCCCTTGATCAACAAGCTGTCTCAATCGATAACTCCTGGCAAAGGAAAAATCGGTTTTCTCCAGTGGAATCTCTCTGGGTATATTATTCATACTTGAGGGCAGGCCTCATGCCCAGGAGTAGTTGGCCAACACAGAATGACCTCAATGGTATTTTTGTAGACTTTTGGTCTCATTTTGCTTTGCTGCAGTATTCTTTTCTTACTGGTCTTTTGGTTGTTTATTTTGATTTCCATTTTTGTGGTGTGTCTTGTTTTGTTTCCTGTTGAGAGAGAGAGAGAGAGAGAAAACGAAAGCAAGCGCGCGTGAGAGAGAGACAGAGACAGACAGAGAGTGCACAAAGTTGAGTGGGAAGGAAGGTGTGGAGGATAGGAGGAATTATGATCAAAATGTACAAATTTTTTCAATAAAAAAATGGCATAAATTTGAGGGGTGAAAGGATCTGGGAAGAGAAAAGGACAAGAGTGGAGCATGTAGATGATCTAAATACATTATATGCACATAGAACATTCTCGAAGAATTATTACAAATACTATATTAATAACATATCAGATGGTAAACTCATTAGCGATCTGACTGAAGAGCTTCAGCATTGTGAAAGTTTATTATTTGTTAATTAAGTTATCGATGATAGTTAAACTTTTTAATATTCAGATGCACATAGGCTTCATATATAGCCCCTTTCTCTTCACTTATTCAAATTTTCCTTTGAATAGTTCATGTATTCCCACGATCACAAATACCATCTGTGTAAACTCATTTTTAATTGCTATGCTAAGATACCAGAGGCAGGTTAACTTTATAGGTAAAGAAGGTTTTTAGCTTGTAGTTCCAGGGGCTCAATGTCCAAGGCACATAACACAGAGTCCTTCCTGGAGCAAAGAACAGAACATCTTTAGGGAGCCACCCCATTTCAACGCAGGAAGCCAGAGACAGTGACTTCAAGTACTCTCCAAGCTTAAAATAACTTGTTCTTCCTCCTGGTGTCGTCTATTTCTTTCTGAGAACAGTCCCTTTAGGACACTAGGGCCCACCTCTTTATGGCCCACCCATCTGTGGTGGCTTCAATGAGTAATGTACCTCCATAGGTTCCGGTCTTTAAACACTTGGTCTCCCACTGGTAGTGCTATTTGGGAGGTTGGCAAGCCTCTAGGAAGTGGAGCCTCTGCTGCAGGAAGTTCAGAAGTGGGGTGGCCTTTAGGGTTTTAGAGCCTTACCTGGCTTCCTTTTCTCACCTTGCTTCCCATGCTGGACTTTACCCCTCTGGTACTGTCAGCCAAAACAAAACAAGCTTTCCTTCCCTAAGTTGCTTTTGGTTATGGTATTTTATTATAGCAATGGGGAGAAAGACTAACGCAACCTCCACACCAAGGACCAAGCTTACAATCAATACATGAACTTTGTGGGATATTATTTTAACTAGGCAAAGATGTGTTACATTTGTTTCACCTTGCCTGCCTAGGATACCTGATTGGTTTAATAAAGAGCTGAATGGCCAATAGCTAGGCAGAGAGAGGATAGGCGGAGCTGGAGGGCAGAGGGAACTGTAGGCTTGAGAGGAATGGGAGGAGGAGGAAATGATGAACACACCTGGGCCAGATTCCTCTATGTAGCAGGACTCCAGACTGCTCTATGTAGGTGTCCGAAGGACATTTTTCTCCCTGGCATGTCTAAAAAAGATCTTTGATGTCTTCCTCTCCTATCCCGCCTCCTTCTGAGTTTTCCTCTTGTTAGGATGTAACAGAGACCCATGCATTCTTTTCTAGCACCCGTAGCTGCACGGTCAAACACACCTTGTGTCCCATGTTCACCCGAGTCTCATTATCTCCCAAAAGAATGACTGATATGGTTGCCATCTTGTTTCTTTGTTCCGTAATCAACTGTTCATGCTTTGATCAATTTTCTTAATAAAACAAATTACATAGTGGCATTCTCTTCCCAGCCCTTGCCCGGTAATGAAGATGAATCCAAACTTCTTAGCTTAGTGAAGTCTAGAAGCCCCAGCATGTCTTGGCCCCTGTATATGCTCTTATTACTCTCTCACACACACGTGTGTGTTGTGTTACATCATGCTTGTCCCCAAGTAGGAGATTTTTCCCTTGCTGTTCTGTTTGCCTAGATAACATTCCTTCCCCATAGTTTCACATGGTTGGTTCCTGAATGATCCATGTCTTAACTCAAATGTCTTCTTTTCAGACAGGTCTTCCCTAACCACTGAGCAATCTCTACTGTGTCAAACCCCCCCCCCCCCCCGTTTCTTACTGTTGTGTCCAGCTGCTTTGACAATCCTACTTTTTCCTTTTGGAATGGAAGCCCCACTAAAACAGAAGCTTTGTCATTTCAGCTGTTCAGGTGTTCACAATATATTCAATAAAGAAATGATGGCTGGGGTAGGGGTGAAAGGGGGTGCCATGACTCTGGGTATTTGTGGTGTCATGGATGAAATGAACATTAACAAAAGACGGAAACTGACAGAATCAGGCTTTCCTGTCTTACACACTTGTTTTTGTCAAATCTCCACCACCGCAATAAATACTTGAAATAAATCCATTTGTGGGAAGACAAATGTATTTGGGTTCATAGACTTAGAGGTTTGGTTCATAGTTGCTCAGTCTCACTGCTTTGGGCCAGTGGCAGCACAGACTATCACGGTATGAGCATATGGTAGAGGATGCCCGTTCGTGTCATGGTGGGAAGGACATGGGTCTCCCTCAATGTCCACTACAGAGACATATCCCCAGTGACCTCTCCCTGGGTCTAACGTCCTAAAGGTTCTGCCACTTGCCAATAATGCCAAGCTGGGACCATGCCTTTTTTAGCACAGATGCTTTGAGGAAACATCACAGATCCTGAACAGATGACATAATGACTCAGTATGGTCACAGAGTCTCCTCTCCTGCCAGCTCAGCTCCATGGCTCCTTCCACTGGCTCTGTGGGTATGTGACTGAATACACAAGAAACGTGTATTGGAGGATCTCAGGAGGAAAGAGAAAGGAGAATCAAAGACTGCCTCCCAGAAGAGAAATGGTGTAAGAACCAGGTCTCAGTGCAGGCGTGTGAGCAGCTATGAGAGCCTGGGGTCAGCCTGGATTCTTTTCAGGTCACTGAGGTTGGAATCAAGGCATATGGATGATTTTCATTTTATCAACAGTTTTTTTGGGGGGGGTCACAGCTTGAGTCCTGAGCCTGCCCTAGACACCAGCGTGGAGTGAGCTGTACCCCACCATGGGACTGCTATCAGAATAAAGGGGGACACATCCTGGACAGGCAAACACAACAGCTGTCCACCCCACTTCGTGAAGGTATTAGAGGCGAGGTGTTTCATTTTAGAGGGTTATAATCTAGTTTGCAAGGAAATAGAAGAGGTCACTTATCGCAATGGAGGAATTTACCCTGGCTGGGAAAAGAAGTCCCCCCATCCCCCAAGCCCCGCTCCCCTGTCTGTCAGCAAGAAGGCTGACATTTACTTGGGACTCCCCTTGTCTCTTCTGAGGTTCATTTTAAGAAGTGTCTGCCATCTTCAGCACACTGTCAGCTGGGAAAGTAGCCTTTGGCTTCACTGGGACACTACTTAGCCCTGACTTCAGAATTTCTTGTTCTCACCACATTGCTAAATTTCACCACAACTTGGTCGACAAGTCTTACATGGCAACAAGAACAACCTTAGTCAGAATCCCCGGCAATTCACAGCTAGTTCTTCCATTTTGGGTGAGTTTAACACACACACTCTCTCTCTCTCTCTCTCTCTCTCTCTCTCTCTCTCTCTCTCTCTCTCTCTCTTTCTCTCTCTCTCTCTCTCTCTCTCTCTCTCTCTCTCTCTCTCTCTCTCTCTCTCTGTGTGTGTGTGTGTGTGTGTGTGTGTGTGTGTTTTAGGTAAGAGAAACAAGGAAGGGGCACAAGAAGGGAAAGAACAGAAAGTTCAGGAGTAAAGGATTCAGCAACAGAAGGGCAAAGAGGACACCCCTAGTGAAATCCAATTCTCTCCCCAGAATACAAGGAAGTCAGGACAATTTCCTCACTGGAACCTGAGGATTTTGAATGTCAATGATGAATCACATGAACGAAGCTTCAGCTACATGGCAGTAACTAATTGATTTACGTGCCCATTTAATTCTTTGGTAAGCTTGCTGTTTGCCTGTTCTTGTGATTAGCCTGCGGGGAAGATGTGTTTCCTGGCCTCATGAAGTTGCCAGTGGTGGTCCACGGCAGGGAGCTTGGCTGTCACGGGCTGAGTGGGGGCATTGCCATGAGTTATTGCCAAAGAGAAAGGGCATGAGTGCTCCAGAAGTAAACTGGGGAGCAGTGAGCTCGCTGAGTGGGTATAGGCACTTGCCACCAATCCTGCTAACCTGGGATCAGTCCACGGAACCCATGCTGTGTAAGGAGAGAACTTAGCCCGTGAACTGTCCTCTGATCTCCATGTCCATAACCTGGAACATGTGTACCACATACACCTCCACATCCATACCCTGGTATATGTGTACCCCACATCCATACCCTGGTACATGTGTACCCCACACCTTCACATGATTGTCCCTGCCTCCCTGTGTGTACGTTGTAATAGGAGCAGTAGACTTAAAATCTTTGGATTGCTAAGTAATGGCGTAGCTGAAAATTACAGCAAACGTTGAGAAAGAATTCAGCAGGACTCTTTAATATATGCTCCAGGAGGGACCTCCTTGGGCTCAGTGCAGGCTCTGGAATCCAGCTCTTACATCAACTAATACCTAAACAAGGAGGAAAAGCCCTAAGATAAAACCAGATGCACTCTGTCTAAACATGCAAGAAACGAGGCATTCCTTAGTCCTTGTCTTTGCCCAAATCCTTCTAAAACTGCGGACAAGAAGAGTTAACTATACAGAAATAAAGAGAGCAAGAATGGGTGGAAAGAAGGGAGAACACGGAGAGAAGAAAAGAGAGGAGAAGTGAGTGGCAAGGAGGGGAGGAGAGGGCAGAGGGGAGGGAGAGAGGGCCAGGGAGCGGGGGGGGGGGGGGGGAGAAGAGAAGAGAAAAGGAGGGGAGAGGGCGGGGAGAGGAAAAGAGAGCAGAAGAGAAGAAGAAAGGAGAGAAGAGGAGCGGAGAGGAGAGGGGAAGGCAGAGGAGGGGAGTTGAAGAGATGAAAGGGGAGGGGAGGAGAGAAGAGGATTGTAGTCTCAAAGAGTGAACATATTTTTGCAAAATAAAACGTGAAAGGCTGGGCTAGCACAATCAAAAACACTGAATGCTTAGTACTGTAGCCAAAGCACAGGATCAAGCCAGCCCCATTCGTCCCCGCCCCCTGAAAATTCTCAGCAATTGAAGGCCCTTAGTCTCTGAAAGCCAGGGCTGGAAGTATGGGGTGAAATCAAGTGGTGGATCTGAAAGTCACTATAAAGCAAGGTAGAAGCCTGGATTCTCCCTGCCAGAACTCCTGGGTGGTACTGTTTTCCACTTCCAGGCTGCCCTGCTCAGAAGAGTGCGAGGAAACAAGGATTGAAACACAGCCATCCTGAAAAACAAGTTCAGAGAAGGGAAAAGAAGCCACTGGGTGAATAGGTGAAGGCTAAGGGAGGATGGGAGAGCCAGGGTTGCTGGGAGCTCAGGCAACTATGTGAGCATCATCAGGACAGTTGGCGCTTTCTTTGAAATGCTGCCATGAAAGGGTTTTAAACCATGGGAAACGTTATCTTATTTGGGTTTAAAAAGTTACTCTGGTTGTATGAAGAATAGATTGTCACACACTTAGCTGGGCCTTCTAATGAAAAATCGTGTATCCCTGGCCGTTAGAGCAGAAAGAGCCTTCACGATCATTTGACCCAACTCTTCCTTTTTCAAAGATAAGCAAACAAAGACGTAGAAAATTTATGATTTGTACAAGGTCATATAGCTAATAACGATGTGGGGCTTTTAAACGCGGAGGTTGAGGGTGATAGATGACACTTTTAAGAAATCTTTCAAGTCTCGGTTTCGTTTGGCCAGAAGTGATGTCCCTCGTCCCGATCTTTCCTCCCACCTTATTCTTCTCTGTTATACTATTTCTTCATTTGTTGCCTCGGCCAGACTCCTGTCTTATCTCTTGTGAGAGACATAAAAGCATTCCCCGGAGTGCAGGAAGCTCGGCTTCTAATGTGTCTGTGACAGGCTAAGAGTTCCACTCGTGTTGCTAAATGGATGGGTGGGTGACTTCTCCTTATGCTAAAAATTAAGCATGCAGAGCCTGAATATGCACGTTTGGATTTAACTGCAGTAATTAAGTACCTCAGCAGTACTGCCCAGAAAATCAGCCAGACTGACTGTGGGGGTAATTATTACATTTCTGGACTCATCGCAGGCACATTTGGCACCCGCACACAGACACTCGGGCCCTGTTGAGAACCTCGCCGGAGATGAGGTTATGCACTGTGTTTTGGCTCCCGGTGAAGAAACAAGCTTCAGGCCACGGGTCAGCGGTGATCTAAAATCAGCACAAGGCATTCAGCACTCAGAAGATAAACATGACTCACTGCATATGGGATCTCCCCCGATTGCTCACAGACCGCGGTCTGCGGGCTGACGAGGTCTGGAAGAGATTCTGGGGTAGTGCCTGATTCCGAAGGGTACAGATTGTTTTCGCTGTGAAGTGACACACGTCAGTGTTGTGAAACAGTGGAAAATGGGCAGGAAAAGACCCGAGCCGCCCTGCTGCCTCGGCTCAGATGTCTCGCTCCTGCTTTTTGTTTGGGGCTCCAGCATGACAAGGAAGCCACTGTTTGACTGTCCCAGCCGCCACACTGTATAGTCATCGAGTACCGTGAAGTCACTCGCTGTGTTAGTTGTTCATGATCCTGTGATCTGGGCGGGACCCTGCAGGGCGATGCTCTGATGGCCTTGTCTTTATCCAAAGTGTCCACTAAGGCTGACTTTAGCTCAGACACCGTGACTTCACTTAGCTGAGCGTCACCTCAGCTGGAACAGCTGGCACTATTGTGTTGTGTCTGGACATTCTCCCCCACCCTTCTCTTGGTTTCCTCAGCAGGGCACTTGGGCACATCACATGTCTGTTCCCAAGAACAGAAAAACAAAAGGGCCAGGCTTCTTAAAGTTCCTTTCTAGAATTGCACAATGTCACACTGGCTGTATCAGCGACAGTAAATACATGCCTTTCTAGATCTAGGATGACAGGAAATCAACTCTATCTCCTCATGTAAGGAATGGCAAGGAGTTTCTAGCCTTCTCCAGCCCTCCTCAATTACCCATGACACTCTCGAGTCCTCATTGAATGTTCCACTACCACAGCAAAGCCACTAACCTGGGGTCTGTGCCCGCTGCCTCAACTTCTCTCCACGTACTCTTTCTTCAACTTCGTGGTTGTTTGTGAGTGCCACGGCTCCATGGTTTTAACTACCATCTGACTTCTACTGGAGCAGAAAAGAGTTAACAGTCAGACAGGATGGAGGAAGGCTTCTCTCAAGGAACCTACTATTGTTGCAACACCTACTTGCGGTTGGTATCTAAGAAAATTGGGTGGTGGTGGTTGTTATTCTTCTTTCCCGCGGAGTCGGAAGGAAAATGCGAGGCACAACGGACTGTGGAGAGGTTTATTGCGGGGAGGGTGGAGCATCCCTGATAGTGAAGGGAGGAAAGGAGAAAGAGGGTGGACGAACGGCATTTCGGCTTTTAAAGGGAACCTCCACGCACGTGCGTCTGGGCCTGCACTCATGGTCTTCCGGGTCCAGAGGGCGACGCTGTACTCTACGCCTGTGCACAGGAGCCTCCTGGGGAATAACAGTGGTGGGATCAAGGTTTCCAGAGAAACAGCCAGTAGGATGAGCATATTTACAGAAAGATGTCTTAGACGTAGCCAATGAACAGGGTCGCAAGCAGCTGGGAGTGATCGAAAATCTACAGAATGGCTGCGTAAGCTTCAGCCGCAGAAGGGCTGACATGCAGTCCCAGGCAACAGAACTGTCGGGAGAAAACACGGGTGAGCTGATGTGCAGTCAGAAGTAAGGATTTCCCTCTCGCTCAGGAGGCAGCCTGGGTTTTTCTCCTATGTTATTTATAGCCGCAGGAACCCACGGATGGGGATTTTCATCTCTTCCCAACCCCACTCCAAGTTAACACAAAGAAGCATCTGCCACTAAAGTGGCCCCCACGTTTCCAAAGTAGGAAGAGCCCTGCGGTGTGTCTCAGCTAGGCAAGGATTGGTTCAGACTGAGCACCTGTTGTCATAGTATCCAAAGGAGCACAGACAGGGATCATCGGCCCGGAATTTTAGTATATGCTAGGTGGAGCCTGTGTGGAAGGCACCAGTGAATCCCCTGGGTAAACATTTCTGATCAGCATCCCTGATACCCGCCCCCAAACCTCATACTTACTGTCCTCACTTATTGCTGGAGAAATGGGCTACTTTGGGGCTACATCCAGGAGAGGACTCCTGCAACTCTGGCCTCATTTCCTGCAGATTTGGCCCCAAACACTGCTTCCCTTTGCTGACTTTGTTTTCTTGTCTTTGTGATGTGACGAGTTTTAGCCACAGCTAGGACGATCTACATGCAGAGAGTAAGAAATTGGCACCACTTGCTTGTTGACAGAAGTTTCTGTCCCATCTGGTCCCGCAGCCATTCAATCCCAAAGAAATACACAGAGATCTACATTAATTATAAATTGGTTGGCCTATTAGCTCAGGATTCTTATTAACTCTTAAAACTTACATTAACCCATAATTCTTGTCCGCGTTAGCCATGTGGCTTGGTACCTTTTATCAGTGAGGTGTTCCCATCTTGCTTCCTCTGTGTCTGGATAACGACTGCAGACTGAGCCTTTCCTCTTCCCAGAATTCTCCTGTTCTGGTGGCCCCGCCTATACTTCTTGCCTGGCTACTGGCCAATTAGCATTTTATTAAACAAGCACAAGAGACAAATCTTTAGAGGGTACAAGACCATTGTCCCACAGCATTTGTGAAGACAATTGACACAAGAATATCATGTCTCATAGATTTGACATCTTGCCTGTCTTAGATGGGTAGCTCTGTACTGTCAAACAGGGTCCATGCACCACATTCAAAGGGTGTTCCCAGAAGACAAATGAGGACTGACATTTGAGGGGGTGGGATGTTTGAATACGGAGATGGAAAGCGGAGGCCCTGGAGCCTAGCGGCTTAGATTCTGGAGGTGTGGTTGTGTTTGAATTTTGATTATCCAGTTATAACTCCACATGAACTTCAATTTCCAAGTATATAAGACAGTCAAATAACACTCCTAAATAACATCTGTTCATTGCTCACACTATCCCAGGGACTTCTTGTATTAACTCACTTAAAACTCACAACAGTCCGATCAGGTAAGCATTATTGTGCTGTCTGTGTGCAAACTCAAAAACACAAGTCTTCAGGATGGAGGGACTCTTGCTAATACCCACAGCATCAGAGTATTGGGGGGATTTGAAGACTGCACACACCTTAACGTTGGGACCTACCAGAGTATCAGAAACATTTGGAAAACATAAACTGTTATGTTTGAAGACAAAAGCAGAGAGGTGCCAGGTTCTCCAGCAGACAGGGCTGTGTCAGAGCTCTACCAGTCTCTCCCTGGGGCTGAGTGGGATGCTGATGACCCAGACCTCCCGCTCGCCTCCAGGGAGAAACACACACTGAGCTGGGAGTCTGTCAAAGCAGGATCTCACTTTATTGCATCAGGACAGGAACTTATATAGGACTGAGGTGGTGGGTGGGAGTCTTGGGGTAGGGTGAGGTGGAGTGAGGAATAAGGGCCAATAATATCCCACCACCTCAGCGGTGACTGGTCAGAGGCCAGCTTAGGTAGGAATGTGCTTGAGTTCCTCCAAACTCAAGTTAGGCTCAGCAAGTTACACTGGTCCTCATGAGCCCCAACAAAGAGAAAGAAATAGAAGCAGCATTACTGCATGCATGATACCCAGGAATGGTTCAGGGCTATTGCATGATGTAGGAGGGTCTTCTATCTATCTGTTGCTTTCATTGGTTAATTAAAAAAGAAAACTGCTTAGCCTGATAGGTCAGAACATAGGTAGGCGGGGAAGACAGAACAGAATTGTGAGAGGAAGAAAGCAGAGACAGGCAGATGCCATGAATCTCTGGACAGAGACAGACGTAGGTTAGAATCTTTCCCGGTAAGCCACAGCCTCGTGGTGCTACACAGATTTAATGGAAATGGGTTAATCAAGATATGAGAGTTAGCCAATAAGAGGCTAGAAATAATGGGCCAGGCAGTGTTTAAATGAATACAATTTTGTGTTGTTATTTCGGGGTATAAGCTAGCTAGCCAGGCAGCTGGGTGCTGGGCTGCGGGAAGCGGCCCCCTGCTCATTTTACTACAACTGCATGTACAAAGTCCAGGGAGGGTCCAGGATTACTGCATGCGTGAAGCCCAGTGAGGGTTCAGGGCTACCCCATGCATGATGCCCAGGGAGGGTCCAGAACAACATGCATTCTATGGACAATATGTAAATGGTTGGATGTCAGCCAAATTCTCCTTTGTGCTTGATATTGGGCTGGGAACTTTGATTCACTACATAGGGAAAGGATGTTGAAGACTGGCGGGAATCGTGAGCTCGGGACGGAGTTCAAAGGGTCTTAATCACCACTTAAACTCTTCTGAGCTGGGGCTGTGATTCCCATTGCAGAGTCTTAAGAGCTCCAGTTAGAACTGCTCAGGGCAATACAAAGCAACCCCAGTGGCCCTAAGAGCTGACTGGGATGAAAGAGGAGAGAAAAAAAATAAGAAAGGGGGATTTTAAACATTAGTTTAAGAAATAAACACTGTCTTTTTCTGTGAGTGGGGAAAAGGACATTATGGCTCGATGGTTAGAATCTGGGGAGTTACTGTGTGAGGCAATGGAGAAGAGACGGATGGTTGGAAAATAAGTCTTGTTTGCACTAGCAATGGTTACATAAATTCACACAGACCAGGAGTGTAGAAAGAAACTCCTTTGTTTCTCTATAAATGGCCAGGGCACTCATAACCAAATTAGGAGTGCCATTCAGAGCCAATAGTATCCTGGGCCTTAGATACCAACCCAATATGCAAATCTGGACTAAGTTTCCTAATGCGTAAAAAAAAGATAGAAACAGATTTGCCTTCTTTTTTGTGTGAATTAAATGAGCTCGCATTTCGTTCTCACACATGGTTTATCAATCAGTATAAATTCTCCATTTCTATGAGTTATCCAGAAAAGCCTTAAAACTCTTGATTGAAGAAAAGAGTTATGAATATAAATTGAAAAGTTTTTTTTAACTAAATTCATAGCTAGGTTTTGTTGTTTTTTTTTTTTTTAATCAGTGGAAGCTGATGGGAAAAGCCCTATTGCTATGTTCAAATCTGAAAACGAAGATCCATTTGGTCACTTAAAATACGAGCTTAGAAATTGATGAATTGCTTTGGTACCTCCCTGGGAAATGGCAGTCCTGTATAGGGACCGTATAATGGAAACACCACTGAGTCAATGCCAGTTAAATAACTGACCTCAAACATGTAAATTCATGAGCCAGGTGATGGTAGTGCTCGCCTTTAATCCTAGCACTTGGGAGGTAGAGGCAGATGGATCTCTATGAGGTTAAGGCCAGCCTGGTCTACAGAGTGAGTTCCAAGGCAGGCTCCAAAGCTACACAAAGAAACCCTGTCTCGAAAAACTAAAAAAAAGTAAACTCACAGCTGAACTTGTGGAGACCCGGTGTTCCATGAACTCCTTGTGAAGGACCCAGAGCTCATCTCCGGCTCAACACCTGAAGGAACTTAGTCATGTCTTTTTTTCTCTCTGATCACAAGCTGTGTCTACTCGTCCTTGTTCTCCTAGAATCTAACGCAATACCAGCACCTCAAAGACACATAAGAAACGTTTGTGGGGGGCATAAGAGAGGAAGCGGGGAGGAAAGGACCTGATGCAATGCTTGGCTATGAGGCCAGCATGTTTCAGAAAGGCCTAAAGGATGTGGTGAATCCCAGCTCCTATCTTCCTCTTAGTCATACACTTCTCAGGCCAGAATGAAACTATCTTGTCACAAGCAAGTGTCCAGAGAGTGGATGAATATTAATAAAAACAATACTAATATAAATTTTAAGTTTGTTGTATGTGCGTGGGTGGGCATCTGTAGAGGTCAGAGGCCAATGTCTGGTGTCTCCTCAATCATGTTCCCATCTGTGTGTGTAAAACAAGGTCTTTGGCTGGGCCTTGAGCTCAGCAATTAGACTGGACTGACTGACCGCGAGCCAGGGAGTCTTTCTGTCTCTGCATCTCCGGCTCTGAAGTTAACTGAGATTACAGGCACATACCATAGTATTGGGCTTTTTTGTTTGTTGGTTGTTTTTGTTTTTCAAGTCAGGGTTTCTCTGTGTAGCCCTGGCCATCCTGGAACTCACTCTGTAGACCAGGCTGGTCTCAAACTCATAGAGATCCACCTGCCTCTGCCTCCTGAGTGCTGGGATTAAAGGCGTGTACCACCACTGCCAGACTCTAGTATCTAGCTTTTAAAAATCGTTCTTATTTATTTATGTGTGTGTGGTGTGTGCGTGTGGTATGTGTGTGTGTGGTGTGTGTGTGTGGTCTGTGCGTGTGGTATGTGTATGTGGTGTGTGTGGTGTGGTATGTGTGTGTGTGTTGTGTTGTACGTGTGGTATGTGTGTATGTGGTGTGTGCGCGTGGTATGTGTGTGTGGTGTGTGCATATGGTATGTGTGTGTGGTGTGTGATATATGTGTAGTGTGTGTGTGCGTGGTGTGTGTGTATGGTGTGTGTGTATGGTGTGTGTGTATGTGTGTATGTGGAATTTGTGTATAGTGTGGGTGTGTGGTATGTGTGTATATGTGATGTGTGTATGTGATATGTGTGTGTGGTATGTGTGTGTATGGTAGGTGTGTGTGTGATATGTGTGTAGTGTGTGGGAGGGTGTAAATGATCAAAGTAAACACTATATGTCTTCTTCAATGGTTCTCCCTTTATTTTGTTGAGGCAGGTTCTCTATATGAACCCTGATCTCACCAATCCTGGATAGTTTTGCTAGCCGGCTTATACCAGAGACCCTCTGGTTCCCTATACATCTGCCTGGTTTGGATATGAATCCCAGAGATCAGAACTCCAGGCCTTATGCCTGTGTGGAGACAGTTTATGCATGCCGTCATTTGCACAGGCTCAGCCTGGCTTTTTCTGTGGGGGATCAAACTTGGGTCCGCGTGCTCTCAACTCACTTATTTGTGAAGATTTTATCAAGTGCTGTCTAGGTGTACTGACTGGTTTTGTGTCTGCTTGACACGAGCTAGAGACCTCAGAGAGGAAGGAGCCTCAGCTGAGGAAATGCTTCCATGAGATCCAACTGTAAGGGATTTTCTAAATTGGTGATGGGGAGGGCCCAGCCCATGGGGGGTGGTATCATCCTTGGGCTGGTGGTCCTAGGTTCTATAAAAAAAAATCAGGCTGAGCAAGTAGGGGAAGCAAACCGGTAAGCAGCTCCCTTCCATGGCCTCTGCATCAGCTCCTGCCTCCAGGTTCCTGCCCTGCTTGAGTTCCTCTTGCCTTCGACTCAAGGACTCTAAGCTACTTCTCTAGCACCACGTCTGCCTGTGTGTCACCACGTCACACCATGGACCAAACCTCTGGATTGTAAGCACCTCCTACCCCGAATTAAAAGTTTTTCCTTTTGAAGAGTTGCCATGGTCATGGTCTCGCTTCACAGCAATAGAAACCCTAACCAAGACCCTAGGTGTCAAGTACTGTGTTCATTGATTTCTATGCATTAATTCATTCGGCTCCCATAACAATGTTGTAAGGGAGATTTTGTTTAGCAGATGAAAAACGTGAGGATCAATTACTCTTGTGACGTTTTATGAAACAGCTCGTGGATATTGAAAGTCAGAGTTAAGCAAAGCCTTAACTACTATAAGCATTTATTATATATTATATAAAACATATTATTATATATTATATTATATATAATATGTATTTTTATATATTACTATATACATATAAGTTTTCACGCTGTGAAACAAAAACTTTCCAGGACTCTTTCTGCAACTCCAGCGGTGATCAGGGTGGAAGAAACTCTTGTGGGCAAGCTCAGGATAGCCACATCTGTTTGAGCCAGAGCCCGGCATCTGGGCAGTCTTCTAGGCCCACACATAGCAAGTGTTGTTGATTACAGTGCAGTTCAGAACAAAGCAGTCGATGGTAAACCTGAACGGCCATCAGCATAGAGGGAAGTTTGTTCTCACCCAAGAGGGAAAAAAATGCAAATTTCACAAAGCAAATTAAACTTAATCCAAGGGTCATAAAAAGGCTGATGCAATGAAGGGAGACATGGGAGATGATGCTGGGAGTCTCAGGAAGTGAGGCAAAGGCATCTTGGGTCAGAAAAAAAAACCCACAAGCACATAAGAACCGTTTTATAGCATCAAGCTTATTTCTATAATCACAGCTGTCCTACCCTGTCCCCCACAGCCAAACGTACTTGCTCAAGAACACACACACGCACACAATACAAAAACATACATAGAGTTATTGTTACACAGACACATATATACACAAATACACATACTCACCTACACACACATACTGTACACACAGACACAAAAACACACACATGTGTACACATATACACACTCACACATATACATAGGCACACACACATGTCTGCTCAAATCTTCTTATATGCCTCATGTCGTTGGCTCCTGATTTTAGTACAAACATCTTCCGAAAACAAGGTTGAAATGTCTGGATGTAGCCCTGAGCTGACAGTGTTTATATTTCTGTCTCCTTCATCTTGAGAGCGAGAACACGTATTCCATTTCTTTTTTATCCCCGTCACAGCACCTATCACTAGATACCATATGCTCGGCGCGTTTTTGGCACTCCATAAATGCTTGCCGAATGGCGGACTCCTCCCCATCCCCCAACACTTGCCTCCCCACACTACAGCATTACTTTAAAGATCTGCTGCAGAACTGCAGGCCCAAGTTTAAGATCCATTTTGACAAATAACCCTTATGGGTGTTTAAAGCCAAAAGATCGAGTATTTCGGGCAGAAATATGAGCTGTGACTTCATGGGTGTTCTGTGAAGAGATGCATAAAGCTGTACAAACAGATAGCCTTTCCGACAGGACACAACAGATCCCGTTCTGTTCCTTTGCAAACACAGAGAGGAGACAGAACTTTGCTTTGAACCCTATGTTTCCTCCTGAAATCAGTTTGTGTGCAAGCATGGCGGTGGTTCAATCTACTATAGATTTAAAGGGGGATCTTACAAATACTTTTGGCTTTAAAAGCTGATGTCACCAATTCCTAATATAAGTGGTGACTTTAAACCTACCCCACTCCTTATTACTACCATTCAGACTAGAAAATATAGGCAAAACCAACACTGGATTTCATGGGCGTGGTGAGAACAAATTGAAGACTATACAAGACTTCTTGTAGACTCTAGGACATGAGACCCAGGTGCTGGGAAGCCTCGGATATCAGAAAGATGGAGGAACCCAGCAGAAGAGGAATTACACATGGTCCTGATGGGTGACTTGGTGATGCAGAAGGGCTTTGAGCAGTCCCGAGAGGAATTCCTGGGAGGGAAGGGTCCCAAGAGATTCTCTGAGCATGTCTTTCATCTCTGGAGTCTGTTTTCCCCAGAAGATGTCCTGAGGCCATCTTGCTTCTAGCAAACTCCAGTTTAGGTCACCTCACGTTCTTGAGCAGCAAGCAAGAAAAGGGGCCTGCCCTGTGTCTTTGGTTCATCTTGTGGGTTTCCGCAGAGGAGCTTGCTCTGCTGCTTGCTGTTTGTCTTCTCCCTTAAGTAGCACTCTTTTGTGTGGAGTTGGCCCAGTCAGTGGATGAAGAGGTTTCCTGAAGCCGAGAATTTATAAGATATCTAGGTTCAGTTATACTGAACTATCTCGCAACACAAATGAAATTGACCCAAGGAGCCCTGAGTATATTGTTAGCATCTGCATGTTCGAAATCAGAAGCATGCCTCTTTTCTATTTAGTCTTCACTCTTCGTATTTTCTGTAAATACAGAGTAGATCAGCAACTCTGACTTTGGTAGAATTTATACTTACCTACGGTAACTGATAAGAAAATCAAAGTTTAGATAAGCACAAGGACTTGTGGTTTTTGTTTTCACAAGGATTTAGAGAACATCTATAGTATAGGGATTGTTATTGATGTTTTGCTGGAATAAATGAGAGCTCCAAGCTTCTTATCTGACTATTCATTCACATAGCTGCTGTTATTTAGGCCCCAGTTTTTTAGTAGGCTCTGGAAATGCAAAGTCATGATCTGTTGCAGTTTATTGTCTACTACCTTAAAAAATGACTTTTAAAAAAAGCACAGGCAGTAACACACCATGAATGAATTGCTGGGCACAGGTAACACATAGATACACCCGTGGTAAAAAGGAGACTATTACCCGATTCTTAATCTTCTTAAGGGGAGAGATGCCAAATAATGTAACATTATGGTATACCTAAGTTGATCAAATTAGCATATGTATTACCTGACACACTTTATTTCTATGGAGAGAATAGTTAAAACCTTTTTTAAAAAGTGGTTAGCTATATATTGAACATAGTCACGATGTTATCGGTCAGATTTCTCCCTGCCAGAGGCCTCGTATCTGTTGTGATCCAGCTGCCCTCACTCCCCCTGACAGGCAGGGGAACTTCCTTGTGGTCTGTAATTGACAAGGATGTTTGTGTTCTTTCTGACCGGTGGGTCTCCACAGAAGGAGTAGAGGTATAAAAGGTTGCTGGTCAAAATAAAGGTTGCTGTTCTTCCCCCTGAAAAGAATCCTCCGGCTCTCAATCCTGGCACCCCCGCCAGTCTTGGCTATCCAGGCTGCGCAGGCTGCAGCAGTATCCTTTGACTTTCTCCTCCCTGTCTCCCTGAGGCCCTGGTCAGCACCATGCCTGAGATAGACTTTCTGTCATAGCACACGTAAGATACTTGGGGTGCTCTTTGTCTTTCTTCGTCAGGCCTGTTTCTCACAGCACACCGTTCTCTATGTTCATCCCTAGCTTCACAAATGATGGGATTTCCTTTGCATTTTGAAGCAGAATAGTGTTCATGTGCACAAAGAAGTTCCTTTGTCCATCTATTTGTGGACGCATTTCCAGGATTCTCACTTATTATGAATAGCGCCAGAGTGAGCAGGAGTACAGCATCTCTGCAGATGCGGATTCCAGCTTCTTTGGCTATATACCCAGGACATATGGTGAATCTGTTCTCGGTTTTCAGAGGAATGTCCACATTCTTTTCCTTTCTTTTCTTTTTTTCTTTCTTTTCTTTTCTTTTCTTTCTTTCTTTCTTTCTTTCTTTCTTTCTTTCTTTCTTTCTTTCTTTCTCTCTTTCTAAGACAGGGTTTCTCTGTGTAGCCCTTGCTATCCTGGAACTCGCTCTGTAGACCAGGCTGGCTCCAAACACAGAGATCCTCCTGCCTCTGCCTCCCTAGTGCTGGAATTACCATAACAGGCTGTACTATTTGCAGAGCCCATCCCTCCCCGGTTTTCTGCCACAAGGACCAGGAGGCTCTTGCATCTGTGACAAACATCTTCTACCATGAATCTAGATCATCACGTTTAGATCCCAAACTGCAAAGTCCAAGAGCAAGAAAACACCTGTGGGATGGGGTAACAACTCGAGGTGTTGATTGATTTTTCTTTCTATACTCAAGCAGGCAAATATCTTGGGGCCCTTTGCCTCATGGGAGCTCTGGGATTGGGCTTGGCTACTGAAATCTGCAGCACAGACAAAAGGATAAAAGCTTGAAGGAAGAGAAAGTTTTCTGCACCTTATGGAGACATTTTCTTCTGGCCACCAAGAGGATTGTGTAATGTCTGTCCTGTCCCTTTAAGAGACAAGCCCCGCCCACTCCCACCACCACCACCACCATCACCACTGAGGCAGGCAGATCTTCCTTCTGCTTCCAGGCTTCCAGTCTGAGCTCCTTTCTTTCTGTCTCTCTCCCAAAGAGGAGCTTCTGTCTTGCCCTCTTCTCCCCACTTCTCCCCTTCCTCCACCGTTTTTCTTTCTCTCTGCCTTTCTCTGTTCTTTCCCCTTCTACCCTTCCATAAGCCACTAAATAAATATCCAACCTCACTCTGCATGGCGTGCCTAGTGGCTGTGGCTCCTCATGGGACTGGCTGCTCTGTCTTGTCTCAGTCTCTCACCTGCCATGGGGCTCCCTGCCTGGGACTTGCTGCTCCTCCTGGCTGCCCACTGCCACCACTCCGGAAACTACACCCACCATGCGGCTCCCTGCCTAGGACCTGCTGCCCCTCGTTGTCCGTTGCAGCCACTTGGGGACCTGCAGCATTTTATTTTTACCATTACAGACTGTAGGAGAAGAAGGGACCAGTTTGGGGTGCTGGGTGCTGAGTTCGAGGAGTGGGGCATAGCACAGGAAGACTGAACTGACGAGGGAAGGCAGAACACTTGATAATCTCAGCATTATCAAGATCCGGAGACTACAGCTTGGCCAAATCAGCCAGTCACCTGCCTTTTAGAAGGTGGCAAGATGTTGCAAATATTTGAAATATATAAATTAAACCGCCTACTATAATACTGAAAATAAAGTTTAATGCCTATGAGAAATAAAGAAAAGCTAAAAGTCCATACTTACTACCCAACCCCGAGGGGAAACTTGTTGGATGATAAGGGGGCGGTTTCTAGCGTCTTAGGCGTGGAGAAGCCAGAGACTGCCCAGAGCATGTTCTTGGTGCTACCCGTTCCCCTTCCTGGATTCTGATTCTACACAGAAACAAATGTGGACTGTGTGGTGAGTTCGGACTTACGGATAGCCATATTCATTATTCGTGTGAAGGTCGCAAGTAGTCCAGGCTGCCTCAGAGGACACTCAGCATCCTTCAGCTGTAGTTTCAAGGCAAATGTGTGTTGTTCTTGGTACACCTAGGTACTATTCAAGGTTTTTCCGTTCTGATAGAAATGTTCTAATCTCCGTCTTACAATGCTCACACAAAATCCTCATGTCTATAGAATTTAAGGGCTGTTGACAGAATTGGCAAAACCAGCTTGATTCTTTTATTTAAATAATATCCCCCCACCCTGGTGTGATCTAAGCTTGGAAAACTTACATCACTATAATTCATTGTATTTTCTTTTTAAAGACAATATGCCAAGTCTTAAATTGGCTATAAATCAGATGTTTGAAAGAAAAATCTGCCCTGTAATGAAGAGGATTGTATTTAGTAAGGTTGGGAGTAAATGACAATATTTTAAATTTTTGGAAGGAAATCTTTGTTTTTTTTTTCATCTATTTTGCCTAATACAAGCTCCTCTTTCCCTATTTTCACACTATTAACATTTTCTTATTGCCTGATAGCACTTTATTCTGTTTTTTAAATATTGCAATTCAAAAATAAAGCTAGGAGAATTCAACTAAAACAGAGAATAATCAAGGTCATTCATGGTCCATGGAGCCAGACTATGGAACAGATTTTTTTTTCTAGGAGACTGATGTGTAAATTAAATTGCACAACAGCAAGTCAAATGACTCCGTGGTCATCTGTAGTATGTGATGTTTTCTATGACTTTCTACCCTCTTCTTCAATAAAACAATACGTCCTTGTATAGCAGCCAGATGGAGCGGTGATTCACACCCACCCAGAAGATGCCAAGTGCGGTCCCTCCTGCAGGAAGCACACTCACCGTGTGTAATGGGAACCCTCTGGATTTCCTGAAGTGACTCAGCTTCGAACAGAGTACAGCAATGACCTGGCTGTTCATGGGATCGCAGATCGGATGTACTCCAGTACCCTCTGCCCCCCTGCAATGCCCACACATTGTAAGCTCCAAGGTCCTCCTTGGTAGGTTTAAGTGGAACACAGTCACTCCCAGAAGCAGAGGACTGACGCTGGCCTGTCTCCAGTGGATAGCAAACAGCCAAGCCCGTTGGAATAGCTGGCTGCAGTTTTGATAGAGATCCTCTATGGATCTTTTCTCTTAAATGACGAGTGCTGTGGATCGGATATAAAGTGTCTCCCAGGAGCACATGTGTCTGAATATTAGGTGCTCAGCTAGTGGTGTCTTAAGGGACCTTTGGGTTATACGCTAAGCCATCAGAAGTAAGCTGTTGATACCTTATCATCCATTTCTGGTTCTTGCCTAAACTCTCTGCTTCCTGATCCTCAAGATGTGAGGATCTCTTGCCTCATGTTCTTGCCTCATGTAGAGCTCCCCAGCCGCAGGCATCCCTGCCACCATGGATGGTTCCCTCTGAAGCACGAGTCACAATAAGACCTTAAGTTACACTCAGCAGGTACTTAGTCATAGCAGTGAGAAAAGTAGCTGAATGTCCTTCTTTGATAGTTGGCTTCACAACGCTGGGATTAAACCCAGGGTTTGAATCATACTATGCTCATGGTCCACCACCGTGAGCTATGCCGCCAGGACATTAGTGCAATTTTAGCAAAAAAGGGAACACGGAGCGAGGTTAGTCAACAAGCTATTTGGAAATGTAGGTCCTGGTTTGTCTATGTAAAGTAGTTTAGAAAGATCCATACCGTGCCAGGAATGGTGGCACAGACCTGTAATCACAGCACTTGGGAGGGAGAGCCAGGGGTGTTCCCAATGTAAGGCCAACCTCGCCTACATGGGGAGACACGGTTTTAAACCTTTAAATTCTGTGGTATGTACTAGATATCAGACCACCAGAAACCAATGCTTTTGAGATTAGTTGAAGAAACATAGAATTGATGTGGGCAGCACTGGGAGCCACTGGGCATTCCAGAGAAGGCAGGGTTTCCATTGCAAATTCAAGAGCGCTCCTAAATCGTACAAACACCACCACCTAGAGAAGCGCAGCTACATTAGCCTTTGAAAACTGTAGCCAAAGACATGGTTCTTGAGATATAACTAAAATTCTAGGTACAGGGTGGCATGGGGGAGAGAGAAGTAGCTACCAGAGTTGCTGGAGCCTGGCCCCTGAAGATAAGAAAGCAGAACATACACCCTGAACCAAGCCCGTCAAAAACTAAGCCAGGAGAACAACCATAAGGAGGAAGCAACACCCGAGAATAGGAATTCACTAATCTACCACACCTAGGATTTTTCAATCAGTCAGTTTTTTTAATTAGTCATTGGGGTCATAAACAGTGTGTGGAAGACCGAGATTTGAACCTGAATTATTAATGCATCAATAGTAAGATTGGAGTTCACCTACACTAGAATTTGGGGAGTAACGGAGCATGCTTATGAGTCTAGACCTGGGGAGGTGGTTACTCTAGCTCCGTGGCTTGCTTTAATCAGAGAGTTCCAAACCAATGAGAGCCTTTGTCTCCAATAAAAGTGTACAAAGTGTACGTTTGAAGCATGCGCTCCCCACCCCCACCCTCCCTCCATCTTATGCACATACAAGCACAGGTACACGCATATGCGCATACTCAAGGATTTGAAAAGTGTATGTATTGATAGGCTCAATTTGAAAACCTCTGTCAAAATTCCAATGCTAGAATAACACTTTAATTGTCTTTTGTTTAGAATAAATGGCACAAGTATATTTTTGTAACCGTGAATAAAAGACTTTGTATTTAGAAGATTCCTCTTTTGCAATAATTTTAATCATGTGACCAAAGAGCCCCCTGCACGCTTCAGGGCAGTGAACCTGGAACCTGGTAGAATAGTCTCATACTCCAGGCCTTTCTGCATCAGGAGCCTTCATGGGGTAGGGGTGGGGGTGGGGTGCCGCTCCTCTACTGGTGCTTAATAATCTCATTCTGATGGAGCTAACGCTGCCTAGGAATTGCTCAGAGTCATTGGGGTCATGAGCTGTGACCAGCACTAATGTACGGGGGGGGGGGGGGGGCGGGGGGGGGAGCGCACACAACTCAATCAAATAGAAGATACGCTTGATAACTTTCCAGAACAATTGTCAGGAAACAGAACTGTCAAAGCCCATTGCAGGCGCGCTCTGTAATGAATGGACTTACATGTTTATCATGAAGGAGATAAATTGGTATCTTATAGCTTCTGGCACCTGTCTAAAATAATTGACAGACTGGTTAAGTTTGAGTCACCATCTTCTGTGTGAAGGCACCTAGAATGGCCTTTCTCCTAATGGCAATGTCCAGGGGGATGGAATAGCTTAAGGGGTTTGAATTATTTTGAATTTGAGAAGACCCTCCCTATGGGGGAAAGATAGAATTGCCCTTCCCTCTCTTGTCACATCTGAAAAGATGGGACTCTCCTTTCAAGAGGTTGTTGGGCAAACACACACATCCTCTACAAGGAAGATGACTTCTCCATGAGAACTAAGGGTGGCAAGCACCGAAGAGAGCTGGAGGCACCCTTTGAACCCCATCTCTGTGTGTAGCCAAATTAATCCCAGCGCTTTCTAGTTATGTAAGCGAGTAATTACCTTTCGGCTTGAGTTAGCTTGGATTTCTTTCTCTTAAGACCAAAAGACCTTGAGTAATTCTGTTTCTAGATAGTTTACACCTCTGTGTGGGTCCCGGATGGTCTAATAAACACCATCTGAGAAGACAGAAAAAGCCCATTGCTGGACCGGTAGCGCAGAGAGCAGAAACAAGATTTGGATGCTATCTGCTGAACTAACCTTAAGCAAATTGTTAGTATGCTGAGCCTCTCTTATTTAAATGTCATGGACGAGACTGGCTTATTTAAGAAATGAGTATGCTAGAATTAGTAGAAGCCTCAGAGATCAGTTTATTCAAATCTTGGTTGCAGAAAAGAGACATAAACATCAGAAGGAAGCTGGTTTTGGTCAGGGTCTGAATTCTTTGGCTGTGCTGGCTCACGACTATTCAGCTGTCCCCATCCCAGGACTGTTTCCACAGTGCCACAACACTCCCAAAGTGCCTCTAAGTTATTGTCTGTATCCACTGCCTTTATTAGGATTAGGCCCCAAATAACTCAAAATCTATATTTAATCAAGAGCTTCTTCAGAGCGCGGCTTTGGCTTCCTCTGGGTGAGAGGTCAATACCAGCTGAAGAGCTCCAGTAATCCTAACACTTAGGAAGCTGAGGCAGAAGAATCACATGTGAGCTGTGAGGCCAGCCTAGGCTACATAGTAAGTTCCAGGCTAGGTCACAGAGCGATGCCCTGTCTCAAAACAAAAACAGTCCACAGGTAAACAAATACACAAACCACCACAGCAAAACCTAGTTTTTTTTCTATTTCCAATGTGCTATTCCCGGCCTGTCAGCTTCATGTCCCCCCAGGTACATTTGCTGAAGACCACAAGATAAGTAACAGCATTCCAAAAGCCAAAACTAAAACAGCCACGACAAAACCTTTTCTATTAATTACAGGTAGGCTCCCCAGAACACCCTTGCCGATTTGGAACGGAAGCTCTTCTATCTCCATGCATGGAGAAGTCGTCAATGAGAATCCTTTCCTACTTTCAGGAAAAGAATATCAACCATTAAATTTCCTGGGGCCAATTCACACGGTCAACAGGTATTGGTTAAAACATCATTTGAAATTTAAATCTTAAAATGTTTAACTAATTACAAATGCCAAGACATCCTCTTGCTCCTAAATTAAGAACTGTCTTCAAAAGAATGTAGAGAGCCACGGTACATTATTTTGAGATATATCAGCTATCTTCCTGCTTTCATTTCCTAAGGATTTTCATAACATTGAGATAAATACTTTAAAGACGGGGGTTTGAATTTTTTTTTTGTTTGTCTTAGTCACTGTTTTATTGCTGTGAAGAGACTCCATGACCAAGACAACTCTTATGAAAGAAAACATTTAATTGGGGGCTTACTTATGGTTTTAGAGGCTTAGTCTGTTATCATCATGGTAGGGGAACATGGTGCCATGCAAGATGCAGGCAAGCACTGGAGAAGTAGCTAAGAACTACATTCTGATCCATAGGCAGAGAGAGAGAGAGAAAGAGAGAGAGAGAGAGAGAGAGAGAGAGAGAGAGAGAGAGAGAGAGAGAGAGATAGTTGGGCCTAACATGGACTTTTGACACCTCAAGCCTACCTGCAGTGACACACTTCCTCTGATAAGGCCACACCTCCTAATCTTTGCAATCCTTTCAAATAGTTCCACTCCTTGTTTGACCAAGCTTTCAAATACCTGCACCTCTGGGAGCCATTCTTCTTCATTCCCTGGAAGGAGACTTCTACGGAAAGGAGACAGTGTGAAGTGTCTCTGTGAGGCTAATTGTGAGCCTTGAGCCTACTGTAATGGTATCAAGTCACTTGGTGCTACACACCTAGGCGGGCTATAAAGAAACAGCAATGTCTGGAGGGACCAGAGAAGCCTAGGACTTCTCTTTAATTCAGTCAGGAAGTTCTGGAGTGAGGCTCAGTGGTAGAGCATGTGTTTAGTAAGCATAATGCCCTGGCTTCAATGTCCAGCACAAATATTGAATATATAAATTCAATAAAGGGAAATTTACTGAAATTTGATGATTTTTCTACTTGTGTGATACCATTATAGAAACACAGGCACAAGAATGCCATTAGGTCAGGATTCTATCTAAAAGTATGATTGCTTAGTCTCTATTTACTATCCCCAATTCTCTAGCAAAACCAAAAACAAATATGTCTGTCCTCCAGTAAACCTTGATGTGGTCAACCATCATATCAGGTAGGAGTCATCACTTCATAATAGGGCAGGGCACCATGACTGCAGATTTTAAAGTGATTAAGTATCAACAGAGGACTAAACACTAAGAAATATTGGTAAAACTTAAAGAATTTTTAAATCGTGTTTCATTTTTATATAGCTATACAGTTTGCATGTTAAATAAACACTGTAATGATTTGATGTAATTTTAAACAGAAGAAAAATCTCAAAGTTTAAGGTTAAAAAACTCCTCCCCTCAGTATAATTTTCTTCTTTTAATTTTGAGATTGTGATTATAACATTTCTCCCTTTTCTTTCTTCCCTCCAAAATGTCCTGCATGTCCCTCCTGTCTTTGAAATCTATGGCCTCTTTTTTTCATTAATTGTTACACACATATATGTAAATGCACATATGTGTATATTCCTATGTATAACTTGCTCAGTCTGTATAATCTTACTTGTATGCATGTTTTTAGGGCTGATGATTTGATATTGCATAACCAATTGCTGTGCCCTTTTTTGGGGAAGACTGTTTCTCCAGCTCTCAGTGTTCCTTGGGTAGTTCTTTGTGTAGGGTTGAGACCTGGTGTTCCGTTCTCCCCACCACCACTTTAATGTGTCTATTGTTGTCTTTGTCCAGCTCTCACCTAGACCATCATGTTAGTGAAAGTTTATACAAGTAGCTTCTGACTTTATTAGAAGAAATAATCTAATAGCAAACTCCCTGATCCTCTGGTTCTTACAATCCTTCCCCCCCCCCCCTTCTCCAACGTCCCCTGAGCCTTCTATGAAGGAGGTTTTGTGATGTATCCACTGGGACAGGTTTCCACAGCTCTATATTTTGACTGATTGTGGTGTCGCATCTCCATCAGCTGTAAAGAGAAGAATCCTTGATGAAGGGGAGGGCTACACTCTTCTCCAGGTGTAAGAGCGAATTTGAGACTCTAGTTGAGGGTTAATCTAATTTAGTAAAGTGGTGTTTGGGATTTTTCCTTCAAGATCCATGACTTCACTAACCCTGGGGAACTGGCTAGGTTTCCATTATCAGACATGATTTCCCTCTTGTTGAAAGAGGTCTTAAGTCCAATCAGAGAGCTGTTGGTTTCCACGAAAGTAGAGTCATTGGGCCATGCTGGCCATTGCTTGTCCATAGGTGCTAAAGCTGATACAATTGATGGTTATTTTTCTCCTTTGGAAGCTTGCCTGGTCCTTCTGGTACCATGACAGCTAGTCCTTAGGAAAGAGGCATTCAGACCAGTTCCAGCTAAGGGAATTCTAGGCCCTTTGTCTAAAGTGCATGGTGTCTTCAGCAATAGAGGCTTACCTCCTACCTCTGGAGGGTAGCGATAGTCTATAATGTTCTGGAAGTCTCTTGAACAACCCTGATCAACAACTCAAAAGAGGCCTTCTCGTGCCTGGGATTAGTGTTTTTTGTTTGATGGTCTTCGGCTCTTGGAGGTAGCATAGTCAGCCCAGATGAGAAAATTTTATTCAAACTATACATGTATTCTATACATGTAAACCTACATATATTATAGATTTCCTTTTTAGGCAGGTATTTAATAGTATGATTCCCTGTGACTTTTCCAGACATCCCTGCTGCTATTTTGCCCTCCTCTCTCCTTCTTCTGTATTGTATTTCCATCTTCCCTCCATAACTATTCTTACTGAATAATCAAATGAATTCATAAATGAGGTCTCCAGGCCTCCTACTCATTTATCTCACGCTTTGCTTAGGAGCAAAATTGTCAAATATGCTTTGCAACATTGTGGGTGGATTTAATTCAAATTTCCTTGCTATAGATTCAGATCAATACTAAATTCATCTTGTGATTCTAACTTCCTCATTCCTAACAACCCCCTCCCAACCTACAGGAAAGAAAAAGAATGTCCATTTATAGGTAAAAGGAATCCATTAGAACAAAAATGTCAGCTCAGGATCTTTTCTCTGTGGGGCTTCTGGGGCAGCCCCTGGAGTGTGGGAGCAGTTTCTGGGAGGTCCAGAGGCCAGGTCAGCCAAGGGCCTTCTCTTCCCATTCATCCCCAATTTCACTCTGAATTCAGCTGAATACAGTTAAAGGAATCATTGCCATCATTTCGTTCCTTAAATCAAGAGTCACTGTGGTGAGAACAAACCACAGCAATACGGACCAACCACAAAGACAGAAATTACTTTGTAAGTTTCAAAAGATTTTTACCAAAGAGTTGCTCTGTACAGACGATGCTGGGGGAGACTTTTGTGTGAGACACATTTTCTTCTTTTGCGACTCTAATAAGGTATGTGTACCCCTGCTGAGCAGTGACTCACATCCCCTGTGATAGGAAACTGTGGCGAGTTTTTGTGGGGCTTGGGGGGTTTGTATGCAGTTTTCACTGCAGCGTGTTTCCTATGACTGACGAGTGGCTCATCTCCTGACTCACGGGCTGTCGGGAGGGGTCACCCAAATGCAGCTTTTAAATCTTAAGGGCACACAGCTGCTGTGATTCCTAATGTGAATGAGAGAACACACAGGAAATGGAGTCAGAGCTGCCAATGAACTTTGTCTGAGGTCACCTCTTCTGAGCCTTCCGCGGTATTATAAGTACACTGCTCTAGGCTTCAAACAACGTTGAAAAGATGTACTTATTTTCAATGCCCCCTCTTTGGCTGCAGTAGATTAGCAGATTCGAGTAAATACTTGGTTTTGTTGTTGTTGTTTGATGAAATTGACTCTCTATGGGATCCATACCCAGTAGCCACTCATCCACTCAGTGGGGATGTGGTAAGTTCAGCATAGCTGGGACTCAGGGTATGCAATTTGTAGGGAAGGTGTTATAGGCTAAGATGGCAGGGAAACCAAGAACTAGACTTTAAGTACCCTCAGTGCCAAGCAAAGAGACATGGTCTATGTTTTTGTTTGTTTTGTTTTTGAATTGGAATTTTTAATATATTCTCTTTTTAAAATGAATCTACACATCTCTGTGTTACCTTGCGGCACTTTTACGACACTTGCTTTGGGTGGGTTCTGACCCATTTCTCCTCTAGCCCAGTGGATTCCCCCTTCAGTTTTCATATCTCACCCTCCTCCCTACACTCTTTTTACCCATCTCATCGGCTTCTTTCTATTTTTTTCACCTTTACCCATGATTACTCTCATCTCAATTAGAAGCGTCTACATGTGAGAGAGAATAAACAATGTGTGTCTTTCTAAACCCATGCGACCTCGCACCATCAACATGCAAAGGGGAATTGGGACAGACCAGGCAAACTCAGGCTCAGTGGGCATGGGGAGCAAGTCTATAGGAAGTGGTGATTACAGTGGGCATGGAGATCAAGTCTATAGGACCTGGTGATTACAGTGGGCATGGAGATCAAGTCTATAGGACCTGGTGATTATAGTGGGCATGGGGATCAAGTCTATAGGACCTGGTGATTACAGTGGGCATGGAGATCAAGTCTATAGGACCTGGTGATTACAGTGGGCATGGGGGTCAAGTCTATAGGACCTGGTGATTACAGTGGGCATGGGGGTCAAGTCTATAGGACCTGGTGATTACTTTTGGACTCAAGCTTAATGTTCTGATAATCAACATCTTAATGATGCAGGTAGACTGGCCTCCATCCCCAAAGGTTCTCCTTTTTTCTCCTTGCTACAATTCCCTTGGCAATCCTAACCCTTCTTAGGATGACATTCAAGTCTACCTCCTATCTTTACTTCATAACTCTAAACTTTAGTATGCAACAACTCACACAACATATCCAATTAGTCTACTAAAGTTGTTAAAAAGTTAACATACTCCAATCTGAATGTCAGACTGTTCACTGAGCCCTTTTAGTGTGTGGGTGTCTCTACTTTTGTGAGTAGTGAATCAACTTGCAGTGCTCACATCTGAAATTTTGATGAAATTGTTGATCCTTCTTTTAAATCTGCACTTCACAAGAAGTGTATTAGCACATACCCCATGCGCTGGCTTTGACTTAAAAGCCTACAGAGAGCTGAGCACGTCCTGCCTTCTATACCTGCCAGCTCATCTGAGTCACCCCACCCCGGAATTCTGTAATTCCCTTGTCCTGCGGTCTGTTCTCTGCCCAGCAGCCGAGTGACACTGCACCCCCAGAACTCTAAAACCCCCAAGTGCACAGAGCGCCGAGAGAACACTTTGATAGGAGTTACCTTCTGTCGGGCCCAGAATCTAATCAAGCACAGCTTCCTTCAGTTATCATCTTGCTTTGCTTGCCCTTATCCTGCTTTTAAAATAGTGTTTGATTTTTTGATCTAGAACATGCCATATTTTGGGGGGGAGGGGTATTTATTGGCTCCTTTGTAGGGCTGTCTCACACTTGACACTGCGTCCCAGGATGGCACGGGATGTCTGGTTGCCCTAATACTAGTGAAACTGACCTACCTCTCCACTGTCCCCACAGATACCCATTTGCTTTATTCTTTATCTTTAAAAAAATCTTCTCTCAAAGTCACTTGACCAGCGGTTTAAGTATTTTTCAAGTCCAGCACACCCATTTTCCTAACTTTGATGTTTCTGCCCCTCTTATCACTTTCTTCTCCCATATTTCTGTGTTTATTATCTGCACCCCCCAGAGAATGCATGCTCCTTAGGGGTACAGAGTTTGACCTGGTTTGTGAACCACTTGGTGCCAGTACCTGGACTACACCTCTTCAGGAAATATTCCCCAGGACAAATAGATGGATTAGCCTTTGGAGTGGTGTAGAATGACCCACTCACAGGGGACACATATCAGATATCCTACATATCAGATATTTATATTATGACTCATAACAGTAATAAAATTAAAGTTATGAAATAGCAATGAAAGTTATTTTGTGGTTGGGGTCATCATAACATGAGGAACTGCAATAAAGGGTCACAACATTAGGAAGACAACCACCGGTGTGAGGGATGAAGGAAGAAAAAGAGGTCATCTTCACACTTGGTTACCTGAAGTGACAGTATTCTCTGCCCTGAGACAGGACACTCAGAAGGAGTCTGCTAGGCATCAGACCACATGGAAAGCCCAGTAGAAGTCAGTGAGACTTGGACTTAGTGAGCAAATGAGGTATGAAGAGGTTTCCAAACACCTACGGCCAAGTCATGTCATCAACTTATTTTAAATGAACATTGCTGAATTGAACTAATATGAATGGGAAGGCTAAAGCCCTTACTCCCAATCCTGCATGTCAACCAAGCGTGGGAGGAGAGCTATTAACACTTTTCCAACTGCGCTAGGTTTTGAACCGCACAACTCAAAGACGGCACTAAACACCTGGCGGCAGTTCTAATGGTTTGTCAACAGAGCCGAAGTTGTCAGTCTTCTGGGGTGATAACTGCCTCCAGTAGTCTGAAGCCTTGGTTAGAGACACCTGCATCTTGTACAAAGCAATCAGCGCTTTAAAGGTTGGCTTTGCTCTTGATCTATTAAGTATAGCAACCGTTATAATTCTTTCTGTCATACAACATCAGAAGCTTTTTGTTTCTTTAGATTCTCATCTTTTTTTTTTTCTCCTTTCCTGAATCTTCTTACCTCTCCCGAGTCTCCCAAGTCTCGGGAAAGGATGAAAGAAGGAAGAAAGAGAAGCTAGGGGAGATGGGTCAGTTGGCGTAGTGTATGCCCGCAAGCATTAAGGCCTGAGTTCAAATCCCCAGCACCCACATAAAAGCCACACATGATGCCCTTTGTCTGTCATGCTAGGCTTGATGAGTTAGAGACAGACAGATCCCTGAAGCTCATTGGTCATCCACCCTGGCTCAAACAGTGAATGTCAGGCTCAGTGAGAGACCCAGTCTCAAAAAATAAAGGGCAGTGGCCTTGAACCATGAACAACAGACCATATGCCCAGCACCTCTTTCTCTAAGTTTCTCTCCCTCTCCCTTCCTGCTTCCCTTCCTCCACCTCTCTTTCTCCATTTGAAACCCTTACGAGCTCCTGGTTTTCCCGGGAAATGATGGTGAGAAGGAGATACATCATCATTCACTTCTTAAACAGAAGGGATGAAGGGAGATTGTGAGCATGAGGCTAGTGAGTGGGCTCTGTGGGTAAAGGCGCTTGCTGCCAAGTGTGCGACCTGTGTTTGAACCCCAGGACCCACACAGTGGGAAGAGAGACCTGACTCCCACAGTTGTCCTCCGACCTCCACATGTGTGCTGTGGCCAGCCCTCTCTTCCTCCCCCGCATACACACACAAATGTAAACAAATAGTTAGGGAAAGTAGGTGTATATAATTCTACAACTTGAGAAGTTTTCATCATTATTTATGACACTGATAACTCGATGCTGTGCTGGTGGAGGGCTCTGAGGAAAGTGTGAATATGCTGGGCCGCCATGAATCAGAGAAACTTCCCTGGATCCAGTAGAGACAGGGTTCTCTACAGAGTTCTCAGCGGGGAATGTTAAGGTCAAGAGTAAATGTATATTGAACTTGGTCATTATTTATGGATTATATTATGGATTGTCTGGGTTTTTCTAGACTCTACAGTGAGGATATGGTTAAGTCAAAAAAACAAACAAACAAAAAAACCAGGTCCTGTTCCCAACCACGGTTTTGTACACTTTTAATCCTAGCAATCTGGAGGCAGAGGCAGGTGGATCCAGTCTGGTTACCTAGTGAAACCCTGTGTTACAAAAGAAAGAGGAGGAGGTGGGGTAAATAACAAATAAAATAAAGAGCAAGCATTTTCTAAGGAGCCCTTGCCATGGGCTTGTACAAATGTAAATATTCTGACAGCTTAGGTTGTTACATGTAGCTACTACTAACTGAAGCCCTGCCGCCTGGATGCCATCTTTTCAACTGAGGGCATGCCGCCCTGTTAAGCTGTTAAATTCAGCAGTAATAAAAACGCATAATTAATTGCCACAAAGACATAATGCAGCAGAGAATCAAGGAATACAATAAAATAATTTAATAAAACCAAGTCCCTCAAACCCAATAAATGTCAAAGATCAAACAGCCTGAAATTGAGATAGTATATCTAACTATGATTTTTATTTAGATAAGCAAGATTAGAAGAATTCAAAATAGCTAAGCAGTTCCTCTGAAGTCGGGTGCTTGCTGGTCTATATATAGTATTTTAATTACTTTCCCTTCATTGGCCTGTTCATCTGCTTTAGGTCCCACAGACGCCCAAAGCACTGAAGTCACTCGCATGGAGGTGGCACCTCCTGATAGCCTCCCACCTGCTTCCAATAAGAAACTGGATATGCTTCAGGATTTATGGGTAGTAGGAGGAGGTTGTGGGGTTTCAGAAACGGCCGGAAAATCCTTGTAGGTGAAACCCATATTTCCTGAACGTAGCTCTGTGTTCATGTCTAAAAGTCTCAATAGGAAGCTTTCCCCAAAAATGAGTTACCGGTTTCTGGATGATCCAGCTTGTACATTCACATACAAATCTTTTTAAAAACACTCTGGGTTGAATGATCATTTAATTGTTTAATAGCTACAGTGAAAGGCCCTGCAATTTAGCCAGGAACAACAGGCGGGGCTCCCAAATATCGAAGACTCTACCGGCTGCCCAGCTTGGATCTCCTCTCTCATCCTTTCCCCAGAATTTAAAACAGGCCTCAGCAATGAATTAGCCCAGAACCTGCGATGCAGGAAGATATTGCAGTCACCATGTACCAAGAGGCAAAGGTGGAAGAGTCACAGACCGTGTCCTAAAACAAAACTAGACATCTGCCCTCTTCAAACTTTTACTTACATGAGACAAGTGGTTATCTGTCCGTCTGTTGGTAGAGTTTTTTATTATTGGTAGCAAAATGCATTTCTAGCTCAGCAGGTTTGGCGGGCTTGCCAGTATCCCTCAAGCCTGTGTTTGATTAATAATAAACTCCTTAGGTTTAGGAAAATGGGCTCAAATTTAGGCAAAGAAAGGTGAGGGATTAAAAAAAAATCAAAAACAAAGGCAAATGGTCTGTCTCTCTGTTAGCAATACAATTCTTATTACTCATGTCCTCAACTGCATCGCCGGCACAAACCAATTAACTCAGTGGGCGTCTGAAATCTCGACTTCATAAAGCCCATGCCCTCGGTCCCCCCTGGCAGCTTGCCGCTGACTTTTGTGGATCGCTTCCACAGCCACCGTTTCCTACTTCAGTGGCTTCACCTCATTCTCCTTCATTCATCCCGCGGCCAGTGCATTATTGCTGACCCTTCTACCTTTTCCTTTTTTTACCCTGCTTGGATTCCATTATTCTGAACACCCTCAATTACCTGGTTAAAACAAAGAAAAGAGAGAGGAGAGAGGGGAGGAAGAGGAGAAGAAGGAAGAAAAAAGGAGGGCCAATGTAAGCGAGCTTAACCCCTTTTTATTTATTTATTTATTTTGGGTTTTTTTTTTTTTTTTTTTTTTTTTTTTTTTTTTTTTGGTTTTTCGAGACAGGGTTTCTCTGTGGTTTTGGAGCCTGTCCTGGAACTAGCTCTTGTAGACCAGGCTGGTCTCAAACTCACAGAGATCCGCCTGCCTCTGCCTCCCGAGTGCTGGGATTAAAGGTGTGTGCCACCACCGCCCGGCTTTAACCCCTTTTTAAATCTCTCTTCACAGGTCCATCCCCACAGGACCCATTTTGAAATTAGCACCCCTAAGTCCCAGAGGTGCATTCTTGCCGTTCTTGGTTTCAAACTCTAACTTGCTTTCTTGATCTGCATCATTTTTTTTCTGTTGTTGCTGCAAATTTCCAAGGTGTTTTCCGTAGCCAGCTTCAGGCATTTATCCAGCTCCTCAGACCCACAAGCCCGCTCCTTGATCTGCTTTTGGGTGCACACTTCCTACTTTTGAAAGAGAAACTCTCTCTTGCTTTGAAGGGGCACGGAGTCTTCCTTCATGCTCAAATGCTCAAACCCCACCTCCTCTCAGTTCCCTGGGGACATTTCGTTGTCAGCAGTCAGCAAGTTTGCCTTGTGTGTATCCCCAGTACTTTTCTCAGGAGGAAGCGGCCCCAGCAGGCTGTGCTAACAGCAAGCACTGATGACAGTCTTTCCTGAGGCTAAGCTAGTCAACCAGGGCTTCACTCGGCTAGTCCTGTCAGCTGCTGCCTCATTTCTCCACTTCCTTTCAGAGCAAAATTTCTCCAACGACCTCTCTGAACATGCCGTCAGCACCGTATGTATCGCTTCCCCTCACTTGCTCCCCGCCCCCTTGCCATTCTGGTTTTTATCCCCACCACTCTGCTAGTGCTGCTTCGCGCATGGTCTCCAGTGGTTCCCGTCCACCTCTGACGCTCAAGAACCCTGGACATTAGTGTAATCAGCCGCTCCCTCCTTCAGGGAACACCTTCCACACTCAGCACCTATCCCACTACACCCTGTGCCCGCTTTCTCCCTCTCCCCTCCCCTCCCATTCCTCCCTCCTTTTCCTCTTCCTTCCTCCCCATCACCCTCTTCTCAGGGCCCTTAGTTGGAGTCTTAATTGGTGCTTGGCCTCTAATTGGGAACTCTTGTCTATTTAAATTCCTTCCTCCAAAGAGTCACGCAGATTCATGTCTCATTGAAGAGCATGTGGGTGCTTAGATTCTCAGATCTTTACTGAGACTTGGTCTCTCGATCAAAACCAAAGATCAAAGAGCCTTGATCTTTTCCTCGAGCTCCGGTTCTTGGGTTTTATTTCCCATACTTTGGTATGTCTAATAAAGATACTAAACTTCAAGTGTGGTAAATGAGCCTCCCCTTATTCCTTCCACTATCGGGCACACTACACCTCATTCTCTCCATTTCTCTGCTCTAAATACCCAAGGGTAATCTGAGGTTCTCTCTTTTCCTGATACTCTGTCCTCACTGAGTCCTCCGCTGCTGGTTCCAGCGCACATCAAACCCAAGTGTCTCTCTCTACCCTTTACTAACGCCTTTTCCAGCCAAGTCCCCGGCTCCCTTCCCCCAGGTTCCTGCTCTAAATTCCAAGGACTCATGTCCCATCTAATGTCATTCTAGACTCCACAGAGCTCCCGGGAGATTCTACGTTGGCTCTTTCAGAATAAAGTCTGTAGGCAGAAGAAATGGCTCTTCAGAGTACAGGCTGTCCTTAGGGAGGACCAAGTTTGGTTCTTGGAACCCAGCTCTCAACTCCTTTAATTCCAAAGTATCCATTGGCTTCTGGTCCTCATGGCAGTCAGATGTACATAGACACACAAACAGAATTTAAAGCATAATAAAATCTTGAAAAATAAAAAAGCTGCCAGGCGATGGTGGCGCACGCCTTTAATCCCAACACTCGGGAGGCAGAGGCAGGCGGATCTCTGTGAGTTCGAGACCAGCCTGGTCTACAAGAGCTAGTTCCAGGACAGGCTCCAAAGCCACAGAGAAACCCTGTCTCGAAAAACCAAAAAAAAAAAAAAAAAAGAAAAGAAAAAGAAAAAAGCTTAAGATTATCTTCTTTGACTCTCTAAGTCTAGCCCAGTGCTGGTCTCCATCATCTAAAGCCTTTTTCCCGCCATTCTCCTCATTCCCCTCTAGTTTAGGAACTAAGACCCTTTCTTAACTCCAGACCTTGACATTTCCTATTCTGTCTGCATAGACTGTCCTTTCTCCTTCTCTTTCATGACTAAGCCATTCTTATCCAAGATTTCTCATTCCAATTTTCCAAACAGGGTTCCCTGACTATGCTATATAAACTGACCTTACCCAATGATTGTCTATATTATGAAATAGCTTGAGGTTTGCAAAACCCTTCTATTACTACTATGTCATTTTCTTGTGCGGCTGCTATGTTAAAGACTAAACTTGAGGCCCCAAGCAATCCAGGGAAGCACTAGACCACTAAACTGTATCTTTTGAAAGAGGGTTTTTCTGTGTAGTCCTGGCTTTCCTGGAACTCACTTTGTATACCAGGCTAGCCTTGAAATTTCAGAGATCCTCCTGCCTCTGCCTCTCTTTTTTTCTAATTTAACTTTTAATTTTGAAACAGTGTGATATGGGATTTGCTTCTGTACACCGCGAATATGTTTTATTGCCTTTAGTTAATAAAGAAGTTGCTTTCAGCCAATGACAACAGAATAGAGCTAGGTGGGAAAACTAAACTGAATGCTGGGAGAAAGTAGGCAGAGTCAAGGAGAAGCCGTGTAGCTGCCGCAGGAGATAGACACCTCTGCTGAAGCCCACCGAAACTTTGCCAGTAGGTCACAACCTCATGGGGATGCACAGAATAATGGAGATGGGTTAGTTTAGGATATAAGAGCTAGTTAAAAATACACTTAAGCTATTGGCTAAACAGCATTGCAATTAATACAAATTTCTATATGATTATTTCTGGAGTCTGGATGGACAGGAAACAAATAAGCAGTCTCTCCCAATGAATGTTTCTTGCTGAGTTATTCAAGCTGAACTCATCCCTTAGCCCAGGCTCACTTTAAATTTGCAATCCTTCTGCCTTAGCCTCCTGAATAAGATTACACTAAAGACCCAGATTTTCTCATTTATTTATAGTTTACTTCCTGAAGTAGATTATGACATCTGTGCCTCCAAGTTCACTTCTGTATCCCCAGCGAGAAGCACAATAGGAACTCAGTAAATTCTACTGTAAAATGAATATAACCAAGAAAACAGATTGTTTTCAAATAACATAAAATTCAAAAATGTCATAAAATAAAAAGGCCCTGTAATCATTTAACTCCATTATTTCATCTACTTTTGAAGAAAATAATGATAAGTACTAAGTGACTGTTCCACATCCAAGGTGTCTTGACCTACTTTTCTGATGTGGGGTGTCCTTCTGTGTATGTGTTGCTTTTATCAGTTATGAATAAAGCTGTTTTGGAGAATGGTTTAGCAGAATAAAGTCAGGCAGGAAATCTGAGCAGAGAGAGAAGATGGGAGAGAGAGCGAGAGAGTAGGCAGAGTCAGGGAGATGCCATGTAGCTGCCCAAGAAGCAAGAGGTAACAAACCTCAAGCCTCATAATAAAATATAAAAATAATAGAAATGGGTTAATTTAAGATGTAAGAGCTAGCTAGAAATGTGCTTGAGATATCAGCCAAAGAGTGTTGTAATTAATATAGTTTCTGTGTGGTTATTCGGGTCTGGGCTGCTGGGAACGAACGAGCAGTCTCCACTTATACTTTTCCTTTTGTCCAGTGGTGACTTCTTCAAGCTCTTCAGTGGCAGGCTAAGGAAACTAAGGCAGGCCAATTCAGTCAATAAAGGAATTCTTAGAAGGTTTAGGGTTGTTTTAAGGAATAAAGAGAAAATTGTTGCCTCGGGGTTAAAGAGGACAGAACCCAGCCAGATGGTCTCCTGCCATCAGCAGCCTGCTAGAGTCAGGATGAGTTAGGCTAGGCTCTTCCCCTTTACTGAGTCACTGTGCCTTAGTTAGGGTTTCTGTTGCTGTGAAGAAACACCATGGCCATGGCAATTCTTACAAAGAAAAACATTTAATTGGGGGAGGTTTACAGTTCAGAGGTTTAGTTCATTATCACCGTGCCAGGACACGGTGCTGGAGAAGAAGCTGAGAGTTCTACATATTGATCCACAGGCAACAGGAAGTGAACTGCACTAGGCCTAACTTGAGTATAGGAGGCCTCAAAGTCTACCTCCACAGTGACACACTTCCCCCAGTAAGTCCATACCTCCTAATTGTGCCACTCCCTATGAGCTTATGGGTCCCAATTATGTTCGAACTCCCACATCCTGCCAATACTGTGTTCTGTGGTGGTTGATTTCCCAAATGGAAATGGATATGTTTTACCATAGGAGGAGCAGGATGCTAGGGAAACACAAACAGATGTCCACAGCATATCAACCCACACAGTTGGCAGAAGCCGTGCTGGATGCCAAAGTCAGCTTCCTTCATGACCAGCCTGGTCCCAGGTTGGCATTCTGTTTCTCAAAGTCATTTCCTTGGCTTCCTCTGCAGAAGGGCTTATGCTAATTTCCCCCTGTGAGTACAAAGGCCCGGGAGGTGGAGGATAGGGTTTCTGGGATGTGAGCCCTGCCAACTGTGTCGTAGCTTACTTACTGTACAGTATTTTCTGCTCATTTGTTCCACTTTGCCTGGAGGTCAAACCCCTACATACATGACCTCTCTCTCTCTCTCTCTCTCTCTCTCTCTCTCTCTCTCTCTCTCTCTCTCTCTCTCTTTCTCTCTCTCTCTCCCCCCCCACCTCTCTCTCTCTCAGCTTTTGAGGAGGTTTGTTCATTTTCCCCCCTATTTTCTTCTTTTATTGATGCATCCACAGCTAAGCTAACAACAGTAAATAGGAAGATTAACTCACCTACCACATAGTAAGGATTGAGACTATTGAACTAGACAGAAAGGAAACAGTTATCTCACTACAGTTTCTGTGTTTGTGATCCCAACTGTTCTTCCCAGTTCTGTTTTTCCTGCCTCCAGTGCAGCTACCAATCAACAACATAAAATCTTTAATTAATTAGGTTATTTTATTTTTTAAAAAATGGAGGTAAAGGAAAGAGAGAAAGACAGAAATAGTGTTGAGGATTTTACAGGATGGAAATAAAAATTTCAAAAGAATCTGAGTCACCTCTCTTGCAGGAAACCACCTCCTAGGTCATGACAGGCTCTCAAAGACTCCGAAACACTGGATCCTCCCTCCTTCCTCCACTGTGCTCAAGAGGTTTTCCCTCTTCCCAACCCCCTCCTTTCTTTCCTCCCATACTCCCTTTCTTGTTTTGTAGTACTGGAGAGGAACTCTAGGTCTCACACCTGCTGGGAGGTGCCTCTGAGAAGCAGGGACCTAAAGATAAGGGGACTGTTAAAGCCATGGCCCCAAAGGAGGAGGAACTGGGCCTCCAAGGGCCGGGTATACACTGCTCACGCCTATCTCATAGGGAAATGGGCACATGCATCCCTCCTGACTTTTGTTTCATCCCTTCTAATTGTGTTTCTACTTAAAGGGAAGCAAACAGAATATAATAGTAACTTCCATCTCTCCAGTTCTGGCCAAACTATCAGTAACTATTTTCCTTTACCAATTAACTACCTTCTTTTGAAACAAAGAGCAATTGAAGTGGCAGGTGCCACGTTTAAGAACACACAGCGCCCCAGCCCTCTCTCTACTTTATTGGTTCTAGACTGCAGGGTGAACTTGACTCTAAGTCACTTGGTGGCCTCATTGTTGTGTGGGGACAGTAAGAGAATTCAGTAGAGCTTCTGACTGAAAAGTCAAATGTGTAGACCTGCACCCAGAAATCAAAACAGCAAACACGTGTGCAGTCACTTTGCATTCTGGGCTGTGAGCGGAAACCCCAAAGTGTTTCATTTGCAATGGCTGAGCAACATGAAGTCAAATCCCTTTTAGCCAGACATCTGACGGTCAGTGAAATACACCCCCTAAAATGTCTGACTAACATGTAATGCAGCGTAGTCTGCTCCCTGGCTGGAAGAAAATCATATGGAAAGAAAATGTAAGCTCTACCGATGTAAATTGTCCAGATACCTCCAAACCCTCCCCTACAGCCCCCTCCCCTGCACAGCCTTGGCAAACCACAGTGGTAGAATGTGAAGAAGCAAGCTATGATGCCGTATTGGTACCACAAAAGTTCATCTCTTCTTTTATCCCTCACGAGTATGAAAGGTGAATCTCATCAGATCGGATGGGCCACACACTGAGCTAGCTGAGCCTTGTGTCTGTGTGGCAGACAGACTAAAATAAAATCACCCGTGTTCTATTTGACATAACCTACGTTCAGCAGTGGCCCTTTCTAGAAACTGTAGGAGGAAAGACTCCAGGAGGCTTTGGAGGCTTCGGTTCTAGAATTAAATCAATAATATGGATAACACAACAACACTTTGAACAGATATTTTCATTGTCTCAATTCTCAAGGAAACCAGGATTTAAGACCTGCCCAGGGTCACACAGATAGTCATTGGTGGGGTGACAACATGAGCCCAGCCAAGCTGACAGCAGAGCCTGAACTTCTGACCACTACAGCTCTTTTGATTAAATGATTAAAATATATACAGTTTAGGAAGGAAGGAAGGGAGGGAGTGAGGGAGGGAGGAAGGAAGAAAACAACAAAAAGCAACCACTCAGCCTCCAAGAGAGGGCTTGTAGCAATGGTGATTTTTGCAGAACTATGTTACGGTAAAGCGCTAAAGAGTTGCAACTTCATAGGATTCTCGTCTTACTCATGACCTCATAGCCTTTTTAATATCCAACTCCAGGACAGCCCCTTTCAGTGTGACCTTAAGTGCTCACCTCCAAAAGGGTGAGTAGTTATCAGGAGAATCTACAGTCTCACCAGCAATTTAACACACGGTCTAATTTTTTTTTTTAAGTATCTCAATTGATTCTTTCCCCTTAACTAGAAAGTAGTGACTGGGGGCATCTCCTTTTGTATTGCACCAATAAAATAACATTTGGTGATGCGATTCATACTAATTTTATCAATGGGCCGACGTGATAGAGATAATACCACTTGACAGCATTTTTTAGTTTTTAAATACAAATAAGCAAATGGAGTGTCTGTGTGGAGATAACAGCATCCCTTGGCCTGAAAGCTCCAAGCTTTATGAAAAGCTCTCCGGGGACCACAGCCTCCAAAGTCCAGACAGAGTGCTGTCTCGGGGCAACTGATGAAGGCAGGCACAGGAGTGAGCCGCCTTAGCTTCACTCAGACGACTTAGACAGGGCACAAGAGACGGCCATGGACATGAAGAAATAAATATAGTAAGCAAGTGTTTGGAAGAAAGCAAGGTTCTCTTTTATTGAAGGGAAGCTGCGCAATGTAGCTTGAAACAAGATTAACATTTATCAGTGATAGCAATATTAAGTCTGCCTGTAAGTTCACAGTATGTGTATTCTTAGGAACAAACACCCAGAATATTCTGATGCAGAAATTATACTGTCTGGGTGTTTTGCTATCAGTTCTAAAATCCATCTGGGAAAATCCTTAGCCGTCTTAGGGATAATAACTAATAAACAGTCGAGTGTTCATGAAGGTCTGCACTCAATGGTGCTTGGCCTGAATTAACATGTTTTGAGCTTTGTGACTCTTAGAAATGCATATAACGTTTAATTGACATTTCTTTGGCAATATCAGTGTGTTTGTATTATATTCGTGGGACTCCCTCTGGTGTATAACTTAACACATGGAAATTCTCGTCTCTCTCCTTACCACCATTTCCTTGCAGCCTGATGGATAAGGTGTCTACTATGGAGAACGATGGAAGGCTTTTATTGAAAATGAGGTCATGTTGGTTGTGTGATAAAACAAAACAATCATTTAACTATTTTTCCAAGGCAAACAGAGAGTAATTAAGCCTAGTAACCTGGTTTCCTCCATAGATCCGTAACTTAGGCACAGTGGTTTGGGAAAAAATACGGGTAGAAATTCTGTATGTTATTCTTGGACTTTTAAATGAATGTTATTTCTAGCTAAACTTCGTTTTAGATAGAATTTTATTTTGTTTTCAGTTTTATTTTATGTGGCATTGCCCAGAAATGCATTTGCCAAATAATCTTTGAAAACTATGTGATTCAAGAAATTATCACTTGAGTAGCAAAAATCACAGAGAGACAGTAAATTGAAGCAGTGTTTAAGATATTAATTTAACTGAGTTTTCAAGATGATTCATACAGTTAGAATATTTTAATATGTTTTCAGGTGTTTGATGCAAGAATTGATTTAAAATATCCTATCCTCCAGAATCATTCAAATGCTCTAGTTTCAATACCTTCCTGGTTCCAAACGCTGTGTTTCTTTGGTGCCTGGGAGACCTAAGGCTTGTATTTGACATCAATACATAGGGCATTCTTGGGGCTGAGGAGACGGCCCCACTGGGAAAATAGTTACCCTACAAGCAGGTGGACCTGAGTTCAATTAGCAGCACCCACATAGCAAGCCAGGCACACATGCGACCCCAGTGCCTGGGAGGCAGAGGCAGGCAGATTCCTGGAGCTTCCTGCCAGGCAAACAGCTGAGCCCCAGGTCCTGTTTCAAAAAGCAAGATGGCCGGCTCTTAAGGACAGCACACTGGTTGCTGTGTATCTGCACACGTACTCAAATGCACATACCCCTACACAGAAATAGGAAATGTTTGCTCTATTAGGTTGCTTTAGCTAAGCTTCATTAAAAGAAGGCGTTTAGATCACTCAAACGCTTTCTATCCAAACACCATTAGATTTTAAACTTTCTAAGGTGTAGGCTTCGAAAGAAATCCTTAGGGCACACACTCCTCCCACTATTGAATCCGTATTTTCATTGTCTCCTCCCAGGATAAAACAGTAGCTCCTTTCAAAATGCCGCCGCTGACTCCAAGGCTCACATTCTTGGGCTGGCCATAAAAAACTCTTTCATAATTTTGCTTCAGTCCACTAGATAATTTTTCCCTTCAACATCTAAGCCTGAAAGGAGTATTGTGTGGGGCCCCATTAGAGAATTTCCGTATTCTTTGTAGATTTACTACCGACCTGACTTCAAAAATGTGATATTGTCAAAATCGTGCTGGCTGTGGAAGTCAGTGCCGGTTTGGGGCACCCGGAACAGCTGTATTGAAGGAACCGACATCTGGGAAATCAGAAGTCTATTTAGCATTCAACATTCAGACCACAGTATTCAAGGAAGCAAAAGTGGGCATGTGTTAAAAACACTCGGAGCGCTTCCGCTAGCGACTGCTAATCTCCAGTTTTAAACTCTGCTTACAGTGTAGTTAACAGCTGGGTTTAAAGGGACGAGGTAGAACAGGCTAATTTATAATGAAAAACTCCATTCTAAAAAACAAAAAACCCTCATGTTTGAAAAAAACACTTCAAAAGAGGGCAAAAATGATTAAAATAGACACAACCATTTGTTTAAACTGTGACTTTCTCAAGAAAACACAGCCTAATGTAAACGGGCCTACGCGTGTTCCGAGCAGCTGGTCCCCGTAAGGCCTCTAGGAATCCCTTCGGGGAGGGTGGGGTGGGCAGCAAGCCGGAAACTGACCGTAGCGTAAGGTCACTGACCTCGAAGAAACAGCCCAGAGTGAAGGAGGAAACGTGAAAGATTTTCAGGGTGTGCCAAGTTAGTGGAATCAGGGCACGAGGAAACCAACCCTGCTGTACACGACCTCACAAAAAGTGACAAGGTCACACTGGGCCAGCGTTTGCTGTTTGCCAGCAAGTTCCTGTGTGGAAGTTTTTCAATAAATACACACACACACACACACACACACACACACACACATGCGCTCACGCACACACTCACGCACATTGTTTTGTCTAGGTTATGTGGCATAGTGTCAATCTCTATTTTTAATTCCTTCAAATATTTTTAATTATACAATTATCGTTCAGACATCCTGTGAGCATGCTACTAAGACCCCTCTTCCACCTCCCATTGCTTTTTCTCAGTGTCTGAGGTATTTAATACTGTTGGTTATCTCCCTCACAAACCCCTTCATGGATTCCCAAATTGCCCCTTTGTCTTCTTGCCTCTTGGCTATCTCCAGAGTTGTAGATGCCATTTTTTGTCCTATATTTATTTCTTAATTATTTCCAGAAGTCCTATCTTCCACTATCTATTTTAGTGGTGCTCAGCCTGTGGCTGAGACTCCTTTGGGGGTCACATATCAGATATTAGATATTTACATTATAATTCATAGCAGTAGCAAAATTACAGTTATGAAGTAGCTGATAATAAGTTTATGGTCACGGGTCACCACAACATGAGGTATTGAAGGGTTGCAGCCTTAGGAAGGCTGAGAGCTACTGGCCTATCTTTTCTACTCATATGTAACCATGTAGTCTATATATCTTCATAGACGTAGCAGTCAAAATATATTTCGAAAAAGTAAATAACATTGAAAGTAATCATTAGTTCTTGTTACAAAACTAAGATGCTAAAATAGGAAGGCGCCATTTGTCTCCTGTGTCTGCGTCTTTGCACATGGGTGCCTACATCCATAGTTACATCATCTATAACTATACTCGCCTCTGAATGCGTCATTTGCTCTGAGTATATCCACACCCATACTCACCTATCTCTATTCAATGGGATTTACGATGCTATTCTTTTGCCACTAAAGCCCTGGGTCTGACTAACATAGTCCTGAAAAATGCAAACTGTCCTCCAGAAAAACTCGTGGTAAAGTGGAATAGATAACTACATACAGCGTATGTGTCCATACCTGTATCTCACTCTGTTTATATTTGCATTACATACATGCAAGGCTAAAGCCTAACCATGTGCAGCTTATACCTCCACAAAACAGCGGCATGAAATACCTTCAGCAAGGTGACGTTAGTCACCAAGGAAAGTGGAGGCGGGAGGTATTTCTGTGGCCATTGCGTATAAAGGACCCGAACAAGCTACCGTGAAAGAGAGTCTATAAACCCTGCAATCTCACATTGCTGTCTGGGGTACGTGTAAATGTTTCTTTCCTTAAGACGTCAAAGGTTTCCCGCTTGGAGAAGGCTCTCCCGCCACGGGAAGCAGACACTGAGATGGGTGACTGAGTGTCAAGGCAAAGGAGCTGACGTTCCTTCAGACTGAAAGGGGGAGAATAAGGAGTGGAGGGGAGAGGCAGTTTGGTTGCCTTGTTGGCGCCCTCTGATTGCAGACTCACAGATGCAAGATGGGTCATACAGGCTTATCATCTCCAGAGGGAAAGAAATGAAACCAGCGTGCAGCAGCTTCTCTGCCTCAAATGTCTTTGTGTTAACTAGCGAAAATCTAAAAGCTCACATCAACTGATCTTGTCTAGTTTCTTTACTAACAGCAGAAAAATATCATTGTAAAAATTCCTCCAGAAGTCTGTTGTTGGTTGTTTGGGGGTTTTTAACCTTTGCTCTTTTGGGGGTCCATCACACAGCTCCCAAATAAATACAGATGGAAGCTTATTATGTTTTATAAATGCTTGGCTTATTTCTAGCCAGCTTTTTTGTGTCTTTAATTATCCCCTCTATCTTTTGCCTCTGGTCTTTTATCTTTACCCAGTATACCTTCCTTTACTTCTTACTCTATGGCTTGCTGGGTAGCTGGGTGGCTGGGTGGCTGGGTGGCTGGGTGGCTGGGTGGCTGGGTGGCTGGGTGGCTGGGTAGCTGGGTAGCTGGGTGGCTGGGTAGCTGGGTGGCTGGGTGGCTGGGTGGCTGGGTGGCTGGGTGGCTGGGTGGCTGGGTGGCTGGGTGGCTGGGTGGCTGGGTAGCTGGGTAGCTGGTCCCTGGAGTCTTCCTTCTTCTTTTTTTTTTTCTTGTTCCATGATCCTGTCATCCCAAATTTCTCCTCCTATTTATTCTCCCTACCTGCCAGCCCCGCCTACTTCTCTCTTTGCCCAGCTCTTTATTAGACCATCAGGTGTTTTAGACAAGCAATGTATCACAGCTTCACAGAGTTAAACAAATACAAAATAAAAGAATGCAACCCATCTTTGCATGATGAAAACCAATGTTCCACAGCATAAATAAATGTAACATATCTTAAAATAATATTCTACAACATCAGTTTTATGAATTAATGTCTCCATAGCTTATAGCCTGACACTCCCCCCAAGAAATTCTCAAATATCTAAAAGATGTTTAAACAATTTTATATTTTTAAATATTCTTCAATTCCACCATCTCACAGACACAACACAGGTTGCTTTTCTTTAATAGTATTTTGTAGGAAAAAGGGAGGTTGTGTTTTGTTTCGTTTTTTCAAAGTATGGGAGTCACATAATGTTCACAGTTAACCTTGTTTCGTTAGTGCAACTTCTAATGCACACAGTGCCTGCAGGTGAGCATGCATGGAGTCATTTCCCAAATGCTCTTTCCCACCGTGTCCTTCTGGTCTAATGTCTGTGCATCACACTGGCGAAATGTCTCCTAAGAGTGATGCTTCATCTCTCATAAACTTCCAAGGGAAAATATTTAGCATCTCTGTAATGGCTTCAAAGCTGTTTCAAAACGCAATTGTGAGAAAAAGAGTTCACCAGGACGCATCCCCACCCCTGCTCCCTCACTTGTGGTACAGCTAGCTGCCGAGTGCCTATTCTCCTCTGCATGTTTGTGGGCACCAGCTTGTAGCAGTGAACAAAATAGGCAGAGTCCTGATTCTCAACAAACTTGTTTTCTAAGGACATTACATTATGTAAGCATATACATGTGTAAATGTGCATGTATGTGTGTGTATGTTATGTGAATGTGTATGTGTTTATATATGTGTGCGAGTGTGTGTATATATGTGCGCACATGTGTGTATGTATATTTTGTGTATGTGCGAAAGCATATGCATGTGTTTGTGTGTAAGTTTCTGTGTATGTGAATGTATGTGTGAATTATATGTGTGTATGTGCATGTGTTATGTGCAGGTGTTTCTATGTAAGTGTATGTGTATATGTGTATGTACGTATGTGTGAGTATACCGTGTATATATGTGTGTGAGTCTGTGAATGTGTTATGTGTGTGTTTGCGTGTGAGTGTATGTGTGTGCATGTGTGTATAAGTGTATGTGTATATATGTGTGTGAGTGTGTATGTGTTATGTGTGTGTTTGTGTATGAGTACATGTGTGAGTATATGTGTATATATGTGTGAATGTATGTGTGTGTGTATGTGTGAATGTTATCTGTCTGTATAAGTATGTATGTGTGTGAGTGTATAATGTGTTTGTGCTTGGTGTCTGTTTGTATATGAGTGCATGTGTGTGTGTTTGTATGTGTGTGTACATATGCAAGTGTCATGAGCCCCACATTAAGAGGCATCTCTCAGGGTGGGTTCTAGCCTCGACAGGTTTGTAAATTCCAGGATAGGGGCCTGTGGGTTAGAATACTGAATTCGCCCATATTTATTTTCCATATGCTGTATATACTCCACTTCAAAAGAGTGGGAAGGTGTTTATATATATATAAACATACATATATATGTATATATGTGTGTATATGTGTTATGTGCATGTATTTGTGTGCAAGTGTGTGTGTATGTACATATGTGTGTGAGGGCACTGTGTATATATGTGTGTGAGTGTATGTATGTGTTATGCGTGTGTTTGTTTCTTTACCAAGATACAAAGGACAAACAGAGCAATTACCTCCTCAATACTTGAAACATCCCGAGTTATGTGTTCTGTTGTTTAGGCAGGACAGGCAGCAACCACATCCTAGGTCAAGCATCCTGTAGGCAGCCACACTCTGGCTCAAATCTCCTACCAATAACCTTGAAGGAACGAAAATAGGCCTGAACTCTCTGACCCTTAATCAAGGTAGAAAGAATCCACATACACGGGCTCCAACATGTGAGTGTATGTGTTTGTGTGTGCATATGTGTACATATACATAGAAGGCTGTGTGAAGTGCTGAAACTTGAAATTTCAGTTATTTCAGTTATGGTGATAGCAAATCTATAAACCCAATGCAATTATTAATGTAATCAGTTACTAAAAGATTTTGTGAAATTAGATGATGTAGCCTTTAGTCTTACATAGAAGAACAAAGAGCTGAGAGAAAGTTGAGTCATGTTTTAGAGTAAGCAGCCTTCTCTAGACAGTAGGAAGCAGCCACGCTATCAGCACAGGATGGATGGATAAACTGGAGTCCAGATCAAGAGTCCTGAAGCGTTTGTGGAAAGCAGGTATGGCCCAAACGGGATGGAGGGTCAGTGAAGGGTTTTCCCTTTGCGAAGCTCTAGGACACCTGGCTTGCACATGGAGAATAAAGAAATTCCCACCTTGTGCCACATGTTCACAGGAAGCAAGGTGGACTGAAGAGCTGAACATCAAAGATACAGCACACTAGAACCCGCGGGGAATACCCACGGGCCCTAGGAAGACTACATGAGGGAAAACTAAAATCCCACAACGACAACCTTTTAATTAGTATCTATACTAACAGTCAAACTCCCTTGGTTAAAAGAGAACCGTAGTGTGAATGAGTGAGTGATGTTCACAGAGTGTCTGCACAACTGAGAGCTACTGAAACCAATAGGAAATTACAGGAAAATGAGCACAGATTATAAAGGGATTATTCAGAGATGATAAGGGGGGGTCAATAAATTTACAAAATGGACTTCAATAGTACTGGTAATTAGAAAAATACATTTAACCCCCAGAGAAATACAGGTCCATACTGATCATTCTGGAAGCATTTTTTATCCAAAGTCTGGTAAAAGTATCAATAGGAATGCCTAGCTATGGACACACTTACCTTGGTTGAAGGACCCTGCATTTCCACTTCCTGATGTTGGCTGGAGAGAAACCCTAGCAACATGCTCAATAGACATGCAAAAGACTAATCTTGAACAGCCGTGTTTATCTGTATAGGAGGTGGGACATGACCTAACAGACATTTCATAGGGTAAGTCTAATGGTCTGTCCTGTCCCTTTAAGAGACAAGCCCTGCCCACTCCCTCCTCCATCTGCTGAGGCAAGCAGATCTTTCTTCAGCTTCCAGCCTGAGCTCTCTCTCTTTTTGTCTATCTCCTGAAGAGATAAGACTTCTTCCTTTCTCTTCTCCCCCAAACCCCTCTCTCTCCCTATCTCTCTGTTTTTCTTTCTCTCTTTCTCTCTCCCCGTTTCCCTTTCCCCTTCCCTTCCATAACCCACTAAATAAACTAAACTCACAGTCTCTGCATGGAGTGCCTATACATCTCTCATCCACCATGGCTCCTTGTGGGACCCGCTGCCCCACCGACCCACCAAAATCTCTCACCAGCTGCTTCCCATCTGCCTGGGACCTACAGAGGCCTTGAGTGGTGGGACCCAGCTTCCCCTTGTGGCCCACTGCTGCCCCTTGGGGAACTGCACCATTTTACTATTACATTGGTGCTCTTGACTCGGTCAGGCTCTCTCCACAGTTCCTCCTACCCACGGATGGGTCGGCTGTGGACACGTGGAACCCTGGGCTTGGGAACTGGGTATCTGCCTGAGCTCTGCTGTCTATGCACACCAGCGGCTTCGGTGGTGAGTTTTCCCCTTCCAGTCAGCTTAACTGTTCACAGCAATGGTGGACCCATTCACTGACATTCATCTCTGGTTGCTTCCCACAACTAAAAACGTGATTGGATGACCCAGGGTAGTCCAGACCTGCTAGCATTGCACAGGCTGTCCCTTGGATTTTTCTTTTTCTTTTCTTTTCTTTTGGACAACTTGTAAGTGGTCTCGCTATCAGAGACTGCTCACAGTGGCCTCTAGCCTCTCTGGCTTCTGAGTCACGTGGCCCAGGGCCAGTTGGCTTCATTAATAAACCCCCCCCCTGCAGAGAGATGTCTTCCTATAGGCCCTGTGGTGTTGCTGTTTTAGTGGGTTTTTACATTTTCAGCTATGGAATATAAACCCTCAACTATCAGCCACCTGCCTGTAAACTCTCTGTTTCACTGGGCAGCCCCTTCCCCACCTGTCTGAAAACGCTCTTCTCCTCTCGCTCCCATTCCTCCTAGTCTACCACTGCTCCCGTGGAAACCGACAAGCTTAGTTGGATCTGTGAGGCAGATGTTTCCTATTCAAGCCCTTGCTCCCGCAGGGCGGAGGCTGGTGGCGTGGTAGAGGCTGGTGGCAGGGCAGAGGCTGGTGGTGGGGCAGAGGCTGGTGGCGTGGCAGAGGCTGGTGGCGGGGCAGAGGCTGGTGGCGGGGCAGAGGCTGGTGGCGGGGCAGAGGCTGGTGGCGGGGCAGAGGCTGGTGGCGGGGCAGAGGCTGGTGGCGTGGCAGCTCACAGTACTGAGTAATTTTCCTCTCTACTTAATGTATGAAAGAATGTGTGAATGCTGTGACCACAGAGGGTTTGGGGTGTTCCAGACTTGGGGGGTCCACCTGAGAGGCTGGTAGAGGAAAAGACACATTGAAGCTGGGAGGTTGGGGCTGTTGGCAAGTCTGGGGTAGGGTGAATGAAAGAAGCCTCGCTGAGGCGGGGAGCAAAGGCTGGAATTGAAAGCAGCTGCCTTACGGATCTGACTAATCTTGTCAGTTTCCGTGGGACCAGTGGTAGCAGTGGCAGGGATAGAATAGAAGGGATGGGAGTGAGAAGAATAGAGTGTTTTCAGATGGGTGGAGAAGGGGCTGCCCAGCAGAAAGAAGAGTGGATGGGCATAAGATGCCAGCAGCGAGACACTGGCAGTCCTGACTGCTGGTAGATATTAGAAAGAAGCTGGCAGGGAACCTTCACCATTTGCAGTGTTGGAAAGTGGTCCAAGTCCACGGTCCCCACGTGGAAACATGGAGAGAACCTGGAGTCAGGAACCGATGTTTTTCTTTTTTAAAGATACAGTAGTGGAGGACTGGTCCACAAGAGGTAGTGGTTCTGCGAGGGGCAGCGGCGGGTCTCCTGAGGCCGTGGTGGGTGGCAGACAGTTTGAGGACAAGCAGAGCCAGCAGGGCACTGGCAGGACATTTACAGGAGGGTGACTGATAGTTTGAGGGTTTATATCCCATAGCCAAAAACGTGAAAACCCGCGAAAACAGCAAACAAACGCCACAGGGCCTCGAGAAGAAAGTCTTCTCTCTACAGGCAGAGTGTTAATGAAGCCGACTGGCCCCAGTCCAGATGACTGGGAAGCCAGAGGCTAGAGGCTATCCTGGATAATCTACAAATCATCCAAAACAAAAGAAAAAGAAAAACCCAAGGACCCTGGGCCCCAAGGTGAACACACTGCTTAGCATGTACAGTGCTGACCCAGGAGGACCAACCTGGTTAGTCCTGTCATGTTTTTAGCTATGGTAATCAACCAGAGATGAATGTCAGCAAAGGGCTCAACCCTAGCCATGAAGGCTGTGGTTGGGGGCAATCCCCCCATTTATAGGAATACTAGAGGATTGCCAGGGGCTCAACTGAGGTCAATTCCTTGGGTTCGGAAAAACGGTTAAGCTGACTGGAAGGGGAAAACTCATTATCAAAGCTGTTGGTGTCTGTAGAGGTCAGCACTCAGGCAGATACCCTGTTTCTGAGCCCAGGGTTCCGGGTGTCCTCAGCCAGCCTGTCTGCGGGCGGGCGGGAAGGAACACACAGAGAGCCTGGCTGAGTCATGAACACCAATGTAAAGGTAAAACGTTGCAGTTCCCCGAGGGGCAGGCAGCAGTGGGCCACTGCAGGTGGTTTGGGGCAACGGCAAATGGGAGACCACAGTGGACCACAAGGGGCTGCCAGTCCCACGGGGAGCTGCAGCGGGTGAAAGACAGAAACAGATAGGCATGCCATGCAGAGAGAGGGTTTGGGTATAGTTTATTCAGTAGGTTATGGAAAGAAAGGGAAGGGGGAGAGAGGGAGGGAGAGAGAAACAGAGAGAGAGAGAGAGAGAGAGAGAGAGAGAGAGAGAGAGAGGGAGGGAGGGAGGGAGGGAGGGAGGGAGGGAGGGAGGGAGGGAGGGAGAGAGAGAGAGAAAGGGGGTGAGGAGAGGAGGCTGCAGTCACCTCTTGCAGAGACAGCACAGGCAGGAAGCTGAAGGAAGATCCACTTGCCTTGGCAAATGAGGTAGGGAATGGGCGGGGCTTGTCTCTTAAAGGGACAGGACAGACCATTACAGTAGGTATGTGAGCTTGGTATTATCCACCATGGTGAAAATGAAGAAATCAGAGCTATACATAACAGTGAAGACAAATCTCAAAAATTTAACAATCATAGGAAAATGAAAAGTCAGGGGCAAAAAAAAAGTGTAACAATTTATACAGAGATTAAGAAATATAAAATAGTACTTTTAGAAAAACATGTATATACATACATATTATAAACCTGGGGATAACCTAGTAGACAAAAGGGGGGCATATTAAGGAGAATGTGTGGTGGCTTTCAGCTCTACTTGTGAGGTAACTTTCTAAATTATTTTTATTTTATTGTAATTTTTATGCTTTTGTGTATAACTGAAATATTTCCCTAAGAATGTTGCTACATGACTAAATGGAAAAACATTAACAGGCTTCAACATAGAATTAGACAAAGCTGTGTTCTTTGGCATTTTTGTTTTGTGCTGCCCAGAATACTAAATTTTCTCTTAGATTAGTGGTTCTCAACCTTGAGGTCACAACCCCTTGGAGTGAGTGACCCTTTCACAGGGGACACATATCAGATACCCTGCATATCAGATACTTACATTGTAATTCTTAACAATAGCAAAACTGCAGTTATGAAGTAGCAACAAAAATAATTCTATGACTAGGGGTCATCACAATATGAGGAACTGCATCAAAGGGTCGCAGCATTGGGAAGGTGGAGAACCGCTCTTTTATACTGCTGTGACTGATAAAATAACCACCATTTGGAAACACCACATGATAGCTTAAAGAGAGAGAGAGAGATGGTTAAATAGTTTTCTTCCCTAAACATGAGCAAGATTATAATGAAGAATATATATAATCTAACTCTATTCAGCATATTAAATATGTAGTCTTGAGTGTGTAAAGTTGTAAGCCCCAGCCAATGATGGGAAGGCTCACATCAATCTCTCTCAATAATACGAATTCATCTAAAGCTCTTACACGTAGTTTAAGACATTTGCATTTTCATAGACTGGGTTCTTTCCAACATGCTGCCCCCTCTCTGTGACTCATGTGCAATGAGTTCATCTAGCACAGTGGCTCTCAGCCTTCCTGCTGCTGCAACCCTTTCATACAGTTCCTCATGGTGTGCTGACCCCAACCATAAAATTATTCCATTGCTACCCCGTAACTGTGATCTTGCTACTGTTATGAATTGTAAATATTTTATATGGAGGAGATCTCATATGCAACCCTGTGGAATGGTTGTTCCAGCCCCAAAGGAGTCACAACCCCCAGCTTGAGAACAGCTGATCTAGCAATTTCTTAGGAGGGAGCTGGCTGGACGCGGTGGGGACACTTCAGGGCTTAGAATCCCAGAACTCTACAGATAACCTGATCGCTGTGAACTGTCTCCCGGTCATCCTCACTGGGTTACCATGGGGATTGAATGAGGATGCTCTGGGAAGAAGTGCTTTGTAGCCCATTTTGCCAAAAATAGCCATTCCTTTCTGGCAGCTCTCTCTCTCTCTCTCTCTCTCTCTCTCTCTCTCTCTCTCTCTCTCTCTTTCTCTCTCTCTGTCTCTCTGTCAATTTATACAGTTAGGGTGGATTGGGTCTATGGGAAGCAATCAGTGAGGTCCAGGGCCTGCAGTAATGAACGACTTCCCCAGGTTTGAAGCACAGTGCTTAGATAAGCATAGGGTATGGTGTATTGTAGTTAAGGGAAAGAGAAACACCGACAATTTCCAAAATAACAAGGGTAGGTTTAATTTATCCAATCTGGTTAGCGTCTTTTTTTTAAAACCCCTCTTTTCAATCATGCTTCTTATTAAGTGCAGAAGGGTTTTTGTTCTAATCTAGCTTTCAATGTCTGTGGGATGACACGGGAATCAGTGAGAACTGATACGCACAGGGTTATCACCCAGGTGGAATCTGACCTTTGGCAGCTACTGTACGAGACCACAGCATCACAGGTCCTTGCCTACATTTGATTACCATGAAGCATCCCTGTGGAACCCTCATCCTTGCCTCCAGAATCTAAATGTACCGTTTCTAAGTCTAACCCAAGAATAAGCCAACAGCATGAACACTACTTTTTTTCTTTCAGAAAGCATGGCTTCCTAGACCCCCCAGATATGTACTTAATTTCTTTTGTTTATTTTGCTTTCTATTTTCAAACAATTCTGTTTCTTTCTTTGCTCTGATACACACATACACACACACACAGAGACACACACATACACACACAGAGACACACACACACAAACCACAAATGTTAGGTTGAAATAATGACTTCTGCTAGGCTTAAAGAGCATCTGGGGTCCCCACTGGATTCTGCTTGGGAGTCATGTTCACCATGAATCCTCAGTACACCATTGTGCTGTTTGAGAAGCTTAAGATTTCCCTAACATGAAATGAGTGAGACTTTTGTTTATGGTGAAACATTCTGTAATCACATCCCTTTCCTTAAACGGTCATGTGATACTGGTTTCTCTGTAAGAAGTCATTCCTTTGTTGAGAAATGAGACAATCTTGAAGTTTAGGATAACAGTTACTCAGATAAAATCAATCCTGGTGGTAGGTTTAGAAACAAAGGAATCTCACGCTTGTGCTTCTGCTTTCTCTGTGTTCTTGGAGGGGAGTCGTGTGCATGAAGAGGGGATTGTTTTGTGGAGACAAGTCTGGTATTTGGGGGAAATAAGAAAGTAATAACAGATGTAAAGTCAAGGTGAGAAACGGCACACACTTCTCCCTCCTTCCTGCCCCCACTTCAAGTCACATTCCATCTGGAACACTTTAGGCCATTCCCCAGCATTTTACTCACTGAAAATAAAACCTGGAAATTTTGATCTGCTTGTTCTCTGTTTGGGACACTAAGAATTAAATCTTAGTTTCTGTGATTTACTTATAGGGTGAAAGCCAATGAGAATTCAAACAATTCATCATACATTATAGGTTAAAATATATCACCCCACTTAACTTTGTTCTTAATAAATAATGACTTCTACCTCACCACCACCCCCCCTTTACCACCCACCCAGCTGGGTTCCATTTTTTGTTTTATCCAGTTCTTTAACATTGATTGAGTCCACCCAGATCATATTTTCCAGATCAGCCCATGAGTTACTCAAACAACCATGGGTTTTCTTTCATTTGAACTCAACAGTACCAACTTCCTGAGCAAGGGTTCAACAGTAGACAATTATCTTTCCACATGCCTCTGCCCCACCTTGCTGTACAGGGCCTCTGCTTCATCCTGTACTTGATTTCTTTTTAATTCTTTTCTCTTTGGGGGCCCGCCACCCAGCTGCCAAATAAATACACGGAGACTTATTCTTTCTTATGAATGCCCAGCCTTAGTTTGGCTTGTTCCTAGCCAAATTCTTAACTTAAATTATCCTGTCTATTTTTTTGTCTCTGGGTTTTTGCCTTTCTTTATTCTGTATCTCTTTCTTTTCTTCTCACTCTGTGGTTGGTTATGTAGCCGTATGGCTGACCCCTGGCATCCTCCTCTCCTTCTCCTTTTCTTGTTTCTCCCTCTTCTCTTCTATCTTATTTATTCTCACTGCCTGGCAACCCTGCCTATCCCCCTCCTGCCTAACTATTGGCCATTTAGTTCTTTATTAAACCAATCAGACAGGCAAAGCAACACAGCTTTAGTTAACCAAATGTAACATAAAGACTGCAATACATCTTTGCATCATTAAAAAAAAATTTCTGCTCCATAAATGAATGTAACACATCTTAATCTATTATTCTACAGCATCATACTTTGCTCTTGAAGGTCATTCAAAGGGACCATTGATCTCATACATAGCTCTCACACTGGGCAGGAATGGGTGCGGTAGTGTTCCTGCTGGCCCTGGGTTTGCAGAGACTCTACTTAGCTGACCAAGCCTTTAGAACATTGTCTTACATTGTTATTGCCAAATGCTTTCTTTTCCCACTCCCTTCATTCATCCTCCGGGCTATGCCTGTGCCTTGTGTGCCCTTCAGGTGTAAATCTTGATGAATGGCTGTGCTTCCTAAGGAGTGTAGTCTCAAGCACTGAGACCATCCCTCTTTTCTATGGTAATGTGTATGAACATGCCTTCTGCACTATTTGCAACAGAAATCACCAGAAACAACAATTACATGCCAATGACTGTTCTCGAGAAGTAACATAAAGTTTAAAAATGCCACAAAATATCTGTCTTACTAGGTTACCATCCATGTGTTATGTATACGGAAAGAAAAACCAACAACAATTTTTTTAAAAAAAAAATCCAGTACTTCCAGTTAGGGGTTTCTTTTAAAAAAATGAGTTTTGTTTCTGTTTGTTTGTTTGTTTTTGTTATAGTGCATTGGGCATTAAAATTAGGATGATCACATCAGATTTCCTAGGTTTGGCAACCAGGAACAAACAGTGTTTGTGCAGAAGTTGGTTGAGAAGAGCCTGCCAAACACTACCAAGACCAACCATATTGTTGGTTCTCAGTAGTGGTGGTACCGCCCCCTAGAGGACTTTTCAAAAATGCTTGGGCTTCCACAGCTGTTGGCTGTGCTCTGTAGACGCTGACAGTGAGTGCAGAGTTGCTACATGCCCTACCAAGCAGAGGAAATAAACCCAAAGAGGAAGCCAACTCTTCACCCTTTGAACACCCCCAACCAAGTAGTCATATAAAGGAGAATTTTTTGCAGTTATTTGAACCTAACCCCAAATGCTACTTTGCATAGAGACATAGAGTCTTTGAAACACTCTTAAGATATGCTGAAATCCCAGAGTAACAACCAATCAAAAAGCAAAAGAAAGACATCCTTGGATTTGTTATGACTTCCTCAGTAAGATTCGTTTGCATGTTGGAAAACACTGCAATGCCCTGAATTTAGTCTAAGTAAATTGGACGGCAAACCTGTTTGTCTGCATCTGCAGACATCACAGAAAAGCATCCTAAGAGAGATCTAAGCCCCACATGTCTTAAAGATAGGAAACTGTCTTTGATAGTCTGTTGCTTTCCTAGTCCATATCATAACATTGAGAATTATTTTGACATTACAGTTATAAACACGGATGAGCTCATTTGCAAGAATATTTCTAGACTTTGGATTATTTTTTTCATTGACATTTTTCCATACTTAAATCAGGAAGACTCTCTTCTTTTGATGATCAGAGACAAACATGTCTAGCCTGTTCCTGCTTAGGCTGCACTTATTTTGTCCTTGTATCCATTCCTGCTTCATGCCACCAAACATCTTGCACAGAAGGACTCCTGGCCTGCTGAACCCATACTTACTCATTATGAATAAGTGCAGGCATATAATCACTCTGTTATGTCTCCAGTGTCTTGTTGTCCTTGTATTTACATGTGGAAGCACATGTGATTTGTATTTTAAGTTGTTTTCCTCGAGTTGGGCTTCTTCAAACAGTTAGGTATTATATTTCAGGTGGGTGACTCGAATCACGTAGACGTCTTATTTCAGTATCCTATTACCTTTTTTATTGTTGACAAAATACCCAAGCAATGCAGCTCACAGAAGGAAAGGGCATGGTTGAGATTCATTTTTAAGGTTTCAGTCTGTGGCTGCTCAGCGCCATTGTTTCCAAGTCCATAGTGAGGCAGGACACGATGATGGGGGATTCAGGACAGAGCAAGCTACTCCCCTCATGGAAGCCAGGAAGGAGAAAGAGGGGAAGAGAAAAGGAAAGGACCAGTTATAATGAAAAGTAGACCCTTCCCAGGATCCAGTCCTAGTCATAAGCTTTCTCCAATTAGGCTCCAGTTCCTAAGGTGTCTATTGCCTCATGATAGCCCACTAAGTGATGGCCACACAAATGGATGAATGCATTCATGGAGTAAGGGCTCCTACGATCTAATCATGTTCAGCCGACCCAACCTCCAGACAATACTGTACAGGGATCATCATACAACATTTGAGTTTTGAGGGGGCAGACATTCGAATGGGAACTGTAAGAAGGATAACAAGAAGTGATATTTAAAGGAAGTATTCAGCTTTACAGGATTGTTTCGAATACCCTAGGTTCCTCACATTAACCACCTCTATCCCAAAAAGGACTTACATCAGGGATAGAGTGAAATTTAGAGTCTTCTATATCTAGTCTAGTGTGACTATTAGCCAATCAGAGTGATCCCAGATATTTACAATGGATGTTGTAGCAGTGTGACTTGGGAGAATACTGGCCACCGAAGAGTTCTGATTTATCTCTTGATTCAGACTCAACAGGGCATGAAGTCACATCTCTTCACCTGGTACAATGGTACCCACACGTGATGGTTTGAGGGAGAGCGGCCCCATGCACGGATGTATTTGAATGTTTGGTTCCATGTTTGGGAAGAATGAAACAGTATGGCCGGGAAGCAGGTGTGTTACTGGGGCAGGTTTTTAGATTTCCAAAGCCCTTGTCATTCCCAGTGTTTCTCTCTGGCATGTGCTTGTGTACTGAGATGTAAGCTCTCGGCTACTGCTCCAGAGCCATGCCTGTCTGTCTGCCTGCCACCATGCTCTCTACCATGGAGGTCATGGACTCTGGTCTTCTGAAACTGTAAGCCCCAAATGAACTCTTTCTTTTATACGTTGCCTTGGTCATGTTGTCCTATTGCAGCAATAGAAAAGTAACCAACACAAAATGTTTTGTTCAAAATATTTGTATGTGTTATTCCATTGGTTCCTGTCCTTTATAAGCACTATATATAGATATTCTTACCTCTGACTTTACGAATGAGGGTTGAACAAAGTTATAGGGCCAGCAAACAGCAGAGCTGGGACTGGAGAGTAATCTTCTGACCCCCAAACCACTACTTTATCCCAGTTTTAAAAATTCAACTACCATCAGTGAGTTGAGCAGAAAAATCACATATAGTCAAGGGTTTAGGACAGAGATTTTTTACCCAAGAAAGGCACAAACGAAGACATGACAGCGAGATGCATACCAGGAGACAGTGTTTCATTGTGTGGCAGGGTGGGTGGCAGTTAACATAGGCTAGAAAGATTGATGAGGTTGTGTAAAACAGAAGCGTAACAGGAGGAGCAGGCTGCTTGTCATCCCGGTAGCCCAGCTAGAATACACCCAAAATAATCACACAGAAACTATATTAATTAAAACACTGCCTGGCCCATTAGCTCTAGTTTCTTATTGGCTAATTCTTACATCTTAATTTAACCCATCTCCATTCATCTGTGTATCGCCACATGACTGTGGCTTACTGGCAAGATTCTAACCAGCGTCCATCTCAGGCAGGAGATCCATGGCATCTGCCACTCTGCCCTTCTTCCCAGCATTCAGTTCTGTATACTCTGCCTACCTAAGTTCTGCCCTATCAGGCCCAGAGCAGTTTCTTTATTCATTAGCCAATGAAAGCAACACACAAGCAGAAGGACCTCCTACACCACAGAAGTGTGACAAACCTTGAGGAATGTTCTTCAAGACTTGGAATGGCCTTTAGTCTTGAAGAAAGGTCTTCAAAGGAAATAACTGTGATAGATTGCAGTTACTGTAAGGGATTTTCAGTTACTGTGTGCATGGAGGCCCAGGGACAAGGAGAGGCTCTTGGATGATTGATTTCAAGAGTTCCAGAGCACCAATCCACATAGGAGTTCATAAGCTGTGACAATTAGATTTCTACTCTTGAGTCTTTGGTGAAGGGAGAAGAACTTACTATATTCTCAGGATCTAGTTTCTACTTTGTCAAAAAACAACCGAACACCTCAAGAGCAACTTGTCTTCCTGAAGCCAGTGACTTATTCTGGATGAGATGGGATCAGCACTACCAAGCCATGCTACTAGGATGAGGAGGACAGCCCAAGAAAATAGTATAAAATAAGAAGTTCTTTTAGGATTTGAGAGTTGCCACTGGAAATAGGAGAGAAGCTGGTTTAAAAAAATCATAAACATTGGACTTACCGTAGGTGAGAAAAGAGGAGACCTACCTATAGCCAGGCTTCCGTTCAGCACAGATAATCTGCGTGAGATCAAGCATCTTCTCTGGATCAGAATTATTTGGCAATTGTACGACTTTGGTAGATTATGTACAACTTTTTTTTTCCTTAAAAACCTGTGGCTTTCAAAGTTACTGACAATCCAAGCATATTTCCCAAGTTAACTAAGTTCTGTTAAAGTTAGAGAGGAGAAAGTACCCATGGACAGCGGGGAAGACACAGGGGATCCAGAACACATGGTTTCTAACCCTCTGGGGCTCCCGAGACCAGGCAGACAACAGTAGGCTGTCCATTTGGACCGACTGAGTCTTTTTGCCCTGGTAGTATCAGGTGGGCAGATTTGCTCTTTCACTTCTAATATTTATTGCTTCTGCATTTCCCAGTCTTGGAGGCAGGCTAGGATGGTATATAAGAGGAGAAAAGCATTCCTATGAAGGTGTCTTAGCTAAATACCAGTGTGCTGAGGGGAAGGTCCCTACCCCAAAGAGGCTATGAAGGTGTCTTAGCTAAATACCAGTGTGCTGAGGGGAAGGTCCCTACCCCAAAGAGGCTTAGGAGTGAGGTATGCCCACTGCCATTTCAAGATGCTTAGGATGCAGTCTTCTCAGAGATGTTTAAAACCATCTAAAGGATGAACATTTTAACATGTACTGACACCATTACTTCACGAAAGTTCTAAGTAACTTCTCAGAAATTTTAGTGAAACAAATTCTTTTTGGAAAAAAAAAAGTCCTGTTTCTATTAAATAGAACAGTGAATGAAAACTGGAAAAATTTAAATACCAAGTAATAAAAATTTAAAAGTCAAGTAATTAACTTGAAAAATGAGGCGATCTGAAATAGATACTCTATTTAATGTTTATTACATATGGTCCAGTTATAAGCCAACAATGAGCTGAGCCAAAAAAATAGCCAGCCAAACTAGTTAAGCCAAAACATGTCCTTCTAAACATGACCAGTTTTAAAGGAATGTCTTAATTTGCTACATTGTAGCAAACAGCTTAGGAAACCCAAGATTCCTATATGTGCCAGATTTATTTATAAGAAAATTCATCAAGTTTATAAGTAATTTGTCAAGCCATTTAAAGGGAAGATGATTGTGTTGGCTCTCTGGGTCTGCCCTAACAAATTACCACTAGCTTGATGGCTTGAGAAGCAGAAAACTTATGGTGGTCTCGTTTGTACCACGGTGCCAACAGGGCTTTTGCCCCCTGGAACAGAGCTAGTCCGCTTGCCCTGTTCAACTTCCCATCCCTGTTTGCTCGTCTTGGTTCATAATCAATCCTCCATCTTCAGAGGCTACGGTACGGCATCTGGTTTGCTTGCCTTTCTTTCTGTCTCTAACCATCTTCTTATGACTTCTGGTCATTGTATTTGAGACTCATTGGGATAACACAGAATGATGCCCCCACCCCTGCCTACTCTCAAGAACGCTAATAATGATGGGCAAAGTCTTGCAAAATCTTCTGGTAATAGAATGCAACTTTCAGAGGTCCCAGGACCTGGATCTGAGGGAGGAGTTTATCATTTAACTCAGGAGAGTGATGTACTCATTACTATGTCAAAAGTAGACAGTCTGAGGTGCTAGCTCCAAACTGGATGTCAGCTAAGGTGATTATACTAGTAATTTTTCTAAAATATGAGTACAGGAGAGGTATGGATAGATGAAGCAAGATCAATGAACCCTGGTTAAAATCTCCATTTCAATATTCAGGAAAATAGCTCCCTTAATATTTCCAACAGCCTCTCAGTTACAGGTTGTAATCACTGACATCAATGAGTATATTGCTACTTCTTTCTCTATTTTGTTTTCTCGGATCAGGAATTTCAACAAAATTGCTATTCAGCTGAGCTCTCAAAATCTATTAGTTTTTGTCAATGATGGTGGGGGAGGGGAGTAGACTAGGGAGGTCCTAGACCGCTTCCTTTTTGACTTAACTATCGTGTGATGCTTCGCTATGCATCTCACTGCTGTTCTGAGCACTTTCATGAAATCGGGAGCAAGCCAGAGGGAAAATTCTGTGCTTCAGCTTCAGTCTCGCTGAATGAATTAAACTGATGGCGGACCCAGTTTTCTAGATGGCTGGAAGTAAGCAGATTTTGTGGAGCAAGAATGTCTTGCTTTCTGTGAGAACTACACATTATTGACTAATAAAGATGCACTGCCCTACACACACAGAAGGCGGCTGAGTTGGTAGATCAGTCCCACCAATAATTCTTTAGATAATCATGGGTGATGAGAAGTTCAATTTTTCTATATTATTTTCAATAGATCTCCAGAAAAAAGTTAAGGGGTTAGTTCTATATGATGAAAGATATTATTGGGGCCCTCACCTTCCAGCTCTACCTCAATAGTACATAAAAGAGACTGATCTCAGAGCACAAAACGTTTACCTCTGACCCGCCCCCTGCAAACTTAGGATAGACTCTCTATTCTATGACGTCAAAAGAACAAGAGAAAAGGCATAAGAGTGACCGCCTCCCTTTCACAGGTGGGTCACTTGTCCTTGTTTCTGTTTAGAGTGTTCACTCTTGGGGACAAATGCAGCCTCCCCGTGCCTGTTCTTGACACCGTCTGTGATCTTCAGATGAGACCATTGTTGATGAAGCGATACAGCTGGGACCCACACCCGTTCCCAGCATCCTCATTCTAAATGCCCTCCCAGCCATCTCAAAATGTAAGGTGAGAAAGTCTCTCTCCCGGAAAGTTGTTTATTTTGCTGTGAGCGAAGGTAAGGGAGCCCTTTGAGAACGGTTTGCTCAGAGTTGAACTGTACAGTGTTGCTGACAGGGTGCTGAAAATCTATCGCCCCGAATACTTACTGTCCTCTTGCTCTGAGACTGGCAGTCTGGGAACTCGCCAGCTTTCTTTCCTTTTTCCAGTTATTCTGACCCCGAGTAGAGATCTCCTCCATGCCCCCGCCCACCTCATTTAGTCCTATTGCCACCACCCAGGCACTTGCTCCCAGGACTTCTAAACCATGGATTTGTTTGGAAGGCTTCCTTCCGAAGCCAAGATGAAAACGCCTGTTCTCTTTAATAGCTTCACTGGGTACTGTTGCTTGTTAATGTTCAGACACCGACGGCACTGGAAGGAGCCGCTTCTTGTGTCAACTCATCAAGCAGTCTAAACAAGCTTGCTGGAGGCTGGCCAGCTCCGGACAGTCATTGACCACAGACGCAATCTGGAAGCCCATTACAACTTGTGGAAGCAAGAGGTAACGCTGCTTCCTGTCTAGCCCGCTTCCCAGTGATTAGCCCCAGAACCACCAGCCTTCGAGGCCAGCCAGTGGGGTTATGTTCAGCTGCAGACAAGATCTGCCTCCTCAGTTAGAATCAAAACTGAGATGGATGGGAAAGCGCTGGAGAAGCCAGAAATGCCATCACTATCTGGCACTCAGCAACTGGACGTTTACCATGTAGTTCTGTGGTTAAGAGGTGCTGAGAGCTTTCGTCCTGCTTACATTTTTGATGAGCCGCTGGACTTGAAAAAGAGTTCCCTTCTTTAGATTATTGCAGGGCTTTTCCAGGAAGATTCTGGAGTTTTATTGAAGTACATTTATTCCAGTCAGTCAAGGAGGCTTCTTGATGATGATGATGATGATGATGGTGATGATGGTGGTGGTGGTGGTGATGATGATGATGGTGATGATGATGATGATGATGATGTCATCCCAAAGTGAGATGGGGGAATGAAAAGTCATGAAATGCGCCCTTCTGGCAGTTGTAGAAACAAACCAGAAAAAAGAAACTTTGAAAGATTGTAACTAGAATTTTTTTTCAGAATTGTTTTGCTGTCTGACTCTTTCTCTCTCTCTCTCTCTCTCTCTCTCTCTCTCTCTCTCTCTCTCTCTCTCTCTCTCTCTCTCTCTCTCCATGCAGGAGAGTTTCAAGTCCACGGCTGAGCCAGTGGGAGATGCGCTGAGGCCCCCATGGCTCTCTATCTACACACCTCACCTGTCCTCACTCTTCCTGCTGCCTCATCTCCTGTCTGCAAACCGAGGCCTCCCTGGTGTTTTCTTAGATCACTGATCAGACGGCTTTTCAAAAGGCACACAACCGTGGATCAGAGTTAGGAGAGAGAACAGTGAGATGCGGACCCAAGGCTGGAAAGATTGATGGGAGACACACTTGATTCCGAGTCAGATTCAAGTGAGAGACGTATCTTGGTGCAGAAGGGGAAGCGTGACCAAGGACGATGCCTGGCACCAGCCCCCACCCTCCACACATATGTACACACAGGTGTATGCACATACCTGTATGCACATGCACCCGCACACGCAAACATCACACACACCACCACCACCCTCTCTCTCGCTCTCTTTCTCTCTCTCACACACACACACACCACCCTCTCTCTCGCTCTCTCTTTCTCTCTCTCTCTCACACACACACACCACCCTCTTTCTCTCTCACACACACATCTCTCTCTCTCACGCACACACACACACACCACCCTCTCTCTCTCACGCACACATACACACCACGCTCTCTCTCTCACGCACACATACACACCACGCTCTCTCTCTCACACACACACACCACCCTCTCTCTCGCTCTCTCTTTCTCTCTCTCTCTCACGCACACACACCACCCTCTCTCCCTCACACACACATCTCTCTCTCTCACGCACACACACCACCCTCTCTCTCACACACACACATCTCTCTCTCTCACGCACACACACCACCCTCTCTCTCTCATGCACACAAACACACACACCACCTTCTCTCTCTCTCTCTCTTTCTCTCTCTCTCTCTCTCTCGCACACACACACACACACACAAACACACACACACCACCTTCTCTCTCTCTCTCTTGCACACGCACACACACACACACACACACACACCACCCTTTTTCTCTTATACACACATGTACAAGCTGTCTGTCCCCTTTCTATCTCAGTTCTCTTTCTCCACCCTTTCAAGAAAAAAAAAAAGAAGAATTTGCTTTGGGGTTCTGCTGAATTGTGTAGAAAGGGCCTTGGCCAAGACTTACTGCATCAATGAATTCATTTTCAATTTAGAATATTTCTTTCCTAAGAAAAATAATAAACCACCACGATGCACGTTCTTTGTGGGAATCTCCCAGCGTTAAATCTTAGAGCAAATCTAGGAAAGTCAGCGAGCCCATCCCAGACAGCACTCTAGTAACTATGGGCTGCTCCAGTTGCCCTTTGCGGCTATTTCAGGGGCCAGTGCATCTGAAACACAGCGGGCTGTGCCCACGTAGCAGGTTAGCACGGGTATTACACTGAACACACACGCAGAGAACATGGCTGACATCGCAGGCCAAGGATGGCTGTTGTTTCTCCACAGCCCTGGCTTGAGTCTGTACTAAAGAGAGGTGCTGGGGTGGTCTTGGCTTTTGTGAAAACTGGAAAGTAAAAATAAAACAAACCAGGAGCGCTGTGGATTCAGAGGGTCATCAGCCCGAGCTACAGGAGCGCTGTGGGTTCAGAGGGTCATCAGCCCGAGCTACAGGAGCGCTGTGGGTTCAGAGGGTCATCAGCCCGAGCTACAGGAGCGCTGTGGGTTCAGAGGGTCAGCAGCCCGAGCTACAGGAGCGCTGTGGGTTCAGAGGGTCAGCAGCCCGAGCTACAGGAGCGCTGTGGGTTCAGAGGGTCATCAGCCTGAGCTACAAATGGTGAAAACATACCTGGGAACAGCGGTGGGCAATGAAGGCCCTAAAATAAAGAGTATTGTTTCCCTGTAATGACTCTTTAAAAAAAAAATGTAACTCTTCCCAATCATTTAAAAAAAAAATCTGGATAGTATTATCACTCAGATACAGTCATAATGTTCCTTAAATGCTTTTTTGAGGACTGGGGCATAGTTGTGTGGTAGAGTACTTGCCGAACATAACTGGGATTTCGGGTTTGATCCCTAGTGCTTAGAAACAAATGGAAAAATGGGTTTTGTGGCACAAACTGCTCTACCGTTATCTCCGGGACTTAGTTCAAGCGCTGGCTTCCCACTTCTGCAGCCCTATTAATCACTTTATCTAGCCAGATCTCAGAGGGCGCTTTCCAGACAACAGCCGGGATTTTAATGTCTTCTTCAAAGTATCTTTTAACTGTCTGTTGGCTAAATTGTTGAAGGGTTGAAATAACCCAGTCACGTTTCCAGAATGTCAGTCTAATTCAAGGTCACGTGAGCAGAAGCACCAAGCGGGTCTTGAGACTGTTATCTCAAGACTCAGCAATGGTTGTGAGATGGGGTTGGAGTTTGTAATGTGGAGTAAATAAATTCGAAAGATGAAATGTACTGGAGACGTGAAGCTAACTTCAAACTCATTTCTACTGTCCGCAGGAACAGTGGGCAGGCTGGAAGGAAGCCGGGGCTGCAGTTGGAGAGTTGCCTGCTGACCGTTGTCTCCTGCGTCTGGGGACTGCACGGTGCCACCCAAGGCTAAGGCTGTGCCTGGAGGCTTATTTCAGTGTCATTAGGAGAACTGCTAAGCTTTAAGGTTTTCCATAGTTTCTCACATAATGAGGGATTTAAGGGGGTTAAGCCATACAACAGATAATATTAGGAGTCTTCTAACCACCTCAGGATAGAATCTGAGGTGTTTTCTTGAAAATGAATGTGTGGAAACTGCCCAGTTCTCCAAAGCAGCAATTCTTAACCTATGGGTCAAGACACTTTGTGGGATGTGGGAGTCAAACAACTCGTTCACAGGGGGCCACAGTCCAGATTTTACATTATGGTTCACAACCGTGACAAAATTACAGTTATGAAGTAGCAACAAAACTAATTTATGGTTGGGGGTCACTACAACATAGGAACTGTATTAAAGGGTCGCAGCCTTAGGAAGGTTGAGAAGCACTGGTCTGAGTGAAAACGTGGAAAGGTTCTGTGTTGGTTTCATGGAGGAATATAGTGGGGATTGCTTAGTGATAAATCATACTAGAGTGGAGAAGAAAGACCAAAAGTTAACAAAAGCTAGCCTATTTTATAGGAAAGGAAAAGGGGAGAGAGGGAGAAAACTCCCAAGACTGTACAAATTCCTGAAGCAGGAAGCAGGAAGCTGTAAGGTCCTGTCACCTTCACTTTTGTAGAGACTGCGTAGAAAGCACAGTGCTGGATGACAAGGGGACAGGCAGGCAAATCTTCCTCACTTGGGCTCCTGTTTTGGACCTTGGGTAGGGCTGTGGTCCTGGACCTTGTGTAGGGCTGTGGTCCTGGACCTTGTGTAGGACTGTGGACCTGGACCTTGTGTAGGGCTGTGGTCCTGGACCTTGTGTAGGACTGTGGACCTGGATCTTGTGAAGGGCTGTGGTCCTGGACCTTGTGTAGGGCTGTGGTCCTGGACCTTCTGATTTGTAGCTCAGAACCTTGCCCCTTTGTGTTTCTCTCGCTAGGTAAGTAGCCCAAGTTGCTTCCAGCCAGCCTCGGGCTTATGAAGCCTCTACCCAGGACGCAGTTCTTGCTTAAAGCCATTAGCACAAATTCTTCCTTCAGGATGGGACAAAGGAAGCCCGACACTCATGTAAAACATGTTCAGATCATCCCTGACTCCACCCTCTGTTTCAAGAGCCTGCCTGCGCTCAGAACTCCACCAACCAGCTCCAGCTGGAGGTTAATGTTTGTGCATGACTCACAAAAAGTCAGGAAGAGACACACGTTTTTACCTCATGTGGATCTTCACCCTCAGTTTAAACAGAAACACAGCAGGAGTCAGACCACGTGATAGGCACCTGAAACCGTAACTCATCTTGGGTTCATTTGAAATCTGCCCTTGCTCCAGTTCAGGGCTCCAGGCAAGTTCACCCAGAGGTCCACCAGCCTTGGCAAACCTCTCGACGAACTTGACCTGAATTTGAGATTTGGATTTAGGAGCTCAGCGCTTTCGTTCAGGAGTGTTGCCTCATCCTCTGCCCTCCGAGCCACAATCTGAAATCCCATCAGGATCACTTCAGAACATATGGAATAAAGATAGAGGCTTCCGTGCTCTGACGGCCACACAGCCATTCCGTCGTTTCCTTATCCTCAGCAGGCCCAGCTAGACCAAAGAGGAAACTGTTTTCATTTTTCTTTTTTTAAAAAAAAAGACATTGGATATTAGTCTCAGTTGCTAGAAAATGAACTGGTCAAAAAGCCAATCCATTTCTTGACACTCCATTACATATGCTGAGGGATTGTGCACCAAGCGTTTGCCTTTCCGACTCTCATCGAATATGTGTGCTGTTTTCGAACTAACAATCCCTCCTGGCTGCTACAGAATGCATTCAGATTTTGAACTATTATTTATGACAGCCATATTGTTGCAAAATTTCAAAACGGTTCGATAAAATAATTTTAATTCTGAAAGTCATAACACAAAATCGAAGCCCTTCCAAATATTACAAATATCTAGAACACCCGAGAAAATTCTTTGAAAGGGCGCTAAAACATCGTATATCTTGAAACTCAAGGATTTATATCATTGGGTTTTTTTTTTTTCTGTACTGTTTGGGGTCCCATTAAGAAAGCTGATTCCCATGACACGCTCTCATCTCTGTAAAAATGACATTACTTTTAAGAAGAACTAAGTTTGGTTGCTGTTCTGAGTGTGGATATTTGTATATTCTAAGCTGGAACGAAGGAAACCCACATAAAATACAGAAACTTCAATTGGTTTTGACAATGGGGAGAGTATCCATTCCCTTTGGGAAGGAGCACAAATGGAGGCTAGCCTTGGTTAAAGGCTCCGAGACACATCTGGCTGCAAAATACCGCGATTTTCCAGGGGAGACTACTTTACAGTTGGTTTCCAACTTCTTTCTAAATCCTTGGGAAACAGATTAGGTTTGCAGCATAGCCTTATTTATTCAAGCATATTAGAAATCAAAGTGGGACTTGATCTGGGAAAATGCCTGAGCTGAAGACTGTTTGTACAGAAATGCATCTGGATTCCTTCTAAGGACGGACAGTCATCGAAACGTGGCTAATAAAGTTTCGAAGCCAGAGCCTTTGAAGGGAACTGTTTCATGCACGGAAGGGCTGACTGCGGATAAATTATCATCAGCAAACCCATTGTTTCTAAGAAGTGGGCTCTTGAAACCTGTCTCTTTCTTTAAGATTTAAGAGTTCTCTCCCGAGTTTAGTTCTCGCTATTATTATTTTTGTCTGGGTGTGCTTTTTGTTTCTAGATAGTATTTCAGCTCAGCTTGGGGCTCAGTGAACAGGCGGAGGGGGTGGGGTAGGCACTCCCTGTCCCAGCTGCTGCTTCCTTAGCTAATTCAACCCCCTCATTCTTTTCTCTCTCACCTGTCCTCCTGGCAGGTAAAGGAACTTCCCCAAGTTCATTTCTTCTCTTCTCCAGTGAGCCCATCCCCTCAACCCCTTAAGACCCTCAAGGGCGAAATCCTCTTTTTTGTATTCCTGAGAGTCCATGATCTCACTAACTTAATTCTGTGCTTTCTTTTCATTGGTCCCAAGTATTAACAAGGCACCTGGTCTCTTGACACCCAGAATTGCTGCAATTTCTTAGCTCCTTCCTCTCTCCTCACCCGCGTCCTGTCGGTCAGTCAGTCCATCCCTCAGCATGCTAGAAATGGACTGCCCCTGATCTCACCATTGCTCTGCACCCCTGCTCCTATGGCTCTTTGGCTCCGGTGAGAGGGCTCAGTATTGGACCTCCACTCTTTCCAATGTGGTCCCCAGCTTCTCCTTGGAGTAAACCTTGCGCTTGGGCAAATCAGATGATTTGTGGCTTTCCAAACACGTTATGGGCTTTAAAACCCCTTAGCACATTCTCATGCCATTCCATCAGGCTGGAATGCTTTCGCTCATTCTCTTCTCAAATTCCTACCAACTTTTTAAGAGTCCAAAACAAATACGATAGTCTCCATTTACGTGTGTGTGTGTGTGTGACCACGCATTTAGAAGCATTAACCATATTTATAAATTCACGATCAAGAATGTTGTGAAAATATAAGACACACACAGGAGTTAATATATCTTACACGCACACAACACTTTAACTTTTGCACCTTTATCATCTCATTTAACATTTACACCAAACTTATTAGATGGTCCGTGATCAAAAGGTGAAGACTGTAAATCTCGGAGGTTGGTAGATTGGCCACTCTCACCCAGCTAAATAGTGACGGGCACAGAATTCACACCTGGGACTTGTAATCACAATTCCAGGGTACTTTGGACCATGTCACAATGACCTCTGTTCTACTGGGAGGGTGATGTCGCTGGAGTGATTCCTGCAGCAGATGGGGGAAGAGGCTGGCCACGTTGGGCAGAGAAGTATGATCAAAGCCTGCTGTGGGAAGATTGATCTGTGGCACTGCAGCCCGGACTCAGGAAGGAAAACCCTGCTGGGAGCCATCTTGCTCCTCTGGACTCCGGTGGCTCTTTGTTAACGTCCTGGTGCAGAGTTGCTAGGGTGTTGCAAGCCGGTTATTTATTTGTTTGCTCATCCTGCCACCCATTCTGAGCTGCGGCGCCGGCAAGATTTAAGGCGGCTTTAAATCATCTTATATTTCATAACTGTATTCAGACAACTATATCTTAACCACAGCCACTTGATTGTAAGCCTGGAGAACAGACAATGTCAATTTTGAATTTTTCAGGCTGTGTTTGACATGCTGGGAGTGATGTTTAAAATTCAGTGAATGAATGAACGAGGGGGAGAGAGTCTGCTGGGGACAGACGGGGGCAAGGACCTGGTTAGATATATCACAGTGCTGGGCACTTTGAAGTCGTAGGCAGCCCTTGATAGGACAAAGCAAACCTACAAGAATTTAGAGGTGAGAAGACCGTGATCTATGTACTGTTGACACATAGAATACATGTGTATCATATACAGAATAAAGTGTTCGTGTGTGTGTGTGTGTGTGTGTGTGTGTGTGTGTGGTGTGGTACCCAATTTTCTAAGCCCACTGTTCATTTACAAATACTAACACTGGTAGCCTCTGGAAGAAGTATTGGGGTAGGGAAGACTTTCTAGCAAGATCTACCTTTCAGCTCAGCTTCCTTCCCCCATGCTGCACACACCCCTACCCCACGTGACACATTGCCTCGCACACCCCTACCCCACACGACACACTGCCTCGCACAGTCTTCTGACTTCCTTTGATGTCTTTCCTTTTCTAAGAATTCTAACTGCGAAGTCCGCAGGTGTGACGTCTCTGCTTGCAGCATTTCCCTGGGTCCAGCCTCTTCTCCAGCTTCACAGTGCTCAGTCACCTTTCCAGGGCGGTTCCTAGGTGGCCCCATCCCTGTGTTTAATCCTGTCAGCTCTGTCTTCTTTAATTCAACAGAAAGAACCATGGTGCCACGTCTGGTTCATTCCCCTCCCGACCTCCCGACCTTGGCGATCTGCTGGCCAATGACCATTATTTTTCAGAAGGCACTGATTTTAGTGATAGGTATGTGTTCTGTACCCATGAAAATATAGGTTCTATGAGATACAGAGAGTTTTCTCCTTTTTCAATTGTAAACACTCATATCCCCATTAGAATTCAGATTTCCTCCACTAGCCTTTCTTTTCCTTGCAGGTTCACGTCAGTCTCCTGAAAAGTGTTCCTGCCCACCAACCCACAGACAAATCCCTTCCTCAACTGCATCAAATACCGTGTATGTCCAGTTCTCCTAACACTTCAGATATGATCAATAGTCTGGCTTCATCAGAGCATGGCACACAGATAGAACTTTTTCTTACACAGTCGGGCGAGTCACTTCATAAAAACTTTGACTGCTGACTAACCAGGGACCCAAGGGGACCATGGCTGCCACATGCCTTTCACAGTGACTACCGCCATCGTCCCCGTGGTCCTCAACTTCTTTCTGAGTGAAATGGAGGCTCCCAAAGCCAAGCGTGAGATTAAGTGCCTGTCTGCAAAGAGCCCACGAGAAGGATGGTACATCAAGCAGGCCTGCTGTGTGCGTCACAGTCACGTCCCTGCCCTTGCCCTACCCTGTCCCATAATCTCTGTGTGCTACCGGTCACACACATGATGCAGAGAACCAAATAACAAGGAAATTCCCTAGAAAGCTCAGGCCTAGGGCTAGAGGAACAGCTCAGTAGTTCAGAGCATGTGGAGTGCACTTACCGAGGACCCAGGTTCGGTTCCCAGCATGCTCACGGTGGTTCATAACCATTTATAACTCCAGTTCCAGGAAACATGCCCTCTTCTGCCTTCCAGTCACTAAGCATGCACATATATGTAAGCAAAACACTCATATGTAAAATAAAATTCATAAAATTTTAAACGAAAATTAAAAAATTGAGTTGATAGAAGTTCAGAGTATTGTGTGCTTGTGTGTCCCGACCTCACAAGAACCTACTTTCCAGCAACTCCATCCTCCTGTCTCTATGCTCCAAAACTTGAAGCAACCATTGTTTTAGTATTTTGGGGTCACCACTTCCTTGAGAACCTGGTGAGAAATCCCCCCACTTTTATTTTTATTTGAAAACTGCACTTTTGAAAACCAATAATTTCAAGGCATTTTCTCATTGCTGCTTCCCTCCCATAAGCCTTCCTCAACTCCAGGTACAAAACAAATCTTCCAGAACAAAGTCTGGGGTAAAGAGATTCTAAGTGAGTTCATAGATTCTTCTCACAGACAAGGACGGAGGTGGAAGAGGGAGGTGGTTACAAAAACGGAACAGGAGATGTTGTGGGATAAGCAAAGCCGTGCGCGGAAGCTCTGTAGTAACCATGAGTAACTGCACAGGCAGCTCCAAATGTCGCCATCCTCTGCTGAAAAAGTGGGCACAGTTGGTATGGGATGTTACAGTAAAGGAGGTGATATGGAAGGGTTATGCGATGCTCTAAACGTTCTGTGGCTTCTGTTGGGAAACGGGAGGATTCTACGTGGGTCATGTATACTACAGCGGTTAAGGTGCCTCTCGCTGGAACCACTCACCCACCAGATGGCTCCCACCAGGCGGAGAGTTTGGCTACATGGTGAAGAAAGAGGGAAAGATACCTCAGCATCTCAAACTTGCTTCTCTGCAATAGCTAAGCTAGGCCTGGGGAAGGTTAATATTGAAGATACGGCATGAATTCCGGAGTACAAAGGTACGTCTGTTACTGGAGCTCATGTCCAAGGTACTTTGTGAACTGTGTTTGAACTCCACTGTTAAACTGTGTACCAAAAGCCAGAGGGAAGACTCAGTGGTTAAGGGCACTGGCTGCTCTTCCAGAAGACCTGGGTTTCTCTGGGAATCTAACTCCTTTTCTGCACACGCATGGTACACAGACATACGTGCAGAACGAACACACATACACATAACATTTTAAAAATAAAAACCAAAAAGCTACATATACTGTCAGCAGCATGCCCGGTGTTTAGTCTCCTGGCTCAGTTTCCCCAAACCTAAACTGAATAATCAAGGTGACAACTTCGTGACTTGAAAAATAACATCTTAAATTAACTATAAGCTTGCTGGTGCTAGACCCTTACCTGGGCAGCACTGCAATATGTAAACACAGTTGATATAGTGCAGGGGCATTAATAAGAAGGAGGGCAAAGGTCAATCTGATCTGCAATGTGGCTGAAGTCTTAAGGTTTATAGGTACTGCTGGCTAAAAGTGCTTTTTGATAGACCATACAATCTATCATCCCAGCCTTGCTTCTAACAGGGAGGGGTGTCGCTATCGTGATGAATGACATGGCTGGAACCATCAAACACCAGTCCCCCGCGTAGCCTCCTCCATCTTTATTATACTATGACTTCCACGGTCCCCGGATGAGTCTTGTTGCCCACACTATTAAATCACCAAGGAGAACACAGAACCTTTAAAAGGATGCAATAGTGATCCAAGGAGACTTCAGCATGTATCGATCGGTTTTTAGACTAGTGAACCACAGTCCCGTGAATCATAGAAAGATTTTATATTTTATGTTCTATTCAAAGAGCTCTGCCTACAGCATGTTCCCTGATGATTCAGAGGCAGACACTCTTACAGCCTTGGAAGGCAGACACTTGTACACTTACTGTTTGTGAATATGCACATCTAGTTTACTAACACATCAAGCTGTTGCCTGAAAACTTGTGTTGCTGGATTTCATTCTACTTCTAGTGATGGACTCGGAAAGAACTAGGTTATTTAAGTGGACTGTAGAAAACACCACACTGTTTCAAGGCACCTGAGCTGTTTCACGGGCAAGCGGATGTTCTGGTTTCTAACTGGAGCTGATCTTCATTCACAGGGAAAGAAACAGGTAAGGATGCAGGGTCTTGCTAAGACCCTTCCCAGTCTGCTGCTTGTCTCTCCAGATGCACGCTCTCCTTGTGGTATGGTGACCACCTCGTGTTTTACAAGGATCTGTCTCCTCTTGGCTAAGAAAGCGATTACCCTTGGGAACGTCCACTTTGCAGAGAATTCCAGGGATTTGTGGGACACGGAGTGATAAAGAAGCTGATCAAAAAGCCGTGCTAAGTAACCTCTATTCCTTAGTGCCCTGTCCAAGGGTTGCTTTGTTTCTGTGATTAGTTGACCAGTCTTCTAGATCAAGCAAGAGCTTTTGAAGAATGAAAGGTCTCATTCTAGGGCATGACTCACTGCATTGTGAGCAAAGGGGAAGCTAATTGGAGGAAAGGGGAAGCTGCATAATAAACTGATATATTAAGAATCAAAACATTAAATTTCCAGGTATGTTTTCAGTATGTTTCTGTACCTTGGATGCCCTCACCCCCCGAAACAATTCCCAAAGCTAGGTTTTATTTGTTTGTTTGGTCAGACTTTTTCTCCCCTAAATATTCTTCTATACAATTCCTCTCCCAGAAAAGCTTTTGTGGAGTTCTAAAGAGAAAAAAAAAAAACAATGCAGCAGCTTTTAGAAAAGCTTTGATCACACCTAAAACACTCACACCTGCTTCTTGAAGCTACTCAACTCTTCTGTCACGCTGCTGTTGATTTTATGCTCTTATTCTCAGAGGAGTGACTTTGGTTTTTTTCTAGACACATAACAATGTAGAATGATAAACTTCCAGGGGAGAGCGCGGTGGAGCTGGAGAGCCGGTCACTGTACCGTGAGCTGTGTCTTCTGCCCCTTTCCCATATTTCAGTAAGGTTTTGGTTTTCGGAGCATTTGCACCCTTAATTTTGGAACTCATTATTTCAAACTCCAATAATCCTAAGAATGAAAACTGAAACTTCAGGATTTTTTATGGTTTTTAACTTGATCGTTCCCTTTCACCTCCAAAAGGGCAAGAATTTGCCCCCAAGTAAGCCGTATTTATGGAAAAGCCTGACAAAAAATGGTGACTGTTCCGTGTATAGGGCAGCTATGGCCACGGTGGCATGACCTCTTCCTGCTTTCAAGTGTTATTATATGAAATGTTCGTACTACCCCCCTGGAAATGCCGACCTTATTTTTCTAAGGCTCCTTTCATTTATTTTTTCAGTCAAAAGGAGGGAAGTAATTTGCCAAGAGTTCAGGGCTGTGATCATGGACTTAGAGAGAGTTCAAAAATGAACTGCAAATAAAGGCATTTGGGATCCTTTTCTGAAGGAGTGCAGAGGAAGCTGTGGTTTAGAAAAGAAAGAGAGGCAATGTGCTTACCCCCTCAGACACAGTGACGTGCAACAGGGAATTAAAAATACGCACGACATTGTCAAAGAATAAATAAAAAATTTAAATATATATATGCGTTATGTATGAGAAGGTGAAGAGAGTTGGAATAAAACAATGTAAGCAACAAATTTCATATAGACTAAGTATGAGAGTCAATTAAACATTCTACTTTTTAGGAGAGAACAGAATATTCCAAAACAGAAACAGACAGGGACTGAAATGTATGGGTTGATACCGCGATAGTGTTGTTTATATTAGAATTTCAGAAAGATCACATTTGTGATGCGCACACACGCCTCCCATTCTTGCATTTTCCCGAATGGCACTGAGATCACCCACAGCATGCTGGTTTTGTTGCACCCCAAGCTGTGTAAGGGTGAGGGCTTCAGGCATCTCCTTCCTTCCCTTCCGTTCAGGCTTGTCTCCCCTTTCTCTCGGTTCCTCATTTGTTAATTTAAGTCTTCTATAGTCAGGCTTCCCGGCACGCATGGCTCCAGAGAGAATAATATATAGGAAAAGGGAGAATAAAGAGATAAAAATGCCGGCCAGTAGGAAGGTATGGAAAGCAAAGGTTAAAGCAACCACGTGCTGCAGCGGCAGCGGGAAACGGAAGAATATGAATGGTTGACGATATTAGGTTTATAAAACATGTGGGCTTTTCAGAGGAAAGCTGACAGAGAGGAGTGGGAACCCCGTCAATACAGTGAGAGAAGTTGCCACCAGCCATTCGCCAGCTGCCTGTCATTGGGCCTCTGCCCAAAGGCCAGCCACAGGTTTACCAGCTCAGGATGCCCAGGCCACACTAGCCTCACGACATGTCTTGTTTGGACATAGCATCGCTTGTTAGTCATGCAAGTAAGACCTGGCCTCCTCTTCTCCTAAGGACCATCAGTGTGATGTGTGGGACCACTTCCATTCATTCTTCCCCCTTGCCACCCAAGCAGCCTAACTCAAATCCAGAAGCACAAGGAAACCGACAATATCATTTGGGCTGTACAGATACATTCTTTTCGATGCTCAGCCTGATTCCAGACTAGGATGCCCACATGAGTTCCAGAGGCTGACCACATGCCTCTTTGGAAATGTCTTCAGGGGACATAATAATGGCCGTTAGCACATCCTTGCGGTTGAAAGAGATGGCTAATAAGTTTCGAACTTATCCTAAAGTTTGAACTCTGATGTCTCTAAGATGCCCAATATTCTATATACCCCTTTCAGTTAATAAACATGGGCCAGAAAGCAGCCAAAGGCATCAGCTGAACTCTGAACTCTGGGGTGGTAATGAAGACGGTGATCAGCTCGAGCCATCCAGTGGTCTAAATTCCAAACACTACTGATATAAACGGTTAGGCAACACAGCAACAACATCTAACTCTCTGTCCAAGACTCTCATGTTTGGGGGCATGCATCTTGATTTATGGCATTTTTAGAAACTGCAATTCCTGGCCTCTCTTGAATCACTGAGTCTAAGTTGGGTCCCTATGGATGTCCAGTAAGAGAACCTGATGCTCACATCTAACTTCCAATTGGTGTCTTAAGTGTGCCAAAGGCAGTTCCCCAAGACTGTCTTCACTCAACCTCTCAAAAGAAAAAATGAAGCATGCAAGAAAAGGCAAGTGTGGAACCTCTGGACATGGCTCCATGGGTAAGAATGCTTGCTGTGTAAGAACGAAGATCTGAGTTCAAATCTCCAGCTCTAACTCATGTAAAAATCCAAGCATGGATATGCGTTCCTACAACCCCAGTGTTGGATGGTAAAAACTGCTGGCTCCCGGAAGTCCACTGACCAATCAGCTTAGCTGGTTAATGAGAAGCATTGCCTTCTAGGCAGAACTATAGAGGAAGACATCCAATATCCTCCTCTGGCCTCTGCATGTACAAACACAGGCACACTCGTGTGATTGCAACACACACAGAAAGTGAGAGAGGCAGGTACTCAAGTACACACATGTATGCATGCATGCACACATGCATGCACACCCGCATGCACACCCGCATACACGCATGCATGCACACCCGCATGCACACCCGCATTCACGCCCGCGTGCACACACGCATGCACACATGCACACAGGTACCCTCTTGGTCTTTTAGTCACTTTGGAATAAGCCATCAAACTCAGCAATAGGTAGTCTAGAAAGCCATTATTCATTATATAAATGTGTAGAAGGCTTCTCTTAGTAACAGTTATCTATTTAAAAATATGACTTTAGCAGTGGAGAAACACTCACAGTCAGGAGTCCACATGCTTTTGCCGAGGGCCAGAGTTCAGTTTCTAACTTTACTATCATTAAAATATTTTTATAATCAAGGCAGCTTACGAGGTAGAAACTTAGATAGTGAAGTTCGGGGCACTGTATTCAATCACGCTGAGTTAGTATATGGCGGACTAATCACACAAAAGGATAAACGATGGAATCCCAAAGGAAGAACATACATACATATGAAATTCCCATGTAGAACTACACAGTAAGCAGGCAGAAGGACCCTGAGTTTAGCCTTCACTGCCAATTAGTTGAGAATATCCTAAAAAGTGTCAGACAAAATAACAAGGACTGAGGTAGATCTGCCACCTGCATCATTCCCGTTGTCAATTAAAGTTTCATTCTTTATACTAAATCTTTCGGCATGCCTTTACCCCAGTGCTCTAAGAATAACTCAACAATTCCCGGGACTGCTCCTCTCCAACTTCCTCCCTGGGGCTGTAAACCTCACTCCTTCAGTGCTTTGAGTGATTCTTTGCAGCAGTCGCCATCTTGACTCCCTTGAGCAGCAATGGTCCCCTACAGGCTGAGTCTTGGTCCAAAATTAAGGCCTCACGCCAGCCATGAGTACTGTGCAGCAAAGCTGCCTTCCCAAGAAGCAACACGGTTGGGGGGGGGAGTGGATCCTTCTGTGGATTTTACTTCTTATTGTGAGATATATCTTTTAGCTAGAGCAACACAGGGGCCTGAATGGAATTGCTTCTTCTATGCTTCAGGGAATCCCAGCGAGTGCTGCTATTGTGATTTATATATTTATAGTAAAACTCTGCACCTGAATTATGGATGAACTTATGTTATTCTCCATAAAACACTGTTCTTTTTAAAGTTCTTCCTTCCTTCTTATTCTCCTGCATCCCTCTTGAGGGTCAGTTCACCCTAGAGGTAAGGCTCCAGCAACAGAGAAGGGATAAACCGTGGATATGAAATCCCTCCTTCTACCTAGTTCTGGGGTCACTCACTCTCAGAGTCTTTATTAATTCTTTTTGCTTCATCAGGGTTGGGAAGATTAATCAGTTGTTAAAATCACTGACAACTTTGCAGAACATCCAGGCCAAGTCCCAGCGCCCACACAGCAGCTCATAACACTTTGTAATTCCTGTTCTAGGGGATCTGGCTCCATTTTCTGGCCTCATCAAACACCAGCTGTGCTCTTGGTGCAAGCAAAATGCCTATTTACATAGAATAAAATAAAGTAAAAATCTTTTAAGAATTAAAAATCATTTCCTTTGTCTCTAAAGCTTTACTTAAAATACAAAGGTTTGGGATACTGTGTTTCTTTTTGTGAGCAGAACATCAACTGAGCAGTTGAATGTTTGAATCAATATGCTCATGACTACTAAAATTAAAATGGTTTTTTTACATGTAACCAAGCAATTTCTCAAAATAAAATTCTAATTCTACCTCTCTCTTTTTGTTAGTGAAATATCTTCTTAAAATTTATTCTGTTCTTTTATTTTGCATAAATAAATGTGCCCGAGTCTGTTATGTGTAGCAGGTGTGTGAAAGTCCACAGGGAGGCCAGAAGAGGGCGCCAGGTCCACTGGGACTGGAGTCATTGGCAGACTGTGGTGACCTGCTGGGCTGGGTGCTGGGAACCCCACTCCTGTCCTTCCAAAAAGCAAAAGTGCTCTTAACTGCAGAGCCCTCTCTCCAGAATTCTGATTAGCTGGGCAGTGGTGGCGTACACCTTTAATCCTAGCACTTTGGAGGCAGAGACAGGTAGATCTCTGTAAGAGGCCAGCCTGGTCTACAGAGTTAGCTCCAGGCTAGGGCTGTTACACAGAAAAACCCTGTCTTGAAAAAAAAAAAAAGAAGAAGGGAGGGAGGGAGGGAGGGAGGGAGGGAGGGAGGGAGGGAGGGAGGAAGAAAGAAAGAAAGAAGGAAAGAAAGGAAACAAAAAAAAAACAAAATTAAAAAGAATCCTGATTAATGATTCCATTTCTTGACTCTGAAAAAATAACTATTGTTCTTAAGAAGACAGGGCACACATGCAACAGAAATTCCCCAAAGATCTCCAAATAGAACAATCAATCTAAAATATATTTAAACACCAGTAGGATCCATTTTCAGGCTTGGGAGTTATTCAAATTAACTTTATGTTAGCTTATTTTTTTTTCTGTGAGTGAAACAATTGCATCAGAAAAAAAATCTTTGTGTATGTGTGTGTAAATATCCCAAAGGAATGTGAGTAATTCTTATAACACATGGTTACATGACAGAGACTACCAGTTTACACCATTTGGGCGGACCTACCCCCACTGAGTATTGTTTAACATGTCAGTCACAGAAAACTGCCACAACCACAAAGCGCTAATGAAACAATCGGTATCAGAATCTTTGGTGTAACCATTTGTCTGTATTCACGTAATAACCTGCCATGGTTATGGTTTGCCCATTATGGGAAGCAAACGTGGGATTCCTGAGACAAGTTCCCTCTCACCATTCAACTCCCCGATCTGGTGGCTTTCACTTGGTATTTTTAAAGCAAAGAACTGCCAGGATAATCTGAGGACACTTGAGGACCATGGATAAACTGTCTCCGACTCCTAGCAAGTTAGGTTCCTTCGGATTTTGGTAGAGATAATTTTTTTTATTTAAACACTTCTCCATTAATGCTCGATCTTGAATCCTGCTCCATTCTCTATAAAGTATAGAGAATTTGTTTTACAAGAGTAATTTTAAGTGCTCTTGACATCAATGAATTTCCTTCTAAAGTCTGCTCTTTCTGAACTGAGACATGATTGAGCTAAAAAGCCTTCTGGGCAAAGTCAGACTGAAGCTTATGAGGAGATAGCATGGGATCCCCCTATATATCTTCCAGGAGCAGTGTCCTGCATCCTTGGCTCCTGCCTCTTGGTCTCCTGCACCCTGGACTCCTGTTGTAATCTGCTGGTCTGGCCTGTTACCTGGGTGCCCTGTTCCTTTAAGAGACAAGCTCTGCCACTTACAACTCCCCCCAACTCCACCAAGGCAAGAGCATCTCCCACCTCTGCTCCAGTCCTCTCTCTCTCTCTCTCTCTCTCTCTCTCTCTCTCTCTCTCTCTCTCTCTCTCTCTTTCTCACTCTCTCTCCTCCACCTCTTTTTCCCTTCCCCTTCCCTTCCTCTTCCAAAGCCCACTAAATAAACTCTATACCCAAACTCTTCTGCATGGTGTATGAATCTATCTGTCTCCTGCTGAGACCTCTGGCCACCCGCCAGGGGACCCACTGAGGCCTCAGGTCTCAGGTGACCCGCACCACTCCTCATGAGACTGGCCTTCCACCACCTCTTTATAAATGATAACAGCTTCTGCACCCTGGGCCCCAGAACCCTTGGATCCTGCACCCTGGGCTCCTCTTTCTCGGGCTCCTGCATCTTAGGCCCCTGCACCCTGGGCCCCTGCACCATGGGCTCCTGCATTGCATTCTCAGCCCCTGCACCCATGCCTCTTCTCAACACACCACTAGGAATAGAAACGCTGCATTCTGCACCAAGCAGCGCTTACGCTTCCTACCAGGCAGCCCAGGGACTCCAGGGCTGTGTATGGGTGGGAAGCCCCAAGAGTCAGGCTGGGCCATTTCTTGTGCACGGTGAACTCTCAGCCTTGGCTCTCAGGCACGTTGTGCTGCCAAAGGACAGCAGCTAGTGGCATTGCTAGTGTCTCCACCCAGTGCAGGACCATGGCAGGTAGAGGGCAGGCTCTGAGCTTGCAGGAGGGGCAGGGCAGGGTGGAACACAGAAGCTATTTGCAAGCACAGTCAGCACACCCAGGGAATGCTAATGCCTTGAAGATTGCACCCGTCCTTGACAGTGCTGTGTGTATGCTGTGGTTCCCTACAATTAGCTTGATGGACTTTCCCTCTTAACCGCTCACCCCTCCCCCTTCCCCCTTCCCCCTCTCCCTGTCTTCTCTTCCCCCCTCCCCCTTCCCTCTCTCCCTGTCTTCTCTTCCCCCTCCCTCTCTCAACCACTCTTCTTTTCTCTCCTCCTAATCTCTCTCTCCCCATCCTCTCTCCCTCTTCCCCCCTTTCTCTCTCTTTCCCTGTCTCTCCTCCCCTCCCTCACCCTCTCCTTTTCTGTCCTTCCCCACCCCTCTCCCCTCTCTCCCCTTCTCTCCTCCCTCTCTTCCCCTCTCCCTCCCCTACTGCAGCTGGAATTCAGCTCCTAATTCTCTACTTCAGGGTGGAAGACGGCTGATAACTTTTCCTAGAAGAGTTTTAAGGTTTTTTTAATGCCTGCTTGGAATCACACATGACAGTCATACAAATTGGTAGTTTAAATCTAGTCTTCTAGGACTGCACCCCCAAATTCTAAACTCAGTAAATTGCCATCGTTGAGACAAATATGTGCGGTAATTTAGGACGGGAACTCAACGACCGAGATAATCTGGGAGAGAAGCAGAAAGGACTGAGTGTGTGGCTGTCACAGCCAAGAACAAAGCCCCAGGAGGAATGTCAAGGGCTTTTTAGATCTTGGTGTCCTTTCTGGGCAAGTAGCCAGTGCTCCACACTACAGAGCAAGCCACAGACCTGCAACAGATCCCAGGAATGAGTCACACAAGTGTGGATGCTTTCCAAGGAGCATCATTTACTTAGTTAGTGAAGGGTGCTTTTTCTTCATTCAATGAATATCTAAACCACCTGCTTCTGATATATGTGTGTGTGTGTGTGTGTGTGTGTGTGTGTGTGTGTGTATCAGAAATGTATATACAAAGAATCAGAGAATTTCTAGAAGGTGTAGAAACACAGGGTTCCTGCCCTCAGAGATCATCTAGTCTAGCATCAGGCAAGAAAAGGAAATCTTTTACCAATAAGCAATAACAAGGGGAAGAAAGCCTTGACTCCTCCAGCTAGGGTAGAAATAAGCCGGGGAGATTGTTTCTGGCTGAAGGGCTGTTCCACATTAAAGCAAGTGTGGCTGAACTTCATCTGTTATGGGTCCCATGTAAGGGAAGTTCACAGAAGGCTGCTCTTCCGTAAGTTGCCTCCTTGGCATAGAAGAGGTATATTATTTCTAGAACTTTCAGTTTGAGTTCTTGTAAAACTATAACTTTGCTTCTCCTTTCTCCCTCTCTTTTGCGCTCTCTCTCTCTCTCTCTCTCTCTCTCTCTCTCTCTCTCTCTCTCTCTCTCTCTCATCTTTTGAGACAGGGTTTCTCTATGTAACTTTTCAAGCTGTTCTGAAACTCCCTTTGTAGACAAGGCTGGCCTTGAACTCACAGAGATTTGCCTGCCTCTGCCTTGCCAGTGCTAGGATAAAGGCGTGAGCCACCGCTGCCAGGCAGCAGGAAGAGACAGTGAGTCACTGGGCCTTGCTTGGACTTTTGAGTCCTCAGAGCCCACACCCAGTGGCACACTTAGCCAACAAGGCTACAGCTCCCTGATGACTAAACATCCAAGCATATGAGTCTATGGGGGCTTTTCTTTTGGGGGGAGCATTCTTACTCAAAGCAACACACACACAAAAACATTTTGGAAAAGAAGACATTTGAGAAAGGGCAAATCACGTGGACACGGAGGGACAGCATTTCAGGAAATAAAATCGAACTCATTGTTCTAAGGGAGGGGCACGCTGGCCTATGGAGGGCCATCAAGGACATCAATGCTTCTCAGCTTTCTGTGGCTGGACAAAATTCCTCAGCAAGAAAACTGAAAAGGAGATTTTTATTTAGACTAATTTTTAACGCAGAGGTTTCAATCAGTGGTTAGTTCCACCTGTTGCCTTAGGACCCATGCTCTTGGTACGTCACAATGGACACACAGGCCATGGTGAGGGACGCACAATTCTGAAACCAAGGCTGCACCCACTAACCTTTACCTTTTAAAAGTTCTACCAGGTCCCCAAGGTGCCACAGGCCAGATTGGTCATTTGATGTGTGACATTTGGACTCCAGATAGAAACTATAGCAGTTATGACCAGAGACCAATGTGATAATCCTGAAAGAAACGGGGAGACAGATGAGAGGAACCAAGCTGTCCCCAAGTGTGTCTGACTACAGGTGAGGAGCAGCTGAGTACTGTTGATAGTGTGGTCCATGCCTGATCTTAACCCTATGCACCCTTTGATGCTATAAATGAGCAAAGCTGCAGGAAACAGCTGTTCGGGCCCTTGAATGACAGCTGGCAGCCCCTTCCCTCAAGCCTGGCTTCCTTGAGCACGGACCTGTCAGCTAGGCCGCTCCTTCCTTCACTACCTTATTTGAACATTCCATGATTGCTCTAAGGAAACGCCACTCTAGCTATGAGACCCACTCCAACCGCAGCTGCCATGGAAACTTTGATGCCGGAGTGAGTCTTATTTTAGCCACGGCTGCTTTCATCTGCTTCAGAAGACTCCACCCAGGTAGAAGCCGCCTTGGAGAACTCTGTGTGACCCTACACTTTCTCATGCAGGGAAGGAAGGCAAACAAACACCTGCCTGCTGCCTTATCTAAGAGCACCGCGACAGGTAGATTGCAAAGTCTTGTACAGGCAGGACTGGCTGATGAACACAAGCACTTCTCGCCTTTTTCTAGCTACAGAAACTGCTCATTTCTCCAAGAGGTTTCTCTACGGTGTTGCAGCATTGGGCCACAACTAAACTGCTTTCCAAATGGTATATCCTTCATTGGGGTCTTACTGGTAAAGCTGGCCTAGCTCCCTACACAAAGAACAGGCCAAATCCCTTGGCATCCCGGAATCAGCCAGTGGGGAAGCTGCAGTCCAGCTCCAGGTCCCAGGAGCAGAGGTCTTTAATGCCCAAGGCTCAGAGCTGTAGACCAAAGAGCCACTGAAAGGGAAGGGCCTGGTGACTGCCTCCCTGAGTCACAGCATTGAGCTCCAGAGAAGGATCAAGGACAGAAGCTGCAGGAAGCTGGGACAATCGATGGTCAAAGTGTGGAGGAAAGACATGGCTGCAACTGAAATCCTGAAGATGAGGTGCTGGGAAGACCAGAAGGCAGGAGCAGAGTTTGTGAGAAATGCAAACCCCAGTGGAAGAGTTCGAGAGAGCTGCAAAGGGTTAATTCTCCATGGGTTGCATCACCTGAAGAAGCTCAGGGGCCCTCCAGTCAATGACTGTTGTTAGGACTCTGGGCTCCTAGAGCATTAAGCCTCCAGCTTCACAAGCCTGAAGCCTGTGATGGTTGACCTTGCCTATTTGACAGAAGCTGGATCGCCTAGAAGACAACTGGGGAGTCCTGTTAAGCCCAGTGTAGATAGGTCAGTGTGGGAGGGTCCACCTCAACTGTGGGCAGCTCTTCTCTGGTAAGCAAGGCTGTCTCGACACTCCTGGTGAGAACAATGCCTTGGCTGTGTCAGGACAGAGAAGATTGGATGATTTCTAAAGGTAGCTTGCAGGCATGAGAAATAGGATCCGGGACCCGACCCTGTACTGAGAAAAAGGATGGCAATCAAGATTTTTTATTTATTTATTTTGCTTTGTTTTTGTTTTTAAATAGTTTAACAATGTGGATTTCTTCGAGACAGCAAGTTTGGGTGAAGGCTACATTAGGACACCGTGGGAAAGCTCCCTTTTCAATGTATTTTTCATTGCATTTGTTTTATTTTTACTGAACCATATGCCTCATAAGGCTGTAAAGATAACTGCTATGAGCTGTTTGTTGAGAAAAAATATAATAACTTTCCTTTCGATCCTGATCCACATTGCCGAGTGGAGAGAGAAGTTGGGCGAGGCACTGGAAATCTTTGGGCTGACTTTTAAAAAGAGCGTGCAGTTCAATTTCAAAGCCTCCATAATCACAGTTTTGTGAACGTCATCTACATGTGTGCTTTTTAAACTTTAATCTCAATTTTTTGGTAATAAAGTGTAATCTGTGTGTTGTGTGTGCTCCTGTGTGGAGGCTGGGGACCATGTCCAGAGTCTTCCTCTGACACTCTCTACCTTATCCTTCAAGACAGGGTTTCTCAATAAACCTGGAGCACCATCATTTCAGAGAGACTGACTGGGCACAATCCCAGAAATGATCCTGTCACTGCCCCCTCCAGCTCTGGAGTTACAGGACAAGCCACTCCAAGGTCTTTTTTTTTTTTTTTAATTTCAAGCACTTTACCCACTGTACTAATTCACATAACCCCTGTGAACATAATCGGGGCCTGCTTGTTTTCTGTCCCGCCTGGTTCCCCACAGCCGGCAAAACCCAAATAAAATCACGCAGAGGTCTCCATAAGTTATAAGCTGATTGGGCCATTAGCTCAGGCTTCTTATTAGCTCTTATGACTTACATTAACCCATTATTCTGATCTACTTTTGCCATATGGCTCAGTATGTTTTTCAGCTGACAGGTCACATCCTGCTTCCTTGGTGGTCTGCACAGGACTGGGAGGAATCAACTTCCTCCTTCCCAGAATTCTCCTGTTCTCATTGCATCATTTCTATTTCCTGTCTAGTTTTCCAGCCTATACTTCCTGCCTGGCCAATCAGCGTTTATTTAAAACATGATTGACAGAATACAGACAATTCTCCTGCACCACTTCCCCCTTTTTTTTAAAAGGAAAATATCCATAGTCCATTTTGTGGGAATGTGGGTGTAGTATTCCAGGCTATTTCCAGCTGTTTGGGGGAGCTGATAATCTTATGGGGACCTAAAGAAAATTTAGAGTTATGATCAAGTCCTGACTGAAGTATCCTGTGAGTCTTGATCATTTCAGGCAGCAGTCTTGAACCTGTTCTGGATAAAGAACTCAGACATCTAGGCTATCTGTTCCCACCAGAGATTTCTCAGGTGGTCTTGCTTGATCAAACTGGATTTTTCTTAACTCAGAATGAATCCACAGCCTCTCATTTCCTGTGGAAACAAAAGCAAACTCTCTTCTCCAAAGCAACATACCTTTTGACTTCAACTTTGAAGTCAAGGTATTTTCAAAATACCTATCTTGGATTAATTCTGCAGCATTTATAAGCAAATATCTTTTAGCAGCTGTTGCTCCTTTCTCAGCATTCAAACAAGAATTATTAAAGAGAGCATAATAGCATACAGTATCAAGATTCTCTGTATATTTTCCATCTTTGCGTGGCTTTATTTTAACCTCTATTTCTTTTATTTTTACCTTTAACTTTTGGCTTTTTGAGACAGGTTTTCTGTGTATCTTTGTCCTGGAACTCCCTCTGTAAACCAAGCCATCCTTGAACTCACAGAGATTTGTCTGTCTCTGCCTCCCAGGCAAATCCTACCTGTATGCGCCACCACAACCGGCTACTCTCTTTCTTTCTTTTTTTCTTTTTTACTCTGAGAACTTTAACCTTTAACCTGTATATATTTTTAACACACTGTAAACCATTTAGAGGTTTTCTTCCTCTTTCAAACTCTCTTTACTGTATCTCTCTCTTTTTCTGACCACATGGGTCTTTAATTTGGTAAGGAATATGGAGAAGATTAAAGCCGTGGCTTTGACGACTAGATCCAGCCCATTCCTTAGCTTTATGAAATTCCACCCTCATGGTGGATGTACCGGTTGTAGCCACGTTTTTGTTTTTGTTTTGCCACAACTCTATGGCCTTTCAAGGTCCTTGCCAGGAAGCAAGCTGCAACAGTGTGTTCATAAACAACACTCAAAAGCTCCTATGGCCTTTCAAGGTCCTTGCCAGGAAGCAAGCTGCAACAGTGTGTCCATAGCTCCATAGTCCAGACGCCTGCTTAAAAGAGTCAGAGTTTTCCCTGGCAGAATGGCCCAGGAAGCCTGCATTTTAAAACAGCTTTTTTCCTGTTATGGCTGAAAACCAAAGTGCTTTACTCTAGTCTTTACCAAGCTTTATCAGGCCTTTTGTGGATACAGTCATCCACGTGGGCGCCTTTTGTAACACCCCTGCACCAATACTTGCAATTACAATAGTATCTTTGACAAGACATAGTTGCTTATCAAATAAGCAAATCAATAGTATCTTTGATAAGATAAATAGATAACTATACATTTTATATATTCTATATAAGATAAATATATATTAACCATTTTCATCAAATCAAGTGGTTCTGAAACAGTCTATGATAAGGAACCGTTTGCAGCAGCATAAAACAAACTCTGTCGTGGAGTGAGAGCTTCCCTTCCCTCAGAACTTAGAGGATGAGAAGAAAGAGAATGTGTAGCAATTTGGAATTTGATGGAGAGGAGAAAGAGACAGGGAGGGGAGAGGAAGAGGGACAATTGTCACTTACGCCAGGTCTTGGGTTCAAAACCCAGAACCTAAAACAAAAGGTCTCCTCTACCGCCACCCACCAGCGCACAGCAACTTGTAGCGGGTGGGTCTCTTGGGTTATAAGGACACCCATCAACTCAGACAGGTTTTACCTGAGGCCACCTCGGGACCCAGTGTGAGAGCTAGCTCAACACAGGCAGGGATAGCAACAGAGTTTGAAGAGCACAGAAGGCAGCCAATTTTGTGAGGGTCCCATACATGTGTCAATTACCGGCGGCTTTAACATATTCTTGGGTTTTGCTTTTTAATTCCAGATTGTTCTATTCAGTATTTTTTTTCCTTCACTTCAAAACTCTCCCTTATCACCATGTCTTAGGAAATTCAAATAACCTTGCATCGCAAGATCACCCCCTGAGCATGAAGAACAAAATTAATTAAGGAGGGGTGTGTTGATCTAAGTGACCTTTGAAACCCCTTCCTGTTCATCACATCTTATCCCTCCAAGTTTCCAAATCCCTTCCCTTCTATGTCACTTTCACTCATAGGTCGACAAATATTTGGTCCTTCTGAATACATGTGTTTGTGACTGATGCAAGGAGCCCTGGAGAAGCAGTTTGGGGCAAAAGGAGAAGACGGTTTCTGCTTTAAGAATGTAATCTCCACCTAATGAACCTTTCGGTGGCCCTCACACCGGGCAGTCTGTGATGGGTGTCCTAAAGGCTAGAAAAGGCTGGAGAAGATGCAAGCTCCCTGGGCCCTGCCAGCCAGCACCTTTGCTTCTCCAGACCCAAAGGCTGACCAGAGGAGCCTAGCTGGGTCTCTTTCAGATCCCTGCCCCACCCCGCCCACCGGACTCGGGTCAAATCACAGATCTGATAGGGGCAGCAGCTCGCCTAAAGGTGATTTGCAGCTTGGCCGTCCGTCGCTGCAAGACGCACATTGGCTGCAGGCTGGCGACGCACAGTCTGAGGGGGCGGGGCCTGGAGGGATGGGGCCTGGAGGGGGTGTGGCCTAGTGGCGATTTGGCGACTACCCCCACCCCACCTCGCGATCCTTTCTTGGAGGTCTCTCATTTGACGTGTGCCCTCCCCCCCAGAAGAAAAGTAAAAACTTCATAGCTGTTGCTGCTCTTCGACGAGTCTTTTCATCCCCGCTCCCGGGAAGCTGCTCGGCGATCCTGGCCAGGGACCCTGCTCCCCATGGCAGGAGTGCTTAGGCCAGGGTGGCCTTTTCTCTGCACAGCCACACGGAGCAGGCAGGCTGCGGGGTCTCCTCTCCTGATGAACACCCCACCCTACCCCCTACCCTCCACACTGCGGGTCTTGCCTTTCTCGCCTCCTCACCCCTAGTCCTCTCACGTACACCACCTTCACTTTCACCACCGGGGCTATCTCAGGTCTTATTCTTCGTGCAGCCACACGACGCCCCAGCCTCCTCTCTGCAGTCTCTAGAGACCGCCAGCGCAATACCTCCTGGCTCACCCTGAAGGTTCGTCCCCGAGCGCATCCTCCGGGATCACCCACTTACATGCTCTCATTTCCATTCCGCCCCAGGCGTGGCCCGCAGTGCACGGTGGCCCCTCGCGCCACGGGTCGTGGGAACCAGGCGGAGCCCCTTCGTCCCTGTCCCTCCTGGCTCATTCATCTCCCACCCAGTCTGCTGTGGAGACTTCAAAGGCGCCCCCGTCGGCGCGGGCCCCCTAACCCTGGGCGCTGGGGCGCTCGGAGTGGGGGAGGCCTCCTGGCGCATCCATCTAGGCTCGGTCCCGCCGCGTGGGTATGGAAATGGCTTCGGGTCTAGCCACACGACAGCCCCTGAAAGGGCCGTGCCATGCTCGGGCCACCTGGGTTGGCCGCCACTCCGACTCCACTCCTCACCCCTAGCCCCGCGCAAGGTCCTCGATTCGTTTCATAGGAAATTTGGATCAGGACTGACTCCCACGCAGAAAAAAAAAAATCATTCCTAGCGCTTGCCCCTCAAAATAAAATAAAATAAAAGTCCCAGGAGTTTAAGCCACACACTTCCTTCTTTCTTTCCTCCCTCCCGTTCATACACCTCTAATTGACAGGCTCTAATCCCCCGGATCGGAACTACTTCTGCCTGGAAGATTTGGCCGGCTTTTCCTTTTCTCTCAGCATTCCTGAAAAGCCGATTCGTTCTGAGCTGCGTTGATGCAGGGCTGGGGAAGGAGGGCTACTGCCAACTCCTGGCACCACCTGGGTGGTCGTCATAACCCAGAGGTTTCTTGTCAGCTCTGTCTTCTCCTCCACCCTCCAAAGATGGTTTTGCCTGGAAATTGGGAAGGTTTAAGCCTCTTCACCATGGACCTGCGGAGTGCATTCATCCCTTAATAGTTATCTGTAATCAGCTACGGGTGAGCTTTCGGGAGGGTGATGCTTTCCTGTGCATATGACTAACTGTAACCGCGTCTTTGGTTACATTGAATTTAAGCTAACCAGCTTTGGGCTGGAAGCTTATAAGCACTGGGTCACACCCTTAAAGATATTAGGAGTGGGCTCCACAACTCTGCATTTTGATTGGCTGTGGTTTTCTGTAGCTGAAACACACCAAGCAAAGGTGTTGGGGTGAAGGGGAGGGATCCCAACATCATTTCATGGCCTTTGAAAGGAACAGGTTAAAGACAGATAGTACATATCTAAGTTAGAACACAGAAGCCCCCGAGTCCACCATGAACCAACTCAGGCTCACAGCGTTCCCCACCCCAACAGTCTTCTTTAACACAGTCTCCCTCTCACAAAACATTATCGTTCTTGCTTTGTGTAAGTCTCAGCTGGGGACACAAGATTATACCGGACACAGGTTGCTCAAATCTTGATGATGTTAATTGCTTCGACTTCGTCAGGGTTTGTCCTCCAGGGGGGCCTGGGCCTAATGGTGGCCATGTGGATGGGGGTAGAACCTACAAGACAACCTCAAAACTGGTTAGGTTGATGTGGTTCTTGTGCGGCCATGGCTGGTTCTGGAAAGACAAGTTGTGACCCCCTTATTGGGGGGGAGGGTCTGGCTTCCTGACTCATCCTGTAATTAACTCTCCCCCCACTCATATTTCTTCTGATAGCATCCTCCAAGAAGCGACAAGCTTAAGGCTCCTCAGAACCCAAACCAATGATGTTACCTGGCCTTGGAATTTCAGCTTTCAAAACTGTGAGCCAAATAACACTCTTTTCTCTCTCTCTCTCTCTCTCTCTCTCTCTATATATATATATATATATATATATATATATATATATATATATGTCTATTTTGCTGTTGTTGCAAAAGAAAAGACCTGGAATCTTAGAAATTGTAGCCGGGCAGTGGTGGCGCACACCTTTAATCCCGGCACTCAGGAGGCAGAGGCAGGAGGATGTCTGTGAGTTTGAGGCCAGCTAGGCTGTATAGTGAGTTCCAGGGCAGCCAAAATTAGAGAGACCCTGTTTTAAAAAACAACAACAACAAAATAAGTTATCAAAATTGTATCTCATTTGAACTATGGACAAAAGTTATATAAGTTTTTAGAAACATTGGCAACAAGAGACACAAACTGAGTAGAAGAATAATTGCTGACAGTGGTCACGAACATGACGTACCTCTGCAAGCTGTTCTCAGTCTAGGCAGTTGATTTCATCCAACAATAAGTTTCTATTGAGTCAATGTTGGCCTTTATTTTTACCTCCCACTGAATAAATACATAAAAACGTATTATCTCCAAGCAAATAGTATTAATACCCCATTCCCTATTAGAGGTAATGTTATAATAACAATTTGTAGCGGTGGTCTTCTGGATTGAATATGAAATCGTGGGCCTTGCTTTCTTCCCTACAAGGGGAACATACTGAGCTGAGTGGCCACATCTTCATCGGTTACCCTTCTCGCCATATCCTCCGTAGGTGCTGCAGGAAGGCTGCCACCTCTGGCCACTTTGAGTTATGAGTTAGTATGCTGTTTTCATTTAGCTTTCCCCGATCGCAAATTAAAATGTTTAAAACCATCATCCCTCTGTAGAACATCCTGTGGGAATAAATCTTTGACCGATTTTCCAAATTGCCGCTAACTACCTAAAAAGGAAATCTGGTTCTCTCAACCCAACATCTTTCAAATAGGACAAATTTGTAAAAGTCTACGCTACCTCTGGTTTATTGTCTATATCAAATTATAAAGCCTGAGCCGTGAAGAATGCGTGCCTGGTGTATATTGTCAGCTCCCTGTCAGGTGTCTCCATCTCCTGGGCTCTATACTGAACTTCTGACTACGTCAAATTTTTTTAATTGATTTTTATTGAACTCTACATTTTTCTCTGCTCCCCTCTCTACCTCTCTCCTCCCCTCAACCCTCCCCCAAGGCCCCCATGCTCCCAATTTACTCAGCAGATCTTATCTTTTTTTACTTCCCATGTAGATTAAACCTATGTAAGTCTCTCTTAGGGTCCTCATTGTTGTCTAATTTCTCTGGGATTGTGATTTGTAGGCTGGTTTGCTTTGCTTTATGTTTAAAAACTGCTTATGAGTGAGTACATGTGATAATTGTCTTTCTTTGTCTGCAAAAATCAAGATGTTGTTATTTTTTCTGCTGTGTAGTACTCCATTGTGTAAATGTACCACATTTTCCTTATCCATTCTTTGGTCGAGGGCCATTTAGATTGTTTCCAAGTTCTGGCTATGACAAACAATGCTGCTATGAACATAGTTGAACACATGTCCTTGTGGCACAATTGAGCATCCTTTGGAAATATACCCAAAAGTGGTATTACTGGGTCTTGAGGAAGGTTCTTTCCTAATTTTCTGAGAAATGACCACACTGACATCCAAAGGGGTGGTACCAGCTTGCATTCCCACCAGCAATGCAGAGGTATTCCCTTTTCCCCACAACCTCTCCAGCATAAGTTGTCATCAGTGTTTTTGATCTTGGCCATTCTTACAGGTGTAAGATGGAATCACAGAGTTGGTTTGATATGCATTTCTCTGATGACTAAGGATGTTGAACAGTTCCTTAAGTGTCTTTCAGCAATTTTAGATCCTCTGTTGAGAGTTCTCTGTTTAGGTCTGTACTCCATTTTTTATTGGATTATTTGTTCTTTTGATGACCAATTTCTTGAATTCTTTGTATATTTTGGAGATCAGACCTCTGTCTGATGTGGGGTTAGTGAAGATCTTTTCCCATTCTGCATGCTGTCATTTTGTCTTGTTGACTGTGTCCTTTGCTTTACAGAAGTTTTTCAGTTTCAGAAGGTCCCATTTATTAATTGTTTCTCTCAGTGACTGTGCTGCTGGGGTTATATTTAGGAAGTAGTCTCCTGTGCCAATGCATTCAAGTGTACTTTCCACTTTCTCTTCTATAAGGTTCAGTGTGTCAGGCTTTATGTTGAGGTCTTTGATCCATTTGGACTTGAGTTTTGTGCATGATGATAGATATGGGTCTATTTCATTCTTCTACATGTTGAAATCCAGTTATGTCAGCACCACTTGTTAAATATGCTCTCTTTTTTTCCAGATTTTTCTTTGCTTCTTTATCAAAGATCAGGTGTTCAAAGATTTGTGAATTGATATCCAGGTCTTCGATTCAGTTCCATTGGTCCTCCTGTCTGTTCTTATGCCAATACCAGGCTGTTTTCAGTACTGTAGCTCTGTAATCGAGTTTGAAGTCAGGGATTGTGATGCCTCCAGAAGTTCCTTTATTATACAGGATTGTTTTGGCTATCCTGGGTTTTTTGCTTTTCCATATGAGTTGAGTACTGTTCTTTCAAGATCTGTGAAGAATTTTGCTGGGATTTTGATGGGCATTGCATTAAATCTGTAGATTGCTTTTGGTAAGATTACCATTTTTACTATGTTAATTACGTTGACAGATGTTCATATGTTGAACCATCCCTGCATCTCTGGGATGAAGCTTTCTTGATTATGGTGGATGATGGTTCTGATGTGTTCTTGGATTTGATTTGCCAGTATTTTATTTAGCAGTTTTGCATCAATGTTCATGAGTGAGATTTGTCTGTAATTCTCTTTCTTAGTAATGCCTTTCTGTGGTTTGGGTATCAGGATAATTGTAGCCTCATAAAAAGAGTTTGGTAATGTTCCTTCTGTTTCTATTGTATGGAATAATTTGAGGAGTATTGCTATTAGTTCTTCTTTGAAAATTTTGTAGAATTCTAAGCTGAAACCCTCTGGTCCTGGGTTTTTTGGCAGTGGGTGGGTGAGAGATTTTGATGACTGTTTCTATTTCTTCAGCCGTTATAGGTCTGTTTAATTTGCTTATCTGGTCTTGATTTAATTTTGGTAAGTGATATTTATCCAGAAAGTTGTCCATTTCCTTTAAGTTTTCTGATTTTGTGGAATACAGATTTTCGAAATATGAGTTGATGATTCTCTGTATTTCTTCCGTGTCTGTTGTTAAGACCCCTTTTCATTTCTGATTTTGTTAATTTGGATATTCTCTCTCTGCTTTTTGGTTAGTTTGGATAAAGGTTTATCTATTTTATTGATTTTCTCGAAGAACCAACTCTTTGTCTCATTGATTCTTTGCATTGCTTTCTTTGTTTCTATTTTGTTGATTTCAGCTCACAATTTAATCATTTCCTGCCATCTAGTCCTCCTGGGTGAGTTTGCTTCCTTTTGTTCTAAAGTCTTCAAATGTTCTGTTAATTCACTAGTGTGGGATTTTCCTAGCTTTTTTATGTAGGCATTTAGTGCTATGAACTTTCCTCTTAACACTGCTTTCATTGTGTTCCATAAATCTGAGTATGGTGTTTGGTCGTTTTTATTGAATTTTAGGAAGGCTTTAATTTCTCCCTTAATTTCTTCCTTGACCCACTGATAATTCAAGTGAGTATTGTTTAATTTCCACGTATTTGTGGGTTTCTGGAATTAGTATTGCTCTTAACTTCTATTGTTAAAGCATGGTGATCTGATAAGATACATGGGGTTAGTCCAATTTTTTTGTATTTGCTGAGGTTTGTTTTGTTACTGGGTATGTGGTCAATTTTTGAGAAGGTTCCATGAGGTGCTGAGTGAAGGTATATTCTTTTCTGTTTGGATGGAATATTCTATAGATGTCTGTTAAGTCCATTTGAGTCATAACATCTGTTAGTTCCCTTATTTCTCTGTTCATTTTTTTCCTGACTGACCTGTCCAGTGGTGAGAGGGGAGTGTTGAAGTCTCCCATTATTAGTGTGTGTGGTTTAATGTACGATTTAAGCTTTAGAAGTGTTTCTTTTAAATATGAGGGTATCCTTGTATTTGGGGCATAAATGTTCAGTATTGAGATCTCCTCTTGATGGATTTTTCCTGTGAGTAATATGAAATGTCCTTCTTTGTCTCTTTTGATTGATTTTAGTTTGAATTCTATTTTGTTAGATATTAGGATAGCTACACCCGTTTGTTTCTTAAGTCCAATTGATTGGATTATTTTTTTGCCAACCCTTTACTCTGAGACAATGTCTGCCTTTGAGGTTGAGATGTGTTTCTTGTATGCAGAAGAAGGATGGACTCTATTTTCATATCCAGTCTGTTAGCCTGTGCCTTTTTATAGGTGAGTTGAATCCATTTATATTAAGAGATATTAATGACCAGTGATTGCTATCTCCTGTAAATTTAGTTTTCATTGTTGGTGATGTTAATTTGTGTGCTTTCCCCTTCTTTGGTATTTGCTGCTACGAGACCATCAATTGTCTGTGTTATTTTTGTTGTAGCCAAAAAAATAAATGTTAAAAAATATTAAAATGAGTTGCCAATAACTATTTTTGGTTTATTATTAGGAAACTTTTGCCAAAGCAGAAGTGGTTGTTTCAAACATGATCAAAAATGCATCCAAGGCCACTATAGTGTGTAGGCTATCAGATGTCGACCACAGAGAAGAGAGCTACACCTGAGCACTGTGGTCCCCGTAAAGAGAGCTACACCTGAGCACTGTGGTCCCCGTAAAGAGAGCTAGCTACACCTGAGCACTGTGGTCCCTGTAAATCACCAGCCGTCTTCTCCTGGTGAGAAGGTGACCCAAGTGGACCAATAGCTTTTCACTGCAGTACACAACTAAGGATATTGATTTCATGAAAGAAACTCTTGACAGAGGAAGGGACATAAATGTAGACTCAGCCAAGCCATGTAATATTTTTGAAAGCTTTGAGAAGAATTGAATAAACCAAGATTTATGCCATAGTAAAGTCATCTCTAAGAAAGGAAATAAACTCTGGAGACCTTTGCAAACATGAGCTTCAATATGAAAACCCACAGTGCCTTTAGGTCTACCAGTCACTAAAAAAAAACATCAATCACTATAAAAAGCTGATTCCCTCTTCCCTCCAGAGCCATGGCCAAGACAGAAAGAGAAAAATGATGCTTTAATTTCAGATTTGTTTGTGGGAGACAACAAATATTCCTACTGGATAAATGTTTTCTAGCTTGGGGTTCCACATAAGAGTTTAGGTGACTTTGTCTGCCCTAAACGTGGCGGGATTTACTCGTCTTCAAGCACCATGCTGTGGCTAGTGTCGTCTCTGTCTCCGAGGCAGGCATCTAGTTGTTTACCACTGCTTTAACAAAGAGCTCTTGCTCACGACAGCCGCCATTAATGAGAACTCCAGAAAGAAAATTGCATTTACTTCTCTGGTTGTTACCATGTTACAGAAAGATTCACTTGCATGTAAGCTGCTGTCTGGGTCTAGGCCATTGGAACCCCCTAGGTACGAAGTATTTTACTTCTTTTCAAAATATACACTATTCTACATAGAAATCCTTGGTTGGGAGATAATGAAATTCATGGTACTTTTTGGAGTAATTCATTTAAAAAAATCACAGTTTATTTAAAATCAAAAGCAAATTGCAATATCTCCCTCTATAGAAGAGATGAGGTGTGGAGTCTGGAGTGAAAACAAAATGTCCAAGTTTGAAGGTTTAACATTTCCCCTTCCTCATAACCGAGTGGCTATTCAATTCATCACAGGCTCTAAGAATTGATTATTTTTCAAAACCCTATGAAAATAATAGGATATATATATATATATATATATATATATATATATATATAATGAGCTGAATTTATTTACGGACAAAAGGAACACATGGTTTACTAGTGGAAACCAAATAAAAACACCCAGTCCACAAGACTTTGAAATCAGAGTGCATCATACAAGCAAGTATACCTTGTCCCCTGGAGAGCAGTCTGGGGGAGTCTCCATTGTATATCTCAAAGCTCTTATACCAAAACTATGTGAGCTATGTGAAAATTTTATCAGGTACAAGACAGAGGACACAGTTGCCAAGCACATGCTGTCAAGAGGAACGGTGACCTTGGTAGGGCTGCTGCTCTGATACTCCTCAAATAGAGTGAGGGCATTTGACCCAAGAGCACCTGCACAAGGTTGGAATGAGTGGTCAGTTTGACACGGCTCTGGTGAACACACTACCAGAGCAATTCTGTGTGATCAGGAGTTGAACATACTCTCCTCTAGAATTATAGAATATCATTTTCTAAACTCCGGCCACTGGCCTCAGCTTCACTGGTGTCCCAGAAAATTCTAAGTTCTCTTCTTGTGGCTAAGTCATCCTCTGTGATCAGCTGACTCCCAGAGCCTGCTCGACATCATCTGAGCAGGGCTGAGGTCGGGCAGACTGACCTTCCAGCACACCCAGCTTCCCGGCTCCCCCTCCTTTTGCTCTCTAGGAGACGCGGCTATCTTACCCTCTCCACTGTGTTTATGTAGAAGGCGTCCTCAGCTGGCTGTCCCTGGAGTCCTTTTAGTGCAGGAGAACCCAGTATGTGTGAGAGGCCATCTCACACAGAAGCCCACAGCCTACGTGATAGCATCGCGTCTCCCGAAAGCAAAACAAGATGCTTTCTTGACATCTACTCAGCCTGTCCATTGGGGCAGTGTTCTGTCAGAGGCCTGTGATTTAGGTTTGCAGGACTTTCTCTTATGTCCCCTCCACGCTTTATGTAATGGCTTAAATGCTCTTCCCTGCTGGCGCCCTAAAGATGAGCTGGAGGAATCTTTCCTTTTGTCTAATACAGCACCATCTTTATTGGAGACAACCCTCACTTTCTTATCCAGGAGAATCTTTCATCTCTTCCTTGTATAAAGCCCAGGGTGTTTGTCCTTGTGTAAATGATGTCAGGCCTTGGAGTCTGTAATAGATTCCTGCACTCCTTTGCAAGGGTTGTGTGTGTGTGCACGCATGCATGTGAGCATGAATGTGCATGTACATGCTTTGAAATCGTGTTCTAAATCTTTAAGGTGAGAATTTTAATGAGAACCAACTGTTAAAGGGGCTTACTTTTTGAATTTGTGTGACAACTTTATTGTGAAAAATGGCCGATTGTTAGAGTCAGCTCCGACTGGAGTTGGCCAAAGAAAGGCTGCTTTACGGAGGACCCTTAAAGAGAAAGGACACGCTCTTTCGTGAAGAAGCTGGAGAACTTGGGCCTTCCACTAGATCCACCATTTCCCCAGCTCTGCAGCACTTCTGTGCGTTTGCCAAGGTAGCAGCAGCCTTGACTTAGCCGGGAGGCACGCCAGCTATCAGAAGCCCCCAACTCTCAGGACGAAAAAGGGGACTGATGCTCAGAGACCACCCTGGGTTCTATTTGTTTGGGGGTGGCGGAGATGCTTGCCTGTGCTGACATCAATTTGCCCAGACAGATACAGCTCACCCTGGAATGTCTTGTTGAGACTTCCATTAACTCTCCAGTATCCGAACTAGCGCTTTATAAATGAAACCTTTACAGTCCCAACAAGGTAAGCATAGCCCTCTCTATCTGGCCCTATGCCGACTCTCATCTTTTGGGTTCTTTTGTGGCTGAATCCATCTCACCGGAAACCCTTTGTTTCTCAGCAGACAGAAACCCATAATTCCTTCTTATTTTGTCCATTCTTCCTCTGTTCACAAATTCCCCTTCACTCCTGGTAACCTCATTGTCGCTCAGTCTCCAGAGAGTCACTTCACACCCCTGAGCCAGACAGATTAACTGTCCTGGTCCCCAAGGTGTGAATTTGGTCTGACTCCAGTTAACCACTGGGAGTTTAAGTCATGACCCCTCCCTGAAGGGAAATGCTCTCCCTTTTTCTATTAAATTTATGCTTCTTGCTAGTCCTCAATCTGAACCTGAAAGAAAATTAAAAGCTATTTACGGTACCCAATATTTCTGAAGTAGGAGGGAGACTTTCTCTTACCAGACACAACCCTCTCTTCAGTCCCTGAACCTTGCATTTTATTTGTTATGGAGTTTTCATTCATTCTGTCACAAACTGGAGGTACCATCAGAGGAAGCACTGCACTCAGCTGCAGAGGGCATGCACTGTTGTCGTCGTTCCTGCACTGGCAGAGGGCATGTGCTGCCCCTGGGGTCCACCTCCAGGTCTGCAGAACTCAGCAGCTTCCTTAACAGGAAACCTCGAGTTTGGCAGTATGATTGACAGACATGTTTAAGGTTGCAAACAAATAAGGAAGGAGGGAGGGAAGGAGGAAGAGGGGAGGGAGGGAGGGAGGGAGGGAGGGAGGGAGGGAGGGAGGGAGGGAGGGAAAGAGAATTGGTTATGGCTGCTGTGGAATAATTTTTGTACACTGTAAATACGTGTTGCTCTCGTTGTTAATAAAAAACTGATTAACCTAGGCAGGATTTTCAGGGCAGAGAGAATGCTGGGAAGAAGGGAGGAGTCTGAGGAGTCATAAGACCAACACAGAAAAAGCAATTGGGAAGTTCATAGATGAGGTAAAGCAGCCTCGGAGCAGCACATAGATCCATAGAAACGAGTCAATTTAGTTGTAAGCGCTGGCTGAAGACAAGCCTAAGCTAATGGCCGTTAGTATTAAGTCTCTGAATGGTTATTTGGGAGCGGCCGGGAGACAGAGAAACTCCACCTCCAGATGGCTGTAGACCCTAACACTAGGAAGAGTTGCTAAGAAAGTTTCCTGTGGATATCTCGGTGCTGTCTCTCCTGCATTTCCAAGGCTGTGGCGTCTCCCCCAAGACGCTCCCCATGGTCATGATGTTCAGAGATTAGATCTCAGCACTCTGCTCTCCCCTGCTCCCTGTCCCCTCCCTTCTTCCTTCTCTAGTGAATGGAAAGAAGCCAGTCATCTGAAAACTTCCAAATGTAAGTCTAAAAATTGTTCCTTGAAGGCCTGGAGTGTACACTCCTGAGCACAAATGTTCTCACATTGCCATGAGACCGACTGTTGCTCGGTGTTACACTAGAGATTCCAAACAGTGTTCTGTTGTTGAGCCAGCCATTATCAGGCTTCCTAACGCTGCAACCCTTAATTCAGTTCCTCATGCCGTGCTGATTCCCCAACCATAGAATTATTTTTATGGGCTGGAGAGATGGCTCAGTGGTTAAGAGCATTGCCTGCTCTTCCAAAGGTCCTGAGTTCAATTCCCAGCAACCACATGCTGGCTCACAACCATCTGTAATGAGGTCTGGCGCCCTCTTCTGGCCTGTAGGCATACAGACAGAACATTGTATACTATAAATAAATAAATATTTTTTAAAAAAAAGAATTATTTTCATTGCTGCTTCATAACTGTCATTTTACTACCGTTACAAACCATAATGTAAATACTTCTGTTTTCTGATGGTTTGGGGAGAGGCCATGAAAAGGTTGTTCAATGCCCAAAGGGGTTGTGGCCCACAGGTTGAGAACCACTGCTTTGCACAGCTAAGTGTCTCATTGGATTCTTTTGTTTTGTTGACTAGGAAGTTTAGGGCCAGAATGATTTCACAACTAGAATTGCTTGTCATTGTAGATGAGAAGGCATAGAAAAGGAGCTGGGCAGACAAGAGTCAGTGGACCAGGGAAGAGCGTCCCTTCTCCCTGCCCCTGGGTGGCATGCCTTCTGTGTTCTGCCAAGAACAAGGCCTGAGCGTATGCCTGGCTGCTTTCCAAGGTAAGTGTTAACAGCGGTATTGTCACTAATGTGGTCACATCAACTGTCCAACACAGTTAGACTACGCATACCTTAATTCGGGTACTTCTTTTAACTTCCTTGTATATATTTAATAAGTTAGCCTTGTCACATAAAAGGCAAACAAAATATCACAATAGATTTTGAAACTGTACATTCAAGAGTAATGTCAGGAACAAAGTCAAGGCGTGTTTTTTTTTTCACTAATAAATGAGATAGGCAAACTATCAGACTAAAGTTTCCAGACTTCTTTTACCAACCAGCCTCTGTGCGGCAGATTTTACTTCCCACGAGGTTGCTGTGGGCTCTCTCATGCCCTTCGGACAACGTGATGCTGACGATCTCCTGAGAAAGAAACAAGGTTTCATGTTCCCACTTTACACTTGACAGGTCTTCCCCTCATGGCAGAAGTGACGCTATGGCTACAAAGGCTAAGCCACTGGAGATCTAGCTTCCCCCTTGTCTGGGGGACCCTGGCTGCTGCACCTCAGAGAACAAGCTGAGAAGAAACCAGAAAGCCACATGCAGAGAACCAACCCCATGTGGGTTCCAACTGACAGACCAGGCCGTGATCTCTCCTATCAATCACCTTTAAGTGGGTGCGGCCCCCAAAAAATCATTACCAGAATTTGGTATGCTGAATTCTACCCAAACTGCCCAGTTGTGAAAAAGAAGGAAAAGATTGCATCTAATCACCATGTTCTGAATGTTTTCTTATGTATCTCTCTGTGACATTAACCTTGACAATCTCCTTCCCTGGGAATTTGCTGTTGACTCTTCAATATCATCATAGAAATGGCTATGTATCATAAACCACCTAGACCAGGAAAAAGTGGAAGTTCCTCATAAAATGAGGGCCAGAACCAAGAAGAAAATAAATTTAAGGGCAATGAAGCCACCATTAGAAATGTAGGCATGAGCCGGGTGGTGGTGGCACACACATTTAACCAGCACTCAGGAGGCAGAGACAGGCAGATCTCTGTGAGATCGAGGCCAGCCTGGTCTACAAACCGAGTTCCGGGACAGCCAGGACTTCTATACAAAGTCCTGGCTGTCTTGAAAACAAACAAGCAAACAAAGAAAAAACAAAATCAAAACAAGAAACATCGGCAGCTATATCACACCGTCTACTAACTGCATTTGAACTGGGAAGAACTGGGAAATGCTTTCTAAATAGAGGCAGCTGTATTCAAAAGATCAGAAAGAGAGGCAGATGAAGGAAGGATTGGGCAGACAGAAGAAAGTAGTACAAATGAAGTCTCAGATCCAGGATAAGGCTGGTCTTTGTACCATGGATCATAAGCGGGCTAATTAGATTTGGTCTAATCTGTGGCTCCCATCAAGCCCCTCAGTCCCATCCACAATGAAAAAGTATCCTCTCGTTCTGTTTAGACAGCTCTCATGTCACATCTCCCAAGAGCTACTAGAAACTTCTTTCTCAGGTTGAGCTAGAGAAAGCTCCCTGTTCCCTTGTGGTTCTCTTAAAAAGTAGCCTCTCTTACAAATTTGCTTCTAAGCTCTACCCGAGGCATCATGTGCATATGGCCAAGCAAATTCATGAACGTTTCCAAAGTCCCCAGTCCTTCATTCTTCAGTCAACTCCCTCTCCCATTGGAACTCATCATGGTTTCTCTGGTTGAAAGCCGAAACAGCCGTCAGCTGACATATCAGAGACAAACGAATAAAAATGGGATTTTATTTTCAGGACTAGGGGTATAGCTAAGTGGCAAAGAACACGCCTACTGTGTACAAAGCCCTAAGTGCAACCCCCAGAACCCTAAGACATTGTTTAAAGGCTAGAATCACACTCCTAGTGACAAGATGCCCATGTCCTGAAGGGAAAATGACCATGAGAAAGGGAATTCATAGTTGCACATGAATCTGGTGCACACAGATACTCAGTAAGTGGAGTGGTTAGAGGTGTGGCTGACACCACATAATTGCATTTTTCTCTTAAAAATTGGGTTACTTGTTCAGGGCCTACATAATTCAATTTGCTTCCATTAAAGAGATACACGACACCAAGCTAAGCCTGCATTTTAACATCTTCTCTGGGAAAGTCTTTGAAGGCACTATTAGAATTCTTGAGTTTCCCACAGACGTGGCTGGGCTGTGAGCCTCTACTCATTCATTCTCCCCAGATCTGCACACATGTCCTCAAGCGCGAATCTCAGGGCTGATCATGCAGAGGCAGGTGATGATAAACTCACATGCTGAACCCTCACGTCTGCATCAGCCAAGACTCGCGTTTGGCAACCTGTTCCCCTTGTTGAATTATTGTTCCCAGCAACTGGAGCATGTTTTAAAGTTGCAGATATTTAAACTCTCAGAAAGTAGAACGGGAGACGTCCACAAATTCATCACCAAGACTAATATGTTAGCAGCTTGTATTTCTTAAACAGAGATGACTACATCTTCCTTCCCTTCTCCTCTTCTCTGTTCTTAAAGAGAGAGTCATGCTGTGTAGTCTCAAACTGCCAATCCTCCTGCCTCAACCTTCCAAGTGGTACATTTCAGACATGTACAGCCATATCCAGCTGTAAATCTTCTACAATGTATGCGTTTCTTTGCCCAGATCTACCACACTGTATTTCTGCACTGCGCCACCACAAGAATTGTTGATTTGGGAGCCTGTGAGATGCTTTAGTAGATAAAGTCATGTGCGCCACAGAGCCCAGTGGGCCTACATCCATATGGTGGTACACACATGAACACAAAATAAACAAATGTAAACGCAGTTAAGAGTTGTTGGTTTTACAATTATTTGTTATCTCCAGGCCCCGTCTACTGCCTTTGTTTGCTATTTAAATTTCTTGTTAATATTATCATAGATTCCAACTATTCAGACTTGATTAGTGGTTATCCCTAGACAACATGGTTTTTACAGCAAATGAGACAGCTTGATAACAGCTCTGTGGCCCACCACTGATGATAATGTTTTCATTTGAAAAATGTAATTTATGTAAGATAGGTTCTCGAATAGACCATGCTGATCTTGAACTCACTATGCAGCTGTAGGCAGACTTTGCTTTCCTGCCTGCCAGTCCCAATTAACCACACAAAGGCTTCTACTAATTACAAATGCTCAACTGATAGCTCAGGTTTATTACTAGATAACTCTTACAACTGAAATTAACTCATCTCACATGACTCGTATCCTATCCTCCAGTGTGCCTTGCTCTCCCTGTGTCTGCTGGTGTCTTTCTGACTCCACCCTTCTTCATCCCAGCATTCTTACTTTGGTTGTCTCACCTATACTTCCTGTCTAGCTACTGGCTAATCAGCCTTTCTTAACAACGAGAGCAATTCATTTCCACAGTGTACAGAATTATTCACAGTATGTAGTTGAAAATGAACTTAACTGATTTTTTTGTCCCTACCTCCTGAGTGGATTGCAGACATGTGCCACCATCCCTGGCTTCATGAAGATGTTTTAAACCAGCTGAAGCATCATTTTGTTTCAGACTGTGTCTTTGTCCCATTCTCCTGGCAGGAATTGCTTCTTGTCTCCTTCCATGTAATTCCCCTTAAATCACCCTAGTATCAGCTGCTACCTGTGCTTTTTACTTGGTACCGCCTGCTATTCTAGCTTCCTTTCTGCTGCGGGGAGAAAACTCTAACCCATTGATCCTCAACCTTCCTAAGGCTGCAACCTTTTGATACAGTTCCTCAAGTTGTGGTGACCCCAAACCATAAAACTATGTCATTGCTACTTTGTAACTATAACTTTTCTACTATTAGAATTGTAGTATAAATATCTGATATGCAGGGTATCTGATATGTGACCCCTGGTTGGGGGTCTGAAAACTGCTGTTCTGACCAAAAGCACCTTGAAGAGGAATGGGCTTCTTACACTTGCTGGCCACAGCCCAACTTTGAGAAAAGCCAGGGCAAGAATTTAAGGCAGAAACTATAGAAAAGCACTGCTTGCTAACTCACTGCACCTCGTGTTCAGCGAGCTTCCAGGGCTAGGGCCCTCTCATAGCAACTGCCAATCAAGACGGTCCCCTACAGATGTTCCCACAGGCCAAACTGATCAGGGCAATCACTTAGTCAAGACTCTTATCTACTGACTCAGGACTGTGTCGAGTTGAGAGCCCAAGTCAACTGTCGCCCTCACTCAGAGTGCTCTGACTTGGAGCAATCCTGCCATCGAGCCGGGTCCTATTATGATCCTTAGCCAGCTGGGATCTTCCCGGTTCATCTGTAAATGTTTCCAAGGCAAAACTATGGCTGGATTTATCTTCATGAAAGACACTAGTTCTGCGTAGCGGGTGCTTGCTGAAAACACACGGGACTCCTGCAATGTGGTCAAATCCCCTCCCTCCGTGGAGAACACCTTTTCCTCCAGCAGGTCATCCCTACAGAGGAACCCAGTTCATCATGAGTGGTCCTTCTTGTGTCAGTCTCCCATACGAACACTGTATTCTCGCTAACAGTCAGTCAATTCTCTTCTCTCAACAGCAACCCTCCTTTTACAGAACTTGACTGGGCCAACGAGCTATATGTGAGTGTCTGATGTATAGTTCACAGAAATGAGGGAACCATTTCAGTGCTCAGGATTGAGGCTTTGGGGGCATCGCATTAAGGAGTTTTACCCTGAATTCTTTCCAGAAGCTAATTGCGGCCATGAAGCCCACAGAGCACAGGTGTCCCGTGTTCTCTACAGCTCAGATTCCTACGTAAACACGCCGCTGCTTTCTCCAGCGAGGCGAGCTCCTGGGTGGTCCCAGGGCGGCTTCAAAGGGGGAAATCCATGGGCCTTGTCTCTCATTGCCAATCACCTAACGACCGAGTCAGAACACAACTGGACTTTATTCTGGACTCTGTGGTGACAGAGCCCATGAATTCTCACTTGACAGAGACCCCGCATGGCCAGATCAGGCCCCAACTCTAATTAATCAGCCCAAACGAGAAAGTAAACCCAGGAGAAGCAGGTAATGTTGGTGGGAGGCTCAACAGATTTGTTAAGGCTTGGCCATAGGTGTCACTCGGTGCAATGGAAGCGATTGACATTTTCCCTCTAAAATATGGAAACACCAAATAAACGGTCATTTTTAAAAGCCCAGCTTTTGTGGCCTAGGCTGTAGATTTTTCCCAAACGATAAACAGTTGGAAACTTTGTAACAGAGCCTCCATTATTCTCTGGGTCTAGAGGGGAAGTGGCTCTTCTGTGCCGACTCAATGCTATGTACTTTACGAACCATAAGTGGTACAACATTCTACCTACTCAGAAAAAAATAAATATTAGTCCCGCCTTACAGAGGAAGCACTGGAGACTCAGAAATATTTAGAGTTTATGCTCACTGTTGAATTCTACAGTCACTAAGGTGCGCAAACCATTCAGACCCAAGTGTTCGGACACCCTGTACTTGATACCTGGCCACGCGCTCCTGTTTCTAGAATCTGCTCTCCATGAGGACCTTGTGCTTGGAGTTGAGTAGTGCTTCCCCTCCCCAACCCTTTGTTTCTGCATCTTCTTTTCTGTCTGTCACTAGGTACCACCCCCTTTCATTACAGTATCCTTGCCGTATCGGCCACACTATGTCTACCTTTCCTGAACATATGACATCATCCTTAAAAACATCCAGAAAACATGTAGATGATTGCTAGGATTGTTATCTGTGTCTTCCTCTCACCTGGACGTGCGATTGGCAAAGGAGTGTAGGTTAAGGAGAGGGAGATAGTTTTTGCATAGCCAGATCTGACAAAAACATGGAGTAGCTTAAGTCCTTTGGGTTGAGAAGACAAGAATAGGTTTTGTTCTTAGCTTTTCTCCTCCTACTTCCTCTTGAAGGTCCTCACTTCATAGCAGATTCTGTCAATCCAGCGGCTGGCTGAATCACAGTCACCACTTGGTTCTGTAAATGGGGTTTTAACAGAACACCGCCAAGTTCGGTCTTAGGCTGTTCGCAGACAGCAAACACAGCAGAGCTGAGTAGCTGCTATGAGCACCTTGAGGCCCAGAGAACCTAAAACACTTCCTGCAAAATTTGTCTGTTGACCCCTGCTCCAAGGCAGCTATCGCTGATACTCAGTAGCGAATCTCCGCGGCTCCATGTGGATTTAGACGCTGACGTCTGGGCTGAAGCATCTTTAACCTCTTTACAATACAAGCCCGTATTGTAAAGACACAAAACCTGAGCATCAATACCCATCTTCTTTCCAGAAGAAAAGCTGGGAATGAGGAACGGGCAACAGATGTAGGTCCATCAGCAAGTGTGTTAAAAGCAGGTGTTACTGCTTTGCAGATTCTGAGGACGTGGATGCTCAAGTGTAGTGACGTCTACACGCCACACATGAGGTACATCTTGAGTAGGCTCTGAAGACATTTCAAAGTGAAAACACGGAGGTGAGTGAGCCGTGCCTGATTATACGGATATCAACAAGCATTGGAGAGAAACCGAGCTACGCAATTGGACCACTTTGCTTGTCGGTGTTTGTAAAATATTGTTGGTGTCTTCTGTGACAACTCCCTATGGTCATGGAAGCTTGTGATTTTGTGAACAATTAATTTGTTGACCAGTAATGTTATACACTCTGTCAGGTAAAACAGAAGTGGAGATGTGTCACCTCCCCGGAGGACAGTGTTGCTTGGACTCCGACCCCATCTCCATGCCTTAGGACCTCTTATAAAGTAACTACTTTTCAAAAGTATTTCCATGCAATTAAGATGCATGTCTGAAAAATTATGTATAACATCCAAGTCCCCAAACGTTGAGACCTACAGCCAGTTATCCCTTCTGGCATCCTTGGGAACTTTGACTGCATTTTACATAAAGAATACATCTTTAGAAATTACAGGTTTATAAGCCTCCTGTATTCTCTGTAGGTCTTCATTTGGCTGGCTGACTAGTCACCTGGTCTTTTAACTTGAGCCAACATTTGTCTGAATGCAAGAAGGATTTCAAAAGTAGATATTTAAAGACATCCAATCCCAGATGTACTGTTCAGAAATGGTCATCTATAAATACATATGCACACATCTTTTAAAAGGCTCATTTGGTCTCTTTCCAAGTATCTATACTAGGAAATGCACTGAATATAAATTATTTTCCTGTCGAGTTTAAAATTAAAACAGACATCTGTGAATCACAGAATAGAAATACATATGAAAATTTTTAAATGATTTGCACAGAGAGAAAAAATACCTATGACTTCAAAATGGAAAGAGATCCTACCTGCTGGGGGGGGGAGAAAGATTATTCTAGAGGGAAGGCTTTGTTTCATGCATGCACACTGGGGACAGATTGTAGGCATGGCTCAGCAGAAAGAGAAAATAGGAGCTGCCATTGTAATCATGTTTGGTGGAATGTATGATGGTTTGAGTGAAAATGACCCCCACTTTACAGGTAAATAGGGAGTGGCACTATTGGGAGGTGTGGGCTTGTTGGAGGAAGTGTGTCACTGTGGAGATGGGCTTTGGAGTTTCAGAAGCTCAAACCAGGCCCAGAGTCACTCTCTCTTCCTGCGCCTACCCATCCAGTTGTAGAACTCTCAGTGACCTCTCCAGCACCGTCTCTGCCTGTGTGCCACCACGCTTCCCACCACGGCGACAATGGACTAAACCTCTGAACTGTAAACCAACCCCAACTGAGTGTTTTCCTTTACAAGAGCTGCTGTGGTCATAGTGTCTCTTCACAGCAGCAGAAACCCTAAACTGTTCAAGTTGGGGTGATTAATATTTAGTGATAAATGGCTTCCCTATTTCAAGCAGCTTAGCATATGCTGAGAATCCTAAATAGTAGTATGTTCCCAGAGACAAGAGAATTCTTGGAAGACAAATTGCAGGTTTTGAAATTATTTAAAAGAGACATATAATACTTTGTATTGTTATATAATATTCATTACCCTGGAGTTTATTTAATGTAATAGCAATTTGCCAATAGATTAATGGGTCCACTGACCCATTTGCTCATTTAATAAGTCACTTTTTTTCTAACAAGTTAGTAAAGTAATAGCAATTTGTGTTAGGGTGAAGTTGCCTGGTAAGCCAGTTACTCTGAAGAGAGGGAATCCTTAGGTTTTAGAACAATGCTGTATGGGGCTGGAGAGATGGCTGTGCGGTTGAGAACCCTGGTTGCTCTTCCAGAGGATCTGGGTTAAATTTCCAGCACCCACGCTGTCTCACAACTGTTTGTAATGCTGACCCCTGGGAATTTAATGGCCTCTTCTGGCCACCAGGGGCACTGCAGTTACATGACATATAGACACACATAAAATAAAAAAAAATTAAAATTGAGAAAGCATTCAGTAAGTGGGTCAAAATACCTAATACTGTAAAAAACTGAAATAATATACACAAGGGAAATTAAATGGCAGAGATCCGATTGGGTTTGGTGGATGTGAGTGTGTGTGTGTTCATGTATATGTACAAGTGTGTTTGGATGTGCATCCATGTATGTGGGGGCCAGATAAATCAGTGTTGGATGTTATCGGTCATTTATACCCTAGTTTTTGAGACGTGATCTCTCATTGACCCTGCTTGGGCTGGATAGGTTGACCAGCAAGCCCCAGGGACCCTTCTATCTCTGCCTCCTCAGCAATGGGATTACAGGCACTTTCTACCTTAGGATCCAAACTCAGGGCCCTCCTTCATCCCCCAGCACCATGGTGGGTACTTTTTTATGCAGGTAAAGACTCTGATCTGACACAAAGAAGGCAATTGGTATACATCCAATAGGTATATGTGTATCAAATAGATATACATGTATCAAACAGATATACATGTATCAAATAAGTATACATATATCAAATAGGTATATGTGTATCAAAGATAGAAGAGCCACCCACCAAGCAGTCAACCTTCCCTGAATATGGTAGCAAAGAGTAGGAACAAATATGAAGTTTTCATGCCTGCTCTGTCAATGCTACTCTGACCACATACCCTAGAAACGGGAATCACAGACTGCATACGGATCAGACAGCATGGGAAAACTGAGCAGCTTCTCTCTTCTGAAATCTTCTCAGTGGAGCTGAGAATAATAAGGAAAGGGGAGTAGAAAGGACTGTCTGGGTAATGAAAGGCATTAAATGTCACTGCCAAAACCGTTCTCAATGTTTGTTTGTTTCATTTTGGTTTTCCCCCTTAATTAGACACAGGCACCCACCAAATAAGTCTTTACAGGAGACTCTCTAAGATTCCTGAGTTTCCTTTGCAATTAGTGCAGATATTAGGTTTTCAACGGATCGTGATAGACTTTAAATAAAAGAAAAAGAATGCTGTCTATTTTTAAATCCCAAGTATCAGTGTGGAATACATGTCTCACTAACTCGTCTTTCTAGCAGAGGAAGCAAATACTAGATTCACAGTAATTCCTTTCACTATGAATCTTTGTCTGTCCCTTCTTTTGCTTCCTGTTTTTGTCAGAAGGAATCCTGCTTCTTACTTTGCTGACAAAGACCTGCACTGGGCCTCTGGGATCAGGAAAGACTTTTTCACCTCCATGATTTAGGCATTTGGACATGTGGCAGCAAGGAGTTGAGTAAGCTTATTTGCCTTCTCTTCCCTCTTGTTTAGAAGGGAGACTCTATTTCGGGGGGAGGAGACCAGTTAGCATCATCTAAGAAGCACAAAACTTAGGTCTTTCATGACAAACACTGGTGATTAAATATTGAGGAGAACATTCGTTACACAAAAACCTGGTCTGCATCCATGAAACATTTATAGTAAGATCTCTTTTCTCAAGATTCAGACCATCTGCTTGCCATCCTACCTATGTTTTTAATATTATCTGTCAAATATATGGTCTGTCAGCATATGTAAGAGTACATTTGAAAAATCTGAACATACAAACCTGTGAGTCCAGATGACGCAAGGTTTGGGGTTTGGAGGGAACTGGTGACTGCAGCCTTGCAAGTGATTGCCTGAAACAGAGCCACGTCTCAATACACTGTAATTGAACCATTCTCCTCAGAGTATTTAAAAAGTAGCAATCACCATTTTCTTAGACTCTACTGATACATAATACAAGAGAGCAAAGGAGTGAAGCAAAATATCAATGCACTATCCTCTCATAGATACACCATTTCCAAAAGCAAAGGTAAGAGCAAGTGTAGATGAACCCGATAAAGTAGTCCCACACTAGCTCTGAACTGAGTATAATAAAGAGTTCTCACAGATCACCATCCTCTGCACAGTGAGGAACAGGAACTGGATCCAGCAGCCTAAAGGAGAGAGAGAGAGAGAGAGAGAGAGAGAGAGAGAGAGAGAGAGAGAGATTGTGCAAGCTTTACTCTACATTTATAGTACAAAAGACCATGCCCAAGTGGGTGGGTATCTCAAAGGCCATTGGCTGGAGGAGTTCCCATAGCATCTCCCCCTTTTGTCTAAATAAGAGAGTTCCAAACCCAGTATAAAACTATATGCAATAAGAACAAATATCAAGTATAAAAGTAAAATTACAACCAGCACAAACAATATCAAGCAAGAAACATATGCTAAATGTTTCTATAATTATCCTATCCTAAGGAGTCTAAGTCTTGTATTAGAAATGGCTTGGCTAAGTCATGAGAAGGTAACTAGGACTATCTAGTCGTCAGGCCCATCAAAGACCTGAGACTTGAGTAAACAGGAAGTGAAGTCAAGCAACTTCCAAAATGTGCAACAAATGACAAAGACAATGGGCTACCTGGGCAATCACCCAAAGTCTCATTTGCAACCTTGGGGTGACCAACTTTGGCTAAGGCCTAGAGTAACTGACAGACTATTTCTGAGGCACTAAAATTTGAAAAACTGTCTTACCCTGTCTTGGCAAGGTTTGGCAGTATTTTCTCTTGTATTCTGCTTGTTCAGTTCAGACACCATGTATTTTGTCAGTGGTCGAGGCATGGGCAATTCCTTGACCAAAGGCCAGTTTTGCCAAGAAGAAAACAAGCTCCAAGTAGAATGTTTTCAGTGCCCAGCATTCTCTCGGAAATGGATTGGTGCTGACATGAACAATCATGCCTCACATCAACAGAACCCTAACTTATTTAAATGCCATATTCTACAGTTCTTTGAAGTGGTTGAAGATTACCAATCTATGTGAAATACAATCTCTATGTATCTAAAGAACTTGATTAGTCTAACTATAAGTATGACAAATGTAGATGACTATTGACATATAATTCTTAGTACCTATATAGCTTAAAGAATAAGGCTTCATTTTAAACAACTGTGCTGCAAATGAGAACAATGGCCTCAAAATGTAAACAATGTATAAGTATTTTGATCAGCGGTAGAAATGTATACTGTGGTATAATAAATATATCCTAAAATTGTATCAATATACAAAATGTCTTAAGCAGAGGTAGAAATATACATGCACACAATATGACTAACTTGCATAGGTGTGCAAATATTGTAAACAGAAATAGGAGCATATTCAACATAGCAAGTATAATTTGACTTTGCATCAATATACAAGAAAGAATCTATACCAATGTAAATTGTCTATAAATAATAGCTCACAAGTATTCATTCTATTACTCATTATTATTATTATTAGTGTGAGCAAGCTCACACTAAACTACCCATTAAGAAAGGGCTGGTCAAGGCATGCGTTTTGCTCTACTTGTACCCTAATCTCTGTGTCTTTGTAAAAGCCTCTGCTGGGCTATTTCTCATGCTGCAGTCTCCGTCCAGGGTGGGGTTGCCAGGCCCTCACCTTGTCACACTTCTCCCTGCCTCTGCCAAACACTCTCCCACATGACCAGCACCTAGCCATGCTGAAAAACCAGCCCAGGATGCTGCTTGCTGGGACAAAGGATCCTGGGATTGTCCTGTTATTCTTCCATGGACAGAGGTCTCATCTCTCCCAGCTGCACCACTTATCCACATTTGGCAAGTTCTGAAGACACTCGCTGGGGAAACACTCCCTTACCGGGAAGACAGGTGTGACATGAAGGGCCAGACCTGCTTGTTTGGGTTTCTGTCCTGCCCAGTACCCCACAACTGTTTAGCCCCAAAGAAAATCACACATAGGTCTCCATAAATTATAAACTGATTGGCCCATTAGCTCTAGGCTCTTGCTGGCTAACTCTCACATCTTGATTAACCCATTTTTCTGATCTATGTTAGCCATGTGGCTCAGTACCTTTTTTCAGTGGGGCAGATCGCATCCTGCTGCTTCGGTGATCTGGGCAGGAGTGGGAGGAATCAACTTCCTCCTTCCCAGAATTCTCCTGTTCTCATTACATCATTTCTATTTCCTGTCTGGTTTTCCCACCTATATTTCCTGCCTGGCCAATCAGCATTTATTTAAAACATGATTGACAGAATACAGACAATTCTCCCACACCAAACAGGAAAAGATGTGTGGAGTCCTCTAGCCAGCTCGAACTTCTACAGTAAGGGAGAGGAAAACAATCCCCTCTGTTGCCTCAGGAAAAGGTGAGTTTTGGCAAGAGAAGTCCGGAGTTTGAAACCTGATGCTTCCATCTTTCACAGTGGCAACACATACACTCCGCTTAATTTCAGCTTCGGTGTTTGTTCACCAAAGAGTGGGGGGTATGTCAGATCCCAAACACCTTGCAGAGCTCCTTTATAAAATATCCCTGGGTCGACACAGAGTGGATAGCAAGAAATATTGCCTTTCATTTTCCACATCTAATCTAATAAAGTGAAATTTTCTCTTAGGGGTTTTTTAAGACTGTTGTTGTCTTTTTACAAATATTTTATTATCACTGCTGGGCATCATACCCTGACCCTTGTAGGAGCTTTTGAGTGAATCTATCCTCTCTTGTCTGTAGAATCCTACATCAAGGTAAAAAAGTAAAAATGCTATTTTTCCATATCTGTTTCTAGAGCCCTTAGTTGAAGCAGAGTATAACTTAAAGCCTCTGAGAGGCCATGACTGCTGGAGAATATGAAAAAAACCCTCAGTGGCTGTGACTGTCTGCCAGTCCAACTGCTGAGCCTGGTGTGACCTAGTGGAGCAGGATCAGAGGTCATGGACCAAAGCCATCTCTGTTCTGAAAGAAGTGGCACAAGCTCCAAGCTCGGCTGACAAGCTGTGGGGGTGATTGTCAATGCTTTGTTACCTTAACACAGACTAGAGTTTATGGACAGAGAAACCTATGAAAGTCCCTCCGTGACTCAGGGTTCGAAACCCCAGCTCCCAACCTGGTGCAATTGTGTGAACGCATGAATGACCCCAGACAAAAGGAGCTCTGGATGAAGTGTCCTGGAAATCATTGTTGCTTTAGTCATTTCCACAGGCCAGTTTCATTCAGAAGAATTGTGTCCTGGGACTGGGAACACGGTGCTTGCTCACCAAATCCAAAGCTGACCAAACCTCTGGCATCTACTTCTGTGCTGGCCTGTAACCTGTGCGCTGAGGACAGAGCCGAGACAGAGTGCTCAGCCAGTCTAGCCGAACCTGCCCCCTCCAGGTTCACCGAGAGACACTGTCTGTGAAAAAGTGAGGAGAGAAATGGAAGAAAATACTGGAAACCTATCTCTCATGGCGCACGCGCATGCACACACACACACACACACACACACACACACACCTCCGACCGAGCACATGGCGAACTCTGCTCAATAGCCCAATGTCATAGATTTATTTTTAAACTGCCAGTCTCCAAACACATGTAATTACTTCTCCTGACAGTGAACAACGTCATCACAAAGACGGCTCAAGGGAATTTGTGTCCTTCAAGTAGCCTTTCCCCATTGCTTCACAGGCCGTTTCAGGGAGCACTCCATGGCGTCTAGGGCAGCAGCTTTAACTCTGCCGTCTCCTCAGAAGTTAGCTCTCGGACTATTTTTAAAGCATAGTTTATTCGCACCCTAATTTATATGTTGTCAGGTTTCGGCTTCCATGTACTGTATTTGGCGCTCTCTAGAAGGGCACACCTGAATTGGCTTTGGGGATAAAAGGATACAAAGAGAATTGATGGAGAGCAGATCATCTGATACAGGTTTACTCATAAAGCCCACATTTTCTGAATGGGATCAAGATGGCCAGGTTTGCAGTAGGTCTGAAACGCCGGTACATCTGTCTGCGGAGTGAGAAGGCCTTGCCTTTTCTCAAAAATTTCGCCTTTGGAGATCCCACGCATGCGCACTTAAGGGGGACTGCCGCCCTCCTCCCTAGAATGGCTACAACCCAGAACCTGTCTTCAGTTAGAAGTTTATGCCCACCCCATCTCCTCAGCGTTCTCTGTAGATTATACCTTGACTATCCAAGTGTGGAAAATGACGGAATTTAAACAACGGATTCTGCTCACTGCTGGGAGAGGCTCTGTCCTCAGACCGTTGGCCCTGCCGAGGCCTCTTCCCTCCCTTTCCCCCACTTTTCTTTTCAGGGAAGCAGAGCCCTTTCCAGCCCCAAGAAGGGATCAGGCATGCGTGGAATGGGAGGGTGCTGTGTCAGCCCTCAGTTTACAGTCCACACGAGACTTGCTTCAGTCATGAGTGGCACTCACTGGGTCCACCTCATCTCTTGCCAACATCTGCCTTCCTCAAGCCCTGTTCTGTGGTGTTGGATTTGCCCGGAGAAGCCACACAGGTAAGGCTGATCCCTGTTCTGCAAGAAGGGCATCTCAGGCTTCTCCTTCCTCCTGAAGATCTACCCATGTTTATTATCAAACATCTCTTAATTCCCCACCCCCTGAACCGAGGTGGATGCCTCATTAATATTCTCTTTCCGGGAATGCCTGCCTGCTAGGGAGACACCTGCAACTAAGTCATCAGTTTCAGCCAACATCTCTCCCCAGGCGATCTACATTTTCAGCAAAGAGAAAGGAGCAGCACTTCCTGGCTGTTGTTGAGGGCAGTGACAGCCTGTCTGCAGGTCTATGTGACCACCTCAGGTGGGCCTATGGCTTCAGAGCCTGGCTGCCATGCCATATAGAAATATGGGCCTACACGATTCTATCCTACATGTTTCTGTGTTTTATTATTTATATTTCTAAATACCCACGCCTCCACTCTGGAGAATGGTATTTTTGTTGAGGCTGGCCCCTGACAACCATGTTACCACCTTTGGCTCCCTTCCCAGGACTGCCACACTGCCTCTGTCCCAGAGCTAGCCTTTCCTGCGCTTCTAAGTCTTCTAAAGACATCCTCTGAGATCTCCAAATCCAGATCAGTCCAATGTCATATCTTAGGTTTCTATTTTTGTGTCAAGTACCATGACCAAAAGCAACTTGGGGAGGTGTCTTAGTTACTTTTCTATTGCTATGATAAGACACCATGACCAAGGCAACTTACTGAAAAAAAAAACAGTTTACTTGGGGCTCACAGTTCCAGAAGGTTAGAGTCCATGACCATCACGGCAGGGAGCAAGGTGCCAGGCAGGCATGGTGCTGGAGCAGTAGCTGAAAGAGATGGAAAGATAGGAAGACAGACAGAGAGATACAGACAGACAGAAAAACAGACTGACTGGGAATATCTAAGTCTTTGGAGACCTCAAAGCCCACCCTCAGTGACACACTCCTCCAAGGCCACACCTCCTAATCCTTCCCAAACAGTTTCACCAGCTAGGAACCAAGCATTCAAATATAGGAGACTGGTGGGGTGGGGGGGCTTTCTCATTCACAACATCAAAGGAGGAAAGATTTGCTTTTAATCTTACACTTCCAGGTAATAGTCCAGTACCCAGGGTTGTCGAAGCAGGCCCTCAAGACAGGAACCTGCAGGCAAGAACTGATGGAGATACCATTAAGGACTTGCTGCCCTGCCCCACGTCCACCCTGCTTGCTCACCATCTGCTTAGGGATGGTACTGCTCACAGAGGCCTGGACCCTGCCACATCAATCAAGAAAATGCCCTACAGACTTGTCAACCAGCAAACTGATGGAGGCAGTGTCTCAAATGAAGTCCTTTTTCCCAGATAGCTACAGCTTGTGTGAAGTCAGCTGGGGAAAGAAATCAACTAGGGCATGACCACTCAGGGTACTAAAACAGTGTGTGTGTGTGTCTGTGTGTGTGTGTGTGTGTGTGTGAGAGAGAGAGAGAGAGAGAGAGAGAGAGAGAGAGAGAGAGAGAGAGAGAGAGAGATTCTGGCCCAACCTTTGTGCTGTTGCCTTGAGTTTCTCGTTTTATTTATTCTTACTCGGGGGCATTTATAACGCTGCCCCAGACCACGTGGACCATTTTCACCAGCAGTTACTTTGCTGACAGTATCACAAATCGACTCTGACTTTCTGCTAACAGAGCTCTGACAGGAAGGTTAACTAGTTAAGGGTTTATTCCCTTATGTATAGGAAGCCCGGTATAAGTTCAGCTCATAGCCAATACAGAGGCTCCATGGTATCATTGGGGATTCGGTGCCTCTTGTCTTTCTACTCTCCCACCCTGACTCGCGGCCATCATCAGTAATCCAATATGGGTGCTTGAGTTCCCGCTGTCACCTTTAGACCCAGGCAGGAAGAAGGGATCAGGGCATCAGAAGCGGGATGCTGTTCCCAAAGCAGCCTCTCCCTTTTGAGTAGCTTGTGGTGGGATATTTGTACACCATGAAGCTGTGTTGCTCTAACTGAGGTAAGGAAAAGCTGAACGGGCCATAGGCGGGACTCCGGCTAGGCAGGGGAGACAGGCGGGACTTCAGGACAGAGAGACAACGCTGGGAAGAAGGCTGGGTCGCCATTCAGACACAGGGGAAGCTGGATACATGGTACAGAGATGAGGTATATCAAGTGCTGGAACATAGATTTTAAAGTATGTGTTAAGTTATAAGACCTAGTTAGGAACAAACCTAAGCTAAGGCTGAGCATTCCTAAGTAATAATAAGTCTCTTTGTCGTTATTTGGGGCTGACGGAAAAGACAGTGTGACTACAATAGCTATCTTTAAAAACATCAGCAAACAGCTGCCAACGGTGCACACCTTTAATCCCGGCCCTCTGGAGGCAGAGGCAGGTAGGTCTCTGTGAGTTCAAGGCCAGTCTGGTCTACAGAGCGAGTTCCAGGACAGGAACTAAAAGCTACTAACTCACACCTGTGCCACTTTGGAGTGCTGGGTTTTTGCAGCCGAGCAAAGCCCCTGGTTTTATTAGGACTGCGTTATCTCGGCCTATGACCATCCTTGTGGCTGGTTTTATTAGGACTGCGTTATCTCGGCCTATGACCATCCTTGTGGCTGGTTTTATTAGGACTGCGTTATCTCTGCCTATGACCATCCTTGTGGCTTGATATATTTTCCAGAGCACGGTTGTCTTTAGCTGAGAAGTCAGAGACTCGGTGGGCTTTTTAAAATTGTTTTTATTGAACTATATATTTTTCTCCACTCCCTTCACTTCCTTTCCCCTCCCCTTCTACCCTCTCCCATGATCCCCATGTTCCCAATTTGCTCAAGAGCCAAGATCTTTCTCTCTGACTCTCTGTGGGCTGTTGATTCAAGGAGATGGTCAGAAAATGCCTTCAGCCACTTCCCTCGGCAGCTTCGAAGAGCCCATTATCAGTTCAGAATATCAAGCTCTTTGAACACATTTTTGCTTTGTTTCTTCAACTGCCAGAATGATGTAGTTTTTAATTTAAAAAAACCCAGAGGACCCAGGTTTCTCCAGGTTTCTGTTCCCAGCTCCCAAGTTGGGCGTGTTTCCAACCACATCTGAGTCTCATGGCTCCGAGGGCACCTGCACACATGCCCATGTGCATGTTCACACACACATACATAGAACTAAATATAAAATTGAAAACAGACCCAAGGAGGCTTTTTCACCCATCCTTGCCCTTCCCTTACTGTGTTCCTTTTCCTTTAAACTGAAGAGTAAATGGCTACTTTACAGACACGAGACCTAAAGCCAATGAGATGTAACAGCCTTCAGGTCTACTTTCTAAAAGGAACTCTAGCTGAAGACACCATTCTACAGCATATGGATATATCAGACAACAGACATACCGTGTCTATCTATCCATGTGCACATGCATGTTTACTGCTTGAGTCGGCAGTGTGAACCCTAAAGATGAGATAGACTAAAGTCTCAGGCAATAGTCAACTTTGTTCAGAGTATCAGACAATTTATACTCTGAAGGCTAAGGAGAATCGCATGACTAAGGTCTCCAACGACAGGAACAAGCCACACATGGCAAAACCGTGTGTTTCCAGAGAGGCACATGAATAACAACAGCCGAAGTGAGCTCACTCCTGCCCACTCCAACTGGAAGTGGGGAGGCATGACCACACATTCCACGAACAATTCCGTGGTTTTGAAGAAACTGACATCACAAGACTCTTGTCTTGCTTTTTCTAAGTTTTCTCACAAGCACTGAGAAAACTGTGTCCTGACATATTATATAATTGTTTTTATCCTAAAGAAATTTAAACTATGTAATAAAATATGTGTGATAGAATAATAAACAAAGTTATAGAATTTTGATGAAAGGAAGAAAAATAAGAGTTGGGCCTAATCTATGAAGCAGTTATCAATTGTTTACATTGGCAATTGGACACAAAGTGTAAAATTATAAATAGCCTTAGACAAAAAATGTGAACAGTGTTTCATTAAACTTCCAAAGAATTTTGAAGAAGCCACTTCGCTTAATGCTTCCGCTAAAACCCTATCAGTCCGTTGCTTCCCTGTGCTTTATATGTGTGCTCAAGTGAGTTTCCAGAAAACCCAGGAAGCCAAAACAAAAGAAAAGAAGGCAGAAACTTAAATATTGTTTCTATGGCATCAATTTTGCCCGTCAGCCATCTCCTGGCCTTCGCAGAAGACCCTGGAGTCATCTCTCCCCTTGACGGTATTATTTCTCAATTTAGAAATGGGAGGTAGGGTTGCTGTCCTCAGAGGGGGAAGATTTAGTCAGCAAACGTTTGAAAAACTGTTGTGCCATTAAACCTTGTTCTGATTTGGAGCTTTTGACCATGAAATAGCAATATTGCAGGGCCCGGCAGCAAAGGATTACTTGGCCCTTACACCAGCAGTAAATCTCAGAGAAGTTGATTGCCATTACAATTTCCCTGTTCATACTCTCTCGTCCTCGTTCACAAAATACTCGTTGGGGTCCTCCTCTCTCACTGCAGGAGCTGTGGCCACTTGGAAAACCCACACTCTCTGTTGAAGGCAAAAGGGCCCAGCTTTCTCCCTGGGGGAAAGGGAAATTCCTTGCATAACTTCTTCATAAATTAGTCTGTCTCTCTGTCTCTCTCTTTGTGTGTGTCTGTCTGTATGTCTGTAGTTTCCTCCCTCCTTCCCTTCCTTCCTCCTTCCCTCCCTCTCTCCTTCTTTCCTTGGGTTATGGGTGGCTTGTAGCTGGTATATCCCCTTACAAGCTTAGATCCCTGTCGTGAGGTTTGCTATGCAGTCATTGTGGGCATGTGGGTACACGAGAGGCCTTTAGGACTTTCAGCTTCTTTCCCTGCTAAGTGTTCCTACTGTACCGGGTTATTTGGGTTAACGATGTAAATTGGTAAGAGATGGTTAATACAGGTGACCCTGGAGGATGAAACAGTCAGATTTTTTTTTTTTTTAAATCTGCTGTTTTATTGCTAATGCCTGAGGTTGGAGGTGGACTGTGGTGGCCTGTAGCATGGCAGTTTAATCAGGGTCTGCCCTGGTAAGCTGCAGTTAGTGCCCCTGGAGAAGGCAGCTTGTCTGGATGTTGGCACTGAAGTCTCCCAGAGAACACCGAGGGAGGAGAACTCCAGGATGCTCTCTGTGGCCCACATATGTAGTGCCTACACCTGTGTGTTCCAGCTTCCTCCATTATAGGTCACACTTGGGAATGGGATGGGACAGTTGCTCTTGACATAGTATTGGAGTAGTTTAGGTCTGTGGAACAATGGTCTTTTATCCTGTCAGCTGTATTATTTTCAATAAAACGCTGATTAGCCAGTAGCCAGGCGGGAAGTATAGGTGGCAACCAGGCAGGAAGTAGAGGCGGGACAATGAGAATTCTAGGAAGAGGGAAGCGCAGTCTGCAGTGGTGACCCAGCTGCAGAGGAATCAAGATTTGACTGCCTCGCCAAAAAAGGTACCAAGCCACATGGCTAACACAGACAAGAATTATGGACTAATATAAGTTATAAGAGTTAATAAGAAGCCTGAGCTACTAGGCCTATCTAATTAATGTAGATCTCTGTGTATTTCTTTGGGACTGAACGGCTGCAGGACCGGGTGGGACAGAAACTTCAGTCGACAGAATGGCGCTTGGTCAACAGTTTAGACTCTGCAGAAGTCAAGGAAAGCTCCATCCCTGGCTTTGTGGAAGAAATTAGCTGCCAACCAGGTGCTGGGATCTCTAAAGTTGGCATTGGTAGCTAAAAATGAACCCTGATCAATAACCAGCAGGCATCACCTAGTCACTGTACTCTACCAGAGTGAGGAGAGAGCTGAGCTTCAGAGACCAATAGCACAGCCTTACTTCAGCCTTGAGACTGCAGCCAGGGTTTTTGAAGCACAGCACTTGTGACATAACACATGAGCATCACTCACCTGGTAGGGATCTTAGTGAACTTGTTACACTGAAATAGAAGACTAATTCCCATTGTCTTCTGGGTTCTGCTGGACCCCAGGTTGGGAGGGAGCAAGTTCCGTTTCTCTGATTCTTATCATCATTATTGTGTTAGCTAGGATCTTCCTATGTTACCCAGATGGTCTGCAGTTTGCAAGCTTCCCACCTCCTGAGTATTGAGACGGGCATGTGCGCACTTGGTGTGACTTCAGGCTCTGTAGAGTGAGTGAGTGTTCGATCAGGTTGGAGCTTAGGGATCAGAGGAAAATCATTTGTAAAGAGGAACCAATAATACCTATCTTTCCCATCTAGATGTGAGTGTTCTTGCGGAATTTATTGCTACCAGAGGGGACAAAGGTTCCTAACGCTTTGCCTGCAATGTTTGAATTCAAAACTATTTCAGATTTCAGAGTTTTTCAGGCTTTCAAATACCTGAGAATCAGAAACTTTAAACTGGGATTTAGAACTTTTGGGATTTCAGAGTTTGGGGAGTAGGGTTGCTTAGCTGGTGTTAAGCTTGTCAAATAACTGCAGCAAGGAGACGGATCAGCGGAGAGAATGCCGCCATAAGCAGAGCGCTTGTGCTGATTATCCGGGGATACTGTGTGTAGTGCAGATGGAAACCTCACTTCCGGTCCTAAGAGAGATGTGTGAAAACATAGGACCGGGTCAGGTATGAGGGAGGTCACACTTAGGAAGGACGCACCTCCATGTCACGCTCCACATCACCACTCCCTACGTCTAGCGTTTTGCCTTTGTACCTCATCTCTTTAAAAGCTCCCACTTCAACAACCACCATGATGTCCACAGAGCCCTTCTACAATCTGCAGGGAAATCTCCTTTTACAGAGGACCTGTGGGCTCTCCTTTCCCTGTCTTCACTTCTGGAAAGCAATGACACCACCAGGCCTTCCCCACACCTGCAATGGGAAAGGGATCGGATCAAATGCTCAAATGCATCCCACCCAATGAGAAGCGAGAGTCCTTTCTTTGTTTCTTTTACAATGTCACTCACATTTATTCAAGGTGACTGTATAAACGCAGATTTTTTCGTTCCGGTTCTACCTTCTTTCCTGGAGCTCACTTTACTTTTCCCCTGTTTCTTTTTGTCTTGTTTCTCAGGCCCGCGGGCATCCCCAACTGTCCCAGTTGCTTTAGTGGTCCAATTGTGCAGTGTCATATTTAAAAGTCATTATTCTCATCATCTACTAAATGCAGTCCTGAGCCGTTTAAAAAATCGGGGGAGGCATTTTTGCGAAAGCATTTATGATGTGGGCTGCCAAAGAATGCGCCGCTGCGGGAGCGTCTTTCTCTAATCTCCGACTCGCAATTGAAAACGATTCAGGGTGGGTACCTGTGAAGACAGATTAAATTGATCTCCCAGGAACTGCAAGCACTGGGGAGGGGGAGACATTTGGTCTGGACATGCTGTGTCTATTAATCTTGGGAAGCATCTTTTCAATGTGGAAGTGAGCTAACTCACCTTGGCCTGCATACGCTGTCCCTTAGAGCACCACAGAGCTATTAAACACCTAACGTCTCCAAGCTTGGGAGTCTGGAGAACCCGATGTATTTTGTTTGCAAGTTGCGTTTGTGTAAATCAGTGGTTCTCAACCTTCCTTACACGGTGACCCTTTAATACAGTTCCTCATGTTGTGGCGACTTCCCCCCACCACCACCACTATAAAACAAATTTTGTTGCTGTTTCCTAACTGTCATTTCACTACTGTTATGAATCGTCATGTAAATATTTTTGGAGATAAAGGCTTGTCAGGGGTCCACGCCCCACAGGTGTAAGTCCGTCCACCACAGCCAACCACAGACTGTCAGTGAGGTTGCAGAGGCTGAAGGAAATGAGCAATGGCGTACCTTCATGCCATACCCCACAGATGTAATGACACAGGCAGTCCCGGGAGGGAAGTCATCAATCGCACAGTGAGTAAAATGACAGGAAACGATGATAATCTTTGAATGAAGTCATCCTTGAGTGACCCTGCGGATAGTTCCAGGACGCCTCTGAAGATGCTCAAGTCTGTTATATAAAACAACATAATATTTGCGTGGATCTTATGCATATTCTCCTATATGCAAAGGTAGCTCCTATGTTGTTGTCGGGTTTTCTGTCCTGCCTGGTTCCCACAATCCTTAGGTACCAAAGAAATCACACAGAGATCTACATTAACTATAAACTGATTGGCCCATTAGCTCAGGCTTCTTAGTAACTCTTATAACGTATATTAGCCCATTCTTCTTCTTTTTTTTTTTTTTTTGAATTTTTAAGACAGGGTTTCTCCATAGCTTTTTGGTTCCTGTCCTGGAACTAGCTCTTGTAGACCAGGCTGGCCTCGAACTCACAGAGATCCACCTGCCTCTGCCTCCCGAGTGCTGGGATTAAAGGTGTGCGGCACCACCGCCCAGCTCTTAGCCCATTATTCTTGTCTATGCTAGCCACATGGCTTGGTTCCTTTTTCAGCGAGGCTGTCTCACATCTTGCTTCTTCTGTGGCGGGCTCACAACTGCAGAGGAATGGGCTTCCTCCTTCCCAGAATTCTCCTGTTCTCCTTGACCCACCTCTACTTCCTGTCTACTTGCCCCACCTATACTTCCTGCCTGGCTACTGGCCAATCAGCATTTATTTAAAATATAATTGACAGAATACAGACCATGGTCCCACACCACTATGTGCAAATACTTCTTATATTTTTATTATTTAGAGAATGATATGGAAAAGTTATCTGTACATATTCAGTATGGATAAATGCTATTAAATTTTTCTACCCAAGGTTGATTAAACCTACAGATTTAGAACATGATAATCCGGGACCCCTGGCTGTAGGAGGCTATGGGGTTTATCTTTCTTTTTAATACAATTTGTTTGGTTGTGATTATATTTTCACTTAATTTTGAATAATGGAAGTGGGAAATACCAGTTCCATTGAACCACTAATCCCCAGTCAACAGTTAAATGACTAAGCCAGGGTCAGCTGCTCCATTCTAGATGGAGCCACCAGAGCCCAGGAAACAGGCAAGAGGAATCCAGTACTTCCTAGAAAATAAGACAAGTTCAACCATAGACAACAGAGGATGTAACTGAGGTGACTTTCTTCCTATATTAGAACATACAGAGGATTTTTACCTCATCTCAAGCATCCTAACAGGAATCCCACAGAGGACTCTGGAGCTTGGAAGCGCAAGCTCTGAATCTGGTACTGAATAACAAACAAGGACCCGAGAAATGGAATGGAGGCCAGGGAGATGGAATGGAGGCCGGAGAGATGGCTCAGAGGTTAAAAGCACTGGCTGTTCTTCCAGAGGTTCTGAGTTCACTTCCCAGCAACCACATGGGGACTCACAACCATCTGTAATGGGGTCTGATGCCCTCTTCTGGTGGGTATGAAGACAGAGTACTCATGGACATAAAATACATGAATAAATAAATCTTTAAAAAGATGAGAATAGCAAGCATCACACCCACAGTCATTGGTGTGCCACTGAGTCTGCAACAAATTTCACTCTCTGGGAAGCTGGAAAAATGAGTGTTTCCTGGAGCTCAGAGCACTGCCGAAGGGAGTCAGTGTGGGATGCACCTGGAGAAAGATGTGACCCCATGAAGGACGAGAGATACCCCAACACCCCCAAGGGCAGTGCTCTTCATGCAGCTGATTACGGATGAAGGCGGGAGCTAGCTACCCGGTCAGGCGTCCGCAGGTGCTAGCCACAGCCCTGCCTGAGAGCATCTACCTGCTTTGGGACTACCAAGACCATATTTCAGGTTCACCTCCCATCCTCTCTGCCCCTCTCTCTGACTCTCCAAGGCTCGGAGAGTGGAGCAAGAAGGCAGAGGAGGGAGAAGCTAAAAGAGAATGCTCTGAAGCTGATACAGAAAAACTGACTACCGTCGGTGAACTACAGTGTCTATGAGAGTGGGTGGGTTTCACCAGCAAATATAACAGTTGTTTGATGGCTTCCCAAGAGCAGTGGGAAATGCTGGACAAACTGCTCAGCCTTGCATCTGGGGGAGGAAAGAGAAAAAATCTAGAAAATAGATTAGAAAAGTAATAAAAAGCATTGAAAGTGTTGCTCCCCTCTGCGATTTACTGAAGCAGAATTAAGGAGCCAGTTGCATGCAGACTCCCCTAACGCTTGAGATGGGGTACCATGTAGCCGAGTGCAGCCTAGAATTGTTTATAGAGCCAAGGATGACCTTGAACTCCCGATCCTTCTGTGCTGTTATCGCGGGTACGCACCTTTACGCTGCGCTATCTAGTGCTGCAGAGCCAACCCTGGGTTTCTCGCTTACAAGGCAAGTATTCTACCCGAGAGTTAAATTTCTAGTTCTTGCCTGGACTCTCTGAGTTCTGTCCTGGAATCTCCTAATCAATTATTAGTTAAAAGAGTGGTGGGAATAAGCCGCATTTGTCTGTGTGGAATTTTTGGGAGAAAAACATATAATAAGAATAGATTAAGTTTTGGATTTGAATACTAAAGCACTGTTCAGAAAACCTTGCAACTGGGCACCCAGAAAGTCATCTTCAGTAAATCTTGATCCCAAGATATGATAAGAAAAGGTCATCTGCCCTATAAAAATCAAAGTGAAGGAACGATAATTTCCCAAGGCTGTCTGTCTAAACACTAACACAGCAACGCATTAAAAAACAAAAAAAAATGTAAGTTATTGTCAGTTATGGAAGTCAAGCAACTGGTCTTTTTCAAATTACCAGTGATAACTCTTTGTTGAGAACGTCCACACAGTCCATAGCCCAAGAGTTCCTGTTAGGAGAGGTCTTCACATTTTTTGCTCAAGTTCATAAAGTAGAATTGCAGCCTGGCTGGGTTGTTTGAGGGGCAGCCTGGGAACACGTGGAGCTCCCTGGTTAAGAATACTTGCTTTTCTTCCACAGGGCAAGTGTTCAATGTCCAGGCTTACACACACCTATAATTCAAGCCTCCAGATCCAGGGGATCCAGCACCACTTTTTTTTACTCTGACGGCTCTCACCCACAGGCGGGCACACACACACACGCACACACACACACACACACACACACACACACCAGTTTTAAAAGAAAAGAAGGTCCCTGTGTCGTACACTAGCCTTGTGTCTATTTAAATGCTCATTTGCAACAACGATAGGACGCATAACCTATTGAGGTTCCCAGGCATGGAAGCCACACTAGGTCTTTCCAGAAAATTGTGGTACCAGGCTGCATCCGTTACTCTAGACACCCTCATTTCAAACTCTCAGAACAATGCGAAGAGTTAGTTGTCTTTGGAAGTGCTAACTTTGTCAAATACTGGGAGACTCCTGCTCCCCTGAACTCTGAGACATTGCAGATAATTAAGTTAAGAAAACAGGAATTAGAAGATCTGAGCTAGAGAAAAAGACTAAAGTCACTGTGTCTAGTTTTTTCTCTTTCTTCCTTCTTCCCAATGTGTCTGTTTTATCTTCTAACTTAGATCAAAGGTTAGGAAATGAGACAACCATGCATCAAAAAGTAAAATAATAAAATATGACTATTATAACAACTACGAACATATGGAATGCAACAAAATATCTTTATAGGAAAACCTTTATTGTCTCACAAACATAATCATCATTATTATTAACTATTATTATTATTATCATTATTATTATTATTATTGCAATACTTGGAATTGAATTTAGGCCCTTGTGCAAACTAGATACGTGCTCTACCACTGAGTTATATTCCAAGCCTCAAGCAAGTAATGTTAAAAATATTTAATTGAAATATTTTAGAATACCTTTAGAGATACTTATATAGGTCAAATTCCATTTAAAGAGTTTTTGAGTGGAATTTTTTTCTAGTTGGAATATAGTCATAATGGCTTTAATGAATTTGTTATTAGAAACCATCTTTTCCTTCTGCCTGCCATGGAAACAAAATGGAAGACAATGTCCAGTTCCAACATGGACAAGGTAAGTACATAAGGATCTCAGCGATACTGCATTCAGAATTCTTTCCTTCTCTAATTTCTGCCATTCCCCTGGGAAGCAATATTATTTGTGATTTACTATTTTGGCTGAGAAGAGCCGGCAGTTTGGGGCAGTTCCACTTGGCCTCTCTCCAGCCTCTTTGATCCTCTGACCCCACAGACCCAGCAACGAAGGTCGGGGTCAGCCAGCTATCATATATATATCATCTTGCAGTAACATTCTTGGAAACAGGAGGAATGACCATCGGGTGGTCTACAGTCCTTACAGACACAAAAAGCCAGACCTTGACTTCATGTGACCATGTATTTGCAAGGCCACGATGTCTCATCTTAAAATAAATGGATGTGGGTTTAATTAGAGAGGGGCAGAGGAGACTGTTGTACTGTGTGTGGGCACACACACGTGTGTCCTAGAACATTGCAGGGTCCTCTTTCTTGGAACTTGGTTTCTTTAGTCATTGGGGGCCAGGATCAGAAGCTAACTCAGGTTCAAATGCACTTATGAGTTGATGGCTGTCATCCTCCTGATACCCATCCCTCATTTCCTTTTTTTATATGAACTGAAGAGCACTACCCATTTATTTTGCCCATGGGGACTCTGTTCTATGAGCGGCTTCCATAATACCTGAGCAGAAGACCCCTCTTCTTGCCTGTATGACACTGCTTCTCATTATGATAATTGTATCTACTCTGGGTTCTCATCATCCTCTCTAATGTTGAGAACGGCATCTTAGCCATTAGCTCCACTTACAGGGAATGGTCACTGGGGGCTTCTTAAGGATGCTGGTGCTGCCCAAATTAGCATGCCCTTTGATGCTAGGCAAATGATGTTTCACCCCAGGCCTCTTGGAGATTGGTTGTTTTCCAGCCTGGCATATGCCAACTGTGGCATATCTATTTCCCTAAGTTTTTAAAGTCCACGGAAATTCTGGCATATCTGCCAATATCTGCATGAGTCTAACTTAGTGAAATCCCTTCATACTTTTTGTTAGAGTCATTTTAGCCCCCACATCCCTGCCAAAGGATTAAATCCTACATCCTGAACTAAGGAGCCGGCCACAGGATACACTATCTTGGAAAGAGATGGTCTGCCCTGATCAATGGTCAAACCTTCAGACGATAGCAGCCTTGGGCTGCCCTGAGCCAGAATGACCCAGCTGAACTGCGCAAATGCAGGGAAAACATAGGTAACAATAAATAATGCAGAATGAAAAAAGTTTAACTTCTCCAAAAACTATGCAGAGAAACCCTGTCTCGAAAAAACAAAAGTAGAATGAAACAAAAGTTTAACATTGTCACCTGGACTAGAACTGGATGTGATATTCTCACAAGATCTCTGTTAACACTGCAGTCCTTTCTGGAATGCTAAAGACCACTGTACAATTACATATTACAAGCTTTCTTGAAAGCTCTATTGTATACCATTTAGAAACAACCTTGTTTGTTTTCTTTTTAGGGTTATGCCAGGTGTGACACCAAGTTTTAAGAAAGCATGGGTTTCTGGTTTTACCAGTTAAGGAAAAGCGGGCATTTCTGCCATATGTGTGCTAAGGGGTGAACTATTTAGAGAAGAGAGATAGAGAGATGGGGGGGGGGGGGCTTGCTCTGAGCCTGAACCAGGCCTCCTGAGCGAATTCATCTCTTTCTTCCCAGAGAACCTCTAGAGAAGCAAGCACACTAATTTTCGAGTGTGAGAACCAAACACTGCACAAGACCAAATGTACAGAAATTTGAGTTTCCCAGCTGTTTCCCATTAACCTCACCTGTGATCTTCCCAAACCGTTTGAATAATTGAGGAGCCCTAATTGACAATTACAGACTGTGATTTCTTTATCATTTCGGGTAACTTTTTGGAGTTGCCACTTGTCAGGTTCACAACCAAAGTAATGGCTACGTTATAAATCTCTGTTATTTATAGGCCGAAGCATCAGGAGTGTGTGGGTCCTTGGCTGAGAAGAAGGAGGAAGTCCATGCTTCCTCAAAAGGTAAGTTAGACCCTTTCCCCTGTCATCTTTCCCTTAGCTATAAATCGGTCCCTGGAGAGAGGAGATGTGTTTAGCTATTTCATAGAAAGAAGCTGCAAGTGGTAATTTACATCAGAGATTACAGTTGAAAGTAGATTTGCCTTGAGATCAAAAATCACACATAACTGCAGGGGTCATTATTTTTTTTCCCTCTTCCCATAATATTTGGCCTGCTAATTTAAAAGAATGGATTTCCAGCCTGTTCTTTAATCAATAGAACCATGGTATATTCTGGCTGATTTTATTCTGAAGACAGAAGTTGCAATTTCCTTAAAAGATTCTATCTGCTTTCCTGTTTTCCCCTGAAGCATGGCAGGTATATCAGTTCTGCAATCACCCTGATAATTAGAGAAACAACACACGGCCCAGCGGGATCATTTTCTCGTGATTATATCATAGATGCATAATAATATCTTTATAAGCTGAGCAGGAAAACATTCTCAGAAGCATAGTGTTCAGGTCAGTGATTCTAAAAGAATTCCATAGGATGAATAGCCCCTCTGTCAGAGTAAAGGCTGTGGTGTAAATTCCATTATGAGTCTCTTCTCTCAGTCACTTGGAACCCTCTCAAAAAGTCCCCTTCCCAGTGTCCCTGGTGGCTGCTTCTCAAATGTGATGGTTTTAAGTGGAGGGGAAATTTGTTTCGCCATTCAAGAAGGAAATAGCTGTTCAACCACTTTTTCTCAAAGACTTGTAACTACAGTTTCTTCAAAACGGAAACTTTCAAATACTGAAAATGTTATGTAAAATTTGTAGCACGCGGCGACTGCTGGTTTTGTTGTATCCGTTACAAATAAATTACATCTAGATCTATAAGCAAAACATACCTAGAATTTTTTTTACAAAGTTTAATAAATGGTTGATTTATTAAAAACCAGAGTGAAAGCAGTACGGCTTTCATGGAGTCACGAGTTGACTGCGCTTGACTAAACACTCAATTGAAGTTAGGGTCACTGTAGTTTATCTACACAACCAATCACAGTCAACATAAAGCATCATGCCTCTGTTCAAATGTCCTGAGGATTTGGGGCACCACGCAAGCTGGCCCTTTATGGTTGGCCTCTGCTCAAATATCATGAAGATCTGGGACATCACTGTAAGCTGGCCCTTTATGGTTGGCCTCTGCTCAAATATCATGAAGATCTGGGACATCACTGTAAGCTGGCCCTTTATAGCGGCTCCTCTACTGATGAAGGCTTGTCTTAAGGTGAGTTCAGTGGCTACTGAGGATCTGGAGAAAGCAAGCTCACCTTCAGCCTAAGGGTGACTAACTTAAATTCCCCACCCAGACACCCAAAATTGCAGACCAGCAGGGCTTCTGCACACGGGTGAGTTCCTAGGTTGCTCACATGAGGACAAATTCAGAAAACTCATTAAGATAGGCACAGGATGTATTTAACTATGATATTTCCATGAGTTTACCTGAACTATCTACTGAACTCGAAAAGGTCATATATTATACAGAACAAAGAAAAACAATTCCGAGTCATGTAAATACATGAAAGGTAGATCAGGACACCAATTTAAAAGTTGTCAAAATTCAATAGACTTTTGATGACCTGAGTCTGTAAAGAGAATTCTAGAACTAAAGTGTGTTAGTAATTGTTGGGTAACTTTATAAGCAATGAAGACAATCAGATGTGATACTAAGTCATACTGTGTTTTAGCTAGGTTAGTTTGACTGCAGGATAGATCGATAGACAGACAGATGGTGATAGGTAGGTAGATAGATAGATAGATAGATAGATAGATAGATAGATAGATAGATAGTAGACAAATAGAAAAATGATAGCCAGATAGATGCGGTTTACCTTCGGTGTATGTGGAGCCTTCAGTTCTAGAGCACTTTCTGTTCAAAGATGGCAAAACACACACACAAACCAACCAGCCAACCAAACAAACAAACAAAAAACCTCAATGGAATGCCTCCAGCTTTAGGAAGGCACCAAGAGGTTTGATGTTGGTCTTTCAATTCCATTGGCTGGTGTCTTAGTCAGGGTTTTTACAGCTGCAAGGTAACACTATGACCAAAAAGCAAGTTGGGGACAAAAGCATTTATTTGGCTCACACTTCCACAGCACTGTTCATCAAAGAAAGAAGTCAGACAGGAACTCAAACAGGGCAGGAACCTGGAGGCAGGAGCTGATGCAGAGGCCATGAAGGGTTGCTGCCTACTGGCTTGCTCAGCCTACTTTCTTATAGAACCCAGGACCAGCAGCCCAGGGGTGGCACCACCCACAATAGGCTGAGCTCTCCCCCATCAATCACTAATTAAGAAAACATCCTACAGAATTTACAGAGACATTTTTCTCAATTGCTGTTCCCTCCTTCAATATCTCTAGTCCATGTCAAGTTGACATAAAACTATCTAATATGACTGGGATTGCTCATGGGGACACAAGAGAAACTAGAAAATGTGCCTTCGTTCCAGAAGGTTATATGGCTAAGAGGCAGGACAGTCCTTTGAATAAGAGGAGAATACGCACTTGTAAAACTAATAATTTTAGTGATACTGGTTAATGCTGTAGCAATTACAAAAATAAAGAATGGTCAGAGAGAACCTACTCTAAGCTGGAATTAAGCAAGAACTTGAGAAGAGTGATCACTGTGGTCTGCCTCCTTCAATACATTTCTTTCACTCTGTTCGCTGGAGATCTTGAGCGTTCAACTTCTTGAATGTTAAGGTCTAGATCAAAGGCTATATATGCACATTTCAAAGCAAAGTGGATATTTATCAGTTGACAGTAAACTTGTATTGCGCAGTTAATAATCTAAAGGTTAAGAAAATCTCTACATTGCTGGAGATAAATCCCAGTCAGGCAAGGCCATTGGTTGTTTACAATTCCAGAAGAAAATAAGAAAGAAAAAGACTCTATCTAATCAAGAATTATCCTGTTTGCCACTCTACCACATCCTATGTATAGGCTTGAATATTTATGATCTGTGGAAAGACTCTGGTTCCTAAGGAAATATGTGTAATGACATCCTCGCTATTCACTACTTGGCTCCAGTGTGCATTGCTCAGATATTTTAACAACCTAAGTTCCATTTCTTTCTCTATCTGTCTGTCTCAGCTTGAAAGAAAAATACTTTGTTCGTTTAAGTGTAAAATTATATCTGGTGACATTTCAGAGCACAGGTGATATCAAGGAAATGGGAGGTGAGGACTGTGAATCACTTCAAAGACGTAAAGGCAGACTATGGCTAAGAGTATGGGGTCTGCCTTCTACCTGAGATGTGTTGGTGGGAAATTTGGCTTCTCTGAGTTTTAGAGTTGGCTGTTTGTTTTAAAACTATGGGGAATCTACTTCAAAGAATTAAAGAGTGAACATATGTATGTTTTGCATATGTCAAGACATTAATAAAGGCTGGTGGTTGTCAGTTTTCATCTAACTACTCCTAAGTTGATATCTAACCGTCAAATTTTTTAATCAAGAGTTTCCTTGATTGATTTAAAGTTTTCACTTTAAATCACACACACACAAGTCAGTTAGGAATGGTGTCTTACATTTTAATCCCAGAAAGAAGGAGGCTAAGACAGGAGGATCATCACTTCCAGGCTAGCCTATGCTGTACAATAAATTCCAGCCAACCTATGAGACACAGTGAGCTCCAGACTAGCCCGGACTATAGAGTGAGAGCTTGTTAAAAGAAAATAAAGGCAAGCAAAAGTCATGATTTGATGATGTGTTTTATGTTGTATTTAAATGTTTTTAAGTATGCTTACTGACAAAGTAAGTAAGTAGGGGCTAGATATGTGGGATCACCCTGAGTAAGGTGTTAGTTCCGGAATGTTTCATATGATTTCATCTTCCTCTTTCTTAATAAAGTTGATTCTGATTTCTAGAATTACATATTTATGATTTTTTCTATGCTGTTAAGAATATATCCAACAAAGATTGCAATCGTTCATATCCATATTAACACTGATTTATTGCAAAGATCTTTCCACTTCCTTAGAAACTGGGTCTTTTAGTAATTTGTCAGTGGTTTTAAAACTACAAAAAGATTTATTCAAGAAATAAGAAACGCATGCACGGAGGTTGCTTTCAGCTCCTGGTTCCTAAGGCCAGCTTGTGCTGCACTTACTACAATGAAGCAACATACTTTCTTGAATTTTTTTTAGTTGAGATAACACATTCTAAAGAATGAATTTGTCACAGTGAGAAACTGAAAACTGTGAATCATGACATCATTCTGTGCATTTCACATAAACATCAGCATGGCTGCGGCCAAAGAAAATATGTAGACTATTAATTCCGCTAAAAGGAGCTATTGTTAATGAGCCAAGCATGTGCGATATTTGCTTTTCGGTTTTGTTAAAGAAAACGCCATATTGCAAGAATTTTGTATTACTTATAGGCCCTGTTCTGCATTTTTTTTAATGCAGGCACAAATCTCCTTGCATTTGCTGGGAGTATACATTAATTAAACACATTTTAAGAAAGGTTCATATTTTATGTGCATTTTCCCAGGTCCTAGTGTTTATAACAGTAAAGAATCCCTTGGCTTCATGGCTTTGTAAGAGGAACCCATTCTGTGTTTCTAATAGTGAAAATGTGTAACTCCAAATTTCTGCACAACCAGTAATTCAAGCAAGGTTTTTCCCATTGAAATCATGTCCACATAATGCCAGATTATTATGAATTTTTGTCAATCTTCTGTCAAAATTTTAATGGTCTCATTTCAGAAGCCACTTTGCATGGGACTTACACAACTATATTACACCTTGACATTATGCCTAATGGTTACAGCCTGAAATGTCTCTAGAATAAGTGCAGATAGGAAGTTAGCTCTTGATGAGTCAAACCGTCAGGAGAAAGCAGAGGCATGGGCCTCTGAAATGGCGGATGTTAGGAAACACTCCTCCATCACAGGCATTGTTGCGGCCATACTTGAATGTGGTCACCAGGAGCTGTATATCCCATGGCCAGGCTTGATGATCTTTTGGCCTAGTAACCATAGGAAGCCGTCCAGCATCCATCTTTGTGACTGAAGACAGTGTTGCTACTGAGGTATCTTCCTGGAGGGTTTGATTTCCGAAGGACTTCTCTGTGTACGAAATCAATACCTGGGATTTCAGGAAGACATAGGCGGATGAGGGCTGGGGCTGCAGAAGTCAAGGGTCTCCGCTAAGCAGAGGTATAGAACGATCATCGAGACAGGCAGGTGTATCGGTTATCATAGTGAGTAAATGCACCAACTGCTCTGCTCACAGAAAGTGCTAACCTTTTAAAGTCACACACAGATCCCAGCCTCCATCCTACACGGGGAGGAAATGTGAATTGAACATTAGAAGCTTGGAATCGTTACGGTTTGTCATAGATTTTTCTGAAGGTTAGAGGAAACCTCCCATTTTGTTTTAGCTCAGGCTGACAACAATGACCTTGGCAGATTTGTTTTTTTAAACTGACCATTTGATTTTAATCTGATTGAATCAGCCAGACATGGTGGCACATGCCTTTAATCCCAGCATTTGGGTGGCAGAGGCAGGATCAAGGACAGCCTGGTCTATATAGCAAATACTGGGACCGCCAGGACTAAATAGAGAGAACCTGTCTCAACCCCACCCCCACCCACATACCCTGATTGAATAACTTTTCCTCTTGATTTTCTTCTGGATACTGTCCCAGCTAATACGGCCTGACTTTCTTCCTCCCTTTCTCTTCAGCTCCTCTCTCTTCTCCTCTCCCCACCCTCAGCTCCCCACCTCACCTACATTCTTTTTTCTTTCTCCGTCTTTACCTCCCTCCCTTCTTCCCTCCTTCCTCCCATCCCTTTTTCCCTTTTATGTTTCTTTCTGTACTACTTTCTCGATACGAGGTTCTCTCTGGGTAATGGAGGCTGCCCCACACCTGCTTGCAATGGGGCTCTTAATTATAAAATGGTTCCTAATGAAGCAGTCTACATTGCTTTTCTTCTTGTTCTCATTTTTAATTTTTTGATAGCACATTTGAGGAGCTGTGTCATTTTCCTCTGTCTGGTTTCTAAGTGACGGTGGGTGTGGCGTTAGTGCTTAAGGAGAATAACCTCTTGTTTTATTTTGTTTATTTAGCTTTTCTTTTTTAAACAATTAACTTTTTTATAATTTCACACAAAAGTACTGTATTTGCATCATCTGTGTGTCTAGTGGATAATACTCGCTGAGCTCGTGAACTGTGCTCACATATGTGCTTAGAATGACCCCTTGGGGTGGATAATTTATCAGGGGCTGATCCACAAAAGAACGCTCCCTCTCCTGGCAGCCATTAGTAGCCTGTAGTTCTTCATCTAGGGGTGGGGCCTTGGGAGAGTTCCCCATCCACACTAGGAAGTAAAATGGTGTTGCCTTTGTGCAGGTGTTGTGTGGGTGACCGACCTTGTTATGAAGACTTCACGGCTGCCACTCCCGCTCACACACAGGACACTGTGTATTGCACACGTCCTGGTCCTTTGGCTCTTACAATCTTCCTGGCCCTACCTCCTCCATGATGTCCTTGAGTCTTAGGTGTGCGAGCTGTGTCATGGGGGTGGGCACCCCACAGTCAGTTGTTTTTTCCATGATGACCCGCTCTCTACGAAACGTAACAGACACCATTCTGCACAGCCAGACGGTGAGCACAAAGGCACGCGTGTGCGCTTCTGTGAGGTGACAAGTCCTGAGTTAAGTCTAGAGTTTGAGGTTCCGGCCCTTTGACTGGCATTGGCCTAGCTTCACAGGTTTGACTTTGAATGCTTTCCTCCTGAGGCAGTTCCCCCAAAGGGCACCAGCAGTGCATGCTGTCCGCCCAAGTGCTTCTGAGCTCTCAAGCCGTTTTCAAGTAACTGAAGATGTGTGCACAGATAGGAAAGAGCTAAGCGCTTTTAGTGAGAAGCAAAGCAGAGATACGAAGTAGGCAGAATGCAAGGACGCAGGGGTTGAGTGAGATTCTCCCAAGAGCTGGCTTATTTTTTTCAGTTCTTCCTTTTGTGAATCTACCAGGAGTCCGTAGCTCAGGATGGAGTGTGGGTGGTTTTCTGTTTCGATTGACAGGTTTGAGTTATGCAAGCCTTTGTTCACTATGCCTGTCTTCTCCCATGATGCATCTGATCTTAATCATACGCATTCATGATCACACACAGGCAGAAGTCGGTAAATAGAGAATTTTCCCTACAAGTTTACTCAAGGGACAATGCCCGCATATGGGCCTAGAACTAGGCCAAGCTGGGTTAGGTACATGGTCTCTAGTTGAGGTCATCATCCACAGTGCGTCAGATAATAAAAGGGCCATTGTGAGGAGGCTGTTTGAGAGCCTTTGGAGTAGAGTGCTTTATCTAGAGGTGTGTACATGTTGAGATGAGTGTTGGGGATGTGTCCCTCGTTGCTAAGTTATCCCTACACACTACTGCCTGTTTTCCTGATTCCTGTGACTGACCGTATCTTCAAATCGAGATATAATTAAGGGCATCAAAATGAGGTGAAGTGGTGTAGTAATGAGTCTAACAGAGCAAAGCAAAGCAAGTTTTGCTATACAGGAACATAAGGGCAGAGTGCAATGTGGGTAAAGATGGAAAGAAGAGGAGATACCCCAGCGGCCACCCAAAGCTGGGCGGGCAGATGCTCCCAGTCTTCAGAAGCAACTGTAGGCTTCTTGACTTCAGACTTCTCATCTTCAGGACTGGATGAGAAGAGATTTCCGATGCTTGGAGCTACCCGGCCCCAGGATACACAGTGGGAAGCTCCTGTGTGGCACTCCAGGCAGCTCCTTTGTCCCCAGCACTGTCGTAAGATGTTAGATACAGCTGCAGAAGACATGACTGCTGTTTCACCAGCCTCTTCCTCATGGAGGTGGGCGTTCGCACAGCCAGACACTGGCTTCAGCTGGTGGAAGCCTATGGTGGCCTTGAAAGTCTCATGCTTACCCCCGGTGCCCTCCCAAAGATGGACTTCCTCAGGCAGGTATGCCAACACCAACAACTTATAGTTTAAAACTAATCTAAGACCAAATCCACCACTCTGTGACAATGTCAGCTAGAGGCCACCACTTAGCTTTTCCCAGGAGTGGCCTTTGACCTCCGGAGCCACCAGATTCTCTTTGTAAATTCCCTTTCACTTGCATGACACGAAATGACTAGAATAGCACAGAATGGAGGGAAGAGGACGAAATGAAGGAAGAAAGGATGGAAAAATAAAGGAAAGAGAAGAGGGAGGAAGGGGAATTGGGAGAAGAGGAGGCAGCACCAGGTGATACGAAAACCAGACTGGTAAGGAAGGAGGAGCCAGTCTGGTGGATGTCTGGAATGTGGAAACCTCCGCACCGACTCTTAAAATCCTACTGCTCCTGGGCGATGTCCATGACGGAAAGTATTTGCTGTATTGTTAAATCAGACCTTCCCTGTCTTCTAAACTACATACAGGGTTATGCTCCAGTGACCAATGAGGGACGGAGGAGTGCAGGGGGCCCAGTGGCAAGTGGAACCCGCAGCCTGGCCTCTGTGCAACAGCCGAAAGCACTCCTTGTTGCCCCTACAGTCCACGTGCAACCCTGGGTAGCAAAGTCAAGGCCTCTGCTGCCAGTTGAGCAGAGACTGAGTACAGCACTGGGTTTCGCCCATGTGCAGGGGAAATGCTGAAGTGTTTGTTGTCTACATTCCCATCACAGAGAGGGGCAGAATCATGTCCTCCTATAACAAAAAAGCTTTTGACTGACCAGACACAGTCTTTGTAATGATATTTATGCTAACCCAATTTTCTCTTATTTTGGGGCCAGGCCTTCAGTAAAATGGGATTTCCTCCGCCTTTTTCCTCGTCTACCCTCTCAGGAGGGGGAAGGGCGAGCCACAGGACAGGACATCTGGCTCCATGCCACGACGTCCTGCAATCGAATAGTCTGCAGATGAGTAGAATGATGGCATTTAAGAACAAACAAAAGGAAAATATAAATCCTCTAGGCAGCAGATACGTGTAATTTAGGCTAGTTTTCTGTTTCAACTTTTAAAGGGGTTCAAGATCTTAGACAATAGCAACCCTGAAATCGACTAGTGGCACTAAATCTCCCTCAAACAGGCTCATAACAAAAGCATTATTTATAAACATACGGTGCAGCTTGATGGGTTTAAGCCAGTGGTGGACCCAATTCACTATCTCCTTCTGCGAGGTCGCAGGATTGGTGGAAACCCATTCCTTCTAGAGCCATCTGCCTTCCCAGCAAATCCTCCAGACTGCGGATTCCACAGGATGACCAGATTCTTTTGTTACTGACTTGTGTTCATCTCTTCAGCATCTGTCAATTCCCGTATTCGTGCAAAAGTACAATTTAGCAGTGTACTAGTATCGGTAAAGTCGTGCGTGTTTAAGGAAAAGTGTTTGCCACAACCTCATTGATAACACTTTGGACCCATTCATTATGCATAATTCTAACACCAAAATCCCTAAACCCTGGGTTCCATCTTATCACTTCCTACAAAAACCCTCAGCCTTTGGTATGGGTGCATTAGTTTTTATTATGACTGTGAAATATCCGACACAGGCTATTAAGAAGAGCAAGGGTTTCTTTTGTCCGCCGTTTGGAAGCTCAGGGGCAGGTTCCCTGCATCATGTCAGGTATGGTGGGGCTTCATGATGGATGACTGAAGGGAGAATATGTGTAGGAGTGAGTGCTGGGGTGAGTAGTCACATCTCACGCCAAGAAGCAGAGTTGGCTGGGACCAGGGTTTCTCCTTTTAATGCAACCCTCTTAAGAGAAGTCAAGAGGCCGCAGGAGACCTCCAATCTAGTAGCATGGCCCCAGTGACCCTGAGCCCTCCCACGGGAACCTACATTCCAGACTTTTCCTTAATGCTACCCCTCAGTGGACCACACCGTCAATCAAAATGAAATCTGGAAGCTACTCAAACCACACCCAAACCATAGCAGTTATACACTGCTCTTCTGGCCTCCAGAACCCTCGCTGGCCATACCCCAACCCTCTATCCTTACCCTCCTGGCTCCTTTCACAGAGTCTTCCAGATAGGCCCAGTGAAGTCACACAGCTACACGGGGTTGCTTTCTCCCTTTGACCAACTGTTCGTTTGTTTGGATACACTCCTCTTTCTTCCTGCCTCTTATTCACAGCTTTACACTATATTCATATTTAATTGTCTCATGAGTTCTGCTCCTAGTTGGTGATAAGGCAAAAGGACTCAGTCACGTACCCGCCTCGTTATACTCGCTGTGAGTACCGAGGACATTGTTGTATGCACAGTACACCCTCTGCAGCTATTGTTCACCTGAACACAGGTGCTGTGTGCACAGTGAACCCTCTGTAGCTATTGTTACCTGAACACAGGTGTCGTGTGCACAGTGTACCCTCTGCAGCTATTGTTCACCTGAACACAGGTGTCGTGTGCACAGTGCACCCTCTACAGCTATTGTTCACCTGAACACAGGTGCTGTGTGCACAGTGCACCCTCTACAGCTATTGTGCACCTGAACACAGGTGCTGTGTGCACAGTGCACCCTCTGCAGCTATTGTTCACCTGAACACAGGTGCTGTGTGCACAGTGCACCCTCTACAGCTATTGTTCACCTGAACACAGGTGCTGTGTGCACAGTGCACCCTCTACAGCTATTGTTCACCTGAACACAGGTGCTGTGTGCACAGTGTACCCTCTACAGCTATTGTTCACCTGAACACACGTGCTGTGTGTACAGTGAACCCTCTGCAGCTATTGTTCACCTGAACACAGGTGCTGTGTGCACAGTGCACCCTCTGCAGCTATTGTTCACCTGAACACAGGTGCTGTGTGCACAGTGAACCCTCTGCAGCTATTGTTCACCTGAATACAGGTGCTGTGTGCACAGTGCACCCTCTGCAGCTATTGTTCACCTGAACACAGGTGCTGTGTGCACAGTGCACCCTCTGCAGCTATTGTTCACCTGAACACAGGTGCTGTGTGCACAGTGCACCGTCTGCAGCTATTGTTCACCTGAACACAGGTGCTGTGTGCACAGTGAACCCTCTACAGCTATTGTTCACCTGAATACAGGTGCTGTGTGCACAGTGCACCCTCTGCAGCTATTGTTCACCTGAACACAGGTGCTGTGTGCACAGTGCACCCTGTACAGCTATTGTTCACCTGAACACAGGTGCTGTGTGCACAGTGCACCCTCTACAGCTATTGTTCACCTGAACACAGGTGCTGTGTGCACAGTGCACCGTCTGCAGCTATTGTTCACCTGAACACAGGTGCTGTGTGCACAGTGAACCCTCTACAGCTATTGTTCACCTGAATACAGGTGCTGTGTGCACAGTGCACCCTCTGCAGCTATTGTTCACCTGAACACAGGTGCTGTGTGCACAGTGCACCCTGTACAGCTATTGTTCACCTGAACACAGGTGCTGTGTGCACAGTGCACCCTCTACAGCTATTGTTCACCTGAACACAGGTGCTGTGTGCACAGTGCACCCTCTGCAGCTATTGTGCACCTGAACACAGGTGCTGTGTGCACAGTGCACCCTCTGCAGCTATTGTTCACCTGAACACAGGTGCTGTGTGCACAGTGCACCCTCTGCAGCTATTGTGCACCTGAACACAGGTGCTGTGAGCACAGTGCACCCTCTGCAGCTATTGTTCACCTGAACACAGGTGTCGTTTGCACAGTGCACCCTCTGCAGCTATTGTTCACCTGAGCACAGGTGTCGTTTGCACAGTGCACCCTGTACAGCTATTGTTCACCTGAACACAGGTGCTGTGTGCACAGTGCACCCTCTGCAGCTATTGTTCACCTGAACACAGGTGTCGTTTGCACAGTGCACCCTCTGCAGCTATTGTTCACCTGAGCACAGGTGTCGTTTGCACAGTGCACCCTGTACAGCTATTGTTCACCTGAACACAGGTGCTGTGTGCACAGTGCACCCTCTACAGCTATTGTTCACCTGAACACAGGTGCTGTGTGCACAGTGCACCCTCTGCAGCTATTGTTCACCTGAACACAGGTGCTGTGTGCACAGTGAACCCTCTACAGCTATTGTTCACCTGAACACACGTGCTGTGTGCACAGTGAACCCTCTGCAGCTATTGTTCACCTGAATACAGGTGCTGTGTGCACAGTGCACCCTCTGCAGCTATTGTTCACCTGAACACAGGTGCTGTGTGCACAGTGAACCCTCTACAGCTATTGTTCACCTGAATACAGGTGCTGTGTGCACAGTGCACCCTCTGCAGCTATTGTTCACCTGAACACAGGTGTCGTGTGCACAGTGTACCCTCTGCAGCTATTGTTCACCTGAACACAGGTGCTGTGTGCACAGTGAACCCTCTGCAGGTATTGTTCACCTGAACACAGGTGCTGTGTGCACAGTGCACCCTCTGCAGGTATTGTTCACCTGAACACAGGTGCTGTGTGCACAGTGAACCCTCTGCAGCTATTGTTCACCTGAACACAGGTGCTGTGTGCACAGTGCACCCTCTACAGCTATTGTTCACCTGAACACAGGTGCTGTGTGCACAGTGCACCCTCTGCAGCTATTGTTCACCTGAACACAGGTGCTGTGTGCACAGTGCACCCTCTGCAGCTATTGTGCACCTGAACACAGGTGCTGTGTGCACAGTGCACCCTCTGCAGCTATTGTTCACCTGAACACAGGTGCTGTGTGCACAGTGCACCCTCTGAGCTATTGTTCACCTGAACACAGGTGTCGTGTGCACAGTGCACCCTCTGCAGCTATTGTTCACCTGAATACAGGTGCTGTGTGCACAGTGCACCGTCTGCAGCTATTGTTCACCTGAACACAGGTGCTGTGTGCACAGTGCACCCTCTGCAGCTATTGTTCACCTGAACACAGGTGCTGTGTGCACAGTGCACCCTCTACAGCTATTGTTCACCTGAACACAGGTGCTGTGTGCACAGTGCACCGTCTGCAGCTATTGTTCACCTGAACACAGGTGCTTTGTGCACAGTGAACCCTCTGCAGCTATTGTTCACCTGAACACAGGTGCTGTGTGCACAGTGCACCCTCTACAGCTATTGTTCACCTGAACACAGGTGCTGTGTGCACAGTGCACCGTCTGCAGCTATTGTTCACCTGAACACAGGTGCTGTGTGCACAGTGCACCCTCTGCAGCTATTGTTCACCTGAACACAGGTGCTGTGTGCACAGTGCCCCCTCTGCAGCTATTGTTCACCTGAACATGAGCATAAATGGTGAATAGATTACATGATTTAAATAATGACATAAGTGGGGTAAATCAACTTGAATAACATAATTAGCATGTCAAGAAAAAAAAAGGACTGACCTTTGAGTCATTTTATATCTTTATCATGTGTTAGAATTTAAACCGGGAATATCTAGGTATGCTCCGAGTTCCCAGGGGAGACCGGTTGGAAAGACACTGTCTCATTTGTAAAATGATAATATGTCACATCAATATTAATGTAATTTTTTGATTTCTCCTGGAAATGGCAGCTTGAAGAGATGTATGCTTTAAGGCAAAGACTGCAACCACAAGAGAAATTTGATCCTGAAATACCAATAAATACCAAGGCACTGAGAACTCCCTGGCCTGTGCTGCCCAGTGGTCCAGTCACCTGAGCAGAACTCTCCCCCGAGGCTGCTCATCAGCACACAGAAGGAATGCTTACATCATATGTGCGTGTGATGGGAAGATGCATGTGGAGAGGAAAATTCTGAAATGGTGTAACTAGCATAGATCCTTCAGTGACCGGGTGACCCAAACAGAAAGGTACCGCCTTCACATTGAGAGCAACTTTAGGAAGCAGCCCCGCAGCTGCTGGCTTCCAGAAATAGTGAGGCCAGACGGGATTTCAGTGTTTAATCACTGTCCTTAACACTCGAGGCTTTGCAGTAGCCCCTCTCGAAGCACCAGAAAGGAAAAGACAAATTAGATGGAGGGTAAGGAAAATGCAGTCCGTGGAGACGGCTCAGGGGGTAAGTGATGCCACACAAGCTTGAGGACCTGGGTTTGATTCTCCAAAATGCACATAAGAAAGATGGAAGTAGTACGTACCCTTGTAATTCTGGCCAGTGGGAGCCACGGTCTCAAAACACATGGAAGGGCAGGTGAGATAGCTCAGTGGGTGGTTAAGAGCACTGGCTGCTCTTCCAGAGAACCCAGATTCAATTCCCAGCACCCACATAGTACATACACACATACATACAAAACACCATATGCATAAACAGCAAAACAAAGCAAAGCAAAACAAAAAACCCAAAGAAATAGACCCCAAGGAAGGTAGCTCCTGAGATACACTAGGCATTGACCTCCAGCCTTTGCAGGCACCTACATACAAGGGCGCTCATGGGTATGCATACACACACACACACACACACACACACAAGGAAATACATTGGATTATATAATTGAAAACATAAATTTTTTTCGTCATTCAAAAGTATATTCCCTTTTCAATATTATTTTCCTCTGATGACCCTGTATGGACCCATGGACCTAGGACACTCTCGACGCTTATCATTAGACTGGTTGCCTGTAGCTATGAGTTAGGACTTTGTTCCCTGTTTGCCACAAAAGGGTAGAAATTTAGCTTGAGGTTCCTGAATTTGTCACCCAAGTGGTCAGATCTATCCCTGTCATCATTCCACGAGCAAATGTGGTTTTGAGGATTTCCAAGTGTGCTGATGATTTTCAGGCAATTACAGATCGTCCCTGAAGTTGGGCGGGGCTAGTTCCACCCAGAGTAGGCTTCTGACCAGTATGCAAACCCCTAGGACTCACAGCTGCCCACGCATTTCAACAAAGGCTAACTCTAGAGGCTGTGTGGGAAGGCTTTTAAGTAATAGATGTGGGCAATGCTTTTGGAAATGAAAGCCTTTTAAGATACAGGAAAGAAGGGGCTGGAAACATGGCTCAGTAGTTAAGAGCATTTGCTGAGCCAGGAAGTGGTGGCGCACGCCTTTAATCCCAGCACTTGGGAAGCAGAGGCAGGCGGATCTCTGTGAGCTCAAGGCCAGCCTGGTCTACAAGAGCTAGTTCCAGGACAGGCTCCAAAACTACAGAGAAACCCTGTATTGAAAAAACAAAACAAAAACCCTGCTTTTACAGAGAAGCTAGATTTGGTGGCAGCTTGGTAGTAGGTGCCTTTACCTGATGAGCCATCCTACAGCCCAACACGAATGTCTTTGAAGTAAGTTACTATGAAGGTGTTTTATAATCTTTAACTTTACTTTTTAAAAATATTTCCTTAGAATCAGATGGCACTTCCTCATGTTTTATGTCAGAATACCTAAAACTTATTGCTGTCCATATATGATCCTTTGCTGAATGGTAATATTAGCATATTTATAATCCTGAGAATTTACCCAGAACCATAGGTAATAAAGGTGTAGAGCATCTAGGATCTGGATTAATGGCACTTCCCAACACACAGTTTTAATTTAAGAAACATCTACAACATGTTCATGTGGCAGTTTGGAGGAGGGTACATTATCCCAAGGAGAGAACATCAACTCCCAAAGCCACATGAGGCATGGGCTCACTGATCACAAGGGGAAGCAGGAGGAATCCAGCCTGCACTTGCAGTCAGCTGGCCTCCGTCAGGACTCCTCCCGGAAGTTCTGGACCTACCATTTCAATGCCCCCACTTTTGACATCATAATAAAACAATATTTAGCAACTAGAGAAAAAAAATCTAGTAGGAATTCTTGCACATGTGCTCCAAGATACATGGATCAAAATTCTATGTTAAAATTACTAGTAGTGAGCTGATAGCAACCTAAGGAAGAAATCTAATTTGTCTAAGGTGTAACTATAGTACAAAATACCCTATAGCTAATAAAGATGTACAGAAAGAGACTAGGAGATGACTCGGAGGGTAAAGCACTTTACAGACAACTTTGAGGACCGGAATTCAGATATCAGCACTCATATAAAACCTGGGTGGGCTTGGTGGTCCTCTTGTAATCCAAAGTGGGAGGTGAAAAATCAACATCCTTGTCTGCACAGATGACCAGCCACACTCGCTGAAGCAATAGGTTTCCAGATTCAGCAAAAGACCCTGTCACAGTATTCATCATTAAGAGTAACTGAGAGACCCAAAGTCAACCTCTGGCCTCCACATAAGCATATACAGGTGTGTAATTGCACAGACGCCTGCATGTGCACCAGACACACACAACATGCATACACACATGCATATACAGCATACATATATGGAAATGCATGGAAAAATTTTTGTACATGTAAGGGTTTTTTTAATATTTATTTATTATGTATAAAATATTCTTTCTGTGTGTATGCCTGCAGGCCAGAAGAAGGCACCAAACCTCATTACAGATGGTTGTGAGCCAGCATGTGGTTGCTGGGAATTGAACTCAGGACCTTTGGAAGAGCAGGCAATGCTTTTAACCTCTGAGCTATCTCTCCAGCCCCTAAGGTTTTTTTTTTTTAAAGCATACTCAATGGCAGGGACAGGCCTCAATAAAAATACCTCTTGCCAGGGTAGAGGCATGGGGATTTAGAAATATAGTCAAGAATATAAAGACTTGAATGAAAATAATTCAAACGGAGAAACATATAAGATAATATTGGGAGGGAATTCCAGTGAATACTAAAATTCACTTGCATTTAATTTCCAACAGTTTAAAATACCCCGACCCCAAAATGTAGGAGTAAGACAAAAAAAAAAATACATTAACAGGATACAAGGAAATGAACGGGCCAGATGAAGGTTGCAGGCTACATTCTTAGTTAAACATTCTGTGGCTAGAACAAAACAAGTCATGCTCACACCCTGGACCAAAACATCCTGTAGGCAAACCACTCCCTGGATGGAGTCCATTCTTACCTCCTTAAAGGAACTGGAACTTAGTTAGATCCTTAGATTCTTGTTTGAGGTAGGAACAATCTACTTCTTTATTCGCGGAGCACAAGGGCTGGCTATTAGCCACACCTGTTGACAATAACCTTGGGCGAGCAGAACCCTCTGACCTAGGCTAGGTGGGACCTTTGTTTGAGGTAGAAACACAGTAACCTTTGGTCAATGTGGAAAAAGGCTCCTATTTTCAGGCCTCCACACTTCAACACAATGTATATAGTATAACCTCATTTCTAAAACAAAGATATAGATACAGGCGTGTACACATATGTAGGTGTTTAAAATAAAGAACTGGAATATACATCAACTATTTCCAATAGCTGTCTCTGAGGAGGAGAAAATACAGAACTAAAGTATGGGAAAGAGGAACATTCCGTTTGGGTACAAATATTTCTGAATTTTTTTGAATGCTCTATAGTGGGAGTTCACATAAGTATCACATGTGAACATTTTGGAGGAGGTGTTTTGTAAGAGCTTGAAAGTCACTGAGTTGGACATGGAACCAACAAGGCCATGAACAGCTGCCTCTTTGCTACACAGGCAATTTTCTTAGTCTGTTTCTTGCTGCTGTGACAAGGTTGGTGCTACTGCAGGTGAGGCTCTTTATGATGAACAGTTCTGCTGGGAAGGCTAGGACCAAGTCCTGGAGGCCTTGCTCTTTCATGTTCCAAGGTGGTACCTCAAACACTGCATTATCGCAAGAGGAGGAATTCTTTACCCTCATTTAGTAGCAGGTGGGAGGGCAAGAAAAATAAGAGGGCAAAGGAGAGAAGGGATCCTGACTGCCTGATGTGGGAGTCCCCTTTGTATGCTGTGGTTACCATTAATGGATAAAGAAAACTGGCTTGGCCTGATAGGGGAGAACAATAAGCTGAATTCTGAGAGGAAGGAGGTGGAGTCAGAGAGAAGCCATGTAGCCCCAAGGGATCCAGATGGAACTTCCCAATAAGCCACAGCCACATGGTGATACATAGAAATGGGTTAAATTAATATGTAAGAGTATGCCAATAAGAAGTTAGAGTTAATGGGCCAAGCGGTGTTTTAAATAATATAGTTCTTGTGTGATCATTTCAGGGTTAAACTGCCAGGAACCAACAAGCAGCCCTCCTTGCAAAAAATTGGTTCCCACATGGCCAACTAAAATCTACTTAAAACCTGAGAGAGGGCAGCTGGGCTATCTCCCAACCCACCCTGCCCCCAAACCCGTCTGTTCGCCTGCGAGCTCAGTGGAACCCTGAAACACAGTTTGCTCCAATACTGAGGGGATCTAAGAGGTGAGTCCGCAGCAACAGGGCCAGACAGCTGGATGCCCCATGCTCTGGGACCTCCCCAGTGGGACAAAACCGAGGGGCCCCTTCCCAATTCCCTTGGCTTTTCTAGCCCGTCAGCAGGGAATTTTCCTGTGGCTAGGCTATCTCCCAACACACCCTGCCTCCAAACCCACTATTCACCTGCAAGCTCCATGGAACCCTAAAACACAGCTTGCTCCATTACTGAGGGGACCTAAGAGACAGCCACAGCAAGGATTGGACCAAGATGCCAACACACTGCCAGCCTCATTTGAAAGAAGAGATGGGTAGGAGCCAATGTAAGAATCCATCCAACATCCTAAAAAGCAACATGGTAACAAACACCAGAACCCAGAGGACACAAAAAAAGGAAGACTTGATCATCCTAACAAAGAAGAAGCAGAAGACTTTAAACATAACTTTATGAAAAAGATGGAGACCTTTAAAGAGGAAGTGAAAAACTCCCTTTAAGAAATGGAAGACAAGCTGGGCGGTGGTGGCGCACGCCTTTAATCCCAGCACTCGGGAGGCAGAGGCAGGCAGATCTCTGTGAGTTCGAGACCAGCCTGGTCTACAGAGCTAGTTCCAGGACAGGCTCCAAAAACCACAGAGAAACCCTGTCTCAAAAAGAAAGAAAGAAAGAAAGAAAGAAAGAAAGAAAGAAAGAAAGAAAGAAAGAAAGAAAGAAATTGAAGACAAGACAAACAAAAAATTGAAAAAAATTTAAAAAAATCCCTCAAAGAAAACCAAGAAAAAACAGTCAAACAGGTGAAGGAAACAGTTCAAGACTTGAAGACTGGAACAGAGGTAATAAAAAAAACTACAAACCAAGTGATGGCTGTATTGGAATCTGAGTGAATGAACAGGAGCTACAGAGACAAGTATAACCAACAGAACACAAGAGATAGAAGAAAGAATCTCAGGCGCTGAAGATACTTTAGTGGAAATAGATTCATTGCTCAAAGAAAACATTAAATCCAACAAATTCTTAACACAAAACATTCAGGAAATCTGGGACACCTTGGAAAGACCAAACCTAGAGAATAATAGGGGTAGAAGAAAGAGAAGAATTCTAGCTCAAAAACTCAGAAAATGTAGTCAACAAAATTATAGAAGAAAACTTTCCCAACCAAAGAAGGAACTCCATATGAAGGTACAAGAAGCTTACAAAACACCAAATAGACTGAACCAAAAAAAATCCCCTTGCCATATAAATAAGTCCATTTGATTCATTACATCTGTTAGTTTTCTTATTTCTCTGTTAAATTTCTGTCTGGTAACCTATCCATTGGTGAGAGAGGAGTGTTGAAGTCTCCTACTATTAGTTTGTACTACTCCCAGAAAGCCTACAAGCTTTTATGGAGAAAATAAGATATTTCATGACAAGAACAGATTTAAACAATATGTATCCACAAACCCAGCCTTACAGACAGTACTAGAAGGAAAACCTCAACCCAAGGAAGCTAACTACACCCACAATGACACAGATATTTGATAACCTCCCACCAGCATAACCCAAAAAAGGTTTCCCAATCAAATGAACCTAAGAAACAAGTGGGTGTGGTTATCCTAATATCTAAAAAAAACAAAAAAACAAAAAAAAACCTGATTTCAAACTAAAATCAATCAGAAGAGATGGAGAAGGACACTTTATACACATAACAAGAACAATTCATCAGGATGAAGTCTCAATCCTGAATATCTATGCCCCCAATACAAGAGCAACCACAATGTAAAAGAAACATTACTAAAACTTAAATCACACATCAAACCCCACAAACTAATAGTAGGAGACTTCAACACTCCTCTCTCACCAATGGACAGGTTACCAGACAGAAATTTAACAGAGAAATAAGAAAACTAACAGATGTAATGAATCAAATGGACTTAGCAGACAATTAAAGAACATTCCACCCAAACAGAAAAGAATATACCTATGGATGAATATACCATGTGAGCACCTATGGAACCTTCTCTAAAATTGATTAATACTCAGCAATAAAGCAAACATCCACAGATACAAAAATTTGGAGTAAAGTTAGAATTTAACAATACTACTCCCAGAAAGCCTACAAGCTCATGGAAACTGAACAGTCAACAACTGAACCACCCCTAGGTTAAGGAAGAAAGAAAGAAATTAAAGTCTTTCTTAAATTCAATGAAAATGAAGGCACAAAATATCCACACCTATGAGACACTATGAAAGCAGTGCTAAGAGAAAAGTTAAGTGCCCACATAAAGAAAACAGAGAAAGCTCACATTAGCGACTTAACAGCACACCTGAAACCTCTAGAAGCAGACTCACCCAGGAGGAGTAGAAGACAAGAAATAATCAAATTGATGGCTGAAATCAACAAAATTGAAACACAGAAAACAATCCAAGGAATCAATGAAACAAAAAGCTGGTTCTTTGAGAAAATCAACGAGATTGACAAACCCTTATCCAAACTAATCAAACGGCAGAGAGAGATCATGCAAATTAATAAGATCAGAAATGAAAAAAAAAAGACATAACAACAGACACTGAGGAAATTCAGAGAATTATTAGGTCTTACTAAAAAAAAAAAAACCCTGTACTCTACAAAATTGGAAAATGTAAAAGAAATGAACAATTTTTTAGATAGATACCACATATCAAAATTAAATCAAAACCAGGTGAGTAGTTTAAATAAACATATAAGTCACGAGGAAATAGAAGCTGTCATCAAAAACCTCCCAACCAAAAAAATCCCAGGGCTGGATGATTTTAGTGCAGAATTCTACCAGAACTTTCAGGAAGAGCTAATACCTATACTCCTCAAAGTATTCTACATAATAGAAACAGAAGGGCCATTGCCAAACTTTTTATCAGGCTACAGTTACCCTGATAGCAAAACTGCACAAAGACTCAACCAAGAAAGATAATTACAGACCAATCTCACTCATGAACATTGAAGCAAAAATTCTCAATAAAATTCTGACAAACTGAATCTAAGAATACATCAAAAAAATCATCCATCATGATCAAATAGGTTTCATCCTAGAGATGTAGGGCTGGTTCAACATACAAAATCTACCAATTTAATCCATCATATAAATAAACTGAAAGAAAAAACATATGATCATTTCATTAGATGCTGAAAAAGCATTTGAAAAAAATTCAACACCTCTTCTTGGAGAGATCGGGGATAGAAGGATCATATCTAATTATAATAGAAGCAATATATAGCAAGCTGACAGCTAACATCAAATTAAATGGAGAGAAACTCAAAGCAATTCCACTAAAATTGGGAACAAGACAAGGCTGTCCACTCTCTCCATATATCTTCAACATAGTTCTTGAAGTTTTAGCAATAGCAATAAGACAACATAAGGAGATCAAGAGGATTCAAATTGGAAAGAAGTCAAACTTTTGTTATTTGCAGATGATATGATAATGTACATAAGTGACCCCAAAATCTCTACCAGAGAACTCCTACAGCTAATAAATACTTTCAGTGATGTGACAGGATACAAGATAAACTCAAAACAAAGCAGTAGCCCTCCCATACACAAAGGATAAAAAAACTGAGAAATATAACTTTTCATAATAGCCACAAATAACATAAAATACCTTGGGGTAACACTAACCAAGGAAGTGAAAACCTATTTGACAAGAACTTTAAGTCTTTGAAGAAAGAAACTGAAGAAGATACCAGAAAATGGAAAGATCTTCCATACTCTTGGTTAGGAAGGATCAACATAGTAAAAATGGCAATCCTACCAAAAGCAATCTATAGATTCAATGCAATCCCCATCAAAATCTAAACACAATTCTTCACAGACATGGAAAGAAGAATACTCAACTTCATAGGGAAAAAGAAAAAAAACCCTAGGATAGCCAAAACAATCCAATACAATAAAGGAACTTCTGGAGGCATCACCATCCCTGACATGAAGCTCTATTACAGAGCTACAGTAATGAAAACAGCTTGGTATTGGCATAAAAACAGAGACATTGACCAATGGAATCAAATTAAAGACCTGGATATTAATCCACACACCTATGAACACCTGATATTTGATAAAGAAGTTAAAATTATATGATGGGAAGAAAGAAAACATCTTCAACAAATGGTGCTGGCATAGCTAGATGTCAACCTATAGAAGAATGAAAATAGATCCATATCTATCACCATGCACAAAACTTAAGTCCAAATGGATTAAAGACCTCAATATAAATCTGACCACACTAAACCCAATAGAAGAGAAAATGGGAAGTAACCTTCAATGCATGGGCACAGGAGACCACTTCCCTAAATATTACCCCAGTAGCACCAACAATAAGAGCAACAATAAATAAATGGGACCTCCTGAAACTGAGAAGCTTCTGTAAAGCAAAGGATACATCAATAAGACAAAAAGGCAGCCTACTGAATGGGAAAAAATCTTCACCAACCCCACATCAGACAAAGGACTGATCTCTAAAATATATATAAAAAAAACTCAAGAAATTAGACATTAAAGTTCTAAATAACCCAATTAAAAAGTGGTATACTGAACTAAACAGAGAATTCTCAACAGAAGAACTTCAAATGGACAAAAGATACTTAAAGACATTTTCAGCTTCCTTATCTATCAGGGAAATGCAAATCAAAATGACTCTGAGATACCATCTTACACCTGTCAGAATTGCTATGATCAATGGTAGCCTATGCTGCAGAGAATATGGAGTAAGGGGAGCATTCATCCATTGCTGGTAGGAATCCAAAGTTGTGCAACCTCTTTGGAAATCAGTATGGCAGTTTCTCAGAAAATTGGGAATCAACCTACCTCAGAATCCAGCAATACCACTATTGGGAATATACCCAAAAGATTCTCAATGATGGGGCTGGAGAGATGGTTCAGCGGTTAAGAGCATTGCCTGCTCTTCCAAAGGTCCTGAGTTCAATTCCCAGAAACCACATGGTGGCTCACAACCATCTGAAATGAGATCTGATGCCCTCTTCTAGCTGCAGGTAGACACACAGACAGAATATTGTATACATAATAAATAAATATTTTAAAAAATTTTAAAAAGATTCTCGGGCTGGAGAGATGGCTCAGTGGTTAAGAGCATTGCCTGCTCTTCCAAAGGTCCTGAGTTCAATTCCCAGCAACCATATGGTGGATCACAACCATCTGTAATGAGGTCTGGTGCCCTCTTCTGGCCTGCAGACACACACACAGACAGAATATTGTATACATAATTAAATAAATAAAAAATATTAAAAAAAAAAAGATTCTCAATGATACTACAAAAGCATTTGTTCAACTATGTTCATAGAAGCATTATTTGTAATAGCCAGAACCTGGAAACAACCTAGATGTCCTTCAACTGAAGAATGGATAAAGAAAGTGTGGCAAATCTACACATTAGAGTAATACTCAGCAGTAAAAAACAGTGACATCTTGAATTTTGCATGCAAATGGATGGAATTATCCTGAGTGAGGTAACCCAGACCCCAAAAAATGAATATGGTATGTACTCAATTATAAGTGGATACTAGCCATAAACAAAGGACATTGAGCCTATAGTTCATGATCCTAGAGAAGCTAAGTAATAGGGTGAACTCCCCTCCAAAAAATATATATACCCACCTGGGAATTGGAAACAGACAAGATTTCCTGACATGGGAGCATGGGGGTGGAGGGTATAAGGAAGGGGAGAAAGGTAGGGTTGAGGAGACCTTGAGGGAATGGGATAGTTGAGATGGAGAAAGGACAGATATTAGAGCAAAGAAAGAGATATTTTGATTGAGGGAGCCATTATGGAGTTAGCAAGAAACCTGGATTTAGAGAAATTCCCAGGAATTCACAAGGATGACCCCAACTAAGACCCTAAGCAATAGAGGAGAGGGTGCCCAAACTGGTTTTGCCCTGTAGTCAGACTGATGGTTATCTTAAATATCACCCTAGAACCTTCATCCAACAACAGAAGGAAACAGAGGCAGAGAACCACATCAGAGCCCTGGGCTGAGCTCCCAAGATTTAATTGAAGAGTAGAAGGAGTGAGAATATAAGCAAGGAGGTTAAGACCATGAGGGGGTCATCCACGGAGACAGTTTACCTGAGCTAATGAGAGCTCACCAACTCCAACTGTACTGGGAGTGAAGGAGCATGGCATCAAACTAGTCCCTCTGAACGTGGTTGACAGTTGGGGCAGACTGAGGGGCCACTGGCAGTGGCACTGGGATTTGTCTCTACTGCATGTACTGGCTTTTTGTGATCCTATTCTCTTTTGATGTATTCCTGGCTCAACCTAAATGTAGTAGGGAGAGCCTTAGACGTTCCACAGGGCAGGGTGCCTTGTCCCCTCTTAGGATTGGAGGGGGTGGAGTGGGATGGTGTGTGGATGGAGTGAGAGGAGGGGAGGGAGTGGGAATTTGGATTGGTATTTTCTAAAGCAATAAAATAATAAAAGAAAAAGAAAAAATGACCACACAATAAATAGATGTTGTAACTGACATTTAATCTTTAGTATCTCAGTGACAGCCTGTCCTGGAAAGAGCTTGGGTTTATAAAAAAATAAATAAATAAACAAAGCCCTGAGAGAGTTTGAGAAAGAAAACTAGACACAAAAGAACAGAGTTAAGCATGGTTGGTAGCAGCATTTTCTTTGTTGGGCTCTGTTTGCTGGAAGCAAGCAGAGGCATGGCTCCTTTAAGAGAAGTTTTTCTCATTCATCAGTAGCAGAAAAAAATCCACACCATTTTACGGTGCCAGCTTTCTGGGACATGCTGCTGGCTTTCAGGAGGCTGAGCTTTTAAATGGGGCTTGTGAACAGACAGCTATAACTGTGTAATGGCTTAACATAGACCCACTGCATACTTGGATCTGGGGCAATGTACATGGCTTGCAGAGGTAGTGAATGTACTTCCACCATGTCATACTGTGTGGAGCAAGCAGGGAGGGCTATATATACCCTAGTAATGCTGCAGCTCAAGTTTTTAAAAAGCGCTTAGCATTTTAAGAAGCACTCCCAGACAGTAAAGAATTACAAATACACAATAGAACATATTCAGACATAAAAGACTTCTAAATGGGTCACAGTGTTGGATGAATGTATATAGGCTTGGGAGAGAAAGGAAAAAGAAAAGAAGTAAATGATATTTTAAAAAAAGATAAAGTCTTTAAAGAGAGAGTACAGACAGTCATAGATTAATGGAGTAAGGTAATAAAATAAATATTAGCCAGGCGGTGGTGGCTCACACCTTTAATCCCAGCACTCGGGAGGCAGAGGCAGGTGGATCTCTGTGAGTTCGAGACCAGCCTGGTCTACAGAGCTAGTTCCAAAAAAAAATTAAAAACCAAAAATTAAATAAAATAAAATAAATATTAAAAAGTAATAGAGTAAGAAAAGCCATGTAAAGATGGAATATGCACAGAGAGTCTGGATTATGTATATTGTTATGTTTTCTTTGAATTTTTGACTATGAATGAGCTAAGTAACTAACATATATTTTAAAGGTATCTTGAATTCAGAATTTGAGTATAAGAATATGTTGCCTTGGAAAAGAGGTTCTTCTTTTGTTTCCACAGAGGCTGAGAATCTGTGGATTGCTTCCAGACTAATATGGTTTAATGGACCAAGACCTCCTGAATGGTAACCATGAACACCCCGCAAAAATTACTGCTCCCAACTGCTGACTGAGATAAACCTAGCACACAGCATATACCATGAAAGACCTGATTAACAGCACCTCAATCAGCAGGAAGTAGTCTAGAGAACTATGCCCAAATTCCCAAATATTGTTTATAAATGTTTGTTTACATTTAAAGGGGGATATGCTATAGAGATTTGCATTGATATGTGTCTTGGTTTATTGATACAAATTTAAAGTCAATTTTGTTATACTGTGTATATATATTTCTGCATTTGATTAAGGTATTGTGATTGTGCAGCTCATTTAAAAATGTAATGTATAATTAAGAAATAAAGGTTAATAGATAATCATCTATAATAGTCAACTAGTAATCATGTTACTTAGATTTTCCAGGAGTACAGACTTGTATTTCAGATGAATAGGCATTCTTCAAACCTTTCAAAGACTACAGAATATGGCATTTTCAAATGTTTTAATAACCTAGGACATTTTATGACAATGAGACACATCTCTCTTCAAGAGGAAGATGGGCATTGAAGAGGATCCTTATGGAGTTGGTTAGCTCTTTGGGCAAGAAACTGCTCTTGCCTGGGCTGCTTGATGGATTGCTTGATAAACTGGACATGCAGGACCCACAGAGAAATGACTGCTGAACTTGCCTAAAGGTGAGAAGATACTTTGGGCTTCCTGCTTCATGAGTCTGCTAGACATTCTGCAGAACAGAGAAGAAAGTGACTGAGTTTGCAAGTATAGGCAGAATTGTCTTTGAAATTTCCTGCTTCATGGAAAAATCTGCTGGGTACTATGGGCCTGTAGGCTGAAGATGGATGTCCCAACAATACAGAAGAACTTTGGGTGACTGTCCAGGCAGCAAGATGTCTCTGTCAATTCTAGAGTTTTGGAAGTTGCTTACAGTGAACTTCTTGTTTACCTAAGTAATATTATATCCTTCTAGAGTCTTTGATGGAATTGAAGAATTTATACTTATAGTTTTCCTTAGTTATGATAAAAGATAAAGTAGATATAATATTGCAACTGTAATTCTTGCTTGATACCTGTTTTGTTATATGTAATTTTATTATGTTAAAGTTAAAACCTTCCTTTTTTATTTAAACAGAAAAGGGGAAGTGATGTGGGAGTCCCGTCTGTATTTTGTGATTACCATTAATGAATAAAGAAAACTGGCTTGGCCTGATAGGGTAGAACAGAGGTAGGCAGGGAAAACTAAACTTAATGCTGGGAGGAAGGAGGCAGAGTCAGAGAGAAGCCATGTAGCTCCACTGGAGACAGACAGAACTTTATCTGGTAAGTCACAGCCACATGGTGATTAATAGAAATGGGTTAAATTAATATGTAAGAGTTAGCCAATAAGAAGTTAGAGCTAATGGGCCAAGCAGTGATTTAATTAATACAGTTTTTGTTTGATTATTTCAGGGCTAAGCGGTCAGGAACCAACAAGTGGCCCCCTCCTTACCACAACTGCTTACCCATGAAGATCCTTCTTGACAACAGACCAAAGCACTAGCTGGTATCAGAAAGAGAAAATTTTTCCATTGTTGGGCACAAATCACACCAACTTCTCAGTCTTTTGTTCTATTTATCATAGTCCAGATTGGTGAAGCAGTCTGATTCTCTACTGTTCCCAGGTCCTAGCTAGCTGGTTTCGGGTAGGAGGCCCATGCTCTGTCATGTGTTCATTGTTTTAAATTTCTATGTTAAGATGCAATTCACATAGCAAATAATTTGCTTATTTATAGTATACAATTTACTAGTTTTTAGTATAGTCACAGTGTTATGAAATCATTACTACAGCCAATTTTAGGATTCTTTCTTCATTCTCAAATGCTAAACTTTTACCTGGCAGCAGTTACTAGTTCTTTACTCCTCTCCCTTGCTCCACTGAATATACTTTTCATATCAGTACTTTTGTCAGTTCCAAATATTTTATATAACTAGAACATTTTTATACACTTTATTTTTGACTGTGTGTGTGTGTGTGTGTGTGTGTGTGTGTGTGCGCATGCGTGCGTGCACATGAGATTGGTGCCCACTAAGGACAGAGAAGGACGTCAAAACCCCTAGAACAAGATGGTTGTGATCTGCCCAACAGGGATATTGAAAAGGCAACTCCAGTCCTCTGGAAGAGCAGCAAGCCCTCCTAACCACTAAGATATCTCTCTGGCCCCCATTAACAGACCCTTTCAACATTAGCTTTTCTGGGTATGGCTCAGCACATTGTTTTTCCAAGAATCATATTTGTTGTAATAAGTGTGCACACTTCATTACTTTTTTAGTGTTGAGTACTAGCTCGTATCATGAAGGACCAAACGTAACATATTTTACTTTTCCAATTACCAGATCGTGAACTTTTATATCGGTGCTTTTTCCATGTTTTAGCTATTTTGTTTATTGTGGTTTGAAGGAAAATGGCTGCCACAGGGAGTGGCACTATTAGGAGGTCTGGAATGTTAGAGTAGGCATGGCCTTATTGGAGGAAGTGTGTCACTGTGGGAGGTGGGGTTTGGGGTCTCTTATGCTCAAGCGACACCCAGCATGACACAGTTGTTTCTGCAGCCAGCAAATCAAGATGTAGAACTCTCGGCTCCTTCTCCAGCATCATGTCTTCCTGTACACCACCATGTCTTGCCATGAAGATAACAGACTAAACCTCTGAAAGTATCAGTCACAGTTATATGAGCCGCTGTAGCCATGGTGTCTCTTCACAGCAATGGAAACCCTAACTAAGACGTGCATGTATGTTTTAATTTTCCAAATATGTATGCATGTAAATGATATGATGTAATATGAATAGGTGTGTTGGGTCATATGGAAATTGTACTCACAAGACTCTAAGGAGCTGGCCAATTAGAATGTTTTCCAAAGCAACCATATAACATCTCAAAACTGCCAGCAATACCTGCATGTCCTAATTTCCCTGTCTCTTCACCAGTTCTTCCGTCATCTGCTTTGAGGAACATAGCATCCTAGCGGGAGTGAAGCCATTTCCATATGCTCCAGAGGCTGACCACCTGAACCAATTACGCTTCCATCCAACAGCATTGCATTAAAAGCAACCACAAAAATCTGATGGCTTCTGCCACTGGCATCCAGCTCTCCCTCTGCGGCACTAGGCTGGGCATCCATCCTGGTTTTATTTCTTGTGTCTTCATTCCAGAGCTGAGATTGCTCCTGTCGTGGTGGAGCCTGCTTTTGAGTGACAAGAGAAAGAGTCTGTGGCCTGGATCTGGCATATGACACGTCTGCTTTCAAACTGTTGTCCAAAACATCCTGTCACCAAAGCCGACTTCAGTGCAGCCCGTGGGTCAACTTGGCTTGTAGAACTGAAGAGCAAGAGAGTATAATTTTATGAAGGAAGGAAGTGGATTATTGGGGACAACAATCCAATTTGCCTCCCTGCTGAGTTCTCTGTCTCAGCTCTCCATCATTTCCTATTCAGTAAGACAATAAATCCAGTATTGCACTTGGATTTCAGGGCATCTCAGACCCCAGAAATTCTATCCCTTCCCTAAATAAGTTCTCCACTTGGGAGAACATATTGAAATTTGACATGATTCGCTGAAAAGACTAGGATTTCATTGAAGCTACTCTTTGGTATCAAATATTGCTAGTTGCTGCCCAGAATGGATCTGTTTCCTTCATCCTTTAAAAACCCAGATCCTAGGGCTTGGGGAGGTGACTCAGCCAGTACAGCCTCTGTGGAGCAAGTGTGAGAAGCAGGGTTCAATCTTCAGAGCCCTCACAAAAGCTGGGGAGGTCTGGTGCCCACCTGTGATCCCAGAACGCAGAGGTAGAGATGGGGGATTCCCCAGAGCAAACCGGCTGCCTAGACTAGCTCAAACAGCAAGCTCCATATTCATGAGAGACCCTCAATATAAAACGTGGGAAGTTATTAGGGGGATTATCCAGCATTGATCTCAGGCTTCCACAAGCTTGTGCACACACGCACCTGTACATGCAAGTGTGCCCCAAACATGTGAACACATGCACATGCATGTAAATATGAAGATATAAATACGAAGAAAAATTTAAGTGACTGATTCTGAGTCAGGTGTGGTGGCACATGGCCGGAATTCCAACACTTATAAGGCTAAGGCAGGGGCATCATAAGGTGAGAACTAGCCCGGGCTACAGAGCGTGTTGAAGATCACTCTGACTTGCATAGTGAGAACCTGTCTCCACACATAAACAAGTCCCAAGCGATCATATTCAGAGCAGTAAACTTTGATTTGATTTGACTTTTGCAGCCTCTTTTGTCCGGAGCTGAGACTGACCTTGTGGAAATCTGTGTGGACTTCTGGGAGAGCCTGTTTTTCTTGGTTTGCTCATGTTTTGTCTAGCACATGGTTGTTTTAGTTGAGGTGAAGTGGCCATATTTTAGAGATGAAGTTAAGAACCTGGGCACTGTTCCTCATTATTGAGTTCCCCTTTCTTGGAAGATAGGAACATCTGTTTAGGTCAGATAGGGCATCAGGGATAGACCATAGAAACAATCCCACACAAGTCTGGCTTGGTGAACCCATGAGTTTAATTGGGGTCATTTATAGGAGCGTGGGTGAGAGTTACCCACAGGACCACAGGCTTATAGATGGTTACACCATTAAAAAGAAGTCTCTCATGGGCAGGTATTAGTCACTGGCATATCCCTGGGAAGAAAAAGGACTTCACACATCTCCTGGACTCCTCCTGGGTCCCTGCTCCATTAGGGAATGCTAGGTGGGCTAGTCCAATCTTGAGGATCTCCTGTAGGTTTCATAACCACTCTGACTTTGAGACAGCAACAGCCATACCATGTCTGGAGAACATTTTTTTCCATATTCATCCTTCTGTGATCTGTTTCATCCTATACCGAGGCTCATGCCAGTGCCTTCAGTCACCCAGGGTACCTTGACTGTGCCTGTCTTTGACTTTGAGCAATGAGAAACATGACCTACAACTACTGAGTAGAAAGATGAAGAGGTCAGAGTACTTCTCACCTTGTGCCTTTTCTGGAGCTTCCTCACTGACATTGGTCACATGTTTTCCTAGCCTGGGCTCCTACCCTCACAGCTCTTCCTCAAGGGCTCCGACTTGTGCCCAGTCTTCACGACTTCCTCCCTCTTCTTCCTCAGCTCTCTGGTGAAAGGAGTGCTCCGGTGTTACTCGTGTAGGTGCCTCGACGCCTCTTTTCCGTTCCTGTGAACGTGTGAGATCTCATGCTTAGTCTTTGCATTGCAGGGCTTCACAAGAACCATCTGCAGCGAATTGCTTCCAGCTGCCATCTGCCTTACAAAAAATAAAACCTCTCTGGTGCATGGTTTCAGGTTTTCCTTTCAGCAACGTTTTCTTGTAATCCTCCCTTTGCTTGAAATTCCATTGCCCCACCTCTGTGTCTAACTGTTCTTCAAGACCCTCTTGAGGATCATTACCCAGAGGCAGTCTACCATGTCCCCACACTCAGCACACACTTGATAGTTAGCCTTTTTTTTTTCCTGTTTTACCTTATACTGACTTGTATCCATGTAACTCTGGCCACTTGATCAGCTTTCTGAAGTGGGAACCCACATCTAGGTCTGATGTGTTTTCATTCCCCTCTTTCGTTTTTTTTATTTTTCTCCAGCTTTTGGATGTTCTTCAAAGCAAGGTTTACACCAAACGGATGCTCAATCATTCATTGTTATCATTATTCCCTGTTTACTACTTAATACTATTCTTTATCATTATTTCCTGTTTCCTTAGAGCTACTTCCTTATCATTACTTCCTGTTCACTGCTTAGTGCTACTTCCTAGAACTAGAATATGTTCTGGTTGTGATGAACACTTCACAACAAATGAACAAATTTTTCTTTGGCAATGATGCATTTGTTACACTTGAAATAGGCAATATTTGCCTATGATACAAACATTTGCCTCCTGGTATCTACAAAGAACTTGTTCTAGAACTTCCTGCAGATAGTAAAAATCTGCTGATGCTTGAGTTCCTTATAGTGTATAAGGTCTATAAACATCCCCTAATGTTCTTGAAGCATCTCTATATTGCTTTAATAACAATACCTGATAAAACACAGCTATTCTCTAAATACTTACATAATTGTAATACTGTATTGTTTGAGGAACAGTGGCAAGAAGAAAGTCTGTACATATTCTGCACAGATATAAAATTCAGATTAGTTGTTGATTAAATATCAGTATATATTAATAGACAGGGCCAACTATCTATGCCAGAGAATTTATTAGTTTCTTTCTTGTTGCGGCAATAAAACACCATGACCAAGATAACCTATGAAGAGTATATATGAGATCATGGTTTCAGAGAAATAAGAGTTCATCATGGGGGAAGCAGGTAAACAAGTTTCAAGCATATGATAGGAACAGGAAGTTGAGAGCTCACATCTTTAACCTCAACGAGAAGCAGAGAAGACAAAGTAGAATCATGCAGAGGTCATGACATCTCAAAGCCTACACCCAGCAAGGCTTTACCTCCTCAACCTCCCCAAACAGTGCCTCCAACTGGGAACCAAGTATTCAAATCCCCAAGCCTATGGTGGCCATTTCTCATTCAAACCTCGATGATTTTAAGAATTTTCAGGTGATAAATTTGATTTTCTTTTAATGGTGTAGGAGGTCCTTCTGTCTTCATGTTGCTTTCATTGGTTAATGAATAAAGAAACTGCTTTGGGCTGTTGATAGGACAGAACTTAGGTACATAGGGAAGACAGAACTGAATTTTGGGGGGAAGAAAGCAGAGTCAGAGAGAGAAGCCATGGATCCTCTGCCTGAGATGGACACCGGTTAGAATTTTACCCGATAAGCCACTGCCACGTGGCAATACACAGATTAGTGGAGATGGGTTAAATTAATATGTAAGAGTTAGCCAATAAGAAGTTAGAGCTAATGGGCCAAGCAGTGATTTAATTAATACAGTTTCTGTGTGTTTATTTCAGGGCTAAGCTAGCTGGGTGGTCAGACGAACAAGCAGCCCTCTTTTTTTAACATTTCAAGACCTCTCTTAGGTGTCAAAGGAAAAACCTAATGTATGCTCCCATATGTACCTGAAACTGAGGGTACAGACATGCAATACGAAACTTGGGAGTTTGAGGTAGGACGATTGCAGGTTCAAAGCAAGTTTGGACCATAGGATAATTTCAAGGCTGACTATACAACAAAGGAAGACCCTGTCTCAAAATAAATGTAGGGGGCTGAGTACTTAGTCAAATGATTCTTTTTATAAGAGTTGCCTTGGTCATGGTGTTTCTTCACAGCAGTCAAACCATGGCTAAGGAAAAAATTGGTACCAGCAGTGGGGTATTGCTATGACAGGCCTAACCATGTTTGGAGAAATACAGAAGACTTTGGGACTTTGACTAGATAAGTAGTTGAACGCTTTTACCAGGACTTACTAGACCATCCTGGTAGGAACATGGGAAACAGTGGTGCTGAAGATGATGCGGACTATTGGAGCCCAGGTCAAGAAGTATAGTGGTTTGAACAAGGATGGCCCGTTTATTATCATGTATCTAAATGTTTGGCCATAGGGAGTAGCTCTACTAGGAGGGATGGCCTGTTGGAATAGGTATGGCCTAGTTAGAGGAAGTGTGTCACTGTAGAAGTAGGCTTTGAGATCTCACATACACTCAAGCCATGCCCAATAGGACAGTCTTCTTCTGCTGCCTGCAAATCAAGATGCAGAACTCTTGGTTCCTTCTCCAGCACCATGTCTACCTGCATGCCACCACATTTCCCACCATGATGATAAAGATCTAAGCCTCTGAAACTGTATGCCACCTTCAATTAAATATTTTCCTTTATAAGAGTTTCCCTGGGGGCTGGAGAGATGGCTCAGTGGTTAAGAGCATTGCCTGTTCTTCCAAAGGTCCTGAGTTCAATTCCCGGCAACCACATGGTGGCTCACAACCATCTGTAATGAGGTCTGGTGCCCTCTTCTGGCCGCAGGCATACACACAGACTATAGTATATATAATAAATGAATATTTTTTTTTAAAAAAAGAGTTTCCCTGGTCATGGTCTTTTCACAGCAATAGAACCCTATCTAAGACAAAAGGTATCAGAAAAGAACAATATTCCTAAGTAACCTAGAAACCATGTATTGTGATATTTTGACAAAGAATGTGGGTACTTTTGGTCCTTGTCCTAAAAATCTGCCTGAGGTTAAATTGAAGAGCTTTAGACTAATGACATTGGTAGAGGAGATTTCAAGATAGCCTAATATTGACTGTGTCATGTGATAACCAGTCTACAGATCTACAATGAAAAGAAGCAGACAGGATAGGGGGAAAAATGCAAACCATACAGTTTAAGGAGAAAAGGGGCACCAGGAAACGTTTTGTTGGAGCCAAGTCCTGTGCTAAGGGAGATAAAAAGCTTAAAGAAAAGCCTGAGGCTAAAGGGCACAAAGGAAGTGGCGACCCCAGGGCAGGACCCCATCCAGCTAGGCTCCCAGCTTGTAGAAAGGTGTTAAAGGAAGGCAGAAAAGCAGTGAAGGAAACCACCAACACAAGGAAGCTGAGGCAAAGGGAATTGAAGGAGCGGCCAAGTTCCAGCCCCAGCGAGCAGAAGAACTTGGTAGCTTTGGCCCCATGGTTCTGGCTTTGGAGCCAAGGATACAAACAGGGGACTGTGAAATCTTCCTCCTGAGCTAAGGAAAACCACTGGGAGTAGCAATGTGTCAGGGATGTCCCTTCATGAAAGCCCAGCTAGGCCATTGTGTGATGCTATGAGGGTGAGGCCTGAATTGTATTGGAGACCCCAAGATGTTGGAAGTGCCAGCGTCATGGGATACCTGTCAGGGAGAGCTGATATCAGGCTATGGAAACAGCCCAAGTGGGAGAAGTGTATTACCAGTCACAAATGGCAAGGAGTTGGAGGTCTGAGGAGCACTTTGACATCAAACATGGAAACATAGAATTTCGAGTTTTCCCTGCTGGCTTTTGGTCTCTGCTTTGTTATATTATTCCCCTTTTGCTCCCTTTTCTCCATTTGGAGTGGTAATGCATATTCCATACCATTGGATGTTGGAAGTATGTGACCTGCTCTTTTGATTTTGATTTTACAGGGGGTTGCAGTAAAGGGATTGCCCTGAGTCTCTGAACTTCTACTTTTAAACAGTGTTGAGACTGTGATAGACTATGGGGACTTTTGAAGTTGGATTAAATGCATTTTGCGTTACAATATGGCTTCAAGCCTATGGAGGCCAGGGAGTGGAATGTGGTGGTTTGAATAAGAATGGCCCCCATAGACTCACATATTCGAATACTTAGTCACCAGGGAGTGGAAACTTTTGATAGGATTAGAAGGTTTAGGAGGTGTGGCTTTGTTGGAGGAAGTCACTGGAGTTTGAAAAGCCCAGACCCAGCATCCCTCTCTCTGTCTGTCTCTGTCTCTGTCTCTCTCTCTCTCTCTGCCTCTGGGTCAGGACACGTAGCTCTCAGCTACTGCTCCAGTGCCTGGCTGTAATGCTGCCATGCTTGCTATGACAATGAACTAAGACTCTGAAACTGTATGCAAGCCCCCATTAGAAGCTTCCTTTTATAAGCGTTACCTTGGTCATGGTGTCTCCACAGCTATAGGAAAGTGAGTGAAATAAGCAGGGATATTCATAATTGCCCAAGCTTTAAGCAAAAATTATATCTCTCATCTGCAAAAGGATCAAATACGTATACCTGTAGGCCAGTGGTTCCCAACCTATGGGTTGCGACCACTTTGGTGGTCGTATATCAGATTTTTTTTTTTTTTTTTTTTTAGTTTTTCGAGACAGGGTTTCTCTGTAGCTTTGGAGCCTGTCCTGGAACTAGCTCTTGTAGACCAGGCTGGCCTTGAACTCCCAGAGATCCACTTGCCTCTGCCACCTGAGTGCTGGGATTAAAGGCGTGTGCCACCACCACCCGGCTGGGGGTCGTATATCAGATACCCTGCATATCAATATTTACATTGCAGCTCATAACAGCAGAAACATTATAGTTATGAAGTAGCAACAAAATAATTTTATGTTTAGTCAGGGATTACCACACTATAAAAAACTGTATTAAAGAATCAAAGCACTGGGAATATTGAGAACCACTGCTGTAGACAATGGAATAGAATTCAGCAGTGTCAAGCCATGGAAAGACACAGGAGAGTCTTAAATGCTTCTAAGTAGTAGAAGAAAATCTGAAAATCTAGAACAACTAAAGCTGAGGAGACAGTACAAGGACTTATAGTTGCCATGGGTTCCTGGAGAGACAGGGCTTACTAGGTAGAGCGAAGAGAAATTTCGGGCAGGGGAGACAGTTCTATAGGGAACTATAGTGGCATAAACATCCTTCTATAACAAAGCAAGAGAATGTACATCATTATCAGTGGGACCTCGTGTAAACCCAGTTTCTAACCATTCTAACAGATTCATGGATCCTGATAAATTTAACTGGTACCAGTGCTCCTAGCTGAGAAGTTTGTGTGCACATGGAAAGACATGGAAGCTATCTGCTCAACTCTGCTGTGATTTAAAGACATCTCTATAGTACAGTTTATGAGCTAAAGGGAAGAAAGAAACAGTTATAACTCATGCTGAGCATGCAGTGACTCGATCTATCAGTTAGCAATCACATGTGGCTGTACCTGACTGAGAATTTAGAAGTTGCTCAGACAGAATCAAAGTTGCTGCCCATAAAGCCAACATAAAGGTCCGAAGAACAGGATAGCATAGCTTTTCCATATTTCTTCCCCACTAGTCTTAGCTGTTTGTAGCCACTCCATAGTCTTAGAGATGGTTTCTGGAGCTTTAGTTATCTTATTTACATTCCTGACTGGAAACAAAAAGAAAATAAGGAAGAGATGGAAGGACATTGTGAGAACCCTCCCTGCAGAACCATCTGTGTCAAGGGCTTTTGCAGAAGCACGTCTCAAAGACGTCTGCCTCTCTTTACCCCATGACCTCCAAGGAACAGCAGATACAGAGTTTTACAGCTGGTTACATGTCCATCTCGACACCATGGGTGTTCTTTTGGTAGACTCTATATATGTGTAAAGAAACACATATTAGGACCTTCCAAACATCTGCTTTTCAGTCTTATGTGTAATCACGGAGATTGTTTCTAGGCCTTTTTCTGCCCAGTGCTGGCATGCTGAGTTCTCCACCCTTCAAAACCAATAACACACTCGACATTCTTTTTCTTAGATTGTATTACGGTTGGTTGAAAGAGTCCTGACTTTTAATTTGAGTATCGGTAAAGTTAGTGATCCTTTCTGCCTCTAGGACATCTGAAAATTTGAAAATTATACCAGGATGCTGATGGAAGAGACCACCTTTGAAGTCAGTGTCAGCCCAAAGGAATGAGCAACAACTCAGACATATTTCTTGAGCTCTCCACAAGGATGTCATAAACACTCCCATTAAAGGCCTGCTTAATTCCAGGTGCCGTGCTCTTCAGGCTCCGTTTTACATGGAAATTAGAATATATATGCTGGAGCTATTAGGAGTGGTGTTGTAGATGAATATTTATTAATCTGAAAAACATGTACACCATATTAGATGAAACAGGTTATGTTTTCAGATGTGCAGTATGAACCTGTATTTGTTCCCCTAATCCTAGGAAAGCTAACATGTTTTAGGGTTATCTCAGAGTGATAGGGCAATGGGGATTTCCCCCTTCACTTTTCTATCACATACATTTCCATCAGTACATCTTCTGGTATATCTGTGATTTTTAAGAAAAAGAAAAGAACAAGAAGAAAACTTCATTCAAGCCAAGTGCAATAGCAGACTGCGGAAGAAAAGACAAGAGCTGGAGGCTAGGCTCTGCTGTGCAGCGGGACCCTATACCAAAATAAGCAACAGCAAACTGTTGAAAAGAGATTCTTGTAGAAATGACGTGAGAATGGATTTACACGGAATGGGAGTGAAGGCTTGATCAGGGCACTGGTAATGCAGAAATCCACAGAGTGAAGGCTGGATCAGTACACTAGTGATACAGCAATCCACATGGAGTGAAGGCTAGATCAGGGCACTGGTGATGCAGAAATCCACAGAGTGAAGGCTAGATCAGGGCACTGGTGATGCAGAAATCCACAGAGTGAAGGCTAGATCAGGGCACTGGTGATGCAGAAATCCACAGAGTGAAGGCTAGATCAGGGCACTGGTGATGGAGAAATCCACATGGAGTGAAGGCTAGATCAGGGCACTGGTGATGCAGAAATCCACAGAGTGAAGGCTGGATCAGGGCACTGGTGATGGAGAAATCCACATGGAGTGAAGGCTAGATCAGGGCACTGGGAATGCAGCAATCCACATGTGAACGGAGAGGCCAACTGTAGAGTAGACAAAGCAAGAACCATCTAGAAGGCATAACTAGAGGGCTGAGGTTTCAGTAGAAGAGGAACTTCTACTGATTTTTGCCTATGTAAAAATCACAAATAAAAGTGACTGGAGCACTAATTAGAATGATGTGTCTGTCAAATCTAGTTTTGTTGTTGTTGTTGTTGTGTTTTCTGGGGGCAGGATTTATCTTTATAGCCCTTGCTATCCTGGAACTTGCTCTGTAGACCAGGCTAGCCTTGAACTCATAGAGATCCACTTGCCTCTGCCTCCTGAGTATTGGGATTAAACATGTGAGCCATCACTGCTGGGCTCAAACTTGGCTTATAAGAGACAGTGATGGGTCAGATCTGATGCCTTATGATCCATTCAAAAACATAGTTTTTAACCATATATGTATATACACACGTATATATGCATGTGTTTATAGTAAGTGTATATATGCACATGTATGTGTGTGTATAGTAAACAAGGAGAGCACATTCCTCGTCTCTCAAGTCCCATCAGCCTGGGTTGCTTTAAATGAAGGGATCTGGAAGACTTGGAATGGTGTGAATGACTGGATACACAACCACAAGCAGGCACAGCTGATCTTCCCCCTCCTCTTTCTCCTCCTCCTCCCCCCATGATCTCCCAGTGAAGCTCCTGATATTTTGCCCCAGGGATTCCGAGGTGTGCTGAGAGAAGAGGGCAAAGGAGAGAGGCTGGTGTCAAGGGAGAGTGTACTGTTCTTCTAGCCTGCTGCAGCCAGCTCCCAGAGTTGCAAAGCCTTAGTTTTACAGCATTGTATTTAGTCCCTAGATTTCATCCCTAGTTCTAAGTGACTAGAATAAGCAAGTCACTTATTTTAGGAGATAAGGGTGGGTGAGATTCCATACTTGGTGGGGGGTGGTGAAAATGCCACCAATGTGGCTTTTGTTTGTTTTGTTTCTGAGACAGGGTCTCACTGTGTCCCTCTGCTGCTCCCGGAACTCACCATGTAGACTAGGCTGGCCTCAATTTATAGAGATCCTCCTGACTTCGCCTCTGGAGTGCTGGAATTAAAGGCAACACAAATATGTTTTCAAAGTTCCATAGATGAGGTTGAGATTAAATTTCTGCGTGCCTTAGTTTGGGTCATAGATAATAGACTCTGAGAGTGAGATTTATATTTATATCTTATTTAAGAATAAAGAGATATGGAGGTGAGGCCAGAAGGGGCAGAAAGCAAATCAAAACAGTGCATTTTCAGAGGGGGGGAGAGGAGAGGGAGAGGAAAAGCAGAAGAGAGAGCACAGGCTGGAGGAGGCAGGATATCTGCTTCCCTAGGTGGAAAGGGAGGGGCTGGGAGAGGTTGGGGCTTGGTTCTTAAAGGGACAGGGTATCCAGGTGACAGACCAGGGCAGCAGATCATCATATATATGTATATATGTATATATGCAGGAAGTTAGGCATAAAAGTTACAGAAATTGGGATGGTAGATTCTCAAGACTACTTCCTGCTTATTTGTGGGCATTGTCTTGGGAGGGAAAACCTGAGAAAGCTGGGTGCTGGTTACATCCTGGTCACTTTACTTCTGTCCAGGGTTTGTGGTATAGAACTGTCTGGTGTCTTTGACCTGGCAAGGTGTTGGCCGACAGAGTACAAAGTTAAGTTTAAAAGGAGAAAAAAACAATTTTAGGACCAGGGAATTGAGAGTGGTGTTTCTGACCTGTTTAAGGTGGATCCTTCAATTTGGTTCCCTGGAACTCACAAGAATTCCTTGGGTTTGTGAAAACAGAAGTTTTAGGCATATTCATTGTATAAACAGTAGCATATTTAGGACAGAATGACTGTGACAGATGTTTTTGCACAATGAAAAGCATTTTTAAGACTATGAAAGGCAGCGGGGGGGGGGGGGAATTTGAGAGTGTGCACTTGTCCTCACACCTTTATAACCTGCAGGTACACACCTTAATAACTTGTATTTGTATTTTACTGAAATTTGTTTGGTGAGGCTGTCCTTTTAAACTGACAAAACCTCTCAGCTGTCAAACTGCATCAGAGATCTTTGAGAAGGATGAAGTTTTACTTCAGTTATTGATGACAGAGAACTTATTTGGTTGGCACCTAGAGCCCCCTCCTCAGGGTTCTCCATGGTCACTGAGAATTGTATTTGCCTTCTGCTGTTTAGCGCAGGGCCTGCCAGGTTTTAGAAGATCCTGTGGATTAGAAATCTGTAGGAAGACACTAGCCTACCTTGACCTGAGCAGCTAGGCTGTCAATCCTGGTGATTCAATCCATGTATGGAGATCTTCAGTTTAGATGAAAGGCAGTTTTATCCAGTGGTCAGCGCTTGGCAGTTGATGAAGCAAATTACGGATGGACGTTGTTGTGTGCCCGTTTGTCTTCTGTCTTCTTTGGAGGAAGTAGAGTGTTGCTGCTAGGAGTCAACCTGTCTCTGCTATGAAAAGTCTTTTAATAATTAAACATTTAAACACCATATTCCCCAGACCTCTGAGCAGTTGAGTGCTGTTTGTCGGGTATAACTACAGTATAGAATCTGTCTGGAGAGCTGAGTCCAAACTTGACTGTAATGGCTCTCAACTTAACAGGTGATATTTGTACTTGTGAAACACAAAGTTTAACAGTAAATATACACCATGTGTTTACACTCAATTGAGTTTCAGTTTTATACACACAGAGTTAAATGAAAAGTGAGCGAAAAGAAGCTGGCTAGGGTCGGGACCTTATGTGGAGAGCCTACTGCTGGCGCTCTTTGGCTAGGGGTGGAAATTCTTGATCCTCCCTTCGTTAAGCTCAAAGAAAATGGCAGCAGCCATGGTTGTGCATGTGGTGTGACTATTTAAATTTAGACACCTGCTGGTAAAAGCTAGAAATGTGGTTGGTTTCTCGTAGCTGAAAATGTAAGAAAGGCGAAAACGATGTAAGCCCCAGGGCAACTAGCTGGATGTCTCCAGGCTAGCACAGGGCTTGATAATAAAGCTAAGGTGATTCCGGACCCTCAGCTCAGGAACCAGGAGCTAGGACTGATCCAAGCAGTCCTTACAGTGGTGAGGGCCACGTACGAGAGGTCCGAAAAGAAAAACAAAACACACACACACACACACACACACACACACACACACACACACCTATCCAAACAGTGTGAGGACCACTCCGAATGGTCCACTCATGTTTTTAGCTATGGGAAGCAATGAGGTAGAAAAATATCTGAGAGGCCCTGGGCCCCCAAAACAAATGCAGCTCTCAGTGATTGCAGTGCTACGGGAGAACTCAAGAAAGGGGCAGTTGCGAGAACGGCAGTAGGAGAAAAAGTGAAGAGTTCTACCAACGGTCTCAGCAGCCTGACGGAAGCTGGGAAGTAGGCTGGTAGGAAGTCCAGATTTAGGGTTTTCACCAGCAGTGCATCGGTGCTAGAAACAGGGCTCCATGGATGGAAGAGACAGATTCTGCTGCTGCGGTGGGAGGCAGCACAGGGGTGGGTGGGCAGCGGGACAGAATGCCTGCTATACCAGCAAGATGGAAACCAGAGTCGAGGCCAAGAGACAGAACAGGGCCCGGCAGAGATGGGAGAAGCGGGGAAGGGAAGAAAGGGGGGGGGGCAGAGGTTGCCTCACCAGAAGAATGGCAGAGAGAGAGGAGGAGGAAGAATGAGAGGAATTTAGACAAAAAAAAGTAAGTCAACCATGAGTCTAGGCAAGGGATACCTCAGTAAAGGACTTGGTCACTTGACCTGCCCTTAGTTAAGATGTTGGTGAGGTCACCTGCCCTTAGTTAAGATGGCAGTGAGGCCTTAGTCAAAATGATGACCGTCAAGTATTGGATGGAGAAACCATGTTTTCAGAGCCATGGGATTTTTAAAGATAAAATTAACAAGAGAGACATAGAGGCCATGCAGAACATACAATTAAAACTGAATTACATCCGCGTGGCTACACTATTTACACATTCTTTTATACATAAAGTAGAGAGGAAAATTACTCAGTATTGTGATCCGTTCTGTGGGCGAGCCACTGATCCACCAGCCGCAGTGGGGAGCACGGGCTGGAACCGGAAACAGGGGCTTTGCCGGTTTCCGTGGGACCAGCGGTCGCAGTGGCAGAGCCAGAATAGAGGGACTACGAGCAAGAGAAAAAGAGCATGTACGGGCGGGTGGGGAAGGGGCTGCCCAGCAAAAGGAAAAATGGACGGGCATGAGATGCCTGTGGCAGGACAGGGCCAGTCCTGTCTGCTGGTAGAAATGAGAAGGCAGCTGACAGGGAGCCTTACCATTAGCAGCATTGGAAAGTGGTCTGAGTCCAGGGTTCCCACCAGGGAATGTGGAGGGAGACTGGCTGAGTCATGCACCAATGTTATCCTTTTTTAAAGATGTAGTGATGGGGGACCAGTCCCGTGAGCGGCCTCATCAGGTCCCCAAGTCCTCTGAAGTCTTGGCAGTTCACCTCAGCGGGTGACCAGAGCTAGAGAAGGAAAGAGAGAGAGCACAGGCTGGAGGAGACAGGATAGCCACTGCCCTTGGGGGAAGGGGAGGGGTTGGGAGACGGTGGGGCTTGGCTCTCAAAGGGACAGGGTACCCAGGCCAGCATATCACGACAGTAACTGCTTCCCTATGAACTCAAAGAAGTATAATGTCTTACTTTTAGCATGAATTCTAATTGTTCTTAATAAGAACTCAGGGTCAGATATCGGGGTGAAAGCTGAGAGGTCAGAGAAGCAGGTACTGGCTGCCAAAAGAGAGACTTTTTACCTCTACCAAATCCTCAGACCAAAAGTGTGATCCTGTCGGCAGACTGCGTCCTCAGACAGCTTCAGACTGCATCCTCGGACTGCATCTGAGCTCCTGTCTCCTCCCACTTTATATTCCTCTCTCTGCCCAGCCGTATCACTCCTGTCTCCATCTCCCTAGTGCCGGGATTAAAGGTGTGGGATCCCAAGTGCTGGGATCACCTTTGTGTGAGCTCTGTTTCTCTTTTAGACAGATTCAACCTTGTGTAGCCCAGGGTATCCTTAAAATAACGGAGATCCCTTTGCCTCTGTCCGGGATTAAAGGCATGTGCCACCACTTCTTGGCCTCTGGTGGCTTAACTCTGCACTCTGATCTTCAGGCAAGCTTTAGTTGTTAAAACACAAACAAAATACTGCAAAATAGTAGGAGTGCGCACTACTGCAGGGAACACAGCTCAGGATAGATGCCTGAGTAACTGCTCTGAACAGTTGATGGGGGGGGGGGGTAGAGAAGGAAGAGAAGCCTCTGGGACCCTATCATCTTGCTTTAATCCTCCTTGTGGCACAACAAAAGAGAAATCTCAATGGCTTGCACGTTAGTGATTAGCTCATGGTGCTGTGAGTCAGAAATCAACAGTTATCCAGCGCCTGAGGTCCCTGCAAGAGCAAGGTGCTGGCCTGGCAGAGTTTGTGTCAAGGTTCTGGGGAAGATGTGAGTTTCAAACTCGTTCTTGCTGTTGAAAGAATTGACTGCCTTCTCTTTGAAGAATGCTGTTGGAGAACAATGGTCTTTGGTGGGATAACCTTTTTGTACACTGTGAGGATGTGTCTTTGATGAGGCACCTTCTGATTGGCTTGATAAAAAGTTAAATGGCCAATAGCTAGACAGAAGAGAATAGGTGGGATTTTGGGGGAGAGAAGGGAATTCTGGGAAGAAAAGAGGTGGAGATATGCCAGCGAGTAACTCAGGAAGTCAGCTGTACAGAATTAAAGAGAGGTAAAAACCCACGTGGTAAAATGCAGATTAATAGAAACAGGTTAATTTAAGTTATAAGAGCTATTTAGGAACAAGCCTGAGAAAGTGGAAACGCTTTCACAGTTAATAATAAGTCTCCTTGTCATTATTTGGGGCTGGCAGCCGAAAATAAAGTCTGACTCCAACGGCCAGTGTTTTCTTGCTGGCGATTAGTGTAAGGCTGCCCCCAGCTTCTAAACGCCACTCCCATTCCCTGTCATGTAGTCCCTCAAACCCCAGACTTGCAATAACAGGTCACATATTCCTTGTCCTTCGTATCTCTAAGTTCATCTGTTAAGATGAGGCAGAAAATTCTATTTTTCTTCCTTGATTTTGGCCAATAGCACATATTAGGCGCTCAATAAACAGATTTTGAGGAAACTGTGAATTACATAGAGAATAAACACTTGGAAATATATAACATGCTATGCAATCAATCTTATTTCTAAGAGGATTCTTTAATTCTGGATAAATTACATCACCGAATCCTGGGAGAAGAATAGGTGATATTTCTGTAAAACCAAGTCCATATACATTCAATTTACTAAAACCCAATCTTTTTTGAATAAACAAACTTGTTTTTCTTGGTAATTGTCTTACATTAGGAGTAGGGATTTTGTCCAATTAATGCACCTTCTCATCACCAACAAAAGCCTGACTTTGTGGTAATTAACCCATCATTGCAATAATGTAGGGAAATGAGCAGAGGTAATCTTCCCAACATTGCACTAAACACTACACATGAAGAAACGTAACTGGGTTTGAGCCATGCAAACAAACTTATTTTAAACATTTGGAACATTTTTCAGCAAAATTATGCAGGCTTCTAAAGGCAAGAATATATATATTTTACACTGCACTGTTTCTAAGTAAATTTATATATATATAAAAATTCCATGTAGTAGCCGGGCAGTGGTGGCGCACGCCTTTAATCCCAGCACTTGGGAGGCAGAGGCAGGTAGGTGGATTTCTGTGAGTTGGAGACCAGCCTGGTCTACAAGAGCTAGTTCCAGGACAGGCTCCAAAACCACAGAGAAACCCTGTCTCAAAGAAAAAAAAAATTCCATGTAGTAAATATTAGCTAAATCTTTTTGACTAAGTACAAAGTCACTCTAAAAATACCTGGTTATAATAATCCCATGTATTGAAATACGTCCATAATGAATTCATTCAGTTATGAGAAAACCTATAAGCTATTTTTGGTGTGTGAGTATTTTCAAATGTAAACATAGTATGTGGGGTGGCTTGGGAATCTCAACCTCCACATCACAGGTGGATCTTCCTTCAGTGAAAAGAATACTGGCGATACTTACTACAGGATCCTTTACTCTGACCTTGTGTGGTACATTTAGAAAGTTGAAATTTTGTTAAAATTATCTTTGTCATAGCAATAAATTAATAATAACTATCAAAAGTTTGTTATTAATCAAATAAAACCTAGACAGAACTAGCAAGACAAGAAAACGAGGAAATGGGAGCACTACCTGCCTTTGGGGATTATATGTGTGATTTCCATATAGCCACGATGAAAACAGAAATCACGGTGACCTGGAAGAACTTGCACATCAGTTTTAGAAACTAGAGCACTGATCCACAGAGAGTGGAAAGGACTGAGGAAGCATCACACGGATAATCAAGATAACGTTGAAAGGAATCCAGATCTCAAACAGTCCAGGTCAGTTGCCTTTAGAAGAGTCTCATTGTGATCCATGATAAACAAGGACTGTCCATCAATCTAAGGTATACCTTGTATCAAGTTTAAGACTAAAAGAAAAATGGTTCTGCCTACTATATCATAACAGAATGATAAGGCTTCCTGAATTCTGAGCACCCTAATTTCTTTGTTGGTTGGTTGGTTTTGTTTTGTTTTGTTATTTTGTTTCTGAGACAGTGTTGCTCTGTGTAGTTCTAGCTGTCTGAGAGCTCACTCTGTTGATTAGGCTGGCCTTGAACTCAGAGAGATCTACCTGCCTCTGCCTCCAGAGTGCTGGGATTAAAAGCATGTCCTCAATTTCTCAAGCATGGGGCTGAGGATATTAAAGCAATTTTATCTTTGTGTAGAGAATCAAATGGGAAGGATTTGGTTCCAATTTTTCTGTCTTATTCTATTTATTGTTTTTAAATGGTGGTCTGGGTCTGCTTTTTTGATTTTAGCAAGCACTAATGTACTTACCAAATAGAAACACATCTTAATCATGTGTTACAGGTCAATAGAAAGTTTGTTGACACACACAGCTGAAGTGCTAATGTTTGATTTGATAGTAGATGGAGAAGAAAGGGAGTTTAGTGTGGACAGAATCCCCATACTATCATCTCAATTACTAGAATGGGACAGGTTTAACCCGCAATGAAGGAATACGACATAGCAAGATACGGAAGAGGAGTGAGAGATTGAGAAACTTAAATCTGGGAATTAAACTTCTCAAATATGAGCAGGAAAATGTTTCCCTAAAGAGAAAATATAACCATTTAGTTTAATTAAAAGACCAGATAAAGATAATACTTCAATAATAAAAGCATAGATAATTTTGAAAACAAAAACAAAATTTTATGCTCTGCCTGCAAATAAACAAAAACAAACAAACAAAAAAAAACAACCCAGCGACTTGAAAGGATTATGGACACCAAAGCATGACAATGTATAAGGGTAACTTTGATAAAACCTAACACAAAACTTCTTTCTATCCTTGTCTCTATGGATGCAAAAGGGTTCAAGTCTGAAAACAAAATAGAACGAAAGCAATTGGCTGGACTTCTCAACGTTTATGTGTTTCTCTTAGATTCTAGGGTAAAGAAAAAAAAAGTTCCACACACCTACAACACTCCCTCCCCCCGCAAGTTGAAATTTCTCCTATGCATTAAACAGACAAACACACAAAATTTCATGGAGATAATGGGATTCCCAGCATAAAATTAGCTGGCTGAAATCATGGGTGACTTCTGCCTAAATCTATCCCCAGAACTTTATCTGTCTGTCCTTCTGGCAAAACGCAATCAAACAAGAACAAAACCAGAAGCCCATTTTATTCACGAATGTAAAATGCACGCACCAAAGTGTAAGAATGCCAACACACACACACACACACACACACACACACACACACACACACACAACTTGGCAGTTAGGAAATGTCAGTGCACTTGTTAGAAGGTGAAATTTCAGTCCCTTTGATGAAGATACCATCTTTCAGCCGAGCCCTAACAAAACCTTTGGTGCCTGTTAGACCCCCTTCCTCGCTTTTCAGTGACTGGGCTCCATCTGGAGGGAGGGGGCTTTTCCTCTCCTCCAGAGCTAAGCGTTCCCAGACACACCAGCAGCCCTGGGTTTCTGCAGAGCACTCAACGTACAGAGAAGTGTCCCAACTCTAAAAAGGGCAGCTAGAAATGGATTTAAAACGGCAACGCCGACCAATCAGCTGTGTCGCACACACCCGGGCAGACATTTACACGGGGGGGGGGGGGTGCTCAAGTACAGCGGAACGTGGCAGAGTCTAGCTCCTCGCTTATGGCTGCAGAATAGGCGTTTTTATTCCACGGTGGTCTGTATCTTTGCAAGAAAAACAATTCTTCACTGGGTGATCATTTTTATTTTGGAGTCGATCCAAGACAATTTTGGGTGTGATATGTGAAAATTTGAACCTAAGATTTTTTTTTCCTTTCAGTTTTGTGTTATTCAAGGATGAAAAAGAGATACATTTGAGAACATTCTCCACCTTTTAAAAACTGACTCTGGTCATGATGGTGTTCACATAATCCAGAAACAGCCCAGGCTATAAAATTAGGGCTTGGCTGAAAGGAATTCTGAAGGAGAAGGTTAAAGAAGGTAAACTGAAGGAAGAGTTAGGCGATTGGTACAGTTGTGGGGGAAAGAATCACTAAGGCCCCTATACACTGTGGGCGTCCGAAGCCGGGTGTACAGCGCCAGTCCCTGCAGTCATTCCCGGAGGAATGAAAAGCCCGATGAAGAAGTTGGCGCGCTCTGTGTTCCTGTGTGCAGTGTGCAAGTGTGTGTATTTGTTGCAAATGTGGTTGCTGGGCCTGCCCTCCGTGTGCGTAAGCACGTGTTTGTTAGCGTGTGCGTTTACCAGTGGAATGTGTATGTGTGCACGTGCATCTGTGTGCAAATGTGCCTGCGATCATACGCGTAGGTGCATGTATCTTTGTGCATGCTGTGTTTGTGCACCGGCCCGCATGCTCTGGGGTGAGGGCACCTTTCAACCGAGCGAGGGTCTGGGGAAGCGCGTTCCGACTCCTTGGCTGCCCTTTCTGGGGGCTAAAATAGAAGGCAGCGGCGGTTGGCCCTGAATGCTTCCGGCCACCTTCCGGCTCCACTTGATGCAAGCGCAGGTAGTGGTCCTGCGTTCTGAGGTGGCTTTGAGACACTCTTTTTCTCTCAACTTCCTAGGACCAGGGGTGACCTAGGACGGCAAGAGGGACTAGACCGGCGGCGAGCCGGGCTGGAGAGCCTAGGCCCTGCCTCTTTAACCCCACCGCCGGCGGGAGCACGTGAGTCGGGGCTCCGGGTGGCACTCGGGCGCCGCCGCCGCCGCCAAGGCAGTTGTGTTTCGAACGCTGCCTCTGGCGGGCGGCCAGGCGCCTCAGCTCGGCGGTCCGCCCGGCCTCCCCCCACCCTCTTCTTGCTTCTCCTGCAGCCCCCTCCCCTTTATCCGCCCACGATTAGAGGTGGGCAGTCCCCCCCCCCCCCGCCACCCCCTCCGCAAGCGGGCGCGCGCGCACACACACAAACACGCGCGCGCACACACACATACATACACTCACGCACTCACACGCATCCCCCTTGAATCCTGTTCAGTAATTCAGCAAACTTTCAGCTCCAGCCGCGGCCAGCAGCTTGTTTCTCCACGACACTGCAGTGCTGCTGCCTGCCCCCGCCACCCGAGGAGGCTCGGTGCCACCCACTGCTCTGTTTCTTGCTAGAGTTGAGCTGTGCACCCTACCCGTCCCGGCAGAACCTTCCCATTCTCTCCCTGCTTTCCGACGGCACAAGAGTCAGTCTGTCTCTCTGTCTCCCTCAGTCTCAGTCTCTCTCTTTCTGGAGAGAGGAGGAGGAATTCTTTCCCCGCCTAACATTGCAAGAGACACAATTCACTACAAGTCTCCCTTTCCAAGCTGCTGCAAGCGTCCTCAGTGCCCGTAACTCCCGATCTTTAGAGGAGAGAGGAGCCCTCTCCACCTTCAACTTTCCCTCTCCCTCGTTTCCCGCCTCCTCTCACTACCTCCACCTCCACCTCCACCTCCGCCACCCACCGCCCGCAGCGCCTCCTCCTCCTCTCCTCCTCCTCCCCTCTCTCTTTTTTGGCAGCCGCTGGACGTCCGGTGTTGTTGGTGGCAGCAGCGGCAGCCTAAGCAGCAGCCCTCGGCGCGCGCCAGCTCTGCCAGCTCCGCCAGCTCTCATCGCCCCTGCCTTCTCCAGCTCTCTCCATCCCGTCTCCCGAAAGGTGCTGGGCGGATCCGGGGCGGCGGAGGGCGAGCGGCTGCAGCGGCGGTAGCGGCGGAGGCAGCGGTAGCGGCGGCGGGAGGCAGGATGAGCGCACGCGGTGAAGGCGCCGGGCAGCCGTCCACTTCAGCCCAGGGACAACCTGCCGCCCCGGCGCCACAGAAGCGAGGACGCGGCCGACCCAGGAAGCAGCAGCAAGTCAGTACGCCGGCGCGGAGGGGCCCCTCAGCCCACCCGCGACGCCTCTGCCCCGGGGCCCCGCGACAAGCCGGGTGATCAGAGCGCGGGAGCGCAGCGACCAGGGCGGTGCAAGGTTGCCCACCAGCCCCGGGGTGTAGGTGGGCGGAAGACCGATTTCCCCACCGGCGAGTGCGCAGTGCATGCTCCCGGGTGCCCGCGCCCCTTGGCTGCAGGAGGCGGGGGTCCTCTGGCCTCCGTAGTCACCCGGCGGGAGGTGGGGTCGCGCGAGGCGCATACCGGGACTTTCGCTATTGTGCGCAGTCCCGGAGCGGCGCGGCGTGGCTAGGGGATAGTGAGTTTCTGGGGTCCCACAAACTAAAAAGCATTGCTTTGTCAGCCGCTTTTTCAACTGTTCAGCGAGAGGGCTTGCCGGGGACTGGGGCGTTCAGGAGGGTTGGGACTCGGTGGGTCGGAGGACCCTCAGCTTTCTGCAGATTCTCGGGGCTGCCCGACCGCAGGAGGCTGGCGCGCTGCGGCCGCCCCCTCCGTGCCCTCCCCACACTCCGTGGCCCAAGGCTCGCGCCCTCGCGACAAAGAACGTGAGCCGACTGCCTACTTGGGGTCTTTAAATGCTTGCCGAGCTGCAGCCGCCGGAGCAGGCGGGGAAGGGAGCCCGGGAATCTCAGATCCTCGCGCCACAGGGAAACGCGCTTCTCCCCAGGAGCTTTGGAAGGAGAGTCCTAGAGACTGCACGGTAGCTACGGTTGCTTCCCCGCCTAGAGCCAAGTCCTGGCTCCTGGCTCCGGCGCTTCAGAGCAGCTGAAGTTTAGTGTCCTCCTGGGTGAATGGCTGGGGGCTGGGAGGGGACGGTTGAGGGGCACCCAGGACCCCGCGGAGTGGAGGGTTTTGTCTGCGGATGCAACCAATTAAGCGTGCAGCCGGCTATTGCAGAGCTGTGCGCAGTGCCCAGTTAAACTCCGCTTCCTGGCCTTTTAAACTTCTCTTTTCTTCTTTTACCTTAAATCTCTTCCCTCAGGCAAAAGGAAGGGTTAGAAAATAATCCTAAAGTTACAAATTGCCCCTGGGCGCTAGGTAGGAAATCGAAGAATGATTGCCAAGCGGTTTTAGAAAAAACCAGAGGTGTACCTTTTTGAAATCATCAAAGCAAACAAGCCAATCTAGAGGCCTCCGAGTTTTCCCGCTCTGCCCTTAGCGACACTTTAGTGTGCTTTTGGAGCCTGTTTTACACCTCCAAGAAGTCTCCGCTCTACCCTCCTGCTTCCCACCAGTCACCCAGCTTTAACGAATTCTGCTAATTGCACCTCCCCCCCACCAATTAAAAAAAAGTCTAAAAGAAAACGCAAGAGGATCCGGAGGTGACTGGGAGCTTTTACCTTTGAGTAAAGGCCGAGCTCACAAAGAAAAATGTGTTTCCGATGTGATTGCTCTAAGTGCCCACTGGCGCGAGTATCTAATGGACATTTCCAAGAAACTTTCCCCCACGCGAACTTCCATTGGGAGCTTAAAGGAGTTGTAATTAGTTTCGTTTAAGCACCCAATCTGAATGAAATAAGAGGAGATGATTCACCCCGGAGAGACGTTCAGCGTCCCCGGAGTATCAATCATCACGTTTTCCTAACTGCTTGAGTATTGGCTGCTTAGCCTGGCACCCAATAAAGGAAAGCGTTGATATACCTGGGGACCTGGGTGGTTCAGTTGCTCCTTCCCAGATACTTATATTCCTCTCTTCGTCTCCCCCCCTTTTCTTTCCAGCCCACCCCACAAAGACTTCCTTTTTAAAAAATTTGGGAGACAACATGTTTATTTTTGTAAAAAGATATTTAAATTTCTACGGGAGACTATGCCTGTCTCTCCAAAAGGAAGTGGAGAATTGAAGCAATTATCTAGATAATTCAAGCAAAACCTCCCACCTCAGATTTGCCATAATTATTTGGAAATTTTTAGGAGGTATGGAATTATTCTGATCTGAACAGTTTGGATAATCGCTCCAATATTGCACTCAGAATGTGTGGGTTCAGTCCTAAACCACAAGAAACACAGGTCTATAGAAGTGATTACACGCCATCCTTTCCGTCGGACAGGATGGTCATCTATCTTTCCAGCTAGCTATGATGCTGGGTTCTGTTTCTGTTGTTTGAAACCCCGGTAGAATGTGTAGTGGTAGTCCTATAAAATGTTTATTATTTCTGTGAGTTGCCAAGTGCACGGCCATGTAAACTTTGTACCTTAAAAACACGTGACTTTCCAGAACATACAACTTTTTCGGGCTTTGCTATCATTTTGATTTTGAAATATTGACCAGTTTTTTTTTCACATGTAAAGCAGTTTCCTCCTTGAACACTGGGATTCGAACTGTGGTTATACCGCCACCGCCCCCCACCCCCTTTTGCAAACGCTATGCCACCATCATCCAACTATGCTTGAACTGAATGACTTCCAGCAGGCTGGTTAAGCCGCACATGCAGAAAACAGAGTCAGAGCCAGGGTCAGTCTCTTTCAGCCGGTCTTAGCCACAACAACTTTTCTTTCCTCCCTGCCCTTAGGAGCCGACCTGTGAGCCCTCTCCTAAGAGACCCAGGGGAAGACCCAAAGGCAGCAAAAACAAGAGTCCTTCTAAAGCAGCGCAGAAGGTGAGAAATTCGAGCTGAAGCTTTTCCAGTGTTGCCGATGACCTCCCTGTAATTTTCCCAATCTAAATCCACACACCAGGATTGGTTCTGGCTGAGCAACCCACGACGTCATTTCTAGATTTGCTAGATTGGGTCTTAACCCCTTTTCTTTTCTTTCCTTTTCTTTCTTTCTTTCTTTCTTTCTTTCTTTCTTTCTTTCTTTCTTTCTCCGTGTTGATGCTTATTTTAAAAGTTTCCTGGAGATACAATGATTTTAGTTAAACAAAAAGAGGCATCAAATCATACATCTCAAGGGCTGGGAAGCACAGAATGGTGGGGGTGGAGTAGGGGAAGGGGCTGGGTAGGTTGGGGTGGAAATGATACCGTTAATATTTACACCAATGGCAACCGAGTTAATAATAAATCAAAGCTAGAATTTTGACTGGTGATGATGTTCCTGTAATTTCCTAAGGAAAAAAAAATAGAACTGAGATTAATTTATTCAGGGCTTATTTACATGATAACTGGAAACCAAGCCTCCCTATTAAAGCTAAATACTTTGCCAAATAGATGTTAATTAAAGAGAAAATCCAATTATGGGTTACTGGAAAAAAAGTTTCATGAATTTTACAGCTTTATATGTGATCAAGTATACTGTTTGGGACAAACATGCAAGATAATATTATCAAGAAAGTTTCTCCCAAAGTGTTATTCTCTCAGACCACAAGAAGTTCAAAAACCAATATTTGCCTTATTTAATATTTTGGAGTGTGTGATAGAACACAATTAAGGTTGACATTTGTTTTTGTCTTTTTTTAAACAGATTTTAAGTTGAACCTTTAAAATAATTTCATGTTGGTTGTGTGTGCTCCCAAAGAGGAAGTGCCCACAGTAAGGCCTATGTGGGGGAGTGACAGAGACTATCTGTCACTCTTGGGTTTGAACTGGAAAGAGTATGCATCTTATTTGTGAGTGTGCGCTGTAGTTGAAACTAATGATGCAAAAATCAGAAATAAATCCCCACATATATTTTCAATCGATTCAAATATACAGCATTTGTTTAAGGTGACTCTGCTCATCTTTGGGGGATTAATATTCCGTGTGTGAGTGCAGCCGCTAACCACGTTGTATGGGATGGTTCTCAGTGGTACACCCTGTCATAGCAACCAGTGATGTAGAAAAGCCACTGAGGAAGAAATGACGACTTCTGGTTGGTTAACACTTTTGAAGAGAGTTGAAAGAGCAGGCTTCTCTAATACTTGAATTAACTGTGTTTTAAAGTTCAGATTTGTAGTCAGTATTTAACCAATTAACCCTCAGGTGTCTCTAAACAAGCCTGCTGTTTAAGTAATGGTGCCTTCTCTGCCTTCTATTCATCAATGAACTAAAACAGGCTTCAAAACAAAAAAAAACCAAGTGATTCTGTGTTGTGTTTCTGTGGGGCTTCTGCTTTCAGGGGCAGCCCAGGAGTGTCTTGGTGGGCATCAGCAGATACTTAAAATATGATGTAGTCACTCCTAAGATGCCTCATCATAATATCATTCAAGAAGTCTTTGAAGTTCACCGTAAATCAATGTTCTGCAGATATTCTAAAAAGGAAGGTGGGCTATCATCTTCATGTCACACTGGGTGACACTTTCGCTTGAGTGAATAGGTGGAAATGGTCCCATCATGCCCTTCCCACTCTGCAAAGTTTATTTTGGACTAAGAGTATCTGTATGGACAAACGGAAAGTTAAGACTTGTGCCTGATTTAATGTGTAAAACAAAACAACAACAACAGAAAGCTTATCCATTTCCCGGCATGTTTGGTTATTCAGTGGCTTTAGTCATAACATCGGCAGATGGCTCCCTAGGCTGTCCTCTTTCTGTAATTCTCCCTGTGTAACACATACTTGTATAGTCACTAAAATACAAACAGCCCCCCCCCAAGAAGACATTTTTCTGTGCTCTTTTATTCTTCAAGGTATAATTATTCCCTATAATTCTATTACAAATGCTCCTCTCTTAATAAAAGTGAATAAATGCATTATCTTAGAACACGACTATTACTTTTCTTCAATTTTATAAATTATACTTCATTTGAGTGAGGGCACTGATAAGTCATTCCTGGAATGGATAAAAGTGAAAGGGTTTCACTTTTAAATCAGTTTTTATGGAGGGTGTTCCTATGCCTCTACACACATGGTTAGGTTATTAACTGTGTATTTTATTGTATTCGAACAAGACTTATGCTCATTATGATTTTAAACTGAAAACCTTTTTAGAAAGAGTTATGCTGTTCTAAACATGCTAGATGAAAATACCCTATTAGACTGAGCTGAACACATGGGAAAGCCTTCAGTATAATTAATTAAGTGAATATTTTTTCTGCACTCTGGGAATCAATCTCTCTCTCTCTCTCTCTCTCTCTCTCTCTCTCACACACACACACACACACACACACACACATACACACACACACACACACACACACACACACACACACACCTGGCAGGTACTTGAGGAGATGCGATGCACACTGGAGTCCTCACAATGCTGTTTAAATTTTTCTTGCTGCTTTGAACTTTTTCTTTTCTCTTAAGTTTATGCTTGGGCTGAGCAACTAGCCTTGGGGCACTTGAAAACAAAACTTCTCATTAGGAAATTAGCAGTGAGAAACTTGACAATACATGCAGAATGTTGCAAGGCCAGGTGGATGAGTGAGTACTAATATAACTATCCTTTAAATTTCAATAGGAAGTTGATTTGTGTAATATGTGCAAGAAACAAATCTATAAAGAAGCAATTTGTCATGTTTAGAATTTATGGAAGAGAAGATAATTCTTCCATCAGAACTAATTTCATGGATAACCCTTGTGTGTCCATAATAGTCTTACCTGGGAACTCTTCCAGTCTGAGTGCAGCCTTAATAAAAAGAAATCAGAAGTTGCCACCTTCTAGAGTAAGTGATTTATCTGAGTATGCAAGTGTGTGCCTTTACCTTCACATTCTTTTGTTTCTAGGTCGAGGTACACCTCTGATTGGCTACCTTCTAATCTTTGTGCTGTGCTTTGGTTTCCTCTACTGGCTGGGCTTCCTGGAGATGCTCTGTATTTTCCCATTTTGCTTGTTTGGGGACAGGAAGGCATCATCTCCCTTATGTTTAGGGTTTTGTTGATTCTTTTTAATCAGGAGAGAAAACTGGAGGGACTGGTACTAAAGTCCTCTGCTTCAGGTCACAAGCAGATAGATCTTCAAGCTTCAAAGTGGTCTTGTCCAGGGGCTTGTAGGAGTGAGTGTGTTTCTGAGGTTGAGTTAAATTTTAATAGGAAGATTTCAAGCAGGAGGTACCCCCATTTCATAACGTTAGAATTTTGCTTAGCCCCTGCCTTTCGCTGGAGGTATAATGGCCAGACTAGGGGACAGAGCATAGAATGACAGTTGTAGCTGGGTAAAGTGTGAACGCTTTGAATAATGCATTCAGAATAAACATGCCTTTTCATCTTCATATACACTGTAAATAAGCCCTGAGGTTACCTGGGTACTCTGTAGACCAGGTCATTTTCCACATCATTGGCATTCCTGGAACTGATTAGAGTTTTTTCCTCATAAAATTTTACTAATATTAATCACAGACATTTTAGGAATAAAGAAGAGAGGTGGGTCTTAGTGACCATTTCATAGTAACTGCAGAGTCTGGTTGCTGTGTGAGGATAGGATTTTCTTTTGAGCCTGGCACCCTTCCTTGACTCTTGTCAAAGATGACTTGGGGGTGATCATAAAGTTCCAGCCTGTAATTTCTACAGTGCTAATATGATTTAATTAGCACCCCTCTGTGCTAATGGGCGGGAAGCTCTTGTGTGAGATTCAGGGCTCTAGAGAGTACCCTAAGACTGGTGCCATGGAGGAAAAGTGCAGGGCTCTAGAGAGTACCCCTAAGACTGTGTCATGGAGGAAGGGTGCGGGGCTCTAGAGAGTACCCCTAAGACTGTCATGGAGGAAGGGTTCGGGGCTCTAGATAGTACCCCTAAGACTGTCATGGAGGAAGGGTGCGGGGCTCTAGATAGTACCCCTAAGACTGTGTCATGGAGGAAGGGTGCGGGGCTCTAGAGAGTACCCCTAAGACTGTCATGGAGGAAGAGTGCGGGGCTCTAGAGAGTACCCCTAAGACTGTCATGGAGGAAGGGTGCGGGGCTCTAGAGAGTACCCCTAAGACTGTGTCATGGAGGAAGGGTTCGGGGCTCTAGAGAGTACCCCTAAGACTGGTGCCATGGAGGAAGGGTGCAACTGCTGTCTCCACTTTCTTGGTATTAGAAGTTGGTATTTTTTGAACTTCACATTGCCTGGGATGGAAAAGCCTGAATGCAGCTGTTAATACCATATGAGAGTGTCTGTCATCAAGTCAACCGAGGTCCTGATGCAAAGAGGGGAGATTCAGATCCATCAGGATTGGTTTTTTGGTTTTTTGGGTTTTTTTTTTTCAAGTCAGGGTTTCATTGTAGCTTTTGGAGCCTGTCCTGGAACTAGTTCTGGTAGACCAGGCTGGCCTCAAACTCACAGAGATCCGCCTGCCTCTGCCTTCCAAGTGCTGGGATTAAAGGTGTGCGCCACTACTGCCGGGCCCCCAGAAACTACCAGCCCTCTGAACTCTTGACTCTTTTCTCCTAAGTTCCCCTTACTTTAGTTGACCTATAACCTTGGCTGATTCCTATCTCAGAGTCTTAACAGATCTGAATGTTCCTGCCTGGGATCCTACTGCATTTCAATTCTTTGTGGAGAGTAGGAGGTTGAGGAAGAGCATTTATGCTGGTTAAGTCTTTCCAACCTGTCTTGTCTTTGTGAATTGACTTTTATTTCTTTCTTTCTTTTACAGTTTCCAGAGTTCCCCCTGGGAACCACACAGCTTACACAAGGGTAGAAACTAAAATTCAGAACCCCTAACACTAAGACTCTCAACTGAGCATCTGTGCTCAGCTAACCACTAGAGAAAGGGGAACAGAGAGGCAGCGATATTTTTAAACTGGTTTATATTTATTTTTATGGCTCTAACACACAGAACAACTTTGAATGGCATATTCTATTATTTCTTTGTTTATCGTTAGTCCTGGAAATGAAGTCCAGGACCCTGCACATCCTAGGACAGTGTCTCACTACTGAGCCACACTCCCAGCCTTTCCTGTGAACCTCTATACTATATTACTGCTATTTTATTTGATTGCAAAAGAGGTAGGGAAACAATTTAGAGTAGGAACGTCTCCAACCCTGAACACAAGAACTCTTCCAAAATGTTGTGCTTGGTTTTAACTTACTGCATACGTATGTAGAAGCAGACATGTGCAAAAATATTGACAGGAGAACTCACGTAAGGGTTTCCTTGGAAAACTGAGTGTGAGCTGCAACGGATGAGGACATGTTCTTCTAATTCTCACTGAAAATATAATATGTGAGCAAATTGTAGCATCTTTTCAAGACTAAAAATGATCGCACATAATCTTGGGAAATCCAGAACTGGGTTATCAAAATGGTGAAATGAGAATTTACTTGATGTTTATTCCAAATGATTGGTCCAGTTGAATTCAGTTCCAATGACTATTGGCTTACACTGCTTATGGTTTTTGATTTTGTTTTTTTGTTTTGAGAGAAGCTGGGTGAAATTATTTATGTTTCTAGATTTTGATTAGATGTCCTTATGTTTCATATACTCGTATATTTCTGCAAATTGGGTTCAAACAAAGGTTAGTCTTTTAAACAATTCAAAATACAAATATATGAAACCAACCCACGCAGTTGGGTTTTTTAAAAAATCCCTAGTTCTTGTTCTGTGTTCACACACCTCCTGGTTTGAAGTTGGGATGTCCGGCTTGTAGGTAACGCCCACTACAACTCAAAAATAAGATGAGAGCTTTTTTTTTTTTTTTTTTTTTTGGTTTTTTGAGACAGGGTTTCTCTGTGGCTTTGGAGCCTGTCCTGGAACTAGCTCTGTAGACCAGGCTGGGCTCAAACTCACAGAGATCCGCCTGCCTCTGCCTCCTGAGTGCTGGGGTTAAAGGCGTGCGCCACCATCGCCCGGCGATGAGAGCATTTATAATTGTAAAAATTGAACAGCTATCTAACTGTCTAAGCTTGACCTAAAGGTAGCCTTGAGTTAGTCTCTTAGGTCCCAGCCCTGCTCCTGTTCATGTCTTAATAGGAATACTGAAAATATTTTGCTCTTACTCAGTATCCTAAGGAGCCTTCTTCTTTTCAAAACTTTATTTCCTTGGTCTTAAAAAAAAAAATCTTTCTTCTTCTCACACCTTGCCTATGGCCTTTCGGTTTTATATCTGAGACTATCCCAGCAAAGATAATGTCTTGACATTAGGCTGAGTCTAGGGTCTGCTCCCTGGGAAGGTGGGCACAGAATCTCCCACAAAGTGGAAAGGAGGAGTTGTCACTGTGAGAGCTGCAGACAGGCGGGGACTCTTGGCGAGGGTGGTGTTCAGCGCAGTGCAGTGGTAGTACTTCTGTCTGCGCCACACTGCAGTCTTGTCTGGCCCTTCGGGAATAGATTCCTTCTTTAATTCTCGCTGTGGTCTGCACAAATGATAACACTGATTCACAATTGCAGACCGACACATGCCCAGTGTTCAACTCTTTGAACCCTCACTCTGGGGGCTGACCAAGGTGTCGTGTACGACCAACCACAATGTGGTTGGTGTTGGTCATTTTCCTCAATGACTTGAGATACAGACTGGGTTAAAAGTGGGGGTAACTTGAAGTGCAGCTCTCTCTAAGACAGGAGGGCAGAAAAATGTGTGTCTTCTGCCAGGAATACGCAGAGACTTTGGGCCCCCCAATAATCCACCAAGTTTGGAGACTATAATAAAACAAATGTATTCTTATTTGTCAAATGAAAGGACTACCAGAGATGGTTTTGAAGTTCTACCAAACTTCTGATGGTAATGGAGAAACAAAACACCGGTGTTTTCCACATCCCAGGCTCCTCCCTGCCCACTGGCTCTCTTCTTCCTCTCCCCTTCCTCCCTTCTTTTATCCCTTTTTTTCTTCCTTTCACAAACTGGTAGTGAATACCATCTCTAATATATCTGTGCTAACCATAATTTCCCTTTCCAAATTCAAGGGAGATGTTTACAGGCAAAATTTCCTTTTTAAGTGTTTTAAAATATGGAATATACTCACCAACTTCAACACCCAGCACTTTTTAAAGGAAGAAGTGGATCCTCTCTGTAGCGTCACTCTCCCCCATTTTTATGAAGCTGCTTCTAAACATGTAAAGTCTAGGACACAATTCTGAATGAGGCACTTTACAAAGGCAGGCAGAATCTAATTGGGAGCGCAGAGGGAGAAAACTGGAGTCAGCTGTGGTGTGAGGGATGTGGACACTTGTGTCATAGTGCTGGCAAAAGTCTGAAATTTCAGTTTTCACAAAGGCAGAAAACCTACTGGTTCTCCCTGCAGCCCTCTATAAAAGCCGAAAACACTTAGAACTAGATAGGTCTCAGTTATACATGTATGGAATACAGAACCAAAGCCCATCCCAGCAAAGACAAGGCAAACATTCGCTTTTACCGTTTTGTGTACGTTGATGTCTTAAAAAGATACATTCCATGTTTTGTTTTCCTTCTCTGAAAGACAGTGCTCCAAAGAGTATTGAACTCACACACACACACACACACACACACACACACACACACACACACAGAGAGAGAGAGAGAGAGACAGAGAGAGAGAGAGACAGAGAGAGAGAGACTGTTTTCCAGTATCTGAACATCCTGGAGCAAACCTCGTTTACACACGAAAACCCCAGCTTGTTTTGCAGACTTTGTGAAGTTTGATCAGAGCAGTTCAGTAATGTGGGTTTTAAAGAACAATCAAGCCTCCCAGATAGGGACCACACAGTGGAGCCAGCTTGTTGCTTCTAGATGTCATCTCAGAAGAGGGTTTCAGTTTACATGGGACACCAGCCTCCATGACCAAGGAGCAAGTTTACTTTTAACAAGTCGAAGTGATAATCGTGGACTTGTGCCCTTTTGTTAATGGTATGAATTTTATTTCTCAATGGGCTTTTTGTAAACGGGATCCTCATTTAAAAGTTATCGGGTTTGCAAGGCTTCCTCTCCCCTCTCTCTTTGAGAGATCTGTTTTCTCTGTCTTGAAAATGCAGAGAAGCCCTTTTTAGAGAACCCCTTGTCTTCAGGAGATTTCAGATACACTCAGGTCATATCATAGCTCCCAGGATGTGAGAATTATACAGAAATCCCTGGTAGAGCACTGTTACCTTCAAGGTTAATAGCAGCCTCCCTGCCAGCCCATGGACCACCCAGTTCCCATGAGAAAGGACTTCTGTTTCATGTTCCTGTAATTCATTACTGGGTAAACTCCGTACAATTATCTTATAGTTACTTCCAAAGATCCAATGCAGAGCGCTGGGCCTGTGAGCCCTCCTAACTCACTGTATACCAGCCAGGCACTCCTTCAGAGCTGCCTTCTAAAGGAGACGCATACTTGTCTGTGGGATTGGACTAACCTGAAGGGAAACTACCTTTTAAGCCTTCTATCTTGTTAGGTATGAAAAGACGTTCTGGAGGATCTTGTTTAGGACGGGCAGTCCCAAAGGCCTTGTTGTCCCCTCAAAGCTCATCTCCACTTTGCAGAGGAAATAGAAATCAAGGCTTCCAGGGACCTATCCCTAGTCATAGAGCTAGACTATCTGAGAAAGGTCTTCCGACCTAAGCTTTCCAAAGCATGACACCTTTGTATCCCTCCAGGGGACAATTGAGAAAGATTGTGTGGTTTTCTGGTCATCCCCAGCTTGCACATACCTTAAAACCCTTGCTCTTGTGACTAAAGCTGAGGCAGGGCACTAACTTTGACCATAAAGAAATCCCTGATTGACCTCCAACAAAGCTGGGAACATCGACAGCCAATCCTGACAGTGAAAGATGCTATGAGCTACTGAATTTCTTTTCATTCTCAAAAACATGCCAAGTCAATGGCTCTGTTACCAGGGCCTTCTCCAGTACTGGGAAGAGGTTTAAAAGTCAGACAGAGCTGGGTTCAAATCTCATTCCCATCACTTACAGGCATAACACATCTAGGATTTAGTCACTCATCTGCAAAGTAAATGAAATCATAATGCTCCTATTACAAGCCTGCTATAAGGGATAAAGTGACCCAACTTAGACCAGAGTGTTTTTAATGCTTAATAAATTTGAGGTAACATTATAATCATATAGAGCTTCTGACAATTGTGATAGCAATGCAGGTATCATCAAATTGCCTGTCTATTATCTATCAAACTGCCGTCTGTCTGTCTGTCTGTCACATCTATCATCTATCCATCCATTTAACCATCCATCTTTTTATCTATCTGTCTGTCTATTCGGCCATCCAACTATCTCTCTCTCTATCAATCATCTATTTATCTTGTCATTTATGTTTATCTGCTTTTATAGATAAGTTGAAGAAAGGAAGGTTTTATTAGTCAATATAGGCTTTAAATATCTCATTTTAGTATCACTGTACCAAGTCCCACTGGCTGTTAGCTCAGGTAAAACTACATTGCCAAACAAGTTGTCCTGACTCAGTCTGCCTAGATTCTTGCATGAGAGGTCTTGGATATCATTTTTGTGTATAATTCTTTTTTTTTGTTATTTATTTATTATGTATACAATATTCTGTGTGTGTGCCTGCAGGCCAGAAGAGGGCACCAGACCTCATTACAGGTGGTTGTGAGCCACCATGTGGTTGCCGGGAATTGAACTCAGGACCTCTGGAAGGGCAGGCAATGCTCTTAACCTCTGAGCCATCTCTCCCGCCCCAGTGTATAATACTTATACACAAACAATAAGTACTCAAATTCCCTCTTTCAGAAAAGTATAAACGTGTGCTTTTTATAATAAGAGAGATGTCTGTGTGTGCATTGACACGCTTAGGGAATGGAGTAAGAGGTGACTAAAACTAATTGCTTTACGAATGTGCAATTGGAACTAGAATAGAAATAAATACCTAGTATCAGAAAATTCTATGCAATATAGCAATGAAACAATTTCTAAAAATAACAGGAAGTAGAGTCATGATAGACTCATGTTGAGTGAAGAGTTATTGTTAATAATGCCCACTTTAATAACTTTTGTGTCGCTATGGTTTAGATCTCTGGGACAACTATTGGTGATTTTTGCTGTTTTAAAAAATTCTTGCCGGGCGGTGGTGGCGCACGCCTTTAATCCCAGCACTCGGGAGGCAGAGGCAGGCGGATCTCTGTGAGTTCGAGACCAGCCTGGTCTACAGAGCTAGTTCCAGGACAGGCTCCAAAGCCACAGAGAAACCCTGTCTCGAAAAACCAAAAAAAAAAAAAAAAAATTCCTTATCTATTTATCATCTATCTATCTACCTACCTACCTATCATCTATCCATCTTTCTATCATCTATCTACCTACCTACCTACCTATCTATAGATCAGGCAACTGATTAGCAGGTGATCGTTTTGGGCAGAGAACAGGAAATTAGCCATGCAGAAGTTGGTAGATGTTCACTGTTTCTTATTAAAGTGTTTATGTGTTATTTCTTATGTACAGACTTGCTTTCTATAGCAGTCTAGAGAGAACTGCTTTATTATTTAAAATCAATGTGTGTATATTAACTTTTGTAGCTAGTTGTAATTGGAGAGTCTTGACCATTGAAAGAATGTTTGTGCTGTAAAATATTAATTTGCATAAGTTATGGGATGTGGGAATATTTCTTTTGTCTGATTAGAAACAAAGGCGAGGGAGATTTCCCAAGAGCATAGTCAGGCGTCTCAGAGGAGATCACTCCATGGGAGTCCTTTGTGGTGAGGGGGTTGCATAGATACCTCTTTATCATTTGGCCAACAGCTAGGAAGAAGCAGTCACTGAAACAAGAGGAAGAGGTTGTTCAGACAGGCTTGATACTTCATCTGCAGTCCAGAACATTCTACCTGGAAGCAGAGCTCTTGGCCCAGCACTTGTAAATAATGTCAGGCAGGAGATCACATGACTTCCTTTTTTGTTTTTTTTTCAGAAAGCAGAGGCCATTGGAGAAAAGCGGCCAAGAGGCAGACCTAGGAAATGGGTGAGTACTGAGATACAGTTTTCCCTCTTAAAAGGAAAAAAATGTTTCTTTAAAAAAATTACAATGAAAAAGAAAGTTGTGTTTCATGGATGACGTGAATTGGTAACTTATGGCATGCTAGAATCTTTGGAAGATCTTTGAGGCACATGACCTATGATGTTTCTTACCATTTGGTTCCAGAGCTCCCTGCCTCTGCTCCCTGGAGGTGACTCCTTCCTTTCTCTTCCCACATCAAAGGAGTCTCTGCTCTTCCTGCCAGGGGCCACAGGGATGATTTGTTTACAGGTTGAGTAACTGGAGTTAAACTCACTAGGAGCCCTCAGAAGCTGATTACTATGGTGATAAAATTCAGGTGAAACATGAATGAGATAACTTTTTTTTTTTTTAATGTTTTTCTCTTTGCGGTTTCCTCTCTGGCTTTTGCTTTGGCCTAGTCTCATTTTCTGATGCTTTGCATGTTCTTTATCACATTGGTTTCTTCAGGAAATAGGTGTGATCTCCAGCAGCCCCAGCCTTAATTGTCATTCTACATAGGGACTACAGAGGCCTTGGTGCCAGGCAGTGACCCACCTTCCCTGGAAGGTCTTTCCACGGACAGGGTAAAGGAAGCTGTTTCTCAAGGAGGTGGCAGGCGTTGCCTGGCCCCAGCCTGTTTCGTTACTTACTTTTTTGCCTCTCTTCCCCGAAAGTGCTGCTCTGGTTGGCTCCGCCTCCCTCCACCTTTTACCGTTTCTTTCCTGCCCTGCTGGGTTGCATTTCCCGCCATAGTTTGCTGCTCTCTGCTTCACTTTCTATTTATACCTCGGTGTTCCCTTTCATTTAATTTATTCATCTTGTGTGTTTTTTTTTTCCTCCTCCGCTCCGCATGTGTTGGGATTAGATTTCTTAGCACAAGGAGCCGGGGATGATCTTTAGATTAAAAACATCTTACGCGTTGCAGTGGAACCTTAAAAGTAAAGGCAGTTTATGGAGCCTGTTTTCCAATGAGGGAATTCTCCCCCAGGCTTATCTCCCAGGCCATCCTCCACTCTATGCCCTATTGCCTTAAACAAAGGAATCACACTGCCCCTAGGCCACCTCTTCCTGCCACAAATGCTCAGGACTTAAGAACCAACCCCTGTCTCTCCTGAAATTCAGACCTGGTCCCCACTTCATTCACAGTAAGCCTTCAAATATTTGAGGACAATTAACTGTCTCTGATCTGATCCTTCCACCCCCACCTCATCCTGCTGCGTAAAGAAACATTCTTGTTCCTTGTTTCCGGGTACATTTGTTTTATTTGTTTGTTTGCTTTTTAACATTGTGAAATGTGTTCCCCTGAGCTAGGGATCACATTGCAGGTGTGGGTTCCATAAACAGTGGGTGTGTTATCTGTGTTGTACCTCTGGTTATCTGTTGCTGCTACATCTATGTTCTGGGTGCACGGTAGTATGGATCATCAACTGTTTCATTGTGCTATGGACATTGAGTATGGACAGGGCGGAGCAGAGCAGAGCGTGTCTGCTAAGAGGCCCTCAGCATTTAGCCACACCTCTGAAATTCAGGGCCTAGAATTGGAAGGCCTCTTAACTTCAGGTCCTTTGATTGGTTGGAAGTCTGGTCCTGTCTATGAGTGTCCTCGGACAGCTCACACTGTAACCGGATGGTCTTGGTCTTCTTAGCTGTACTCATGGGTCAGTAACCTGGAAAGAACCACAAACTTACCTCTAGAAATCAGAAAGTCCCGCCACGGTTCCACTCTAGAGAGCACAGTGTGAGCTAGGCTGCTGGTGCACACAGACTAAGTGCAGGCTTGCTATTTCCTAAGCATCTGAGCCCCGAAAGGGCACCCCATCCTCGGGATGACTCAACAAGGGAGACCTGCATACTTTTGCTAGTAGGCAACAGAATAGTCAATAGATGAGACCTTTGAAGTCATAGGATTAGCAGGACTACAATGAAATAAGTTGTAAGCTGTTAAAAGAGAAAGTCAACCAGTTGTTGTAAGTCTCTGCTTTCCATTCCTAACGCCTTTGGGGTACCTTCTGATACAATGATTCTCAGCTTTCTAACACTGTGACCCTTCAGTACCATCCCTCATGTGGTGACCCCAACCATACAATTATTTCGTTGCTACTTCATAACTGTAATTTTGCTGCTGTTATGAATCGTAATGCAGATATCTGATATGTGACCCTCTCAGGGGTCCTGATCAGCCGCTCCTCTGATATCCTCGAAGTTTAACCTCCGTGGATCTTAGTCACGTCTGTTCTCCTCAGAAACTGTCTGCAGCCCTGGCACCGGTCAGTGAGTTGATTGCAGCCCACTGCAGTGCTCCAGAGCCCTCCAGCCTATACCCACTTCCTTGGTGGCGCACACAGCGGTTCCTATCAAATCCAGAGCACGGCAAGGGTGTGTGCAATGCTTTTCTAAAGGGGTTCTTGTTTCTTGGAGGGTACCTGGATTCTAGACATATGATCTTCACGCTGGGTGAGAGCGCCTGGGAAGTATCAACCATGGAGATCCTGGCTTCCTGGGAACAGCTGTGGGACTCTTTCTGACTCGCCTGGCTTCTAATTTTTATTGGCTGTGCGACTGGAAGGTTTTTGTGTGGCGCATTGCAGCAAGCCCCCAGTTTGGTCTCAGAAGAGTCGCTCTGCTTCGGAGGGGAATTGAAAGGAAATGGTCTATTTTTTCAAGACAACGTGTTTCCTCTTTGCTTGCACAGCTCCTGTAGGTGACTGTGCAGTCAGCCCAGCAAGGCATTCTGTTCAGTGGCATCATTTGCTGAGAACGTAGGGAGGAATAAGTCACTGCGTTTCCCATAGGAAGTGGCCTTGGGCTTTATGCAAAGTATGAATCTTCCAACAGTTGCATCCACTGTTTCCTTGAGTTGTAGATATCTCTTTGAACTGACTGGATTGACTTGGTATTTGGTTTAGAGGCCAAATTGTTCCCTTTATTGTTGTAGATTTTGCTTTAAAGTTCTTTTGCTAATACACACACACACACACACACACACATATATATCATATAAATCTTTTTAAAAATAAGTTTATTTAAACAAGAAGATACTTGACTTGAAGGGATTTAAGGATTCGTTCTTTTCCAGTATAATTTACCCCTACTTAAGACAGGTTGCCCTACCTGTAACAGCTACTTATAAAAAAGTTACAAACTTGTCTTTAGTTTCACAATGATAATTGAAAAACATTGACAGTCCCCAAGTGAGCAGAGTATGCAGGCAGTGTATGTCATTGAGCTTTTTAATTCAACCATTGAGAGCAAAATCCCTTACTTGATTTTTAAGAGGAGAGTGGAACGAACATGCCACTAATGGAGGAAGAGGCATTTTCACAGAGCCGGTGCCTTCTCCCACACCAGCACCATCTGATGCTGAACAAAACAGAGCATTGGTTATTTAGTTCGAGGAAGGAAGGAAGGAAGGACACACAGTATGCTTGTGTCCTAATAAAGGAATGGTGAAGGAGAAATGAAAGAAAAGAGAAAACTGGGCTGTTTAGGACCAAACGGAGGCTCTCTAGTTGACAATGTACGCAACACAGTCTTGGAGGAAACAGCAGATTCCCTTTTAGCAGACACTCCTGTCTGCTGCTGGACACAGCAGTTGTCTTCCTCCGCATTCCCAACTGTGCAGATGTGGCCAAGTCATTGATTGTTGCTCGTCAGACTGGAATCTCACCCACCTCGCTAACAAACCTCTCATTCACAATGGACTTCCCTTAGTTTACTAGTGGTGTTTGCTTCTTCATCCTAAACTGTCCCGCAGAGCCACCAAGCCCACCACCTTGAAATTCATGTTATCATTCTTCCCAGTCTTGACTCCTTCCTTGGGTTTCTTATCAGCTGTGGCAAGCGTGGGCGGCTCCTCAGCTGCCACTTCACAAAAGGAGGCACCAGGCACACACCCTGTTCTATTAATCTTACAGACTCCCATCGCTGGCCTTGAAAAGAGCGTTTGTTGTAACTGCAGTCAGTAGTTGGGTTGGTTCACCAAAAATATGTAGATCTGAGGAGAACCTGGCATCAGTCCGGACCCCTGAAAAGGGTGGGGAACCGGTGAGCCCAGTGACTCCACGAGCATGCTCATTAGAGATGGTTAGGAATACATCTACTGTCCACTGCCTCCTTTGGTCTATTCTCTCCTCTGGTTTGATTAGATTTCAGATCTATTATTAGATGTGGGTTTCCAGATTTTCATTCTCTGTCTGAACATGTCAGAGGTGAGAGGCAAAGAAAGGAGAATGGATGAGGCCTCCACTTCCTTCACAATTCGAGTCAAGGATCAGGGTTTAGGTGGTTTGGGTTCAAGTTTTGACCCTTCCCCCAACCCAGTGATAACCTTGAACAACTGCCGGGATTGGCCCAAGGCTGCTAGGCTCCTCTGGAAAGGGAAGAAGAATTCTAGGAATTCTTGTGTGTGTTAAATGAGGAAATGTGTGCAAAGGCTCAAAAAAAAAAAAAAAACACCAAAACCCTCAAGATAAGGTGCTTGGTAGTTGTCAGCGATTACACCTCACAACAGAGCAAAGCGCATGCTTACCCCAATGTCAACCATAGCTGCCCATTTTCTATCCGCCACAGCCACCAGGAGTTACACGCATGGAGTAAGACTCCCACACTGCACCAACCACATTCTATCAGGGGTACCACGTCTTTAGTGTGTGTCTTAGTTAGGATTTCTATTGCTGTAAAGAGACACCATGGCCACCGCCACCCTTATAAAGGAAAAGCATTAAATTGGGGTGACTGGCTTACAGTTCAGAGGCTCAGTCCTTTATCATCATGGCAGGGAGCGTAGCGGTGTTTAGGCAGACGTGGTGCTGGAGAAGGAGCTGAGAGTCCTATATCTTGCCGACTGAAACACTGAGTTAGGTATCCAGTGCCTAGGAAATCTTAAAGCCCACCCTTGCCTCGACAGGCTTCCTCCAACAAGGCCACACCTCTTAAGAGTGCCACTCCCTGAGATTGTGAGCTTTAATTGCATTCTAACTACCACAATGTGTCTCTGATATTATCAAGTTTAAGGATTGTTTCTTAGTGATATTAAAGTGAGTTTTATGTCTGTTCACATGAGGGGAAAATTTGACATTGATGCTAAAAGTCTTTGTTTTTCCTTATAGTAGAAGTCTGATGTTGTGTCTTGTTGAATTTGAAAAGTATTTTTTATGCTGTTTACCTTAATAGGTTCTTATAGAAACTTAATTTTTCTCAGAACTACTCCCGTGTTCAGGTAATACCTGCATTGTTCCCTTTTGCCCCAAAGAGCAGCTTATCACATAACTGATATAGGGACAGAAAATGTTTGGCTGACATCTGAAGTGTGGCGTTCACAATGAGATAGTAGAGACGCTCACTTCCCTCATGAAACGTGCCATCCAGATGTTTCTTAGGAAGACCACGAGGGCTGCAGGGAGAAAAGAAGCGAGGGCCAGACACAAGGAAGATGTAGTGAGGACAAGCGGGCCCTATGGGTTTTGTTTCCAGACCATTTCAGCAAAGGAAAATACACCTTACTACAAATGAATGCTTTTTGTCTTTTTTTTTTTTCAAAAGGAAATAATTACTCTGCAGATCCTGAAATTGACCCAGAAACTGACCCAAGGACCAGACGCTGAGTTCAGATGGTCATTGGAAAGCTGCTAACAGTCCCAGCTGTTTCCTTGGCTGTGGAAAGTCTTTATTTGGCAATGGGGTGTGTACAGGATGTTAAGTTAAAAATACACGTTTCCATTTAACCTCCTTCCAGGGGCACTTGCTTCTATTAAAGAGCCTGTACACAGGAAAGGGATGTAATTTGATTGGTTAGTCGCCTGGATAGGCAAGGCCTTTCCTGGTTTGTAGCAACCTAGAAATGTAAGAGGAGATTTGATGACCGAGCAGGAGACACTATGAATAAATCTGGCTCTCACTGGACTGGTTGGAATCGCTTTCTTTTAAGGCTTTCAAGCATCCATGTGCTGGAGAACCTGGAAATCTACCTGAAAGTAAAGCACTGGGTTTCCATTTCCATTCTCTCCTCTCCAGATGTCTGTCCCCTTTTGAAACACTTGTACCCATTGTAACCTAACACTTGCCTTCTTCAATGATACATAGCTCCAGTTATAGCCAATAATGCAGAGTACAGATAATTTTAAGTTTGTACTTGGGGTCAGAGGGGAAGAGATGACCTTGATATCATATCCAAAATGCCAGCTAAATGAAATTTGTAAAAAACAAGACCATTTTTTCCTTAAGAACTTGCAGCATTAATAGGCTTTAAAACCGGCAGAACGTCCATACCGCCCAGCTACTGCACAAGGACATTCCATATCACCACAGAGATATTTACACGTCCACATTAATTGTCACTCTATTTATGTCGGCAGACGAGTGGATAATGAAAATGTGCTCCATACACACAATGGGATAAAAAAAAATAAATCGTAGAATTTTAAGGAATATGGGTGGGTTTGTAAAGTGTTATGTATTAGGTGAGGTGACCCGAAGTCAGAAAGAAAATCATGTTCTTCTTCATGCGATCCTAGCCTGTAATGTATTTATGTATATGGAAACAGGTGTGAGCGTGGGTGTAGCGTAGTCTACAGTTTAGAAAGGGAGACCAGCGAAGGATTCCATTAGTGGCGGAAGAGGGGGCAGAATGCAGGCTGAAGAGCACATGAGTTGTGAAAAGAGGATCGAAAGCGAATATTTTAGTATAGTTTCAATGTTAGATATTGGGGTATATGCTGAGAGAGCAGAAAAGTAAAGGAGCCAGCCACCCGGGAGACTTCTTACCTCTACCGAATCCTCAGGTGGAAGGGGCAAGTTCCTATGCCTAGGAATCCGCAAGCTGAATGGGACCTGGATCCTGTCTCCACCTCCCTAGTGCTGGGATCAAAAGTGTGAGATCCCAAGTGCTGAGATCAAAGGCGCGTGCCACCGTCTGACCTCTGTGGCTAACTAGTGGCTAGCTCCACCCTCTGATCTTCAGGCAAGCTTTAGAGCACAAAACATCACCATGCATCATCTTTTCTTTTGTGGTAGAGAAATGAATACAAATACAATTGGTAAAAAAGGTGCAAAACCACGATGATGTTCCATGGCTTCGGAATGGCCATTCTAAAGATGGACAGTGTTTGGGAGGGGCGAGGGTTTGAGGGCCACTTAATCTCGCTGATTCGTATTTCATGTCTGAGTATACTACAGTAAAGAGCCATCAGGGTAGCAAATAGCTTTCTCTTTATACTTAGTAATTTAAATGCCAACTTCCTGATGAATATAGTGCATTAAAAATCAATATGCAGTATTGACTTTAGGAAAAGACCTCTTTGTTATGTTTGCTGATAAAGTTGGAGAACTGAACAAACCCTAACTTGGCGAAGGGAAAGTTTTCCTTTAGTGTATATAAACTTTATGTTATAAAGCAAGCTCTTTGAATAATTGTTTCCCAGTTGTGAATGGAGATTGAACTTTCATTCTTTGACTTTTCATTTTCTTTTCAAATCGATACCTTGTGCTTTTAAAGAAATTATACTAGGTTTAAGCACATAACCTGTAATCATTAAAACATGGCCTCCGAATAGTTTCAAATGCTCGTTCATGCCTTGCCACTTAACAAATCGGTGGTACCTCTCTTTCACAGGCCTCCGCAGGATTTCGGCCGCTTTGTCTCCTCTTACTGCCTCCGTCTCTTCACTTCTGAGAACGGTGCTCTGCTTCTGAAATAGATTTCAGCACAGTCCCTTGAAAGGACTTTTTGACCCAATTTTGGGTCACCCCCAAATAGAAAAGCTCTGTGTTGGTTAAACCTCACAGAAAGGTTTCTATGGTAGTTCCTTGTGTTGTTGGCAGGAACTGATCGAGTGCACTGTTTGGGTTCTACTCCCTTGCCCTTACAGTTTACAGCCAGCATGAGAGTAAAGGGGGAAATCAGTTAATACTGCCCTTTTGTTCGTCTTTCATGAGTGTCTTGCAGTATTTACAATGACATAGGGAGATACATGGGCGTACTACTAGTGGGCAGGCAGTTGAATCTAGAGAGCATTTTTTACTTCCTAACACCCTTCCAGCGCTAGTCTCTCTCTCTCTCTCTCTCTCTCTCTCTCTCTCTCTCTCTCTCTCTCTGTGTACTTGAAAACATGATAGGCATTATATGTTGCGATCTGTGTAGATAATGGGTGAACTGCACAAAACCATTTAAAATTCCAAGTTTCACCCAGCACTCGGGAGGCAGAGGCAGGCGGATTTCTGTGAGTTCGAGACCAGCCTGGTCTACAAGAGCTAGTTCCATGACAGGCTCCAAAACCACAGAGAAACCCTGTCTTGAAAAACCAAAAAAAAAAAAAAAAATCCAAGTTTCATAAATAAAAAAATGGTAACTTTGTCTACTAATGTGCTTAATTATTGAAAGGTTAATTTGGATAGAGATCAGCTGGGACTGTTCTTAAAAGCTAACATCTCCGGGAATAATAAGTAATTATGGCTAGCATCCTTTTGCACTATAGAAAGTCCTTAGGGGTCTTTGGTGTTTAGATAATTAATTCATGCTATGCTCATTTGTCTCACACCATCTTCTGGTACCAATGAGAAAGCCTGTTTGTGCATTGTTGGGTAATAGTAGTCTCAAGGCTCACAGGTTGTCCAGGCTGAAGGGCCATGCATCCATAGTCACAGTGTGAAGAATTCTTTTGTCACTATCTTAATTATGGTTTCTATTGCTGTGATAAAAACATCATGACCAAAATCGGCTTAGGAAGGAGAGGGTTTTCTCTCATCATACAGATGGCATCTGTCTCTCAGAAGTCAAGGCAGGGACCTGGAGGCAGGGATGGAGGCAGAGACCTTGGAGAGTAATGCTTACTGGCTTGCTCCTCATGACTTGGTTAGCCTGTTGTCTTATACCATCCAGTACCGTCTGCCCAGGGGAGGCACCATTCACGGTGGCTAAGGCTCTCCCACATCAGTCGCTAAGAAGACACTGCACAGACCTGGATGGACATAGGCCAGTCTAGTAGGAGCATTTTCTTGGTAGAGGTTCTGTCTTCTCAGATAACCCTAGCTTCTGTCAAGTTGACAATAGATGGAAGGAAGGAAGGAAGGAAGGAAGGAAGGAAGGAAGGAAGGAAGGAAGGAAGGAAGGAAGGAGATAGCTAGATCAGGACAGCAGCTAAAACTGACTTTTAAACCAGGAATGATTATGTCATATGTTCAGAACGATAACTCACTATCCCAGCAAGTAGATATATATTATACTAAACACTGAGACCCTCTTTTGAGAAGCTAACATTTAAAAATATCCATGAAGCAAAAACCAATTTTCAACATTTAGGAAATTTTAGAAGTTTTGTGGCTTTAAAAAAAATAATTGAATCAGCTATCTGATTCAAGCTTAAGAAAATGTTTATATTCCTTTTATCTGCAAAATTATCATAGAAATAGCCATCGATGCCTGAAAAGTGCATAAGACATAAGATTTCATGAGCATCCCGACACGAGGTATACAGGTCTATCTTTCCATCCAGCTATCCTAAGTTCTCCTTATGTGGGTTTTAGTCCATCTCTGTCAGTTTCATTTGTAATGTTCTTTTTTCAGAATAAATCATCCTGTTGAGAACAGGGCAAAGTGTATATGCTTGGTGTGTGTGTGTACATGTGTGTGCATGCGTGTGAGTGCAAACATGCGTGCCATGGCACATGTGATTGGCAGATAACTTGGTGGAGTCGGTCACATCATTATGTAGGTTCCAGGGATCACACTCAGGTCACCAGGCGTGCGTGTCAAGCATCACCTTCCATTGAGTCATATTGATGACCCCCAACACAGTGTACATTCCTTTTGTAAATCTTAACCAATCTGCAGTGGAATCTGGGCCCTTTCATTTGGTAACCTAGGGCTACTGTCACATTTCCAAACCTAAGTTCCTTTTGGGACATGAAATTGTTAATATTTTTGTAATTTTTGCTAACCTACCTACTCCCTAAGGAATGTTCTAGACGGTTCTACGAGTGCCATTATTATTAAAAGCTGTGGATATGCATCAAGTCAGTTTCCCCTTTTCCATAACATTCCAGACATTTCTATGTCTTGTTTTTCTAATTTACTGATACAGCCCTCAAGTAAGCTAGATGGAACACTATTTGAGATGAAAATGTTATCCGTCTGGCTTCTGACTTAATGACTTTCTAGCTTTATGATTTAGATAGGTTACTTAACATTACCTGTTCACATCTTACATGGGGCACCAAGTGTTCCTTCTGTGCTCTTCTGTGTGGGCTGTAAACGAGAAAAGGTAAGATTTATAATTCACAGAGTACATATTATCATAAAGAAACGGCAGTAAGTCTCAACAATGAAAGCAATATTTCACATGAGCGTGAACTTGGTCTCATCACAGCACATATAAGTTGTAAAATTTTGCTTAGCATTTTCAGCCTCACCTTTGTCTTCCACAGAAATTATCTGTCTTATGTATATAGGTTTGTTTCCTCTATGTATGTTTGTGCAGCATTTGTGAGCCTGGTACCCACTGAGGCCAGAAAAGGGCATCCCCTGGAACCGGAATTGTGAGCCACTATGTGGGTGCTAGGGCTCAAACCCGGATCCTCTGCAAGAGTAGCCAGTGCTCTGCTCTGCTGAGCCATCTCTCCAGCCCCTTCCATTGAAGCTATGAGACATATTCTTCTTCTTTTTTTGTTGCAAGGTTAAAGTTCCAACACTGAAGGTGTTATCTGCGGGGCTGGGTAATGTTTAGAAAGAACCAGTGATGTAAGAGGCACGGAGATGAGCGGCGGGCATGCAAAGGAAGATGTGTAGAACTGTAGAACTTTACCTCCTAAGATCAAGTCAACGGAACGTGTGGTCAAAGCATAGCCAAAGGAAGAGGAAACTTGGCTTGGTCCACTAAAGAAGTCTTAGGGTAAAAATTGTAGGTAGGGACCCCAGACAGGAAAGGGTATGGCCACATCTACAGAAAGATACTTTAAGTTGGGAAGGGTGGGATGGAAGGCGGATCAGTGATAAAGATGAATCCTTCAATTGAACCATATGGATTAAAATTGGGGAGAACAGAAATTTGAGTAAATACTCCAATGCCGAAGGAAAATTTATATGTGCTGTTGCTTTCATAGTTTAAATCTATTAAATAAACACACATACGTATTGGTTTTGTTGTTCAACTCAGTTTTGTTTCACATTTACTATGAGCCCGAGCATATAGACATTTGTGTGGTTTCTACATAAAATTTGCTTCCTGGTCCCTGCAAACTCCTTCCCAGCTCCAGGATTCTAGCAGAACCAGCTATTGTGGGCCAACCCGTCCTTAAGAGAATCACAGAGGGTGCTTTCCCAAGGCCTTTTCCTCCAAGGTTGCCCATGACCTTAGCCATTGAATCATTTAATTGTTTCTGGCCTCCCAAGCCAGCGATTCGGAGCAGGCAGGGTGGTAGGGTGATGTTATGTCTGAGAGGCTCGAGCCTGTATCCTCACCACACATGAGGCCCACCCTTCCTGGTCTGAGAGCCTCAATGCACAGTGCTTGGCACATAGTGAACACTCAATAAATTGAGTTGTTTTTCTGTCTCTTTGGGGATCTGAAGTAGAGACATTCAAACCTGAGCATGCCCGCAGAGCCGTAGGTTCCCCAACTGAAATTCATGGAGAGACCTGGGCAGACGTGTGTGGATGCAGCTCCAGCCAGTCAGCCTGGGAGAGGTCACTGTTCTGACTTCATAGCAGGGCTAGCCGAGCTTCCTGGGCTTGTGGATCCTAATAAGATTTTTGTCAAGAGGAATGAGTTTTAACTTAATGCCGCATTTTTTAAACTGTGTGTAATGTCATGACAGTTGGAGACGCTTAAGAAAAACAGCCGATAGATATCACTTCTGAGACATCCTGTGCTTTGCCTGTGTTGTGTTTTACCCATCTCTACCCCACAAAGGAGTATTCCTCCGGGTTCCTAGATGAGGAAAACATTGAGTTAGAAGAGAAACTTTTGACAGCCTTACCTGGCCCATATAAACTGTTGTTAAACTATCTCGACTAGGATGTTGCTGTTAACCAAACTCGCAATCACATTCTGGGTTCCGTTTTTGGTGTAATTATGTGTGTATATTATGTGTGTGTGTAGATTATGTTATACCCACTTTCATCGCGTGTATAGGTTCAGAAATCTGCCATCGGATGTATTGTCTTTTAAGATAGTTGCTTGAGAATTTAAGCTTATCCCATCATGACAGACATGGGGAGATACGTCACGTCTTCTACACATTCTAGAACGCCGCCTGGCTGTGGAAGTGTGGACAGATTCTGGCCCGTGTTTCCTACCTGTGGCTGTCTGGGTGCTCCTTCAGATTCCCTTGTTGTGAATGGCTGGCTAGCCCAAGCAGAGCAAAGGCGGGCTTGGCATCCAGCTCCTGACTTACCTGGAGTAACCTGTACTTTACTGCCTTGAGTTCTGCCAATTGGAGAGGCCAAGAAGGGGAGCTGGCCTAAGAGTGCACCACGCCTGCTTTTCCTGAGGCCACGCACACTGTGCCTAGTTGAGTACCTGTCTGTCTTTTGGGATATTCTCAAATAGGTATCCAGAGTTCCGAGGTTGTGGATAAATACCTTTACTCCCCTTGAGAAATGCAGACTGTGGGATAGCTCTATGGGTAAGCATGTATAGAGCGGGCACAAAGTCTTGGGTTTAATTGCCAACACTGAAAACCAAGCAAATAAATAAACTGATACATATAGATAAGCAAAAATTGAGCCAGAAGTTATTTGTTTCACATAAATTTTATATGTCCACAAAAGCAGATTTCACTGGGCAAACAGTCCTGTTAATTGTACTTTGGTCATTTTTCTCAGACTCTAGTACGGATTGCAGTCAAACCTTATCACTTTGACACCATCACGGATACCCACCCTAGAGAACGCTGCCACAGCGGTACGTCCTTCCGCTAAAATAAACACGGAAATAGTGAAGAAAGAGAAATGGCAGACATCTTTTTAAAACATAAACACATGTATGCTTGCATCTCTCTGGGCACACACACACACAGAGCAAAGCCATATCCACACCTAGAAAAAAAAATCTGTGTTTGGCTAAGTATCTCCCCTCTGAGAAGGATTAGCAAGCAGCTCAAGGTCCTCACATAATCATTTTAGAATGGCAAAGGCCTGCTGCATTGTACTGGTCACGCGTGGGATCTGAGCGACTAGACAGCTAGATGAACATGATGACCAGTGGTCCAACTCCAAATGCGGTTACCATGGGAGCCTTTTAGAGGATATATTGGGTTTGTACCCAGTGCCCCACTGGAGCCCTATCCCCACTCTATGGCGCCCTACAAGAGTGGTTTCCTCTCTTTTAGCTGATGCTTTTCCATAGTGGCGCTTTAAAAGAACGTATTTTTTAATTTCTTATTTACAAGTGATACTCTATTTTTTTTTTTTGAGTGTGGTTTTCATCTTACTTAAATAAAAGATTGCTTTTAAATTAACCAGAGACATTTTAAGAGAATCTTGGAAGTGTTGGCGGGGGGAGCATTTTAAAGAACAAAACTTTCGAGAGTTCCAGAACACAATGCTGTTATTTCCCGGGCGGGCTTTTCTGTCCCTACCTAACCCACATCCATGTGTGCAGGCTGCTGGTATGGGCTTGGCAAGCGGCAGATGAAGATGCAGCTGCATCCCTGTGTCCCGCTGCCTGGCTGCCTGTCACCGAGGCCCACAGGGTGCCGAGACTTGAACTGCTGCTGCATTAAGTGCTGTTCCGATCGGTGTTCAGCCTCCCCAGATAGGAATCTGGCTTTGCTCTGCGGCTTACGGAATCCCAGGCTTTCATGTTCCACAGGTGACAACGTCAAAGCGGAGAGCAATTAAGTGTCCGGCACCAGGTCATGAGCCTCATTATCCTGACGGGAACCAGGTTTCCTGACTTCCAACCCCTTGCTTTCCCCTTAAAGGAATGGCTTCATCTTGCTGGCTTGACGTTCCCTGTTTTCCATTTGTAATGTTGGCCCTGGCTCTTCCTTCCCTTGGGTCCTGCGTTAGGTTTTCTGAGTGTTGATGTAACAAAGTACCACGTGCCTGGGTGCCTTCGCACAATAGAAACTAATCTCACACATTTCTGCAAAGTGGAAAATTGTACATCTGGGTGTCTGCGGGGCTGTGCCGCTTTCCCAGAAGCCAGGCCGGCACGATCTCTCCCGTCTCTGTGCCTCCCTCTGTCTTTTTTCTCTCTGTCTGTCTGTCTGTCTGTCTGTCCTTTTCAAGACAGGATCTCACCTGGTCACTCAAGCTGGCCTTGAGTTGGCAATGGTTCCTCCCACCCCCCACCTAGTGCTGGGATTCCAGGTGTGAGCCAGCACACTCTGAGAATCAAAAGGCATTGGCCTTTTCCCTAGCTTTCAGTGTCTTTCATAATCATTCATGTTTCTTGGCTTCTAGACACACCCCTCTGTGATCATGTGATCTCCTTCAGGCATATGTCTGGTGGTCTCTTCTCTTTTGAGGACATCAGGCTATATTTGAGTAGCCCCCCCCCCCAAGTAACCCCCATCTTAGTTTGATTATGTATGCAAAGACCCTACTTCCAAATAATGCTCCACTCCTGTAGATGCAAGGTGGGTTAGAACTTCATCCATCTTTTTAGGGGTGCAGTTTAACCCATAACAGGCCTCCTTAACGTCAACCTTGTTTTAGAACAAGGCAGGTATTTCTAACTCGCGAGGAGAACATAAATGGGGTTTCATTAAACCTGAAGCATCATAGCCAACATTTGTAGTTTATTATAAGAACACATTGGAAAGATTTGTAGTCTATTTGGGATGTGATTTTTGGATTAATTCCTTCCTTAAACCATTTGCTGGGCATAGTGTTTTAAAAGTAGGGAATGACTAGATTCGAAAGCATCTCATTTTCACATTCGGTGTAGCTCGTAGGCTTGTGCGTTTTTAAGAGGATATCTAAATAGGATAGTGTGGAACGCCAGGAGTGTAAGTATTCGCTGATTTTCAGCTTTCTTCCTCACCTGTTTGCACATGCTAAGCCCTAGTTAGACAGCTTCAGGTTGTCCTTGTTGTGGGGCTTTCGGTTTGCTTGCTTCTGTAGCCAGAAAGTCTAGAACAAAATGTTCGCATGAAATATTTAATGGGGTGAATGCCTACAAATTTTAATAAACATTGAAAGTAAGGAACCCCTACTTACCCACTCTGTTTATCCCCTTGGATGGCATAGGTTCATACAATTCTTTGTACTCGGACTCTTTAGTAGTATTTAGTCAATTTAGGAAGAAATGTATATATAACCTTAGTCTGTTATCTTTTAAAAATATTCTAAAACTTGTGAAGAAAGTGTGGGGAGCAGGAGGAGGGGATGGAATGGGAACTGGGCTAGGTATGTAAACTGAGAAAAGATTGTTTTAAAAATAAAAAATAAAAATAATAGAAAAATATCCTAAAACTATGTAATAGGAGTAAATTGCCTTGTCTTTTCTCCCACTAACTTTCATATATGAGTTTCCAATCCCCCTTTAAATTAATGTGGTTGAGCTTCCACCATAGCCTTCCCATAAGGCCATTCCCCACTTCCTATAATCTTACAGGCCTAGGAGAACACTCGCTCCCCTTCTGTCGTTTGGATAATTACGTGTGTTGTGCTCAGTGGTGGCCCTATTAACTCACATGAGTACCGTGGGCTTGCAAAACGGCCTCAGATTTCCATATACTGGAACTGTGAGAATTTTCTGTAATGGCGCTTTAGCAATAATGATGGAGGTGCAGGCATTTCCTGGGGATTAATGACCAGCTGGGAAGAGCCAGTGGTCCTGGGCTCTGCCTCCCAGCCAGCCATTAATTCCAAGAAAATGTCTTTTGCCGAGGTTGTTATTGCTATTATAGGCTTAAAATGGAAAAACATAACAGACATGTGAGTTATTTTTATGGTTCGATGCCGTTTCCAATAGTATGTACCAATTCGAGAAGCTGAATGTGCGCACGCACAAGTGCAGGTCAGGTCGTTTGACTCATCCCCCAGTAATCTATGTTTTATGAATGATTTCACGGTTCTCAGCCATTCTTTCCCACAGAGAAAGAAAGAGAGGGTGGGAAAGGGGAGAGCGAGAGGGAGGGAAGGAGGGAGGGAGGGAGGGAGGGAGGGAGGGAGGGAGGGAGGGAGGGAGGGAGAGAAGAAGAAAGCAAGCAAATAGTTTAGTTTGGGAATTCCTACCTTGGTCTGAGTTTTCCAAGTATCGCACTAAGTGAGATGTTTATGCTCAGGCTTCATGGATCGTCTGAGGGGACTGAGGCATTATTTTCCTTTGTTTTGTTTGTTTTGTTTTGATTTTTTGTGGCAATTATTCTTCAAGACTGAAAAGGGAAACACAACAGCAGCCCTGTAATGATCTTGCTGGGCCTCTCCAGTCTTTCTCTGCTCTTTAACAAGCAACCTACGCTTAGGCCTTTAGATATCGAATATATGAGAAAGGGGTACACAGCCCCGTAAGTCAACACTTCAGGGCTCTATAAAGTATATGAAGTGGTGCAGTTAGAGGAAGGTTCTAATGCCAAGCTTCCTGAACTCCAGACCGGAGTCGGAACGTCGTTCCCCTGTGTTCTTTTCCGAAGCTTGCCCCGTGTTTCTACCTTAATTAGCCATGTTATTTTAATTTAGATTATTAAAAGCCTCTCTAGAAATATTTCACTGAGTTCCTAAGACGGAAGGTCTTGACAGTCCCAGAATGGTGGCACCTCTGATCTTAGGAAGAGATGCTAATGGCGTTACCTAGGTGTACTAGGTGTCACGCCGCCGGGGACATTTTAAACAGCTCATCAGTCAGCGGCTCCACCATTATCAAGCAGCAGCTACAGGCCAGACTTCTTGGAACACTTTTTTAAAAAATGACAGGACACAGGTTGCACTAAGAGAAATACAAGGGAGTGAAGACATTGTCCTCCCCAGCCGTGAAGCTCCTCCCCCTCCAGGCACCTGTCAATAGCACCAGTTCATTGTAAAACTTCTTCCAATGGGAGTGGGTAAGTGGTGTGCTTGGCGGCGTATCTACACATGCGTGGTTCTGATTTCCCTGGTGTGAGGCGGGCGGTCCCTCAGGAGGACCGTGGACGCACGGGAATTGTCTTGCACTCTGTTTTCTCCTGTAATGATACTTCTGCAATGGGTTTGTTATTTGATGCCCTTTACCATAAACTCCCTGGAAAGTGGCTGTTTTTGCTTTTGTTATGGTGTGTGTGTGTGCGTGTGTGTGTGTGTGTGTGCGCATGTGTGTGCGCGTGTGTGTGTAATATCAAAAGTGGTAGTAGATGGTGGTTCCTTCATACACATGAACAGAGAGGAAAAAAGTGTGTGCTGGGTTCCTCAGAGCTCACAAAATGACTCCTTACTCGGAGGTTCAAAAACATTTCCACAGCGTTGTTGTCATTAAATGCTGTGCCCAGAGGACGAACTGCTCTCTGATCTCTTGGCCGTGACACTTAGGGACATAAAGATAAGCGACATCAGTGCCACCCATGTCTTCTGTGAGATTTCAAAACAGGAAGCAGTAGATGCTGGGGAAAATCCTCAAAGCGGGAGACAGACAGAAGTTTCCTCATTTGGACTTTGCTCAACTGCACAGCTTAAGATGAAGTTGTGGGGTACAGGGCATGGTAACATGGAGGCGCAGGGTAACATGGCGGCAGGCGCTTCAGCAGAACTGGAAGGAGATGTGTTACTTCCGCAACTCATTAGTCAGTTATTGAGAAGGGGGAAAGGAACATCTAAAGGAAAATAATTGATGATCATGGTGGACAAAACAGAGCTCCCATCTGGCGAATCTTCTATGTGAATACATTTCTTATATTTTGTTTGCTGCTCTATGCGTGCTGTCCGCTACGAAAATACATTTCTTTCTTTTTCAAAACACTGTATTTGGTATCTGTTTACGTATGTATCATGCATGTATATATCTACCTACATTATTTAAGCAGCTTGTGTATCTGTGGTAATTTTTAATATTTATTTTATGTGTTTGGGTATTTTATCTGTGTACCATGTGTGTGCCTGCTAGAAAAGTGTATCATAGGCCTCAGAACTGGAGTTACGTGTGGCCGTGAGCCAGACTGTAGGTGCTGGGAATTGAACCTGGGTCCTCAGAAAGAATAGCAAGTGCTCTTAACCTTAGACTGATAAACAAAATCTTAAAGAATAAATTCAGTAAGGAAATATGTTACTTTTTATGAATGCACTATACTTTTAAAACTAGCATGTCAACATATATATACATATATGTATGTGTGTATATATATATATACATATATATATATATATGCATCAGTTTATTCACAGACCTTTTCCTAATTCCATAACTTGACTTCTAAATTGAAAGGATATTAACAAAAAAACAACAAAAACACATTGGGTATATTTATTTGTTCTTTGGATCTTTCAGCTTGCAAACTATGTTGTAAAAGGAAAAAGTAAACATTTATGAAATTGCATTAAAATACTGTTTTAAAATGTGTATGACATAAATTGGCATGGTGTGTATACAAAGGAAGCTAGCTGTTGGAAATCACTTCTATCTGAGAAGGTTAAAAAATTAAGGAAAACATCTGTACTAAAAATACAGTGCAGATATTAACACCTAGTAAGTGCCCATGCCCTCAACTAAGGGGAAAAAGTTCTATAGGAAAGGAGTGGAAGTAGAGTGTTGGGTAGACAGGCAACAGTTGTGCACCCAGCTACCTATGCATAGAGTTTGCGGGAGGAAGCTGAGCTGAAGACTGGGAGCCACCGAAGGAAGAGCCAGAGCTTTCTAGAGAGGGGCAAAGACAGAAGGGAGTGTAGACAGTGAGGGGGAAAGAGACTGTGAACCTCTGCGTGCAGAGATGGCAAAGCCTGCCAGCTGCTACCCAAGACCATCATCTTTTCAAGCCACCTCACTGTCTACCCTCTCTCCACCCTTCCCCAGCTCATGAGGGTTGGCTTAGGTCGTACTTTCGTTAGCTCTGGAGACCAGGCTCCCTATTGAGGTACATCCGATGACTCGGCATCCCTGTGGAGCAGGCAAATGAAGCTGGAGAGAGTCCTGTGGGAGCCAGACCATTAAGTCACACTTAGTGACATCCCATTTGCCATCTGGAAAAGATAAAGTTTTGTTGTGCAATTATCTTTATGGGACGGCGTGTTTCTGTTAGCTTACTAAAGTCATTAAGCCAAAACAGGGTACAAGTGCAAGCCGGGTCTCCCAAGTCGCCTGCACCTTCCTCCTCACGCTATGAAGTGTGTATCTGTGAACAGGAGTAAAGTGCCCAGTGTGTTTAAACTAACGGCTTTGACTTCAAGAATCATTAGGCTTCAAAGATATATGTATGTATGTATGTATATACACACACACACACATATACACACACATATATATGTACATGGATGCTTTTGCTGCATGTATATCTGCACACCAGGAGGAAGCATTGGGATTCATGAAACTACAGCTATGCACGTATAAACACTTGTAAGCCACCATGTGGCTGCTGGGAATTGAACTCAGAACCTCTGGAAGAACAGCCAATGAATGAATGCCCTTAGCCACTGAGCCATCTCCAGCCCAAACTGTAGCATTTCTAGCTGAGTTGGTTTGCCATGGGCATTGCACTTGTGCCTAATTTTACCTAAGCAGTTTTAGCAATCTAGCAGAAATGCTCAGTTCTGCAAAGTGAATTGCAGAAAGAAAACCTTTAGTTCTCTGCATGGGAAACAGGCAATGCATAAAGCACCAAAAGTCAGGAATAGTTTCCCACAGCACGGCTCTGACATTTCAGAGCACTTCTAGAATACTATACATGTGCAGTAAACATTTATGGCCATATTTAGGTCCGAGCAGCATGAGGGATTTTGTGCTGGCTCTGGTTGATGAGTACCCCAAACAGGAATCCTTTATGTCTGAGGTATCCATAGTAACTAAGTAGGGCCCATTTCCATTGTACTTATTAGCTTCCAACCTGCTAACCAGGCTTAGGCGCTGTGGGCGCCAGCAGTCCTAATTCATATAACACCCCAGAGAGTAGGTAAGTGCCTTTCAAAAAAAGCAGACTTAAATACGGGGTTTTAAGAGATTTGCGGAATGCCACATAGCAGCCAAGACAGTAATTTTTTGATACAACTGTCAATTTAATTGAGTAGTGTTATATAGACAAAAATCACATAGCAAGAAACAGAATTACGATTATTAAGAAAGTAATAGTGGGCTTTTTGTTTGTTTGTTTGCCTTTGGTGCCTCTTTGAGATAGTCTATTATTGACACCGTTGTTTGCTCTTTTATAAAATAGTGCACATTCGCTGTTTGCCCTCGGCAGGCAACGCCAGCTTTGCTATTCAAGTTCTTACTTTTTCTGTTTTTTTTTTTTTTTTTTTTTTTAAGAGACGGGTTTTTCTGCATAACAGCCCTAGCTGGCCTTAGATCTCACAATGTATACCAGGCTGGCCTCGAACACACAGAGATCCTCTTGCCTCTGATTCCCGACTTCTGGAATTAAAAGCGTGCACCACCACTGCCTAGCATCTTGCTTTTTCTTAACACGGGGAAACATTTGACATGGTAGAAAGATGGCGTGAGTTCCCCACGAGCATCAACAGTGCAGCGTGACTGTAATCTGCCTTCTCCAAGAACGTGCTACAGATGACGTTTGTGCTTTCATTTAGCATTTGTGTGAGGCTTGCGCTTGGCTTCCATTGCAGTCATGATCAATTGCAGCAGGCGAGCCGGTCATCTACATCCCTCAGTTTTATCTACTCGTGACTAGAAAGACCTTGACACATTTTATTCAGATTGACTCATGTGCACATTAACATATTTTTGATAATATGAGAATGAACTTTTTACACTCTACATAAAGTACTCTAAGAGTTAAGCATATATACACTAAAATCACCTGAGGATATGATCTGGAGATTGTTAGAGTTGGAAGAAAAAGAGATCTGGCCCATTATATCCGTTCTTTCTGGGACATTCGTGTAGCTACTTGAAATTTAAGAATGAAATAATTGTAATCTTTCCCCGCTTCTTCCACCTAATACTCTTCATCACAAATGTTAGACAGATTTCAAAGTCCTCAAAAGGCAGCCATCCATGCTTCTTTTTAGTAGAGATAACTTGGGAACGGATGCTCGCGCTGAGCTGAGATGCAGCCAGCTTGTTTCGGTGCTAGTTGGCATTGTGTGTTCTCATTCAACTGGACGCAAATTGTTTGTGGGGAGAGCCGGAAAGGTGAGCAAGAAAATGGGAGAATGAGTTCCATTTGAGTCTCTGGATTCTGCAGAACATAGAGAAAACAGTTTGCATGGAGAGGGGGGAAGCACAAAGAAAATCCAGCACTCCTTAGCTGAGTTAATTCATGCAATGATGGCTTTACGCTACTGCTACCAGCTCAGGGCCTGCCCTTCTTGTCACTGATATTTATGAATGCGACAATGATGTGGACCTGACCTGTTTCTGCAATGGGCAGAAGTTAAATACACTGTGGTGGTGAGTTCTTTTCTCACAGTTGGCTCAGTTGAACTCAACTTTTGGATAGACACTGGCAGCGTGAAATCCGTGTGCCTTGTCGGGGAGGAGAACTTCAATTTGCGAGAGAGACAGAGATAGAGACGGAGACAGGAGTAACATGCTCGGAGGGCATCTGAGCCAGGGGCTGTCCGAATTGGCAACAAGACTTCCCTTAGCAAGTGTTTATAGTGTTTGAGCTACAGAAGTAATGACTGTACAAAGACACGAAGGCCCGAGAACACGGAAATCCCATCCTCATGATACTGACAAACCAATTGGGTACAGCACACACAAATCAACCGAGGCATGCTGCTGCCAAGCTCAAATAGTGTAAAAGTGGAGGATATAAGTCTTGGGGGGACGCAGAGTTGAGGCAAGAGCTATTGAGAACCAGAAGTTTGGGTAGGGTTTGGGAGAAAATGAAAAGAAGATGTGAATCGGTACACTTAAAGTTTCACGTGTAAGATGAAGAGCCCCTCCAGAGCTGGCACATGCTCTCCCTGTCTCACATCCCTGCAGTCCCACCTTGGCTTGTTAGGTTGTCCACAGCCAGTTTCAGTAAGAGTGTAAATGACTAGACTTGGGTACCATGTTGCTAGAAAGACCAAACTTTGGTTCCCAATCTGCCACTGACTATGACACAGAATGAGAACAGGTATCAGAAACAACATGTAGACCTGTCCCCTTTGTTTCCCCATGTCCTCCCCTTTGGGGCCCTTTCACCTTCCTACATTGCTCACAAAAGAGTCTCTGAATATCTGAGAAGGGATAGATGCCCAGTCACCTCCTATAGCTGGCCCCACAAAAAGGGGGGAGAATCTGCCGAGTGCTTCTGGAAGTGGAGACTCTCTGGTGACAGTGAAATCTCAGGGGAGTAAATAGTGGGTATATCGCTGCATTCTTTGAGCCTGGAGCCTCCTTTTTCACTGGGAGAGCAGATAAGTGACCGGTCTTGAAGTATCGTGTTTCCGACTTCTTTGTTCTGCCTTCAGATTTAAAAATGCAAAATTCATTTTTCCTTCGAGTTCAGACCATGTCAAAGAGCATCTCTGAGCTGTAGGTGGCTTTGTAGACGACAAGGAGAAAGCAAGCCCTCATCCTGGCTACTGTCCAGTGAAGATCCAGAGGGGTCGGGTTACTTCCCAGTGGGGTCTGAACTTGAAACAGGAAAGAGGAAACGGGGGTGATGAGTTACACCCTTTGGGCTCAAGTATCATTTACCTCGGAGATGGAGAAAAGGGGAAATGAGAGTGTACTTCTGGATACTGTACCTATAGATCATAACTATCTTCTCCATAGTCCTACATCTCAAAGTACAGTTAAGGAATCAACTGCGAGGTGTCAGAATAACTCAGAACATATGTATTTCTACCAAACCCTTTCTCTGAAATCCCTACTAGATTCGATGAGAATGCTCTTGTCAGCTTTAGTTACGTTTCGGCTCAGCGATGTCTGACCTGGTTGTTAATCCTTTATTGGTTATTAATTCTGTATTTGGTTTTCATTTTTCAAGTAAAGAATAAAAATCACCATTTTACCTAGGCTGGCCTTGAACTTGTAATCATTCAGACTTTGACTTCCAGTGCTGAGGTTATAGGTGTGGCCACCACACATCATGGCTATATATATATATATATATATATATATATATATATATATATACACACACACACACACACACACACACACACACACACACACACACATATGTTCTTGGTAGAATAATAGGACCATGGCATTTTGAGATGGAAACTAAATTAAGAATTGTGACAAAATATAGACATTGTCATGAATGCTGTGGCACTTTGGGTTGCCAGCACACAACATTCAAGTGAGGCTAATGGGGTTCCAATATTTTTTGTACTATATGTACTGTAAGAGATTGGCATTCCTAACCTGATACTTGATCACTGAGGCAAAAAAAAAATTATTAAATAATCAGCTTAGTGAGATTGTAGCTACAAGCAGTTTTCTAAGGATTCAACTCAATACCAAGTAGGCCATGGTTGGGTTTTGTGGAAGACATTCCCTCGGATGTACATTACCCTCTCCATCACCTCGTACCTTTACAAGTCTGGATGAGAGTGGAGAGGGAAGATGGCAGCTCATCCATGAACTCACGGAAGAACCCTTATGGTTGTATGTAGCGCCCCACGTGCTAGCTGGATGGGTTCTCAGCCTGACCTCACATCATAGCTCATGTTCACTCTTACTGTTTGCTAAGGCTAAATGCCACAGAGAGTGTTCTCCATTGGATCAACCCTCAGACACTGTAGAGCATCTTCAATTTCCAGGATTCTCCCTCAGGAAAGACAAAGAGATTGTTGCTCTCTTTCTACTTTTATAAAACAATGGTTGGGAGACAGTTTTCATTTCATTCGGGAGTGTACTATTTTGAGCATCGTTCCACAGTGTTGGCCATGTATATGGGTCCTACTTAATATTCTCAATTCACATGTACTAAAAGCCTACCAAATACCAGTATTAGAGTAGTCTAAAATATTCCTTCAAGACATTTTATTGACAGTTTTATCAAAGAATAAACAGAATGTAAGAAAATTTAAGCAGCTTTCACAGACACACAAGAAAGGCAGTAGTCAGACTGGCTCCTGATCCCAGGTGTATAAGCCACCATGGTCCATGGATTATTTTTTTTTGTATCATACAGCCAACTCAAGTAGAAAAATCAAAGAAATCTTGCGTTTTAGCCCTTCTCATACCTAGCTTTAGGATTAAAGCCATTGATTGTGCTTCACAAAAAAGACATAGTACTTAATATTCATCTTATATTTAATAAATATTTACTAAGCGCATAGCATACATGTAGGTCACTGTAAGTTTTGTGTAAGTAAATCCAACATGGCTTTAGCTGCTTTATAGTTTAGGGGTAAGTCAATTTCAAGGATCACTGTAGGCTTTATTAACATTGTCTCACTGTCTTATATAATCCTAGGGAGTCCTATCAGGTGGTTATTTATGTATCAAGATGTAAGTCATAAACTGTGATCTTATTTCAGCCATGTAAAAGAAGAAAGTCTTTATGCAAAGGAGGTAGTTGGTGCCTCAACTGAGCACTAAGGAATGAAAGGGACTTTAATGGGGGCAACTCACAGAGGAATTTCACGGCAGAGGTCTCCGTGTCATGCCAGGGTAGCCCTGGGTCAGTGGAGGGGAGCAAGTGTAGGGTGGGTTCAATCAAGAGCCTCAAGTTGGGTTTGGGTAGAGAGCTGGGTTGATAGCATAGGGGTGGATGTGAACAGTGAGTCTCCAAAGTAGGTGGGAACAAGTCGGGAGGTAAATGTGACAGGCATATGGTGACTGGGCATTGTGAATGAGAAACTACTCAAGAGTCTAAGCAAGGGAATGGCCAATTCGATCTGAATTGGCATAGAAAGACTGTAGGCACAGCGGCCTCTCATCAGCCACAGCCTAATGACATAAGCGGCACAGCTGTCTGCTATACCAACTTCGTGCTTTAGAATTCAGCTTTTGAAACGCGTTTATGGGCTCAGAGGTGCCTACCAGCAGTCCCAACTATTTCATAAGGTCATGAGTAGGTGTGTGGAGCCTGTCAGGACAATACAGCAAGACCCTGTGTTCCCCATCTCCCAAAATATGTTTTAATGCATATTTTTCTATTTGCAAATGACTGAAAAAAATAAAATAAAAACTAGTGCTTTTTGTTGCATGAAAATGTTATGAGTTCCTGTATTGACAAAATTTTCATGGCACAGTGACTTGTTTGTGAATATATTGCTGGTGGCAGCTCCTTCTGTATCAACAGAGATCAACCTGTCACAGAGATCATCTGATCAACAAAGCCTAGAATATTTATTATCTCACAACAGAACGGGTTCACCAACACCTGCCTTAGTGTCTCTTCCAGGCCTTCTTAATCCATATAAATGGATTTCTTCCTCTAGCGTGTGAATGGAAAACGAATTGAAGTTCATTAACAGAAGCAAGATGCCTCTGGCTTTGCCGCCAGCTATTATTTTTTCCCCTTCTCTGGAGATTTTTGAATGTTCCATGTCTAAATTCCCCAAACTAAAAGTTAATGAGGTGGAATGTGTTTTCTCCATCACCATCTCCCTCTCCTATGGGGATCCCGAAATGCATGGATTTCCCTTTAGTTGAGAGGGCACATTCTTTTGTTAGGCACGTTTAGTTTGTATGCTGGTGGTCAGCTCCACGGAGCTATGTCAAGTGAGCTGTTGGGGTCTGTGAAAATGACCATGTCTGTTGTGTCCATGCCCCATCCTCTGGAGGGTTCAACAACAGAGAAGCCACCTTTGCTTTTAATGACAGACTTAACTTTCCTATTTGAGCTTTCATGCCTCACTGACCTCCAATGGCTTTATGGGTATTACAGACTTGTAACGCAGTGCCAGAACATCCCTGAGTTTGCAGGATTTGGACACAGTAAAAGGAGTCAGCACAGCCTGCTCTTTGTAGATTGAAGGCATCGTGTCATGGCTGGGAACACTCTGCCTTTGTGTGTCTTTCTTCCACTCCTATGGGCTTCCACTCTTGGCCCTTCCTAGAGTACCCCGACAGAACACACCTGAAGTGAGCTTCAAATCACTCCACCCTGAAAAGGCCAAAGTGCTCCCTAGGCCTCTGTTAGTGTTGATGCTTAAACACCTAACACATGTATTGAACTTCTTAGTTACACATTTTTCTACCTTGGATCCCAGAACAAATGCTTAACCTTCTCTGTCCTTTCTTGCCTCCAAGTCCGACAGCTCTTCTGACCCTGCTGCCTGTTGCTCATCCCTCTAGCTTTCCTTCCACGTCTGCACCCTGAGTTAGCTCTACCACATCCTGTCTTCCAGCTACTTCTTGCATTTCAGTGCCCAGCCTCTTGGCTTACTGGAGGGCATCCTGTCCACCTGCCTCATCGTCTGTTCCCAGCACTCACAGCGTCTTGTCATTCAGTACTCATAAATATGCCCTGAACTGTAAGTGGAAACTGCTCTTGTGTCTCCTGGCCGCCCAGACCTGAATAATCCACAGAAACTATATTAATTACAACAGCGCTTGGCCAACAGCTCAGGCATATTTCTACCTACTCCTATATCTTAAATTAACCCATTTCTATTAATCTGTGTCTTGCCACAAGACTGTGTCTTACTGGTAAAGGTTCTGGGTGTCTTTCTCATCTCATTGATTCTGCCTACTCCTCCCCTATATCTCTTCTAGCTGGGCTATATTCTGCCCTGCCATAGGCTAAAGCAGCTTTATTCATTAACCAGTAAGAACAACACATAAACACATATACAGAAAGGACATCTCACATCGTTGAGCCATGTTTCCAGCTTCCTTTTCCTCCATCCACACCACGTCCTTCTTCGTATGAGCTCTGATCAATCTTCTCCTAACTGTCTGAACTCTTAGCTGTCTCTAGTCTTCTCTGCTCACCCCACCGCCAATATCACTCAAGTGTTATTATCAAAGCACAAACCTAGCAAAATCTCTCAATGACTGCCACTCTACCAAGGGATAAAGTCTAAACATTTTATGTGGATAAGCACCAGGGCTGACTTCTAATCTGGGTTCCTACCACCTGCTAGCTGAAGTCTTATCCATAAACAACAGATTTTTGTTGTTGTTGTTGTTGTGGCCAGCTTGCATGGGTTCTTTCACACGTGTGGTCAGATTGTATTTTCTTTACCTCTTTTCTTTTTCCATCAGAAAAAATGTCAACACGTCTCCCCAAAGCCAGTTCCAATAAGTAGTCACTTTTTCAAATCTTGCTATTTCCTCTGCGCCGCCTGCAGTGGACGCACCTGAAGCAGAGCACGTATCCTGACGTGCTGTGGTTGTTCACTAATGTACTTTTCCTGCATGACGCTGTGTGTCGCTGATGTTAGAGCCTGGAGTGTACAGCACAGTGTCCGTCCTAAGAAGCATCTGAGGGATGTGTGTGTCCATGTGGTGGATCTGCGGCTGCATGACCAACCCTTTGGATTCTTGGAGCAAACATTACAACATAGGAACAACAGAAAGAAACTCATTTCCTCTCAGTATCTTTTCTTTTTGGCATCGAGTCAAGTTAATTATACAAGGTTGATTCTAGATGGCAGTAGTTAGTACTCACGGCTCCAGGTGTGTTGTCTCGGAGGACGGCGACAGTTACAGGACAGAAGAAAGACTTTGGTATCTCTGCGGGGACACACATATTGATAAGTTTAGCTTCCCGTAGAACTTGGCAGAAACCGCCTTATTGGACATTTAAATTATACATATATGTGTAATATGCATTTCCATATTTCTAATATACGTATATAATGGTTAATATTTTCTCAAGGGATTCTTAAATTATGGACAACATTTTAAATGGGTGGCCCCAGTATCTGCTTCTCCTCTTTCCAGTCTGTAACCAACCTCATCTCAGGAAAATCGTGTCACATTTTACAAGAGGGTTTTCTACAGGTTTTTCTGCTGCAGAAATATTAGACTCTCAAAGATCTACATGTACTAGGAGGGTCTCACCTCCCTTCATCCAGCCGAGATTTTTGCCCCAGATTAATACTGTTTTAGACCTACTGTGTAATTGGATACTGGAGCCATAGTAGGTTTGGTTTGTTACAAATGTGTAAATGTAAAAAGAATTCCATATGCCAAGTAGCATGTAGTAGTTAATATAAGAAATAATTTCTCCAGTGTATCCCTAAATTGGATTTTCACTCCTCCATTCCCATCCTAGAATACATAGTCACAGTGGCTTACTATAGACTTCTTTGGTTATGTTAATGACACTCAGAGCTGTTATCATTCATAAATGTGGGGTGACCCAAGGCCACTCCCATGGTGGTCACCTGATGCCTCAGCGGGTCCCCTGGTGGGTGACCTGAGGATGCTTGGGAGACAGACAGAAAGAGCTTGGGTATAGAGTTTATTTGGTGGGTTATGGAGAGGGGAGATAGGAGGGAAGGGGAGGAGCGGAAGGGAGAGAAGAAAGAGGCAGAAGCTGCCTCTCCAGAAGAGTGAGGGCAGAGAGAGAACACATGGGACTGTACAAAGCAAGCTGGAAAGGAAGCGGAGATCTGCTTGCCTCAGTGGAAGAGATTGGGAGTGGGTGGAACTTGTTTCTTAAAGGGGCAGGGTACCCAAGTGACAGGCCAGGACAGCAGATTGCAACAATAGCCAGGTTTTTTCACTAATGAATTGGATAATTGTCATTGTGAAGGAGTAAATGATATTATATTCAGGTGATATACTTACATGCATTAGAAACTGCAATTTATAATAACCATGGGGTCCTTAGTTCAAAGACCGGAATGCAGGACAAATAACCCTTATTTGTATTCAGCTTGTTTTTCATAGTATGCCTGGTATCGCTGCTAGTCTGAAGTACTAATTCTGTAGATGCTTGTGTTTCTATTTCTCTTTCCTCTTAGAATTCTTCTAATTATTTTCATAGTAATGGGAGAAAAAATAGGATTAGTAAGTAGCATAGAGCTCTGCTTTCCCAGTGTGTTTCAGAATATTTTATTCAAAATAAAAAGTCCTTGGAGAGAAGCAGTAGAGCTGCAGGCTCTGGCTCGTTCTGGTCTCTGGAAAATCAGGGAAAGACTTTATCTCTTGGTATTGTCTTCGGTTTTTGACAAGACTGTTTCTTTAGGAAGCCTTTGTCTTCCTTTTAACCATGTCTGCAGGAGTGAGCTGCTGCAAGCTGGCTTCTCAAATGCAGAAGTCCTGTCATTTACCATCTGCTTACAGACGGCTTACCTAGCTGCTGTGGTCCACCTCGCTGTACACGCATGGTATTTTAAAGAAATGTTAGGAATTCTGGACTGTGGTGTCCATAGAATGGATTCTAAAAGTTGCTATGAAATTGGTCAGTCATTTGCATTTAAATATTTCTGTAGTTTTTGAATTCAAAATGTATATGGTACACTCCTTCCCAAATCATAGCGCAGAACTCAATACATTAAAACGTGGGCATAAAGCGTCTTTGATGTTTAATATTTGCCCACAGGTTACTTTGCATAAAACAACGAACACCATTTCATTCCTCATTTTAGCACATACAAGCAACATACTGAATTTCTCTTTCAAGTAATCAATGTTCTATGAGACTAGAAAGGGATTCTAGATTGGTAATTTTCAATTTCTCCGAATGGTTTTAGTTGTTTGAGACATGTAGCCCAGGGTTAGCCTGGAAAGTCATGCTTCTCCTGGCTTTGGATTACGATTTTTGAAATCTTAAAATCATTTCACCACTCAAGTCCGAAGTTTAAGATCACATTGTTACCCAAGAGCAAGTGCTCTTACCATTTGTAAGCTTTTAGTTTCAAATGGAATCTTCCAGACAGCCTTTAGGAGAGCCATGTAAACACACGTCCCTAAAGCACATTAAATTCTATAGTGTTCTACATTGGGGAAAGAGCCCGTCTTAACCCTGGAGCATCAGGGATGGGAAGGGTGTGAAGGGTGTGTGCTGGTAGGGGGTCCAGGTGAGCCTCTTTAAGGACACTGTAGCTGAAACAGGGTGGGCTGTGAGGGCCTCAGGCTCTGGCCTATAGGTGACTGGCTTTTCTTTGTAGCCCTGGCTGGGAAGTGATTTATGGGAGCTGCCTGGGCCATACATCACCTTCCTGGCTGCCTTTCTTGACACCTTGTCACATTCTTGTGGGCCTGAGGAATTCATTGTTCTCCTTTGAACTGATAAGGAAAAAAAGTGTGGGGGTGGGGAAAAAGAGTTAGTTAGTTAAAGACAGGCTTTCTGAGCTGGGGGAAAGGTCGGAATGGGACACCAGAGTGCTCTGTCACCCGCTGCTCTGCCTTTGAGTCTGCCCCCTCAGCAGGAAGCTGGTGTATACTGGCTCAAGTTTTGCTAGCCCTCTGGAGCTATTTCTTTCTTTTTTTTTTTTCTGGGAGGTTTTCCACAGAGGATGTTGGAAAAGGGTAGAAAGGGAGTGACTTCTTCAAGACCAGCAGATAGAATGGCTGAGAAGAGTTTGCCAAGCAAGGGCAAATGACACTGATCACTGGGAGAAAACTAAGACGTATCTGTAACTTCTGACGTGAATCGGTCTCTTCGAAGTCCACTCTGCTATATGGCGTGCTTTCTGGGCACGGTGCCACAGGGCCCTCTCCTCTTTGAAGTGTCCTGCCCCGTACTTCACTTTGTATTTTGGCAGCCCGCATGCAGAGGCTGGCATTTGAGCCCAGCACTTTGAAGACAAGGAGGGAAAAGTTTTGGCATGGCTAAGCATCCATCTACTGGCCAAAAGAACGTTTGTGTACTGTTTGCTTACAGTATTATCTCCACTCCAGTAAAGCAAATGCACGATCCGCCTGGATTATTAGATCCCTTCTCTGATATCTTCTCTTTAAAATAAAAATAAAGATTGCACTCCTTTGCACCCAAGAAAAGTAAGAGATCAAATCCCATGTGCCGTCTGTTGGAACTGCAAAGCTTCACATTCCCTTTGGTGAAGATGGATGTTTTTCTTAAAAGCAATGAAGCGCAACGGGTTCACTCACTAATACCCGATCGTGGGGCTATTGTGGAAAAAGAACCTATTTACTCTAGGTGAATTCACCCCAGCTAGCAGTGAGGTGTTTGGGTCGCAGGCGTTCTTTTGTGTTACACTGTTAACACGTTCCTGTTTAATGCCATCAATCACTTCACCTGGAAGCACCCTTCGCACCCCCACTGCGAACCTCATTTTGAACTCTAGTCTTTGCAAACCGTTTGCAGGCTTCCCCAGATGGCTCTTTGCAACAGTGTTTGTCTCCAACCCTGTGTGGTGGACAAACCGCTTTTCCACTGCCCAAGCCTTCACTGTGCTGCCAGCCAAGGAGGCGGGAAGATCTGCCAAGGTGGGTGGCAGGATTCCAGAGCAGACCTGAAGGCAATCCTGAGTGCCAACCGGCAGCCTTGCTGGTGTAGTGGAACTAAGAGAGGAAGCCAATTGTGGAAGACACTTCTCCTTTGAACTGTCTTCCTTATTTCCGAGTGACATTAACATTTAATGCAACGGCGCACATCATTCCAGTGTGGCCAGCTTTTTAGTGACTATCTATCTTTTAAACCTACAAATGCAGTTTCTTTGTGAGCCTGCTGGGCCTGCCAATTCTGCTTTGGCGGTCCCCTGGCTTGGTTTCCAGAAGTCGGTTTATTGACAGTGTTTCACTGCTCTCTGCTGGACAAGCCCAAAGCCAGCCCAGGCATTTAGGGCGCGTGGGTTTCAAGGAATGCAGGTGTGGTGGCCTGTATGCTAAACTCTGTTTTCCTACCATTCAGAGACTACAAGCTCTGGTCATGGTGTGCTTGCTGGCTGGGGCACGCAGGTGAACAACCATCCAATCTCTTCCTTCAAATGTTGTCCTCCGCAAAGATAGCCCGTGTAATAGTGCACAGTGTACGGGCTTTTTTCTCAAGGTACTTCTTACCCTTTCATTCTTGACTCAGGAGTAATTTATTTGCTTTATAGGTAATATAAATAACCTCTACCAATAATCCCACAGCCCCAAAAAGAAAGTCAAGCTATTTTGAATAAACTGTATCAAGTTTGATATATATGTATATGTACAGAAATATATATATATCCCTTTTCTATACACTTTTAGTATACATGGAAGAGAAAATGGATGAAGAATATTAAATAAGTAAGCATAAAATGTGTTAGGACATGTTTTCCCCCAGACTTTTCCAAACAGGAATAAATATTAGTCTAAAACTGCATTTGCATGGATAAAAATTACCATAATTTGGAAGCTACACTTCTCAAGCTTGAAACAAAAATCCAAGTACAAAGCCAGCAAATGCTTTAGAGGAGTATTTTTCAGATATAGGTTAGACATGCAAATAACTATGTTTATCCGCATGTGCGTGTGTGTGTGTGTGTGTGTGTGTATGTAAACACACGCATGCGTGTACACACACATGTATTTTGATGGGAACATGGGGTGAAGATATAAATTTAATACACCTCCGGAATGTTTTATGTTCTTTGTCTGGCATCTCTTCAGGTAAAAACAACTGGATAAATAGAAATCAGAAAATACCGGCCTGGCAGCAGTCTTGAGTGCGACTCTATCTCCCAGCACTCCGGGTGAATTATTGCCTTGCTGTCAAAGACAACAAAAACATTTGGGAGGACTGTTTATTTTACAGTGGTTGACCAGAAGTATGCAAGTGGTTACCAAAAAAAAAAAAAAAAGTGGCTGGCTAAAGCTGAGGTGCCCCTCCCACATCCCCGAATCCGTTTGGGGCTTCAGCGGTCCTGGTGATCCCAGCTGAAAGGTTTCTCCAAAGCATTCAGTTCAGAACAGAGAACTGAAACCTGCCCACCCTCCCGAGTCACTGCCCTGTCCCCGCCGCTTACCCCCCCTAAACTTCCTGGTATGGTATCCCCTTTGTTTGCTTGCTTGCCTTTTTCTAGAAGGGCTTAGGTGAACTTGGTGGAAAATACCTTGTTAGTATTTTGGTGCAGTGAGTGGCATGCGCTGCCTTGGCGTTTAAAGGTTCAAATAAAAGCTGCCACCAACAATGTTATTAGAGTCCTATGTTCATGCATTTCCTCTTAGGACAAGACAGGGAAATAGAAGGACCTTAATATGGTCCCTAAACATTGAGGATAATAAAATGTCTGCTTACATAGGATCCGTGGCTTGAATAGGGTGTGAGGCATGGCTGTATGGATTAGCCAGAAATAGGAGAGAGAGAGGTGCGCGCGCGCGCGCGCACACACACACACACACACACACAAAGGAAGGAAGGAATATGAAGGAGTATGTAGCATGTTTGCCTGAGAACTGGACAGCCTCCAGTCAAGATCTCACTGGTATTTCCAGGAGAATGTTAAACAATTTCTCCTCGCTGAGCAGTCCTTGTTCCTAGCTCCGCATCTTGGGGCTAAGGATTCTTTCACAAAGCCAAACAACAACACAACACCTACCACCTCAGCTTCCGATCCATTTAACTTTCTCCTGGCTCGTCAGCTGCATTTTTAAGAAGTGATATTAATCATAACTGGCTCCATGCAGTTTTTCTATGAAGTGAAAGGCAGATGCTGGTGTTTGATATGATCCTGTGACATTAAAAAAAAAATCATACAGTAGCCAGGCGGTGGTGGCGCACGCTTTTAATCCCAGCGCTTGGCAAGCAGAGGCAGGAGGATCTCTGTGACTTCGAGGTCATCCTGGTTTAAGAGCTAGTTCCAGGACAGATTCCAACTCTACAGAGAAACCCTGTCCTAAAAAACAAAAACAAACAAACAAAAAAAAATCACCTAGTAAATATTGACAGCATTCATTTACAGACATACTTATGCATTTGGTAATTTCCAGACAGTCCACGCAAACATAACTTGTTTTCTGGTTGGTCTGGAAGTTTGGGAAGGGCAGCAAGTCTTCCTTAGGATTAATAAGACAGTGAATCAATCGCTGCTGCTATGTTGAAGATGCTGTGGGCATTGGTCTATCCTGAGGGAAAAGGGGGTCAGGAAAGCGATGCTGGCCTCTTCAAAACCTACCTCCACAGCTTCTCCTCGTCCCAGCGCGTCTCCAGTTTGAGAGTGGTGCGTCCCGCGGGCTGGAGAGACAGTCCTGTTTCTCACTATAGACGTTTGGGCCAGCATTCCAAACGCCTTCTCCCTGCAGAGTCCTGGGTTAGTCACGTGCTTGCTGGCCAGGATATGTAAATAAGACTTGGCTAAAAACATTTAAAGGATTATGAAGCGGTCTTGCTTAATAGTAGCGAAACAAAACAAACACCACTCCAATAAATCCTCCGCTGTGCTACTAAGTAGTAGAAAGATCCAGTAGTGATTGGAATTGTCCAGGCCTCAGCATTGTCCTAGGCCAGGGGAGAGACTGGGAGGGAGGGGAGAGAAAGGGAATATTTTTTTCCTGGAGAAAAGCCCTTCTGATTCTAGAACCTAGTCTTGCAGGTTTTGAAGGAAGCGTACACACACACACACACACACACACACACACACACGCGCGCGCACACACACTGCAACTGCATGCACCCTTTCCCTTGGCAGGGCTGGTTCTGCAGCCTACTCGGAGGTCCAGGCTGTGAGGTTGGGACTTGGCTTTTGCAGATCCGTGTTTCCATCTCCTGTCCCTGGGCGGTCAGCTGCTGGCATGGGACCACACAGAGCATTCATTACCTCCCGGTAATCAGTCTCTCACCAAATCCGTCTGCCCTGCCTGGAGGGGGGCTAGCACCAGACACCGCTGGTGACTCCGTGCCCAAAGCAACCTTCGCAGTGAGTTAGGCGGAAGGCGTGCCCGCCCTTCTGCGGCTCCCGAGTGGGAGAATCCTGCTGCTCGGGGTGCACTTCTGCCAGTTGGCCCCTGCACACCCTTTCGGTTCATACTGAAGCCGCCAGCAGTGCGGGGGAAGGAGGAAACCTCTGCTGGGCTCTGCTGAGCTGCTGCCAGGACTGCCTCTGTACTGGGTCCAGCAGCAGAAACAAAACAGGGCAGAGCCTGGGAGGGAGGCCCAGCCAGAGCAGCTGAGCGCTCAAAACAAAGACGGAGGAACTCTTGAGTGTGGCCGAATCTTCCCAAGGGTGGGAAACTGAGGCCTAGAGAAGAGAAGATCCTGCAGCGGACCAACTAGAAGTGGAAAGGACCTCTCCTAAAGGCCCTCTTTACTTCTGTTGGGTTGCCGAAGATCCCCTAACCTTGACCGGGTACTTCTATCTATTCGGCCTTCATCATTCCGTCTGTAAAATGGGGATGGCAGTAAAAACTTGAAGAAGTGAAAGAACTGAATGAGAAAGTGTAAGCAAAGCCCTTGGCTCAGTGCCCATCATCGTAAGCCTTCAGGCAATGGTGCTTGATTTTAAGTACCTGATCGAGATCAGAGTAGCAGGCAAAACGGCTTAGCTCCTAAAGGTGCTTGCCTCCCAGCCAAATGACCAGAGTTCAACCCAGGAGCCTACATAATAGAGGGGCAGATTGTCCCCTGACCTCCCCACATGTGAGCTGCGTGCCTGGTGCATACATGTTTCCATGAAGAGCCCAGCCAGAAGGAGTAGTGTCTGTGTTCAGATTTTTCATGCCTACTGATGGTCTCTGCAGGTTAAAGAGTTCAAAGTGATGAGCTACAGCACTTCCTTAAGGGTGGAAAGAGTGCCCTAGGAATAGAAGAGGAAGAGGGAGGTGGCCATGAACAGTGGTGCCCTAGGAGAAAACGCTAGTGATGACTTGCGTTCTGTCAGCCTTTTCCTAAGGAGGACCTAGGTCACCTTTCAGTTAAGGGCTGGACGTGTTTTTGCCGGGGCTGCCTTCGAAGTGGGGAATGTCTCCAGACAAGGTACAGTAAACAACAAACAATCTTGCTTCGGGTCCTCTGTCGGACCCCCTGGCTTTGCTGCCTGGGCTGCAGAATGGAATTGATAATGCTATTGATCATGGCTGTCGAGGCTATTCAATTCGTTTCTATGTAAAGCAGTTCACCCTGCACCTGGAGTGTGCTGAGTATCATATAGATGTGGACTTAAAGCATTAACCACTTAGGATGTCCAAATGGGAATTTTCTTGCGGTGGGATCAAATGCACACTGAGCAGGGACGAGCCTTCCAGGGCTGAATTTTCAGATGGTGTCCGGTCACACAGTTCGTCCCCTTCTTTCCCTCTGTATGCATGATTCATATTTGTATTGAGACTTTTATGAAGTGTGCATATTCCTCTACTTTCCCCTCTTTCTGGTCCTATGGCAAATTAGTTTTGTTTTAATTTAATTAGAGTTCCTTCGGATTTTTTTCTCCAGAAAGCTTTTGCTTTTGGGCTGTCAGATAATGGATCAAATTGCATTCGTTGGATTTATTGCGTCTGAATTACAAATCTTGTCCCGGGTAATCTGTCCTCGGGTGTTCTTTTCTGGTGCCTAAGTTGCAGAGAGATGTGTTTCCAGGCAGCAGGGCTCATGATAAATAACGGGGTTTTAAATGACATCACGAGATGGAGACACAGGCGTTTGTTGTTCTGTTCTCTTGGCTGGAGAACACAGTTCTTCCTGGGAACTGCAGCCACAGTGCTGGGCTTCAGTTTTATTAATATCCTTGTAGATTGAAAACAAACTGTTTTCCTCCAAGTTTTTGTTCTCTTCCATTTGGCAAACGCTGCGATTTGTCACATGAGCTAATGTGTGTGTCTCGTTCGCTTGTTTGCTCGCACACCCATGGCCCTGGTGGCAGCCTCTGGAAGGGGCATGCTCCTTGAGAATAAATAACACCTTGGATCACTCACACACCTCATGGCACACACACTCTGCACTGCAAATCGGTTTCTTTTTGCCAAGGTATTTGCAAGACTAGCTGCCCTTCCCTTTCCCGTCTCAAGTCAGAATAACAAAAAAAAAAAAAATGCTAAGCTTAACGGCAGCCAATTGCTAAGATGAAATTTCAAAACTATGGGATCTGATCATGAAAACTAGCATGCCATGGAATTACCGTTTTTAAAGGTGAGTCACTGAATTAAGTCAATCAAGAGAAAGATCAGATTCTTAAGCTTGAATTTCATGTGTATCTTTGTGGCTATCTTTTTTCCGCTTGCAAAAGAGTGGCCATTGAGTAACTGGCATGCAGGGTTGCGGATGGAGATGGTGAAGATGTTGGGATGCTGAGCGGTATTCAAGGGCTCTTCTCAGACAGGTTTCACTCTGACATTGCAGTTGAGATGAAGGTTCTCAAGCTCCCCGAGTTCTTCCTGCCACCTCCTCTTACAGGGCCCTACAGGGAAGGAGACTGGCTACAAGATCGCATAGAGGTACTCAGAGGAGGGGTGCAATTTCAAAACCAGCCTTGGCATGTTACTGAATTTCAGGAGTTACGTGTGTAAGCAGGAAGAGATATGGGGATCAGTTCGGTCCTCTTCCTCATGGGCTCTGGGGATTGAACTCGGGTTGTCAGAATCAGGAGCAAGATCCTTTACCTACTGAGCGGTCTCACTGGCCCTGTATATTAAAACATATCAAGTTGTCTAGGGGGTGGCTCTGTGGCGCAATGGATAGCGCATTGGACTTCTAGTGACCAAGTTGTCTAGGCTGGCCCTGAGCTCTAGCCTAGGCTAGCCTTGAATTTGTGATCTTCTGCTTTAGTTTCCTGAGAACTAAAGTTTCCACTTGGCCCTGCTTGCCCGGAACTCCATAATCACCTTTGCCACAGAACTTTGAATATCCTGATGGCAGTTAAGATTTCTTTCATTTTTAAAACCTTATTTATTTATTTTATCTGTTCAGGTATATTGCCTTGTGTATGTCTGTGCAGTACATGCATGCTTAGTGCCCACAGATGCCAGAAGAAGTGTCATCCCCAGGGATTAGAGTTACAGATGGTTCTGAGCTACCATGTCGGTGCCGGGACTAGAACCGTGGTCCTTTGGAAGATCAGCCAGTGCTGTTAACCACTGAGCCATCTTTCTAGGCTCCTCTAGTGTGGATTTTGCTAAAACTGTTGTAATGAATACAGGACCATCTCATTGTTCCCCTCTCAAACCCCCTCCCCACCAAAAAAGATTTTTTTTTTTATTTGTTTTGTTTTCTCTTGGAACTCAAACACACCTGGTACACCTGGGGTACCTCAAGCTGCCATTGCGGCTCAGCATTTGTTCCTCCACCTCCTGACAAAGTGACCTTGGGCGGAATTGAGGCCGGTCAGAGGGGCTGTAGAAGTCCGCAGACGGCTCCTGGGAGTACCCTCCTAGTGTCATGGTAAACACGTGTCCAATATTTAAGTGTACAAAGATACATGCCTGCTGACAGAAGCCGGGGGGGGGCGCTTTAGAGAGGTTCTGCGGAGAGAGCGCTGTGCACACAGTGTGGGGGCCTATGCCCTAGGTAGGTGGCTGTTGACAAACCGTAGTTGGGACGTGAATTAGGTCATGGGAAAGCACACACCCCGGGTATTGTGAGGATTGTGTTTCCTTTGAGAAAGAGACCCCATGAGATAAGCATTCCCATCATCCACTTTCTACCGATGGAAAGAGCAAGGCCCGGAGATAAAGTTGTCACAGGCCAACCACGGCAGAGCAGGCGGAAGGCTTGGCTTCAGAATTTTACCACCTCCATCTTTAAGTGATGTGTGTGCATGCCAAGGGCATGTGTGCAGATCTGAGGCCAGCTTGCCCCATTTGGTTCCACCATGGGAGTTCCCAGGACTGAACTCCGACCACCAGGTTTGGTGGGTAATGTCGTTTGTTACCCGCTCAGCACCGTCGCTGCCTCCCCCATTCCTTTCTGGTTCTATTTGTTTGAATTTTGCCGCCAGGAGTGGTGAGCAAGCAGCTCCACTAGAACAGAAACCGTGTTCTTATTTCTTTGCACACCCCACCCTCAGCAGCCTGGGACGCACTTGCTGTAGAACGTACTTCTGTCGAGTGAAGTGAACTGAATACATTAGCAGGCGTGGGTTTGAGACCTGTCATAATCCTTCTTATTCTTTTAGGAATATATGCCTATGATTTGATCAAATGAAAAAGAGAGCAAATCTGACCCCTGTTGTGTTACTCCGGATACTATGTTTCTAACATTCTGTGTAAACTGTAAGATCCTTGAGGGGCGGGGAGCAGCCGTATCAAACAACATGCTCAAACTAGGCACATAGGCCAGCATCCCTCCCTCCCACTTCCACACAGACTTTGCCAAACAGAAATCCCTGAAATGCTGAGGACACCCCCTTCCCCCAAATGCTGAGGTTCCCACCCCTTAGGCTGGACAGGGAGGGCCACACAACTGCTTCTTCTGTTTCTTCAGCGCCTTCATCCATCCCTGGGCACAGACGTCTTTTGATGTAAATGCTGCTTTGATGCCAAACCCTAGTACCTAAGGGGCCATTTAAAAAGCCTGGGATAAATAGGCATTGTCACTCCAGAGAGGGCCAGGTTCACTATTCATGACTGCCTCTGAGGATCCAGATAATGCTAGGCTTACTCCGGAAGACTCCCAGAAAACTGGCAGGCGCTCTGTAGTTAACCACGGCAGTAAATGAACAGAAAGGAACTCGGTGGTTAAGTGGGGGGAATGAACCCTGAGCGGTTCTATCAGTGATTCACAATGTTGAAAAACGATGTTATTTTCCCTTGTACACTCTCCTGGTTTCCATAGTGACCCCAGAGAGGCATTTGGAATGATAGTAAGGCTTAAGGATGGTTCCGTGGCAAGGACTTTGGAAGAATGACCCTGGGACTGTTATTCTGGGTGTCAGATACTTACCTACATATGACACGCCCTGTTGAAAGTGGTACTATAAACATGAAGGGGGCCCAAGAGGGTTAAAGAAGGGCTTCTTGGCCGCTCCAAGTTTGAGCTGACGAACCAGGGAGCATGGTGGGGATACTAAGGAAGCTGCGCCAGCTAGAGTTCCAGGCCCCTCTGCCTTCGTGGACCATGTGCCTGTGGCATGACATTTGTCACAGGAGGCCTCAGTTTCCTCACGCAAGCTGTGGGTGGGTGATTCTCCTATCAGGAGAATGAAACGACAGTGATTTCAGACAGCCAATCCCATGCCAGTCAGACAGAGACGACCTTCCTGGATCAGTAGACCCCTTTCTGTACATCATCCTTTCCACTACTGTTTCCACTGTCTCTCAACCCCCACCCCTGTCAGATCAGCCATTGTGCTGTTTACAATAACGCGCCTCCTTGTCTCCTGGCTGGCGCGTCCAGAGCCGAGGGCTCTGCTTCTCCACCAACACTCGCGATGATGGTCTTGGCTAGCCGACAGGAGCCGCTGCTGGCAGAGACCTGAGAGGGAGCACACTGTGGTAGCAGCATGAAAGAATTTGGCAAGAAGGGGCTCATCACATGACCGTGATTCATACTGTACTCTTGAAGTGCGGCGGGAGGGCTAAGGGAGGCTTTGAATGCCAGCCCAGAGCAGAGACACTCGTTTTCAAACATCACGTTCTTTTTATAGCACGGGCATGCCTCACAGGGAAAATATTGCACTTGGCCTACCAGCACCGCAAGAGCCGTCCCGAGTGTGATTTTAATGTTTGAGTCACTCTCTGAGTCAAATACTCGCGGCACGGAGGAAGTCTTCTATTAGCGACACTTTGAAACTGTGTTTTTAATTAATTAGCACTAACTTGGGGTTGGGTTTTCATTTACTCTTAGCAGACTCACTTCCCTTTTCTCCCTTGCCTAGAAGTTTGGAGCCGCTTCCCTTGGGGTCCTGTCTGGGTCATTGTTTTTTAGGTTATCTCTGTGAGACAGTTGTCAGTGTGGGATGAGGGGATGAGAAAAGCCAGGGAGCTCTTCAATGTGGGGTCTGTCATCTTGGGGTGAACCTGATACCCGGGAGCGGGGTGGCTAGGGAGAGGGTCTCTCAAAGTCTGGCGTGATGCTTCTTTGTGCCTTCCACCGTGTTGATCCATTCGTCCTGTTGTTAGAACTTGAAACTAGGACTGGCCAGCTGTTGGGGAAAGACCTCAGTTTTTATTTCAACCAAATGGTGCTGCCTCCTGGGGCTAGAAGGGACTGACTTCAGGCACAATTAGAGATGTGTAGTCTTTTGGAATGGGCGGAAATCTACAAAATGGCCTTGATTCACAGGGCCCCCTTGGCTCCAAGGCTCTCTGCTTCCCATGTGCCATAAATCAGAATCTGCATCAGAAAGTGTAAAGACTGCAGTGCACGGAGGCCCCTCTTCCTCTCCGAGGGTGTCCGTGACAGATTTATGCTGATGGCCAAGCTGCACCTCACTCACAGGCTCCTGTTAGAGTCACACCCCACTGACTCAGGCCCCATTTCCTGCCGAAGGTGAGGCAGGGTCCTGCACAAAGGAGGTTGAAATTACATCCCAGCTCTTTAATTGCTGTTCATACAGGACCACAGCAAAACCCGCTTTCTTCACGGTGGCATCTGCTGTCTTCTCACAAGGTGTGGTCCCAGCTACAATTCCGGGCATTTAGTTTCATGGCAAGATCCGTCACGGCAGGGCACCCCGCGACTCAACCCCTACGAAGAGAGGTCTAAGGGGTGCTTTGGAGAAGGATACACACCTCTCTTGTTGGGAGATTCATTTCTTCCACGTGGTTTTGTTTCTCTTCCTTCCTTGAGAGTACAGTACTAACACTTTGAAAATTCTTTTAATCTTTTAAAAAAGTTATTAAAATTGGGGCTCAGTAGTTAAGAGCCCTCGTTGTTCTTTGCAGAGGACCCGTGTTCAATTCCCGGCCTCTATATGTCGGCTCATAGCCATTCATAACTCTGGTTCCAAGGGATTCTACCCACTTCTGACCCCCCTCCTGCACAGGGCTGTGTGTGGTGCACACATATATGTCTGAGCCAAAATATACTCATGCACAGAAAATAAAATAAATCTAAAAAATATAATTCTCTTGGATGTTTGTAAAATAGGACTTGCCTTCAAAATGCCTTTCTTGTCTGAGGCTTTTGTTCTTGCAAATGGGGCTGTGTCAACCAGCGAGTCCTGGGGCCCTTGCCTTTGACTTCCACCATCATGATTATAGCCGATGGGGCATCAGTCACAGAACAGGGATTCTGACAGGCAGCAGCAAATCCAGGCCCTTCCAGCCATGAAGGCATAAAAGCCATTGTTTGGGAATGAGAATCAAGACGGACTGAATCCTCACAGAGGAAAGACAGGACCTTCTGACCTAGAGCGCCTTCCTCACAGGGCAGCTGCGCGTGTCCTTGTGTGAGGTTTTGCTCAGAGTTTGCCAACAAGAAGACAAAGCAAAACAAAGACAAACTTCTCCCTAGTTGAAATCAGTTGTCTGTGACACCATTTTCCTTGAGTTTTTTTTTTTTGTTGTTGTTGTTGTTGTTTTTGTTTTTGTTTTTCGAGACAGGGTTTCTCTGTGGTTTTGGAGCCTGTCCTGGAACTAGCTCTTGTAGACCAGGCTGGTCTCGAACTCACAGAGATCCGCCTGCCCCTGCCTCCCAAGTACTGGGATTAAAGGCGTGCGCCACCACCACCCGGCTTTCCTTGAGTTTTAAAAGACTGTATAGTACTATTTAAAAATGAGCGCAAAACATAAAAACTTACATAAATAATGATTGCTAATGTTTTTTTTTTTTAATTTTTCAATCCTTACTCTGTTTCCTGACTTAATGTGAGCGTGGTTGTGTTCCTGGTGTTGGTGCGCTGTGTACGGCATTGGCTTGAGCATCTTAAGGACTCTGGCTTAAACAGGACATCAGATTGCTATTTGAAAGCTTAGTCTTAAAACTCTTACCATCTGCTAGGTTTGTGGACGAGGGAAATCTAGTGAATGAGAATTCTGTGTATGTGTGTGGCTTGTTTTATTGGCACGGCGTCTCTCTTTGATGGTCCATTTTCCAAGCTCATTCTTATCTTTTAGAAGATATGTTCAGGATTTATGCCCTTGGCAGGATTTCAGAGGCCTCTAGAGTGTTGGAGAGGTACTCTCCGTTTACAAGGTATCAGACTTGGGATCCTTCTGAACATTTACTTCTTGCTCTACTTAAATCTAGGTGTTTTTTTTTTTCTGGACATGTCTTCCAAATGGCTTATTTGTTTTTACGTCAGAAAAGCTGAGGGTTTTATTCACAAGCACTCTAGTAATAAGGCTATTTCAGTCCAGACCTAGAAGGAAGTTTGCTAAACACACTAGGAGAGTGTGTCAGTTTGTAAACCGCCACGTATGCTGCGAGAGGACTGCATTCATTGGCGTTTGCAAAACTTTATGTGTTTAATGATGCAAAGGCAAAATTGAACTCTCTTTTGGTGTGCAGTGGCATAAACATTATAAGAGCACACCCCCAGGTAGAGACTTATTGGGGTAACTCTTAGAAAGGGCAAGGGTGGCCATAAACCGGGGTGTAATAACCCCACAGTTCTGTATGTTCCGTTATTTGCAAGGGACGTCTGGGAAAGGGGTTTTATATGGTTATATAGCAAACTGAGAAGTACAACCCAAGGTTTGCATCTGTTGTGTGCACCCCAAATAACATCCCTTCTTCAGGTCTGTGATGTAAATCCACCGGCTCCAGTAAAATGGCATTTAAAACAAACAGTAAAATGAACAACATTGGCGGAGCAATAAAGACACACGAGCTTTGTGAGCCCTTTCCTATGGATTGGAGAAATGTTAGCGAATAGCTCTCCAAAGATGCAAATAAATAATATTTTATTAGATTTCAGCCCAGGAGAAAGGGGGGGGGGAAGAACCTTCAACTAGAATCACATGATGATTACTTTGCTTCCCCTCAGCCCAGCAGACATTAAAATGGAACATAAAATAAGTCTATAACAAGAGTTATGAGGAAAGGGATTGCACTTAGGGGCACACTGTGCAGAAAAGTCATTAAAATTGTTTGGGCCCCAGGAGGTGTGGGGTATGGGGGGGGTCTTTATCAGAAAAGTGAGAAACTCAGATGTACAAATGACTTGTCAAGGGCTACCTAGATCTTTAGTGTTCGGAAAAGGAATTGTGCCGTCCCTACTGCCCTAGTTACACCCCCCCCCCCCAACACACACACACACACAACCTGAAAGAGTTTGTTTTCCTGGGAAAGCATATTGAATGAGGTGTGGTAGTGTTCTCGCAGACTAGGCCATTGTACAAGTAAAACCGTACCGGCGTGGTGTGCCGGCTGGCTTTGTGGGTTCTGACTTACAAGTATCACTCTTGTGTACAGAAGTAAATTCAAGTGCAGCTGACAGATGCCCAGCGTCCTTGCATCTTATCTGCCCTTCTTTACCCTGTCTAGCCCGACTGTGGATTCTCTTTCTGGATGCTTACATATGTTTGGATGGTAGTGGTAGTTCAGCCAAGTCTTTTTGCTTCAATTCAATCTAAAAATGGCTATTACATCGAGTTTGGTATTCATGCCCCCAACCCGTTTTCTTGCTGGCTGCTTCATGATATGCTAAAACTCAGATATGTCAGGAAAGCTCTGTCTCTGTCTCTCTCTCTGTCTCTCTCTGTCTCTGTCTCTCTCTCTGTCTCTCTCTGTCTCTCTCTCTCTCTGTCTCTCTCTCTCTCTCTCTCTCTCTCTCTCTCTCTCTCTGTGTGTGTGTGTGTGTGTTCCTATCTGTAAAGCTTTAACTTTGGTTTACTGTTTAACCAGAACACTCAGCAGGACAAGGGAGATCTCACTAAAGCTATCTTCCAAATAAGGATTGCCAAGGTTATGCTATGCCATAAATTGTGCTTTTGTTAGATGTTCTGTCATTCATCTTTATCAGGGTTTTTTGTTTTGTTTTGTTTTGTTTTTTTCTCCCTTCCTGGGAGGGGGGTTAAAAGGAACGTTTCAAGGGGGTCTTTGAAAACCATTTTCTTCAAATGTTCATTGCATCTAAGATCCCATTTTTGTCCTTTATTTGCTCCAGAATACCACCAGGCTGCCAACAAAGAGGGGCCTGTGTGCCCAGGAATTTTTTGCATTCCTCTTCGGAGTAGGCATTTTTCTCGGCTACAAAGGCTCTTTGGCAAATTCCGTCTAATCATTGGATTTACCCTGGGCTCTGATAGGTGCCATTCATGGACGGGCTCTGCTGTTTGATGGGGCTGAGGCATTCATGGAGTCTTTTCATGATAAACAAAAACTGGGTCATATTACCAGAGGGATCACAAGGCTGCTGTTGTTGGAAGGTGTGTTGTACACTCATGTGCTCGTTTGCTCTCTCTTCTCTCTCTCTCCTTTCTCTCTCTTTTTGGCCTTTCTTTTTATGCCTACGTTTTGTGTGTACTCTGTATGACCATGTCTAGAAGCCGGTCTCCTGACCTCCACTGCTGCTCGGAGGTCAATAACTAATCGCAGGCCTCTGTCGGAAATAGGGTGACTTTAAAACCCGACATCTAATAGTTCCACAGCCTGCAGGGAGACCTGTGTTTTCCTAGTGGATTAAACATCAGAGGAATGCTGTGTGAAGAATCGGGCTTAGACAGCCTTCGTACACTCCAGCACTTGGTGGCTGAAAATATTTAGTAGGTGAGGTGAACCTCATGTAGGGGACTTTGCTGCCAGGCTCATCTTTGGCTGTGTGGCCAACGTCAGACTTCATGGTGCGTCTTCAGCCATTGTCCTTGCTATCCCGTTTGTTTCTAAGAAGAATAGAGAGAGATTTAGTTGGAAACTGGGTTCTGCTATGACAAAAAAGGGGATGTGTGTAAAAAATATTCTTCCTCTTCAAAATGATTTTCGATGCCATACATCCATCTTTGTAGTGGGGGCAATACTGTGAACTAGAACATACATGGTTGGGTTTATGTTTCTAGGAAAGTATTTTTTTCATTAATGTTTCTGGGAATAAACAGTTTCAGGCAAAGCTACTGGTTATTTTACTTATTTTTAACATTTTTTTCTTCTGTTTATTTTTTGCTACTAGAACCCAGGCAAGAGGACTTTTAAAAAATAGTATAGAAAAACACAAAGGCAGTACGCATTGAGGGGCAGGGTTGAAAGATTCAAAGCGGGCATTAGGCCCACTCAACTGATTTATCCTGGGGTGTAGACAGCAGGCCACAATATGCTGTGTTTCCAACGCTGCTGAGACTGACCCTCTCATTCTGCTGGGACCTGTTTACACACGACCATCTCAGCCTCTCTGAGGAACAAACACCACAGCAAACCACTTCCAGGCTGAAGTATGATCATGTTTTACAGGCCCCACGTCCTTGTCTCAATAAGTTGCTAACTGTACAGAAGGGTGAGGAAAACCAGTCAACTATAGGGTGGAAAATTGCTTTCTTCAGTAGAGCATTTATTTATTATCTTTCAGGGTTTGTGGTTTGATTAATACCCTTGCTGTAATTTGTGTGGTGTAGGCTATTGTAAACCATGAACTTAGCGCTCATGTCCGCTGTCAGTGAAAATGAGCACCTGCCCATCTCAGGAGACCCCTGAAGTAGCTACAGATCCCTGCAGAACGAGGTTACCCCAAGTCCTAGAGAGGTGCAGGGAGGCACTGCTCCTGACCATGGGGAGAAAAATCATGCCTTTGAAAATCTGTCATTTAATACTCAAATCCTTCATACTCTGGACTAAGAGAATGCATCGGAGAGCCTTCAAGCACTTGCCTTTTCTTTATGTGCACAGTGATCCCACTGGGGCAGTCTTCACATATGTTACACGTCCAAGCCCAATTCTCATCATCTAGAAGACTCCTAACAGGCCTGCAAAACAGCTTTAACAATGAGGAAACTCGGGTGCAGGGAGATACCCGTTGGAAGAGCTTTGGAGCTCTATGACAATCCTGCTTGGCGAAGGATTTTGGTTATCAGTCAGGCTCCAATTGATGTTCATGAGAAAGTAAGGGTCTCATCCCATCCGGTAGCCAACTATTTCCAACTATTCCTGCACTTCGTAGTTGGTAGTTTGCAATCTTACTGGAGGTCAAGTCCTTCCCAATGTCTATATTCTCTATTGTGTCTACATGGAAAGGATTTTCCCCATGGCGACTTCTTGTTGTTGTTGTTATGAGGTGTGTGTGTGTGTGTGTGTGTGTGTGTGTGTGTGTGGAGGGGAGGTGCATGCCCATATGTGTGCATTTTGGAGGCCCGAGGAAGACATTATGTATTTGCTTCTATTGATCTTCACCTTATTTTTGAAGCAGGGTCTCTCACTGAGCGTGGAGCTTGCTGCTGCTGGCTGGCCAGTGTGTGACATGTGTCCACCTGTCTCTGAACCACTTCCCCTCCTAGCATGCATGGCCGTGTCTGGGTTCTTATAGGAAATGTCTTATAGGAATAATGACACGGGAAGAGGGGAAAGCGTTTTGTCTTGGTCATATATTGTAATAGGAGCAGCGGGGCTGCGTCCCCAGCACCCCGGCCGCCCACCTGGCTAGCTTATGCCCTGAAATAATTACACGGAAACTGTATTCTTTTAAACACCGCTTGGCCCATTATATCTAGCCTTTTCTCGGCTAACTCTCGCACCTGGACTAACCCATTTCTAATAATCTGTGTAGCCCACGAGGTGGCTTACCAGAGAACATCTTAACCTGCATCTGTCTGGAGTGGGAGAATCATGGCGACTCTCTGATTCAGCTTCTTTCTCCCAGCATTCTGTTCTGTTTTCTCCGCCTACCTAAGGGTTGGCCTACCAAATAGGTCTAGGCAGTTTCTTTATTAATAAGAAATCACTCCCACCTCAGTCATATGAGTATTTTGTGTTTTGTAGACACCTCCAATGGGGCAAATGCTTCATCATTTCAGGTTTTTTTGTAGTATGCGACTTAGAACATTTTTTCAGGTTGTCATTAGCTTAGGTAATGTTTAGTCTGTTGACAGCGAATGTGATTTGGGTGATTTCAGTCACTGCTCTGCCTTTCCGAGTTGGGCCTTCTTCTGCTCTAAATTATTATGTCCTGTGTTTCCTTTCAAAATGCTGTTCCCTCCAAGACTAACTGGCTGAGAAGTGCTGTCTGGAGGGCTCGGTTTTACTGTCCCATCAAAGGTATTAAATCAGGGTTCTCTAGAAGAGAATGGTTATCTATTGCAAAGGAGACTTCATAGATCAGCTTGCAGGTACAGGCTGGGTGATCCAGCCATGGCTGTCTGTACACTGCGGAGCTTGGAACGCAATGGCTGCTCAGTCCAGGAGGCTGGGTACCTCAGCCACCAATCTTGCACTGAAGGTCTCGAAATTTCCTAGAGAACCATTGGTCTTCAGTCCATGTTGGGAAGCAGGAGAAGCTCAGTCACGTGACCAGTGAAGGAGGGGGCAGAGAAGCGGATGCAACAAGCTGGATACACTCACTCACCAAGGTGGACAGGTAAAAGCCAGAATTTCTCCCAGACCTTTTTATCTTTGGTCTGTTGAGAAGTGTTGAGCACCCTGGGGCAAAGCTCTTGCCCCTTCTGGTAATCTTTCCATGAAATACTCCCACCAACCTGCCCAAAGGTGTATCTGGTAGCAGATCCCAGCTCCAACTAAACTGGCTACCAAGATTAACCATCCCAGGTCTGGCCTGATGCATCTCCAAACTCTTCCAGGGTGTGTTCAAGCAAGGTAAGATCTGTTTCCCAATCAGAGCTTAAGTGCCTTGAGGCCTGAGCATTGTTCCGGTATGAGTCAGAGCAGTGAGTAGCCTGCGCCTCGCAGTAGGCGCTGGATGAAGTGTGCCAAAGGAGACTGAGCAACACGGGGGGTGGGGGTGGGGGCTGCAACCGCCCTCCGCCTCGCAGTAGGCGCTGGATAGTGTGCCAAAGGAGACTGAGCAACACGGGGGGTGGGGGTGGGGGCTGCAACCGCCCTCCGCCTCGCAGTAGACGCTGGATGAAGTGTGCCAAGGAGACTGAGCAACACAGGGGGTGCTGCAACCGCTTCAAAGAGTACTGCAGTCAGAGCCCCACTTTGCCTTGGTCCGGAAAAGATGAGCCAACAGCAAAGTTGATTTGACTTTTATAGTAGAGGCACCAGTTCTTTTCAAGAGACTCACTAAATCCACTTGTAGATCAAAAAAGCCAGGATCACCCAAACTGCCCAGAGATTTTAAGGTTTGTTTTTTTTTTGTCTGTTGAGTTTTGTTTTTGTGTGTGGGAGCTAGTTTAGGACCGATTCTTAAAAATTCTCAGAAAGTTTGTGAGCTGGTACACCCATTATTTGCAAATTAATATATAAATTTATAATTAAACGAACCAGGTTAAATATAGAAGGAGCAGGCTCACCCACCACCACTCCTGGAGTATGTTTCCGATCTCCTGCCAGTCCTGGTTTGCGGTGGTTCTTGTTCCTGACATCTTCCTGGAGAAGTCACTGGATACTAGTGTACCACTGTTCACGTCGTTCCAACCCTGACCACCGCCGTGAGAGCATTCACACCCTGGAAGCTGGTAGATGCTGCAGAGAGGCAGCGCACAGTAAATGTCACAGGGTTTGTCTGCACCAGAAGGTGACCGGGACCAGTTAGGCATGCGTGTTACGACGTACATTGTGAACGTCATAAAAGAGAGTGATCAGACACTCTGTTGTAGTTCATTCAGCAAAGGCATTGCACTATTGGCGAGGGACTGATCTGACCGGATGGATTTTCCATTGGTCTTCTGTGCTATTATCAGCTATAGTCTACGTTGGAATTGTACTTGTTTGTTTATGATATAAGCTGCTTTTTGTTGATTTGAATAGTAAGTGTTTTGTTTGTGGTATAATTTATGATTTTTTTTTTTTGAGACAGGATTTCTTTGTGTATCCCTGGCTGTCCTGGAACTCACTCTGGAGAGGCCTCGAACTCACAGAGATCCACCTGCCTCCCGAGTGCTGAGATTAAAGGTGTGCACCACCATCACCCAACAATTTATGACATTATTGTTGTTAGCGTTATCATGAAAAAACTAGCAGTGCATCTCATGAAAGAAGCAAATGATGTTACAGGCACACAGATTTATAGAGTATTCTGTTTTATGGTTTATGAAATATTTGTGCTCCTTTATAAAACTTACAAAATATTTATCTAAAGGTACATTTGCACACACATTTATTTTTTTCCTCCTACAGAGCCAGGTGTTAAACACTTACTAGATAAAAGAAGACAATGGAAGCCTTGTGACCTGAATCCATAATTCCTTCAGGGCTTTTGTTGACTCTTGTTTGTAGGTTCTTTTGTTCCAAGGGCACCAGCATAACCTTTGAAACAGAATGAAAAACATTCACACGAACATGAAAATGTACATGGTGCACACATAGAGACGAATACACATACACAAGTGTGAGAAATATACACTAGTGTCACAGAAAGGTGTATGAGAGAGAGAGAGAGAGAGAGAGAGAGAGAGAGAGAGAGAGAGAGAGAGAGCAGCTCCATTTTGTTTTAGGAAAAGCTATTTGAACTGGAATACCAGAAACATACAAGGTAGGAAACCAAGCATCTCACAGGGGTCCTACAAAGTTATATTTCAACTACAGCTCAAATGGATGTAATTAGGGTACTTTTCATAAAGAGGATATCAGTTTTCTGCTTGTTTTCTGTTCTTTCTCTTTCTTTCTTTCTTTTTTTTTTTTTTTTTTTTTTTGGTTTTTTAAGACAGGGTTTCTCTGTAGCTTTGGTGCCTGTCCTGGAACTAGCTCCTGTAGACCAGGCTGGTCTCGAACTCACAGAGATCCGCCTGCCTCTGCCTCCCGAGTGCTGGGATTAAAGGCGTGCGCCACCACCGCCCAGCCTGTTCTTTCTCTTTCTTACACAGAGGTTCACTGTGTGGTAGGACTACCCTCAAGTCCCATGATCCTCCTGCCTCAGCCTCTGGAGTGCCACCATGCCCGGCGTTCATTTTTATTTTTAAGAGCCAGTGTCGGCCTCATCGTTGTCTCTACACAATCAAGATACAATTAGCACTTCCAGGTCGAACTCAAATGCTCGTTAGTGACAAGGATCCGCGTACTTTACAGATGATTGATTTGTCCTTTAGTTTTGTTTTCCTCATTCCAAGTGTGGTCTCAGTTTGCTGAGGAAACTAAGAAGCCATGAAGGCTGGTGAGACTCTGCAATTATATTCCACAGAACAGGGTGATGGGGATAAGCAAGTGTTACATGCTCCGTTCTATGCAGGCCCCATTCTTCAAAACCAATCTTTCAAAGATCTTTGTGTGCTAGATCCTAATATCTTCATTTTTACATCAAAAACAGCACCGACATAATTTCATGCTGGTAATAAATGATGGAGGTGAGACCCAAGTTCCCATCATTCTGACTTAAGCAGTGATCTTTCTTGCGAAGAATTTTACCCCAAAAGCCTCTTTAAAAGAAAACAACAGAAGTTATATTCCTTTGTATGTTATCACTGAATGCATTGTGAGCGCAGGGAAATGCTTTTCAACAAGTGTGAGAACAAACCCAAATGACAGCTGGGCGGCCAGATCTTCTTCCACAGCAGATAGTGCCGTATGAGAAAACAGCTGCCTCAGATGAGGAAACAGACAGCTGTACGCGGCAGTGTCCTTTTGCATTTGGAAGAAGAGAGCCATGTTTGCGCCTCCTTGGTCATCTCTCATACGGCTGCGTCTTTTGACATGCACGTAGACTCTATGATGTTTATTTCTTAAAGAACAGTTCAGCCTAGGAGAAGTCCAGCTTCTCCCTCACCGTCCCTATGCAGACTGGCAGAGTGCTATTTCCTGGTCATCGTTCAAAACCAGACACCTGAATTTTTTTGGAGAGAAATTAGTTGTATAAGCCAGATAGTGTGCTTAGAAGGAGGGCACAGGCGTGGTCCAAGCAGAGTCATCCGAGCAGACCTCAGTGTTTGTTAAGGAAGGCGCCAGGACGTGAGTTGTTACAGTGAATGCCGTTGATTTGCTTTAAATTGCATTAGTGGTGGACGTGCCTTTAATCCCAGCACTCTGGAGGCAGAGACAGGCGGATCTCTGTGAGTTTGAGGACAGCTTGGTCTACAGCTAGGACAGGCTCCAAAAGAAGCTACAAAAAACCCGCCCCCCCACAAAAAAAGTACTCTACTATAAGTGAATAAAGAAAGGTACAGAGAGAATATGTCCAGCTTTTGGGCCAGGAGATCGTGAATGAAGCTATCTATTAAAAATATCAACAGTCATTTGGATGCTCAGCAGATTAGCTTACCTGATAGTCTCATGGAATTGATGGCTTATGTTAAAACATAAGCATTTTGAATACATATAACTCTGTACCCAAGTCAGCCTTTTTTTGGGGGGAGGCATGAATTATGAACTAAAGTAGCATTAGTTTTTTTTATTACCTATACGGGTGGTGATGTAGTCAGTGGTAGAGTACCTACCTAACTAGCATGGTCTTAGGTTCAGAATCCAGCCCCCACCCCCACCCCACCCCAGTTGCAGATAAATCATCTTGTAGATAAATCGTATTGCATAGCAGACTCGGAAATGTATGTTCTATTGTTTCTTATAGAATTGTCTTTCTGATAACTTGGAATAAGATGATAAGCTGACTAGAACGTATGTGTCTGCATATTGGGAATTACCATAAACATTAAAATAGACACACATATACATATATATGTATATATACGTGTATATATACATATATATATACATCAATACTACCAATACTGATGTATTTAATTAGACCAAACAAAATTGCCATTTCTGTTAGTTAAAAGTGCTTGGATGTTGTCTGTTTCTTGGACTTCAGTCTATGGATTTTTATTTACCTTTTTTAACCAAGCTGTCTGACACCACACTATATTTTAAACCAATTCTTTTTAGAAACAAAGCCAGGAAATAAAATATTATTGCTTACACATTAGTATAGCTTTCCAAATTGAAAAATAGAGAAAAATAAGTAAAAGGTGAATAATAAAAAAGCTCATTTCAAAGCTGCTACCTACGTCTCATGGGCATACTAGTTCTTGCCTATATTTCTTCCTAGAACGTCTACACAACGTTCAATAATGTATGTGACCAAATTTTCTTGTCCTTATTCACGCCTAGGACTAATAGTACTCTTATTTTATCTCCAGAGTATTTTTCATTAAAAATCCATTTTCTTTTCATCCTCCTGCTCAAAGGAAATTAGAGCATACAGTAGTATACATTTTTTCAGCTATGACGTAAAGAACTTTGTTTCGCTCTGAATTTCACCTTCCCTATACCTTGGCGTTTGATTTTGTACATTTCACACACTGTTGCCTGCATTTCCCACGTCATTTGCTGTTCTTTTAAGGAACTCTACCAGCCCAGCAATAGCTCACTTAAGACAGTGGGCAAGCTGTTGTGAACCTCAGCCAGAGCCTTAGCAACTACTGATGTCCTGAATACAGTCATAGCCTAGCCGCACTCCGTGTGGTAATTTAATTCGACAGAGTGAGAAGCTTTGAAGGCCTAATTCTCCTTTGCATCCAATAAACCAGTTTTTATAGTGACTGAACTTTTAGACGGCAGCCCAAGGCTAAACTCACGTCAGGAAGCTGCTGCTGTGAGGTCACATGGAACAATGGCTAGAGGGGTGGATCCTTTGGGAGTCTTGTGAGAGAGGCTGGCAGACTGTCAGGGGTTGCTCAGGAGAAGGGGTCAGTGCCTCTGCAGATAGCATCTTGCAGGAATACGGAACGTTTCTCTGTTTTACATGAGCCCTCAGAAGACCTTTCCTACCCAAATGGGCTCATTGACTGTTTATATACGTCTCTGTGCTATTATTAGGGGGCTCCGTGGCTGTGCAGGGAAAGCGAAGGCGAAACCCTCTTGGCAAGATATGGTTTGCCTTTTTATTTCAATGGGAAGCCAGCTCCAGTGTCCAGCGTCAACATTCGATTCTGGGTTGTGAGGCGGTTCAATGAACAAATCTGGTTCCGTAAGGGTATTTTCATTTGTGTTGATTACTTTGGGTACGGGCTAAAGGGAGAATGGGGGGTGAGGGGGGGGTGAGGTGGTGGGGCAGGGCAAAAGTGACAAATTATGTCAGACATCCAGTTCTATAGAGTAAGGACTTCATATTTTCTTTTATTCTTTGTTTAGACTGTACGTTCTTTGAAGACAGAAAATCCTATCTATAAGGCATTAGCGGCTTAGGATCAGATGCCATTGTCTAAAAGCCAGTGAACTTGGCCAACATCGGATGAGGGCGTTGTGATGGCTGGGAGCATTAAAGATCAGGGGCTTGTCAACTTGAGTTTCTCTCACAATCACTGATGAACTAAAACATGCAGGCAATGTTAGCTAGCACTTGGCCCCGGGGCTACCAGGACAGAAGCAGAGAATAAAAGGAAGCCCTGCATCTCTGTCTTCAAAAGCGGAAGTAGTCATAGCAGAGTGTTCTGAGCCTCACAGTCTGTGTTCAACTTGGGGTATCACTCAGCACTCAATAACCATGTGAGCGAGGTGCTGTAGAAACTTAAAAAGGAGCCTGCGCCCCTCTTTGGAAGCTCCTGGAACCTTTACTTGGGTGAATTCTTTGCGGAAGGCAGCGGTTTTAGAAGGAAGAACAGAAAAACGGAGTGGCACCCTAAGAGACACCCAAGGCAACATTTAGGGAAATTGGTTATTAACAGGAAATTATTGAGCACTTATTTATTTTTTTCTCCGTAAGGACGTTACTAGGTCACAACAGTCACGCTGTGGCTGAGTGCTTCTGGGAAATGGTAGGCATGGGATGAAACAGCTGCCCTGGGTAGTAATGATGTAATCGAGTTTCCAACATGATTTCCAGTCTTCCTCCTGCTTCTGGGCGGTATCAAATGCTGTGTGGCCTAAGAGCCCTTTCAGCAGTTCAGCTAGCGTCTGCCATCACTCTTTACAAAGGAAGCCCACTGTACCTCTAGGACGTGTCCCTCTGCCCACTGTCTCTTTCTTCTGGCCGTAGGCAGAGCTGATGCTGTCTCTACTGTATGGGGCAGGGCCAGGTGAAACAGCCAAGCAAAGTAAGAATTTCCCTAAAATTTGGGTTAGTGTTGGAAGAACGTGCCTTAGTTTTATAGTGAAATACGGTGTAAGATGAAGGTGCTGCTGGGGTTACCAGAACCTAGTCTTCACACAGCCGTTTTGTACAAATGGCAGCCTGTGTCCTGCGCCTGGATTTAACCCTGCTCCCACGTGAGCAGGCACCACCGTCACCGGGAGCTGTGGCTTGGGCCATCTCCCAGACACTGTTTTCTGTCTCAGCCCCTCTGTTCTCTTGTTCTTTGAAGGCTTTGGTCGTGCATTCCGGCCTCTCCAGTCTTCAGGTCTTGTTCATGTGGTGCTTGTCCACCTTTCCTCTCCATTCCTCTGTCTTTCACCTCACCGTCCCTCCCAGGCGGGAACGCTAACACTGAGAAGTGACCTGGACGGACGTCTCTACTTCCCCAGAACATCTCTGTTTTCTGTAGCTGTCTACTTCCATCTCGGCAGGACCGCTAGCAGCTTCTCTGGGGCTTACTGGAGAGTCAGTACGCTCTTGTTATTGCTTAGCCACCATAGTTTCAATAAGCAAGTTCATTTGTTTTGCAGCTAGTTCGCAGAAACGTACTTCTGAAACCCAATTCCTTCCATACATTGAGCACTTCCTGCAATGTGATCAAACGCCCATCAAAGGCTTTTTGTTACAAAGGGAATCCTGATGCACTGTGGCCCCACCTGAATTCCACTGTGATTGCCTTTACAACATGTATCCTGCCATCATCTCTGAAAGGTTTCATTCTAGACACATCTGCTGCTGGAACATTCTCTCTGCTTTCTTTCCTGGGGAGCTATAGCTTAAGAAGCGATTAGACTGCCTGAGTTAAGGGTTTTCTTACTTTTTTTAACTGTTGATGTAATTTTTTAAAGTGACTCAATAGATTAGCTTTAATTTGGTGGTGTGTTACCCACCAAATAATCATGTTAGTAACCAAATCATTTTAACTCCAAATTGTATATCCGAGCCTTGTGTTTGTCTGCACATTAACCCCGTACCTGGGAGCCTCAATACTCTCAAAACTGCACATCAAAGTAACTGTTTTGCCTGGCGCCAGTACAAGTTTCTGCTGGGACCCGCCCCATTTAATATAAATTATATTACCTGTGGCCTTCAAGAGGGTGGAAGGTGTAGTGTGCCCTGCAGGCAGGAAATTTAAACTATGGCTTGCTTTTTTTTTTTCCAATCTCAGATTTGTTCCTGTAATGTAGAATATTAGTGTTCCTAGTTTTCTGCTTAATCTTTTTACAGGAATACTTCTAATCTTGTCTTCCTAGGAAAGACAAGTTTTCTCACATTCTGAAGTTTCTCAAGCGATAGACTTTAGAAAAGGCGGGGGGAGGGTGGGGTGGGAAGAGAAGGCAATGAAGAAAAGCAGGGACCTCTGACTAAATTAACTAAACTGATGGCCTTCAGCATGACATCCTGCCTTTGCTCTGTCTACACGGACGTGGTATCAAAGTAGATTAGCCACAAGCGGAAGCTCGGAGACATAATTGTATTCAAATCCATTTACCTCGACTGTGTTCTCTACTTATAGGTCCAAGACATTAGCCTTCCAACATGGGACAGAACACTTGGTCAGTCGGTGTGGAGGGCGGATCTGCTCCCACTCCCCAGACTCAGGGCTCTGACCAGTCTGTGGCCCACGTGGCCCTTTGGTTGGAGACAATAGACATTGCATTTTGGGTATTGAATGTGAAGACTGCCCACTTTGAGTAGGGCAAACAAAAAGGTAAATAAAGTTAAGAGCAGAGTGCAGGGTATGTGAAAACTGGTAGAGAGGAAGGAGAGAGAAAGAGTATTGGAGGAGACCAGAGGGGCTAATCCAAAAAGCAACAAGGGAGAGGATGCCAACCTACTCTCCTTGGTGTTCCAGATGGTTCCTGGACTCCATGGTGCTCTGTCACGGCCTTAGAAAAGGTACCATTAGACATAAGAAAGCAATACAGACTTGGTGGTGCATGCATTTAATCCCAGCACTCAGGAGGCAGACACAGGCAGATCTCTGTGAGTTCAAGGCCAACTTGCTCTACAGAGTGAGTTCCAAGACTTGCCTCAAAAAAAACAAGAAGAGGAGTGTGTGTGTGTGTGTGTGTGTGTGTGTGTGTGTGTGGTGTAGGGAGGGGGTAGGAAGAGCAATGGCTCCTGCACACTCTTAGTTCAGCTACATCACACATTCCTACCCATCCCTACTACCAGGGTCGGAAGGTTCTTCCACATCCCTATAACATTAACAGCTCCCAGTGACCAAGGTTTTGTTGGACTTGAACTGTCTGCTACCTTCACGTGTAGAAAGTACATACTGGTTTCTCCCCGTTTTATAGGACGGCCCCATTTTCCACATCTTTCCCTTTGAGCACCCATTGTTCGGTGGGTTCACTGAATTTAGAAGCCCAAATCCAATGGCCGAGTTTCTGAAACACAGACTAGAGCAGCAATGACTGGTCACGGAATGTCAGTAGCAGGAGAAGCTGTTTGTGAGTTTTCTCTGGACCCCTGTTCTCTTCCTCAGCTCAGGCCTGACATACTGCACTAGAGTCTGATGACGTATCACTAACAGACACTTCACTCTTTGGTGCTGTATATTACAGATCTTGCTATAACTTTTCTTATATGTATATGAAGCATTTTGATTGTATTTGCCCCCTTCCCCATGAACCCTTCATTTCAGAACAACACTGCATCCAACTCACCTGGGATATTTGATAATTATAGCATCAAAGGCTAATTAAATTTGTTGTTGACCATGCCTCTGGGCACCACGGTTGGATACAGGGAAGATGCAGGTCTTGTCATAGAAGTAGACATTCAAAAGCTAGGGGAACAAATGTACTACCTCTCTCATTTGGCATTTAAGTAAGTTTTTGATTAGAGGATAGCTTAATAATGGGTCTGGTTGTTCAGGGAATCGGGCTTCCAGCCTTCCCCGGAAGCAGGTGACAGAGTTGTTAGCTTCCACATCCTCTGCTCATCGGAGCAGCTTCTCTGCTGGCACATGGCTTGGCAGAGCTCCAAGGAAAGCTATGCAGTGACAGCAAGATTAGAATGCAGGAAGCGGGGCTGGGCCGCAGCCGCTCTGCCTGCTGTCTGTTTCTGCTATTATCTTAGCATGGCCGGTTCCACTAACACCGCCCATCCCTAACGTCGAGGCTCCGGATGACCACTTGTTCACTTGAATTTCCATCAGTAACAAACTGGACTTCATTTAGGACTGCACACAGTCTCCCTTGTCACATTTGAGGTGCGGGGGGGGGGGGTGATGTCTCTAATTATAAAGATCTCCCAAGCCTTCCGCCCTTCCCCCCAGATCCAGGGCCTCTTTGGGAAAAAAGTGACATTCCATTGTAAAGGTTCTGTGTTACTGAATATCCGAGATTTGGGATTCACTACTTTTAGCTGTATGCTTATTAACAATTTCATGCTTGAAATTATTTTACAAGCGTGACCAAACAGGAATGAGGAGACTGTAGTGCCATCCCCTTACTAAAGACTATGCTCTGTGAATCTTGGCACATGCATACACATACATATATACACAGACACCCACATACACACATGTATACATACACATAATCACATACTGCACACATACACACACGTGTGTATATCCATACATACACAACACACATGTATACATGCATAGACACATATATGTGCATGCACCTACGTACGCATTTACATGTATACATATAACATTTTGGAAACTCATGCGCAGGCTTGAAATGGGATTTCTGCTTTTTTTTAAAAAAAAAATCCTCAAATTGCATCCCTTACCATACTCCCCAGAATGGTTATAGACCCAAGCGATAGGTATTTAAATTATTTTTATTTGCCTTAGTAAGCTAGCTAGCTTTAAAATCGGCGTGCTCAGGAATTGCTTTCCACGAAGCACACGCCTTTAAAACTTCTCAGCACTGCAAAAGTAGACCCGACGCTGCGACCTCACCTGTGTTAAATCTGAATAAATTAACGAGTCAACAAATGAGGGAAGAGTGTTCCTCGGGAAGCAGAGCACCTTTCGGGAAATAAAGAACAAAGCTTTTAGACATTGTTTCTCAATATCCAAAACCAGTCCCATCAATGTGTTTGCGGGGTGCCATTGGTCTGGATTCAGGCTCCTCTTTGTTGTTCCCTTTCGCGAGATGATTGGCCGCGTTTATCAGTTCCTCAGCCACCCGAGGAAGACATCTCTGGAATTTACAGTGATTCACACTGAAGTTAAAAGTACAAGGCTATGCCTGACAGGCCGCCAGCTCTCGCAACGGACTTGGCAGAATAGGCTAAAATCACAGGAAAAAAATCCCTTTGGACTTGAAATCAACTCAAGGACTTCAAGTCAGGTCTGGGCCCTGTTATGAGCTAGATGGTTCCCTGGCTCTGTTGGCCACAGTTTTCACTAAAATGCAGCTCATCATAGGATAATATCTGGTATTCAGTGGGACATGATGGGGGCAATATCGTGTTTGAAATGTGAGCATTATTAAGCCCTTATAAATGAAAAGTTTTTTTTTTTAAAAAAATTTAACCATTTGGAAAGTTTTAAAAAGCCCCTAAAGTGCTTGCTCATTTAGCCTTTAATGCTTTAATGCATGGAAGTAGGACTTTTCTTAAATTATTGCATTCAGATGAAAATCTATATGATGTGAAAATGTCTTTGGAGAAGCAGGTGCTGTGGGCGTAATAATGCCAGACTTTCTTTGGTGGTGGTGGTGGTGTGTGTGTGTGCGTGCATGCACGTGTGTGAGTGTGTACATTCAGAGGTTAAGCTCAAGTATCACTCTTCAGGCACTGTGCACCTGGTTTTTGAGAAAAAGTCTCTTAGTTAGACCTGGAGCTTGCTGGTTAGGCTGTGATGGTAGTCAGTGAGCTTCAGGAATCCCCCTGTCTCTTCGTCCCCAGTACTGAGACACGCACCTCTATGCCCAGTTTTATGTGGTGCTGGAGATCAAACTTAGCTCCTCGTGATTTCATGACAAGAACTTTACCGACTGAGCCCAGACCTCCCCTAGACAGACAGACAGCATGACTTTTTGGAGGGATATTTTCGTTAGTCTTTAATATCCTGATTCCCATTTTCTGCGTTGCCCCATCCAATCGTCCTCCAGTTGCTCAGTTCCTTCTGCCAGCCGTGCCATTTGGTGATGTGCTATTCTGAGTCAGATTTCCCCCTCTTCCTTTTCTCTTGTCAACTCCTTTATTATAGCCTCCATGTAAGCAGAACTCCACTTTTCCTCTCTTCTGGGACAGCCATCTTGACTTGCACAGGAAGGAGACTCCACCGTGCTTGTGCCTCAGCTACTAACTCCCAAACGAGCCAGCCTTCTGGGAAGGAGGCTTCCCTTCATGTGACAGCTAAAGCCCGTTTCCTATTCCTCTTTCTTCAGAACAGCTTTCAAAACAGCTGGTTACCATCCTTTAGGTTAATCCTTCCTAGACAGTACTTCAAAACATTATATCATTTTCCAGTCTTTTTTGTCCAGCATGAGTTATAGAACTTCCTTTAGCTTTTTCTCCTAAGGCGTACCATTCAGGCCTTTAATAAGCAGCGTGGTGTAATTCAAAGAAGATGGGCTTCAGAGTCAGACCTGAGTCGGAATCGGAGTCACGTTACTCCCTGGCTGCTTGACCCCAGTCAGGGCTAACTTCTGAACCTCGCTTTCCTTGTCTGTGAGGTGGGAGTTAATGAGAACTGTCTTACGGGGTCCTTGCCAGAAGTTATGATGCATGTAACGTTCCTGGCTTCTTCTCAATGTTGTGATAAATGTTGGTTCCCTTTCTTCCTCCTTCTTTGTGCCCCTCCTCCACACGGGGTCAACGTTTCCTACTTCACATGGGTTAGATCTGAATACAGTGTTGAGAGTTCAAAATAATTCTCTTCCTCTACAGCCTCTTAAATATTCCCTTATTTATCTTCTGTTTTTTTTCTCTGTGTGTTTATTAGTAGATATCTTTAAACCGTTTCTACGCAAGTATGCCCGCACATGCGCACTCTCACTCAGCCGCACTCCTCCCAGGGACCAGCTCGGGAGAGAAAGCGTCCCAACGAAGCGGTGTTCAAGGCAGCCACTTAGTTGGTGTTGGAGGGGTTCAGGGCATTGCCTTCATCTCATAATCATGTTGGGGAATTTCCAAAGTTAGTTCTTTATGATGGCCTTTCCCAGTGTCAGGGACCCGTCGGGGTGTCATTCAGATCGTTTCGGGATACTCGCTCTGTATTGCACCGTCGCCTTAGAGGCACCGTTGTGCCAATTTGACAAAGTCGCCTAACTCTAGGCAGACGTAGAACTGTGCCTGGGAGGGGGAACACAGCTTCTAGCACAGAAAGCGGGTTAAATTTCAGGTGCTGTTGTACCTGCAGTAACCACAGTATTAGGGTTACTCTGTGTGGTTTAACTTCATAAAGAAGTGCCGCCTGGCACCAGCCCCTCCTTCTTCTGCTCCCCCTGGCTTGTCATCTGCCTTGCGACTTACAAACAGCAGAATTCCACCCCCTACTCAAAGTGCTCCGATTCTGGTGGCCTTGGTCGTTTCTCTGTGTGCCTTTTAAAGCCTGCCTCGGTGGGCACATTTCTCTATGTTCCAACACTGTGCGCCTGGAGATTGCATGACGCAGACTTTACTAAACATCCCCACATTTCACTAACAGTGTCTGAACAGGTGGGAAACTGGCAGGAACGTGTGTGTCGGTGCTGTTTATTGTAGCCCTCCTCTGCCACAGGAATGAGGGTCTCAGCAGCCTGAGGGGAGGCAATGGGAGGGGAAGGAAGTGCTCGGATAATGAACACATGGGTGATTTTTACAGGAAGTGAGAGCTCTGTGTTTTCAGGGGCAGAGGGGCACTCTTCCAAAGCAAGTGCCTCCTATGGAACCCCTCCGAGGACTGTGAGAGAGGACACAGGGTAAGATACGTTCTTCGGGAGTTGGCCCAATCAGCTGTGGTGGCAGTCAGTGTACAAAACTTAGCTAGCTTTGGCTCATTCCAGACAACCCACAGCAATTCCTAAACTGATCTCTGCTTTGATACAAACAAACGAAAACTATAGAAAAAGATGAAAATTAAGAATTGGGAGATAGGAAGTTAAGACAAGGTGAAATTTGCTCGCATCTTAATGGGCCTTTTGATGGATAAGTCTGGAATGCCATTAAATTTATGTTGTCTAGATTTTTCCAGCACCTCAACACACTTGCACAGGGTGCCTGGGAACACGATAATAAAGCAAATATTGAGTTAACTAAATAGTAAAGGTGATAAATAGTCGAAGAATTCCATCTTAAAGCGTTTCTTCATGCTTTATGCTTATAAATCAGCAGACAGCAGAAGACAGCAACTGTCCCTGACCCCTCCTGGAATACAGAGAACCCTCGAAAGAGTTCTGATTCACAATTTCTCTTTGAGTGTGTTAGTAGCGGTAGTTTTGGCTTTGAGGCCATTATTATCAAGAGTAATTCTAGAAGGGCCAGTTGTTGTGGCGCACACCTTTAGTCCTAGCACTCAGAAGGCCGAGGCAGATGGATCTCTGTAAGTTCCAGGCCGGCCTGGGACTGTGTAGAAAGACCCTGTTTCAAGCCCACCCCCACATGTACACACAAGTTGAATATAGGAAAAAAGCTAGCAAGTCTTTATTGAGGACTTGAGGGAAGGATACAGGCAAGAGGGAAGGGGAGGCTTAGGGCTTGTGCCGCGCTGAGGAGAGGACCCCGTGCGGCTCTTCTGGGAGGAGCGATAATAAAATCTGGTCCTGGTGTGTCTGATGTAGATGGCAATGAAATATCTTCTCTATATATTTTCTAGACGTTAAGAAATATGGGCCTGAAGAGAGGGTGAAAGGTCAGGGCTAGCGATAGGAATCTGGGGCTCATCTGTGATGGGTGCTAATTGAATCCACGTGGATGCACCAAGGGAATCTGGAGAAGGGAAAGAAGAAGGAGCCCCCCGGCTGAGCCCTGGAGCACTAAGTGGTCCTGCAGAAGCGAGGCAGGAGAACTGAGAAGACAAAAGCACAAGAAAGTATCTGAGAAGCTCAGAGCTCCTCAGGTCCCCACCGCTGAGGGCCGAAGAATGTTGTCTGTCCATCACTGTGGATGCTTGGGATGTGTGTGATGGCCTCGTAAAAGCAAAGGCAAAAGCCAAGACCTTTCTTTAGTGTTTTGTTTTCCAGAGAGGCAGGACTGGGGCAGAATCTGGGAGACTGATCCCTCATGTGACCCACCACTGTGAGACAGCACATGTTTGAGGAATGGCTTAGTGAGGGGTTGAGTCCATGTGCCAAGCAAATGAATGATACATAATCACCTTTTTTTCTTTTCATGAATGAGAAAAGAAATGCCGGTCTAGGAACATCATTAAGCGATCCCAAAGGGGAAAGGGGGTTGAGAAAAGAAGGCACAGAAGGAGAAGGGAAGAGAAGACACCAGCAGAGCCGGAAGGAGGCCAAGGTTTTCCTGGCCTGTGCAGTCACTGGATACATCTTAATAATATGGGTTTGGCCTTTAGTTTGCTTAGGTATCTAATTGTTTCGGGTGCATTCTTCTTTCTCTAATGGGACTTTAAGCTTCTTAGGGAAGAGAAGTTGTTGTGATAGGAGCAGTGGGGCTGTGTCCCCAGCACCCTGGCCACCTGGCTAGCTTATGCCCCGAAATAACAACACACAAACTGTATTCATTTAAACACTGTTTGGCCCTTTAGCTCTAGCCCTTACTGGCTAATTCTGATATCCCGATCAACCCATCTCTAATAATCTGTGTAGCCCCGGTCTTACCGGGAAAGATTCAGCATGTCTGACCTGGCGGCGTGCGTCTGCCCAGGAGCGGGGAGCATGGCATCTCTCTGAGGCCTCTGCTCCCGAGAGGAGAGCTGTCGAGTCTGAGCTCACTTCCTCTTCCTCCCAGCATTCTGTTCTGTTTACTCCACCCACCTATGTTTTAACCTATAAGAGCCAAGCAGTTTCTTTATTATAATTAACCAATGACCTTCCTCCATCAAGAAGGTTTATTTCTGAGCCCCTGTGGACTCTAGTGAGGCCCCTCAAATACTTACCCTGCACTTGATGACACATTGACCGTCACATTTTCACTAATTACTGTGAGTACGCGCCAAGAAAAGTTCATCAGAGAAAACCTCCCATTCTGATAAAGGAAATGGAAGCACTTTTCTTCACAGAGAAGGATTTTTCTAGATAAATTCTTTCTAGAGGCATTAGGCGTGTTGCTGTGGCATGTCCTCCAGAGTCAGAACCAAGAGATGCCCTTTCTGATAACCGACAAAGGAAAGATGAAAACCACTTCGTTCCTCCTCCATTTCTGTGCCGTTTTCCTAAGAACACCAGTCTGTAAATGATCTAACAGCAGAGTCAGTCGTGGAGGAAATCATGGGTTCATTTAACTTTATGATAGAAAAGTCTATAGAGGAGAGCCACGCTTGACTTTAAGGTAAGAGGCACCTTATGAAGGGGCAGTAGCCATTAATTTTGAACCTAGGAAATATTTTGATAATTTGTCTACAAGATCTCTTTTATTCTGGATACTTGGGAAACATCAACAACAAAATGTATGCAATAGTGGCAAAAAGGTGGCCCCCAAAATGTCATTTCCACCTTCTTAGACTTCAAAAGAAACCGAACACATTTTTCTCAAACTTTGAAAAAAAAAATTGCCCACGGTGAAGATCAAGGTGACAGGTTTCAGGAGGTGGAAGACTCTGAAAACTGCCTTGTGGGAGACACCTGAATGCAATTGGATAGTACAGAGAGTGTTTCAGAGGGTCAAGGCGTGACTTACCAAACATATGAAGGTTGTTAGTGTCTGTGCCTCTTGATAGCTATTTTGGGAATAAAGGCAGTGACAGAATAGGAGAGGAAGAGTCCCACCAGCGGGTTGAAAAAATACATAGATATATATGTTATTTATATATTAATATTATCATTAATACACATTTAATTTGTATGGGAGAAGAAGAGTACCACTGTGGTAAATCTCTTATCAGGCTAGAATTAAGACAGGCCAAGCCAGTCTTGATTGGTCTGATAGAATTTTCCTATGGAAACAGATTGCTATCAGATAAGAGTTCTCAGACCTCATAAAATTCGCAGCCGCATTTTTTTGGAAACTTTACACCACAGAGATCTGCGCGCTGTAAGTCCCCCAAATGGCAGACAGAAAACACCATAAAAATATAGACGGTTTCCTGAGCAGAACAATAGCCCGCTTTTGTCATTCACCATGACAAACACAGTCGGCAATATGGCAGGCTTGTTAAACAAGATGTAAGACTGTATTATACTGGAGACACAGCGGCAACACAGAAGCTTTGATTTAACACAGAGACCGGATCCGGAAAGGTAGATAATAAAATATGATCATGATTTTAAAGAAAGACCACGTATGTACTGACCCACTCCCCTATTTACGCTCCTATGACTTTAGTTAAAGAATGGGGAATGTGTTGGCCGTGGTGGCCTGCGCCTTTAATCCCAGCACTCAGGAGGCAGAGGCAGGTGAGTCTCTGAGTTCAAGGCCAGCCTGGTCCACAGAGTGAATTCCAGGACAGCCAGGGCTACACAGAAAAACCCTGTCTCAGACCTGGATGGAGGTGGGGGTTCCTTGGACTTCCCACAAGACAGGGAACCCTGTTGCTTTTTGGGCTGGGGGGGGGGACTTATTTGGGGGAGGGGGAGGGAAATGGGAGGCGGTGGCGGGAAGAGACAGAAATCTTTAATAAATAAATTAATTAAAAAAAAACAAACAAAAGTGAGGAATGCAAAGAGGCCTCCATCAAGATCAGAGAACTTCGCAGATGCAGGAGTGTGTTTGCTGGCTACCTCGGAGGAGCACCAGGAGAAAGAGCAGGTGATTCACGAGCAGAGTTTTGCACGTGAAACGAAACAGAAGGAATGTAAGATGTTTTTTAAAAATGTTATTTCAAAGGCAAGCCAGTCATTCTTAGCCATTTGTGTAAGTCTGGTAGTTTTACACAAACTTACCTCTTGAAGCTAAGCTCATCATTCCACCGGTGAGGATTAAGATGCCTCTGCCCCTGGTGTGCTAGTATATTCTTGTAATCCCAGTACTCAGGAAGTGAAGCCAGAAAGGTCAGAGGCTCAGGATCTCATTCTTCTGCTACAAAGAGAATTCAAGGCCAGTCTGAGTTAGAGACTGTCTCGGAAAAGAAAAGAAAAAGAAAAAAAAAACAAAGAAAGCAGTATTCTACTGATAAAACCAGAGCACATGCCATAGATTGATGTTAATGGTAAAACATCCACATAAATAAATGGAAAAAACATCGTGCCTGCTCATTAGAGGACTTTCAGATTTTTTTCTTGTCTTTTCTTTTCTCTCTTTTTTTTTTTTTTTTGAAACAGGGTTTCTCTGTGGCTTTGGAGCCTGTCCTGGAACTAGCTCTTGAAGACCAGGCTGGCCTTGAACTCTGAAGATCCTCCTGTCTCTGCCTCCCAAGTGCTGGGATTAAAGGTGTGCGCCACCACAGCCTGGCTGGGCTTGAAGCTTTATCTGCAGTTTATGTGTGGCTGAGTTAACACTGTCATATGACTCCACAGTCCACAGAGAATTCAAAACATTTTACAAAGAACGCCACGGACTTTGGGCAACCAGTATTCAGCGTTTTAAGATGGGGCCTGAGATCCCCAGCCTTTTAGTCATCTGTTGGCTTTCGCGGGCAGGAAGTTAAAGCCCCTGACTGCTGGTGTTTGGGAGGAAGAAAAATCATTTCATTTGTGACTCGACACGTTTCCTGTAGTCTCATCCCAACAGAACTTAGGTTGTTACTCATTCGAGTTTGAGACAAAAGTTGGGTTTTAAAGCTTTCTTTATGGAAGTAGCTATGAAGTGAGAGATGAGCCCTGGCTGGTGCAGAGAGGGGGTTGACTTGTGGAGGAGATACGTGCAGGAAACCTGCACCCCTGGGTAGCAATCTGATTTCAGAAAAAAACCTTTATAATTGACCAAAATATTTCTCCTAAATTTAGAGGCTGTGAATTGGGAAATACGCCAAATCTTCAAAACTATCAAGGGCTGAAAAATAATACTAACTAGACTCTAGAAGAGAGGGGGGCGGGTAGGAGAGGTCGGAAAGAGCGCTTGCAACGTGTATTTTAGAGCTAGCTTTTCTCAGCAAGGCTGTGGGAAACGGTGAGCCTCCTCAGTCTCCTCTCCTGGATGTTGAGGGGAAAACGCACATCCCCACTGACTGTCAGACTCCAAAGCAGTATAACTTGTTTCTCCAGCTGACATAATTGGCAAACTTAGGCCCAGGCAAGGAACAGAGAACCAAACAAAACAAAAACCTTAAGGCCATTCATAAAGAGCGATTCTAAGACTTCACGTGGCATCTTTTCCCCACCACCTTCTCCTGTTCACTTCTCTTTAGACTCTTCTTCTCCCACACACCCCCACTTACAAGCTTCCTTGTCAGAGAGATAGATGATAGGTAGGGAGGTAGTAAGGTGGATAGCTAGGCAGATACACAGATAGACAAACAGGCAGATAAACAGATGGACAGATTGATGGATGATTGGGATGATAGGTGGATGGGGAGGTAGGTGATATAGATAGATGAGAGATAGATAGATAATAAATGCGATACTTTATAAGTTTAGCTCTTTTCTTTTAACACAATATTTTCAACTTCTTTTATTTTCTTACATTATTCCATTCTTTACAGCTGACTCAAATTCCAGGTTCTTCAATATCCCTGTGTGTGTGTGTGTGTGTGTGTGTGTGTGTGTGTGTGTGTGTGTGTGTCACAGGGAGAAAGAGATCCATTCATCTGTGGATGGTCATCTTGGCTGTTTATGTGTCTTGTCCACTCTTCATCCTGCTCTAGCAGACATGGCTGCACCGGCGTGTGTGCTGATCAGGTCTCCTTTGGGTGTTTCCTCAGTAGTGGATGTTGGAGCCCACATCGTTTCAGTTTTTGTTTTACGGGCAGGCAACATCCTTATTTCCACTGTGGCCGAGCTACACATTCAGAAGTGAGTTTTTAAATGAACCAGCTTCAGATTCAAGTATAAAACGAGTTTTCCACTTCTTAATCTGTCTTTACCTAACCCCAGTGTTCTTCCTTCTGTGTTCGAAGAGTCTCAGACTTCTTCGGTGTAGTTGTCTATGTGGTGTCGATTGGATCTAGGATGGGCATTCAAATTTTGTAGAATAATTGCCGGTTAGTTGTCCTATTGCCTCACCTATCACAATAACACACTGCGAGGGTGTATGTACACACGCGCGCGCGCACACACACACACACACACACACACACAGTGTTCTGAGGCCATTCGGAAGGTAATTTGAGGTTTGGCGGAGGGTGTTTGCTTTAAATTAGAAGGGATCGCTCATGGCTTAGAGGTGATGTCTCCCTCTGCCTTCACGTCCTCCCAAACTTTATTCTTGCACAAATTTTCACCCCTCCAAGTTTCTCGTCTTTTTTCCCTTTCCTCTTTGCCAACTTTCTCCAACTCCGTGGGCACACATCTCTCCTCCACTCCGTGCCTCGTCTACTATCTTGCCATATTTCTAGAGTGGTCCTGGCAATAAACGTATCAGAGGAGAGAGAAACCATATGTTTTGAGGTAAAAACTTAACAGAATAAAGAAAGAATGCCATTTATCTTCAGCCCTGAGAGCACCCAGGAGCTGCCATCCAGACCCTCCTTAAAGCCTTCCACCGCTGTCTTTTATTAAACCCTGGTCCTCCTCAACTGTCAAATTCCAAGGTGAATTTTAAAAATACATTGTAGAAATTTTCTCTAAATTAGTTATGCTTCTGCTCAGAGGTGTAGTTTGCAACACTGTCCGATATAAATGTGTGGCATTTAAGCGATAAGCCTTTGCCACTTTGCCTGGCAGTCTTAACTACCGCCAGGTTATGCCTCCTGCTCCCTTGTGGTAAAAATGCGTCCTAAAGTTGAAAAAAATCCATGCCCAAGTCACCATCGTGACCGCATCTGTTCTGATTAGGGTGTGGTCAGCTCCAAGAAGGAGGAAATCTCCACTGGTTTATGAAATACATTGAGGAAAACACACACACCGAACCCCAGGACATTTCATTTCCACGTGCTTGCATGAGTAGCCTGGCCCACACCTCACCTGATTGGCTGACGCCAGAGCACATCTCACCTGATTGGCTGAACAGAGTGTCACTCTGGGTCTACTTCCACTTTCATTCCTCTTTTTTTTTTTTTTTTTTTTTTTGGTTTTTCGAGACAGGGTTTCTCTGTGGCTTTGGAGCCTGTCCTGGAACTAGCTCTTGTAGACCAGCTTGATGCCAGACTTGAGGTCATCCCCCCTCTGTGAGCGCTGTCCTTATCTGCCTCTTGTGTCTCAACCGACAGCAGGCCTCAGGCACCGCAGGCACTTAAGTAATTGCTCCCTGAACTGAGGTTAACCCTGTGCCTCACAGTTCTTCCCTCTTCATTATGGAGGGAAAGTGGAAATGAGGCGCAAAACATCATAAAGGGCTCAGGCAAAAATTGTAACACGCGGTCCTTAAAGTTGCCAGGATCGTACAGACCTTTGCAGGGCTGCAGACCTCGGGCATTTCCAGATCTATGCCCCAACCACCACATAGGTCCTTACATGGCAGAAGGAAGGAAGTCGTGAAAGCGGAGAAAATAGAGCTATTGACTGAAGGCCCATAAAGCTGTTTTTAGAAAGACTGCTTCTGTTGTATTGGGGAATGCTTCCTCAGAGAAGAGGGTGGGGGGCGGGTATGGTGCATCCTCTTTCCATTAAGTCTATTTTGGGAAGACATTACAGAGGATAATATATTACCAGCTCCCAGGGATGTCTGAGCAACACAGCCTCTATTCTCATTACACACTTGCTCAGCTCAAAATAATCACGCTGTTCCCAGGGATCCAACCCACGACAGTCAACATCTCCCCCGAATCACAGTGTTTATTAAGGAAGCACTGCTTTTTTTTTTAAGTGTTAATTTTTCCCCTCAAAGCCATAAATGAGAGGGGACAACAGCGCTGTCTGCAGCTCCAACATTCAATCAGTCTCGCGGGGGGGCAAAGTCTAGCAATTGTTTTCAGAGCGGCATGGGGTTCCTAGTCGGGGTTGAAGATTTATCGGCCTTTGGCAACTCCTCCAGTTACTGTGGACAAGAAGTTTACTTCTCAATAGCTTTACAAATTATGTGTTTAACTTTGTAGAATCAATTCCTGGGAGGTAGGGAGAGAAGTGGAGAGCTAGGTCCAGGAGCCAAGGTCACTTTGAGATTTAAAGTCCTACCATGCATTTCTCTCCTATGCACCACAATTGTGAAAAGTTGTGTTGTTCTGTTCCCTTCGTCACCTGCATACAGTTTGCATGTTTCTGTATGGGCATTGACTTAACCATTGAAAGATAGCCACTGAGATGTTTAGTAATAAAAAGTTGTTTAATCATTAAACCGCCACCATTTTCTCCCGCCCGTTAAACTGGCCTTCAATCAGATTGGATGCTGGTTTACAGTCTTATTAACGGTGGAGATCACAAAGGAAGGGTTGGCAGGGGTCACCAGCCACAGCAGGAAGCTCTGAAACAACCCTATTGTCACAGGAAGCACCCAGCCAGACTCCCTTCAGCCAGTCCCCTAACACGGGCTTGGAGGGAGTAGGGGAAAAATGCATCCTGCAGTTCCGGGAGCATTCTCTGTTCATTCGAGAAAGACAATAAAGGTCCTCTTGTATCTGGCCCTTGGCAGGATCACGCTGGCGTTGTTAACCGTGGTAATCTCATTGCGCTGGAGTGTTTCTTGGTAGTGCCTAGTGTATCATGGTGGGCCCAGCCGGAGTCCTTTTAGGAAAGCCAGAAGGGTGCGCGTGACTTTATTCCAGCACTTTCGAGTTTTACCACTAATTTTCAAAGTTTGATCGCTAATTTAAAAAGCATAATACAGGCTTTGAACCAGCCTTTGGTCCAGACCTAGACTGATTTTTACCAATGGCTCCTTTCAAAATGGTCACCAGGAACCATACTTAGAAGAAATCAATTTTTGATTCCCTTTGTGGTGGTGGTGGGGAGACAGTTTTCCAAAATGTAGTACCGTGACCTGCCTTGGAAGGCTAAGCCAGGCTTATGAAAGGAATTGCCGGCATATATTGTGTGTGTGTGGGGGGGGAGGTCCTTTGCCTCTGCCTGAGTTCAGTTCCATTGCCCAATGTGTAAAGCACACTGGTAACAAACCAGTCCCTTGAAGGGGCCAGTTTAGAGATAAAATTGATAATTACCAATTAATCAAAAAGCTGTATTTTCCATTTGCACAGAAGTGAAACCCGAAGAATTTAAGAGATTTGCTTAGTGTCTCCCAGCCACTCAGAAACAGAAAACGAATGAGAAGCAGGAGCCCCTTGTAATTTCCAAATGTCCTAAGTAGACGCGTGCATGCAGATGTCTGCTGATTTGACCATTTACAGGTGCCGCTCGTTCGTTCATACCCCCCTCCCACCCGTCCCAGGTCATCACAGACATTCTGACTTTCCAACTAGACAACCCAACTCCTCGTTTACTTCAAAGTTTCTCCTTTTCTAAAGTTTTAAAGTCTTAACTTGGTCGGTGTGTGGCAAACTTGCAGTGAAAACAGCTCATCCAGGGGACTGGCCAAGTTATTTTTGTAGTCTTCGACACAGAGGGGACAAAGCTCAGCTTTTCTGCTCTGGGAGCCATTTTCTTCGTGCATACTAGGAAGAGGGGATTGGGAGCCACTTCTGACAGGAATGCCTCTACCTCGCAAAAAAAAAAATGGATATTTAAGTAGCAATCCACATAGGGAAATAAAATATATCTTCAAGGTATTTCACGTAACGTCCATCAAGCACTTTGGGGAATACTCGTTTCTGGTCAGTTTCAGCTGAAAGGAGACTTCCGGGATCTAGTCGCTGAACAGTCAGTTAAACTGGCTGTTTGCCCTTGCCCAAATTAAGCATTGATCCATTAATGAACTTTTGTAAAGTGTCGAGACGTAGCATGCACATAAGTGTGAGGTGTTTGGCAGGAACTGGCAGGTTGTTCTCGGACGATAAGGACGGACCACGGGCGGAAGGAAACCCTGAAAGATAGACAGGGAGATGACACTTCAGAAAGCCTGAGCTGTCAGGGACTATTTTCGGAGTACAATGTTTTATGAGCCCTACCATAGTTGAATGCTTCTAAGAAAAGATGCCTCCGAGAGCTCCTTTGTTCTTTAATGTATATCCTATGTCTACACAGAATGTTCCTTTCCTGTGGCTGGACGGTAGGAAGCTATCTATCTTCCACTTTGTTTGGTTTGTAAATAAACCCGTGGAAAGAGGTCTACTGAACTTTAGACAGGCCTTCTCCCTCCTTGTGTTCCTCCTCACTCTCGGAGTCAAGACAAAGGGCATGGCCAAGACCACCACCTCCATTCTTCTGGGAGTGTTTACAACAGACGGAAAAATGTGCCCATACCTGCCCTTCTGCAGGGCTGGCTCACTTCCAGCACAAATGGGAGCAGAGGGCAGAGCTTGGGAGAGCAGGCACTTTTCATGTATGCTCCCTGCCTTCGCCCACTGAAATTACAGTTTCTGTGGCGTTCAGCTAGAAAGGGGACCCTTGGCTGCCTCTCCTTCTGCCCGCGCCTTTGCAGCTATTGGGACTCTGCCTGGAACTAGCCGAGTCGACTGTCATTTCCTCCCTTCGAATAATGAAAAGCGGAAATGCAAATTTCCTGTGTAGTCCTAAGTATCAGGTGGTATTTCCTTAATATATTGTTTTTTGACCTTTGGGAAAGTCCATATTATAAACTAACTTTGGCAAATGAAAATGCTATCAAAGTTCTATATTTTAAGTAATAAGGGTCTCAATTTAAAAAAAAAATTAAACTGTGGTCCTATACCAGGAAATGACATAAATCTTCTTATGTATCACCTTTAAACTTTTAACGTGGGAAGGACAAGAAAGACGATACCGAACAAGGGAACTCTCGAATTATTTAAGACTTTGAAAAAGAAGGAAAAGGCCTGCTTTTACGGTTTACTGTAGGGCTTTGCTAATAACTGGATGTTTTGACACCTATCTCGTGCAGAGTTAAGCCTGAAGCTGTTTGGACGCAGACCCGAGCTACTCCGAAGGTGAAGACATGTAGTTTTCGCTCAGTTGCTCAGCAGCACGAAAGTTCAAGCTTGCTTTTTTGCTCAGCATCAAAGAAAGGTCATTTTATAGTTACTCGATTTTCTTCTTTAAACCCATGTGTTTCATGAAAGGGGCTCGAGTCATTGGGTTTTTCTAGTTAATTCTTTGTAAAGTTATTTTTCTGCCCATGGTCCTTCTGCATGCCATTGCACTAGATAGGAACACATGAGTTTGTTCTTTTTCTCTTCCTTTGAAGAAAAAAAAAATTAAAGAGGTTTAAATGCTATTCACATTTTGGAATTTCCTTCTTTATTTCCTCCCTAAACCAGCGTCTCACAACTATATAAAACAATCCAATGTTGAAAGAGTTTCGCTCCCATAAAGATCTTTTATATGATTATAACCCCCTGTTTATCAAGGGCTACAAGAATGGAAGCCAGGAGCTAACTGAGTTTATAGCTGTGTGTATATGAATGTGCATGTATGTGGGCGGAGGGATATACATATGTACCTGTAGTAGGAGGCTGCTTGTGTGTTCCCAGCTGCTCAGACTCAGAAATAACCACACAGAAACTGTATTGTTTAAATCACTGCTTGACCGATTAGCTCTGGGTTCTTAATTGGCTTACTCTTACATCTTAATTTAACCCATTTCTATTAATCTGTGTGACGCCACAAGGCTGTGGCTTACTGGTAAAGTTCTGCCCAACGTCTGTCTCTAGCGGGGCTACATGGCTTCTCTTTTCCACCTTCTTTCTCCCAGCATTCAGTTTAGTTTCCGCCCGCCTACCTATATCTACCCTGCACCAGCTTAAGACAGTTTCTTTATTAATGAATGGTATTCACAGCGTACGGAGGGGAATCCCACACCATATACCCAAGTGTGTACAAAGGCTCGCAGGATTTTTAGCATACAAATTGCCAATTAAACATCTACATGTTTCTTTCCCACTAAAATTCTGAATGTGGGACCCGTATTAGATATGGAAAGATTGAGAGTCATGGAAAACTCCGAGATGCTGAGGTTTATCTGACTATCTGACCCTTGGATTCAACTTATTAAATTTGCATGGTTTAATTAGGCTCCGTTCTGTAATTGTTTTGTGGCATTATGCATTTGGTTTTGGTGTCCAGGTTCTCCAGCAAAAGGAACTGCCTAAGGCCTAGGAGGCATGACAGTCCTATCTGCGGCCAGAAATGGAGAGAGAGAGATGGCACTGGTGCTCAGCAATTCTCTCTCCCTCTCTCTCTCTCTCCCTCTCCCTCCCCCCATTCAGTCAAGGACCCTAATCCATCAGATGGTACAACACCTTCAGGGTGCATCTCCCCTCCTTAATGTCTCTGTAAACACCATCATAGGGACACCTAGAACAGTGTTTCCATGGTAATTCCAAACGCAGTCCAGCCGACACTGCAGGTCAGCCATCGCATTGCCATGTCTTCCCTTCTTTTCTAACATCCCTTTTCAGCAGCACTGTCCTTCCCGAATGGCAGAGAAGGGAGTTTTCACATCTCTTTAAAAAGAGGCACCCAAGGAGAATGTGGTACGCGCGCTTCACGACTTTTAGGTGGGGTGCGCACAGCTTCACGACTTAGGTGGGGTCCACGCAACTTCACGATGTAGGTGGGGTCCACACGGCTTCACGACTTAGGTGGGGTGAGTACATTGGGAGATCTACTGCTCCACACAGCTGAGTAAGGGAGACTGCACAGCTTCTCAAAGGTGGTGACTGAGCACTCATAAATTACAGGGAAGATAAAACCAGCCTGGTGTACAAGTCCAGTAACACTTTCCTGTGCCCGTTTCCTCGGTGTTACCGTCATGAGCAGATCGCTTAATACTGTTAGCATCTTTTGATACTTTGATGTTTTTGCTTCTCCTTAAAGCACTACTGGAACTCATGCCGCTGAATGGTTCCTTTTATTCCCCAGTCCTCTGGCATGTTTGCATTCCTGCGTTTTACTGTCTACTACGTTGTGGCTATGACTGGAGAATGCAGGAATCGCCCTCTTCGTAAGGACCCTGGCCCCTGTGTTTGAGCAGTGAGCATAACCAGGGAGCTTTTTTTTCCCCCCGTGTAACCTTCTTCATATGACGGGAGGTTTAGAAGTTGACAGTGATCTGTGTGTGAATAGACAGACAGGGAATGTATAAATTCCTACCTTACGGCCTGGAAATTGTCACATCGAGTACCTCACACTCTTTTTGTAAATCTTGAACCAGTCTGAGCTGTTCCACAGGCTCCAGAAGACAGACTCAGCCACTCGGTGACAACTAAGTGGCCGTTCTCTGAAGGACTTAGGGGATTGTGGACCAGAAGGAGGAAGGAGATGGTCCCCTTACAGGAATCCGAGTAGAAAGTGACCCAGCCAGGTCAGAAGACTGTGTTGGGTGCCCTGGGACTGGAATTATAGGAATTGTGAGCTGCCCAGTGTGGGTACTTGGAACCGAAGCCAGGCCTTCTGCAGGGAGCATTGAGAGCTCTTAATGACCAAGTCATCTCTTTAACCACAAATTTTAATAAAAGTTTCTTTCTAGGGCTGGAGAAATGGTTCAGAGGTTAGGAGCACTGACTGCTCTTCCAGAGGTCCTGAGTTCAATTCCCAGCAACCACATGGTGGCTCACAACCATCTGTAATGTGATCTGGTGCCCTCTTCTGGCCTGCAGGGACACATGTAGGCAGAACACTATACACATAATAAATAAATAAATCTTTTTTAAAGTTAATTCTAAAGAAACTACCGTGGTGCATTTTAAAGAACCACCTCTCTTTCCCAGAACTGCCCCCACCCTTCAGTTTTTCAGGTAGGAGAGCAGGGAGGGCTTGGATGAAGCTAAGCCTTGCAGAAAGGCAGTGTCATATGACGGCAATGCTATGAAAGCTTCGCGGAATTCTCATACATGCTTCATATAATATCACTTTAATGTCCGTGTGGCTAGATCCCTTTATAAACAGGACCTGTGGGTCAGAGGTCATTGGTAAGCCAATGTTAGCTGTTTTACTGTAATGGATTGATTCCTTGAGACTGTTGTGAATGTGAGAACTCTCTCTCTCTCTCTTGCGTGTGTGTGTGTGTGTGTGTGTGTGTGTGTGTGTGTGTGTGTTGCTCCATTTCTTCCCTCCTTTTCCATAAGATTGTTGGGGGAGCTTAGTTAGGTGCTTCAAATGGCCAGGCTACAGTTTAGATAGCATCTCTGAGAACGGTGAGCCTATGAACTCTGCTTCACACAATACAAGGGAAACCGCTGTTATCCTGTGTGGGGTAACAAAGCACACGATACACTGTTCAAAACAGTGACCATACCCTAAAGCCACAAAAATGACAAGGCGCACGTGACAAATTGGTAAATGGAAGGATTCGTGGATTTTAACTGTGCAATGCGGAGTCCTGTGATCACCCCCGAGGGTGCCACCGAGACCTTTGATATTGAACAATGAAATCATAAACGCGAGGGACGGTGCCTCCATTGCTGCTGCTACCACTGCCGCCATTGGCCGCCCGCCTCCGTGCTATTAAGTGGTGTTTATTACATTCTTGCTGCCAGCAGTCAGAGCTGTGCACTGTGGTGACTTCCTGGGGAGCCACCCCTAACCACCCCGTGAAACATCCACACACAGATGAGGAAAAGTAACTTTTAAATTGCTGAAGAGTTGCACTGCTTGTGCAAAGTGAGTCCCAGCTTCTGATGTCTGCTCTTTCTATCTCCCAAACTGTGTTTTCTAGCCCTGTCTTGCAGCTCCTTTCCCGGCAGAACTCCTTCGGCACCACAAAGTTATCTCTAAACTGAGTTCTTTTGGAGGGACTCCCCACCCCACCCCAAACCAAAAACCTGCCTCAGACAAACCAACTTCCATATCCTGAAAGGACAATACAGCCAGTGCCTTCTAAACATCCTTCCTTTATTTAAGAAATTAAAACCTAAAAAAAAAAAAAGCCACCGGTAGTAACATTCCCTCCAAGATCAGAGGAACATACACATTTCTGGCAGCAAGTCCAGACATACCAAAGCGTGTATTATCTAGAGCCAAGGACTCGAATACCATGGCATCTGAAAGAGAGGCGAGCATGTCATTTCAATAGACAACTTGTTCATAGGCTTGGGATCCTCCCTGCTGAACTGACAGGCAGTTGGAAGAGCAGGGTAAGACAAAGAGAGCAGTTATTGCCGGCTGGGGGGGGGGGGGGGCTGCACATCCCGGGGTTCTGCTCCTCAGTGTAACTGAGCAGAACTCCTATTGACTCCCATTAAACGTCAGTTGACACTCCTGAGTGTGGGGCCCAAGCTCATGTTATTCATTTACTGCCCAGCATTCCCGGAATTCCTTTTGGACACGACCATTGAGTTACAGCCCGGTTTCAGGCAGCAGGGCACATTTACGTACGGGCTGTCCTGTTGGGAAGGGCTCTTGAGCCGATGATGGAGGAACTCGGGGCAGAGTTTCCAGAGGAATGGTTGAGACCGGCCAGGAAAGGCCTCTCATAATACCTGTAAAACTGAGACTGTAGGTTGTATATAGAAAGTTGTTCTACCTCATCGGATGCAGCCCACAAAGACAGGACAAAGCAACGAACAACAAAAAAAGCCTGTGGTCTGATCTCAAGGCTGGGAAGGGGCTCCTATCGACCACCAAACTGATTTTTGCTGTCTCTGTTTCTTATTGTCCTTTGACACAAGTTGACCTTTCTCTCGGGGCTCAGAGGTGGCTTGACTCGAGCTGAAACCCACCCCATTATCTTAGAGGGGAATTTGCTCAGCAAGAAGGGGGAGCTTTTCCTTCCTTTGGCTCCATGGTTCTCAACCTGAGGGTTGCCACCCCTCAGGGGGTCCAAAGACCTTTCAGGGGTCACCTAAGATCAGCTGAACACATTTATGTACAATACGATTTATAAAAGTAGCAAAATTACAGTTCTGAAGTAGCAACGAAAATACTCTTATGTGTCGGAAGGGGTCACCACAACCCGAGAACTGTGTGAAAGGGTCACAGCCTTACGAAGGGGGAGGACCACTCTTTGGCTGGACAGTTCCTCACTGAGCTTGTTCGGGGACCTATGTGGCATCCGGACAGAAGGCAGGCATCTCCACCCGTCCTCACATTTTGGTCCCAAACAACAATGCCTAGCATGAGAATAGAAGCCCTGCGGTGTGGAAGCTTTGCCTTGTGTTTCCTATGCTGTAGACACCGTAGGCTGTACAGCTCACATCCGTACTCTAATCAGATCGGAGAGCAAGTGATAAAAACAAAACAAGGAAATAGTTCACTCGTGTTCAGCACAGGTACTTTCGCATCCACAGCCTCGCCTTAATTTTTTAGAGGTTGAAGGGAGTTAAAGATAAATAAAAGGGGTAAGGCAGGTATATAGATAGCAATAGGGTCATATTCGATGAGGCGGGATGTCTGCTTTCAACAGAAATCCGACAAGAAACAAGATGCTGTTTAGTTTGTGAAACATTGAATCTTTGTTTTGTTTTCTTTTAGTATTGAGTATGTAGCTCGTGTAGACCAGCCTCAAGCCCATGATCTTCCTGCTTTGGCCTCCTTAAGTTCGAGATTGCAAGTGTATACCGCAAGGCCTGGCTCAATAACTTGAATTTACAACAACAAAAACTCTTCTTTTCTGAGACAAGCTGTTACTATAAAAATAGTTTTCTAATGCTGATTTGTCCTTAAAATATATTGGAGACATTCTTTCTAACCCTGATCTTTAAAAAGAGTTATTTTAAAATATAATTTTCTCATTTGGTCATTTTCCTTCATGAAGTTATCGTCTTAGAAATATTTTACCTATATATTCTTTAGTTTCAAACAATAGTTGCCAAAACACTGATTTGTCATTTTAAAATAATTAAAAGCATGGGGGTAAGCTGAAAGATTACCCCAAAGACCCACCTCTCTGGGACCATGTGATATGGGGATCAAAAGATGTGAACCAGGGGGGCTGGAGAGACGGCTCAGAGGTTAAGAGCATTGCCTGCTCTTCCAAAGGTCCTGAGTTCAATTCCCAGCAACCACATGGTGGCTCACAACCATCTGTAATGAGGTCTGGTGCCCTCTTCTGGCCTGCAGTCATACACATACATAGAATATTGTATACATAATAAATAAATAAATTTTGAAAAAAAGAAAAAGATGTGAACCAGGTACCCTGGGCTAGAGTTGGGATTCCTGTTGGCTGACCTTGTGAGTGTCTGAAGGTCATCCCACCTTCACGTGTGGATCTGAACGGCACTACTTCAGATGGCCACTGTGAGAAGCGTGTTGGACGATGGGCAGTCAGTCACTTTATTATACGTTTTGTGCTCTTCCTGTATGGACAGTGGAAATGTGAAATTAAGTCACATCCTCATCTATTAAAGTTGGTTTTGCTTGGTGATGTGCTCATGAATCAGTGTTCAGAGCTACGTTCTGGAAAATGCCAACAATCCTAAATACAGCTTCATGGTTGTTAGATGACAAAATGCCTATCCGGGAAGCCAAGCTAAAGCAGACAGTTGTGGGGTTGATGTGAAGTTCCTCTTAGATTTAGAACTAAGTTGGAAAGCCATCCAAATAGCTTTTCTTAAAAAAAAAAAAAGAAATAGAGACATTGTAATTCACAGATTTTTAAGGAAAGAGTCATGAGACGCAGAGAAACTTGTGAGGGAAGATCCAAGAGAAAGACATCCTTGGGAAAAGCCGGGATGCTGGGGCCTCTCTGCAACTGTGAGAATGTGGAAGAGGAAGAGCTCATTTCCATAACTGGTGCAAATGTCTCAGGATATAAGCTAGCTCGTTCGGGAATAGCTAACATTTCTTCGATTGAATATTAAGCTTCCTCCAAGGAAAATTGCTCTGCAGCTGAAGCTAGCCGCACATCAGTGCCAAGAAAACAGTGCTAAATTTGGGCTCCAGAAGAGATGAGGGTCACTTAAGTATCACAGGGCTCCCAGCCCATAAACCATCCCTTTGTAGTTCTTGAGAACATAGGAAATTACCAGTAAACTTATCCTTTAGGAAAGGATATGCCTAAAATCATGATTCAGCTTTTAAAGTTTAAAATTCAGTTTCTGTGACTAAATGTTATAGTTTCTAGGAAATACTTAGGGAGCCAAGTGAAACTCTAAAGCCATTTCAGAACTGGGTGTGGTGGCGTGGTACACACCCGTGATGACAATCCTTAAAGGGAAGTCCGAGGATCAAGAATTCAAAACCAGCCTCAGCTACACAACAAATCCAAGGCCATTCTGGGCTATATATGACCATGTCCCCAAAACCTAAATAAATAAGTAAATAACTAAAAACTTTGCATTTCAATGTAAGACCTGAAATAATGCTTTTAGATTCAGTGAAAGTCAAATGGTAGTGCAAATAACACCGTTATTTCCTCTCAAGCATATGGGAATGGTGTGTGTGTGTGTGTGTGTGTGTGTGTAATAAATATATGTATAATGCAAATCCAAATCCATCTTAATGTAACTGCTTTATGGATAATAACAATAGGCATCTTAAGTTGACTTTCAAGCATGTCACCCACAAGTTGGAATAGTGACAACAGATTTGTACATTAATTATTTCTCTCTTCAGATAGTGTTTGATTTCATGTCCATTACCTTGTAGATGTCTTCTTTCATTGTGGCATACACACGAGTCTTTCCACCTGGTGAACTTGGACTATAGCATCTGTCTCGACTGTGTTGAGGGCATACTGCTTCCGACATTTATACTCTGTCCTCTGATAACCCTAAGAACGAGCATAGCCACTCAAGAGGAACCTGTGGGCCTGGAACCTACAGGCACTTAGTTCTTCTTTCTGTTGTTCTGTGTAGCTAGGGAGCATGTCCTCCCATATGCAAGGATGTCTTATAGGAAAAAAATTGAATTGAAAGTACTTTGCACAGTCTTTAAAGCAAAAATACAGTGTGAACTTTAAGAATAGAAAAGCTAGCCAGGTGGGGGGTGGTGGGTAAAGCAGGCAGATCTCTGAGTTCAAGACCAGCCTTGTCTACATAACAAGTTCCAGGTCATCCAAAGTTATATAGTGAGAACCTGTGTCCAATAAACAAACAAGCAAACAATTTTGCCACATTGCTGCTCAGATCTCAGGATCCCCAAAATATGCCCTTTCCTTTTTCATACACATTCATGGGATTCTGACATGAATGTCAGCAGCTGTTCATTTGCTGGAGTGCACGGCTTTGTGTCGAGGTTGGGTTAGAGAGCAGTGCACTGAGGTCTGTGGTCAGAGAGGCCCCTCGAGGATGCGGCCCATCAGGAGAGCCTCCGGGATCTCAGTTTTACTTTACTGTTATATTAATAAAAACATTTCTTCCAGGTCTCTTGAGGTTGCTGGTCATGGTGATGGTGATGCTTTGTTCTGAGAGGCAGTTTCCTGAATTGAATTTTAGGAGTTTAAATAAGAGTCTAGGGCGCTGGCCCAGTGACTAAAGCGGCGGACGGATGAATGGGCATGAGGTCCTGACTTTGGATCTGTGGTACTGGCAGAAAAAGCTAGGTGTGTCAGCTCGCAGCGCTGGGAAGCAGAGGCAGGTGGATCCCTGGAACTGGCTGGCCAGCCAGCTTCTGTAAATAAGTGAGCTCCGGGTTTACTGAAAGTCTGATCTCAGAGAGTAAGGTGGAGGACCGGCAAGACAGCTTTGTGGATAAGGGCTACTTGGTACCAAGAGGGACAGTCTGAGTTCCGTGGAACCCGCACGGCAGAAGGCAACTGACTCCCACAAGTGGTTCTCTGACCTCACATACATGTGGCGGCACCTGTACATGTGTGCATGAACAGAGACGTGTAAAATAATGAAGGCAGACGGCAAGTAAGGAAGACACCTAGACATTGGCATCTAGACCCCACGTACTCCCACCTGCGCATGCGCAGTGAACATACACATCCCAGGTACCCATACAAGGCGTTCACACAAGCTTGGTGAAAGGTGTCATAGTCTCTCGTGGTGAATTCTAAGTTCTCCATACGTGGGAAGGCTGCACACCAGGCCTCCACTCTAATCCCTGTGCACACACTTCTCCGGCCACGGAACCGTTGGGATTGTCTTACGTGAAAGACTTGGAAGAGGCTGCTGTCTCTTCCAGGGAACAATCAGTATGGAATCCACACCTTTCAAACATTTCACAGAGATCTCCCACTCGCTGTATTAGAAAGAGAAGACCAAGCATGTTGAGGCACCCCGGCCTCAGAGGCCCTTATGGACCATTGGCATCCGTATAAGAAGAGCTGACTGACATAGGAGGGCTTGACCTAGTAGTGACTGCCCTGGGTGGGTGAGGGAACACTCCTGAGAGACACACGGAGGAAAGTGAGCCTCTTTTTCCACCTCCTCCTGGACTGGTTCTAGACTGAATTGCTCCATTTTGTGGAAGTGAAAGGACTCCTCGTGAGATTAAAAGAACTGATAGACTCGGGTTGTTTCAGTTTCAGGAATAAACTAGAGAGACTGACGTCCCTATGCCTCAGTTTCCTGGTGAGAAAATGAAAGCAATGAGGCACACACCTTCCCAGGCATGAGGGGGCAGGCGTGCAAAGTATAAAAGGTATTTCTGTAGGCTACACATGTGTAAAAGAGTACGCATTTTTTAAAGATTTATGAAAACATAATGTTAGCCATGCTGGAGATTAATAAGCAGAGTTATCACCAGTCTTTATGAAGACGCCGGCAGTGGCCAAATGTGTTTGCTGCCAAGAACCGTAAGAACTCTGCTTCTCTGTCTCAACACTTAGTTCTGAGCTGAGAGATGCCGCAAGCAAGATAAGAGGCCTGCAGTTTGTTGTCCCGAAAGCTTTCCAGCTGGCAGCCTACTTCCTTTCTGTTTTTATGAATGGCGGTAGTATTATGATTTGGTCTGTGCTTTTTTTTTTTTAAGACCAAAGCCATTCATAAAAATAAAAACAACAAAACAACAACAACAGCAAAAACTTTCTGGGCACAGTCTGGAGCCATCGGGTGCCAGAGGCTGGGAAAACATCCCAGCAACCTTAACCGCAACCAGCACTGAAAGCACTGAAAGCGTTCAAGGGTCTGTTTGTTTGGTGGCCTGAGAAGCATGGAGGGCTGTGTCTAAGTGTGGCTGGGAGAAGTTCTGTGACATGAACTAGGCCCGCAGCCAAGGCTGGCAGAGGTTCAGACATTGTCTTTCCCCTCCCTGGAGTGTCAGGACCTAATTCATGGAAAATTGGGTGAGCTGGCAGCTCTTTCCGAGAGTTTCATTGAGACGCAGTGTGCAGCACTCGCGTGAATGGAGCTCCTCAGCCAAGAAAGGAGGGGGCTGGCGAGGAGTAGGAGCCAGGCAGCCTGTGAGAATGTGTGTGGGTTTAAAAGGGCCTGGGAGTTAAAGGGCACAGGTGTAAGCGGCAGGAGACATGAGGAAAAAGAAAGGTGATTTCTCTTTAGAAGTGACCTTTTGGAAATGAATACTCCGTCAGTGCACACTTTTGGATCCTAAGAGGCATGAAGTCCTGTGCTTCTTGGGTTCAAGTCTGCCTGGGGAAAAGAAAAAAGAAAGAAAAAACAAAAAAGCCATCATCTCAAAAATCTGGGGTTGGGTGATGTCATCTCTACTTCCGTTCAAAGTCACGGGTTAGACCTTTCCTTTTTTTGTTCTTCAGTAAGTAACAATATCTTTTTCCTCCCTTTTTAAGTCGTTAAATGTTTTTTAAAATCATCCATCTTTTAAAAAATGCTGTGCAACTAAAAGATAAAAAAGAAAAAAGACAAAAAAAATACTGTGCAAATTTTATATAATATTTTCAATATACAAGGAAACATCAGTCCTTTGTAGACATGTTGACTGAGTTTTCTGTCCCGTCCCATCTATTCTGTTAGCCACATGGCTTGGTACCTTTTTCGGCGGTCGCATCTTCCTTGCTCTGTGTCTGGCTTCCTCTGTGTGCTTCTTTGGGGCTAAAGGGCTGCAGACTGAAACTTTTCTCTTCCCAGAATTCTTGTTGCCCCGCCTATATTTCCTGCCTGGCGACTGGCCAATCAGCGTTTATTTAAAATACAAGTGACAGGATAAAAGACCATTGTCCCACAACACAGACATTCTGTACTCTGTACATAGGGAGTTTAATTCAGTTCTTATGTTTCTGAAGACGTGTAGCAATTCCATTTCTTTCTCGTGCATCTTTGAATCAAGGTGGCTCAGTTATATTTGCAAACTTCAGGAATTGTGTAAATGGAATTAATAGGGTTTATAATAAGACATAAACATCCTCAGGAAGTGATCTATCAAAGGACTGGGGCTTCAAATATACCTTTTGTACCGCTGAAGAAACTTTGATGGAAAATTAATTTAGGCTGCAGGAATATCTCACTCTGAAGTTTCACTCAGAGAAGAGAGGAGTACTGGTCTACCAGGACAATGAAATGCATAGCTGTGGATATGAAAATAAATCTTCATAAGACACCATCACAAAAGTGAATAGATTGAGCTGGGCTGCTGGCATGTGACTTTTAATCATAGTACTGGGGAGGCAGAGGCAGGCAGATTTCTGAGTTTGATGACAGGCTGGTCTACAAAGTGAGTTCCAGGAACACTAAGGCAACACCAAGAAACCCTGTCTGGAACAAATGAACAATCCATGAAACAGAAAATAATGTTCACAGACTGCAGATCTGATAAGGATTGTATCCAGAGTGCAAAGAACCCTTGGGTCTTCTCTTAGTTGGGTTTCTATTGCTGTGATGAAACACTATGCCTAAAGCAAATTGGGAAGGAAACGGTTTATTTGGTTTACCACTTCCACATCCATAGTCCATCACTGAAGAAGTCAGGACAGGAACTCAAACAAGGCAAAAACCTGTATTCAGGAGCTGATGCGGAGTATGGAGGGTGCTGCTTACTGGCTTGCTCCTTGTGGTTTGCTTAGCCTGCTTTCTTATAGAATCAAAAGCCACAAGCCCAGGGATGGCCCCACCAACAATAGGCTGGGCTTCCCCTCGTCAATTACCAATTAAGAAAATGCCTTACAGGCCTGCTCTGAGGGAGGCCTTTTTTTTTTGTTTGTTTGTTTTTTTTCCGAAACAGGGTTTCTCTGTGGTTTTGGAGCCTGTCCTGAAACTAGCTCTTGTAGACCAGGCTGGCCTCGAACTCACAGAGATCTGCCTGCCTCTGCCTCCCAGGTGCTGGGATTAAAGGCGTGCGCCACCACCGCCTGGCTTGGGAGGCCTTTTTTTAAAGTTAGGTTTCTTCCTCTCAGATGACTGTAACCTGTGTCTAGTTAACATGCTGACATAAGCCTAACCAGCACAGGTCTCAATGTTGAAAGAAAAATGAATAACAGGTTTGGTTTTTTTTTTAATGAGCAAAACATTTAAAGACACATTTCTTTACAAGAGCTAAATGGATGGCTAGTAGGCTCATAAAAATTGTTTCGTGTAATTAGTGAATAGAGAATTTAAATGGGAGCAGCGGTATTTAACTTTCCACCCAGTTGGAAGTCTAGAATAAAAGTGACAGACAGTAATAAGTGCTGGCACATATGCGGGAAAATCAGTACATCACTGGTGGGCCTGACATGTTGACACCGTTGTGTAACCGCTTTGGAAACCCATCTAGAAGCTGCTCAACTTGGGGAGGGTCAACACTACCACTTCCACGTTATCCATAATAAATAGAACATACCCACACTGGAGTGTGTTTATAAGTGCTCATAGGAGCTGCTCATAATAGCCAAGAGGTGGAAACAGCCCAGAGAGACACCGACTACCGCACATCCGAGAGGTAAATGTGGTATACATTTGCCAAACAAAGCAATTAGGTGTTGATACTATAGTAGTCATTTTCTCGGTTCTGTTACAAGAGGCCTGACAATGGTGATTTAAGACAGAAGGGGCAGAGTTGGGCTTACAGTTCAAAGCCACACAGTTCACAGTGGTGGGAAGCAACGGGGGGCAGGATCCTGAGGCAGCTGATCACATTCCTTTCTCTCTTCGGAAGCACAGAGAGATGAGTGTATTTGCTCAACTTCCTTCCTCATTTTTCCTCCCTCTGGGACCTAGACAATGGGATGGTGCTGCCCCTTTCTGAGTGGGTCCTCTCTCTTCAGTCAAACCTTCTTGGAAACTTCTTCACAGACACACCCGGGGGGGGGTGTATTTCCATGGTTATTGTCAATGCAATTAAGATTAGTCATCTCAGATGTTACCATATGCATTCCCGTCCTCACCAACGAGAAAGGGCAGACGTGCAAAGCATGCTGCATGATTCTTCCACTATGAAATGTCTGGAACAGACCAATTCATATAACAGAGGGTGGATTGATAGTAAATTCAGCTTAGGAAGTTGACTAGAGAGGTGGACAGTAACAGGCAGTTGCCACAATTGGGTACAAAGTTTCTTTTATGGAAAGTGAAAATGCTCTGAAATTAGGTTGTGGTGTTCACCTGTTGAGTATAGTAAGGATTCCTTCCAGCTGACTTCTTTAAATGGGCAATTGTGTGGTTTATACATTTTGTCTTGGAAAAGATTTTGAAAAAACGTTAGGCTATTGGGGCTTTCCGCTTTTCAAGTTTTATAACATGCAGACTGAAAACTGAGTTATTCTTACAGCGAATCTATTCCATTGGGGGCACTAGAGAGCCTGTGGTGTCCTCCTTCACAGTGGAGACTGGGAATAAACACTCTTTAACTTAGATCAACTTTTCAGACATTGAATTCTCTCCTTTGCTTTGCAGATCCAAACCCACATTCAAGGCTTGAATACTCAAGTTTTTTCCCCTGTACGTTTCCTTTTAAAATATAACATTTCTCTTGTTTGTTTCTTCCTTAGCCACAGCAAGTCGTCCAGAAGAAGCCTGCTCAGGTGAGACATGATCTTTTATGATTTTTCTCCCAAAAGAACACAAGTAAAATATGTACCCAAAAAAGTTTTCCAAGCCTTAAGTTAGCATTTTTTCATTTTGCTTGTGCATAGAAATACTCTTGACCATTTGCTTTATCCTTCCGAGTCAGGAATAAATATAGTCTGGGAGTATTGACTGAAAACCACAAACAGGGCCGGTGAGATGATTCAGCTGGTGCAGGCATTGCTGCCAAACCTGACAGCCCAAGTTTGCCCCCCAGAGTCCACAGGGTAGAGGATAAAGCCAGTGCTTGCAATTTGTACTCTGACTTCCACTCACATGTCATGGTCCCGTGTGTGTGTGTGTGTGTGTGTGTGTGTGTGTGTGTGTGTGTGTGTGTGAGAGAGAGAGAGAGAGAGAGAGAGAGAGAGAGAGAGAGAGAGAGAAAGAGAGAGAGAGAAAACGGAAGCAACAAAACACCAAGACCTTCAGTGTGAAAAAGGCACAGTACCATACACAATAAAACTATGTTGGAGCTGTAAATAAGAATTTAATCTTATTATTATTTGTTTTTGTTTGTTGATTTGTTTTTGATTTTTGTTTGTTTGGAGACAAGTTCTTTTTACATAATCCTGGTTGGCCTGGAACTCACTATGTTGACCAGGCTGGCCTCAAACTCACCAGTCTTTTCCTCCCAGGTATTAGGATTAAAGGTGTGCACCTCTATGCCTGGCTTGTTTTACCAATTCTTTTTTTTAAAACATTTATTTGTTTATTATAGATGCCGAGATTTATTATGTATAATGAGATCTTGCCAGAAGAGGGCACCAGATCTCATTATAGATGTGGTTGATGGGAATTGAACTCGGAACCTTTGAAGGAGCGCTGGTTAGTGCTCTTAACCTCTGAGTCATCTGTTATGCCCATTTTCCCAGTTCTTACATGTTGTCTCTTCCTCCAGACTGTCCCCAGTCTTTTGGCTTGACATAGGACTTACTTACGAGTTGTAGATTACTCTTAATGTATGGCTAAAACCAGTTGATCACTGAATTGTTCTGTATTATTTGATATCCTAAAACACCTCCAGTGAAGCTGATCAACTGGAAATCATGCTAATGTTTCACGGTAATGAACTCTCAGGCCTTGCTTAGAAATCATAACTCAGCGATATTAAAGTTACCTTCACTGCCTTTAGTCATAAGCCTGGAGTTTCTTATCCAAGCTACAGTGAATGCAGAGAAGCAAGAAATTTGTACTTGTTGAAGAAATACATCTTGAAGAAAATATAACTCACAAATTAATCACAATTTCCAAGGCTGTAAACTAAGCAATATAATATTCTGGGGAGGGATATAACTCAGGCGGAAAGCAGAGGCTTGGCTGGCATTCGTGGGGACCTATGTTCAATTCTCAGCACCAAAAACAAAGCAAAAGAGGTCCTGCTGTTCTCTTCCCGTTTTGACTTGAACGGATACTCGGGACATGCAGGTAGGACCTAGTCGAGTCAGTCAGCAAGTCATGAAGCTCTTCAGAAACCTCTTTCACAGAATTGAAAATACCCACAAAAAAGATGGCTTTCCTAGAGAGCTTTTTCTTAAAAGGATGTTGCTTTGCTTAGGAAAACGCCATGCAGGCAATGTCCGCATGTGTCTGTGTCTCTAAAAAACACTGCTTAGGATAAAACTAAGGTTTTTTCCGGGCAGTGGTGACCAACGCCTTTGATTCCAGCGCTGGGGACGCAGAGGTATGCAGATCTCTGAGTTCGAGGCCAGCCTGGTCTACAGAGTGAGTTCCAGGAAAGCCAGGGCTACATAGAAAAACAAACAAACAAAAATTCTAAAGTTTTCAGATGCACATAAGGATACGAGGGAAGTGAATTAAAATAATTGTATATATTACAAGTCTGGTAAATGCAAAATCATACTAGAACACAATATATTCACTTCGTTATTCCTCAGCCTGAAAGCCCAGCACGGCACAGACAAGTGCTAAAAATAGTCAGTGTCCTTAAGCAATCTTTACCTAAACAAAATGTAAATAACACTCAATGTGCTCTGCTAACCCCTTGTCCTTCATCAGGAAGGAAATCAAGAGAAAGAGAATGAACAGGTGCTGTGTGTCTGAGTCAGAGGAAGCCCCGGGGCTGGACATTGCGTCACGGTCCGCAGATCAATAACCTCACACGTTTGATAGCATAGACGCCCGCTCTGCTCTTGGTGTCACAGGGAAGGCACGCGGAACCAAAAGCGATGCATTAGGAAAGTGCATGATGCAGAGGCTCCTATTGCAGCTGTGCTTAGAGAAGATTCATACAGGTGTGCAAAGCACCTATACTCGGAGCCAGATGTGAGCGTCTCTTTCAAATCCTGCGCTCATGTCCGCTGTATGAGTCTTTACACCATGGTAATCAATACAAGAGTCCTATTCTGACCTTTGTTTTCCTAGAGAGCCAGTTGCTAAACACCCACCTACAACCACCAGCCCCTGCTCGCCTGATTTGAAGACTTTTGCTTAAGTACTTTTTTTTTCTTTCCTTTTCTTTTCTGAGACAGGGTTTCTCTGTGTAACAACCCTAGCTGTCCTGGAACTTGCTCGTTAGACCAGGCTGGCCTCGAACTCACAGAGATCCACCTGCCTCTGCCTCCGAGTGCTGGGATTAAAGGCGTGCATCACCACCGCCCAGCTGCCTAAGTTCTTTCTATGAATTCTCTGTGTGAGCCTAATGGGCAGCCGAGAATGAACATACTCAGTGAAAAAGGAGGGGAAAAAAACGGCAAGATGTTTGAACATTTGTTTAATGCGCAAATGGCCACAAAAATGTCAGTGTTTATGTGATCTTTAGGGGACACAGATGAATGAGGAGGAAGCCAGGGGTTAGTAAGGGAATGGTTCCCTAAGAGCTGAACTTCATGGATTCCTATGATTTTGCTAGTAACACTCTAGTTACAGAGGGGAAGGTGGAGACGTAACAGGAGCTGTCGTAGGTGACATAAGTGTACAATAGTAGCAAGGCACAAACACATACATCACAGGTAGAAATCATTAACGTGACTGCAATTGATTGTAGATTGAGCTTTAAAACACTAAGGACAATAAAGCAAAATCACGCAGGACCCCCCCCCCCCACCGCCACACACACACACACACACACACACACACACACACACACACACACACAAGGAGTCAGGAATCTGAAAGAAGCCACAAGAGAAGCCATGGCCATTGCCGATCTGTCAGGCTGTTTTACAGACCTTGTTCCAAATTTTCCCTTTAAAGGAAAGGAGCCGAGACAGAATTAGAGGGAAGGGAGCACAGCCCACGGGACCACCTAATTTATATTGTCTCGCAGCACAGTGATGAATTATGTAAACACGGGCACTGCATGGAAGTTCGCGGAGGATAATGTAAATTTACAGAGCAGCTGAAGACTCCCTTCCATCTGGTTCTTCCCAGATACCCTCCCAGAGAGAGGGCTTGTCCCCACGGAAGTCTCTGTTGACTCAGGCTCAGCCTCTCTTCATCACTGGGAGGGGTGGCATTTAGGTCCTGCCTTGAGGCGCTGACAGTTAGCAAAATTAAGTGTGTTACCTGAAAAGTAAAGAGATCACCATGCATATGACCAGAGTGCTTCCTTCTGGCCATACCTGAACTCCATCCCTGAACTGGGTCCTGTGTATCCGTCAGGGAACAGCGGCCCAATAACAATGACCATTCCCTACTTCTCAGAAAAGTATGAGAAGATCATAGTATGGGGAGGAGAAGATCATAGTATGGGGGAGGAGAAGATGTTCTAGCTTAGTTTTGGCTGGTAGGTGTTTCTGTATCTCAAGATTTGCGTTTTCAAAATCTTTTAAGTTTTTATTCATTCAAAATGGTCCCCCTTTTACCTAACGTTTCAACTGCATCTTTTTAAGATGATTTTTAAATTGAGGGAAATTGTATAGCAATTGCTAAGTCCTATCCTAAGATGAAAGTCGTCGGAGTCACCTTCATTATTTGTCCGTCACATGGATACAGAGTCACGAGAGGCCCTGTGGTAAAGAATGCTTACAACTCCCCGGGATAAAAAGCAACAAAAGGTCACTCTGAGGGGGCAAATTCCGCATGATGCTGTCTCAGCATATGTGTGTGTGTGTTTATAAGCATGTGTGTTTATAAAAGTTTGAGGCAAGTTCTGCTGTGGAGGGGCTGAGTTGGGAAAATGCACCAGGTGCCATGAATTGCAAACCAAAAGTCTGTTGCGCAGTTCTATGGGCAGGAACTCATCCCCTTGACTCTGAAGAGGAAGTTGTCTGCAGCGCTCACACCAGCTCTCCTTAAGTTCCCAGACTACAGGAAACAAGGCTTACTAGAAATTTTACTTTGTATTTTAAAGTAATAAAGTAAACAATAGATAGAGAGAAACTAACTAATTAGAAATTGCTAGAAATTAGCGAATTTGTCGGCAAAAAAAGCCCTCATCCATATACGTTCAAATGTTAGCTCCAGAGTGAAGGAGCTCTTTAGAGTTATTACTATTTCATGAGGGAACTTTTCCCCTCCAGTTTTTGTCTTTAACCCTACCTTCTGGAAGTTTCCACTGGCTCCTCTGTCTTATTGTTCCCATTTTAACACACTCAAAGGAGATTAGAAGTGGCCCCTTCTATGTAATTCAGACATTTTGCACATCGAAGGGAAAACGAGCTTTTTGTTTAGGTTCATTTCTCACAACATCCCAGCATTCAGGACACAGTGTTCGTTTGTAAGCTCTCCATGAGTTAGCAAAACGGGAAAAAGCCTTCTCTTTTCAATTTCCTATCAGGAGACTTGGGAAAGAATGGGAACAAAGCGTTCCACTCCAGCATAGATTTCTTACCTGTAGGCACCTTCTGTGTGAGGTGTGCAGCTGGGATCTCCAAAAATGGAGTCTCCAAAAACCTCCATTTTCACGTGGTCCCCTCCCCCTTCCAAAATGTTGAATGTTTTTACAGAAACTTCAAGGGCAGTTTTAAGGATGTTTATATTGCTGACAACCTAAACATTGTTTGGAGCAAAATGAGAGATTTCATTTGGGGGGACAAGCAAGTTGATGGATTACAGCCAGCACATTCTTCTCAAAGAAGGCATTTTTACTGGGCGCTTCTAGTCGAGACACACAAAGAAGGAAGGAGGACGGAGGGAGAGAAGAGAGCCTTCTCACTCCGACGCTCACCTTTTACGCGGTACCTTAGCCAAAACGCAGTAAAAGGTTCCTCATAAATCAGACTTACCGCCACCAGTCGGCTCACTCGGGAGCCTGTGATTTACCCACCTACGCCATAAAGGGGACTGGTTGATTTGTTTCCCTGCTTCCATTCCTTCAAGCTGGTAAAACATTTTGTGAGCCAATAAATGCTTGGTACCAAGTGGCAAACACGAAGGTTTCCATCAAAGACTTCCTTGAGCACCGATGTTTTGTTGTAGAGGAAATACTTTCTGACTCACCTCTGACCCCTGGCATGGCAGAGGTCAAGGGAAAAAGAGAGAGCAAAGTTGAACGTGTGGTGTTAAGTCAGCTCAAGGGCACAGCAGCCCTGGAGGCAGAAGGCAGAGGAGGCTCAGAGAAGCCATCCTGATCATTAACCCTAAACAGATGGAGTAATGAGCTTAGCTGACTGCCCCAGTACAGTGGGCAGGGGGAGGCCAGCTGCTTCTCGTCTGGGATTGGCTACAGCCGTGAGGTAGCCTCTGACAGATGCCAAAGGACGCCACTCAATGGGGACAATTTCCAAAACTCCACAGAGACAAATTCAGTGTTTCTGGACTGGACACATTTGCTGGAATTTTGTTGCTGTTATTGTTGTGGGCTTATTTTTTCTAAGCTCGACTCCTTAGCCATGTGACTCAGCCTACCCAGGGAAGAACAATGCTGTCAGCTCCTCCCGTTCACATCACAGATGGCCATTCCTTTGCACTTTGATGTAAGCTGGATCAAATCCAAATATTTATCACGTATCTAAATTATCTTCCACACTTGCCAGCACACACTAAATATAGAATAAATAGAAGTGAGCCTTCCAGCCTGGTCTTTCTGAGCGAGTCATCTGTGGCAGACTAGACTGGGCTATAGGCAGGACAGGGCTGTTGAATCCTCAAAAGTTTGCTGAATGAGAATTACCTGTTAGTCTATTATGATTATTGATATTTTTAGTATTATTCCAAGTCAGAACTCAGAGGAGGACCAAAGACAGAGCTCAGTGGTTAAATTGCTCGCCACACAAACGTCAGGACCAGACCTCAGATCGCCAGAACTCATGCAAATATTCAGTGGGCATTGCAGCATGCTGGAAATCCCAGCCTCAGAGAGGAGCGGGAGAGCAGCTGAGCGGACAGCCGCCTAGACAAGACCACACCCTCTAGCCTCCAATGCACGTGCATACTTGTGCACTCTAGTGTGCATGCACACACAGATGCATGCAAACATGCATGCATGAACACACTCACAAAGTAATCCGAGCATGTGCCCAGACAGGGGAGAGGGGCTGGAAAGATGGCACAGGCCTTAAAAGCACTGGCTGCTCTTCCAGAAGTCCTGAGTTCAATTCCCAGCGACCACACGGTGGCTCACAGCCATCTGTAACAGGATCTGGTGCCTTCTTTGCGCAGGAAGGGCGACGTGCAGAGCACACATGGGTAAAATAGAATTAAATTTTTTAAAAAAATCTAAAAAAATGGAAAGAGAAAAAGCTCAGGATAATGAAAACTATTGGTGTAATTGTCAATATTCTGGAAATGTTCTGTTGCTTAGCAATAAGCACAGCGCCAGTCAAAGTTACGCAAAGAAATGGAAGGAAAGGGGTTTCTCCTGGCTGTATCACCAATAAGCAAGTCTGTACTCAACCATCAAGCGGACTTCACCCAAGCCATATTTTAAAATTACTTTGTATCAAAATGAGAACATGGGCAATGTGAGAGGTTTTTCCTGGATGCTTTCCTTCAGACCTGAACCCTTTTGCCATGTCTTCGGTTATTTTCACACGCAAGGCGCCTGTCCTAAGAATGGGAAAACTGGAAGAGTCCGTGGTCCTCAGAAATTATGCCTTCTGAAATCTGCGAGTAGTTTGTATATGAAATGATTTCTCTGTGTGAAAAATGCGAGTTCCCATCTCAGGATTTTTTTTTTTTAACTAGTCCTTGATCCCAGGGCAGAGAGATGCTTGGCATCAGAGGGACCAGGGCTGCCTCTGTTGCGAGACTTTTCCATGGCAGAACAAGACAAACGGTGCATTTTACCTATCATAGAGCGTGCCTGTAATTCCATGAGAATGAAGTGGGCCTGCCTGGGCTACCTACCCAGTCTGGACAACTTAGCAAGGCCTTGTCTCAAAACAAGAAAAAGGGGAGAGGGAATACAGAGCTGCACCCTAGATTCAGTGCCTGGCCACAAAGACATGCTTTGTGAGAACCTACGATGCCTTCTCTTTTCTCAATGGAGAATTATTTAACAGCAGTTTTTTTTTTTCCTTTCCCCTCAAAACTCTGTTATTCAATCACAGGTTAGAAGCAAACAGAGACTAGTTGACTGGGTTAATAATCAACATTCTCCACGCCCATCCAATAGGATGTTTACTCACGTGTCTGGCACCCATTTGTCGCAAACCATACAGTGAACAGGATAGGTATCGGCCTCTCTGGTCTCCCACAATGAAAATGATGTTGATTACCTCCTAGTGCCGTGATTGGTGGCTGTGGTCAGGGACCTCTAAGATTAGCCTTCTTTATATCTAACATCCTAGTAAGACTCAAAAAACAGCTTCATTGGGTGGAAGGTGGCATACACGAGGCGGACCTAATAGTTATGTATTATTAAATACATGTAGCACTAAGAAAGATTGGTGTCTTGATAGCCCAGTTTTGTAAATCTTGTTTTGAAAGACATATTCCCCTCCCAGCATGCTCACCATTTCACTTAACAGGTTACATAGTTTATATATGTTCCACTTCACATGGCTTTTCAAAATCTTCTGCCCAATGTTCATAGTTGGAGGAAATAATCACTTTTCAGGAAATCACAGAGTCTCGGGCCATTTTGAGTCAAACTCTAGTGCAGAAGAAAGGAAAAAAGGTTAGAAAACCTTGACTTTATAGTCTTGTGGGTCCTTCAGATAAAACCGGCAAGGCTGCTGCCTGCTCTTTGAAGCCAAGGAGGAGAATCCTCTACTTCTCTCCTGGGAAGCCTGGCCTTGAATATGTATGTGTCTACAAATGTCATTTTACTGTTGTGGCCCTTCAGCCCTTTGTGGGCTGGGTGGGGGTAGAGCATAAATGGTCAGCCGCACCGTGTGCAGAAACACGGGCAGAATTCTTTGCCAGAGCATAAATGGTCAGCCGCACCGTGTGCAGAAACACGGGCAGAATTCTTTGCCATCAAGAAAACGCATACAGAGGTTTATTAGCACCAGTGCGAACTCGTGTGATTTTTGCCCTCCTTACCACAAATATCATAAAGCAGAGTGATGTCATCTGCCACCAAGTTTGCAAGAAGGTCTCTCCATGACAGACCTGCTACTTATTGCTCCTTCAGAACTTAAGTTTTGGTTTTTGTTGTTTTTTTTTTTTCGAGACAGGGTTTCCCTGTAGCTTTGGAGCCTGTCCTGGAATAGCTCTCGTAGACCAGGCTGGCCTCAAATTCACAGAGATCCGCCTGCCTCTGCCTCCTGAGTGCTGGGATTAAAGGTGTGTGCCACCACCACCTGACCCAAGCTCTGTTTTTCACTAAGCTCCTTGTAGTTCGCATCCTTGCCTATACCAAGCCATCCTCGCACTAACCACCAAGAATTAGCTTTGGGCACCATGCTATTCTCCTTTTCTAAAATCCCTTAACGTACACCCAAGGGTATGAACGTGTTGTGGAACCAACTTCTAAGGACCATATGCAAACTATATCGTAGGGATTGCATTGGCAAGCTTTCAAAGCAATGACAGAGTTCCACATGAAGGAGAGAAAAATCAAGGCAAAAATGGGTACAATTTTTTGCTATGTATAACAAAAGATAGTTATGTATATTATATGTATAAACTCCACCCCCTCCTTCCCATCAGTTTTCTGCTGGAAACACTTGCATATTTAAGCCAGCTTGGTGTATCCTTGGTTGTCTTCCTCAAGCAGCTGTGTGAAAAACAGGATGTGTTCAGGATTCAAGGGCTTTAGCGAGAACTGCCCATAAACACGTCACTGTGCAAACCTACATCCCCAAGGACCATCCTAAACAGGGATCCTTCTTTGACCAGAGTGCCACTGTTTGACTGTCTTACCCCACCAACCGGCCCCTAATAGGATGTGTGCTATTCTTAGACACAGCATTTTAATCTATTAAGTACTTCAAGGCTGCCATGGGGAGTTACAGTACTTAAAATCCCTTGGGCCATGTGTTGCAGGTGTGAAGCCATCCTTAAGGTACACATCTTGGGATACAAGCTGTGGTCCACAGCCCACGGCCACTTCTGCTATGAGAACTGAGCCTGAGGGTTGATGAGACTTTCTCTGTGGTGGTGATAGTCTTCCTTTTGGGGACATCAGAGATGGCTGCTTATCCCAGAATTCCCTTGTTCTGATCTTTGCGAGGCACAGGATCCCTGGGTGAGGCTTAGTGAGAGCAGGACCAAGGTCGCTTTTCCTCCTGGCAGGAGGGCAGCCACACACAGACCAGCAGAGAGAGGAGAACAGAAGCCAGTGGAGTTGGGAAGGGCCACCCTCTGCCAGTACCACCCCCAGTTATGCCTTGGCCTTGTTTTGGAGGGAGGCCAGCAGAGGCTGTGCCAAGAAAGAAGCTCTCCGCTGAGCCTTTGAGAAGCCCACCGTGCTGAACACATGACAGCCACATTGCCACCCCACAGTTAACGGGGTGAGACTTCCCACCCTGACCTCCTCGTTAAATTCCCAGTCTTAATTGATAGTTACCAGTAAAAGAATTTCAAGGTCAGAGGAAAGATACATAAATAAAACTGCTCCCCGTGTTATGTTAAAAAAGGCTAAGGAAAAGAAACAAGGGGCCGTCGTTTGGGGCTGAGTTGTGTCTAAGGGATTTCACTATCAGGATTTCCAGGCGCTCATATCAAACAAGGCTCCTGGGAATGTCCGATAAAACCGATCACATCCCATGTAGTGCAGGGTCTCGATAAGTTCGTGGCCTGAGGAATGCTGTTTTCCCAATCCTCAAGCTGATAGAAATAGAAAAGCCATAGCTCAACGCGGGGTGGGGGATTCTGCTCATTATGAGAGGGTCAAGTAAAAATGCTGTGGCCTCTTCCAAGGGAACAACCTAACGTGAGCCCACACCTCATGTTCTGAGAAGTGAGTCCTTTGGAGGGGACAAAGAGGGTGTCTGCCAAACAGTTTAGTGAGTTTCTGGAATTTAAATATTAAGTGAAAAACCGGGGTCGCAGGGCAGCTGATCCCCGGCTCGCCTCTCTCCCATCGGCCCGTGACTTTGATCATGCTACATCCTCCTTCCTAACCAGGACTCCACAGAGAACCTCGGGGTCGTGGCCTGTTGCCTTGTCAAGATGTGAAGCCCTCAGTTTGGCGGCCTGGGAGGAGAAGGGAGGTAGCTTCATGCGTTCCACATTTCCCACAAAACCAAAAGCAGACTAAACAAAGCTGGTGTGAACTCCCGTGACTAGATGCTGCCGTGATTCCAGTCTTTATGCTGCAATCCTTTCATTTGCATGTGTGTGTTATTCCCTGGATTTACAGATCTCTCAGCCTTTGCCGTATAAGAAGTGGTGGGCTGTGGGGAAAGGAAAAAACAGGGTGGACGCTCCATGGCCGTGTGTGTGTGTGTGTGTGTGTGTGTGTGTGTGTGTGTGTGCGTGCGCGTGCGCGCTCATGTGCGTGTGCGCGTGTGTGTGCGCGCTCGTGTGCATGTGTGTGCGCGCGCTCGTGTGTGTGTGTGTGTGTGTGTGTGTGCGCGCGTGTGGGTGTGCATGTGTGTGCGTGCGCGCGCATTCAAGGGCGGGCACGAGCAGCCAGCCCAGCTGACTTCTCCCTACCGTTTGCTACTTTTGTGAAGAAGCCGCTTCACACATGGTAACATTTAAGAAGCCCTTCACAGCTGAAGTGTTTCAGACACTAATGAATGGAAGTTTGGTCCTGTAGCACAGACAGACTCTCAGGCATGTTTTACTGAGTGGTATTCTGTAGTGACCTGGTAGAGGAAGAGAAGTATAAATTGTGTCAGTTAGCCACCCAGACAAAATGAAGCCATGTGGAAAACCAAATCTATTAAAGTATGAAGGCTGGATAAGCTGTTGTAAGCTGGCCATTCCCACAGGGGCTCCATTGGCTGCCGGAGTAAATGTTTACCTCTCTCCCAGATCTTTTTCACGGGCTGCCTTTGGAGACAACTAGCAGCGTTTGATAAAAATCAACCCCCCTCTAATGACACTTTTTATCGGAGCTGTTTATTGTCTCCGCTTTACCACCCATGTCCTGAAAGGTAGTGCAGGTTTGTTAAGTAAGCAAAAGTTAAAAGGACTTTGTAGCTTGCAGAACCCCAACAAATTCCAGAGCCACACGGAATGAAGAAAAAAAAGAGGCGGGGGGAGGAATTGAATTTATATGGAGGAGAGGCTCTGAAAAAAAAAAAAACATATATATTAGGTTTTCCCTGCCTGGCTGGCCCACCATTAAATGTTTGCCTGATGTTGACGGATTTAGTATCGAGATCGAGCAGTAATGTCAAACTTTGCTCGTTGTCTCTAAATGGGCTTTAATAAATGTAAGAATTAGGAAATAGCTCTCAGAGGCAGTTCACTCAGAGTGCCTCTGCTCTTGCTCTCCCACCGATTCGACAAAGCCCTACACCAACCAGAACGACTGTAGTTATGACCCAAACCTGTCCCTACTTGCTTGCCTTGGAACCTGGGTATGTCGCTTTTCTACATCCTGGACTTTCCTGTCTGTGAAAGTGAATCTCGCAAACACCAAAACAGAACCAGCTCCCACTGCAGGTATCTGGTGGGTGGGCTCACTTTCCTCAACATTGTTCTTAAGACTAATTGTGCCAATTTTTAAAAACCAATAACTGGCAAGCTGATGGGGGGGGGAATAAATCTCTTTTCTTGGTGAGTACGGCTTCTAGGGGATCACACATTATCCAGGGTGCAAACAATTGAATTTGCTGACCAGCACAACCATGATGCCTTAAGTCAACAGTGACTAAAGGCAGTCCTGGGAAAAAAGCAACCCCTGATTCCTCAAAGGCTGGCAGGTCAGGAGCCTGGGAACACAGGGCGGGGAGTGTCACAGCCGTCTCTAGCTGAGCAAGCTCAGCCTCTGCCTGGCGGAGGGTGAGTGTGGTTCTGGAGCAAGGCCTAACCCACCTGCCCTCTTGTGTTGCAGGAGGAAACTGAAGAGACATCCTCGCAAGAGTCTGCCGAGGAGGATTAAGGGTGCCGACAGCCGATTTCTACCTCAGCATCAGTTGGATCTTGCGAAGGGAGAAGACACTGCAGTGACCACTTACTCTCTACTGCCGCGGTCTTTCCACTCTCTGCGGGGCGGGGCGGGGGAGGGGAGGGCGAGGGGTGGGGGTGGGTGGGGCGGGAGAAATCACATAACCTTGAGAAGGACTATATTAATCACTTTCTTTGTAACCCCTTCACAGTCCCAGGTTTAGTGAAAAACTGCTGTAAACACGGGGGACACAGTTTTAACAATGCAACTTGTAATGACTGTTTTCTCTTTCCTTAACCTACTAATAGTTTGTGGATCTGATAAGCAAGGGTGGGTGGTGGAGAAAAACTCTGTGTTGGGCTTAATCAGTCATCCAAACCCTAACAGGTCACCCTAGTGACCGGGAGCATTCGTATAAGAAAAGCATTGTATGTGACTCTGTGCAGTCCCCCAAGATACCACCCTACCCTAATCATAGTGAATCGTCTGCTTAGGACACCAAAGATAAGAACTAGATACTACCCTCCTTTGTGTATAATCTTGTAGACACTTACTTGATGATTTTTTTTTTTACTTTTAATTCTAAATAAGGTAAAATGCCGGTGTATCTTTTCATTCAGCTAGCAAACCAGAGTAGGTGATGCTCATTTTTTTTCAAAAAGGGAAGTAAACAAATAATAACTGTCGGCTCCCGTGGTTATGGGCTCACACACGTCAACGGGAGTGACGCACCCACAAGCATTCTTTCCCTCTTAGGGAGACGACACAGCCAAAAGCCACTTAGCAGTAAGCGACACTTGTCAGTAAAGGACACGTGTCAGCCTCGAAGCCTCCTAGACAAGTTAAAGTTACCCTTTTTTGGAATTTAATGAGAAAGTACCGTGCCTGATGAACTCACCCAAGTGATGCGGTGAGAAGAGCAAATAGACATTTCTTTTGCTATGTAGTTAAAGGACAATATTTTTGAAAAGCAAAAAAAAAAAAAGCTCTCGCTCGCTCTCCACCTTTCCCTCCCCCTCCCTTGCCTCTCTGTCCTCTCTCTTTTCTCTCGTTCTTCCTTGTGTACAGTTTCCGTGAAAGACCGCAGTGCCATTTACCTCAAACGAAGCCTGTGTGTTACTTCAAGTAATCCATTTGTTTTGACACAGACGGCCAGCCGAGGCGCATTGTCTCGGTCCGGTCTGCCGTCTCTGCATTCAAGCTGCACTTTTAGCCAGAGATGCAATGACTCCCCAGTACTCACTACTACCTCTGAATGCTACAGTGATTGTGCAGGTCCTGCACTTGTTACCCGCTGCTAGGCACGAGCCCTGCAAGACAGAAAAGCAGTGACGGGAACAGGCAGTTCTATCACCCACGGTTCCCCGTCATTCTCGTCGAAGACACACTCTTACTCTGTCTCAGCGTGGCTATGCATGATTCTGTGATTTTTTTTTTAATTAAAATTTTACAGATGCTTGTTGCAGCTTCCCTGCTAGATTGCTACATCAATTTGAAACACTTTTTACTCAAGCCGCTCCTAGTTCTTAAGGATAATTTTCCTCAGTGACACCTCATCGTATCTCACACACACACACATGCACACACGCGCATGCACGCCCAAGTACACACGCGATTTGTCTGTAGTGTTCAAATATCACTCTACAAGTCTGTACCTCAAACAAAATGTTAAAAGAAATGGATGAATTGACTTGCAAGGACCTACCTCCAACTTCAAAAGGAACAGCATTCTTTCTCTTCTTCCGATGTTTGAAATAGTTCAAACTTCCCCTAGCCCTCGTCAAAACTATTTTTTGTAACATAGACACTTGATAGAAAAGAACATTTTTTACATACTTTTGCAAAAAAAAAAATGAATGGATAAATCAAGCCAACATCAAAGAAACTTGAAACTTTGTAGGTGATCTACAAACAGGTCTGCTTGTGCCTAATGCAATCAGAAGATAAAATAGGTTTTGAAGATTAGTTGCCTATAAGAATAATGCTTGACGGATATTTTCATGTATGCTACACAATGTGAGTTTTGTAAAATGTCTCAAGTAGGTTTATTTTGAACGCTTCTTGTGTCGAATCGTTGTGCCTTTCTTTCCTCCTAAGTGCGCTGACTTTTTTCACTGTGTTATCCACTGGGCCAGGAAGTAGTTTCCCATGAAGGCTTGTGTCAGTGTGACTCTCAATACGGAAGCCAAATGAAACAAACACACAAAACCGTGTCTCTCTCGTAGCCATTTCAGGGAGGTCATTTCAGAGCCACATACCTTGCTGAGACCGGCAGGTCGCTCACTGTGGTGCCTCACAGAAGGAGCTATGGAGAGACTTAAAACTGAACGTGACCGTTCACTGCGTATTAAATAAGCAAATCAACAGTGGCTCATAAAATCCCATCCCCATGTTGTATCTTTAGATGGGTCTCTTAGAAACCTCGTTGGCCAGCTCCTAAAAAACGCAGCAGCTCCTCACGTTGGCCAGGCTCAGCACACCGAGCCATCTCCATCTCTAATGAAGTTACTCTTTATTTCCTGTATGTTGTACAATCAAAACACGCTACTACCTCTAACGTCCCAGTATACCTCATTTTTCATACTGAAAAAAAAAAAAAGAAAAAAAGGCTTGTGTCCAATGGAACAGTGAGAACATCATAAAATTTTTATATATATAGTTTATTTTTGTGGGAGATAAATTTTATAAGACTGTTTTTTACTGTTGTTGGTCACAGCTAAGTAAGACTGGACATCTGAGTTCTCTGCCATTTCTGCAACTTAGCCACGTTCGCAGGAGAAACGCATCAAGACAGCCGCAGCCGACTCTCCCTGTTCCTGTGCGCGTCCTCTGGCTTCACGCTCTGTCCTCATGTAGAATCGCTGTCTGTGACTGTACTTTGATGCTTGCTTGTGGGAATGCTTCTCTAGTGGATTATCACTGACTTTCTGCACAATAAACATAACAGCCTCTGTGGTCCCCATGTGTTTGGATTCCTGTTCTTTGTCGCAGCTCCGTTACATGAATAAGAAAGTTTAATAAACTGGACATGATGGGAAATATCCGCAGCCCGTCCGGTTTACCCTGGAGTGTATGCCATGGAGTGTGATTTAAAATATAGTTCTTTTACACCACCATATGGCCGAACTTACCTGAACTGGCCTGACTTTGAATTCCACAGGAAGCCAGCTGAGAAAGAATGGGTCGGAATAGGCTGTACTTTAAAACCACAGTCTCAGTACTAGTGCCTACAAGGTTTGTTTTGAGAAACCGCGGGGGGAGGGGAGGACAGGGACATGGCTCAGTCAATAAAATGTCTGCCTCTCAAGCATGAGGACCCAAGTTTGGATCCCCTGAACCCACGTAAAAAGCTGAACCATTGGGCTGGAAGGATGGCTCAGCAGTTAAAAGCACTTGCTGCTCTCTTAGGGGGCCTGGATTCAGCTTCCAGAACCCACGTGGTAGCTGTTAACTTCAATTCTAGGGGATCTAATATTGTTTTCTGGCCTCCTCTGGCTCCAGGCACGCACATGGTACACATACATACATACATGCAGGAAAACATACACACATAACATTTTAAAAATTAACTTTGAAAAGACTGAGCACAGTAGTGCACACCAGAAAGGCCAGCCTGAAGGTAGAAAGTGAGGGCGCAGAGGCAGGCCATTCTGTGGAGCTCACCGACCAGCCCACCTATCCAAGCAGTGAGCTTCAGAACCGTATCTCGAGAAAATAATGCTGAGGGTCTGGGGAGATGTTTCAGCAGTTAGCAGATTCAGCTGGCTGCTCTTTCAGAGAAGTGGGATTCAATCTCCAACCCCCACATGGCTGTTTATAATCATCTTTAACTCCAGCTCCAAGAGATTGGGCGCCATTTTCTGGCCTCTTTGGGCACCAGGCATGTAAGTGGCACACATAAAATTACTCTTAATGTTGAAATAGAGCAGTAACTAAAGAGACCCCTGGTGTGTACCTTGGGCCTCTACCTTCATGCACGAGTGCCCACGTTTTCACACGTCGGCACATATACAACACCATATACACACTCCACCCATACCGAATAGTAATAAAAGAGAAAGGGAAGTAGAAAATCAACTATTTTTGAGGTGCCATTTAGAGAAACTTTCGGAGGTTTGGGGACATGGCTAGGAAACAAAAGCAGCTGAAGTCTCCCATGATCGTTCCGTGATTCTATTAAAACCATTAGCAGGTTAACAGACCCAGAATGGCCCCACGATGGTCAAGGTCATATCTACATTTCATTATGGGTTTTTTTTTTGTTGTTGTTGTTTTGTTTTTTTTGAAAGCTAAAGCCTCCAGTTTGTGCTACAACTTTGATTACTACATTCTTTCTTCATTTAGCGCCTTCAAAAGGAAGTCTGTTTCTAAGACAGGGTCCTTCTCTAAGATAGCTCCTGTTGGGAATTTTAAATCAGACTGTTTAATTCTCACAGCTAACATCTATGGGGCTACCCAGTTGTGATAGGTCCTAGACCAAGAAGTGATGTTTCCAGATGTCCATCATTGGGAGCACTGTGTGGATATAGAAATGGTTTCAGTACAGACCACATGAAGAGAAGGTCAGGCCAAGTGGGAAGGGAAGAAGTTGTGAAAGTCCAGAGGCAGAAAGCCATTCTTCCTAGAGTGAACGGTTACCTCTATCCTTAGTTCAGCCCCAAATAAGAAAGGCTAACCATGTACATTTATCATAATCCATGCTTAATCTCATTTTTATTAGAAAAACTATATAACAAGGAACTAGTATTTTTAACAAATAAAGAGAATCACTGGCTGGAAACTAGAGAATATCAAAGAATACATGTATATCCAGATTAGGATAAATAAGTTATTGAAATAAAATGTTTTAACTGGACGGTGCTGGTACACGCCTTTAATCCTACACTTGGAAAGCAGAGGCAGGTGGATCTCTGAGTTTGAGGCCAGCCTAGTCTATAGAGAAAGTTCCAGGACAGCTAGGGCTATTTCACAGAGAAAACTTGTCTCGAAAAACAAACAACAATAAAATAAAATAAAATGTTTCCATTCCAGAGGTGAGACTCACTAAATGACCTCTGAAATAGGTATCTTTTAATTAAAGCATTGCCTTCACACAATGAAAACACATTCATGGCAGTTTTGTTGAAGAAACCTAAGTTTATATATAAATTCAAGGATCGTGTCCTAAAGAAATGACCCAGTGCAGTTGAGTGACAGTGGAGTTCTTATGTGCACTTGATGTTTGGGGCGATGAAGGTAAGTGGACTCTACCCTTGCCCACAGTGTCAAGACTACCGATAAAGGGGCAGATTCCAAGGAGACTGGTGGTGCTCTGAAAACTGGGCGCACCCAGTATTAAGAACAAACTGTCTTCAGCCCCGTCAGAAGAATGTAAGGTTCCCACCACAGAGGGCTCCCGGGGCAGCACAACGGCTTACATACAGGCCACGTGCCATTCACCTATGAGTGTAGCTATATGGGGGAGGCGTATTTCTAATAGCACCAAGGGCACTCAACTATTCGGTGAATTCGGACATGGTAGGTGGTTTAGAAGCACAAGAAAAATAGAAACAGAATAACAACAAGAGCAGAAACTGAGTGGCGCTCCAACCAGGGTGAGCCTGGGATGCAAGCCAGTCCATGATAAAGCTTCGTGGAGCTGGGTGAACAAGAAGAAGCCCATGTGGAAAGACCAAGGCAAGCCATGCACTGCTTCTCATGGCTCACGACGTAGCTACTCACTAAGACTAAGTGAACTGCCAGAGCCCAGATCATGGAGGAAGAAAGCTGCCATGGGACCCTGGTAACTAGAGAAGCAGTGTGGCTACCGACCTGAGAACCCAGAAAGATGGGAGGGAGCAGGAGCCTTCTGCACTAGTTGGCGATTTCAGCATCAGTCAGTACTGAAGTTGAGGAGCTGTCATTAAGTGCCATCGTTCCGATTCATGTTCTGAGCAAGGCCTGTGGTTCAATTCCTTTCCCAAAAGGTGGTGACAGAAGTCCAAGGACATTGCTCAAATGTCTATGATGGCAAATAACAAAGTCCATGCCAGTAAAACACTCCTAAGAACCAGTATTAGCTAGTATTTGTTACCCTCCTGGTGCCTGTGTAAGCTTAAAGCTTGCCTTTGTCCCTAGCTATCAGTCATCCCTGACCTTGCATGCAGAGAAACCCAAGATCATGATCCGGACATGCAAGGTTTCCAAGCACCATTCAGCTTGCACACTGCAAGGATGGACACCATCCATCCTTGTGACGCTCTTTTTCCCCTATGTGGTCGGTACTTCTGATCTCCTTGGAACTGGATACCACAAGGAGCCACTCCTGAGAAATTCAGCAGCACACCAACTGCCTGCCCTGCTATGACGTCTCTCAGGGTCCCCGAGGAGGAGAAGGCTCCCTCACTACTCTCCAGTATAATCCGTCCTTGGCTCTGACTGCTCCAGCCTCCTAACTGCGGCTTCGCTTGGGATCCATTGTCGCATTTCAGTGTCAGGATTCTTGGTGGTCCCCTCCTCCCGTCAGCCCTGAAGATTCCAGCTTCCAGCTGTAGCCCACCCACCAAATGCAGCTTAGTTGGCTGCCCTTCCACAGCCAGGCTTTGACCTTTATGGACTTGCTTTAGGCCACCTAATTACCATGTCCTGTCCCATCCTCCCTCACCAAAATTAGCCTGCCTTGGGTAACCAATGGGATGCTAAGGATCCTGGGCCCACTTTGTAAGAAATAATCAAATTTTTAGTGCAAACAGGGAAGAAAAGGGGAATGTGAAAAAGAAGGCAAGTCTTTCTTTTTCTATGTTTCCCAACTGATCAAATTTGGGATGGAATTGGGGGCTACCTGCTTACCCTCATGTACCTCACTACCTCACACCTCCATATGTATGGGATCCTGGGCAAACTCTGCAATCCGAACCTTTTCTTGGCTGCACATCTCTAGTCTAACTCTATCCTGGGAGTAAAATTTGAGTTTGCAAAGTTGGCTTCTTGGGAAACCAGTGAAAGAATAGCCCCCCCCCTTGTGTGCACCTGCTTGCACATCGCATGTGCGAGCACACACACACACACACACACACACACACACACTACCCCCTAGCAATTTCAAATGGAAATCTTCAGTTGCGATAAGGAGTACTATAATCTGGCCCACTAGCCCATTGAGAAACCTACCCACGCACAAGAAGAATAAGGGCTCTGACATACTCAATGGTTGTTCTGCGCTGCGACAAGCCTGCAGGCTGCAGGATTCCCAACGTTCTCCAGAGTTCAGGATCCTGCACCTTCATCTCCAGTTGAGTCCCCAAATCCATAGGCTCGATCGTTACCCATGACCTTGTCTCTCGAATCAGGTACTAGGCAGGCTGGTTTATGGCTATTATCTATTACAATGAGATGAATTTAGTCATAAAGCCATTATGTTTAGCTGGCTCCCTGGCCAATTTAATACTGTCATGAAAAACAAAACCGGCAATTCAACGTGCTAGTAAAAATGTGCTGCCTATCCCAGTTCCCAGCCTATCCAAAACCCATCTGTTTGCTCATTCAGCCAATCAATGCCTGTTGGGCACCTGCTATATACCAGGCACTCAGCCACATTCCAGCAGTAACAGAGCCGGATCTAAAAGAACTACCATCCAAGTGCCATTTGACACAATGAGAAACACTAACGGGAAGAGGAGAGCCGCCACTGTACGGTGTCCAGGCCACTTGGGACACATGGAGTTGTTCCTCTGACCACAAAGAACAGTCTCTGTGCGGGCTACTTTTATGCCAGCCCAACACAAGCTGGAGTCACTTTGGATGAGGGAATTCAGTTAAGAAAATGCCCCCACTAGATTGGTCTGTAGGGAAGCCTATGGCGCATTTTCTTGATTGATGATTGATAGTGAAAGACTCAGCTCACTGTAGGTGGTGCCATTCCTGGGCTGGTGGCCCTGTGTACTATAAGAAAGCAGGCTGAGCAAGACATGAGGAGGAAGCCAGTAAGCAGCTCCCCTCCATGGCCTCTGCATCTGTTCTGACCTCCAGGTTCCGGCCCTGATTGAGCTCCTGCACTGATATCCTTTGACGAGGGACTGGTTTGAGGAGGTGAAAATGTAATAAACCCTTTCCTTCCGAAGCTGCTTGTGGTCATGGTGTTCTAATCTCAGCCATGAACACTCTAAGACAGTCTCCAAGAAGGATGTGTTTTCAAACAATAAGAAAATGGGTACTGACCCAGAAGGACCGCCCCATTACCAAAGCTGGAAGGTCTACAATGCCTCTCAGCATGCTGTTGACACCGGTGTAAACAAGCAGGTAAGAAGGCGTGCCAGGAGGAGTAAGTAACACACGAGCTGAGTGTATGAAACACTCAAAGAGCTGAGGTAATGACCTGAATGGGGTGAAGAAAAAATCAGGAGAGGAAGACAGAGAGAAAGACACCTGGGCTCAGCTGAAACCCAGCTCTCAGTGGAGCGTGCGTCGTGTGGGAAGAAGTTGGGACTGCTGGAGACGTTCCCTAGGAATTCATAGATAACAGATGTAAAAATGAAAGGCCTCTGGACCATTTCAAAAAGAAAGTCCAGCCTCTGGGTCCACAGGAGCTGAAACAGTGGCTGTCAGTACATGAGATGACATGCCTTCATAGTACGCCAGGAGCTGCGGAGAGTGCACTTTATCCTTACAGACAGTATGGTTTTCTAGAAGGCGCATCTCAGTGAAGGAACGAGCATCTAAGTGGTGGAACAGAGGTTACATGAGCAAAGAGAAACAAGGACCCCACAGGTCTGTACTATAAACAAAAAGAATTGTGCCAAAGGAATTCTATTAAATGAGTAGCATTATTTAAATCGCACTATCAGACTGGCTGAGGAAAGAATCACCGTGGCGTGGATTTCCCATGTACCTGATCAACGGGGGATGGCGCTGTTGCGGTAACATATCCAGGCTCAGATCAGAGCTGAGGTTCTACGATGACAGCCTCAGAAGCCACGTCACACGACAGTCTCACTGATTTCCTGAAAGGCAGGTCAGTACATCCAGCTAAGTGACAGCGAGAGAAACACAGGGAGGAAGACAGAGGAAGGCAGACAGATGTTTGCCAAAGCGGTCGCGCACAGTTCTCCTTCTCTCTGTGTACGTCCTCCCGCAGCAAATCCCGCTGACAGGGTGTTTGCAATCCTACAGAATCCTACTCAATACTCCTTCTCCTTCCATTTTAGGGATGTGGGCAAGCATAACAAACTCATATCTGTTATAAGGATTGATAAGCAGAAGGGTTATGTTACTGGATATTTATATCTGGAGCTTGAGGTTTTTCTCCTCCATAGGTTAAGTCCAGATGTTTTCAATCCATACAAACTGACAGCAGATATGTCATATGTTCTCCAATAATCCATAGACAGCTTAGCACAATGCCTAGCATGTAATAAGTGCTCAATAAATGTTAGCTCTTATTGTTGTTGATATGACATATTTACAGTAAATACATACAAAATGTTTGCAGAGTCGTGTACATGCTTTAAATCAACAGTACACACATCTGGTGAAAAAGCAAATCATTGACAAAAAAAAATCTTCTAATGAAAACCAACAGTGGCTTGCCTCTTCCCACCCCAAACGCTCATGCTAGCCTTCAAATGCAACTACATGTATTAATTCCTTAGCAGTTTCTTCCACTGACTGCCGCCCTGGTTCTAAACCATAGACCTAGCCTGTTATTGCTAGGACATCTGGGCATTATTGAATGACATCTTTCTCAGCTGGCAACGACCCAATTCTTGTGCATCATTCACCCCACTATGACTTTTGAACATGCACTATGCCAGGCACACACAATGCTCTAGGACAGTATATCTCAACCTTCCTGCATCTGTGCCAATCCCTCACAGCTTTAATGTTAGCTAGCTGGGTTAGCTTTACTACAGCTCCTCATGTGTGCTGACCCCACCCATAAAATTGTTTTCGTTGCCACTTCATAACAATCATTTTGCTACTGTTATGAAGCATAAGGTAAATATCTGTGTTTTCCAGTGGCCCTAGGCAACCCCTGTGAAAGGGTTGTTCAGTCCCCAAAGGGACAACCCACAGGTTGAAAACCACTGGTTTAGAGGCTGGTTCTGTATGGCATGTCTATCCTCAACAGTAAAGGGTTGTCTTTTGAGTGGGAAAGCTGGCACTACAGACTCTAAAGAAATATGTGAAAATAAGTAGAAGAATGAAACAGAGAGATGGGGCAAAAGAAACATAGAGCCTGGCAACACAGAGAGGAAAGTGGTAACAGCTGCAAGCTCACCTTCTGGGTGGGGGGCAGTGTGGGGTGGGAGAGAAGCTCCAGACATACAGCACACATTCCATGGAAAACGGGAAGGGGGCGGTGGCAAAGAGCATTCTAGATGACTTGGGAGGGAAGCGGGTGCTTGAGCAGTAGCTAACCTTGAAATGTTTCTTGATAATGTCTTCACCTTTGCTGTCTCAGTTCTGTCTTTCTGGATGTCAGACAGTGATAGTTTAATTCTCTTGGGTGCTTGGATTTTCTTCTGTGTGTGTACGTGTGTGATCTGGTTGTTGTAGTTGTTTTGTTGTTTTGATTTTTCTGTTTTCATTTGTTGTTCAAGACAGGGTTTCTCTATGTAGCTCTGACTGTCCTACAACTCACTCAGTAGACCAGGCTGGCCTCGACTTCAAGAGATCCGCCGGCCTCTGCCTTTTGAGTGCTGGGTCTAAAGGTTGCACCATGACCGTCGGCTTCTGTGCCATTCTCTGGGAGGATTTCTGGGTTTGCAATTGCCGTATAACTCTTTGTGGAACAAGCCTGCTGAAGTCTTTCTCCTCAGAGGCTTCAGAACACTTTATTCCCAGATGTTGATCCCATATACCTGAACAATGGTTGTCATTCAGTTGAATCACCTGATCCCCCGACCCCTGACTTTAGACCTGAGCCTATGTCTCCTTTAACTTGGCCTGGAATTCTGCCTGCTGGGATTCTTCTAAACACACTTGATTCCTTTTGCCTTCCTCCCCACGCATATGCAGGCAAAGAGGCTTTTATTCCAGTCTTTTTGTCTCCGTGAATCTATACATCTTATGGTCTACTCTTACACCTGTCAGAATGGCCAGAATCTAAGCGCTGTTTTGATTTGAGTTGTTTCTCTGATGGCTAAGGAGGTTGACATCTTGAAATTTTCAGGCAAATGGATGGATCTAGAAAACATCATATTAAGTGAGGTAATCCAGAGCCAGAAAGACAAATATAATATGTATTTACTCATAAGTGGCCTTTAGCCATAAAACAAAGAAGAATCAGCCTACAATTCACAATCCTAGAGAACCTAGACAACAAAGAGCACCCTAAGAGAGACATACATGGATCTAATCTACATGGGAAGTAGAAAAAGACAAGGTCTCCTAAGTAAATTGGTAGTCTGGGGCTTATGGGAGAAGGTAGAAGGAGTAAGGGGAGAAGGGGGGGGAGTGGAAAAATATATAGCTCTATAAAAATAATAAAAAATAATTTCTATCATATTTCTCCAAAATGTTTTATGTGCAACTAAAAATCTGTGTTTACATATGTATCCATAACAGTGTATGTGTGTGTTAGAGTTTATATGAAGTATTTTCCCACCATAGAAGCTCACATATTAAAGGCCCAGTGCTCTATGCAATGTTCAGAGATGAGCCATTGGGGAAGTCATGGGATCATAACTAACTGATTAACAAAGTCATCATTCATTCCTGGGCATTACTGGGAGGTGGTAGAAACGAGTAGAGAAGGCCTGGTTGGAAGAAGTGAGTCACTGGGGGAATCAAAAGACATGTCTTATGATCAGGCCCCATTTCTCTGCTCCCTGAACATCATGAAGTGAACTATATCACAGCCGCCCTCTTGATTCTCTGCCCTCAATACAGACCCAGCAACCATGATGGCATCTGTGGGAATAGTACATTTGAAATCCTGAGCTAAAAGAAAGCATCCCTCTTTATGTTGTTTTCCTCGGGGATTTGGTCATAGCAGCAAGAAATTAAGCACATATGGATTCTCTCTCTCTCTCTCTCTCTCTGTCTCTCTCTCTCTCTCTCTCTCTCTCTCTCTGTCTCTCTCTCTCTCTGTCTCTGTCTCTCTCTCTCTCTCTCTCTCTCTCTCTCTCTGTGTGTGTGTGTGTGTGTGTGTGTGTGTGTGTGTGTGTAAATACTTAATTTCTTTTCTATTACTTCATGGTTTTCAAAAGCTGGTTATGGTAGCTCACATTTGTAATCCGGGCACTAAGGAGACTGAGGCAGCAGGATTGCTGTCACTTTGAGGCCAGCCTGGATTACACAGTAAGCTCCAGGTCAGCTTGACTTATAGAATGAGACTCTGTGTCAAAACAAGAAGCCAGAGATAGAGAGATATCTCAGAGATAAGAACACTGACTGCTGCTCTTCCAGAGGACCTGAGTTCAATTCTCGGCACCCACATGGCAGCTCACAATTGTCTGTAACTCCAGTTCCAGGGGGATCTGAGACCCTCTCACAGACATGCATGCAGGTAAACAGCAATGCACATAAAAATAAATAAATCTTTAAAAAAATTAACCAGCTAAAACATGAAGATAAAAGTCATTTATTAGCATTGTGCATGATGTATACGCATGGACACACCAACCACAACATACATGTAGAGGTCAGAGGGCAAATGTATGGAGTTAGTTCCCTCCTTCTGTTTTTACATGGGCCCTAGGGATCAAAATCAGGTCACCAGGTTTGTATGGCAAGCACTTTTATCTGCCCCCTCCATTCAAAAAGTAAATGAATAGTATTACGGTAATCTTACACACTGTGCTTTAAGGTACAAGCCACAGAACCTTGCTGGGAATTGCAAGAAGGTTAGAGATGAAAATGACTACAGATGGTGCTTAAGAGAATTTGGGGGCACAAAGATGGATCATGAAGGACCAGATGAGCACTGTTGCCAAGCTTGAACTGTCTTCTCTGTGTTAAACAGACCATGATTCACTCCGATGCACATTTTGGAAAGGTCAGTGACTCTGAGAGAAAGGATTTAGCAGTAGTCGAAGAGACATGAAGTCACGGGGACACTGCCGCCGTCAGGTGATGGGTGTGATGAGACATGAAGTCACGGGACACTGCCGTGGTCAGGTGATGGGTGTGATGAGACACGAAGTCACGGGACACTGCCGTGGTCAGGTGATGGGTGTGATGAGACATGAAGTCACGGGGACACTGCCGTGGTCAGGTGATGGGTGTGATGAGACATGAAGTCACGGGGACACTGCCGTGGTCAGGTGATGGGTGTGATGAGACATGAAGTCACGGGGACACTGCCGTGGTCAGGTGATGGGTGTGATGAGACATGAAGTCACGGGGACAGTGCCGTGGTCAGGTGATGGGTGTGATGAGACATGAAGTCACAGGACACTGCCGTGGTCAGGTGATGGTTGTGATGAGACACGAAGTCACGGGGACACTGCCGTGGTCAGGTGATGGGTGTGATGAGACACAAAGTCACGGGGACAGTGCCGTGGTCAGGTGATGGGTGTGAAGAGACACGAAGTCATGGGGAGACTGCCGTGGTCAGGTGATGGGTGTGATGAGACACGAAGTCACGGGGACACTGCCGTGGTCAGGTGATGGGTGTGAAGAGACACGAAGTCACGGGGACACTGCCATGGTCAGGTGATGGGTGTGATGAGACATGAAGTCATGGGACACTGCCGTGGTCAGGTGATGGGTGTGATGAGACACGAAGTCATGGGGACACTGCCGTGGTCAGGTGATGGGTGTGAAGAGACACGAAGTCATGGGACACTGCCGTGGTCAGGTGATGGGTGTGAAGAGACACGAAGTCACGGGGACAGTGCCGTGGTCAGGTGATGGGTGTGATGAGACATGAAATCATGGGGAGACTGCCGCGGTCAGGTGATTGGTGTGACCTAACTTGAGGAAAGGAAATGTAAAGAGGCCAAGGAACCAACTTTAGAGCCACCAGGAAAGAGTTGACAAGTAGGGAGAGTAGAGAGGTCCTGGACCCAGACTGGCTCTGGGTGCTGGTCCATTCACTAAGGAGCAGCAGGCTAAAAGCTGAAGTTGGGGGAGCAGGGATGAGAAGGCGGAGGCCAATGACGCCTGTCGCTGTGAGCCACAGCCACCCACAGACCTCAGCACAAGCAGAAGCAGCCTCACTTGAGTGAACAGTCGCACACTGTTACAGAAGTCCACAAAAGAGCTGGTGGAAGAGAAGAGGTGATTTGGGACCACAGTGAAAATAGGACCCAGATTCTAATGCTCTCAGAGAAGATACTGTGTTTCCACAACTTGAACCAGGGAGCAGAGCTATTTTCTCCCACTGAGTAGGGTTGTGATTGCTGTTTGGTTGCTGACCAAGCATCATGGATTAAGGTCTCCAGTTACAGCTATGGAAAACTCTTTATTCTCCAAATTGAAAAATACACATTCTACTCCAGCACACATAAAATAGTCATTAAGACGGACCATACACCATGTTACAAAGGAAAGCACAAAATCTCTCCATACTCCCATATCACATAGATTACATTTGAAAAGCCTTTCACCCTCCAGTTTGACACCAACAATAACAATCCCGAGAGGGAGAGCCATTTTGATTCACATCTGAGTTAACCGCACCTACAAACAATTCATGGGTAGAAGAGGAAATGACATTGAAAAATCAGAACATATTTAAATCCAAACAGCGGCAAACGCAGAGTAGAAATTACGAAGCCTATCTAAAGTGGTCCAAAGGTGTGTTTAAAGCTTCACCTACTTCTTCTAAAGGATACTGTAAACAAATAGCATTTGCCTCAAGTATGAGCATTCAGTCCCTGGAAGGAATCTTGATATACCACAGTGAGATGCCGTCTCCAGTTTACACACATGGTTAGGTAAATAAGCAGCCCCCATCAATCAGGTAATAAAAATGCTGATTCCATTTCCTCTACTCTTTTTTTTCTCTTTTATATCTGCATTGGTCAGAACCTTTGATGACTTTGTAGATCTTTGGCTTTCTCGTATGTCTTGGGTCTATAGACTAAGCGCAGATATAATAGCCCAAGTTGGACACAATGACTCCAAATTGAAAACATTTCTGAACGAAGCCAAAATAGAGTAAAGAACGAGTCCAGGGGCCTTGCAGTCAGTCAGCTAAGTAACATGGGCACACCTTCAGGGCCTCTGAAACATAGTGAAGAACGAGTCCAGGGGACTCGCAGTCAGTCAGCTAGGTATCATGGGCACACCTACAGGGCCTCTGAAACATCCACTTCCATCTCTCCATGAGGGCTGCTGTAGCAGTAAGGCCCTTGAGACTGGGAGACAATTTTAAGTCACCAAACATACTGTCTTTGTTTTGCTACACACAGTCGGAGATTACTCGGTATCAGAAAGTTCTTAAGATTAAGAAAGGAACCATACAAAAAATAAAAGAAAAAAGGAAGCATACTTTATGACAAAAGGAAACAGCTTTGACAAGCACACCAGTGAATCCTTTCCATTGGGTTTTTGCAATCATAACTCACTGCAATGTAGAATGGGTCATTTATTCTCATTTTCTAGTAGGGCAGTGAGGTCCCAAAGGACTTCGGTGATTTTGTCAAATCACATAACTTGTCAGTGGCTGTCACTGTCTGCTATTGAATCTGAATTTCCTGGCCTTCCTACTTCCTATCCCTTCCAAGTCTGGATTTCTTCTCCTGGTGGTGGGTTACAAATCCTGCGCTTTCTCACATTCCTGCTTCATTCCTCAGCAGCATCCCTTCGTACAAGGCTCCATCATTCACTTCCCGCTTAGTCAGGTACCTGATGTTTCAGGACGGGGTGGCTATGAAGCTTAGCCTTGGTTTGCACATCTCTGAGAATCAGCGTATTAATTTCCCTGTGCTATCTTTATTTCTCTGTATATCTAGACGCAAGCCTTTTTCTGTCCACTTAGGGCAGCCAGGAAATGGAACTGACCTGGATGTCCAGCACAGATGAGCGCATAATGAAAACGTACTGCATACACACACGGAATATAATTTAGTTATAAAGAAAAATGAAATAACAGAATTTGCAGGAATAGGGATGGCTGTGTAACGCATCACATTAAGTGAGGTGACCCAAACTCAGAAGGAAAAAAGGCATGTTCTCCCTCATCGGTGGACCCTCGTTTATGATGCACACATGTGGGCACAGTCTAGGGCTTACGAAGACCAGAGAGGCGGTGCGATGGGAGGGTAAAGAGGCACCAGTCTTTCAAGAGGACACAAAGCTTCGGTTTCTAGTTTCAGCTCTGTTGTAGGGGGTTCTTTGCTTTGGTTTGGTTTTCATGGCGAATAAGCAAATTCAACTTTCTGAGTGTTGAGGTAGCAAGAGCCATAAAAATGAATGAAGTAATTAATTTAAAAAATGTAATTAGTAGTGAAAACATTAAATTCCTAAGCAAAACTCCATTGATTCAGAAGGGTTCTTCTGTGTTGGAGTCTGCCAACATATGTAGACTTGGGGATTAGGCAAGTGTTTGAGTGACTCTCTTAAGTCAGCTGTGTGATGGTTCTGCTTGTGAGTTAATTAGAGTAAGGTGACTTTATTAAGAAAGAAAAGAAGGAAGGAAGGGAGGAAGAAAGGAACGAAGGAACAAAGGAAGGAACGAACCCATATTCTTTATTTATGCGCTGCCACATGGCAATACCTTTATTATTAAGGCACATTCATCTCCTGCTCCCTCTGTGTCTGATCTTCCCATCATCCTTAGTCACTCTGCCTATACTTTCTGCCTGGCTACTGGCCAATCAGCCTTTTATTAAACCATTCCAGTGACAAATCATTACGGTGTACAAGAAGATTCTTGCATAGCAGTTTTTTTTTTCTGTCTGGTGCTCTTAACTTAATGTTTTAGACCTGATACACACTAGAGTATCCCCAGTTCATGTTAGAAGCTTGGCCCAGGATGATCCTATCAGAAGAGTTCATAGACTCTCCATAGACTCTTGAGGAGGATGGGTAATAATATGTCCTTTTTAAGGTACCGCCCTTAAAAAGGAATTAAAGATCTCCTGTGAGCCCTATGTAGCTCTTTTAAAAGAATTATTGGAAACCCTGAACCTGGCACAATTCAGCTGACTTCAGAGCCCTTCTTCCTTCCCTGCTTCCCCCAGAGCCACTTGCCATAACATGACACGCCAAGGGGAGCCCTCACCAAAGCACACTGTGTCCTGAAGACTTTCATCCTCCATAAGGTGAGCTCAAGACCTTCCTACAGTCTGCTCCCAACCTCCTTCAAAATGATACAAAGTTTCACAAGGTTTGAAAGGTGAGTGGCAACAGCTTCCTGCACAGTCTCGGGGCCCCCACCGGGACATCTTTCACAGCCTTCCTTCCTCTACTTCCTCCTCCTGTTAAGTTCTGAAAATGGTTCAGATCCATCACTTACCAATAGACAGGAGAATTTGCCCAAGCCTGCCTGAAATTGGGGTACAAAAACCACAAGAATGAAGTTGTGCACTTTTCTTTCTTAAAAAAAAAATACTTGGCAGTTCCCAAATCTGCATTCTGATGTGGGGGAAGGTCTGAATGAGCGGTACTACATGTCTAAATCTGTTAGCACCAATCTTCTCCTGGGGCCATGTTGCCTCAGAGAGTATGTTTTGAATCTTTTCTGGGGAGGGGGGAGGGCCCACAGGAGCTATGAATAAGAGCAGTGGCATGCAGGGGCCTGGGTGTGGGCTGGGACCGCTCATGCCTGCTGGCTCCTAAATTCTGGGAGCAGCAGCAATACTGTGGCAGGAGGACTCTCTGTGCAGCTGATACCCGGGGATAAAGGGGAAGGGGGACGAGGAGGCTCACAGATGAAAACTCAGGTTTCCTTTCTTTTTTTCTCACCCAAGACTGGCAATCCTTGACTTGTAAAAAGAAAACCCCAAATGAGGTTTTGAGCCTGTGCTATCCAGGACACCTTCAGATCTTAACGGTAAGGAACAAACAAGCCACAAACTAGAAGAATTTGTCCCCAAGTACCTCAGAGATGCCGTGGTTAGTCCCAGACTTGCAATGGGAAACAAGGAATCAGCAGAATGAATGAGGAAGACCCATCCTGAATTCATAGGCTGGGGCCCAATCAGACGGAAAGAGTGAAAGCATGTGTTCTTCATTCCTCCCCCGCTTCTCTGACTCTCTCTCTCTCTCTCTCTCTCTCTCTCTCTCTCTCTCTCTCTCTCTCTCTCTCTCTCTGTCTGTCTCTGTCTCTCTCTCTCTGTTCCTTCTCTTCTTTCCGGGAAGCTGAACTTTCTGCAGCTGCCGCTTGCTCTTGGACATCAGATCCTAAGTCTGCCCCTCTCTGGTGGTCCTAGAGACAGAGGAGCACTCTCTCTGACAGGAACTGGGCCTCTTCTGTTTTGATTCTTCTCTTTTCTTCCAGCTCTACAACTGGCTTCCTGGCACCCCAGGTAGCAGATATTCAGCCTCTGAGCAGAACTACTCTGAGAAGCCCCTGCCCTCCTCCCGCTTCACTGTATCTCTGCTCTGTTGGCCCTTGACAGCACACCCACCAACGCTCTGGTTATCTCTGGCTAGCCACTTATATTAGCAGTCTTCATGGGGCACTAAGAAGCCAACACAACATCTTCAAACTGTAGAAGACAGAGTTCTCCCCCTTCCCCCTCCACATCCCTTTCCCTTCTCTCTCCCATTCCCCTCCCCTCCCTCTCTCCATCGCGCCCCCTGTGGTGCTATTATGTTTATGCCTTAACAAATACAGCTTGCCTGAAGAAGTCTCCTTCTCTCCCTCCCCTCCCCCACTTCCCCATCTCTCCTTTTGTGTGTTAGTCAGTTTTCATCACTGTTGCAAAATACCCCAGAAAACCAATTTAAAGGAGGAACGATTAGTTTTGGCTCATAGTTTCAGAGTTTCATGCTCATGGTCCTTCGACTCCTTTGCTCCCAAGCCTGTGATGAGGTAGAGCACCATAGCAGAAAGACACAATGGGAGAAACCAAGCGGTTTAGTTAGACCAGTCAGGAAGCACAGGGGGCAAACAGAGGAGTGTCTAGGGACAAGATATACTTGTGAAAGGCACCTCCCTAGACATGAACCCTATCTTAATCCAGTCATGAAATCAAGGGCAGATTGGTGAGGTTGTTCGGCTCAGAAGCCCGTCACGCTCAATAGCACCACCTGCTGGGAACCAAGGTTTCACCACAATGAGCCTTTGGTGTGCCACTTCACACCCAAACAGCGGGTGGTGATTAAAACCAATTAACTTCTCTTAGGCTTTAGTTATGCATGAGGTTCATTCAGAGACCACTGAGACAGCCTAGGCGTCCCCTAGAAAGGTAGAAAGCTGCCTTTTCAGGTGAGTCACCTGGTTTGCATTCCTTGAAATAAGATTTTACTGCTAGTTCAAGGTAAACTTCAGGTCACCAAGTCAGTACTGAGGAGACAGAAGCCAAGGAGTAGGTCTCCTCTGTGTGTCTCATCTCTGGTGCACTGGGGTTATCTGGGATCCCCTAGAAAAGGGAAGATAACTTAAGGGGTCCCTAAATGGGAAACTGACACAATTACCCAAGCAGAAGATGGGGATGCATAGAGTTCTTGTATTTGAAAAAAGAAGAAATTCAGGTCTCTGATGCCCCATACTGACTATGAAAACTTCCTTTCTCTTGTATGGCTCACATATCCCCCAAAGATAAAGCCTCAGGTTTCTTGGAACACCACCTTTTCGTCGCAGCCCCTCCTGTGTGCCTGCAGCACATTCTCAGCGCTTGAATGAAAGAGCTCACACACGAGAGAGGACACTGAGGCAGTGACTGTCCTTGGGGCCACAAGATTTACTTAACACCATGAAGACAGACAAGAGCATGGCAGGAGAAGTCAAGCCCCAGCCGCCAGAGATAGACAATACGATGGGAGCTCTAAAGAGAGGAAGTGAGGGCCCCCATCGCGGGAGTGCCAGCCTGTTCTGATGAGGGGGTTGTTCCACAGAGCAAGCCCATAGATGGCTCCCTGATTCCTATGGAGGAGGCAGGACTTGTGGTCACCAGCTTCAGGGAAATGTGCTTTTCCCAGTGAGACATATTGTACCTGGAAGTCAGTGAGCTAGGGACTGACAGACAGTGTCTTGGTAGGGCACCTGTGGGTATCTGTGACAGGGGATTTGCTGCTGTGGGACTGTGTGACCTGAGCAGCAGCTGGATTCTAATGCTACTTCTTATATTTAATAGGTGTGGGTTTGTTCCTAGCTAAACTCATCTATATGTTCACGCATTTGAGTAATAGTTGACGCTGCCTCTACATTCAAAAATGTTTTAAGCCTGGCGGTGGTGGTGCACGCCTTTAATCCCAGCACTCGGGAGGCAAAAGGAAGGCGGATCTCTGTGAGTTCGAGGCCAGCCTGGACTACAAAGCTAGTTCCAGGACAGGAACCCAAAAGCTACGGAGAAACCCTGTCTCGAAAAATCAAAAAAAAAGTGAACTCTGGCCCCTGCACCAAATCCTGCCTACCACTTGGCTTGGAAACACAATTTTCTCGCCCTCTCACGCCTGTTTTGTCTATGTCAGGCCTTGGGCTTTCAACAGCTGCATTGAATAGCTTCCTCACTCACCATATGGCTCCCAAAGCAAGATATTTACTATTGGAGTTTATACAGAAGAGGATTATGAATCATGGTCTGAGCTTCTTGGCCAGTGATTGATTTCAGAATAGGAACACAAGCTCTTATTAGTCAGTCGGTTATGATGAAGCTGTTACATTGCCCTGAGAAGACAGAACAAGGTCCAGTAATCTGTTCATTCTCGGATTGTTGCTATGAGTGAAAGGCAATCCACTAGGGATGATAGAGGGGTTGCATACCAGGCAAACACTGGAGAGGAACAGAACCCATGGAATGCATGTACATGTTATAAAAATGGATAGTTGGAAAGGAAGAACTAAATTGTAAAGAAATATGGGAGGGGTTTGCAATTTTACTCCTCCTCCTCCTCCTCCTCCTCCTCCTCCTCCTCCTCCTCCTCCTCCTCTTCTTCTTCTTCTTCTTCTTCTTCTTCTTCTTCTTCTTCTTCTTCTTCTTCTTCTTCTTCTAACATTTACTTATTATGTATACAGTGTTCTTCCTACATGTGTGCCTGTAGCCAGATGAAGACACCAAATCTCTTTAAAGATGGCTGTGAGCCACCATGTGGTTGCTGAGAATTGAACTCAGGACCTCTGGAAGAACAGCCAATGCTCTTAACCACTGAGTCATCTCTCTAGCCCCCTCTAACATGTTCTGGGTGTAGCATGGAAAGGGCCTGAGGCCAGCTGAAGTATAAAAACTATACTTCAGAAGGTAAATTTTGCTGCATCTAAATTAGGCCTTCATAGTTTAAAAAATGAATTATGGAGAATAGACAAATGTACCATTTGACAAAAGCAGTTCCCATATGATGGTTGTCATATTTTATCTTTGCTTCAGTTATAGTTTTTTTCTTTCTTTCTTTTCTTTTTTTCTTTTTCCTTTCTTTTCTTTCTTTCTTTTCTTTTTTTTTTTTGAGACAGAGTGTCTCTGTAGCCCTAGCTGTCCTGAAACTCACTCTGTAGACCAGGCTGGCCCTGAACTCAGAAATCCACTTGCCTCTGCCTTCTGTGTGCCACCACCACCCAGCCAGTTCTCATTGTTCCATTTGGGAATTATAATTGCTTAGTTTTTGTGTATGCATTTACTATCTATTTTTAGATACAGATTCATTGATTTTACTCTTATAGTCCCCTAAATTCATGAGCTTTTCTCAATTAATGACATTAAAAACAGCAGTAAGCCATCCATGACTCCGTAACAAAGAGAACCAAATACAAGCACGAGGCACAGAGAGTGGGCAACTTTTCCATTGTGTTAACGACCCTTCCCATCAGTCCATCTGTGAGACAAGGACCTCCAGTGATAGCCATTCCAGTACTGTGATTGGACCAACTGGGTCTAGCAACTATTCAAAGTCAAAGATCCACAACCCACACCTTCCAGACTAAGGGAGAAATCAAGAATTGTAGCAAGATGACCAGGTTAGACATACAACCATGAATACCTGAAATAAAGCAGACACAGGGACAGGAAGCAGGGGCCATGGCCAAGAGCTTGGGAAGTCTGAAGCAGGCTGTCAAGTCCAGAGAGGCAGAAGGGAAGTTCAGGGGAAATTCAGCCCTACAGGCTTTCTGCTCAGAGGGGATGGGGTCAGGGAGGCCCTCTGGGAAAAGAGGGAGGCTGAAGCTGAAGATGTGCTTTAACATGGGTGTCCGATACTTTTTCTGATCCAGGCTCACAGATAACTTTTCTGTGCCCTGTTCACTCACCCTGCTTCCCTGCAATGCCCAAATCAAGTCAGAAAAAAAATGATTTTTGTAAAATAATAAAAAAATGTCAGCAATTTATCAGATGCTTTGGTGTCCTCTGGATCAGTCTTGCCTTGTGTCTTTTGTTTTTAGATTTAAAAAAAACATGTCATGAGGCACGTGTGTGCCACGGTGTGCATGTGGAGGTCATGGAAGCCAGAGGACACCTGTGGAGTCATGTCTCTTCTCCTTCAACTGCTACATGTGTTGTGGGAGTCAAACCCAGATTACGAGGCTGGTGTAGCCTGCTGAGCCATATTGAGAGGCCCAAAGACTTAGCTTTTTAATTTAACCATCTTTATAAGAACACTATTGCTCTTAATTGGTATTTCTAGAGGAAGCACAGTGTGCTCTGATCTAAGATGCTGAGATCTGAATTTCTACATGAAATTAAGAGATTTTTTTCTTCCAAACAAAATCCCTCAATATTGCTGAGTGAGCCCTGGAGATGCGTGTTTGCTAGATCATGAGTACCTCAGAAACCTGTATTATATGTATCTAAACAGTCTTGTACCCTTTTTCTTAGAACTTGCAAAGGCTCAAACGCCAAAGCGCTCTAATCTTCCGCGTTGGCTTGTATGTTATTATTCTGGGAAATTGTGCTAACAAGTGACTATCAGTGTGGAGATCTACTGATGGGTGCCAGTACCTGTGCTGGGCGCTCACACGGCTGGGATGCTGATGGTGGCGGCCACTCACTCAGTTGGGATGCTGATGGCAGCAGCTAGCATCTGGATCAACTGATGAGTGCCAGTACCTGTGGCGGGCGCTCACACGGCTGGCATGCTGATGGTGGTGGGCGCTCACATGGCTGGGATGCTGATGGTGGTGGGCGCTCACGTGGCTGGGATGCTGATGGTGGCGGCCGCTCACGTGGCTGGGATGCTGATGGCAGCAGCTAGCATCTCGATCAACTGATGGGTACCAGTACCTGTGGCGGGCGCTCACTCGGCCGGGATGCTGATGGTGGTGGGCGCTCACATGGCTGGGATGCTGATGGTGGTGGGCGCTCACGTGGCTGGGATGCTGATGGTGGCGGCCGCTCACGTGGCTGGGATGCTGGTGGCAGCAGCTGATATCTTGCGCCTCCTCTCCCTCACACTGGCACAGGGGGAAACTTGCTTTCAGTCCCAGATTCCTGGTCCCTCCCGGCATGGCAGCAGCTAGAAACACATCTGTGAACTGTTTGCCAGCATGTCAAGAGTAGCAGGACTCTCTTGAAGCCATTTCAAATGTCATACCAATCCTCGCGCATAACGTCTTTGAGGAGATTGCTGCTTTAGAGATCTTAATATTTAAAAAAAAAAGGAAAAGCAAAGAAATGCAATACGTTTAGCCACTTAAAAGTGGTATTCTTTTTCACTGAGAAAGCTGAACTTTCTGAAACTTCTTTTTCGCAAACAAGTCCCTTTTTGGTGGTGAGGAGATAAATTAGCATGCGAGTCCTAAGTGCTCTTAAAAATTCATGTTGCTATAGACCTGTCCACTGCTTATAATTCTTAAATAGAGTTGAAAGTCAGAAAGCCTTTCTTGGAAGGTTTATGAGCATTTTTCCATGAAGCAGAAGTCAAATAGAAGATCAAAGAGATTCAACAAAATACTCGGAACGTAGAGCGGGTTGGCCCGAAGGGGCATGTAAAGAAACTAACCTCTCCAGACAGTTTGGGAGATATGTCTTGTTATTTCAAAATAAAACAAGAGCAAATCATGATGGTCGGAGCGTATCAAACTGACATCTCTGAAGGTCGTGGCTGGACGTGTGGGTCTTTGATATTCTACCCAGAGCATCCCAGACGTTTTAAAAGGTTAGGTAACCACTTTGCCAAGTGGGGAATATGAACAGGATAGGCGGATTTCCCATCTCCCCTCTCCTCCTCCTAGCTGGGTCCTCACAGGGAGGATTTTTTCAACCTCCAGGGGACTCAGATACTCTTTTGAACTGACTCGAAAGGTAAAATGCCTTCTGAGATTTTTAAATATCACTTCATTGGTGCCTTAACTGTTCCTAACTTAAGTACCTATTCACCATTTAGTATAAAATAGAAAGAAAGAAAGATAAAATGTTAATCTTTGCTAAAAAGGCTTGAATCTATGCAGCCGTGATTAAGCCCCCAATGACTCTGTTTCCAATCACCCATTTGTATTTAAGTATATAGCAACTACTCTATTAAATTAAATTCTCTCTCCTTAATGACAATTATTCTGCATTTAATGACAGTTATTTGAAATATATACCTACAGATTAGTAACAACACTTTAACAAGATTTTTAAAACTGTACAATGTATGAATCTATCAAACGTCAATAAATCAGTTAGTTTAGTCCACAATGCCCATACTGCTAACACGTACCCAGGCGAGAACAAAATGACTTGAAAGCATTTCAGTAAAAGTTAATTTGCCAGGGAAAGAAAATCCATCTGTCAACTGAGAGTATTATTTCAGAATAAAATTAAGGATATATAACTTGAACACTGATCTGGGAGTATGTACTTCGAGGGGGAACGCTTTAAAACTTTTCTGCTTAGGAGCTGATTTTCCTCTGTGCTCCATAGCAACATCATAAGTCAGGTGGCTTTAATTTATCTTTTCTAATTAAACACGTTCTAAGAGTGGTCACACCCTACTTCATTCTGGGAATTCATAACTAGGTTTTTGCAGAATATTACTTTAGATTAAATGTGAAATGACAGCACCCCACTTTTTAAACTGTGGTACCCAGCAAGTTGTCATCCACTAAGCAGAACCAAGTCCTTCATCCAAACACAACACTGCTTCCAGCTATTGGCACGTTTGCTTCCCACTGATGAGCTGCTGCTGTCTTCCCGGTGAATCCGAACGGTCCACACAACTCCGTGTGCCCTCCTCCATATCACTGAGTCATTTACAGGACCAGAAGTAGAGACTAGAGAGCTCTGGGGACACACGAGCCCATCCTATAAAGTCCGTCAGTGGACACTTTGTAGCATGTGCCATTTATTATGGTTTCCATTAAAAGTATTATGTTCCCATACTTTGCAACCATAAAAGAGTAAATAATTTCAAAGGATTGCTTGATAGGAGACTTCTGTTTTAAATGGAACTTCGACATATCTGGGGAAATCCCTGGAATAAGTGTAATTGAAGGGACCCAGTGTTGGGAAGTTCTTCTTAACTGTTTTCTTAAGCACATAAAAAGATCCACCATTTCCTCCAACATTTTTGGAAATAGGTTTTGGTTTGGGGTTTTTTTTCCCTCTGTTTTTTTGACTCATAATTTTTTTCTACAGTGCTTTCATTGTCCTTTCCTCCTCTCCTTTCTTCCCCCTTTCTCCCACTCTTGGGCAGACCGTTCTTAGCACCCGAAGGTTCTTCGCCTTCATTGCTCTCCATGCAGGATACCTTAGGGCTCGGGGGCAGGCAGCAGCATGACACGCCATTGAAGAAAGCCTTCTACACACCTGATAAGTTGGAAGACATATGTTAAACACCCTACAGGGAGATTTTCTTTTGAAAGGGAAGCAAATTCCACCCGTGGCACTAAGCAAATATCCCATCAATCTGTGCCGTCCAGGAAGCTGATATACACAGCATTCTTTGCATGGAAAAGATTAGATCACGTCAGTTTCCAAAATGAAATTATTTCTTAAAAAATACAACTGACATCGACATTTGAAGAAAAGGTAAATGGCCCATAAAATATTCACATTTATAAACTGATTGAACCTGTCGGCATTTGCTGTTCCTATGATCTTCATGGTCTGGGAAATCAAGGGAAGTCCTCTTTGATCTTGCTTGTGCAGACATTACGTTGGGTGGTGTCCTCTTTTAGAGTGATATTTTAGGGCTCCAGGCAAAAGACCATTGGCAACATCAGCCATCAGACACAAGCTGCTGAGTGGGTAACATCTGGATTAAAATTTGGTTGACTGTCTCACTGCCCAAATTAGAGATCTCAAGAAGGTGAAGATTAGCTTTTCTAAACTAAAAAGAAAAAAAAAAATGAGCTCCCAGCAACAAATCTTTGGAAGTAGGCTGGAGAGATGGCTCAGAGGTTAAGAGCGCTGGGTGTTCTTCCAGAGATCCTGAATTCAGTTCCCAGCAACCACATGATGGCTCACAACCATCTGTAATGACAGCTGGTGCCCTCTTCAAAGGCACGTGCGCGCGCGCACACACACACACACACAAACACACACACACGCCTTTGGAAGCAAGAAGACGGAGCTCAGGGCAGTCTCATCACAGGTAGGCATATAGAAACGACACCAGAAAATATCAGGCTTGCTCCTCAAACTTTGTACTCAATTCTTAGCCTGTTTCATATTACTGCGTGTGTGTGTGTGTGTGTGTGTGTGTGTTTGCCTGGGTGCAGAGGTCAGAGGTGGCCAACAGATTACATCTTTGATCACTCTCTACCTTCTATGTTGGGGACAGGGTCTCCCACAGAACCCAGAGCAATTCAGCAATGCCAGTGACTGCCAAGTATTTTCCTTGTTTCCAGGGGGTCACACTCGTGCCTCCCCCAAGCATTGGGGTTTCAGATCTGATAGCCTGGACTTGAGCCATCACACAGTCTTTTGCATGGGTGCTGGGGATCTGCACTCACCTAGCAGACACTTCCCCAACGGTGCTTTCTCTACCGCCCATATGGGTTCCTGCCCATCCTCACTTGCTGCTGGAGAGATGGAAGTTCATCAGGATCGCACAGCTTCTTCTGGATCACAGTGATCTCAACGCATGACTCTTCCATCCACATGACAGTGGGGTTTTCTGCCACATCTGGCTGAGTCTAAAGCACAGTCCCTTGCCTGCCATGTGTGATGGCTACCTGCCCTGCTACAGAATTAGGCAAGGCCAGAGGGCAGAGTCCTGAATCTAAGGCAGAATGTCATCCTGACGGAAGTCACACAACAGCTGAGGTGTGTGGTCCTCGCCCCCCCCCCCCACGCCAGTACTGAGCAGTTTAAGCGTCTGGGTTGTGTGAACTGGCAGATTCACCTAACAGAAGGAGGTGGGTCAAGAGGAATGACTAGCACGTGCAAAGTCCTGGGCTCTGTTTCCAGCAAAGTAATTAACATATAGTAATAATTATTGCAATCAATGTATTACTAATACATATTAATTAATATAATAAATATAATTAACATGTGCTTAGAATTATGATTAATTAAAATAATTTTGTATTTATGCATATATACATATGCATGCATGCCCATATACACATACATGTATATATACACATTAAAACATGATAAAGCACACTTAACAGTGACAGGGTGGAAAACAGCAGCATTAAACCGAGTCATAGGGACGGACTCAGAGGTTTTGGAGCCAGACAGTGGAGTCAGAAGGAAAGAGACGCTGCAGCTAGACGGTAGCTCCTGGCTTCCCATAACACTGCCTTTATCTTTACCCTGGCTTTATCCACCTCGGAGAACTCCTAAGTGAGAGCACCAGGCCACGGAATGGACCCTGCTCACACCTTCTGGGCTGAGCTGTCTGTTAGAGAGCCTTGAGAGTTGGCTAGTCTTGATGATAACACGCAATTCCCTACTTGTTTTGGTAAGGAAGACCTAGCAGTCACACCAGATCCGAGAGATTCGCATTGGAACAATGGGGAGAACCCAGCAAAGTGCGAAGGCTTAGAGAGATGTTTGAATTCACGCACAGAGTAGATCTTGTCCACTCTGGCTTGCCACCATCCCGTTCTCTCCTAGCTGGCCAGGAACCATGGCAGTCCTTTGAATTAGACACTCAGGCCCAATGGTGGCGCTCGCCTTTAATCCCATCAATCGGGAGGCAGAGGCAGGCGGATCTTTGAGTTTGAGGCCAGCCTGGTCTATAGAGCAAGTTCTAGGACAGCCAGGGCTACACAGAGAAACCCTGTCTCCAAACAAATAAACAAACAAACAAGTTGAAAAAAGACACTAGGGTATCACCAGTGCTGTTTCTCTCTGAACTATAGCAGCTATCAGGAGGAAACCGCTCCAGGCTGAACTGGGCCCCCAAGCCTCCATTAAAGCCCTAACTCCCAACATAACCCTATTGTAGATTAAGTCATTTACAGAGAGAGTTAAAGAGAAATAAAAAACCAAGGGTAGGGCCTAATTCAGCAAGACTGATGTCAAACTATAAAGAGGAGACAGCAAAGCATAGAGTGTGTCCCTAGTGGGGACAGGTGGGAAGGTGGCCTCACCAAAAGCCCACCACAGAGACAGTCCTGTCTGTCAGTCCCCAGAACTCTGAGAAAGGCCGACATTGAAGCTCTCCGACCTGCAGTATTCCCCTAGCTGTCTAAGCAGCTGACTGCACAGTTGCCCACCTGACCTTTCTGCTAACTCATCTCCATTCACACTTCCACCTCCCCTCTGTTCCAGCCACACTGCTGTTCTTATTGTTCCCTGTCCCTAAAAGTCGCACCCCTGAAGGGACAACGTATACACATGGTCTCCTCCCGCGCTTCTGAGTGCTGAGACCTTCTCCAACTTCTGCTTAGAATGAGAATAATGTCCACATCTCCTTCCGTTTCCCTGCTTTGTTTTCCCCCTTCTTCTGTTCTGACTGCTTACACACTTACTAACCAGCACGGTGGGCGGTTAACGTCATTGCGGGTGACGTCTGAAGTCCTTCTACTACTATTGCAAACTCCTTAAAGGCAGGGACCACCGGTGCCTTTGTATCCCCGTCATATCAGCGACCTCACCATGGATGAGAGAGAAAGACAGGTAGGAAAAAGCAAGGCCAACATTGGCCAGGGTCAGTGCTATCCTGTTGTCTGACCAAGTTACTTAGATATGCCAAGTTATTAAACTCTCATAAGGAAAAAATGTTTTGAAGAATTTCAAATGCACTGAGGGCCGGCCCAAGTTCAGCAATTACTGTGAGAGGCAAACAAGCCCCTAATTCCATAACTGTTACTTATGCAACCTAGTGCACCCTGATGACTCTCGTTTGGTTATCACAGTGTCTGGTCCTCATTTGCCTGGCTCTGCCTCCAGTGTTCATAACTGGCTCGCTCGCCAAAGACACCGTCATTTTGTTTGGGGGTAAGGAAACGCAGAACTTCTGATATGGTAGTACGGGGGGAGCACGTTTTCACAAAATCCAGGACTAGCCCTGTGTGTGTAGTAACGCCGGCATTTCACACGCCGTATAAAGCGGGCAGAACACATCTACTAAGACTTTCTTCTGGAACTTTAAGTTTTATTTTAAGTGAGCTATTTTTTTTTTAAACACGCTGGTGAAGTTTGAGTTCCAAAGGGTTGAGAAGGAGCCTTGTGTGAAACAGAAATCCCATCTGCCAATGATGACCTCAATTCATCCTTGGAGCTGTGTTTATTGGCGTGCGGACACACGTGTGATTTCTTAAAAGTAGAAAGTTTAGTTGGAATCAGCTGTGCCATGTACACGGCGGTCGGTTTTTCCGATAATTGCCTGTCTGCTGGCTGTCCCTTGAAGGGGCTTATACTTTCTGTCACCCTTACCTCTAAGGCCTCCCACAGCCAGCCTTTGGTATGTTCATCACGCGTCTCCACCAGGGAGCAGCATACATCAGTGACTTCAGCCAAGGGAAGGAAAAATGAGGTAGATGGGTGATAAAATGCCTTGACTGGAAATGCCACGCTCTGAAATTCCCCTTTGGATTCCCACAACCTTAGGATCTGAGCCCATTGAGCTGGACAGCTAAGCCACCCCGTCACACAGCTCTCCGGAGATAGCAGAGGGATTTCTTTTTAAACCCAGAGCATTTACATTACTATGTCAGTACAAACTCTTTTCACTTTGAGAGACTGGATGGTTTGATCTTAATGTTTTCCCTGATAATTTTTGTTTTGTTGTTTTGTTGCTGTTTCAAGATGAAGTTTCTCTGTGTAACCGTAGCTGTCCTGGAACTTGTTTTGTAGACCCAGGTGGCCTTGAACTCACAGAGCCTCCACCTCCCTCTTGTTTGGATCAAAGGTGTACACCAACACCACGCAGCTCCTGCTTTATTTATTATTTTAGTAAAATAAAAAAACTACTCTCATCAACTTGATGATTACTTGAATAGTTTTTGTCTAAAATACATGTATTTAATGCTGTTAGTATGAGTATAACTATTGGATGTCAGAAGAAATATCAGATCAGCATATATGCAACGTTGACACTGATTTTAAGAAGTAGAAAAGGCTGCCCTTCTGTGTGCGGAATGCAAGACAATGAGAATGCGCGGATGGAAGCTGCCAGCGGCATGGCGGATGCACTGGGGCAGCCAGAGCCTTACATTCCAGCCCGTGGAAGTTGATGTGAACAGACGAGACATCTTTTGTGTCTGCCCTAGAGTTAATGCAAGGTTTTTTGTTTTGTTTTGTTTTACATCCTTCTTACGGGAAGTTAGGAAGAGGTTTGAAACCAAATAAATAATGTGATTAAAACATCACACAATATAAAGAAATTACCCAAAATTGAAATCCAAAGAAGAAAAAGGATATTCTATATGTTCTGAGATTATATGACTCTCCCACCCCCGTTTCTTCCAATAGCTCTCTAAATATTCATAAATCTGAGTAACTCCCCAGTCAGAAACTTCCAAACAAAGTGTAGCTGAGCACAGCAACCTGAAATACATAAAACAGGCTTTGAGTATCTACTTTGACCCTCTGGAATTTATTAGAAAGCAGAAATGCCACCAAACTGGAAATTGCACACAGGAGGGAAAGTATCCTAGCATGCTTGTATTCAGATGGGTTGGAAGTGATGTAATAAACACGCCATCCACTTATAAACAGACTGCTCCGCCAGGGAGCTGCAGGGAAGGCAAATTCCAGTGGGGGCTGGTGAGCCGTGTGTATCAAAGAAATCTGACCTGCTGCCAACAGCCATTATCCTCTCCGTGGTCTTTAAATACACAGATACTCAATAAAGCTTGTCGTTCCACTCCCTTCCTCAGAACAATGCACTCTTATTCACAAAGTTAGGGGAGAAAATGAGATCACACCTTCTTTGGCACAAACACACACACACACACACACACACATGCACATAGGGAATACAACAACTTTTCATTCTTAAAAACGAAGACATTGATAAATCTGCAGCCAAGCGCCGCAAGGCTGATGGTTAAGACTGACCATGGTCTTGAGACTTAATGCAATTGCGAGGCCCATTCATCTTGCTGTGGTCAGCAACCCACATCACAGAAAGCCAGTGTATGTGATATGTCTCTAACAGCCAGCTCCCTAACAAGGCAAGACTTCAAATAAGACAGTATTGAATTGTTTCAGATGTGGGGACATGAGAGAAACCGTCTGCAGAATGCTTCGAATGTCACACTAAGAGAAAACATTTCTGTCCTTGTCCAGAAAAGCTTGAAGCTCTTCGCTGCGGTCCCCTCTGAGCGGTAACCTGCTATGTGTGAGCCTTCCCCGGGTGGGGTTCGACCCAGATCCCACTTAGCACTCTTCAGATTCATAACCTGATAGTTCTCACACAGAGATACTTCCTCCTAGGATTGCTGGAGCCTCACATCTGACACACTTCTCAATAAAACACAATATGTTCCTTATTCCCACTTCTCAAATAAATAGCCAGCGTCTCCCACATTGGAACATGGTGTCAATAAAGTCCAGATCAAAAGATTCCTGCTTATGTGGATATGGAGTGAGGAAGTTTTACAAATAATAATTTTAAATTTACTCAAGTAATGGTACAATTCTATTATTTCCTTTCTCACTACAAGCCCAATAAATATTTAAAATACTGTGCTTGTTTGTGTGTGACATAGACAGAAAGCCATATCAGAATTCATAGGAAAATATGGAAAGAGCCAAAATAATGTTCAGTGGTATAAATTATCGTGGAAATTCCAAACAAAGTTACAATGAAGTATCACCTTATCCTCACAGAAGGGGCACTGTCAAAAGGCAATATATACCAAATGTTGGTGAAGATTGTGAAGAACAGATACTTTTTATAACTGTTGTCAGGAATGTAGGTTAATACAGATATTGTGGAAAACAGCATGGATTAAAAACAAATTCACTAAAAAAAAAATCAAATTACTATATGGTTCAGCAATTAGAGTTCTGAGTACTGTACCAAGGAGTTGAAGTCATTATGATAAAGTGACTTCTGCCTTCTATGTGTGTTATCGTACTGGTCACAGTTAAGGCAGGAGTGACCTAGGTTTCTGTCCTAGGTGAATGGATAAGCCAAATACGATATACATATACAAACATGCAATGAAACACTATCAGTCTTAAAAAAAAATTCTATGACTTGTGGTAACCTGGACGAACCAGTACGGGCAACATGCTAAAAGAAATCATCATGCCTGAGATGACCAAGTAGCACATAGTCCCACTTCCATGTGGAATTTTAAAAAACAGTAGAAGAGTAGAATCCTGATTACGGAGGCTGGAGGTAGAGATTGCAATGGGAAATTGGTAGTCAAAAGGGGTGAGCAAAGTTCCATTACACAGGAGGAATATGCTTCCTGGATCTGCTGCACAAGATGGTAACTGCAGCCAATATACGATACATCACTAAAGAGAGATTTTCAATGCCTCCACTAAAGAAAACGTTACCCGTATAAAGCAAAGGATGAACTAGAGTCAGAGACCATAACCCATGTTGACTCTTGATGCATGCAGAGAATGCAAGTCCACACTCGGCCTTCCAGACCAGCTCAGTCTGTACATAGGATTCTCTGGTCTGTCTGTGCTGTCCAGGAGGTAAACAGCAGAGTCCACCAAACCAGCAATGGTGCTGATGAAATGAGTCAGTGGGTGAAAAGCACCATGTTTGCAAGTTTGAGAGCCTGAGGTTGATCCCCGAGATGCACATCAAAAGTAGGAGAGCATCTGACCCCAGGATGCCTAAGGAGAGATGGGAGGTAGAGACAAAGGAACACGGAAGCTTGCTAGCAAGAAAGGAAGGATAAGAGAGACCCTGCCTCAACCAAAGAAGATAAAAACCAGCCGCCCAAAACAGCCCTTTGACTTCCACCTGTACACCTCAATTTCTTCAACAGAGAAAACATACATCGTGAAGAAGAAGATGACAATGCAATTAAAAACCAATGCCATTGACTGAATTACTCTCGTTCTCTAATTAGTGAGCACATCTGTGTCTAACACTGAAGCAGCCAGGGCCACCGCTGTGGAAGTAGTACTTAGAAAGCAGCCACCACGGGCAGGGCGAGATGTATGGGAACCAGGGAGGAAATGGAAGAGAGAGACTCAGCAAGCCAAAAGATGGTGTCTCCGGGCTGGCACCACATTCAGTTAAGGGACAGAAAATGATGGTCACCTGGCAGTCTCCTCTCACCGGCCATATCTCCACCTTTGAGATTTATACATGAATATTGACAAGAAAGAAGAAGAGAGAGAAAGAGAGAAAGGAAGGAAGGAAGGAAGGAAGGTCTCTTCCATCCTGGAACCGTAGGAGAGTTCCATTAGGGAAGACAGCCATTTAAATTCAGCCATTTTAAAGTGACTTTGCTATCTTAAAGTTTCCAAAGTCACAGACCAAATGTTTATGTACCTGGCCCATATAAGCCACCTACAGAGGCCCCTATCCAAACCTGACACTCCGTCCTTGCCTCTAATCTAGCCAGCTCCTCTTCATCACAATAAAGCCAAATCATGTCTGTCCGCTGCCATCTTAGATGCATTTCTTAATGACTTATTTAAGCACACCACTGTCGTGCTCACTCGGCAGAAGTTACTTACTCAGTTGATTTCTTCAGATTCCAGGCTTAAGGACTTTTGAATCCACATGCTTTGATAACCGAGTAAGTCTTAAAATCCCATTGCTAGAGTGCCACATTTATCTCCAGTCAAGCCTAGTGGGGCATGAGGGGGATGGGGCAGTAATAAACTACCATTGGAACAGAATTATAAAGCTGGATGACAAACAATGGGCTATTGTAAATGATCCCCTCCCCAAAAGCTTCCCTCTGATAGCCAGAGCGAAGGGAAACATATGATAACAATAAATATGGTTTCCATGGAGCTTTCAACGCTAGCTCTGTGTGGAGACGGCAGGCAATGGCCCTGCTCAGCACTTTTTGTTGGAGAAGGAGAAGAAGAAGAGGAGGAGGAGGAGGAGGAGGAGGAGGAGGAAGAGGGGGAGGGGGATGAGGAGGAGGAGGAGAAGGAGGAGGAGGAAGAAGAGGAGGAGGAGGAAGAGGGGGAGGAGGAGGAAGAGGGGGAGGAGGAGGAGAAGGAGAAGAAAAAGAAGAGGAAGAGGAAGAAGAAGAAGAAGAAGAAGAAGAAGAAGAAGAAGAAGAAGAAGAAGAAGAAGAAGAAGAAGAAGAAGAAGAAGAAGAAGAAAAAGAAGAAGAAGAAGAAGAAACAACAAGGGAAAGAAAAGGAGAGAGAGATGGAGAGAGGGAGGAAGGGAGGGAGCGAGGGAGCGAGGGAGGGGGAGAAGAGAAGAAGGTTTCCTGGCAAATAATAAATTTATGTTGAGGGAATTTCTTTGTGACTCCAGCTTGCATCTCCTTAAGTTACGTCTTTTAGGGGGCATTCATTCTGCTAGGCCATGTGTGGAAAGTTTGCTGGGGCGGCTGGGAACCAGTAGGAAACTGGCAAATGTCTTCCAGTTTAAGAGAAAAACAGGCAGCTCGCATTAGAAACCTCTCAATTCACTGCACTTTTCCTGGTTGGGTGTTCATGTACGCTATTTCATTCAACACTGGATTTGGGCAACATTAATTCATTGTATTTGGTAAAAACCAACGAAAGGTTAACACGGTGTGCATGTATGTATTTATCATGACAGTCACCTGTATGTTCCAGAGGAGTGTATCTTTATTTACATTTTAGACATGCTTTCATTCTTAAAACTATTCCGGTGGTAAAATTAATGGAGTCGTCCAGTTTTGAAGCACAAACAGGGGCCATAGAACAGAGATACTCCTTGTACAGCACCTACTTTGCTTAAGCAAACTCTTAAGCGGTTTTTAAAGAATCAGCACTGTCCTGGTAATTGAATATTTGTTTGAAGCAATAAGATCACATTGATATATAAGGAACCCAAGAATTGATCTTACTGTTGTCTGCATTTCCATAGCTGAGAGATAGATACGCTGACCCAGGCCTGAGATCCCTGCAGCTGGGAGGCTGAAGCAGGAGGGTCACAAGTTCAAGGCCACTCCGGGGCTAGATAGCAAGACCCTGTCTCAAATAAGCAGAAAAGATGGATGTATTGACTGAGTGGCTCGGCACTGCAATGACCTAAACTATATGTTTTCCTGTCTGTCAGAAAGCCACAGGGAAGGCCAAGCACAAAAAAGCGGGGGTCAGCTCTGAGAGACTTTCATCACCATTCAGTAAATGCTTTATTTTTGTCTGTTAAACAGTAAACACAAAAGAGACTTGGTATGATTTAGAGAAGATTTTTATCTTTTATTTTTCTCTAAAAACATGGTTTTTGTTTTATTTTACAAAACCATGACCGACTGGGAATTTTTAAAGTGTCCTTTGCCCGCATAGTGTGAAAACCAATAGTCTCAGTTCTGAAGTGACCAGGAGACTCAGACAACTGTGTTATGAAGGGAATACAGACTTCTGCACGCTTTAGTGTGTGCAGGTACATGCATGCGCGTGCACACACACACACACCACTGCTTTTCTATATAACACAAGAGACAACGCCACACAAACAAAGCCCAAAGCTCGGAGAGCTCATTTCCTCAGTCTCTCACGCGTGTCACAAGCGTGGAGGTAGTTGGGAGATCAGTGTGGTCTGATTGAATAGCAGTAGATGGGTGTATTGACTGATGGCCTTTTTCCTTCCTTCCCATGTGCCCTTCCCGCCTTCCTCCACAGCCCCTGCCCCCTCTCTTTAAAGAGTTAAACCAAGAGCCAGCATTCCTACTTATCAATAAAATATAGCTCTGGTGGAGAAAGGAAGAAGAGATGTCAGAGAGACCCGGAGAAAGGAGACTGGTGGCGTACCACGACACACTTGGACCTGGGGACCAGTGCCCACGACAAGCAAAAGAAACCTTCCCTCGTGAGTTGCCTGAAGTCTCTTCTTCCTGAAAGCTCTGACTAATATATTTGAATCATCTAGAAAAGGATTTTTTTAATCAGAACTTTTGAGGACCTCTTCTTGGCTATTGACATGAAAATACAAAGGTAAGTCTTCTGAAAGTCATTCACGGATGCCCCTGTAGTCGCTTTCAGCAAGAGGCCCAGCAAGGCCATTTCCTTACTATCTCTTCTCACCCTAGATGAACAGGGGAGATCACAGGACTTTTGTTAGCCCCAAGTCACTTTCCCCTAGACTGTGAAATATGGAAGGTTAAAAACAGGACCCCCCAGTTGACTGTATTTCCTCCCCCCACACCCCTCCCCACATGGACTCTAGACAATGCGGATTTGTTCTGCTTCACCTGTGTCTAATGTTAGACACATGCCCGGGAATTCTCGACAACTTTTGTGTTTCATTTCGTAATGGAGGAAATGTGTGGTCCCAGCTCACGACCAAACATAGAAATGAATCTCTAGCCCTCAAGCTCTGCAGAGCATTTCTCTCCTGGGTCTGGTCTGAGCCCTAGCTCCCCGGTTGAGGTTCTGTACCACGGCTTTGTCTTCCCTAATGTCCTCTACTCCCCTCTCTGCACCATTGCTCCCCCACCCCCGCACCCCACCCTCATGGGCTTTGGCTCCAAATCAAAACAGCTTCCAAGGGACCCACACCCATGTTCCAACCCCCCTGTGTTTCCTAGGGCTTTTCCTTCTTTTCCCGGATTTCCCAGGCTTCCTCCAGGTGGGGTTCCGACCACAGGAGCTGAGCCTGGCCCCTGCCCCACCTGGAAGTTTATTTGAAGCATGTTCCTCTTTGCCTGCTTCTCGGGGCACGATAGTCTCACAAATGTGGCCCGCCCCCTACCCCGCCCCCCCCCACTGTAAATCAAGGGACAGCTGTCGTTGTTGGAACCAATTCCAAAGAGCCGGTCTGGACGTGACCCTCGCAGTGGGTCCTTCTCCATCCTGGCTGACATTTTCTCATTCATTTCTTTGCTGCTTTCACCCATTCTCTGCTTGATGAGTCGATAAACCCAGCTCATCTGCTTTTGCTTTGCTTTTAAAGAATAAACCGATACCAAATGCGCTGCCTTAATTACGTCCGCGCAAGACACTAAATGCTGTGACAATATAGTTTTAGAGCTTGACATCGTTAATTATGCCAGTAGTGATAAAACTGGGGAACGAAAAATCTTAATTCGGATGTGTAAACGAGTAATTCATCGGGAAAAGACTTTTTTTTTTTTAACATTAATACATGAGAATATCCAGAAACCGAGTTCTCAAAGGAAGAGGGGGCTGTGCAGGAAGCTGGTAAGTGGCATGGGGGAGCAGCAGGGAAGTATGGCCCCCGTTCCTCTCGGCCAGGACACCCCTGGAACTGAGCAAGTTAGGTCCTTCACACTGAAACCAGACTCAGAGCACTGTCCCTGCTCTCACCCTGAGTGTCCTCATTACGAGGTGGCTGCGGACTCACAAGGATCTGAATCATGGGAGCTGAGCAGGAAGAGGCAGGCAGAGTCTGACTCGTGTCCAGAAAGCCTTATTTTGGGAAAGTTCCACCTTCGGGTTGCAGATCAGGCTTAAAGCCCAGGACAAGTTGTCAGTCATTTCTCATTGCTAGAAAATGACTTCCTCAAAAATACTTGGTTGGGATAATAGGGATCATAGAGTCCACATGACAGAATCCCATTGGAGAATAAACATTCTATAACTTTATAAAAAAATTTTTACTTGCCTGAATTATTTTTGCACAAAACAGTCATTCATGCGCGCGCGCGCGCACACACACACAGCTGTTTGTATTCACTAAAGACTTTAAACAGTGCAAAGGCAAACCATTGTTACATGTTAAATGACTAACAAACCATTATTACATGTTAAATGACTAACAAACCATTATTACATGCTAAATGACTAACAAACCATTATTACATGTTAAATGACTGACCCTCACTCACACTACAGTATGTTTTGCAGCCATGGCAAAGAATGCAGCCTGTCTATGAGTCACTAACAGACAACCACAAGATACATTGCTCAAAAATAAATAAATAAATAAATAAAAAATTAAAGTCAATGGGATATGATGGTCCACATCTTTATCCTTCCACAGGTAAAGCAGAGGGTGTCAGTGGTTACCAGGCCAGTCTGGTCTGCATGGTAAAACCCTGTCTCCCAAACAAAACCAAAAAAAAAAAAAAAAAACATTGCAGAAGAAGAAGAAAAAAACCTGGGAAAATGAACATCCGTTTTTGAAGAAACAAAAGTCAACAGAAAGCTCCCAAGACAGGAAACTGTTAAAGCGCTCCAATTATCACTACAACGGTCCACAGGAGAGCAGCAGTTCATCCACTTGCAGCCGTGTGTGAAAACTGGTAGACACATCAGACCGATTTTAAGTGAGCCAAAGAAGTAAGACTTACCGACGGTCCAGAGACCTGACTCTGAAAGAGAAATCAGGAGGACGCTGACCGGATGTCTCACACCTCCTCTGAGAACCATCAAACTGGGTAGACCGCACTGCAGCAGGCTTAATGTGGGCAAAGCACAAGGCATGGTAGCCCTTGCTGGAACCACACATTGTGTTTCCTGACGGTGGCCATGGAGAGCTTACTCCATGAAGGGGCCATTCCCTTTCCTTGACAGAAAAAAAGAAAGGCCATACGCATGCTGAGGGAGTTCAGATTCGGGGAACCCATGGTCAGCACAAAGGCGGTGCTGGGTGTTTTTGTACGTTTTTGCTCCCCGAGAGCGCTGGGTTGTGATGCCCGCTTGACTTTCACATATGTGAGCGTAACGGTGCTACGAGCGTTTATGTTGCTTACCTAGTAAACCACCATTTTGCACATCAGCCGATGGACAGACATTTGGAGGGTCACCGGGTGACATCTTGCTAACATTAACACTTTGGTAGGATTGCCGTTAGAGAGCTAATTCTATGAGTTCACAGAAACCCCTCGGTTTCTACTCTGGGCACATGAGAGAATTACACACAACAATCTTCTTGCTTCTATATGGCATCTTGTGACAACTAATGGCCAGTGGACACACTCAGATGCAGACACATCCACCCCCTGCCCTCAGAGTAACAATGCAACCCTTCCTGGGCTCTTCTCTTTGCTCCACAGCCATCAGGAGAACCGACCCAGCAGAGGCCTGCAGGAAAGCGACAGAGCAGTGGTTATCAACCAGCAGGCTCGCACAGTGGACATCCTGCATATCTGATATTTGCATTATGATTCATAGCAGTAGCAAAATTACAGTTATGAAGCAGCAATGAAATAATTTTATGGTTGGGGGTCACCACAACAAGAGCAACTGTATTAAGGTGTCATGGCATTAGGAAGGTAGAGAACCACTGCCATAGAAGATTGCCAAGTCCCTGAGAGAGAGTGGCAGGCCCTCCTGAATCCATCCCAAAGAAGAGACCCAGGGGTCCTTGGAGAATCTGAGTTTGATATCCAGCTCCCAGATGGTAGAAAGAGACAGGTCACCCTCTGACTCCCATGTGAGGACTGCTGCAAGCTCCTTCCCCCACATAAACAGACACAAGCACACAGAATAAATAAATGCAATAAAAAGGAAATTCCAAACAAAATCATCCCCATTGGTCCCTAAATAAGCAAAACAGTTAAACCCAACCATTTGGTGTTTAGATATTCCTTACAACAATGTTAATAATCAGCAACAAATAATTACCCCAACAAACAGCTCTGTGAAATAGAAAAATAGAGGTCTTGATACCAGCAGTAAATGTATCATGAGATTAACACAATTTAGAAGAGGACAAAAAAATTACTAGTCAGGTTAAAAGCGATCAATTCCTCAGCTTCTTGTAGGCCCCCACTTGCCCAAGTGCAAAAGAAAACAATCTTATATGTGAGAATTTAAATCTTAAGTCATTCAAATAAAATGTCTACTAAACAAAATCTAAATTACCACAGGCTCTCCAGTCCCTCCGAATTTGTACGTTAAAACCCATCATTTCACTTGCTGAGAATCTACTTACCAGAGTGTTTTCAGGATCCAAAGTGCCTATTTACTTATTTTTAAGCCAGTAACAGTTTCCCCCAAGATCATGTCAATAAATAATAGAAGTCAGATCCAGCATCTGCCTAGCCTGAAGTCCCATTTTATCATACCTTGTGGCTTCTTTGTAAAAATTTAGATCTCTGCCTAACTTTGAAGAAGAAAACCTAGAAAATGATCCTACAGCGCCCCCTTTGAGCACTGTGATGTTAGGATGGAGGCATTGCCATAGCTTCTAATGTGAATGCCGGAGCCTCTGAAAACTGACAAGTTACCTAGAGGACAAGTGTCCAAGGCTACAGCTCTGCTCAGTTACGCCAGACTGCCTCTCCCAAACAGGGCTATTTCTAGGAAGTGTTCCCATGAATTGAACATGGAAAATAAAGTCACGGCAACCTTAAAGAGCATGCTACAGTTCCAGGTTCTACACTATTGGCTGAGAACTTGGCTCCTGCCCCAGAATCCTGCCCTGACTGGTATGTTTCAGGAGAGAATTCCTGCCATCTCTACACAGCAGGCCATTTTGCTTAACCCAGACCCCCCCAGAAGGGTGCTGATGAACACAAAAGGCTTCCAAAGAGAAGGGATGAACAGAAAAGAAGAAAATATTGAAATTAATTATTAGCATCATAATGGCCCAGGGACCATCATAAGGACACTGTGATCACTCATGTACCAAAGCCACTGTGTATTAAACACTTCGATCAGAAACATTGTTTTTCACGGGTTATCGGCAAACATTGACACAGTGTGATATTTTTGACAATTCATGTTTACAATTCAGTTCCAGAGTGTTTGGTCTCAGTAAGATATTTCTGAAGTGGTTAGACTGTGTTTGTGGCTGATAGCAATATAAAGATAATTAGGGATTGGGAAGATGACTCAGCAGTTAAGAGCACTTGCTGCTTTTTCAAAGGACCTAAGTTTGGTTCCCAGCATCCGTATTGGGCAGTTCACCTATAGCTCCATTTCCAAAGCATCCAACAGCCTTTTCTGGCCTCTCCAGTCACAAGCATGCATATGGTAGACATACATACATGCAAGCAAATACTCATATCCAGAAAATAAAAATGAATATTTGCAAAAGCTTTAGTGAAATTCTATCTCTGTACTTCTGCATCCATAATTATCCCTATGGCTATAGTTCTGCCAAGATCTCTAGTGGCTAGGTGATTCCCCAGAGTCATTTATAGTTGGGACCATACATCATTTGAGACATCAGAGTCACGAAGCAAGTCCCACAGCTCACTAGCTTCCCTGCGAACATTAAGCCTTTTCTAGTTATGTCCTTAAGCTGTATTTAAAAGTAGAAAACTTGGTGGGGGGGGGGGGGGGGGCTAGGGAGACAGCACTTGCTGGGCAGGCACTAAGACCCAAGTTCTGATCCAGCACCCTGGTAAAAAAGTTGTGTGTGGCTGTATGAGCCTGTAACCGCAATGCCAGGGAAACAGCAATAGGATTCCTAAGGTCTGTTAGCCAAACAGACTAGCCAAATGGAGGCATTTTAAGTGCAGTGAAAGCCCCTGCCCCATCCACAACCATACCACCCTGAGCACGCCCAGTCCTTGACTGATCTCCAAAGCTAAGCAGGATCGGGCCTGGTTAGTACTAGGATGGAAGAGACCCTGTCTCAAAAAAGAAGGTGGCATGCCATTGAGGAAGACATTTGACCTCAACCTCCTACTTTCATAGACATGGACACACACATGCACATACATAAACATGTATAAACGCACGCACACAAAGTAGAAAAGGAGACACGGTGAACTAAGAGGGATCTCAGGATAACTACACACACCAACACGACAAAACACTACAAGTAAAACTTCATTGATTAGATCACTCCTAAGAGAGCGAAAGTGTTGGGGATCCCAAACAAAAGAATATGGACACCTTCAGGAAGTATACATGGAACGGTGTAGAAGGAGCTTATCAAATCAAATGTGCACAGGGAGCAGGCCAGCTGAGGGACTGCCTGTCAAATAACACACACTTCAGGCGGTGAGACAGTGAAGACCAAAGGTGGAACACGAAGTCCAAGATCAGAACATTGGAGCGGTGAAGCACGGACTTGCGTGTTCTTATCACGGAGTGAAGACTGAGCACGGCAGTGCTGGAGCAGTGTGTGAACTCCTTGTCATCATGCCTATTGTCAGGCATTCGTACGGGCTCCACACCGAGGCTACCGTCACTAGTCACTAGTCTATGGTTACCATTTTGAGCACTGGGACATCCGAGACACTGATGCTTTTTGCAAACTTGTTTTTTTAACGTAAGATGAAGGTGTGAAGAGTGGGGTGGAGCACGTCGGGGTAGAGACAGGTGGAGGAGAGGGTGAAGGAACGCAGATCTGGGGAGAGGAAAAAGAGAACTCCCATCAATCCTTTCATCTAGGCTCCGGGAGAAGTTTGCCCAGTGACAGACACATCTCCGTGAAATTACATTAGGGGAGGTATTTCCTGGAGGGGATGAGGGACACACTTGGTGGTTTCCCTTTTAATTCTAAAAGTAAAGGCAATGGAGTCCGTCTGCAGCTACCAGAATGCCACACAGCTTTAAGCCAAAGCGTTGTTGATTCTCCCAGAACCCCGCCACTGAATGAAAGGAAGTAAAGTAAAAAATATTTAACACTAAGAGTATTCTGCAAAACTTCAAATCTGGTGCTTAATTCTTTTCTGAGTTTTTGGAGCTGCAGTGAGAATGACTCTCACCTGCAAATTGATATATTAAAAATGTATATATCCGTCCGGTTTTCATTAGCATGTAGTGTGTTTTCAGGGTGCCAGGCAATGTATCAGTCATTTGGAATACAAAGGGTAAGATAGGACTCTTGTCTGTTGTCAGTATGAATTTAGTAAAGAATACATGTATGGGGAAAAACTGGAGGATCAGAGGGAAGACTCGGTGGGTAAAGGTGCTTACCACCTGACCATGTGAATTTGATACCCAGGGCCTACAAAAGAAAATGAGCATCCTGAAAGTTGTCCTCTGACCTACACGAGCACACACACACACACACCTATATGCACATATATAATTTTAAATGTTAGCATACATTTTAACATACAGTGGAAGTGGCCACAGGGTATTATGGGAGAGTATAAAGTATTATGAGAATACTTTAGACAGCATTTGCTTCCCATGGCTCAAAGGCACAATGTAGCCCATAGAGGTGGCATGTGTTGAAATTTTGTTGCTATTATTTCGCTTCTTTGAAGTAGATGCCAACATCAATTAAGAGTTGTGTTCAATCCCTCCCAGAAGCAAACAACTGAAACTGAGTAATGAGAGGTGCTCCTTTGAAAAGAGACACGCCTGGGTCTGGGGAGATGGCTCAGTGATTAGGGACACATTACTGTAGAGGACCAGAGTTAGATTCCCAGCACCCATGCTCACAACTGCCTGTAACTCCAGCCCAAAGGAGAGCTAATGTTCTCTGCAGTCCCCCAAGGGCACCTGCACACCTGTGGCACACATTTACATACAGAGAGAAATAAATAAATAATCAAAATAAGATTCATCTTTCCCATTTTACTGCCACTGCAAATTTTTCTATGTGCATGCAAAGGCCACCTTCTGTTTACGGAACTGTATGTTTTTCCTCTTGGGTTAAGAGGTGATGAATAAACAGATGGGTAACGGGGAAAATGCTACAGGATGAGGTTATACCAAATGTCAGGAGCCAATTTCCTCCTAAAATCATTACAGGCACCATCACCCTGGGGAGTCTGCAGAGAACCCCACACCCCTAATTGTATTAAGAATGGTTCTATTGACAAAGCCTACCTCACACCCAAATTGGTTGTTAATGAGAGCTATCTGTTAGCGGAACCCACCCCGCATTCCAAACTATCTAGAGAACTAGGTGTGTCATCTCCTAGTTGCAACTTCCAGGCCTACAGTGACCTGACCGAAGATAACCTCCTGCCTACGTGACCAACTCGGACCATGTGACCAACGTGAACCACGCGGCAGGAGCCCAGAACCCTGTGCCCATCCCCCCAACTCCTTGCCCTATAAAAGGTTGTATCTCGTCCCTAATAAACGGAGGCTTTGACAAACTTTGCATGGCCTTCTTCCTCTTTCCTAGCCCATATCTTCCAGGTAGTGCCTCTCCGTGACCCTGGAATAACTGAACTGCCAGGCGGGCTACTAACCCTAGACTAAGTAGCCCGCCAAGGCAATCAACAACCAAATGGCTCCGCTTCATCCACATACACAGCATTCAGGGTGTTCGTCACGTCTTTCTGCAGATCCGAACTCCTACCTCTCCTTGAAGGAACTTTCTGTAACATTTCTCACCATGAAATCTTCTTAGTTCTTGTTGAACTGAAAGGCTGACTTTACCTTCCTCCTTAAAGCATCTTTTCCCTGGGTCTTCCGATCTAGCTCAGAAGCTAAGGTGGTTATGGCCCTTTGAAGATGCCCTTCCACTGTCCACGAGTCTTCATCGTTTGTGGTGAGAGTCTGTTGTCCTTCCCATTTTCCTTCTTCAATGCAGAATGTAGCTTTTCTCGATTGGCTGCTATTTACACTTTTCTTTTTGGTATTAGATACCAGAGTCCAATGCCAGTGTACTTTGGGGAGGTTTTCTTCATACTACTTCTGTCTGGAGTTTGCTGTTCTTCTTGGTCCTGTGGGTGTACGTTCTTCAGATATCACTTATTCAAAAAAAGAGTATCTTGAGTATCTTCCATGCTACAGGTTTGTCTCTAATTGCTTGTACATTTCACAGCTTAAAATCACCTCCATGTTCATGAGATGGGTTGAGTATGCCAGGCTGAGGAGTTTTGATTTTTAGACTTTTTAAAAAGTATGTGCATTGTCTTGGCTACTTTAGATGCTATATCTTCTCATGTGGCGATGTTGTACACCATGTAATGTGTGGGCAAGCCTCTGCAGCCTGTTCTTCACCTCACATTACCGTCTCTGTAAACCCTACTTGTACCTCTTTAAAAGTTTTATTCATCGTGTTCATGTTCTCACCTACACCCCGAAGCATAATGATAAAGTTTGGGAAGGTTGTCTTCAATCAATTCCATTATCTTACTGTTCAGCCTGTTTCTATTAATTTTCAGAGGGCTAATATTTACTTTCTAAATTGTATCTGTGGGTGTATTATTTTAGGTGCTAGCTTTTGTTGGTTTCTTTCTAAAAAAAATATTGGGCCTCATGACAGATCTGCCTGATCCACGATGGCCAGGTGAGTCTGTGACAGGCTAGCTTTTGAGGGTTGTATAATATTGGCAGCTTTTATTCCAGCACCAATTTAACCATGTTATAGAGTCGTGGTCCCTGGGAGAATTCCATTCAGTGTCTTTCATAGTTTAAAGTTCTCCACTCAAGTTAGCAGAGTGGCTATGAGTTCCAAGAGCCTTGTTCAGACTAGTGATTTCTGATGGCCTTCTTTTAAGTCTTGGTTGTTTCTTTTCATCATGAACAAATCAATAACACTCCACCACAAACATGGGACATGCCCTTTCCAGATCCCCAGAGCACCACTCAGATGGAATTCCCCATTCTGCTAATGTGCCCTGTAAGTTCTAGCCTCTCCCATCTGCTCAGAATTCACTTCAGACTGTTGGGCTCTCCTTTACTTAGTCCATCCTGGGTAGATTGTGGTAAACATCTCCAGGAGACAGATAGATGTTTTTCTAGAAGCATATACACAGAACTATGACATTTCCATGAAAAAAAAGTAGGGGACAACATGAGTCACTGGTCAGTAACCTTTTCCTGAGTCTTCAGTGCCAGTTTTCTCCCTTTAGAAAGGTTGGCAATGCCAACAGCACAATAAGAAAAATGAATGAGCTAGTCATTGTCTCATTTTGATAAATAATTTGAACTTTGTTCAAACAAAAGTATATCTAAGTTTCCTCCAAACCCTGAAAATAAACGTAAGTATCATTGCACACATGGCCACAGCTTTGCCGCAGAGGAGCTGGTGAACACAGGAGGAAAAAGGAGGCAGCTCCAAGACAATAATAAATAGGATATTATCCCAGAATTTACAGTGGCTCAGACTTGCTTCTTTAGAATTTTCCTTCTGAGACGCTCTTAACCCTAGAACACGTTGTTTATTCTATTCCCCAGTAACTGATCAGTGTTGGCCAATCTGAATTACCGTGGAAGCAATCTCCTGCCTGGGGAAGACTTGAACTAAAGGATTCTAGAAGTGGAGCCATGTTGGATGCGCTGATGGAAAGAAAGCCTGCACCCAACTGTGGCCAGCGAAACACTGCTGATGAATGTTCTCAAGTTGAAAGATAATCTTGTTCGCCAGACTGCTGTAGCAAACATTTGCTTTGTTGGGGACTGGGGTCCAAACCCTCTTGGATGCTGCACTGCCATTTCTTGACGCTCACTGTGGCCCACCAGCAAGGCCAAGTTCTTGGACTCATCTATATAATGTGGGCTCAATGGGCTGTGGGATGAACAGATGCTGTGTGTGTTCAGCTAATCTACGCTGTTGCAAAAGGCACAAATAAGACAGCACAACCGATGCTGCCCACGAGGGGTTCACCTCCTACACACACCCCTCTCCAATTAAATGAAGCCTACCCATCAGCCTCCACGGTCTGTAGGGGTTGGCATGCGATTCAAGGAGAATCTCAGAGTCTCTTGCTGGCAATCTGCAGGTGGAAAATATATAAACCGTCTAGTTTATGGAGATAAAAAGAAAGGATGTCCACCAGCTGCAAAGCAACATGATGCCTTGGCCCCAGAGAAGATGTCACAGTGTCTGCCTCCCTGCATGCATGCATAATTTTAACAGCCAGACTCCCATAGAGCTGGATTTTTTTTCCCCATCCTACACATAACATTGGAGAGAAGCGGATCTCAAAAAAGCATGCCAACAGAACTGGATTGACTCAGTTTCCCACTTAAAAACTCAAAGCTCACCAAATACAATAATGTAAACATTCTTTTTGTGTGTGCCCTAAGGAGAAGAGGAGGAGGAGGAGGAGGAGGAGGAGGAGGAGGAGGAGGAGGAGGAGGAGGAGGAGGAGGAAGAAGAAGAAGAAGAAGAAGAAGAAGAAGAAGAAGAAGAAGAAGAAGAAGAAGAAGAAGAATCTTATTAAACTAGTCTGGGAAATAGCCAGGTAATAGGTGAAGCATTTCCTTTGTAAGTATGAGGACCTGAGTTCAAGAACCCATATTAAAAAAAGAAGAAAAAAGAAAAAGCTTGGAATTCACTTGCAATCCAAGCACTGGAGAGGCATTTTTGGAAAATTTCCGAATGGCCAGCCTAGGCTAATGAGCAAGTTTTAGTAAGACACCTGCTGTGGAATAATCCTTCTGTAAACTGTGAAAATGTATCGCTCTCATTGTTAATAAAAAACTGATTGGCCAATGGCTAGCCAATTGGGGGGGGCAGGAGCATGCTGGGAAGAAGAGTGGAGTCACGGGAGTCACCAGCCAGACAGGGAAGAAATAACATGAGAAGTTCATGGATGAGGTGAACAAAGGTCAGGACAGAACATAGAATAAGAGAAATGGGTTAACTTATAGGAGCTAGCTAAAAGCAAGCCTGGGCTGTCCACACAGCATTTCTGATTGATATCAAGTCTCCGTGTGGTTATTTGGGAGTAGCTGGTGGGACAGAACTGATTGGCAATCTAGACGGAAAACTCCGCCTGTAGACATCTTCTGTCTTAGGTTTTCTTTTGCTGTGATAAAAAATACTAGCAACTTGGAGAAGGGAGGGCTTATTTCATCTTAAAACACTCAGGTCACATTCTATTATGAAGGGAAGTCTGGGCAGGAACGTAGAGGCAGGAACAGGAGGATGCTTGAAATTACCAGGTGGGATGACTCAACGGAACCCACTTTAAGACATGTGAGCAGCTCTGGGGAGAGCTGGTACGGAGATGAGAACGTGCAGCAGGAGAGTTCAGCTTTTAAAGGCTGCTTACTGTGTGCACACAGGGCTTATGCAGCTGCGGTAAGCGTAGATCACGTGACCCTGTCACGTGTAGTCCATGCAGGGCTTGAGGGCCCTGGGTGGCTACGTAAGTTGCCTGAATGCTTGATGGCGCATGCGCAGCTGCCGAACCTAGTAACGGGGTGGCTAGGCTTTTTGCCAGAGCGCTGGCAACTTTGGGTGATGGAAATGATAACAATGTGACTTCCTGGCTTGCTCAGTTTGCTCTCTTCTATACCCTAGCACCACCCGCCCAGGAATGGTACCACTCACAGTGGGCCCTTCCACATCCATTTTCAGTTAAGAAAATGCCGTTCAGACTTGCGTGCCAACTAGTATGATTGGGGGCATTTTCTCAGCTGAGGTTCCGTCTCCTCAGATGAGTTTAGTTTGTGTCAAGTTGATAAACAAGATATCTTCCCTCAAAAATAAAAGATGTTCTAAAGGAAGGATTATGCCTGAGAAATGACACCCAAGTTTGTCCTGATATGCAGAGGCTCTCCCATGTATAAGAGTGTGCACGCACGCACACACACACACACACACACACACACACACACACACACACACACTTAACTGCTTAGTCCTCTATAGTTTGTGCTACAATTCACTCTGTGAACAAAGAACCACCCACCAAGTCCTCTTGAACTCCACCGAACAGAGGCCTAAATGTCACTGTCACAGGACTGGTTGTGGTTAGCTTTGTTCATCCTCCTTTTCCAGGCAAACACAACACAACGAGGCTGCCAAGGATTAGGATGTGTCCGTGTCAACCAGCTTGCCTGTGTGTCTTCACAACGGACTCCAAGCCTATGAGCGGTGTCAGGAAATCCGACCTGTTTTCCCAACATCTATAGACTCACAGAGCTGATGATTGCCACACGTCCCCGAACTATTTACTCACACGCAGCACACCAGGAAACCCGTCTTTCTTTTGTTTCAAAGCAGCAGAGAAGACGGACAGACAGGCCAGCGTTAATGAGACAGCACAAACGTGAGCGCACGAAGAAGTGTGTCTGATCTTGGGTTCAGTCATAAATAGCAATACAGACACGGGTTTCTAATGCCTGCATCTGGGAGGTAAAGGCAAGAAGATCAAGGCTTCCTGGGGCAAGTTTGAGGCCAGCCTGGGCTTCATGAGACCCTATCAAAATACCACTCAAAACAATAAATAATAATAATAAACATACAAAATAATAATAATAAACTAATAATAATAATAATAAATACTGTGAGAGTGGCAGGAGCCATGTTCTTTCTGGTGCTGCCTGATCGCTGGGTGCTAAGAATGAATCCATTGCATCACCTCTGCCTTGTTCGTATCTGCATCCTCCAGTCTACTCTCATACAGACGGTTCAATGAGATGGGCAAGAGACAAACCAGTGGCTTAGGAAAGACCTGGGCTCTCTCTGCTCCGCCACTATAAATCCCTGTTTATAGTGATGCTGCGAACCTTGGGTGGTGATGTTTATCAGGTACTTATTGTGGTTGGACACTCTTTCCAGTGTGTCACATCTATGAATTTAGCTACTAGTCATGATGATCAGAGGTACTGTTTTATATCTATTACAAATTATTATTTTACACACCAGTGGGCAATTAAGTCTCTCTGCTGGTGTCACCCAGCTTAAAAGCACAGGACTGTGATCAGATCCCCGTCAGTCTGACTCCAAACTACAAGCTCTTAACAACTACATTCTCTTCTGCCTCTCCAAGGCCTTGTTTTGTCATCTCTAAAGTGTAATTTATAAGCTTTATAGGATTATTGTGCTGGCGAAATGAGTTAATGCATGTGTACTGAACAGACGAAGAAGGGTCAGGGATACTGGCAATAAAAAAGCCAGCCAATGTTTTCTGTTTATGTTTTTGCTTTGTTGCTGTTGTTGTTAGGGTTTCTCTGTTTTTTGTTTGCTTTGCTTTCCTTTTCAGCTTCTACTCCAAAAGATGGAACCGTCTGGGAAGGTTTGAAGAAATTATATATGTGTGTTTTCTTTCCCACCCAAGGTTTGTGGTCATATACTATTGTGCTTTATAATCATCGCTACTACTGGTCATAATAATATGATAATATTATCATGATAATAATGATGACGTCATCGGGTGACAAGAATATGTTGGATATCATACAAAACCTGTCATCCTATAAAGCCTGTGTATTTTCCAAGCCTGCTCAGGTCTGGTGCAAGCTGCTTTGGCCAAGAGCCAGAGCATCGCCTCTGAGACATCATCTCCTGAAGAACACTGGGCTCTCCTGGTCTAACCACAGGGTGGTTTGAGTGTCAGGCTGAACCTGCAACATCAGGCTCTTTCCATCTTTATATACCTGCTATTCGATGCTCTCGAGTGTCTGCACACGGCTTAATTTAATCCTATACTTTACTTACCGTGCATATAATATCTGGAGGTTTAACAGCATTTCTCTATCTTTCTGCCTCCATTCCAGACTTACTACAGCACTCTCGCCAGCCAGTGAGGTTAACTGAACAGTCTCACGGGGCTCTTTTCCTTGGCAGCACTTTCTTCTATCCTGCAGCCCACTCAGCAGAAACTGGCATCCACATTTAGGATGAGGCAAAAGCTGACTCAGCGGGTGTATTGGTCACTACTCTCTTTGCTGTCACCAAATGCCTGGCAAGGAGGAAGGGTTCACTTCGGACCATGGTCTGAGGACCTTGGTGAGGAAGGCTCGGCTCTGTGGACCAGGACACAACAGGGCTAGACTTGGGCTGGGTTACAAACCTCACCACCCACCCGTGCCCTAGAGCTCCACTTCCTTCAGTGAGGCTCCACCTCCCAAAGACAGTCAGCAGCTGGGGACATAGTGCTCTTCTACGTGACCCCGTGGGAGTCATTTCCCATTGATACCACGACCACAGATGAACCACACCTAAAGCACCCGAGGGGAAGGGCGAATTCTACCTGCAGCGGCACTTACTTCCTTAGGACCAAAGGGAACCAGTGCGAGCGCTGAGGCCGAGGGCTTTCCTCGGGTTCACTTGTCATGTGATTTATTTAAGCCCCTTAGCTTCCCCAGGACTCAGGTGTCCATCCATAGATTAATATTTTTTGGCATCTTCAGCACAGAGTTTAAAGCATTTCCCCATATGTTACCGCTTACTCCGGAATCCTCTAAGAGTTGGGAATACATACTTCAGAGCAGAGAGCAAACAGGAGAAAAAGACGTTATCATTTCACATTTGCCACGTAGGCGGGAAAGTGCTATTGCTTTCTGGAAACATCTATGTCAGAAATGGAGCTATTAGCGTAGAAACAGAGTCTTGCTTGCAAGTCGCTTGATCTGGGCATTAAAAATGAACTGAGAGGATTTGAAAGCCCAACGTAATAGGAAACGTTCACGCTCCGATGGGAAGGACACTGATCCGGCGGACTTCACTCTGTGTGACTATCCCATGTTTGCGGCCTACCACCTTGGAGCAATGACTGCTTCAATCTTCGCATTTGCTTTGTGAAATACATTATCAGTCGTTATTAGCTCCAGTTTACAGCTGGGGGAACCAAGGAAAATCATTCAAATGGCTTCTCTGGGGCCTCAGAGGAAGTCAGTACCATGTGGGAGAAATTCTTGGGTTTGGGCTCCTTCTTCCTCACACAAATAGAGAAAGTAGTTTAGGGTTTTTTTTTTTTTTGTGTGTGTGTGTGTGTGGTTTTTTTTTTCTGGCAAACTTTTCGCATCTGAAGTTATTTCTGCAACAAAGAGCAGGCTGCAGGATGTTAGCTCTGGGATGCAGTCACAGCTACAGCCGTTCCGGAGTGTAGCTGCAGTGAGCGTAAGGTGCAGAGATGCAGAATGGGAAATGTGCTCGAGGTTGCTCTAGAATCATAGCAGTGGGCTGCCAGAAAATTCAGAAGACTCCGAATCACTTATTTCCCCATTTATGAATTAACTCTATACCAGTGCCATCCAATTAAAACCTGACATTTTGTCATGGGTACCTTAGCCAAAAATAGGTCCTGGCTTCCAGTTGATTCTGAAGTATGTGTGTCACGAGGTGTGTGGTGTGTGACATTGGCATCACTTAGGTGATTTTTGTGCACTAACTGCTTACAAACCATTCTGTCACTTGCTGGAAGCAGAAGGAAAAAACAGAGGTCTTTTCCCCTAAAAGACTTTAGGATGAACAACACACATAGACTTACCAGCACTAATGAAACCTAGAGTTCAAATAGGTGCTATTTTAATTTTCTTAACTACATGTTCCTTTAACTTGCTGAGTCCCTTTTTTTTTTTTTTTGAATCACTTTTTAATGCAACTAAAAGATGTTCTTTCTGGTTCAGAAAAGGCAGCTCAGCAGTTAAAAGCACTTGCTGTTCCTTGCTTCTCAGTACCCATGCTAGGGTTTATAACTGCCTGTAAGTCCAGTTCCAGGAAGACCAGTGTCCACACCCACATCTGGCCTCTTTAAGCACACATGTGGCATACAACCGAACACACTACTAAATGATAATAGTATTATTATTAAAAAGTTCTTTCCATATGAAAATTATGTAGTCTTTCAGCCAATATTGAGATTTAGAACTTTTTAAATGAACATTGCCCTTGTTTCCTTGCAAAATCATTGTTATCTGCAGGGTGTGGTGGCCCACATCTTCCATCCCAGCAGTTGGAAGGCAAACACTGGCAGATCTGTGTGAGTCTGAGGTCAGCCTGCTGCGTATATAGTGAGCTCAAGCCAGGCAGCCACCACGACGTAGTGAGACCCTGTTGGAGGAGACAAACCAACAAAACCAACAAAAAGTCAAGGCTCAGGGATCAATGCAGGAGAGCGGGCAGAAAGACTGTCCGAGGCAGAGGAACATGGAGTTTGCTGGGAAATTGTGTCTCCTAGAAATGGCAGGGAGGCTCCCCCCATGAAGCCTCATCAACATGGCTGCCTGACCAAGACCTGAACAAGGATGACAGCAATGCACACACTAACCTGAAAGGGGGCGTTCCAACTTTAACCCTAGACAAAGAACTACAGACAGCAGGTAGTGTCTCCAGGGACGCGCCCCCGTGTTAGCTATCCAATGCCAGCTAGTCAGCCCTGAGATTGTATATGTACAGGTAATATTGTATGGACTGAGCAGGCTGTATTTGTTTATTTAAGAATATATATGTATATGTACATATATTATACATATTAAACAATATATGTAACAACAATTAAAGCCAAAGAGGTTATTAATTTGAGAGATAGCAAAGTGGGTTGATGGGAGGGGTTGGAGATAGGAAAGGGAATGGTAGTAATTATATTATAACCACACATATTAAAAATTATTATTATAAAAGCAAAAAACCCCAACAAAACAAAGCAAGTAATATTTTTAAAGATCTACATCATTAAGATGCAAATAAAGACTGGTTAGATTACATTTATATTCCATTATTTTTGTGTCAAAATTTCATTTCCGTCTTTGAGGTTTTAAGCATGTAAAAAGAAATCGAACACAAACCCTGCCCGTGCCACAAAAGAGAGACGTGTAAGCCCAAACCTGCAGTACAGGGAGGTAAACGTGGGCTGACAAACCCACGAAATATGGCCTTCTCCAGAGACAGCCACGTGGGGTGCGCCGGGGCGCAGGGGCGCGGGGGGGGGGGGGTGCAGGAGAACTTTATGGAGGAAGTGAGATTTGAATGCTTCTGAAACGGTGGGTCCCCAAGGTGACAGGAGGATGAGGACTTTTCCAGGCACACGACGCAGCATGTGCAAAGGCTGAGCGTATGATTTGGGGGTCTCCCGGGAGTCTACCCATCCAGAGGAAAACTCCTAAGGATAAAACGTGGAGTAGTGTCCGTAGGCATCTTACTGCAGGCCGAGACGGACGCCAGACAACCGCAGCTCATACTGTCTGCCCCAGAGTCTCCTCCAGTGACTATAGTCACTGAGACACCTGACTTCTGTTCCACCATCTTCCTTGTCCTAAAATGGCAGTGCCTGTCTCAAACCCACAACAAAGACCTCACGGTCCATCACCACAAGCAGGCAGACTGAAGTACCTCCGCCACCCTGGTGCTGTGTCTGAGGGACTTATAAAGAACATCCCCAAACAGTAGATTTCGGTTAGAATTCCAGGGCCTAGCTATACCTCCCATGCCTCCTCACGGCTCATGGCGCCGCTATTGACTGTCAGCATTGACGCAAACAGTGGATTCCTTTAGTCTCCTCTTTCAACCACTGGGACTTTTTTGGAAAAGCTGCAAGAGAGAGAATACAAAAAGGCTTTGGAACAATCTATAGGCTTCCTTTTCACAGGCCAACCCATCCATTTCACAGAAAATTGAGGCTAGTTTTATTTTGTAGACATTAACAACATTCTCAAAAGATCCCTTATGATGTTTATTGGTGAAAAGCTTTTCTACCCATTCTTCCTCTGCTGCTAGAAGACTGTATCCCAGTGGATTACTTGATTACTAAGTAATCTGGTACTTTGGTATTTACAAGAGACTGTGGTGTATAGAGATAGTTTTGCTATGGCTCAGGGCCTGTCTTAGGTTAAAATCATTAAACAAGAACACTTTAAAATATGTCTGAAGTTTCATAGTTAAAAAAAATCACTAGCAGTTTGGAAGGTAAGCCTTGATTGGTAGCTACCTATAAAACAATTTGATTTTTTTGTTTTAGACAAAATTTTCTCTGTGTAGCCTTGGCTGTCATGGAATTTGCTCTTTAAACCAGGCTGGCCTAAACTCAGAGACCTGCCTGCCTCTGCCTCATGAATGATAGAATTAAAGGCATGCACCACTGCCACCAGGAGTATGAAAAAGATTTTAAAAGTCAAACATGTTAGGTGACAAGAGGTACATTTCCGAAAAGCAAAAACAATGTATATTGGCAAAAGGCAAAGGGGCTGGCTTTTTCTTCTGAGGGTAGAGAGACAGTTTGTCAGCATCATTTATTGAAGAGGTTGTCTTTTGCCTGGCAGTGGTGGTGCAAGCCTTTAATCCCAGCACTCGGGAGGCAGAGACAGGCGGATCTCTGTGAGTTTGAGGCCAGCCTGGTCTACAGGAGGTAGTTCAAGGACAGGCTCCAAAGCTACAGAGAGAAACCCTGTCTCGAAAATCCCCTCCCCCAAAAAAAAGAAAGGAAGGAAGGAAGGAAGAAAAACAGGTATCCACACCTATTTAACTTTATTTCTGGGTTCCCTATTATGTTCCATTAAGATATACATTTTTGTGTGGCAATGCCTTGCTGTCTTTGTTACTAAGGCTTTGTAGTATAGTTTGGGGTCAGACAATATGATGACTGTATGTTCTTTCATCCAAGTTTATCACAGACTTTGTGTTTCCACAAAAATTGAAATTTTTTTTAGTTCTTTGAAGACTGTCTTTGGAATTTGTGAGTATTGCATTGAATCTATATATTGTTTTCTAGAGGGTAGCCATTTTCACAATGTGAATTCTATCAGCCCAGGAGCATGGACCTCGTCCCATTGTCTAGTGTCTTTAATTTCTTTTTTATCAGTGTCTTCAGATTTCCCATAGGGAAGCCTTTTACGTCCTTCATTGTGCTTAGTGAGAGATATTTTTGAGGCTATGGTAAATGGGAATTTTTTTCCTAAAGCCTTTCTCAGCAAGTTTGTGATTGGTATATAAAAAACCTGCTGATTTTCATATGTCGATTTTGTATCCTACAACTTTACTGAAATAATTGTGTTCTCAATGTCCTGAGTAAGGGAAGTGGGTGTGGACCAATTGCTGTATGGTCATAATTTCCTAGAGAAAAGTGAGACTGGTGTCAGCTGGACAAACATAAGTGGAAAAGTATCATGCTACCAAATAATGAGACATTTGAAATGCCCGGCACGTGTAAACTATTCTATGTATATATTACTTCACTTCATACTTCGGGGATCTCGTGAGGAAGATTTGTCATCACTATTGCTATAGGAGAGGAATTCATGAAGAAAGAGAAAAAGAAGTTCATGAGCGTTCATCAAAGCTAATAATACACAGGGCAAGGTTCTGAACTAAGCAATTACTAAGGTTTGTGACAAGGTGAGCCTTACAGCTACCCATCCATTGTCTTCGGTCATACATCTGCTGGAAGGAAAGCCACAGACTGGACACGCTTGTCCCCTAGTTGCGACATCACTTCACAGTCTACATATGTTTACACGCTTTGGAACTCAGGCTTCCTGACAGTGTTATCGATTTACCCCATTTTGGAGCTGGGCAGATAGAAACTTTATGAAATAAAAGAATTTTCCTCTGTCAATACAATTAGTATTGGCTGAGTGAAGAGTGGACCTCAGGTTTCCCAACTCCAAAACTTTGGCTCTGATGATCCCGGCTCTTCTTATCCCAAAGAGGTGGGGAGGAAATGGTACTGGTTTGCCCTGCCCATGCATCATGCACAGATCCTCCACAGACAGAGAAGCATTGCTGCCTCTCTTTGCTGCATCTACAAAATGAGAACTCCAGTTAATAGCGTGGCAACGTTAACTTCTTAAGCAAAAATGCATTAGCAATGAAAACTATTGCAAACCTCGTAAGTGACGACAGCCCAAAGAATCCTCGTCTTTATACATTTTCAAAGGATATTGTGGTTTTATACGTTATATTTTGTTCTTACTTTGGCTATTTAATAGTTTTCAAAACTTCAAAACTTTTTAGAAATATAATGATTTTAAATCATTTTTACCGTGGGTGGAGGGGCAGCAGCATCTTCTCAATTTCACTTGAAAAGGGGGAGATTTTCTTAAATGAATTGTTACTAGCAACTTGAAAAAGAAAATAAACCAAGAGACATTTGGGTTTTGTTAATTCCTGAAGCTGACGTTTTGATATATAAAATGGAAAGAGGGGAGCTCTCTGCTTTGAAGGATGTTCAAAGGGTACTATCATTATTTAAAAAGTCCGTACCAGCAGTCCGTACACAGCAGGGCAAGTCACACATTCCTCTTCTGTGGTTTATAACTGCAGGGGAAAAACAAGTCAAAAGGGAAAATTCCCAAGAAGGTTCGAATTTATTCCTCAGCCTTAGAGCCCTGTTCGAGCTTGCCCGTGTGGTTTTATCGCTCGGTTCATACACACACTGGCACTGGAGAGCCTAAAAACCATTTTTAAAAACACTGATCTTTTGCTGCTGGTGTAGTCTAACGAAAACGCCCCTTTTCTCGGATATGTGAGCCTTTGTCTTCCCACAAGTTCAAGGTGTAAGAAAAGAGAGCTGGGTTTCAGTAGCGGAACTGCCCCAAGTCACGTGTTCAAATGTTGTGGGTCTTTCAATGACAGGCAGCCAGTGGCTTAAAAAAAAAACAAGATATCTTTCAAGTTAGTCAACAAGGAACTTGGTGTCAAACTATGTATATAACCAAAATACCATGGAATTACTTTCTGTACTCCTTTATAGGGAAAATTAATATCATAATTTATATTTTAAAACTCTGGGATTTAACATACACCTTAATAAAACTCAGCCGGGTGGGGTTTTTATAAACTTTTATAGTTATAGCCAGATAAAATATGATTTTCCTTTAAGGTGAAAGCTACCACTAAACCCTACCATCTACATTTTTTGGACTGTGAGATTATACTGAAACTGTGTGAAACATTAGGATAAAGCAAATTGTCTAAGCAGAGAAAACATTCACAGAGCGAATACTTCAAGAAGGAAAGTGAGAAATGTCAAGGAACACATGTCGATTGGACCTAAGTGGTGTAGCGAAATGAGGGGTGTTCTAGCCTTGAAGTCCAGGAGCTCCCTGCCTTGTGTTAAAGACCTACCTGGGCATGATCTCCTTACTGCCTTGGCATAACCACTTGCAAACACGCTCCATGCATGGGCATTTGGGAGCTCTGATACCTTTCAACACTCCCCAGGGTACTGCCAGCGAAACTAGAACACATTAACTCTTTTTCCCCCTTGTTAGTCAGTCTTGTAAAATTCTTTTTTGTTTTTTAAATTTTGCACATGGTAGCCCCCCCCCCCTTTTCAGGTAGAATATGTTTCTGAAGAGAAACACACCAGAATTCTTTATCTTGCCCCTTGAAACACAAACCCACTCCTAAGTCTGTGTGTTCAGGTTTGTTCATGCCGGGTATTGGTCATCGTGTCTTTACGTATTTTTGTGGGTGAAATTGTTCTTCTTGATGTGACGGCATCCAGACTTACTGTACATGATTGTGAGGCTCTCAGAGGCTCCTCCTCCACTCCACTGCCCTCTAAAACTTTCCATTCCAACGGTTTGGGGGGTTTGTTTTTTTTTGTTTTTTTTTGTTTATTTGCTTATTTTTTAATTAAAAACCCTGGGCCACCAAAATGGCTCATGGGAAGGGTACTCGCTGTCAAACCTGAGGACTGAGTTCGGTCCCTAGAAGCCAGCTTCCTCCAGTTGCCGTCAGTCATGTGGCTCTCACACATCCCCCAGAGAATAAATGTAAAATTTTCATTAATTAACCAATTAATTAAAATCGCAAAAAAGCCCAAGATGCACCAACTGACCAGTTTAAATATTTTGAATGAATCTAATTTTTAAACGATTAAAAATCTAAACCAGGTCATTTTGTCTCACCCCCAGTGACTCGCTGCTCTGGGCAGATGTGATGAAGCTGAGGTTTTGGGGTACAGCATCTGGCAGGTACTCATGAATTACAGTTCTCTTTTACAGCTGAAAACCATACCCTGGCCAGATCCCGGTGGGGTTCGGGTGCTGTCAGAGCGTACAACATCTGGTGTGATCTGTTCTGGAGTTACACACTTAGCTTCTGTTCACACTACTAACATCCCTGTGTCTGGTTTGTACACCAATCTATAGGCCACTAATCAAAGCTTGGAATTAACCAAACGCAGTTTTCCTACAAACCACGTGAACGTTAAGGTTTTAAAAGTAACGGCCGATTCTCAATATAGGCAAGACTGAGGAACGTGAGAACTCTATGGCACTTAAGCAGAAACATTCTAAAGCATATTTGAGAAGCTTCACATACGCTCATTTAGCGTGGAGTATTAGCACAGTAGAAAAACAGGCTCACCTTGTAAGACTACCAGACATCGAGAGATGAAAAGGGCTGAGCAGGGAAATATCCCCTTTCCCTCTGCACGGCGACTTCCACTCTGAGATTCTGACCTGACCATTTTCTGCCCAGAACTGCATTGGTATAAAAATGAAAGATAGGGGCACTGCAGAAATGGCTCAGTAGTCAAGAGCACTGGCTGCTCTTTCAGAGGACCTGGGCTCAATTTCCAGCATCCTCATGGCAGCTCACCACTGTCTGTAACTCCTATTCCAGGGGATCTGACGCCCTCATACAGACGTGCATACGGGAAAATCACTAGTACACAAAAAATAAATAGAGTGTGTGTATCTCATGAATAGTCTGAATTTATCCATAAATACCTAGACCAAAAAACTGAACATGTAATAGCTTTTAACTTAGCAATGTGTTTCATGGTGGACATAATGTCTTGTGCTGTAGCATAAGGTGGAAGAAGAACAGGGAGGCCCCCTGTCTGGAACTCAAAACTGGCTGGGATGGCAACAGCCAGTGTTAAGTTCTCTCTGCTCATGGATTTTAACCGAGATGCAGGGTGTTGGCACAGCACATATAAGCCCAGCAGCTCCGGTTAAAACCCAAGAAAGGAGGAAAATGGGGAAGCACTGCTGAACACAAAGTCACCATCAAATTTGGTATTCATCATTGCTTTCACAGTGGCCAAAAAAACATCCATCGGAAAGAGGCTTCCTGGTTCCCACCCCACCCCTCACCACCCCCCACTTCCTGCACAGCAGTTTCCCTTCCTCCTGTGCCCTTAGTTACCTGTTAGCCGGACACAATCAAATTCCAGACGAGAGGGTGAGTGTCTCCTATTGCATCCCTTCTCTGGGGGGCCCACAATCTAAGGACTTCAAAATACACCCTCCCTCTCTTGTCCTGTAGGAGGCTTTCAAACTAGGACGTGTGCAAACACCTCTAGGTATCATGCTGGTGACCTGTACCTGATCATTCTGTGCAGACAGCTGGAGGAGGGCCCGGGATTCCTGAGTGTCATTAGCAGCTAGGTGATTTCTGCAGAGGTCATCTTGAAGCTATTCATTTCAAAACATAGACCCTCGGTGTCTCAGGACCCAGGAGGCCGAAAGAGCGTCCACTGAAGCAGGGGACCACTACTCAGTCTGCTACGCTAAGTGGATGGTTCTCACAGGTGATACTTTCCAAACGAAGAAGAAAAAAGACTCCAAATATGTGGATTGCTGGCCTTCATTTCAGATCATTAGCATGGTGCCAACCTGCCTGAGCATAACAGATATGCAAGTCCAATCGATGCTATGACAAAACTCATGAAAGCAAAATACAATTGCTGCTAACGTAAGAACATACTATTTTTATCATTATGCTTTCTTATCTAGGTCAGATTTCTTAGCAACTGATACTATTTTTAGTATTTTATTTCCTCTTATTTTTCTTTAAAAATTAATTCATCAGCACAATAGCCAGACATATTTTTATAAAAAAAATTGGTTTTGTATATATAGGTACACTTTTACACTCACACATCTGCACACATGAGCAGATAGATGATAGATTGATAGGTAGGTAGATAATGATAGGTAGAGAGATAGATAGACAGACAGATAGACGGATGATAGGTAAGTAGATAGATAGATAGATAGATGATAGATAGATAGATGATAGATAGATGATAGATAGATAGATAGATAGATAGATAGATAGATGATAGATAGAGGATAGATAGATAGATAGATGATAGATAGATAGATAGATAGATAGAGGATAGATAGATAGGTAGATAGATAGATGATAGATAGATAGATAGATGATAGATAGATAGATAGATAATAGATAGATAGAGGATAGATAGATAGATAGATAGATAGATAGATAGATAGATGATAGATAGATAGATAGATAGATAATAGATAGATAGAGGATAGATAGATAGATACATAGATAGATAGATAGATAGATAGATAGATAGATAGATAGATAGATAGATAGATGATAGGTAGGTAGATGATAGATAGATAGATGATAGATAGATAGATAGATAGATAGATAGATAGGTAGATAGATGATAGATAGATAGATAGATGATAGGTAGATAGATGATAGATAGATAGATAGACAGATAGATAGATAGATAGATAGATAGATAGATAGATAGATAGATGATAGGTAGATAGATGATAGATAGATAGATAGACAGATAGATAGATAGATAGATAGATAGATAGATAGATAGATAGATGATAGGTAGGTAGATGATAGATAGATAGATGATAGATAGATAGATAGATAGATAGATAGATGATAGATAGATAGATAGATAGATGATAGGTAGATAGATGATAGATAGATAGATAGACAGATAGATAGATAGATAGATAGATGATAGATAGATAGATAGATAGATAGATAGATAGATAGATAATAGATAGATAGAGGATAGATAGATAGAGGATAGATAGATAGATACATAGATAGATAGATAGATAGATAGATAGATAGATAGATAGATAGATGATAGGTAGGTAGATGATAGGTAGGTAGATGATAGATAGATAGATGATAGATAGATAGATAGATAGATAGATAGATAGATAGATAGATAGATAGATGATAGATAGATAGATAGATAGATGATAGGTAGATAGATGATAGATAGATAGATAGATAGACAGACAGATAGATAGATAGATAGATAGATAGATAGATAGATGATAGGTAGATAGATGATAGAATCACAAGCCTTTGCTGAGTAACTTCCTAGCCTTCATATTTCCCTGCCTTCTCCTTTTCCATTGTTATCATCACCCGGCCCTCCTTCAGTGCACACTTAATCACACTCACATTTACTTAAAAATATGTTTGCTAAGTTTAATTATTTTTCAGGAAACAATTCAATATTTTTAAATAAATCTGCAGTCAAGAGTTTGCATTTAGAGGATTGTGTTTGCTTGGTTGTGGTTTGAGTTTTTGCTGAGCATGGTAGACTACAGCTGTGTCCCCAACATTTGGGGTGCAGGGCTGGGGGTGGTGCAGGTAAGGAGGAAGATTCTCAGTTTCACGCCAAACTTGGCTACATAGCGAGACTGAAGCTAGCCTGGGCTACATAGTGAGACTGAAGCTAGCCTGGGCTACATTGTGAGACTGAGGCTAGCCTGGGCTACATAGTGAGACTGAAGCTAGCCTGGGCTACATAGCGAGACTGAAGCTAGCCTGGGCTACATAGCGAGACTAAAGCTAGCCTGGGCTACATAGTGAGACTGACGCTAGCCTGGGCTACATAGCGAGACTGAAGCTAGCCTGGGCTACATAGTGAGACTGAAGCTAGCCTGGGCTACATAGTGAGACTGAAGCTAGCCTGGGCTACATAGTGAGACTGAAGCTAGCCTGGGCTACATAGTGAGACTGAAGCTAGCCTGGGCTACATAGTGAGACTGAAGCTAGCCTGGGCTACATAGTGAAACTGACGCTAGCCTGGGCTACATAGTGAGACTGATGCTAGCCTGGGCTACATAGTGAGACTGAAGCTAGCCTGGGCTACATAGTGAGACTGATGCTAGCCTGGGCTACATAGTGAGACTGAAGCTAGCCTGGGCTACATAGTGAGACTGAAGCTAGCCTGGGCTACATAGTGAGACTGAAGCTAGCCTGGGCTACATAGTGAGACTGAAGCTAGCCTGGGCTACATAGTGAAACTGACGCTAGCCTGGGCTACATAGTGAGACTGAAGCTAGCCTGGGCTACATAGTGAGACTGAAGCTAGCCTGGGCTACATAGTGAGACTGACGCTAGCCTGGGCTACAAAGCAAACTCTGTCTCCAAAATAAATCAACTGAGCAGAATAATTATGTATGTAAGATCTGCTGAGTCCATGATTCTATCAGGCTGAACTAATTATTTTTACATTTAATAAGGGAAGTTCAATGGCATTGTGGGTAAAGCCAAAGCAGGTGTGAAGACTTCCCATGAGAAACCACGCACAGGGCATGGGAGACGCAGACACAGACCACTGGCCCCAAAACCCTTGAGGCTGCCCTGTGGAACCAACTTGTCCTTCCTAGAAGACATTCCCATAAATTCTTGCCCAGAGCACACTGGACATGTGGGGAGACTTCCCTCTTACCCAGCTGTAGCATGCCAAAGCCCGACCCATGGCCCAACATCATTAAAAGGCCCTAATTCCATGCATTCTAAGAGGACACCTCCCAAAATAAAGACTTTGGTGCTGGTTGGAAACAGACCGATATCAGAGTTTGCTTGACAAATATGGTGATGAAACGTAATTTTAATTCTCTCTAAAGGTGCAGTAATTAAAAACGTAACTTTTGTGATTAAAAAGTGGACAATAGCATATCTAAAACAGGTTGCCTTATCACTAAAAAAATGCAGTATAGATTCACTGTAATTGATGCTATTTCCAAATATTCTTGCTCATGTGTAAACTCAAATGCATGTTAATTGTAATTCTGTAGATACTTTGAAAAAGATTCCTCAACAGAGGGTCCACATTTCCTTTTAACTGGCTGTTAAAATCTCAGGCATAACCACCCTCCCCATTTCTAAAATAAACTTAAATACATTTTATAATTAGAAACATGCATGTTATTATTTAGGAGGGACTCACTAAAATCCACAGATATTTGCCCTGATTTATGTCTAGTCTTTGGGAGTTTGTTAAGAGTTTCCACTGTTGGAGAATTTCTTAAAGTAGCACTCGTGAAATTCTGCTGTTTGCAGGATTCTGGAATGAAGAATCTGGCAAATATCCCCGATTTCTACGTCTATTTTGTGCTGGGGTAAATGGAATCCAAGAAACAATGACCAGAATTCAGTCTCAGGTGCATCTGGCTTCGGAGTGAACAAGCATGAGATTTACAATGCAGGACCAGCACAAATGTCTCATTACCTGGGATTATCATAATCCTGGAAATGACAAATTTTAAAATTTGTAGATGCATTTTAAGACCACGGAGCAGGCTGAGAGAAGGAGCGTGTATTTATTGTGACCAGGTGTTCCCAGCCCTGTCTTTAATAGCTGAGACCACACCGCCTTATCCCCCGAGCTCTGTTCAGGAAGGCATAAAAGGCGTGGATGTTTAAGAGGGCCTGGTAAAATCTTCACCTTTATTGCCCAAAGGGTACCCCACATTCTAGGGGCAGAACCTAGCAGCTTCCCCGTTGGGGTGAGAAGTGCTGAGATTTCTAAAAACGGATGTTGAAGTCAGTAAACTCAGCCTGTGTCTCGTACGTCACTCTGCTGGGCACAATAGGACTTTAAGACATTGAACTCATTAAAACAAACCTGAAAAGAAAAAAAAAAGTAAGCAATGACAACATTGGGTAATTCTCAACTCGCCTCTAGTAGAATTTCTGTTTCATTGAAAACACAGTGTACAACATGAAATACTATTCCATACCTAGTGAGGGAGACATTAGACTCTTTAAATTCCAGGATCCATTTATAGTGCTGGGCTATTTTATATACAATAAAGAACAATTGTCTTCTTCAAGAAGAAAGCTTTCTCTTTTTTAAAGCCCTTCTTTATTAAGTGTAGATGTTGCTGTGTGCTTGTGTGCACACCACACAGGTGCGGGAGCCCTCAGAGGCTGGAAGATTATGCTCGATCCCTTAGAACTGGAGTTACAGGCAGTTGTGAATCACCATGTAAGTACTGGGAACCAAACCTGGGTCCTTTGCAAGGATAATAAGAGTCATAACCCCTGAGCCACAGGACCCAAAGAAAGCCTTCTTAATATTTTACCCCACCACAATTTTTTTCCAACAAGGTTGAAGCAGTCCTTAAAGAGCTATTACTTTAATGCCATATGTGTTGGCTCAGACCTGTTATCCTGGTCCTCAGGAGGCAAGAAACAGGCACCCAGAAGAGACCCAGAAGATGAGATCTCCGCCAGGCTCACGCTGGCTTTCCAAGGGAGTTCCACCCTCCCAGTGCTTACGTCACATAAACTGGGATGGAACGGAAAGAAGACAGCATGGATAGTCGCTGACTCTACTCCAGGACCAAACCCGCTATTTCCCGGCTTGTGGGCTTGGGTGACTTACTTTGGTTCTTTCTGCCTCTATTACCTTGTTTGTTGATGAAGATGCCCATGATGAAGACAGATTGTAAGTTACTCCACCTTTAAGCAAAGGCTAACAGCCAGCCAATTCTCTGTGCACTATATTCATAAATACAGTCAGTGGAAAGATACAAACGAGGAGACTCGAGTCAGAAGAAGGAATGACTGCCAAGTGGGACAGAAAACTCAGTTAAAAAGAACAGGGTGTGCACGGCTCTGTGCTCTGTGATTTGAAATGTTTTACTCCTCCATGCAGGTGAGAAAAATCTCAGAACAAACTGAATGGAGGCTCGCAGAGTAGCTTCCAATCCTCCAAGAACAACGATAACAAAGTCAGCTTCCCACCAGGCTGAAGCATGATTTTTAAAGATACAGCAGACAGCCAGAATGTATTCACCCACTAAAGTAACAGCAGGTGACCCTAACAGCAGGTTAGGGTCAGTTCATTTGCGCTTAGAGCCCACTGTGTTAAGAAGGGAACCTCTTGGAAATGAAACATTGGTTGCATGCTTGTATCCAAGTTTTCTTCGATCGCAGACCGCCAGTGGGAAATGACAGAGATGAGTGAAGACGCTATCTCATGATAGCGTGAAGTCCAGTGACGAGAATCCAATTGCATAGATCTCTCGGGAGCTTTGCGTTGCCATCAGCGCGGTTAAAAGACGGGGGAGGTAACAGTGGATTATTGCCTTTCACTCGCCACTTCTCCTTCTGCCAAGAAGTTTTCAAATGTCAAGGCATATAATTTACATGCTCCACAGATTGTGAACAATTTTTCTATAAACTTTCAGGTGTATGTCCAGCATTAAAGTTCAGCGTAACCTGGACACGAGGGTAAATGGCCTAGGAACCGTGATGCCTATCACTCCAATACCTCAGAGGAGAAGAATACTCTGGCCATGGCCAGAAGATGCAGAAAAGCAAACGGTGCTCAGACTGGGGCACTCTGGACACATGGCTGTTCTATCAAACGTTGGAGCTGTAGCAAGTGCTCTGACAAAGGCCTGGTGAAGAGTGGTTTGTCAGGTTGGCCGACGGTGGCCAGGAAAACACACTCCCAGCCACTGCCGAGCATACCAGCACAAGCCCTAAACTCACGCCAGGCCAGGACTGGTCCCCATCTTTTGAGAAATGATATTTACTTTGTTTTAATATGTGTCTGTGTGTGCATGTTTGTGGGTACAGGTGCAAGAGTGCAGATGCCAGAGAATGCCAGAAGATACTGGATTCCTGGAGGAGGAGTTACGGGCAGTTGTGAGCCATCCAACTTGCGTGCTAGAAACCAAACTCGGGTCCTCTGCAGGAGCAGTGCGAATTCTTAATTGCCGAGCCAAGGTTCAACACCGACAAAACACGACACGTGATGATCTCCCACCTTACCAACTCACCTTTCCACGTGCCAGACACTGTGTTCAAAGCTTTGCTACAAATGTTAGCTTACTAGTCAGGCGGTGGTGGTGCACACCTTTATTCCCAGCACTCGGGAGGCAGAGGCAGGTGGATCTCTGTGAGTTCAAGGCCAGCGTGGTCTACAAAACGAGTTCCAAGGCAACAGAGAAACCCTGTCTCAAAAAACTGTTGGTTTATTTAATCCTAAGGACACTATGTTACACTTAAGGAAATCAAGGCATCTAGGAATGGTCAAATGACTTTACCCATGTCACCCCTGGCAACTGTGGCATTACATCACAGTATTGAATGCTCTTCTATGAGTAAGTAAATGCCATTCAGACTAGGAGTCTGGTTCCCACTACACAAACCCACCAGGCATTGGTTTCTGATAATGAACTCACCAGGAAGGATAAAAAGACTAACTATTTTAAAACGACTAGGATGGCCTGACCTTAGTCAAGAGTAATCACCACACCTCTTCCTTCTCCCGTTTTCTTCCTGTTGTTGAACATCCCATGAATGAGTTTCAGGTGGCTTTTAGATGCCCTGAGTATCTATCCTCATGATAGCTGTTCGGTTTAAAGGCTGTAACTTGTCGGCTCCCAAAATACAGTAGCATTTTTTTTCCTAGAGCAACAAACCTTTGGAAATGGCCTGCACAGAGGACCTGAGACTCCGCAGGTGAGTTCATGAGATAACTAAACCCAGGATGAAAAGCTGATGCCCATCTTCATTTTATGTCTACCGTTTTTATTGTTATTAAAAAGTAGGCACATGTGTGTGTCTGTGTTCTGCTTATGTGTGTAAGTACCCAGAAGTCAAAAGAGAGCATCCTATACCCTAGATCTGGAGTTATAGGCTACCTGACATAGATGCTGAGAGCCAAGCTGGTGTTCTCTTTGGGAGAGTTGCGTGCTCTTAACCACTGAGCCACCTCTCGTCTGATTGTTAGGGAAATCCAGCACTGGTCCGCTAGCCAATTGAGAGGAGCATTTTGGTCCAAGAGGTGTGGTGTTAGCAGGGGCTTGTTGTTCAGCCCAGGTTCCCCTTCTGTTCTTTAATATTTATGCATGGATTTTTGTCTGTTAATACATGGTAAAGAAATCATCTGATGTCTGCTATGTATTGAGTCACCTGCTTCCTTCCGCACAGAGACATGTTTATCATGTAGTGGTTTAGAGGAGAAATGCCCCACAGAGGTTTGGGTATTGGAACACTTGGTCCCTATTCTGCAGCACTATTTGGAGAGGTTGTAGAACCTTCAGCAGATGTAGTCTAAGCCAGAGGAAGCTATATCACTCAGTGTGGTCTGTGAGTGTAACACTCGCCACACATCCTGTTCTCTCTCTCTCTCTCTTTCTCTCTCTCTCTCTTCCTCCCTCCCTCTGTCCGTCAGTCCATCCATATTGCTGTCTCTGCTCCATGCCCCCATTTAAAAATGTGAATTCCTAGCTTTCTATGCCTGCTGCTTGCTGCCACGCTTCCTTGCCATGATGAACTCTTATCCCTCGGAAGACGTAAGTACCAAGTAGCCTTTCCTCTGTAACAGAAAAGCAACTGTTAGAGAATCACTCATAAAGAGTATGAGTCTAACTTACTCTGCCATCGAGGCTGAAGTTGTTGTCATGAGACATTGTCTGAAACCTCTGGTCACCGTGGTTTTCAGCAAAAGCAGAACCTTGAAAGACCACCTTCCCCACCCGTAACCCCACTGGAGGGCAACTATTCATAATAGTAAGACTGCACCTGCACCTGGGACAAGAATGATTGCCCCTTGAGAGCCCTCCAAACAATGGCGACAGCGAGGACTCTCACCTTGCAGAAGCAGACACGACAATGATGGAGCAGACAACACCTTGACCAGGCATACTTCACTATGCACACGTCCTCCCACCTACACTGAAGTTTTCTCACTGTAAACTTAAAGCTCATGTCTGTGGCCTGAATCCAGGCCAAAGGTTGCTAGGTCCCTTTATTTCTTCCTTTTTTTAGTGTGGCCATGACGAACGTTTCCTCTCTCTGTGTTTCACTATCACTCACCTCTTTAATGCTGTATTCGTGTCAGGTGTGTTAGTGTCAGGTGTATTGGTGTCAAGTGTATTCGTGTCAGGTGTATTCGTGTCAGGTGTGTTAGTGTCAGGTGTATTCGTGTCAGGTGTATTCGTGTCAGGTGTGTTAGTGTCAGGTGTATTGGTGTCAAGTGTATTCGTGTCAGGTGTATTCGTGTCAGGTGTGTTAGTGTCAGGTGTATTCGTGTCAGGTGTATTCGTGTCAGGTGTATTCGTGTCAGGTGTATTGGTGTCAGGTGTGTTAGTGTCAGGTGTATTGGTGTCAAGTGTATTCGTGTCAGGTGTATTCGTGTCAGGTGTGTTAGTGTCAGGTGTATTCGTGTCAGGTGTGTTAGTGTCAGGTGTGTTTGTTAGTGTCAGGTGTATTGGTGTCAGGTGTATTGGTGTCAGGTGTATTGGTGTCAGGTGTGTTAGTGTCAAGTGTATTCGTGTCAGGTGTATTCGTGTCAGGTGTGTTAGTGTCAGGTGTGTTAGTGTCAGGTGTGTTAGTGTCAGGTGTGTTTGTTAGTGTCAGGTGTATTCGTGTCAGGTGTGTTAGTGTCAGGTGTATTCGTGTCAGGTGTGTTAGTGTCAGGTGTGTTTGTTAGTGTCAGGTGTATTCGTGTCAGGTGTATTCGTGTCAGGTGTATTAGTGGCAGGTGTGTTAGTGTCAGGTGTATTCGTGTCAGGTGTATTCGTGTCAGGTGTATTCGTGTCAGGTGTGTTAGTGTCAGGTGTATTCGTGTCAGGTGTGTTAGTGTCAGGTGTGTTTGTTAGTGTCAGGTGTATTCGTGTCAGGTGTATTCGTGTCAGGTGTATTAGTGGCAGGTGTGTTAGTGTCAGGTGTATTCGTGTCAGGTGTATTCGTGTCAGGTGTGTTTGTTAGTGTCAGGTGTGTTTGTTAGTGTCAGGTGTATTCGTGTCAAATGTATTCATGTCAGGTGTATTGGTGTCAGGTGTTTTAGTGGCAGGTGTATTGGTGTCAGGTGTATTGGTTCAGGTGTATTGGTGTCAAGTGTATTCGTGTCAGGTGTGTTAGTGTCAGGTGTGTTATTATCAGGTGTATTGGTTCAGGTGTATTAGTGTCAAATGTATTCGTGTCAGGTGTATTAGTGTCAGGTGTATTGGTGTCAGGTGTTTTAGTGGCAGGTGTATTGGTGTCAGGTGTATTGGTTCAGGTGTATTGGTGTCAAGTGTATTGGTGTCAGGTGTTTTAGTGGCAGGTGTATTAGTGGCAGGTGTATTGGTGTCAGGTATATTAGTGTCAAATGTATTCGTGCCAGGTGTATTAGTGGCAGGTGTATTGGTGTCAGGTGTATTCGTGCCAGGTGTATTAGTGGCAGGTGTATTCGTGTCAGGTGTATTGGTGTCAGGTGTGTTGGTTCAGGTGTATTGGTGTCAAGTGTATTGGTGTCAGGTGTTTTAGTGGCAGGTGTATTAGTGGCAGGTGTATTGGTGTCAGGTGTATTCGTGCCAGGTGTATTAGTGGCAGGTGTATTAGTGGCAGGTGTATTGGTGGCAGGTGTATTAGTGGCAGGTGTATTGGTGTCAGGTGTATTGGTGCCAGGATGACACCGTGTGGGTGTCACACACTCATCCACTGGTTCTAGACAGAGAGGAGGGACCGGTTCCATACCGCCGCTGGAATTACTTTATTCTCATACCTTTTCGGCCTTTCCTCTTTGGCCATTGTCTGCTGCTTTCTGCTTCCAGACAATAAGGAACTCAGGAAGGTTCCCTTTTAAGTTAGAAGCATCATTTATTCAAAAAAAATAGAGCGATTAAAGAAATGGGAAGATTCAAAGGCACATTTCGGAGGGAACTTAAGGATAATTTTTATTAGAGTTTAAAAGAAAAAACAAGAGAGTGGGCTAGTTGTAAACCTTGGCAACTTCTAGGGAGAGGTGAGGAGGAGAGAGAAGGAGGGAAGGGAGAGGGAGGAGAAGAGGAAGCAAGAAAACCATGCTATTATTTCCAGGTTCTAGGAAACTAACACATCCCAGCAGGGGAGGCTGGCAAGCAGCTGAATCATAGGTGAGAGGTACAGCCCCCCAGAGCAACTGAGAAAGCTGGGTCAACATGAGCCCCCCAGAGCAACTGAGAAAGCTGGGGTCAACATGAGCCCCCCAGAGCAACTGAGAAAGCCGGGGTCAACATGAGCCCCCAAGATCAACTGAGAAAGCTGGGGGCCAACATGAGCCCCCCAGAGCAACTGAGAAAGCCAGGGTCAACATGAGCCCCCCAGAGCAACTGAGAAAGCCGGGGTGAACATGAGCCCCCCAGAGCAACTGAGAAAGCTGGGGTCAACATGAGCCTCCCCAGAGCAACTGAGAAAGCCGGGGTGAACATGAGCCCCCCAGAGCAACTGAGAAAGCCGGGGTCAGCATGAGCCCCCCAGAGCAACTGAGAAAGCTGGGGTCAACATGAGCCCCCCAGAGCAACTGAGAAAGCTGGGGGCCAACATGAGCCCCCCAGAGCAACTGAGAAAGCCGGGGTCAACATGAGCCCCCCAGAGCAACTGAGAAAGCCGGGGTCAACATGAGCCCCCCAGAGCAACTGAGAAAGCTGGGGTTAACATGAGCCCCCCAGAGCAACTGAGAAAGCCGGGGTCAACATGAGTCCCCCAGAGCAACTGAGAAAGCCGGGGGTCAACATGAGCCCCCCAGAGCAACTGAGAAAGCTGGGGTTAACATGAGCCCCCCAGAGCAACTGAGAAAGCCGGGGTCAACATGAGCCCCCAAGATCAACTGAGAAAGCTGGGGGCCAACATGAGCCCCCTAGAACAACTGAGAAAGCCGGGGTCAACATGAGCCCCCCAGAGCAACTGAGAAAGCCGGGGTCAGCATGAGCAAGCCCAGGCTTTGGGCAGTAACATACAGGGAAAAAGAGGTAGGAAGAAGAAAAGGGAGTTACTTTTCTTGAGTTAGGTCCCGGAAAAGTGACAGCACATCACACTGGTACATGGGGGAAACTCTACAAGAGGACGTTAGGGGCAGGGTTGCTGAGGAGGACAATGTTATCTCATTAAGGGGACAATTACTCCTTCTATCTCCTTAGCGTGGCTTTAGGTTGATTATGTTTTCCTTGAAGAATGGACTCCTGGTCACTGATTGACAGATCCAACTGGATCAGCTCCTATTTTTTAATCTTTAGAGAAAGAAATTTATTCAGTTTATATATACCGCAGGATGCCCAGTGCCTAGGATGTCCAAAAGAGGGCATCGGAGGCCAGAAAAGGGCACTGGGCCCCCCAAGACTAGTTGTGAGCTGCCACTGGGTGCTGGGAATCGAACCCAGGTGCTCTAAAAGAGCAGCCTGCCTTCTTTACCACCAGAGCCATCTCTCCAGTCCCAGACTGGATTAACTCCCGATGAGACGATAGTAGTCAGTATTCTAATCTTCGGTGCAGAACAGAATGTCAACATCCAGGGCCAAAAGTATTTCAGTCTTTTGGCCAGGATGCCCAAGAACTGGCAAAGCATTCAAGGTCTAGTGTTACCATGGAAGCAGGAGGTAGGGCTCCAAACTGGCACAGGGTGGGGGCTCATCTCTCCAGCCTCTGAGACTATTATAGCACTCCCTTCCTAATAGCTGAGATCCTAAGATCACCGAGAAAGTGGGCTGAAATTGGAGAAAAGCTGTCACTCATTCCACCCTGAAAACACAGAGCCGGCTTCAGAGCTGCCCACCAGATGAGTGTCTGGGCTGGAGTTTCCGCTCCATCGTCATGGATTGCTTCCAGGTAGGGTGCTCATTTCAGAAACGCGAGATAAGAAGCCAGAGTGCCCATCTGGCATCCCTGGCCCCTGACCAGGACAGAACCAAGGCCATCTTCAGCTTCTGGGCACAGACAAGAAGGAAAGTGCTACTTTCTGGGAGGTCCCTGTTCTGCTCCCCTGACTCGTTCCTGCGATGCTGCTGGTCAGTGAGACTTCTATTTCGCACCTGCTTATCTTGTGTGCTCAAGGGCTGGGTCAATGCTTTTAGCAAAAGCAACCCAAGTGACTCCCTCACCTGGTAGCAGCCCCCAGCAGGAACCCACTCCTTTGTTCTTCCACTCAACAAGTATCCATGGAGACACGGGACTGGAAGAGTCAGCCCCGCCTTCAGGCTCCACAGTGCAGCGAGAATGTTCAGCAGTGAACTCACATCTCACATTGCTCCTCACGTTATACATTATAACTGAGATACACGCTGTCAAGAACCAAGGCATCAGGATGTTCAGCGTGAGAACGGCATCAGCCCAGCCTGGACAAGCCAAGGAAAGCTTTTACTAATGTGATGTTTCACCCAAGATGATGGACTTTAGCCAAGTGAAATGTTTCAGAAGAGCATATGCAAAGACCCTGGGGTAGAAGGAAGCTTAATACATGAAGGATATTCGTTTTAATTTTATTAAATACACCACTCCTCCTTATTTGACTACAGTGTGGCACCTTCAAAGACTCTCCTAAGTAAACTGAACACCAGAAAATAAGAGGCCAGACGATGGGGGCTCAGAGTCAGAGGGCTTGATGCCAAGCTTGACTACCTGAGTTCCATTCCTGAGACCCACATGGTAGAGAGACTAACTTTTGCACATTCTCTGATGTCCATATGTACACCATGTGTGCCCACACAAACACACAGACATGTGCACATGACGGCGCGTGAAGAAAGAGGCCTACAGAGGAATTCGGATCATCACCCTATTGGCTGTGACTCTGAATGTCCGTTAGCATCCGCGCAGATCCTACAGCCTGCCTCGGGGCCCCCCCCTTCCCCTTTGTCGCCATATAGAGCCTACCCCAAGCTGGCACAAGCAAAAGGGCTGAGAAGAGAAAAAAATCCTGCAGACCCCTGCATCACCGTAAACCTCTTCCAGGTGAAAGACCTGGATAAATCCAGACCTCCCCAGCAGGAAGAAAATAGCCAAAAATCCAAGCAGGAAGAGAAGAATCAAAAAATCTAGGATTAGCCAGTTCAGTGACTGTGTTTCAGGAACTAGCTGAAAATAAAGTTAGATTGTAATCTTGAGAATAATCTTGAGAAACAGGGAGTTTCCCCCTTGTGATTTTAGGAACTAGCTGATTATGACCTTGAGTGATCTTGCTGCAGGGAGTTGTCCCCTTGTGACTTTCTGTGACACCCTCCCCGCCCCTATTATTGGGCTGTGGTTTCTTCCTCTAAAAACCCATTCTCCAGGTCACTCGGGGTCTAGCTCTTCCCCTGCGTGGGTTATGAGTCTCGGCCCCAGTGCTCTGGCTCCAGTCTCATCTCATCATTAAAGCCTCCTGTGATTGCAGCAAGGATGGTCTCTCATGAGTTACTGGGGGGAGGGGCGGTCGTGTTATCCCGGGACTTGAGTGAGAGTCTCCCCACGCTGGGGGTCTTTCACAGGATGATGATGTTATAACAGCAGCCTGGACTAATTTTTCCCAAACACCTCCCTCAATGCCTACACACAACTTTTACTTTGACTTATATAGCCCCCAAAGTAAACAGTTACCTCCCACCCACCCAGGAAGGGGGAGAACAAAGGAAAGACAGAAAGAAAAATAGAAAGGAAGGGAGGAAGGGAGGGAGGGAGAAAGAGAGGGAGGGAGAGAAGAAAAGAAGGGAGAAAGAGAAAAATAAACCCCTCCAGGACTTTCCTGCACTTTGAGATTCTCAGGGGTTGTGAATGCCAGCCCACTCCTATAGCTTTTCAAGTCTCAGACAGCATCATCACCCAGCTTAAGGAGCCCAACAAAGCTACTCCCCACCCCCACCCTGGTACTGATTGCCTCGAGGTGTGTGGTCCACAAAACCAATTCACTTAGAGGACAAAGCCCTTACATCTTCCAAGTTCACTCGGTGCCCTCTCTCACGGTTTTCTCCAGGTAAAAGCTGCAACCTAAGTAGGGTCTGGAAAGGAAGCAGACTTGACAAAGAGCAGAAGGAGGGCAGGCAGCGGGTGAGAGTAGGAAGCCTCTCTCCAGGGCTCGGGCTTACAGCGCGTGGATCACGTGGCGGAGCCACACATGAACTCACTTTGTGCTTAGAAATTATTATAAGATGGAATCACAGGTCACACGGTGTCTTCTTAATTCCAGATCCCTGGGGACAAGATTGAGGCACCAGTCGTCAGAGCCGGACATGGGAATGGGGCGAAGCGCCTCCCACACACGTGGGCTTTCAATGTCCCAGGCATTCTCACAGGACCAGGTGGAGATGGAATCTCACCTGCTGCTCCACACAGAGTGGCTCTCCTTTCAGGCTTCGCTTTAGGGGTAAACTCAGAAGAAACTGAACTGCTTGGGCTAATCCCTCCCTTGTAACTCTTGAAGCAACCTCCTTGTTCTAACCATACCCCCAAAGTCTGCACTTCAGCAAACTAAATATTAGTTGAAAGAAAACACAAGAATGCGTGAGACACACACACACACACACAGAAGGAAGAGTCCAATCTGAAGGGGGATGTTCTTATTTTCATCTGGTCTTTTTATTCTTCTCCCGTGAACCACTGTGCTACCCAACAGCAACCTACTTTTTTTTTAAAAAAAAAAAAAACTATTATGTATACAATATTCTGTCTGCATGTATGCCTGCCCGCCAGAAGAGGGCACCAGATCTCATAGATGGTTGTGAGCCACCATGTGGTTGCTGGGATTTGAACTCAGGACCTCTGGAATAGCAGCAAGAGCTCTTCACCTCTGAGCCATCTCTCCAGCCCCAACAGCAGCCTACTTTCTGTTGCGCATGCTACAATGCAGAATTTTCACAAAGGTGTATCAAGATTAGGAGTTGTGGAATAGTCTAGAATATCAGCTTCGTGATAGTTACACAGTACTTCTCCCAATTACCCTTTCTTCAAAGTCATTCCCCTGTCCCTGTGCCATTTATGGCCATACCACCCTGAAGACACTCAGTCTTCTCTACTCTGTGCCCAAAGGAGGACAAAGAAAGGGCCAGGTGGGAAAGACATTGATGAGAGAAACATCCAGCCGCCCTCTGAACCACCATTGCTCCAAGGCAAGCTAAAATCCACTCCTTCTTCCATCTTCAGTGGAGATACTTTCTACTGTGTGCCATTTCCAGCAGCCTCCCTGTAGACGGAGCTCCACAGAGCCTTCACAAGGAACAACTAGAGTTCCCTTTGCAATGGTGACCTTGAACTGCTTGCTTCTGTTTAGCATTTTGTCACCTCACCTGCACTGAGCTCTGCCTCTTCTGGGGGGAACATGTGGGCGGGACTTTTATTGATAATGACACAAGACCATCTGAACTGACAAGGATTTCAAACTAGGCAGCATTAGGAATGCCTGAAAACAAATGGCTCCATTCTGAAAGTTCTGTTCCCAGGGTTTACACTGGGGAGCGTCGAGCTTTGAGGACACTTAGTCTGCAGGAACAGGGTCGGGTCACTACCCCACGGGGACGTTCACTAGAAAAGAAATAAGAGAAAACCTAGTTTCCCTGAACGTGAGCTCAGATGTATATTTCAAAACGGCATTTCATGGGGATACAGAAAGAACTTTATTTTTATTATTATTATTATTATTCAAAGATAACTTTCTTCGGCACCACAGAACTAAATGATTTTGAAATTTTGTCTTTTTTTTTTTTTCATCTTTCCCAAAGGAGGAAATGGCAAAGGCTGGCCCCTTGAAAACTAATACAGTAAAAACTAGCTTTAGTCCCCTAATCTCTTACTGACACCGCAGCTGGCCACGATCTATTTAGCATATCACAAAATTAATGCATTTACAGCAAACAGGTTTGAAATGCTTTAGGAGAGGGAACATTATATACTTGATTGATTAAGTTAAAGTGTTTACACAAAGTGTCATATTTTGACGTCAATCCTGCAGCACCACAGCTGGTACATCTAATTAAATTCTGTGAAAAGGGGCTACACCTTGTATTCAGTAACAACAATATGGCCGAGGGGAAGAGCAGCCATATTCGTCATGCCCAGAACCTGGGATCTGCACTGTGCTATGTGGTTGCTAAAATCCCCAGATTCGGACTCTGCCAGTTTGCATAGCTCCAACACGTGTTTTGTCTGAGCCAAGGCTAAGAAACGGGGGCCCTACCTCTGTGAGTCAACTGTTATTATTTTTCTTATTTTGATTTAAACCTCTCCAAACACTGTGAGTTAGGTACAAAGTAAATGAGGGTTAGAATAAACTTGTCTTCAGGAATTGGTGCTCAGGGCCCAGGTAAGGCTTTTTGTTTTGTTAAGCTTTGATTTTGCAGATTAGGAAATCAACTGCAGGAACTTTAATGGGGAGTGAGGGAGCCAGACCCCTATTATTCACGCAGAACAGGAGCGCATTTGTGTCGTCGAGGAAGCTCAGGGTTCATGCCTATCTTACAAATGGCCTGAGCGCTTGATTTCAAACACCGGTTTCTTTTTTCTCTTCTTTCCCCTTTCAAAATTAAGATGAAATATTTTACATACAGTGAACTAAAGGAGAAAATGGCTCAGCTTGCTGAGGCAAACTTACTTCACTTTTAATATAGACAAATAATCCTTCAAAATTCTCCTTTTATTTTTTTAAGTTAAATTATGTCCGCCCCATGTGCAGATTCAATTTACCCACTAAGTACATAGCTCAGCCTCCCCTCTCGGGGAACCATCCATTTGCCAGAGAAGGTGAGGGAGACACTGATGTATTTTCTTAAAGAGATTCCAAGCATTTTTCCCCTCCTCCCTTTCGCCTTAAAGACTACTCTGAGAAACGTTGCCCAGCAGTAAAAGGAAAATGGGTTCGAGCTTCAAAATCAGGAAATTTGGGTAGTAAAACATAAGTTATAAAGTCGACGTTGAGGGCAAAATAAATGGGGCTTTTTTAAATGGGCTAAGTGTCAGCCAGGAGAAGCAACGACTTCCTATAGAGTCAGCCAGCCCCCTCCTCCCCGGGCAGCGGCTGCCTGCAAAGGGCTTTTAAGCAGTAAGGGGCTCCACTGGGCCGTGAGGGCTCCACATCTGAGCATGCATATGCAGGGCACACTTATTTACCATGTACTGCGTTCAGTTTGCCATGACCTACGTTCAGGCTACATGTGAAGGCAACAGCCACGAGGAAGAGAGGACATGGTTTTCCGTAATTGCAAGGAGACTTAGGTAATGCTGTGTGCGATGTTTGATTTAAAATGTTAAAATATTAACAGCAGTTTTCTATAGCAGAGTGTTCCTATCCCAGTGAAATGACTCATAAGAATGCTAAATTCAAACCAGATGGCACAAACATTAACCGGAAAAAAAATCATATATTTAGGGGGTCAGTGTGGGTCTTCATAAAAATGAAGGCCTTGTCTGAGTTAGTGAAGAGTGAACCTGCAGACGTAAAAAAAAGAAAAAATGAAAACGAGGGAAAATATTAGCGACTTTCTTTTAATTAGACAGACGCCGTCAATCGGAAGAGCTAACATTTACAAAACTTTAGATTGCTATTTTAATTCATAAAAGATGGTTGCGACAACCCAAAGACTTCAGATGCGCCGGGTCGGGCGGCTGGGCGGCCAGAGACAGGCTACCCCAACAGTCGGCAAAAAACAATCTTCCTGCTTCCCACCAAGGAGTAACCCTGATTGAAGATTTGTGTGGTACGGAGACTTCCAACCCGCACCCATGGCAGGGTGCCAGCTTTTACTCCTCTTTCAACGGACCACAGAGGAAAATTCCCATTGCTGGGTCAGACACACTACCAAACTCTGCTTTCTTGTTAAATACATATTTATATATATTTCTCCCCATTTCTCCTTTTCTGTTTGCTCCTCTGAGCTTTTTACCGTTCGCAGATTGTCCGCGGCATGCGCTGTGTTTAAACATGTACGAGAAGAAAAATATGTGGTCTCAGAATTAATATTGTTTTTGACTTATAGGGAAATTCCACTTGTGTTTAACTTGGACTGTGGGGTCCGGGAGCTTTACCGAGAGGAGAAACGAATGTGTTTTGAACAGAAACGTGAATCGGGAGTTCCCTACTGTTTTGTTGCTGGACAACACAAGGAGAAATGACATGCACATAATTTAGTCTGGCAGCCATAGCTCTCAGCCTGCGAGCCTGCCAGTTCTTACTAGGGATGAGAGACCTCCCAGGAACAAGAAGGTACTTCAGGAAATGGTATTTCTGATTCCGTAGGTGGCCTCTCCTCTCTGGGTCCCTGTGAATAGATGCCCGCACGGTGTTAGGGGCACTGCGCTGCCCTGTGCTGTTTACCTTTCCAAAGAAACCCAAAACCACAGACCTAACCATTTGTGGTCACCAGGGATGGCAGACTTTCTAAGGGCAGTTGTGTTAACTCCAGAATCCTGGCCCCAGTCCAACTAAAGTAATTACATTCTGCTCCCGTCATGCTCCTCCGGTAGTTTCCGTGAATCCGATAGTCTGGACCCGCCATCCAGCAGCCTGGCTGGCACGCTGGTGGTTAGCATTCCGTAGAAAGGCAGCCTGTAAGAAATGAGTGCTCCGTCCTCGCCGCGCAACGGCAGGTCGGAATTAGCTAGTGAAAGCCTGGGGGTGTGAGGACGGACACCACGCTTTTGGGTGTGCTCACAATCAAAACCACAGGGAAGGCCGCCACAGCTTCCTTTGCCCTAGGGGCCACCTCTGTATATGCAGGATGCTCTATCTAAAACAAGAATAAATCCTGGGACAGCGAGGTAGACTCTTTCCGCCCTCTGACCTGAAATACCCCGGCTGGGGAAGGGCCCATCGTGGAGGAGAATTGAAAGGGAACCCAATCTAAGTAGAGCAAAGCTCAGAGACCAGAGGAAGAGAATGTTCCGGACGTGATGTCATCTGAGGGGGTGGGTAAAGCAGCTTGGGATGTTTATCTAAAAAGGAAGAAAGAGAAAGGGACGGAAGGGAAGAGGGAACAAAGAAAGAAAAAAGGCAAGAAGGAAGGTAGACTAGAGACAAAAAAAATGTAGAAAGAAACAAAAGTGGGGGAAAGAGTGGGATGAAGGAAAGAAGGGGCGAAGAAGAGCGGGGAGCAAAGGGGAAGGAGAGAAAGAAGAAACTGACGCGGAAGGAGAGAGAAAGCGTGGCTAGAGATTGAAAAAGAGAAGAAAAGGGAGGAGAAGAAAAGCCAGAGAGGGAAAGCAGACAAGCTGATGTACAGGGTCAGCGGGGGAGAAACCGGAGGAGGCAGAGGACGCCTTCCCTCCCGACTTCCGCCTGCAGTGTCCTTCCTCACCACCTCAATGCAGCTCTTAGCCCACTACATGAATTCATCCCACCATGAGCTCACTCAGGACCTACTATCTATGGCACTAATTATACCCGCGTCACTGGCGGCCCGCTACCTTGCTGATTCTGAGTGTCATATCTCATCAGCGTGTCTCTAATATTAGCCAGAGCAGAAATCATGATATTTCTCAATGTATTTGATAGTGCTAAACAAAGCTGATTCAATTTTTCAGACAGGTCCTTTTCAACAGCTACTTTTAAGAATCTCAGATATTGGTCAGTGGTGGCACACACCTTTAACCCCAGCACTAAGGAAACAGAGGCAGGCGGATCTCTGTGAGTTAGAAGCTAGCCTGGAATGTATATCAAGTTCCAGACCAGGCAAAAATCTACACAGTAAGACTATGTCTCAAAATGGGCGCCTCAAAAGAATGAGACAAACCGCCCATCAAAGATGACTTCCAAATACATTCCATAAAGTGTGTCTTAGTTAGGGTTGCTATTGTTGTGACGAGACACCAGGACCACATACCACAACTCTTATAAAGGAAAACATTGAATTGGGGCTGGCTTACGGTTCAGAGGTTTAGTCCATAATCGTCACAGTGGAAAGCGTGGTAACATTCAGGCAGATGTGGAGCTGGAGAAGGAGTTGAGGGTGCTACATCTTGACCACAGGCAAGTAGCACACTTCCTCCAACAAGGCCACACCTACTTCAACAAGGCCACGCCTCCTAATGCCCCTCCCTACATGCCAAGCATTCAAACACGTGAGTCTATGGGGGCCATTCCTATTCAATCCACCACACAGTGTAAATCAGTTTCTTTTGATGATTTATTTATTTTTATTTTACCTGACTGCATCTATGAACACCATGTGCATGTAATGGCCCTGGAGACCAGTAGAGGGCGTTGGCTTCCCTGGAGCTGCAGTTACAGAAAACCCACTGTGAGCTGCTGTGTGGCGGATGGGACATGAAGACCCACCCTCTGTAAGAGCAGCAAGTGCTCTTAACTTGTTAAACCATCCCTTTAGCCCAAAATATAGATTTTTATTTTAAATATTTGGGACCAGAAGTACTCTGGTTTTTGTAATTTTTTTTCAGACTTTGAAACATTTGCGTATGCATCTGAGATATGCTGGGGATGAGTCCAAGTCCAAATACAACATTCCTGTGTTGCAAGTGTCCCCTCTATGCACAACCTGAGAGGAATTATTATGAACTATTCTAGTATCTTTGTGCACAACAAAGTTTATGTACGTTGACCCATCAGATGGAGGGTAATTCAGCAACCAAAAGCTTTCTTTCAGCTTGAAAGAAACCCATTTAAAACACAGATTAAGAAACAACACGAGACTTCAATCTTTCGGTCTTTCTAATGAGAAGAAAACAGTTCCATGTGTGTGTTGTGTTGGGGGGAAGGGTAGCAGTATCGAGCAATTTAAAGAGACGAGCGTCTTTCCCTATGAGGCGTATCCCATTTACCATGGCACGGGGTTTCGAAAGAGTAAAAGAGGAACTGCACATCCGTGATTAAATTTCCTGGCTGCCAAATCAAGCTTTATTGATCCAGTGGAATTTAAAGCTCTTTAAAAGGAGCGGCAGCTGACCCAGCCAATCACGAGAGCCAAAGAGGAAGCCTTCCTGTGTGGCTGGTTTACCAATTAGTAACTGAAGGTAAGAACTCGGCAAAGAGGTGCAAAGAATCAAGATAGTTTAGTTCATGGTTGGTATTCTTATGACTATATGATATTACCTGCAATAGTCCGGGCATCCTAGAGATGGGTGTGAAGGAAATGGCTTTATTAACAAGTCAATACCCTAGCAGAGCATGAAGATGGTTCTTCCTGGCTTCTTGGCTGTACAGCTCTGGGATGTTTCAAAACTCTTCTTCCTAATCACGCGCACACCCGAGCATCTAGCTATGTGGCCTGTTCTCACCATCCCAACCCCACATCAAAACACAGAATAATGGAAAGGACTTGGTATCTGGCACATCACAAAAGCCAAATATTTCTTTTCTTGTTTTTAAAGAAGTTCATAAACATGAGCACTTTGTACAAGAGAAAGTACACTTCATACATACACACACACACACACACACACACACACACTCAATGGTTTTAAGCGGCTTTCTCTCGGGCTGCTTTTCATTAAGATGTCCATCAGCTCCATCAGCTTGAATTTGTCTACTGCTAATTAGAATGATTGTTGAGTTTTTTTTTTAAAGTTTCATCTTTTGGAGCATTTCTGATTTCAGATGTTCTGATTATAGATACTCAACCTGTGCTTGAACAAAAGAAAGTAATCCACTAAATCAGAAGATTTGAGAGAGATTTTAACGAAGCTGGACGCAGTTCTGGGATTCTGTAGATAAAAGTGCTTGCCACTAAGCCCAAAGGATTCAGTTCCATAGTCAGGACCCACATAAGGAGAGCACTGGCTCCCACACGTTGTCCTCTGACCCCACATGCAAGCAATGACAAGAACACGAGCCCTACCACCAGGCTAAACACACACACACACACACACACACACACACACACACACACACACACACCAGTAAGTTCAGTTTTAATAGGTCACAGTGTCTAAGGTGGTGATTTCAAAGAAAGGAACATATCCCAAGAATGAAGGTCTGAGAACTAGAAAACCTGGAGGGGTTTCCTAGTCGTAAGAACGGATGGGTCTTCAGATAGAGGATATGGTTTGGAGGCAGCCAGGAGGCCAAGGAAAGCCACACTGGAAAAACCACTGGAGGGCTCTGTGACTTCAGTACTGAACCTGAGGACAACAGGTTGACCATTCAGTTTTATGGTTTCCAAGTACAGCTGTGCCAGAAGCTTCAGGCTGCCGATCCAGCAGGCTGTGCGGGATGGAGTGTGGCCCTGAAAGCTGGCGTTCTCCAGGTCAGGCTTGACACAGGTGTATGCTGTGAGGCAGAGATGGGGGACCCTATCCTGACAGTGTAGTTGACGGAATACGGTGCCACCATATTGATTTTCTGTGAGTGGCATGGCCCACTCTCATTGCTTTTCTCTGCATCCGCCCCCACTGCCACCACAAGCTAACAGTGAGGCCCAGCTTGGGGGGAGGGGGCTCAAGGATAAGCTACAGAGGTACAGCCCTCCCTCTCAGCTTTGGCCTACAGTATCCTTTCTTAGAATACTGTGCTCTATCAATGCAACCCCTACCCATTTACCAAGACTCAGCTCAAATCTATTACCAAGAAGATTTATTCCATGATGAACCCCACCCAGTCTTGAAAACTGTAGTCCTTTATCTCTTTGCCTCCATAGCCCTTAGCAGAAAACTTAGACTAATAACCGGGGGACTACAGCCAAGTTGACGTGGGGTGTATCCTGAGGGGAGGGGCTGGGTTTTAGTTCATTTATTAGGGTAGTTACAAAGTGGTGGGAATGTTTGTCTGTTCTTTCTTCCCTGTGGGAGACCCCAGAACCATTTCCTGAGGGAAGTGATAAGAAAGGACTATAATTCACAGGCTCTTAGAGACTACCGTAAGCCAAGAGTAGAATGATTACGGCATGGTGAGAAATACCAGTATCTCTTTAATGCTTCTCTGGGGCCTTGAAACATTCTCATGCAACAGTACCTATGCCTCCCGGAGAAAACAAATTCCTCCTTAGTGAAATTAGAGAGACGCTGTTGTAGCTATGAACCTTTTACAAGTCTTGTGGCTTTTACACTTCACTCCCAATCCCCAAGAAGAGAGAAAAAAATGAACAGAATCATTTTCCAAACTAAATGAATGAAACAAGCAATATTTCTCTACCTTTTAGGGGTAGAGATCATAAACCCCAGGGTGTTCCTGCGGTTTGGCAGATTGCCATCTCTAAGTTCTCAGGATATAATCTGCAGCAACCTCTCTTGGTGAGGCTGTAGACAGTCCAGAGACACACTCTGGACCAGTGGTTATCAACTTCCTTTGGTAGATCCTCGTGTTGTGCTGACCCCAACCATAAAATTATTTCCGCTGCTACTTCATAGCTATAGTGTTGCTACTGTTAGGAATCACAGTGTAAAAAGCCGCTACACAGGATGACTGATATGAGACCCCTATGAAAGGGCTGCTCCATTCACAAAGGTGTCTTGGCTCACAGGTTGAGAACCCCTGCTCTAGATACCTTATCAAGAAAGGCTGGAGAGATGGCTCAGCAGTTAAGAGCACTGACTGTTCTTCTAGAGGACCTGAGTTCAATTCCCAGCAACCACGTGGTTACTCAAAACCATCTGTAATGAGATCTGGCGCCCTCGTCTGGCCTGCAGGCATACATGGAGGCAGACTGTTGTATACATAATAAATAAATAATAAAATCTTTAAAAAAAAAGATAAGAAAGTGTCTTGGCATAGAGACGGGATGTCTTCAGGAAAAAAATAGCCCATAGTTAGTGTGTATCTTCTCCCAACATTCAAGTACATTGGCAGGTACTAGAGGTTGTTTATCCTAACACCTTTACTTTACAACAGAGAAAGAGGAAAGGTATTTCTTCCTGAGCTTGGTTATGAGAAACAAATATGTAGGGTATGATGATTTGAATATCGAGTGTCTCCCTTGGGCCTATGTCTCAATACGTGGTCTCTAGCGTTTGAAGCCTTAAAGAAGTAGGGCCTAGCTGGTGGAAGTGGGTCACTGGGGACCAGTCTTTTAAAGGCTCTATCTGGTTCTGACCCTGTGCTGACCTATCATGCCACAGTGACATAGTCATCCTGCACGAAAGGACTTCTCTCTGCCACAATGTCTTCAGGGCCATAGTGGACTAGAAGATCTTCCTGAAACCACAGACTGAAACAAACCTCTCATCTCTTAAATTGCTTCTGTTAGGTATTTTGGTCACTGTGAGATGAAAGTAACTGATACAGAAAACTGGTAGCAGAGATAAGGAATTGTTGCCTCAAGAAACCAGGTCCTGTGCCTCCAAAGCCTTTAACAGTGATTTGTGGGAGAAATATGGAGAATATTAAAAGTTATGAGCTAGGAGAACCCTAAAATGCTGTAAGTTTACTTCTTGGTCAGCTTTGCTAACAGCGAGGAAGACCAGAATGCCGATAAACAGGCCACCGCAATGACTGTGCTCTTGAGATGAATGGGACATCTCTATTGGGAACTGGGAGGGCCTTTATGCTACATCCTGCCAAAGACTATGTATCTATCCCATCCTTGCCTTAAAAAATTGGGTGATGCTGAGTTCAAAAGTAAAGAACCAGTTTCTTTGGTAGAGGGCATGTGCATTCAGGCTGTGGCGTGGTTCCTGATAGCTGCTTTTAACCAGATTTTCATTGAGGACTGAACGTGACTGGTAGAGAAGACAGACACGAGAAACATGAGGTTAATGAGAAAATTACTTCCAACAAGAAACAAGCCTCAGGTTGCAGACCCAAAAAAAAAAAAAAAAAAAAAAAAGAAAGCTCTGATGAAGCGGTTCTCATTATTGAAGACCCTGAGCCCTTTAGAGTGAAGTTGGAGCAACAGGAAAGTCCCTTCGAGAGGGAAACTCCTCCCACTAACGGCGCCAGTGTCTAAACACCCAGTCTCTTCAAAGGCTTTCATTAAAAAGAAAAAAAAAACTGATCAGTGTGTTGTGTTTAGCAGGCAACTTGGAGAAGTGCTTTCTCACATTCGACTGGGCTCAGGGGCCACTGTAGCCATGGCCAAGAAAGACGGCTACTTTTCAGGCTGACCAATGCCTTGTCCACACAGAGTTCATTTTCCAATGTCAGAATTGAAGAGATATGGGATTATGAGGGCTTACACTAAGATTTTTCTTTTTTTTTTTCTTTTCAGGAAAGCTAGGTAGCCAGATCAAGTTCCTTGCAGTGAGCTTGTGCTGGCTAGTTTTATGTCAAATAGACACATACCGATGCCATTTTGGAAGCAGGAACCTGCCTTGAGAGAATGCTCACCCCAGGCTGAATTGTGGGCAAGGCTGTGGTGCATTTTCTTGATTGATGGGTGATGTCAGGCGGCAGCGCCATCTCTGAGCTGGTGGACCTGGGTGCCATAAGGAAGCAGACCAGGGAAACAAGCTAGTAAACAGCTCCCTTCCATGGTCTCTGCAGCAGCTCCTGCCTCCAGGTCCCTGCCCTGCTTGGGTTCCTATCCTGATTTCCCTCAGTGATGGGCTGTTATCTGGGAGTGTAAGCGAAAAGAAACCTTTCCTCCCCATGTTGCTTTTGGTTGTGGTGTTTTATCACCTCAAAAAAAGCAAAAACAAAAACAAAAGACCCTAAGACGAAACTTCCGAGTGGGCCATCCATGAAGCACTGAGGGTAATGTCCATGCTGCGGTGGAGACCATGGGATGGTGGATGGGATTGTCAGTAAAAGGAAGTTCCAGGCAGAGTAGAGCTGGCTCAGAAGAGAGCTGTAAGCTGCAGGGCATGACTGTAGGGTCAGGGTTGTCAGATCTACTGGCGCTCCCACGAGGACACCACACACGAGGACACCACACACCCACATACTGAGCATCAAATCACTGGATCCAACGTTGCTCTGGGGTTTCAGGCTCGCTTTGGTTTAATCTTTTCTATCTCTTACAGCTCCTTTGGGAACACAATGTTTACTCTGTGCCTAGCATGTTCGCGGCAAGTAACTTGGTTTCATGCTTTATAGGGGCTCACAGTTAAGAAATCGCCTTGAGTCTCAGCAGAGACTTTGGTCCTCAGCTCAGTGTTGCTACTGTCTAGACCATGGGGAACGCTTGAAGTTGGATTCAATGCATTTTGCGTTAGGAGACGATCATGAGCTTTTAGTGGTCTGGAGCAGAGTTTCGTGGTTTGATTCGGAGATGCTACCTTCAGACTTGTCTCTGCACACTTGGTTTGAGCTCAGCCTGCTCTTTTGAAGGATTTGGAGCTTTTAGGAGGTAGTGTCCAAATCAGTGATGTGAGTCACTAGGAGCCAGTGTTTAAGACCAAACCCGCCCCCTGTTCCAGCACTGTCGTCTTCCTCTTGGTCTCCTGTCATGACAGGTGTTCCCAAATTTTCCCATCATCTCAGTGTTTTCGCCATAGGTTAAACCTTTGAAACCATGAGCCAAAGTAAACTTTTTCCCTCCCCTGTTTCTTTCAAAAGGAACTGGTACATAGGGACATGAGAGTTACAAGTCCGTGATCCTGAAGACTGGTTCTCTGTGCATGAGTTTTGTTCATTTGCTGGCAATAAATTCTAATGCAAGAGGGATGACCGCACAGAAGTTCCTTCCTTCCGTGGGTGCCTGAGCAAGCAGAAGTGTCCATTGACTACAAAAGGAGGCGGATGCTGGACCCTATTACCAGTCGTGTGCCTTAGTCCAGTCTCTGAGCACCCCACAGTCACCTTTGGAAACCCTGAAAGTGGTTTCCAACTCATTTTATTCAGCCCCAAGCTTCATGTTGAATGTTAATTTTAATATATAAATCTTAATTTACATATTTTTGGCGCATGGTTTTCATGGAAAAGAGCTCACTCCTCAAACTGTTCCATCTTTACGTGGATTACCATGAGTTAGTCATCACTGTCAGCATTCCTCATCTCTTCCACTCTCAGCATCACTAAGCCATTCTCCACACATCACGTCAGGGATAAGGGAAGGGTGGACAGAGGGAAGTGACTCAAGCCCACGATCTCCTGCGAGGGCAAAGCTTTTGTTCCCTTTCGCTTCTGTGGCCACACCTGCAATCGTTCTCCAGCTTAGCATGGAGGAACAGCACTATCCCATTTTGAAATCAGCTAGCTTGTGGTAGTTTTTAAAATGAAATTTAGTGCAGAAAAGCTTTGTGGAGACTTAGGAGTTCCTTTTGAATTGGGCACATGGGACCGATAGCAAGAAACGCAGGACCCGTTTCTGGAATCTTCAAGGCAGTGGGAAATATAGCTAGTGAGAAGACACAGCGGTTCATTGTCAATCAACAGAACCTGTTCTCCCCCAAGACATGACTAGGATGGATTAGACACTACCAGACTTGCAATTTAGTCACATAATTGACACCTGAAATTAACAAAGGTTTGGGAATGCTTACCACATTAACCAGAAATACGATCCTATCATTCAGGTAATTTCTATAAAAGGTGCGGGGTGGGCGTGGTAAGGTTTACTGCGAAGCTCTGTGTATTGATGTCAGTCGCAGGTGAGAACAATTCAAAAGTTCACGTGAGCTGGGCAGAGGTGGGGCACACCTTTAATCCCAGCCCTTGGGAAGAAGAGGCAGACGGATCTCTGTGAGTTCAAGGCCAGCCTGGTCTAGAGAGCGAGTTCCAGGACAGCCAGGACTGCTGCACAAAGAAACCCTGTCTTGAAAAACAAACAAACAAAAAAAGTTCATATGAAGTAGAAACAACACTCAAAATTTTCCTTGCTTCCCCACAAATAAATATGAGAACACAAACATGATGTCTGCCTTCATAGACCTGGTATTAATGGCATAAAAGAAAAAGATTTCTTCAAGACCTCTCTGTGCCCAGCTAATATATAGTGATGGGACAGTTTCTGGTGTGCTAAATTGAAAATCCAATCATTTATCCCTAAATGGTATACTTGACCATTTTTTTGTTTCAGTGAGAGACCCTGTCTCAAGGGAATAAGCCGGATAGTGGCAGAACAAGACAGCTGGTACCTCCTCTGGCCTCCACGTGTGTGCATGGGTGTGCAGATCAGCACACACTCAAATGGACATAGACAACACATTTGCTCATAACACATGCACAGGCACACACGCACACACATGCACGCACAGGCACACCCCCCAGTTACCTACTTTCTTCAAGCTGCCTTCCCATTTCCATCACCTTTCAACCATACTATCAGATTATGAATGCACTGAAGCCCCCAGGATTTAATCGCTCGCTGTTGTGGAACACGGCCCTCTGAGCACAGAAGCCATCACCATTTCAATCAGGGCAGCTGTGACGACCTGCACGCTCGAGACTGTTGATATTCCCTTGTGGGAGACACGGGTATGGAATATGCTCAAAACTTGACATCCCAGCCACTCCTTCGTCTGCCTCCAGGCAGCCAGCTGTATGTGGTTCTGTGCTAAGTGCATGGAGTATAGAGTGTGGAAGGTGAACTGAAGCAGGGACTCTATCTTTAGTTATGGAGACCTTGTCATTCACGGAGGGATGAGGCTTTTGATTTGGGGATCACCCCAAAGCAGTGCATCACCTGCGCTATACAAAGAAGCCCAATAAACTCGCTGGGTCACCAAACTAGAGAAAGGTGGGAAATGGGACTTTGAGCCGTATTAGTGTCCTGTTCGGGGTGAGCACACATTCATCTGTGCCTCCTCAGGCGCAGCTCACACAACATTGGCCACAGGCTCCTCCCCAACCAGTTGGAAAGTTTTTGTTTGCACATGAGCCTTCAGGGAACACCTTAAGTTCAAATGATAACAATTCCCTATCTTCACACACACATATACACACATACACATACATATACACACATACACACACAGAGATGGAGACAGAGACAGAGACAGAGGAAAGCACACATATACATAATTAAAAGTTTAAAAATTGTGTCTATTAAATAAGTTTAGGCAGTTGTAGCAAAAAGAAGGAGTAAATATCCTATATTATTATCAGTTGAGATAAATATCAATAAATATTATGCTTAAATAGAATGTTGTATAATGGGCTGGAAGTATGTCTGCACAAGATCCTGTTATTGTGTGACAAGACATTTCCTGGGGAGACATCACACACGCATCTACTCATCCCATCGATAGAGCCCATTACAGACCACAGATACCATCAAAGTCCAAGTTGATGAACCAATGAATTTTATTAGGGTTACTTACAAAATATGGTGATGGGTTACTTACAGGGGCAGAAATGACTCAAAGACAGCTGCATCACCAAAGCCCACCTCAGCATGAGTGACAGCTCACAAAAGCCGGAAACATGGAACACCCTGCACAGCCTGCAGGCAGCTCAACAGGTTGAAGAGTGTCCCTTAAAAGTGACTCTGATCTGAGCCTCTCCCAGGCTGCCCCGCTGGTTTCTGGCAAGGAGGGACCTAATGAACCTGGTCAGTTTTAGGAACTTCCTGCAGCTATTTTTTTTTTTTCGAGACAGGGTTTCTCTGTGGTTTTGGAGCCTGTCCTGGAACTAGCTCTTGTAGACCAGACTGGTCTCAAACTCACAGAGATCCGCCTGCCTCTGCCTCCCAAGTGCTGGGATTAAAGGCGTGCGCCACCACCGCCCAGCTTCCTGCAGCTATTTTGAGCTGTTCACCTTCCTGCTTCCTCAGCTTCCAGCAGGATGGCATGTTTTAATCTTGGAGGGAACTATTATGAAACACCCGGATAATCAGTATCCCAAAGAAAATTGCTGAGGGCTTTAAATTTTTTCCAAAATATTCGAGCTGTTATTTAATTGCCTCTACTGTTAGTAGAATGACCACGATATCATCCAGCCCAGCCTCCCCACCTCCTCCGCCCCGAGTTCATAGGACAGACGGATAAAATAGCTGAGGTGTTATGTCCCTAGTGAATGCTCTAACAGAATTACTGCCTTGGATGAGAAAGGGACTCTTCAGTGTAGAGAGGGACTTGTAGCTCCTGCCATGAGTCCTCTTACATCTCGGCCTTGCACTATGCGCGCTCCTGCCATTCTTGGATGGGAATGAGTTCAACAAGCCTGCCTCCACTCTTGTGTCCTCTGCCCAAACTCCCGCTGCCTCCAGGAATTCGCGAGGATGGTCTTCAGTGAATCACATTAGTGGCTCTTTGTACAACCATTCCGTTCTCATGCGACGCAGGTTTAAAATGAATCACAACTACCAACCGTCTCATATGAAACCGTCCCCCATGAAAGAACTCCAGAAGGCCTCTGCATAAAACAGCTACATCGCCAACAGGCCTGGGTCATTGATTTCCCGCTGATTGGTTGACACTGTCCTGAGCAGAAGTCTGAGCCACCCTGACCCTTCGGCTCTTTGATCTGTGACTGCCTCCACTACACACTGACCTTCAAAACAACGTTTTATCAAAAAAGCAGAACTTTGTCCATGGGGTTTAAAATCATATTAGTCTTCACTGAAAGAACATCACCTCCCTCAAACTCAGTAAGTTTGGCAGTTGGAATTCAAGATTTTCCTGACCTAAGAAACTTGAGAAAGATAAAGTGCCTTACTGGTAATTGTGAAGCCTGTGGCAGAGTTGTTCAGCCTGGGAAGTACTATATCCCCTGGAAATCAATGCTAGAATGGAGAAAAGCGTTGGTAAGTGTCTTGGGTGCTTTGCTTCATACAGCTAATAATCACTAGTCGAAATAAATAGTATTCCATTCTCTCAAAGATCTAACATGTTGGGGCTGAAGAGAAGTTTCAGCTGTTAAAGCAATTGCCACATAAGCAAGAGATCCCCAGAACCCATGTAAATGCTGGGTGGTCATGGCTGTCCCCCATAAATCCAGTCTTAGAAGAGAGGGATAGGAAATACTTGGAGCTTCTAAAGCTGACTACATTTTATTCTGTGTATGTGTGTTTGTGTGTGGTGTGGCGTGTGTGTGTGTGTGTGTGTGTATGTGTGCGAGGGTAACCATACATGTGATTGTGTGTGGTGTGTGTATGTGTGCAGGGGTGTGCATACATGTGTGTGTGCAGGAGTGACCATACATGTGATTGTGTGGTGTGTGTGTATGTGTGTGTGTGTGCAGGGGTGTGCATACATGTGTGTGTGTGTGCAGGGGTACAGGGATATACATATATGTATATACATACATACAATGGCATGAGGCAGCTCTTTCAGTCACTCCCCACCCTGTTTATTTTTTGAGACCTGGAGCTCACAGGTTAGGCTAGCCTGCCTCTGAGCTCTAGGAATCTGCTAACTGTGCCTCCCCTCCATCTCAGTGCTACAATTACAGGCACACAACTCTGCATCTAGCTTTTATGTGGTACTGGGGATCTGAACTCGGGTCCTCCCGCTATCATGGCAAGCACTTGGGTGACTGAACCATCTCTCCCCAGTCCCTATCTTTTGCTATTGACTAGCATACAAGAATTATGTGTGTCTCATGGGGCATGATGTGATACTTCTAGGAATATATGTATGTGTGTGTATATATATATACATGTATACACTCATATATTTAGGGATATATGCATATATTCCCAAAATAAATATATATATTTAATTTTCTGATTAAAATGAACATAATTAACACTCCCATCTTATCGTTTATCTGTGTTTGAAGCCCAGAGTTCTTCCTTATAATTCTTCATAAAATACCATTTGGGTTGTTATGACCTTTAACTACTCCTGTGGTGTGAAATGGTAGTATTTAGTCTTTCTATTTCTATCTGGGGACCCATTATCTGTCTTCCTGCCACTACATCTCCCGCAGTCTTCCAAATCTCACTGCTTTACATTCTAATCAAGCAGGCAACATCTGATCCTGTTTCCTGGTGCCAATTTCAGAGACATCTCCCTGGAATAGGCCAGTCTGCCTAGCCAGAGACTCCTGTGGCTGCCCACAGAGAGCCTTGACCACGTGGGCTACGAGCCACGCTCTCTCTGCGGCTCCTGTGTGTCACCCTCTCCCAGCCCACTCCTGGAGACATCTTACCAAACCGACTTACAATCCAAATGGTTAAAATCTCTCCGTACTCCCAACTCAGCTCACCTACTCTGGATATTCCCAGAATTCTTCTTCTGCCCCTTGAGTATCAATTTGCCTCCAACAATTTTATTCGCTTTTCTGCTAGGTCAGTGCCAACCATTAAATGCACCGAGAATGAACGATTTAAAGCCAATACATGTGATTAAAAAGAAAAACACTAGTCCTGTCTATGCTTCATACCAAAACAAACAGGAGCCTCTAGGTTGGCAAAGAGGCATCTTTGAAGACTTGACAACAGGCCTTCTACCTTCCACAGAATTATCAGCAAGCAGGATTCTCGCTAGAAAACCAACCCTCATCTCCCCCGCAGGTTTAGTCAACCCACAGGTGCAGCCTGACTCAAATCTTGAACATTCCCTGTTTCCCGCCCTTCTTACTCCCTGGAACACTGGTGTGACTCATTACCGTCCTTCTAATCACCAGACCGGAGTTTTCTCTCTAACTCAAATATGGTTTGGCCATTTGACCCCGATCTCTGATTCTCCTGCCTGTCCATCCGCTTTTGATTGTTCTCTGCCGTGGCCTATATTTTTGCCTGGTAAGAGACTATCCACAAAGACAGAGAAAGGCTGTGTTCAGACTTCCCGCCCAGATAGGGACTTTGTAATGAAAGGGAAGCTTCTCCAAAGGCTCTATCTACAAAGTACTTTTTTTATGTACTTCTGCATAGAGATGTGAAATTTCAATTTCAAAACGTACCAGGTTTGGTGGCGTATGCCTATAGTCCCCGCACTTGTAAGACAAGAGACAGTAAGATCAGTGCAGGTCTGAGACGTGCCTGTTCTGCACGGCGAGCTGCTGACTAGCCAAGAGTATGTATTCTCAAGAAAACAAAACGAAACAAAATTGGCACTGTCTTCTTAAAATGCGCACACAGAATATATCCCACAGCGCTTACAATCCACTCTGTAGGCATGTGCTTCTCTCAGAAGAATGCATAGATTAAGGAAACTGCTCTCCCGGGTTTTACTTAACAACAATATGACTAAATCATACATGAAGAGGACGTTAGCTTCAAGGAGAAATTGAAAATTCTGCCTGCAAATAATGCTGTAAAAGTTTCCATTCGGCCCTGACTGTCAAGGCTATTTTCCATAACTCTAGGGTCCGATAGTAAAAATACATCTACACACATCTGCGTGTTTCTAATCACAAAGTGCTGAAGTAAAATAAACATGCTTGTCCAAATACGGTTGCGTTTTGGTCAATGTTTTGCTTAATATTTTGAGAAGCGCTTTGTGAAGAGCAGTTCTCGCCGCCTTGGACTTTATACAGATGCTCATGGCGCCATCTATTGGCCGTTTGTCGAATGACTCTTGATGGAGAAACCTGGCGGAAGAAATTTTGTTTGGGGCAGCTTCAGAGGTATGAAAAGAACGTCCTTGTAATGAGCCGATTTCTTTTCTACAAAGACACATCCAAACTGCTGTTTCAGTTGACCAGCCGTCTCCGAGCAGAGCCGGTCCCCATGGCACAGGTGGGCCTTAGCAAGAGCAGAACTGCGTTTACCTGCAGTTGGATGCCTTCTGCTGTCAGAATAGCGGAGTGAGGAAGCTGTAATGGACCTAGAGCTGCATCTCCGTAAACATCTCATCTAACCATCAGAGTGGCTGGGTGAAGGTGGTGAACGTCTTTAATTCCAGCACTCAGGAAGCAGAGGCAGGCGGATCTCTGTGAGTTCGAGGCCAGCCTGGTCTACAAAGCGAGTCCCAGGACAGTCAGAAATACACAGAGAAACCCTGTGTCGACAAACAAAAACAAAACAAAACTAAAAGGAATGTAAACCCCCTTGACTGCAGAGAGCAAACTAGCCACCCCTGCCGTCGTTTAAGTCAGGAGGGAGCACACAGGGGTTGTCCACAAATCAGGAAGTGCACCAGAGAGCTCTAAGCAGAGATCACCTGATTGTGCTTCTGAAATCTCTTTTTTAAAGAAGAAGAGGAAGAAGAGAAGAAAGAAAGAATAATAAAAGAAAGAGAGAAAGAAAGAGGGAGGGAGGAGAGGGAGAAAGGAAGGAAGGAAGGAAGGAAGGAAGGAAAAAAGAAATGAAGGAAAGAACTCTATGGAGAAACTATTTTCCCAGAATTATATTAAATTCCAAACCTGGTGTATATTTTGAAGTTAAAATTCAAAATTCTGAGGAAGGAGAGGGTCTCTCTTGCAACAAATACTAGCTTAGCCCCTTGTGAGTACTATTATAACCTGAGGTCTCTAAAATAAAGATGGTTATGTAGAGACATTGGGAGCAATTGGGTATCAAAGGTGATTCATACACTTTTGACATCAAATCCAGGATGATTTGCATATCCTTAAATACTCCTGTGACTGGTGAATGCTGTAAGACACTGATGGCTTCCACAGGACGTTGCTCCTTAGTGGTGAGAAGGCACACACGGGACCGACTCAGTGGTCTCCAAGGGCCCATGACAGAGAGTCCTGGACCATGACAGACATCTTCAGCGTGGGTCCTAGGGCCTGCAAGATGGTAAAGTCATTGGCATGCAAACCTGATGGCCCAGTTTGGATTCCCAGAACCCACATAAAAATGGAAGGAGAGAACTGATTCCTTGAAAGCTTTCCTCTGATTTCTACACGCACGACATGCGCTCCCTTATCCCCCACTCTTGTACACGTGGGGGGGGGGGTGAGTGGGGGTAACAAACACCACGAATGAAAGAAACTCGGGGGGAAAGGGGTTCATTGAGCTTATGCTTCCACATCACTGTTCATCATCAAGGGAAGTCAGGACAGGAACTCCAAACAGGGCAGAGCTGATGCAGGGTGCTGCTGACTGGTTTGCTCAGGCTGCTTTCTTATAGAACCCAGGACCACCAGCCCAGGGCTGGTCTCACAAACAAGGAACTGGGCCCTCCCCAGTCAATAACTAAGAAAATGGCCATAGATACCTCTCAGATGACTTTAGCTTGTGGCAAGTTGGCATAGAACTATCCAGGATACTCCATTGTATGAAACTCTCAAAGAATTAATAAAATGTTATATTTTTAAAAGACGGAAGCTTTTTAAGAGTAGCAATTAATTCAAATCATAAAATAGTATTTTTATAAGCATTGCTTTATTTTAATAATAAAACAGTTCCACTGGCAGAGAAGTGAGCTAAGGAGGAAGCACACTAGGGCTCTGACTTTCCCCTGACTACCCCCTCTGTTAGAACCCAGGGTTCTGAATCTAAACAGTGAGGCATTTTAAACTCATTGAAGACATAAAGAAAGTGGCAGGAAACACACAAGAGCAAAGAATACCCGGAGGTGAGAGATTTTGAGGAGAGAAGGGGACAGAAGCGGGGGATCATGAGCAAAAAGAGCAAAAGGGACAGAGAAAGGAAATTAAAGGGAGGAGGGGGGAGAGGAGAGAACAGAGCAGGAGGGAGAAAAAGAAAAAAAGCAACGGGGAAAGTATAGGGACAGGAGCTGGGATGGCATACAGGAGAAGGGAAATTATGGGAGAGGAGAAGCCTGGAGAGGCTGAGGGTGGAAAATAATAATAATAAAAATAATTATTTAGCTATTTAGAAACTCAGTGGATCAGAGCTGGAGGAAAAAGCCTAGGACATCTCATCCAAGCGTTTGGAGCAGATTCCAACACAGGAAAAGTAGCAAATAAACAGAGCTCCACACTGCCCGGGAAGAAAGGACACAGAAATAAGACAAACGGACACCTAAGGGTGCCTGGGAAGAAGGTACACAAAAATAAGACAAACGGACACTTAAGGGTGCCCTGGAAGAAAGAACACAAAAATAAGACAAACGGACACTTAAGGGCGCCTTTCAAGTGAAACGTTTGGCCAGCAAGACTGTGTCGCAGACTGCTGTCCTACATCGGTCTTTGTGCCTGAAGTGGACGCGCGGTGTCAGGAAGTGGACCGGTCCGGGTCTAGGAAGAATTCGGAAGCGTTGCTGTTCGGCATCTTCTGATGTCATTGCTTGGCTTGAAGTGAATTCCCAGTGCAACTGACAGCTTCATAATCAAATACAAGTATCAAAAACAAAGGAGCAGTAATAACAAAACCTAAGCCCTCTGGTATTTAGAGGAGAATATGAGCCTGAACTCTAGGGTCAAGCCGCCTGCGGTGGGGGGAACCTCTGAACCCCTGGCTGTATGGCATTTCTTCAGTCCAGTTTCCTGGTCTGTAAGTCAAAATGATGAGTATCTCACAACCAATAGTGTGGAGTAACCTAGGTAGTGTGCTGAGTCCAGCACACCCAAACATCAGTCTGTATGATCCTTGCTGGATTATGGGAGCATCCGTGCTACCCCAGCCTGCTTAAAGCAATGGCCTGTTTACGTCATCTTTGTAAGCCGTTCAATGGTGAAATGCTCTTGGCATGAATGAAGAAGGACAGTAGGAGGCGGGCTGGCGTCGGCAACTTCAACCTTCTCTCTGAGAGCTTTCCCAACATTGTTGACTATATATTTCTTTTTAGACCTAAATATTTGTTACCAGTCTCAGGAAAGATCAATTTATGAGCAACCGGGCTTGGTTGCAGACCCACTAAGTGCTGTTTCTAAATGAAGATAGAACATTTAAATGAAAGCCCAGCTTCTTAACTGACCCCTGGAAGATTGACTCGGCGCTTTCTGTCCTTCTGAGGGAGGTGCTGCTCCCTCTGTGGCCACTCTGGTGGCTGTCATGTCACTTCAGAGGGCTCTCTTATGACAGGAAGTGAAGCACAACAGTGGGAAGGCTGATGAGAATCCCTGTTAGAGCCAAGTGGCTAGAAATCAGATTAGGGAATGTGAGCGCAAGTTTAAATCACTGCCCTTGACTGAACCAATTCCACATAAGTTCCGTTCCCAGTTCACAGCAGTGAGCAGAGAACCAGAAAAACAGGTCCTTGTGCTGAGAGCTGTGAGCTTCTTCAAGACAGGTGTACAGGTACACGCACACACACATACACACGCACACACACGGGTTCACTCTCACACAGACACAAAAACAAGCACATACAGGCTCTCTCTCTCACACACACACACACTCATAGGCACACATAAACACAGGCATACACAAGGTTCTCTTTCTCTTGCTCCCTCACCACGCACACACACACACACACACAAACACACATAAAATTGTATGCATGACCCCCCCCCCCCCCCGCGCACGCCGGAAACGTGGCATTTTGCATTCACAAACTTCTCCAGATGTCCTTGGGTCTGACTTGCAACAGCAGTATGCTATTGTGGTGAACTTTCTGAACGCCAGGCACTTGGCTGGTACTTTTACATATGTAATTTCATTTAATTTCCACAGTAAGTGTGTGATGTGGATACTGTTGCCTTTTGTTCAGATGATAAAAATGGAGGTCAGGGAATAATGCCAGTCGTAATCATTACATTCGGGGTACCCACGTGCTAGTGGTTTTACACATCTACTTCGTTTGATCTTTGCAACAGTTTAGTTGGGGGTGTTTGTCCTCGTTTCGGAGGTGAGAAGAACATGGTTCATAACCATAACCAGTTTGCAATAGCTACCACTTTGACACATTGTCCTTTGTAATTATTACAACCTCGTGGATTAAATCTTATCCTGTACACTCCACAAGTAAAAAAAAAAAATGAGGGCACAGCAAGGCAGACAACCCAACCATTGTCTTTCAAATAAGAAAAGACAGGCAAGGTTTTATCCAAGAATTCAGTGGTCTGAGCACCACATCTGCATCAGACTATACCTACTTTCATTCTTTTTTTTTAATTTCTGCCTTTTCAATGGTAGTATAAATGATATAATGACAAAAAAAAACCCAAATCTACAAGACATTGATTAAAAACCAACTTGAAAGGGGCTTCCAGCTGTTCAAATACAGCCATTGTGGCTACCCAAAGAAATAATAAGAGTGCCAGGTTATAACCCATTGGATAAATAAGAATTCATGAGTCCACACAGATGTGGATGAATAAGAAGAAAAAAGTTGCTCCTTAAAGTGAAAAGCCGGTCAATAAATATGGAAAGAATAACACTCCTAGAAAGCCACCATTGGGCAATCTCTAGAGCAATAATTAGCTCTAAGAAGTAACCTCAAGGGAAGTCAAAACCAATGGGAGGAATTGGAATAAGACTTTTATAGACTCAACATCCTACAAAATACTTATTAATAACAAGAAGGGAAAGGATTTTATAGGGGAGAGACCAGGCAGGCACGCCAGCCTTAATTCAAGAGGCTAAAGCTAACCCTCAAATAACAGGACAGATAGACAGACACCACAGGCCCGCAATAAGACGGCAACGCCCATGGTACTTCGTCCGAACTAGCACACTGCACCCCAAACACACACTAGAGAACCTGGTGGAAAGGAAAAAAACAGCATGTGGAAAATGTTCAAAACGTCAAGTCAATGAAAAGACTGGGGACCTATTCCAAAGGAACTGAGAGACAGCGGAGCACAAGATGTGCCCGGACTGGGTGTGTTGCTGGGGAGCTGGCAATGTGTGGATGGGATGTCTGGGTAGAGTGCATGGTGCCTTTGTCCCACCCTTACAAGCTCTTGTTAAGTTTGAAGTTGGTCAAATCGGAGTATAACTCTGAAAAATCCAATCACTTCCCTTGTGACCTTGGTAGAAGAAACTGAACTTCCCTGAGTTTGTGCTTAGTTCTTTGAAAGGGACCCACTTCAACAGTTTTCTGTGGGTGATAAATGAGATGCTAAAACACCTGGCATTGATTAGGCAATCAGCACACAGGAATTTCCTTTTGCTTTTCAACCTGATTATCTACCACTTGGGTTTTGTTTCTCAAGATGAAGAAGCAACAGTGTTAGGAACATTCCAGAAGCTTCCATTGTGGTAGTTTACTTGGGTAGCTTTGTAAGATGGCTGGCAACAATCGTTCTTCAAGGCAGGGCTTTCAACCACCAGGATCTAAAGATGTGTCTGTAGAATTCTATATGATTTTGTGTATTCTCACTAAAATTATAGCCTGCAGGCATCCATACCATGTGCCTGGTAACTGCAGTGTCCTCCCTCTGTGGGCAGAGACGCCATCCACCGAGCACGGACATATCACCTGTCTTAGCAGAGTTGAAATGCAGAAGCCTGAAGGGGCACAGCTAGCTTTAGTGTTGCATTCCTGGCATTTTCCCTGGGAAGTCTGTTGTCGGAAGAGTTAAAGGCTCATGGGCACAAAGGAAGGCAGCAGGTAGCTCACCATATCTGCCTCACCTAAACAGAGACTGTTTAAGTTCCTGTTGAGCATGAGGAGAAGCTGCCTGCTGCTCCTCACTGTGCATTGTTGGTGTAGACGGAGTCTGGGCTTGCTGCTCTGTTGCTGCAAGTGAATGGACTTACCACACAACACCATGGCAACAATAGTAACACCAAAGTCCCGGGGATCCTTCATAACCCCTGAGAGAAGAACAGCTTCCCTGTGATTTAGATCAATGATAACACATTTCTTGCCCCAATATATATTATGACAATTCATTGCAGTGTGTGTGTGTGTGTGTGTGTGTGTGTGTGTGTGTAAGGGGGCGGGAAGATGAATATTGGAAGTGACAGTGACTATTTTTAATGAACAAAACAATATTCTTTTAAAAATGCATCTGATAAGTCTCCCTGGGAGGCCATTGAAGTGTGGGACATTTGTTTATAAAGAAGTTTTAAAAGCTGGCTACAGTTTGAGATAATCTCTGTAAGGTTTCTCTCACCTAAATTTAAGTTAAGCCACTTGATTTTGGTTAGATAAAATCATGGTGTGTGCCATAGAAAGTCTCTATTGCAGTTATTTCATTTAGTTTGAGAAACATATGAAGGGGCTGGAGAGACAGCTCAGAGATTAAGTGTCCCGGCTGCTCTTACAGATGCAATTCCCAGCACCCACATAGTGGCTCGTAACTATCTCTAACTCCAGATCCAAGGTTCTGACGCCCCCTCTGGCCTCTGCAGGCACTTGATGCAAAGACTTACATGCAGGTAAAATACCCATACACATAAAACAAACAACTCTAAAAGAAAAGAAAGAAAGAAAGAAAGAAACGTTATCAACCACTTCTGTGTGAAAGAAAAGAACATGTATGTACATGTTTATAAAAGTTCAAAAATGTTTCTGAATGTGAGAAAGTGGCCAGGGTTTCAGAATGGGAGGAAAGAAACCTACTTGTGTATCTGAGGTTATTACATATACCGTTTACATATTAAATAGAAAGAAAATGCCTCGGTGGGTGAAGAGGCAGGATCAGAAGCATGAGGACCTAGATATGATAACCAGAACCCACAGAGTAAACCTACAGGGTAGTGTCTGCAACCCCCGCACTATGGGGAAGGGACTCCTTGAGGCTCACTGATCATCCAGCCAACTTGAGGTGTCAGGTTCACTTGGCAGACCCTGTCTCAGAAAATAAAGGGGAGTTGGCTTTATGGATAAAGGTGCTCGCAACCAAGCATGACAGTCTGGGTTTAATCCCAGGAGTCCATGCGGTAAAAAGTAGACAACCCACTGCTACAAGTTGCCTTTGAACTCTTCTGATCTCCACACATGCGCTGTGGCACATGTAGACATAAAATATAGATGGAGATGTTTGGATGCATGTGGAGAACAATACAGGAAAGACACTAGAGGCTCCCCTGTGGTCTCCATACACAAACACACACACTGCACACAAGTCCACACCCACACATCTATACAACACCAACAAGAACATATACCGCGCAATTGACACGCATACACTGAAAAAAATTAAAGACAAAAAGAAAGAGGGAGGGATCTCTCTTCGAGCCCCATTTTTAGAAGTGAGTGCCCTTCACTAACATGAAATTGATCCAAGCGGCTGAAGATTCTAGTCCTTGTGCTAGTGGGAATGTCCTTCAGGTCCGTGAACCTCCCTGACCAGCCATCAGTCGGCAAGGTGGGGATCACTAATGCAGGCAGTGGTCACCCTGGGTATTAATAAGGCTGACCTGGCTTTAAGAACCACTAAAAAGCGAACGGCTGGCAGCCTCTTCTCCGTCTCTGTCACACTCACAGGTTGCAGACAAACCTGGGATACACCGTACATGATAGCCATGTCACAGGCAAGCAGGTTTTAGCAGAAGATCACAAACAAGGTCCTAACTGGGGGATTGCCTCGGGACAGGGAATGAAAAGGAGGAGGAGAAGAAAGCTAACTCTGTCTTACTACTTGAAAGTTTGCCATTAAATTTCACTCTTTTATGTCTTGGTGGCTAGAAAATCCCTGGCAGTCTTAATATGGATGATATTTAAATCTCATCTGCTAACACTTTGTAGGAATTAGTTTAAGCAATTAAAATCTCCCCCCACCCCCACCCCACCGCCCGTAAAACAGAGGGGCTGTGAAGGAGTAGGCCAACTAGTCTCTTCTAGTCTGGATGTAACTTGATGCAGTTTTTAGAAGTAATTGCTTCCTCCAGACCCTTTACTGCCACCTATGGGACATTTACCGGCATTACCACACAGGCTCTGCAGACAATAGAGAATGGCGGGGAACCCATGGCCTTCGGATTGTGAGCCAAGCCTCCGAACGAGCTTCGGACAAAGGCTCCGAACAAGGGTTGACACTGCTCCTGCTGTCTGCACATCACTGATAAATGGCTGTGCCTTTCAGGTGTGCGTCTTTCCCTCCATAACCTTCTTTGTAACTTTTGCTGCGTCCGTGGCCCGAGGTGGCGCGCTGCTGCCTGGGCCCAGAACCCATAGATTGACAATATCCCGAAGTCCCTGCAGACCATGACCAGTGCACGCCCTCCCTAGGGGAAACGGTTTTTAAAGGGTGCGAATTCATCCTTCCATCACTTCTGGTGGCAGGGCCGTAAATTCTGACAGTCGTGGGGGAGGTCCGGTGGAATGCAGCGTCTCAGACTAGCTCCAGCAATGGGAAACAGATCCTAGGAGGTGCCATCAAAGCCCCACAACTGGAGACTCAGCCGAGGTCTGAGGTGCGGGGGCTCAGGGAGAGGAGAGGAGGACAAGAGAGAAATCCTGTGGGGCTCAGGCAGCCGGGCAGCCCCTCATCACAAAAACAGAAACGAGGTTTGGTTTCTTTCTTTGCAGCCCGCTGATTGCTTTATTTCGAATTATCCTAACTACTTAGCATGGTAAATTAAGTTGAAACCCCCATGAGTTTGAGGAGGATGTCATCTAATCTGATTAAAAGGAATATTCCCCGTCACAGGCTCGGGAGGAAATGGAAATTACTAAGAGTGCACTGCTATTAACTAATTTGCATAGACTTGCATATGCTATGCATCAGAAAAGCATATGCTCTTTAGATTTAATGAAATAATTCCCCTCTCTAAAGACCGCTCCGGTCCCTGTCCGTTGCTATCTGCCTTTCTCCCTTCCCATCTGTCTCTTTTTGAATGTTAAAATTATTTCATGGGAAGGGTGCATCGAATATGCTAATAATCTTCCTGCTGGCAGGGCTAGGAGGTCCTGAAACTCCATCACCCAACTTCCCAAATGTCCCCCTTGTCAAGCTCACATAATTAAAGGCTCCCTTTGCAGCCCTTAAAAGGTTCAGCGTGCTTCATCTGAGGCTTCCATTGATGGGGGCAGGCGGTTTAAAACCGATCCTTTGCCTCTGCTTTGCTTGACCCCCAAGGAATAGCATCTGAATCAAAATGAAAATGCAAGGGGGGGGTGTGTGTAAAATCTCCATCAATCTCACGCCACCTCCATCAGTGAAGTCTGTGACCCTGCCATTGTGGCTGCACGCGCACCATACCCACGTCTGAAAGGGTTTTGTGCTCCTCTCCTCCTCAAGGTTCAAAACCCTGGACAAACATTGCCTGCTGTCGAAGGGTTGCTCTCGTTTTATCAATGAAGATAAGAAAGTCCAGAGAGATGTGACGACGGGTAAGCGGCCGGAGTCTGGGGAGAGATAGGAAGGTTGAAATCTATCTATGCTTTGTATTCTCTGTGGGTATTCGCTCACTCTTGGTAATATTTTAGCAGATCTCATGTTTAGTTGTAATGTAGCCAACAGAGGAATTCTAGTGAATTCCCCAACAAAATTACATTAGGATCAAATGTGATCGTTATAAACACTATCCAGATGTTGGGGATGGACTGGATATAACTCTTTAAGCCCCAAATTACAGTATAATAAAGCAAGCATGGGGATCTGCCAATACATCTGAGCCTCGTGTCGGAAACCAGGCCTGACCTTAATTTAACTCTATAGGGAACCATGGGTGTCCTCACTGGAATGGGCAGGGCCACATCCCAAGGTCTCCCAGGGCTGCTGTCACAGGTTATAACACTTACTTGAAGAGGGATCGTATCAGATTCTGGAGCCTAGCCAATTTTAATGCGAGCATTTTATTAACACATTTAGAAAGGAAACGGAATTGCAACTAGAAATAACTATTGAAGCCATAAAGCAAGCCTGTGAGATGAAGGACAACATTAAGATTATATTCGTGCGTTGTAAATCTCGTGGAATTAAGGTCCTACAATAAGCACACATGAAAATATTTTGCACCCTAAACTAAAGGTGCCAACTGCACAGACATACTGAGAGATAACATTTAGAGAGAATAAAACGTCACACTCTACCCCTGGAGATCAACGGGTTAAAATGGATTGATATATGTGTGTGATAACTTATATCAGCAGTGAGTATACATAATTGCAGTATAGGTGGTCACAAGGGAGATACAATTTCAAATATTCTGCTATCAAATGTATTTTAAAAATAACAGGCAGGTTGCAAAGCTGGAATTGATAGACTAACCAATTTGTTAGGCACTGAACGAAAGCATGGCTATGATCATATTCTGTTAGATGATTCTGGAAGAAACAGAAAGTAAAGGGAAACCTCTCAAGGACTGCCAAGTATGCCTTGAGTTCTCTGAGACACGCGTATTCTTTATCTGATTTTAATGTAAGATATACCAAACCATAGAATGGTAGCCTTCCAGAGGAAACTGAAAATACAGTGCCAGGGAGAGGAAATATGCCACCCTTTCCAGTGTCAGAAGTCAAATCATCAGATTGCAAAAGGAGATCAGCATAAAAACGGCACTGACCTTCAGAGGAAGCGCTCGCGTACGTGCATGCGTGCAGCAGCTGAAAGCAGCTACCAAACGTGAAGTCGATGGCACTGCAGTCATTTACCAAGAATATTTTTAAAGCACCAAAAAAGATCTGAGCCACAGCCAGAGCGTCTGTGAAACCCCCTTTGTCACCCCCCCCACCACCACCACCATTTGCGGTAGACATCGGGAAAGTTTTGGAAAAGTTTTCTCAGAATGGGGACGTTAGATGAGCTGGCACTGGGCTTCTCAAGATACGCTTAGGAGGACAGTCCAAGCATCCGTCAGCTGATGAAGGGACAATCCAAATGTGGTGTATTCGGGCAGCGGGGTATGATTTGATGTTAGAAAGCAATGAAGTGTTGGCGTGCTATCAGCTGTCCGCGAGGAGATGACAGTGAGAAACATGGCTAAGTGAAAGGAGGCAGGCACAGAGGATGCGCACTACACCTGGACAAGCACATCTGGACACAGTAAGATTCGTGGGGACTGGCGGGTGAAGGACCGGGGGAAAGGGGGAATTAGTGTCATTGGGTGCAGTTTCTCTTTCAGGTAAAGAAAAAGTTCTGGAACACAACACTGTACATACCTAATGCCACCAGCTGTAGCCGTAAGTGGGAAAATTCATTAGAAACATTTTAGCACAAATATATGTGTGCTTGTATATATGCATATATATGTAAAAATATGTGGATATGGATACGTGTATATGTGTGTGTGTACGTACAATGCTCATGTATATCTGTGTGTATTTATGTTATGTGTACCAGGCTTTTTTTTTTCAGGCCATCAACCAGTTCCCAAATCATGGCACAGAGACTTGCCATTAGTTCTGAATGCTCGGCCTAGCTCAGGTACATTTCTGCTAGCTCTTTTAGCTGAAATTAACCTGTTTCTCTTTACCTACATATTGCCTCAGGACTTTTCACCTTTCCTTATTTTCTGACTGGTTGACAGCTGCCTGGCTTCTGATCGCAGGTGTGTCCCTCATTCCCTCTCCTTCTTCTCTATTCTCCAGCCTAGATTTCTCCTCCTATTTATTATCGCTCCCTGCCAGCCCTGCCTTTCTTTTCTCCTGCCTAGCTATTGGCTGTTCAGCTCTTTATTAAGTCAATCAGGTGCCTTAGGCAACACATCGTAACATCATTAAGCAATTGCAGCACAAACAAATGGAACACATCTTTACACAGCTAAAGTAATATCCCACAGCACAAATGGAATACATCTTTGCCTAGTTAAAATAATATTATAGAACATGTATGTATATATGTGTTTGTATGTATGTTGGTATGTATATATGTATTGTGTACAATATATGTGTATGTCTATATGTGTGTATATATGTACATGCTATGTGTGTATGTATATGTATTTTATGTATGTTTGTGTATATGTGTAAAACTACACAGGTTCCATTCCATGCTCTACTCAGTACGCGCTATGGGAACTAGGCTGAAAATTTAAAAACATAAAGACACACAGAGATAGACAGACAGATGGGGCCACGGGTCATCCTCAAGACAAGAATGCCAAGAATGCCCACTTTATTGTGCTCAGGGGCAGCTTATATAGGGCTCTGGCCACGCCCCAGCTCTCGAGATCTTTCAGCTGCAGGTTCATCAGAACCCACGCCCCTGCCATCAGGGTCTCGTGCTCAGAGCAGCTGCAGGCTGCTCAGAGCAGAGGAAAACAGTTGTTTACAAGAAATTCAGGGTCGGGGGGTCCACAGTCCTTGACATATGTGTGTATGTGTGTTTATGTATATATGTTTGTGTGTGTATGTATGTGAGTATACGTGTATGTGTGTCTCTCTGTGTGTGTATACCTTCTCAGAGAAAAGGATTGAGTAGCCACTGCCCTACAGTGCTAACTTTGGAGTTTACCTAGCATAGATAGAGCAGATTTACTTGTAGCAGAAGACAAGTCATGAGAAAAACAATAAAGGGAGTAGATGAGGTGGGATAGAAACAATGACCGAAGCCATAGGCATGCCTTGTGAAAGGGACAGTCCAGCAACCCAGTGATTAGTTTTACTATGTTAAAGTTAAAGCCTTTCTTTTTTGTTTAAACAGAAAAAGGGGAAATGTTGGAGGAGGGTCATTTGTCTATGTGTTACTTTCATTGGTTAATAAAGAAACTGCTTGGCCTGATAGGACAGAAAATTAGGTAGGTGGAGTAAACAGAACGGCATGCTGGGTAGAAGGCAGTGAGGCAGATGCGATGAAGCTCCGGCCCAAGATGGACGTAGGCTAGAATCTTCTCTGTTGGACACCACCTCGTGGTGCTACACACATTAATAGAAATGGGTTAATCAAGATGTGAGAGTTAGCCAGTAAGAGGCTAAAGCTAATGGGCCAAGCAGTGTTTAAAAGAATACAGTTTCTGTGATTATTTGGGTGTAAAGCTAACCATGTGGGAGCTGGGCGGGACGAAAAGCAGGCCTGCTTGCCTCATCGCTACAACCTCCCAAAGTCTGTTCCTTCTCAGTAGGGAAGGAAGCCATCCCTTCTGTTGCTAATGTGGTTAGGAACATCCTGGCAATAAGTAAGGTCAGTCTGGGCACACGCACAGTGAGGCCTAACCTGTCCTTGAAGTGACTTCTGGGGGGGGGCATCCTTGTCATCCCATCTGTCCACACCCTGGAGTGTACGGACGTTTAATGTCAACTGCAACAAAACAATCAGGCTAGAGTTTAGTGCAACCCAAGGCCTGTATCTCGGGGGTTAAGAAAGTCTAATTCATCCTCTCTTCCTGAGGATACCGTGACTCCAGGTCTTGGTTCAGGAGCAGCAGGCATCTCTATTTTCTTTCTTCTCCACGGGTGGAAGCTACACATGAGGCTGAAGAGGAAGGCCCAGTTCTGAAAAGAATCCGCCCTGTAGGACACAGGCCCTATCTGTTCATATTACACTTGTCAAAGTCAGTGACAGGGCCACAGCCAAAGGAACAGGATTGGGATGTAAAATTCAAGCAAGGGCATAAAAGGAATCAGAAATATTTGGTGGACAGCACTAATAATTCCCACACACACTACCCTCCAGAGGAGTCTCAATCACGGTACCACCCCCAGCGTGGTACTCAACAGATGAAAAGCAATTCTTACGTCTCTCCTGAGAGCCCCATACATCAAGGTCTGTTTTACTAGCTCCACTTTAAAGCTGGGGAAGCAGGCTCAAAGAAATTGACTTCCTCACCCAAGGTCACATACTAGTAGTTTCAGGGCTGGGATTTGAACCCCTGTTTCCTGACACTTGATCCCATCAAGGGCTATTTCTTTGAAGCCTCCAGGCAGGCAGATGGGGGCAGATGCCAGATTACAGCGGTTAGGATATCAATTGGAAAAAGGAAAAGAAAGAAAAAAGAATAGGAAGCAAATATATTCTGAAGCTTAGGTCTGATTTTGCAGCCCTGGGAGTTAACTATCAAGACAGCACCGTGAGGAAAGGAATGTTTTCCAAGTCCTGACTGACAGCCCTTCAAGAGTGCCCTGATAGGCACTTACATTCCTGCAGGGATCTGGCTTCAGCCTTTCAGGAAACCAGTTTGGCGAAACAGATGAGAAGTAAGTGTTCCCCTAGAGCTCTTCCACAAGAACATAAATAAGGATTAGACTTCTACAGCGGGCTATCCATGTTACAGAGAAGGATTTTAATAGCAAAATTCAAAGACAACTTTAGGAGAAAACGTATGCGTTCAAAAGTAGGCAAATAAAACGTACAGTCCCCACTCAAGACGAAACATGATGTAAGTTTTCAAATGTGTGTGTGTGTGTGTGTGTGTGTGTGTGTGTGTGTGTGCGCGCGCGCGCGCGCGCGCACGCGTGCAGGCGCACATATATGGAGGCCAGAGGAAAACCTCAAGTATTTTTCCATAGGCCTCCTCCACCTTTTCTTCTTCTCTTTTCTCTCTCCTTGAGACAGGGTTTCTCCCTTGCCAGGAGCTGCCAGACAGGCTAGTCTGGCTGGCCCCTGAGTCTCACGCCTTCTCCACATTCCCCCCAGCACTGGGCTTGCAAACTTGCGCCATTCTGCCGAACAATTCTTAAACCTGGGTTCCGGGGATCGAACATATGTCCTCATGTTCTCAAGATAACACTGTACAGATGGGGTTATTTCCTCAGCCCTCAGACAAGACTTCTGGTGAATTCCCTGTGGCATGGGGTGGGGGTGGGGGGAGATCCTCAGACTATACTAAGAAAGTAGGATATGAATGTATGCAGTCTTAAAACAATCACAGAAGCTTAGACACAGCTACTCACCTGTAAATAGCTGGATTGCAAATGATTTTATTTCATTTTAGCCTTCTCTGCATTTTTATGTCGTTTGACAACATAGATGTGCTATGTTTGTGAGAAAAATACCAGAAGTTATAAAAGAAACTGACAGGCAAAAAAGATAAGTTGTAGATAATGAAAAAAAAAATTTAGCCTTTTATCTGGAGGCATAAGGAGAGAGAGAGGTCATTTCTTATTGTTGCTTAGCTTATTTTAATTTCGTCCAAATCAAAATCTGTTGTGCTGTCTGTGAGGCAAAGAGGCCAGGCACTTACGGGAAAAGGTCTCCCTGTTAACTGCAAAAAAGATCACTAGGTGCACGGTGCAGTTTCACCCAGGGCTGCTCCTTCTATGGAAACGAACACAATTAACTTTTGACACTAGTCACAGTGTTCTTGTTGGTATGACCAGTTGTCACGGATTTATGGTTTCAAAATGATTAGCCGGAAACTACAGAGACCGGGGTCCCTGGACTTTCCCATGAACTACTAATATCTTGGGAAAATCAGCTTCCATTTCCCCATCTGTTAAAAAGCACAGGGTTAAAATAGGTGATCTCAGAAGAGTTTCAAGCCCTTAGTGCTATGACTACTTTAGTCCATATTAATTTCATGCTAATGAAAGCAGCCTGTAAGTGAATTTGTGTAAACTATTTTCACAAGACCACCCACTGAATCCGCTGCGCCGGAATGCTGTTACCCGCAACAACGCTCTAGGTGCCATATTGAATTAAAGCAGAGCCCTTCAGCTGGCATTTCCCATTTTCAAAAACAGTTTGTAAATCTGCAGGAAAATTAGCTGTGGGATTTGTGAAAAGCTTACCTGCAAACCCTCGTTGTTGTCTGCTTGCTTAATTCAAAGGCTAAATGAAGTCCAGTCGGAGACGGTAGGTGGGAGCACGTCTAAACACAAGCGCGTCTCGAAGGGCAGCTTCAGGGGCACCTCCCGTTGTATGAGCTTCTTTATCTTTTTCTCTTTGGGATGCCACTGCCTTGAAACAGGAAAGCTGGGCATCTGGGGAAAGGCAGGAATCCAAATAAGGAAAATGCAAGAATGGACACAGAACGCATGCCCCACTCACCCCAATTTCCCAATAAGGAATAAAAATCTCCATTTAATAATCACAGTAACTATTCTAAAGCAGGAATCAGCAAACCTTTTTTTTTTTTAAGGGCCAGATTGTAAGGTAAGCCTTACAGCCCACAGGAACGTCTCTATTCCAGCTCTTCAACTATCTTCATAGCACCACCTTAGCCATAGATCTTTACATGAGGAAATGGGGAGCAACCACGGGCCAATAAAACTTTATTTACAAATGCAGACAGCCAGTCTGTTTGCCTACCCTTGTCGGAGTGTGCATTTTCTATTCGTACTGCATCTAGTTAGTGTTAGGAGCTGAGCATGAAGGAAAGGTAAGGAATAAACAGTGTCTGGTGGAGAGGTGGCGGTGGAAAGCGGAGTGGGGAAGCTGGGGCGGGGCATGCAACAAGGGCCGCGTTAGAGTCCAGTCCAGAAGGGGAGCGGGCAAAGAGAAGGCAGGGCAACACAGCAAGGGGGTGGGGCCACACAGAAACCTATTTCAGTCAGGGTCACTGGGCCACGGGAAACAGGCTACGGGAAATTTACAAATAAAGATACTTATAACTAAATTTGATGACTTAAAAAAATGTTTGACTTGCAGCTTTACATCTATATTTTTAAAGATTAAAAAAAAAGCAATGTAAGGGCAACGGACTGAAGGAGGAAAAGGGAGATTAAAGGGATATTTAAAGCAAGGTGAAAATACAGGATCCAATGAGGGTAGAAATGGGCTCGCAACCAAATACATAACATAAATCAAAGAGATAAATGAAAAGCTCTTGGAGCCCAGCCTTGAACCCTTCCCTCTTGCTGGGGACTTTGAACCAAACTAAGCCACAACCTGCAGGGACAGAAGTGTTGCCAGGCCACAGTAAGCCCCCCACTCTAGTCAAGCAAGTGGTCTAAGCCCGCCTGACACAGTTGGTGCTTTGGTGTTTAATGGCAACGGTAGAAAGCGAAGCACAAGGTCGGGTCTTCGTCTATTGGTCGCATCTTAGTGCTTCCTTTCCATGAAGCATCAGACAGGACATCCGGACCCGCAGTTCCAGCACGTAATTTCTCAGGACAGGTAAAGGCCTCCGTTCTCATTTCTTTAAACTTCATAACCTGAGGTGTGGGTGTGTGAGAAAGGAGACCAGGAGCCTCGGAAGCCTCGGGTAGGATTACAGGTGAGCCGACTGATTAAATGAGAACCGCTCTCACCTTACCCCCGGCTTCTTTCTCTCATCTTTTGGCATTCCTTCGGAGATAATCCAGCTGCTTCTTTTCAAGACATACCTGGCTTTTAGTGGCACTCACGTTCAGAAACTTCTTTATATTTTACCCAAATCCTCTCCGCTCTAGTCGAAACCTGTTTCCTCAGTGGAGATCCGGAACAGCTGGTTCCCATTCCCTTCGTGACAACTCTTCTTAAAGATTCATAGCCTTATAAAGAACATTCACACCAACCTCACCTAAGGCACACATTCCCTTTTTAGGTTTCCCCCAATCACGTTCTCTTTTACACATGGCAATGACCAACTGCCCAGTGCGCAGATATCGGACACAAGGTGCGGACATCGCATTCCGGAAAGACAACTGTCCCTATTTAATGACCCAAGGGACGAGGCACAAGGGTGAGTACTTTGTACTATCTGCCTTGTCCGAAGACACTGCTAATTTGAAGTTTGGGGTGGAACAAAGCATGCAACAGCGTGGGGCTGAACAGGAAGTTATGAGGATGGTCCGTCTTTGGCCAACTGCCTCCAGCTCTGTTCGGGATCAGCACCTCTTTGCCAGAGCAAAGGGAGCCATCTTATTCTTGACAAATAGCACCCCCGTGTCGGACCCTCGATGAAATCTCTACCTGTCTTCTCCTCATCACACATCTCAAACGCTTTCTTCTTGAAAGCATTTTATTTTTTTAAAATCTGGAACAATACAAAAAAAAAATCTTCAGCTGACTTTTAAGAGAAAACAGCGTATGTTCCTGAACATCTGGGCCTTCCTGAGCTATTCTTTTTTCTCATTATTGTCAGGAGAAAAGAAGTTAAGTGGAAAGTTTCTCCATAGGGACACAGGCTATAATACTCCCTGTTGATTACATATAAAAGACACAAAATATTAGTTTATTAAAAGCAGCTTCAAGCACTGCTGTACAAAGCAATCCTCCGATGGAGCAGATTTATGAAGTAACGGCTCAAAGGTATGCAGATCACAGGACCCATGACAAATGTACTTTATTACGCGGATCAGAGATTCCATATGTACTTGCAGTTACTGTACAGTGATACACAACACCCAACTAAGACCACTTCAAGGTTCTGCTGATATTGCAAACTCTGAAGACGCACCATGAGGCTGAGAAAGTGTTTCATAAGATTGCAGGATGCCAAGTCAATCCATTGCTTTAGGAAAAGCCAATACGTACGAGCCTAATATATCAGCAAGCTGTGCCCTTCTTTAGGTTAACCTTGAAGAGCCTGCACCCCATCCATTGTTTAAAGCAGATGTTTAGAGTGTTTTCCACACTTTAATTGGGAGCTTAGTTGAATGAGTACCAGATTTAACATGAACAAAATTAAGGAGATTTCAGATTTGTTATTATTATTATTATTTTACTATAGAGATATTGAAGTCTATAATTATGGAAGGCCAAAAGACGGGAGAGAGCAAAATCAGTATAAAATGTGCTAAGCGCAGCTTTTTCCATGGTATTCCTAGGCTGGAAAACAACGGCTTTCAACCTGAAAGTCCAGTGTTTGAATCCTTCAGCTACATTCCAGCCAAACAGCCACCTAGCCTCAGCTGGCCATTCCATGCCAGGCATCCTAGATACAGACTTCTCTGGAGATGGGACCAGTCTGTCTCTATAATTTTCCATTCTAGATTCTCCACTACTGAGGACAGCATTGTGCTTGAATCCGTTCTTGTGTGACTTTGGATGTTTCCTCTCCACACCGCTCATTTGAAGAGGGACAAACGTATTAACATTCCTGAATTGTTTCACAGATCCAGTAAATGCGAGGTGCATGCAGCAGGATACACATTCTTTAAGTTTCGTGTTCACTGTGGTCCGATCAGCTGAGCCGTATTTGCTATCATGCCGTAGTTTCCTCTGCTTTAAAAGAAGCGCAAAACTAAACCTTTTGACAATCAGCTACGTACAAAGTGTGCACATGCATGTGTGTGTGTGTCTGTGTGGTGTGCATGAGCAGAGGCCAGCAGAGGACACTGGGCTTATCATCCTCTATCTCACTTCCTTGGGATGGGTCTGCCATCGAACATGGAGCTAGGCTGGCAGCCAGCAAGCCCCAGCTGGGCCTGTCTCCCACCCTACTGGGATCAACAGCGCAAGACCATCCCTGGCTTTTTATCCAGGTGCCGAGGACTTGAACTCAGATCTTCATGTTTAACAGCAAATGTTCTTACCCGTGGAGCCATCTCCCTTTCCAAACAATGTAAATCATATGGTTCCTTTTATAAACAGAACCAAACCTGACCTGACCTCTGTGAGCCCTACAGGGTCCTGGGGATGCAGGGTAGTTTTTGATGACCTGAAAGTCCCCTGTCATCTGCAAACATATTCTTATAAGAGTGGTGCGTGTCTGCGCAATGAAGATTTTATGTGCTGGAAAATACAGGAAAAAATATGTGTGGCTAGCACAAGTTTCAATCACTCTGCTAATTGTCTTTCCCTAGTAAGATTAGTCAACGGCGTAATATCTGCATTATAGCTGGGGACGGCCTCCATTTAGCAGTTCTTGAGGTCTTTAGATCCCTGGATGTTCTTTCTGTCCGAGCGTTTCTCAACTCCAAGCCGCCTATCATCCTCTCCTCTCCTCTAGGACTTTCAAGGAGTTGAATCTAATCACTTATAGATAACAAATCTCTCCTCTCCAACTCCTAAAATTCATATCTCACATGGATATAAATTCTGAAGATACTCAGTTTTTACTTTTGTTTGTTTTTCAAGACAGGGTTCCTCTGTGTAGCCCAGGCTGGCCTTGAACTTACAGAGATTCGCCTGCGTGAGCCTCCTGAGTGCTGCGATTAAAGGCCTGTGCCACCACCACCACCTGGCTGACACTCAGTTTCTTTACAGTCTCTGTGTATTGGAAGTACTATGTGCACTAATGGGGCCTAACGTATATCTGCATTCACATCATGTGACAGCAGCCTAACGAAATGGCCAGTTTTCCACCACTGTGATTTCAGTACTCCGGGGGCTGAGGCACTACTGCAAGCCTAGACCAGCTTGATCTATGATTACCAGACTAACCAGGGCTACAAGACCTTCTCTCAACAACAAACAAAACAAAAGCCCTACTGGATTCTCCGAGAGCTTCAGCGGCCAGTCACGCGGCGTCTGCTTAGCTATCTGGTCACTAACAAGCTTTGCTGACACTGCATTGGGCCAGTAGGCACATTTCCTTAAAGAAATCCAGTCCAGCTTCCACCCAGAGGTTTGAGAAGAGCTCTCTAAATCATTTGGCTACTCAAGCATGTTCTTTATCTAATCCAATCCCACCACGAATTAAACCAAGTTACAAGCCTTCCGTACTAAGATCGCCGTTTCTCTTGGAGAAAGTTTTTGGGCAAGAATCACTGTGAGAATGCATTCTTTGAAACAACTGTCCTGGTTTTCCTCGAGTCCAGATATTAGCAGCAGAGTCATAGGTTCTGAATTAGATGAGCTAATAATATTACTTAATATTAATAATAAAATGTATATTTTATTAGCCTTGTGTATATTTAATCTCTTTAAGAGCACAAAAATGGTTCCATTCTGTTTCTCAAGCCTCAGGCTAATTCAAGAGATTTGCCGCTTGTCTTGAGCGCCCCCTGGTGGTATTCCAGCAATTCTCCTGAAAGCATCAAAGACAAATTTGTTCAAAGTTGTTTACATGAAAGATTAAAGTACTACACTGTGCTTCTCCCCGTATTTGCCTTTAGAAATAAAGTGACAAAGAACTGATCACATTCCTGAATTGATTTTGGAATTCCAGTCTAGATTTCCTGCCAAAATCTGAAATGGAAACAACATAGTTCTGAACTCGGGGGCTCAGGCCCATTCACAACAGGGGAAGGTAATAATTTCTCTACAGCGGTCACCTTTCCAAAAGCCATGAGGTCATGACCTACTTGAAATGACTTCCAAGCAATTTTGGTAAACTGAGGCTGGGGGGATGGGGCCTCAACTGGCATTTTTTTCGGCGACTGCTCTTTCACGTAACTTCTTTTAAAGATAAGTCTCTCACTGAACCTGAGTCCACCATTTGCAGACTGGGGGGCTCCAGGTCACGGTCCTTCTGATCAGCTGCCTGGTAACTGACCTTGGACTACTTACTCCTTGGAATCCTCTTCTGTCTCCCCAGGAAGAGGGCACACGCTCTGGAGCCTGGCTTTTTATGTGGGTGCTGGGAACACAAACGTGGGTGCCTATACCTTTATGGTAAGCATTTGCCAACAGAGCCGTTTCCCAGTCCCTACCTTTTAAGTTAAAACCGGCGTGCCCAACTGTAGTGAACAGCCTCACATCGTGGACAGGCTCTGAACGGGAGTTCCAAGCTTTTTTCAGCAGAATCAAATTTGAGTTGTGAGCTGCAGGGAAAATGTGTAGACACCTGGCAGCCATGTCTTCAACTCCAGCAACCCGACGATGCTGAGAAACTAAATGACTGAGGATGCGGCACGGTCACGGACAGCGTCCATGAGAGGGCAGCTCGAGTGTCGGAGCTTTAACGTCTGCAGCGTTTTATCCCTCACTTCTGGATCTACTCTGCCCTCACAGCTCCTAACAGCTATGAATAGGAACGAAGACCTTGAACACGGCCCACCTTCCAACCCTCTTTTCACCGTCAATACTGGGCCCAAACCCAGAGCTTTGTGGATGCTGGAGATGAGTGCTCTATTACAGAGCTACAGCCCTAGCCTTTTCTTGCCACCTTCAGAAAAATGTATTTTATTTTGAAATTATCCACTAACCTTCTGATGAACTATTGAGTAAACGGAGGACCTACTATACTAATTTTAAGCACCCAGCGTTATTTTGTGGCTTACTTGGTAGCACTTGGTCATATTCATGCTCGGCAGTGTGCTTGGCAGTTGATGGTTTCAGAGCCAAGCAATCATATTCTATTCCTTTCTTTCTTTCCATGTGAAGTTAAATCTTTTCCTGAGCAGGTGAACGGCTCTCAGCATTCCTAATATTGGCAAGGTTCCTGGTTTTATTCAGCACATGATGCGGTGAATCTGAGGAGTGAAATTTCAGGTGGAGGGCTAAATTTAGAACAAACTTTAAATGACTGAAATTAGCATAGTATGCTGAGACAGACTCAACCAAAACTCATCTCACTGGTGCAGAAAGAGAGTAGTCATGCTAATGCCAGGTCTCTTCATTCCACAACACTAACACTAAGCTAGTTAACACCCGTGTTTACATATAAGCCATCTCCCAGGCGGATGGATGTGTAGGTGGCGTGCACACGCACACACACACGCTCGAAACATCCAGAGTAATTGATCCTGAATAACACACTTTATTATCTTAGCTACACTCCTGGTAGCAGTGGCACACACCTTTTCTCCCAGCGCTGTGGAAGCAGAGGGAGGCAGAGGCAGGTTGGAGTTCAAGGCCAGCCTGGTTTACAGAGCTGGTTCTAGGCTACCCCATCTCAAAATACCAAGAGAAGAAACAAGCAAAACCTGAAGAACATTTGTTTTCAGGAAAAAACCTGTGCTGCTTTAATCACCTAGAAAGCAGACCACTCAGTACATGGTACAGTCCCCCTAAGCCCATGCTGCTTTAACTTAGAAAGCACACCAATGGTACAGTCCATGGTACAGTCCACCTAAATGAGAGACATGGTCTTCTCAGTAGCTGGAAACCTTAAAGAAAATGTCAAACTCTAAGATCTACACATACAGTATCTTTTATTACGGATTATAAAAAAAACATAAACAATCCACTGCCATCCTTTTTCTCAAGACTTTTTTAAGTTAGATTGTGTGGGGAGCTTGTGCATGAGGGCAGGTGCTCGTGGAGGCCAGAAGAGGGGAACCCCGTGGAACCGGTTCTGAGTGGTTTTGAGCCATTCAACATGAAGCAGGAGTCCTCTGCAAGAGCAGTGTGCGGTCTTAACTGCTGAGCCCCTTGAGACGCTATTTTAAAATATTTTTGTCCAAATTTTGTTCGTATGAGCATGTTTAATCTGAGGCATTGATGAAAATTGCCATTTTGTAAGATCAAATAATTTTAACCACAGCAATGATCACAAGATTGTGGTGTCTGATAATACTCAAACATCAGGCAGCTTCCAATTTTCTTTTAAAACAGAAAATAGTTTATTCAATTCCCAAAACAAATGAATTATTCTGGTTTTGAATTACAGGTGTAAGATGAAACTAAAGTATGAAAACAAAGAGCTTCCATCAGAGAGAGCTGAAATCAGAGAAGACAGTCCTAACAACTAAAGTATGAAAACAAAGAGCTTCCATCAGAGAGAGCTGAAATCAGTGAAGACAGTCCTAACAACTCAACTTTTGTCCCATCAATACTTCCCAGTTTGTTTGTTTGTTTGCTGTGGATTTTGAGACAGGGTTTCTCCACATTAGCAGTCCTGGCTGTCCGTGAACTCACAGAGATCTACCTGCCTCTGCCTTCTTTCCAGTTTGTAAGGTCTACCAGGCTAGGCCCTTGGCTGCCTTGGCTCTGCTTTTCCCCCGTTTTTTCTCTCTCTTTGCCTTCAGTCTTTTTCTCTGCCTCTGGTTCATCCATATTGGGTACTGTCCATGTTCGTCTAGAAGAGTCTTTCTGTTTCTCTTAATTTCAGTCTCCATTTTCATGTCATCTAAATTAAAACAACAATAAAGTGAAAAGCTATTAGCATTCATACATCAAAACAACCCACGAAAGCCCATGAATGCAGCATGAACATCCGAATGACAGGAAGTTTGAAATCAGGAGACACTCTGTTACAGCCTTTCTCAGCTCCGCACAGCAAGTTAGACAGGATCAACACTGCTGCTGCACGTTCCTGAGTCCACCTGAGTGTGCATGTATGCGCGGGTGCCCAGGGAGGAAAGAAGACTGTGCTGTCGGGTCCCCTGGAGCAGAAGTCACAGTCAATTGTGAACCCCTAAAGTAGGTGCTAGGGAATGAACTCTGCAAGAACTCTAAGTGCTGAGCCATCTCTTCAGTCCTGGAAGTTACATTTTAAGTAAGCAAGTGACCGAATCTGATTTGTATTTTTAAAAGATACAAAATGTTGACATACAGAAATAAGAGAGGAGGAAGAGGAGAGAGGAAAGTAAAAAGGCTAGTATCAAGGATGGGCAAGCACTGTGGCCATGCAGTTCTGCTATAACAAGAAATGCTTTGGCTTAGACACAGGGGATAAAGGAGTCTAAGAAACTGGGTAGGCAGCTGCAAGAGGACATGAAGGGAAACATGTACGTGAGGGTAGATGCATCCAGCTTTACTGACAGGTCTATAACTAAACAGAAAGACTCCCCCACCTTCACTTCTATTCCTACTTAGCTTCTGAAATATTACAAAAATGAGTGCATCAACACATTCTCCAGGCAGAAAATGAGAGACTTCTTCTCTACACTGCCTGGGCTCCTAACCTTGTCAGTGCCTCACTTAAATATCAACAACCCCCCAAGCATGAGAAGAGTGTTAGAGAAGCATGACGGGAAACAAGGGTGGAAGCAAGGGACTCTAAAGAAATAAACAATGCTCAAATTGCCGTTCAAATTCAGGAGCAAACAATACCCCCAATGAGATAAAAATATATCCTCAGTAAGAGCAGAAAGCTATAAAAAAAATAAGTCAAAATAAAAAATAAAACACTTTTGGAAGAAGAAAAGTGTACAGTATACTAAGATCCCACAAGATCAAATGCAGGGAATAGAGAACGCACACAAAGGACAAAAGAGACAAGGATCACCCCAGGAGTCAAGAGCACATGGCACCTGATGCCCAGAGTTGAAGGATCGTTTGGCTGGTGCAGAAAATAGCAAAGAATTAACATGACCCAGCATTCTATTTGTTAAGTTCATATTCCAAAGCACTGAAAACAGCATTTTAAAAAAATTGGACACGAAGGTTTACTAGCATAAAAGTGACCCAGACGCCAACTAACAGGCATATAAAAAGTGGTATATACAGCACACGAGTATTCATCTTTACAAGTACTAATATATACTAAAATGTGAAATTCAAAATGTGACACTAAGTTAGAAAAGTGAGGCACAAGATCCCACACTGTATGATTCCACTTACACGCCATAGCTCAAACAAGAAGAAATCTATACAGACAGGAAATCATTAGTGGCTGTCAGTCTTGGGGCTGGAGGGAAAGAGAAACAACTAAATGGGTACAGCACTCCTTTTTAGAGGGATGAAAACGTTTTGGAGCCAGAGGTGCTGGTTGTAAACATCGTGATTGTACTTCAGTGCACGGTCATGTGATTAAAACCATGAAAAGAGCTGAGGAGCAGAGGTGTACACACATGATGGAAGGGACACAGCACGCTAAACCAGGCTCTCTCAAGGGCAGCTGAGACAAAGCAAGAGAACAAAGAGAAGGGTTTTTTATCTGGAAGAACAGGATGCGAATATGTAGGGTAAGGAGAACACTGTTCTCCTTGGCCTTGAAGACGAAGATACACCTCTGTCTTTAAGAGTGGCTATGGCGAGTGCCTCGTTTCGCTTGCTGCCACACTGGGACATTAAGATCTGAAAATCAGCCAGCCTTTTCTCTGTAGAAACCATCATTATATTTAGTCCCCAGATTTAAACCATGATTAAAAACACACAGAGGCCTTTAAAATATATCAACAAAAAGCGGGCGCCTGTGATTTTCAGGGTAACAATACAAGTGTGAAGAATCCACAGAATGGGTACAGGCTCTTGTGAGGAATAGTGAAAACCTCTTTTCACCTGCCCAGACCCTGACTGAACCTTCCAAGCTCTCCCAAGCTTGATCCTATATTTCTGTCAGTTCCCAGGGCATTCGGGCTGCTACACAATTGCTGAAGATCCATTAAATAACCCAGACATGCTTATTCCCAAACACTGACTTAAAAACAGCTTAGCACAGAATCTCTAATAAGACATAAAAGCTTTCAAAGAATAAAGATGTGAACATAACAGGTATGTTAGATATATAAAGTGAGGACATGACCACTCCAAAGTGTGGTTGAAGAGAAATTTTTTATTGTAGATATGAGGGGGAGAAAAGCCAGAGGCATCTAGAAGAATCCAGAGCAGGGAAAGAAAGTGGTAGACTAGACACGGCCAGAAGACTGGACCAGGCCATGAGAGGAGAGAGAGGAACAAAGGAGACGGAGAAAGGAGCAAGAGAACAGAGAGAGAGAGAGAGAGAGAGAAAATGCCTGAAACGGCAGGGCTCTACAGGAATGAGAAGCTGGGGGAAGGGAAGCTCATGAGGTGGAGAGCTTTAGGGAAGAGAAAGGGATGAGAAGAGCTGAGAGAAGCCAGGATGTCAGCAAGTGCTTTGTTATCTAATAGGCACCACAGTTAGCCACTTGCCCCCAGTTTCTTTTGGATCTGACACCAGGGAGAAGCAGAGATGGAAAGAAGACAGCGGATATAATCATAATAAAGGGGCGTAAGGGAAAGCTGATCCACTTTCTAATGATGAAAATAAAGCGCACAAGCTCACCCTTTTCACCCTCCACCGCACACTGCACTTTCTCCTTGCACAGTTTGGGTACCACCACAGTCGCTATTTCTTCAACATCTTTCATTAAAGCATCCCCGTCAACTCTGAGAATACTTTTCAGTCTGTTGAGCTCCCTTGGGGCATTCTTCTTTCTCTTCTCAGCACGCATCTTCCTTTTCCACTTACTCCGTAAGCTCTTAGCCATGCCTTACCTGGTGGGCAACAAAAACACAAGAAGAAAGTTTAACACCAAGGAAATGTCAGGGCAGACGTCTTCAGTCCTGGGCTGAAAGGAGGCAATCTACGCCGTCTTCATGCTAAGCTTATGTGAGGCTCAACGAAGAGCAGACACTGGTTAAATATAAGGTCAAGCCCCCAGAGGCCAGTGACAAATTATAAACCAATCCATTCTCACAGCTCCTTCGTAGACACCAAGTTAATAAACCGCCTTCAAATTACCTATTGCTCTCCTGCCTTGCTCCACCTCTCAGCCCTAAATCCTTCACAAAGTGAACTTTTTTTAAGCTCAGAGCATAGCTCTGTCTTTTAAAAAATTCTGTTTTGTAGTTATTGTTTGAGACTGTTTCTCTGTGCAGTCCTGGCTGTCCTGGAACTCAATCTGTAGACCAGGCTGGCCTCCAACTTACAGAGATCCCTCTGCCTCCCGAGTTCTGGGGTTAAAGACATGCGCCACCACCTCCCGGCTTTTTAAAGACTTCTTGACTGACTTGCTCTCGTGTCTTCAGGTATCAAAGCTGCAGCCCGCTACTCCCGAGCCTCCTTCAACTCTCCTCCCACCACCACCCGCAAGCTTCAGTGGCGCCGGCGGAAAAGCCCACACTACGCGCACTTCAGGTCCATCATTCACTGCCTGGAAACTGCTCTCCCCGAGGCTTCTCTGTTCGGCACCTCAGACTCTTCTGTCCCCCGCCCCTGCTCAGCACAGTCTCGCCCCGAAGCTCCTTCAGCTGCTCTCATTCGCCGCTGGAGCCCTCGAGAGCGCAGGTTGTGGGACTGGGGGACGCGAGGTGAGCATCCTCTGGATGCCAACAATTGTCTAAGGACCCACACTCCCAGTGGAGGGTCGTGGTGACCCACGCAGCAGGCCGACTTCGGCCTGAGCTCCGCTAGTCACAGCCCGGGGGAGAGCGACGCCGTCATCACGATCCCGGGCCTCGCCCTCCCGAGCCCCGCACCGCCAGGCCGACGCCAGGGCAGCGGCGGAGAGACGATCTGAGGCCTGCTCTCCACGCCGCAGAACTAAGCCCGGGGCCCACGCGACTCACCTGAGAAACACGACCGCACTGCACGCGTGGGACGCCAGCCGGAAGTCCCCGTACTTCCGCCTTCCGGTCAAGGCCGGCGCGCGGCATGCCGGGAATCCTGAGAGGCGTGGCGTTTGGAAGCCCGGCGTGGACCCGCCTTGAGGGTCTGTGGGTCACCAGTTGAAGAAGACGCTGTGTTTGGAGAAAGCAGAAGGAATTTCCTGTCGGGAGTGACAAATTATAAATCAAGCCATTCTGAAGGCCTCGGATAGGCCAAGCCCGGCCGGGGGCCCTGCCTGTGACAACCTCGCGGATACAGGGTACCCGCGGGATTGCTCAGCGTTTACCATCCTAGAGCCCTTAGTGAGGTTTTTATTTGCAGCCTAGAAAATTTCTCATTCCGTTGAGGATCCTAATATCTACGCGTATGTGGGACTATATTAAAGTGTACGATTTAAATACATCAAGTTTGCTGCATGCCAATTATATTTCAAAGCTGTCAGCCAAAGCAGAAAATAATCCTTCCCCATCCCGAAGAACGTAAAGGGGAACATGATCTGTTTCAACCAATGCTGATTTGTCCAAACCGGTCCATACCCGAGGCAAAGCTAAAGTTAGAGTTTTGCCCGGGCTATTGGGGATACACAGGTCTCTTACCATTTGTGACAGATACGAGTGAGTAGTGGCCTAGGTAGTACCTCATTCACTGATCTTCAGTAGGTGATTAGACAACACGTTAAGTACTCAATACTATCTGTAAGCAGATTACAGCATATATCTTTCAGGATTTATTTTGTATGAGCGTTTTGTCTGACAGAAATGGTCGCTGTCAAGAAACACCATGACCACGACAACTTTCACAAAGAAAACATGTAATTGGGGTGGCTTGCTTACAGTCTCAGAAGTTCAGTCCGTTATCATCATGACCCGGAACATGGTGGCGTGCAGGCAGATGTGGTGCTGGAGCTGAAAGTGCTACGTCTTGCAGAATAGGAAGACACACTGACTGAGGCTAGAGAAAAAGAGACCTCGGAGCCCGCCCCCACAGTGACACACTTCCTCCAACAAGATCATACTTCCTAATAGTGCCACTTCTTTTGAGGGCCATTTTCTTTCAAACCACCACAATATGTGTGTGTGCCACATGTGTGTCTGGTGTCAGGGGAGGCCGGAAGAGGGTATCTCATCCCCTCCAACTGCAGTTACCGGATGAGTCACCGCGTGGGTGCTGGGAATCGAACCTAGGTCTTCTGCAAGAGCAGCAGGCACTCTTAACGATAGAACCATGTCTCCAGCCCCAAAAGTTTTATTTAATGATAGCCCATGAAATTCCTGTTTGGTTGCTAGTAGAATTGTGTCTTTTTGTAGAAACCATGCATAGTACAGCAATTTTTGAATTTTTTTTTTACCACAGGCAAAACACACGTGACCTTAAAAACCAAAGGAAGCAAGTGCACACTGGACTTTAAAGGCCCCCTTCAAGACGGTCTTAGTTGACAACTTCTTGTTTCATGTACCCAAAGGCTGTAACTTTTGAACAGCAACTTGGCAAAAGAAAATGTAGGGGTCTGAGAAAATGCTGAAGACCCAGACCCAAATAGGCTATAAAAGTAAAGAGTATTTACCAGCATGTGGGGTCACTATCTGTACAAAATGGCGACCCAGGACAAAGGCCTGCAGGTCCTTTTCAGCACAGCTCGGTAAATTCCAGGAACAACTATGTCCTTTCTTTCTTTCCCTTTCTTTGTTTCTTTCTTTCTGGCACTCTTTGTGTCCTCTGTGCTTTCCTTTTTTTTTTAAGATTTATTTATTTATTTATACAGTATCCTGCCTGTAGTCCAGATCTCATTATAGGTGGTTGTGAGCCAACACGTGGTTGCTGGGAATTGAACTCAGGACCTCTGGAAGAGCAGTCAGTGCTCTTAACCGCTGAGCCATCTCTCTAGCCCAACTATGGCACGTCTAACATGATTGCTCAAACAAGCAGCAGTTACGTTAATACATTTCTAATTTTTGTTTTTCCATATTTGGGCATACTTGGGCAAATCTGGGCCAGTTTGGGGAGGGGGTTACAGGAACTATCCTTTTTTGGTCATGGCTTGGATACGTTGTGGGGCTGACTCAGGCCTTACAGTGCTCCCTCCCTAGTCCTTGTTATCAGGAGTGTTATTGCTTAAGACACTGAAACTATGACCCAGCTTGTAAAATGGAAGAAGTTTAGAACTCTCAAAAACAACCTATAATGGTATTAAAATACATTCCACAATTCAGTATTACAACGTCCCTTTAAAAACTGAATTGGGAACTAAATAATTGAAAGTTCCAGAGGGGAAATGGCATGGAGTTTTTTGTTGTTGACTTTTGTTCTGTTTTAGTATTGCTAATTCCTTCCTTGATTCCAAAGTGCATGCATGAACTCTAGAACGGGTACATTCAGAAAGGTGGAAGAGTGGGGCTCAAGAGAGGTCAGACCCAAGAGGATCTGATCTTAATCCTTAGAACCCACATTAAAGAAATGTCCAGCACTAGGCAGACAAGACACTGGGGATCCTTGGGCCTCACAGCCAGCCTATTAGACAAGTTCCAGCCAGCAAAAGACATTGTCTAGAAAGAAAAAAGGTGGGTGGCACCTGAGGAATGACATGGAATGACATTCGCCTGTATACAGCAATGACATGGAGAGGTACCTACACACACATTCGCCTGTATACAGTAATGACATGGAGTGACACCTACACACACATTCATTGGCCTGTATACAGCAATGACATGGAGAGGTACCTACACACACATTCGCCTGTATACAGCAATGACATGGAGAGGTACCTACACAAACATTCGCCTGTGTACAGCAATGACATGGAGAGGCACCTACACACACATTCGCCTGTATACAGTAATGACATGGAGAGGTACATACACACACATTCGCCTGTATACAGCAATGACATGGAGAGGTACCTACACACACATTCACCTGTGTACAGCAATGACATGGAGAGGCACCTACACACACATTCGCCTGTGTACAGCAATGACATGGAGAGGCACCTACACACACATTCGCCTGTGTACAGCAATGACATGGAGTGACACCTACACACACATTCGCCTGTGTACAGCAATGACATGGAGAGGCACCTACACACACATTCGCCTGTATACAGTAATGACATGGAGAGGTACCTACACACACATTCGCCTGTATACAGCAATGACATGGAGAGGTACCTACACACACATTCACCTGTGTACAGCAATGACATGGAGAGGCACCTACACACACATTCGCCTGTATACAGTAATGACGTGGAGAGGTACCTACACACACATTCGCCTGTATACAGTAATGACGTGGAGAGGTACCTACACACACATTCGCCTGTATACAGTAATGACATGGAGAGGTACCTACACACACATTCGCCTGTATACAGTAATGACATGGAGAGGTACCTACACACACATTCGCCTGTATACAGTAATGACATGGAGAGGTACCTACACACACATTCGCCTGTATACAGTAATGACATGGAGAGGTACCTACACACACATTCGCCTGTATACAGTAATGACATGGAGAGGTACCTACACACACATTCGCCTGTATACAGTAATGACATGGAGAGGTACCTACACACACATTCGCCTGTGTACAACAATGACATGGAAAGGTACCTACACACACATTCGCCTGTATACAGCAATGACATGGAGAGGTACCTACACACACATTCGCCTGTGTACAACAATGACATGGAGAGGTACCTACACACACATTCGCCTGTATACAGCAATGACATGGAGAGGCACCTACACACACATTCGCCTGTATACAACAATGACATGGAGAGGCACCTACACACACATTCGCCTGTATACAGTAATGACATGGTGAGGTACCTACACACACATTCGCCTGTATACAGGAAGGACATGGAGAGGTACCTATACACACATTCGCCTATATACAGGAAGGACATGGAGAGGTACCTAAACACACATTCGCCTGTATACAGTAATGACATGGAGAGGTACCTACACACACATTCGCCTGTGTACAACAATGACATGGAGTGACATCTACACACACATTCGCCTGTGTACAACAATGACATGGAGTGACATCTACACACACATTCGCCTGTGTACAGTAATGACATGGAGAGGTACCTACACACACATTCCGTATACAGTAATGACATGGAGAGGCACCTACACACACATTCGCCTGTATACAGTAATGACATGGAGAGGTACCTACACACACATTCGCCTGTATACAATAATGACATGGAGAGGTACCTACACACACATTCGCCTGTATACAGTAATGACATGGAGTGGCACCTACACACACATTCGCCTGTATACAACAATGACATGGAGAGGTACCTACACACACATTCGCCTGTATACAGTAATGACATGGAGAGGTACCTACACACACATTCGCCTGTATACAGTAATGACATGGAGAGGTACCTACACACACATTCGCCTGTGTACAACAATGACATGGAGAGGTACCTACACACACACAATTGCCTGTGTACAGCAATGACATGGAGAGGTACCTACACACACATTCGCCTGTATACAGCAATGACATGGAGTGACACCTACACACACATTCGCCCGTATACAGTAATGACATGGAGAGGTACCTACACACACATTCGCCTGTATACAGTAATGACGTGTGACATGGAGAGGCACCTACAGACACATTCGCCTGTATACAGCAATGACATGGAGAGGCACCTACACACACATTCGCCTGTATACAGCAATGACATGGAGAGGTACCTACACACACATTCGCCTGTATACAGTAATGACGTGGAGAGGCACCTACACACACATTCGCCTGTGTACAACAATGACATGGAGAGGTACCTACACACACATTCGCCTGTATACAGTAATGACATGGAGAGGTACCTACACACACATTCGCCTGTGTACAACAATGACATGGAGTGACATCTACACACACAGTCGCCTGTATACAGTAATGACATGGAGAGGTACCTACACACACATTCCGTATACAGTAATGACATGGAGAGGCACCTACACACACATTCGCCTGTATACAGCAATGACATGGAGAGGTACCTACACACACATTCGCCTGTATACAGTAATGACATGGAGAGGCACCTACACACACATTCGCCTGTATACAGTAATGACATGGAGAGGCACCTACACACATTCGCCTGTATACAGTAATGACATGGAGAGGTACCTACACACACATTCGCCTGTATACAGTAATGACATGGAGAGGTACCTACACACACATTCGCCTGTATACAGTAATGACATGGAGAGGTACCTACACACACATTCGCCTGTATACAGCAATGACATGAAGAGGCACCTACACACACATTCGCCTGTGTACAACAATGACATGGAGTGGCACCTACACACACATTCGCCTGTATACAGTAATGACATGGAGAGGTACCTACACACACATTCGCCTGTATACAGCAATGACATGGAGAGGTACCTACACACATTCGCCTGTGTACAGTAATGACATGGAGAGGTACCTACACACACATTCGCCTGTATACAGTAATGACGTGGAGAGGCACCTACACACACATTCGCCTGTATACAGTAATGACATGGAGAGGTACCTACACACACATTCGCCTGTATACAGGAAGGACATGGAGAGGTACCTACACACACATTCACCTGTATACAACAATGAAATGGAGTGACACCTACACACACATTCGCCTGTATACAGCAATGACATGGAGAGGCACCTACACACACATTCGCCTGTATACATTAATGACATGGAGAGGTACATACACACACATTCGCCTGTATACAACAATGACATGGAGTGACATCTACACACACATTCGCCTGTATACAGGAAGGACATGGAGAGGTACCTACACACACATTCGCCTGTATACAGTAATGACGTGGAGAGGCACCTACACACACATTCGCCTGTGTACAGCAATGACATGGAGAAGCACCTACACACACATTCGCCTGTATACAGCAATGACATGGAGTGACACCTACAGAAACATTCGCCCGTATACAGTAATGACATGGAGAGGTACCTACACACACATTCGCCTGTATACAGGAAGGACATGGAGAGGTACCTACACACACATTCACCTGTATACAACAATGAAATGGAGTGACACCTACACACACATTCGCCTGTATACAGCAATGACATGGAGATGCACCTACACACACATTCGCCTGTATACAGTAATGACATGGAGAGGTACCTACACACACATTCGCCTGTATACAGTAATGACATGGAGAGGTACCTACACACACATTCGCCTGTATACAGTAATGACATGGAGAGGTACCTACACACACATTCGCCTGTATACAGTAATGACATGGAGAGGTACCTACACACACATTCGCCTGTATACAGCAATGACATGGAGAGGTACCTACGCACACATTCGCCTGTATACAGTAATGACCTGGAGAGGCACCTACACACACATTCGCCTTGTACAACAATGACATGGAGTGGCACCTACACACACATTCGCCTGTGTACAGTAATGACATGGAGAGGCACCTACACACACATTCGCCTGTATACAGTAATGACATGGAGAGGCACCTACACACACATTCGCCTGTATACAGTAATGACATGGAGAGGTACCTACACACACATTCGCCTGTATACAGGAAGGACATGGAGAGGTACCTACACACACATTCGCCTGTATACAGCAATGACATGGAGAGGTACCTACACACACATTCGCCTGTGTACAACAATGACATGGAGAGGTACCTACACACACATTCGCCTGTATACAGCAATGACATGGAGTGACACCTACACACACATTCGCCCGTATACAGTAATGACATGGAGAGGTACCTACACACACATTCGCCTGTATACAGTAATGACATGGAGAGGCACCTACACACACATTCGCCTGTGTACAGTAATGACATGGAGAGGTACCTACACACACATTCGCCTGTATACAGTAATGACATGGAGAGGTACCTACACACACATTCGCCTGTGTACAGCAATGACATGGAGAAGCACCTACACACACATTCGCCTGTATACAGCAATGACATGGAGAGGTACCTACACACACATTCGCCTTATACAGTAATGACATGGAGAGGTACCTACACACACACAATTGCCTGTGTACAGCAATGACATGGAGAGGTACCTACACACATTCGCCTGTATACAGCAATGACATGGAGTGACACCTACACACACATTCGCCTGTATACAGTAATGACATGGAGAGGTACCTACACACACATTCGCCTGTGTACAGCAATGACATGGAGAAGCACCTACACACACATTCGCCTGTATACAGCAATGACATGGAGTGACACCTACACACACATTCGCCCGTATACAGTAATGACATGGAGAGGTACCTACACACACATTCCGTATACAGTAATGACATGGAGAGGCACCTACACACACATTCGCCTGTATACAGTAATGACATGGAGAGGTACCTACACACACATTCCGTATACAGTAATGACATGGAGAGGCACCTACACACACATTCGCCTGTATACAGTAATGACATGGAGAGGTACCTACACACACATTCGCCTGTATACAGTAATGACGTGGAGAGGCACCTACACACACATTCGCCTGTGTACAACAATGACATGGAGAGGCACCTACAGACACATTCGCCTGTATACAGCAATGACATGGAGAGGCACCTACACACACATTCGCCTGTGTACAGTAATGACATGGAGAGGCACCTACACACACATTCGCCTGTATACAGTAATGACATGGAGAGGTACCTACACACACATTCACCTGTATACAGCAATGACATGGAGAGGTACCTACACACACATTCGCCTGTATACAGTAATGACGTGGAGAGGCAACTACACACACATTCGCCTGTGTACAACAATGACATGGAGTGACATCTACACACACATTCGCCTGTATACAGCAATGACATGGAGAGGTATCTACACACACATTCGCCTGTATACAGTAATGCCATGGAGAGGTACCTACACACACATTCGCCTGTATACAGTAATGCCATGGAGAGGTACCTACACACACATTCGCCTGTATACAGTAATGCCATGGAGAGGTACCTACACACACATTCGCCTGTATACAGTAATGACATGGAGAGGCACCTACACACACATTCGCCTGTATACAGTAATGACATGGAGAGGCACCTACACACACATTCGCCTGTATACAGTAATGACATGGAGAGGTACCTACACACACATTCGCCTGTATATAGCAATGACATGGAGAGGTACCTACACACACATTCGCCTGTATACAGTAATGACGTGGAGAGGCACCTACACACACATTCGCCTGTGTACAACAATGACATGGAGAGGTACCTACACACACATTCGCCTGTATACAGTAATGACATTGGGAGGTACCTACACACACATTCGCCTGTGTACAACAATGACATGGAGTGACATCTACACACACATTCGCCTGTATACAGCAATGACATGGAGAGGTATCTACACACACATTCGCCTGTATACAGTAATGCCATGGAGAGGTACCTACACACACATTCGCCTGTATACAGTAATGCCATGGAGAGGTACCTACACACACATTCGCCTGTATACAGTAATGACATGGAGAGGTACCTACACACACATTCGCCTGTATACAGTAATGACATGGAGAGGTACCTACACACACATTCGCCTGTATACAGTAATGACATGGAGAGGTACCTACACACACATTCGCCTGTGTACAACAATGACATGGAAAGGTACCTACACACACATTCGCCTGTATACAGCAATGACATGGAGAGGTACCTACACACACATTCGCCTGTGTACAACAATGACATGGAGAGGTACCTACACACACATTCGCCTGTATACAGCAATGACATGGAGAGGCACCTACACACACATTCGCCTGTATACAACAATGACATGGAGAGGCACCTACACACACATTCGCCTGTATACAGTAATGACATGGAGAGGTACCTACACACACATTCGCCTGTATACAGGAAGGACATGGAGAGGTACCTATACACACATTCGCCTATATACAGGAAGGACATGGAGAGGTACCTAAACACACATTCGCCTGTATACAGCAATGACATGGAGTGACATCTACACACACATTCGCCTGTGTACAGTAATGACATGGAGAGGTACCTACACACACATTCCGTATACAGTAATGACATGGAGAGGCACCTACACACACATTCGCCTGTATACAGTAATGACATGGAGAGGTACCTACACACACATTCGCCTGTATACAATAATGACATGGAGAGGTACCTACACACACATTCGCCTGTATACAGCAATGACATGGAGAGGTACCTACACACACATTCGCCTGTATACAGTAATGACATGGAGTGGCACCTACACACACATTCGCCTGTATACAACAATGACATGGAGAGGTACCTACACACACATTCGCCTGTATACAGTAATGACATGGAGAGGTACCTACACACACATTCGCCTGTATACAGTAATGACATGGAGAGGTACCTACACACACATTCGCCTGTGTACAACAATGACATGGAGAGGTACCTACACACACACAATTGCCTGTGTACAGCAATGACATGGAGGTACCTACACACACATTCGCCTGTATACAGCAATGACATGGAGTGACACCTACACACACATTCGCCCGTATACAGTAATGACATGGAGAGGTACCTACACACACATTCGCCTGTATACAGTAATGACGTGTGACATGGAGAGGCACCTACAGACACATTCGCCTGTATACAGCAATGACATGGAGAGGCACCTACACACACATTCGCCTGTATACAGCAATGACATGGAGAGGTACCTACACACACATTCGCCTGTATACAGTAATGACGTGGAGAGGCACCTACACACACATTCGCCTGTGTACAACAATGACATGGAGAGGTACCTACACACACATTCGCCTGTGTACAACAATGACATGGAGTGACATCTACACACACAGTCGCCTGTATACAGTAATGACATGGAGAGGTACCTACACACACATTCCGTATACAGTAATGACATGGAGAGGCACCTACACACACATTCGCCTGTATACAGCAATGACATGGAGAGGTACCTACACACACATTCGCCTGTATACAGTAATGACATGGAGAGGCACCTACACACACATTCGCCTGTATACAGTAATGACATGGAGAGGCACCTACACACATTCGCCTGTATACAGTAATGACATGGAGAGGTACCTACACACACATTCGCCTGTATACAGTAATGACATGGAGAGGTACCTACACACACATTCGCCTGTATACAGTAATGACATGGAGAGGTACCTACACACACATTCGCCTGTATACAGCAATGACATGAAGAGGCACCTACACACACATTCGCCTGTGTACAACAATGACATGGAGTGGCACCTACACACACATTCGCCTGTATACAGTAATGACATGGAGAGGTACCTACACACACATTCGCCTGTATACAGCAATGACATGGAGAGGTACCTACACACATTCGCCTGTGTACAGTAATGACATGGAGAGGTACCTACACACACATTCGCCTGTATACAGTAATGACGTGGAGAGGCACCTACACACACATTCGCCTGTATACAGTAATGACATGGAGAGGTACCTACACACACATTCGCCTGTATACAGGAAGGACATGGAGAGGTACCTACACACACATTCACCTGTATACAACAATGAAATGGAGTGACACCTACACACACATTCGCCTGTATACAGCAATGACATGGAGAGGCACCTACACACACATTCGCCTGTATACATTAATGACATGGAGAGGTACATACACACACATTCGCCTGTATACAACAATGACATGGAGTGACATCTACACACACATTCGCCTGTATACAGGAAGGACATGGAGAGGTACCTACACACACATTCGCCTGTATACAGTAATGACGTGGAGAGGCACCTACACACACATTCGCCTGTGTACAGCAATGACATGGAGAAGCACCTACACACACATTCGCCTGTATACAGCAATGACATGGAGTGACACCTACAGAAACATTCGCCCGTATACAGTAATGACATGGAGAGGTACCTACACACACATTCGCCTGTATACAGGAAGGACATGGAGAGGTACCTACACACACATTCACCTGTATACAACAATGAAATGGAGTGACACCTACACACACATTCGCCTGTATACAGCAATGACATGGAGAGGCACCTACACACACATTCGCCTGTATACAGTAATGACATGGAGAGGTACCTACACACACATTCGCCTGTATACAGTAATGACATGGAGAGGTACCTACACACACATTCGCCTGTATACAGTAATGACATGGAGAGGTACCTACACACACATTCGCCTGTATACAGTAATGACATGGAGAGGTACCTACACACACATTCGCCTGTATACAGCAATGACATGGAGAGGTACCTACGCACACATTCGCCTGTATACAGTAATGACCTGGAGAGGCACCTACACACACATTCGCCTTGTACAACAATGACATGGAGTGGCACCTACACACACATTCGCCTGTGTACAGTAATGACATGGAGAGGCACCTACACACACATTCGCCTGTATACAGTAATGACATGGAGAGGCACCTACACACACATTCGCCTGTATACAGTAATGACATGGAGAGGTACCTACACACACATTCGCCTGTATACAGGAAGGACATGGAGAGGTACCTACACACACATTCGCCTGTATACAGCAATGACATGGAGAGGTACCTACACACACATTCGCCTGTGTACAACAATGACATGGAGAGGTACCTACACACACATTCGCCTGTATACAGCAATGACATGGAGTGACACCTACACACACATTCGCCCGTATACAGTAATGACATGGAGAGGTACCTACACACACATTCGCCTGTATACAGTAATGACATGGAGAGGCACCTACACACACATTCGCCTGTGTACAGTAATGACATGGAGAGGTACCTACACACACATTCGCCTGTATACAGTAATGACATGGAGAGGTACCTACACACACATTCGCCTGTGTACAGCAATGACATGGAGAAGCACCTACACACACATTCGCCTGTATACAGCAATGACATGGAGAGGTACCTACACACACATTCGCCTTATACAGTAATGACATGGAGAGGTACCTACACACACACAATTGCCTGTGTACAGCAATGACATGGAGAGGTACCTACACACATTCGCCTGTATACAGCAATGACATGGAGTGACACCTACACACACATTCGCCTGTATACAGTAATGACATGGAGAGGTACCTACACACACATTCGCCTGTGTACAGCAATGACATGGAGAAGCACCTACACACACATTCGCCTGTATACAGCAATGACATGGAGTGACACCTACACACACATTCGCCCGTATACAGTAATGACATGGAGAGGTACCTACACACACATTCCGTATACAGTAATGACATGGAGAGGCACCTACACACACATTCGCCTGTATACAGTAATGACATGGAGAGGTACCTACACACACATTCCGTATACAGTAATGACATGGAGAGGCACCTACACACACATTCGCCTGTATACAGTAATGACATGGAGAGGTACCTACACACACATTCGCCTGTATACAGTAATGACGTGGAGAGGCACCTACACACACATTCGCCTGTGTACAACAATGACATGGAGAGGCACCTACAGACACATTCGCCTGTATACAGCAATGACATGGAGAGGCACCTACACACACATTCGCCTGTGTACAGTAATGACATGGAGAGGCACCTACACACACATTCGCCTGTATACAGTAATGACATGGAGAGGTACCTACACACACATTCACCTGTATACAGCAATGACATGGAGAGGTACCTACACACACATTCGCCTGTATACAGTAATGACGTGGAGAGGCAACTACACACACATTCGCCTGTGTACAACAATGACATGGAGTGACATCTACACACACATTCGCCTGTATACAGCAATGACATGGAGAGGTACCTACACACACATTCGCCTGTATACAGTAATGACATGGAGAGGTACCTACACACACATTCGCCTGTATACAGTAATGACATGGAGAGGCACCTACACACACATTCGCCTGTATACAGTAATGACATGGAGAGGTACCTACACACACATTCGCCTGTATATAGCAATGACATGGAGAGGTACCTACACACACATTCGCCTGTATACAGTAATGACGTGGAGAGGCACCTACACACACATTCGCCTGTGTACAACAATGACATGGAGAGGTACCTACACACACATTCGCCTGTATACAGTAATGACATTGGGAGGTACCTACACACACATTCGCCTGTGTACAACAATGACATGGAGTGACATCTACACACACATTCGCCTGTATACAGCAATGACATGGAGAGGTATCTACACACACATTCGCCTGTATACAGTAATGCCATGGAGAGGTACCTACACACACATTCGCCTGTATACAGTAATGACATGGAGTGACACCTACAGAAACATTCGCCCGTATACAGTAATGACATGGAGAGGCACCTACACACACATTCGCCTGTATACAGTAATGACATGGAGAGGTACCTACACACACATTCGCCTGTATACAGTAATGACATGGAGAGGTACCTACACACACATTCGCCTGTATACAGTAATGACATGGAGAGGTACCTACACACACATTCGCCTGTATACAGTAATGACATGGAGAGGTACCTACACACACATTCGCCTGTATACAGTAATGACATGGAGAGGTACCTACACACACATTCGCCTGTATACAGTAATGACATGGAGAGGTACCTACACACACATTCGCCTGTATACAGCAATGACATGGAGAGGTACCTACACACACATTCGCCTGTATACAGTAATGACCTGGAGAGGCACCTACACACACATTCGCCTGTGTACAACAATGACATGGAGTGGCACCTACACACACATTCGCCTGTGTACAGTAATGACATGGAGAGAAACCTACACACACATTCGCCTGTATACAGTAATGACATGGAGAGGCACCTACACACACATTCGCCTGTATACAGTAATGACATGGAGAGGTACCTACACACACATTCGCCTGTATACAGGAAGGACATGGAGAGGTACCTACACACACATTCGCCTGTATACAGTAATGACATGGAGAGGTACCTACACACACATTCGCCTGTGTACAACAATGACATGGATAGGTACCTACACACACATTCGCCTGTATACAGCAATGACATGGAGTGACACCTACACACACATTCGCCCGTATACAGTAATGACATGGAGAGGTACCTACACACACATTCGCCTGTATACAGTAATGACATGGAGAGGCACCTACACACACATTCGCCTGTATACAGTAATGACATGGAGAGGCACCTACACACACATTCGCCTGTATACAGCAATGACATGGAGAGGCACCTACACACACATTCGCCTGTATACAGTAATGACATGGAGAGGTACCTACACACACATTCGCCTGTGTACAGCAATGACATGGAGAAGCACCTACACACACATTCGCCTGTATACAGCAATGACATGGAGAGGTACCTACACACACATTCGCCTTATACAGTAATGACATGGAGAGGTACCTACACACACACAATTGCCTGTGTACAGCAATGACATGGAGAGGTACCTACACACACATTCGCCTGTATACAGCAATGACATGGAGAGGCACCTACACACATTCGCCTGTATACAGCAATGACATGGAGTGACACCTACACACACATTCGCCCGTATACAGTAATGACATGGAGAGGTACCTACACACACATTCGCCTGTATACAGTAATGACATGGAGAGGCACCTACACACACATTCGCCTGTATACAGTAATGACATGGAGAGGTACCTACACACACATTCGCCTGTATACAGTAATGACATGGAGAGGTACCTACACACACATTCGCCTGTATACAGTAATGACATGGAGAGGTACCTACACACACATTCGCCTGTGTACAGCAATGACATGGAGAAGCACCTACACACACATTCGCCTGTATACAGCAATGACATGGAGTGACACCTACACACACATTCGCCCGTATACAGTAATGACATGGAGAGGTACCTACACACACATTCGCCTGTATACAGTAATGACATGGAGAGGCACCTACATACACATTCGCCTGTATACAGTAATGACATGGAGAGGTACCTACACACACATTCGCCTGTATACAGGAAGGACATGGAGAGGTACCTACACACACATTCGCCTGTGTACAGTAATGACATGGAGAAGCACCTACACACACATTCGCCTGTATACAGCAATGACATGGAGTGACACGTACACACACATTCGCCTGTATACAGTAATGACATGGAGAGGTACCTACACACACATTCGCCTGTATACAACAATGACATGGAGAGGTACCTACACACACATTCGCCTGTATACAGTAATGACATGGAGAGGTACCTACACACACATTCACCTGTATACAACAATGACATGGAGTGACACCTACACACACATTCGCCTGTATACAGTAATGACATGGAGAGGTACCTACACACACATTCGCCTGTATACAGTAATGACATGGAGAGGTACCTACACACACATTCGCCTGTATACAGTAATGACATGGAGAGGTACCTACACACACATTCGCCTGTATACAGTAATGACATGGAGAGGTACCTACACACACATTCGCCTGTATACAGCAATGACATGGAGTGACACCTACACACACATTCGCCTGTATACAGTAATGACATGGAGAGGTACCTACACACACATTCGCCTGTATACAGCAATGACATGGAGAGGCACCTACACACACATTCGCCTGTGTACAACAATGACATGGAGAGGTACCTACACACACATTCGCCTTATACAGTAATGACATGGAGAGGTACCTACACACACATTCGCCTGTATACAGGAAGGACACGGAGAAGCACCTACACACACATTCGCCTGTATACAGCAATGACATGGAGAGGTACCTACACACACATTCGCCTGTATACAGGCATGCGCGTACACACACACACACAGAAAATAGGAAGAGCCGAACCAGCTTTTGGAACTACATGCACAACCAGTAATGCTGAGTGCTTGACAGGAAAACAACTGGTTTGTCATCCGAAAGGCGTGTGACACAACTGAACTTGGCAGAAAGAGGGGCTCCAACAGCCAGGTCTTTCCATGGGATTCCCGAGTCCCCAAGAACAGAAAGAGTCCTGCAATTCAGACGGTGACTTCCAGTTCCCGGGATGGCTGAGCTATCAGGACTGTGCTCTACAGAGATGGAAGCTGAGGCCTGACTGAAGCTTCATGCTGACACCAAGCCACAGAAACCACATCAAGTGGGCTCAAGCCAGGTCTCAGTTCTGCAGAAAACTTTGCTTTTCTGAGATGGGGTTTCTTTGTGTAACAGTTCTGGCTGTCCTGGAACCCACTTTGTAGACTAAACTAGCCTCGAACTCGGAGATCTACTTCCCTCTGCCCCACCCCCAGTCCTGGGACTAAAGCCCTGCACCGCCCGGCCACACTGCACCTCTTCGTCCACAAGATTTCAGCCATCAAACGCGCTGTGATCCCTCTGTCTTCCCCTCTTCCTGCCTCTGTCCCATGAGTTGCTGGTTTCTCTACACCTACTAGTTCTACGTTCTTAGTCCTTGTGCACACAGGCTTACCTGTATGTGATATAAAAAAAACAATTAAGCCTGGTCTACAGAGCTAGTTCCAGGATAGGCTCCAAAGCCACAGAGAAACCCTGTCTCGAAAAAAAAAAAACAAAAACAAAAACAATTAAGTTGGACACGTCCCATTCTTTGTGGGAATATTTCCTCTGGAAGCTCTCATGCTTGCCATAGGACACATACAGTGATGTGAATACCACTCCAACAGTAAAAAATAAAAACAAAAAGGCCTAACCAGACAAAATGTGCTGCCATTAACACAAACACCATTCACTTCTCAAGTAGATTTTCCACCACTGATTTTCCATTTATAAACGAGGCATTTTTTAATGATTTATTTATTTAATGTGCATTGATGTGAAGGTGTCAGATCTCCTAGAACTGGAGTTACAGACAGTTGTCAGCTGCCATGTGGGTGTTGGGAATTGAACCCGGGTCCTCCGGAAGAGCAGTCAGTGCTCCTAACCGCTGAGCCATCTCTCCAGCCCTAAACGAGGCATTTTTAAGAGATGAACAGCGGGGCAGTTTTCACATCACAACCACCTGTAACTCCAGTTCCGGGGGACACAGCACCTCCTGCTGGCCTCTGCTAACACCAGACACGCACCAAGTGCACATACATACGTGCACACAAAACACTTATTAAAAGAAAAGCTAAATCTATTTATTATTTTGAATTATAGATGAACTGCTAGTTGTGGCTAATTTAGGTCTAAAAATTTAATAAAGAAGGTGATATATGCCTGTATTCCCAGAATGTAGGAAGCTGACATAGTAAGATCATGAGTTAGAAACCACATTGGACTACACAGCGAGACCCTGCCTTAATTTACAAAAAAAGTATAAAGCAATTTTAATATCTTGTCAAGAATCTGGAAATAGCACAGAGAATAGTAAGATTCTAAAGTGGAGAAGAACACAGAATGCCGAGAAAGATGACAAATGATTTTAATATTTAAGTGGAATTCAAACTTTTTACGTCATAAAGCAGTCTTTGTCTACTGTTCAGTTACTTTTTACTAACTGCTTCCAGAAACCGCAGCAGGTGCAGGAACAGGTTGATAATGTCCAAGTAGAGACTGATGGCAGCTAGCACATACTCTTCGGGAGACAGCTGGTACATCAGCGCGTGTGTGTCATAGATGATAAAGCCACAGAAAAGAAGGGCGCCTAGAGACGCCAAGACCAATTCTACCACTTCATTATGGAAAAAAACCTACAAGCATGGGATGAAAGAAATACGTTCATATTTAGGGGTCATGTTAGATCTACTTCAATTACTTTTCATGCCAACCTACGGCTAGCTGTATGTGTAACCATGGCATACAGCACTGATGTAGAACACTGACGTATGAATCTATGGCTAGTTGCATATATAACCATGGCACACAGCACTGATGTATGAATTTTACAGGCAGAAAGAAGGCAGGCAGACCTAAAGTCGCGTTTGCTTGACGGAAATATGTATGGAAAGACAGCTTTCTTTCAATTAAGTTAACGTCATGTTGACTATGACAGTAGCATTCTAAACGTTCATGGCTTTAAAATGTTACTTTTGTTGTTGTTTGTTTTTTGAGACAGGGCTTCTCTATGTAGTCCTGGATGTCCTGGAACTTGCTCTGTAGCCCAGCCTGGTCTCGAACTCACAGAAATCCACCTGCCTCTGTGTCCTGAGTGCTGGGATTAAAGGCATGCACCACCATGGCCCTGCTAAAATGTTTCTTTTTAAGAATGAATTTTTTATGACATTTACTTATTTATAGGAGACTGTGCATAGCAAAGCAAGCAAGCAAGAATGTGGAGGTCAGAAAGACAACTTGCCAGAGTTGGTCCCCACCTTCCACTCTGTGAGTTTCAGGGACAGAATTCAGGCAGTGAGGTGTATAGTCTTTATTCTCATAATCCCCCTCTTTCTCAGAATTTAATGTGCCACTTGGAGGTTGGCAGCTACAAGGAGGAGCCTTTTTGTTAACTTCATTTATTTGTGCAACCATCTTTTTCTCAATCAGCAATAATGATGAATATAAGACCATGATTTTTACTGAAATTATCTTAAAAATCCTATATATAAATCCTTTAGCTAATTCTAACTGTCCTCTATAGACAACTCTGCAGAAAGTTTGGTTGGCTTACGTTGACATAGGCAGAACTGCATTTGAGTTAACTGTCCTAACACACTTACCTTCAAAAATCCTGCCAAGAACAAAATCCACAAAACAGCAAACAGCCTGGAGAAAACAAAATGTAAACACTTCACAATCCTGTTCATTATGAAAACACTTTTTTTGTAGTTTGCTTTTTTATTTTATGTGTATGAGTGTTCTGCCTGTATGCATGTATGTATGCATGTATGTGTACCATGCACCTGCCTGTCAGAAGAGGGCATCATGTCCTCTGGAACTGGAAGTAGGGACTGTGGAAGTTTGAATGGCATTGGTCCCCAGAAGCTCATAGGGGACCATAAAAAGTGTGGCATTGTTAGAGTAAATATGACCTTGTTGGAGGAAGTATGTCACTATGTGGGCAGACTTTGAGGTCTCAGATATGCCCAAGCCACATCTAGGGTATCAAACCACTTCCTGTTGCCTACAAGATGTATGATTCTCAATACTTCTCCAGCACCACATCTGCCTGCATGCGGCCATGTCCCACCATGATGATAATGGACTGTAAATGGACCACCACAATTAAATGTTTTCCTTTATAAAAGTTACATGGTCAAGGTCTCCTCACAGCAATAGACACCCTAATTAAAACAGAAGTTGGTTCCAGGGACTGGGGTGTGACTGTGACAGGTCTGACCTTGTTTTTGTTTGAAGGAATCTGGACTTTGGTTGGGACTATGGATTAGAAAAGCGGTTGAAGGCTTTAATTGCCGCCTAATGGGCCATACTAGCAGGAGCACGGAAAACAGTGGCTGAGTGGGATTTGATGAAGGGGGTGGGGGCATGACTTGCTCAAGAGGTTACAGTAGGGAAGATTAATATGTAGCCTAGAGATCATTCTTGTGATATTTTGGCGAAGAATGTGGCTGCTTTTTGACCTTGTCTGAAGAGTCTGCCAGTGGCTAAAATGAAGAGTTTTAGATTAATTCTATTGGCAGGGGAAACTCAAAACAGCCTAGTATAGACTCTGTTGTGTTGTTACTGGTGTTAACTCTCATGAAGATTTATAATGAAAAGGAGCAAACTGAGCAAATAAAAATACAAAATGTATAGATTGTAAGAAGGAGCACCAGGAAGTGTAACAGAGCTAAATCCTGTGTTCAAGGAGATAAAGGATTAAGAATTAAAATAAAGGGAGTGGTGACTGCAGGGCAGTCTTAAGTTTTCAACTTTTGAAAAGAACTAAAGAAAAGTTTAGAGCCTGGTGTGGTGGTACACACCTTCAATTCCAGCAGAGGCTGGTGAATCTCTGAGTTTGAGGGCAGCCTGGTCTACAGAGCAAGTTCAAGGACAGCCAAGCTTTGGGAGTAAAAGTAACAACGAAAACCAGAAAGCTGTTGAAGAGGTAACTGAACGAGGAAGCTAACACAGTCCCAGCAAACACAGAGCTTTGCAGTTCGTGGTTCTGGCTTTAGAGGTAAAGACAGATGAAAGGGGTTATGGAATTTGTGTCCACATCTAAGAGAGTCACCGAGGTCAGGCATGTGTCAGAGATGCCTGTGAATGGAGGCCTCGAGAGGGTGCTGTATGAAGCTGTGAAGTTGAAACCTGGACTGCCTTGGAGACCCCCAAAATTTGATGCCAGAGTTCTGGGGTAACTGCTGAGGAGAGCTGCCAAAAGGGAGTGGAACCAGCCCAAGTGAAAAAAGTGTGCTGCAGTCAACAAAGCTGAACGGAGTTGAAGATATGAAGAGTGTTTTGACATCAGACATGGAGTTTGCCCAGCTGGTTTTCAGTCTTGCTTTGGTCCAGGATTTCTTCACCATGCTCCCTTCCCTACATTTTGGAATGGTGATGCATATCCTGTGCTATGACATGTTAGAAGTATGTGATCTGCTTTTTTATTTTGTTTTAGAGGGGATTATGGTTAAGAGGACTTTGAGCTTTGGACTTTTAAACATTGTTGAGACTGTGACAGACTTTGTGGTGTGGTGTACCAGAGAGTTGATAAAATCTAACGTAAGGGAAGCACATAAGACAAGACTTACTACTTACCCTGCTCCAAATTTGCTGAAATCTCTCTTTGACTGTAGAGTATAGGCAGTCAAGCCAAGAAAGACCGCAGTAGTCAGTATAAAAGCTTGCAGAACCAGGTATACATCATAGAAAGTAACTGGAAAAGTAAAGTTGATTGAAATGCACAGACAGCCAATACCAAACAGCCTTGCCTACAGTAACCAACAGTTTGCTTACATTGTAGCTTTAAAAAATGTTTCTGTTGCATTTACTGATTACATATACATAGTAATGGGCTTCAGGGTAGCATTTTCATACATGTTCATGATGGACTTAATCATGTCACTCCACTGTTCTCTGTCCCCACCCACTCTCCCTTTCTTCCATTCCATTCACCAATAAAAGCAAACTTCTTCACCCAGTCTTAAATATATTGATTCAGTGAAACTGTACTGATAACAAAATTAAAAGCTCCCAAATAGTTACTCATACAAATAAAGCAGGCCACATTATCTTACAGCTAACCACGCTCTAAAGACATTCTATAGACAAACAGGAGTGGCTCCATTTGCACTTTATCAGGATCTCTGTAGCAGTCCCTCAGTTACGTATGACAGTGGCCTGGGTCCTGAACTAGTAGTTAGACAGCTGAATCAGCTGAGCAGCCCACACCAAGGCAGAGGAGCAAGCAAGGGCACTAAGGCTGTCTAAGACGGTCTGCCATTTCCCCACTCCACAGGGCACAGGAACCAGGGCCTGCTTTACAACTGATCTGGACTCTCTTAGAGCACACTGCTGTGGGGGTCACCGAACTCCTTTCTGCAACAGAGTAATATCCCGAGCAGTGAGGGTCACTGTAATAGACAACAGAGTAACAGTCCCGAGCAGTGAGTTCCACTGTAATGGATATCTGCTACTCTTTTAACAGAAAGTTCAATTCAGCTTCTTTTAAGGAGATTAAGTGTTTTGAACCCCAGCCACTTAAGTAATTCAAAGTTTTTTCCAAGATGAATTGTACTTGTTATTTCTATTAATAAATCATTAAAATATTTGCTTATGGCATTACAGAATTTGGAAGGTGAAGACAAGAAAAATACATAGTCACTTTACTTCTTGTTAATAATTTGGCATTCTGATCACATAGAATAGAATACTGCAATCCATAAGAAAAATAATCTTCTCAGATTACTTCATCTGTGTATTTTAACTCCACTCCTAGTAACCATATTTATTTCCACACTCCCTACATTAATGTATGGTGTCCCTGGGGGAGGGACAGACGACAACACTGTCAGGACAACAATAAGGAACATCAGTAGCTAAAACTACAGATAAGCCAATGGCACTTCCTCTCTATGCTGAAAAGCTTCCAGTCCACTTAGTTCGCTATTTCTTAGTATTTATCTGTACTTTGGTTCTTCTAAAAAGAGTGGTAGATTACAAAAGATACAGATTCAATGAAACTGGAACCAAATGGATAGGGATAAATGTACTTCTCATAAGGATGAATGACTTGCTGGCCGTCAGTTAATGCTGACCTTTGCGACACACACTGTAAACCACTCAAGAGTTTTACTGTGATTTGCTTAATTTTTAGTTTGAGACATTATTAGGGTACATCAGGTGATTGCAGTAGCTCTTAGCCAGGAAACACACAGACACACACACACACACACACACACACGGCATCAGAAATGGAAAAGACTGCGTATCCTGGGGTGCATTTGGGGGAGCATGGGGGTGAGGCCATCACAGTTCAGTGGGCAGTTTAGGGAGTGTGACAGAAGAGCCCTTGGGACTTGGGAGATAAACTCCAGCTTCTCGTCTCTGTCACCAGGAGATCATAAATGAAAAGCTATTCTCAATTCCTTCTGTTTCCCTTCAACTTTTCCATGTCCTCTCGGCTCAGCGAAACTATGTAAAGTATAAATATTTGACTTTTGCTTATTAGCAATCTTCACTCTGTGCCACGTTTTTAATATAACATCCTATGATGTTAAACTTTAACCCCAAATACCTTGTTACCTAAAATATTTTATCGACAGTAAAATGGTAACACATGAAAGACTTACCAACAGTTGCCACAGTCAGAGCTTCCAACAGTGTCTAAGAGAAGAGACTGTAATTAGTGAATGTGTGAAAAATGGACACTGTCTCACACACACACGCTCACTTCTAGCAGTCCAGTGTGGTCCCATGAGAACCGTTCATGTTAGCTTCAGAGAAGCCTCGTGACAGACATAGGGCAGGACAATACAATCCTACTGTAACAAACATGGGCCCTCAATGCATCGTGAAGATTTACATTCTCATCGTGGCTCTTTAAGCTTTAAACAGATTTTTCATCTGTAATAGGAAAGTCATAAGTAGAATTAACAGAAAATTAAATTTTTTCAAGCTAGATAAAAATCAAGAAAATGATACTGCAAACCCTCAACACCTCACACAAATAAACATAAGAAACATAAAATATTTTGTTATGTACTTTGATGAAGTACCTTAAAACAGCCTTGCAATAAAAATCTTTCTTCTCCAGCAACAGATTTTGTACCTGGACACCTGGCTGTTCAGGTGAAACAGCACATTTGTAGCCTCCCTTGCAGCTAGGTCTCACCACGTGACTGTATTCTAAGCCAAGCTGACTGAGGGGGTACACAGCCACTGGGCTGTGCTCTAAGAGTACATGGCTTCCCCCTCCCCGCTTTATTCACTTAATTTAAACTGAATGCTATTCGGATAGGACAACGTGCTATCTTATATTATACAATACTTCAGGAGTGCCCGAACTACACAGCTGGCTGAGCTCAGGATAACTCTCTTATGAGTTATTTTGTATTGTTTAAGTCATGTCATAAGTAGCTGAACTCTTGCCAAAACAAAAGATTTGGAGATATTAAGCCTTATATTCTAGGCTCTCTTTCTCCTCGATTATATCATCTCTATTTAGATTTGATCAACTGTCTGATACATTGTACCACAAAGGCAAAGGCAGAAGATATAGCAATGGCTGTGTAATTATAATGGTAAGGAAGCAGCCATTGTACTCCATCCTACCCAGAGCCAACAGTCTTCGGAACCAGAGGAAGTACAGTATTGGACTTATACAAAGATGCGGAAGCAATGAAATTAGCACCCTGCCTCAGTGGTTGGTAATTCCAGGAACCAGTAACGGATCCCAGAAATGGAATACACTGTTGATATGTGTGGTTAGGTTAGGGGCTGGGGTCTAGAGTTAGGGTTGGGGTTGAGCTTAGGGTTAGAGTGCAGCGTCTAGTCCTCACATCACAGTGTAGATGCTGACACACTAGTGTGTAGTCCTCACATCACAGTGTAGATGCTGACACACTAGTGTGTAATCCTCACATCAGTGTAGATGCTGACACACTCGTGTGCAGTCCTCACGTCACACTGTGGAGTCTGACACACTCGTGTGCAATGTCCAGCCCTTAGGTCAGATTCCAATTTCCACCACCTCTGCAGCAGGAGACAGGGAGGAGGCAAACACGAACAAACAAATAGAACAAAGCCAGCAAGATGACTCACTCCCTAAAGATGTTCACTGTACAAGTCCGACCACCCACGTAAAGTAGGAGTGACCCAACTGCACAGTCATCCTCAGGCCTCCCCTGGCATCCTGTGCTGTGAACACCTCCACATACACATATCAGGTACACACATAATAATATGTACAAACAAACAGCTCTGGGGTGATGGTTCCGTGGTTGAGAGCACTGGCTACTCGTGTAGAGGATCAGCCATCAGCTCCCAGCACCCACAGGGTAGTTCACAGCTGTTTAAACTCTAGTTCATTTCTAAGGCACCCAACATCCTCTTCTGGTCTCCACATGCACAGGGGCACATGCAAACATAAATACATATAGGAAAACAGTTACACAGTAAGATTAAAAATAAATCTTGAAAGAAAATCATGTCAATCTTCAAATCTGTTGCAACCCCCTTTCAGAAAGACGGGTGTCTCTGTAGAAAAGGATAGGCCCCCCTTCTGCTCAGCCGTAAGAGCGCTCACTAGAAAACATCAGCCGAAGGTTTCATGATGTCACTGTTGTTAAGGAACCTGTTCATCATATGCTTAGCTAACGTGCTTTAACAAACAAGGAAGTCCGTAAAACACACTTTTGACGCTGGTTTTACTGTAGATGATTTTGTTTTTTCCTTTGTCCTTCTAGAGCAAAGTAAGAAAGGAAGGGAATTTTGCCAGCTCTGTCAGGGTGTGCGTGCGTGCGTGCATGTGTGTGTGTGTGTGTGTACGTGTACAAGCATACACTTATCTTTCTCAAAAAGCACTACTTTAGAGTGGTGCGCTGGTTTCAGCGACATTGTGCTCTTCTCGACTGTATACTGTTTCCAGTGTCCTATTCCTTCCTTATCTGTGAGAAAGATCAGGTACAAAAAGCCCAACTGCTTTGCCAACTGCCACATAAGCAGAGGGTTGCGAAGCCAGGTCATGTGACTTCAGTATTTGCCACTAAAATCCTAATGACAGAAGAACCACCAATGCAGACAATCATTAAAGGTTCTAAAAGAGCATATATTTGTAATTTCCTAATATATATATGTAGCGGCGTAAATAAATGCAGGCAGATTGTAAAGAATATGTACAGCTTTAATGAAGAAATAAACTTACAGAACCAAGGTTCCTGCATAGCACAGGAAGCAAAAAGGGCGTGCGGGTTCCTGCACGCCAGATTTATAAGTAAACATTCGCCTGAGGCAAGCCCGCCCCCTAAGGGCCTGGCTTAACCCTACATATTTTAATTAAAATTTCAGGGCTGGGAAGATGGCTCAGGGGGTTAAGTGCTTGCTGTGCCAGCACGCGGACCCAAGTTTTGATCCCTAGCACCAGATACAATGTCTAGTGTGGTGACACATGTTTGTGTCCCGAGGGCTAGACAGCAGAGACTGGTGGATTTCTGCAGTTTACCACTTAGCAAGTCGAGCTGAATTGGCACATTCAAATTCTCAGAGACCCTGTCTCAGGAACTATGATGGGTCTAGGTGGTGGTGGTGGTGCACACCTTTAATCCCAGTACTTGAGAGGCAGAGGCAGGCGAATCTCCGTGAGTTTGAGGCCAGCCTGGTCTACAAGAGCTATTTCCAGGACAGGCTCCAAAGGCACAGAGAAACCGTGTCACGAAAAACAAAAAACAAACAACAACAAAAAAAACCCTAGGGGCTGGAGAGATGGCTCAGAGAGTAAGAGCATTGCCTGCTCTTCCAAAGGTCCAGAGTTCAATTCCCAGCAACCACATGGTGGCTCACAACCATCTGTAATGGGGTCTGGTGCCCTCTTCTGGCCTGCAGGCATACACAGAAACAGAATATTGTATACATAATAAATAAATATTAAAAAAAAAGGAAGGAGAAAAAACCTAAGGCGGGGAATGGAAAAGACCCCCACATACTCATGCATAGGCAAACGCCTGTGAACACAGCTCGATTTTATTCTCCCATTGTTACACACGTACACACACATATTTTAACGATTTTATTCTCCCATTGTTACACACGTACACACACATTTTAACGATTTTATTCTCCCATTGTTACACACGTACACACACACATTTTAACGAGTATTTTGGAAGCTCAGGCTAAATGCTAATGGCAGAAATAATATCAAAGTACTCACAAATGCAAAAAGCAGGTAGATGTTCAGAGGATGCTTGTGTCTGTGCAAAGTTAATGCAAAAATCAAGCCCAGAGAGCCGAGGGCAAACACCAAAATTAAAGCGGGGCTGAAAGACATAACATTAAAAGTATTTTAAGCTTAAAAATAACAGGGATAATAGTATACAATTTAGTAAAATCTATGATTTTCTATGTTCATAAAAGTACAAGAATAAAGTCTGGATTAATACGAAATAAAAAAAAATTTACTTTCTATCTGGAAAAGTTGAGATGGGTGTGAGATGGGGCCAGACCCAAAAAGAGGAACACAGGATGTACTCACTCATATTTGGTTTCTAGCCATAAACAAAGGACATTGAGCCTATAATTAGTGATCCTAGAGAAGCTAAATAAGGAGAACCCAAAGAAAAACATATAGGCATCCTCCTGAATATTAACCTTCATCAGGCGATGAAAGGAGACAGAGACCCACATTGGAGCACCGGACAGAAATCTCAAGGTCCAAATCAGGAGCAGAAGGAGAGAGAGCACGAGCAAGGAACTCAGGACTGCGAGGGGTGCACCCACACACTGAGACAATGGGGATGTACTATCGGGAACTCACCAAGACCAGCTGGCCTGGGTCTGAAAAAGCCTGGGATAAAACCGGACTCGCTGACCATAGCGGTCAATCAGGACTACTGAGAACTCAAGAACAATCGCAGTGGGTTTTTGATCCTACTGCACGTACTGGCTTTGGGGGAGCCTAGGCAGTTTGGATGCTCACCTTACTAGACCTGGATAGAGGTGGGCGGTCCTTGGGCTTCCCACAGGTCAGGGAACCCTGATTGCTCTTCGGGCTGATGAGGGAGGGGGACTTGATCGGGAGAGGGGGAGGAAAATGGGAGGCGGTGGCAGGGAAGAGACAGAAATCTTTAATAAATAAATTAATTAATAAAAACAAGAAAAAAGAAGAAAAAAAAGAGTGGAAGGAGGTGTAAGAGAGTGGGAGGGGTTGTGATAGTGGGAGGGACAGTAGGGAGTGGGAGGGGCTGTGAGAGAGAGGGAGGGGCTGTGAGAGTGGGAGGGGCTGTGAGAGTGGGAGGGGCTGTGAGAGTGGGAGGGGCTGTGAGAGTGGGAGGGGCTGTGAGAGAGAGGGAGGGACTGTGAGAGTGGGAGGGGCTGTGAGAGTGGGAGGGACAGTAGGGAGTGGGAGGGGCTGTGAGAGAGAGGGTGGGGCTGTAAGAGTGGGAGGGGCTGTGAGAGAGTGGGAGGGACCTGTCTATTCATCTTTCCTTTACTAATGTCCTTCACAGTGGAGTAATGTTTACAATTAACATAGTATTTTATTAACTGAAATACAATAAATGAAAAATATTATAGCCCTTTGGTAAATCCCCTAAATTTAAATAATTACATCCCAGAGTAGCTAATTAATAGTTTATTTAAGACTCTCCTTTGGTAGGAAGAGGAGAGACAATCTGCTTCTTAGAAAACAGTCACTCTTTAAATTTTTTCTTTCAAATAAAACAACCATATTATTTTTAGCTACTTAAATACTTATGCCGAGAGGAAGATCTTTAACAAGTCCTCTAGCTAGGTAGCTAAGTCTAGAGACCTCTCAGTAAAATTATTCTATCAATGAAACAAGATTAACAAAACCACACATTCTTCACATAACTTTATTTTGCAGGTATAGTCTTAGGCTTGAGGGACAATACAGTAACAAATACAATAAAACAAAATGATTATGATATATGCAGTAAAAGTTCTTTTTTCCTTTTCTTTTTTAAAATTGTGTTTGTGTGTCATGGGGAGAGGTAGGAGTGTCTGAGTGCCCGTGCACACGTGTGGCGGTCAGAGGACAACTTACAGGAGTCAGTTTTCTCTTTCTACCTGTGGGTCCCATGAGGGTTGGCTTGCTTTTCTGGGCTGAGCCATTTCAGCAGCCAGCAGTAAAAACTCCTAAACCGGGAGATGATGGTTTGACCCTAGAAAACTATAAGCTAAAATGAGGGAAAATAGTGTGTTGTGAAATATTCTCCTTTGTCAAAAAATGAATCCGGCTCCTAGGAGTTAGATGATGGCCTTTTTTAAAGTTAACAGACAACAACATGCTCATCAGATGAACTATCTGGAAATGGCTCCGAATAGTTGCCTTCTCCTACCTTTCATGGACAAATGTCCGCACAGCCTCGAAGTACAGGAACACAGCAGAGGTCACCGTAGTTAGGAGAACTTGCAGAGAAAGGATGCTGTAGACTTTTCTGAGAAAGGCTGAAAGAGAGGGAAATAGGACATATGACGATTTTCCAAAATATTTGTCCCCCTGTCAGGACCAAATTTCTTAGAAAAAATTGTTTCTTTTTTTGCTTGTTTAGTTGTTTGTTTGGTGGATGAGAGGGGCATGTGCCATGGCTCACATGCAGAGGAGAGGAGACCATGCCAGGGTTAGAGCCCTCCTCTGCCATGCCCGTCCAAGGACCTGCCTCACTCAAATAGGCAAGCTTGATGGCAAGCCCTTTTACCCAATGAGCTATCGTACTGTCTGAAAAACTATGTTTTCACAGGCATTTTTCTTTGATCTTAATCTTTATGCCTCATAAAGGTGGAAACATTACTTGGCCATTCCCTGATCTATCAGATTGACAGTTCAAAAGGCTTCGTGAAAGGATCTGTGAGGGTGCAAAGAAAGAAGCCTCCTATACTGCCTGCTGGGCAGTCAACGGTGATATCGCCAACCAAAATGAAAGTGCATTTAGCTCATATCTCTATTTGAAGGAAGGATAGTAACTCTCAAGAGATGATGGCTAAATCAATTATGGTAATATACACTACTGAAGACGACCACATTTTACAAGATTGTATTAAAGATGTAAGATACAGTAAGTGAGCATATAAAATTGCAATGTGACCTGTGAATAATAAGGTTGTATTCATGAGTGTACAAGATAGTAGTATCTTAATTTTTCCAGGCTGTGCATGGCATACTGATAAGACAGACTTGTTTAACACACTAATATATAGGGGTGCATCACAGTGACTAGTTATACGGACTTACTCCATACTTAAGGTGAATACTACATTCAGAAATTGATTCTCATATAATTTTTCCATTGTAAATTTAGGGTTCATTCTTTCCATCAGTGACCCTGGATTAAAAGTACAGTATTCCAAAAGTATCTTCCAGAAAATGTGTATATTATAAATAGCTACTTTGCTTATATTTAAAGGAAGCATTTTGCTTAGCCATTTAATTACAAAAGGAAAGCCGGGCAGTGGTGGCGCACGCCTTTAATCCCAGCACTCGGGAGGCAGAGGCAGGCGGATCTCTGTGAGTTCGAGACCAGCCTGGTCCACAAGAGCTAGTTCCAGGACAGGCTCCAAAACCACAGAGAAACCCTGTCTCGAAAAACCAAAAAAAAAAAAAAAATTACAAAAGGAAGAGCTGAGAATCTAATAAACACAGACGCGATCAGCTTCTGTTATCGGCCCAGTCTCCAGGGCTCCTAACTAAGATGTTCCTGCACACTCAGCTAGTCAAACAAACACTCAGTGCTGTTATAGTCACGTGAGTCACATAGAAGTAAATTAGATATAAAACTATTTAAAAAAAAAACAAAACAGTTAACTTAAACAGAAATTGTCTGATTCTTCTAGGGATTGTGAAATCTAGTTTCCAGTTCTATCCAAAATCCAGACTTGGTGTTTCTAGCCCAAATTAGAGAAGTTTCTATGTTTAAATACCTCTCTGATCCTTAAAGCATCCTGTTACAGTGCAGCAATTACATTTACTTTAAAGATAAAGGGATCATAGTGACCAAGAAGCAAGACTTTAGATACTACCAACAGACAGTATTTAATTTTCAGACCCTTCAGCCAAGGCTCTTCCCACGACACTACACTATTTCCTAGCACAGCTTTAAACGGGCACACTTCCCGCTGTGACATTTGGTGTGTGTTCCTAAGCAGCTCATCAAAAATCTCTTTCCCCATCTGAAGTGTGGGCACCACGGGATTCCCACTTCCTCTTGAAGCCTCCCCAGGTTATTCCCATTATCAGACTGTTGAGGCCTCTCAAAAGCCCCTCCAAGTTTGGCATTTGGCACATTAAAATTAAGTTATGCTGCCACAAAAAGTTCTTTCAGGCCCTGGCCAAGTCAATGTTTTAGGACAGCAATGTGGCCTGTGAGACTTCTATTTATCTACCTTTGTGTCAAGTGCAGAGTTGTTGGAGAAAAATCAGGTACATTTATTAAACATGCCGCCATGCTTTAAGTCTTTCCTCATGAAGGCCTCTCTCCAGATGCTGCACTGACATCTCAGTACCATCTCTACAGACGCTGCTATAGACATCTCAGTACCATCTCTCCAGATGCTGCGCTGACATCTCAGTACCATCTCTACAGATGCTGCACTGACATCTCAGTACCATCTCTACAGACGCTGCTATAGACATCTCAGTACCATCTCTACAGATGCTGCACTGACATCTCAGTACCATCTCTACAGATGCTGCACTGACATCTCAGTACCATCTCTACAGATGCCTCACTGACATCTCAGTACCATCTCTACAGACGCTGCTATAGACATCTCAGTACCAACTCTATAGATGCCGCACTGACATCTCAGTACCATCTCTACAGATGCTGCTATAGACATCTCAGTACCAACTCTATAGATGCCGCACTGACATCTCAGTACCATCTCTACAGACGCTGTACTAACATCTCAGTACCAACTCTATAGACGCTGCTATAGACATCTCAGTACCATCTCTACAGATGCTGCACTAACATCTCAGTACCATCTCTACAGATGCTGCTATAGACATCTCAGTACCATCTCTACAGACGCTGCACTGACATCTCAGTACCATCTCTACAGACGCTGCACTGACATCTCAGTACCATCTCTACAGACGCTGCACTGACATCTCAGTACCATCTCTACAGATGCTGCACTGACATCTCAGTACCATCTCTACAGATGCCGCACTGACATCTCAGTACCATCTCTACAGATGCTGCACTGACATCTCAGTACCATCTCTACAGACTCTGCACTGACATCTCAGTACCATCTCTACAGACTCTGCACTGACATCTCAGTACCATCCCTACAGATGCTGCACTAACATCTCAGTACCATCTCTACAGACGCTGCACTGACATCTCAGTACCATCTCTCCAGATGCTGCACTAACATCTCAGTACCATCTCTACAGATGCTGCACTAACATCTCGGTACCATCCCTACAGACGCTGCACTGACATCAGTACCATCTCTACAGATGCTGCACTGACATCTCAGTACCATCCCTACAGATGCTGCACTGACATTGGTACCATCCCTACAGATGCTGCACTGACATCGGTACCATCCCTACAGATGCTGCACTGACATCAGTACCATCTCTACAGACGCTGCTATAGACATCTCAGTACCATCTCTACAGATGCTGCACTGACATCGGTACCATCCCTACAGACGCTGCACTGACATTGGTACCATCCCTACAGATGCAGCACTGACATCGGTACCATCCCTACAGATGCTGCACTGACATTGGTACCATCCCTACAGACGCTGCACTGACATCTCAGTACCATCTCTACAGATGCTGCTATAGACATCTCAGTACCATCTCTACAGATGCTGCACTGACATCGGTACCATCCCTACAGACGCTGCACTGACATTGGTACCATCCCTACAGATGCAGCACTGACATCGGTACCATCCCTACAGACGCTGCACTGACATCAGTACCATCCCTACAGACGCTGCACTGACATCGGTACCATCCCTACAGATGCTGCACTGACATTGGTACCATCCCTACAGATGCTGCACTGACATCGGTACCATCCCTACAGATGCTGCACTGACATCGGTACCATCTCTACAGATGCAACGCTGACATCTCAGTACCATCTCTACAGATGCTGCACTGACATCTCAGTACCATCCCTACAGACGTTGCACTAACATCTCAGTACCATCTCTACAGATGCTGCACTGACATCGGTACCATCCCTACAGATGCTGCACTGACATCAGTACCATCTCTCCAGGAACTTCGCTTCCTGCAATATCTGCCATCTTCCGTCCCTTGCCTTCCCTGAAGTGATCCATTATCTCATTTCGTCATTTCTGGGACCAGCAGGAAGCTTTCAGTCCTATCCATTCCCAGTATCTGCTACATAGCCCGGCTCCCTTCTTACTTCAAACACTTCTGAAAAGGCAACATTGTCCTGACAGCAAAGTTATAAAGAGCCAACAAAATACAACACAACCTGCCTGGTGAATGCAGACACAGGATCCCTGAACAACAACAACTAGCAAAGAAGATTCAGTGGTATATTAAACACACTCCACGTGACTAAGTGGGATTTACTCCTGGAATGGCAGGATGGTTCAATACATGAACATCAATCAAATGTTATATACCACATTTATGGAATGATCGACATGGAGGAAATGCAGTTGTTATTGACGGATACAGAAGATGCATTTGCCAAAATTCTACAATGATTTGTGACCTTAAAAGTTAACTAGGGCCAGGCGGTGGTGGCGCACGCCTTTAATCCCAGCACTCGGGAGGCAGAAGCAGGCGGATCTCTGTGAGTTCGAGACCAGCCTGGTCTACAAGAGCTAGTTCCAGGACAGGCTCCAAAACCACAGAGAAACCCTGTCTCGAAAACAAACAAACAAACAAACAAACAAAAAAAGTTAACTAGGAACCCAAAGAGATAAAGGCCATATATGTAAAGGCCACAGCGTAAGTCACAGTTCAGGAACTGAGAACATCTGAATGTTAAGTGCAAGCATTCTCTCCCTCTCCCCATCCCTGTCCCCTTCTCCCCTGAAAGGGACATCTATTTCAGTTCCCCTACCCCCTGCCAAGGCTCGGGAACATTAAAGGAGAGATGGGAAGTATGTAAGAGCGAGCAAGATGGGAGGAATGAATGCAATGGAACATTTTCTCCAGGACACAACCCTGTAAAGGGAGGCTGCTCGCTTGTTTCCCTGCTGTCTATGCCCGAATAATCACACAGAAACTATATTGATTACGACGCTGTTTGGCCAATGCCTCGGGAGTATTTCTAACTAGGTCTTTAATCTTAACCCATTTCTGTTCATCTCTGTATCACCACAAGGCTGGGGCCTACCACGGTGAGAGTCTGGCGGAGTCTTTCTCCTCTGGCAGCTACACGGCAGCATCTCTTTGACTCCGCCTACTCTTCTTTATGTATCTCTGTTCAAATTTATGGTCTGGCTTTGCTCTGCTAAGCCATTGTTTATCAACTAATGAAAGCAACACATACAGAGAAGCACATCCCACATCCCACATCCCAGCCCAGCTGCTGCACTCGGGAACATAGTGTCTATGGCTCCCTGCATGGGACTTGAACAAGATCAAGCCGGGCAAAATGGAATGTGGGAGCGAGGGGCTCATTACTACCTGGCTCCAGTAAATGGCCCCATTCTCATGCAAATGTGGGCAGCACTAACTAGATTCAGTAGATTAAAAAACAAAATGACAAGAAGATGAGAAAGGGGTGCTGAGGGTAGTAGGACTGGATATGATATAGTATTTACATGTATGAAACTGTCAACGAATAAACTAAAAAACGACTAAAAATGAAATATTGCAATTGAAAAGCAATGTTCAAATGGTGTATCATAGTAGCTACTGGCGTTTGATGGCCACTAGGGAGTGTGGTGGTGTAAGAGTGGCCCACAGGCTCATATTTGATGCTTAGTCACCAGGGAATGGCACTACTTGAAAGGACCAGAGGATTAGGAGGCGTGTCCTTGCTGCAGGAAGTGTATCACTGGGGGAGAACTTTAAGGTTGGACCAACGTCTTTCTGCCTGTGGATCTCTACTGCTCCAGCGCCTGCCTGCGCACTGCCATGCCCCCTGCCACGATGACAATGGGCCAAGCCTCTGGAACTGTACGCAAGCCCCAATCAAATGCCTTTTCTTATAAGAGTTGCCTTAGTCATGGTGCCTCTGCACAGCACTAAACACGGACTAAAACAGGGAGCGAGAGTCGGTTTTCTTCAGGGATGTGGCCACCCAGGCGTCAGTACAGGCCCTATTCCCACGTACATAAAGGCAGCACTACTGGATCCAGCGGGTTCTTTTAAAAGGACGCATATGAAGTTGAGAGGTAAAAGGAACCAATGGAGTTGGAAACTGGGGGTAGATTTGATCAAAACACATTATATGCAGGCATGAAATGCACATACAATAGAGTATTTTTCCAGTGGGTATCATCAAGAGAATGAAAGACTACAGACTGGGAGAAAACACTTGCAAAAGATATACCAGAAAGTAAAATAAGTGATGAAAAATCTATTAAAATGACCGAAATCCAAAATACTGACAAAACCAAATTCTAGCTGGGAACGGGAAGAACTTTCATTGTGTGCTGACAGCAAGGCAGGGTCACAGTCTCGGGGTTTCCTACAGTACAAAAGACATTCTTGTGTATGGCCCAGCTATCAAGCACCTTGGTACTTATCCAAATGAGTTGAAACTATGTATACACAAAAACCTGCACATGGGTGTCGACCACACAGTTTTATCTGGAACGGCCCAAACTTACAGGCAGCCAAGAGGACGACCTTCGGCTGATAAAGAAAGTGCACTGGCACTAGAGAACATGGAAGATGCTTCTGTAGCGGGAGCCAATGAGCTATCAGGCCATGGAAGGGAGGAGGAGGGGAATCAAACACACACTGTGGGACCAAGCAGGTAATGTCAAGCAGAAGGGTGAAAAAAAAAACCCAATGTATCTTATGATCTCGACTCCATGGCGTTCTGGAGCAGGCACAAGAGAAAGGAAGAATGAAAGCCGGACAGACACACGCTATGACACGCATGCGCCCGGAAGACATTATTCTAACAGAAAGATGCCAGTTACGAAGCCTCAACTGTGTGATTTCTTTTCCCTGAGGCATGTCTAATAGTTTCATAAAGACTGGAAGTAGAATTGTGGTTGTCAAGGGCTGAGGAGGTAAGCAACGCCCAGTTATTGAATGGATACAGTTTCACTTTTGCTTTGAAAAACAAGAAAGTTCTGGGCAGGAAACACTTAAGACAACACACAACTTAACTACATCGCTGCACCTTAAAAGTGGCTAGGGTGGCATATTTTCTCCCACAAGCACTTTGTCATAATTAATGCATTTTAAGAGCTGAGTTTCAAATTTCATTTTAGGAATATCGTGCTAGGTGCCAAGATTCTTGATGTGCCAAAACCACTTTTTTTTTTTTTCCAGAACCGGTTTCAACTGCCCAGGCAGGTTAAATCCGGGACACCTTCTGTAAACAGCTGACCTGTAGTGGACAAGGAATTCCGCTTCCTTACACGACACCCAACAGTTTAAATGAAAAATCATAGCTCTGTAGAGGAAGGCTGCCAGGACATACGCATTGACCTGGGAAACTTCTAAAGCCATCGTTCAAAGGGATTCTGGCTTCTAGACCCCACGGAGAGAAATTAATGACTGAGGTGATAAAGTCTCGGTTGCCGTCAGCCAGCGGTTCTCAACCTGTGGGTCCCGACCCGTCGTCGTTGACCCTTCCACGGGAGAAAGTTGAGAAGCAAGCGCTGGCACAGGCGATCCGGCCGGCCCGTGGGAACTGTGCTGCGCTCCGGTCACTTGGCAAACTCATTCTCACCCAGGTCCCCCTGGCCACCCAACTCGTACCCATGCGGATGTGCACGCTGGCCGAGGCCACGCTGCTGCCGTAGTTGAAGTCATCCTCGATGGAGGAGCAGGGATAGCGCGGGTCCGTGTCGGCCATGTCGCCAGCAGCACCCGCACAGCCCGGCCGAGGGAGCCCGCACTGACCACAACCGCCTTCACCCACTTCCGGGATGACCGCCAGACAGAACTAGCCGAACTGCCTCGCCGGGGAGAGCGCCGAAGCAGTCGATCTCCCCCCCCCCCCCCCCCCGCCCTGAAAAATCCCCATTAGATAACAAGAGGTTGCTTCCCGGCTGGAGGAGACCGGCTGCTCCCTCCCACGACAATGGAAGGGAAACTTTTCTAGGATTTTCCGCAAAATGTTTCTCTAGGCCTTTCCCAGAACAATTGGAAAGCGTGATGGAAGGATTCATGTAAGAATTCAGCAACCTCTCTCATTTATCCTCTTCTTCAGTTTTCACGCCAGCAATGCACTTTGATTCAATTATTTTAAAGCAATAATTAGACTTACACTTACTGAGCATTCTTTCAAAGTAGACTTTTTGAGGGACTGGGAGAGATGGCTCGGTAGTTAAGAGCCCTGGCTGCTCTTCCAGAGGACCTGGGTTCAATTCCCAGCACCCATGTGGCAGCTCACAACTGTCTAACTACAGTTCCAGGGAATCTGACCACCTCACACAGACATGCATGCAGGTAAAACACCAATGCACATAAAAAATAAAAATAAATAAATTATTTTTAAAAATAAAATAGGCGGGGAGGTGGTGGCACACACCTTTAATCCCAGCACTCGGGAGGCAGAGACAGGTGGATCTCTGTGAGTTCGAGGCCATCCTGGTCTACAAGAGCTAGTTCCAGGATGGGCTCCAAAGCAACACTAAGAAACCCTGTCTCGAAAAACCAAAATAAAATAACTAACTAAATAAATAAAAATAAAAAATAAAATAGACTTTTTGAGCGAATTATGTTTATCTTGAAAGACAAGCAGGAACCCACCAGCGGGAGGTAATGCAGGTTCTCAAAGAGAGGAGAGGTCAAAGTTCACATGGTACTGTAAAGGGACTGGTGCCAAAGAATGAGGCTGTACAGATAAAGTAAAAAAAAGGCCAGACCACCTTAGGCCAAAGGTAGAATTCAGGAAAAAGCCAGGGGAAAAATGATGAATTAATCTCCAGCAAAGGCGGCAGCAGGAGCGCAGAGATACAAACTATCACAGTGATACAAACTATCGTCATTACACTACAGACCTGAGGTGTACAATTGCGAAAAAACATTCCAGGACACCTGTAATTTTGTTTATTTTTATTTTTTAAAAGAAAGAGTCTCAATATGTTGCTAGCTGGCCTGAAACTTGTTGTGCAGACTAGGTGAGTCCTGAACTCACAGAGATCCACCTGGCTCTGCCTCCTGAGTGCTGGGATTAAAGGCCTGCGCTACGACAACTGACAAACTTGTAATTTTTAAAAATGGATTTACTTTGATTCATCCATATCCTCCAATTTTTTGTTTTAATAAACTCCCCCACCCCGAGAGTAGGCAAGTAGGGTTAAAAAGAATTGAAGAGTAGGGGCTGGAAAGATGGCTCAGAGGTTAAGAGAACTAGCTATTCTTCCAGAGGTCATGAGTTCAATTCCCAACAACCACATGTTGCCTCCCAGGTACCTATAATGAGATCTGGTGTCCTCTTCTGGCATACACGCATGCAGAACGCTATATATACATAATAAATAAATAAATCTTTAAATAAATAATTGAAGAATAGCCTCTTCTAAAACAAAATACTTAATGTTTTCAGGAATCTTTTCTCAAAAATACTCCATAGTCGCATGAATAAAAAAATGCTTATCTCTTATTATTTGTAAACATTTTAGAAACAAGTTATTCACTTCGATAATGTTGTAAGAATGGTATTTGTCGCAGAGGACACTGGAGATGAGCGGGGAACCTACCTTTGTGTCATCTAAAGCACCACTAGCCTGTCATTCAGAAAGAATTAATCCTGGCTGGATTGTCCCCTAAATGTGAAAGACAAAACAATAAAACTTAAAGTCATGTAAAATAATCTCTTTATAATTGAAGTAAAGCAAAGAGGCCTAAAAACTGTTAAAATATTATTTAATCTCAGAAGACTGGCAAACTATATGAACATTGAGAACACCTAGTAATTAAAATTTATCATGACCAAACAACAGACTAGGAAATATTTTAATATACATATCTATATAAAGCTCCCATTTCATACCACAATAACAATAATCAGAAATCCAGACTTAGCCCCTACAGCAAGCAGCCAACAGAAAATGGGCAAGAGACTGGATCAGGTAGCATATGCCCATAGAATGGAGCCGAATAGGTCGCAAACACATGGGGGATGCTTACTCTCACTAGTGATCAGAAAAAGTGTAGTTAAATGTTGAAAGGAAAATACCGCTAAGCACTTTTCAAGTGGTTAAAACTAAGGGACTGGCAGTGTCAAGACTGAGGAGTAATGTGAGCTGCAACCAGCATGAGCTTCAAGGTGTTGCCTAGGGTACTTCAAGACACTGCTTCAGATACTGCAGAGACCATGCATTCAGAAGGACCCTGCACTTCATTTAACTCCCAGTTGTTGCCATTCTAGAATTCTTACTCGTGTTGCCCCAAGCTTGTGCTTAAGAGTGAACCCTGAAAGGACACTGGAGATGAGAAACTTGCGTGCTCACAGCAGTGATGTCTGCCGTGTCAACACTTACACTTCAGGATGCCCAACAAGCAGAGAATTCGTTTGTGCCTATAACACGTGGGAGTTAAGCTAGACTCAAACGATATCTGTTACTGGGTACAAGAAGAGAGGACTAGAAGCCAAGTTCTCCTTGCTAGACAGACCTCACTCTGAAAGGAGAGAGACATACATCGTTCTAAAAAATGTGAATAATATTGTTGTATCCCTTTTTCCACTGGTGTTCCTTTCTGGTAGCAGGAAAGCGCTTACATAGAAGGGAGAAGAGGAAGGAAAGGGGAAGATAGATGTCTTACTGTGGCACCAACGCAACCAAGCCAGGTGGAGAGTATTTACTAATAGATCCGCTCAGGCAATAACCCTGGCTTACAACCCTGTATCAAAGAGCACGCCTTTAACAGGCAACTCTAGGAGGCAGGGCATGGTCACAGCAAAGTTAAGACCTGGATCCCCCCCCCCCCCCCCGCCTCTAGTTTTGTTTTTGTTTATTTGGTTTTGGTTTTGGTTTTACAAGACAGGGTTTTTCTGTGTAGCAGCTCCTGGAACTTGCTTTGTAGACCAGGCTGGCCTCAAACTCACTGAGATCTGCCTGCCATTCTGGGATTAAAGGTGTGTAAAGAGCTAGTTCCAGGACTGGCCCAAAGCTACAGAGAAACTCTGTCTCGTAAAATCAAAAAAATAAAAAGGTGTGTACCACCACATCCAGCCAAGTTCTCTTCTTGAGAAAAGCATAATTCTGCCAGGTGAGAACAATGACTCTGGGTAACAGTATTTGAGAAAGAGCAACACGGGTACACTTAAAGTAATTGTACAATATGCAAAATCATTGCTGTGTGCATCTCCTATGCCCTTGGTGGCCAGGCTTGCAGTCTTCAGTTTCTGTTTTAATCATTCTAGGCATAACCTAGGGCCAGGACCTGAAGGAGGTTTCTAGATGGCAGAGTATGTGCAACCCGTACGCCTAAGGTATATATAAATTAGCAAGATTTTCTATTCAAGCTAGCTTCTCTTTGGGCTTTAGCTTTTTATTAAAGAGCTTTTTCTTTTATTAATCTCTAATTTCACAGAGTAATTTCTCATTGGAAAGGCATATTAATTCTAGAACAACACAACTAGAAAACACAAGCTTGACGTCTGCACTCAATACTAAAAACAGTAAAGATTTAAGATGCAACTATGTTTGCATATTTTTTTAAATATTTTTATTTATTTATTAGGTATACAATATTATGTCTGTGTGTATGTCTGCAGGCCAGAAGAGGGCACCAGACCCCATTACAGATGGTTGTGAGCCACCATGTGGTTGCTGGGAATTGAACTCAGGACCTTTGGAAGAGCAGGCAGTGCTCTTAACCACTGAGCCATCTCTCCAGCCCTGTTTGCATATTTTTTAGTTTTTTACTTTTTGTTCTTTTTCTCTTCCTTCCCCCTAGTCTTATTCTTTTTTCACAGAGTCTCCCTGTGTTTGTGTCTCTGTCTAGCCTAGAACTCACTATTTAAAACCACGCTGACTTCAAACTCACAGATACCTGCCTGCCTCTGCCTTCCAAGTGCTGGTTTAAAGGCATATATCATCATGCCCAGCTCATATCCTTTTTAAACTTACGGAATTTTGTTGGCAGTTTGGCTTTAATGGGTACAACTAAAACTTTGTAAGGCTGGTGGATTACTGTAAAAGCACCCAAACTTTTAGCCCAAGGTAAATTCTCTAGGCGTGAATTTTCTCCAGTGTTTACTAACCATCAGAATGCCCACACTCTGGAGTTGCTAGGGAAGTCACAGTGACACCATATAAAGCTCACATATGCTCAGTAAAGGTCCCTCTTCACTGAATGTCACAGGAGAGGTGGGATTTGGTAGCTCTTGAGGAACTGTGGAGATCGTCGGGGGGGGGGGGGAAGTAAGTTATGAAACAGAGGAAAGAATGAACATAACCACCATAAAACAGACTCCTCAGAACTTTGACCAGCCGGACTCCATTCTGTAATGGAGAGCTCCCAGTGATTTTAACATGAATATGTCTGGGGATAAGAACTGGAAGAAAACTGAGCAGGAAAAGCCCCATAGTTTTGTGGGTCAGTTTATAAAAAGCAGTCAGCACTGATGCTTAAGTCCTGAAGTCTTCCTGAAGTTGTGAATGTAGGGTATAATAAACACTGCCCCCCCATTCCTGGAATTTTTGGAATGACTGGATTTTTTTGTTGTCTGTATTGAGCTCTTCTATAACATTTGAATCCAACTCCAGAGGTCGTCTGTAGTGTAGTAGGCAGTTTGAAAAACGTGACAGTCGTGCCTGAATGACTAAGACCCTTACTAACACACTGGAACAACCAACCGCACCCTCCTGCTCTTTAGTCCCGTCTCATCCTCAGTATCCAAACCTTGGAACTGATCCCTGGCAAAAATATTGAGGAATGGCTACACGAACCTCTCCTGAGTCTTGTGAATCATCCTAGCGAACCGCAAGATTTGGAGAGTGTGTTGTGTTTATAACTTGATGGGGAGGAGCCAGTAGAGTGACAAGCAGTTAAAGTCACAGAGATAAGTGACAACAGCCACCCTCATTCCTTCAGTTACAGTGAAAGGGACAACATGGATGATATTCACGGCGGCCGTCAAAGATGAGATTTAGGCAGGGGTATAGACGGTTCCCCTCTAGGGATGGAAGAAGAGTCTGTTGTGTCCTGGACAGGAAGCACTAAAAGCTCACGTGTTGAACTCGTGGTTCCCAGCTGGTGGCAGTGTTGAGAGACAAACTATCTTATAAGGGGGACTACACGGATGGATTGCGTCATGGGAGGCGTGACTTTGAAAGGTATATCTTGTCCCCAATCTCTTTCTCCTTGCCTCGTGGTGAATTAGAAGATCTGATGATTCCGGTATTTATGAGTGCTTCTATTATTGCTATGGAGAAGAGTTTAAATGTCCTTTGAAGGCTCATATACTAAAAACTTTGGTTGCTGGCCTAATAAACCAGGTCTCTTGAAGGGAATTTTGGCACTGTAGTGCTTACCACAGATGCTCTCTCTTTATCTCTCTCCCTCCCCTCTCCAGTCCCCCTTCCCCCTCCCTGCTTTCCAGCTGTCGTGAAGTAAGCATCCTTCTGTACCAATACTCCCACCATGATGCTTTGACTTATCACAGGCTCCCAAAAGACACTGAGGTCAAGCAACCATGGACTGAAACTCTGAGTCAAACAAGCCTACTTTCCTTTTGAGTCGCTCTGTTGGGCATTTTGTCAGAAGTCTAACACAAGTCCACATGCCCAGGCACATGCCTTGCCCTAGGAAGCCAAAAGGTGCCCAGTACAGTAACTCCTTCTTCCCTCTGTTGCTCAACATAGTAAGAGAGAGACCCCTTTCAGTTTGTAGTTTTGATAAAACCGTAGGCATTAGAAAGAAGAGACCTCAGAAATTTTGCTCCAACCGTTCTAGCTACCAGTTTTCATGTGTGTTTTTACAGAATACTATTTTGGGGAATTCACGCAGGGGTATCGCATGCCCCTGCAACAGCTCTTCTGAACTCCAGGGGGAGCTGTTCCCAAAGAGTAAGACCTGAGAAGTTTGGAACAACAGTTTGTTTTTCAGTCGAGATGTCACTGTCCTGTCTCCCGCTTCGGAGATGACATTTGAAGACCTCTTTTTTTCAGTAGCATCCGTATCGTTCCTGTAAAACGGTTGAATATTTCAAAATAGCAGCCATGGTTACTTAAACTCCATGTTGCAAGCTCATTGAAGCACTTTGAGGAAGGAAAAGGAGAACGTAGTAAACCAAGTGGCACTTTGGCACGGCTGTCTTCTGCCGCAGCAAGGATAAGCCGTTTTTGCCCTGGTTTGGCCTGTTTTGTTGTGGTTCATCCATCTCCCCCCCCCCCCCCCCCGCCCCAAGTGTGTACACGTTTTCTTCCGTCTAAATTTATTTGGTTTAAACAGGAAAGGAAAACGAGTTTCTCAGTGAGTGTGTATTTCTTTCCGGACGGGACAAAGAGAAACTTTAAAAGAAGTAACGAAGACTCCCACGTCCATCCTGGCCAGGAGGCCCGCCCGTCCCAGGGCAGCAGAGGGTGGTGGCTTTCCCGGATTCCCGCGCTGACTCCCGCCTTCACTTTCTTGGCTGGTCTCACCGGTCGGTCACATCCCAAGCCGAGGGCTGCTGGAACCATTCAAAACACGAGGCAAGAGGCGGGGCGCAGGGCCGGGGGTGGGGTGGGGGGCAGGGACGGCCCAGGTCCTGCAGGGGCATCCCTGGGGAGCGGCTCCCCGCGTCATGTGGGACCCGCCCTGCGAGGGCCGGGGCGAGGCGTGTTGCAAGCTCGGGGCAGCGGTCGAGGAGCTGGATTTCCGCGGTTGTGTAAGAAGGTGGCAGCGGCGGCGACAGCCCTGCTTCGCCGCGTGGGGTCCGGGACTCGGCGATGGCCGGCCTGTGCGGGACCCGTGGCGCACTGTCGGCGCACACGCTGCTGTTCGACCTGCCGCCCGCGCTGCTGGGCGAGCTGTGCGCGATCCTGGACAGCAGTGACGGTCCGCTGGGCTGGCGCGGCCTGGGTGAGTGCGACCCAGACCTGCCCGTCCTCCCCGCAAGGGACTCAGCTAACCCAGAGACCTGCCCCTCTCTCCCCCTCCCCTCTGATACTTTGGGCGCTGCTCTATTAAGTTGGGAGTTGGGAAAGTCAGATATGGAGAGGCGTCTCGCGCTTGTAAGTTATTCCTGTTGCGCTCGCTTTGCAATGTGATAAATATGCAAATGTTATCGTAGGTGAGTGATGTCACCTGGCTCTACAAAAATGGCCCAAATTATTTTAATATTCAAACATTTTTAGAGAATTAGAGATGTAACTCAATTGTTAGAGTGATCGTCTACGCATGAATGAAGCTATAGGTTCAATTCCCTGGCATGGAATAAAACAGACCGTGGTGATGCCAACCGTGGACAGGTGAAGTAGGACGGTCAGATATTCAAGGCCATTCTCTCCTATGTAGAGAGTTCCTGACTGGCTTGGGCAATGTGGGACTCTGTCTCAAAAACAAAAAGCAAACTATACTTTTTTTGAACTTTAAGATATCTATTTTTGGTGTTTTCTTTTTTAAAATTTATTTTCATTTTATGTTCATTGGTGTTTTGCCTGCATGTGTGTCTGGGTGAGGGTGTCTCTTGGAACTGAAGTTCCAGGTGGTTGTGAGCTGCCATGTGGGTGCTGGGATTTGAACCCAGGCTGTCTGGAAGAGCAGTCAGTGCTCCTAACCACCATGCTATCTCTCCAATCTCCTTGTTTTATTCTCTCTCTCTCTCCCTCCTTCCCTTCCCCCCCCCCCCCCCCCCCCAGCTCATGGCACATATACTCCTGTGGCAGCCAGAGGACAACTTTTGGGAGTCAGTTTTCTCTTCCACCACGGGATCCTGGGATGGAATGCAGGCTTGCAGAGCCTACTTTGGTGTTTTCAATGAGTCTTCAATAATTTACAAGGAAACACTATAGTTCACAGTTTACGTGACTCCCCATTCTTTTAATTAAATACATCTTGCTTATTTGCCAAATCTGGTGCAACGAAATTGTAAAGAAAGCATCTTTATTTTTGTCTAGAAAGTTGTCTTCAAAAATCCATTTTATGCAAATTGAGTCATTGTGTGTTGGAAGCGGTAAGGTAATGACAAAAATCTCTGCTTTGCCACGGCAAGCGATCTCTTTGGGGCTGGATTTAGTACCTCAGGCTGTCACAATTAATGTTAATTGGAAATAAATGTGAGTATTTTTTTAAACCACTTTATCTGAATCAGTGAGTTTTCTTCCCAAGAACAGGAACCCTGTGAGCAGAACACTTCTTTGTGGTTGGTAAGCAGCATGCTCGCAGCCACTGAAACTCTAGCATCTGTGTAAACTTGCTTTGGGAGTGGGCTAAGGATAGCAATTCAGAAGTAGAATATGCTTTCCTAGCACGAGGAAGGGCTCAGTTCTGTCCCCAGTGTCTACACAATTTATTCAGTGATTTAAAACTATACTCCTATATATATGATGCTCTATCTGCATGTACACCTGCAAGCCAGAACTGAGCATCAGACCCCATTATAGATGGCTGTGAGCCATTATGTGGGTGCTGGGAACTGAACTCAGGACTCCCGGAAGAGCTGCCAGTGCTCTTAACTAGAGAGCCATCTCTCCAGTCCTAAACTAGAATTTTAAAATAAGATTTTTCGGCAGACATCTCAGCAGAGGATGCTTGACTCTGACTGTGGCAAAACAGAGCAATCTCCAGCCTGCCATTGAGAGAGAAGATCTCTCCCTATCAGTTTGTTTCTCTATTTGAGCTAGAACATGGCATAGGCAGTATTTGTGTCTATATATTTCTGAGGATTATTGCATTTTGAAAACAAAATATTTTTGGTCCAGTGAGTAGATATGCATGGGGCCAGATCATGTCATAGCTAATGAAGGCAATCAGTGGAGGCCATGAAAATGGAAGAACGTGTGTCCTATTTAAAGGGAACAGTCAGCACTCAGGCCCTGCTTCCCACTGCTTTTCGGGAAGTCCAGCCCCATTAACTGGCTTCTTTTCTCTCTCCTTCTCCCCACTTTCTCCATAGCATTAAACTTCAAATAGTCACGCCTCATACCCCCCTCCACCCACTGTGGCTCAGGTACTGTGGTTACTGCAAGCATTTCTATCCATAAAGACACCAGGCTACAAATTGTGAGGTTACTTGCCCATGTCCATGAGTTTGGAAGTAGCAGAGCCAGAACTCGAGCTAGGGGCGTCTGTATCCGAGGTTTATGTTCACGCTGTTAACCACAAGCCACACTGCCCACTTCCACCTGCTGTTACACTCTTCTCTCGTGCGTCTCGCAGACTCCTAAAAGGGAGCAAATCTGACTTGGGAAAAACCTTCATTGTGCTGTTCACACACACGGCTCTGTATTACACTTCAGTGTGCTGCTCACACACGGCTCTGTGCCACACTTCAGTGTGCTGCTCACACACACAACTGTGTCACAGTTCAGCATGCTGCTCATACACGGCTCTGTTTTGCCCTTGTGGAAATTAACAAAGATGGCCGACGCAAGGACAAACCAGGGACATCTAGACAGACGAAGGAGGACACTGAAGCTAGGTACATTTGGTTGAGACTTTAGGTGGGAAGATTTTAAATCAGAGATTGAAAAGGGAGGTTTTTTTTTTGTTTTTTGTTTTTTTTAAATCTGATGGAATGGAGAAGGTAGCATGAACTGTAACAAGATTTGATTGTTCATATTTGTCTTTCTCCAGTTGATGGAGCAAATTCTAGGAAGGTGTGAGTTACTAATCAGATTTTGACAGTGGAGGGCCGATGACCACAGGCTCCCTGGACTCATTCCACAGGCCGGTTTGAAATGCTCTCTGGAGACAGCAGCTTGGTTTATGGGGTTTGACCTGGTGCATACTGCGGACCAAAATCTGTCTCTGTATGGAGCATGGATGGTATGCCTTGGTATGCTATTCTAAAATTGTGTACTCCTTGATGTAGAGGTAACTGCCTGTTCAGGGAATGGTGCTCTGGCAAGCTAGCGTGCCTTGTCCCCTACTAGTGCAGTGAAGAGAGGGGAGAAAAGGAGGTGGGGGAAGTCCTGGAAGGGAAAACTAGATCTTTGCAACAGGGAGAGGGTTGGGGAGCTGAACCGTGGAGCTGCGCTGAGCTCTGAAAGGGTAGCTGAGTAAGTGCTTGAGTATGTGAAGTCTTGAGCTTGATTTGTAGTGTATATGCATTACACATGTGCGTGCTGGCAGCACACACACACACACACACACACACACACACACACACACACACTCACAGATGACCTGTGCACTAAGCGAGCAAGAACCTGAAGCCACGAAGGACCCCAACTGCAGATGCAAAGGAATCACAACAGTGACAGGAGAAACTGCTAGGCTGATCGTGATCCCCGATGACGGTGATCACAGCTACCAAAGACAGTTGAGACATGAGCAGATCACATAGCCATCCCTATGTTGGGTAGATGTGTGGGGGACCAAGGAGCCTGGTTGCTCGCATGCTAGAATCATCATGCAAGACTTTGAACATACAAATGCTTAGGTCTGTCTCATGGAGCAGCTGATGCATTAAGCGTGGGTGGGAAGCGTAAGGGCAAATCTGGAGGCACCGTCTGCTTCCAGCGCTACCACATACACCAAATTCCTCACACCACTTCTGTTAAGTATTGTTAGTAAAATTAGTATAATTCCGAGGTCATATCGGATTGTTGGTGGTAACGGCTTGCTTTGCAGATATAATGACAACATAATGGACATACAGAACCTCTGATGAGTATTCTTTCATTCCATTACCATAAGTAATATTTAAAGTAAATAGTTTGGGACAATTCACACTGTCAAACCTCTCAACATTGTAAGATGTACTGAGAAAACTCATGTTGTTGTTTTATAGATTCTATGCAATAGATGCTATTCAGTGTTCTTTCTCTCATAAGGGACTGGAGAGATGTCCCAGTGGTTGAGAGTGTGTGCTGCCTTCCAGAGGACCTGGGTTCTCTTCCTAGCACCCACGTCTGTGAGCTCACAACCACTTGTAAGGATTTGACAATGAAGCCCATTGTCTCTGTTTTCGTTGAATACCCACATTCACAAGTACATACCCCCTCAACATGCACACATAATTAAAACATCACAAAAGGTAAATCTCTTAAAAATAAATAAATTATGCAAGTGAACAGTCATTTTTAAAATAAATAAATCCGATAGCACACTAATCATGCATTTGGATAGCTAATGTATGCACTAAGACCAGGGATACTAACAGCTACCATTTGGGAGTATCTGCTGGTGTCGGGCCCTGCGTTAAGTACTTTACATAGACTGCTATAAAAATGTAGACCCTGCCCCCATTCCCATTTTATTGACAGGAAAATGGATTGCTAGAGACTCTAAGTGACTTGCCTCAAGTTCAGTTAATGCGTGCAGACTAAGACTCCAATGAAATGATCAGATCCCAGAGCGCATCTTTTCCTTTTATTTTCAAAATATTGAATGGTTTTACCTTTTAAAACAGTTTTAGGTTTGCAGCAAGAGCATAGAAGATGATTAAGTGTTCCCAGGTATACTCTGCATGTAAGTTTTACTCGTAAAGTCTGGACCCACTGTCTTCTATTATCAACCTTCCACGCTAGCGTGGTACCAGACTGACGCGTGATTCCTTGCCTGAGGTTTGTATTTTGTTCATGCTTCCTCCGCTTTTCACCTAGCCTCCTTTCTCTCTTCAGGATTCCACCCAAGTTCCCACACTGAGCTACCATGTCGCTTTTACTTCCATGTGCTCTCTGTCTCCTCCGAACTGCGACATCTCAGGCTTGGTTTTGATGACCTTGACAGTTTTGAGGAGCGCTTTTTGCTCCTCAACTGGGATTTGTCTTTCTCACTGTTAGACTGAGGTTGATTCTGGGGGAGGTCACAGAGGCAATGGTTTAGCCGGGGTCCATACTTCTGATGTAAGTCACCCCTGTCCTATTTACCATGGGCTAAGGCCATATCTGTTGGGTACCCACATGCTGACGTTTCTCTTGGTCCTCCTCCTTCCACATTGTCCTCTTCAGAAGGAGGCACTGTGTCCTTCCCTTACTTCAGGAACAGCCAATGGGCTTCCGGTCCTGAAGACAGACTGTGGCTTGACATGGACCACTGCATCCTTCCTCCCATCATGCAAGGCTGACATTAGATCTCACTTCTACTCTAAGCTACCAGCCCATTTAGCTCTTCTCCCTCAACGGGGCTATTTATTCTATTAGTCCATTGCTCTATCCTTTCTTGAACCTTCTCCATTTAGGCCCTCATCCCTCCCTGGTCCTGATGCTGAACCTCCCCAGCATGGCTCAATGCACTGGTTGCCCCCAAGACTTCATCTTACTTGACACACTGGATTGTCCTCTCTCCACAGAGCACTGTGTATTTATAGAACTGTACTTGGGTCTTATTTCTTCCTTTTGTGACAAGTGGCTCTTTATCTCTTATGATGCCTCTGGACTGTACCCATGGCCCATACCCACTACCTAGGAATTCTGTTCAGATGTCACTAATTGCCAAGTTTCTAGCCTGGGTCTCTCTTAAACGTGAGCATCACCTTTCTGTTTACCTACTTGACCGATGTCTTCAAATTCACATTCCTCAAGTGTCTCTCCTCTACTCCCCGAAGTTTTCCCATTTTAATTAATAGCAAACTTATCTTTTATTTATTCAGGCCAAAAGATTAATATTTTGTGACTTCTCAGCTTTTTCTCCCCACAAACAATATCCTGTCTCTAAGCAATTGTTATTATGGACTTTGCCTTTTAGATCTATGTAATAATATAACCACGTAACACGGTGACCACAGCTATCGTCAACCAAACCAACATGAGAGTTTTATGTGGATTATGTAGCCGTCTTCTAGGTGAGATTTTCTCACCCTTCTTTTTAAAATGCCTTTGAAAAAGAGCAGTTAGTGGGCCTTTTACACATGAAATATCGCTGCTTCATTCATAACCCTGAGATAGCGTCCCATCTCGCCGCTAGTAGGCACGGAGCACACGGAGCACCCACATAACTCTTCTCCCTCCTCTCTTTCTATGTTGACTTTCTGTTTCTTGGGCTTACAGGACAGTTGTTCTGCAGACAACTTTGAGGCCTCCCTCTTCACCTACTCTATGCTTTGGCATGCCTTGAAAGCACCTATAAAATTGACAACTCGGTGGGGCAGTCATGGCCCTGAGGCAGAGGTGGTCAGCCTGAGTCTGAGGCTAGCCTGGACTCCAGAGCAAGTTCCAGGACAGCCAAGGCTACACAGAGAAACCCTGTAAATTGGTACCCTCCTTATACTCCTTATCTCTCATGTTTCACTTTCAGCTACACCACTTCCCCATTTTAACCTTCCATATTTGATATTGTTTATTGTCCATCTAGAAATATGCTTCCTACTGACGGTTCTTCTTGACTGTCAACTTGATTGACTGGGAAGGTGCCTAGGAGATTGGTAGAGCATCTTCTGGAGCACCGGGAGTGTTTCTAGAGAGGGTTGACCATGAGAGGGAGGTTGCTCTGAGAGTAGGCAGCACCATCCCACAGCCTGGGCCTGGGTGGGATGAAAAAGGTGGAGTGGCCCTAGTGCAGATATCCCCACTTGCTTTGCTTCTTGGCACCCCTAAACTGAGCTGCTAGGCTTCTCCGTATTCTACCACAGTGCTTCTCAACCCTCCTAGTGTGAAGCCCTTTAATACAGTTCCTCATGTTGTGCTGACCCCAACCATAAGACTGTTTTTGTTGCTACTTCATGACTGTGATTTTGCTAGTTATGAATGTACTGTAAATATCTGTGTTTTCCGGTGGTCTTAGGCCCCAAAGGGGTCATGACTCACAGGTTGAGAACTACTGTCCTGCCATAGTGGACTGAAACCTCTGAGCCTGTGAGCCAAAAATGTTTTCTCTCCTTAGGCTGGTTTATGCAGCCCTTTGTTGAAAGAAACCTTGCCAAGTCTAACCGACGTACCTCATGAAGGGAGCTATTCGGGTTTTATTGTTTGTTGTTCTTGTTTCTGATCTGCCTGTTTCACACTGATTCCTTAGCATCTAAAACTAGAGATGGAACAGAATCATGAATCAGTTACACCGTGAATCAGTTAATGAGTAGTCAACTGAGACTTTTTTTAGACATCCAAAACTAGGCAGAATGTTTAATGAAGACTACACTAGTAAGGTGCTGTAGTAACTGCTTGTAAAGATTCTCTGATTTTATAAAGAGCAAACTTATATAAATGCCCCAAGGAAGACTCCAGTGGGAGAGAGACGTGGGGAAACAGTATTGGTCATTTTCAGTGAATAACATTACACAGACTTTGTTGTTTTTAAGACAAGATCTCACTGTGTCGTTCTAGTTACACTGGAACTTGCTACAAAGACCAGGCTAGCCTCAAACTCAAAAGGATCCACCTGCTTCTGCCTTCCAAGTGCTAAGATTAAAGGCGTGTGCCACATTACCTGGCCGAAAGCTGCCTGGCCTCTAAGTTTAGGGCTGAAGTGCTGGTGTCGAGAACAACCTGTTCTCATGCCAAAGCCCAAACACTGTTAACTTCCAGTCATTCTCTGTGTCCGGGAAAACGTGTTCATTGGGGGTCATCTGAGAGACTGTCACAGTTCCCCCACCTTTGCTCTCGTTATGTTATAGAAATCCTCCTCAAGTATGGAATAAGGGGTTCACGTGTTGCATAAGTTCAGAAAAGTATTATTTCTTGCAAAATTGGCTCACTCATGGTGTTACCGCTGTCTGGTATGAGGAATACACAGGCAACTTACACACTTTAATTTTGTTTTATTGCTTTGCAATTTTAAAGTATCCTTCCTCATAAAGGATTTGCTATTGTTCTTGTTTGCTGAAACCAAACCTATTTCTTTGTGTGTTTTGTAGAAAAACAGAGAAGAATCCGCTTAGCTTTCCCATTATGTCACCCAGAAACAAACAGCACGAATACTGCCTTAACTTCCTAGGGCTTTGGCATGTGGTCACATGCAAATACAGAGATTGCAAACTGGGGAGTGTTGCGTTATTCTGAAAATCCCCCTCCAGAGACATATTTGCATATGGAGACAAGATTTCTGTCACTGAATTCCCCAGTGGTTAGCACTATCGAGACATTTGACCCTTTCAAAACAGCCTGCAAAGACTTCTGAGCATCTAGAGATACTGTCTGATTGTTACCTTCAGGTCAACAGATTTCTCAACTTCTCAGGTCTCCTTATTTTTCGATTTCTATTGTGACGAGGTGTCTTTTAGTAAGATTTGCCTTCCAAAACAATGTTTTTCTACAACTACAGCCCACTTTTCTTACTTTATCTTTCTATTTTAAAATGCTCTTTAACAATACAGTTAATTATTGGGACCTTTACTCTTTGATTTATGAAGAAATAAAGCCCTATATTCTGGAAGAGAGAAAAGTAACGAAAGTACCAGTAGAAACTAAGAATATGAACTGTAGCTAACTGGCCAAGAATTTACATTCCTGTTGCACCAAATTGAAGTTATTGTTTTATAGAATTTTATGGTTGCAGATAATTAGTCTTTCTTTAGTGGTATTTCTATTCAAAATGCCTTATCCTTAGGGAAAATCCGTTAAGGATATACAATGAATCACCAGTAGGAGAAAGAGAAAACATATTTCAATTTCCAGTCCTGGAAGCCACCCACGCACGCAGGCAGTACCAATTCTAAGTGACTATTGGCGAGTCTCTTTCCCAGTTCTGCAGAAAAACCCTCTCACCTAATCTAGCTTTCCTTATACTCTCTTGTGCAGATCTGTGTTAGGTAGCTAACGCAGCCAGCGCACTCGATGCCTGTCCACTCACACCCCAGCTGGATCTCAGAAGTGGGGTTAACACGGGGCTTCTCTTCTTCGTAGTCTCTGGGGTACATGGCAGGAGGGGACAGCACAGTTATGTCCTGCTGCTCTTTGAAAAGGGAAATCCAGCAGTTGAAAAAAGAAAAAAGAAAAGAGGAAGGAGAATGAGGAATGGAATGTGGGACAGCTGACATCTCCGGGCTTTGGAAAGTTGATTGATTTCCTTAATTATCGCTAGTGGTTCCTTTGCTACTTGTGAGAACTACGAGCATTAAAACAATGCTTAGTCTCTGTATGTAAACTCTCTCCACCGGAGAGGCCGCCTGTAAAGCTGAAGCTACCAACTTTGTGCTCCTTTTGCAAGTGTGAGTCCGTCTCATAGCTGGTGGGATGAACTCTCAAGTTCTTGTAATTAGAATCACCCGCTGCTGCCCCACGTGGGACCAGCCTCGGGTGGCCCGTGTCATGAATGGTAACAACTTCTGCTGGTCCTCAGGGTCTCTGTGTGTCCTGTGGCAAATGCGAATCGATCATCGGTGCTGGGTGTGTGACATATGAAGACAAGACGGATTTTCCTGGGCGGCTTCTCTTGAACATGAACCTCCATTTGTTTGTTTTTTGTTTTTGTTTTCTGAGACAGGGTTGCTCTGTGTAGCTCTGGCTGTCCTGGAACTCTCTCTGTAGACCAGGCTGACCTCGAACCCACGGAAACCCGCCTGCCTTCTGAGTGCTGGAATTAAAGGCGTGTGCCACCACGCCTGGCGCAACCTCCGTTTTAAGGGTTGCCTTTTTTTTTTTACTCTACGATACCCTCTTTCTTTGTAAAACGAGTTTCCATTCCATCCCATACACCTTTCCTTCTCCGTCAGTCCCAGCAAACCTTGCCCTAGCTGCCCTGTCTCCAGGCTGGCTCAAGTCTGACGTTCCCCATCTTCCCTCTCAGCCCCCAAGAAATCATGTGTGTAAGGCTTATCCCAAAGATCCGAAGTTCAAAAGAACCAGCCTTATTTATTTAACAAATGCCAAAGCTGTCATGTGTTATAGAGATAATATTATTAATCTGTGTGGTGCAATTCGCTCAATACCCTGAAAATAGTAATAATTAGAAAATGTACTTTCTACTAGAAGAGAGCTAAACTTCTCTTACTGGAGAAAAAGCCCTGTGACACCGAGTGTTCTTTCTTCGGAGTGTGACTTTTGAGGGCAGAAAGTTTCCTAAAGATTAGAAATTGTGGGCTTTGGGGTTTTTGTTTTTTTCTTTTTCAGTGCTAGGGACTTATCCCAGGGTCTTGGGTATGTCATACCAATGCTCTACCACTGACCTACAACTTCAACTTCAAAAGACTAGGGGGATTTGAGAGTCAGTGTTCATTATTGTTAATATTCAGGCATCTGCACTGGCCTGCCCTTGGGGTCCTGACAGGATGCTTTCTCAGCTACAGCCACCAAGAGCACCTCCTGTGCACATTTGCTATCTTCTCTCTTAAAAGGTGGTTCTTGCCCACCCGGTCTCATTCTCTATCTTTCTGCTTCCCTCCCTCCCTCCCTCCCTCCCTCCCTCCCTCCCTCCCTCCCTCCCTCCCTCTTTCCCTCCCTTCTCTCTCTCTCTCTCTCTCTCTCTCTCTCTCTCTCTCTCTCTCTCTCTCTCTCACACACACACACACACACACACACACACACACACACACACACACCTCTTCTGCCATTCCTGTCCCCAGAGGCCTGTCTCCCTCATCCCCTCCCCCCTTTTTCCCATTCTCTTTCCCACAAGAAAAAAACCCCTCCACGTGAGCATTGTCGCAAGGTGTCTTTTTTTCACGTGCGCCACTTTTTAAATAAACTACAACACTGGGGAAAAGGGAAATTATTCGCAGTCTTCCACGCACGTTTCCAGAGGCTAATGGCACAGCCACCACTAAACACTCCTGGGCCTGTGTGAACCCAAGTGCGCACAGCCGTGCTCTATTTTGATTGGAGACTTTTCTCCCTGCAAGGCAGAATAGTCTGTAGAGTTCACAGTGAGTTGTCATATTTTCAGATGGAAATGTCCCAGGACAGAAACCCCTAGCCAAAACCTGTCTAAGCCCTAACCACCATTTAGAAATACTAACGGCTTTAACCTTGTATCAGGGCTCCAGAAACTCCATGTACAGATTCATTCTTGGTGTCCCCATTTTTATTCAGGAACCTGTCTCCATGCCCTGTTCCTCCTTGGAGCCTGAAGTTACTATAAAAAGTTTCACAATGAAAACGTGAAGGAATGTTCAAAGAACAGTAGTTTGCTCTTAAGAGCTTGTAAAAGTAGTCAAATAAAGTATTTAGGAAAAAATATACATTAACCAAAAAGACAAATTAGTTTGAGAGATAATCATCCATAACCTTCTTTATGCAAGATAACTTTGGATTTGTGTGTAAAGTACATAGTCTTCTCATATACTTTACATAGTTTTTAGAGTATGAATAATATGTAACTCAACACAAATAAGTAGATAATCACATTATATCATTTAGGGAAAGTAATAAAAACACACTGTGCATGTTTTAATAGTGAATTTTTGTTGTAGGATTAGGGATCAAACCCAGGGCTTTTGCAAAGTAAGTTAACACTTCTACTGGCGTATATCCCCAACTCCTGATATAATTATTTTTTTATTTGAGAATTTAATAATGCATATTATGTGTTTTCTTTTTACTAAATTCCTCCTAATTTCCTCCTTTCTAATTTCACCCTTATTCCTCTACCCCAATTCCCTCCCAACTTCACGTGGGCTTCTTTTAAACCCAGTGAGTTCCCTTACTGCTGCCATTGTATAAGATAGCGACGTCAGCTATCGGGTTGTGTATGTTTTCTCCTTGCAGACTATATATGCCTCCAAACTGAACGTCTCCATCGCCTGCTCACTTACTATGTGAACACAAAGCTGCCCCCACCTTTCACTCTGTTTAGAAACAAAATGTCACGTAAATGACAGAAAATTCCAGGTGCAATTCTGTGTAGCAATCGCTATGGAAACCTCAACGGCTTGACACAGCGTAACTGCTTCGTCCTCCTGAAAAGAGCACGGAGGGGCCATGGCGTGACCCAGCGTGCCAAGCCGTGTTGACTCTGAGTCACCCCATGTTGATATGTGCTTGTATTGTACCGTCACTGGGATACAATCCTTGTGACTTGTATGCTGGGTCTCCAGCATCTTGGTAGAATTGACATCTGGATGTCCAAGGCAGTGGAATTTACCCTTTAACAATGGAGTAGAGAATTGGGAATGTTGGTTGAGTAGTATTGATACCTACGAAGTCAATTTTGACTCGAAGAACAGGGAGGCATTGTGGTTTTGCGTTACCTCTTTCAACTTTATGGTTTTACTGAGAATATTAAGATTATAAAGCTGAAGTCAACTTTATGTTCTGGCCAAGCCTTATACAACTGGAATGTGGGGGCAGAGGGTGCCGTATTAAAGTAGAAACACCTGTCTTTTTAATATGATTTCAAACACTAGAAATGAAAAAAAACAACCCCCTGAGAATTTAACAGACCTGAGATTCTGAAGCCAGTTTTAAAAAGAAGAAAGACTCATATAGTTTACCGTTCTTGTCAAATCTGAGCCCTGTTATCCTTTTGAAGAATATCAGCAGCAGGCAGCAGAATCTTCCAGTGGCGTTCCCGTGGTTTCTGCTGGAGGGTTTAGTCCATTTATTTATTTGAGCGTGGCAGAAGGAAGATGTGCTGAGCTCTAACAGCCAGTCATGGGAGTGTATCAGGATTTCCACTAGTATTCTCGGGCACGAATTGACTTATATAAAGGACCCTACCGTTTACAGTCTTTCGTGGAGGGAAAGGCGTGGTGGGACGGTACCATGACCATCCATGACCCCAAATACACTGCTTACATTAGAGCTCAGTAGGACCGCTACTCTGGGGTGTTACCACAGGACCAAGTACGTTTTCACTCTGTCATTGCCTTCTCTCTTCTTTCCTTTGCTTTATAGTGCACATTAACATTTTGGAGTTGTGTAGTAAGACGATACAAATTTTCATTTGATAAATCCTGTTAACTCAGGCACCATAAAAATCTTATATAATATTGGTACCGCTTTCAGGGGATTATACAGGACCCTAAACAATGTCCTGTTTAGTGCAATGGAAAGCCTAGCACCCCACTGACACTATTCCCTGGTCCTTCCCTGTTGTAGGAGGCCGCTTGTGCATTTCCTGGCCACCCAGACTCCTGAAATAATAACACAGAAACTATATTATTTAAAACACTGCTTTGGCCAATGACTCTAGCGTATTTCTAGCAAACTCTTACATATTGAATTAACCCATTTCTATTATTTTATTTTATCATGGGGCTTGTGGCCTACCAGCAAGGTTCCAGCTTGTGGCTTGTGTCTTTCTCCTTTGGAGGCTCCATGGCAGCTCCCGACTCTGTCTTCTTCCTCCCAGCATTCACTTTAGTTTTTCCTGCCTAGCTCTTTTCTGCCCTGCTATAAGTCCAAAGCAGTCTCTTTATTCATTAAGTAATAAAAGCAACACATAGACAGAAGGACCTCCCACACCACCACCCAGCTATCAGCTTTTAGTTACTCAAAAATGTTCAACACCAAGACATTACAGAACAAATATTTAAAAAGCCATTGGATAAGAATAAGTATAATGTATTACAAATGAGTAATAGCCACAAAAGAGAGGCAAGGAGGAAAAGAATTAACCTAAGTGCTTGGTAAACAATGCCTTAACTGGAGGCTCCTAGGCCTGGGGCAGCAAGAACCATTGTACTTCAATTCAGTTCATGTGTTTCTCACAAGGGTGGCTCAACAATTCTGAGCGTACTTGATGCTTACAGTAGGACGAAGCAAATAGAAATATTGTCAGTGACAAGGGCAAAGCTTCTCACTGTTCAAGAAGAATAGATTTACAAATGAGGAACAACATGCAACCTGCAACGCTAGATCCAATCCAGGGGCACTAGAATAGACTCTTGGTTTGTGATGTGCACCATACAGGTTGAGAAATACAGACACTGGATCAGCGCACATGAAGGCATTCCCAGCTGTGCTTGCTTTGGGAGTCTGTCAGTGATGAAGCCTGCGTTCTATCTGGCAACTAGATCTTAGCTTTGGAAAACCATTTCTGGTACAGAAACTACAGCTCTTCAAGCAAGTGATTAATAATTGCAGCCTTGTAGAAGAGGGAAAAAAGACAAATGAACCGGGAGCACAGTGTAGAGCCAGGAAATTAAGAAGTGCTAATATATATATATATATTTTTCAAAAGACAAGAGCCCACCTAGATGGACACAGCAAAATAACTTTAGCAGCAAAATAACAATATTAGATTTTACCCTTTGGAATAAAATAACCTTAAGTCCATAATGATAGACTCTAAAAGTTGAATGAATAAATAAATAAGAGTGCATATTCTTCACTACAGAAAAATACTGTTAATAAATACATAAGGAAAAAATCATTATTAAGCAAATATATCATAGTAGTAATGGTGATAAACAAAATCCATTGAGCGGTGCAAAATAAATCCGAGCAGAAGAAGGATGGTTCCAGAATCTCCAAGTGTCTTCCCCATTGTAGTTAAAAGGATTACTTGTAGTAGAGAGAGCTTGCAGACAGCACTGCTGCCAAGCCCTGCAGATGATAAGCATACACATGGCCGTCAGACATTTGCACCAAACCGCTGGACACTGCACACTGAGGACACACTGTTGTCCACCCACTGGAAAGATGAGGGGCCAGAGCATAGAGCAGACTCAGAGACGAGCAAATGCAATGCAGAAAGCCTTGGATAGGAGAGAAGACGGATCCACCAGGGAGACAGCTGAGGGAACTGGAGGAAGGCTAAGGGTCTATTGCATCTCATTCTGACGTTTGTCCTGGTTAGTAATGTGACTATGGATGGAAGGGCGGGGTTTCTAAGAAATTAGCTCAAAATAAAAGAGCTTACAGTGAGGTTACAATTCACATGATGTAAAATATGCCAGGTGACAAGACCAGTCCCAAGTATCTGAATGAAGGCAAGCTAGCTATTCTTCTCTTCTTCCTCTTGCATTTTCCATAGCGGAGCGACTTTCAAACAGCTGGCTGGATGTTCGTCACATTGAAAAATACGTAGACCAAGGTAAAAGTGGAACAAGAGAATTGCTGTGGTCCTGGGCACAGAAAAACAAGACCATCGGGGACCTTTTACAGATTCTCCAGGAGATGGGGCATCAACGAGCTATCCATTTAATCACGAACTATGGTGAGTGTGTTCTCAGACTGTGGCTCTCTATTCGTCCTATGGGACTTGTCATTTCTGACTCAGACAGAGGCCTGTCTTGCTGTGGCTTGCGAACTTGACACTTTGTTTCCTCATTGTTTAACAGTACAAAACATTCCTTGCTGCAGTTTTTGCCTTTGTTTTTGAGACAGGAACTCGCTATTTAACCTTGACTGACCTGGAACTTGATATGTAGACCAGGCTGGCATTGAACCCAGAGATCCACCTGCTTCTCCCTCCTGAAGGCTGGCATTAAAGATTGAGCCACTCTCCTAGCAACTGTAGGATTTTAACTTTTCATTTAGCAACTAATTGCATCAGCTTCTTGTCTAAAGCTCAGAAGAATCAAAATATTTAAATTAAAATATATAATGTAATTTTTTATTTCTTTATATTATTAAAAATCAGCAACAACATTGGCTTTCCCAGCTATAGACAGTTATATAATTCGGTCCTCTCTGAATGTAAATGATGACTCCAGAATAAAGTTGTAATTCTCTAGTACAGTCTATATGACAGGGCTTTAATCATGCCGTACTTATCTGCCACTCACTCTGATTTGTCCTGTCGTTTCTTTTCGTTCATGCCGCGTGCACAGGGCAGCACCAGTGTAGCGCTCAGAGGCTAGCTTTGAGGGGTTGGTTCTGTTGTTTCTTCTGCGTATTTCTGGCTAGCTAGTATGTAACCTTTAGAAGGACTGCTCATTGACTTAGGAGGCAGAGTTCTTACACAAGTCTCTGCCTATTGCTCTCAAGGCCAGGCTGTGCAGCTAAATGGATGATCGCTTTTTGCTAACCTTTAACCCTTCTTTTCTTCTGGGCGGGATACTTTTATTTTTACAGTGTGTTCTACCTTTCCTATTCGGACCTCTATGCACCACTTAGATTTGTTTTTTTTTTTTTTGTTTGTTTGTTTTTTTGTGATAGTATAAATATTTATTTCAGTTTCTTATCCTAAGTTAGTTGATGAACTATGCAACCTCCCTTTTATGAAAATACCAGGTCAGTTCTCTAGGTTGATGAGCCTAGGGGGACATGGCCTAGGTGAAGCAGAAAGAGCTGGACAGACCACTGCACTGTTGCTATGTCTGGGCTCCGGTCTGCCTCGCGAATGCAGTAAATTGGTACTTTTCTAGGGTGGTGACCCTGGTACGTGCCAGTGTGAACTTGTTTTCTGAGACAAAACAGTTCTGGTAAGGAGCTGGTCACTCTGTAGGGTGCACCACTTAGATTTGAATTGTCTTCGGACTCTCAGTGAGAAAGGCCAGTTCCTTCCCAGGGACTATTCTGCAAGTCAGAATTCTGTCACTAGGTGGCAACATTACCATTATAAAACAATTCCTTAGAGCTTACCACATAACCAACCAGTCCAAAGAACCTAGTGTTTATTGTCATATTTCCAGCATGCAGGTAAGAACACACAGATTTTTGCATTTATAGTTTAAGGACCAGTTTGGTTTTTCCCCCCCTAGTTTCGCTTTGTGTGTGTGTGTGTGTGTGTGTGTGTGTGTGCGCGCGCGCGCGCGCGCGCACGCAGAAATCAGTGGGCAACCTCGGGTGTTGTTTGTCAGGAGTCATTCACTTTGTTTTTCAAGACAAGATCTCTCATCCGTCTGGAGCTCACTGATCAGGCAAGACTGGATGGTTAGCACGCTCCAGGGATCTGTCTGTCTGCCTCAGCAGTGCTGGGGTTTATACACATGCCTGTGCCTGACTGTTTGGGGTTTTTTTTTTTTTTTGATTGTTTGGGGTTTTCTTTTCTTTTTTAAAATGTTTTTATTGATCTATATTTTTTCTGCTCCCCTTCCTTCTTCTCCCTCCCTTTCTACCCTTTCTATGATCCCCAGGCTCCCAATTTACTCAGATCTTGTCTTTCTCTACTTCCCATGTAGATTAGATCCACGTATATCTCTCTTAGGGTCCTCATTGTTGTCTAGGGTCTCTGGGGTTATAAACTATAGGCTGGCTTTTCTTTGCTTTGTGTCTAAAAGCCACTTATGAGTGAGTACATATTATATTTGTCTCACTTAATATGGTGTTTTCTAGGTTCATTCTTTTGCCTGTAAATTTCAAGATGTCATTATTTTTTCCCTCTGTGTAGTACTCCATTGTGTAAATGTACCATATTTTCTTTATCCATTCTTCAGTTGAAGGCCATTTAGATTGTTTCCAGGTTCTGGCTCTTACAAATAATGCTGCTATTAACATAGTTGAACACATGTCCTTGAGGTATGGTTGAACATCCTTTGGATATATATCTGAAAGTGGTATTGCTGGGTCTTGAGGAAGGTTGTTTCTTAATTTTCTGAGAAATCGCCACACTGACATCCAAAGGGGCTGTACCAGTTTGTACTCCCACCAGCAATACAGGCGTGTTCCCTTTACCCCACATCCTTTTCAGCATACATTGTCATTAGTGTTTTGGATCTTGGCCATTCTTACAGGTGTAAGATGGAATCTCAGAGTTGTTTTGATTTGCATTTCTCTGATGACTAATGATGTTGAACATTTCCTTAAGTGTCTTTCAGCCATTTTAGATTCCTCTGTTGAGAGTTCTCTGTTTAGGTCTGTACTCCATTTTTTTTATTGGATTATTTGTTCTTTTGATGATTAATTTCTTGAATTCTTTGTGTATTTTGGAAATCAGCCCTCTGTCTGATGTGGGGTTGGTGAAGATCTTTTCCAATTCTGTAGGCTCCCTTTGTGTCTTGTTGACCGTGTCTTTTGCTTTACAGAAGCTTCTCAGTTTCAGGAAGTCCCGTGTATTTATTGTCTCTCTCAGTGTCTGTGCTACTGGGGTTATATTTAAGAAGTGGTCTCCTGTGCCAGTGCATTCAAGTGTACTTCCCACTTTCTCTTCTGTGAGGTTCAGTGTGGTTGGTTTTATGTTGAGGTCTTTGTATGGCTTCTGGGGATTGAACTCAGATCCTTACACTTGTGTAGAAAGCACTTTTCCAGCTGAGCTAGCTCCCCAAATCAGTGCTTTCTTGTTTTTGTTTTTAAGGGGCTTTGATACACAACACACAGCTTTCTACTGGCTTCTTAGAGGAACTATTCTATTCTATTCTATTCTATTCTATTCTATTCTATTCTATTCATTTATTTATTTAGACAGGGTTTCTCTGTGGCTTTGGAGCCTGCCCTGGAACTAGCTCTTGTAGACCAGGCTGGCCTCGAACTCACAGAGATCCGCCTGCCTCTGCCTCCCAAGTGCTGGGATTAAAGGCGTGCGCCACCACCGCCCGGCTCTAGAGGAACTATTTTAAAGCTGTCATTTCCTGACAAGGAAATCTTATCTTTGCTTTCTTTAATAACAAAAGAATGACAAATTTTAACACGTTTATAGTTCCCAGACTTGAAATGTTGCATGTGGCAATACCTGATTCGGGGTGTATGCTAGCTCTTTACCTTGTCTGCTTCCTCTGGCTAGAATTCTTGATGTAGTAATGAGCAGATGTGGCCAGATCAAGCAGCCACCCTCTTCTTGACCTTAAGGGGAAAACATCCTGTCTTTTACCATTAATTAATTATGACATTAACTAAGTTTTTTCCCAATAGATACCTTATATCAGATCGAGGAAGTTATCTTCTGTTTCAAGGGTTTTTAATTTTGTATTATCATGACAGGGTATTGGAATTTGTCGATTTATTTTTCACAGTCTTGGGGTGAACATATACTGTTGCATCTTCGATTCTTTTGAGTTGTGTTGTATTAGTTGATTTTCAATTTTAAGCAAATCTTGGATTTCTAGGAAAAATCCAGCTCAGTTGTGACACGTGATACATTGCATATTTGTAGACTTGGTTTGTTGGTGTCTTGTTGAGGATTTTTGCATCTGTATTCATAAGAGTAGGTGGTCTGCCCTTTGCTGTGTTTGCCTGGCATTGGCATCAATGTTGACCCCAGTGAATGACCTGGGAGTTCTTCTGTCGTCTTCTGCATTTGAGGAGTCGGTACAGGGTTTGTGTTACACCGTGTGTGGCTGGAAGACTTAATCAATGCCCAGCCCTTTCTTTGTTGGAAGTTAGAAAACACTAACTCAATTACTTTTTAAGTTATTATAGGTCCACTTAGATTATCTTTTGAATTAATTTTAGTAGATAGAATCCTAGAAATCTATTCATATCATCTAATTTCTTGTGTATTTTATTTTCTTGATATAATATTCTTTTATAACAGTGATGATTCACTGAAATCATAAAATCAGTAGTGATTGCTCCTCTTTTGTTCTTAATTTTAGTAATTTGAGTCTTTCTCCTCTCTTCCCTCCTTCCTTCCTTTCTTCCTTTATTCCTTCCCCTCCCTCCTCCCTTCTTCCTTTTCTTCTCTCCCTTTCTGTTTCCCTTCTTCCTTTCCCCATTCCTTTTATCCTTCTCTCTGTCCCTCTTTCCATCCCTCCCTTCTCCTTATCTCTTCCCTCTCTCCGTTCCTCCCTCCCTCCTTCACTTCCTTTTTAATTCTTTCTAAATTACTGTCAATTTTGATGATTTTTTTTCAAAGAGCTGTCCTTGCTTTCTATGAATCTCTCTTTTGGAAAGTCTTTTACTTCCACTTTGACCTGAATTCTTTTCATTTGCTTTTGTCTACGTTACCATTTTTAATAGTTACTTACAATGAAAATATGCCACTAGTTTGAGGTATTTTTCCTTTGTAAGGTAGAAATTTACAGTTACAGGTTTTCCTCTAACTCTACCTTAGGTTTGGTTATTTTAAAATTTTTTGATTCATCTTAAATTATTTTCTGTAAGACCGACGTGCTGCCTGCTGCACTAAAAAGGCACATTCAAGGTGTTTTCTAACTTACTTTCTACCGTTGCCTTTGACATTCCTGTTTCTGTAAGTTTTCTGAGTTTCCCTTTATAGTTGATTTCAACTTTCATTTCCCAGAGGTCAGAAAATATACTTTGTATGATTCAAACCTTCTAGATCTATTGAGGCTCATTTTATTGCCCAATATATGGTCTGTTTTGGAAAATATTTGGTGTCTTCTGAAGGAGGATGTGTGAGTTTGTGTTTGGAAAAAAGTTCTATAGATATTGAGTATCTGAAAAATTAATTGATGGACAGCCGGGCAGTGGTGGCGCTCGCCTTTAATCCCAGAACTCGGGAGGCAGAGGCAGGTGGATCTCTGTGAGTTCGAGACCAGCCTGGTCTACAAGAGCTAGTTCCAGGACAGGCTCCAAAACCACAGAGAAACCCTGTCTCGAAAAAAAAAAATTGATGGTGTTTTGTTGCTAGTTTTGTAAAAAAAAATAATTGGATAAACACTAGAAGAAAAGAGTGACTAGACAACAAAAATAAAAAATTTCCAAAAGCTGAATCATAGTGTTAGAAAGGAGAAGAAAAATGAAAGTGGTTTCGTCTTTTATGGGCAGTTACATAGAACACTTCAGTTGTGACAGCATTCCCAAAGGTAAAATCATATCTTATATTTGGGAAGGGGTGTAAGTATTGGTGATTGATAATCTGTGTATGTGCACGCACAGAATATCTGAGACTTTACCTTAAAAAGCGTGAAAATAATAAATCAGCCCAAGGAAGTAAAATCTCACAACCTCAACATTTTACATGCACCTGCAGAACCTAGTAATAGCATTACATTTGCCTTTAAGCTTTCTGTTTGATGCTATGGTATTTTTAATGACAACTAAGAATACCTGGAAGTAGCTAGCTGCCTTTTAAGTGGGAACAGGTATGTTTGGATCCTTCCCTCTTAGAAGACATTTCACAGGCGTGAATCCTAACCATTCCAGTTGTTCTAAGGGTAAACTTTCTAAATGGACATCACTAGTGAAATATCTATTTTCATGGTCTTGGTGCAAATGAACATTCAAGACACAGACATTTCTACATCCTGCTCCCTTACCTCTCTTCCAGGAGCGAGCGCTCATCCTTCAGCCCCTCGTCATCAAGAGCTTCGATTCCCCAACGCATTGCCCAACGCACAGCACGTGTACAAAGGAAACGACCCTGGACCTCTGGTGCAAATACTTTCTAGAGATTGGAATTCTCTGGTGGAAAGATGCTGGACGCACAGGCAGTGTTTGAAATTAGCGATACTTTGCCTCTCCCTTTGTCTGTATTTAGTTGAGGTCTGTAAATAGTTGGGGAGTAATCACTGTCTCCTAGGATCTACCAGAGCAGAGACTGAGAACTCCTAAGGTGTTGGCAGTGATTCACTCATCCTAACTCCGTTTTTAATTTCCTTTTTCTAGTTGATGTTTTTATGGAGTTGCTATGTGTTTTATATCACAACAAATCATTGGTGACTTTTTTTTTAAGCCTTACAATCCATCTAAAAGTGGCTCTGGCTGCCTGTGGCACTGTTTCTTTGCTGTCCCCAGTGGGCATGGAAGCTGTGTCTGTAAGGCAATGAATGCTATTGAGTAGAGCGAGCTGACTTAGATTTACTCTAGCTTTCTTCTAGATTAGACTCTGCTCTGTGGCATTGTATAGCCTTAGGGGGAGCGATCGGTGTCGGTCAGCACTCTGTTTTTTCTAGGTTTATAAAGTAGACTTGCTTAATATACATTTCTTCTTTCAGGAACCAGCCAAAGTCACAGAGGATCATGTTCTTGCTTTTGAACATAATGAAAAAGGTAACTAAAAAAAGAAAACACAAACAATTACACCACAATTTAATTAAATCACGCTCTAATATGAGTGAGTTTGTGGGAAAAATAATAAGTAACCACACTGTTTATATTTTAATTTAATATAACATTTTCATAAATATTAAATATTTTTAAATTTGATAGACACAGTCATCATAGAGGACCTGTTGTTATATAAGGATCCATTGGCTGACGTTGTCTTTATAAAACACAACACTAGTGCATCGATTAAAGAAAAATTAAAAAAAAAATAAGAGTTTGCCACAGGGATCCTCTGAAACAGAAGGAGGAGGAGGAGGAGGAGGAGGAGGAGGAGGAGGAGGAGGAGGAGGAGGAGGAGGAGGAAGAGGAAGAGGAAGAGGAAGAGGAAGAGGAAGAGGAAGAAGAAGAAGAAGAAGAAGAAGAAGAAGAAGAAGAAGAGCCAGCACCATCACTACCACAATCATCATCTTTGTCATCATCGTCATTGCCGTCATCTGTTGACTAGGGAAGACTGTAGAGAGACGTGGTTAGCAGAATTTGCTGTTTCTGTTTACCATAAGAAAACATTTACAAACTTGTGTTGAGTTTTCCATAGCTTTAGAAGTTTTTATAGATGCCCAGACCTTTTGGGATGGTTTTTATGTAATGCCAAGGTCCCTATGGAAATCCATCTGTATCTCATATTAGCTTCTGTACTTTATCCGTAGACAAAATGATTTAGTTCCGCCTGAGAGTACTTCTGGTAAAATTGAAAGGTTACTGAAGGCCAGTTGGCTGATCATCTCCACCACGTGTGAAGATTCTCTGGTTATGTTGGGAAAGGCAGATCAGGTTTTGAGTCGTTAGCACTGATATAGAAATTAAACTGTTATGTCTGTAGAGAGTGTTTGTAGAAACACAGTTAAATGAAACTCTATTTCAGCAATGCTATTTATTTATTTATTAAGGGAGATAGGGTATGTTGCTTTTTATTTTTTATTTTTCTCCTTTGTAGTTCTGGGGATTGAACTTCAGGAGTAAGCCACACCTCTAGGCTCTCTGTGTTTTCAAATCTGCATTTGCTTTATCTTTAAATATTTTTACCTAGCACCTACTCCGGCTGATCTTTTAATGGATGAAGTATCTTCATTTACTCTGAGGAAACCAGCTAGGTGGTGAGAGGCCGTGGCTAAAGAGAAGCTTCTCTATTAGCAGTACTTGGGGACACTGCTGAGGCATCCCAAGAGTCCACTAGGTCCAAAGCAAGGCATGACCTGAGGACAAACAGATTTCTAGAGTCATGGCCTAGGCTAAGCTCTTCGGTTAACCTCTGTGAAGATAGCAATCATGCCGCCTTTCAGATATGTGAAAAGCCCCACGCTGTATCGAGGGATGAGAGCCAGACCCAAGCAAATGCCCAGAGAACACACATGGGCTTTACCGTTGCCTCCTGGGACTTGCTCTCACTCAGGCCTTCTGCTCTGATGATTTGCTTTCAGTGTGTATGCCCTGCTTGTAACAGTGATATTGATTCTTCAGAGAGATGGCTCCTTGTCTCTGTTTTTTCTCCCTCCCAAGGAGTTCTGCATAAACCCTCCATCAGCTTCCAAAGTATCATAGAAGGAACCAAACATTTCCACAAAGACTTCCTAATTGGAGAAGGGGAGATATTTGAAGTGTACAGAGTGGAGATTCAAAACCAAACATATGCTGTTAAATTATTTAAACAGGTAAGGAATGAAGTTTTATCACAGACATCAATTCCACTTCTTTGCTCCTATTTCATATTAAGATGTGTCATTTTTCATTAACATTGAAAGGGCATATATTTGAAAATAAAATTTTACAAATAGAAATGAGATACGTGAGCTTAGGGTCAGGGTGGGGCTGAGAAATGAATAAGACACGAATGCCTGTCTTTAAGGGATGTGGTGAGGATGCCAAATCTCCTGCAACCCCAGACATGCTGCATGAGACAGACTTCTCTGAAAGTCACTCATGGCCCCAGGAACTTGAAGGAAGATCAGATTGGCATTATTCCCTTAATCTCCACTCTAGGGAGGCAGAGGCAGGCAGATCTCTGTGAGTTTAGAGCTAGCCTGGTCTACAAAGAGATTTCTAGGCAAGCTAAGGCTACACAGTGTTGTAGTAATAAGGAGCGGCGGCAGGGCTACGTCCCCAAAGCCCCAGCCACCTGCCCGGCTAGCTTATGCCCCGAAATAATTACACAGACACTGTATTCATTTAAACACTGCTCTGGCTCATTTCTACCTAGCCTCTTCTAGGCTAATTCTCACATCCCGATCAACCCATCTCTAATAATCTGTGAGCACCGGTCTTACCAGGAAGATTCTAGCCTAAGTCCATCCTGGGTCGGAGCTTCATAGCGTGCGTCTTCCCTGGAGCAGGTAGCATGGCGTCTCTCCTGCGTCTGCTCCGGAGAGGAGAGCTGTCGAGTCTGACCTCACTTCCTCCCGGCATTCTGTTCTGTTTACTCCTCCCACCTATCTCCTAACCAATGAGAGCCAAGCAGCTTCTTTTATTTTAACCAATGACCTTCCTCCATCACAGTGTGACCTTTTCTAAAAAAACAAAAGAATGGGGGGGGGGGGATCAGATTGTGCACACTTGCTCAGTTCCAGCTGTGTCTTCACCTCACAACCCTGGAGCTATGCTGAGGACTGTTATAGATGATCTTCTGTCAGAGCTCAGGAAGTGAGGAGAAAAAACAGGCTCCGGTAGGACTACATCGGTTTGCCGTTACCATGGCAGAGACTTGCAAGAGTTAACTCGAAGCAGGAAAGACTGTTTTGGCTATAGTTGGAGGGGTTTTAGTCCATGTTCCATTGGTGCCATTGTGCTCCGACCTGCGGTGAGACAGAGCATTGTAGTAGAATTGGGTAAATACAGCTCCTCAGCTCATGATGGCCAAGAAAGGGGCATGGGAACAGCAGGGCCAGGGCATAGTCTTCTAGAACTCAGCCTCGGGGGTTTAACAAGGCTCCACAGCCATGTGTGTGCGTGTCTGTGTGTGTGTGTGTGTTGTACGCATGCTCATCTGCCTGAGGAGCTGAGCTCAGAGGCTTTGTATCCTCCTGGGCTAAAGCTTTCTGCAGCTGTGAGCTGCCCAGTGGATATGGACACAAGGAACCAAATTCCAGTCCTCTGAAAAGCAGTATGTGCCCCTAACTGCTAAATGCTTCCTGAGTCTTGAGTGCAGCAACTGTTTTGTTGATGTATCCATTGAACCTGGGCTTTGCATTTTGACTGACTGTGTTTTTTTGTAAAGGTCCCCATCTGTTGGAAAGAGAAGTTTCCTTGATGAGGGGTGAGAACTATACTTAACTGTGTCAGGACGTGTATTTAGAATGTAGCCAAGGACTGTACTGATTTGGTCAAGTGGTGGTTGTAGGGTCTCCTCTAAACTCCATGACTGCACTAGGCCTGGGCTAGCTTTCCAGTGCCAAGCGTGAGTTTCCTCTTGTTGAGAAGGTCTTAAGTCCAGTTAGAGAGTGGTTGGTCCCCACCAAGGTGTGTCTGCCACTGCTCTGTCATGCTGGTCATTGTTGAGACACCAAACATTGTTGTAAAAGTTTCCCACATGTACCTGGCCTTGCGAACTGTTACTTAAGCTAAGGCAAAGTCCCTGGGGACAGTAAGAAGGAGCAAAATGCAATGGACCCAACCCAGTTACTGGTGGAGAGGACTGGGAGGTACAGATCGGAAGGAGTCTGAAGTGATTCCTGCTTGCGGCTTCTTTCAAACACTTTTATGTGATTATTAACTGAGTTCTTCAGTGCCCTTAAATTGCATTTTGTATCAGTAATCTTACACAGACACGTTGAGATGACTATCTACTAAAGAAAATTGGATTGTAAAACCACTCCAACGTCAGAATATTGGCCCTTGGGACCCAGTTGAAGCCAGGTTTTCTTTGGTTTGTTTGTACTATTAACGAGTCCCGGTCCCATTGGCATGCTCTCTCATGGATGAACCCTAAGGCCACCTCCCTGAAGGGTCTCTCTCGTCTTCTCCCTGCGGTTGTTACCAACTGTTGGACTTTTCACTAGGTTGACTTTGGAATGGCATGCTCTTGCCTCTAGGTTCCCTTTTACCTCCTTTCTTGATTGCATCCTCCCGTCTCGCATGGCTTCCGTGACCTGACTCAGCATCATTTCCTTGTTGGGAAGGCTACAGCTGCATTTCCAACAGGAGGAACAGACTTCCGCTTGAGAACTTCCATTTCTTTGTGCATTCCAGAGCCTGTTACAGGCTCTCTTTCGTACTTGCTCAACGAGTATTTGTTGAGTAGTTTAAGGGAAGGCCATGCAGGTCATTTTCAAGAAGTTAGCAGTATGAAGTCCTGTTGTACCCGGTGGCGCTACAGTATAGCTCCCTCTTAAGGCGGGAAGTGGAAGTGCAGGGCTTTTGCCCCCCCCCCTTTTTTCCCCACCCCTTTTTTACCCAACAACACACACAAGCAAATGGAGGTCATAACCATGCCAACACCCCTTAATGAGTTAACTACATACTTTTCTAAAGGAATGCATTCAAACACTGGGCTGATGCCTTTAATAACACTTCTCAAAGGCCCGGAAGTGGAGAATTTTATCAGATGGTCGGATCTGTGCTTCTCAGCTCCCTGTACTTCCAGTCACCCGGATATCTTCTTCCAATGGCTGATTTGGATTTGGCAGGTCTGGGCAGCAGCTCCGCAGGAGGGATAGTGTTCCTCAGCAGTACCCGGCCACGTGAAGTCTTTTGTTCACAAATTGCATTCAAGTCCCAGGTTTACAGAGACACAACCAGGAGTCTCTTTGTTTACCAGATTAATCAACAACAAACAAACAAAAAGCTTGTGGCTGAGAAACAGCAAGTGCAAGGGAGAGACCTCATCTCCCTGAATAGACTCCCAGAATGTAGGCTGTAATGAAGCAGTTCTTGCCATTGATTAGCGGGCCGGGTTTATTGGTTTTAATTCAACTTGGACAGTGGTACCCAGAATTCCTCTTGGATTTTGATGATGATAGGACTCTAAACATTTCATTTTCTAGCAAGTTGCAATTGAGGATCTTATAGCTAGGACCTAGGAGCGGCTTAATGTAGGTTTTTAATGTTAGAAGCAAGGAGCTTGAGATTCGGGGATGTACAGTGTTATAGAATTGAAGACACCAAGAATGTGTCACCTACATCTAAGTGTTCAGTACAATGTTATTGAAGTTATTAATTTATTCAGTACCTGCATCCCTGGATCTTGGCGTGATGGTGGTGATGATGGCTGTGCAGGGTCTTCCTGTGCAGACCCAGGGTGACCTCACACTCACAGAGATGTGTCTGTCTGCCTCCTGATTGATCCTGAGATTAAAGCTTGGCCCCACTTCTCTAGATCTGAGCCACAACTTCCTTTGGATAGTAGGCACATCTTTTCAAAATTAATGCAAAAATAAATCTGAATTGACATATGTAAATGAGCCAACTCATACATGGGGAAGTTCGCAAAGAACACAGGTAACATAATTTTGTGTGTGTGAGATCAGTGAGGCATTTCTATCATTGTGGAAATTTTCTGTGAATACGTTATATTTTATAATTTATGTGTCTGAAACTGGTGAGTCTGAATATGAGATTTGCAACGTGGCAGATTGCAGGAAAAACTTTCAATTCAAGAGTCTTGTAAGTCTTGCTTGGGAGTTAAAATGCTTTTGAAAATCAGATGAATGTTAAGGATTCTCTCCCTGGGGGTTTGCAGTGGGGGGACTCAATCTGTATCAAAAAGGGAAACTCCCTAGATAAAGATTCTCAGAAGTAGAGAGCTAGCTCTTAAACCCTTTTCTTTTTCTTTCTTGTATGACATTCAGGAGAAAAAACTGCAGTTTAAGAAGCACTGGAAGAGATTTCTATCAGAACTGGAAGTTTTTCTCCTGTGAGTGCATTTGTTTACCTCGGATCTTCCAGCTGTGTTTGGCATGGTTGGCACTAAATTAGGGCGGGTTGGATGTTAGAACATTGTGTACACTTTTGTCATCTGCTTTGGTGTATTCCCTAAAAGAGATTTTAAAATAGAGCCCTCCCTTCCATGCTTCATTTGGACATCTTGGAACAGGAAAGTGTCGCAAGGAAGTGGGTTAAATTGCGTGTGACTAACACGGCTGAACAGCGATTCTTAGCATCCCATGCTTGTCCCCTCGCCTGCCTTGGAGATGTTTCAGTTGAGAGACTCTTTCATCAGGGTGGCTCTCTTCAGAGAGAGAGTTTTAGACAAAGAAATCAAGGGCTTTTGATGTTCGTATGATCTTCCAGGGAATTCATTCATGAATCTGGCTGGGGGTGCCTGGATGGTAAAGTTAAATGGCTTCATTTTTATATGACTTCGTAAGTACAGCTGTGCAGCCTTGCTCACTGGAAGCCCCTGACACTGGGGAACCTAATCACCTGTCACAAAGAGAAGATGCTTTTCCCTGAAGTTCTGGGAACAGATATGTGAGACGGGGTGGAGAGGGAAGTGCTGCATCCTGTCCCTTTAGAGCCAGAGCCAGGGACTAGAATCAGAAGATAATATCATTCCGTCCAGATGTTGTAATGGATTTTTACAGTTTCCCTTGTTTGTGTATTAAGGTCAGATCCAGACATTTCAAAGTCTGAGACGCACAAAAGGGTAAATTTAGAGAAGCATTGTCTTCGCCCACTGCCGAGTTGATTAGCTGGGTGCATATATTCTTGGAGGTCTGTTAGAACACATATGGTGTCTTAGTTTCATCCTTTCACACAAAGGTAACACAGCACGTGGTTCACTTTGCTTATCCTTCTCCTGTTCTGTTCTGTGCGCCACTGTAGCTTCTTTTTGTTGAGAGGTTTAAATGTCTAATCTTTTTTAACTCAAGAATGCCCCACCATCTCAGGGGGAAAAAAAAAAAAGAACATTTCCATTGTTAAAGAAATTTTGTTTTAGGGTCTGTATGCTGCCAGATCTTTTATTTAAGTTTCTGATGCATGGATCAAGTCAGTGCTGTGTTTTTATTTGTGTTTTAAGACTCGTTCTTTCCATTCCTCTTTCCTTGGTAAGAAGGAGCTATTTCTTTCCCCATTGTGTATTTTCCACCTCCTAGTCAGGGTTTTAGTCGATGATGTACATACAGATTGGGTTATCTTTGGAGCCTCTGTTCTGTGCCACCGATCACTGGGACTACTTTCTGCCAATGCTGGCTGATTTGATTACTAAGGCATCCCGATGCTACTTCAAATCAGGGTTCTGCTTTCTCGTGTGACTTTGATTGTTTGAAGTCTTTCATGGTTTCATATGGGCTCTAGGATTGCCCCTGCAGTGAAAATGTCACAATTTTGATAAGGATCACATCAAATCTACAGCTTTCTTTGGGCAGCTTGGGCAATTTGGCAGGATTAATTCTTGCAATGCACGATGCCAGATGAATCTTCCTGTTTGCTTTTGTCTCTAATTCTCTTATCAATGTAGTTTTAAGTGTACAGATCATTTATCTCTGTGGTTAAATTTACGCCTTAGGATTATATTCTCTCTGTTGTCTTAGAAACAGATAATTTTCCTCATTCTTTAAATGGTAGCTCATGGTGAATATAGAGAAATAACATCGATTTTATATGTTGATTTTGTATTGGAAGAATTTAGCGAATTCATTGGTTCCAGCCTTTTGTGTGTGCATGAAGTCTTTCAGGCTTTCTACGTATGAGGTCGTGTAACAACCAAACTGGGACAATTTAACTGTCTTCTTTCTAGCCTTTCTTTCGTCTCTGGCCTCCTTGCTCTAGTTAGTAGTGCTGTGCTGCATAGGAGTATGGGCCCCAGTCTCACTCCCACGCCCTAAGGAAAATACACTTGTCATGATGAGTTATGTCGTTAGGTAGGAGTTTATCATATGTGGCATTTATTGTACTGAGGCGCATTATCTCCATAATTCATTGAGCGTTCTACCTTGAAGGGCCTTGAAGTTTGATAAAAGCTTTCCCTGCATCTCTTGAGACAATCACATGACCTTTTTGCCTTCACTACGATAGTGTGGTGTATTATTGGCCTTCACTAGGATAGTGTGATGTATTATTGGCCTTCACTAGGATAGTGTGGTGTATATATTGTTGGCCTTCACTAGGATAGTGTGGTGTATTATTGGCCTTCACTAGGATAGTGTGATGTATTATTGGTCTCCACTAGGATAGTGTGGTATATATATTATTGGCCTTCAAAAATAGTGTGGTGTATTATTGGCCTTCACTAGGATAGTGTGGTGTATTACTGGCCTTCATTAGGACAGTGTGATGTATTATTGGCCTTCATTAGGATAGTGTGGTATATTATTGGCCTTTACTAGGATAGCGTGGTATGTATATTATTGGCCTCTACTAGGATAGTGTGATGTATTATTGGCCTTCACTTGGATAGTGTGGTATATATATTATTGGTCTTTTTGTGCATGTTATACTGTTCTTGAATCCCAAAGATATAATTCTGTTTTATCAGGGGATGTGGTTTTATAATAATATTTGAAGCCTTTGAAGTTCATACACTGTCTTTGATTGTACTTCCTGCCATTTCCCCATTCCTACCAGGTCCACCTCTCTACCTTCACCTTCCTATCCTTCTAACTTTGAGGGTTCTTTTTGTCTTCTTTTTTAATTCACTAGAACTCTTTTTTTATATTTTATTTTTTAAAAAAGAAAACAAACTATCTTTTTTCATCATATATACCAATCCAAGTTCCAACTCCCTCCCCTCATCCCATTCCCTCCACACACTCTCCCACCTCACTCCCATCCACAGAGAGGGTAAGGCACATTGTTTGAGGAAGGTCCAAGGCCCTCCCTACTATATCTAGGCTGAACAAGGTATTCATCCAAAGACATTAGGTTCCCAAACAGCCAGTACTAGCAGTAAGGATAAACCCTGGTGCCACTGCCAGTGGCCCCCAGTCTGCCCCAGCCATGCAACTGTCAACCACATTCAGAAGGACTAGTTTGGACCTATGCTTGTTCATTCCCTGTCTGGCTGCAGTTGGTGAGCTCCCATTAGCTCAGGTAAACTGTTTCAGTGGGTGAACCCACATGGTCTTGACCTCTTTGTTCATATTCTCATTCTTCCCACTCTTCAGCTGGACTTTAGGAGATCAGTTCAGTGCTCTGCTGTGGGTCTCTGCCTCTGTTTCCATCAGTTGCTGGATGAAATTTTAATATAGGGCAAGGCTAGTTCAGGTATCCTCTCCTTTATTGCTTAGGATCTTATCTGGGGTCATCCTTGTGGATTCCTGGGAATTTCTCTTGAGCCAGGTTTCTTGTTAGCCCCATAATGGCTCCCTCAATCAAGATATTTCTTTTTTTGCTCTCATCTCTGTCCTCCCTCTATCTCGACTATCCTGTTCCTTCAAGTTCTCCTCCCCTCTCCCCTTCTCCCATTTTCTTCCTCTTCCACCCTCCATTCTCCCCCCCCCCACAATTGTGCTCCCAATTTTGTCAGGCAATCTTGTCTATTTCGACTTTCCAGGTGGACCTATATGTGTTTTATTTAGGGTTCATCTTGTTACTTAGCTTCTCTAGGATCCATGAACTATAATCTCAATATCCTTTGTTTATGGCTAGTATCCACTTATGAGTGAGTACATACCATATTCATGTTTTTGGATCTGGGTTTCCTCATTCAGGATGGTGCTTTCTAGTTCTATCCATTTGCATGCAAATTTCAGAATGTCATTGTTTTTTACTGCTGAGTAGTACTCTAATGTGTAAACGTACCACATTTTCTTTATCCATTCTTTGGTTGAGGGGCATCTAGGTTGTTTCCAGGTTCTGGCTATTATGAATAATGCTGCTATGAACATAGCTGAACAAATGTCTTTGTAGTATGATTGAGCACCTTTTGTGTATATGCCCAAGAGTGATATTGCTGGATCCTGAGGTAGGTAGACTCTCAATTTTCTGAGAAACAGCCAATACTGATTTCCAAAGTGATTGTACAAGTTTGCATTCCCACCAACAGTGGATGAGTGTTTCCCTTACTCCACATCCTCTCCAGCATAAACTATCATTGGTGTTTTAGATCTTAGCCATTCTGACTAGTGAAAAATGGTATCTCAGAGTTATTTTGATTTGCATTTTCCTGATGGCTAAGGATGTTGAACATTTCCTTAAGTGTCTTTCAGCCATTTTGAGATTCTTCTGTTGAGAATTCTCTGTTTAGGTCTGTGTCCCATTTTTTAATGGATTGTTTGAAATTTTGATGTCCAATTTCTTGAGTTCTTTATATATTTTGGAGAGCAGTCCTTTGTCTGATGTGGGGTTGGTGAAGATCTTTTCCCATTCATTAGGCTGCCTTTTTATCTTATTGACTGTGTTCTTTGCTTTACAGAAGCTTCTCAGTTTCAGGAGGTCCCATTTATTTATTATTGCTCTCAGTGTCTGAGCTACTGGTTCTATATTTAAGAAGTAGTTTCCTGTGTCAATGCATTGAAGGCTACTACCTACTTTCTCTTCTATCAGGTTAAGTGTAGTCAGAATTATATTGGGGTCTTTAATCCATTTGGACTTGAGTTTTGTGCATGGAGACAGATATGGATCTATTTTTATTCTTCTACATGCTGACTTCCAATTATGCCAGCATCATTTGTTGAAGATGCTTTCTTTTTTTCCGTTGTATAATTTTATCTTCTTTGTCAAAATCAGGTGTTCATGGTTGTGTGGATTAATATCCTGGTCTTCAATTCGATTCCATTGGTCGACTTCTCTGTTTTTATGCCAATACCAAGCTGTTTTTATTACTGCAGCTCTGTAATAGAGCTTGATGTCAGGGATGGTGATGCCTACAGAAGTTCCTTTATTGTACAGGAGTGTTTTGTTTATCTTGGGTTTTTTTGTTTTTTCATATGAAGTTGATTATTATTCTTTCAAGGTCTGTGAAGAATTATGTTAGTAATTTGATGGGGATTGCACTGAATCTGTAGATTGCTTTTGCTAGGATTGCCATTTTCATTATGTTGATTCTGCCTATCCAAGAACATGGGAGATCTTTCCATTTTCTGATTTTTTTCTTCAGTTTCTTTCTTCAAAGACTTAAAGTTCTTGTCAAATAGGTCATTCATTTCTTTGATTAGTGTTACCCCAATATATTTTATGTTATTTGTGGCTATTGTGAAAGGTGATGCTTCTCTGATTTCTCTCTCAGCTTATTTATCATTTGTATATGGGAGAGCTACTGATTTTTTTTTCTTTTGAGTTGATCTGTATCCTACCACATCACTGAAGGTATTTATCTGCTGTAGGAGTTCTCTGGTAGAGTTTTGGAGGTCATTTATGTACAGTATTATGTCATCTGCAAGTAACCAAAGATTGACTCTTCTTCCTTTCTAATTTGAATCCCCTTGATCTCCTTTTGTTTTCTTATTGCTGTAGCCAGAACTTCAAGAACTATGTTGAATTGATATGGTGAGAGTGGACAGCCTTGTCTTGTTCCTGATTTTAGTGGAATTGCTTTAAGTTTCTCTCCATTTAAATTAATGTTGGTTGTAGGCTGGCTGTATATTGCTTTTATTATATTTAGATATGTTCCTTGTATCTCTGCTCTTTCCAAGACCTTTATCATGAAAAGTCAAAAAGGGTGTTTCAGCATCGAATGAGATGATTATATAGGTTTTTCTTTCAGTTTATTTATATGATGGATTACATTGATAGATTTTTGTGTGTTGAACCATCCCTGCATCTCTGGGATGAAGCTGGTGGATAATTTTTTTTGATGTTTTCTTGAATTTAGTTTGCCAGTATTTTACAGAGTATTTTTGCATCTATGTTCATGAGTGAGATTGTTCTGTAATTCTCTTTCTTGGTTGAGTTTTTGTATGGTTTTGGTATCAGGATAACTGTTTGACAGTGTCCTTTTTGTTTCTATTGTGTGGAACACTTTGAGGACTATAGGTATTAGCTCTTCTTGGATGTTCTGGTAGAATTCTGCACCAAAACCATCTGGCCCTGGGTTATTTTTTTTTTTTTTTTTGGTTGGGAGGCTTTTGATGACAGCTTCTATTTCCTTGCAGTTTATAGGTCTATTTAAATTACTCACCTGGTCTTGATTTAATTTTGGTATATGGTATCTATCCAGAAAATTGTCCATTTCTTTTACATTTTCCAATTTTGTGGAGTACATGTTTTTGTAGTATGATCTAATGATTCTCTGGATTTCCTCTATGTCTGTTGTTATATCCTCTTTTTCATTTCTGATCTTGTTAATTTGGATGTTTTCTCTCTTCCCTGGAAGGTCACTTATGTACACTATCATATCATCTGCAAATAACTAAAGGTTGGCTTCTTCCTTTCTAATTCAAATCTAAAGCTTGTGCTTTAGTTCCTCTCTTGGTCTTCTCTGTGTGGACGCAGCCTGTGTCTCAGCATTGCTCTGAGGTTGAGGGGTAGGGGTGGGGTTGGAAGGCTTGGAGGTGGAGTAGGATTTGTAGCTTTCAGGATCCAGCGAGTGAGATTGGGGTGTTGGAGCAGCCTACCTGCAGGAAACTCACCTGCTGTCTGGCTATAGAAGCCTAGGCAGGTGGGGGAGGGGCCAAGGGTTTTGCCCCACTATGGAGAGCCTAGAGAGTGAGGTGTCCTGCCTGGTGGCTGGTCACTCACCTCTTGATCCTCTCTGCATTATAGCAAGCTGTGTTTCAGAGTTCCACTGAGGTTGCAGGAGGATAGGGGAGTTTGGGGCAGGGTGGGGTTTGTAGTTTAAAGGATCTGATGGATGGGGTGGGTATTGGGGCAACCTACCTGCTGGAAACTCCCTGCTGGCTGGCTAGAGAAGCTGAGGCAGGTGGGGGAGGATCAGGGGTTTTGCTCCTGTATGGAGAGCCTAGAGAGAGGGGTGTCCCCTTGGGTGTCTGATCACTCACCTTGGTCCTCTCTGTATTGTAGCAGGCTGTGTTTCAGAGTTCCCCATTAGATCCCTTTTTGTTTGTGTGTTTGCTTGGTTTTGGTTTTGGCTTTTGAAAAACCAAGGGTACGGAGTTTCTCTTCCGTACCCTTGGCTGTCTTGGAGCTGACTCTGTAGACCAGACTGGGATGGAACTCCGAGACTGCCTGCCTCTGCCTCCTGAGTTTAAATTTCTGCTGGGATTAAAGGTGTAGGCAACCACACCTGGCAAGAGGCAGATGTCTTAATTCCTGAATATAGTTGTAGACACCTTCTCAGAGAGTTGAAACAACCTGACTACATTTGCACAGTTGTCATAAAGACAGGAATGCAAGCCCAAGTTTGTGTGTCCTTCAAGTCTGTCTGCTGTGTCTCACCATGGAGACTTGTGATGTTCTGCCAACGGTGACCATTTAGAAACATTTTCTGAACTGATTTCAGTTAGTATCAGATTTGCTGATCTTGATCTATCTAACTTAAAATTCTATGAACTTCCAAGTTAGTTGCAGGGGCTGGAGAGATGGCTCAGTGGTTAAGGGCATTGCCTGCTCTTCTAAAGGTCCTGAGTTCAATTCCTGGCAACTACATGGTGGCTCACAACCATCTGTAATGAGGTCTGGTGCCCTCTTCTGGCCTGCAGACAGAATACTGGATACATAATAAATAAAACAGACAGAGAGTACTTAAAAAAAAGTTAGCTGCTAGGGAAATTATTGGTGGCATGAGTGTGTAGGCTCGGAAGAAGCAGTTCCACCCCTAGTGCCTTTCCGTGTTCCTTCCTCATTAACATCTGATCTATCCAGTTTTTTTTTCCTGCTTGATCAGTAACATTTAAAAATAGGCAAATTGTGGGTCGAGAGAGGTGGCTCAGCAGTTAAGAGCGCTGAGTGCTCTTGCAGAGGACCCAGGTTTGATTCTCCGAACCCACATGTCAATTCACAATCATCTATGGTGACAGATTCGATTCCAGTTCAAGGGGATCTGATTCCCTCTTCTGGCCTCGGCAGGCATCAGACACATAAGTGATGGATAGACATACTTGCAGGCAAAACCATATGCATAAAATAAAATAAATATTAAAAATAAGCAAATTGTCATTTCTGTTGTGCTCACAAGAGAACGGAGAATCAGGGACTGCCTTGCCTCTATGATATCTCCTATCCTCTGCTTTCCAAATGACGTTTATCTCTGCATTATTTTAGGTTGGAGGAGAAGCAGCCAGGCAGTGGCACAGATTATCTGATTAAGCAGCTCGGCATACCTCCTCAATTTATTACTATACCACTGTTTTCCATTGTGCAATCTGAGTCATAATAATAAGTGTAGGGATCTTATTTTTGACATGTTTTAAAATAAAGTCTTTCCATGTGTTTGTGTATATGTCTATAGGTACAGATGTGTTGCAAGGAGGGACCACTTGTTCATCCTGGCCGCTCGGCTAGTTTATCCCTGAAATAACCACAGATATTGTATTAATTAAATCACTGCTTGGCCCATTAGCTCTAACTTCTTATCGGCTAACTCTTACATCTTAATTTAACCCATTTCTATTAATCTGTGTATTGCCACATGGCAGTGGCTTACGGGGTAAAATTCCTAGCATCTGTCTCTGGTGGATCCATGGTGTCTCCTCCGACTCTGCCTCCTTTCTCCCAGCATGCCATTTAGTTTTCCCTACCTACCTAAGTTCTGCCCTATCAACAGTCTAAGGCAGGTTCTTTATTCATTAACCAATAAAACAACACAGAGACAGAAGGACCTCCCAAACCACAGATGTATACACACACAGACATTCTAGTGTGTTTGAGGCAAGAGAGATACACCAGATAAATATATATACTATATAAATCTATGCATGTGTATTTAAGAGAGTGTATTTGTGCTTGTAGGAAATTTGCTACAAAAGAAGCAAATTATAGATCTTTATAAATAGAGCATTTTTTTACAGCTTCATTTATTTTAATGTTCCCAAATATGTCCAAAACATAGCAGGCACTCAGCATATTAAGTGGAGCTCACAGTCTGTGTATTTCGCAGTTATCTGGTGTGTTCATACTTTAGTTGCTGCTATGACAAGACACCTGACCAAAAAGACTTAAGGAAGCCAAGGTTTGTTCTGGCTCATGGTTTGAGAGCACAATCCATCACGGCAGGAAGTCACGTGGTAAGATTGTGAGGTACCTGGTCTTACAGAGCCTAGAGTCTAGAAGAAGGAAGACGAGGTTCTTGTGATTGGCTTGCCTTGCCCTTTTTATTCGTTTCTGAACCCTTGTCCAGGAGATGGTGCCGCCCACATGCAGTGTTTTGTCATGTGATTCTAATCAATCAAGTCAACAATGAGGATTAGCCGTCACACCTGGAGTGCGTTTATGATCTTCATAAACCAATGATGACAAAGGATTAGAGCTTATTTTGGTTAATTGGTTAATTGATTAGGATAGGAGCTAAGAAATATATATTATACCAATGTAGAAATCTGTGATTTAAAGTCAGTGTCGTAATTTTATACTTCCAGCTACTATTGTGTGGATTTTAGATAACAATACAAGCTTTGGAAAGACATGACTATCCTTTTCCTGCTTGTAACCAGGGTTTAACAGGGCACCTGAGGTGGGAAGGCTCCATTAGTGGGTGGATAAGACAAGCTTCGCTGATCCTGTGTTTTGTGATGACTGAAACTGATAGGTCTCAATCGCGTCATAATTATTTACTTAACAAAATAAAGAAGAGACACAGTTTTGTATCAGTTAAAATAAGTTGTTATGCCTGCGTCACTGGGCCCCCAGCGACCACCAGAGTCCAAGTTCGTACGCAAGAGCAAAGAGCCTTTATCGCAGGCTCAAGTTGACTCTCTGTCCTTTCAACACAGTGGTTGGATTAGGGAGAGCATTGAGCTCAGCTCTGGCAGGGTTTTAAAAACTAAAGAATGGGGGTGAGTGGGGGAATTCCAGCATCAGAAGGGGGTTGAACTCCTACTGGGCAGGAATGGAGCAGCCAGAGTCTTGTCAAACAGGGGTTGGTACTGGCTTGCTGCCAAGAAATTGGCAACCATATACAAGTTAGGTGAGCTCTTCTTACAGTTCTGGAGCGCCTAGTACTTGTTTGTCTCAGTTCTGATCGGTCCCCCGCAGGGAACAGTCTGTGGTTTTTCCTGGTTACTGTAAGGGTGAGGCCTAGTCCTAGTACTGTTAATCTGCAGCCTGTCATGGCTGCATGCGTGTTAAGTTAGGCCCTCAAAGTGAATATGAAATCGTGTTTTCCTTTCTGTATGAAGTTCTCCATATCTCACACCTTAAGAAATCAATGCTTCCTTAAATTTTAATATTTTTATTTTAGTATATTACTTTTATTTGCATGCCGACAGTCAATCAAAGGGGGGAGAACTAGCACCTGTTGGAACTGCCAATGCAATTCTTGTCTCTTGGCCCTAACTTAGTCTTCACTTTAGAACTGTTTCCCATCATTCCTAGTTAGTCTCGTTCACCTTCTATTTGAGTGATGAATTTGACAGTTTCAAAATTTCTGGTTCAAGGTTCCGTCATCCTCACATACTAGAGCTGGCTGCATATTTCACTGAGATGGAGAAGCTTTGCCTGGTTCATCCATATATGAGCAACGGGACGCTTTTCGACAGACTGCAGTGTGCTGTAAGTCAGGGCTACCTGGGGTAAAGGGGAGCTGTTGGCCCTGGAGGGAGCCGAGAGGTGGGGTGAGCTCACACATGGGGGATCTTCAGGAATGAAGCAGAGACCCTCTCAAAGGTTGCTTGAACACAGGAGTCACTGGGTTCTGTGTAATATTGTCACATAAACAAGCGAGTTTATAATGTGTCTCAACTTCTCTTAGCATGTGGTATTTAGGTGGGCACAGGGCTGGGCCAACCAAAACCAGGGTCTTATGCATGCTAAGCAAGGATTTCACCCCTGAGCTGTACTCTCAGCCTACTGGCTACAGTTTAACTAAAGTTAAAAATTGTTAGGTATTTCCCTAGACCAGTGGTTCTCAACCTTCCTAATGCTGCCGCCCTTTAATGAAGTTCCTTATGCTGTGGTGACCCCCAACTATAAAATTATTTCATTGCTACTTCACAACTGTAATTTCACTACTGTTATGAATCATGTCGCTATCTGATATGAGGGGTATCTGATGTGTGAGCCCTGTGGGGGTTGTGACCAGAGGTTGAGAGACGCTGCTCTAGAAGCGTAGAGGAAAACCCATTTGGGATTAGAACTTGGTTGTAGCAAACTGAAATAATTCACCTCCCACTCCACCTTGCCGTCTCCCGCTATGTAGAGTGCACCCACATAGTGGATATATAGGTAATTTGCACTAAGAATACACAACCAAACCAACCTCTCTCTCTCTCTCTTCTCCCTCTCTCTCTCTCTCTCTCTCTCTCTCTCTCTCTCTCTCTCTCTCTCTCTCTCTAGGATAACACGGCCCCACTTTCCTGGCACGTTCGAATCAGTGTGCTAATAGGAACCTCCAAAGCCGTCCAATACTTACACAACACTCAGCCGTGCTCAGTCATTTGTGGCAATATTTCCAGGTAAATGATGTGGGAGTCTGAGGTTCCCTGTGAGCCCCCTTTCAGCGCCACAGGTGAATGACTCAAAAATCCTGTCCTCTTCGGTCAATACTCTTCCTGGAATGTACGTGAGTGTAATGAGAAGTCTCACCGCAGTATTGAAATTCTTAACGTTTTTCTCAATGAACATGTGTTCGCCAAGGGGAGACTTTATGTTATCTTTGTGAATTACTGTTGAATAACTGTGTAGTTTATTGTACTGGATAGCCAGATGTGAAATTGAATGCATATTTAATCTTCCCACCTCCCCCCCTTAAATTGAAGTCTAGCAAAAGAATCCATGACTATACAGGGATTCCCATGAAGACAACAGTAGTGGAGCAAACCAAGGCTTTGGTTTGCAAGTCACTAGGGTCCTGCCTCCCCGTCAGTCTGTGACGAGCCAAGTGACGAGCAACGTGGAGTGCTACATTTGAGACATGAGAAAATTAGAGGCAGTATTTATGTTCTATCTTCATCTCTAGTTACACACACACACACACACACACACACACACACACACACACACACACAAACGTTCAGAGTGGTCACCTGCAGCAAAATCCCTTGAAGCCTTTTTCCTCGTGCCCCTATGTTGAACTCATCCTGAAAGCCCTGGCCACACTTTTGCTGAACGCCTGGATCAGCTGAGTTTGAAGGCTGCTGCCTCTTCTGGACCCTTTCCTTGGTATCTTGAAGGGTTTTAGTGTACTTTTAACACGAACAGAAGTGGAGTGGACGGCTTCCTTTTCTGGAGAAATGAACATGAAACAACTCTAAATTCCTCCTCAGTCCTGGGGGAGCTGGAGAATGGCCAAGAGATGCCTGTTCCTGCCATAGTGTGGAACGGCAGCTTCTCAGAGCCTGAGCAAAATCAAAGTCCCTCACAGGACCCAGGCACGGGGCCAGTGATGGCTGCAGGGGTCAGCGGAATCACCGGCAGGGTACATTCCACAAGGCTGAGAAATCATCTCTTTATCCAGAGTATAACCACAAAGGAATACAGTGATATTCAAATGGTGTTTTTACTGAGTGAGAGCAGTGTTTAGACTCTTGCTGTATACTTTCTTCACCTACTTTCTTCCTCTGGTTTTAAGTAAGCACTAGCTTATTTTAAACCTCACGTGGTACATTAAGAGATGGTTCCCTGTGTGTGGTTCAGCCCCCCTCTCCCTTTCCTGAAAGCAGGTTTGAAAAACAGATAGGAAAGAAGAAGTTCTTGATGGGCGAGAGGAACAAGGGCAGCCCTTAACTGTGGCAAAGGTAGTATCAGGGTGGGGAGCGCAACAGATGCAGGCCCACCCTGAGGTGGCTAGGAGGTGCCTATCCAGCACCTCCCCACACTGTGGGACAGTCTGGGCAACTTAATGAGACCCTGTGTCTGGATAAACTAAAAAGAAGGCTAGAGATAGAGCTAAGGCATAGAGTACTTGCCCAGCATGTGTGGGCTCCAAATACCAGAGTAGGAATCAAGTATGCAGGAAGAGAAAAGGAGGAAGGCCAAAGTGAGCAGGTGGAGAGGTCCTCAGTCTACTGTTGCTGTTGCAACCCTGATGTCATGGAAAAATTGCTGAAGCTGTGACTGTTATGCCCAAATCTGCGAAGTCCCCCCAAAACCAACAAGGATTTTTTGTAAAAACCGTATGTAAAAGCAAAGAGCCTTTATTTTAAGCAAGTATGCAAACTTGGTCTCTCCACATGTCCAACTTATTGGAATAAACGAAGAGTTCCGAGCTCAATTAGAATACGGTTTTATAGTAGTAAAGATGGGGGTGAGGGGTTTCTGAGGTTCAAGACCCCTGATTGGCTGACATTTGTCTAGGGGTGTCCCGGTGAGTGTGTTCTGGCAGGTGATCCTATCTACAGCAGAATATTAGGACTTTCCTCTGAATGGTCTGTTCTTGGGTGGAGGTTGGGTAATCTCAGCTTGTGGTTCTTCCTGCAACCAGATATTGTACAGGGTACGTTACTGAGACTCAGGCCTCCATTTAAATTTATCAATGGCCAGAGTCCTACTCTGGCCGGTGGTAATGGTTGGAAGTAAAGAACTTCCTGTGGTTGACCTGCCCATGCTTAGCTTATCATGGCTGACTCCCACAGTGATGACTTTTCAAGACATCTGAAAATCAGGCAGGGCACGCAGGTGCTGCACTGTGGCCTGGCCTGGAGCTGGGCTGTAACTTGAGTGTAGCATCTCCCTTCTACCCTGCACAGTTCCTGATGGGGAACTGTGCAGCATCAGCTAACCCTCCACGATAGGGACCAAGAGCATGTCTGAGAGCTGGGTGGCAGGGATGGGCACATAGGGCTCAGCTACCCAGGTGGTGTCAGCCTGAGGGAGCTCTGAAAAGGAGAGCCAGGAATGCTTTTCATTCCTCCTCTGTCCTGCCACCTCCCAGCTCAAGCTTCCCGAGTTTAAATCAGAAGACCTTAGGAACCAGAACTCCCTCTTAAACTGTGACCCAAGGGGACTCATAAATTCTCTAAGCCTCAGTTTTTCTTTCTGAAAAAGGCTAATTGTAGAAGGAGCAGCAGGCTGCGTTCCTGCCACCCGGCTCCCGGCCGCCTGTATAGCTTATGCCCTGAAATAACAACACACAAACTGTATTCATATAAACACTGCTTGGCCCATTAACTCTAGTCTCTTACTGGCTAATTCTCACATCTTGCTTTAACCCATATCTAATAATCTGTGTAGCACTATGAGGTGGTGGCTTATCGGGAAGATTCTAGTGTACGTCCATCTTGGGCTGGTGCTTCATCGCGTCTGTCTCAGAGAGGAGAGGCATGGCGATTGCCTAATTTCCCTTCTTCCCAGCATTCTGTTCTGTTTACTCCGCCTACCTATGTTCTGACCTATCAGGTCAAGCAGTTTCTTTATTAATTAACCAATAAATAGACCCCCTACATCAGCTAATAATAGAGCAATAGTTTTGTTGCTTAGGGTTAAATGACATAAGGTATCTTGGTGCTGAGGAGAGCGTACACTCATCCAATGCAGACTCCCTGGAGGCTTGGTCCAGAAGTGCTGGGCATGGCCAGGGCAGAGTTGAGTGATGTGAAGGACCGTCAGAATTCTTGCTCATCCCCCTTCCACATACTTTCGTCATCAGTTCATTGTCTGCAAACAAGCTCTGCTTTGGAAAGAATAACTTCCATCGTACTACGCGTTGACTGAACTCCTTGGGAGTCCAGTCCTTTTTTTGTTCCATGTTTGTTGTGTGTAAAAAATAATGGAGCCCATAGTGGGGAGACGTCTTTTCCCATAAAGTTCAGCTGATTAAAGAGATAGCTCAAACACAAAAAGTATGTCATATTAATACCCAGTGTGTGGCTGGCTGAGTTAGAGAAAGCCAGGCCAAGCCCTAGAGGAAGTGTGTTTTTGACACAGACTGATTGAAACTATCGGCGAGAATATTCCTGGTAGAGGTAGTAGATTTGCTCAGGGGTCAAAGCAAAGAACTGCCACACATATAACAAAAGAAGGGTACCTCTGTCCCGCTGCCCGCCACAGAGCCACCCTCAGGGACAGTTCTGAATGCCCGTTTCTACAAGCTCTCCTGTACTTTCCCATGCTCTTCTCCCTTTTTGCAACCACTCACTGATCTCATTGCTTCTGCCTCTCGTCCCTGGTTAAGAACGTGTCCTTTTAGATCACATACCTCTTCCACCCCTTTCTAGTATTGTGACTTTAGGACAGTTCCTTAGTTCCCTAATGCCTTGTCTTCTTGCTCTCTGGAACTGGCCAGGATACCAGTACACTGCCTACAAGGGTTCTAAGGACAAAGTGAGTTACTAAACGGGAAGGGGCCTACAGCCTGGGAGAAACTATCATTGTGTGTGTGTGTGTGTGTGTGTGTGTGTACATATATCTCTATCTCACTATATATATAAAACATATACTCTACCCATGTGAGACTCAAGGCTTCAGTGCCCTATGTGCTCCCATTTGACTCACCTTGGACTCTGACTTTCCAGAAGGACCGTGAACTCCTCGAGAGGGCCTCCGAGTATCAGAAACTTTTTTACATTGACTTAAAATCTTGTCACTGAGCCTTTAGGTTCTTACACATATGTGAGTGTGCATGTACACTCACACACATAACACACACACAGAGCACACACATACACGCACACATAGTAAAAGAAAGAAAACAAAAAGACAGAGGGAACAGTTCATTTTTTTCTCCTTGTAATCAACAGATTTTAATTTTCTGTTCATAAAGTTGAATGAAAGGGTTTTTTTTCAGTTAATTGTTATAAACCAGAACAGCACCCAACAGGGAAATGGGAGGGCTAAGTTTTAGTCCTGGCTTTACTACTTAGCTCTTTTTCAAATAATGAGTCAAAGAAGCAGTGTGCTATAGCAACCATGGCAAGTCAGTTTTATCTCACATTTTATCTTTGATTGATTAGCAATGACTTTCCAAGTACAGGGTAGAAAAAGCATCGTGGCTGAATGCTTTTGGAACTCAATTAATGATGTCTGTCAGCAATATGAAGGACAGCATTTGGGCCATGTATTTGTCATTCCCATGCTCAGTAATCTGAAACTACTCAAGGATTTCAAATCCTCTCCAGAAAATGATTAGATAAACAAATGTTTGGTGTCTTTTATGGGCTCAGCACTATGATTGTGTAAACAGCATAAGATGGTCTCCATTAAGTACCACATGATATATTGTAGGCTCCAGTAGGAACTCAGAAGCATTGGGCTTCAGAGAGATCCAGCGGAAGCTTCATAGCAGAAGTGATTCTGGTGGCGCATAGAGGATCCGGATAAAAATAAGAGGAGGAGCCTTTGGAGGGCACAGCACAAAGTTTATCCCGAGACAGTTATATACAGTTTGTGTAGTTGGTTTCTTATTCTTTGCTATTTTTCTCTTTGGGAGTCCACTACCCAGCTCCCAAATAAATACACAGAGACTTATTCCTACTTAGGAATGCTTGGCCGTAGCTTGGCTTGTTTCTAGTCAGCTTTTCTTAAATTATCCTGTCTACCTTTTGCCTCTGGAATTTTATCTGTTTCTATCTATATCCCTTTCTTTCCTTCTTACTCCATGGCTGGCTGTGTGGCTGGTCCCTGGCATCCCTTTCTCCTCCTTTTCTCACTCTTAACTCTTCGTGTTCTCTTTTCTATTTATTGTCTCTGCCTGCCCGCCCCTCCTATCCCTCTCCTGCCTAGTTAACTATTGACAGTTCGGCTCTTTATTAGATGAATCAGGTGTTTCAGGCAGGCAAAGTAACACAGCTTCACAGGGTTAAACAAATGCAACATGAAAGAATGCAACACATCTTTGCACCATTAAGAAAATATTCCACAGCATCAAAGAATGTAACATATCTTTAACTAATATTGCACAACAAGTTTGTCCTATGGCATTGGTAATTAGTTATCCATGAAGGATGCACGGTGGATAGACTGCAGGAGGATCATGGCGTCCAGTCAGCGTCAAGGACGTTAGATCTCGTATGAGCTCCCATGGAAACACTTGCTAATCCTCCACACACCTAAGGGAAGGTGTGATCATTGTCACCTCTGGCCAACAAGAGAAAAGTTGGGGCTAAGAAAGGTCTGTAATTTGCCTGTCACGTGACTATAGATGCAAAAGGGGAGGTGTGCTTCCACGTCTGTGTATTCCCAGTAATCATGCTCTTGTTAGGGAATTTAAAGACCTGGGATGGCCAGGGACCAGTTGGCTTCATCAGCAGACACAGGAATTGAGAAATGTTGATGTTAGATTCTTGAAGGGACAGCAGCAGGCGGCCTGTTTTGGGAGAGAGCTTAGGTCTATACATCTACACTGCCAACCTGGCTGTGCCGGCAGAGACAGCGTCTTTCTAAGAAGGACAGTGTCTAGCGTACAGCTGAGGAACAGCCACAGGAGGAAGCAAAGCCCACATTTCTAAGGTATTTTCAGCAAGTCTGGTGGTTCATCATTTAGCCCAAAAATATCTTAGTAATTTGAACTCTTTAAGAGAATGTTATAAAAACAAAACTCACTACCAGATGGTGGGAGTTGAGAAGGAAAGGATCTAAAGAAAGAATCCGGAGTGTGGTCTGCAGTCTTGGCAAAGGACATTTTCCTTTGGGAAATGAAGCTGTTTTTAAATCTTGTAAAAGTGTCTAAAAGTGACAACCTTGATATTTCCACCCATCCGTTAGAAGACTTCACTTTACGAAAATCAAAATTTCTCTTAACAATTCTTGTTGCCAACATTGTCTTTAGGTACCACGTACCAAATCATTTAATGCGCAATACTCCCCAGTCTCGGGTGTTCTATCACTGTTGTGCATTTTGAGGTGCCCAGCTTGTGATGTTGTTTGCAGATATTTCTGCTGGAGGAAGTGTTTCACCGGGGATGGGTTTTGAGACAGTATCACTTTACACTCCTTCTCGTTTGCTCTCTCTGCTTTGAGTTTGGGATGGAGATGCCATCTCTCAACTTCCTGCTCCTGCCTCTATTCCTGCTACTTGCTTCCAAGCATCTCTCCAATGGTAGCCTCTTACCGCTCCGGAATTTCAACTGCACTTCTTAGGATTTTGAGATAATGGTGACGAATGGAATGGACAATGGACAGCACACATCATTCACGGTGCAGTTGGCGGTCTTCTTTATCTGTAAGTCAGCTGGCTTTATCTTACTCAGAAGCATCATCAGATCTCTTTATCTACATGGAAACTGAGGCCCCGGGTGGTTCAGCTCAAGCCCTAAAGTTGCACAGTTAGAGATCCAGCCCTGGGTCTTGGTGCAGGATGCCAAGACTCACACACGAACAAACTTCCATTCTCTTTTTAAGACCTGCACAAATGCAATGCAGACACAGAGGACTCTAGAACGCCATGGGGAAATAGAGCAGCCATATCTGACGGAACGGCAAACATCATAAAGCCGGCACAGCTACTTGACAGAGATCCAGCAAAGCTAAGTCACACGGTGGCCGCTGGGCCACTTTTGGTTTTGATCTCCAAGTGTTGCATACTTGGGGAATTTTAATATTTGTACAATTTGGGGATATCAGGCAGATTACGAGACTGAGCTACCACCATGGCCAGGCTCACTCCTGTCTTCTCCTTGACTCTGTTCTGAAACCTGTTAACTAATGGGCGCCGCTGGTAGGGAAACGCAGTTTGGCCTTGTACCATTCTTAAGTTGGAAGTCATACTTGCTCTTGTGTGCAAAGTCTTGTGAGAGTCTACAGCTCTTCCAGAAAACAGTGAGTCTGGGAAAACTGGGGATCTTGGGGTTGTAACTGCCATGACATGGACAGTACATGTCCTTTGTGAAGGGTTTTGTGGTGAAAGAGTCTCTATGCAGTCAGGGCCAAGGAATCCTACAGAAATCACACCACACCACAGACCTCACACAAGAGATTTATTGTGGAGATGGGGAGGGGCACAAAATGACTGCCTTTGAGTGGGCATGGAAAAAAGAGAGACTAGACCACGATGGAGAGCTTTGTAAAGAATATGGCACATGCACATAAGCAGAATGGTGAAGGCACTGTGGGGCTGTAGGCACCGAGTCCTTGGATGCGGAGGCAGGGAGAGCCTGTTTCAGGAATGTGGGCAGTCCTTGGTTGACTAGCGCTTTGATCTTAAGATATCCTCGAGAAGCTGTTGGGTCTTTATGTCTGAGACCAAATGGTTAGAATCCCTGGCTTTCCTGAGGGTTGCCAGACACTTGACTGGGGCTAAAGTAAGCCCCTTTAAATATATGTAATGGGGGGGCTGGAGAGATGGCTCAGAAATTAAGAGCATTGCCTGCTCTTCCTGAGTTCAATTCCCAGCAACCACATGGTGGCTCACAACCATCTGTAATGAGATCTGATGCCCTCTTCTGGCCTACAGGCGTACACACAGACAGAATATTGTATACATAATAAATAAATAAATAAATAAATAAAGATATGTAATGTCTTTAACGAAAATTCAAATCCTGCATTTTAACCTATATATCATCTTTGTTTTTAAGGCCTAACAGTTTCAACTAAACGAGGTTACTTACTGATGAACCGAGAAAGCTGGTTCTCGCTCTAAAGTAGTATTATTTGGGGGAGCCGGTCTCTCAAAAGAAAAAAAAAGCGTCATGGAAACTTTTCTTAGTACAGATATTAAGTCATTACCTCTAATTGGTACAAATTCACCACCTGTAAAGAATTGTCCCATGTCCTCAGTCAGGGATCCTTCTATTAGAATTCTCTGAAGTCAGGCTGGCCTCAAATACCTGCGAAGAGCAGGAAAAGGTGCCATAGACACGAGGCAGGGTATATGGATCACACCTGCTCCACTGCCCGCCTCTTTAGTGGCCCCCCCTTACCTGCACACTGCCCTTTCGATTGCGCCGCTGCCGTTTCAGCTCTCATGGAGTCTGGTTTTGCCAGTCCATTCTCACCCTGCAGAATAAACTTCCTCTGTTGACCTGTGTGATGGCTGAAGGCACTTTATGTTTGAAGTTTCCATTTAAAGCTGAAGCATGAGAAAGAATCAGGGGAGAAATTGATTGTCGAAGGGCTTTTTGCAATCCCTGCTTTGCTAAAACCGAACATTTCTCTCTCTCAGCTCCTGTTAACCTTTCTTTAGAACCAAATAAATCACTCGGCTCAGAATTTATGCGCTACACTAAGGTCTGCCGGTAAGAACGTGCCTTTCCACCAGAAGTCATTATTCAGTATGTAAGTGCGGCGTCCTCCAATAATCCTGCCTGCCTGGTGACCTCCCGCTGACCCCGTGTCCTCACGGGGCTTATTCGGTAACAGGGTTTGCGGTTGCCCAGCTCACCTCTGCCTACTTTTGGCGACCATGTGACTCACCAGTTGCTGTCAGCTTCTACTTGCTTTGCAGCCGGGCAAGTAAATGGCTTAGATTATGGGTTTATTGTCCTTGCTGTACCCCCCGAGTCCCCTACCACCACACACACACACGTTCATACATAGGAGTTCCTATGTGCTGCTTAGATTCAGTTTCAGCTTTGGCACTCTCAAGGCCCTAACATATTGATCAGGATGTCATGCCTTCTCGAGAACTGGGGTATGCGACGCTTGGACTTCCTCTGTGCGAGGGCATGCAGAAGCGGCTCCCAGAGTAGACGAAACCGGAAGGGCAGTAACTCTTGATGCTGGTGGATATTAGGGTTTGTTGGGCTTTTCTGGAGGGGTTTCACCGCCTTATGTCTGGGAACAAGGAACCGGACAGAGACATGTGGGTAACAGTAAAGACAGTGTATGAGAAAAAGAATTAATTTCAAGAGAGGAAGCAGGCTGGGACAGGGGAAAGGTCAGTAGCTCCAATGACTGGCATGCAGAGTAGGGCTTTTATGTCATGTGGAATGGGTTGTTTAGCTTATTTGCATACAGTGAGCTTTCTCGGGCACGGTGTGCTACTTGTAATATAGGTTCATGCATCTCATGTTGCTTCGGCATCTTAAATCTCTATCTAGGAGTCTGCATTTTAGAATTGCAATGAGCCACAGGTCACCTTCAGACACGCCGGAGGGTCCCTGTGTATGGGCCTGTGCCAGGGATTTACTTGGCATAGGGCAGGGAGTTTCTACCCTTCCCTCTTGCTGGTTGGTCTCTATCATATTCAAACTTAGCAGCTTTTGCCCAAGGGGAGCCACACTTCACTCTCTGCCCTTCCCTGCCTCCCATGAGCCCTGCTGTGAGAGATGGAGACTGTTTTTGCCCCCCTTCATCTCCTGCCCAGCTGGGAAACTTCTGCTTTCATATTTCCCCAAATTCTAAAAGCATCAGGGCTGGTCCAGGAGCCTCAGATTTGAGAAAGTGAAGTGTGCACCTTCAGGGGATTTAATTGTGTTTTCCTATGTAGTGCTGGAGAGAAGGTAGGACCTGATGCCTGTCTGCTGTGCAGTTTCAGAGAAATGGCAGGACACTCAACGCTGTCCTCTGAGTGAGAAAAGGAAAGAATGGGTAAGGGATGGCACAGAGTTGGGTCATGTGACACATAGGCTCGCTCTGGCAGCCGCTGGATACTTGAGAAAAGACAAGCAAGGAGAAACTTAAGGACTATGCTCATTGACAAATCTTAGGGACACAGACCTTGGCTTATTCCCCCACAGATGAAAAGATCATACCAAACAGACATGGCGTAAGCTTGGCTCTTTGTACTTTACAGTTTTTTTTTTCTACTCTGTGGTGGTAAAAGTCAAGTTTAAAACTCTTTTTATCCTTAAAGGAACCTGGGTTCCTATGTGCTGTTTAGATTAAAAGAACCTTGGATGGCCCTTTATTTTATCTGTTGACAAAGTCTGGATTCAGACCTTAGTTATGATATTGAACTAATGTGCTCAGATACTTGATATAGGAATGAATCCCAACATAGCTTTGTCTCTTTCTCTAGAGGCTCTCAATTCAGAACTAGCTCCACCTGTTTATGTATTGGTTCTGGGACAGCAGAGACCTTTGGGACATTTGTAAGAGTCGGTGTTTGTCCAGGCTTAAGAGCCTCTTACCCACTGACTGCGAAGACATCTAATAATAGTGCACAGTACCACAGTCTGTATCTCTTGACATTTGGATGAGTAAGATAAGTAGAAAATGTTGCAGCTTCAGGACAACTGAAAGCAAAACTGAAGCAAAAGGTCACTTGTTCATGGTCCTGCTCTCTGAGGACAGATTACCAGTCCCCATCCTTGTTACCCTGTATCAAGCCACCCCAGGGAGCCAATGGAGTTCATCTTCGGTCCCCATCCTTGCTGCCCTGTATCTGGCCACTCCAGGCAGCCAATGGAGTTCATCTTCCCAGAGCAGAGCTACAGTGTTATCTGTTCTCCTTGCCTCAAATGCAAGAGCACAGAACTGAAGGTCTCAGAACCAGGAAAAGGGACCCCGCTGTGTGAAATGCAAGTCCCTTTTGGCTTCTCTTTTCCTGTTGTTCCTATGGCAGGGTTTTGAAGCATAAAACACACCAACACTTACTCCCATGCAAGCTGTGACATGATTGTTTTTTATGTGATGGCTCCCTGAGCTGACTTTCTGCACACTGCCTTTGCTCCTGCAACTGTTCATGTCCCAAAACCAGAAGGAGACCCGGAGAGATGGAACAGTGAGGTGGGACTACCATTAAAGTAGGGGCTACCAAAGATGCCCCAAGACTCTAGAGTAGGGTCTCTAGAGAGTCTAGCCCTCCACAACACATCCCTCTGCACATAACAATTCCATTACTAGCTACTTAAAGCCAAACCAATGGTCTCATGGGGAAGAGCACAAGCGAGCTGCTGTGCTTGATGTAGGTTCGTCCTGTTGATACAGATTCCATACATCTTTCAAAATCTGAAATAGACACTATTTATGGGCCACGTTTTTATTTTAGGCTTCGTATAAATTTTTGTTTATACTGTAATTTTTTAATTTCATTTTATGTGCATTGGTGTTTTGCCTACATGTATGTCAGCGTGAGGATGTTGGGTCCCCTAGAATTGGAGTTATAGACAGTAGACAGTTGTGAGGCACGATGTGGGTGCTGGGAATTGAACCCAGGTCTTCTGGAAGAGCCGTCAGGGCTCCTAACTGCTGAGCCATGTCTCCAGCCCATGTTTACACTTTAAGAAAACCTTTAGAATACCCACTCATTCATGAATATTTATGTTTGGCTTCATGTTATCAGTGTTCTGAATTAATCAGCCACACTGTATTTCACTAAATGCCTCGGTGACATCTTCTCCTGTTTGTCTTTGATCACACTTTTAGTACAAACATACTTTTGGACGATCAGTTCCAACCCAGACTAACAGATTTTGCCATGGCGCACTTCCGACCCCACCTTGAACATCACACTTCTACCATAAATACAACCGGCAGTGGCAGGAAGCATCTGTGGTACATGCCAGAAGAATACATCAGGCAGGGAAGACTTTCCGTGAAAACCGATGTCTACAGCTTTGGAATTGTGAGTGTCACCTACTGGTTCACTATGGAAAAGAATTAGCTGCCAAGGCAATACTAAATCCTAGAGCGGTTTTCAACCTGTGGGTTGCGACCCCGCTGGACATGAAAGACCTTTTTACAGGGATTTCATATCAGATATCCTGCATATAAGATATTTACATTATGATTCATAATAGTAGCAAAATTACAGTTGTGAAGTAGCAACAAAATAATTTCATAGTTGGGGAAGTCAACACAACATGAGGAACTGTATTAAAGGGTCACAACCTTAGGAAGGTTGAGAACCTCTGGCTTAGAGCAAACATTTTAGGAGTTTTAACTTTTATACATATTGAGTTTTCTGTTACTCATTACCGATGCATTAACTTTCCATAATCTATAAAGCAATAAGATACAAGAGCATTAATTTGAATGACATCCATTGCCGTGTTAAACAGTTTAAACTCATGTTGTATCTGTTCTCACCTCCATGGCTGACTTTGTGTGTGTTCCTCCGAGGTGATCATGGAAGTTCTGACAGGCTGTAAAGTGGTGCTGGATGACCCCAAACATGTCCAGCTGGTAAGAACCGCTCTCCCTCCAGCATCCGCTTGCCAATGAGCTGCCTGATGGTATTCCAAGAAGTAAGTTCATCTTCTCCTCTTCCTAGCGGGATCTCCTCGTGGAACTGATGGAGAAGAGGGGCCTCGATTCGTGCCTCTCCTTTCTAGACAGGAAAATACAGCCCTGTCCTCGGAACTTCTCAGCCAAGCTCTTCTCTCTGGCAGGCCAGTGTGCGGCAACTCGGGCCAAGTTAAGACCTACAATGGATGAGGTAAGATATGCAAGGTTTTGTTAAAAAATGAGCTATAGAAAATCTAAGTTAGATAAATTGTACATCTAAGTGAATTATTAACTACTGAGACAAATTCAGCCCCCTGCACAGAGAATTCTACCTAATAGATAAACTTTCTAGCTTAAAATGAACACCTCACACACACTATTGCTACCCATGTAAAAGTCATTGCTAGGTAGATCCAGGTTATTATAAAAATATTGAATATGGAGACAGCAAAGTAGCTTAGTAGTCAAAACAATGTTTGCCATGCAAGCCTGGTGTCCTGAGTTTGATTCCTGGAACTCATGGAAAGAAAGCATTGTCCCCCAACCTTCATATGCTCTGATCAGCACCCTCCAACCACCGTCCCTAACAATAAATCAAAAATAAATTTATATCTAATGGGAAATAGTTTGAAGGGGATATTTTATTCAACACCTATTAAGCTATCTGATTCATTAGAAAGCACAGATTTGTTTTTATTGTTTTAAAAATGTATACATTTGTCATAGATGTAATCCATTCATTTATAAGTCAGTACTAATTCAGTGCCCATTTGGGATGTGTATTTGGGGGATACGTAGTGATCAAGACATTGTTCCTGTTCCAAACTTGCCAAGCAAAGAAGTCAGATCAATAGATATGGTACTTTGACCCTATAGACAGGCATGATGACAGTCACAATCCTAGGATGACTGGGAAGGGTGGGGTCAGAATAGAGTGAGGTCACCAGTCTGTGGCAATCAAGAGGTCCTTGCTGAAGGGGACAGCTTAGCTGCAGATTAGGTGTAGGCAGCAGTATGGATGGGAGGACATCCTTGAAAGAGGCAGTCATCATCATCCTTAGCCATAAGACTTCGGGCAGTCCAGCATCACGGAGTGAGCCGAGGTAAGGAGAGCTGGTGTGGTTAACACCGCAGACGCTTCCAGGAGATGGAGGGGTACTCACTCTGTTCTTGGAGTTGGGTTTAGTCTACTATAGAGCTGGGGAAGATCACAACAGGAGTTGGTCTAATCACAGTGTAAGACCACTGGCCTGGGATTCAGGGAGACATAGAGGAGGCCTGACATGACTCTCAGCATAGAATCCTGTTTGAGCAAGGATCCATCGGTGGTGTTGGAGGACCAAGTTGGGATCCAGGAGGTTGAAGGTACAGCAGCAAAGCTTCACCTTTCTAGACAGTTGTATGGATTTTCTCTTAATCCTCAGGTTTACCTATACAATCAGAATAATGTCATTTGTGGAGATGAAATACATACAAACAAACCACTTTGCAAATGCTCCGTTATTAGGTCATCAGTTCAGATCTGACTGCATGTCCCAATCCTGTGTGAAGGTGCTTAAATACCTGGGGTCCCCAATACTTTATTATTTTTATGACTGTCTCTTGATTTCGGACAAGAGATCTGTAGTTTTAGAAAGCTCCCCTTGTTGATCCTGGCATTTGAGAACTTGCTGTGCCCCATGAGCATCGTCTACTTTCTGTGGTGGAAAACTCACAAAGACTCGTCTGCAGCACAGAATGAGGGGGTGGCCAGTTCATGCCTGGGGCAGCTGTCTTAATAGACTCTACTTTCTTTTACATTGTCCCTCAAGTCACTTTATGTGGCCCTTGAAATAAAGGGGCTTCTCCAATATCTAATATCCTTTCTAACTCAAAATTTAGTGTTTATACTTACTTTATTTTTTATTTTACTTATTTAGTTTCCTGAATGAAAACGAGAGACTACTCTTCACTAGGTAGAGAGGAAAACGTCAAAGGGAGTGTTGCTCAAGCTTCCCTCCATGTTTGCTTCCTTGCTAATCAGGTCCTGAACGCTCTGGAGAGCGCAGAGCCCAGCTTGTATTTTGCAGAAGACCCTCCCACATCTCTGAAGTCCTTCCGCTGTCCTTCTCCTCTGTTCTTGGACAACGTCCCAAGTATTCCAGTAGAAGATGATGAAAGCCAGAGTATTCACCCAGGGCCTCATGAGAGAGCTCTGAGGACAGATAAAGTGACTCAGAGAACCCCTTTTGAGTGCAGTCAGTCTGAGGTGACCTTTCTGGGCTTAGACAGAAACACGAGGAACGAGAGAAGTGAAGCGGCTTGCCATATGCCCAGCTCTTCTTGTGAGGGATGTTGGCTCCCAGAGCTTGAAGCAGCATCCCAGGACTTAAGGCCTACTGAGATCACATTGGGTTCCTCTTGGGAAGTGCCAGACCATTCTTTTGGGAGCAAGCCAATGGAGAAGAGGTACTCCTCTGGCCTCTTCTGCAGTGAGTATGAACAGTCTGAAAAGCAGTAAATTCACTGGAAGATAAAAGAAAAACAAATGTCACCGAAGGCACCTGAATGAAGAATGTCACCATGAAAGGATACGAACTCCATGAGCGAGGCCCAGGGAACTACTGGTGGTGAATTTGAGTATTGAGAATAAGCAGCCAGGCCATTCTGTTCCCTTCCATTTCCCCAAATAGAAGACTCAAAGAAATTTGTTATCAGGATGATGTAGGCAGACTTTTCCGTCCTACCAGTCATTTCTAAATAACCACACAGAGACTTAATATTAATTATAAATGCTTGGCCAATAGCTCAGGCTTATTACTAGCTAACTCTCACATTTTAAATTAGCTCACAATTCTTATCTACCCTCTGCCACGTGGGGGTAACTTCTTTCAACATGACGTGTTCATCTTGCTTCTCTCTGTCTGTTTGGAATTCCGGAGACGCCACCCTTCTCCTTCCCAGCATCCTCCGTGTCTGGCTGTTCCACCTATACCACCTACCTAGCTACCAGTCAGTCTGCTCTTTCATTAAACCAATCAGAAGTTGCCTTGGCAAAGACATATCTTCACAGTGTCCAAAATGATCATTTCACATTTGCCTCTTAGTCAAACCCAAGCTAAATTAGAGCCGTTCAGAGTTATTCAAGATCCTGGGTACTGACAATCAGATCCAAACAAAGAGTGGCAGGATCCTGAAGTTCCTCTGTCATCATCCCATTGAGCCCTTGGTGTTGGTAAATTGGGAACCACCCACAGTCCAGAATCAGGTGTGTGCCCCCCACAACCTGCCTTCAGTGACTCAATGACAGTGGCCATGTCAGAGCCAGCCTCAAATTCAACACATTTCCACTGTCACCTCGACTAGTGTGTTCTCCCTATGCACAGACGCCATACTCTTTATGAAGCGCTAGGCTTGGTGGCCCCCCCTTTACTTTCCATCCTCACTCAGAGGCAGGCTTTTGTATTTCTCCCCCCGACCCCATAAATCTCTTACATGAGGTCTGTCTGATGATGTGTCCTTGTGGCATTCCTTGGTCCTCCGATCACTGCAAAAACAAAACAAAACAAAAAACAAACAAGCAAAAAGCTCACAAAATAAACTTACATGTAGTGCTGCTGTTTCTACTAGAGTTAGTCTATTGGATTCCACCGGCTTCCCCTGGTCATAGGAAATTCTGGAAACATTGTAGTAAATGTCTAATTTGCGAATATTAATGGAGGTCTTTTCACTGTGATTGACACTTACTGCTCTTTTGTTCCTCACTGGTTAACCTGCCTGTCTGGAAGAGAGTCACATTTACTCTAGAGAGCGAATTCTGGTCAAGTCTACATCTCTGTATTTAAACTCTTAGAAGACTTTCTCATGTTAATCCAATTGTTATAAAAATGACATAAAAAAAATTACAGTATTTTGTTGTTGTTTCACTAACTCCAAGAACTACTAGGATGTGGGAAATTTTAATCCATCATTTTGGGTCCTGGGAAAAGAACCGATAACAAGGGTCTGGACCATCTGTCCTTTGACCCTGCTCTGTGCCTTCCAGGGAAGGTTTCTTCCTGTTCTGTGCCTTCCAGGGTAACCTTTCTTCCTGTTGTTCACAGAAGCCCCTTTGGAATACCAGGCTCAAGTGTGGGCTCTACAAAGCAGTCCCCCATCCACCTCCTCTTGCCCCCTCCCCGTGTCCCCCATCCTCATCTCCCTGTACCCTTCTCCCAGCCTCTCTAATCCCCCCAGCAGGAAGGACTCACTGCCTAAATACCTGCTGCTCAGCAGGGGCTCCTCACTCTGAATGATGGCAGAGTGGCTTGTGTCACCCTGCCCTTCTGGATTGTGAGATCCCCAGTCCCAGTTGTTGTTACAAATGAGCCCAAAGCTGATGGCTTAGCGCGACATCATTCCACGCCTCTCCGGGTTAGAAGGCTTGTGTGGTTCCAGGAGAGAATCTTTGTCTTGTCTCTTCTAACTTTAGAAGTCACCTGCACTCCTGCCCCGCTCCTCCCTGCTTCCCTCTCTGTCACCTCCCTACCTCTTTCCCAAAGCCTTTCTCTTTACCTTTCTCTTACTCAGGACTCCCTGCTTCTTTCTTATAAAGAGCCCGGGCATTGCACTGGACCCATTTAAATGCTGATGAAAATTTCTTATTCTCAGGATTCTTAAATTATCACCTCCTCCACCCCCCTGCTCTCATGGGATGCCAGATAGGTGCAGGTTTCTGGCCTTTGGGTTTCTGACTTCTTTGGGAGCCATTCTCTCACATACTTCCTGAGTGTTAGGGGCTCTCTGTTCACACTAGCCTCCACACAGCTGCTGTTTTCTTATAAGTTTAATTAAGCTATATCTACCAATCCACATAATCAAAAATCCAGCCACAGTAAGTTAGCGAAGTATGTATAATGGCTGTTTTTATGGCAATGACTAGAAACACAGAAGAAACTATTTCCGGAAGATTTACAGGATCAGTCCTTCAGAGGATTGGGCGGTGCTTTTTTTTTCTATCTTGTGAGAGTCAGCACTGTTGGGTTTATCAGAGTCATTTTGGAGTCAAGGTTCAAGAGCAACAACTTGAAGAAAGAAGTCATCAGAAATCAGAAACAGGGCAGGTAAACAGAGAAGGTAAAAAGCGTGGAGCTACCGTTCTCTGAAAAGGTAGGAGTTGTGGTTAAAGCACACGAGAAACTTCAGTCTAATTGGCAAGCCTGAACTAGACATCGGCAAGGAAGCTGGAGGAGCCCTTGCGCACGGACTGGTGCGAACAGACCTGGCTGCCCAGAGTACCCAGAGCTGTCTTCCCTGCTGACTTCTAAACTGTATGTGTGTTAAGACTATGAGATTTAACCCTTGTGTCTTCTGCTAGTTTAGCACCCCAAAGTATTGAGAATGAAATCCTGAGCCTGCACATGCTAGACAAGCTGTCTTGCACATCCTCAGTGTAAGCTTTTATTACACACACACACACACACACACACACACACACTGCTGAGCCTGGTATTACAAGTCTGCAATTGGAGCCATTCAGGAGATGGAGGCCAAAGGACTCCAAAGCTCAAGGGTACACGACTCAGTGGTAGATCACTCACCCAGCATGTATAAGACTCTGCTCAATCCCCATTACTACCCACTTCTCCACAAAGAGCATCAGAAACCTTCAGCATTTGGCTTGTATATTACAAACCATTTTGAGCCTGATTTAGCTTCCCTCGGAGATGTGAAGGCAGAGAAGCTGAACAGACACCATTAGCCTGCAAGTGTGTGAAATCAACACAACGTACGATAGAGCATTAAGAATCGACTCTGCAACAAAAATGACGCCGACTGATGTATTACTATGCCCATAGATTCGTGTTCTCTCAATTCTTCTCAGAAAAGCTTTGTCTTGCAGTAGGTGGCCGGTGGCATAGAAATGGACAACTGGTCGACCTGCAGAGAGCAGGAGGTTGCAGAGTGCTCAGCAATGGGACACTCATATCAGAAGCTCCCTCCTGAGGCTCGGGGATCATCGTGGAGGAGGCGATGAACGGCTGACTACAGGGAAACAGTGGTCCCTGCCCATGGCAGGGCAGTTGCACATATGAACTCATGGAAGATGGGACAGCATCCACATGACCCGCAAAAGCTCTAAGCCGGACATAATTCCATCCCCAGCTGAAGAAACAATGGTAATAGATGGTTTCTGGAGAGGAAGGGTCAGTTTTCTTTAAGGATGTGACCCAGATCTAACAGGTCAACCAAGCTCCAGGGCAATCCTTACACCTATGAGGAGGATTTGGGCAGCACAAATCGGGTGGGTAGAAAAATGAGGGTGGATCTGTGAGGAGTTGGGGGAAGGGGTGAATATGGTCAAAATACAAACATTTCATACATCGTCTGAAATTTTCAAAAATGAATAAAATGTTATTTTAAGAAAAAGTTAACTACATTTAAGCTGCTTTTGACTCCTCACCTAGCGATGGAGCTACTGAAGAGATTCATCAGCTATCTCCTGAATAAGTTCAGAAAGGACACGTGAAGTTGTTCAAGAAGCAAAACCGAGGGACTTGAAATATAAGAGAGAGGGCAGCAGCTAACAGCACGGCTGAGGCTTTTGTGATTGGGTGATAGTTGGTTCTGACAGAGCCTTTGTAGATGCTGTCAAAGGTGTGCTTGCAGGTCCGTGCTCCAAAGGGTTACTCATGGCTAAGTGAAGAGAGCTTTGGGGAAGACACGTGTTCCAGCATAGAGCGCCCATTCTTCAGACATGTTCTCCACTATCCTTTCTCAGTTGACATGAAATGTTTAGCTTGCTGGATTCAGTAGACTCTGGGCTGAAGTTGCCAATCGGAATCAAGCCTACAACAGTCCAGAAGAGCTGCGAGCTCGTACCTTCTGTGCTGCAGGTAGTGATGGGGCCTGGAATAACGCTGATGGAGCCACTGTGCGGCAGTAACGATGGGGGGAAATGAGAGCTAAGCTCCAGAGGGAAGAAACAAACCAGTTCTAAGGAGTCCTGTCTGGAGGGACCATTTTGTGAACTAAGCTACACATCGTGAGATTGTGACCTGAACACTCCCTAGCTAAAAGAATAGTACCTTCAGCTGGGCGGTGGTGGCGCACGCCTTTAATCCCAGCACTCGGGAGACAGAGACAGGCAGATCTCTGTGAGTTCGAGGCCAGCCTGGTCTACCAGAGCTAGTTCCAGGACAGGAACCAAAAGCTACGGAGAAACCCTGCCTCGAAAAAAAAAAAAAGAATAGTACCTTCTAGTTTTAAAGAGTATAACACAGCTGCAAATTATGCTCTTTTTTCTTAAATTTTTTCATTTATTTTAAAATTATGCTGTTTCAATAGCAAATTAACGTAAACGTACCAGTGTTACTTTATAACACTTTGTAACAGCGTAAGTTGAAAGGGAACTATCCCTGACACCCACTGCACCGTCAAGTTAAAGATGTCCTCAAGAGAGGAGTTAGGGGGACACAATTCATAAAGGCCATGCAAGTGGAACTGGTTTCAAATAGCATATAGAAGCGGGGAATCAATAAACAGTCTCTGATTATCCTGCCATGATGATAATTTCATGCCATTCTGGGAGTGGACACAGCTAATTACAGTGGGAATACCAGGCTATCAGATACCAGGTCTGGTCATATTTCTCTTTTATGATTTTGACTTAAGACTTCAGCCTAGAGTAAATATTAATCTCTGACCTTTTACGGTTTCTAGTTTATATTCCCTTCGGAAAAGATGTAAGATTGCGGCAGAAAACGGGTGTGAAGGCAGTGTGCCTGTTTCTATCATTCCCTGCTGGCGGTGCTGAGGCTGCGGATTGAGACAGGAGGCAGAGCAATCGCTGACATTTTCATTATGCGTTTGTCTCGCACTCTGAAGGCAGGAAAATAATTTCCTGTCTTGTGGGAAGTCCAAGGAACCCCCACCTCCATCCAGGTCTAGTAAGTTGAGCATCCAAACTGCCTAGGCTCACATAAAGCCAGTGCATGCAGTAGGATCAGAAACCCATTGCCATTGTTCTTGAGTTCTCAGTAGTCCTCATTGTCCGCTATGTTCAGAGAGTCCGGTTTTATCCCAGGCTTTTCCAGACCCAGGCCAGCTGGTCTTAGTGAGTTCCCAGTAGAACATCCCCATTGTCTCAGTGCCTGATTGCTTTTCGGGCTGGGGGGGGACTTAATTGGGGGAGGGGGAGGGAAATGGGAGGCGGTCGCGGGGAAGAGACAGATATCTTTAATAAATAAACAAATTTAAAAATAAAAAAAAATTTCCGTGTTTACTCATAGCCTACATTGGCTATTAAATTGCATTTCCCTAATAAAAGGCAAGCACTGTCTTTTAGAAGGTCTTGCTGGTACTACCCCATCTTTCTCCCTGCCTCATATCTGTGTCCATAATCATTGGAATGAACTAAATGGCACCATTCATTGTTTCACTGAGGACCCCTGATACCTTTCTTCTCCCTCCTATTCTAAATCTTCCTTTGCTGGAGTTGAAGTTTGCATTTGTCTGCATTAGTGGTTGGCCTTTTAAGGAAACAGAACGCCTTTGCAGTAATTCCAACAGGAAATATGAACTCCCCTGGGGACGAATGAACCCTGGAGTCATTTTCACCTTTAGGGATGAAAGGCAAATTGCAGAACTAAGATCTGGGGACTGTTCTGTTGCTGAGAATGTGATGCTGATGCTTCTAGATATTTCTTCTGAGGAGGAAGCAAGGCTCGAGTCGTTCTTCATGTTGCTCCAGTCACTGTGAGGGCTCATCTCAAAGCAGAGAAAGAGCAGGTATCTCCCTCCTCTCCATGTTGGTAAAATTGGCTGACAGCTTCATGGAGGAAATGGAAATCTTTCTTAAACTACAAAAGAAAACAGTACCAGGAGTGATTGGAGTTGTGGTGTCCTGTCCTGACCCCGGAAAAAGATCACAGACTAATTCAATTATAATCAAAGGATTTATTGATTAGCTGCTAGCAGGGTGATGGCCTTGAAGCCAGATCTCAGCACGTTATGAAGGAGGGAAACAAGGAAGGGCTTTTAAAATGCAAAACCACAAAAGACCTTCAATGTCTAAACAAGCAAGCAAAAACTGGTCTGTTCTGTCAAGTGAAGTGGTCAAGGTGACCCAAAATCATACTTGGGTGTCTGCATAAGCAAGTTACAGAAGCCAAAAAGGCAGTTGTCATATTGTAACAAGTAGATGATCATAGCTGTTTAGCGCTGGGTGGGGGTAACTGAGTCTAGATAATGGGAACATATCTTCCAGGCCGAAAGTCAGAGACAGATGCTAGCGGTGCCAAGACGGATGGCTAGCATAAAATGGAGTTCCTTTAGCCACCGCATTTTCCCACCAGCTTTAGATCCTATGAATCAAATCATTGTTTCACACACACACACACACACACACACACACACACACACACACACGCTGAAATCCAGAAGTAGATTCTATTGCTATTGATGGAATGAACCGTGAGAGGGAGGGCAAGGAACAAACGCTTCATTCTTCCTTGTCCTTTGTACTATCTACCACCAGAAGGTGGGCCCAGATATAAGGGGGGGGGGTATCCCATCTCAAGTTATCCACATTTAGGGTGGGTCTTCCTGTCTGGAATGAACCAGTCAAGAAACTCCCTCACAGGTACACCCAGTAGCTTGGGTTTTAGTTAATCATGGATGTAGCAAAGCTGACAACCAAGAACAGCCGCCACAAGGGCCAACAGACAACTCCCCTCTTTAACTACTCAGCATCCATTCTTGCCTGTCTACCATCTATTTAAACTGCTGGAAATGGTAACAGCATGAAGCCACATACCTTGAATGAGGAAGAGACTTACAATCGGTGATAAGGGGTTGGAGAGATGTTCAGTAGATAAAAAACCTTGCAAACCTGAAGACTTGATTAGAAAATCCTTAAAAATACTTGAAACCCAGGCTGGCATACTGGCTTCCCTGTAATCCTACTGGGAGGCAAAGACAGGAGAATCTTGGGCAAGCTGGCAAGCTATATTAGAAAATCAAATTGGGGACATCTGGGCTCAGCCTTGTATACAAATCGGAGAGCATCGAGGAAGACATTCCATGTCAACATGACCTCCATATGCACGCATGTGCAATCATGTACATACACCCATGTATGGGAACACACATACATGCATACACACCACACAGATACACATAACAAATAAAATTTAAAAAAGAAGTGACTTCAAGATGGCATTAATTTTTCTTTCATTTTTAGTTACACCCGCCCTAAATTTCCTAACAATAAAGATCATCATCTGCTACATTTCTTATATATGTAAAAGGAAAGGAGAAAGAAAAAGAAGTTCCAGATTAATTTATGCAGGTAAGTACAGGGGCAGTCAGAAGGGAATACGTGTGGCTGGCTGCTATAGAGCATCAGTAAGCCGTCATCGGCTGAGATTCATCTTTCCAGCTTGCTCCCTTCATCCTCCTCCCATACTCCTTCTTGTCCTCAGCTGGCCAATCGATATTGTATTAGCCGGCGTTCTCCTGAGGAGCAGAACCGATGGGATACTGGTACGTAAATAAGAGGAGATTTTTAGGAATTGGCCCCCATGATTAGGAGAGCGGAGAGGCCCCATTGTTTGCCACTGGCAAAGTGAGAAGCAGGAAAGCCAGGGGGTTGGTGGGACACTGAAGTCCGAAGGTGCAGCCCAAAGGCAGGAGAGACGGCTGGCTGAGTCTGAAGGCGCACCAGGTAGAAATAAATGCCCAGTCCGAAGGCAGGAAAGATGACTCCTGGCTGCCCCGCTGAGACGAGGCAGTACCTTGCCCCTCCTCTTCCTTTCCTTCTGTTCCATCCGGCACTCAACTTGGTGGTCCTCTGGATTGGTGAGGGAGATCTCCTTTTCCTAGTGTCCTCATTCCGTTCTAGGACCTTCTGGAAATTCCCTCACAGGCTCAGCTGGAGGAGCCTGCCAGCCAGCAGGGGCCCAGCCCACACTTTGAAGTTGTTTCCTCTTCTTCCCCTGTTGAGGGGCACCGACTTTTTTTTTTCTGGAAGGTCTGAGTGCTTTGTTTTTTAAAATTAATTTCTGTCGTAGTCAGGGCTTCTATGGCCGTGACAAAACCATGACCAAAAAGCAAGTTGGGGAGGAAAGGGTTTATGTGGCTTACACTTCCACATTGCTGTTCATCACTGAAGGAAGTCAGGACGGGAACCAAACAGGGCAGGATCCTGGAGATGGAAACTGATGCTGAGGCCAGGGAGGGGTGGCGCCTACTGGCTTCCCTTGACTTGCTCAGCCTACTTTCTTATAGAACCCAGAGCCAGGCGCCCCGGGGATGCACCCATTCCCACCTGTGATCACTAATTGGGAAAATGCCCTACAGCTGAATCTCTGGGAGGCATTTCCTCCACTGAGGCTCCTTCCTCTGATAACTCTAGTTTGTGTCAAGTTCACACACACACACACACACACACACACACACACACACACACCAAAACAAAACAAAGCAAAACTAGCTGGTACAGCTTATGTCCTAGTTATTGTTCCATTGCAGTGATCAAACACGAAAGATCAAATGTAAATGACCAAGGTAATTCATGAGAATTTGATTGGGTTTACAGTTTCAGAGGCTTAGAGTCCCTGCTGGTAGAGTGAGGCTTTGCAGCAGGAACAGCTGAGAGCTCACATCTCAAACAGCAACCAGGAGGAGGAGAGCTTATTGGAAATGGCTCATGTCTTTGAAACCTCTAAGCCTGCCCCCCTGACCCCATGCCATACTTTCTCCAAGAAGCCACAGCTTCTATCCCTTCCCAAAGAGTTTCAACCAACTGGGCACTAAGTATCCAAATATATGCGGCTATAACTATATGAGGCTATAACTATATGAACCACCCCCACAATACGCAAGACTGTATAGGGAGCTATCGTTAGCACCCACATCCCTTGTAGATTATAAACTTAAGCATCCTTGGCTTCACTGTGTCTATGAATCTGACATCTGCTTGGTAACTGGGTTCAGTACACAGACCCACATAGTAACTTCTCTTCTCAGCTCAGCCCACAACGACAGTCTCTCAGCTTCAGGTTCGTGAAAGAATTCATTTATTTTTTTAAAGATTTATTTATTTATTAAGTATACAATGGTCTGCCTGCCTGCATGTCTGCAGGCCAGAAGAGGGCACCAGATCTCACTACAGGTATTGTGAACCACCATGTGGTTGCTGGGAATTAAACTCGGGACCTTTGGAAGAGCAGGCAGTGCTCTTAACCTCTGAGCCATCTCTCTAGCCCAGAATTCATTTATATATGTTCGGATCACCTCTCCCTTGAGATGCAGGACCTTTAAATTAGCAGACATCATAGTTTAAGAGCTGAGAAAGAAATGAGAAAAAATATCTTATCAAGGAAGTGTACTTAGGAGTAAGGGGACACCACTCCCAAGTGGCCTTTTGACTGTCACACCCATGTTTTGACCATGAGAGAAATAATTTTGTGAACTGATCTTTGGTTTAAAGCCTGTTCCCTCTAACGCCTGTGTTGACTCTTAGCTATAGTGTAAGTGAACTCTCTGCAGGACATTTCGAAGATGCACAGAGACAGCTTATTGGGATAACGGAACACCTGCATCAGTAAGAGTACTGAATTCTCGGGGTAATCATTCCCCCAGTCGCCTCATTTATGTTACAGTAAAATGAGTTCTCTATCAAAGATGCTATAAACCCACCATACAGGGTCTTGGACATTGATTTTGGTGAGGACAAATCATTGTGCCTGCCCTACTTTGAACCCAGATGGTCCAAAGCAACCACTCTCTCACCAGTAGCCAGTTGGAAGGCTCTCCTTACAATGGTGCCAAGTAATGAGCTCAGAACTGACTTGTACTCTGGGCAGCTTAGCCACTAAGCCATAGGGGAATCACATCAGCTCCGATGTGGAGAATCCCACACATCACTTCAAGCCTATTGCCATGACTACCATGTACCATGGATGCCAGAATGGCTCAGCCTGGCGCTGGATCATGAATTGATTCAAGAGGCATTGCTTTTGTATGCCTTTGTATTCCCTGGTGCTGTGAACATGGAGCCTTCACTAAACCTTCCATGCTGACCTAGAGGTTTAAGGAAAGGCAGGGCCAGTCCCTAGCGGACTTCGCAGAGTTGGACAATACAGAAGCCAAGGAGGTCTGGCTTGTTGATGGTTGGTTGTAGCACGATTTCTAATTGGTCCTGGTAATAAAAATCTGGAGTCAGATACAGGGTAAGTGCTGAAATGTCAGATAAGCAGAGCAGCCAGCCACTAGTTCTAACATCTACTGAATCCTCAGATTGAGTAGGCAATCCTGTCTCTACAAGTTCTCAGTTTGAATGCCCTGATCTCCTGTCTCTTCCCACTTTATATGCTTCTCTCCGCCCAGTCATATTCCTTCCTGTCTCCATCTCCCTAGTGCTGGGATTAAGGGTGTGGGGTCCCAAACGCTGGGATTAAAAGGTGAGCCACCACCTCCTGTCTCTGTTTCTCTTTTATACTGGATCAATCTCGGGTAGCCGAGAGTGGCCTTGAGTCTACATGAGTTAGTTCCAGGACAGCTAAAACTGCAGCACAGAGAAACCTTGTCTTGAAAAACAAAACAAAAAAAAAAAAAGAAGAAGAAGAAAGTGGGTTTAGTGATATCCTCTTTTTTGCTTATCTATACTTTGTACATTCTATATAATTGACATGCATCGCTTCTACTTAAAATGACTGTCGTTATTAGAATAATGTAAAATTAATTCTGGTGATATTATTTGAAGGCATTTGAGAAGGCAGTAAGAATCATATTCAAAAGCATGAAGCATTTCTCACTTTGTAGCTTTCCGTGTAAGAAAGCTGGTTTGGTCTCCCTACTTAACATATTATTAATTCCCATAGTGATGGTCCGTGGCTATAACTCCTTACATTTATTAATTGCTGGTACCTCTAGCTAGAACAGCGGATAAGCTTTTTTGTTGTTGTTCTCTGGGAGAGATTATTATAAGATATTGAAGATAATGACCCCCAAGCAAGTCTTCGAAGAATTAGGCTTAATTTGTCACCGCACTTTCTGCGACAGGATAACCATTATGCCTGGTTCGGCGTGGGAGAGTAGGCTGTGCTTTTGTGCTATTGGATGCACCTCGTACAGTCAACCCGCCACACACACCGGCCGCCAGCCACATACGCCGCACTGATTAGAACAGAGACTCTTCAACGTCCATCCAGGCTGAAGTTGCACTGTTCTGTCGACTGACCGTTAGAGGTCTGGGGAGAGCTTACGAACCCCTCTGCTCCTGTACCACTGATCTCCCACCCAGGAGCTAGGGTACAGCTCCACATCACCACAACTAGCTCTTACGTGGGTGCCGGAGAACTGAACCTGGGCCCCCACGCTGTCAAAACAAACCCTGTTCCCATTAAGTTGTCTCCCCAACCGCAACCTTTTCTTCAGAGGATTCTGGGGACCTACTCAGTCTTCATGCGTACAAAGAAAGCTCCTCCTGACACTGCTCCTTTACCTCTTCCTCTACTGTGCTGCGCAGAGGTTCACACACTCCAGGTGGTCACGTGGGGCTCTGTCCCCTCCCTAAGCGCTCCTCCGCGTCTGTCTTTTATGATTTCATTCTGTTTTGTGATTCTAACCGCCTGTTTTCTGATGACTCCTGCAGTGTTGCGCATCTGGCCCATGGAGTCAGGAAGCAATGTGACTTCAGCCGCTCACAAAACTCCCATTAGATGGACTTGGGAAATTTAATCTCTGTCCCTTCACTTGTACTATGAGACTAAAGATACCTACGGGTTGGCTTTGGTTTATCCAACTTCTCTGTCATCATAGCCTTCCAAATAGCAAAAAAAAAAAAAAAAAAAAAAAAAAAAAAAAAAGTCTGTTTTTTCAAAAACATGTTTTATTCGTTTTTTTGAGAATTTCATCTAAGTAACGTATGTACATCATTTCTCCCTGACCCCTCCTACCTCCAACTTCTCCTGTGCGCCCCCACCCCACTTCTCAAATGTATGGCCTCTTATTATTTAATTATTATTGTTACACATATGTGTATATAAATTTATGCTTACAATCTGCTGAGTTCAAACAGTCTGCTTTGAAAAGTTCCCCGTATGTAAGGAGTCATGTAAGGGCAATCTGGATGGGATTCTGTGCAGTGCCTGTAGACTCACAAGTATCCAAAGGTCATATTTTGAAGGACATTGTTGGACGTGCTAAACCAAATTGAAGGGCCCGCAGATGGGTGCCAGCCCGTTCTTGCTTATTTCTTGAGCCTTCTCCACTACCGTTAAGGGCTCCGCCTCACCGAGTGAAATTGCTGGCCACGCCGGAAAGCACCTGCTTTCTGCACCTCTCTCCAGCCACTGGCACTCCCTCCTTAGCCCATTGTCAAATCAGTTCCTTCCATTTGGTCAGTCTCCGGTGCATTTCTGAGGAGACTTTCTACCCATGCTCACCTAGCAAACACCAGGATTGTCCTCAGAGCCCGCGCAGCACCTAGCGTGCTGCGGACAGGCTGACTGGAGAAACGCTTCGTCAAAATTCCACCAGGGGGCGCCTTGTCTACGGTTTAAGAAGACACTTGGGCGCAGGCATTTGGTGGATCAACTGCATGAAAAATTCAGCCTCGTGTTTAAATTTTAAACTCATTTGTTGTTTATTTAATGGAAACTGAAGTTCTGCCATGTCGTACAAGCCTGGAAGCGCTGTATGATTGTCAGCGCTGTCTGATTTTATGGATAATGTCAATACTCATGCTTGAGGAGAAGACAAGATAAAAATGAATGTGGCATTTAGTTTTGAACACTAAGAATTCAGATCACTGCCCACATTGGAAATATTCCACCTTATTTTTAGTTGGCTGCCCTAGATAAGTTAATATTTAATTAAATTAGATGATCGCAGACATATTTGTAGCTTGTCTTAAAGATCTGTTATTTCAAACCTTTATTTTTAGCACTGCCTCTCATTGAAAGCCAGCAGCAAAATTAATGGGACCACTCATGTAGCTGTGTCTAGTACCATGGAGATCTTAACAAGGGGAGTGGAACAGTGAGGAGTTAATTTTAATAGCAATTAGTAGCCATTTTAATACAGCACAAATATCCTGAGCAGAGGCGTAATCCTTAACTGTTTTAGTTGTCACTGCAGATGCAGGATTCTTGCCTGGTTTCCAGAGCAGCCGTGGCACTGAGATTCTGCTTTTAAGGGAGACGGCCATTCTGTTTGACATCATTCTTGAAAAGGCAGAACACTGAGCTTCTCATGACCTGCTCTTTAATACCAGAAACACCAGCCCGTGGTTAAATATAAGAACAAGAGGAGCAACTACGTAAGGGATGCTTAACAGAATGACTGAGGAAGAGTGTTTCCCAGGGCACGGGGACTCTCAGGACAGCTGTCTGCCCTCCTCAGAGGCCTCCCTCACAATGAACTACCTGATGTCTGCCTGACTCTCCAGAGTGCGTCATAGAAACGATATCATTAAATAAAGGTTTTCTCTGTGGGAGACTTTTTGTGCAGAGACTTCCAGAGTAGGGATGCTCTTGTTGCTTTCGGAAAACCTCTGCCTATTAGATTGGCCTGCCTGCCTCAGAGTCACCAATTCTGCGGAGTTGGAGCCTCTGTGGACAGCGTGAACACCACTATGAATTGTTGGAGTCACTGTGGACAGCGTGACTTCACTGTGAATTGTTGGAGCCTCTGTGGGCAGCGTGAAAGCCACTGTGAATTGTTGGAGCCATTGTGGACAGCGTGACTTCACTGTGGATTGTTGGAGTCAGTGTGAAAACCACTGTGAGTTTCTAAAACATGGATTTTCTCACATAACAGGGAAACCATTTGTGTGTTCTGTGCCTGAACTACTCCAGCTGCACGTGATAGGACCAACTTCCTCTTCCTTCGGACATAAATACAAGGGAACTTGTGTGTTTTGGTTCCATCTTTCTTTGAGGTGAGCCTTCCTGTGCCTCTTGGATTAGGGTGAATTTATGGCAAATACTCCTTCAGATCTGAACACTTTTTCCTTTAACATTTATTCTTCTCTTGACTGAGTTTCCCTTCACTCCACTCCTCCTGGTCCCTTCCACCACCTCCCTTCTCCCTCAGATCAACACACTCATTCTTTGTTTACCTTTTTAAAAAAAAAAAAACAGGTCCTAGGGCTATCCATTGAACATGGCCTAACAAGGTATAGTAAGACTGGGCACAATAAGTTGGGTACAAACTCTCATATCAAGGCTGGACATGACAACCTAGTAGGAGGAAAAGGGTCCCAAGAACAGACACAAGAGTCAGAGATACCCCAACTCCATGGTTGGGAGTCCCACAAGAACACCAAGCTACACAACCATAAGGTATATGCGGAGGACCTAGCTCAGACCCATACAGAGCCCTGGTTAGTTGATTCTGTGGGCCATGTTCCTGTGGTGTACTAGACGCCTCTGGTTCCTACAGTCCTTCCTCCTCTTCCGTGGGGCAGATCTGAATGTAGGGATAAGTCCCGCCCCTTAGGGGGCGTGTTCGCCTCTGGCTAATGTCTGCCTATAAATTTGGGGAGTATGCTCCGAACGGTCGCTTCTGCTTTCCTGGTCTCCGCTGGAACGGTGGTTCTGTAAGTCTATTTCTACATTAAAACTATATATATTTTTACAATCTGTCTGCATTCGTTTACGCCGCTACATCTGAACACCTTTATCATTCATTGCTTAGTTAGACTTCCTGGAAACTCGTGGGCTGATGATGGTTTTTCAGACCCAAGTGAAACCCCCAAGAGAATTCCAACTGTAATTTCCAAGAGAGCTCTGGGCATCTTTACTCACCCTGTGGAGCATCTGACATGAGGCAGGCATTTAACGAATATTGTTGAATAATGTAAATGCATGTATGAATGTCCCAAAGAATAAGATAATAAGATAGTTTATGTTTCAACAGTCATAAGCTGTTACGCAGAAGGAGATAATAAATGTTTGCTTTTCACAGCAGGGTTCAGTGAGGGGTGTGGACTGGGGGCTCTGACTATGGACTCTGCTTAGAGAAACTCACTCCTCAAAACTTCTCCCCATTCTTTTGGAGCAGTGCTCCCTACTCGAGACGATAATTGTTCTTTCGCCCTCTTCTCTCTTCTAAACTTCTTTCTTTAAATTTATTTATTATGTATACAATATTTTGTCTGTGTGTATGCCTGCAGGCCAGAAGAGGGCACCAGACCCCATTACAGATGGTTGTGAGCCACCATGTGGTTGCTGAGAATTGAACTCAGGACCTTTGGAAGAGCAGGCAATGCTCTTAACCTCTGAGCCATCTCTCCAGCCCTCTTCTAAACTTCTTTATGAGACAGGCTCTCACATAGGCTGGGTTGGTTCAAACCTACTATGGATCTGAAATTGATTACGACCCTCTCATATTCCTATCTTCACCTCCCAAGTGCTAGGATTGTAGGCACACATCACCAGGATCAAAGCAAGGATGTGTGCATGCTAGGTAGGGACTCTATCAACTGAGTCTAGCCCCAGACTGAGTTTAAGGTTCTTCTTTATATTTGTCTGTCTGTGTGTGTGTGTATGTGTGTGTGAGTGTGTGTATATGTGTGTGTGCATGCATGAATGTGTTGTATGTGTGCGTGCACATGGTGTGTGTGTGTGTGTGTGTGTGTGATGTGTGCATGTGTGTAGCCTGATGACTGAGGTCAGGATGCCCTCTCCTGGGGACCTCTTCTTTTCTGAAGTAGGGTCACTCACTGAGCCTGGAGCCCACCACTTCCACTGAGCAGTGAGATTTCAGGGTCAGCCGACCTCCACTCCAGCACAGAGGTTACAAGCTTGAGTTGTCGTGTCTGTCATTTACAGGGGTGCGGGGGACCCCAACTCAGGTCCTCATTCTTATCCAACACAGGCTTTATCCACTGAACTGCTCCCCAATGAAGCTGTTTTCATGCTGATTGTATCATTTGCAAACCAACCACCTGTGTGTGAGGGTTCTGGATTTTTGGGGTAGTTATGCTGTCTTTTCAAACTTCAGATTTTATTAGGTATGAAATGGCATTTGATTGTAGTTTTGATTGATACTTTCCTGGCCAATGATGTGAACATTTGAAGTGCTTGCTGGCTAATTGCACATCTTTAGAGAAAGCCTATTTGAGTCATCTGTCCCCAGTCAGGTTATGATTTTTCTATTTTTGAGTCATAAAAATCTTTAGATTATTTGGAATACCAATTCCTTATTGATGACTGTGAAAGTTGTTTTCTCACCCGTTTGATACCTATTGATGTTCGTGCTTAAATGAGAATGAAGTTCTAGTTTTCTCTTCCTTTGTTACTCTGTGTGTGTGTGTGTGTGCGCGCGCACAATCAAGGTTTACGTCTTTCTTCTGTGAGTTTTAAAGCCTCTCACTTTCTGGGTCTGGCCTTTGCACAGTCAAGAGTTCAGACAGCATCTTTCTTCTTGCTACCAACGCTCTTGTCTGATGAGAAAACACAAAGCCCTCTGTGTCCAGGTACCACAAAGTTGGACCGCTTGTTGGTGACAGATTATAGAACAATTCCCTCATGAGATGTCCAGTCCAATATACTTGAGGTCCGTGCCGCCAGCACTGTTAAGATGATGCCCCACCGTTGTTTGCAGAACGTGTGTTCTTCACACATATCTTTCAGAATTATTTTAGGAATAAGAAATGAGGCCTTTTCCCTGGAGCGCCAGTGACCAACTATGACCAGGAGAGGGCAGCAAAGGCCCAAAAGCACTCTTTACTGGGTCTAGTTTAAATAGGTCAAATCAAAACCAAACCACCACGGAATAAAAAGTCAGGGAAACCAGGACGTAGCTTGCTGAAGACAAACAGACAGATAAACATTGTTGTGTTCAATTTAAAGCACCTCTTCCTGAATTCACACTAGTGTCTGCACGGAAACACCATGCAGTGACATGGACCCTTGTCAGGAATACCCTAGGACCTTGAAGTGGGTGAGCTATTTTTTTTTTTCTTAAATAAGCTTCCGAAAAACAAATCTGAATACCTACTACATAAAAGCCTGGCTAACTCAAAGTCAACTGATTACAAAGAATGCTTCCAAGGAAAGACCACACTGAACTCTGAGTTTCCAGGGTGACATCTTCCTTGTGACCTCCTATGTGAGACAAGTCCCCATCCATGTAACACAATGAATGTAACCTGAGGAGGAAGACATGTTTGTGATGATGACCAGGACATTGTTCATCCACACGCTGGCGGTCATAATGGTATTGGCTCCTCTTCCTTGATCTTGGGGTCCTACAGAATATTTCATTTCCTTTATTCCAGAATTTCCCATTTTTTTCACATAATTGTTTCCCTATGCTATTGCCGCTTCCCTCACTTTCTCAGAGACATCCTGCAACCTCGCTTTTTACGATACACCTTCATCTCATTATGTGGACATGCTCACTATTATTCCAGTTGAAAAGCACAGATAGGAAATGACTTGAGACATTCATTTAGGTGCACTGAATAGTTATTGCATAGAAAAAAGGCTTTACCATGAGAAACAGAGACTGTTGTTAATAAAATGAGACATTAGAAACCAGATCAAGGACTGGGTAGGGCTGGGAGCGGTGGCGCACACCCTTAATCCCAGCACTTGTGAGGCAGATGCGGTGGATCTCTGTGAGTTCGAGGTCAGCCAGATCTGCACAGTGAGTTCTAGGACAGCCAAAGGTGCATAATGCGACCCTGCCTTAAAGGGAGAGAGAGAGAGAGAACGGAAGCGGAGCGGGGCTCTCTGGTCTAAGAGACACATTAATCCAAGTTACCATCCTCCCAGGAATCATTGTTCTATTCCTAAGACTTCTCATGGGAAGCCACTTCGGATTGAACAATGTCACGAGTGTGTAACATTCGTCTATGAAACAGGAAAATTTACCCAGGGGTAGTGGTGTTTGCTTTCAATTCTAGTGCCCAACAGGCAGAGGCAAGTCAATTTCTGTGAGTTTGAGGATAGCCTGACCTACATAGGGAGTTTCAGGCTAGCTAGGGCTACACAGTGAGATCAAAGAGAAGAAACAAAACAGAAGTAGGGAAAGTCTTACCAGAACCTCTTTGATAAATCTTTTCTTTCTGAGAGAAAGTTGTGTGATTCCTATGGAAAAGAAGACAGACCTGGCAGTGCCTGGCTTTGTCACTGTTCTGTATAAAGATGCTACAGAGGCAACATACACACACACACACACACACACACACACACACACACCTGTGTGTAGCTGTAATAAGGCAAGGGATGACAAAAAATAATGCCACAGGGTTTGGTGATCTTTAGTTGTGAGTTTGATACCTGAAGACTGGAACAGCACAAACATCCTCAAGGAGCCTGTGGTTGGACTGGGATGTGAGCACAGGGCTACACATGACTAAGATGAATTCCCGATGGGCTGAACACGAGCCTGGATCTGCTAGTCATCATTTTCTCCTGTGGAACCATTTTGCCGCTTGACCTGATGTCTGCTTCCTCTCTGGGTTGTCTTCCTCCTGTCCTTCCCTGTTCCCTTGCTCATTTCTTTCTCTGTCCTTAAAAAGAAATGTTCTCCATTCTCTTTGGAGGAATACTTTGCTTAGTGTAGAGATAGTGTGGAGGACCTTGCACTGTGTTAGAATTGGTTGACTCCCCTTACCCTCTCTGAGGAGTGGATGGTGTGGGGAGGGGGGGAGGTGGAGGGAGTGGGAGGAGGGGAGGGAGTGGGAACTGGGATTGGTCAGTAAAATGAGAAAAGCCTCTGCAGCCTCACCTGCAACCATAACGCCACCTGTCTGCAGAATCACTGTCTTTGATTCTTAGCTTGCTTTCCATAGGAGCCATGGACTCATCTGTGACACACATATCTCTTTCCAGTGCTCCATAGACCCATCCAGCTGCCCAAACTAAGGTGGCATATTTCTCACAAACTGTTTTCTCTCCCTGTATGCCACACATTGTATTCCTTCTGTATTTAGGGGGTCAACGATCCTCCTCAAGTCTTTCTCCCTAACCTTTTCTGAAGCCATCACCTCCTCTCTACATACTCTATCTGGGTTAAAGTTAAAACTCCGAGATCTGAATGCCAACAGGAGGCAAACAAAGGAGTAAGGACAGATGGTATAGGCAAAAGATTTTATACGATCTGAAGCGAAACCAGAGCATGTAAGGACAGAATGGTAAGCTGGTGGCCAACTAGAGCCAGAGACTTCATTTCGCGGAGGCACAGAATACTTAGACCAAGCAACCTCTTGCCATGAGGGAGTACTAGCCCCAGTTCGCCAGGTGTTCTGTATGTAAGAGAGGCCTCTATTTTAAATGTGTCATCTTCTGGTTTTTAAGCTTGACATGTAAGTACACTTAAAAAGCAACAGCCAGCGTGGAATGGGAACAAGCAGGCCTTGCTTGCAGCCCCATGCCTGCCGCAGAGCGCACATGCTGACGCCCAGGCTCCCTGTTCGTGTGCTTCCAGTTTACAGTTTCTGCAGGAATGCTGCTAATCTTCTGCAGGGAATACAGCGGATGTTTCCCGAATTCTTCATCACGTTACTCCTATGTCACCAGCATGTATAGTGTCATGATGATGTCTACCTTCATTCTGACTTGGGCCTCTGGCTAAATGCCAGCTAGACGAACATCCCCATTTAACTGTCCCAGAGCCCCGTGAGGCACGGTCATCATCACTGTACATGTTAGGGCAGCCGGTGAAACGCCCAGAGTCCCGCTCTCAGGTTCATGCTTTGGGACCTTGCTCACCGTATTCTTTCCCTTTGTCCTCCCATGTCCTGTCCAGCGCTTTGAAAGTCTTTGTGAAGCTTTACCCTTCTTCCCACAGAGAAATCCAGGAAGCTCTATGCCCAATTCTTATTATGACTCTTTGAAGCGCTTTCCTCAAGTCCCCCAAGTCCCCCTCTAGATATGGGGCCGTCTGAGACTGGCAGGGCCATTTGGATGGGGTGGCTCAAATACGGACTCGAGTGGGGCTCAGTCTCCACCCTCTGGTGTGCTTTCTGACCCTCTGTTCCATGCCCGGGTTGACCAGCTGCTTGGAGAAGTTCTATGAGTCAGTCACACCTCTTCTGGGCAGGTTCCAGATCTGAGAGGAGGAACCTTTCAAACTCGCCTCCCACTGGAAAATGTATTATGTTTTAAATTTACGGTCATGTGAGTTGGGTTGTACTGGGTGGCACTCAACATATCGCCTTGGAAAGCTTGCATCGTTAAACACAGAGATCTTATAATAACTGGGGTATACATGTGGGCCTTACACATCTGAGAACCACCAGGGGAGTGACGTCATAACTGTGATGGCGGTCCTTGGTTGTCAACTTGACAACATCTTCAATGAAGTAAAACCCAAGTGATAGGGCGCACCTGTGAGAGATTTTTCTTAATTACTATTTGAAGTGGGAAGATCCACCTTAAGTCCAGATCATTTGAGATTGGAAAGAGCCACCTTAAGTCTGGGTCACACCTTCCTGGGGCAGCCCATATAAAGGACTTTTATTCTTTGCCAGCTCTTACTCCCTCTCTCTGGCAAGTCCAGTCCTTCACTGACATTGAGTCTACTTCTTTGTGATTCCAGTGTGCACTGAAGACCAGCTTAGACACCCAGCCTCGTGGACTGAACAACTACTGGATTCTTTGACTTTCCATGGATGGAAAGCCATTGTTGGACTAGCTGGGCCACAGCCTGTATAACATTCCAGTAAATCCCATATATATCTATTCTGTCACTTCTGTTCCTCTGAAGCAGAGGAACAGAAACTTCCTAATGCTATGATCCTTAAATGCAGTTCCTCATGTTGTGGTGCCCCACCCAACCATGAGGGCATAACTGTGATTTTGATACTGCCATGAATCATAATGTAAATATTTTTGGAGATAGAAGTCTGTTGAAAGGTCGTGACCCACAGGTTGAGAACCACTGCTCTAGAGACCCCTGACTAATAACAAGGACAAAAAGTCAGCTGACAGAGAAATTTCAGCGGAAGCAGAGTAGCTGTAACTTAGGGATTAGTTAGATGCATTAAGCCCGGCACATCATCTTCCTAGGCGAATTCCCTGTTGACAGAAGCATCCCTAGAACAGCAGCCCACTTGACAAGGTTGCCACCTGCTGAAGAGATGGCGGGGCTAGGTTTCTGAAGAGCAACCGAGAAGCATAAGGAATTAGTCCTGCCTGAAGTAGGAAGCCATGGTCAGACATTTCAAGAGAGGGGCTAGTCAACAATAATCTGTCTAAACCACAGCCAGGCTGGAAAAGGGTTGAAAAATAATCATTTCTTCTACTGATATTGATCTACAAACCTCGAGGGTAGACTACTTACAACTCGATCCAATAACTGTAGAAAGTAAGTACCCACATCACAACGGGAGTTATCACTTATTGATAACATGATATTGTGGCGTCTTCGTAATTGATTTAAATCTACCTGAAGGTCCCAGAGAGACGCGTTTGTTTGATAAATCTCAAATGAGCAACAATGAAGCGATGTATTGGGAATAATTTATATCGTACTGCAGTTCGTACCTCCTTGCAACCCCTAGTGTGCCGTGGGGCATGGACCAGCAGGTAAACACGGAGCGGAGAGCCAGCCAACCTCCTGGGTTTGACTGTTGGCCTGCTGCTCCAACTCTACACTCATTGTTTCCTTGTTAGCAGATTCCTCAGCAATCCGACAAAGACTTGTGGAGAGTGTGTCTGTGGCAGATGCATACGCGCAGGTTGAGCGGGACCGCACTTGTCAGTGTGGGCTCATGTGGAGGCCATAGGCTCCACCTTCGCTAATTCTTTCTGTAGTCTGCTGCTTTTTATGAGTTACGCAAGAAGAGAGAAAGAATTTTCACCCGACTCCTCCGAAATCCTGCATGGCCTAAAGATTGATGCGCAGCACCCCCGTCTCTTTCTGGAAGCTGGGCCAATGGTCTATGCTTTACTGCGATTTCAATAACAGCACATTTGGTAATAAAGGAGACGCTAGACGGGGTGTCCAAGGAGAAGGTGGTTTGCAGTCACCACGCTTTTCTAGAAACTTTCAACAAAACAGGATTGTAATGACATGGACCACGTCTGGCAGACACTAGCACGAAGAAATACTTATATACTTAAAGTCAGCTAATGGGATTGTGACTGAGGGGAACGAGGCCATTTCTGTGGTTGTAACATTTAGGGGAAAGGCTTAACATTACTATCAGTGAATTAGTTGCCTTTTATTTTGTGTCTTCTCCCTTTCTGGTATATCTCTAGTTACAGGCAAGTCTTGATCCTAAGGAGTGAATTGGTGCCCTAGACATCAGCTCTTTGAGGGGTGGGGCCAGCTCCTGCTTCTCTGGTAATGTCTCGGGAGTCTGGCTGGCACTCTCAGCTCCTCAGGTCACTGGCACAATTTTCCACACCTTTGTTCAACTAACTGCCAGTATACACATCTTAATTAAGTTACAGGAAATTTTTAGCAAGAGCTCCCCCCACCTTTCTGTTTTCATCTCTCACTGTATTTACGCCAAAATAAATCTTTACTATAAGACCAGCTAATGTACCAAGAAAGACAGGCTGGGTTCAGAAGAGACGAGAAACAGCTCTTCTGTCTGAGCGGATTAATATTTCACGGTGACTCTTGCACTGTCTACCATACGATGCTACCGTATCTCGCCTCACAGTGCTGAAATCACCGGGCAGAGGACAGTCAGGAGTGGAGAGTGGAGCTTCTGCAGTGAGGCTTCTATTCTGAAAGGACTCCTTCCATAGTGAGGCTTCTATTCTGAAAGGACTCCTTCCATTGGCCAAAGGAAGTCCACTGGACAGAGGGTGCAGATGAAGTACAGGTTCCCCATGTGCCTAGAAATAGCGGGGAGCCCAATATCGGTGGCTGTAAAGCTACAAGTCAGGAGTGTGTATTTGTTGACTGGCTGAAATCTAACATGTTTCTATTTTGGCTTTTTCCCTGGGCATAACTGTCAAGTCTGTATAATAATGCTATTATTGACTCATTTCCTGCCATAACTTTGTCGTTCCCCTTTGGACCCCAGTTTCACAAACAAAACAGACGGAACACTATTTTAAACATTTGTCAAAACAAATTAATATGAATTGCTTTCAGGACAGCCATGAAGCTGCCATTATCACGGCTTCATCTTAATTGCACCCTTACTGTCTCACATTCATTAAACGGGGGGTCACTAAACTTATTCCCCACGCACCATTACAATGTTTAAGTTTTACTAATGATACTTTGACAGTGTTATCTAAGTTGATACCATTTAAATACACTGCAGGAAGCATATTTAAAACGCCACCACAAGAGACATTATCTAACACAAAAATCTAAATAAAAATTGGAGTGTATTAAACAATTAGAGATTATGGTTCCTGATTAAGAATTGGTTTGTTTGATGGGCATTTCCTGGGATAGATATTTGGTGTGGGTTGTGGGGGAGGGTTTGGTTTTGTTGAGACAGGGTTTCTCTGTGTAACAGCCCTGACTATCTTGGAATAAGCTCTGTAGACCAAGCTGTCCTTCAACTCACTGAGATCCTCCTGCCTCTATGAGGTAGACTTTAAGGGGACAATGATATCAGGGAATGGTTTATAGGAGATGAGTTGCCATGTTTTCAGAAGAGAATGGCTAAGCTTTAAAAAAAGGAATCATTTAGTAGCTCCTAACTGGCCTCATGGCCTCAGAGCAGCAAATTCTGGATTCAGCTCACTTCTCTTGAGTCTTATCTTCATGGACTGCCCACAGGTGTTCTGGGAACCACTCTTGCTTTCTCATTACCTGCCTATGCATGATGTCGACTTCTTGGAAAATCTGAGGCATTTTTTTTTGAGACAGAGTTTCTCTGTGGCTTTGGAGCCTGTCCTGGAACTAGCTCTTGTAGACCAGGCTGGCCTCAAACTCACAGAGATCCGCCTGCCTCTGCCTCCCGAGTGCTGGGATTAAAGGCATGTGCTATCCCTGCCTGGTCTGAGTCAACTTTTTTAGAAGAGAGTGTTCCATCTTCTACATTAGGTATTGGCAAAACATAGCCTGATTTCATACAGCCTCTGAGCGAAGAATCGTTTTTATGTTTTAAGGGGGGGGTTGTTCAAAACTGAAGTGAATGAGGGAAATGAAGGAGGGGGCAGAAGAGAAGGAGAATTAGCAAACGCAGCCCATATGTGGTCTGTCCATAAGTGGTCTGTGTTACCTATCACACGCATTCTCTGGACCGCCGCAAAGCACATTTTCAGAGCTCTGTTCCTGACCTCCTGGACTCTTTGGGGATCTTTTGGTTAGTATCTATGCTCGTTGGGTCTGGGGCCAACTGAACATTATGTTTACAGTGCACTGCACCACACAGAGCTTACTAGCACTTGAAACGCGAGTGGCTCAAACTGAGGTGTTACAATGATTTCAATGTCCGAGGAAGAAGGAAAGGCCATTGCCACTTTTTAAGATGAAATCTTAGTTACTTTTCTGCTGTCATGAGAAAACACTGTAACCAGGGTAACTTATAAAAGAAAACACTTAACTGGGGGCTCATGATTCCAGAGGGTTAGAGTCCATGACCATCACTGTGGGGAACGTGGCGGCAGGGACGGCACTGGAGGAGCTGATGAGCGCTCACATCTTGATTCCCAAGTGCAAGGCAGAGAGAACTGACTGGGAATGGAGATGGCTTTGAAATCCGCTCCACCAAAGCCACACCTCCTAATCTTTCCCAAACAGTTCCACCAACCGGGGACCAAGCATTCAAACATATATGCCCGTGGGTGCCATTCTCATTTCAACCACCAGAGTTGATTACTATTTTGAAATAATACTTCAGAAATGTGAGGTTAAACAAGCAGCGTCTATTTGGTTTTTTTGATGTGATCAATAGAAAGTCTTAAACTATCTGTGTGATTTATATTATATATTATTAATATTCAGCCTTGACTAAAACTAGGCAAAATATTGAGGTAGCAATGATTCACAGCTGATTTTACACTCATCATAACTCATCACGGCATGAAATACACTATCATTTGTATCTGATGACTGAAGGCACTTGTAACAGCTTACTAGTTTATACCAGATACAAGTACACATTTTGTGTGTGGTAATATTTTACTGTGTGAGATTATTGGTTCTTTAAAGACTTTTCAAGTAATGGTCTTGCATCCCTTGGTAAGCCTTGCTTGAAACAATTGTTACACCAGGAATTGCAATTTTGTTTCTACCTTTAGAACTTTTTCTTTCTCAATCTCCCCTTTGGCTACCATAAAGCTTAGGGTGTCAGGGTTCCCTGGGCACCTGTGGCCAAGACAGCGATGCCTGTGCGAAGGTCAGTAAGGCTCATGGAGATAAACCATTCCCGGGAATAGTACCTGCTTTATTGCTCATAAACAACCACTTACATAGTGGGTGCCAATGAACTGTGACTGGCCAGCGCATTCCCTTGGACTGGATAGTGGGAGCTCACACCACCACTGTCTCTATGTGGGAGAGCACAGTAAAGGAGACAGAGCTACTGGCTCCTCGAGCTACTTCAGAATTCAGTGTTTTGAGTTCCCAAGCATGGCATGGCATGTTTCTTCTCTAGAAGGGCAGTATGCCAAGGCTCTTTTCCCTACATTAGGGCATTTCCTCCTACCTCAGGAAACTTGTCTGAAGAGCAGGGGAAGAATGTAAGATCCAGAGGAGTGCTGTGAGATGCTGACTTCTGGGATTGACCGCAGTGTGACAAGACATTTCCCGGGGAGACACAACACTCCAGACAGGGAGGGAGCCCTTGACAGACCAGAGTACGGATACACCCAAGTACAACTTGGCGAACCAAGGAGATTTGTGTGTGTGTGTGGGGGGTGTTATTTACAGAAGTATGAGTGAGGGGTTACTTACAGGGGCAGAAATGACTCAAGGCCAGCTGCATCACTAACATGGGTGACAGCTCACAAAATCTGGGAACCTGGAGCACATTGCACAGCCCAAAGGCAGCTCCACAGGTTGGAGAGTTCCCCTTCCAAGTGACTCAGTTGATCTCAACCTTTTCTGCGAAGCTTGGCTCTTCCCGGCAGCTGGTCTGGTCTCAGAGTCTTTGCAGTGTGGTTTGCCAGAGGGTGACTCGAGGCTACTTGGGGTATTTACTCTTATGAAGAAAGGGCCTAATGAGTGTGCTCAGTTTTAGGAACTTCCTGAAGCTATTTTGAATTGTCTACCTTAGGTCTTAAAAGGCTTCCCTGCAAGGTGAAATATCTTGGAGGAAACTGCTACCAAATATTGACAAGGTCAAGGAACTCGTGAACTCACTGCATCCATGTTTACCCACACAAGATGAACCCAACCAAATCTAGGCACAGATGGGGAGGCACACCCCAAGCCCCCATCTCTTGCTGAGGTGCTAACACGTTAAAAGTCCTAAGTGCAGGAGATGGATACCTAAGGGTGAGTCTCAGAGTGAAATATGGGGGGACACCAATGGAGGAGACTGGCCTAGAAGGCTAGGACGGAAGAAAACGTAAACAGGCGGGAAGGAAACTCAAGAAGGCAGTCAAGCATTACAAGATAGGGCAGTCATCAATGCCAAATACTGCCAAGGGTTCAGTTAAACACAGGCTAAAACGCATCCTGTGGAAGCCTGATTCTACATAAGGGTGGAAACAGTAACCACGTGTGAAGGAAATGAACAAGGGAAAAAAATGAAATAAAAGGAGAATATGGCTCCTGAAGTGTGGAGAAGATATTTATTGTAGATATCAAGGCGAAAGCAGGCAGAGGGAAGAGTCCAGACTGACCACGAATATCAGACTAAACCAGACTTGAGAGGAGAGAAAGGGGGAGCGAGAGAGGAGATGCCAAATAAGGCCAAATGGCAAAGAGAGGAAAGGGTAGATGAAAAGACCAGGTAACCAAAATGACAGGATTATATAGGGAAGGGGAAGCTGGCCTCTGGACTGGAGAAGTTTAGTGTAGGGAGCCATACCCTGTAACAGGTAGGGACTGAGGGATGCTGGGAGAACCAGGCAGTGAGGTCCGCTTTGATAAACTAACTAGGAACCTAAGTCTTTTGTACCAGGTTTAAGACCTAACAGGAAGAATTTCAAACCGTGTAGCAGAACCTTGAAACACTGGGCTTCTGTGCCTGGCAATGAAGTTTCCCTTCTGGGAACATTCACCAATTTCTACCCAAGAGGAAGATCAAGTGTAGTTTTTCTCCAGTGACTCTGGGTTCCCTATACCAGAGTGGCTCTGCATTTATGGGAGATTGGTGTTTGACCCCCTCAGATACAAGGACATGCACAGCCTCTCTATAAAACAGCACTCTCCATCGACAGTTTACTGCATCCTCCAATTAAAATATCTCGAGATGATCATGCTTAATACAAGGTAAATGCTATATAGTTTTCTGCATTGCTGAGAGAATGGTGAGGAAAATGTCTGAGGGATGGAGAGATGGCTCAGCATTTAAGAACATTGGATGCTTTCCCAGAAGATCCAGGTTTGATTCTGAGTACCAACATGGTAGCTAACTATGGTCTGTAACTCCAATTCCAGGAAACTTCTGCATTGGGCATGCACATAGGGCACGGACATGTGACAGAATGGTCACACACATTCAAAGAAAATAATAAATGAAATCTAAAGGAAATTAGGATGCCTGTACATACATATTCATTATAAATGGAATTTCGATTAAAAGTGTGTTTGACCTGCATATGGTTGACCCTATGCACGTGGTGTTTGAGTACGACAAACACCTTTATTAGAAACCAACATAACAGTTTTTAGATTTAGTAAATATTGTAGGATTTAGGATTAACAAAGGGTAATTACATAGTAAACAATACCCGTACAATAAAACAGTATTTGATAGCGCTCCTTAAAGAGCACCATGACTTTTAAATACTATTCCTGCATCGTAGGAGAACCATGACTGCAGTGTATGATTTTAAATCACCCTTGTTCCACCCCTGACAGGCGGATCTCTGTGAGTTTGAGGCCAGTTTGAGGCTCTGGTTTACAGAGCAAGTTCCAGGACAGGCTCCAAAAGCTACAGAGAAACTCTGTCTCGAAAAACCAAGGAAAAAGAAAAAAGAAAGCAGGAACTAGCTCAGCTTTAAAGTCGGGGACAGCTTGGAAGTGCTTCGAAAACCATCAAAACCAAGGGTTTCCAAATCCCGCAGAGCATAAAAATGGACGACCCAGACCATGCATTAAAATAAGAACCTGCCGATTGCTGTGAGTTCGAGGCCAGCCTGGTCTCCAAGAGCTAGTTCCAGGACAGCTACAGCTAGTGCTGTTACACAGAGAAACCTGTCTTGGAAAACCAAGAAAGAAAGAGGGAGAGAGGGAGGGAGAGAAGGAGGAAGGGAGAGAAGAAGGAAGGGAGAGAGGGAGAGGGAGAGGGAGAGGGAGAGGGAGAGAGAGAGAGAGAGAGAGAGAGAGAGAGAGAGAGAGAGAGAGAGACGGAGAGAGAGAGAGAAACAAAAACCCTTTAACTTCCAAAGTAGAAGCTATGGAATGGGACCTAAACACCTACTTGGATAATTGTCCTAGGTGATGTAAATTCAACTCCTCTGCAGCCCTTTTATGGGTAAGAAGACAAGGCCCCAAGTCGTCACCACAGGGCTCTCTGGATTGGGGATTCATTCTGGTGTTTTCGGTGGAGCCCCAAGGTCTTTAGAGGCCTCTGCTATATTATTTTTAGGACGGTGAGTGGCAGACGCTCTGCTTTCCCGGGGTTTTCTGTGTCCAGGAGACGTGACCTTTCTTCGCGGTTCCCTCTCCACAGGAAACGCCTGGCCCTTCTTCAAAGAGCAGGTCTAAAGTGTCAGCAGCTCGTCCGAAGAGGCACCTCTAGGAGTGCACACCCACCAGTTCGCTGGTCCCTCCTCTCCCACAGCCCTCCCCAGGAAACCAGGGGAGGAGCATCCCTCCGGTCACGCCTCCAGGACGCCTGCCTCGAGTGTTCCCGGAAGCTGATGTCTTGCCCTGGTGGAGCTGATTGGCTGGTTGCAGTCTTGGGCATAGCGCGGGGATTTCTGGAATTGTTTTGGGCTGAGTTTGCATAAAAGAGCATGGCTGGGTCGTGTCTTCTCCTGCGCGAACTGCAGGGCCCTCTGAACCCCAGTAAAGACGAGGAAGAGGAGGACTATGCGCAGGAGGATGAGGAGGATCAGGATTCGGAGTTTGTGGACGCCGAGGAGCTCTGCAGTGGCGGCATCAAGGCGGGCAGCCTCCCTGGGCGCCTCCGCGGTGAGCGACCGCCAGCTGGGCCGGGTGTACAGGGTTCTTTCGTTTTTCACTGCTCCATGCCCGGCGCCAATCGCGGTTGTCAGGTAGACCTGTGGCATGGCTGCTTCGCCGTATTTAACATGAAGTAGTAACAGTGATAATGGCAGTGACTCGGAGCACATACTATGTTAAGCTTGCCTTTTACGTATATGCTATCAGTTAATGTTAACAGTTGTTGGAGGTAGTTCTACAGTCGAGGAAATAGATATGGTGCCTGTATCTCCACCCAGAAACGGAACTCGCTTGGTAGACCAGGCTGGCCTTGAACTCACAGAGATCCGCCTACCTCTGTCCCCTAGGGCTGGGATTAAAGGCGTGCACCACCACTACCCGGCTTTTTGTTTTCTTCGTTTTTCAAGACTTGGTTTCTCCGTGTTACAGCCCTGCCTGTCGTCCCAGAACTCACTCTGTAGAACACGCTGGCCTCGAACTCACTGAGATTCACCTGCCTCTGTCTCCCAAGTGCTTGGATTAAAGGTGGGAGCTACCACCACCCGACTCAGAATCTTTTAATTATTATACTGGTCTGCTTGACCCAAAGACGGAGCTGTTCTTTAGTAACTGTGCAAACGAAAACTCACAGCTGTGCATGCACACAAACACACAGACACACACACAAACATACACTTACATTTCTATACATACACTTTCCAGCACATGTACTCACACATATCTGTACATACATTTACACATACATATACACAATACACACTTACACCATATACATACACACATATCCACACATTCACACATACACAGACATATACATTCATATATATACATACACTCATACATATACATCTACTCACATTTACAAATACACATATACATACTACACAATGCACATATGCATACATACATACACACATACATTCACATAAACACTTACACATACATGCACACATGTATATATACACACTTACACATATACATAATACACAGTATACACACAGACACACATGTCCATATATTTACACACGCATATATATGCATACATAGGTACCCATATACACACACATAAACACATTGTATACACACATTCATACACACTCACCCACATTCATATACACGCATGTCCATACATTCACACACATACATTCATACACATACATACACCATACATACACACATATACATACGCACACTGTATTTGCATGAACTAGTGCAATAATAGCTGCTGATCATGTGTGGCTGCTGACACATAGCTAGTGCGATCGAGGAGTCGGATTGTAAGTATCACTGAATCTGAATTTAAATGAAAAGGGTTGCGTGTTGATAGAAGTGCCACTGGCTATCCTGGTCGAGCGTTTGGTCCTGGGACACCCCAGGGAGAGCAAATGATGATGTTGCCGGCTCAGTGGAAACACCACTCATGAATGAGGCAGCATTCTCTAGTCACAGAAGTACCCACACGTAGTATGTAGAAGGAATACCAGACAGCACTTGGAGAAGTGGTAGGCTTGGGGTTCAGAGCAGGTTTGCTAAAGAAGTGAGCTGAACTGAGCTCTCTGGTGAAGGTAGGGACTGCCCAGGAGAGGCAAGCACAGCTGAGGGATCTGAGCCACTCCTCAGAGGGAGGTGCCGTGGCTAGTTCTTAGAGACCCACGTAAAGGCCAGTAGCGGCTGAGGCGGTGGTGGTAGGTAGATGGGATTTAGAAGAACAAATTTATGGCTTGCCCTGCGCTTGCTTCCAGAATGCATAGTTGGAGCCGTGTCCTGTTGTAGACAGAGAGTCAGAGAAACAGACTGCTAAAAGGAAGTGTTGGAGGCAGCAGGAAGATGTCTGTATGGGGTGCTGCCTGTGTGGATGAGTGAGGGGATTAGAGAGAGGAAAATAGTAGGGGAACCATTGCCAATTTCGTCTTATCTTCTCCCTTCCTTTAGTTTCTATTCCTGATGAAAATACTGGAGAGAAATGTACCGTGTCCGGACGCTTCCCACTCACAGGTTCATGGTGGCAAGTGAAGGTTCGGGTTGTAAAACCTCCGCGATCCAAGATCTACCAAGCTCAAGGGTTTCCGTCCTACTATCTGCAGTCTGATATGTCACCTCCAGGCCAAAAACACATCTGTTTGCTTTTTCTTAAAGAATGTGGCTATGAACGCAGAGATGATTTTATAAAATGGGTAGAGAAAGTGTCAAGCTTTCAAAATCTAAACTTTGAAAATCTGCGGGAAACATTAAGAAATTTTGACAGACCCACGGGACAGAAAAACAAAAAACAATCTACACAGAATGAGCAGGATGCGGTGAGATTGCCTGTGGAGGAATCATGTAAGTATGACTTTTATTAGTGAACTTTTGCCTTCCAGACATTGACTGACTGTTGGTGCTGCAGCTGCTGGTTCCTGGTGTATCTTGCATGGCACAAACTGAGGCTCTTGGAGCAGAAAAATCTCCATCATATGAAATGCTCTATAATACAAAGCTTTCTGCGCATGGGCATGATACGATAGGTGACGTTTCTCATCCATATACATGAACTCTGATCATCCACAATATTATTAAAGTATTTTTACAGTGTTATTTCTAGCCTATGTGTTTAAGATGCATATGAAAAATAAGTGGGTTGTATATTTAGGCTTGGATTCCATCCCCAAGCTTTCGTATAGGTAAATATTCTAGATTATGGAAAAAAAAACTCCAAATATTTCTCCGAAGCACTTCAGATACAAAATTCAGAAAGTCTACCTCCAGCCTGCAGGCCGTATGTGGGCAGGGAGGCTGTGAACGTGGCCCACGGTGACTTAGTGACCTTTCTTAAGACGGGAGGTTTATTTATTTGTTTATATCTGTAGCTCAGTTATTGGTTTTCAGTTGTGACCTTCTTAGGTGACAGTATGATGCAGTGGCCATGCCTGTGTCCTCTTTGAAGTCAGTTTGATGAAAACATTATATTACATTTGGTGGACTGCCAGGATTCTATTCGGTGGTCTACAGGTTTCTGGAGATCCCACCTCGAGATTGTGGTTCTGTTTCTTGACTTTTGAGTTTATGGAGAGTACTGAGTCAATGAGATAAAACTCAGCTGTTACTCTTTCTAAGAAGACTAAAGAGAAAGGAAAGCTTTGGAATAATCTGTTTTAAAAATATTTCAATTCTAAATGACTTAAAGTAGCTTTACACCGTGGTTTTCTCTGGACATCCATAGACAGAAGGCTTTTCCTTTCTTGGTGAAAGCAGATGAGTTTTGCATCACACCAAAATGGCTCGGAGGACAGAAGAACCCTGGTTACAATTGGGAAAGTAGCGGTAAAGGTTAATGAAGAAATGGCTTATTTTTGTGCTTAGTTTTAATGTTACCCTAATAGGATGCATCAGAGGATTTTAAAAATGATTATATTGCAAACAAAAGACTAAGAAGCATTAAGTATATAATAAAAAACAGAAAGTTTGGTGTTGATAACAAAGAAATCATCTTGTTAAGAAGAGTTCTATTAACCTTCGTAGTGATTCAGCTAAATTGAGTAGTCTTTCTGATTTAGGTGTCTTCAGCTGGTTGTGGAAAGAGAAAACTCGCCCGGTTTGTCTTTCTGGTCTCACTGCTATGTTTTGCCTTGTTCTTCCTTGATCCCCTGCAGTCCCGTTTGTAAGTGTAATGACAGCTTTGCGGTTCCCAAAAGTCATGGAGTTCCTTCCAACGCTTTTTCCTCGACACTTCAAAAAGCTTATCAGCTCAAGTTCTGCAGAAGTGTTACAAAAGATTGATGACATCTTGGGTACTGAGCCATGGAAGCTTGGGTTCCGTAGAGTAAGTAAGACATTTGTTCAGCATTTAGTAATCTTGTGTAAGGTAGAGTTCTTCCACTGTGGCCATGTTTGAATTTCTTTCTGCTGAGAATATATGTGGATTTAGTGTTGGGTTTTTCTCCTTGGGTGTCATAAGTCTACTTATGTCTAATAAATGTCTTAGTTCTATGATTCTGACACAACTGTGAAGTTAATAAATAATGAAGTCAATTGATTAATAAACAGAAACCAACGTAGCGAAGTGTATGGCATTCAGATCATCACTATTGATTTAATCATGCAATGTGTTATGATATAACATACTTTTCTGTCATTCATTTGTGTCAGTCTCATTGAAGACAAATGTCCTTTGGGCTTTATTGAGTCCAATCTCCCATTTCCCAGTGTGACTATTGAACATCCCACTGTTAGCTGCTTGTTAATTGGCCCAATAACACCCTTAACAAGTCCATATTTATTCTTATTGTTAGAGAAGAAGAGTTGAAAATGGCGCTTGAAGGCCTGAATGGTGTTAGAATTAAATGTGATTCTTAAATCTTGGTAGCTATGACACGGTTTTCCAAATGAAAACACAGCTGAATAAGTTTAACGATCTCCAGTAGGAGAATTAAGAGATCACTGCCTCCCAAGCCAGCATGAAAGTAGAGCTGTTCTTTGACGGCCTTCTCCAGAAAGCCCTTAGACTTAGCGGCATTCATCGGGGCTCAGGTCTCTCCTCCCCTTCATGTTAGTATCTAGAAGTCTTAAGTGTATCCAGTCTCTTTTTGGTGGGAAGAGTCCTATCTGGGGAATTTAAGCATAACTTACTTACTCCAGTGTGCTAATCTTTTCTTCCTCGAAAAACACCAATCTTAGGAGCTGCAGGCCCATTCTGAGAGTCTCGTTACTGTTATGGCATTATTTGAAAGGCACCATCTCCAGCTGTGTTGCTTTCTGGGATAGTGGGGCAGTGTTTGCCTTGTGAGGAATGGAGGCCTCAGAAGGGCGGAGCTGAGAGATCCCATGGTGAAGTGCCCCTTTTGCCGTATTTGGGAAGAATTACTGGTAGACAAGAATTATTGGTAGACACATGGAAAACCGAGCAAGCCAAGAAAATGAGGCAACTGTTCATGTCCCGATATGTGCAGAGGCCCCTACAAAAGTGCTGTCAATACAGAAAGCCTCTCCTCTGGGAGTCATACTTACATATTACATGATAAACACTGACTTAATTGGACTGATTAACTAGATGTGTGCTACAACTTTTTCACAGATAAGAAGCCTGTATCAGGGTGATGGCACAAGCTCTTATAAAGCCTTTCCATTGTAGAAATTTAATTTTTCTTTGGTTTTTCGAGACAGGGTTTCTCCGTAGCTTTTGGTTCCTGTCCTGGAACTAGCTCTTGTAGACCAGGCTGGCCTCAGACTCACAGAGATCCACCTGCCTTTGCCTCCCTAGTGCTGGGATTAAAGGTGAGTGCCACTACCGCCCGGCTTCTTAAGGGGTTTTTTAAAAGTCAAAAAAAAAAAAAAAAAGGTCAGTGATATGTGCAATGTGGAAGTCAATTCTGGAAGAAGAAAGTGTTAGTGATGTTGTCTTTAGGAGACTTGGGAAAGACTAAATTGGGATTCCTGTGTGTGTATATGTGTGTGTGTAGCATTGCTTGACATTGAAAATGATGATTTGAAAATTATAACTGCTTAACTGAAAAAGTTAAAAAGACACGGATGTATGTATGTAACCTTTTCTCCAAACTTTGTGGAAATACTTATTTCTAGAGCTTGAAAAGGCTCAAGCCAACACAGTGTCAGCTGTAGTTAAAGCTCTCGCTATGTATACCTTGTATGAGGCATCGTGAGCTGTTTCCCTAAAGGTAACCTACCGGGAGATGAATCTCTTGAGCTGCGAGGCCAGCTGGACCGCGTTCAGTCAGTGTCCCTCCCTGCTGCAGCTCATGACTGCGCTGCACAAGAATGCATTGGTCATATATTCTAAGCTGAAGCAGATATGTAGAGAGGACGGGCACACGTGTGTTGAAGTAAAAGACTTGACTTTGGCTGTGTCAGACTACATGCCTTTCCAGGAAGCATGCGATTCTCTGGAGTTCATGAAGAACCTGGACGTGGTGACCTATGAGAAAGACTGTGTCTTTCTTTCCGAACTGTACCAGGCCGAGCAAGGCATTGCCTCCTCCATCTGCGAGCTGATGAACAGACGCCCGTGGCGTTTGCAAGTGGACGTGAAGCACGTCCTGGCGTCAATTTGCAACAGCAAGGCCAAAGATTCAGAAAGCGTGGAGGCCGTGGAAGAAGGTGAACCGGAAGAGGCGGGGTTAGAGCAGAGTGAGAGTCTTTCAGCCCCTCAGGACAGTGGTGACTGTGTTAGGAATGATGGCGGACCTGAAATGAACGCAGAGATAAATGACGTGCCACTGGATCAAGATCAGGTGGCCGCCCTGGAAATGATTTGTGCCAACGCTGTGACCGTCCTCAGCGGGAAGGGCGGCTGCGGGAAGACCACCATTGTTAGCCATCTTTTCAAGCACGTGGAGCAGTTGGAAGAGAGAGAAGTGTGGCAAGCTTGCAAAGATTTTGAGGAAGACAGGGATGCCTCAGAAGAATGGCTTGCCTTTCCTAAGCAGAGTCCAGCAGCGGAGGACAAGGCTGTAGAAGTTTTGCTCACGGCGCCTACTGGGAAAGCGGCTGGTTTATTGAGGCAGAGAACTGATCTTCCGGCTTACACGCTGTATCAGGTAAAACCTTTGACATCTTTGTGTGTAGATAAAACGTTTCCCTGAAAGCATCTTTGCTTCTTATTCAGAGGTAATCAGCTTGTAAGGTTTTTTTTTTTTCTTTTTCCTTCCACTGTGTTATACTGCTGTAACTTGTGCTGGAGACGAAATTCAGGGTCTTGTACCAGCCAGGCAAGGTCTTTACTACTGACTCCCATTCCCAGACTCAAGAGTTTGTAAGCCCCTCTCCCACGGGGGTTTTTACATTTTATTGGTTAGTACAGTATCCCCCTGCCTCATCCACCCTCTCGCATCCTCTCCTTCTACCATATCAGGCCCCAGGAGCCTTGCCTTTGCTGCCTGGGTCCTTTAGACTTAGCTAAGCAAAGAGTTTCCCCCACGGCTTGGACTGTCCTCAAGGTCCCAAAGCTGAGGTTTACATCACTGATTTCAGCTGGGCTATAGCCAGCCTCTTCCCTGCTGTCCCCTGAGCCTCCCCCAGCTCCTGTTGGGTGAGTACATGCCTCAGATATTTAAGCACCATGTTGGGTACGTCCAGCCTGGCCAGTTTCTCCTTCGCTATGTTTCCTCTAAGCTGTGTCTCAAGCTGCTGCTTCCTGGACGTGAACGGACTCTGCCCTTCTGTGACTGTTGCCGACACACTCCTCTTCTCTCCGTGACTTCGTTTGGATCAGCGCAGCCATGATCAGGGTGAAATTCTGTTGAGAAGGAGGTGCTTGGTGGTTTCAGGCTCTTTTTCTGGCTGTCTGCCCTCTCTCTTACCACTTAGACAGACATAAGGTTGTCAGGTTAAACCGCACACTATTGTGAACGACGTCACGCCATCTGACTTTATTTCAGCCAGTCCTGCTGGAGACGGTCACCTTCCTGCAAGGTATCCGTGCTGAATAGGCTACCTGCCCGATGGTCACTTGATGGCCATTGCTGTCATCAGACCATCTTTCGAAGTCCCTCACTGCTCATCTACAGGGTTCGATGCTTGCCTCAGAACGATTCTCCCATGGCTAATAGGGTTGACTGTTTCTGTTAAATGTCTCCTGGGTCCTTATTGTAGAGTAGCTGACCATTTAGAGCAGTGAGAATGGACAGAAGCTCTGAAGGAAAAGCGGGAGACTGCGTGCTTCATTGGGAAGTCCTTGTCATGAACAAATGCCAGTGGAATCATAGTGTATACCTAGTGATGTAGTTTAACTCCCCGCGCCTGGATTTCTCATGGGGACGGGTTACGCGCATGTCCCTGCTCCCTGGAGTGCTGGAGATGGAAGGAAAAGTCCCCTCTTATAGAATGAGAGTTCCATGGAGCTGAGCACTCTGTTCTCCACTATAGAGATATTCTTTATCTCTTCCGGCTAGCCGATAGTCACCTTCCAGAGATTTGAAATGATTTCATATGGTTGCAAGAATGAATACTTTACTTGGTGAGAGTGTAAAATGTTGAAGGGCAGAGTTCCTAACTGTCATGTTATGTGTGTTATGAAGAACTCCAAAGTGCTTTGGAGGCTCAGGTGAGAAGGGTGTTTTATTTAGGGCAAAGCTCTCCGGATGCACTGGGGAGGGTGCCCATAGTATGTAGGGGGTTTGGCATGACTTACTGATTGGAATGTAATTTATGTATTGTAGAACGATTGAAATAAACCTAAGGGCAGGGAGTTTGAGCTTTAACAGGTATTTTCCATTATCTTATTAAATCATTTACATTTTAAAAATAATCATATGATAAACACTGTTAGCTGAATTGTTCTTATTGGTGCTTTTACTGTGCTTTTACACTGTGGTGGTCAGAAGTTTGGAATACTTGAAAGGGATTTAGTAAAGAGAAAAAGGATTGGAATATTTCAGAAAGTGAAAAGAAATAGAGAAATTTCTCCATGTAGAACAATGGGAGATGTGTTTTTTTTTCTGTTGTTTTTTGTTTTTGTGTTTCTTTTTTCTTTTCTGTTTTTTCTTTGGTTTTTTTGTTTTTTGTTTTTTGCAAGAGAAACTGTGATTGAAACTTATTTATTAAGTTAAACCCTAGGCTCACTGGGAAACTATTTTTTAAAAACTGTTTGAGCCTTATACAGTTTGAATTTTTTTTTAAATTCCCATTTTTGTTCATCCCTTTAAATGGTATGTTCTGCCCATTTGCCTTCTCCTTATGTTTTATCCCCCTCACCTGTCTGTCACAGAAGCTTTGTTTTTGAAACCACATGCTTGCTAATTTCTTACCTGATTTTTTTAATATGTATACTTTACTTACAGGTCAATTATAGCTTCTATTATTGGAAGAAACTTAAGGTGGACAAGCCATGGAAATTCTCTACAGTTCGCGTTCTGGTTGTGGATGAAGGAAGTTTGGTGTCTGTCGGAATCTTCAAATCAGTTTTGAAGTTATTATGTGAGCACGCCAAACTTTCTAAACTGATCATCCTTGGTAAGTTAAGACACTGCGAGGGTCTCCACATTCAGAGTGTGCTGTGTCGTGGATGCCATTCCAGGCTTCAGCCTGTTGGTGGTGGCAAGTGTTTTTCACAGCCCATTGCACAGCTATGGGTTAGTAAGGCTGCCTGCTGTCCTTCCCAGCCTGGGCAGGTCTTCTACCCAGTGTCCTAGCCAGCGAGGATGAATGAGTACGGCTGCGATAAGTTATTACTCATTGCTTGAGTAATTGCTGTTAAAATAGTAAAAATGTCAGAGTCAGACTAAAGCAGGATATAGATCATTTGGAAATAATAAAAAGTCTGAGTTATAGACCCCTTTACAGTAATTTTATGCTTCTAAGCTAATAATTCAAATTAGGCTTCTCCAGCCTCCTAATCGGATGAGATTTAGTTAGATTCTGTAGAGGTTTAGTGATCAGTCGATTCTCTGGCTTAATTGTAATGAGCTTGTATAGAAATACTATTTATTTTCGGTATTTGGGGATGTTTGATAAGCAGACGATTCTGTTAAATCTTTAGCATTCTCCCAGTTATCAGTCTATTTTTTCTTTTCTCTAGAGTTTGCCTTTTTGTATCACACTCTGATCTTCAGTAGTTTAAAGCATTGTCATTTGGCGGCTAGGGTTTGTCTGTTTTCACATCAATTCAGTTGTATTTGAATGAAATACTTGTATTGAGAACTTTTAATTTCGTATATTGCATTTTTATCAGTCAATCCTCCATTCTTTCTCCTAATCCTCTCAGGATATTTAATATTCTTAAATAATTTTAGATAACGACTTCAGAGACTTTTTTCTACGTCACAAGAAGTCTACAATCATACTCTCAATTGGTAGGATAAAAATAATCTCCTCATTGTAGAATCCTAGTTAAATCTGATCATCTTCATGCCCCTTCCTCTCTGTAGGTGACATTAGACAGTTACCCAGCATCGAGCCTGGCAACATGCTGCAGGATGTTTTTGAGACTCTTAGGTCAAGAGGGTGTGCCATTGAGTTAAAGACAAACCACAGGACAGAGTCCCAGCTGATTGTGGACAATGCCACCAGGTATGAGCTAATGACGTTCCGGAATTTTGTCTCTGCTGTATTAGCAATAAAGTGTTTGTTTGTTTAAAGCCCTTGAATCAGAATGATTTAGTACAATGCTTTATCGTGTCCTTTTAGTAAACCTGTTCTGTTCCTTTACCATAGCCTGTTGGCACAGTCAGAAAACCAAAGTCAGGGCTGGAGAGATGGCTCAGTGGTTAAGAGCATTGCCTGCTCTTCCAAAGGTCCTGAGTTCAATTCCCGGCAACCACATGGTGGCTCACAACCATCTGTAATGAGGTCTGGTGCCCTCTTCTGGCCTGCAGACATACACACAGGCAGAATATTGTATATATAACAAATAAATAAATAAATATTTAAAAGAAAACCAAAGTCAGTGTCTTTCATTACTGGCCCAGCATAAACTATGGTTTATGCTGGATATATTTCTTGACTTTAGAAGTACATATGTCTGGTTCTTTGTATCTATGGGTTCTATATCTATGTGTGCAACTCAACAAAGATTAAAATATTTGAAAAAATTGTACGTGCATCGACCATGTACAGATTCTTTGCTGTGTGATCTCTCTGTTGTGATCATTTACATAGCCTTAGGTATCATAAATCATCTAGCGATGATAAAATAAACCGGTAGTATGTACATTATATGAGACTACCATGCCATTTTTCCTTCAATAATTTATTTAGTTTTATTTTATGTGCATTGGTGTTTTGCCTGCATGTATGTCTCTATGTGTGAGGGTGTCAGATCTTGGAGTTACAGGTAGTTGTTAGCTGCCATGTAGGTGCTGGGAATTGAACCCAGGCTGTCTGGAAGAGCAGTCAGTGCTCTTAACCACTGAGCCATCTCTCCAGCCCCCTACCATGCCATTTTATATATGGGCTTGGCATCCACTTGTCATCAGAAGATTCTGAAAGGCAATACACAGGGATGGCTGTATGGGAATTAAAGTTGTGTTAAGCCTAGAATCTGGACCTATGCCCAAGACAACAGAGACTTGGAAATGAGTCTTAAATTCAAAGGAGAATTGGAAAAGAAACTTCTGATAATTTCTGTGGGAGAAAAATCCCAAAGCAGAAAAGGCAAATGTAGGATTTGACTGAGATGAGCCCTGGAGGCCCACAAGGCATGTACCCCTCAGTGGAAGGACGTTCTCTTCCCCAGTGTTTCTATAGAAGCTTTTCGGGTTTCTTTCAGGGCTCGGGTGTTTGCTTTCTCCATATTCAGTATGGTAGAGAATCAGGATTATTACTGTTCTGTGACTTTTAAGAAGATGTTAAAATCTCTAGGTGTAATGGGACCATGGAATACTAAGAGATGGTTTTGTTCACTGGGTCAAATTTTATCTTTAATTTTTTACTGTTTTATAAATTCTGTTTTTGCTATGTGTACATTTGCTTGGTTGTATGTCACCAGGACCTTGAACATATCAAAACATTCTGAGTAGAATAGTGGGAACAGTAGGATTGGTAGGGATAGGGTAGTTACTGCAGACTTCTGTCAAAACACTAAGAATAATTGGATATTTAGTATTCTTTTTCTATAGCTTTTTTTTTGCTTCTACCTAAAGGCTACCTCAGTCTTGTTAAATCCTTTTAAAGTCTGTCAAACGTTCAGGAAACTAATCAGTTAGAATTTGACTTTCTCTGGACTTGGGTGCTCTAATTAGCATATCCCGTTCCGTGTTCTTTTCTTTAAGCTGTGGCTATGCCACCGCTTTTAATTTCATTACATCCTCCAGTATCACTGACCTATGGGTCTCTATGACATACCAGGGGACATGTGTTACAGGTCCTGGGCCACAAGCCAAGCAGGAAGTCCATGTCGATTGCTGGAAACATGGCCAGCAAGAGCAGCCAACTCCTTCCAGGTTGTTTCAACACTTCCTGGGGCGTGGCTGAGGTGGCACAGAAGGGCATCTCACCTCCACACCTCTGTCTTCCTGGGCCATGGCTGAAGGCACAGAAGGGCATCTCACCTCCATGCCTCTGACTTCCTGGGCCATGGCTGAAGGCATCTCACCTCCACACCTGTCTTCCTGGGCCATGGCTGAAGGCACAGAAGGACATCATCTCACCTCCACACCTCTGTTAAGTCTGTTGCTGGACTCAGTCAGAGGCTCTGTTACTGTGAGGCACCCAGACCTTGCCATGTCCTATGATAGCTGGAAAACACATGACAGAAAGAAAGATGAAGAGGCAGAACCAGTAGGCAGAACCAGCGGGGTGCCTGACTCAACTGGGCAAATGGGAGCATACGTACGATCCACAGAACACCAAACAAAGGACAGGCATGTAGCATAGCATGAAAGGGCTACGTTTAATGCGAGACGACTGCCTGCAGACTTGCATCCCAGGACCCTGTGTTCTGCATATGTGGCCTTGGGAACCCAGGAACCTTGACTCCATCTTCACTGCATTTCATAAACTTGACTCGATCTCATCTTTCCCCTGGGACTCGAGGCAAAGACCTGCTTCTTATGTATTTAGTGGTCTGGTTCTCAGCATGGGGCATGGCTCATGGTGTGATCATTTCTTTTCTGATACTTTTAGTTGGCTTGTAGTGGGGGACGTGATTGCTAAATACAGTACTGAAATCTTACAGTATTCGTAGTATATTATAGAATGAATTGGCTGCTGTTTGCACCTGCCAGGCTCTCTCTTCCCATCTTCCACTAACTGGTATGAATTAATGTAAGGGCATTTGGTTGCTTCATACACAAAGACATTTGTAAGTGATAATGCTTATATATATATATACATATATATGTGTGTGTGTGTGTATATCACCTATATGACATACATATAATATATATTTATCTTTAATTTAAGAATCTCCAGGCGCCAGTTTCCCAGATTTGATGCAGAATTAAATACCTCTGATAATCCCACGTTACCCATCTCCATTCAAGATAAGACATTTATTTTTGTCAGACTTCCTGAAGAGGATGGCAGTTCTCAGTCATCGAACGGTGAACACCGATCTAGTAAGTGTTGATATAGATTTACATGTATTTTAGTTTTGTGATATTGTCATTAAATGACTAGTTATGTATTGTCAAATGCTAAAGGTAGGTATTGCTAGTGAAAGATGGAGCACTGGAAATAGAGCAGCTTAAGTCTAAAGCAGGTGACTCTAAAGCAGCCGTCTCAGCCTCCCTAACGCTGTGATCAGTTATCGCTGTGATATACAGTTCCTCATGCTGTGGGGACCCCCAGCCATAAAATCATTTTTGCTGCTACTTCATAACTAATTTTGCTGCTGCTATGAATTGTGGTGTACATATCTGTGTTCTCCGATGGTTTTAAGTGAGCCTTGAAAGGGTCAGACGAACCCCAGAGGGGCTGTGACTCACAGGTTGAAGACCACCGCTCTGGCCCTTTGAGAGGGAGCTCTCGACACTGTGTAAGGACTCTCATAAAATACTTGACAAGTCAGTCAAGTGGCTGGAGATGGTCTTTTTTACTGAGTCTTGGCAATCCAAATCTCTTTAGGAGAAAGTAAGTCTTATTTAATGAAATTTTCCCATTATTTTCTGGGAGTATATTTGTGAAACTGTGGTTACCATCAAACAGGTAAATACCGTGTGTAATTTTGGGTATTTAATGTCAGCTGTCAGGCCTGAGAAAGAGCATGGGATATGGCATCTTCTCCCTTGAGCACATGACCCAAGTCACTTCAACATGCGTGAAATAACAATCAAGATTTGGTGCCTGTGACGCTGCAGGGACATCCATATTAAGAATACTTACATAAATACTATTAAATAACATTAACTTGCATATGGCAAATAATTTTATTTGAATATGGTTGTCTTGGTTGATTTTGTTAACTTGACACGGCCTAGAAGCTCTGAGAAGGGAATTTCAGCTGAGGAATCGCCCAAATCAGTTGGTCCGTGGGCGTGTCTGTGGGGGTTTGTCTTGATGCTCATCCATGTGGGAGGGCTCAGGCCACTGTGGTGGCACAATCCCTACGTAGGTAGTCCTGGGCTGTATAAGACATCTAGCTAAGCAAGAGCCGAGTGAGGCAGCAAGCAGGATCCTTCATGGTGTCTGCTTGAAGATCCTGTTTGGCTTCTGGCTCTGGATTCCTTCCGTGATGGAATATGCCCTGCGAGTGAGGCTCATTCCTTCTTCCTAAGTTGTTCATAGCAACAGAGATGAAGGCAGAACAGTAGCGTGAGGTTCTTCTGGTCTTGATTTAGATTCAAAACCAATTTAGCAAACTTTAGGACTAGTGTATCCTCAGGGCTGGATGAGGAATGATTTAATTGATTCTTCTAAGAACTGACTATAGCGGGCACAGTTCTCACAGACACACCCTTTACACTCAGTCACCTCCCCTGGCAACCGACTTGACATACAGCTTCAGAACATCCAAGTCTGTCTGCCATTGTGTGCATAACCAATCCCATCATTCATGTTAGTTTTATCTAAATTGGATAGTAAGATGTGTATTTTGTGAGCTGGTTTTAATTAAATATGATAGTGAATGTGTCTTCTCCAAAAGCTTAGCTAACATAGGTACTAGTACAAATGAGGAAAGCAGCTGCTGTCTTTTCCTAACTTGCTCTCTTCGCAGCTCTGTATAGCATATCTCAAGCACTGCTTACCTTGGTTCTGTATATTAAAGAGAATGTACCTTAGTTTGAGTGAGCCAGGTCTTGTGTAATTCAGGCCTCCTGTGTTCACCCTCCTAATCCTGGGATTACAGGCCTATGGTGTCACGCCCCACTCAGGAGACTGTTCTCTTAAAAGAAAAACAAGTTGTCCATTTCCAAATGCTGGCAGCTTAGCTGATTGCCCATTTTAATTAAAAACTTTTGGTGGAAAATTAGCCTCTTCTTTCCGAAAATTGGTTAAATATTCCTTGGAGAGGCAAACAGCATTTTCTCATTAATAAGTTATTGAGTAAATCGTACCCACTGTTGCAAAATACAGAGACCCAAGACGGGATCCATAACTGGGCCGGAATTTCAGAGAGGCTAAAATGTGTTTTAAAAATCAGTAAAATGCACAGTGTATGAGGATCTATGAGACAGGGAGGAGAACGAGGTGCAGATTAGGGGACTTGGAAGTTTCTGCTCTAGCAAGCCAGGCATGACTCGGGGCGGTGTGAGGTCAGCTCTTTTCTGGAGAGTATCGTTTCTTCACTGGAGAAATGACGGTCTCTGTGAGCAGTTGGCTTTGTCTTTCTAGAGCTGAGCACCACGGTACTCCATGACTCACCTGCTACTAGATGAGACAAAATCCTGCAATGTGCCTGTCCCCCTACCCATCCTTTTTTTTTTTTTTCCTTGAGGCAGGGTCTGATGTAGCCTAGGCTGCTGTTGAATTTACTATATAGCTGAGGCTGGCTTTGAACTCCCTATCCCCCTGCCTGCCTCCCTGCACTAGCATAACGGGCATGTGCCCTATGCCCAGCTCTCTGATCCAGGTGTGGTTTTTCTTTTTGTAGTTGTTGTTTTATAGACTAGGGTCTCATGTAGACCAGGCCATTCCCCAAATCCATATGTATCTTTGAACCTCTGCTCTTGTGTTGGGGATCAGGAGTAGGTCAGCCACCATGCCCAGTTCATGTGGTAATAAGGCTTGAACACAGTGCCTTAGAACTGCTAGACAAACCCTCTAAACTATACCCCGCGCCCACTACTCTGAGTTTTCCTTTCCTGTGAGGCACGGTGGCTTTTTTTGTACCGTTGCTGAGAGATGAGAGGAGAGCTGCCTGCCAGTGGACAGTGTGGAAGAGTATACGTGCAGAACACCACAGTCAACCCTCTGACCTCTGCCCCTTTGGAAAATGACTTTCCCAAGCCTTATTTTCGCCCTCTCGGATGAGTGCGGTTAGTGACCGCACCACATAGCTGCTGGCAGGGTATGAACACCACTAGAGCTCTTCCTGCCCCGGGCTAAGGATTTAGTGGCTGGATGATGGGAGGGCTGGACAGGACAGGAAGGAGGAAGTGGAGGGGAAGGTGGGGCAAATGTCCTGTTAGGCTTGTGGCCACTTTGAGCCGATGTAGAGATACCTGAATATTTTAAGTTGGCATACACCTGCTAAGACTCAGCACCGAGTATGGTAATATTTTATATGATGTACTATTTAACATATAGATTTCAACTCCAACTGACTTACCATGTAGTAGTACCTCCAGGGCTTAAGCCTTTCTCACGTACTTCCCACTGCCATGACGCATGCCGACAGTGACGTAGATGTTCCCACGGTGGCCTTGTATTTCATGTGGTGAGATGTTTTGTGTGGAAGTGCTTGTTGTTCTTAATTTCTGGCTGGCTTTCTTGTCTGCGGGTTAGAGGGTAAAGACATTACGCGAGGAAGAAGACACAGACACGCGGCGGTCCCACGTGGGTTGCACCTTTAATGGGGGAGGGGTAACAACGGGCAGGTAAAAGGTGTGCAAACACAACAGGGGTTGGCGGGGGAAGAAGAGAAAGAGAGAGGGCTTGTAGCGGCCCTCGCTTTTTAACGGGGAATGCAAAGGCTTCTGGGAATATGTCCATAGTCCAGGAGAATGCTGGGAGCTGTAGTTTTGCAAAGGAACAACAGTGCTAACTAATTTTCCCACAGAAATAGCATTACAATTTGGCGATCGTTTTCTCTTTGCCAGATTTATATTCTGCGATTAAAGCTTTGCTCCAAGGAAAAGACTTTGAAGATGCAAAAACATCACAGTTCATTGCATTTAGAAGGTAAAGCTTTTATACTGTGTTAATATTCTCTCTCCAACTTTTAAACGTCATCATGTTTTAATGTACATCATGCTTAGGGGGAGAAACTTGTAATTTTTCATTTTTTTATTTATTAATTATTTATTAAAGATTTCTGCCTCCTTCCCGCCACCGCCTCCCATTTCCCTCCCCCTCCCCTGGTGAAGTCCCCCTCCCTTGTCACCCCAAAGAGCAATCAGGGTTCCCTGCCCTGTGGGAAGTCCAAGGGCCACCCACCTCCATCCAGGTCTAGTTAGGTGAGCATCCAAACTGCCTAGGCTCCCACAAAGCCAGTACGTGCAGTAAGATCAAAAACCCATTGCCATTGTTCTTGAGTTCTCAGTAGTCCTGATTGTCCGCTATGTTCAGCGAGTCCGGTTTTAGCCCAGGCTTTTTCAGACCCGGGTCAGCTGGTCTTGGTGAGTTCCCAACAGGACATCCGCATTGTCTCAGTGTGCATTCTTGCCCTGAAGTATCTTTTCATTAGCCATGTCAGAAGGTCTTCACAACAGGGCTGTTTTTTATCAAGTGTATTTATACTCTTACAGGAAATGTGAGTGGAATAAAACTTTATGTGGAGATAAAAATTATAAAACAGGGGCTGGAGAGATGGCTCAGTGGTTAAGAACACTGACTGCTCTTCTAGAGGACCCGGGTTCAATTCCCAGCACCCACATAGTAGCTCACAGCTGTCTAAAGATCCAGTTGCAGGGGATCTGATACCTTCACACCAATGGACATAAAATAAAGTTAAATAAACCATAAGAAAGAAATACTTAAAAAAAAATAAAAATTATAAAACACTTTTTTTTTCCCAGCCGGGCATGGTGGTGCATGCCTTTAATCTCAGCACTTGGGAGGCTGAAACAGGCAGATCTCTGAGTTCGAGGTCAGCCTGATATACAGAGTGAGTTTTTCAGGATGGCCAGGACTACACAGAGAAACTCTCTCTCAATAAAACAAAAGAGAAACAAACAAAAAAACCAAAATACTTTTTCCTCGAGAAAGTTGTGGAAGCATCTTAAGGGATGTACTCTAGCAGCAGGGGCGTGTGCTAGCATGCCTGCTTTAGCTGGTACAGAGCCCTCAGCTCCATTCCCGGTTCACAACAACAGCAATTAAAAACACAACGGCCCAGGGTATAATTGCTGGTGGACATCAGCCAGTGTGTGACTGTGTCACTCTGGTTTTCATGTGTTCCAGGCAAGACTGTGACCTCATCAATGACTGTTGTGCTAAGCACTACACGGACCATCTCATCAAGTGAGCACCCTCTGACTCACACCCAGGGGTCATTTCCCGGGCCCTGCTCCACAGGCTGTGTGTAGAGAACCCTGTTTGAGTGACCGGAGGAACGGGAGTGTAGCTGAGTCACCGTGCTTACACATTAACAAGTGAATTCATATTGCTTGTGTTTGCCAGCGCATGTTCATCACTGGGGTTGTGTAAAATATAGAAACCCCTGTCACAAAAAGCTGTTGGGTGGCCCAACAGAGGATTCAGAATGTGCTTGGTGGTCAGTCATGGTCCTAGCAACCTTGCCCTCGTCAGGTAATTTTATCTTTCCATCTGTGTAAGCAAAACTGACTGCACAGGAGACCCTACAGGATGGATGGGGGCTGCATGAAGAATGAGCCCAGCGCGTTTGCAGTGACGGGCCCATTGCTGCCCTTCCCACAGAGTGAGCCCAGCGCGTTTGCAGGGACAGGCCCATTGCTGCCCTTCCTAAGAGTGAGCCCAGCGTGTTTGCAGGGACAGGCCCATTGCTGCCCTTCCCAAGAGTGGTGTCGCAATTATTAAAAATGGAAATATGAGGAAGTTCTCTTGTAGAATGTAGAGAGAGGGTAATTTGCATGAAAAAAATAAGGCTTAGAAAATGGACGGACCAGAGCAGCCATACCAGTGTCTCTAACTGGAGAGAGTTTAACTGGGCCAAAGGGTTTAAGGTGACAAGAGCTTGAGCATAAAATAAGCAGGTGACAGCTAGGACAGACTGACCTCTTGCCCTTTGGAGAATGACGCAAAGATGTGTGCACGTGACTTTATCAGCTCTGGGCGGAGTGCATATCTAGGTGAGGTGAAGAGGGACATCTGTAGGTTCTGATGGTGTGTGATTGCTTCCTAATACAGAGACCACAAGAGAAGGCTCATCTTCGCAGTTAATGATAAAATCTGCTGTACCCGGAATGCATACCTCGCAGATTTAATCCCCGGCAAGGTCCAGAAAGCCAGTGGGAAAGGTTCCGATGCTGCCCCCTCCGACGCTGTCCCCTCCGATGCTGCCCCCTCTGGTGATCCCCCTTCCGATTTTGAAATCATGCAGGATTTTGAAAATGGCATTCGACTATGCAATGGGGAAATATTTTTCATCACGAAGGTAAGCCTCAGGTAACAATGTTTGCCAATTAGAGTTTTTTTCTAAAGCCTTCGATTTCATTCAGGATTTAATCACATCAGACATGATATTCTTGTTCAATGTTTCTTAGAAATTTTTATACATCCTCCTTCAAGATGTATATTGGTCTGTAGGGTTTTTTTTTTTTTTAAAGCAGTGCCTTGATCAGAATGCAATGGAATAATTGGAAGCATTGGGAATAGTTGAGCTAGAAAGCATTACTTTAACTTTTTTTTTTAATGAAAGGTATGGAAGGAAAACTTCTTTGTGGTAAGGTTTGACTAACACAGGTTAACTAGTTGTAGCTTCAGTGTAGAAACTTCAGTAACGGTCTCTGCTTCTTCTTGTGTAACCCTCTCCCATGCTTAAAATACCCTAAATGGCTGGGAGGGAAAGAGTGTGGGAGGTTTCAAGGGCCAGAAGTTTCTATTTCTGCTCATTGAAATACTCAAATGTGAAGGCATTCAATTAAGGATGGATTTGAAGCCTTTTCAAGTCTGTTGTTGTTGCTCCATTCTGGGTATCGAACCCAGAGCCTCCCAAGTACTGTCAGCCCCAAGCACCTGGAAATTCTTAATTTGATGTAGAATGCTTGTATTTGTGTTGTGCCCTAAGACTGTCTTTATCACATACGTGCTTGAATGTATGCAAAGTTTTCTTTCAGGATATAACTGATGTAACTTTCCAAGCAAAAAGACTTTTGACCATCAGCAATGAGGCTGGTCTGGAAGTGACTGTGGACTTTGACAAACTGGTGAGACACTGTCAGATAAGACATGCCTGGGCTCGGACTGTCCACACATTCCAGGTGAGAGCAGATGCTCACACAGCCACCCCTGTACACACCTGCTTGTGTTAGTAAGTTTTTATCATCAGCGTGACAAAGTGCCTGGCAAGAGACGTTGAAGGAGGAGTTTCTTGCGGCTTATAGTTTGAGGGTATGGGCCCTGGTGGCGGGGAAGACAGAGCAGGGGCATGCGGTGGTTGGTGATGTTGCAGAAGATGAAACTGCTGCTCAGCTCTCTGTCTCCTTCTCATCCAGTCTGGGATCCCAGCCCATTGAATGATTTCCGCCATGTTTAGAGTGGGTCTTTCCACTTCAGTGAACACAGTCAGAAGCTCCCTCATAGATGTCCGGAGATGCGTCTTCTCTGTGTCTCTTGGTCTCATCAGGGTGAACTGTAGCTTCACCACAACACGAAGCCCCCCCAGGCTGACAGTCAGGGTTAACTATAGCTCAACGCAACATGAAGCCCCTTGCCTTGTTTTCTTTTGCATTTATTTTGCTGTTATTAATTTGAACTTTTCCCCACTGTCCTGGTTTCCATTTTGCCGTTTTGCTTCGGTGTCTGAGTGCTGCTTTCCCACGTAGGACGTGTACAGGACAGGTCGCTGAGCTGCCTTCCTGCACAGGAACGCTCGACGCGCTTGGTTCTCTTCTGCGCGCCCTGCGTTTTGAAACTGCACTCAAGTCTCCCCACGTGTGTGAGGAAGGCACTTTAGCTGAGAGCCATCTCCCAAGCCTTTATAGTCTGTTAATACTCACATTGTCTTTATGTTTGGCAATCAGAGTTCTTGCTTGACTCTAATTCAGATCATATATAGTTAGATTTGTCTGTGCACATATGTATGTGTGAATATATGTCTCCTGTGCTCGTGTGTGTGTCAGATGCGCGCATGCATGTGTGAGCACGTGCGTGTGGTGGGCAGAGGTCAATGTCAGGTGGCCTCACTAGCTCCTCACCTGCCCTTTGAGACCCTAATTAAACCTGAAACTTGCTAACGTGTACAGACTGGCTAGCCCACAAGCCCTGCAGAGTCTCTTGTCTCTGCTTCACTAGTACTGGGGTTTCAGGCGTGAACTAATTTATTTTTCTGCATGGGTACTGGGGATCTGGACCAGGTTCTTAGGTTTGTGTGACTGGCACTCTACTGATAGAGCCATTCTCTAGCCAATCTGTGTGTGTGTGTGTGTGTGTTTACCTTTATGCGGGCATACATGGTGTCTATACATATTTATATATTCTCCTGTTATTGGCTATTTTATGTATCTTTTTTATTTGCCATTATTGGCAAACACTTTCCTGATGTCACTCCTGAGCTCAGACTCTTGGGCCATGACATACACTCTGGAGTGGCCCCTGTGTAACATGTTTATACGTAGGTTTGTAAAGTCATTTCAAAATCTTTGGTCAGGGAAATTGTAGCACTCCGTGTAGTCTTTACAGTTTGTTTTGGTCACCAGAAGCCAGTTGTGGCCCTGTGGAACCTAATGTTGGTAACATATTTAGCAGTCAAGAGTTTTGAGATAATGAATAAAATGGATTCTGCAGGAAGAGCGGATGGCGTGTAGACCCACTGGCCGGGTAGAAGGACGAGAGAGTACCTACCATAGTATTGTGTATGTGTGTTTGTGTGCACGAGCATATTTGTGTGTATGAACACAGGTATTCTGGTGCCGCTGTGCATGTGTGGAGGTCAGGGCAGTCTCGTGTCCTTGGTCGTCACTGTTGAGATGGGATCTCCTTGCTTTTCCTGCTGTGTCCACCAGGCTAGCTAGGTGAGGCGTCTGGTTATTCAAACATTTTCACTCGTGAGCCATCCTCCCAGCCCAGTCCCTGAGCCCAACCCACTGAGTTGCTGTGCTAAGTCTTCCCACTGTTTTTACCTCCCAGGGGTCCGAGGAGAACACAGTCGCCTATGTCCTGGGGAAGGCAGGCCGCCAGCACTGGCAACATGTCTACACCGCAGTGACGAGGGGCCGCTCCAGAGTGTACGTCATCGCCCAAGAGTCTGAGCTCAGGAGCGCCATCAGGAAGGGCAGCTTCCCCAGGAAGACGCGTCTGAAGCACTTCTTGCAGAAGCAGCTCTCTAGCGCCTGTGCATCCCCAGCTGATTTCCCATCCCAGCCCTCAAGCCCTGAAATTGGAAGGACCCCCAGCTCACAGTCTCCAGCAACACCCCTCCGGAGAACCCCAGACAAGAGAGCTACTACAAACCACGCCAGGGGTGAAGCATCTGCTGCCAAGGAGAAGTTCGCCTTTGATAAAAGATGGCTGTCAACTTCCTTTAACGACATGGATACGGATGAGGAGTCCGAACAGCCTAGGGGGTCCAAAAGAACCGGCGATGGCTTTCCATTTGATGAGGAAAGCCCCAGTAAATTCTGTGTGGTAGGAGCGATGTGTCTTTATGTTCATGTTCCCTTTAAGTCTTGCCTTTTGCAGTGTGCCTGGTCAGGACTGTGTACTTTTGGTAGGGTGTCACTGTGTCTGCACAGGACTGTGAACTTCTGTTAGGGTGTCACTGTGTCTGCACAGGACTGTGTACTTCCGGTAGGGTGTCACTGTGTCTGGACAGGACTGTATTTCTGTTACAGGGTATCACTGTCTGGACAGGACTGTGTACTTCCGGTAGGGTGTCACTGTGCTGCAGAACCATGAGCCTGCTGTGTCTCACCTCTTCCAAAGTCTCCCTACTGTGTCCTCTCGGTGCTGGCCCTTTTCTCACCCTTCCTGAGGCAGCCACTCCAGGGTGCTCCCACTGACGGATGGATTGATGGCTGACTGTCATATCCTGTGAGAAAGCTTTCCACTCTGCACCTGCCTTCCTGTCCTCCCCATCAGTTATCTCTGGCTTTGCAGGCTGCATCCACGCTGTTGCCACAGCTCTCTTACACTGGTTGCTTCCAGTCTTCTCACACACTTCTGGAGCCTTTCCTTAGGTCTTGCTCTTGGCTCTTCCTTGGCCGTTCGTAGTTTGAGTTCACGTGACCTTAGTCTGTGCTAACGTGAGAAGTGCCCTTACTGCTCCATTCCATTTCCCCTGCTGTCCTCCCACACACTCCTTAGCTGGGCCATCTCTGAAGGCCTTGAGGACACACTGTATCCTCACAGTTTCAGTCATCCCCTTTGCCTGGGTGTTTATAGTGGCTGCCATGATGTAGGCGCTGGGAACTCTGGGTAAGCAAGTAGAGATTCTTTTTCACACACGTGTGGGCTGCAGGCAAGTTAGGAAGTAACTTCATGACTCACTCACTGAAGAGAGTCCAGGAACCACTTCCTTTGTATCTGTATTCCTAGAAATAGGCGTTGTGGAACCATACAGCCCAACGCCTTTGTCTCGGTTCTCATTTCAAACCCCTTTCTCCTAGTGTGACTGACACTCCATGAGGTAGCTTTTTGAGAAACATCCCCGCTCTGCCTAGGTGTGGGTGTTTCCCTCACTGGAGGTGATTGGTTGTCTGCCCCTCCCCCCATTGCCTTCTCACCACATCCCCCACACTCCACTCCCTTGGGTGCTCAGCTGCGTTCCTTGGGGTGAAGGCTCACTGTGCCTCTCTCAGTCTAGACTAGCTCCTAGCACCGTGGGATTTCTACTGTTACCTCTCAGCTTCGGTCAATCTACTGCTTTTGTTCACCAATTCACACTAAAGGAATCAAAGTTGTTTCTTATCTCTTCCTTTTGGCTTTTATATTTTGGAGATGTAGCCGGCAACCGGCTGACTGGATGGGAGAAGGCAAATAAGAATACTCCCAAAAGTCCCTGCCTTCTGGCTGAAGCAGTTTGGGAAATGGCCGCAAATCCATTTACTGAGCTCAAAAAGATACAAGGCCTCGTCTGAGGAAATAGCATGTCTCCTCCAGCAGGCAGTAATAGTTGCTCCGCTTAGAAATGAGGGATCTTAAATGACTTCTAAATATGGGTTCAAGAGAAGCTTACCGATTGATTTATGAACTTGCCACAGATTTGCTGGGTGGGGGTCAGCAAAGCCGAGTTCAGAGTGAGTGCTGATGAATCTGCCCAGGTTCTGCAGGTGACACTCATGTCCCCTGCCTGAAGAAGGCACAGGACATATAACAGATTCTCTAAGAGTCTGCCTGACAAAGAGTTCAACTGAGAGGAGATAGCAGATGGGAGAACAGGGTACACAGTTGAGAGGTAGTGCTGCAGACCCAGGGCACTCGGGACGGATGGACGGACTGCAGACCCAGGGCAGTCTGGACGGATGGACTGACTGCAGACCCAGGGCAGTCGGGACGGATGGACGGACCGCGGACCCAGGGCAGTCGGGACAGATGGACGGACTGCGGACCCAGGGCAGTCGGGACGGATGGATGGACTGCGGACCCAGGGCAGTCGGGACGGATGGACGGACTGCGAACCCAGGGCAGTCTGGACGGATGGACGGACTGCAGACCCAGGGCAGTTGGGACGGATGGACGGACTGCAGACCCAGGGCAGATGGGACGGATGGACGGACTCTTTTAAAGAGACTGTCCGTTCTTCCTATTGGAGTGGAGATTCCTGGGATCCTTGCAAGTGCTTGTGAATTGAAATTCAAGGAGGTGACCTTGGCCTTGGTGTAATGGATGGTGATCAGGGAAAAACTCTTAAGTTCTTGGCATCCAGAAACCCTGGGCCCAGTGATTTGTCTAGCTGTCAGGTACTTACCACAGGGCAGGAGAGATGCTAAGGGGCTGAGCCGAGTCCTAAAAATGAGTCAGGTGTAGCTGGCGTTGGGTCAGGAGTGGCACGCATGTGTTTGGCCTGGGCATAGGCTCCAGGTATCAGTAGTCGGAATTAGTAAAAAGGATAAGCAACAGTTTTGTGGGGAAAGGGACAGTCCTTTTTCTTCCATGGTGACTCTAAGCCTCCTCTATACCCCGGTGCAGAGGTGACCTTTGACACGCCATTTCCATCTTAGTGTGAAACACCCCCCTCCCCTCCTTCCCCCCTCCCCCCGCCCCACCCCAAAGTAAGCTTGCAAAGGCCCTGAAGCTAGGCTTCTGACCAGACCAGTAGAGGACAATTGTAAAGAAAGAGCCTTCAAAAAAAGTTTCTTGAGTTATATTTCTTCTCACCAACAGTGGGTGGGGGTGGAACAAAGAGAAATTGGCAGTGTTGTTCAGCCCTAGTCCTGAGTCTCCTGGAGCCTCTTGACTTTGACCAAGGCCAGTATTGCAGATCTGCGAACATAAGAGTGATTGGGGACTGTTGTGTGCTGGCTCACATCCTTGCACGGTGACATCGGCCCAAAGTGTGCTCGTGGGAGGAGATGATGTTCTTCTTTCTCACAGGCTTTGCCAAAAGTATACGGTGTCTACAGGAATCCCTGCAAATGGGGAAACAGAATTCAGAACGTTAGGACTGGTAAATTAGACACTTCTGTCTTTCCATAACTCTAGAAGAATATATCATTTTTGAAAGAAAAAAGTGAGAAGGGCTGTCCATATGTCCTTCCTTCAAATCCACATTTTTACCCATGAGCCACACCAGCTTTAAATTCAACACACGGAGACATATACGGCTGTACTACAAGGATATATTTTGAGAAATACCTCCTTAGGCGGCCGAGCCATTGTTGTGCAAATACTCTCAGTGTGTGCTCATACCCACGTAGGTGCAATAGGAGACACAGTAAGACTGTGTCATATGCTCTTTCCCTGGGTAAGAAAGTGTGCATGGATCACACTCTAAATCAGTGGTTTGCGACCCTCCTAACGCTGTTGTCGTGATCCCCCAACCATGAAATTATTTTTGTTGCTACTTTATTAATTGTAACTTTGCCACTGTTATGAATTGCAATCTGTACTTTCCGATAGTCTTAGGTGACCCTGTGAAAGGGTCAGTCCACCCTCAGAGGGGTCACCGCCCACAAGCTGAGAACTCTGAATTAGTGATAAAAGTCAAAGTTGACCATAAAAGCATCAGCTAGAAGCATAGCTGCATTTCCACATTGGCAGGTCTGTGTCACTGACTGCGCAAATCCGTGGTTATAGCCCTGCATGAGACAATAGGAAACTTTTAGCTCCATTTTGACTGTAGGGGACTGCTATTATATTATATATAGTTCATCATCGGCCCAAATGTCATCATGGTCTGCATGGCACTACTAATGACTGGACCCCACTTTGCTTCCATGCTTCCTAGTACATTAACAGTGTTGGGTTTTGAAAAAAAAAAATCCTGAGGGGAAATGTTGACCTGTTATCTTGCCTGCTTCAAAAGTAGAAAAATAAAAATACAGTTGTTCTTTTTGATACAAATATCTGATCAGAGCCAACACTGCCAAATTTATCAGATAAAACAGTTATTTCCAGAAAATATGTTTTTGTAAAATTCGCATTGTAATATGAAAAGCAAGCTAGATAAGACAATCATAACGGCTGAGGGAAGGTCAGCCCCTGTATTAGTCAGTTTTTCAGGAAACAGAGCCAGTTGCAGGGTCCATCTGTCTCTCCGAGTGTCTGTCCCAGTAGACGGCATCGGAAGAAACCCGCTCAAGTAATTGCAGAGACCTGCAAGGGGGAGTTTATAGAACCACATGTAGACAGTGCTGCAGCTTGAGTGTTAAGGCAGGCAGCCACAGGCTTTCCTCGAGGAACAAGGGTCTTGGTCTTTTTCATGTTATGGTTTTCAAGCGACTGGATGAGGTCCACCCACCTTGCAGAGGTAATCCACATATCAGAGATTCACCGACTTGAATATTTCATTCAGCCATGCCTCTGTGGGAATGCCTAGAATAATGTATGACAAAATCCAGGTTCCAGAAGTTCAGGCAAGTTGGCACAAGTGGTTGAATAACCACGCCCAAACTCAAATGGACAGGGATAGCATTGTGGAAATGCGTTGTGTTTCTTTTCCTTTTTCCTATGATGGTAAAAACTGAGGACCACGGTGGCCTCGTGGATGCTACTTGGGCATCACTAGGGACGTGAAGGGTGTGCAGCCTGACAGCCATCAGGACTGTGTGCCTAGGGACTCGTTTTCATCTTCAGATTCTTAATGTTTGCACAGGGAACCTTCATTGTAATTCTGTGCCTTGCTCCCATATTAGATAGTAAGCCCCATCCCTTGCTTTTAGAACTTAGATGCCTATGTTTAGGCAATATACAGTTCCTTCTCCATGTCAGACCCTTAGCTGGGTACAGGGGATGCCACAGGGGACAGGAGCAGATGTGATCCTCCAAGGAGCAGATAGAGCATTGGTAGGTAGCTCAAGCCTTCAACGATTGTGAGGAGTGCGTTCTCTCTTCTTTAGAAGCAGTTGGGGAGAATGGGAATGCCTATGGTAGGCAAGGTGTGTTTTTATAAAATTAACTTTATTTTTATTTCCAAACAGGTTGAAAAACCGTCTCCACAGGTGTCTTCTGTATTTCAGAATTTGAGGTTGAATAACCCAATTCGCAGACAACTTTTCAAACCCACCGACAACCAAGAAATGGTTGAGTCAGATGTGGTGGCTCACATCGATAATCCCAGCAGTCAGGAAGCGGACACAGGACAATCTTGAGTTCCAGGCCAGCCTGGGCAACATCACAAGACCGCGATGTTCAGGCAACACCACAATGAAAACCTCCAAAGAGAAAGAATAATTATTTATCCTTTCAAGGCACAGTGGCTATTTTAGCCTCAGTGTTTCAAGCCATAAGAAGATAGCTATAACTGGGATTTTATTTTTTGGCATTTGTATTTTGGGTATTTGCTCCAAAAGAAATTTTTATTTGTATTTTTAAATCTGAATTTAAAAGCAGATATTTTAAATTCACCTAATAGCCACAATGATCTCCTCCTCTGTCCCCATGAGAACAGTTAACACTGGATGGAGATTATGGAAAAAGATGCTGTGTGTTTAGAACTCTCCCGTTTTAGGGATGTCGTATGTTCTGTGATAAGCTGCGTGACCACTGTGGATCATCATTGCCGGTACCCCAAAGTAGTAGCAAAGGTGGGCTAATTGTACCTGTTGATGCTCACACATCCGGGGATGCCGATACAAGGCCATCACTCGCTCCATCCCTGCTCCTGGGACTTAGCATCCTTGGGACTTTTTTTTGGATTTGCCTTTTCTAGTTGGGAGTATGTTTTGATTATATCCCATTGAAGGGAACCTTTCTCTTAAAGTAGATTGGTTTTTTTAAAAGTATTTATTGCCAAGCAGTACGTTTTTAAAAAATATTTATTGCCAAGTGGTGCTGTGGTTTGAATGTGTCTCCCCAAACATGGGTTTTGCGGCGGTAGTGGATGCCTGGTGAAAGTCACTTTTTTGCTGTCCTGAGATCTCTTGTTTTTGTTTGTATTTTTGCCGTGTTTTGCCCGGGGATGACAGGTGCCCATTAGAGGTGCACACTGGCTACACACACCTTGTCTGGCTGCTTCATTGCAGTTCTCATCGTGTTATAAATTGCCACTCTCCAGAGCTCAGATCGTACAGACACTCCTGGCAACGGAATATTTAGTCAACGTGTGCACATTGCTTTATTTTCACATGCTCGGCTGTTTTCCTGTTGGATTGCTGGGATAGCGCGGGGACATTTTTCTCTCTTTTCCTTTCATTTTGGGCTTTAAGCAAGTACTTTACTACTAAATTACAGCTCTAACCCTAAACTAACTTGTCTATGTACTGGGAAACAAACAAACAATAACAATTGTGTCCCTCTTTTGATTGTAACATTCTCTTGTTGCTGTTCTGTGGTTCTAGTCATCGGTGTCTCCGGGATACGCCTTTGTGAGCAATAAATTCACTCTTTGCTTCACTAAGTTGCCTAGTCTGTTTTTTGTTTATAATAACACAAGGAACTAAGACGAATGGTAAAATAAAAAGTTAAGTACTCATTAACTTAATGTTTTCAATAGGGTTGTGAACAAATTCTATAAAATTTACTCAATGAATACAGTTTAGTAGCTTTTAGTGTAGTGAATGAATTGTGAAACTCACTACAATCCATCCTAGGGCACTTTCGTGACCTCCCAAGCTTACACCCCACTAAGCATAATCTACTCATTTACTCTAGCTAACTGATTTGTCTGTGGATTTGCCTATACTGCACAGTTCCTGTAAGTGAAGACAATATGAGGTCCTTTTGAACATGACAATGCTATTTAGATTTTACCAACATCGTATCAGTACTATATTGGTAATTCAACTCACTCATTACTAAATAATTCCTTTGTGTGGATATATTGCATGTTGGGTTGACAGGGTGATTTCTACTCTGGCTGTTATAATTAATACTACTCTGATCACTTTGTGTAAACATTTTTGTGTATAGATAAATGTTTTCGTGTTTTTGGATTATGTCACTAGGTAGAATTGCTGGGTTATATAATAAGTCTGTCTTTAGACTCTTCAGCAGTTAGCATTTTATATTGTCGCTGGTAGTTATGAAAATTCCAATTTCACCAGTGCGTGTGTGCGTGTGTATGTGTGTGTGCGTGCGTGCATGTATGTATGGAGTATGTGGACCTGTGTGTGTTTGGGGGAGGGTGCATGCACCTAATTGAATATGAAGGAGGATGTAGAATGTTCTGCTCCATTACTGCCTTAGGCCCTTATGATGGGGTCTGTCAGTGGTCAGGAACTCTTCTTCTTCTGTTCTGTCTCCTCAGCATTAGGGTTACAGCTGTGCATGACCACAGACTGCATTTTACATGGGTTCTGAGATTTGAACTCAGGTCCTTCAGCTTGTGTAGCAGGTGATCTTTCTCTAAGCCATGTACCTTTTTTTGTTTTGTTTTTCTAGACAGGGCTTCTCTATGTCACAGCCTTAGCTGTTCTGGAATTAGCTCTTGAAGAACAGACTGGTCTCAAATTCACAGAGATCCGCCTGCCTCTGCCTCCCGCAATTAAAGGAGTGTACCGCCACCAACGTCCCCCTCCTTTTTTTTTTTTTTTTTTTTGGTTTTTCGAGACAGGGTTTCTCTGTAGCTTTGGTGCCTGTCCTGGAACTAGCTCTTGTAGACCAGGCTGGCCTCGAACTCCCAGAGATCCGCCTGCCTCTGCCTCCCGAGTGCTGGGATTAAAGGCGTGCGCCACCACCGCCCGGCTCCCCCCCCCCTTTTTTTTTTAACTGAATAACCATTATGGGAGTAGGACAAGGTATTTCATTCTGATTTTGATTTGTGGTCTTTGGAGAAAAAATCTATTTTTATGTTTTGACTATTAGGTTAATATCAAAATCGGAGAGAGTTCCTGATACAGTCTACATATGAGTCCTTTATAAAAAACAAAAACAAAACAAATGACCTGCATTTCCCCCTCTCGTTCTGTGAGGTTTTATGTTGAAGGACATGTTTTTGATTCTAGCGACACCCACTGTGGGATGCTATTGCTTGCGGTATTTTTGGTGTTATGGCCTGCACACCATGGCCTGTGCAGAGCCATGAAGATTTAGTTCTGTGTTTTTCTTCTAAGCATCTAACAGTTTTTGGACTTGTTTAGATGTCAGATTCACTTTTCGTTAGCCTTTGCATAAGGTGTGACAAAGGGGTCCTGGTTCATCCTTGGAGAGATTGACTTTTCCCTGTGGGTTGTCTCCATATCCTTGTCAAAAGTCAGTTGCCCGGATGACAGTGTGTTTATGGCTTTCTAGTTGTACCCCACAGATCTGTATGTTGGCTTGTGTGTAAGTACCACAGCATGCTGACTTCAGTACTGTAGACTGTCGTACTGTAAGATTTGAAGTCAAGCACACGCCTTCTAACTTGGCTGTTCTTTTACAAGGTTGTTTTAGTTGTTCTGGGTCCCTTGGGGTTTTGTTGTTGTTTTCTTTTTAAGACATGGCCTCACACGAGCTCTGGTTGGCCTGGAACTTGCTATGTAGACCAGGCTGACCTCCAAGTCAGTGAGATCCTCTTGCCTCTGCCTCAAGAGTGCTGAGATTAAAGGCGTTAGCCATTGTGACCTGGATTCTCTGCATTTCTGTATGAATGTATGCTTCCAGGTTTTGTGAAGAAGGCAGCTAGAAATCTGGTGGGGATTGAACTTTAGAGACAAGTTTTAGGACTGGATTGACCTCATTTTAACTTCGACTCTTAGGAACTACAGGGACGCTCTTCTATCACTGTCAGGGCCCTCTTCGGAGTTTAGAGCGTCCCATCTAATAATTCTAAATTAACGTAGTGACTTTAGGTGAGGTTTACTTTTAAATTTCTCTTCTTTTCGATACGATTAAATTGAAGTCGTTTCCGTGCGTGTTTTTGTCTTTGTGCAGGTGTACATGCACACACGGAGGAGGTGGAGAGCAGCCTCAGGTGTTCCTCAGGGGCCATCCGCCTTATTTTTGTTTGTTTTTGAGAAAGGATCCGTTTGCTTGTTACCTGCAGATCCCTGGCTTGTCGGGTGTCCAGTGAGCCCCAGGGTTGGCTTGTCTCCTCCTCCCCAGCAGTGGGATGACAAGCACAGGTTTCTAGCTGGGCTTTGGAAGAAAACCTCAGAGCGCACCATGCTTGCATGACAAGCATTCACTACGTTGTCTCCTCAGCCCTTGTCATGATTTTTGGTTGGTTCCTTGTTACTCCACAGAAGCAAATGGTTTTTGTATACTGGCCTTGGTGAACTGGTTGATTCTGGTAGGTTTTGGTGGATTCCTCTGAGTTTTCTGATAAGACATTTCATCTACAGGCAGGTGTCACTTGAATTCTCTTTCCAATCTGGGTGCATTTTATGTTGTTGTCTTGCCTAGCACCCTCGCCAGATGCTCTGCAGGCACCGTTGTAGAGAGGGCACAAATGTGGAGCCTTGCTGTGTTCCTGACATTAAGGCATATTTGTCAGCTGTCACTGCAGTGAATCATGAAGACAAAGCTCATTTGGTTCCCAGTTCCAAAGTCTCTACGTATCTCCAGTGACGGGGGACCATCGTTCACCATGGCGGAGGTTGTGTCATAATGCAAACTCCTCTCCTTGTGAACCAGGAATCAAGACGAGAAACTAGGCAGGACTGAGCCCCACAATCCTTTTTGAAATCAAAGTTAGTCACTGAAGGATACCCCCCAAGGCCTCACATCCTAAGGGTCCACAGCACTTCCCAGTAGGACTACTCTGGAGACCAAACCTTAAACACACAGGCCTTGGGTGAGGGAGAGAGGATTCGGCATGGCCTCCAAATAGCACTGGAGGAAGAATTCAATCTTTTACCATCTCTTGTTAGCAGTGAACTTTTTTTTTTCATGCTCTTTAAGACCAGGATTTCTCTCTGTTGCTAGTTTGTTGTATGTTTTTATGGAGGGAATTTTTATCGATTGTTTTTTTCTGTTTCTACTATGACGATATAGTTTTAGCCTTCATTATATGGCTATGGTATAATGTGCTGATTTTGTTTTTTGGATGTTAACCCAAACAGACTTTCTCTAGGATACAACAAAAGACAAAAACCACTGCTGGTTCAGTTTGCAGGGCCCTGCTGGGGATTTTGTCCTCAACAATCTTAGGTGACGTGAGTGGGTAATTTTCTTGGTCTGGTGTTGACATCAGGGTATGTTGGCCACAGGAACGAATGGAGAAACATTCCACACTCTCTAGTTTGTGAAGAAGTGGTGCTTGATCTTCTTGAAATGCTTGGGGATTCCTAAGTGAAACCATCTGGATTTGGGCTTTTCTTTGTAGCAGGTTTCAGTAGTTACATCTCCTTGGAACTGTAAGTCAAGACTTCCTCGTCTAGACTTTCTGTTTCAAATCCAAGTCCATTTGTGTTTCAGAGACTCAGTTTTGAGGGTTCGAATCTGGAGGAGTGTGTCTAAGTCATTTGCCACTTGACTGGTGATCGGAATAGTCCTCCGTAATCTGCTGTTTCTGGAAGGCAGGTAGCAGGGCTCGCCTTGCACTCCTGATAACTGGAGAGCCCCTTCTCCCGCTGGTGAGTCCAGCTAATAGTTTACAAACTATGTAGAAAATGCAAAGATCTACTTTTACTATATTTGTGTGTGTGTATGTGTGCGTGTGTGTGTGCACGTGCATGTAGGAACCTGCATGTGAGTGCAGATGCCTGAGGAGGCCAGAGGTGTTGGATCCCCATGGAAGTCGTGAGCTGCCTGACCTGGGTCCTGGGAACCTTTGCAAGTGCGGTATGTGCTCTTAACTGCGGAACCATCTCTCCAGCCCCCGGAATTATATTTTGAAAGTTCCATGGACTGTTCCCTGTTGTTTTTATCATGGAGAATGTGTTAACTTTCACACTTACTCTCATTTATCCTAGGAAGGGCCATTAGGGAGGGCTGTATTCTGGCTGACATGAGAGTTAGTCAGGGTCTTGGGAAAGAGTTTGTTATTCTATCAGATTGCCCTGTGGATGGCTGACTGTTCAGCTCATCATTTCGGAACAACTGAGGAATAAATAATTGGCGCAGGAGTGGGTGGCAGTCTGTCGCTTACTCTAATGATGTGGAAAGGATGGTTCCTGCTGATGCCCAGAGGTTGGTGGGTATAGAGGAGGGAATAGGAACTATCAAACTAGTAGATAGAAAACTTCAACTATAGCTGTACTCTAAATATAGAACTCACAGCTTCAATGCCATCAAGGGGATATTTAAATTAACCTGCTTTCCTTAAAACACAGTGAAACAAATTATATGTAACTGGGTCTCAACATAGCCCCTAGCTGGCCTGGAAGTCACTCTAGATCACAGAAATCTGCCTGTCTCTGCTCCAGAGTCTGGGCCTAAGGGCATGCTCCTCTACACCTGGCAGGAACTAGCTTTTATACGATGTCTGTACTGTTGGGTCAAAATACACCTAGTTAACCTAACTCAGTATTCTGGCAGCTGTCACTGGAAGAGAGTATTGTCTGGGAGTCTAAAGTTGGGATGCGAAGCAAATGCTGGTTCTTCCCAGCCCATGAAGACTCAAGGGTTCACTACCATGGCTGAGCACCTGGCTTGATGCCACCAGTGGCCAGGGTCGCACAAGTTTCCCATGCTGGCCTCCCTGGATGGCCATACGCACTGTATGACACTGAAGCCGGTCACTGTGTTTGGAAACGACTGCCCGAGATCTCTGGACTCTATTTTCATCGTTTCTCTAACAGTCATTGGCCATTGATTTGTTGTTCTACTTCATCTCAGTCTTTCATATGAGCTCATCCCTCATTCTAGTTGACAGGATTGGCTCTGGACACACTTCCTTGCCTTGATTTTCACCTCAAGTTGCTGTACAGACCTTATGCTACAGTTGTTTGGGTTTGGGCTCTACAATAATAATAATTAATAATAATAATAAATACAAATTAAAAAATGGAGCTTCACTTAGGGTCATGTGACTGCCATGTGTTTATAATGTGACCTGTGCATACTGGATGTAATTTTATAAAAATGAAAGTGAAGTTACAGAGCCGTGTTGAGACTCCTGATGTAGTTTTTAAAAGATATCATAGTTAAAGGATGCATTTTAATAACTTATGTAAATGTGCCTCCAAGAATGCACGCCGTGTTTCCTAAGGGCAGATGTCGCACCTGTGAGTCAGGAATGATTATGGTCCCTAAAGTGAATGCCACACTGGTTTCAAAGGTGTTGCTGTGTGCAGGTGTTCTCCGCCCTTTCTTGTATATTTAAAAGCACGGGCTGTAGGCTCTCTGGTGTCCCACGTGGGGAAGCTGCTGCCAGGAGGTAAATTCACACCACATTTTGAGCACTAGCGTTGGCATCCAAACCCAGATCTGACTTCATAGCTCATTCTCTCATTCATCCTTAGGGATCTCCGAGTTGACAGAGACTCTTCCCTCCTTTGGGAAACTGGAAATGAACATTGCAGCGTTCAGGCTGGGACACTGAATTACAGTCAATGCACCAAAAATGCAGGTCATTTTTTTTTTTATTTTGGCTTTTTAAAATCACTGTTTATTCCATTTGGTAGAGGATTTTTTTTCATACAAATATTTGCAACAATTTTGAATTCCCCAAAACCATACATAGACGATAAATACCATGCTATTAAAGTATTAAATTTGTACAAAAATACTTTACAGTTTAATACTTGTTTGTTACAAACAAAAATACATATTTAAGTGACTCATGATCTTTTTTTATTTTTTTTTCCTTAACAGGATTCTGTTCTATACTTTCTTGCCCTGGCAGTTCTGAAATGTGTTTGAAATCATATGTTTCTTTGCACAGAAAAAGATGAATCATTTTCCTTAAACAAAGGACACAGTGTTTGGATGCTTTGTCTGTGTGGGTGTATTAGTGACCAAAATGAACATGTTTGGAAAATAATTGCTTTGATATTCTACCATCAATATACAGATCTCTATATTTTTTTAATATTTACCAAATAACAGTTATTAGTATAGCTATTCAAAATATCTGAACAAATGACAACAGTTGCCAACAAACATTAAAGCAACTGTCACAGTTATTTTATTGCTTTGGGGAAGGTGATTGGCAATGAGATTTTGTGAAGATGTATTTACAAGTTCAGCAAGTGGCATGGCTCAGAACAAAAGGTAGCCCCGTGTCATTAAGTACGTGTGCTGTGCACCCTCGGTGTGCCGATCTGCAAACGTGAACTAGATGAGTTCTAGTGGCCTACCCATAAAGTGAACCTCATTTCATTCAACTCTTCATTCATTCTTAAATTCTTTAGTCTTGGGATTTTAAAAATAGGATCATATCACTAATTCTCCGTGTTACTACACATTCTAATTCATTATCAGAGAGTTTCAACTATTTAAAAAAAAATGTGTCTTAAAGGGGGGAAAAAAACAGGTCACAAGACATATCCTGTTTGATCATCCGTTGCATGGGGAGTAGCATACATCTTAGTTAAAATCATTCCTACATTTACCACCACCTATTATGATCTCCTGCGTGCATCGTTGTGGAAACGTTTTAAGAAAACCTAATGCTATACTCGCACCCCTCCCACTGTGGCAGGCCTAGCGGTTGACCCATCTGCTCCCCTAGCAGAGCTAGCTCTACGTGAATCCACGTTGCTTCTGTTCTTACGTTAATGGCTGTAGAGTAAGAAACGCATCCTTAGGGAAATTATCATAGAGAATATTGCCAAACGATGTTTCTGTAAAAAGTGACAGGAAGATGAACTGTAAAAATGTTTTCTCTGATCTTAAGTCGTGGGAAGGGGGCGGGCTGCTTCCTTTTGATTCTCTACCATTGGGCCTGTCAGAGAAAGGCCTGCCAGTTACTGGAGCGGCCATGGTAAAAGAGACCTCTTCAGGTTGGGAAGGGGTGTGAACATGAGCCATGAGGGACATTTAAAAGACCCCTGTGCTTGCACTTAATGCCACGTGACTCTCTGTGCCTCAGCTGTCACAGAAATCTTAAAGGGATTTTTAGCACCATGTAGATATTGTCTTTGTCCTGCTTTGTGAAGGTGTTGCTATAAAGTGTTAGTGGGTTCTCGGGTCTCTAGATTACCACCGTGGCTGGGCTGTGGGAAGAAAGCGCTGTTCTGTCCGCTCCAGTCTCCCGGCAGAGCCTGCTGTTCTACTGACTTCTGGGAGGCCAGTGGGTTTCTGCTAATGACCAGGTCCAGCTTGTTGCCAGATTCGGCTATGAGCGGCACGACCAGGCAGCAGTCAAAGTCTCTCGTCCGGACGTGGTTCACCTGCCAGGCCAAGAAGAGCCACTTTCAATGACCAGTGCGGCCACTGCTCCCAAACCCAGAGGCCAGCGGCTGAATCCCAAGGGGGACCACGCCATTTGGTTGCTTGGTTCACTGTTTATCCTCTGCCACTGCCTGTTGGGAGCTGAAAAGCAAGGCAACATCCTTCGGTCCCCACACTAAGATCACCCCGGTCAGTCTCCTGTTGCTCAATGCTACCCCAGTTTACAGCAGAAGAAAGCAGCTTAGAGTGGAGAGCTGCTTTGCTGTAGACTAGCGGTGGGCAAGGGCTCCAGCAAGGTAGCCGCAGGCAGTCTGGCTGTCATGATGCATAGAGCTACCTCAATTAAGAACAAACCCACCCCCTCCTCAACTGACATGTGCTGCAGGCACTCCAATTCTCTTTCAACACTGTGAACTTGGGAATTGAACCTCGGGGGTCACACAATTAGACCAACACCCTACGATGGAGTTGTAAGTCCCCGCCCCACAGCTGCACTTGTTAAAATCACCTGCGTCCAATTCCCAGTCCTGGCTTCCCATTCTCTCCCCTGCTTTTTAGGACAAGTGTGGGGTACTTTGAAGGACCCAGTTTAAACCCTGGGAACCGAAGCGTCCTGGCCTCCTTGGCTGCTGGCAGCTTACTACTCCAGACATCTGCCTGTCCCCTAGCTCGCCTCTGATGTAACAAATGATGGCAAAGGTTGCTGCCCGGGCCTGAGAAGAACACCACATCCATGTCTCCAGCTGTCGGCTGGAGATGAACATTTGGGGCATCTTTGCCTGTCTCTGGCTGCTTCCTGCTTCCACTACTTCCTCAATGAACCACTCGGACATTTGCCCCCAAACTTGAAGGCTCCCAGTACCGACAACTAGGTGCCACCTCCTCTCACGTCTTCACTCTTCATTCTTGTCTGTGTGACTTGGGGACAGAGGATTCCCCTACTGGCTCACGGTGCTCTCCCGTCCGGGATCCATTATTGAGCAACACTGAACTATTACAGAAGCCTATCCAAGGGCTGCCCACCCTCCAGGCCTGGCTTTCTCCCAAAGTAGTGGGAGACCATACACAGCATACACTGGACATGGGATGGACAAGAGCCACCAGGGCCTCCTCTATAAATGTATGTCCCACATAACGGCCTGCAATTGCTGAGACAACTGGGAGAATTTGTCTTTAAACCATCACCCAAGTCAAAGATCCAAATCCCTGTCTCTGTTCATTAAACCAGGCTTGCTGGCTACTCTCGTACTTGATTCCCTGTTAAACCTGGGCCCTTGTTTCTCATGGTGCAATCGGCTTTCCTCGGCTTTGATCCTCTACTGTTTTTAGTTCTATGCTCCCTCCATGCTTCTCTTCCCCTTCTAGCTAGGCGCTCACTATGGGTACCTTTGTCTAACCCCTCCTTCCAGAAATCTTTAGCCCTGGCTGGAACACTGTCTTTAAACAACAGATCAAACTTTATGAACTGTGTCGCATCGGGATGGGCTGAAGTTACGAAGGACTTTGTCCAAAACAGGTAGGTAGATTTAGCTACACTTCCCTGGTCTCGTGAACACCTGCTTCTTTCTCCACCATGTCCCTGTTCATTCACGCTAATACTGTATTACTTCTCTCTCTCTCTCTCTCTCTCTCTCTCTCTCTCTCTCTCTCTCTCTCTCTCTCTCTCTTTCTCTGTGTGTGTGTGTGTGTGTGTGTGTTGTAGGTACATGTGAATGTGTTTTTGTGTGGAGGTCAGCGACAGATATCAGGGATCATCCGGGTTTGCTCTCCTCCTTTCTTTCTTTAAGACGGGGCCTCTTACTGACACTGTAGCTTAGTGGTTTGGCTAGACTGGCTGGTCAACGAGCTTCAGGGCCACATCTAGGCTGAGGTTTGAGGAATAAACATTCAAACGGAAAGGACAGCTCAGTGTCAGAAAACTCAGGAAGTTGAGATAGAATCCTTTATCCAGCTGTTCGCTGCTGCTGGCGCCATAGTGCAATGACAAGAGGAGAGTGGAAGGGTCCAGAGTGTGAAGGAGAATTTGGAGGGCATTGCTGCTTGTAGGTCAGAGGCAAGGATTCAGGACTCCCTCTGAGGTCTTACCTGTAAGAGCCTGTCATAGGGCTTCAGGCCACCAAGATCACCTGGCCCAGCTGGGCGGATATTCTTGACATACACTCCTTTCTCCAGCAGGCCATCTGCCACGCTGAACCCAAAGTCCTCCATGCCAGAGTCCTTGTATAAGGTCACCTGGAAAGTGCAAAAATGTGGAGGTTAGCCGAGCAGGAGCCGTTTGCTGCTGAAGTCTCTTGGGTCAGACACCCACCCTTGCTACTTTGCTCCTACCCCAAGAGCATCCTTGGAATCTAAAGTCTCAACCTGAGCTGCCAAAGGAGGACAAATAAGTCACATTTTTCTCTTATTGTTATTGTTCCTCTTCACTAAAATAGTGCGTGCATCATTGCTGTAGGAGGCCCTTTTGTCTTTGGGTTGCTTTCATTGGTTAATAAAGAAACAATTAGACCAACACCCTACGATGGAGTTGTAAGTCCTCACCCCACAGCAGCACTTGTTAAAATCACCTGCGTCCAATTCCCAGTCCTGGCTTCCCATTCTCTCCCCTGCTTTTTAGGACAAGTGTGGGGTACTTTGAAGGACCCAGTTTAAACTCTGGGAACCGAAGCGTCCTCGGCTCCTTGGCTGCTGGCAGCTTACTACTCCAGACATCCCCACATGACGTTTTATTAGGTTGCCTGGGGGTGTTTTAGAAAGAGCTCTGTTGATGAGCTGCATGGACATCTCAGCAAATACAACAGTGTTTCATCTTTGGCCCTGTTGATAGAGCAGAACTTAGGTAGGTGTGGAAAATTAAGCAGAATGCTGGGAAGAAGAAAGCAGAGTCGGAGAGACGCCATGGATCTGCTGGAGATAGACGTGCTGAATATTACCGGGTAGCCACTGCCACGTGGTGATACACAGATTAATAGAAATGGGTTAAATTAAGATGCAAGAATTAGCCAATAAGACGCTAATGGGCCAAGCAGTGATTTAATTAATACAGTTTCGGTGTGGTTATTTCATGGCTAAGCTAGCCGGATGGCCGGAATGAACAAGAGGCCCTTTCTTGCAACACATCATGTGTATTCTCTCGTGTGTGTGTGTGTGTGTGTGTGTGTGTGTGTGTGTGTGTGTGTGTGTGTGTAGGTCAGAGGAGGACAAAGTCAGGTATCTTGGTACCCTGATCTATCATCCTCAGCTATAGTCTCCTGGGACAGGTTCTCTTACTGAACCCCGAGCTTGCCGTTTTCCAGCAAGGCTGACTGGTCATTAAGTCCTATCAATTCTATCCCTTACTGTTCCCCATGTGATACTGGGGTTACAAGCATGTGCTGCCACACCCGGCATTTTCTTGGGGGCTAGGGATCTGAACTCAGGTCCTCAGGCTTGTGTAGCAAGAACTACTCTTACCCACTAATTCACCTCCCCAGACTCCACCTCCTCCTGGCAAATTTCAGTTCTTAGGCATAGGACACAGCGGGCAGCTTGATGTCTAATGTCTCCCTGGAGCAGCCCTCAGGCTGGGAGGGAAGCCAGGGATGAGTGATGTTGAAGGATAACCTTTTTCTGCCTCCCACGAGCCTGGTGCTCTCCTACATACTGTTTTCTACACCATCTCTCCATTTGAACCTGTGCACGATGAAACACTGTTGTATTTGCTGAGATGCCCATGCAGCTCATCAACAGAGCTCTTTCTAAAACACCCCCAGGCAACCTAATAAAACGTCATGTGGGGATGGGCTAGTTCTGTTCACTTGCCCAGCGTTTTTTAGCAGTTCAAAGTGTCTACCCTTCCACGGTACACCTGATACCCTGCACTACACCTGAGGGCAGCTCCCTACAGCTCCACCCCTCCCCCAGCTTCACTTCTTCAAGAGGCAGCCTGAGGTGAAAGAGAAAGCCATGTGCACACCCGCAAAATGCTTCCTGAACCCCTGACCGTGTTCTAAAGATTGGGCTGAATGCTGGAACCGGAGGAAACAACAGAAAGGAGAGTCAAACCCACACTGAGCTCCCTCATCTGGCACTTTCCATGCACGTGTGCTAGAGGTGGGTGCTGCTTTATTAAGGTTTATTAGGTGCCCTCCAAAGTCTAATTGTATTTCAGCAAGGATCTGGGCTTAGTTCATAAACGAATCATTACACACGCACACACACACACACAAACACACACACATACATGCACACACATACACATTCCTGTCAAATAGTAGAAAAAAAGCAAACCCCTCAGAGCTATACAAGGCAAACACAACAGCTAGACCTTTTATAGCAGGCTTAGATTTTTATATCCAGTTATTTGACTGAGGAGAGGTATGGACCACTGAAGGAAACGCAAAGGGGGTCAGAGTGGGGATTTTATTTCACTGAATAGAAAGCTAAAAGCAAAACAAAACAGAACAAAAAGCAATCAAGCTTCCTGGGTCAATACTACTTACCAGCCCGCTCTGTGGTCTGTGGTTATAGTCATTTCAGAGGTGATGGAATTCAGTTTTATGGAGGGTAAGCAATATGCCTGGGACCACAGAGGTAAGGGATGGTGGGGCAGGTCTGTCAGAATCCAGACGCCCAGTGCTTAACCAGCATGCTCCACAGGTGACCAGAACGCTTATTCCGATGCTACGGTGAAGGTGTTTGTAGTTGTTCACATTTGTAAATGCCTTAAACCGGACCAGGTTTTATAATTCATGGCACCTGGGGTCCTGGAATTACGGTATCTAAATATCCCATCCTTCTTACCTTCCTAGTCTCTTTCCCCCCAGGCACAGCCCCCAAAATGGCTTGGAACTGAATAAAGTGTGTGTGTATGTGTGTCTGTGTGCATCCTAATAAAATCCACACCTCACACACTGGTGATGTGGGGGGAGTTAAGCGGCATGACTGAGCTTGCCTTTGGCCAAAGTAAATCACACCATGAGGAAGTCTAAGTTTTGTTAGTGCCCTGGGCTCAGCTATGTGCTGCAGCTTCTGGAGAAAGGTAGTGTCTTCTTGTTCACGGCTCTATTTCAAAGCTCTAACCAGGTGCCTGCCATGTGGCAGTACATTGGGCTGAATAGAAGGAAATGGCTTTCTGGCATTCCGTGCTCTGGCTAACTGGTCATACCGAGCCACACGCTTACAAGCCAGTGCAGAGGAGGTGTGTGAACACGAAGTGGGATTTATTCTAGGCTCAAAGCCCCCTCCGCCAAGGTTCTCTGCGGTTAGACACTGCCCAGTGCCATCACGGCTGGACGGGAAGATGCTTGCTGGTGACACTGTACAGCCATGACAAGAGAGCACACTTCTGATACTGGAGCCAGCCTGGTCCACCTTGTGACTGAGGAACCTTGGATTTGGGGACTGTGAGGGAGACTAACTGGAGGGCCATTGTCAATGGAAGCTTAACTACATACTTATAACGTCTGTGAGACCTGATGTTTCAACAGGAGAAAGGATGCTATTGTCTCAACTAAGTGTATGCGTGTGTATGTGAGTGTGTGTGTCTGTGTGCGTGTATATATGTGAGTGTGTGTGCATGTGTACGTGTATGTATGTGAGTGTGTGTGTGTGTGCGTGTGTGAGTGGTGTGTGTGTGTATGTGAGTGTGCGTGTGTGAGTGGTGTGTATGTGTGTGCATGTGTGTGTATGTGAGTGTGTGTGCATGTGTACGTGTATGTATGTGTGTGTGAGTGGTGAGTGTGTGTGTGTGTGAGTGTGTGTGTGTGTGCGCAGCAGGACATTTATACAGGAACTCAGAGAGGGATGGAAACGTATCCAAGGTCAAACAGAAAGGAAACAACAAAGAGTTGCTTTAAAACAAGATATCTGATTGCAAAGATCTGATCTTTTGACTACATACTGCCTTATTTAATATATGGTTTCTTAAAAATGCTTTTTTTTTTCAATTGGATGGTATAGCTTAGTGGTAGACTAGTTACTTAGGATGTCCAAGGCCCTAGGGTCCATTCCAACACTGTCAAACCCAATAACCTCCCTCCCCAAATAAAAAAAAAATAGTACAGAAAAAATATTTAAGACCTTCTGTAATTATGTTTTTGTTTCAAGCCATAAGATGGGTGATATCTGCATTATTCATTGGAGGAAGTTATTAAGTTTCATTTTATTTTATGTATAGGAATATTTTGCATGTCTGTATGTAAGTATGCACACCATGTGGGTGCCTGTTTCCCGCAGAAGCATAGAAAGGGTGTTAAGATTCCTAGGAGACAGAGTTACAGATGGTTATGAGCTGCTTTGTGGGTGCTGGGACTTGAACTTGGGTCCTGTGCAAGAGCCAAGAGTGCTCTCAACCACTTAGCCACCTCTGACGCCTGGAAGAAGATTAGACACACACACACACACACACACACACACACACACACACACACACACACACACACCAGCTCATGTTTAGGCAGTCATGTTGGCGAGAATCTATATACATGACAGCATAACAGAGCGGATTTGGAAAAGCCCACGAGGCCTCAGTACACGAAGAACCACAGGCAACTGAGAACAGCTGGGAAGAGTGCAGCAGCTGGTGTTCTGTGCCAATGGTCAGCCCTGAAAACATACACACAAGTAAGCATTATGTGGACTGAGTATACGTATGTATACATACATGCGTGAAGTAACAATTAATGAAAGAAGAGGCCATGAATTTGAAGGGGAGAGGAAGGGGTATATGGGAGAGTTTGGAGGGAGGAAAGATAGGGGAGAAACGTTGTTCTAATTGAAATAAATAAATAAACAAACAAACTTCAAGTATCTTTTAAAATAAAGATGCCACAGCGCCAGGACTCCCTGCGTCCAACACGCAGTGGCCAACTGTCACAAATTGCATTGACCTGGGTTGCTCTTGACTTCATTGGGAGAATGTTTGCAGATGTCATATGGTAGCTTGTCTCTAAAGAGCTGATCATTTTCTTCTATAGTGACAGTTCTCAAATAAAGAGACAGTTAACGGGTATCAGAAAGAGCACACAGCCTCACCAATCCACATCTGAGACCTCAAAACCCACCTCCACAGTGACACACTTTTTCCAATGAGACCAGACCTACTCCAACAAGGCCATACTTCTTAATAGTGCTGCTCCCTTTGGGGCCATTTTCTTTCAAACCACCACATCTACTTACTAGCTTGAATTTGTAAAAATCAAATTCTCCCTTTAACTAGTATTGTCTGATTACTTTGATATGCAGTTAGTACTGGAAAGGCTGAAAGACTTTGAATTTAATTTCAGAACAGAAAAGTCGTGTGCTTGGTACTTCCAGTAACGTCTTAATGAGACTTTATTTTGTTGTAAAGGATGGGTTGAGCCTATGGTGCTTTCCATATGTGTTGTGTTCAACTGTATTAGTATTTGTTTGGATGCTCAAATGCATTTGGGTTTGGAAAAGATGGGCTGTCCTTCATTCTGAACCCCCATTTGTTCTGATAGGATCTCTGTTTTCTAGCACACATTATCACGGACACATCTTGACTATTTCTTGTCCCTCTTCTGGAATCAGCTATCACAGCCAATCCTTGATTAGATGGGAAACTTCTTGGTTTTATACTCAAAAGGAGGAAAAGAAGGAGGTGGGAAAGGGGAGAAGGCAAAGAGTCAATGGAATGTCGCTAGACTGACCTGTTTACGGGTAGGTGCAATCTCTATTCTTGAGGTCCTTGCCTGTGCACTGTTTCTTGGCTCGGTGGGTATTTTATTTCTTAATTCTTTTTCTTCTTTATTCTAGCCATGTTATTCACATGATAAATAGCATTCCTGTGGCGGGACCATTGCCTCTACTCCTAAGTGGCAGTGTGTTTTTCTTAGTTGTAACTTGAATTTGCTTCACTGTGCATCCTGGTGGGCGCCCTATGATTGGCTGAGTTAGGTGTCTGCCCCCAGGTACGCTGAAGCTCATGGTGGAAATCAGAAGTCCACTTTAGTCTTATAGCTGAGGCCTGTTTTCCAACACCATAACCCAGAGCCCTTGCATAGGAGAATAGACCTGGAGTTATGAGATTCTTCATTGCTCAGCTGGCTTGTGACTCCTAGGTATCTGCTCCACAGGCCAGAACCTGAAAGCAGCTTGTGGTGGTTTGAATGACAATGGTCCCCATAGGTTCACATATTTGAGTACTCCGCCACCTGGGAGTGGCAGGCACTATTAGAAAGAATTAGGAGCTGAGGTCTTGCTGGAGGAAGTGTGTCACTGGGGTGGGTTTTGAGGTTTCAAAAAGCTCATCCCAGCACTGAGGAGGCAGAGGCAGGTGATCTCCGAGTTAAAGGCCGACTTGGTTTACAGAGAAAGTTCTAGGACAGCTAGGGGTACACAGAAATCCTGTCTCCAAAAGCAAAGCAAAGAAATACAACAATAAACAACAACAACAAAACCAACCCGCCCTCTCCCCCAAAAAACCAACAAAAACAAAAACAAAGAAAAGCCCATTTCAAGCCAAGAGTCTCTGTCTTCCTACTACTTGTGGATCCAGATGTAGAACTCTCAGCTACTTCTCCAGCACATCTGCCTGTGTGTTACCCTGCTCCCCATCTTGATGACCACGGACCAAACCTCTGAAACTGTAAGCAAGCCCCAATCAAATATGGATAAGAGTTGTGTGGCCACGGTGTCTCTTCACAGCAACAGAACACTGACCAAGACGGAGCTAAACAACGAACGGCACCTACATTGCCAACATCCACACATTGACTGGAGCACGGATGATGAACGCCAACATAGCGGGCTAGCAGATTAGCTTGTGTGGTTCTGAGTTCCGGTTTCTGGCTAAGCCTCACACAGGATGCATCTCGATAGCAAACTGATCACAATGAGGAGCTTCTAACTGTTCTAAAATAGAAATCAAGGTTTCTGTGGAAAGATGCCCCAAGGATAGAAGATACTGAATATTGATGGCCAGCTCTATCCTTCCTTAGAGATTGCTAAGGAATAATAAATGAATACAAATGAAATTAATTATTTTAGAATCACATAAAAGATCCCAGGAATTAATAATATACTGACAGGAAACACAGGCTGGCTGCTCTCAAAATAGCCACAGTAACTCTCACCACGTAGTTCTGCTTGCTTGGAGATCACTAATGGGGAATTTTTTATTTGTTTCTGGGCTCCCCAAATTTCTAAGGATTCTGAGGTTTTACCTACAGACAAAGTCTTATCCGGGCACTTTCTGTAACTCTGTACAGGAAAACCATCCTTTCTTCTAATAAGGTCACTGAGCCTGGAAGCAGCTGATGGAGGGATTTCTCTGATCTTACTCAAACGCAGTAGGATCCAATAATGGAATATCTGACCTCATTTGCTGGGTGTCTTTGACCAAATCATGATTTCTGTTCGCATAAAGAATCTTCTCGCTGGCTAGGCAGCCTTTATTCATTTTCAACTGCTCAACAAACAGAAGATGAATTATGTATCCCATTCTCTGCCATTTTCCCCTCTCTGCCCTCTTGTGGTTCCCCAGGAACATCACACAAAACCCTGCTCTCTGAAGACGGACATCTAGAAGCCAGCTGGGTTTGCCATCTACTCTAGCCCATGTGAGCATAGTTTATCTTGTAGGATCTCTATCAGGAGAGGCCTCTGGGTAAACTGAGGCATTAACACAGTTGATAGGTTTTCTTTTTGTGTTCTAAAAGAGCCAATTAGCATCTTAAGAATAAAACTGTGAGCATGGGTACAGGTCAGTGGACTTTGGCCCAGTCTGTGCCCCCTCTCTTGATGCAGCTGCTTCAAATTCTAAGGCCCGAGCAGGAGCTATGCCTGTGGTAGGCGGGGCAGTGAGGTGAGGGGGGTTGGTGAGTGGCTGGGGGTGGGGAGGGGAGGCTACTGAGATTCAAGTTCAGCCTTGTTTTACATTTTCATCAAGTTTCCCTGCTTGTCTGAGCCATGTCCTCAGGTAGAGATCAGAAATCAATGCTTGATGCTTTAATCAGAGCCAATTCATCCCCTTTCAAGGGCAACTGAGTGCAGCATCTTGAGCAAGTCACAGTAAGTGACAGCCACCCTGGAATCAGTTCCTGAGCCCCGGCAGCCTTCTTAAAGCTCAGTCTTTTGTGGCAATAAAAGTTCACATAGTTCTCAGAGACAATGCTGATCTCTCTGGAAGTCAGTAGGCACTTGGGATTGCCCCTAGCAGACACTACTGGGGCAGCCACGCTTCCTTTAAGCAAGACGGTACAAGCAATGCCAGATCTGAGGATGGGCCTACCTTACCTGCAGATCTTAGAGAAAAATAAAATAAAACATAAGACTTCATCTTCTAAACCAACTCTCTATTCCAGGAAGAAGTGTCTCTCCTTATGTCACTAAAAGCTCCCGGATTTCCAAACAAATTGGGCCAGAAAGGCATCTGCTACTTCCATCAGGGGAGTACCCTTGGCAGAGGAGAAGAAAGGCCAGCTGCTTCTGATATGGCCTCCTGCTGCTTTTTGGCATCCTGTCGCATCGAGCGCTGGGCTGTGAGATCAGGATCCAGGATGCTGTGCTCCGTGCATTGGCAATGAAGCTGACTTGGTCCTGGAGAACTTAGTTCCCTCTGAGTGAGGGCGACCCTTCGGAAGAACTGTGGTGTATTAACAACTGCTTTTCTTGGTCGCCATAGAGCACGTTCACAATGCATTTACTTCACAGAAAAACCGAGAATTGAACCCAGCCATGGGAGCTGATGGTCCCCAAGTAATGGCTTGCCATGTCTCTGGACTTTTGACTTGCCTAGCTGCTCCTGAGCTGGGCGGCTGTGGGCGTGGGCACTTGTTCCTAGTGTCTCTTCTCAGAACTGTCTGATGTTGGCTCATGGTGTCAGCAGTCTATACTCAGCCTCTGCTTCCTAGGTTCCCGGTCACTCTAGCTTGGTTTCCTGGGCTGTAAGTCCTTTCTTATTCCTCTCCAAGTCACAGATCTCTAATTCCCGTAGACCCACAGGGTCCCCTTGATTCAGGGATCAACTGTCAGCTCTTGTCAGAGACACACCATCCACTGATACTGTGCTGGTGGGGATTAGAGGCTAAGGTTACTGTCGTGTGTGTGTGTGTGTGTGTGTGTGAGTGTGTGTGTGTGTGAGTGTGTGCGTGCGTGAGTGTGTGTGCATGTGTGTATGTGTGTGTGAGAGACAAGTTGGAACTCACTAGGCTCCTACTGAACAATGTACCAACTGTCTTGATTTTATTTCCTCACTGGAGATGGATTCCTGCAGACTGACATTGCAAAGGGCCACAGACAAGGTACATAAATCCCATCTTAAAGGGAGAAAAACCCAAGCCTTGGCTACACTGTTATGCCTTCAAGGACCGTAACACTCCTGGATGAGAGCCATGCTAATGCAATATGGAGGAGCAGAGACAGAAGGCTCGTCCTCCAGAATGTAAAAGCCAGGATAGCAGAAAGACCTTCAGGCAACTGACTATTTTAAATGAACATGCCACAGATGACATAAAATTCTTCAACCTATAAATCAATCATAACAGAGACATGCAGGGACATCAGAGAGATGGCTCCATGACAGAAGTTACAAGGAATCAGATATAGCAGCAAGGCGCACTGTCTAGCAAGCCCGTCTCGCAGGACTGCTCAAGGTCATCTGAGACGTGGGGACGTCAGCTTTTAGACGTCAGCTTTTTACTTGCCTTCCTTGGACTGTGGAGGTTGACAACTCACAAAACATAAGACATCATGTGAGCTCTGCCTGGTGGGAGTGCGGATGCCTTGGGCATCACTCTTTGTGAAAGACAGTGTGCCAAAGACAGTCCCCAAGCAGAGTGACGCTGCCGGAGAACTCTTGCTCCAGGAACTGATACAGACACCTCCTGTGTGCTTTTTAAACAAGCTTTGCCATCTGCTGTCATTACTACTGTCATAATAAACAAGCATTTTGTTTTAAGGTTTAAAATAACAAACCCACAACCGTGGGGAAGCAGTTTACCAGGCACGCTATGTAACTGAAACATGAGACCCAAACTCCAGTCCTGGTTGTTTCTTCAACAGTGTTCCCACTAGTGTCTGCCCTTGTCATGACAGGGAAGTGTCTGTGTGCCAGGCTGACACAGTGACAGTCAAGGAGCCACTGCCTCCATTCTCTGGGTCTGCTGTTCACCCTCAGTGACTCTAGGTTTTACGGCACTTACTCAAGTTCAGGCAGCTGACTGAACCTGGGAACACGTGCTCTGTAAGGTCTCTGTCCCCCGTACCAGGTGGCCCTGCTCACAGGTGGCTCTGCTCCCTGCTTGTGAAGTGTGAAAACTCAAATCCACACTCTCTCCACTTCTGCAGAAAGGAGCCCAGCAAGGCAGAGATACAGATAACAAGTTCATAAGCCACTGAGTTGCTTTTGGCTTCCATTGATTTCTGCCGCAGGCAGTCCTACACCAGCCGTGGGGAGCTCTGTGCCTGGCACAGACTCCTGTAATCTTTTGTGGGGCCTTCAGATACTTAGAGAAGAAAGAGCCATGTGCAAGAAAGAGTTTTATATTTCACGTGCAAGAATGAGCTATGCATTTCATGTGCAAGAATGAGATATGTATTTCCCTTTTATTTTTCTCCTAGTGCCAAGTCTGGAGCCTGTTCCTGTCTTGGGGAGAAGGTTACAGAAGAAGCTGCTGTTAGCCACAGCACTCTGTCCATGGAATAAGACAGTGCCACTACACCAGTTCCGCTCCAAGAAAACTCAGCCTGCAAATGCATGATGAACCCGGCTGAGGGAAAGCTCGCGCTTCCTAGGACTGACAACAATGGCCCGATGCTGCACCATCAGCAGTCTTGAATAAAAGACCCAGGACAAGAATTTTAGAATCCTGCTATAAAAAGATAAATATGAATAGCTGCATATAATTCAGTGGCATACTTCTGCTGAAAATCATGCATGGTGGGGAGATAATGAGTGTCAATATGAAGTATTTGTAAAGTTCAGCTGAGCTGAATGTGGGGACCTTGTCATCTTGCGAAAGAGCAGTTTTGGCCTGAAGGTGTGCAGAGACTGTGATTCATCTCAGAAATAGATCGAGTGGCCACCAAAGGATGTTAAAGATTCCAGAGAGAAAGGAGGAGGGTTATCAGTGAGCTGTAGCTAGGACCACACGTTCCTTATCTGCAAAGAGAGGGTGTGTGATAAGCTGCAGCACGAAACAGAACTCATCTGAAAGATAAAACACAGACGCTCCAGGCCTGAAACAGAGCCTCCCTCTCCTCTGTGCACCGCCTGTGGTCTGGGATTTTACTAAAACAGAGCCATCACCTATGTAGAGCTAGTGAAACTTTTGTGGGTGATTCCCAGTCTTTAGTCCTCAAGAGAATTCACTGACAATGTGGCTAAAATGTAAGTGCTCCTTGCCCTAGTCCCTGAGAACACAGACAGAGTGTACTGTGACAAGCACCCCACAGTGACAGTCCTCTCTCCTCTGTAGCTCAACTGTCCTTCACTCCTCAGACTGTTGTCTGGGATTAGTAACTCTCGGAATCAATTCAGTGACTGAAGGACGGGGTGGGGAAGAATGTAGCGAAGGCATGGGTAGAAAAACGAGGAGGGAACAACAGAATGAGAGAAAATTGAGACATGTCTGCCTGGGTTTCACACCATTGTGGCCACCGTAAGGGAGGATGCGCTTCAGCTTCCTGTGTCAGTCTTTGGGACTGCGCTGATTCCGGACCTGCAGTGAGGCAGGACGTACACAGGGGACCAAAGGCCAGGGTTGGAGCTCAGCTTTTGCAGTGTGCTTGCCTAGCACACATGAAGCCCCCAGTCCCACCCCTAGCACCACATAAAATCAGGAATCACGTGACCCACACCTGTAATCCCAGCAGTGGTTGGGTAGAACAGGAGGACCAGATATTTCAGGCTACATGAATTCGAGGCCATCCTGGGCTGCACAAGAACATGTCTTGAAAGAGAAAGAAACATGAGGACCATATGTGTCCTCCAAAGCCTCATCTGTTTTCTCTAACTAGGCTTCCTCTTCCATGGTCCTACCACTTTTCTCACAAAATTATTCAGATTTTGAATCTATGAATAGATTATGCCCATCCATTAAGTCAGAGTCCTCGTTATTTATTTGTTTATAGAAATGCCCTGAGCAAGGAACTCAGGACCACAAGGGGTGCACCCACACACTGAGGCAATGGGGATGTTCTATTGGGAACTCACCAAGGCCAGCTGGCCTGGGTCTGAAAAGCCTGGGAAAAAACCGGACTCTCTGAATATAGCGGACAAGGAGGACTGCTGAGAAGTCAAGAACATTGGCAATAGGTTTCTGATCCTACTGCATGTACTGGCTTTGTGGGAGCCTAGGCAGTTTGGATGCTCAACTTACTAGACCTGGATGGAGGTGGGGGTTCCTTGGACTTCCCACAGGGCAGGGAACCCTGATTGCTCTTAGGGCTGATGAGGGGGGGGACCTAATTGGGGGAGGGGGAGAGAAATGGGAGGCGGTGGGGGGGAAGAGACAGAAATCTTTAATAAATAAATAAATTTAAAAAAAAAGAAAAAAAATGCCCTGAAACACTCAAAGGTGTGCTTACAAAGATCCCAGGTGTCTCTCAGCTCCATCCAGTTGCTAACCCATCCGGTTGTAAGCTGTAGTTCATAGTTTTACTCTTTTTACAGCTTTGGCTCTTTTTAAGGCTTAACACGCAGCTCCCAAATAAATCACACAGAAACTTATTCTTTCTTATAAATGTCTGACATTAGCATGACTTGCTTTTCTTAAATTATCTGTCTACCTTTTCCCCCTAGGCTTTTGTCTTTCTCCATTCTATATACCTTTCTTTACTTCTTACTCTGTGGCTTGCTGTGTAGCTGGGTGGCTGGGTGGCCGGGAGACTGGGTGGCTGGGTGGCTGTGTAGCTGCGTGACTGGTTGGCCAGAGGCTGTGTAGCTGGGTGGCTGGATGACTGGGTGGCTGGGTGGCCGGGAGACTGGGTGGCCAGGAGACTGGGTGGCTGGATGGCTGGGTGGCTGGGTGGCCAGGAGACTGGGTGGCTGGGTGGCTGGATGACTGGGTGGCTGGGTGGCTGGGTGGCCAGGAGACTGGGTGGCTGGATGGCTGGGTGGCCAGGAGACTGGGTGGCTGGATGGCTGGGTGGCTGGGTGGCTGGATGACTGGGTGGCTGGGTGGCTGGATGACTGGGTGGCTGGGTGGCCAGGAGACTGGGTGGCTGGATGGCTGGGTGGCCAGGAGACTGGGTGGCTGGATGGCTGGGTGGCTGGGTGGCTGGATGACTGGGTGGCTGGGTGGCTGGATGACTGGGTGGCTGGGTGGCCAGGAGACTGGGTGGCTGGATGACTGGGTGGCTGGGTGGCCAGGAGACTGGGTGGCTGGATGGCTGGGTGGCTGGGTGTCCAGGAGACTGGGTGGCTGGATGGCTGGGTGGCTGGGTGTCCAGGAGACTGGGTGTCCAGGAGACTGGGTGTCCAGGAGACTGGGTGGCTGGATGGCTGGGTGGCTGGGTGACCAGGAGACTGGGTGACTGGATGGCTGGGTGGCTGGGTGGCCAGGAGACTGGGTGGCTGGATGGCTGGGTGGCTGGATGACTGGGTGGCTGGGTGGCCAGAAGACTGGGTGGTTGTGTAGCTGGATGGCTGGGTGGCTGGGTGGCCGGATGACTGGGTGGCTGGGTGGCCAGGAGACTGGGTGGCTGGGTGGCTGGATGACTGAGTGGCTGTGTAGCTGGGTGGCTGGGGGACTGGGGGCTGGGTGTCCTGGTGTCTGGGTGGCTGTGTAGCTGGGTGACTCGTTGGCCAGAGGCTATGTAGCTGGGTGGCTGGCCTCTTGCATCCTCCTCTCCTCCTTTTGTCACTCCTTGATCTCCTCTTCCAAGATTTCTCCTCCCATTTATTCTCTCTGCCTGCCAGCCCTGCCTAGCCTTTCTCCTGCCTTTCTATTGGCCATTCAGTTCTTTATTAGACCAATCAGATGTTTTAGGCAGGCAAAGTAACACAGTTTCACAGAGTTAAACAGAATATAAAGGATGCGACACATCTTTGTATCATTAAACAAATATTCAACAGCATACAAGAGTGAACACACCTATAACTAATATTCCACAGCAGTCACCTATCACGGTCAAGAAGCTAGCAGACAAGTGAACAAGTATGAAGGAGATGTGAATGACCCACCCCTTGAGCTTCTGCATTCCAGGTCTTTCTTACAACGTATTCATTCATCCTATCTTGATCCAATCTGGACACAAATGGGCCCAAACTTTAGCCAAGTGACAACCACCAGAAAGACTGAAACAGAAAAATAACACCAAGCTTGTTCAGAGCCATTTGTGTCACCTACCCTGTTCACTCTGACCTTGGTAGCCGCTGGGAAATTCCTCTTCTATAACTTTTCAGGGATTGAAAATGAGCATTTGTGCAGACTCTAGCTAGCTGGGTTATCTTCAACCTAAGGAGGGAGGGGAGTTGCCCAATTCTGTAGCTTCTTCTCCATGCTGCCACTAAGTTCTGACAAGCAGGCAGGATCCTAAGGAAGACAACTTTATTCTACCAGTGTTATGGTTTGAATCCACAATGTTCCCCATGACATCACTATCTGATTGATCCCAGATGCTGACAATATTTGGGGAGGTTTCGGAAACCATAGGAAGTGGTGCCTGTCTGGGAGAAGTAGATTGCTGGTCTCAAGGAACATTTTATTACTGACTTTTTGTTTGTTTGTTTGTTTTTGTTTTTCGAGACAGGGTTTCTTTGCAGCTTTGGAGCCTGTCCTGGAACTAGCTCTTGTAGACCAGGCTGGTCTCGAACTCACAGAGATCTGCCTGCCTCTGCCTCCCGAGTGCTGGGATTAAAGGCGTGCGCCACCACCGCCTGCCTCCTGAACTGATCTATGCTTTCTGGTCCATGATTAAAAGAGAGTATTTCAGACACGCCACACCTACGGGGATTGGCTTCATCCTCTGAAACCATTGACTGCATTCTCCGAAACATGAACAAAACTAAACCTTTCTTTCCACAACCAGTTTCCATCAGACATTCCATCACAGCAATGAAAATCGACTAAAACCATCACCACGTTAGCATGCTTTCCCATGACGCCAGGTACTCAAAGACACACGCATATAAGACAGAGGCACAGTCAAGGCTCTTGACTCTGAGGCCAGTCTGTTTGTTAAGATCCATTTCCTTCTCAATTACTGGAATGTGCTGAGCAGCAAACATGTTGGATGGCCTATTGGGGTAACCACATTCACCTGAAGGTACTTGAGATGTTATCATAAGGTGCCCCAAGAGCTCCACAGCATCAGCCCACAGGCCTCATCTCTACTAGATACTCTGGGAGGCCGCATCTTAACTAGATCCTCTGGGAGGCCGCATCTTAACTAGATATTCTGGAAGGCCTCATCTTAACTGGATACTCTAGGAGGCCGCATCTTAACTACATACTCTGGGAGGCCACATCTTAACTAGATATTCTGGGAGGCCTCATCTTAACTAGATACTCTGGGAGGCCGCATTTTAACTAGATACTCTGGGAGGCCGCATCTTAACTAGATATTCTGGGAGGCTGCATCTTAACTAGATACTCTGCGAGGCTCTAATCTTAGAGCATCACTTAGCTTTAGAGAGCCCTGTTTTATTGGGGACAAGTTTAGAAGAAAGAAAATCAACCGGAGAAATGGACTTCTAACAACTATTGTGGGGAGATGATTGACACAAAGGGGAAAAAGCAACGTTACATTTATGAGGCCACACTGACCCATTTGTGCCCATCATTTCATGACCCCCCCTCCATTTCACACCCTGGTACACAAATGTGCCAACCGACCCACTGCCTTCTGTTACATTAATAAGTGCGTGATACAGTTTTCTTTATAAATAAGATTTCTGTTTCAGTAGAGCCCCACTAAGAACTCTCAGTTATAACGACATCCACATCCAGTTTATGGTCATGATTTTTATGAATGCTTTCAGCACCGGGATGATGGGCCATTTATGTTCCTGGGCCATAGGAAGCTGTCTTTGAAGAGATAGCTTCACTCTGGAAAAAAAAAAAGTCAATTTCATGGCTGAAACTTATTGTATAAATGAGACTAATGTGCCAACTCAAAATAGTATGTGTCTATCGTGAGGGTTAGAAATACACAGCAGATGGCCAGAATTCAAGGTACTTGCATGTTGGTATTTCTTTGAGGCTAAAGAAGAGGTCAACAAACATGGTTTTCTCGGCTTGGGCGGAAGCTGAGACAAGAGGGAAAGGCAGTGTTCACACACAACCAAGCGAATGAGGAGGGCTGGGTTTCTTCTTGGCATAGCAGAGTTAGCACTGAGCGTGTAGCCTTTGCGATTTCCTACAGCATGACGGAATATGTCCATCTGCGAGTTACGACATGTGAGTTACCAAGCAGATGTATTTAGGACAACCAGACACACAAGCTAAACTGCGCAGTGGGCTCACTCTGGATCCTAATAATAAAATGCCAGAAGCATCTTTGCTTTTCTGAAATTCTCCTAATGCAAAGAACCCTGCTCACGTGAGAATATTTTCATGACCAAAATACACTACGCTGTTTGATAGCCCTTTGCATATGCTTCTTTCTGGGCTTGGAATGTCTCTCCACCTCCATCCCCTCTGCACCGTCAATACGTCTAGGAGGCATTTCCCATTTCCTTCACCTTCTGCACGCCGAGGCTACCCAGGCTTGCTACTGTCATTGTGCCGATCCCACCATCATCCCATTGTTTCCAAGATGTTTTCCCACTAGATTCTGTGCTTCCCACGGATAGACAGTACATCCTTTGATGGAATGTATATACAGTCTACACCGTCTGTATGTCAAGTGAATGGAAAATGTGTAGTAAAGAAGCAGAATCAGAGCTCTCATTGCATCCTCTTCCCCCATCGCAAACTGTCAGCTACAAAACAGGCAGTTCTGCTTTGTAGGGTAGTTAGGGAAACCGAAATCTTCAATGGAAAAGGGAGTAGGGTCCTTTTGACCTGATACGTGAGTATCACTTTATCAGTATCATTTTGAGTAAGATGAATTATGTTAGGAGATTATTAATGATAGGGAGCATCTTGGATCTCGTGAAAAGTGGGGTTGCAGTTGTTACTTTTTTATACATCCTCATCTACTGAAAAAGCATCAGGTACTACCGCTAGCTGAGTAAGCCAGAGACACCTCCCGACCACCACTGCTCACGCAGGCCAGGGAATTGCCTGCATAATTGCATCACTTGAACTCTGCAGGCAACTCTGGAGTGTGGCTAAATGTGATAATTTTCTCCGTGAAGTGGACAATATTGTAATTCACCATGGAACATTACCAGGGTTCATGCTGTCCTGACCCAGATTTCTAACGTTTTGTTGAAAATTTCCCATCTAATGTAGGCATGTAATTGAGGAGTAAGCCTGCTTACTGATGCGGGATGTCCTTCTGTATATATATTGCTCTTATTGGTTGAAGAATAAAGCTGTTTAGCCAATGGCTTAGCAGAGTAAAGTCAGGTGGAAAATCAAAACAGAGATAGACAGAGTAGGCGGAGTCAAGGAGACACCTCGTAGCTGCTGAAGGAGAAAGATACCAGAACATTACAGGTAATCCACAGCGTCATGGCGATACATAGATGAATAGAAATGTATTAATTTGAGATGTAAGAGATAGCTAGATATATGCCTGAGCCATTGGCCAAAGCAGCTTCTTCATTAACCAATGGTAATAAAACATATCACAGCATACAGAGGGGGCTCCTGCATCAGCTTACAGTGAACTTTAGACCTCTTTTCAGTGAAGAGATGAACACAGGATATGTAAAAACCCATCCACCTTTCAGTGAGCACAGACTAATTCTTCAAAGCTCTATGTAACATTAGAATTTCACATTTTGTAAGATTTTGATCAATTTTTTGATAAGCACGTCACCTGAAAAATCAATCTTCCCCACTTTCCAGGTTAATCCTCTCAGGGGACATATTTGAAAAAGTCAGTCTCCAGGGCTTTGCCTTTCAACTCTGTGGTCTCTCTTTGGCTGAGCCCACAGAAGAAGTTCACGGCTGAGCTTGCATCAAAGCAACAGTGCCCTGCAGAATGGCTGGCGACATCAGGGAAGAAGGAGAGAGTCTACTGACCTTGTGAAGCTCCACGGGAGTTGGGGACATGATCTCCTTAATTTCTTGCTTCATTTTCCTCAGGGTTACTGACTTCCTGCCCACATCTGAAGGCAGAGTGTTGCTGCGAGTCGTTTGGCTGTAGTGTGGCCGTGAGTTGCTCCGTTCCTGGAAGCTGGCCTGCCGCCCCAGCTGAGTGCGGGCCGTTGGAGCCTCATGATTCAAACTCATGGTGCTCCCCGACATGATTGTTGCCTGTGGCATTGACAATTTTCAGAGACAATTAAACCACAGAAAAGGAAAGGGTTTGCTTGCTCAACATTTAGCACAGTTCTCCCTCGGCCCAGTCAAAATATGGTGTCTTCAGGGCATAACCAAAGGCTGGAGAATGGACGCACTAGCTGAACTATGAAAATCTGGAACATGCTTTGCAATGACATTTAGAACGCACATCTTGAATCCAATGGAAGTACTTAAGCCCTTGAGTTTATTTAATCAAATACCACCCCTAGCAATGCTGAGGTAAACTGAAAAGCTCCAACTCTAGCTTACTGCACACTGCACTTTCATTTTAAGCACCAACTTGGCACCAAGCTGACTGTAAGAGCTGGGATTCATGAAGCCATCTTCAGTGTGTCTTAGAGAGCTGTCTGGAGAGCTTCACAGTGAAGACCAGGCTGCTGCTGTCTGTAATGCTGCCTCTGGCTCCAACAGAAGCAAACCGCAGGCTGGAACGGGATGACTGACTGATGCAGAAGCAAAGGGTCTCCTAGCACTTCCAGCCTGATACTGTTAAGACCGTCATTCCTCTGGCCCAGTGACCTGCCTCAGAAACTTACAGATGCATCTTTTCATATCCCTCAGCATTTGGCTTCTACATCTCATGGCACAGATAGTGTTTCTTAGAAATGATCTTTGTGTAATATTCTCAGAGAGGCTTTAAAAAATTACCCTTTTATATAGGATTCAACCATTTGCTCAATTCAATCATTGCTCAACTCTGAGACTTGGATTGGATTTTACCAATGAAAGCAAAGTTTGCTCCGCTTCAAATATATTCCCTGAATAATACATAAGCAATGGCAAGATTGCATCCCTGAATCTCAGAACTGGAACAAAAGAGGGTTTGCAAGCAGTGTCATGATGGGAATGGGCCTTTCTCATGCCAGATGGTGCCAATACTCTAAAACCAGGACTGTGGCCATCTCTCTATACTTTATACGAGGCTTGTATACAAATGTATGTACTGGTAAATGTGCCTGAAATCATAGAAACAGAAATTATGTCCATGCCCGTGTGAATATATAATATGTGACTTGTTTACATTAATGAAAAAGCCAGAAGCAACAAAGCCTGATCTGTTGAACTCTGTGGGATGGATTCATTAATTTAAGCCTCGAAAGTCTGTCCGGGAGGCACTTGACTCGTCCCGGTTTATAGGAGACTGAAGCACAAAGAAGTTTACTTGCCCAAGGTCACCTAAGCTGGGACTGAACCAAGGATGAACCTGTAGCTATGCCCTAGAGGGAACGCTGCAGAGGGAGCGGCATCTTTATTTGTCCTTGAGAGTAAGAGTTTGTATCTCTCCATCCATGTTTATATGTGTGCCACTAAGGAAGCACACCACCGTCAAGTACTGGTGCAAATATACACACATCTAAACTGCATGGAGCCGGGCGGTGGTGGCGCACGCCTTTAATCCCAGCACTCGGGAGGCAGAGGCAGGCGGATCTCTGTGAGTTCGAGACCAGCCTGGTCTACAAGAGATAGTTCCAGGACAGGCTCCAAAACCACAGAGAAACCCTGTCTCGAAAAACCAAAAAAAAAAAAAAATTAATCAAAAAATTAAACTGCATGGAAAAGAAACAAACCCAATAAACACGTGTTGCCTAGACCACGCAAGCCATAGATGCTTTGGAGAATGGACGTTCTAGCTGCAGGGAAATCCTTGCCGATGACAGCGCCCCCTACAGTATCACTTGATATTCAGTACCAGCACAGGGAGGGTTTATAGGCTGCACGTCTCAATCCTTCACAGTGGGAGGAAGAAGCTGGACGTATGGGTTCTGGATCTTGTCGTGAGTCTGGTAATGGGAACCCCAGCTGTCGGTTGCAATCTTGCTCCATGCCTAACTGGCTCTCTGCTTTCCCGGCCACATAAACTGCCCCTCTGTAGGTAAAAAAAAGTCTCTAATATTTAAGCAAATGTAGGCATCTATAGTATTGCATATTTCTGATAAATAGCTTTTTGAGGTTGATTGAAACCTCTCTATGGCCAGCTATGTTGGTGTCATGGGAGGCCTTTCATTTGATGACGCTTTCATACATCACTTCTGTCTTTAGTCTGTGGCAACTGACAGAACCCGATGAGTTTTTTTTCTGCAGTGGTGACCGTCTCTCATTGTTCTTTCCTACTTAGAACCTTTATCTGCTTTATTTATATCTATTTTTCCTTCTCACTTTTTTTGTGAGATCCACAGGAAACATGTGGGAAATAAATCCATGACTGAGTCTGAGGGCTGACATTCTGGCTTTGATGAGTCTAAGCTGCCGGAGGAGACATTGCCAATGGGTTTTACTAGGGTCCCTTGGCCAAGAGGAGAGGTAAGAATAGCTCCTTGTTTAAGTTTTCAAACCATGAGCCCACTTACACTAAACTCCAAGGGAATTAACAGCATCTAAAATGAATATAAAAGTTAAAGTACAAATACAATTTAGGTTCAGACATCTGATTAGACTTTTGTCTGTTAAAATAGTTAAAATAGTATTCATTAAGAAATAGCAAACTCAGTGCTTGAGTTTTATTGCACTCATTAAACATTATTAACATTATGTCAAATATTAGATCAATATAATTTCTATTTTATTTTGATTTTTTAAGACTGGGTTTCTCTGTGTAGCCCTGGATGTCCTGGAACTCACTCTGTAGACCAGGCTGGTTTTGAAATCACAGAGATCCACTTGCCTCTGCCTCCCAAGTTGCAATCAGAGGTGTGCAACACCACCGCCTGGCAATTCCTTTGTTTTATACAAGCAAAAGCTGGTAAGGGAGGTTTAAAATTGCTCAAAGTCTTAATTTGAGTTTTTAAGCTTCAGGGAAGGCTGTATATTTTTCAGTGCTAAAGTTAAACCTAAATTATTGCTAGTAATAATGAAAATAATGAATAAATTCTCATTTTAATCACAATCAGTTTAGCTAATCTATATTTATAAACTCCGTAGTTTGCTTTTGCTGTTGAAGGTAAATTTCATTGACAGGACTCTAGCTTCAATAAAAAAATTTAATAGCTATCTCAACCAAGAGAACATAATTTACTTAAACGACGTTTAAAGTTTTTGTGATACTAGTATAAATATGACTCTAATATATGAACCTGGTGTGCATTCTTCCTAGCTGAAAATGTAGCTTCTCTTTGGCTTAAAGCTCAGCCCCTTTCCTCTCTGCACCTGTAATCTCCAGGCCCACACCATGATGCAAAGCTGTGAAGGAGGAACCTGCAGGCTGTTGTGACACACTTCCATGGCCCGTGGTTTTCATGAGCTAACTCAGTTTCCAGGTAATGGCCCAGGCTCATCGAGTTACCTTTTATAGGACCTTCAATGTGCACAATGTAAAAGAAGCTGCAAGAAGAGTGAGTTCCACAGGAGAAAGGTATCAAAACGGGAAAGGAAGGGGAGCCAAAGTAAGTCAGGCGAGGGCACTGGCTCAAGAACTATCAATTGTGTTCCTTATTCAGCCTGGGCCACGAGCCCATTCTACGTACACGGGGTGGTAAGAGCTTAAATAAACCAGCTGGCATTTAAGAATTGTGCTCTTTTAGCAAACTGGAATTAATGTCTCACAAATTACTTTAAATTTTATAAGTCTATCCATGCCCAGGTCCTTTAACTGTGCTCTGAAGCCAAAATTCATGCCACGTCATCTATGGTGTCTATAAATCCAAACTACCGCTCTCCTTTAGAGTTCGCTTTGCAGATTCACAAACATTAGAATCACATAAAGTATCCACACATGCAGTTGAGAAGCAAAATAATATAAAGATGAATAACCAGTTTAGAATTGCAAGAGTTCCGCCCGGTGGTGCCATTCACATTCCTTAGAGTGACTTGGGGACCTCATATGACATCAAACAAAAATGAGACTTCCACCACTTTACACTTTACAGCTTAGAAACTTTAAAAGAACATAAAAGGAAACATTCCAGGCATCCCCAGACTAAGTCTGAATACTGTCAGCAGATTCACGGCTTTAAGAAATTGCCCGGAGTTCAGCTGTTACAATTCAACCTGTTCCTCCTCAGATTCGGGCAGAGCTAATACGGAATTAAGATTTCCAATGGTCAGCAATGGTCAGCAGGGAGTAATCTTTCCCCTGCTTATCACATAGACCGGTCTTTTTAAACAGCCACATGGCTATCAACTTAAGGGGAAAACCAAATATAATTGTGTTTCCTCTTATGTTCCTCTTGACAGTCAAATTAATTTCTATACCAGGTACAGATGAAAACATGCCAAAGAAACCTTTCGGAAGCAGCTAGAGACTGTTGGGAGTCTGGGCTGGCTCCTTAGCGATTTGGGGGGAAATAGGGACAGTCAGGATTAGCAGGGGAGCAATGGCGGAAGCCACAAGTCAGTAAGAACTGCATTGTATAAAATCAAACTGCTGTCTGGAAGGCAAGGGCAGGGGAGGCAGCTTCACAAGCAAAAGTATAAACAGAAAGGGTAGCTACCAAGAGAGTCATGTTTCTCAATGACACACGCCTGTCAGCTTTCTCCTGTGGAAAGGGTTAAAGCTTTTAAATGAACTGCTGTGATCAATGCAAACATAAAAGGACCAAAAAAACAAAACAAAAACAAAAAACCAAAAATGAATGTAGAAATAAGATTAAGCAGCGGGACCAAGGCTACCTCAAGTTCTCTCAGGATCCCCGACTGGCCACAGGTCTCCAGGTCCTCCAGTGCTTGAGACCAGAAGTTTTCCTCTTGTTCAGCCTCCGCACTGTCTGAGGCCCCTGCGAAGCTGCCCGTAAGAAACACATTCTGGGTTAAGGAAAATGCATGCGCTTGTGTGCGTGTGCGGGTGCATGCATACACACGCGCATGCATGCGCGCGCACACACACAGAGTGCACACATGCATAGAAACTTGCACACACACACGAACATACACTTCTGTACGTCAAATATTTCTTCTCATTTTCCACAAAAAGAGGGAAGAAAGGATCCACTTTGACCAGACTTTCTTTGGATTGTGGCCTCCAACTAAAGGCATCTCTGATATGTTAGAGCCTTAAGTGGCATGCAGAATTAAATGGCCTTCATCACTACTTCTGGCTTTCAGAATACTCATGGCTGCATCAGTGTAGCTGGGCTGTGGCAGATGGCACCATGGGAATATGTTTCCATCTATAGGGGAGAACTAATCTCGCCTAAGGATTTATAAAATCATTATAAAAAATACATGACTTCACTTTTTGTGCTTTCTTAAAACTATTTTAATAAGGAACCAACCCTAAGATATACTTCTTTTTAAAAAATATTTATTAATTATGTATATAGTGTTCTATCTGCACATAAGCCTGCAGGCCAGAAGAAGGCATCAGATCTCATTATAGATGGCTGGGAGCCACCAAGTGGCTGCTGGGAATTGAACTCAGGACCTCTGGAAGAGCAACCAGTGCTCTTAACCTCTGAGCCATCTCTCCAGCCCAGATATACTTTTTCATTAAGGAAGGACAGAACTTGGGCTGAGGGAATGGCTTAATCAGTCAAGGGCTGGCCCTGTAAGTATAAGCACCTGAGGCTACTACCCAGAACCTATGTGGAAGCACCTGCTAGCAATCCTAGCCCTGGGGAGGCAGAGACCGGTGGATCCCGGGGGATGCCGGCAGTCAATCTAGTCTAAGTAATGAGCTCTGAGTAGATAGGTTCCTGTGGTTGCAACAGGCACATGTGTGAGTGTACACACACACACACACACACACACACACACACACACCCCTTTATGGTTCTTTTGTCTGGGACTGGTGGCAGACACCGATGGGAGTCTGTGGCAAAGGGGAGTTTCAGGTGAGCCTGGGGCTCCATGAAAGTCTCATGGCAAGTGTTTCTTACACGTGGCTGTGAAACTGCCTGTGGGAGAAGGGAAAGGAGCTGCTTGCCACGATAAGTACACGGCTCCTAGAAGCTGGCGAACCCCACGGCTACTCCGGGAAACTGCACTGTGGCCTGGCGCTACTCGGCTATCTCTAGGCGGGCGCACGTTCTAGAAACCTACGTGGCTGATGTGGATGGTTAAAGTGGTGGCTTCACAAGGTCCACTGGGTGCAGAGAGGCGCAGCTCCTCCCACTGAGACCTGGAAGTCACCTCGGACAGCGCCGCAGTGTAAGTGGAGGGGGCAACCTTACCCGCTGGCCGTGGACCGATCCCAGTCTTCGTTACTCAGCCCCACATCTGGATAAGTCTGGCTTCGAGGCTTGGGGACCGGGGACAGGCTGCCTCTTTGTTTTGGACTCCTCCAATCATAGGTGTTGAAATTGTATCCTGAAGTCTGAAAAGTGGTACCTGAAACAGAAGCAAGGCATAAGAGCCGGCGTGAGGACTGTCACATCTGTTGAGCTATGACATCATTGGCCAGAAGAGGGTGGGATAGTAAGTGCCAGCTGTAATAGCATCAAGCCTGTGGTGGTACTCCTCCTGCCTCAGTGCTCTGAGAGCTTTCTTCACACAGCTACGGTACTATGAATATCTGCAATTAAAAGATGAAGTTGAAGGCTTTGTAGTATCTACGCCTTCAGGGGCTTCAAGTCACAGCTTCGGGGGAACCAGTTTTCAGGTCCTCCAGGGCCATAGCACACCTCCATCTTCTCACACTGCCTTGGCTGACACAGCTCAGAGCTCTGGACCAACAGATTCTCGTTTCTCACTTCTCCATTCACAGCCGTCCCACCATGTGTCAGTGACAAGACTCATTTCTCACTCACGTTAAACCCTTGAGGGAGCTTGGCCTGGAGTCTCAGGAGCATAGCGCATGCCGCCAAATCCAGGGCCAGGGTGGAAAAGCTGTGCTCCTGAGGAAAGGGCACCCAGAGGCTGGGTCATAGTTGAACCAGGCACACTCAGGGGAAGGCATTTATCACTCCATATTGCCCTGCCATCTGCCTCTCTCTGAAGTCAGAAGTAAGGACGATATTAGGGAGAGGAAGCTTGAATGTTAGCGTGTTTATCTGAATAGCAAAACAAAGATTGTGCTTCCCGGTTGGGGGAGGGGTTAAGTCTGATGAGCCTGATGGGGGATTAGGGAACAAGGGTATTTATAACAAGAGAAATGATATCTTTTGCAATCCTGTTGAGGAAAACATTTAGAGAGCATCTTCACGTATGTGGTGGAGTCTATAGCTTTTCGGTATACTTGTTGGGGTTCACCTGAGAAAGGAAGGGCATATGCATAGGGCTGACTCCACAGCCTGTATGGTAATTATCACATTTCTTAGTCCATTTTCTCAGGTTGTGTAAACACACATACGGCTTAGCAGATGTATGTCTTACTGTATTTAAGGAATTCAATGTAACAAACAGCACTCGACCCCTATTTTCACTACTTAGGGGTTAGAACTTGGGTCACAAAAGGGGTCAAAAGATGGCCAAATGAGACCGCTGAGTTAGCATGCCAGTACTGGTTAGGTCTAGGGGCTGGGAAGCTGGAAAGAGTAACGGTGAAGACATAGTCATAGTAAGGGCTGCTCTTACCCCGAAAGCCATCAGTGCATTCTCTCCACCTAAGAAGATACTCTGGTCTCTCTTACTAACGACCTGTGTTCCTCCCTTCAGGGGGGAGGTAAGTCACCTGATTAGCCCGGTTGGGACAATCTCTTGGCCCATTGCTGTCTCTGTTCACCCTCTCCCACTGCCACTGGGCTGTGTGGTAAGCTGGATATAGTCTGTGAGATGCCCTGACCATTCCCATGGCCAGGAGACTTCTCAGAAGAATCCTTACAGCTCTTGTTCCAGATGTTGGAAATGCAAGCCAAACAGCTGGAGCACTGGTAACTATTTGAACCAGGAAATGACCCCGAGGATAAAAGTGCTAAGTATTTAGGAGCATAGATCCCAAAGCACCACAGTTTTATATATGCCAGTTTTGATATGCCTACGTCTTTAAAACTGAAATCACGTCACTGTTAGGACTTGGAAAAAGTACCCTGGTTCTGGCTGCAGGATAGGCTTAGCTTCTTTAGCATGTGCACTCACCTTTGCAGGAGCATGCCCGTACACACACACACACACACACACACACACACACACACACTTTAGAGTTAACTCCAACATTTACTTCACAACACTTTTTGGGTTGATAAAGAACAGGATGGATTAACATATGCAAATACTAATAGGTTTCAGGATATTTATTATACTAGGGACCAAATTTTACTTAGAGAATAATGAAGAATTTGGGATGTAATAGAGTAAAGCGCACCCTAGAAAGGCCCAGTTGCAAAGTATTCTATATTGGAATTTCAAGGCCTTTGGCTTTAGTTTGTGACATCAGAGAACCAGAAAGAGGGTATTTGGGGGTATTTGAGCCTTTTTTTTTTGAGAGAGAGAGTCTATGACTATGACTATATTTGGCTTTTCTGAACAACACTGACAAGACTATGAGATTAGACGCTCAAAGAAAGAGTGAGGTGAGAGCGTAGGCGTGGTGCTCCAGACTTGACGGAGGCTCTGTAACAATGCCAGCAGTGATGGGTGACACCAGAGATGCTAACCGGTAGGAGCAGTAAGATGCGTGGGCCCTGATGCCGCTAAGGCACTGCGTGCCTTCGCCCGGCTCTGGGTTACACTGTGAGACAATAAATCTGCACCTTGGTGAGATGCAAACATGTTGGTTCTCACGTATGGGTCGCTGAATGCAACCCCTAACTGCCTTAGGAGGATGTCAATACTACGACTTAAAGGGGGGAATTAGGTGAGTGACAGCCAGCTGCTTCTCAGATGTGGGAAGGTAACAAATCCCGAGGAATGATCCTCTACCCCGGGAACAAACTGAAGCTGTTGCAAATGAAAAGTAAACTGTAAAAGATAATTAAATATTGTTTTTATTGAATGGCAGTGCCAGTAAATGCAATTAAAATGCATTTAGGATGTGGGAAACTACATTTGCATGAGTGTGTGTTTGTGTATTGGTGAGTGTGTGTGTGAGAATGCACATGCATGTGCACTTTTGTGTGTGCCAGAAAGTTATGTTTGATATCTTCCCCAAAGGCTCTCCACCTCTGTCTTTTAAGGCATGATTTCTCACCAAACCTGGAGCTTGCTGGCTGGCATCTGGCTGGATTAGAAGCCTTAAAACCACTGCCTTCCCTTCCTCTCCAGTGCGATGATGCCCCTGACTGCTTTGCTTGTTTTAATGTAGGTCTGGAGAGCCCATCTCAGTTCCCTATGCGGAAGACACTTCAGCTGCCAAAGCATCGCCCAGCTTCTGTAAATGGCATTTTAAGTGAAACTTTGATCAAATAAATTGTAAAAATCTATGCTGTAAGTAATCACTGCCTTCAGAACTTTATCCCTCCCTCTTTATTTCGTCTGCATCCTGGTTTTAATAGCGAGGTTTATACTTTGCGTCGTAATGAGGGCTTAAAATGCAGTTTTGGTTCTTTCTGCTGAGCACCAAGTTTCATTTTATTTATTTGCAGAATGGAAGAGAAAGCTTCACAAATGTAGGTGCTTCTAAATCGCATTGGCGTGGTGGTTTTCATTTTTAGGGATAATAAATCTGAGATATTTGTAAAGTCCCGACACGCCAACTCAGTCACGGTGGCTTTTCTGAGTGTTTCCCATCCATGCCCTTCGGTTCCCAGCAGCTCTTCATGGGGGAAAGGACACTAAACCACGCTGGCTCCTGCACAGAAAGTTTGAAATGCTCTTGGGGAATTTACTCCCTGAGTCTATAATTTGGGGGCTGTAAGTCTTGCTGTTCCTTGTAGTTTTGGAAACCAATTTTAGCAGAAGAAGGCAAGCCAGACAATCTTGGCCAGATTTCATTTTCAAAGACCCAGTTTTGTTAAGAACAAGAAAATCAAATCATATGCTTGAGCGGCTATTTGTAATTGTTCTTGCCAATGAATATTTCACGTGTCTGGATGAACACTGCTTGAAAAATGGCAGACGAAGGAAAGCTCTTTTGACTCTCAGATGTCTGACATCTGTGTGTGTATGTGTATGTGTGTGTGTGTGTGTGGTATGTGTGGTGTGTGTTGTATTGTGGTGTGTGTGTGTGTTGGTGTATGCGGTATGTGTGTGTGTGTGCAGTGGTATGTGTGGCAATGGTGGTGTGTGTGTGTGTGATGATAATGTGTGTGTGGTGTGTGTGTATGTGTGTGTGGTGTATGTGTGGTATATGTGGTGTGTGTTGTGTTGTGTTGTGGTGTGTGTGTGTGTGTATGTGTATGTTGGTGTATGCGGTATGTGTGTGTGTATGCAGTGGTGTGTGTGGCAATGGTGGTGTGTGCGGTGGTATGGGGCTGAGAGAAGTCTCTGGCCAGAGACTTGCAGAGGTCCACTCAGCCAAAACAGAGGCCATGACAGAAGAGGCAGCAATGGCCGGCTTAGAGCCTTAGGATGCACTGAACCGGCTGGTAGCAGCACAGACCCTGGGCCCTGTCTATCACCAGGTGGACTGGGAGAGCGCTGAGACAGGTGAGCAGCAGTTCTTGTGTGAGTGCTACAGCTTCTGCTTGCCTCTGGCCGTGAAGCCCTCACCCTGTCTCCACCGTGGAACCCTTGGAGGTGGCTAGCCTAGAACACAGTGGGCGCATGGGGCTTGCTCAGCGTCTCTAGCAAATGTCCAGCTCAGGGTAGATCCACTCAGTGCGGTGGTGGGTGATAAAGGGGCGGGCACAAGCTGTATGCAAAGTTTATTAGCAAAAAAATGGGGGGGGGGGCGCTGGGTGGTGGCGGAACCTGCCTTTAATTCCCAGTAACTGGGTGGCAGAGGCAAGTGGATCACAATGAGTTTGAGGTTAGCCTGGTCTATAAAGCTAGGTCTAGGATCACTAGACTGTTGTACAGAAAAGCCCTGTCTCCAAAAAACAGACCCCCCCAAAAAAAAAGAGCGGGAGGAGGGGAAGAAAGAAAAGAGGGAGGAGAAGAGGGAGGAAGGGAGGGAGGGAGGGAGAGAGGAAGAAAAACAAATTGTAACAGAAAAAGCCTGTCGTGGAGCAAATGCTGAAGGTGACTAAATAGAATATCAAAAAAATTTTTTTTAAATATACATCAAAGCCATCTTCTATAAAACTAGAGAGCGAAGTAGAAACACCAGAACTCGGTGGAAACTGTGCGAGTTGGTGGAAGCCATATGTGAGCATGCAGAGGCCTGAGGAAAAGGGAAGAGCATCCGAGATGGCAACACAGGAGGCGGGGCGAGCCTGCGCTCTCCGCACACGAGTTTGCGTCCCTGAACTACATCTTCAGAAAAGACCCAGAGTGGGAATAATAAACACAACGGACAATTTCTGGGGAAAAAATTAAGCACGACGCTAATAATCTAATCATGGAAACATTAGTAACACAAATATATTAAGGAATGTATTTTAGGGATGTGTTTAGAAACTGAGAAAACAAAAGAATTAATCAAGAGATGACTTAATTATATGCAAATGTACTTAAACTTGTATCTAAAAAGACTCTTTTTCTAGGGAAAATACAAATGGTAAAAGTGACTTCAAGCAATCAGACAGAATATGATTTGAGAGACGAGAGTTCAGGAGGGGACCATTTACTGTCTCCTTTTAGAGTGACTTTAGCCACATCCCAGAACAACCATTAGGGTTTCCTCAGTTAGGAGAAGGAATAATTGAGACCCTAAGGGCCCAAAGACCCAGATCCTGATGAAGGAGACTGGCTTGGGGCATCAGAGAAGGGGAGAGGAGAAGTCACCGCACAGATGGCTGGGAGAAGCTCGTATCCTGGAAGCACTCAGCAACATCAAGAGGGTCCCACTGCAGCCCTTTACTCTACATCCCTTGCGTCTCCCCCATTGTTTCGTCACTCCGTCCTGTCGTTGTTGGTAGTCATCTGTTTACTTGTGAACTCCTGGGGCTTCTAGCGTTGGATCATTTAAGCTGAGCCTTAAACTCTCTGTTGAATGAGGAAGTGGGACACTTTTTTGGAGTGGCTGGGCACAGTGAAGAACGTGTTGACTCAAGCCACCCATTGCTTTGCATCATGGGGTTCGGCAAATCTGGGACAGCTACAGAGAATGCGTGAGGTCTTTCTGGATCAGAATGGAATCTGCTGAGTGCAGTGGCTCTCAACCTCCCAATGCTGCCACCCTTTAACATAGTTCTTCATAACATTATCTTGTTGCTGCTTCATAACTGTAACTTTGCTACTGTTATGAATCGTAACATAAATGTTATGCAGGATATCTGATATGCGACCTCCCCGCAAAGGGGTCAGGACCCACACGTTGAGAACCGCAGGGCTAGAGAGACAAGTAGGAAAGACTAGCTTAGAGCACGCTAATGAGGAAGAGAAAAATAAGTGCATATTATGCTTTGCTTATAAAAAGTCAATTATAAACAATCAAAAGCTAGCTGGACAGTGGTGGTGCATGCCTTTAATAGTCACTGTACTTGGGAGGCAGAGGCAGGTGGATCTCTGTGAGCTCACAACCAGCCTGTTCTACAAAAACAAGTTCTTAGACAGCCAGGGCTGTTACAGAGAAACCCTGTCTCAAAAAAAACAAAACCAATCAACCAAACAAACAAAACCAAAAACCAGTCAAAAGCTAAATCTACCTGGTTTTCACATGTTGTCTTAAGAAACCCAGACTCTGAGCAAGTTCAAACTGAATGGCTACAATGAGCGGTCCTAACCTCCAAGCTGCGGTGGGTGGGCCTGGCAGGCTCTGCTGCTCATGAGGACAGGGTAGGCTTGCTGTGCTCTGAGCTGCCACTCATACAAGGTCTGGTTTCCGAGTGCTGTGCTGGAGTAAGCACAGAGTTAAAGTTGAGGATAGTGAGAAGAGAGGCCATGAGCCAAAAAAGGAGGCTCAAAAATAGGTTATGTGGGGGAGCCATTAAAGGCACTGGGCTATTTTTTTTGAAGAAGGAAAGACTTGGAAGAAGTGATAACATCATCCAGCAACCGAAAGACCTGCCAAGGGGAAGGGGCTGGAGTTGGTTCTGAATCACCTTGAGGGTGTGACTAGGAAGAATTGACAGAAACCAAGGGCAGAGCAGATTTCCGCTCTACACAGTCAGGACTTCTGAGCTGTCAGAGCTGCTGGAGAGAGGGAGAGCAGAGAGAGCTTGTCAGCTCGGTGCTCCAGGACACACGGCATGCCCGGTCAGCAGTGTTGGACCACGCCGGATGTCAGACTAGCTGAACTAGATGGCTTCTGCATCTTCCCCTCACACTGGAACTCATGACTGACAGTGACCTTCAACTTACCATTTCCTTATGGGGACTGCCTGCGAACCGTCATGTGAACATGGTTAGCGAACGCAGGCATTCGACTGATACAAGGCATTGCTACATTCTCAAATGATCTTAACTCCGCCCATCATCACGATCTCCGCTTCCCTCTTAACTTCTCTAGCTTTATAAAGATTCTAATGTATCAGTGTTAAATGTGATATTATGACTACCATTCAAATTTTTGAAACGTTTCGTAAAGTAGTAGTTTTTCATCTTTTTACTAAGGAAGGAGAGACCACGTATTTCATATGCCAGTCATTCCTGGCGCTCGGGTGCAAAAGGCTGAAATAGCTGAGTTTGTATGTGTCTCCTTATAGGGCACAACTCATTGCTATCAATATCAATTTTTCTCACAGAATGTATGTAAAAATGTTTCCACAATAGTAAAGAGTAAATCAACATACCCACTAATAAATAAACTCCATTGACTGTGATACAACTTGACTAGGGTCTTTTATCTGGCATCTTCTTATGTCCCAGGAATTTTCAGGCATTGCAAATGTGCCATTGGGTGACAAGGCCAACCAGTCACAATGTAGTATGACTCGGAAGAATTGCCAGATAAAAGAAGGGTTAAATTTATTTGTGATGGGGCTGGAGAGATGGCCAGAAGACCAGAGTTTGGTTCCTAGCACTTACATCAAGAGGTTCATGACTGCTTGTCACTCTCCAGAGAGATGGGACACCTCTCTTCTCCTACTCATTACACACACACACACATACACACACATACACACACACATACACACATATACACACACACATACACACATACACACACATACACACACACATACACACACATACACACATACACACACACATACACACACATACACACACACATACACACACACATACACACACATACACACACACATACACACACACATACACACATATACACACACACAGACACACACACACATACACACACATACACACATATACACACACAGACACACACACATACATACACACACATACACACACACATACACACACACACATACACACACACATACACACACATACACACACATACACACACACATACACACACACATACACATACACACACACATACACACACATACACACACATACACACACACATACACACATACACACACAGACACACACACATACACACACACACATACACACACATACACATACATACACACACATACACATACACACATACATACACACACATACACACACACATACACATACACACACACATACACACACACATACACACACATACACACACATACACATACACACACATACACACACATACACACACATACACACATACACAAACACAGACACACACACATACACACACACATACACACACATACACACACACATACACACACATACACATACACACACACACATATACACACACAGACACACACACATACACACACATACACACACATACACACACACATATATACACACACACATACACACACATACACACACATACACACAACACACAAACTACCACACACACACACATACACACACACATACACACACACATATATACACACACATATACATACACACATACACACACACATACACACACATACACACACACATATATACACACACATATACATACACACATACACACACACATACACACACATACACACAAACATATATACACACATACACACACATACACACACATACACACAGACACACACACATACACACACACACATATATACACACACACACATACACACACACTAATTGATTTTAACTTTACTTGAGATGTTTGACCTATTTTCTCCACCAAATTCCAATATTGTGACTATGTATAGCAAAAAATAGGCCATTTCAATTTTCCCCACCTATTTATGACTTGACAGAGAACGACACGACCAAGGTAGGCTGAGCAAAAGGAAATAGGAGACCCGAGAAGAGAGGTAGCTGGATACACACTCAAACCCGATCTCCAAGCTGTTTGTGTCAGGGTGTCAGCAGGATATCTGTGGCGACACATCCGTGACACACCTTCCCATGTCACAGCCACATCACCCTGACAATGAGCAGTAAGGAAAACTGGACTTTTGTTCAAGCCAAGCACGTCTAAGAATCAATGGGGTCACTTGCTAACCTTCTTGTTAACAGATCCTCCTGCCCATCTTTGTGAAATGCTTGCTAAATCTACAACACAGCGGGGGGGGGGGGGGGTGTCTGGACCTGTCTCCATGAGCCCTACCGTTGGTCTGCTTCATATCCACCTAAGCTTTTTGCGTGGACCACTTAACCCTCAGGAGCCTATCTATGGATGATCAATGCCATGTCTTCCAAGCAGAGAATTCCAGGTTAGCAGGCGGAAGTGCTCAGGTTGTTCAGAGTGGGCACAACTGAAGCAGATATGGGTCACCAAAAGGCATTCTGCACATGCAACAGAGATGACTCTTCCATACCTTGACTCCCATAGCTGGCATCGATTCCAGACCCATCCCAGGAATCCACAGCACTGTCCACGCTGGGCACCGTGGAAGGGTACACGTCAGAGAGCTTGCCAGGCTTCTGTATCGTGGAGGAGTCCTCTTCACCATCTCCCAGGTCACTCGAGTGGCTGGGGATGGGGAACTTCTTGGGACTTGATGCTGGTTGGGCTTTACAGACAGGGAAAGGGGGGTATGTCTCAGTGTAAATTCAAATGAAAAGCTCCTCGAATACTCTAGCTAGCGAGTTATTTCCCTAGAAACACATACAGACAGTAAGCACATTCTTTTAGGAAAGGAAACACACTGGAAATCCTTAATTGGGACTTCTTGTCTCACTCACCATCTGTCTGTTTCTTGATTTTCAGGGTGACAGTCTCTCCTGCCATCTGGAGCAAGTGGATGGCTTCACTCAGAGGCTTCCCCTTCAAGCTGCTGCTGTTGATGGCTAGGATTCGATCTCCAATATGGATTGCTCCAGTCCTGCAACACCAGACAGGGGCAGGGAAGGTAGACACACCAGACAGGGGCAGGGAAGGTAGACACACCAACAGGGGCAGGGAAGGTAGACACACCAGACAGGGGCAGGGAAGGTAGACACACCAGACAGGGGCAGGGAAGGTAGATGCAATCCCTGTCTGCTTCCTGGGTTAACTTCCCAATAAGCCTGCACGTTAATTATAATAAAGCCTTGGGGAGGTCTCTAAACTTCAAACTTAGCTTCCTCCTGGGAAATGCTGTAATGGAATCTGTTGGGAATGATTTTTTCATTTTGAATAAAATTAGAAAACATGTCTTAATAAGTTTCGAGAATGGGACTTGGATGTTTCTTAAATTCTGAGAAAGCTCAGTCATCTGGTAAACGCCTTACAGGTTCCCAGGAATGAGCTCTACGGAACAACAGATGCAGCAGTGTGCGGCAGGCGACACCCTGATCCCTACAACTTTAAAGTGTTTACTACAGAGAGGTGCTCACCTCGCCATAAGACAAGGACAAGACTGCTGTGTGTAGACAAATCTCGGAAATATCTATCTATCTATCTATCTATCTATCTATCTATCTATCTATCTATCTATCTATCTATCATCTATCTATCTATCTATCTATCTTCTATCATCTATCTATCTTCTATCTATCTATCATCTATCTATCTTCTATCTATCTATCATCTATCTATATATCATCTATCTATCTATCTATCTATCTATCTATCTATCTATCTTCTATCTATCATCTATCTATCTATCTATCTATCTATCTATCTATCTATCTATCATCTATCTATCTATCTTCTATCTATCTATCATCTATCTATATATCATCTATCTATCTATCATCTATCTATCTATCTATCTATCTATCTATCTATCTTCTATCATCTATCTATCTATCATCTATTTTCTCTCTGCCTATCTATCTATCTATCTATCTATCTATCTATCTATCTATCTATCATCTATCTATATTGATTTTTTATTTTTTAAAGCACAGCCTCTCACTGAAACTGCAGCTTATCAATTTGGCTAAACTGGCTGACACTGGGCTGTGGTGATAGGTACCCACTTCTACCCCTGATGCTTTGGGTGCAAACTCAGCCTCCATGCTGGCTCAGTCAGGTGCTCTGTCAAGGCATCCATCTTAGCCCCAGAAAAGACATTAATTTACTAACGAACACACCAAATAGCCATATATTTAACCTTTCTCTTTACACCCTCATCCAATCTGAAAGAGTACACTGGAATGTGCAGTTATGATGTTTACTTTATCTGTTGGGAGCTGGAAGCATCGGAAAGAACAGGAGAAGACGGTAGATGGTGGACAGTGTAACAGTAAGATCTTTACCCTTAGATAAGGAGCCAAGCCTAATGTACGAATGCCAGGCCTTGGCTGCACTGGGTCACTTCAAATTCAGATAATGAAGGAATTAAGCCCGCTTAGAGAGTTGCAGGGGATGGGGGTTTTGTTCTAGGACCATAGTCTGGGTGATGCAGGTGACACAGTGTCTGATGCTCAGTAGGGGTTGCTTAACCTGTCTCCTAGTGTGGTTTGAATTATGGAATTTTCCTCTGGAGGGGGGAAACTCTTCTTTAATAAAGAGTATTAGTTCAAGAAAGATGTTAAGTTGTGAGAGCTGGGGTAAAGAAACTTTTCCCGACTCCTTTGTTGTCTGACAGAAATAACTAGGATGGCGGGACACCTGAAGAGCACCCTGTCCCAGGCTGGCTCTCCCAACCTCTCATCTGACAGACGTTCAGGTACCCTCTCCCAGGCTGGCTCTCCCAAGCCCTCATCTGACAGACAGAGCTAGGGGGATGCTGTCCCAGCCTGGCTCTCCCAACTCCTTATCTGACAGACATTCAGGTACCCTCTCCCAGGCTGGCTCTCCCAACCCCTCATCTGACAGACAGAGCTAGGGGGATGCTGTCCCAGCCTGGCTCTCCCAACTCCTTATCTGACAGACATTCAGGTACCCTCTCCCAGGCTGGCTCTCCCAACTCCTCATCTGACAGACATTCAGGTACCCTCTCCCAGGCTGGCTCTCCTAACCCCTCATCTGACAGACATTCAGGTACCCTCTCCCAGGCTGGCTCTCCCAACTCCTCATCTGACAGACATTCAGGTACCCTCTCCCAGGCTGGCTCTCCCAACTCCTCATCTGACAGACATTCAGGTACCCTCTCCCAGGCTGGCTCTCCCACCCCCTCATCTGACAGACAGACCTATCATGTGGGCTGATTTCTAAGTAAGGGATGTTGAAGTTCTGAGACTCCACAGGGCTACATCTGCATCTTGCAAACTCCTGCCATCAAATACCAGCCTGAATGATGCGCCTGAGCGTTGTTGAACTCAGTGACTGAAAAACCAGATTTAGTTACAGCCTATTGTGTGCCCAGTAGCATGGCTCAGACAGAATGGTCAGTGGAGGGCGGAGAGCAGGTGGGCCTGTGCGTCACCGTCAAAGGACAAATGGACACCTTTCAAGCAGACACTATTCCAAGGGTGACTCCACTCTGTTAGCTGTAGTCTTTATTATCCTCCCACCAATACATAGAAGCTTAGCTCAATACCTGCCAGGCAACAGAAAGCTCAGCAAATGCTTGCAGAATTGATTTGGACAAGCCTTTTAACCTCCCTCAGCTTCAGTCTCCTCTTCCCCAAACCGGCACAGTATAAATCTACCTGCAGCTGACTGCGGTCTCCCAACACACTTTTTTCAGAGAGTAATACCCATGCTAAGCCTATGGCATCCTTCACCGCCTGTAAGATACCCTTCAATGTCAAGTCAGAGCTCTGCCTGAGAGTTCCCAAGCTTGAAAATCAATCCTCCTTGCAGATTTAAAAGTCAACAGATAAGTAGCTAGGAGAAGGAAGAGTGTTTCGTAAGGGAGCAAGCTCCTCTCAGCCACAGGTAATTATGGAAGTTCCTTCAAATTTTACCTTTCAGCTAATCCCCCTTTAGTGAGGCTTGAGATGATTATAGGATCAAACGGTTCTTCAGTTCCTGAAATTGTGATGCCCAGGGGTCCCCCATAGCGCTTCAGTTCCACCGTATAAATAATTGCTCCGGAACTTTCTTGCTCATCTGCAATAAATGCCAAGGAGTCATAATTGGTTTCATTGGAAACAGAAAATAATGCATATATATTCCTCCGTAATGCAGGAAATGCAAAACTCCCATGCTGCAACAGTATGACTCAGAAAATAACTATTTTGGGAGGTAGCATTTCCTTAATAGGATTTCACATTCTAACTCAGGGATGACGTTGTCCTGAGTGTCGGGGATGGGGAACACTATTTAACCAGTGGGTGGCCTACTTAACGAAGGCCACAGAAACTCCATGCTATGTTTCTGCTGTGCACAATGCTTGGCCAGCCTTTTGCTCCGTTTGTGATCAACGCCCATGGAATAAACACACAGCGGAGTAGATAACACAGAAGAGAATGCCACTCAATAACTCAGAAAAATGGCTGCTTCCAGGCTTTACAAACACACCACTGCTCAAAATACGAAAGTTGGTTTTGCTCAGGGTTGGATCATATGATAATTCTTATTTAGGTGGGACCCAGAGAAGTTATCCTGAAGACAATAGGAAGAATTTTAGAAAATCTTTGGTATAATTCCATCGACAGTATCTTAGTCCCGTTGACCCACCCAGGGGCATTGTCCAGAGGATCGACTAATGCTCTCTCTGCTATAGAGAGTAAGAACTTATGCAAACTATTCATACACTGCAGGAATCTGCCAGGCTGCCATATGGTCATGTGTTCCCAGGGCCATTTCAGAGTGGTAGGAAAGAAGACATTTCTGTTCTTCCCTGGACATTGGTCAGAAAGCTGGCACAGGCCACTTCCAACATGGTGGCTCCATTTGGGTTGCATTATGAAGTCTCAGGATTCAAAAGATTTCTATTTGCTCATGTCTGAAGTCCCTGACATTTGTTGTATCCATTGGCCCAAGAGCCGTGAATGACTAAGGAGCTGTTTCATTTCTGCACCTCAGGATACAATGAAATGGCCCAGTAACTGCTTGAACCAACTCGTCATTTCTTTAGAGTCAGAGGGAGAAGAGTAAGGTATTCACAGAGCCACCCTCTGCAGTAAGCAGCTGTTCATTTACGATATGAAATGCTAAAACAAGGAGGGAAGGAAAAGCTTGAGTTAACAATTCAATTATCTGTGTGCACGGTGAAGTATTAGGGGGAACATAAAAGGCAAGGTCAGCAGAGCAATGTGTGCAGAGACGCGCCCTATCTTGTCAGCATTTACTTTATTCGTGGTCATAGCCGGAGAGTTCTGGAATGCAGCCACACCGCTTCTCACCGACGCTGCTCCTCCCCAGCTCCGCGTGCTGGGAATCATAAGATGCAATGCTAGAATCAACATCTCAGGTCAGAAAAGTACTCGGTGTCTGGTTCAAGCCGGATCCTCCACATCAGGTCTAAGAACTCTGGGAGATGACGGTCCCCAAGTTTCTTCTAGGCTGCAGCTTATGTTGTGGTGAGCAGGCTGGTTATCATAAGCTACTGAGGGCTCCAGGGAGAAGCATGGGGAGCCGGTTTAGCTAATTCAAGCCCAGAAACCTACACTTTCTAATAGTATAATATTTTGTTACCTGCCAGTTCTGTCTTTGATCTAAATGAATTAGGGATATAGTGAGTAGATTACATTTATGTTGCAAGCCGTGTCAATAATTATATTCTGGATAGAATCTGGAACAATTCATTTGATTAGTAACCCTGACATAATTAAATGATAGCTAATATTATTTATATCTGGTTTTTCGGTTGTTGGTCCCTCTGTTAGGAGGTTTGCTGCTGGGCAAACCTTGACCCTTCTGTGTGCTCCATGTAATCTGCACGTGAGAACAAACACCGGGCATCCAGATTTAGGCACTGTCTTTCTATAAGATTTGGGGAAATGCAGTTAAAAGCCACTGGAGAACCAGGGATTTGTGGAACGTTATAGGTGAAGCTTCATTCTAGATGAGAACAAACATTGGCTGAGAAGAAGGTGAACTTAGGGGCAGACCGGCTTGTTGAGAGGAGTCGGGAGACCTTCTCCAGTTAGTGCCTCCTTGTTTCCCAAAATGACAAATAGCACTGGGGATGGAGTGGATTGGTAAAGAGTAGCCGTGGTGCGCGCCAGATTACACATGACATTTTATATTAGCACCCAGGCAGGCACTAAAGACAACTGCTGGGCACTCAGTACGGGACATAGAAGCAAAACAAGAAAATGGCAGCATTACTAGAAACACATCCTTCAAAGGGTAGTGGTGAGGCAAAAAAGTAGACCTTTGGGGATTCTAATTTAAGCAAACTAGTCGTCTAAAAATTACAACTCAATTCCACCCCCGTTTCTCTCTTGCTCTTTTCCCACTTGCTTGCTTTCTCTCTCTCTGTACTTATGTATATATACACATATATTATATACATATACATGTGTTTATATACATGTACATACTGACAAACCATATTCCTGGGAATCATGAACACTGCTGAGATACACCATGATATTAAGGCCCCTGCTAGTTATTTTGACTGGGTTTTATTTCCAGGGACCTTCCTTTAGGGATACCATTGTTGTTTACAGGATAGGATACGTGGGGCTGCTTCCCAATAGTTCAGTGGGCGGAGAAACTGGACAGGGAACCAGCTAGCCATGGCTGTCCCGGGAGTCACTACACTGTGTTCTCTGTTTTCTGTATGGACTTGAGATTTCATAGTTTAAACACTGTCTTTGCACCTGATTTTACTAACAAGGTTAAATAGAAAATAACCCTCCTAGAAATCCCCATATATGCCGCAGGTAAATAGGTGTTTGAATAGCCTGCCTCCTTCTTTCCATTGGTGGCAGCAGCTGCCCTCCGTGGTCCTACCTAATCCACATGGCCCGTGCAGCTATAAGATACTTGCCCTTGTGGGGGCCCGGCTTGGCTCTCCCTAGTTTTTTACAGTAAGGTTTTCTTCTAAATGGCTTTCCTGCTTGGGACCTGGCCTTTGCTGTCCTTCCAAGTCCATTCCCACTAGCGTTGTCTGCTCATGAGGCTTGGTCTTTCCTTCCTGGAACATTTTCAAAACACAACCCTGACTACATTGCAATCTTAGGCGAAGCCTTCTTATCAGTTCTCCAGCTCCTTAGCAGATTACAACTGAGCCTTGGCGGGAGCTGAGCTCCAGGCGGCCACACTTTCCTCTCCTATCTCAACCCAAGCCCCAGAGCCTCTCCTGGTAGAGTCACAAGTCATTGCGTAGCCGTCGGATGATGTCCTGTCTGCAGCTTTACTGCCTGCGCACCCAGCTCTTCCCTCTTGTGCTCCTGGGGAATTTCTCCTTCTGCCTCAAGACTTGACCCACGTGCCTTATTTTCTAAGGAAGCTCTAGTCTCTTGGTTGGGTTTGGTGTGCTTTCCTAGGACATGGCATAGCTTCTGTCCACCACATTAGTGTTTTCACCCTCCCAACTCCTCATTTAAGCTTCTCCTTTAACTGAAAGAAGAAAAAAGTTTAAGTTTTCTTGAATGAAAGAATTAGAGGCTAAGGAATAGAATTCAGCCTGGTAGACAGAAGCTTTGAAGCCCATGTGTAATTGCAACACAGTACCTAGGAGTCCTTATCTCAAGGACCAGTTTGGACAAGATTCATCTTATGGCGTATATTTTTAATTCTGATTATATATTATATATTAAATAATATATATTTACTTACATATATATGTGATTTAATGTATATGGATGTTTTGCTTGCGCAAATGTCTATGCGCCACATGCATGCCTAAGGAGGCCAGAAGAGGGTTGTAGTATACCTTGGAACGGGAATTACAGACGACTGTGAGCCTCCATGTAGGTGCTGGGAATTAAACATGGGTCCTCTGGAAGAGCAGTAAGTGCTTTAACTAAAGAATCATCTCTCCAGCCCTATCCCATGTTTTTACTGATTTCTCTCATTAGAATAGAATTCCCCACACATGGTTTAATCCTCATATCCTCATGCCCTAGAACTCTGTCTGGCATCAGGGGGAATTGAGAAAATTCTCAAGAGCAGCAGCAGGATGGAGGATTGTTAGCATGGGAGGATTCCCAGGAAGAGCTCTCTAAAACAGTTCATGTGACAGCCCACACTGGGCCAAGTCTATGACCCTTCTAGGCAGATGGAGCCAGCGTACTTCCATCTAGAGTGTGAAGCCAAGACCTCGGTGACCACTAGGGGGCCCCGCCGACCCTGAACTTCCTCCCTTCAAGGTTCTGGAGTATCAGTTCAGCCTCAGGCTGAACTTCGGAATCCATCTGCCCTTCTGGGTTTCAGCCCAGCAGGCATCTGAAAGGCCATGTTGCCTATGAGGACGGCACTAACCGCTATTTGGAAAGCTATGTTCAGAGCATTTGGAGGTGGAAGCTCTCCAAGCCTCGGTCCTTGATGCTGCTCTAACTTCCAAAGCTCAGGAAGGAGCAGCTAGAATCTTCAACCCCGAGAGAAAGGAGCGTCTGTGAAGACAGGGTGCCACATCACCAGAAAGTTTCAAAGCGAGCCTAAACAGACGCTAATGATATTATAAGCAGCCTTTATATTCCAGCCGCAGGTTTATAGCTAATAGCGGGAGGCAGGAAAGGGGCCAGCCTGCTTGTATGTTCAGCGTAGCTCTAGTTAAGGAAATTAATGGGACCACAGAGCAGATGCGAAATGGCTGCATTACTTGTCTGTAATGTTATTTTCTGCCTTCTTGAGTGCTGCCTGTTTAACAAAATGAACACTGTCTGGCTTGAATCCATAACGGCAGCTGCTGCCATGGCCAAAGAGGAGGTTCGGATTCAAAGAGGGGTTTTGGAAGGGATACACGTGCAGGTCAATCAAAGTTCACTTCGACTAAAAAAACTGATGGAAGTAGTCTTGGAGTTGGACTATCCAGAGAAAACAAGGCACTCAGAGAGCCCCTCGCTATGCTAAGGCTAGTTTACAGCTAAGCCGGGCACTCGGGGTATTTGCAGGAGATATGGAAAGTTTATGAGTGGAATTAAATGTCTTTATGAAAGTGATCATTTCTGAGTCTCAAGCTGGGATTGAAGGACCATCAACTTTGGCATCATCTGGGAACTGGTTAGAAATCTAAATTCTCTGTGAGTTCCCGGATGTGAAACAACCATAGACTCCAGAGGAGGGGCTCCGATGGCCAGGTGAACAGCCCTGGCGATTATCAGGTACCCTCAGGTTTGGGTGCCATTACCACAAGAGAGCAAACACGAGACAGCTAGATCCTTTCAGTGTTCAAAGCCCAGCCAGGAGTCAGAAAGGAATCTCTTCTCCAATCTAGGCTTTAGGGAAAGTCTACTTCAAATAACTTAGCTTGGCCTAATACTGAGAAACTGAAAAGAAAACCCCAACGAAAGCCCAGATAGAATAGATTCAGCTAGAAGTAAAGGTTAAATTTGTAGAAGATTGTACTGCACACTCAACAAAGACCATGTGTTATGGGTATGACAAGCAAGGCCTGGACATAGTGTTTTCCACACATTTGAGGGCCTGTGAAGAAGGCAAAGTGCTGAATTCACAGACTCTACAAACATGCTCTCTAGCCGAAGGAAGGTCATTTAAACCAAGAGAAAACACAGCAGCTGCCCGCTTGATGGACAGAGAGGCAGAAACATGATGCAAAGCCTTGAAAACCCGGGTTCCTGGGTATTCTTGCATTATTTGGCACAACTCCCCCCAGTCTCTGCCAGCCTTCTCCTTGGGACCTAGCCGTATCTACAGTCTCTTTATTGCATGGCTTCCTACCAGGCACAGCCAAGGCTAAATGACAAAGTTATTTCAAGAGAGTTCTGTGCATCTCGTGGACCTGGGGATAAAGCAGCAGTCCCCGTCCTGGAGCCTGGGACAAGAGCCTTTCCTTCGCCCTGCTCAGCTACACTCCTCTGACACCGCACAAGAGCTTCTGAAGGCAAAACAGTAACTGAACCTAGAGGGAGAAAAATATTCAAAACTCTAAGTGTTGTTAAGCATTTGGCCATCACAAAATAAAGCTAAAATTAATTTTCTCTAATTGTGGCTGCTAATAGTGCTCACTGGGTTCTTTCTACTAGGTATAAATGTTTTGCTAAGATATAGTAATTACTTCCTTTCATGCTCAAAGCAGCCAGAACTGGAGATATTTAAAGATAGAGATCTTTGTAGATGAGGAACCCGATAATCAGGGAAGCTATTTGTGTAATTCCCAGCTTGCCAGCTGCGAAGCCAGTCTGTTTGGTGTTCATGGTCTTTTCATTCTATGAAAATAGCCACAATGTTTATTTCAGACTCATTCAACATGAGTGAAACCAGTGATCTCTAACCAATTCCTCTGGATTCGTTCCCTGTGTGAGGTTCTGTGGTAGCTCCTCCCATGGGCTCTGGGGGCAACTTTAAAGTCCTCGCCACCATACTCTACAAGGCCCACGGTGATGTTCTAGAAATCCTTTCCACCTCATCTCCTACCATATCCTTCACATACTTAATACTTCAGTATATTAGACCACTGGATGCGCCACGTTCTCTCTCTCTCTCTCTCTCTCTCTCTCTCTCTCTCTCTCTCTCTCTCTCTCTCACACACACACACACACACACACACACACACACATAGACACACAAGCCAGTTCAAGGTAGTTGAGTCTACTGGTGAAAATCGATGCTTCCATGTTCTCTTGCCATCTTGTGCCGTATTGGTCACCGTGAGAAAATGCTCATGAGAACAAGATCAAGGGAGAATTTATTTTGGCTCGCTGTTTCAGAGGGTTCAGCTCCATGCACTCAGGCAGGGAATATCATTGCAATCATGGTACATGGTTGGGCAGTGTGTGTACCTCACAATAGAATCTTTAAAGGAATTCCCTGAGTGACCTACTTCCTCCAACTAAGATCCTAAACTTTGAAGGATCTTTACAAAGAATGCTGCCACGGACATGTACACAGCCATTTATCCCATTGGTATGTGTATATATGTGTCTGTGTTCATGTGTGCGAATGAATATGGAAGCCACAGATGGATACTCTGTGTCTTCCTCAATCATCCTCCACCTTCTCTTTTGAGATATGATTTCTCAAGGAACCCAGGGCTTGGCAATCTGGCTAGCACTGGCTAGCCAACAAGACCTAGGACTCCTCCTGTCTCTGCCTCCCCAGATGGTATTACTGGCACACATTCTGTACCCAGCTTTTTACATGGGTGCTGAGAATTGAATTCAGGTCCTTATGCTCGCACGCCCAGCACTTCACCCACTAAGCCATCTCCTTAGCTCCCTCACCCTATTTTTAAATTACTAATTTTTTAAATTGTTTCTCCTATTTGGTATTGGCTGACTTGAGCATAGAGATTGTATCCTCATTATTTAAGAATTGGCAGTCCTCCAAACACATACTTGGTACCTCACGGACCCTAAAGTGCTGACAGCAGGATTGAAAATCAAAGACTGCAACATTTGAGAATGACTCCAGCATTTCCCTATGTACACTGTAGAGCAATGAGCCAGCAACAGGAAGAAAGGCGGATACTCGGAAGTGGCACCTGTTTATCCCAATGCAGCATTGTGCATCTTAGGACGCCAAGTTACGTCATGGGGATCCATGGGGGGAAGCATGAATGAAGGGCAAACAGGAACAGGAAGTTAAAGGAAGAAATGAAAAACATCTAGAGTACGGAACGCCCAGGATTGGTTGGTATGAGTAAGATTTCGCCCTGAATATTAGGATTCACAAACTTCGGGGGTAAATGGCCACTAGTCAATGATAGCTCAATTCATCTGTATGACTTTGGATTAAACAGAACCTCAAATGTTAAAAATCAGTGGCTGGTCTAATGATCAGTGCTCCCCTTCTGCTAAGTTATATCCTGATTGAGGAGCAGAATGGAGGGAAAGGGGTTTTAGGAGATAATTATAATAATAAAAATGGACCCTAGTTTATGGAACATTGGCTCTGCCAGTTAGGAAACCACTAAGCAACACTATCTTTGTAAAGTAGGTATGTACTCTACGTGTGCATGCAAATGAAGTCAGGTAGGCAGGTAGCCTACATGTACATGCAAATGAAGTCAGGTAGGTATGGAGCCTGTGTGTGCACGCAAATGAAGCCAAATTGCACACAGTGCTCGATAACTTGTCCAGACCCACACAGCTAAAAAGTAGTAGACTTGGACTTCAAACTCAGGCCTGATTTTAAAATGTGTGTGTCATGTCTAAACGGAATGTCTCCATCAAATCTCTTCCCTCACAGCTCAGGGAATGTTGAGGAAGAGGAGGCATAAATAGTGTAAGAGCTCAAGGGGAAGGGGGGCACCAGGAGAACAAGGTCTCCCGAATGGACTGAGCAAATATGAACTCACGCAGACTGAAGCAACGAGCACAGAGCCTCGCGGGTGTGCACCAGGGCCCCTGCATATAGAGTGTGGCTTTCAGTGTAGTATTTTTATGGGACTCCTGAGTGTGTGAACAAGTGTGTCTGGTGCGTGTGCCTCCTTTGGGGCTCTTTTCCTTCCGTTGAATCGCCTTTTCCAACTTCAGTGCGATGGGTTTTGTTTTATCTTCTTATGTATTTTATGTTTTGTTGGTAGAAGCCTGTTTCTTTTCTAACGAGAGACAGAAAGGGAGTAGATCTGGATCAGGGGAGGAACTTGGAGGAGTAGAGGGAGGAAAAAAATGTAATCAAGATATATATATTGTATGAGAAAACAATCTATTTTTAATAAAAGGGGAAATGAATAAACTAAAATATGTGCTCTTTATGATCACATAGGATCTTAAGAACTAATTTTTGACCAAGTATTACATTTGAAATGAGCAGGGCTTTCCTATCTTGTTTTGCTCTTCATACAGAAGAATTCAATATGTGTGTGGGCGTAGATGTGGATGCCTGTTCACATGCATGGGGAGGTCCAAGGAGGACACCAGGAAACACTTTCAATTGGTTTTCCATGTTTTTCAATGAGGCAGACTCTTTCAGGTGAACCGAGAGAGGCCCCCCAATGTGATTAGTCCTGATCACCAGCTTGGTCTGGGGATGCCCTGTCTCCAACTTCTGAGTCTGGGATTCCGAGTGGGCCACTTACACCCATCTGACATTTATGTGTGTTTCTAGAGATCATGAGCCAGCTCCCTAGTGCTTAAGCCACACTTGCAATCCTGGGAGGGAAGAGAAGAGAAGGACAATGCCTGTTCTTCCAAGGCAAAATCAGATAATAATTCTGAAATGGCTACCTGCTGTTTGATCACATCTTAATGAGCATATGTTTTGATATGCCAATTTGAGAAATATGGTTTGAGCGAGTGTATCCCCCCACAGTAACATGTACAGCCATATTTTGGGTATATATGTGATGTTTTCCAGTGAAATTTAGGATCTAAAAGAAGTAAAAATAATAAACACGATGATTACTATGATATTAGGATAGGGAACATAGGTGAAAAGATGTAAAAGGAGTTGGGGGTAAGCCAAAGGAAATCAGCTGAGAGCACAGTGGAGCTCTCCAGCTCTGGGCAGCTGCTTCAGTAAGCCCTGCCAACATATCTGCCTGGCTGGCTCTGAAACCGGACACCCTGCCAGCTTCCAGTACCACACACATTCCTCCCTGGGCTGGCTTTCTCCTCTGCAAGGGAGGTAGCTGAGATCTGCTGAGTTGGGCAAATCAGGTGAAGCAGGTTTTTCCACAGGGCTTCGCCTCTTCCTTAGGACAGAACCCAGTTGATGCTAGAAGCTTCAGCCTTTTCATGGAAGAAATTCCCCAAAGAGAGTGTAGTGGGAGCAGACTCAAAAAGGACGGGATGCAAACGAGGCATAGAAAATCAGTGCTTGAGGAAGAACGAGCACAAGCTTGTACATACTTTACACTGCTGGCTACAAAATATATTTGGCTATAACCATCATTCCCAATCTACCAGTTGATGGAGGAGGGTCATCTTTCTATCTGTTGATTTCATTGGTTAAGCAATAAAGAAACTGCTTGGCCCTCATAGGTTAAAACATAGGCGGGTGGAGTAAACAGAACAGAATGCTGGGAGAAAGAAGCCGAGTCAGGAGTCGCCATGATTCTCCCACTCCAGGCAGACGCAGGTTAAGATCATTCCTGGTAAGCCAGCTCGTGAGCTACACAGATATTAGAAATGGGCTAGTCCAGATGTGAGAGTTAGCAGAGAAAAGGCTAGATGTAATGGGCCAAGTGGTGTTTAAAAGAATACAGTTTCTGTGTAATTATCTCGGGGCATGAGCTAGAGCTAGCCATGTGGGCGGCCGGGTGCCGGGGACGCAGCCCTGCTGCTCCTATTTCAACAACCAGTGGATGCAATTACTGTTTTTTTTTCTTTCACTGTGAATAGAAACATTTGGCGTGACACGCCTGTGACCTCTAGATCTGTTATGATTTAGTTATGAGAAGATTCTACAACATTGACAATGTTTTACTGGGTGGTGTCATGATTCCAATCTTAAGTGTCCCTGTAGGCATCCATGTTACAGGCTATTAATCATAACTGGTTACTAATATGTGCCACCACTAGGACACAGTAGGACCTTTAGGAGGGGGGGCCCAAAGGAAGGAAGCTCGTCCTTGAAGAGGATGTTGGTCAGCTGATTTTGTTGTTTCTGGGCCAGCTGACCATGGGCTGAAGCCATGGGTGAAACACAAACAGACAGCAAAAGCGACCAATCCGTCCTTCTTCTTGTTGGTCTGACTAGATATTTTGTCACAGTGGCAGAAAGATGACCGACACAAGAAATGGAGGCTTAGACGGAAGGCAGTTGCTGTGGCTTCCTCACTTGGCAATGTCTAAGTCTTTGGAAATGACTTGTGGGAGGAACTTGGGGGAAAATTGGGGGGGGGGAGCTCAAAAAATGCTTCCAGTTCTGCAAGAAGAACATGCAAGGTGGTTCTATGGAGAACCCCCAAGACCAGAACGCTGATCGGATCCTCAGCGACTGCTCATGAGGTTCAGATGGACACAAGGACACTCTTGGATGAGAGACCGTATATCACATTCACCAAGGAACACGTCTATAGGTCCCTCTATGACCTGATACTTTGTGAGATGCCACATTTAAAGCTTGTAGGCTAATCTGCTGGAAGACAGTTTGAGATAGCAGGTGTGATGACTGGCGTGGATATTACTTAATGTTTTCACCTGGATTTATATTGAGAATCAGGAGGGAAAGGCAGAGCAGAAGGGACTGACCGGCTTGGAGTTTAGTTTTTTAAAACAAGGGGCTCTTTAAGGCTGAAAATAAAGTGAGTTCGCTGAGTAGACCAGCACCATCAAAACCAGACAAGCACTTTGCATTGGGATCACAAGAAAAATGCTGTCCTAGCATCTCAGGCATTAGCCAGTTCCCATCCTTCAGTGGCTCAAGGGTGTAAAGATAGAAAGCCCGTGAAAGCCTTTGATTGGAGAACACTCCAGGGAGCCTTTCATGCACAGGCTGCCAAGGATAGCGCTTCTCCGAGCTCAGCTAACAAAAACTCAGAAACTGCTGCCGCTGTGGTCCAGGTGGGTCTAGTTACTGCGTAAGCTGGCCGCAGACCTTAAATGCCATTCCGTGGCAACAACTTTGCTGCTTGAGTCTCAGAAGAGAATGAACTTGGACTTTTATGTGATGCTAGCTAGAGGTCTTGGGAATTCTTGGAGACAGACTGAATAGTGTTGCATCTTGAGTTGGACATGAGTCTGCTGGAAATCCGAAGTGGAATGTTAGGTTGGAATATGAGATGCACCCTGCTCTGCTATCTCCAGGTTCATGTGTTGAAGGCATGGACCTCAGCTAGTGGGAGAACTGAGTCATAGGCTAACTGAGTAATGGGCAAATCTAGTAGGAAGTGGAGCTGGGCATAGAAAATGGAATTGGGCATCACTTTGGAGGGCATCAATTGTCCCCAGCCCTTTTTGTTTTAATTCCTGTCAATTTAATTCCCCCACACCTCTTTGCCATGATGCTCCACTAGCCAAACATGTATCAAGACCCCTGAAACCATGAATTCAAATATATCCTCCCTTAATTTTTTATTAGGTATTTTGTCTCAGAAATGAAAAGCACAGAAGTAACAAACTATATATTATAGGTATAGTTTAGGGAAACAAAGACTTGAAACTATATTCCATAGAACCACATTCACAGGATGGGCCTTAAGCTTATTAGTAAGACTGGCAGCATTTTAAATTAAATCTTTGTGATACAGATTTAAATCTGTTCCTAGACCTTCCATATTAGTGACTTATTTTAATAAATGGACTTTTCAATAGTTCCAGGCTACTATTGGGATAAAAGGGCTTTTACTGCAGAGCTGGTAAAGGCATGTCCCTTGCATTACTGCTAAGAGCATCACCTGGAAGCTTGTTAAGTAAGAGGAATCCTGGACTCCTCCTGGAGCTGATGTCCAGGATGTGGGCTTCCAAAGCTCTCCAGGAGACCATGAGCATTGACGGGGTCTGAGAAGCGTTGCTTACAGGTCATTGCTCACACAACACTGAGGTCCCTAGACTGCACAGGACCCTTAGAGAACGGGACAGACTGTGTGAGGAATCCCCGTGTTTCCCTTTTATTCTCACTCCGCAATCCTGGTTTTAGAGAGGTTTGCTAAGGAAATAATTCAAAGGAAGACAGAAATCTGAAGAAAACCCTCTCTGTATGAAGCATGAGACTACTCTATGATACTGAAATCACTGAAATAACAAAGAAAGACTTTGAGTGTGAAAACTAGTTAAACATTTAAAAAAGCAGCATAAGACATAGTTATATGTTACGAATATCAACAAACTCTCGGGAATGACCAGTCCCATTACCTTAGAGTAGTCTTCATACTTAAAATTATCTTCTTATAATTGTAATTTTTATAAAACCATCTTAGTTATAAAAATTGAAAACATCATTAAAAATTCACTCAACACTCAATGTAAAATTCTAAGATTCTAAAAACCAATAGAACACTGCTATCACGTCACTAGCCAGCTGCCACCTGGAAAACACCCAGATTTTTTTACCTTTTTGACAGATGGGCGGTTAGAAAAGCCAGTCTCAAGTAAGGATGCTGTCAGTACCTGAGTTATCTTCATCTTTGCGGATTTTGAGCTTCACCAGGTCTTCACACTGCTGGAGGATCTGAACTGCGTCCTCCATGGAACAGTTGTCCAGCCGGACGTTATCTATCGCGAGCAGTTTATCCCCGAGTTCCAGAGTTCCGGTTCTGTTGATGAGCACAGCACTGCATGAGTTATGATGAACACTCACGTGGGCCATGTCCAGAGGTACTGAGCACATCGCAGTGTTCTAGTGGCCTTCACAGTCCAAGGTTTCAACTGTTTGTAAACTGTACCATATTGACAAGCTTCCATTTCTTCCCGGTCTTGTTTGGGATGAGGGCTACGGTGTCACATTGCATAACGCCCAAACATTTTCCTTATGCTTTCTTCAACTTAACCCAGGCATTTCCTCAGGAAGTCTAGACCTCCTTAGGGGGTACTAAGTACAAGAGACCTCCCAACCTAGAGATAATTATTTCCCAATATTTATCCTCTCTTTTCTTCTGCTGGGTCATCTATCATTGATACATAGGCTATCTCAGCAACCCCCAATCCTTTCCCACTCATGGACAGGAAACAGGAATGGCAGGTAAATGTGATGATTTCCCAGCTCTGGATTCCCTGTCCACTTTCCACCTGTTACACAAGAAACATTTTTTTGTCCTTGTTTGACACATGATATTAATAATTTACTTTTCATCACAGCTGTGCCTGTACTATCAATCTGAACTCTTCCTATGTCCTATCCTCCATACTTTTTTTGTGGTTTCTATTTCTTTAATGACACAATTATAATGACAGGCTGGGTTTTTAAAGTCTTCATTTAAAAAACAGTAAGAGGAAAATTAATATTACGTTGGCATGCTCTGTTACATAAAATGTACTTTTATCTGTGTCATAGAAAGTACAAGACGATCTTATTTAGATGTACAGAGACCAGGGAGGAGACAGTTCTAATATAGCTTCAATTGCCAACTTGATACAGCCTAGAGGCATTTAAGAAAGATGTGATAGTCAAGAGACTGTCCAGATCGCATTGGCCTGTGGATATGTCTGTGATGGATTCTATTGATTGTTCAGTGGTTTGGGGGGTCCAGCCCACTATGAGTAACACCATTCCCTAGACAGGTGGTTTTGGACTGAATAAAAAAAAAAACCTAGCTACTCACGAGCCCATGAGTGAGCCAGCAAGCAGCACTCCTCCCCAGCTTCTGCTGGACCTCCTTGCCTGTGAGCTCTCTCTGGGCAGTAGGAATGATGTGTGTTAGCTAGCAGGTTCACGTTCATGTTCCCACTTGAGATTCTGCCCTGATGTCTGTCCGTAAGGGACTATGATCTGGAACTATAAGCCAATCAAGTTCTTTCTCGCTTGCGTTGCTCTTGGTCAGATTTTCTTTTTAATGACATCAACAGAAAGGGAATTAGAACAGAAACATAAACATTACTGGGGGTTCAAAAGTCTTGTTCAAAGGGGACACAATAGCACCTAACCCAGCTGTCGCATAAGCTATTAGTCTAGGTGAGGCACTTCTCAGAACTGAAATAACTAGAAGATGAAAGATGGACGATGAACATGAAGAAATGCTCATGGTGACCCCATGAAAGCCCATAAAGATCACTTTCCGCTCTGGAGTACGGAAACACACCGACAGGAGGAAACAGGTAAATGAGGAAGGCACATCCTTACCTGTGTGCCACGCTGCCTTTCTTGATATCTGAAATGACAAGAGGGTCCCCAGGTTTTCTACTGGATGGTGCTGTAATAATGAAGACAGAGCGAGACATCACATCTTTATATCCAGGACTCATGAAAGTCTGTACGTTCCTTCCTGACTGATAGTCACTTTCCATACCAGGGAGAGTTTGTATGTAAATCAAAGGCAACCAATAGATGGTTGGAAAATATGCATACTAAATCCCAAAACACATTCACGTAAAAGTATTTGCATGTTCGAAAGCAAGACGGTCATTTAAATTTGCAATTGGAGAAAGCAGGTGAAGAGCTGACCTTCAGGCTTAGGGCAGTGACCTGGAAGGTTGGCTCCTCAAGAGGAGAATCATAAAATCCGTCACTTTGGTGATACTGGGTGTTAGCCGGTTTCCCACCCTTTCCCCCATGCCTCTCTAGCAAAGAGGCACCACTTCGTTGATGGGCACTCACCACATTCCTCAAGTGCCCTGGGAGAGATACAAGGCAGTAACCACTGCTTTATTATTCATGTCGTCTACATGGAAATTTTTTGGGGTGGACTATACGAACCCTTACGCTATGTCCACAAATTCTTACCTAGAAAACTCTACAGTGTTTATGGGATGGGACTGCTTATTTTGTTATGATAGTAAATATTTTATTACCTAACTAAATACATATATGTGTATATATTATAAGCATATAATATAGACCTTATTAAACCACACATAAAATTATTATCAGTCAGAGTGGTCAAATATTTGGAACCTTTAATCTTTTGGGAAGTAGGACTTCCATTTGATAAGAATAAAAAATAAAAGATTTGGAAAGGAACTTCCTTGAAATTAACTATGAATATGCATTATACCCCAGAGAAGCTCAAAGAAACCATCTTTGTGTGTAAAGTTTAAATTTCATTTAAGATATCAACATTTGTGAAAAACCAAGTGGCCTCTGAGAGAAGACGCTTTGCCAACCTGAAGCCTGTGACGGTTTCCTTTTAGAGAACATTAAAAGGCCCCTGAAGTAAGATTTTATTACAAACAGGCTGATCAACCCATAATAATCACAGAACCATATCATATCCCATAATCCCACCTGAATCCCAGAAAAATGTTTATGCATAAGGACAGATGGTTTAACAACTCAACATCATATTTAAAGGAAAACCAAGACCCCAATACCTTATCCATTATTGCAATTAATCCTGAGTAAATGATAATGAGATTTCACTTAATTGCTAACCTTAGCTTCTAGCAAAGTGTGCAGAACATATTCACTATAATTAACTCATTATTTAAACCTTCACTCAGTGATTGGATATGACTTACCCACAGACACGAACATCTACCAATTTTACTCATATGCTAAAACAGAAGTAGTTCTGGGCATTGGGCATGCACGCACACACACACACACACACACACACACACTGAAATTTTATTACATGCAAGCATTATTATTATTCTTCTGGTATCTGCCAATGAATTTGCGTAGTATCTTGTCAACCTATAGTAACAATGACATAACATGCAAGAGTTTCCTTTGAATGAAAAAGGCCCACATTTCACTGAAAAGGAAAACCAGCAACTGTAAAAATGAGAAAATCCATCAAACTCACCCTTCTTTGCAAAACAGCAAAATGGTATCATGATGTAGAGGACAATGCTACATAAATGTTTTTCTAGAAAAGCTCTACACATCTACATGCATAGGGTGGCTATCTTCATCTCTCTATATTCCCCTTTCTCCTCTAACTACACCCATAACTAAAACTCAAAAGTTCTTGGTGGTGAAGTCTATGGGGGTGAAGATACTGAACAGAGAAGCAAGCACAGACCTATTTGTCTCTCTGTCACTTCCAGGCACACAGACGTGGTGGTGAATCCTCGAGTGATTAGTAGTTGTCGATACCTCCCTACCACAATGCTAAGTTCTTCTCTGCCTAGAAAATAGCAAGCCAAGCCTACATATAGAGAGCAAGCCCATAAGCTCTAAACCTACCAAGAAGGTCACTATTACTAAATGTTAATAGATTTTACATAGATGTGTAGCTTTGGTAATAGAAAACCAGTAGGAAATTGTAGTGCAGGGATTGAGAAATGTCACTTGATGGTCATCATGGTTGGGGCTGAAGTCATAGCTCTGGCACTTCTAGGTTGATTGCTTGAGGACAAAGTGTTTAGATGACTGAGGTGCAGGATATGATGAATATTCACAATCTTTACTTGAGAGTTTCTGTTGAGAGGATTATGAGTCCTCAAAGGCAGAGTGATTAGACAATGCACACAAGATTGCTCCGTCTGCATTAAGTGTTTGTTGTTCCTGCAATCCAGTCACATCGGACTCATTCCCTACCCAGTAGAGAAATGGATCCTCCAGTCTTTCTCCATAGGATCTTGCCCAGACTTGTCATCCTTCCAGAAATGCCTCATAGTCACTTAACGCTTTGGATTTGATTGAAACTTTCTACAGAACCAGGCACTTACTCAGCTTATATTTCCAGAACACCAACTATGAGCTAGGCATATCTGCACTGGGCTCTGGCTGTGGAATCTCAGAGAAATTGGTTTAAAATCAGTTTAAAAAAGAGAGGCAGGGCTTGTTAGATATTATAAGATCATGAGAAGTAAAAAGGTTTTCTCTATTCTGAAATACTTTTAATATTATTATTTTATTTATTTATATATAAATATAAGTATTTATATTTATTATAAAATAAAATAATGTTTCTCTATATCACTTCTCCTGGAGTAGCCAAACCAGTGCTGGGTGGAGGTGGTGGTCTACAGTGAATGGGCTAAGAGACTGACTTACAAAGGAAGCACAAGCAAAGATTACGGTGTGAAAGCCAAAGACAAACAGCAGCAATTCCTTGAAAACTCCGTGCACTTGGCCAGAGAAGCAGACGCGAGAAGGGGACAAGAGACCAGCACTGTGAAACTGCGCGCTCCACGATGGAGGTTAGACTTACCAGTGTCTTTCTCAACTTACATTTAATGAGGTAATTCGGACTCCAATGCCACTGTGTCTCTAACGTCACTGCTAATGTACCCGAGCAGTGACACATGAGTCTTCTAGATGACTCAGGACTCACCACAGCCATCTATTAATGTAGCAGCACAGAGCTGGTCTTCTTCATATTGCCTATAGGTGCACATTCTTGAACCTCAGAAAATATTATAATGCTTTTCAGACATACACACACACACACACACACACACAGTTTTCTGTGTGTGTGTGTACTTGTATGTGCTTGTGTCTATGTGAAGGTCAGAGAACAAATTCAGGTGTCACCCTCAGTCACGCCATGCACCTGCATTGAGACAGGCTTTCTTTCTGACGTGGTGCTAACCAATTAACACGGGCTGGCTAGCCAGCAAACCCCAGGGATCTCCCTGTCTTTGTCTCCCCAGGCTGGGATTATAAGTGCAATGCTACCACACCCAGGGTTTCTACACAGATTCTGAGTACGGAACTCGGGTCCTCATGCTTGGAATTAATTGAATTATTAAAGCATTTATCAACTGAGCCGTCTTGATAGCTCCAACTATTTGTGTTAAAAATCCAACTCCATATAATTTACTCAGAGATTGTGCACAAGCAAGTGTTCAACTTCCTGCTTCTCCAGATGTAAACAATCTAGCCCTGGGAGAGCTCCTCCCACTCGGTGTAACCAAGTGTCTATCCCTGGGATAGCTCCTCCCACTCAGTGTAACCAAGTGTCTGTCCCTGGGATAGCACCTCCCACTCGGTGTAACCAAGTGTCTGTCCCTGGGATAGCTCCTCCCACTCGGTGTAACCAAGTGTCTGTCCCTGGGATAGCTCCTCCCACTCGGTGTAACCAAGTGTCTGTCCCTGGGATAGCTCCTCCCACTCGGTGTAACCAAGTGTCTGTCCCTGGGATAGCTCCTCCCACTCGGTGTAACCAAGTGTCTGTCCCTGGGATAGCTCCTCCCACTCGGTGTAACCAAGTGTCTGTCCCTGGGATAGCTCCTCCCACTCGGTGTAACCAAGTGTCTGTCCCTGGGTTAGCTCCTCTCACTCAGTGTAACCAAGTTTATCTCCCAGAAACGCTCAGAAGCTTTGGAATTCATATATTTAAAAGCATGAACTAGAGAACTCCCTAGAATGCAACTAAATTCTACAGAAAAGGAAAGAAACAGGATTCTCTATGACTTGTTTCTGAACACTGATAACACGGCCATGCTAAAATGAGTAGCAAATCCTGATCATGCCAAGATTATTTGTAATATGCCATGTTGAAAGAATGCAGAGGCAAGAAAGACACATGTATGTGGTGATCTAGGAAGGAAGGGAACAAACTCGTATGGTTCATAACACAAGCAGAGAATGACTAAGACTGAAAAACCAAATGGTGACATTATATGTTATTTCACAAGTGGAACCAACCCCTCCTACTCCTGCTCCTACTGTCTGAGCTATACCATTATTCTTACATATCCCCAATTCCTGGGCTTCTGGGGAATATAAAATGCACTGAAGTCCCTGTCAGAGTCTGCTGCTGTCTCTGTTTTCCTTTTCTTGATCTTCACATAGGATTTTGCCATTGGAAAACCTCACATGTTTCTCCTGCCAAGATAGCATGTGCTCATCCAACGTCATTTAATTTTAGAGGTGTTACGATCATTGATCACCCTCTCCGGGAGAAATTTATTTTTACAGAAAAGATGAAAATTTGTTGTGCCTGTCATACAGTCCGCTTTGTGATTTTTATAAAGAACAGCAAACTAAGCCTTTGTTCCTGCAGAGTATCTAGTCACGTGTCAGAAAGAAGGCCAAGAAATTAACTATATGCATAGGACACCGCCTTTTGCTTTTCCGATGTAGGCGCTGGGAAGTTCATCAATCAGATGATGCCAGGGCTGAATGGCACGGGCACAGGAAAGCCAGCATGCAGGCTGAAAGAATATGCTGCGGTTCTTGCTTTGCCTTTTATTGACTTTGGGCAACTATGCAGCTCAACTGTACCATTTATTCCTCTCTATAGAACGTGGCCATCCCAGGGCTGGCATGAGGACTAGGGAGGAAAACACACACAGTCGCACAGTGCTGTGTCTATTGTCAGGACAAATCCCAGCTGCAAAAGCTCAAAAGGAAATGCCAATGTCAAAAGGCTCTAATGACAAGGGCAAACACAGGACAGAGACAATCAAAGTTCTCTGAGTTGACGGGTGGGTGGATTTGTTGGAAGGTAGGAGCCTTAATTATGGACTTGTTGGGGTAAGAGGGCACTAGGGTGTGGCTATGTTTTAAAACACAGTCCTGTCTATTCATTTACCCCATTTCACCTCCCCTAATAAACCATTCCATATTACTGCGACATCAATGAAAGTAATGCCTGGTTCTAAAATACCATGAATGTCTCATCAAGAGCCTAAGAAAATTGGGCTAAAACTGTTCACCACATCCAAATTCAGAGGATGCCATTTTTCTCTCAGTGAGGACTGCCGTGTGGCTGGCCACACGAGGGGATGTGAGCCTCTCACCACAGAGCAGTGGTTCTCAACCTTCCTAAAGCTGGGATCCTTTAATACTTCATGCTGTAGTGATCCCCAACCACAAAATTATTTTTGTTGCTACTTTAGAACTGTAACTTTGCTGCTGTTATGAATGTGATGTAAGTAGCTGATACTTCTGATAGTCTTGAAGGGGTCATGAGCCACAGGTGGGGAACCCCTGCTATGGAGGGTAACTGGACACACTGTGGACATTAGTGCCTCTCATGGTGAAGGTCCCCTTCTGAACACAGAGGTTTCACGAGGAGAAAAAGGCAGAAAGGGGAATTTGTACAAAGATGGTGAAAAAATATCAATCAGTCATAGCAGGCCCTCAGCTTCACTCAGAGCCCGTGTATGATTGATGGCAAGGGGCCTGGATTTCCAGTCTATATAACACAACTGTAGTGCATACTAGACTTAAAAATATATATTTTTTAAATTTATTGTTTGAAAATTTCATACTATGTATTTTGGTGTGATCATTACATTTTTGTTCTCTAGAGATTTGCTTAAAATATTTTAGAAGGCTTTGTGTAAAGTCATGAATGATCACCATCTTGCTAACGTGTGCTGAGGTTCACAATGTGTTTTATATATGTGTGTATACATATGTGTAATTTGTGTATATACACACAAATGTATACATATATTTATATGTATTTGTGTATGTATTTTACATACATGTTTACATCCTTTTACAGAGAGGGGCAGTTTGGCCTTTAGGTCCTTGCTCTTGACTGTTTCCCACCATGCAACAGTCTGCTCAGCACTTCGTATTCACCATCTTACCCCCAAAGGCTTCTTTCCTGGAGGGCACAGCGCTTAGTAGAACATTGCTGATAAAGACGTCTTATCCATGCATGCAACAGATCCAGGCATTGAGTGAAGACCTCGTGTGTACAGGGAACTGAGAGAGGCCTTTGGGGGTTTCCTCTCTCACTGCAATACACACAACTCCTGGATGGCCTTTTATTTTTGTTTTGCAGTACCTTATGTTTCTTCGACTTGTCAATCACAAGTATTTTCCAGGAAGAAACACACGCAGTATAATGACGACTGCTTGTGTAAGTGCAGTCGGAGATCTGAGGAGCTGACGCGTGTGTGTGTGTGCGTGTGTGTGTGTGTGCGTGAATGAAAGAGAGAGAGAGACTTGTGCATCCCTTCTGCATCTGGAACTGCAACACTCAAAGCTTCACAGTAACCGTTGCACGTGGTGAGCTGGGACTCAATATATTCCTGTAGCAGTTTGTGGGTTCACCTGTCAGCCTATGCAGCCTCATTGGCAACTTCCAGACCACTAAGAGACCCTGTTTCAGAAACAATACTGGATAGCTCCTGAGGAATGATACCCAAAGTTGACTTCTGCTTTCCGCACTCCACACTTCACACACACACACACACACGCACACACGCACACTCATAGGACTTGAGATGTCACTCACACACTATAACATCTTGGCATTCTGCAGATGTTGAATCATTTTCAGTTGTACTGCAGGGTGGTGTCTTACTGCTCTGAGTGTCACTTCATTTGCTGTTGACTCCCCTCTCAGATGGCCACTCAGGGCGGGTGGACAGTGTCAGACAGCTGCCGTCTCATTCTTACAGAGGCTGTGCCACGCGGTAGTACTCGTTTTACTAGGATGGCAGGCGTGTGTGGTTTACCGTTAGAAATAAAAGTGCAGTTCTAGTGTTAAATTTATATCATTAAAGTAGAATTGGACAGCCCTATTTCATACTACCCAATTGAGGATGCTTTTTATTTATTTTTGCCATAACCACTGCCATAAACTCTGTCCAGTATGTGTTGAAGCATTTTTATGTTTTCTCATTATTCTTTCTTGAATGGACAACCTTGTGGTCAGAGTCCCTGCTTCTGTGTCTCCTTGGTCCTTATGCATTGACCATATGTTTCATTTGCTTGGGGGGCATTTATTGATAAACTCAGTCTGCAGATATTAGGAGTACAGAACAAACTCGATTTCTGTCCTGTTCTATAGAAAGGATATAGAGGTCCACTGGGGCTGGAATTTTCAAAGTTGGTTTATCAAAGCAGTTATAAAACTAGATCCCTAGGGAGGAAGAGGATTAAGGTCATTCATATATATATATATGCTTTTTCATTTTGGTTTGGTTATTCAGACCAGGTACCATGAGTAATTCAGGAATTTACTAAAAGACATTGATTGAGTCTTGTAAATTACAGATACATAGTATAATCATAGAAAGCCTTGAGAATACATAAAAGCATTTTTTGAGCTCTATTATTCTTTCTTGTATTCGTTGAATTAGAGAAAAGCATAGGGTATGAAAATGTAGACAATTATATGTGTATTTCTGCTCATCCAGTCACTTAGTCATCTATTTGTGTATTGGCGTGTGAGAGATATTGAGTACTATGACTTGCTGGACAGCATACAAAGTACATAGCTGTTGTCTTGAAAGACAGCCCCATACTTCATGGAAATCTTGCTTCCATTTATATTGTTTTCTTTTGTCTGAGTGTGCATGCGTGTGTGTACCAGCTTGTGAAAGCCAGAGGTTGGCATCTAAGGTCCTCCTCAGTCACTTCCTGCTTTATTTTGTTGAGACAGGATCTCTCACTGAAGCTGGAGCTCACTGATTGGTGAGACTTTCTGGCTAGAAGGTCTAAGCGAGCCTGCCTTCTGCTGCTTTTCAGTGCTGGGATTACAGATGCACGCTGCCGTGTCCAGCCTTTTACATGGATGCTTGGGCTATTTCAGACTTTCTGCCAGGGCAAGCACTTCACCAAGTAAGCTCTCTTCTGAGCCTTTATGTCCATCGTGTAGAGAAAGACTGAAACAGCAGAGAGAACGTGAAGCTGCTCATCTTCCTCCAAGGCTATCAGGTGCTGGCAGTGCAGCTGGCTCCAAAGTGTCCTATGCTGACGCTGAAATGGGGGAAGAAAACGCTACACCGGCAAACCCCTTGGCAACAGATTTATATAGAATCTTTAATTATATAGTATTTTAAAGAAAGGCCCATTCTACTTACAGCTGATGGTTATTCCCAGTTCCACACTGTGCTTCTTAGGCAGTTTTACGTGAAATGTTCCACTACTTGGGATGACAGACTCTGTAATTTCAAAACAGAAGAGAGTGTTTATAGATCTCAGAGGAGACTGGATATTGGGTAGGAATAGTCTTCTGAATTAAAACATTTCCATCCTGTAAAGCTGTTCATTAAGACTAGGGAAGTTCTAACATGAAACATTTCATTACAGGGGTAAGCTCCTTTAGATTCAGAGGTAAACAACTCACAAACCTCAGGAAGTCCCTGAAACTTATAAGATGATCCAGGTCGCTTGACTACTAAAGTTATAAAAACATTAAGAACTTCTGGGGAGAGCGGGGACTGGTCAGATCCATTGATCTGTGTGACCGTTGTATAGTGAGGTCCTGCGTTACTACTTTCATGAACTGTGATCACGCTGGGGTAGGCCTTCTTCAATGATTAGCTGTTTCAGAGTTGTCCATGCTCCGATGAGTAACCACTCACCTCTATCCTGCACATAACCCAATAAGTGCGTTAGTTTTCCAAGTAGGACTTGGGTAGACCAGTGTTTGAGTTGTCATTGGTGCTCTACCTGGGATCGGTAACGGTTACTTTCTGAGCTCATCCGCATCTCTGCTTTAAGTCTCTGGTGACTCGGATGTAGGCATCCCGCCTCACATCTGCAGCAGTACCTTTCTTCCCAAGACCCCAGGCATCTCTCCGACTTTATTCATAGGTAGCTGCAACTTTCTAATCCCCACCTCAGACCTCTGCTGGCAGTTGGTCAGTGGCTCCCTCTCCAACCGTCATTTCCCTCTCCTGTCTGAGTAGGTCTCCTTTGCAGAATACCATGGAATAAATTCAGTGATACCCTAAAAAAGCGCCCTTCATCCAAGACTTTTGTAACAGTACCAAAAGCAAAGGAAACAGCAGAAGAGGAGGATCATGGGATTACTAATCTAGCCTACTCTTACTGGTTCATCACCCCCACTAAAGCCTTGCTAACCCCCCAATAGACAAAGATCCAACTACAAAAGCTGATAAGCAGGTAGAACTATTGAGCTCCCCGGTACCTAGTCCAATTTGTTCACTGCATATGTAACACATTTTGCACACCTAGGCAAAAATTAGGACTGTCCTCATGGAGAAGTTAAGAGTCTGTTTTAAACTGCTCTTGGCCTTTTGTCCTTTCCCTTGAGAAGTCTAAGCAGTAAACTTTTTACAAGCCCAGAATCTGATCTTCCAATTTAGAAGGTTCACCACAGAGTGTTAAAGGAGAGAACACAATAAAAATTTGATTTCCCTCAGCCCCTCCAGGATGCTAGAAAGTCACCTGTGACAATGACCCCAAACTGCCCATCCGGTTCAGGCTGCAGCATGGTCTTGTACCCCAGCATCCTTCCTCCACTCTGCTCTTCCTTCAGAGGGATGAGCTAACCTGCTAACATTCATAGTTCCTCTCAGGCTTCTAAAATATTCCTGGGACCAGTCTGGTGTCAAAGACCGACTCAGTATCTTTGCCTTCTGTTCTCAATGAACACTCCTATGTTCCAGGACGTGAACCTGCATATTTACTTATTTATCCATTAAGAATTTGCATGTTTCCCATTTTCTAATGATACAGTAAGCATGGAATCTGCCTCTAGGTAGAGACATGCCTTGGACCCCTCTCCTTCTGAGTTAATTTAGTCTGGCAGGTTGGGAGGTCAAGGGCCTGGATAGGGGGCCACCCCTAGGAAGGCGAGTTCACTTTAAGATAAATAATGTACCTTCCCTACCCAGAATTCCTGCCCCCTATTGCAGTCTTTGTGAGCTGTCCTGGAGTTCAGATGGGTCTGCCTGTATTTCTGTGTTAATAGAAAGGCCTGACAATTGCTTTTTCTTTTCTTCTATTTTTTTTCCTTAGATGTGAGCCAGAGCTTAAGTTTGCCTTAAAACTCCCTAATGCTCAGGCTTCATTGCCTCTTTTCTAAAAGTTTCTCTTACCATGGGACCACCTGCCACCAAGAAGCTACTGTCCGTGGGACCACCTGACACCAAGCAGCTACTGTCCATGGGACCACCTGACACCAAGCAGCTACTGTCCATGGGACCACCTGACATCAAGCAGCTACTGTCCATGGGACCACCTGACACCAAGCAGCTACTGTCCATGGGACCACCTGCCACCAAGTAGCTACTGTCCATGGGACCACCTGACACCAAGCAGCTACTGTCCATGTCAACTTAACTTCTCCCTCCTTCCATTATAGGAGCTGCAAGATCTAAAATTTGCTTGCTCTAGAGTTTTCATTTTAAACTCTAAAAAAACTGTATCCACTTTCTATTTTATCCTATTGTGTTTCATTAATGAGGTTATGAACACTAAGAGAGGACCCTTGCTAACTCTCCTAAGACTCCCTGAGATTTCTGGCAACATTTTTTTCCTACCTTTGTATCCTTCAATCACTCAAGAATATGAACCATTGCTGCTCTCCTAGACAGCACCGTCAAGATGACTAGAGGCAGACACAATTATCCAGTCAGGCAATGAACTTCACAAAGACAAACTAATTTTGATGCACTGGGGCAGAAATAGATATGAAATAACTGATAATTATGACATTTTACTTTCTGATATCACATACGTCTGTGCACATTGTAACTATTTTCTAAATATTTCTTCTTTCCCTGCCTTCCCTCTATTCCTTTCCTAAGTCTTGATTGTTTAACATTCTAAAAACAGAAGAGAACCCCTTTCCCTCTCCTAAGAGAGCATTTAAGACCTTGGAGGTAACAAGGAAACTGGGAGTGCTGGGTTTTGAAGGGTCTGTGTTGTGCTCACTTGCACCGAAAGCTGGTCTGCAGAAAGAAGCAAGAAATAAAAACGTGTGCACATGGTGCAAACAGGATCTTGGGGAGTGCCACCGTTAGGCACATCTGATTGGAGCCCCTCAGGACTGTGCAAGCTCACACTTCCATACCCCCCTTTCCTCATAAATCAGCTGGGATGCATTTCTGATGCAGCTACTGAAAGATGCAAAGACTGAGGCAATAGAAAAGATGGGATGGGAGCACGCGGAAATCTGCCACCCAACTGCTCCCAGGCATAGCCAGCAGTCTCCATCTGATTGCTTAGATAAAGCTGGCCTGGTCAGTAGTCCTTAAGAGTGCATGGAGTGACCCAGACACAGCAAGCAAGATGTGACTACCTCACCGAAAAAGTTTGCTTATATGATGGATTACATTATAGATTTTTGTATGTTGAACAAGTCCTGCATCTCTGGGATGAAGTCAACTTGATCATGGTGATATGAGTATATATAAGTGCCCCCAAAACCTCTACCAGAGAACTCCTACAGGTGATAAATACCTTCAGTGGTGTGGCAGGATACAAGATCAACTCCAAAAAATCAGTAGCCCTCCTATACACAAATGATAAAGAAGCTGAGAGGGAAATCAGAGAGGCAACACCTTTCACAATAGCCACAAATAATATAAAATATTTTGGGGTAACACTAACCAAAGAAGTGAAAGACCTATTTGGCAAGAACTTTAAGTCTTTGAAGAAAAAAATTGAAGAAGATACCAGGAAATGGAAAGATCTCCCATGTTCTTGCATAGGTAGTAAAATGGCAATCCTACCACAAGCAATCTGTAGATTCAATGCAATCCCCATCAAAATTCTTCACAGACCTTGAAAGAACAATAACCAACTTCATATGAAAAACAAAAAATTCAGGATAGCCAAAACAATCCTGTACAATAAAGGAACTTCCGTAGGCATCACCATCCCTGACATCAAGCTCTATTACAGAGCTGCAGTAATAAAAACAGCTTGGTATTGGCATAAAAACAGAGAAGTCAACCAATGGAATCAAATTAAAGACCAGGATATTAATCCACACACCCATGAACACCTGATATTTGACAAATAAGCTAAAATTATACAATGGAAAAAAGAAAGTATCTTCATCAAATGGTACTGGCATAACTGGATGTCAACATGTAGAATTTAAATAGATTCATATCTGTCTCCATGCACAAAACTCAAGTCCAAATGGATTAAAGACTTCAATATAAATCTGACCACACTGAAACTGATAAAAGTGGGAAGTAGTCTTCAATGCATGAGCACAGGAGACCACTTCCTAAATATAACCCCAGTAGCACAGACACTGAGAGCAACAATAAATAAATGGAACCTCATAATACTGAGAAGCTTCTTCAAAGCAAAGGACATGGTCAATAAGACAAAAATGCAGCCTACTGAGTAGGAAAAGATCTTAACTAACCCCACATCAGACAGAGGTCTGATCTTCAAATTATAAAAAGAACTCAAGAAATTAGACATTAAAATTCTAAATAACCCAATTAAAAAATAGGATACAGAACTAAACATAGAATTCTCAACATAAGAATCTCAAATGGACAAAAGACACTTAAGAAAACGTTCAACATTGTTAGCCATCAGGGAAATGCAAATTGAAACAACTCTGAGATACTATCTTACACCAGTCAGAGTAGCTAAGATTAAAAGCACCAATGATAGCTTATGCTGGAGAGGATGTGGAGTAAGGGGAACACTCATCCATTACTGGTGGGAATGCAAACTTGTACAACCACTTTGGAAATCAGTATTGCAGTTTCTCAGAATATTGGGAATCAACCTACCTCAGGATACAGCAATACCAATAAAAATAAGAGTACATGGAGCTCCATTATTTAGTATCCATCTTATATTTATTAGGTTATTTTCATTTCTCTATTTTAAGAAAAAAAGTTCTCATGAAATGAAGAGGCGCATAATGCATGTTTATATTTCTGCCTCTGTGGATGAATATAACTCCCACAAATTGGGACTTAGAGTCACAGAGCCTAGGAAACACTGACCGAGAATACTTGGTACTGCAACAGCAACTGTTGCATTCATAACATTTTTAACATTTTACATTTATTTCTTTGTGTGGCAGTCCTCTCTTTTCCCTCCCTCTTTTCCTCTTCTCTCTTCTTCTTTACCTTTCTCTCTCTCTCTCTCTCTCTCTCTCTCTCTCTCTCTCTCTCTCTCTGTGTGTGTCTGTGTGTGTGTGTGTGTGTGTGTGTTGGTGGGGGGAAATCGTACACATGTGGAAGTCAGAGAACAACTTTTGGGAGTTGGTTCTCTTCTACCTTGTAGATACTGAACTCAAGCTTGGTAGCAAGCACCTTCATCCACTGAATCATCTGCCCTCCTTGCTTTTGTACAATTTTAATGCAGGGAAATCTGACAATGATTAACACTATTAATGACATCAGAGGACATATTATGACTTCCTGGAACAGAGTAATGTATCACTGTTGACTGTGTGTGATTTGAAAAATTCACAAAGGGGAATAAGTATCAACTAATGAATCTCTTTGATCAAACTGTGGCTTCATTGTAATCTTTATATACCAGTGCGATTTACTTTATAGTTGGTATTTTCCCTATATATATATAATTATTTGGTTGCGAAAGCAAAGGAATATTTAATTTGGGGTTCATAAACAAATACGATTAATGAGGAGAAGGCTCCATTATTTGGACAAACAGCAGGTTTAGCATCAGTGGATGTAATTCTGAAAACAAATGATGTTTATTTTCTAAGACCCCTGTGATTATTTTGCACTTCCCTGGTTTTGCTTCATCTTTGTTAAAACTATAATTAAAAACACATTTGGGTAAAAAGGTTTCCTCCTTTCCCATTGGTCTGATTTCCTGCCTGCAGCACTCATTGTCAGCACAGTAAGATAACTGCTACCGCATCATTTATCAGTCGAGGCACCCCATGAGGAGTGTAAATGTTAGACTCTCCCCACTCAGATGAAAGCACCAGGGCTCTGGTCCATGGCCAACAGCACTTCATATGTTTGTGGCGAGACTTCTCACAACGGATACCGTCAGAGTGGAGGTGGGAACTTGGAAGATCTTGTGGTATTCACTATATAGATTATCATTTTAAAAAATTGAATGGGCAAAATGGGAGAAGATGAGGTTCTAACTTTGTAAAATCCTACCTAGGAAAAGGATTCCAGTAAAAGAACTCATATAGTGATGGTGTTGAGTGTCTTCAGCTTTGAATGCCTCTCCCTGATAAACTCACTAAGGTGCTTGCAGAGCATCGCACTGCTGGTTTAAAAAGACAGACACAGGCAAGAGTGGGTTAGCTTTTAACCACCCCTATGGCATTTAAAATATTTATTAAATAGAGATCGCTGAGCACTGAAAGCCAAGGGCTGGAACATTCATCTTGATGTGTAAAACATCCTGAGGCAGAACTCTGGAACTTTATGGCTTGCATCCAGGCAATTAGGCATGAATCCAGAAGGAGAGGCCGGACTTGGCAGAGCCCTCATCCACATATTCCCCATCTAGGTCCCAAGTTCTGAAATGACTGAAAAGGATTTGCTTGTTTCTGAAAGTTTCTAGTGATGATTCCAGTAGACAAGGAAGGACCTGGCGTGTCTTCCTGAGGGTTTTAAGGTTGCATCTGCACCCATCAGGAGAATTAGTGTTATCAATTAGTGATGCACCATGAGCAACGGCAGGAAGATAACAGAAGGAAACACATTCCCCACCCCGGCCTATTGTAGACGACCTGAAATATCTATTTCATGACCTTTATTAAACAAGCTGGGTACTGAATAAAGTAGGCTTAATAGATACAGTTCCTATTTTTCAGGAGCTGAAAGTTATTAAAGTATTAAATCAACAAATATTAAAAATATATATGTAGGCACATTAAGGATGCATGAGACACCAAATAAAATTCCAGGATATACAAAATAAATACATTTATAACACAAGCAAACACTTGGATACTGTGATAATTTTTACAAAGACGGCCAAATTGCACTGGTCATTGCACTCCCGTGGTGTCATTACAATCTTCTCCTGGAATTCCAGGTTCGAGAAGCCTGTTCTAACAGTTTCATGGTGGTGAATCTCTAATATCTCCTGTAATAATTTTATTTAGCAATTTTTTATATCAAAAAGGTGGTAAAGCAATAGAGGGAAAATGGGCTGCAAGTCAATAGAGTTAGTATCTGCCATTCTCTATAAGACCTAGAGTTTCCCCACCAGAACCCCAATTCCCTCTTCATGCATAAAGCAAAGGTATGGGATTGCAATAACTCTTTTAGCCCTAATTTTCTGTCACAGTTGTTAAGTATACTCTGTGGGGCCACTGGACGGCTTTCTTGTTTGATAACTAAACCTCTCTGCCACTTGACTGATTCTTACAAGGTCTTTCTATCCAAGTCCTGCTGGATCACAGGAATTAGAAGGCACACACTTCAGAAAAAAATGGGTCATCGTATAACAAGAAAAAAGCAGAGTGTAGAAGAAAGCAGTCCCAAGAGACCAGGACCCCCAGAGAAAGCAGATTTAAACCCAGTTCTGACACAAACAGACGTTCATAACCAAAGTATCCTCATGGAGCCAAATGTGTTTCATTAATTCCTTCCTTCCCGCATTTACCGTGGACCGACTGAGGCCTGTCTAAGCACCATTTTTCTCAGAGAACTTATAGTTAAAACTTCACACTGACAGCCTTTTAAATTAAATTTCCATTTCTTTTAAAAGATATATGACGATGGGGACCTTTTACTCTCCTAACTGCCATTACGTATATATCGTGCAGGAGAATCACTGGCTCATGACAAATATTTGTTGGCATATGATCCTTGTGTATAAAGGTATGCCTTTACCTTTTGGTAAAAATCACTGGATATGTAGGGCCCATATTTTGCTGTGTGAAGACAATCAATCTTCCCTTCCCTTCATTTCTCTCCCTCCATCCCTCCTATTCTCCCTCTCTCCCTCCTTTCTTCCTTTTGCCCTTCTTCAGTGATGCTGGGTATCAAACCCAGGGCCATAGTTCATGCTAGATAAGCTTTATACCACTGAGCTACCTTCCCAGCAGACAAACATCTATGAATGGTGGGGAATTATTTGGGAGGGAGTGAGATGGGATAACATGAAATAGGAAGGATAGTAGGGTGTGAACACAAACACAGTACATGTATAAAAATGAAAACACACAAAATTATTTTCTATCTTGACTAAAAAAAGCAAAAGTAAAAAAAGAATACCTCAGAGTCAGGTTGGTAATCATTTGTACCCCTCCTTTGCCTCTGATACTTAAGGTTTCTCCTAGTATTTTTTTTTTACCTGCTGGTTTTTATCACATTTATCTTGTCCATTGATTATATGTCCATCTCTACCCTCCCTGTCTGTATTTAGAGATGGTTTCTATCATCTATTAGAATCAATCCTCTTGACCCTGGTGAAACAATCTTGAGTGGAATCCTCCTTGTCATTCCCATAAGTGTCCAGTGCGATTTCTCCTTAGACTAAAGACCAAGTACTTGCCTACTGGCCTTGCATCTATTCAGCCCACGAATTTTCACGGCTCCCCACCTAACTGTCACGTGTTCTCCACAGCAGGACCAGTGAGACAAGGTGTTCTTGTTGCTGAGCCTAAGGAATCTGGTTTCTCTAGCTCAACTGTGCAAAGTTAGAAAGAATAAAGGTAACATAAATTCTCAAAATCACATCCACAGTGGACATTAATTGTCTGATTTGTCATATCAATCTTCAGGTCTTCAGTGGAAATTTAATGAATGAAATAAACAATGCAAAATGACAGAATAAACCTCTTAAACAAAAACATGTTGGGTATACATATATAAATATATATATCTATATCTACACCCCCCTTTCTGCCATGTAGCTGACATAAGTCATGTGCAGCCCTCTCCTGACACTATCACAGACTTGAGGGTCAGATTTTACCTGCAACATCAAATTCAATCTCCAGTGTGACTTTGCTTGTGATGGAAGAGTCTCGCAGGAGCTGATTGGCTTCCTCGAAGGTGCTGTCTTCGGTTGGGATTCCATTAATGGCCATTACTCTGTCTCCAATCTGTAGCACCCCACATCTAGTTCAGGACCACATGAGAGAGGCTGGAGTTAGAATCAACAATCATGGAGCTCCACTTGCCAGTCTACCTCATTTAATCTTTGCAAAATAACATCACCATTTGATTTTCCAGAGTCAATTCTACTGGCAAACATGTTAGGTCAACTGCAATGCCCTTCACTCTTGAATCCCACGGTTACAACTGTGGTCAAGTGGGTTCTTAAAGATCCCAGGGAATTAATAATTTATAACTATGGTAGCACTATAATCTGACCGGAACAAACAGATAGCAGGGATGAATGTTCATTCCTGCAATGCAGAGAAATAACTTCAGTTGGATGCTAGCCACTTTTTGTATAGATTTTTCTCCTTTATAATTAATACAGCCTCTAGTTTTCCGGTGGACAAAATCTGCTAAATAAAAATCATTGTTCCTCATAATGCTTCTCAAACCTGATAAAAACCATAAAATTTTATCATCAGAATGGAGAGTTAACTACATTTTGCTTTTGCTGCATTGAAGTGCTGTTCCATTATTTATTAATTATTCACAGATTGCTGGGGTTAGAAATGCAGGGCAGAAAGGCTGCTGGGAAGGGAGAGTGCCTCACCTCTCTGCTGGGCTGTCAGCTTCAATATAGGAAATCAGAGGCGGGGAGGAAAGCGTCTCCGTGGCAAACACGCTGCCCTGCAGTTGAAGTCCAAAGCCCGTGACAGGATCAGCTGTCAGGACCACCTCTGTGGTTTCCGTGTGAACAACCTGTCCAGCCAATCCCACAGTGCTAGAGGCTAGAGACACTAGAGGAACAAACGTGAAGAAGGTGACTGGAGGTTCAGGCAGGTATCAGCATTTCCAAAATAGAGTGGTACGTCTGAAGAGAGGCTCCCAGGCGATGGAGAGAGCTTAAATACTGGCCTTACAGCAGAAAGTTGACTTCCAGCGTAACAGGGTAAATGCATCTCCCAATTTGTCAGACTGGAGTCATGACCAGTGTAGCCACTCCAAGTCCTTGTCCCAGGAACTGGGAAGAGACTGTGAGAACAGGAAAACCCTGGGATCAAAGCATGCTGTCTAGTCCTGGGTTGTGCAAGCCTCAACTGAGGAGGAAATGGGGCCAGGTTCTTCCATTCCGGGATGTCTGAATCCCTTTCTCTGGATCTGGGATGGTGTCTCTAAGACTTCCCACTTCAACCCTATGCGACATGAACATGGCAACCTTTTGTTTTGAGGAAACAATTTCTATGTGGCCCCTAGAATAGCGAGGCTCTCTTGGTTCCCAGTCTTTCTCCAGTACTGGGTAGGCATGGTGAGCCATCCAAACTTCATACATTCCACTTGTCCCCACATTTGCTCCCTCTGTGTTTTGTTCCTTTTCTGCCCAGCCTCCAGCCACCACTTGTCTCCCATTTCAGTCACTTCTCCTGTACTCACGCATGTCTCTAGCCGGACATCTCTGTCTTACTTGCATCCCCAGCTTTGGCAATGAATGCGCCATTCCACACCTAGATGCCTCTCTTAGCTCTGGTCCTTGTGCTTGAACACGCCATCAGTCTGCAAGGGTCCTTTGCCCAATGTCACCTTCTCCATGTGGGTCTTTAGCTCACTGTTCTAACTTAAAGTCACTTCCAACCCTGCTCCAACCCAAGCCCATTTCTTCCTACTCTTTTACATGGGACAAATAGAGGTGGTTTTTGTTTTGTTGACACTCTTTGCTCATTCACAGTGTTTTCCCTTCTCAAACTGCTATTTAAAATTCTGTATTCTCTATATATTTCTGCTCCCTAATCGGCTACTTTTCTACTTTTCCTAATTTCTCCATTTCCTTGCTGACTTCATGTCTTCACTCTCCCATATCGTAACTTTGACGATTCTCTGTCCTGTCTGTGCTGACAACCGTCTAGCACACCAACTCCGTGGCTCTTCCGCTCCCTCAATGTCCTTCACCCGCAAATCCATCCTTCTTCAGCTTTCTGTCAACACAGCCCAGGGCTGTGCTCCAACTTCCCTTAAAAGATCCCCAAGGCCTTAGTATTTGAAACCTCCTTTTACACCAGATCCTGTGTTAGTGACTTTCCCAGCTCCCACAGTCTCAGTTTCTTCTCTATCTTGTTTGTAGTAATACTTCCTGTTGCTTACCTTCATGCTGGCTGCTGTTCAAACCGTGTTACATGGGACAGAATTTTCCTCTTTAAGTGAAAGCATCCACAGACATGGCTTTATATTTTAAATATAAACAGAACAACACTAGCTGAAGCAGGGAGGGAGGACTCCAAAGCTCTTCCCACAGCCTCACATGAGACCCCAGGGCCGGTAGTTGGAAAGCCCCCATCCTCTACCTGTTGCCTTTCCTTTCTCTCATTTCTCTCCACACAACACTTGGAAGCCTGGGGACCACTTCATAGAATTGTCTGTAACCAGCAGAGATTCTTAAAGGCTGCATGATTTGCGAATATACTCTGCATTCTTTGGTAATACCCAGTCAACACTCCGTTTACTACTTAATTGTTGAAACCTGCCAGAAAGGAACAGCAGCTCTAAATTCTTATTATGGTCTACTGGGCTCTAGAGTCTTTGTTGGAAACATGCATGCCCCAAGTTAATTCCTTATGTATCTATTTTGAACGCCTCCATCCTTACAAATGGTCAAATGCCACTCCCTAAGAGAATGAGAAGATTTGTCCTGGTAGTGAGCATTTCTTAGGTAACATTTCAGCCGCACCTCTTCTGTCTCTGTGCTCCCACCGCTCTCTCTTCCTCTTTCCTCCTCTCCCCATTTCCAGGTTTGATGGAGGAAGGTCATTGGTTAATTAAATAAAGAAACTGCTTGCCCTGATAGGTTAAAACATAGGTGGGAGGAGTAAACAGAACAGAATGCTGGGAGGAAGAGGAAGTAAGCTCAGAGATGCCATGCTCCTTTCTCTCAGGCAGACACACGCGATGAAGCAAGCCACCAGGTCAGACATGCTGAATCTTTCCCGGTAAGACCGGGGCTACACAGATTATTAGAGATGGGTTGATCGGGATATCAGAATTAGCCAGTAAGGGCTAGAGCTAAGGGCCAAGCAGTGTTTAAATGAATACAATTTGTGTGTAGTTATTTCGGGGCATAAGCTAGCCAGGCGGCCGGGGTGCTGGAGACGCAGCCCAACCGCTCCTATTACAACAGAGGTTAATTCTTTCTTATCTTGCTTTTTTTTTCCCTCTTGAGTCACTGTCTCATGCAGTCCAGACTGGCCGCAGGCTTGCTGTCTGTGAAGCTGAAGATAGCCTTGAACTTCTGACCTTCCTAAAAGTTCTGACCACCCACGCTGCAGGATTGCAGACATGGACTATCACAGCCCTTCTTAGCGACTTTTTGATTTTCTCCACTGCTTAGTCCTTCTGCGATCCTACGCCATGGATGTGTCTCTTGCCACCTTTCCAAGCTTGCCCACTCACTCTCTTCGCTTTTCCGACCTTGCCCTGCAAAATTACTCTGATTCTGACACAGATGCACACTTGTCTCCTTCGTCTTTGCTAAGACTGCTCTCACTGATGACTCTGACTGCTAAAAATGCAGTGGTCCCATTCACTCTAACGGCTGTGCAGCCGCTGGCTCCAGGGACAGTCCCTTCCTTGTAAATTGCTCTTAAGGTGTTGATGAAGATTTGGTATTAGCCTCTTCTGTATCTGCCCCTGCTGTACCTCTTCCACCCTCTGGCCCACGAAACAGATCCCAGCCTTGGTCCTGTGCTCAGTTCTCTCGTCCTTGCCCTCACCAGCCCTTACGCCCTCGGTGGCATCTTCTCTTATCTCTCTCCCTCTGGCTTCAGTGAGGAACTCTTCACCACAGATACTTTTTCATCTACAGACACAACTCAAAGGACTTCAAATTATTTTCTAAATTGGGGACGTAATCTTGACTTTCTCACTCATTCTCGTATGTTCTAGTCTCCTGGTCTTGAAATCTCAAAGCAGCCTCTGGTTCATGACTCCCCGTGCCCTCAAATCAGTCAGTTGCTCAGTCCTAAGAGTTGTCCAGCTTTCTCCACTTTTCCTTTCGACACCCCAAGTTTGGGATTTTATTTCAGCCATTCCAATAAGCATGTATCTGGGTTCTTTAATGCTCAATGATTTCTTTCCCACCTGGACCACAGGTAACACACCCTTCACTATGTGAGAAGGCAGCAGACCACAACTCTACACTTTGCACAGGCGGTGGATGACCTGAAAGTCTAACATGTGACTTGGCGCCAACATATTTAATTCTGACATGTTATCTCGTCTGATGTTTTACACGTGTGAATTTGTTTTCTAGAGGATAGTTTTTGTTATCAGTGGCACAAGAATGGAAGACACCATATCCTATTGAAAGGTCCCTGACTGGGTTTAGCGTGACACTGAGAGACTGTTGGGGGTAAGAAGTTCACAAGAAGAGTTATTTTGTTAACAGCGTGAACAGACAGCCCAGGGCTCTGAGAGTTCAGATGCCAGCACCTCAGACAGACAGCATGGCTGGGGCTTTGAAGACTCAGTTCCATTTTTACAGCTCCTTAAGAAAGCGGGAAGACTGTGGGATCCTACAGCCAGGCTCTCTGGTTTCCCAGCAGCAGGCAGGGAAGAGGGTGGGGATCAAGATGTGTGGTCACTTGTACCCCCTGCACATAATTCACCTCCCCATGGTAGAAATGCAGGTACCTGATTGTATGCTGGCTAGAGGTTTAAGGACTGTGCTCTAAAAGGGGCCCAGATCAGTGTCTGGAGGAGCAGTAGGGCTATGGCAGACACTGTGGTCTGAGAAGTAGCCTGGTATGGATCCCGAAGTTACATAAGGACCTGGATTAGGTTACATAAAGTCTCTGAACCTTTGGACAGATTCGCATAATACTCTCCCTCATTTGAGTTCTCAATTCGATGCAGATATCAGGGATTATTTACCCAGAGTTATGAAGTATGTTTGAAGGCTGGAACGATGGCTCAGCAGTTGAAGGACCTTGGTTCACTTCCCAGCACCCACATAGGACAGTTCACAACCACCTGCAAAGTCCAGTTCTAGGGAACCTGGCAACCTTCTCTTCTCACATATATTCACGCCGTCACAGGTACATATACATAAAGTAATAAACAATCACATCTTTTAAACCCCTGTGCTTAGGTTGGCTGTTTCTCATCACCATTAAAAAAAAAACAAGAAAGAAACAAGCTGAGCCAAGCAGACATTAGACTAAGGGATGCCTTCCACAAAGGAAGGGTGGGCTATACGTTTTGGCTTGGGGAAGATGGTTGGACAATTTTTATTTAATGTTCAGTAATACAAATGAAGAATCCTTCCATGAGGGTTTCTTTCACCTGTAAGCTCTATTTAGAGACAATTAAGTGAGCTAGGTGGACTAGACCTAGGGTTGAAAATAAATTATATACTGTACATTGATTTTATAACTATAGGAATTTATAATTCATAACCCCAAATACATAATTAGATTAAATAATTTGGGATTTTTCAATTAATTCTCAAAGTCTCTCTGACACACTGGGATCTATCCCCTCAACAGGAAAATTTCATCGACAGTTAGAATACTCACATGTATTAAATCCTTAGGAAGCTCTACATTTGAAGAAAGATAAATTACAGACTTTAAGTTCAAAAGTCAAAGGAACACACACAACAACCTGGATAAGGTGGCGGAGGTTAGCCTGCTTCATCAAGTGGTTGGCCAGCAAAAGGCAGAAAAGCGCTTTCTATAGTTTGAGATTTGCATGGCGGATTCTCTAGTGTGCTCTCCAGATTCCCTCGCTCTTCCCCATTGCCAGGCCCACAGCTAGATCTGCTCACAGTTCTGTAGGCTTGCAGGGAATACATTCTTCAGCTACGTCAGCTCCTCTCAATGTAAGGGAGGAGGGCAAGGGAAGCCAAAGGTAATCCATGGTTTTAAAACTTTTGGCTCTTGAACGTTTATTTTTAAAGTGTTAATTATAGAGACTGTGAACTTTATTATCAGCTAGAAAAAAACATTTGAAAAGTTTAGAGAGGAAAAAAGCCCAGGGGTTTGTTAGGATAATGTGTTTTGTTGTTTGATCCCGTGATTTGAGACTTCTGCCCACTAAAGCCCCAGGGTTGAGGGTGGCCTGCTGTGGACCCAACAGGCTGTGAATCTTATGACCCAGTTTGGGAGTGGGGTGAAGGATGGTTAGCTCCTTCTCCACAGAGAGCTGAAAGGGTGTTGGGCAGTGTCTAAGCCATTTCACTTCTGACTCCTTGCATGGCCACTTGTGCAAGCTTACCATGGGCCGCATTTTTCTTGTGTCCTTTTCCTAGGGGTCGATGGGAAGGATGGTGAAGATTGTAAGGCTTCTTCATCTCCTTCTTTCAGCTATTTCCAGTTCCACCCTCTTTAGCAGCAAGTGACAGTGACCATGAAGACAAAGGACATTCTGCTGTTTGCTATTATCCAGGCCAACTGGGAACAGGCACCACTGTCTCTCTGCAGGGGCAGGAAGGGCTAAGCTAGATGCTCTGTGGTCAAGCCGCTGGCACTGTAGGTAATGGGGTCTAGAAGAAGCCTTGACCTTGGCGGCTGGATAGGGAGCAGCTGGATAGGGAGCAGCCCTGGCAGTGGGGAGGGGCCTGGGAGGTTCCAGAAGCAGGACTGGGTTTCCTCTGTGACATAGCCTGGAGTTGTTCCTGGCCTCTGTGACTCCACCCAAAGTTCAGGGCTCACAGAACTCATCACTCCCCCTCAGAAACAAGCACTACACCTTGTGGCTGTCACTAACACATTGCTATAGATTTTTCTGTACCTTCCTCCACGGATGATGGTTTCAATATTTACGTGAGAATATGTCATTGTTTCCTGGCAATGTCCTTACTTTATCCTGCAAATACATGTAAGAATATTTGTTCTATTTTGTAAACCATGGCCTCATCAACAATAGAGCAAAGAGACTTTATTATCTTTGTGGCTTTCACTGTGAGTCAACATCCATGGATGGCCTGGTTGCTATAGAAACATAACTATTAGAAACTAGACAGCAAATGGCAGCCTGGAATGAAGACATAAATAAAATAGGGGGAGAAACCAAAGTATATAGTGAGAATGTTAATAAAATTTTTATTTTCATTTACTTGGGGTCTTTACATCGAAAATAGCCATATTAAGCAATAAAACAGAGAAGAGGAATTCTTAATCCCCCCCCCCCCAAATTGGAATACTCTCATTTTTCATGCATTTTAAGTCGGAACAAAAGTTCACACCATTTGGGCTCTACTGCTTCATTAAGATATAAAGTATCTGATTTCCTGAGACACTTCTATAAACATCCTGCTATATACATTGTCATTGGGGCCTGAGTGGCTCCCATCTGCAGGAAACATGACCTGGGAATTTTTCAACCCAGGTTTCTGTTTATCTTTTTGGCTACAGTTGAATGATTGCATGTTGATTCAAAAGAGAGTCTATGAGTGGGTGAAGGGAAAGGCAGGCCTCGCTTTGTTTCTTGTTACAAATATCAAGATGTGCAAATAATGTGAGACAGACAGATGTATTAGCATTCATTTGTATGTAATGACCTTATTCAACACAGCAACCCTCACCTAACAAATGGCTAGTTTTCAAAGCAGAAAAATCAGGCATTAATGAATTGATTTTGATGACTCTGTCCTGCTGAGGGATGTAGCCTGTTTCTGTCAGTGATGAGCACTGCACATGAAGATATATTAATATATAGATATGTACATATACATAACTACTTCAAGTCCTGGAGGCATTATATGTAAAACTTAAGACTTGTATATTAGGGCAAAGTATAAGTATTAAATCATGAGCCTGTCCCTTTAAAGACAGTGATCGCTACAGGAGGCCAAACTCACAGCCCTAACAAATAAAGCCTCCCTGTAGCTCTCCAATTGGTTGTCCACTGCCAAAAGTTTAGTACTACAGTTGTTCCCATTTTCAGCAGGGACATGGAAAGTCTAAGACACTTGCTCAGAGTCCTACAGCGAGAATATACTGTTGGGCTGACAGGCGTCCAGTGTAGACTCAGGCTCATGATCCGTTCGCTCTGTAGCTGCAGCTGATCTCTGCCAAGACTAAATAATTTCCTTAGTTAGGAAGCAAGTGGAAATCTGGGTGCTTTTTGTTCTCTTTGACTAAGTTCATTCTTTCACCTTCTTAACTTCAAATCATTGTTAATTTCATTTATCAAACATGACAAACCTTATATTTGAACACATATTTTATTTTTAATGTGTGTGTGTGTCCATTTTTATGTCTGTGTCTGTTTGTTTTCTGTGTCAATGCAGGTGCCCACAGAAGCCTGAAGATGGCATAAGATCCCCTGGAACTGGAGTTACCAATGGCTTTGAGACACCTGATGTGGATACTGGGCATGGAACCTGGGTCCTCTTGCAAGAACAGAACACACCCTTAGCCACTGACCTATCTCTACATCCCCCAAGTTTTACATTTGAAAGGACCAACAAGTCAAAATTTATGTGTGCATCACCAGGACATCAAAGATGCTGACCGTGTCTTTTATTGTGGTTTTCTTTATACTGAAGGCTTCAGTTTCCCAACCTTAGAAGAAACGTGTCCTAGAATGGGTAATAGCTGCTCTCCCCAGTACTAGAGGTACGGATGGACTAGAGAGTTCTTCTTGGGATACGAACTCTTAGGCACACAAACTAAAGAGTCAAAAGGCCCACCAACCACCCCATCTTTTGTTGGCGCCACCCTTGGGATTGCTGGGTTTGACATCATTGAAGTAACTTACAGATGCCCCTCTACTTTATTCCCATGGCAGACACAGAAGTAGACCCCATCATCTTTAGGTTTCACAGACGCCAAAAAGATACAGGGCACGACATACACTAAATTGTGATTTTGGATCTGGCTGGAAATAGGGGCATTTTCTTTCTTTAAACATGATTAAGATGAAAGATACTCAGATTCTTTAACATAAAAAAATAGGGGTAGTCTATGTTTCCTCCACATAGAAGCATCCAGCCACTCCTTTCTATACAAATGAAAATGGTCACACTTCCCTAGCTTTTTTTTTTGTCTATATATGCTTGGCTGTCTATTCTAGGAAATATTTCAAGATGAGGATTGAAGTTCTTAGACTTTAGAATGCTTTTGTGAATTTTTGCCTCCTTGTAGTTTTCTTAATTCTATAGTTCTTAAACGGACACAGTACCAAAGTGCCTTCTAAATATGCATCACTACACCGTAGTCTAGTGCAGCTTTTATTCTTCAGGAGTGTACTAGGTGGAAGTTAATACAGAAATGAGTAACTGCTTAAAGTGAAGAGAATAAGTGTCTATACATTTATATCACCCCCACCCCCACCCCCAAGGTTCAGGGAACATCAAGGAAGATGGTGAAGATTGATGATAGGAGCTAGAGGTAGTGGGTACCTGCAGTGAAACAGTATTTTCCCAACATGACAGGCCACTGAACACACATTCATAGCAGCTGTGACTTCCGGTACTAGACCTATACAAGATCAAGCCAGTCAACATTCCAGGAAGAATTGGGAGGGGCACAAAAGCCTCCATTTGCCACCAAGGAGCTATTGACAGTCACTGTTCTTCAAGGTTGCAGGCCCTGGGTAGGTTCAAAGTTTCAGTTGATGCCCCATGCATGTATGGGCAGCATTATAGGAAGTTAGGAGAACATCGAAGAATTCCAAAGTAGTTGGAGAGGGGTTGGAGGCATTTATATGGCTAAAATATATTATATGCATGTATGAACTTTTAAAAGAGTAAATGAAAATAGTATATTAAAACCAAGAAATACATGCAATAGAGGTGATTCTTGGTAGGATAGAATAATAACAAAACTAAAGGAAGCTTTTGGAATGAGAATTTGAAAAGAAATGCTCAAACTTACTGTTTTGAAAGAAGGTCAAGAAATAAAATATGAAATTTATTGGTTAACCAAATTTACAAGACTCATACTCATCACACGAGGGACAGAGTTTGTACAAAGCTGCTTTAGAAGGAATAAGATATGAGCAATAAATGTTTTTGCCTGGAACTACCCAGAGTCGAAAGGCACCTCAAATTTCATTAAAAGAGAAAAGAAACAAAATTGTTTTAGGCAAAGCTGTTGTAGGAAAAGGTAGTGCAAGCTAGATCAGTCTGAAGTTATATCCAGGGTACACGTTACCACACAGATCACGGGTTTCAGTCATGGTCTTTAGCCAGAGCTATTGGCCACACAGTCTCTCTACTTACCCCCCCTCCCCCCCCTTAGAGTAAGCACACATTTCCTGGAGACCAATGGATAGTCTGGTTAGCGTTTCACTTACATGAGCTTTTGAAGTCCTTCTTTTTCAGTCTCCTCCTCATCATGGTTCCTCGTGGGCTGGTGGAGTAGAGGCTTCGAGGTAAAGTCCCCATGTTCAGGGAACTCAGGCTGTATGCACTCATGGAGGTCGGAGAGGACGAGGACACCATTGCGGCTGGAAGAGAGTGAAGACTTGGCACAGAGCATTCCTAGGTGGGGCCTGAGCCTGCCACCCTTGCCAACCAGCAACAACCCAGAGACATAGGACACAGAGCCACGGTTAGTCAGTACCCATATCTGGACGGAGACCAGGCCCTGGAGCCAGCACATTAGGATCTCAGTCACATGAGTTTGTGACTTTTGAGGGACAGGGTCCTCCGTAGCATGTGGGTGCACACAGACTATGAATTTTACTTTAGACAAAGACAGAGATTGGAACAAAGTCCTCCACTGATAACTTAAGACACCAGTGTACACAGTGCCATTTTGCAGTTATTTTCTGACATGGATGTCTTAAGTGATCCACATACATGGAGATCTGAGACCACCATACTTCCATGTTCTGCGTTGTCTTCTGAACTGCATATAAAGCCTTCGGAACATTTATACATTTTCTTCCTGTACTGTTTTTGTGGTGCAGGGGACTGAACCTGGGGCCTCACACATGCAAGGCAGGTCACCTATCATCAAGAGACATTACTGTCCCTTGCATCCTTTTTAAATGACAATGGAAAAGGAGAGGCCAGAAGCCAGAAACAAGACATGTTGTTAGTACAAAGAACTAACAGGACAAGAGAAAGCAGGCAACACACATGAACCAGAGATGTAGTGAGTTAGGGAAGGAGGCATAAGAAGAGGAGACTCTAATATAGACCAGGGCGAGAAAGCGTGGAACATTACGAGGACTGTTTGGAGGAGGCGCTTTCGGGAAAGTCAGGGCCGGCACTCTGCAATGGTCTGGGTGGTAGGAGTTATGGTGATGGTTGGTGTGAAGGCTGCACGGGTTGCTGGCCCAGGATTCCCAAGGAAGTTGTCTGTTGCTCCTTTGAATTTTCACTGCCCATATGAAGTGATGATGAGGAATAAGAAAACAAAGAACCGAAAAACAGAACAAAATGAAAAACAAAAGAAAAAAAAAGAGGAAAAAGTAACTGAATTGCACAAATTAAAAAAAAGACAAAGAAAAATTGTTAACAAAAATGAAAGCTGCTCGTAAGGGGGGGGGGGATCTATTTGGCTTTGCCATTTTCTCAGCGGTCAGCAAAAGAGATGATTAACACCAGCCACGGAGACTTTTCATCTTCCTAAGAATAATGCGAGTCTTTCTCCCAGTCCATCTTTTCTCTCTTTAAGATGACTACTGAATCAATTTCTAATCTCCCCCTGCGCTTCACTGCAGAGATTAAAAAACATTTTTTTTAAACTTAAAAGTCATCCCCATAAAGATCTATGGCACACGATAAGTAATTAAAGCTTTGCAAATCTCGGTCAGTTCGGAGCACTTCTTTGAAGAGAAACAGGAGAAGGAACAGTTTATCATGCTGACTTGTGATGTGTGGGCTGTAAGAGTCACAGGCACAATTTACTACCCTGATGTTTTAATTACACTACTATCCATCACGGACACTTGATTTTCCTCAACAATAAACCGCAGACATCATCTGTGCCTATCAGAATCTTTTTTTCTTTCCTGATTAATAAGGAGAAAAGTTTCAATGGATTTTTGTAATTTTTTTAAAAGTTTATTTGCATGAGAAACATTTGGTTTCATGTTATTATATTTTATACATCAAGATTGTAATGAGTTTAACTTCAAAGTTAGCAAGTTTCCATTCTGAATTTGCTGTTGTTAAGAGTTGAGTTTTATGGTGGGGATGTGGCGCGATTGGCAGATTGCTCCTTCCGCTTACAGAAGCCCTGGATTTGGTACTCAGTGTGCATGGCCCAGGCATGGTGGCATGTGCCTATAATCCCAGCACTCAAGAGGTGGAGGCAGGAGAATCAAAAGTTTAAGGCCTTCACAAGCTACATAGCAAATATGAGGTCAGCCTGGGCTCTATTTTTTAATTTTAAACTTTATTATTAAAATGTTGCAAAAATGTTCATACCCTGACGTTAACCAGACCAAAGACTTTGCCTTCAAAAGCAGGAAAAATTAAAATTCTCTCTGGCATTCTGGAAAAGGGGTAGTAGTATCTCTTTGTCACTATGTCTGATAGGAACATTTTCACCGAATGATCTCGAAGGGCCGAAAACAGCCGTGAACTCTGATTGGCTTTTAGGATTCTACAGCTAAGAATCTGCATGGGTTGCAGTAGTTCCTCCCAGAAAGTGTTTGAAGGCTTTGCATGCATGCAAATGAATGTTCTAAGGTAAGGGCTTGGGAGGGCACCACCATTCTCATTCTCTCTGGAGGGGGGAGTCACAGCAAATGCTCTAGTATGGACGGATCTTCTGGAGTGAGCCTGCCCTGGGCTTCACTGACTCGCCTTTGTCCTACCCTTTCTCTTAGATCTTGCCAGCTACTTAACCTCTCAGCTCCCATGTTTTCAGAGTCACCGATCATGAAAACATCTATTCCTGCGGTGGGAATTATGCACATACATGTTCAGCATGGTGCTGATCCACAGAACACAGCCAAGGAGCTAGGAGAGACAGCACCGTTTCTCCCTACCGTGCCATCTACTTGCCGACAACAAAACGCCGTTAAAGGAAATACACGATCTTTGTCAACAGATTTTACTCTCTTGACACTTAGATTTTAGAAGACTTGTCAAAAGTCTGTAAAAGCAGCCATTTTCACAGCTGCTATAATCTCATGGTCTGGAACTGGACCTATCTTTCTGCAGAAATAGCTGGTTTGGGATCCCCGTGTCTATGAATTCCCTGGGTCTCATCTGCCATCTCCTTCGAGACCAGTGCAGTACCGCCACACTTGGCCCTCAGACCCACATCCTGCACCTGTTTCCCAGGATCTACAACTCATGTGGGAGAAACTTTTGAATGTATGCGTTCAGTCATGTCATTCCTGTGTCCATGGCTTATGTTGCAAGGAGAATCAGTCTATACTTTCTAATTTTTTTAAAAAAGCTTGATTTATTTAATATGTATACATTTATTTATTTAATACGTATACATGCTGCAGGTCAGAAGAGGGCACCAGATCTCATTACAGATGGTGTGAGCTGCCATGTGGTTGCTGAGAATTGAACTCAGGACCTCTGGAAGAGCAGTCAGTGTTCTTAACCACTGAGCCAGCTCTCTAATTTTTTTCTTGGATTATTCACCATTTGTATCTTCCAGCCACACTGGACTAATGCCTCTTTGAACAAGCCGGCCACCTTCCTTGTTTCATTGTGGCTTCTGTGCCTACTTGGTTCCCTCCAGCTGCCTGTATGGCTAGCTCATTATTGAGGCCTTAGCTCTGGTGCTCTCTCTCCCGAGGAGCTGATGCTGACCTTGCTGGCTGAAGCAGTTGCCACTGTCCTGTTGGCTTCCACTAACTGTATTCTGCACATCCCTTATTATTGTCTGAAATGGCTCTAACACACAATGCATGTTAACAGTCTCTTTACATGCGCACCCTGGAAGAATACAGCTCTGTTCATCTCGCTTCTGAGAGACTAGAATGGTACCCACACATAATGATTGACATTTGCGTGGCAGCAGCTTTTTCCTTGAGTTAAAGGAGCATCTTAGGCAAGACATTAGTGGTTTTTGCTCCCCACCATCTTTGTTTTAGTTTGTGGCACAGGACACCTTGTAGCAACATGCAGCGCTGCTAATTTACAATCACAGGCTATTGTCCTCTTTACAAAGGGTTGTCTGTGTTTTTATTGAAGCCAGGCAGGAGTGAATGGACTTCAGAATTCCACACCCACCTTAGCTCTTTACTGAGGACTTCGAAACGTCTATTCGAACATCGATTCGAAACGTCAAGCCAACTTAGTGAGCCCGTAAGGCAGGTACTGCCAATCACCTATTGTGTGTTTATCCCCGTGCCAGTTGCAGTAGGCAGGCACTCATTTACTTAGCTATGCAATCATAGCTGTACATGTTCATCGAGTCCTCTCTGCATCCCAGATGCTGTGTTAGCTGCCTTTTCATGTAGAGTCTCAGGCAATGCTGCTTCTAGTATTCGGATGAGGTGAACATTACCATAACCCACACTTTATAGATGAAGAACCTGAGATACAGAAAAAAGTTGGGTAGCTTTCTTAAGGTTCCACGAGGTGGCGTCAGAATGAGATCTCTGGAAGTCTGCTCTAGAGCCTGGCCCACTGAACTGCACTGCCTCTTCCTGTAGAGGCTCCTAAAGCCCTTCTTCAGCTGAGACAGCAGGCTGAACGCACAATGCTTCCTGTGCCAGGGCACTGTGGCATTGCTGCTACTGTCTCAGAAGCATACGCCATCCAGGGCTGCTATAGTTTCAGATGCATACGCCATCCAGGGCTGCTACAGTCTCAGATGCATACGCCATCCAGGGCTGCTACAGTCTCAGATGCATACGCCATCCAGGGCTGCTATAGTTTCAGATGCATACGCCATCCAGGGCTGCTATAGTTTCAGATGCATACGCCATCCAGGGCTGCTACAGTCTCAGATGCATACGCCATCCAGGGCTGCTACAGTCTCAGATGCATACGCCATCCAGGGCTGCTACAGTCTCAGATGCATACGCCATCCAGGGCTGCTATAGTTTCAGATGCATACGCCATCCAGGGCTGCTACAGTCTCAGATGCATACGCCATCCAGGGCTGCTACAGTCTCAGATGCATACGCCATCCAGGGCTGCTACAGTCTCAGATGCATACGCCATCCAGGGCTGCTATAGTTTCAGATGCATACGCCATACAGAGATGCTACAGTCTCAGAAGCATACGCCATCCAGGGCTGCTATAGTTTCAGATGCATACGCCATACAGAGATGCTACAGTCTCAGATGCATACGCCATCCAGGGCTGCTACAGTCTCAGATGCATACGCCATCCAGGGCTGCTACAGTTTCAGATGCATACGCCATCCAGGGCTGCTACAGTCTCAGATGCATACGCCATCCAGGGCTGCTATAGTTTCAGATGCATACGCCATCCAGGGCTGCTACAGTCTCAGATGCATACGCCATCCAGGGCTGCTACAGTCTCAGATGCATACGCCATCCAGGGCTGCTACAGTCTCAGATGCATACGCCATCCAGGGCTGCTATAGTTTCAGATGCATACGCCATCCAGGGCTGCTACAGTCTCAGATGCATACGCCATCCAGGGCTGCTACAGTCTCAGATGCATACGCCATCCAGGGCTGCTACAGTCTCAGATGCATACGCCATCCAGGGCTGCTACAGTCTCAGATGCATGTGCCATCCAGGGCTGCTACAGTTTCAGATGCATACGCCATCCAGGGCACTCTCTTGTTTTCCTAATTATGTTCTCTTGCCCTGCCAGGATGTCTGAGAGAATGGGTCACAACTAGTCTGGTGGTTGTCCCTGGAGATCACAGAATGGAATATTCTGCTTTAAACAGATTAAGTCTAGGGACCCTGGCCACACTTGCTTCCCTACAGCCCCCTTTCCTTCAGTCAAGTTTATGTCTCCTAAAGACCTGCAGTGGGAAAAATTCCAACCTCAATGAAAACTGTTTTTTTTTTTTTAAATTGTATGTTGGGGATGTAACTCAAGACCATACACATGCTTAGACAAGCATGTTTCTCCGAGCCGCACAGCCTTCTCTGAAAAGGCCAGCATTGCCAGTGTTCTGGAGACTGCTGTCTACCAGGGAAGGGGATAGTGGATCTCTTATCCCCAACGGGCTCGGCCTCTCCCACACTGTTCTGGAATTACTGTGATGAATACTTTGTTGCTAACCGAATTTGGAAAATGTTGGATCTTCATATTTTCGTGAGATAAGAGACACAGGGCCCAGGCATCACAGACTGGAAAAAGCAATCAGAACTTACATTTTTGGATGAATGGTGAAAATATGTCAGACTGAACTAATATAAGATATAATGATGTTTAGGTGCCATCCTTTATTTCTCTTAGTGTCTGCTTTTAACATAAAACTTAGGGGAGACACTCATAAGCTAAATAAGGTAGACAGTCAGCTCTAGCCTGATATCTTCCTACCGTACACATACGACATCAGCACTTCCAGGAAAAGAAAAACAATGTGTTCTCGCTCCATACAGCTCAGATTATAAATTCTTCATCTTTTCAAATTATTTTAATATTTCATGAGTTGGAAACTATTTGAACTATTAGGATTTGCATCAGGGTAGAAAAAGTAAAATAATGAGGTAGCTAAAAAATAAAAAAAACAGTAAAGTTTTGGAAGGGTTTGCTCACATTTCTGATTTACTGATTCCAGACATGAGGTGCATCTTCCTAAAAAAGTACAGCATGCAATCTTAAGCCTTCTGTGCCCCACATCCAGTGGTGACTTCATATACACCAAGAAGACACTTACACAGTTTAAGACATCCCTGCCTTGAGGGCTTGGGGTGAGACCTGCGTGCGTTCCCACATCCCTAGCCTCAGCATCCTATTGCTCCTTGGAGTCTCCATTCGACTCTGCTGATTTCCAATCCTAACCTGCGAATGTTGCACCATTTTCCTACTTCAATGTGTCAAATTAAAATCTGATAAGGGCAGCGTGCTCTACTAGAGATTATCATTAGCTCCAGGGCTGTCTAAGCTCCATTTAATTAAAAAAGGTTGCATCCAGCTGACTCAACCAGTAGGAAAATTATTTCATCCTCTTTTTTTTATCCCCCTGTAGAGAAGTGCAGCGCCTTTTAGAAGGTGAGAAACGCAATGCAAATGACCTTCCCTCAAGCAACATTCCAGTGTTGGAAAACTCAGCTGTCGCTAACTATAGAAAAGCGCATACTCCTCTTTCAGTATAACCGGCCCAAAGTGGGGAAGCCTTCCTGTTCCCAGGACTGAAAAGGGTCGTGGCCTGTGCTTTAGTAAATAAGTGGGAACGGGAGTATGAAGGAAGACTCCACCAGAAACACTGACTTCCTGGATTCGTGACTCCAAGTCTTGTGTTTGTTAAAGATGCCCAAGTGGATGGTTTTATGCATTGAGAAAACTTATCTGGACCCTACGGCCAAACAGTGAGGATGCAGATTCCTTCTGCTGACTCTGTTTACCGCAAGGGGCCTAGCATTCTCATTCCCCTGGCATGAAGTCTGGCGAATGTGTTCTTTATCTTGGGGTATAAATATTCCAGAAAATAGACAAAAAACTAGACATCAACCCTTCATGCAACTGTCTTTTTCTGATGACTATTTCATATATTGGCTGTTAATACTATTAATATGAATTTGTTTTATTTTACTTTAACATAGTAAAAACATTTCATTGAGAGACTTAATGATGCCAGGAACAGGCTATAAAGGCCAACACTATCTGAAGTCCTTGGCAAGGCAGCTCTTCCTGGCCTCCTGGCTGCAAAGCGTGCTTTGGGTTTTACTTTTTTCTTTGTTTGTTTGATGAGTCTTAATGCTTGCTTTCATTGTCCTTGACAGCCAAAATTCCCTGTGACCACCAGGAAGTCAAATCATTTTCCTTCTCCTAATACTCAGTTTGCATCAACGTTTAAGCAAACACAAAAAAAATCAAATAGTTTGAGCCTCATATTTCAATCTCAGAATTTCTTTCTTCTGTTTCGGGCTTTCCACTGACTACAAATGCTTGGAAAGGGGACCCTACAGATACAGCAGGGTGAACGAAGCCAACCTAATGGTGTGATAAAGGGAGGAGCACCTGTCTTCCCGACTCTCTGCAAGAAGAAAGCTGCAAGAGCGAGAAAGAGAGAAGGGTGCAGAAGGCTCGTCTCACCATGGTCAGGTCCCTTCAGGGCCAGGCGGGTCTGATGGTGCGGGAGAATCTCCAGCTTCACCTGGTCGGTGGTGTTGGCCAGGAACTGGGTGGCTTCGGCGAGTGTACAGTACTCCATGCTCGTGCCGTCGATGGAGAGAATGTGGTCTCCTACATGCAGCGCCCCACATCTGTGGAGAGGAAACACAGCAGCCTGGGAAATCCTTCTCTTCAGAATGAGACTTTGATGTCCTTAAGGAATTATCATTACTTTCAAAAATTGAATGTTAGTAGAAAATATTACCTGTTATATTTTAGCCATGTCGGGTCTGAATTGGAATGGAAAATTTTTGTGGAAAAGGCAAAAAAATCTGAAGGAATGATTTTTCTTATTTTCTTATCTTTGAAGATATTTTGTCCTTAAACATTTTGGGGTGGGATGGGGAAGAAGACAAGAGGGGTGAGGAGAGGAGACGAGAAGTTTTTCCTCCCGAGTTTGTTCTCTTTGTTCTCTTAGGCTCTTCTATTCACAGTTAGCATCTTACGATGTGCTGCAGTGAACTTGCCTAGAGTCTCATGTATGAGGATGATGAGGAGTTTCAGTTACTGCTTCCTTCAAATCTTTTAAAAGAGGCTTCAATTTATCAGTTCTTTATTATGGCCCTCTGTTGTTTTTTGTTTGTTTTTTAAATCTGGAGTCAAACATTAATTAGCACAAAATAGAAATTACGCAGGACTTAAGAGTAATGAAACCAGACTTACATGGGGAGTTGGGGGAAAGCTAGGGGGAGGGGTCTAGCTGCTACACCTTGCTGGAGAAGATACCGGTTGGCTATTGGATGAACTGAAAGCAGTTGACACAGCAGTCAGCACCCAGGCAAGTGGACAGCTCCCCACACTGGTTACCCATTGTGCAATGAAACCACAACAAAACAGAGGCAGGCAACTGAAACACCCTACACTAGCGACCTGGAGAAGGTGCCTGCATCAGTGGCCGCCACTGTGACTAACTGCACAGAGTGGGTAGCTAACAATGGTGCTGTAGGGCACCCACTCCTTGCTGTTAATGATGCAGAAAAACCCATGACCTTTCCGAACAGGGCTGGATAAAGATCAGTGCTTTTAAGCATGTAGCAAAACCAGAACTTATTTTTCTGAGGGCACAGTAAATAAATGTGTTTGTTTGTTTTTTCTTTTGAAAAAGGGCACACCAGAAGTCTGGATGAAGTGACATCTCATAATGAAGTGGCTGATGAGGTAGTTATGATTTTAAGGATAACAACAGAAAGTTGTTTTCTTATGTGAAATTTGTAGAAATTGCCAACAGGGCTCTTTTTTTTCTCTCTGTGTGCAAAAGTATGTAAGTGTGCATATTATATGAGTGTGCATATCATGACATTATTAAGCACATACACAGTGCTGATCAGCAGACATTTGCTGCGACACTCACCTGTCTGCAATACTTGCAGATTTGATTTTGTCTATGACGATGACCTGTTTGTTACAGCACACTGAGGTAGTTAGGGCAACCCCAAGGCTGGCACCAGGAGTTTTGGCAACTTCAACCAGTAGTGGCCCGGATGCTGTTGTCACAGAATCTGTCAAAGAATACATTTCAAAAAATAAAACAAGATAAAGCAAGTAAACAAACAAAAAGATAAAGAATGTTTAACCTGGTGTTGGTTTGATGATTTTAACCACTAAGTTCAGGTATGTTTCTATTATATCCACACAGCTTGAGGGCACTTCTCTGTAGAGCTGTCAGGGTGTGTCCACGCCAGTCCCTGGAACTAGATTTTAGTCTTTGTGACAGCTAGGATAACATCTCATGGGTCAGTTTGTGCTCTACACTGCTTGGAACGGTACCTGGAACACCCTAGATTTTCTTTAAAATAAATTAATTCAATACATAAGCAGAACTTGCTATGGATGCACACATTTATGTGTATTGATTCATGGAGGGTGAATAGAAAGAAGGGGTAGATGGAAAAGAATGGATGGGAAAGGGTAAAGAAGGAAAGAATGAGAGAGAAAGATAGGAGAATGAGAGAGACAGAAAGAGAGAGAGTAGATAGATGATATCTCTAAATTGTCAAATAGCAGGCAAACAGGGTATAATTTATAAACACATGGGACCTGCATTAGGGTTTTCTTCATCTCATCTAGGAGTGACTTTACTTTTTTAAATTTTTTTATTCTGCGCTACTTCAACCCATCTTTTGAAATATCTAAACCTCTGGGTGTCTCTTTCCCATTCATGGCCTGGTATGGTACTTCTCATACGTGTCCCAACAACCAGCGTTATTCCTGCTGTTGTAGCACACACTTCCCTGTCAATAGGCATGTCTACATGCGATTGCATGCCTTTGTCCCCTGCCTGATGGTGAGCTTACTCTGAAGGCAGACACTGTCTTGTCGGTCCCCATCATCTCAGTGCCCAGTGTAGTGATCAGGACCAGGATGTCTGTGGTTAGAAGCCGTTACCTTAATGAGCAAGTAAAGTGTATTTGATATCATCATTTAATTCTAGCGCTCCAGAGGAGTACTAGGCAGGTGGATCTTCGAGTTCAAGGACAACCAGTTCTACAAAGTGAGTTCCAGGGCAGCCAGGGATAAATAGTGAATCCCCTTCCCCCACCAAAGTCTTTGATGCTCTTTAAAGCAAAGGAGAGACAGGTGCTATATTGGAAAGAGTCTGGAAATAGAATTTAAAAGGTTTGCATTTAACCATAATTTTTATTTGAGTCATGGTGCCTTATACAAGTTGCTAAAACTTCCTAAGTCTGACAGCTTTCCTATAAATTGGAACTTGACTACAGTGTTTATTAAAATCAAATCAGTGCATATAGACTGTTATTACTGATGATATTTTATGACCTCAAACATTTGAGAACATCTCATCCTATTTGCAGGATTGCATGCTGGTGAACGGTTTTGTCTGTGGTCCTGCTGCTCCGGTGTTTGAGATTTCATCAGGTTGCTGCTGTGGTCTGCATCACTGAGGCACGACTCTGCGACTGTTAACTGGGAAGTCTGTGTTTCTGCCGTGGAAGCATGGGCACAAGGCACTGATTCATGAAGCTGGAAAGTTGGTGTGTGACAGCTGTCTCCAGTGTGAGATAAATGAGGTCTCTCTTAAATGACGTAAACATACGTGTCGATGGCATGCAGACTCCAGGTTTAAGTTGTTTTAGCTTTCTTTCGTGCAGCGTTGGCTTAACCTTCACAGCTTCACACAGTGGCCTTTCAAACTCCATACACAAACATTGCTACACACAATAGGGCCTTGGTTATTCTCCTCTTGGGACTCCATAGTGCCTGCCTGGGACTGCTGAAGTATTCAGCCATGTGAACTGAGAGCTATTGGGTTCTCAGCCTCTCCAGTGTGGGAACAGTCACGGTTGGACTACCCAGACAGTATCATGTGAGTGAATCTAATAAATTCCTCATAAATATATATACCCTCTATTGGCTCCTTTCCACTAGACAACTCTGAATAATGCATAAGGATCCTTGTATGTACCACTTTCCTAAACGCCTAGCAATGTTGAAACAACTCAGTACGAAAACCTAGCAATATTGAAAAGAACTCAGCAAAGATTTCTCTTCTTTAGGGCCGGTTTCTAGTCCTTCCATTTCACAATTCTTTCTCATCAATACCAGCTGGAAAGAGCCAGTGACCTTAGTCTACCGAGGCAGCTTTGTGGTCCTGAGGCATAATGTCTATCTAGAGCCTATTGTTACTGTGCTGGTGAGCCCCGCTCTGTGGTGACTGCTACTGCGGGCTAATTTCCCGGTCTCCTGACATCATGTTGGGTGAGCTAGATTTTTTTTTTAAATCACTACCTTTGTAGAATTTTTGAGTCACCAATTATTATGTATCAAACCACTTCCTTAACTCTGGGTTTGAAAAACTGGGTCTGTGGGACAGTGGTCACTCACACTCTTCTTCACAGCCCTGCTGGACCTGATTGTAAACTTATTTTGCTTTAAAAATGAAAGCAATGAGGCTTTCATGTTATTTATTACTTAATGTATTAATTTTTCTACTTGGTACTATAGTGGAAAATTTCACAACATGAAATGTTTTATGAACAAGTTCATTTAAAATATTGAAGAAAATTAAACTGTGCATAACATAGAGATGAATCATAAGGAATTTTATGCTTACTCTTGGGTCTGATCTCTCATCAACTTTACAACATATATACAAATGCTTTAAAAATCAGAAAAATATTCAGACTGAACACATTCTTCATCTTACTCCAACTATTTTGGGTAATGGAAACTTAGAGCCTCTATCAAGATTAAGAATCAGATTTAAAAGAGCCTATCAATAAATAAGTTCTTTATGATCACTTTAGTTAATATTTTTCCTAGAATATAGATGTGTCAAAATATATCCTTGATATATGAATGTTTATAATGTTTTAATTATAATAAAGACTAAATATTAATTTTTTCTTAGAGAAAGAAACAATAGGAACATGGTACCACACATGATTGAGGCAAAAGATACCAGATCCTTTGCCACCATGAATTTAAAAGCAAAAAACCCCACATCACAGCTATTCCCACTCTATATAGGTATATAGCTATACCTAGGTGATTGGAACCTGGAATAAAGGCCTCCCTTCAAGGAGTATTGTTGTTGAGGATTTAGGAGAACAGCATACACAGTATTTTCACTTGAGGGACATAAATGTAGAAGTAATGGGTCTCTGTTAAAGTAAAATGCTTCAAAATCCTAAGACAAGGAAATGAAAGTTATTGTAGAGGGAAGAGGCATTGTAGTTCAGGGCTAGTGGCCAAGAGAGTGGTCCATGCTGAACTCATCACGTGGCTGTGGCCATTGACTGCAGAAGACCCATGTTTTTTATTCCTAACTTTAGGAGCTATCTATTAAAGCAACCAGTTTACAGAGCAGCAGTGACACCACATATACCAGAGACCACTGGTCATCCAGAGAGAAAAAAATTCAAGGAAGGCTGGGAACCAATTTCATAAAACACATAATAGCTAGAATAAACCTCTTCAGCTTCTACTAATGAGAAGAGATGAACTGCAGACCGTAAGTGGGATTTTAGACAACCGATGATTCCGAAGGCGGAAAAAAATAGCTCAGGATTAACGTTCTCTTATGGACTTAGAAACATGAACCAACAGTTGGAGGGATGGCGTCCAGTGTTCAGACATACACACCATAACAGCATTTTCACATCAAGCGGTTTTCAGATGAGAACTGTAACTTTCTAAGAGATCATATTAGGATGAAACTTTTACCCATGTAGTCAAAGAACTGCAAGGAAAAGGGGATAGAGATCCTACATAAAGATTACTGTGAATTAGAGATGACAGCAAGCTGGGCAAAAATTCATTCTCCCGCTCTCCATGGTGGCCTATACTTTCACATGCTGCCGTCATTACTAAATTGAATTTTTCAACATACATCTCTGTCCAGCTCTCCTGCCATGTAGAATGGCCCTAATCAGGCCCAACCCGAAGGGTGAGTTCATCCACTCCATCACTTCTCCAGACTTGCTTCTCCACATAAGGGCTCACATTGTTCTACACCACAGAAACTGAACCCAGGAGTCACCCCCCCCCTCAGCCTTGTATTCTTGACTGCTCTCCCTAAGTTATCTTGAGTCTACTTTTGAAACAATGCTCAGCTTTGCTTTTACTTGCTGTGTGCATATTCACCCTTTTAGTTCGACTTGCCACAGTCTTATATTCCAGATCCTTGCATGTGTTATACCTTCCCAATTCAAAGTGATCTTTCAAAGAAGAGCTCTTATTTTAGTGCCAGTGGTTAAAACCTTTCCACATGGAAGGAAAAGATCGCAATGCACAGGAGGACCTGTGTGATCGGGATGCTGCTTGTTGTCTCGGCTTTATTTCCACCAACCATTCTTGTTCTCTAGTCCCCAGGTCCTGTCTGCTCTTTCAGCCCTTCAAGAATATTATGCACCTTCTGCTTTGTTCTCTGTCATATCCATTCTTCTCTGTACCTGGGATATTCCCACTCTCACCTGGTCCATCTTTCCCCCAGTTATTTCCCTTGCTCTGCTCCAATGTCACATCTACAGGGATTCCTGCCTGAACCTACAAACCATTCCAATCTGCCTGCTACACACTTAAATAGAGCCATATGTTTTTCTTTGGCATTGTTTTTAATATACGATATTCAACAATTGTTCTGCAGGTAGCTGCTAATTAACCACTCCATAAAGTCTATGCATCTGGGAGTTCTTGATAGTGATCAGCCAGTGCCTACAAAGCAAGCTCATACATGATAGGTGTCCACTAATTTATCAATGAAATGAGCTAAAGAATGACTGTCTATTACTTACTCTAGGCAGGAGGCCAATGATCCTGATTATACAGAAGTTGTATTTTGAGATCATGATGGCTGTTCTTGTACCAGAATGAGTACCCATTCAAGGACGACACTAATGATAAGGAGGCCTTTTTTTTTTCAATTTAACTTCAAAGCCTGCACAAAAAATTACAAGCAACACCTCATAATATAAAACTGTGGCCGGGTGGTGGCGGTGCATGCCTTTAATCTCAGCACTTGGGAGTCAGGAGTATGCAGATCTCTGTGAGTTCGAGGCCAGCCTGGTCTACAAGAGCTAGTTCCAGGATGGCTAGGGACAGCTAGGGCTATTATACAGAGAAACCCTGACTTGAAAAACTAAAAAAAAAAATTTCAATAAACATCTTATAATATAAAACTGTGAAATACTTAAATTTACCCAAATAGCTGAAGAATTAATGCATTATACCTTGGAGGAAAGGCAGTTTTATTTTCTTCTAGATGGAACTTGCATGTATTTGTATACACGTGGAAAAAGTTCCATAAACATACCACCTGCAGGAACATGAACTCGTAACAGATACTAGCATCACACAAAGACTCACATAGAGGTCCAGAAAAGAATGAAGAGATATAAATGCATGGTGAGAAGGGCATTGAACCTTGGAGAATTACCCAAACCAGCCCATCTCCAACTACTTTTTAAACTAATTAACCATTGTGTCAAGGGAATGGCAGTGACACCTGAACAAGAACGGGTATGGTTGGGTTGAGCCAAAGGAATGAACTAGAATCTAATCTCAGTGTTTCCCAGTTGATTTTCTTGGAATAAGCAATTGGAAAACAAGGGAACTATTTCAGCAAGTACCTCTTCCCAGAACCACACAAGTGGAAGTTGTTTTTTACATCATAGAAGGAGACTTACAGGTATTAATGTTTTGATCAATCATTGTAATCACTTTCCACCATAAACATTTCCCCACCATATCATCAAGATGGTCATACTACTTTGTGGCAGTAACCTATTTCCCCCTGTGCCACCCAATTTCATTCTCACAGGCCCTTCCGAAAAGTAGGGTTCAGAGTACTAGCTCCATGCCAAGATATCTAACAAGATGCATGGGAGAAGCAGGAACAAGCGAACAGGGTGGAAGAGAGAGGTTATACTGTGCAAGAAAGTACAAGAGGAGAAATGAGTGTGTAACAGGAGAAAAAGAAACAGAGGGAACTCAGGAAGAAAAAAAATCAAGAACCCAGCCATAGACAAATCATTAGTTTATCCCATTGTAGTGAAGCAGAGTTGGGGGAAAAATGGATCGTGTGGACATAGATTATTCATGGTTAAAGGCGTCTCGGTAAGACGTCTGCATCAGGATTGAAGCCTTTGGCGCAGTGTTGATTTACTGGCTGCATAATTACATGCTACACCAAGGACTGTTTATATGGGAGACACTCTGGGTTTGTCTGTATTTTGTTAGTCAGTTTTCCCGCTTCCTAGTCCTGCTTTTCAATGAGTGCAAGTCCTGATTACAACCTCCCAAGCAGAGCAGAAAGTCTCTGCATGCCAAGTTAGCTTCCAGGTAGAAATACCTTCAGTTTACTTATTGGTTAAAAGTATTTTTTATTGATGCTATGTTATGAAAGTAATACCTCTAATAATTCCGGTTTCAGCATGGTGGAACTCTAACGAAATATTCTTAAGCTGTTAGTCTGTGTGCATGTAAGGTTGAGTGTGTGCTCGCTCATGTGTCTTGCTGGCATGGCAGCGGGCATGGTGTGGTGGTCAGGGTCAGATGTACTCTATTTTTCTCCACCATATTTTTGGAGAGTGTCTCTTATTGACCCCAGAGCTTGCTGATTTGATTACACTGGCCAGCCAGCAAGCCCCCAGGATCTGCCCAACTCATTTGTCCCTCCTCTCTAGCCCTGTGCCCATGATGGGGGAGAGTCTTCTGTTTTGTGTTAATTTCATTGGTTAAATAGACTGCCTTGGCCCTTTAATAGGACATAAAATTAGGTAGGCGGAGTAAACAGAACAGAATGCTGGGAGAAAGAAGCTGAGTCAGGAGTCGCCATGATTCTCCCACTCCAGGCAGATGCAGGTTAAGATCTTCCCTGGTAAGCCAGCTCGTGGGCTACACAGATTATTAGAAATGGGTCAGATCAATATGTAAGAACTAGCCAATAAGAGGCTAGAGCTAATGGGCCAAGCAATGTTTAAATGAATACAGTTTCCATGTGATTATTTCGGGTGTAAAGCTAGCCATGCGGGTGGCCGGGTGCCAGGAACGCAGCCCTACCGCTCCTATCACTACATGCCCAGGCTACAGATTTATGTTATTGCCAACCCCTGAACCGAATGGCTTCTGTGAAACACTGACCACTACAATCATGTGAAGCAACTAGAATTCTCCTTGCCTGCATGGAAAGAGAATTCACACAGCTCTCTTTGAAGGCTGTCTTAGTTACTTTTCTATTGCAGCAATAAGACACCATGGCCAAGATGTATACGAGAGAGTGTTTAATTTAGGTGTATGGTTTCAGAGGGTTAGGGTTCATGATGGCAGAGCAAAGGCATGGCAGCAGGAACAGCTGCAAACTCACATTTTGCACCATAGGTAGGAGGCAGAGAGAGAGGGGGAAGGGGAGAAGGGATAGAGGGAAAGAGGGAAGGTAGGGGAGAGGAGAGTAGAGGAGAGGCGGAATGGCCATGTCTTTTCAAATCTCAAAGCCCACCCCCAGTAACACCCCTCCTCCAATAAGGACACACTTCCCAATTCTTTCCAAACAGTTTCACGTACTGGGGACCAAGCATTTAAATACATGAGCCTAAGGAGAAGGAGGGGTCATTCTCTCTTAAATCATCACAGATGCCCTTTGACATTATCTGTGAAAGGTAAGCACAGGCCTACCCTATGGCAACCCCATTTATGGTTCCCATAGAAACTTACATACAAGCAAGAAAAAATGGAAAATACCTAAGCGGTAAAATAAACAAACTGCGTGCATATTTGCCTTGTGAAACACTACATAACCAAGAGAATAAATTAGCAAACCTAACCACAGCCATATGAATCTCACATATAGAATATCGAGCATAAGAAGCTAAACAGGTTTATTTTGAAATGCAAAACTAAGCAAGTTAGCCTATTCTGTTAGAAGGCAGACGGCTCCCCTTGCAATGGGAGGGTGTAGACTAGTGTAGACTAGTGCATATTAGTGTATACTAGTGCATTTTCTGATGCTGATAAAGTCCCAAATCTGGGTGTGATTACTTTGATGTGTTCATTTTATGACAATTTATCATAAATTCTCTACATTCTCTACATTGCTGGCTTCAGTTAAAAGGTTAAAAATACCATAAGCACGATATTAAAAATTCTGCCATATTAAAATAGGAAGTACAGTTATGGCACAGTCGATGACACTATCACGACAAACCTGTCACAGGGGCTAAGGTCAGTCACCAAGAACACTTTATCCAAACTCAAGTTAGCCTTTGGCATGTTGTGAATTTTACTATATTTGGATTCGTCTTCCAGAACAAGAAAGTTTGCGATTGTATGGTTTAACTTTCCAGAAAAATTAGGATTTAAGATGTTTATTTGAAAATGGAAAGTACACTCTGATCTAGTTTTCAAGTGCTCTATTTCTAATAGACAAGCATAAAAAACAGCAATTAAAAAGCCCTAAAAATGGGAGCTGGGGGGGGGGTGGCCCAGTGACTAAAGTGTTCTCCGTGCAAGCCTGAGGACCTGGATTTGGAGCCTCAACGCCAACACAAAAGCTGCTCGGTTAGTACGTGATGATATTATATTATGTACTGATTTGCATTTCTTTGTTGGCCATTGGACTCTTGTGTCAACTGCTCAAGTGCCCTCTGCTGTCTTTTGATTTTCTCTCACGATACCTGACTCACTGGTGTGGAAGTCTTATAAAACACCTATCACAGGTTGGGAGAGTTGGCTCAGATGTTATGAGCACTTAATCCTTTTCCAGGGGCCTGAGTTCCGTCCCCCGTACCCATATGGCAGCTTTAAACCATTTTTATCTCCAGTTCCAGGAGCTTCAGCACCCACTTCTGGATTCCATGGACACCAGGAACATGCATGGTGCATAGACAAACATATGCACAAAGCAAGAAAAACACTTGCACATAAAAGATAAATAAATCCAAAAATTTTAAACGTAATATAGATTGAATCACCTCCAGATACATGGTTTGCAAATGACCTTAGTCTTCCTGTGGTTCATTATTTCTTACTGTTTGCTGGTGTGTTTAGACGAAGAGAGCTTACATCTATCTATCTATCTATCTATCTATCTATCTATCTATCTATCTATCTATCTGTCATTTATCTATATATCTGCCTATCTAGCTCTACCTGTGTGTGTGTGCAAGCCCACATGCATGTGTGAATGTGTGTTTATGCATATAGAGGTCAGAGGAAAGCTTGCAAGGGTTGATTATCTTCCCACCTTGCAGAGGTGGGGTCTTGCTTGTTTCTGCTATGCTAAGTAGTTTAGGAAAGTTGGCCTGAGAGTATTTTCCAGTCTCTGCCTCCCATCTTGCCATAGGACTACTGGGATTACAGATACACTGCATGTGGGTTTTTAACTATTTGGGAGCTAAATTCAGGTGATTGGGTAATATAACAAATGCTTCTACCTATTGATCCAGCTCATTGGCCTGTTGGTGCTGTTAGGAGACAGGTTCTCATATAGCCCAAGCTGGCTTTGAACGTACGTAACTGAGGATAATCCTAAAACTCCCATCTACCTTCCTCCACCTCCTAAATGTTAAACTCTGGCATTCTAAACTCTAAGTATGGGCTTAGGAGTTTTTAATTACTCAATTTTTAATTTTTATGCTACATGACTTTTTTTTGAGACAAGGTTTCTTTGTGTAGCTTTGGAATCTATACTGGAACTCACTCTGTAGACCAGGCTGGTCTCAAACTCACAGAGATCTGCCTGCCTCTGCCTCCTGAGTGCTGGAATTAAAGGCATGCACCATCACCACCTGGAGTTACATAACTTAAAAACAAGAGGTCTTTGTTTCTATAACATCATGGTGATATTCTCCCATATTTTTCCTGCAGTCTTTGATTTAATTTCATGTTTGGATAACCCATCTGGAGTTTATTTCATATTTCAATTTAATAGAAAGGTATTTTTTTCTCTTGTTGCATTTTAATACCACTCAAGTTCCACATCTGATGACTAGTGACTACATATGAGGATTTGCATATTAGTGATTCTGGGTACTGGTCCTCTACTTACTGATCCTTTATCACTTCAGGTCAACACTGTCGGGACTGGGTAAAGTCTTAAGTGGATGTGTATTATTTGATGTGAATGCAGCCATGTTAAGGGTGTCAAATGCCTCACACCCATGGGGATGGCAAAGCTTTTGCCTCAGAGAGATGGTGATGCCCCTTTCTGAACCAAGTGTGGATGCTGTCAATATGTTCATAAACCGTCCACCAAAGCCTTCTTCCCACCCTCCATGTGTAATGGCCTGAAGACTGTGCCCCTACCGACATTCCTGAGATGATGATCTACACCACCTGTATACCATTGTATCAACCTCCTTGTTCTGCTGGCTGAATAACCCCACTTGTTTGCTTAACTGTATGTGAAGAGGATGTTGTGGCTTCTCTCTCAGAGAGCCCAGACCACTGCATCCCACTTCTTTGTGTCTGTGTGGCCGCCATGTCTTCATTCCACCCCGTCCTACTTATGTAAATCCCTAGAGCCATGCAAGAACATGACACCACATTGCCTTAATTAATTCAGCTTTTTAATAGATCTCGATAGCCGACATTATGAATTCTGTAGTTTTGCGGCTGCGAAGGCTCTCACTTCTCCTGACCTTCTGTAGACTCATGCTTTATCATGACTTTAGTTCGGGGGAAATCAGAGCTCAGAAACTGAGAGGAGGAGCTGAAGCCCCTGCCAAGGAATAGGATGCAGGAAATAACTATATTGGGGCTTCTATGGCAGGTTTCAGAATTAATTTGACAGGCTGACGTAGTTTTTATAGACATTTACACATGCCTTTTGGGAAAGTAACAGTAGGGCTCCTAACATAAGCTTAGAGGGCATCCATACAGCTAGATGACAAGGACAATTTTAGCTTTAAAAGGAAAGATAAGAGAAAGCAGCCCAGAGCATTTTCTAAAGAGCCCTCCGAGTTCAGGCCTTGTCCCGGTGTTAGGTCTCACGGTGCCCCTCTTGCAGGAGTTCTAGAAGGTTCATTTCCATCGTCCCTGCTGGTGTCAGGACTCCAGGAGAAACTTTCCAGAAGTCAAGGTCATGCCTTCACTTGTTTCAGTGACTGTGAACAGCCAAACTGCTATTTAAAGGGACAAGCACCGGGGAAACAAATATTTACCTCCACGGTGAGAAATCCTTGCCTCACTGCTAAAAAGATTTGGCATATTACTCATAGCTATGGTCAATCATCACATTCTATCACCATTCTCTAGAAAGTCTGGTTCTTTCTCAGGCTTAACCAGGCACTGCCGGGTTTCCAGCACTAGGGAAGAGATCCATACAGAAAACCCATCAGTCTCCACCAGACACAAGAAGCCGATTATGGAAGAGGAAGTGTCTGCTGGCCTAGAAATGGTTCTCACATTTTAGGAAGCCCAATCCCTTTCCTGCGAAGGAAGGTCAGGAGGTTCATGGCTCAGTGGCATGGGGAACACTCTCTGGCATCCTAAGCCACACTTGGCTGTATGTTTATGGTCAGAAATTAGCATGCGGCAGTTCTGAGAGTCAGATCTGAAATAAGACAAATGGGGAGCAACCACTTACCTATCCCCAAAGAGATCTTCCTTGGGAACTGTCGTGTGTGTGTGTCCATAGGTATACATGCAGATATCTTGCATGAATATACACGTCATAGAGGTCAACCTTGGGTCTTCTTTTTTTAATGCACTGTCCACTTTGTCTTTTAAAAAAGCATATTTACATTTCTCTCTCCATCTCCCCTTACCCCTATCCCACCCCACCCACAAGATCCCAATTTTTGCTCAGCAATCTTGTCTACTTCCCATATCCAGGAGGATAACTATATGTTTTTCTTTGGGTTCACCTTCTTATTTAGCTTCTTTAGGATCACAAATTATAGACTCAATGTCGTTTATTTATGGCTAGAAACCAATTATGAGTGAGTACATCCCATGTTCATCTTTTTGGGTCTGGGACACCTCACTCAGGATAGTGTTTTCTATTTCCATCCATTTGCGTGCAAAATTTGAGAAGTCATTGTTTTTTAACCCTGAGTAGTACTCTAATGTGTATATATTCCACACTTTCTTCAACCATTCTTCCATTGAAGGACACCTTCCTAGACCTAGATGGAGGGGGGAGGACCTTGGACTTTCCACCTGACTGCTCTTCGGTCTGGAGAGGGAGGGGGAAAGGAGTGGGGGGAGGGGGAGTGGAGTGGGAGGAAGGGGAGGGAAATGGGAGGATGGGAGGAGGCGGAAATTTTTTTTCAAGAAAAAAAATAAAAAAGAAGCAAAAAAAAGGGTGAGTTTTCAAATCAGTAAAGACTCTCCAGATAAGCAAAAAAAAAAAAAAGCATATTTACTTGTGTGTGTGTATCTGTGTGTGTGTGTGTGTGTGTGTGCACCTATAGGTGTACATGCAGATGGCATGCATAAATATGCACATCACAGATGTCGGCCTCAGGTCTTGTGTTTTTGGGGCACAGCCCACTCTGCCTTTTTTAAAAATATATTTGCTTGAGTGTGTGTGTGTGTGTGTGGTATCATATGTATACATGTTAGAGGACAACTTGAGGGAGTTGGTTCTTTCCTTCTGTCATGTGGGTTCCAGTGATTGAATTCGGTTCTCCAGCTTTTATCTGCTGAGCCAGTTACTGGCTCCACTTCCTCTCTTAAGATACGGTCTCTCACTGGGACCCGGGGCTAATTAAGTTAGACGGGCTTGCCAGTGAATTCAGGGCATAGACTGGTCTCTGTTCCTTCAGACACGAATTATGTGCACATAGGGTGTGAGCTTTGGGCCTTTATCTCATGTCCTAATGTTTGCCTGGCAAATGTTGCTGACTGAGCTCTTCTCCGACTCTCCAAAATACACTTTAAAATATTTACAACTTATTTACTTTTTAAAAAAATCACATCTTTGTGTGTGTCTAAGAGGGGAAACATAAAATCAAACAGCAAGCAAACTTTGGACAAATATAGAGGTTTAAATGCATGGTTAGATCTAATGAAAGAACAACATGGCTATTGTGTAGTAAAGTAACTATTCATCTGTCAATGAGAAGATAAAGATAACCCGATTCGAGCAAAGGCACAGAGGAGTCCCTAGCTTGAGGCAGTGGGACACCTGGATAGAAGCAGAAGGCCACAGTCCAGTGCCCCGAATCCTCACATTCTGGAGCCTCAGTACACACTTGTTCACTAACTGTAAAGTAAGTGGAACTTCTAATTATATGAAAATTGCCCTATTCTGGGAAATTTATAGGAAATAAGTGAGATGTCAGAATCAAGTAAATCAAGATAGGTTGGGATGATTGATTAATATTAAAAATTATTGTTTACTATGCCTTATACGTTAATGATCAGCTATAGATTACAAAATACTTTCATGTGTCTAATTTCATTCTCTTGCTCAACAAACACCTCTGAGATAGACCTGGGACATGGGTCAAGGTCAGCCCACACAGGGGTGCCCAAGGGTCCATCTCCTGGATGATTCTAGATTGTATCAAGTCGGCAATTAGCACTAACCACCAAACTTCCTACCCATCTACTCGCTTATACTTCTTTTTGTGAAGTGCTAGGGGAGAAGCCTTAGGCTTCATACACGTAAGACTAGTGTTCTACCACAGAGCTGCCTCCCGACCCTTCATGGGCGCACTGAAGAACTCGTCTGTAGAAAGATCTGGTGTGTGGCGAGGGGTAAGAAGGACATGTCACCTTACACTATGGGCTTGGTTTGAAGGAAGACATGTCCGAGAAAACACGGTTACGAGGACTCCTGCCCCTGGAGAGTGATGAAATACGGCTATGTGGTTAGTATTAATTTCTCTATAGAGCCTTCAAGATTCTAGAAGCTGGTTCTGAACGTGTCTCCACTCACTTGGCAAGACAGATCTTCTCCGGGCATCTGTTTCCCAAGCGGGCTTAGGTATGAAGGGTATTTCCAAAGTATGAAATATTTTATTGTATATAAAATATAGGCTATTATGAGGTATACTACCACAAACTATAATTATGAGGTAATTATGAAATAATTCTAAGGACTAGAGAGGGAAATTGCCCAAAATTGGTCTACATAGCAGAAAAAAAAGCCCAATGGTTTGGGAAATGAAGGCTATGGACTTCAGCTATATATGCTATGGTTTGGGTGTGTATCTTTCCAATGGTTGAAAGACAGATAGAGACAGTGAGCAAGCCTGCTACGGGTCCTGTCTTTGGGTGTCCTGTCTAGTTATGTGATTGGCTGCTCTCACCTCTAAGTCTGCCGTGAGGCTATTCAGTAGACCCCCACCACACGTCATGCAATATGGCTGGCAGGACTTACATATAAACCCTTTGATTTCTTTTTAAAGCCTCCCAGCCCAGGTATTTCCTTTTTTTTTTTTTTTTTTTTGGTTTTTCGAGACAGGGTTTCTCTGTCTGTCCTGGAACTAGCTCTCTAGACCAGGCTGGTCTCGAACTCACAGAGATCCACCTGCCTCTGCCTCCCAAGTGCTGGGATTAAAGGTGTGCGCCACCACCGCCCAGCTCAGGTATCTCTTTATAGTCACAAATGGTCTAATATAACTACAATGTATATTTTGTTCATGCCCACAGAAATAGGGAGGGCAACAGGTTTTTACCAAAATGCAAGAGTTAACCTGCTGCTTCATTTCAAACCCTTCACTGGAACTGCAAGTGAATTACATCATATCAACTCTAACATAAGCACAGGCTCCTCTCCTGGCTCCTTCCTCCCTTCCTAGGCAAGCTGCAGTCCATATTTCTGGGTTATAATGGTGACCTGAGCTGGTCAGCACTGCCTGGAAATCTGCAAAGATGTCTCTAGGTCTATTTATGATACCGAGAGAATCAAGAATAAAAGAGGTAGGAGGATTCCAGGAAAGTCATTCTTCACTCCTTTGAACTGAGTGGATTTACCATAATTTAAATCAATAAAGATGCCACAATGATTAAGTACCAGTAGATGATGATGAATTTATTGTCTCAGTTTCTTCCTTCTAACTCAGAACTTTCTGAGGCATTCAAAATTAAGCATTTGATGTTTTATTTTTTTTAAATAGTGGGAGATTATGGGCATTCAAAAAATGTACTTAGTCTTAAACTAAGTTTGAAAATTCACTTTTATTTGTAAATATCTCTGTAAGATTTTTTTAGTTTTGAAAAACAATAAAGGAACTTCATTAAAAATTGAAAACGTAAGTTTAGAAAATGTAAACACATGTCGTAATACTTGCTCTGTTGATTTCACGACTTTCATCTGAAATCATAATAATTTATGCATCCGCTATAATTTCTTTTAATATGCTGTGGCTACAGTATCATAATTGTGAAGTCTACCTGGGTCTAATCCTAAATTCAACACTAAATGATTTGTGAAACCTTAGCAGAGCAACTTCATCTGTGGAAAGGAAGGATGTGTGTGTCATGGGCTACTGCAGTAATCACAACTGCCGCACAACAAAGTAATCACAACTACCACACAACAAAGTAATCACAACTGCCGCACAACAAAGTAATCACAACTGCCACACAACAAAGTAATCACAACTGCCACACAACAAAGTAATCACAACTGCCACACAACAAAGTAATCACAACTGCCACACAACAAAGTAATCACAACTGATAAACAACAAAGTAATCACAACTGCCACACAACAAAGTAATCACAACTGCCACACAACAAAGTAATCACAACTGCCGTACAACAAAGTAATCACAACTGCCACACAACAAAGTAATCACAACTGCTACACACAACAAAGTAATCACAACTGCTGCACCACAAAGTCCCTTGCACAAATCCACACCCGTTCTCTCCTTCTCCTGGGGTTATTACACGGGATCACTCAGTGACAGCTATGCCACTTACTGGGTTAACATGAAGCAAACGCACTGTCTTTGCTTGGCCAAGAGAAAGAGGGAGCAGCAGCTATGAAGCCCAAAACATAAAGGTCTTATTTACACGCTTTGGAACTTCTAGCTAACACGTGTATCTATGTAGCATGGGGTGAGGTTGTCCCCCAGGAAAATTACAGCAACGAGGAGAGGCAACGAGGAGAGAAGGGAGGGGCAAACGGGATGCACAGCTCCCCTGATATGGTTCCCCCAGATGGTTACACTTCCATGTGTAGTTCCACATACTGAGTTTGTGACTGATTTCCTGCGCTTCTAGATTATCCACAGTGCTCTGGATCTAGGCTTCTTGTAAGGACTCTAAATGCATCCACACATGGAATATTTGAACCATGCAAATTATGAAAATTAAACTAATTTTTAGTGTTTTCCATAGGTAGAATACTTAACATTTCCAAATAATATCCTTATCTTGGCTGAAGAGACTGAAGCATTTCTTAGGCCCTTATGTTCCTTCCTCAGTCTAAGAATCCTGTAGGAAAGGCTACCTATAGTTCCTGGGATTTTATTTGGACAGTATAACCTTTGGAACAATTCCATGATGTACAAAAGAGTCTTTTGCTGGGTGTGGTGGCGCACACCTTTAATTCCAGCACTGAGATGCAGAGGCAGGAGGATCTCTGTGAGTTCAAGGCTCTATGAATACCAAGGCTACATCAAGAGACTGTCTTTCAAAAACAACCCCTGGCCCCCCGAAAGATACCAAAGCAAAAACCATACAAACAAAACCCAAACCAAACCGAACCAACTTTTAAGGATCTTATCAGAAGGGTAATGTTAGGTAATCATCACCTCTGGGAAACAAGAGGTGGGAGAGCCAAACAGGTCTTCACAGTCCAGAGTCTGAAGCAGGCAAACAGCAGTGAGGAACCATGTGCAGGACAACGCTCATGGGGTTTTCTGGGAGGCCAAGCCACAGCATTGCCTTAGCACCGAGACTCACTTTTAAGAGTGAAAGAGAAAAAAAAAAAGAGTGAAAGAGTACTTCCCCTTCTCCTGTCTGACTTGGAGTGGTTAAGCCATTTTCCTTTCCTATTCTCTTGACAGCCACAGACTTCAGTGTGCCACAACAAATGATTCCAGGGAGCTGAAAATATCGTCACATATTCTGCCTGTTCGAAGTTCTGGCACAGCCCCGAAGTCATAACTGCATATGTCTAAGGGAGCGTTTCTAGGCACATACAGGGTGGAGGCTCTGGGGAAAGGAGCTGTGTCTTATGGAAGAGGGTGAAAACTGAGTTGGAATGACACGCACATTCCCTAACACAGCCCAAGCTGTAACAAAGAAACCAGGATACAAAAAGACCTGGCACACTTAGATCCCACCAGCCAACACAGACATCAGGTGACTTCCTAAAGCTACATCGCTAGGGGCTTCTACCTGAGAGGCTCATACTTGCTGCCTTGCTGAATAAAGATTTTGGTCTTGGCCTGACTATTTCATCTATAGCCGAAAAAAAAAATGTTTCTTTAAGAGGAGAAGGGAGATGGAGAGGGAAAGGAGACAAATGTGGGTGGGGGTGAGATAGGATGGGACAGAGAGAGGGCAGGTGAGAGCCGAGAGGACAGAAAAGTGACATTCAGTAGGGTGCAAACTGCTGTGTAAGCCGTTCCTGGGTTCTTACCTCCGGAGCGCTCCAAGAAAGAGTAAATGTTTACTTTCAACTCAGAAGAAACATGGCGGGGGGGCACACCGCTTTTAAGCTGTCTGCATATAATTCATGTGACAAATATTTAATGCGTGCAGTCTTTGTGTGTGGCAGGCACATGCTATACATGTAGCAGTGTATATGTATGGCTATACATACATGTAGATATAATATATGTATTTTCATTGTCTCTGAGTTCCTGGGTTTTTCAGTTTAGTGAAGGAAAGCAGTGGATTCTCTCACTAACAAATTAACATTATAATTGTGACAATAACCATGAAGGGAAAGTGAAGGTCCCCTGAGGGGGAGATGGGACACCCAGTTTGATGTTCATGGGGAAGAAGTTTCTCAAGTGATGAGGCCTTCAAGGGTATGAGCGGGGAAAGAATGTCTATTTTGATATACATAGGAGGTAGAGAGGAATTTCTTTGGAGGAGAGTATTTGGTGTTATGAAGAAAGTCCTGACAGGCCAAGGAAGAGAACCACTTGGAGACTGGAGGAGCATGATGGGAAGGCCACTCCAGGGACAGTGCCTTCTGGGAGTTGTAGGCAAGGCTTGGCGCTAGTGATGAGGTAGGACTTATGCTCCCACTCAGGAAGGAGAATTTGAGTGGGAGTGGCTTGAGGGGTGAAAAGTTGGCACTTCACGGAGAGATGGAGTCCAGGAGTGCGCGTGCAAGCGGGTTGTGTAAGGCAACAACCGTGATCAGACAGGAGTGAGGACCCCGTGTGAGCGAGAAAGGGAAGGCTCAGTGGGCCCAGGCTTTTCAGTGGAACTGCTCCATGGAGGCACTTCTGAAGAAGAGGGAAATGAAAGAATTGGCTCCAGGGAAGGAACAAGAAGAGCTGTTCTACACAGACCATCAGGATGATCTAGCAGGTGCGGCAGGGAAACTGCTCCAATGGATTAAATTGCTTTTTAAGAGAAAGTTCTGGACATAGTCAGAAAAGTTTGTATTCTGGCTTTCTTACCTTCTTCTTGGGCAAGTCCTTGTACTTCCTCTCAAATGCTGACACATCCTTTAAGTAGAAATCCAATCTGCTAGCAGCGACATCGTATTAGAGAAAGGGTGGAGTTCCGACTGGCACTTAACTGTGTCACCTGGTGTTTCTCTTTTGAAAACTAGCTTAATTTGCTCCTTTCTTATTTCTTGAAGCTCCTAAGGGCAGTGACTGAAGCCCCAACATCTTTGATATATCTCAGCTTACAGCTCTGACTGATAAGGAGGAAAGGTTCTGCCTGACGAGAACAGACCATTTGGAGTGTTTCTAGTCTATGCCCACAGAGCTCTGTGAAAAACAGGTGTGTAAACATATGTAGTTTTACATGTGGATTTATTGAAAATATTGGTACCCCTTGACAGGAGAGCACAGATGGCCTGAGTTCTGTTCCCAGCTCCTATGTCAGGGAGCTTACTACTGCTTGTGGCTCCAGCTCCGGGAGATCTGAAGCCCACGTCTGGCCTCCGAGGGCATCTTCTGCACTAAGGGAACATACCCACAAGTGGATGCACAGGCATATACACAATTAAAAACAAAATCTTAAAAATAATGGTATTATAAAAGAAATACAGCATTATGTAATGCTTAAGGGGAATATTCATGAGATATTCGCTAAGAGCAAAAATTTCCCAAAGGTTGTGTACTTCAAGGTTCTTACAGTGCCTTCTAGATATGCACCTTTTAGCACTGGACACTGAATATCTGTAACCGTAAAGCCTATAAAGTCTTGTATGTTTGCGTAGAAAGTAGTGTTTGTAATGCAATAAAAAATTTAAAATCGCATGCATATAATATTTGTACACTGCCACAAGAAATAGATACAATGTTGATTACTAAATACACTTGAAATAAAGCTGCCAAAATGGGCAACCAAAAAAAAAAAGAAATTAGTGTTTGTTCACTTTTGCAAATGGACTCACCAGGCACGTGTGAACCTCCCTGTCATTGTAGAAAACACATGGATCCTCCCAATAGTCAGAGTGTGCCAGACTCTGGTGGCCAATACGGTCCTCTTAGCCATTCCATAACCAAGGAGGAGCTGATACCTTAACAGGCTACCACAAGGGGAAAGCAGAATGAAGCTTGTAAAACTGCGGGGAAAACTAGAAACATATGAGAAACTATTTTGAATATTATTGAGTGTGGGGAAAACATAGGCTCAATATGAAGTATTCTCATTTGTTTATTTAACCAACCCCAAACTCTACCATCTCTGTTTGGAGGGCCCCACATAGGACAATATGGGTATGGAGCCTCCCCGTCCTACAGAAGGAGAGCGCTATGCACAGTTGCAAGACTACTATGCCCAAAGGAATGAAGAGTATAGGAAGCATATATTTATAACACATTATAGAATTAAAGGGAAAGAAGGACCATTTCTAGTTAGGTTTATAAAGTCTCCAAAATTAGAACACACTGGAAATATAATACTAGCAAAGTGAGGAAATTCACCTAACATCAACAATAACAAAAACAATAAAAATGGGATTTTTTTTTTTACTTCTGTGTGTGCTGGGTATTTTTAATGTATTAAACAAATTTAGTTATCACAGCAACCGTGGCAGAGTTCCTTGTACAGTTGAGAGAACATGAGACTTAGGGAGGTCACACGTCTAGTATGTTGCAGAGTTAAGAATCAAGTGTGAATCCACTGGATCATTATATCCTAGTGTCCTCAGGTCAGAGGAAGCACACACGCTGAAACCTGGGCCAGGAATCAGTCAGTGTCCCAGGTAGCAGAAGCTGGACAGAGAGAATCCTGGAGAGGAGCTAGGCTGGGTCAGTGTCTGCGTTTTATTTCATTTTCCAGCAAATGGACAGATGTTTAGAATGAAACGATTGTGGGAATTGTGGGAATTGCTGTCAAGGTGATGATGTGGGTGGCAGGTTTTCAAGTGTTCTTATTGTGTTGTCCTTGTTTTAAAATAAAGCAGTTCTGTAGAGGAGGTGGCCTATGCGCACTCGGTCTTTAAATGATCCTTGTAGGCGACTTCTCTGAGGTCACAGCAGTTAAAAATGGGGACCTCTCTGAGCCATAGATCTCCATAAAGATTAGACAAAAGCCTTCTACCTTGTCCATTCTCCTACTTTATGGTCACCCACATTTTTAGGTAGAAAGAACAGGTGCTTCCACAGAAAGAGGATAATTCCATGAGGACTCCCACCTGCTTCTGAGAACTGAATTCACAGCTGAGAAAAGCCCTTGTGTAGCTGACTAGTAACTGAGAATGTCCTCAAAAAGATGTTCCAACCTCCCAACCTCAAGGAAGTTTCAGAGCATATTGTAGGGAGTGGACGGAGTTCTGAGACATGTGTGTTGTGGACATCAGCATGGTCATGTCAAGGGCCCACAGGCGCGGCCAAGTCATCCCCGGGCGAGGGTCAGAGGGCTGGCAAAGCTTTCCCTCCTAGTTCAAGTGTGAATGTTGACAGTGTGTTCAGAAGATGTCCACTGCAGCTTTCTTCCCCTGGATGTCTATGGTCTGACAACTGTTCCCACACTGAGACTTATTCTAGCAAGATTAGCTAGACCCGTCTCTGATTCAACTGTATACCATAAACTCCACCTCCTTTTTTATCTGTATATAATAACCCGACTCCTTGTTCAGCTGGATGCAGTAACCCACCTGCCTGTATATAATTAGCATGCTGTATATAATTCCAGGATGCTGCAGCTTCCCGCTCGCAGTCCAGATAACCCGACCCTACTTTTTCTGTGCCCATGTGTCTAGCATTTCTTCACTCCCCCCTCACTACCACTAATAAAGGTACCAGGACCCAAGACGTGCAAGAAGTAGAATCATGTGTTTCTGATTCTGTCACTATCCCTGTGGTGACAAAGACTGGTCACGTGTAAGAGCAGAATGCCACTGGGTACTTCAGAGGGCAGTCCAGGGGCTCAGTGCCATGGTGGTAAGGCTGACAGTGTTAATGGGATATGTTAATGTGGTATTTGAACAGCCACTGGCATGGAAGAATTAATAAAAATAGGATCCTTTTTACTTATGGCAGACACTGAAGTAAATATTTGTGTGTCAAAGAGAGCCAAAGCATTTGGAAAAGGCACAGAAGAGGGGCATGCCTGACCGGACTCTTTCTGTCTTTGGCTTCCTCGAAGGTTACAGCTTACCATACGTGCAATAGTGTTTCAGGGAAGTATAGAGACCAATACTTTTCCCCGGTGAAAGACAGTTTGGAACTGGTTTCATGAGCAAAGGAGATACAATTAATTTATCTCCATGAAGGGAATAATCTTGATTGGTACTTTGAAGGCAGATAACAAAATATAGACCCAGACTGGCATCATGATTAATAACCAAGCTTGTCTGCATCTCATTTGTGAAAAGGAAAAGCCAGTTTAGAGTAGATAATACATACAAATAACCTCAGAGAAACTTACCACTTAAAGGGAGAATACCCCTGACTGAGCTACCGCTCATCATCCTAAACTGTGCTGAAATTGAAGGGCTACTTTGCCCTAAGAGGGTATACTTAATGTTAAAACATCATGTACAATCTGAAAATGAAAGAATTTTGACCAAGTTTTAGTTAATTTAATAGATGTCTCAGAACACCAAGATCAAATTCTTATAGGCAGGGACAGTATGCTGACCACAGGGGCAAGGGATGCTGAGAGGCAGTCTGGGGAACTTGTAACTGTTGGCAGCACTGCTGGATTTGAGGTAATGACCAATCAATGGCCAACTTTTTTACAGACACTGAGGTTAGCTGTAACTACTTTCAATCAGCTTAAACTAATATGAAAAGTTATTTTCAAGTGTAGCAGTTTTAGTCGGGGTTTGTGGTTTCAACAATAAAGGAAGGAGTGGTGACAGGCTTTAGAATATTTAAATTCAAAGATGTCGCTCAGTCGAGGAGTTGGAAGAATCTCTGAGATGACATGGAATAGTCTCCTAAGTGTAATTATGGAGTAGTGTCTAAAATATGCAGAGACCTTTGTGATTCTATCACGAAAAATATCCCCTTAAATATAAACTCTTTTTATATTTAGAAATTTAGAGGCTGAACTATTAATGTGATACACTTATTCTGATACTTGTTTATCACCCTAACACTTACTGTACTCAGCTTCTAGAAAGAACTAGTGAGTGACTCTATAGTGTTTCGTACCCCTATGTTAGTATTACTTACATATTTAAGACTGTTTATGTATACCTTTTACAGTAGAGTTAGACTAACCAAATTACCTTATGTTCTAGGAGGCAGCGACTAATGCATTATGGATGAGGCTTTGAGAGACCAGCATGAGATCGCAGTGTCACCTGACTGGGAACAGAATGGAGAGCCGGGGTGGCTCACCCACAGGACTTGGAGAATGGACCACACTGAGCATTTTAGTTCTTATTTCGGCCACTCCACCCCAAATCTTCACATTCCCTTGAAGCTAATGCAGTGGTGGTCTTGTTTCTGAAAGAGTCCACAGAGCGGGAGCTGTTGGGACTCACTGCAGGTCTCTGGTGTAGGACTTGATTTGAGAATGCCAAAGAGAACATGTGCCATGAAAAAAGCAGTGTGAGATGCAAACCAAGCTGGTCTTTATGCAGAAGGTGGCTAGCCCAATAATTAAATGTTAAGAGCAGCCAGATATTTGAGTTTATTTTAAAGCAAAAGCCTTTGCTTCCTAGTGTCATAAGATGATCCCAACTCTTCAAGAGCACCATGAAGACCACAGTATGCATCCATGTTGAATACCTGTGTTTTATAATAGTGTACTGTCTCTTTAAGAGGAATAAAAAAAAGGATGGATCATCCTGTTGTATGCAGTGAATAAAGAATACTGAAATATGAAGGTACTTCAGGGGTTCTCAACCTGTGAGTCACGACTCCTTTGGCAAAATTCTGTCTCGAAAAATACTTAATACAATTCATAACAGTAATAAAATTACAGATGTGAAGTAGCTACAAAAATAAATTTAAAGTTGGGGATCACCACTACATGAGGAACTGTGTTAAAGGGTCACAGCATTAGAAAGGGTGAGATCCACTGAGTTACAGCAGCAAGACAATAAAGTGTTTCAATCTGCAGCATTTACCAGTAGAATGAGTCTAAAGGGAATCACGTATGGACCATGGACCAGTCTTTGGACCACTGGCTGGAGCATTGCTTGATCTCTAAATGACTATGATGGGGGATTTTGGTTGTTATTTTGATTGGAGTAAGAAACGTAACATGTGGGACTGCTTGTTGGGGTTTCTGTCCTGCCTGGCTCCCACAGTTCTTAGGTCCCAAAGAATCACACAGAAGGTCTCCATAAGTTATAAACTGATTGGCCCATTAGCTCAGGCTTCTTATTAACTATTATAACTTATATAGCCCATTATTCTAGTATATGCTAGCCACATGGCTCAGTACCTTTTTCAGCAGGGCAGGTCACATCCTTCTTCTTCAGTGTCTGGACAGGACTGGGGAGGAAGCTTCCTTCTTCCCAGAATACTCCTGTTCTCATTGCCCCACCTCTACTTCCTGTCTGGTTGTCTCGCCTATACTTCCTTCCTGGCTACTGGCCAATCAACATTTATTTAAAACGTAATTGACAGAATACAGAATTGTCCTGCACCAAAAAAAAAAGTCTGGACAAAGAGTTGGTTCTTCACGAAAATCAACAAAATAGGCAAACATTTATCCAAACTAACAAAAATGGCAAAGGAATATGCAAATTAACAAAATTAGAAATGAAAAGGACGACATAACAACAGACATAGAGGAAATCCAGAAAATCATTAGGTCATATTTTGAAACCTGTACTCCACAAAGTTGGAAAACTTAAAGGAAATGGACAACTTTCTGGATAAATATCACTTACCAAAATTAAATCAAGACCAGATAAGTAAATTAAATAGACCTATAACTGCTAATGAAATAGGAAAAGTCATCAAATGTCTTTCAATCAGAAAAAGCCTAGGACCAGATGGTTTCAGCATAGAATTTTACAATATTTTCAAAGAAGAACTAATACCAATATTTCTCAAATTGTTCCACACAATAGAAACAGAATAAACATTGCCAAACTCTTTTTATGAGCTACAATTACCCTGATACCCAAACCACATAAAGATATTACTAAGAAAGAGAATTACAAACCATTCTCACTCATGAACATTGATGTAAAAATACTCAACAAAATACTGGCAAATAGAATCCAAGAGCACATCAGAAAAATCATCCACCATGAACAAATTAGCTTCATCCTAGAGATGCAGGGATGGTTTAACATATGACAATCTGTCAATGTAATCCATCGTATAAACAAACTGAAAAATAAAAACCACATTGATGTGGGAGTGATTTCTTATTAATAAAGAAACTGCCTAGGCCTATTTGATAAGCCAACCCTTAGGTAGGCGAAGAAAACAGAACAGAATGCTGGGAGAAAGAAGCTGAATCAGGAGTTGCCATGATTCAGACAGACGCAGGTTAAGATCTTCCCTGGTAAGCCACCTCGTGGGCTACACAGATTATTAGAAATGGGTTAGATCAATATGTAAGAGCTAGCCAATAAGAGGCTGGAACTAATGGGCCAAGCAGTGTTCAAAAGAATACAGTTTCTGTGTAATTATTTCTGGTATAAAGCTAGTCGGGTGGCGGGACGCAGCCCGCCGTTCTTATTACTACACCACATGATCATCTCATTAGGTGCTGAAAAAGCCTTTGACAAAATACAACATCCCTTCATGATAAAGGTCTGGGAGAGAGCAGGGATACAAGGAGCATACCTAAACATAATAAAGGCAATATACAGCAAACCAACAGCCAACATCGAACTAAATTGAGAGAAACTCAAAGCTATCCCACTGAAATCAGGAACAAGACAAGGTTGTCCACTCTTTCCATATCTATTCAATATAGTTCTTGAGGTCTAGCTAGAGCAATAAAACAACCAAAGGAGATCAGGGGATACAAATAGGAAAAAAAGAAGTCAAACTCTCACTATTTGCTGATAATATGATAGTTTACATAAATGACCCCAAAAATTCTACCAAGGGACTTCTATAACTCATTAGCACTTTCAGTAATGTAACAGGATACAAGATTAACTCAAAAAAATCAGTAGCCTTCCTTTACACAGATGATAAATGGGCTGAGAAAGAAATCAGAGAAACATCACCCTTTGCAATAGCCACAAATGGCATAAAATATCTCAGAGTAACTCTAACCAAACAAGTGGAAGGCCTGTATGACAAGAACTTTAAATCTTTTAAGAAAGAAATTGAAGAAGACACCAGAAAATGGAGAGCTCTTCCATGCTCCTGGATAGGCAGAATTAACATAGTAAAAATGGCAATCTTACCAAAAGCAATATACAGATTCAATGCAATACCCATCAAATTACAGCAAAATTCTTCACAGATCTTGGAAGAACAGTACTCAATTTCATATGGAAGGGCAAAAATCCTAGGATAGCCAAAACAATCCTGTTCACTAAAGGAACTTCTGGAGGCATCACAATCTCTGACTTTAAACTCTACTACAGAGCCACAGTACTGAAAACAGCCTGGTATTGGCATAAAAACAGGCAGGAGGACCAATGGAACTGAATTGAAGACCCAGCTATTAATCCACACATCTTCGAACTCCTGAGTTTTGACAAAAAAGTAAAGAATATAAAATGGAAAAAAGAAAGCATATTCAACAAGTGGTGCTGGCATAACTGAATATCAACATGTAGAAGAATGAAAATAGACCCATATCTATCATCATGCACAAACTTCACGTCCAAATGGATCAAAGACCTCAACATAAAGCCAACCACACTGAACCTCATAGAAGAGAAAGTGGGAAGTACACTTGAAGGCATTGGCACTGGAGACAACTTCCTAAATATAACCCCAGTAGCGTAGACACTGAGAGAATCAATTACTAAATGGGACCTCCTGAAACTGAAAAGGAGCTATAAAACAAAAGACACAGTCAAGAAGACAAAACGACAGCCTACAGAATGAGAAAAGATCCAACCCCACATCAGACAGAGGTCTGATCTCCAAAATATACAAAGAACTCAAGAAATTGGTCATCAAAAGAACAAATAATCCAGTTAAAAAATGGAGTACAGATGTAAACAGAGAACTCTCAACAAAGGAATCTAACACAGCTGAAAGAAACTTAAGGAAATGCTCAACATCCCTAGCCATCAGAGAAATGCAAGCCAAAACAACTCTGAGATTCTACCTTACACCTGTAAGAATAGCCAAGATCAAAAACACTGATGACAGCTTATGCTGGAGAGGTTGTGTGTTAAAGGGAACACTCCTGCATTGCTAGTGGGAATGCAAGATGGTACAGCTCCTTTTGGATGTCAGTGTGGTGATTTCTCAGAAAATTAGGAAACAACCTTCCTCAAGACCAAGCAATATCACTTTTGGGTATATACCCAATGGATGCTCAATCTTACCGCAAAGACATGTGCTCAACTATGTTCATAGCAGCATTGTTTGTCATAGCAAAAACCTGGAAACAACCTAAATTCCCTTTAACTGAATAATGGATAAGGAAAATATGGCACATTTACACAGTGGAGTACTTCACAACATAAAAAATATGACATCTTGAGATTTGCAGGCAAAAAGATGGATCTAGAAAACATCTGCCGCAGGGCGGAGCTATTCCTGTCACCTTGCTTTCCTAGCCATGACAGACTTATAGCCCTCAGCCCCTAACTGTGAGCCAGAATAAACACTTCCTGTCTTACGTTGCTTTTTGCTGGGTATCTGGTCACAGAAACAAGCAAAATAACCAATACAGTGGGTGTAGCAAGGTGACCGACACCATTATTATCCATGTACCTGGAGCAGTCATGTAGACCGTGCAAGATTTCAACATGTTCTTGTCCAATGAACTTGGTTAAAATCTCAAAGTTTGTCTCTGTACACTGCTTCAGAGGGTCACCTTCCATCAACAAGATAGAACACAGAAATAAAAACATAATTGATGTTCCCTATTCTAGACAAATCTCATATATTATTTATATAGTTTCGAGATACTTTGCCCATTTGCTTAAAATATGTATAGAAATGTGATGTAATATGCAATATAGCAAGCCATGGAGATGAATGGAAACTCTGAGAGTCACATACTCGCGTATTTGCTCAATAAATATGGCAGAGAACTCACTTTGTGCCCGGTGCTTTGCCAGGCACTGGAGTTACTCTGATTTCTACTGCTCATTTCTAATTGGCTGTTTTCCTGCTGTATTTCTTTTCTAGTTTGTTTGTAACCATGTTAGCTGTGGCGGATAGTCTTTGCAGGCAAAGTCTACCAACTCACATGCCAAGGATTTCCACGCCCAGTTCCCAGATCTAGTGAACGTTGTGTTTCTTCCATGATTTCATTCTGTCACGTCACAGATGACCTTAAAAATGGGGTGGGATGATCTTGGAGGTCTAATGCAATCAAGTAAGTCCTTAGAAGTAGAAAAGCTTCTCACATTAGTAGAAGAGGAAGGCAGTGGAAGAAATCATTAGTAAGGACCACACATAGCATTCCCTTCTTGTTCGAACACATAATCGGGAATGCGGTAGTGAGAACGATAGTATTTTATACGAGCTCATTTCAAGATGGTCATAGTGGCATGACTTAAATCCCAGCACTGGTGACACAGAGACAGGTAGATCTCTGTGATTTTGAGGCTAGCCTCATCTACAAAGTGGGTTCCAGGACATCAGGGCTGTTACATTTGTTGAAACCCTGTGTCAACATCCCCACAAAAGAATCCATTTTTAAATAAAAATTGTAAAAGACAATATAACTATCATTTCATAAAAATAACATTCTAAAGAAAAGATTGTTAGCATTTAAAAATTATGTGTGTGTTTTATGAAGGATACTCTTTGCTCCTGTTTTGGTATTTTCTAAGAAAATAGAAAAGTCTGTCAGTGACAGGCTCACCAAGTGGTACACTGTGACTACTGAAGGAATGCTTGCAAATCTTCGTCTTTGGTCAACTGAGGACACTTGAGGCAGCAGTGGAGACATGAATGTTGTCTTTGAATATGAATACTGCCATCATAACTACCGCTTAGGACTTGTAGCCGAGGATTCATAGGTGCAGGTTGTATATCCCGATTCTGATATTTCAGAAAAGCAAATGCAACGTCAATAAACCTATGATTTGTGAAGACAAATCCACCATTTTTAAAGGTTCGCAACACCCAAATCTATTTCTATTTAAACAGTTGCTCACAAATTGCTATTTTCATTTGCTCAGGATTGAATGCATGTAGGTAAGGACTCTCCACACGATTGCAGAGAGATGTAATGTCCTGGGGTACTTGGAGTGAAACATTAATTTCTCTTCTTATTAATCTTTAGTTCTTCATGCTGCTATCATATAACAGAACATAATATAGGTTTGAATATGAGCATATAAAATGATATCTAGTTTGTCTTTAATCCCAGCACTTGGGAGGCAGAGGTAGGCAGATCTCAGTGAGTTCAAGGCCTGCTGGGTCTACCAAGTGAGTTCTAGGATAGCCAGAACCATTACACAGAAAAACCCTGTCTCTCAAAACAAAACAAAACAAAAAGTTGGTATCTAATGAGAGAGTTAAAGACCTACAGGATTCAGAGAAACACCATGGGTAGTTTAAGAAGTATTGAGATTGAAAGTTTGTGGATTTCACTGCATTGTAAGACAAAATCATAAATCACAAAATAACTTCATTTTGAACATGAAACATAAATATTGATGTTTTGGTACATTGTACAAACACCCACTTAATAATGATTGGTCATAAGGACAGCTAATCTATAAGCAAAATATTGTGGGATCTACAGTTGTCATCAAGAGCCTTCCTTCTATGCATACCTAATGGCTCCCTGTGAGGTGTAATGGGAATAAACAAAGACATGCTTAGTGTTTCCACCATCTATGGAACCCTCTGTCACAACACACACACACACACACACACACACACGCACACACACACACACACACACATACACACACAGCTCAGGCAAATGTAAATGTAAATACGCCTACAAAGTGTCCGGAAGGGAAGAGAGTGTCGAGTGTCTTCCATTCTCATTCAAAGGGGGAATAAAATGAGAAGAAGATTGAGTCATCCAAATGCATTGCACCAATGAGAAGGTTGGCTTGACCTGAGTCCTTGGTGATAAACACTGGGCACAGCCATGGGAAGGGTCAGGGAAACTGGGAGGAAGACTGTGGTTGACTTTTTCCATCTTTATTATCAACTACAATAATTTGTTGGCTGTATTTGAAATTCACTAGATCATTATAGTCATTATCTACAATATGGGAAGAAAACATTTACATAATACAACATGAGGTTTTTTTTTTTTTTGCCAGCTAACCAGAGCTCCATGTTCACTGATGACTATCCCCAAATTGTAAAGAAAGCAACTATTAGAGAATCATGAAGTGTTTAAAAATAACTAAGGTGAGTTCTAACTCAGAACAGATTTGGTGAAATCTTTATGCCCTTTGACTCTGTAAAACTGACCTAAAGATTGATGTTCAGAACAATACTCTTATTTTAAAAATGTTTATTTTTATTTTATGTGTATGATTGTTTTGTTGCCATGCATGTAAGTGCAACACATATCTACAGTGCCCTCAGAGGTCAGAATAGGTAACTGTATTCATGGAACTGGAATTACAGACATTTGGGGGCTATAACTTTTGGCTTGGGAACAGAACTGTGGCTCTCATGTTTAAGAACCTTAATGTTTCTCTGAATGTTTGAGTCTCCTCTCCAGCCCCAGCACAGTAGCTATGAGATGACTGTGCCTTACTTTACTAAAGAGTCTAATACCAAAGTTAATTTGCATTCTCAGAAATACATTTTGAAAGCACTGTGAGCAAAAGCATATGACAATAAGCACTTGTATAAACTTTTAGAAAATAAAACAATCCAGGCCGTATAATTTCCCAGGTAGTCCTTTGAGAAAGGATGACACATTTTCATAAACTAAAGCAAAAGCTGGATTTTAATCCAGGGCAATGGGAGGAGACATGGAACATGGAAAACTCAACTTTCATTTCCTCATAGCTAATAATAGTTCAGTTATGGTGAGCACTTTGTATGCGTTTGTTGACTTAATACATTCACCAACACTTAGAAGAACTGTTGTTTCCCTGCCTTCCCTATTTTAGACAGGACTTTTAGACCAGCTGGCCTGGAAAGGTGAAATAATTTGTCCTAGGTCAACAGAGGCCAGAACTCAAAACAAGTTCATCCCAAGACTTTGTATTTTGTCAGTGTTAGGGCCTTTTGTTAAAGAAAAATTTTTCCTTCAGTCTCACGCTTCCCTTGTTATTATATTATAGGTATTATATAATTATTTTCTAAGTGTAGGACCCTTAGGTTTCTCCTAATCATTTGATAATATATTTCAACAACAACAAAACGGAGGGATTTTTTTCCTTGTATATTTAAAATAAAATGCATTTATTAAGTACCTTGATGTGTCAAACACCACATATGCATGGACCATCATACCAGCTTGCAAAGGCAATAGTTGGAGTCTCATTATTTTATAAGGATGTGCTGCTCTGAAAGAAAATGTCCCCCAAAGGTCCACAGGAAATGCCACTATTAGGAGGCCTGGCCTTATTGGGCAGGTGTGGCTTTGTTGGAGGAAGTGCGTCACTAGGGGGATGGGCTTTGAGGTCTCAGATGCTCAAGCCAGCCCTAGTGTGGCTCACTTATTGCTCCTGCTGCCTGCCAATCTGGATGCAGAGCTCTCAGCTCTTTTCCAGCACGATGCCTGCCTGTACACCACCATCCTTCCAGTCATGGAGATAACGGACTAAACCTCTGAACTGTAAGCCACACCAATGAACTCCTTTATAGGAGTTCCGTGGTCATGGTGTCTCTTCACAGCAACAGAAACCCTAACTCCGGCACCGGAGAAGTGTGGTCTCTATGGTTCTAAACTGCCTAGGTTCACGGTGCCCGTCACTGGTGGCTCCTCTCCGCTCCCTGTGCAGTTTCTTTACTTTGCTGATGTTCAACTCCTGGTTGCCCTGAGAACCGCCCTTGGAACGCCTGTAGTTTTGTCCAAGATCGTTTCCCTCGCTTTCACCCAGACTCATGGGTGTAAGGGTCCTCTCTGTGAGGAAGTTGCGACAGTTCTCTCTCTTGCTCTGATTATGGGGTAAAATACCCAGTAATTCACTCATAGCTCTTCTCAGATAATAATACATGCCCCCAATTTAACATTCAAAACTGAATCCTTGCTTTTCCTGAGAGTCATTCTTTCTACGCTCTTGTTTGTTTCATTAAAATGTTAACACAGTCTAAATACCACTCCAGTTAATTAACTTTTTTATCTTCAAAGCATTTTTCAAGTAGGTCACTGAAACTGCCCAAACCTTTTAATCTAAAATTTATTAACAATATATCTGATTCTAAGATGAGATACTGATACCAAAATTGTACACAAACATACACATTTCCTAAGACATGATCTTCCACTGGCAAATGGAAAGGTGTTTCATGTTATCCATTCAGGAAATATGTATTAGATGATGTACAGTGAGATCCCAAAGCACACACTCTGGAATGAATGGGATGGAAAAGACAAGAATACGAAGTTCTGGGTGAAGAAGGGAAGCAAGGGAAATTCTCACATACTTTCATTGGAAATAAAATGTTTTACACCACACCTAATTGCTTCACAAATGAACACCTATTATTTTCTTTGTCTACTAAATATAATCTACTTGGAGAAACAAAAACCTTGCTAGTTTATGTCCACTATGCATATAGTCGATGAAGACACTGCCATTCAAGTATCATGCACTTTGATAATAATCAACCCATATTCTCTCTCAATCCTCCCCTTGGCTATCTTGCTAGTCCTTTTCCTCTCCCTTTCCCTAAGTAGAACTTCTTCCACTTTAGTACACACACACACACACACACACACACAGAGAGAGAGAGAGAGAGAGAGAGAGAGAGAGAGAGAGAGAGAGACAGAGAGACACAGAGAGAGACAGAGAGATAGAGACAGAGAGAGACTCTATACATGAGAGGAAGTATATGATACTTTTCTGAGTCTATTTTGCTTATCACAGAGATAATTGCCCATCTACATTTTTGTAGCATTATTTACAATAGCAAAATAAAGATTCATTGAGTGTCAACAGTCAAGTGGATAAAGAAAATAGATGTATATACACACATGTGCACAGAGTTTTATTCAGTCATAAAGAAGAATGAAATTATGTTGTTTGTAAGAAAATGGATGGATGTGTGCATCGTGAGAATAAGAGCTGTACTAGAGAAATATTATTTCTCTGTCTCATTTAGGCATTCTTGTCTCCCATACAAGCATAGAGAGTGAGCCATATTCCTACACACAGTGATTCATGTAGTCACCAGCATTTACTCTGGGTTATTAAAGTCATTAAGAATCTTTGAGGAGGGCTGGAGATATGGCTCAGAGGTTAAGAGCACTGACTCTTCTTCCAGAGGTTCTGAGTTCAATTCCCAGCAACCACATGATGGCTCACAGCCATCTGTAATGAGATCTGGTGCCCTCTTCTGGCCTACAGGGACACATACAAATAGAATGCTGTATACATAATTAATAAATAAATCTTTTTTAAAAAAAAGAATCTTTGAGGAGAAACCTGATCTGGCTTCTTTTTCTGTCATTTCACTCAAGACTTCTGGCTGCTAGGGCTATCTTGCAACGACAGAAAAATCAGAAAGCCAGAACTCAAGTTTTACGATATTGGAGGTAAAAAGTAGTTTACTGCTATTTTTAAATTAAAAAAAATATAAAAAAATTAATTTCTTTGAGAGACATGATTGCTAGGTCAAGCCCTGAGGGTACGTGGCTTCATAACTACAGCTGTGGACACGAGAACTCTGCACCACTGAAAAGCAGCAGCTACCTCTTCCTGAATGCAGAGTAAAATGCGCACCGTGACCCCAGCTGCTATGAGGGGGCAGCCAGTCACAGCTACCCCAGGTGACTTTGCAGATGACAGCTGACATGAACTAGAGCTTAAGAGGTCATACCCTGGGGGCTTCCAACATACCCATGATGGAGATATTGTATTCCAACATACCCATGATGGAGATATTGTATTCCAACATACCCATGATGGAGATATTGTATTCCAACATACCCATGATGGAGACATTGTATTCCAACATACCCATGATGGAGACATTGTATTCCAACATACCCATGATGGAGATATTGTATTCCAACATACCCATGATGGAGACATTGTATTCCAACATACCCATGACGGAGACATTGTATTCCAACATACCCATGACGGAGACATCGTATTCTATCAGCAGCGTTGCTTCTTGTCCACACTGTTTAAGAATACTCATGACCTCAGCATGGGTGCTTCCAAGAAGCCGAATTCCATCCACACTGAGCAACCTGTCTCCAGGCTTGATGGTGCCCTCTCTAGAGAGAAAATAAAGGAGCGGTCTTGAGTAATTCTGCATAATGGGGCCCAGCTTTAATAGCCTCTTAGCCAGCACCATGCTTCCACGCGCATGCTTGCCGCCATCCATCCCATTTGCATTCTTTTCAGCATCAAGAATGACAGCGAGAGTGTAAAGAGGCAACCCGGAACAGAAAATTGCTGTAATACAAAAACCAGTAATGAGAAAATAACCACACAGTAGCAAATAACCTGGTCACCCACAGTTAACTCGTGGAGGACAGAAGTGCGAGAGGCACTTTTTCCCGCTTGTAGGCTTTCACCTGAAGTCTAAAATTGATTTATTGGAGCCCGGGAAATAACATTCACCTATTTCCCCCCAAAGTCAGGTTGAACAGAGAAGCCTTCTAATTTCAGCCCATTTATTAGCTGTGAACCCAAGTGGAATAGGGAGTGTGGGTGAGAATTTCTAGTCTATACATTTCCCTACTGAGTTATGAAGCTATTTAGCGGTTATTATGCCAATCTGGCCTCACCTGCCTTAGATGAGGCCGGCCAATAATAGTCTCCCTGCTGTGAACACGGAGACTCAAGGCACCAGGAGATGACGATAAGACATTAGTGACACCACGGGGGCGGGGTCAAAGACGCCTCTGCTGGGGGGAAGGGCATGAGATGAGAACGCCAAAAAGCAGCCTGACAAATGTGGGACCCAGGGAGGATTGTCTCCAAAACAAACATCGTCCATCTAGATGATTCTAAAGCTTCACATTCCATGCTCAGGTTTCTTTGGATCCTAATTTCACTTGACAGTAATCTGCAGTTTGCTCCTGACATCCCTGCCAACCCTAAGAGTGAAGATTAATAAGAAATGTGTATACGATTATTTTCTTTAGACAGAGCAGTCCCCAAGAGAAGCGTGGGAAAGGAAAAAGGTGAAACTCTCTGATGTTTGTATTTTGTTCTGTCCTCGGCAAAGGCAAAGAGATGCTAGCTGCTGGCACAGCCGAGAATCCAATAGCTCTTCATGTTCTTATTTTACAGGAAGATTATCTGCCTTAGACATGAGCTCACAGCATGAGCTCTGGAGGACCATCACCCCTGAATATGTGCCCTAGTTCTTTCTAAAGCCTGTCTTAGCCATCCTGGGCCGTGGTTTGATCAACAGGGGGAAAATAAGAACGCTTCATTTATAGGGCAATTGTAAGGCGCATGTAGTGTACTTTCTGGAATGTCGAAATAAATAGTATTTATTATGGTAACTTATTTCCCAAACATTTAAAAACCTGTCTTGATTCTAAATGGGTAGACAGAAGCAGTTAGTGATCTACTTCCCACCCTTCAGCAGTATCTATGGAAGAAGTTGTGTTCCCCCGTTACTCTTGAGTTCACTTTTGCCATCAGGAAACAACACAGACACAAGCATCTCCGGACACCCAGATTGTGAGTTTACTTGGGACCCAGCAAGGCTCATGAGAAAACATCCACAAGCACTTTGTCTTAATATACTCAAATTCTCAAGGAAGGGAAATCTCTAGAGGTTGATAAAACTTTCATCTGAGTAAATGTCACTTCTCAGTGATGGATCCGGTCACCACCATGAGGTGACGCCACAGCACCCGCCCGGCTTCCCATGGAACATGGTAGTGCAGAAGGACATAGGCCAACTCTCTGTCTTGAAAGAGCCCATTTCTTTCCGTAAGTGCTTCTGGTGAGTCTGGCCACCCAACACACCCTTTGCTAAAAGCAAGCAACCCTGAAAGGTTGCCGGTGTTGTCTGTGCCTATGATGGAGGAATTGAGCTCAGAACTGCGGACTTGCCAGAGAGAAAGCATAGTCAAGGAAGGAGGAGGAGACAACACCTTCCTTTCTCTGCTCCCCCAGCTCAAGCCTCGCAGCTTCCACATTCTCACATAAACACTCGACATCCAGCTGTTACAATTGGTCATTTTCTCTTTCCGAGTCCCCAACTGTATGCAGTCTGTTCTGGACAAGAATGAAGGAAGATGGAATTTACCTGTCAGCAGGCCCGCCAGGACGGACACAGGTTATCACAACCGGACGAGACTTATTTCTGTCATCATGAGCTCCCCCTAGGGCAAAGGAAAAGAAGAAAAGGAAAGAGGAGGGCATGTTTAAATACTCTCATTGTTGCCTTTATAAAGAATTACTTACAAAACGCCAGCGGAGATGTAGCAGTGTACTTGCGGATATATGGAGGAGAGGAGGATGTGCAACATGCTCTCTGGCATGGAAAACCCCTAAAGGGCTTATTCAGTTTAGGCAGAATGGTTTTGAAGACACTACCTCTCCATCTCTCAGTACGCATCAACAAATAATCAGAATGATAGAAGACATTTGGCAGCTGGAAATGGTATGGGGCTTACTAATTGAAACTACTGGTCCAATGAGGACATCCCCCAGTCATAATCAATGCTCAGGTACGCACACCTTATGCTTAGCATCATGGGATAAAGTACAGATGAAGAACAAGTCTCCAACCATATATAAAAGAAACTCAAGAAAAGTGCCAAGTGGTTAACAAAAAGAAAGAAAGAAAGGAGAGTGTGGTGATACACATTTATGATTCCAGCACTTGGGAAGCGGAGGCAGGAGGAATCCCCATGAGTATGAAGTCAGCCTGGTCAATGGGCCATGTAGTGCATTCTAAGCTTGCCTGGGTAATAGAATATGATCCTGTCTAGATCAAAACAAAGTGGCTCAAATGGCCACTATCAAAAACATAGCGTTCAAAATATAGGGGGAAGACTTTGCAGGGCTTGTTGCACTGAATGCAAATGGGAATTCAAATATTTTGCATAAGATAAATTTCTCTAGGAGTTGTAGAACTATCACATAGAGCTTTAGGTGGAAATTCCCATAACCCATAGGAAATTTTTCTTTTGATCCAAGACCAGTTTGCACAACTTCCTCTATCTGTGCTCCCCAGGATGTGCCTGTGCCCCCAGTGATGAACCAACACTAGGTCTGAGGCAGCCACTCCACATCTGGACAGGACAGAGTTCACAATCTTTTTCCTAGTAGTCAGCTGACACCTTTCAAGTCATACATTGGTCCTTGTTATATAGCCTGGAATACACACACACAAACACACACACACACACACACACACACACACACACAAACACACACCTCCTCTTTAATGAGTGTGTTGTATAACAGACTGTTATTTCCCAATCTTGGCATAGGGGAGGTAAATGAAATAAATCCAGCCCAAGAGAAAAGTACCATTTGCTTTTGCAGGGTATTCTGCAAAGGTTCATTTGCTCTTCTATGATAGAACTGATTAGAAAAGAGGGTAGGCTGAAGCCAGAGGGAAACCTTCCCGTGATTTTCTCTGATCCAAATTTTAAAACAAAACCACTGAATGCATGTTAATTAATTTGTGAACTTCTTGGTGGGTGACATCTTATCATCACTGAAATAATGCCCTAAATACGGCACTTAGGTGCTAGGAGTTTGCGCTTGCAAAGGAAAAGCGGTCGCTCAGACCAGCCATGTTCACTGGTTATAATGATTAGCATTAGTGGCGATGCTTGTAAAAAACGTTAGAATCTGGGCTGGAGTTGGAGCTCATGGTACAGGAGCTTAGCATGTATGAGACTCCAGGTTCAATATTTAGCCCTAGAAAACAAAGCCAACGCCACTCTCACAGTAGAGACCACATGTGAATGTCATGCATGTGTTAGAATGGGCAGAACCCTTTACAACTGTCAACACGGGAAGGGCTAAGCTTTCTTGTCCAGGGTAATAAGCAGGTTTGGTGATAATGACGCTCTCTAGAAATAGATTCTGTTCTTTAAACTGTTTTTAACGTTTTAAATTGTTTTAGTTTGTACATGTCTGTGGAGATGGGAGGATAACTTGCAGGAGTCAGTTCTTTCTAAAATGTGGGTTCCTGGGATCCAACTCAGGTCATCGGGCTTGTTGGCAAGCACCATTACTACTAGCTGAGCCATCTTGCTGACACAGATAATGTTCTTTGGTTCCAGGAAGGAACTCTCTAAAGTTCACACGTTTTGCTCTACAGGACGAATATCTATTCTTGGAAACCAATATTTTTTTCATTAGAAAGTCTTACACTCATCTGCTAACATAGTTCAAAGTTCCACCAGAAGAGGGGAAGAATAAACTCTCCAGCACTGAATGGACATGTTCTGTCTGCATGTTCATCCTGATTTATCTGGTATTCCCACTGAACCAAATTTAGCTGAAATTGCAGCTATGTCAAAACCGTCAGATGGGCTAACATTTGCCTACCATAGTGCCTCACTCTGATCAGCCAGTGACCCTTAGTGGCTGGGTTGTCATTGGGTTCTCATTGAACAGAGAAACTTTCTAGAGATGGACCTCAAAATGATTTTAGAAATGCAAAATTATGTAAAACTGCAGACTTTTATGTTTAACCAGTGTATCAAGGAAATTCCTCAAGTCTGCACAAATGTGGCAGCCATCGGCTAAGCCTGGTTCACTACTATGAAGACTTTATTTTTTCAGAATAGTTCCTATAATCATACAAATTCAATGAAAGAACACTCAGTTCATGGTTCACTCATTCCTGCCCGAAGGAAGTGTTACCCGAGTATCAGCAAGTGTTTCAGCCTCTAGAGATCTCCTTGTGTGTGCACACACATACACGTGTGAAATTCCTGAAATCTGTTTGGAGGATATTTTGGTAATATTACATTTGGAATTCAGTTGCATCTGTTCACTTTCTTTTGTGATGATGAATTGTTATTGGCTCAGGTCTTTCATTAGCAATTAGATTCGCTATCGATGAATCTTATAGTAACAGTGATGAATATGAATGGCAGCAGCAATCTTGGCTGCAGTTGTTTGATAATTAGAAATTTTGGAATGTGTTTCAAATGCATTTCCCTTATGGTTTTAAGGAAAAGAAGATTTTCATACACCGCCCTTTAGCCTAAATACCTTGTAGGGAGAGTTTTTTACAATATTTGTCTAATTATTTTATAAGAAATTAAAAAATGGTGGTGGTTAATAACCTGGCCTTGGAACCTACTGAGACTCTTAAAGATACAGTTTGGCCAGAAAAGTTTTATAACCAGAACACTGTCGAAACCACCAAGCCAAACCTAGTTTTGCTCACTTAGTGGAAACTGTCAACTTGTGTTTCAAGTTCATTGACCTTAATTCCTTGAGGTAGGGTCTTTGTCTTAAGTTCTTTGTCTTAAGTGGCATACAGAACTTATTGTCTTTCTGGCAAGTGGATGTATGCTTACTAAATATTTCATTGAGTAATTGGTTTGCTGAACGACTAGACCTTATTAGAATTATCCATTCAGAGCTCAGCTATAAAGAAAAGCTTGTCCAAGTGAACAGAACTGTTTTAGTGTTTGGTGCACATATAATTACTAAGATGCATGCTAATATTGGTTAGTCTTTTATCAATCATGTGGGCAGAAGTCTTACTCTTGTAAAGTGCATTGTTATAGGTCATAATAGCAACAGAAAAATTCCCTCCAAATTTGTAGTGTTAAAATTTCCTGATGCACACATAATTATTGACTCTCATTATCACACTATAGTTTAAGAGCTGATAATATTGCAATAGTCTTTCAGGGGTAAAGTCACTAATAAGAAAAACAGAGCCATAAAAACTTAGAGTCATAGTTCAGAATGAATAGAGTCACTTGAACTCTTCAGTATCAATGCCATTTCATAATGAGACCAAGTGAGCCCACACAGAAGGGTGCCCCAAGGGTTAGATTATCATTGGTCCATTTTTAGAAAGCTGCAAGAATAAAGTGCAGTTCAAAAGAAAGTAATATAAACAAAGTTGCTTAATTCCTAAGTATCGAATCAATCTATTCCTATCAATATTTTTTATTTGGTAATAAAGACCAGATCCAAGGACAAAGAAACATTAGAAAGTGCAAAGTCAGTATGGTCCCGGGGAACTGACCAGGCCCACTAAGAGTAGCTACTTGCACTGTATTACTGAGCTAAGAACAAAATTGAATTGGGAATCTGTTTGATTCTTTTTCATAGTCTTCTTTGCTTGATGATCATTTTACCCTATGGAAAGATCAGATTTTAAGGATGCCTTCTGGTCTCTCACCGAGAAATTCTCCAGGAACATCTGAAGGCCCACAGTTGCAAATCATCACCTACCTCGTATTACAAAACCAAAAGTGTTGCCTTCTTTGTGCAAAGTGACCTCCACCGTCCGGAACATAACACTCGATCCTTGCACAGCTGCATACAGGAATGAGATGGGAAAGCATAAGTTTAAGGTTGTAATAACATTTCTATTATAACTTTTCAGTGTGATACAATAGGCTTGCAAGTTCTGCTGCAAATAATTTACTTTGAAAACAAGTAATAAATAGTACCAATAAAGTCTGAGAAAAAAATAATCGTAATGACATACAGAGACTATGAGTAGTTACCTATATAAATGACCTATATTTTTCCAAGTAGAAACAAAGTCATAGCTAGATTCTTTCCTATCCTAGATAGGGGGTGATAATTATGTTGCGTAAACTCTACAGAGCGCGCAAGGCAATCTCCAACAAATAGAAACATTTTCCTTTGTGAAATACAAAAGTAATATGATTATTGCAAAGCTTATGAAATAATTTCTGCATTCATTTCTAGTTATGAAGCTGGAAGATGAAGAAAACTCATTCTTCTCAGCTTACAATCAGATTGCCGATGCAAATAGATCTTCTGACACATAGACAGCTGTTCGGCAAACATGCCAGCGGCCCAGATGAAACATGGAAAGCCAAAGAAACCCTAAGCACATTCAAAACGTGACGGGCAAGAAAACAAAGATAGGCTTCAATCTGCCTATTATCGCCATGTTCTGTGGTTTGCCTTTTATTGCTCTCATTTCACAAAATGAAATTGTACTGCCAAGATGCAGTCTCTAACTACATTATACCACACACGCGAGGATCCGGCATGTAAGGTAGAGTCAATAAAATATTCTGAGAAACTGCTTTTGGGGAATAGTGAGTGATTCTGATTGTATAATAAACCATTGCTACATAAAAAAATTCACAAATTAGTATTTTAACGTGATGAGTGCTGGAATGATTTTGTTGGTGGACAAAGAAAAACTTGTGTGCTATACAGAAGTAGATGGTTTCCAATCCTTTAAAAAAACTGTACAGGGGAAGCTGGGAGTGGTGGAGCAAGCTCGTAACCACAGCTCTTGGGAGGCTGAGGCAGGAGAATTACAAGTTCAAGCCTAGCCTGGGCTAGAGCAATTTAAAGGATAGTCTTGGTGTGAGATCCGATATCAAAAAACATATAATGTCTACAGCCATAGTTATTATCAACAACACATTTTATACTGTTACGAGATCTTAACATGTTTCTTACATAAAGCTATCAATACAAAAAGCGTGGCTTAGGATGCTTGAGTTACAACGGGCTGGCTCTACTATGGCGTGGAATATATTCAGATATGCTTTGCTTTCCCTCTCTGTGAGATATTCAGCAGAGGATACGAGCTACTTGGCATTTAGTTTATAGAATAAGCCTGTGCTAATAAGTTTGTGTTTACCAATAAACGAGGCTAATTTAAGGGGCAAGAGGCCATTTCCAGTGGATCAGGCTGAGACGTTTGGTTGGTTAGGGTTATGCAAAGGATTGCAATGTCACAACAGTTTCACCTCTAGACGGATGGGTTTTGCAAGACTTAGCTCCATCCAAACTCAAGAAGCAGCTTCATATAGACAATTGTAAAGAACCATTAGAAATTACGCTCTTCTCACCATCTGTACAACAAGCTAGTGGTTTAAATTAAACACTAATTGTATTTATTTTTAACGGTCAGAAATGCTAAACCCTAAAGGTTTAGCATCTAAAGGGGTGCTGTAGGAACAATGGCAAAAGTTAGACATTTAAACTCACAGAATTAGACTGGTACCCAAAGTTGATCTGCCGACTACCAGGCCGGGGCAGAGAGTACAGGAAAAAAATGGATATGCTGACAAACAGCATACATGCACAGTTGAACAAATGTTTTGCTACATGGCTGATTAATTGAATGCCATTGCCTGGCTTTTCAGGGAATTTCAGTTTAATCAACTAGGGACAGTACATACAAACAAATGAAAGAATTGAGGGATAGTTTTAATTAAGTGAAGAACAAAACTGACTTTGAACTAAATGATTTCTTATCTCCATGACCCAACAAGCCACTTGAAGAAACTAGTTTTGAATATAATATTTTCATTTTATTGGTGTGAGGAAGGCAAAGACACGCTGAGAAATACCTGACGAGCATCTACTGTGTGCCCAGAACTCAGAAAAGCGGTTCGCAAATATTATCTTATTTAATCGTTACATCATCTTTCAATTACACACAACCAAATTCCAGCTCTGGGCCACCTGTGCGTGTCGGCTGGATGTCTGTCCTGGGAATGTTAAGTACTGGAATTTTAATTTTGTTTTAGCTTTCTACAGCTGACCACAAAATTCTTATAGTCAAATCTCGTCTGTATGAAGACTCTGGGATTACCCGCAGCTTCAGAACATCCACATACTACCTTACATCATATACAATGACAGCTGCTATTGTTGGCAACATCTTAATACAATTAACAAAACACATTGGATCTTTATAGCTTTTATTCACACTATTAGCCCTAGCTGATTTTGTTTTCCCACCCAGTGTCAGAACCCTGGTGTTGACCATGTAAATGTCACTCATTATTCCGCAGAGATGTAATGAGGAGGCTTGGCCAAAGGGTTAGAGGGCTAGGTGAGGTCTCCTTAGTATTTTATTTGGACTGTGGCTCTGTGTTTCTGTTTGTGAATGTGCGTGTGTTTCCGGAAAGCTGTTTTATTATGGCAGATAAGATTGCACCAAGTCAAACGCTCCATCTCTCTTCCATCCTCATTGCCACTGCAGAAGACCAGGAGTTGAGCTGTCTTCCACTTGTCCTTGTGCCTCGTTTGCCTCTGAGGCAAGGGGATGCAAGCAGAGGCTGGGAATGTGTTCAAGTGGGTGGGGCCGCCTTCTCACCCTCTGCCATTGGGAGAACTCTCTAGAGTAGTGCTCCTATTTACAGACGCGACCCCAGAATGCACTGCATGGAGGAAATCTTCAAATGCCCCTCCGACTTCACCACGCCCACCAGGAGGAGCACAGGGTGAGGACAGAGGCCACACCGTGACCTGCCTTCATCCGTCTATTTGAGTGAAGAAAGGATTCCTTCTGTCGGACAGCTGGGCTCACTCAGCTGGTGATTTAACAGGAACCAAAAGGGCCTGACAGATTTCTCTTTTTAATTATTAAACAGGGAGAGTCTGTAGCTTCAAGGTTTAAACAGAAACACCATTTAAGTAAATAGATTGTCCCCAAATCACATTCTTTCTCATTATTTAAGCTGATGATAAAATGCTAACTGTCAAACCGAAAATGGCCAAGAATTACTTAGCATTTCAAAATTCCACTGGGGCTATGTGAACAGAGTGTGGACGCATTTCTGGGTCAATGTTTAATGCATAAATACAGAGGATACACTTTGCTCATAATCTCCCCAAGTAGGTCTGCAAGCAGTAGAAAATTCTCAGTTAAAATGAAGTATGGAGCACAGGTCAACCTATACTTCATTTCCATACAGAAACCGAATCTTAGGAAAGACAAGTGGATTGCCCATGGTCAGAATTTAAGTTTGTTTTAATCTCTAACGTGACAGACATACACACCCAGCTTTCCCTGAGCCCTTGAGTAGGCTGAGACTCAGACAGCTGTGCTCTGGTGTGTGGTTCTTGGTGTTGGAGGGACAGAGAGAAACTAGCTTGGCTGGGCCTCAGCTAGCTGCGATGGCCTGGTTAGTCTCAGTGCTCCGAGCTAAGTACAGGAGAGGCTTGTTAATGCCTTCAACCTTTCTGAACTCCCAGGTCTTATCAATTTTCCAAATGCAAGAAAAATAGATGAGATTATCCTTGGAGGATAGGCCTCTTCCAACCGAATTCTATCATGAAAAATACTTTGGTGTTTAAAAGCGTATTTTCTTTTTTTTTTCTGTCAGTTTTATTGCACGGGGAAGACAAATCTATTTCAGTAGCAAGCCTCAGCAGATTTATATCCTAAACATGTTGGGTACCAACCTTCTCTGTAACTCTGTAGATGCTGTATAGGCCAAGGATATCTCCTGTCTTGGGAAACAGTAACAGCGTTGCCCATAGGTTAGAGCATCTGTTTGGACCTATTTCCCATTTAGTTTCTAAGATAATAACTTGAAACATGCTGGTCTGACGATATGGTTTTTAAGAAGCCCTTAAAGATTATTCAATACCCACATATTCCATGGGGCCTCATCATTTGATTCCTGTTGCCTCACTGGCTGCTTTCTATCCGGGACATCTTTGCCTTTCATTTCTGCTCTGACAATCCCATCCTGTCCAGCCTGAGGCCACTGTAAGCTCTTCTCCCTCGCTGGACCTCTGCTCAGGGTGGTCCTCCTCCTAATCGGTTTGCACCATCCCTTCCCATTCTCCCCGAGCCTTAGCTCTGAATCATTCATGACACTGGACAAAGCCCCACTCTGGGCCTGACCCTATAAACCAGATGGAATTCCTTTAGGAAGAGAAGGTGTTTTACTGATACACACACTCAATGGAAGGCAAATGTATAAATGAGAGACACATCTCTATAGAGTTGGTTTTCTTAACCTCAGGTGATGCTTTGAGATAACGATTTAAAGGCAAACTGACTTTCATCAAGTTAAAGAAACCACTGTGCCCACATGATGATGATAATGGCTAATATTTGCCAAGTGTGTAGCAACGGTCTAAGCATGTGATCTCACTGCTGAATTCCTACAGCGTACACCCAGCAGTGGCTGTAGCCAGTTACAGGTGGGCATCTCATGGCTTAGAGAACTTAACGTAGCCTGGCTGGTTTCACCTGGTCCCTGAGTCTCAAATACCGTTTGTATTACCCTCAATCTCAATTTAAAATGAAATCACTTGCCCACATTGCTGGCCTCTTCCTTGCTATTTCTGTGTACTTGACAAATGCATCTCAAATGTCGTATTCCATCTTTCCAACACCAGTTCTCCCTGCAATCCTGCCCAGCTCTGTTAATGGCAACTATATCATTTTAGTTGCTCAGGCTCACAACCTCAGGATGACCCCAAATCTATTTTTGCACAGCCTGCCTCACGTTCATTAGGAAGCCCTGTAGGCCCCTTATTCAAAGCACACAGAATCCATTTCCCATTCTCCTCACCACCACTTCTCATGGATCTTGGCAGTCTTCTCCCAACACTTCTCTCTCCCTTTGTCTCCAGTGGCCATTGCTTCTGTCTAAGCCCAGCCACGGGGAGGCCGCTGCAACTGTGAGCTCCTAAGTCCTCCCAGTGACCCATGAGGTCACTCCACCTTGCATTCCTGACCTTGTCTCTTAATTCTCTTCCTGTTCATTCCACTCTTGCCACACTGGCCTGCTCCATGTTTCTAGAACAACCACTGGCATTGTCGTGCCTTTTGTTCTTATCGCCCACCATTTCTTCTCCCTAGAGCCTTCCTTTCAGAAATTCATATGGCTGTTCTCCTCACCGCCTTCAAGTTCTGGACCTTGTCACCTTTTCAATTATTGTTCCCAACTTCCCTATGTAACACGGTAGTCTGTTCCCAATCCTTCCACACCCCCAATTACTTCTGATTTATTTTTTTCGTATTTTCCCTGTCCCTCAGGATACAGAATGGTTATCAGGGCTTTTGCCAAATACTGTCTCATCCTTGTAGAGAGTAATCTCCACTGATATCGTCATGTTCTTAGAGTGCACTCATGGCCGAGGCACAGCAAATACTTGTCAACTCATTGCTAAACATGGATTATCACCAACTACTCATAATAATCTAAGTTCTCGCTGGTAGGGAAGAGCAAAGAGCTGGCTAGGGCCATATCCCTGGTGACAGCTCATCAAAGGAGATGGGAAAGCAGAACAGCATAGCTTCAACGCAAGGGCATAACCAGCAGAAGCCATACTTCAAGAGAGTGAGACAGACAGGCTGGGTTCAGATACTTTTCAGCCTTCTAACCTGAGAAAGTCTTGTCTTGCACCTTCAAAGATGGAAAAGAACAGACGCCTGTCTTGTAGTTTTGATTAGTCTATCTATTACTTATGAAAAACTCGTAGAGTGTCAGGCCATGTTCTAAGTGCTTTACTGATGCTAACAGCCACTTCGTGTGGCAAGCAATGATCTCCATTTCGCAGATGGGGAAACTGAGACATAACACTCAAGCAACCTTCTCAAGGACAGGTAGCAGGTGAAGCTGGATTTAATAAGTTCTCAAAGTCTGTCTGCTGCACTTACTATCGTTTTCATCATTTAATAATAATTAGATATGATATTCTCTTTCATGTTTTCTCATGAACTTATGCACCGAAGAGTTGATAGAAAGCATGTAACATGCTTTTCCTAGATCTAAGCACAGTATTTGGATAATATGTAAGGTAAGGGTTTAAATTATGTTAACTGTTTATTAAATAAAGTAACTTAAATGGCAACAATATCCACAGATCACTTTTCTAGAACGTGGCTCCTAGATGATTTCATTGCCAACTGTGCGTTCTTAGTGCTTTCTAAGGAGACACGTAGTCTCCCATTTCAAGTTACTCTGAAATAGGACACAACTGCTCTCTGTCCGCTGTAGTGACATTGACGGGAAAGAAAAAAAAGAGAAGCCAGCAGAGGTAGGAAGCTGTGGCCGGCAGTCCTCCCTCCAGGGTCGTCTTCACTTACTGACTGGTGGCAGCTCATACTCGACCTCCAGGACCACTCTCTCCCCCACATTTTTCAGCAAGCTGATGATCTCGTCGTGGCGGAATTTGGCCAGGTTGATCCCATTCACCGCTTTGATGTAGTCACCCACATCCAGCTGGTCACTTCTGCAAAACAATGTAGTCACTACGGTGGACACATTTTCCCCACAGGACAGTCTTCTATGTTTTTACTTTCCCTCATCTAGCTTAACAGGGCAAGATAACAAATACCCAGCTTCCTCTGACCAGAACCTCAAAGGAGTGTGACTGAGCGTGGGTGGGATGTGGTTGAGCTAGCCTGCTCACCCTGCCTGTTACACCCTGCCACACAGTGGTGCCCACCGTATTGTCTTTGCCCTGTCTCCGATTGTTCCTCAAACGTTTAACCTCTTTTATTTTTAAAACATCATAAAGCAAAACAAAATTTGAAAACATTAGTTGTTTGGCCCCCAGCATTGCTTCTTTAGGGATCCACCATGATCCTAGAAACTTCAAACCTTTTCTTCTTCTTCCCTCTCATTTTTGTCACCTGGCCTTTGGACATTTCAGAGCTTTTAATGTCTTGGTTGGGGGTGGGACCAGACTCAGAGTCAAGGAAATAGCATATTTTGTTTCTTAGTGTTTGCTTTTCAAAAAAATAAAAGTTGTCTCCGTGATCATGACTGATAAAAAGAATATCGCGGAGTGATGTGTGATTCCCCTCTGTATGCTGTGAATACCATTGCTTAATAAAGAAACTGGCTTGGCCTGATAGGGTAGAGTAGAGCTAGGTGGGAAAACTAAACTGAATGCTGGGAGAGAGAAGGCAGAGTCAAGGAGAAGACATGTAGCCCGACGGGAGACAGATGCCAGAACTTGGTAAGCCACAGCCTTGTGGCGATACACAGATTAATGGAGATGGGTTAGTTTAGGATAGAAGAGTAAGCCAGAAATATGTGTAAGCTATTGGCCAAACAGTAGTGCAAATAATGTGGTTTCTGTGTGATTATTTTGGTTCTGGGCAGCCGGGAACAAACAAGCAGCTCCTACAACAGAAGAGGAAGAAATTCCAGAGCAAGATGTGACTCTCCGAATCATTCCCATCATCCCTTGTGGCCCCAGAACCCCCAATGCTCTGGGCTTTACCTACTAGACAGACTTCCAAACCAAGAGCAGGCAATGAGACCACTGGCCGGGAGTCAAAGTATCTATCGCTGGACACAAAGACAAGACGAGCTTCCTGCTCAGTGTTTCCTCTAGGAAACGTCTTATGTCCTGGTGAGAAAGCAAAGTCTCCTGCCTGGAAAAGTAAATACTCTGACTAGAAACTGGAGTTGTGCCTCCCTCCCTTGCTCCATCACCAGCTTACATCTTACGGGTCATCTGCTCCACACTTAGGAGATCTGAATGTCACTTTTCCTCTGCGGCCCATTTGCTCTCCAGAGGCACAGTCAGACCTTAAGCAATCCTGTCAAAATTAAACCTGCGAGATCTGGGCTGCTCCTGAGGGGACACATAAGTCCCCAGTGGCTTCAGCACAGCCACTGGCAGAGCTGGGGAGCCTTTTCCGAAGCATGCCTGCTGTGCTTCTGTGGGGAGGCGCTGCCTGGCAGACAGCAGCCGTCCTTTCTCTATCAGTGACCTTTACTGATGAACTCTAATGTTTTGAGTTAATTATACCCTTGTATGGTTTTCTCTGTTTCCCTACGAAGCAGTTACCTGGCAGCAATTCCTCCTTGCCGCAAGTTGGACACTCTCGGTTTGCCATCTTTGTCGATTCCTCCTGATACCGTCAAGCCGAGGGTGGTGCCTTCCTTCTTCATCAGCTCCACCACGGTGGAGCCCTTGAATTCCTCTGTAAAAGACACACATTCAGCCCGTTAAATGAGAGAAGAACCAGGGATGCCAGCTGCATGGTTACATGACTCCACTCCCTGCATTTCCCCTACGTTTTCATTTATGAGAAAAGACCTGGTCATTGCAGTGGCTCATGATGTTGGGTGTGCAGATGGCACCGCGAAATGCCTTCCAGGAGAGGTGATTAGCCCAGCACCAGTGGGCTAGTCCACTCTGGTTTCACATACATAGTCTCAATCCTCTAGTACCAAAGACTGTATTCTCCTGTGGTTTCTACCATTCACTAGAGACTTGTTTTCTATTCTTATAATTCAAAGTACAGCACAGGGTTGTCTGCTAGAAGGAACAGAATTTTAAATAATCACACAAATGCATAGGACATGGCGACCAGCTCACTGTTCCCCAGACTTCTCAGGTGAGAAAGCCAACTGCCTGAAGAGTATTCAATACAGGCTCAAGAAATATTAACAACACTATTTCGTCTTTAAAAACCCAAGGCCCTGGGATAGTAGGGATGGAGGAAGGACAGATATGAGAGCAAGAAAAGAGATATCTTGATTGAGGGAGCCATTATGGGGTTAGCAAGAAGCCTGGCCCTAGAAAAATCCCTAGAAATTCACAAGGACAACCCCAGCTAAGACCCTAAGCAAAAGAGGAGAGGGTGCCTGAACTGGCCTTGCCCTGTAGTCAGACTGATGGTTATCTTAAATATCACCATAGAAGCTTCATCCAACAACAGATGGAAACAGAGGCAGAGAACCACATTGAAGCACTGGACTGAGCTCCCAAGGTCCAGTAAAGAGTGGAAGGAGTGAGGATATGAGCAAGGAGGTCAAGACCATGAGGGGTTCACCCACTGAGCTATAATGGAAGCTCACCAACTGCAACTGGATTGGGAGTGAACGAGCATGGGATCAAGCTGGTACCTCTGAATGTGGTTGACAGTTGTATGGCTGGGGCAGACTGAGGGGCCACTGACAGCGACACTGGGATTTGTCTCTACTGCATGTACTGGCTTTTTGGGATCCTATTCTCTTTGAATATATACCTTGCTCAACCTAGATGTAGTAGGGAGGGCCTTGGACTTGCCAAAGGGTTCCTTGTCCTCTCTTAGAATTGGAGGGGGAAGGGGTAGGAGGGTGTGTGGAGGGAGTGGGAGAAGGGAAGGAGTGTGGGAATTTGGATTGGTATTTTTTAATGTAATAATAATAATAATAATAATAATAATAATAATAAGAAGAAGAAGAAGAAGAAGAAGAAGAAGAAATAAATATAAACTCAAGGACCATGGCTCAGGTGACAGTTTCTATCATTTCATGAAGAATATGTCACCATACAGGAAGGCAATATTGGTTGGTCTACTGGATTTTGGGATCATCGCTATAAAACTTTACTATTGAGGGAACACAATTTTTTTTTGAGGGAACACAATTTTTAAAGCTCACGGATTTTACAGGAATAATATCTATATACTAATCAGGAACTCAAATCTTTTGATTTTAGCCAAGGTAGAAGGTAGGATAACTTTAGAAATGTACTTCTTTTTGGATGGGATGTATTGTATGAGTGAAGAATCTATTTTCAATGAAAGAGAGAGAGAGAGAGAGGTCCAATTACTTCATGGTCAGTTTGACCTGCTGTTAGTTTCTGCTGTCCACTGCTAACACCTATCCCCGGCACAGAGACTTCTCTGATGAGGCCTTGGGGTTGCACCAATCTAGGGGTGCAGAGGGTGGTTAGATACTGTGCACACTTGACAGAATAAGGGTAGCACGTTTATCCCTGGGACCTGTGAACTCCCCAGCTGTGGGGTTCTTGGCCAGATTTCCAGTATTAAGCATGTATTTCCTCCTGTGGAGCAGGCCTTAACTCTAATCAGAAAGTGGTGGGTTACTCCATAAAATTCCTGACGTTACTACGCCCAGGGGCACATATTGCCATGATGATCATTATTGAAGTTCACCGGGTTCACAACTGGGTAAGATGTTTGGCGAATTCTTTCTCCCGCAGGTCTGAACAGTGCCTACCAGGACTGTGAAAGCGAGTCAAAGAGACGAGCCTTCCTGGTCGATAAGAACTTAATTTCTGCATGCTCTGTGACAAAAGGACGCATGGAATTTTTAAATGGTCATGTCATGCCTGCCACGGTGGAAGTTCCAATTCACTGAAGCTTATTCCTCCTGCATCTCCAAGGATGTGCGCCCGCGTGAGAAGGGTTTCTGACCACACGGTGTTCAGTCCTATGAGATGGGGCCATGTAGGTTTGTCTCTGCGAGGAAACTAGGTGCCAGGTCCTTCCCAGATTTCTGGATGAATATCAGAAATCATGAAAAACCCAATTCCTTCAATTTAATTTTTTCTTTGGAATATAAATCCATTTATCTGGGTACTTTAAAAGCTGGTAATAGTCAATTACCCTCTCATTTAAAAATATTTTAAGTCTTTTCCTAAGAACTAGTTTTAGTACCAAGAAAGAAAACATTCATGTCTCAGTTAATTAAGTCATTTGTACAGTCATTAATCCTGTGTGTCGTTGAATGCTGACAGTGAGCCGAACAACAGAACTCAAAGATAGAAAATGTTCCGGCCATCATCCCAAGATGTTCAGACTAGGCACAGAGGCAAAGCCACAGGGTGGGGTGAGCAAAGGCAGACAGAAGAAATCATTTGGGAAACAAGGTAAACGAGAGGTGTGTGTTTCCAAACGCAAGAACCATTTCCCAGTGCTGCCTCCCGACCAATCTGCTTAATTTATTGATTAGGATTAGCTGAGCAGCAGCCCAGACCAAAGAAGGAATATAAATTAAACAAGGCCCAGAAGTAAAGGTGGAATATTCTTGGAAGAAGATGTGCTGAATCACAAGGACGCTGACTGCCCATAAGAACCCTTAGTCTCAAAGGGACTGATTCAGTCTGTTCAGGGTGTTGCCAAAAGGAGCGGGAAAGAAGAGGAAAGGAGAGGGCGGGACCTGCCTGCTTCTGGAATTTGCTTCCTGCTAACCTAGAGGCTCTACTCAAACCATCAATCATTTCATGTCTTTTTTGGTGTTTAATGTTTGCATAATGATGCTGTGCCAAAGAGGAATGAAGACAGATGCCTTCATTTGCATGAGTTCGCTTATATATCAAGGCTTACTGAACAAACACAGCAGTGAAACGGGGGGGGGGGGGGGGACGACTTGGGCAAGTCAGTTCGTACCAGCAGTTTCTTCCCTTTGTGATTTCAACTGCAAATGTCTGCCCACAAGAGAAGATGACCTTACAGCAAATCCAGCATATTCAGATTACCAGCAGCCCAGGGACCAGACGATGCTGAGCTGGCAAGGAAGAGATGGCTCAAGACTTGAGGTTGCCCTCATCAGCACAGTTAATTGTCATTCAGGAAGAGAAAGAAAAGAAATGGCAGCTTTACATCTGTGCCACTGCTCAACATACTCAAGATAAGTCTTGCTAATAGCCTGATATCTAGCTGTTTGCTATTTTTCTTTAGGTTTATAATTCAATCTTTTAAGATATAGAAGATTTGTAGAAAAGGGGCCAGATTATACAGTCTATATTCCTACATTGTGTGGCAGTCAGAATTCTGAGCAACCTGACAAGGCACAGTTTGCATCTGCCACACAGAAGCCTTTTGAGAAAACCTGATGCCACCAAAGAAAGTGGTCAGGATATGCTGATGGGGTTCTGCTCCTTCTACTGTAATTTAGGAGGTTTCCTGGGGGAAGACGTGTTTTTCAATCTATGTGACAGAGCAGGCATCGAGAGGAAGGCGTGACAAAATGGGCATAGATAGGTGTGGATGTGACCTAAGACATTCTCCCCGCTACCTAGGAAACAGAATGCTAATGAACTTCCCCCTCAGTTTATGTTTTGACATAAAAGCTTTTTGGAGAATAAACGTGGGTGATTTTTTAGGATGTGAATTCAAGATTTCAAGAACGATCACTGAGAACTCCCTCCTGATAGAGTCACGTGAACGATCACTGGGAACTCCCTCCTGATAGAGTCATGTGAACGATCACTGAGAACTCCCTCCTGATAGAGTCACGTGAACGATCACTGAGAACTCCCTCCTGATAGAGTCACGTGAACGATCACTGAGAACTCCCTCCTGATAGAGTCACGTGAACGATCACTGAGAACTCCCTCCTGATGATAGAGTCACGTGAACGATCACTGAGCACTCCCTCCTGATAGAGTCACGTGAATGATCACTGAGCACTCCCTCCTGATAGAGTCACGTGAACGATCACTGAGAACTCCCTCCTGATAGAGTCACGTGAACGATCACTGAGAACTCCCTCCTGATAGAGTCACGTGAGCGATCACTGAGAACTCCCTCCTGATGATAGAGTCACGTGAACGATCACTGAGAACTCCCTCCTGATAGAGTCACGTGAGCGATCACTGAGAACTCCCTCCTGATGATAGAGTCACGTGAACGATCACTGAGAACTCCCTCCTGATAGAGTCACGTGAACGATCACTGAGAACTCCCTCCTGATAGAGTCACGTGAGCGATCACTGAGAACTCCCTCCTGATAGAGTCACGTGAACGATCACTGAGAACTCCCTCCTGATAGAGTCACGTGAGTTGTGTTTTCATTCCCACACCTCCACTCTGGAATGAGAAATGGTTTGTGTCTGGGCCGGACCCTGACAAGCCATGGTGAAGGAAAGCAAAATGATCATGAAAAAGTTTTTATGAATGATATGAAAATTTAGTAACATAGGTGTTTACAAAAGTAACATAAATGATAATGGACTTATAGCTTTTGTGTGTGTGTGTGTGTGTGTGTATTTGTGTCTGTGTCTCTGAGTGAATGTACACATGCGTATTTGTGCATGTGATAGCCAGAGGTTGTCACTGGTTATTTTCTTCAATTGCTCTCTACCTTATGTTTTATTTAGCATTGAAATCAAAAACAAAAAAACAGACCTACCATGCATCAGCTAACACTCCAATAGAGAGCACAAGCCACCACAAACATGTGTTCATTTTCCCTAATTTAATCTATGAAATTGACAGTATCAATAAAAGCACCAATGTGAGCCAGGTGGTGGTAGCATATGCGTTTGATCCCAGCACTCAGGAGGCAGTGGCAGGTGGATCTCTGTGAGTTCGAGGCCAGCCTGGTCTACAGAGTGAGTTCCAGGACATGCTTCAAAGAAACCCTGTTTCAAAAACTCAGAAGGCACCAATGTGATGTTTGGAGAATGTGGCAGAGTTTATATAGCTATAGAAACAGAATATGTGTCCTCGTGGCAGCTCTGTGGGAATTTCCCGAAGGATCTAGCTTGTTCTTCAGGATTTCTGGGGGAGAGCAGAAGAAACTCGCCCATCATGCCTCCTTGACAGAGGTCATGGAACTCTGCCTAGATGCCACATGTCCAAAGACAGCTCTCAGAAAGAGGGACCTGGGGTAGAGATGCTGGCGAAGCCCTCAGTGCCTGCCTACCCAATTGCCAAGACTCTACATGTGTTACTATACAAAGAACAAATAAAACAAAACACAAATTAATAAAAATATAACAAAACAATACAACAGAAACGAATAATGGAATAGTGCATTCTGAACCCACAGTGGATTATCTACTACCATATTGTGTTCTCAAACTGCTTTGCAGGAAGGCACGCATGATAATGCTTTGTTCTGTAAAAGCCTAGCTTTCTAGACACTCCTATCTCATTGTTTATTCAAAATTAATTATTAAGCTTAGGCCAGGAGAAGGGAGTTGGTTTTGGCTTTCTGGAAGGTTGCTGAATTTGACTAAATGAAGGGAATTACCAGTGTTATGAGCATGGCAGAAACTGGGGAAGGGTGTTAAGTGATGCTTGGCTTAGGGCAGCGTGGTAACGGCTATGGCTAGTGAGAGATGATAGTGCTGAAGCCTACGAGGGCCCTGTTGGGTGTGGGAAAGCGGTATTCTGGATGGTTCTGAGAACCTCAGTCGTGGAGGCAGCCCAGGTCGTCGGCTGGAGGCGGGGGAGGGGCTAGAGCCCGAGGCTGCTGGCGTGTGCCGGTCCTTGCGGCTTCCTAGTTCCACCTGTGCTACAGCATCAGGGAAACTTTGAAGGTACCAATTCCCGGGGCTGATAGGATTGTTTGATATTATATGTCTTTTCATGATTAATAAAAACATTAATTCAAAAAATTCTATGTAGAAAATCCTGACACCCACATTGTGACTGGACAGTTACTCAGGGGTCTATGGTGTATCTGTATCAAGCTTTTAATGATGCTTTGAGATCATTGTTGAGTCACATGCCTAGGGAATAACAGCGAGGGCACGGTGCCTAGCATTTTGTAATGTCAGATGTCAAACCCAAAACAGCAGCATCAGTGAAATCAAGACACACAAATCTTCCATTAGCATAAGGAATAAGCACATTGCTTTTCCATAGACACACCCCCTTCCTTAACCTCTGGCCACCTATAATTTCTGTTTTTGGAGCTGTGATGTTTCAAGAATGTTAAATAAGTGGAATCGTGCACTGTGAATGGGAAGAAACCCTTTAGGGTTGACCACCTCATCCTCAGCTTCCTCTTCCTTTTCCTGTCTGACATTCAGCATCATTCTCTACCGTTTCATCCAAGCTGGGTCTCTCTCTCTCTCTCTCCTCTCTCTCTCTCTCTCTCTCTCTCTCTCTCTCTCTCTCTCTCTCTCTCTCTCTCTCTCTCTCTCTCTGCCTCAGTAGTCTGTGAGAACTATTCACAGTTGAAGCTATACTACATATACTACAGGTTGTGAGACTATTACCTGTTGAAAGTCATCTTGTTTGTTTCAGATTTTGGTTATTATTAAGGCTCTAAATATCCATGTGAAGGTTTCACGTGAACATAAATATTCATTTTTCTGGAATAATTTCCCATGAGTATTATCTCTATGCCATAGAGTTGCTAATATTTAGTTTTCTTACAACCCGTTCAACTGCTTCCCAGAGTTCTCACTGTTATGTCTCTTTTTGTAGTAAATAAATCATTCAATTTCTCTGTGTCTCACCACGTAATTGAGATTGTCACTGATACTTATTTTAGCCCTTGGATAAGCGTGTGTGTATTTATAACTCCTCACTGTTGAGCTTGGGATCACTTGGCTATTACAGACAGGAACAGTTTGCTCTGCTGAACAGCTGCTTACAGATACTCCCTCACAGGATGGAAACAGTCCAGCTTCTTGATACTGTTTTCTGAGGAGGTAAACACTCCTAATGTAAATAGAGTCCGACTGGTCCATATTTAACGGCTTCTGCATTTGTCATGGCCTAAGCTATGATTTACATTGAAGTCTTTGACCTAATTGTAGTTAATTTTCATACAAGGATTTTTCATCTTTTTTTTGCCTAAAGATGTCCGATTACTCAGTGACATTTTCTAGATGTGCATATATTATATTTTGTATGAATATATGTCAGTTATATGCTTGTTGCCTATATATATAATGTATATTGAACTCAGTAATAGAATATTATTTATGATAACTGGAGAGAGTGCTCAGATGTAAAACTAGCAAAACAATATAGAACTTAGATGTTCAAAACTGGGACAATGTTTGTGAATGAAAGTAAAGAAACAAATCTAAGTAAAAACTCGATAAATTTGTTATCTTTTACCAAATAGAAATGTCTGGGCAACGAAGAGTTTAATTATTTCCACAATGTTGAATAAGGTTGTCACAACTCCCATTAAAGTCTAAGGATCATTTTTATAACTATAGAAAGAATATTTTCAAAATTATATAGAAAAACAAAAGAGCCATTTAAGAAACTATGAAAAATTGAGAGGAATCAGTCTGTCTACCCATTTTCAATACAGTATAAAGTTGCAATAAGACCAGAGGACAGTAATGGGGACATGGCCACATCTACAACAGGGGCAAGCAGGAGCGCAAGAAATGGACCATGTCACTAAGGTTGACATGTATTTGACACTAGCTATAGCTTTTTGTATAGACACTCTGTTAAATTGATGAAGCTAATAATTGTTCCTAACTTTCAAAGAGAATTTTAAAGACATAAGTATGTTATATTTTTTTCAATGTTTTTGCACTGACTAATATGATCTTGTAATTTTTAGCTTGATAATATATTGAACTACAGTAAGAGATTTTTCTATTATTAAGTAAACCTTATATTTCTAAAATGAACACCACTTAGTCATATGTTATAATATTAAAAACAAGTTGTTGAATTCTACTGCTAATATTTGTATTAATAATTCCTCTATTCATATTAAGGAGTAATATATGTGTCCTCTTAATTTCTTTTTTTGTGTTGTCTTTTGTTAACATCAAAATGGCCTTAGCTTTCTTTCCTTTTTTTTTTCTGAGACAGAGTTTTGCTTTTGTTGACAGTTTATTATTCTGAAGCTGAGATTTTCATTTATTTATTTATTTGGTGGATGCTATGATCCAAGCAAGAGCATGTGAAAATCAGTGTGGAACAGGAAATACCTTTGCAGATGTTGATTTGGTTTGAGGGTCTGGGAAGAAATACAATGTGTAGCAAGCACACTGAAATAAACTTTGTTATTTTATGTTTTTCAGGTAGTTACTAAGTTGTTGGGCGAAAATATGCATTATATTATTTGAACTTAACTATAGAATCAGTTTTGGAGCTTAATTTGGACCATGTGACATTACCAAAGAGTTCATAAAGAGAGAAAGTTTGCAAACTTCTGCCATGGCATTACTTATCCTAACTGCATCCAGCAAATAGAATAAGAAGAAGGGATTTCCTCTGAAAGCCGTCATATTTCAAGGACAGCAGCTCATTTTCAGTTCATACCTAACTTCAAAGGAGGCTGAGGATTAGAGTGTGGAGTGTAGACAAATACCCAGACAGCTCAGTCAGAAGATTCTGGTTCCGGGCAGCTAACTATGCTCCACACAGGCAATGTGAGAACCTGAGGTATTTCAACGTTTATGCAGAAGGCACAGGCTTTCAATACACCAATGGAGAGGAATTCCTGAGTTAGAGATGAATTCAGATTGTGAGGAAGAGGAGGCCAAAGAAGACCAGCATTTTCGATTTTTTTTTAACCTGGTAGAAATTGGTATCTGTACCTAAAAAAGGAAATCTAGAAAGCAGGAAATTTTGGTGCTGGGTGACTGAAGTAGACACAAGTACAAAGAATTGCATATAAGAGAAACTTATGAGACTGAAGTTATGGAGAAAGTTTTAACTCTTTAAAATTTTATCTTATGTATATGGGTGATGGGTCTGCATGCATGTCTGTGCAGCAATGCATGCCTGATGTCTGAGGAGGAAGTCTGAAGATGGCATCCATGCCCCTGGGACTGGAGTTAGACAGTGTGAGCTGCCATGTGGGTTCTGGGAGTTGAACCCGGATCCGCTAGAAAGTCAGCCAGTGTTCTTACTCACCATCTCTCTAACCCCGACTCAGGTTGTTCTGTTACATCCCAACGTACTCTATAAGACCCCCATTCTAGCAATAAAAGAGAAGGCATATTAATAAGAGCCCCAGGAAGCGTGTTCGGCAACACAGATGCTGCTGAGGTTGCCTAGCTTCTTCAGGTTTCATGAACGGCTTAGATTAAACACAAAGCAACAAAACGAAACCTTGAACAGAGAAAGAGAAACACTATTGATGGGAACTCCCTATAGTAAGTCACACATTTGGAAATGCTGGGATCAGAGATTGCCTTTGGTTCTTTCTGTGTCCTTAGTGTGGGTAACAGTGGCTTATACAATAGCAGATGTGTCCTGGTACCTGCTGAGTGAATGAACGAGTCAATAGTAAGCCCTGGCTTGTGGCTTACATAATAAAGGAAGAACAGGCAGTTATTTCCTTAGGCTTATATGGCTGGATATTATTATTATTATTACAAATGCCTTGGTAATGGGAATTGAGGTTCACATCCCAGCACCACAGGCATATCTGTGTGGCTTTTGGAAAGGATGTTATCATGCATGCTATGATTTTATCTGTATATTACTCGTAGCGAAGTCACTAGGACACCTATCCCTCTCAGGAACCACGCAGGTGCTTCTTCCAGTATTCATTACAGGCTCTCCCCAGCATCACTGGGTTCAGCAAAACTGCAGGGATCAAAGCTGAGCTGCTGTGATAAACAGCTGCATCTTCAGTTTTAGTTCTTGCCCCAGTCTCGCAGCAGAAAGTCTGTTGGCACTTTCCACGGCTGGGTAGTGACATGAAGAATCGTGCAAGAGACTCTCGCACCCTCTGGGAGTCAGGGTATGAAGTAGATTTGTGGATGAGCAGCATACGAATAGCCAGTGTGAGCGTCCGGGTGAACTACAATTATGCTCAGGGTTGATTTCAGCAGTGATGCGGACAGCCAGATTCATACTTGCATGTTTTTATTCTTGGAGTACTTAAAAAAAAATGTGTGTGTGTGTGTGTGTGTGTTGATGAGTGTGAGCATGGGTGTGTAAGCACTTCCCTCATTTCAAAAATAGGGATAACAACACTATGTGTCCTATAGGGTGTTTGGAATATTCAGTGGGAACATGAGCAGTTTACAGCACCTGTCTTGTAGCGTTTAATTTCGTGTGCAGAATAAAGTGAAAACTGTGGGCCTTCAATCCAAAACAGCTTTAGGGTCGTTTCAGAGGAATTCACTCTTAAACAGGGACTCTCCTGTCACTTTTCAAAACCTACTTAAGAAATTAGGATCTCTAGAGCAGCAACCTGTGGGTCGCCACCCCTTTGGGGGTTGCATATCAGAGATCCTGGATACCAGATATTTACATTACCATTCATAAAAGTAGCAAAGTTAGAGTTATGAAGCAGCGGTGAAATAATTTTATGGTTGGGGTCACCTCAACATGAGGGACTAAATTAAAGGGCTGCAGCATTAGGAAGGTTGAGAACCACTGCTGTAGGGGTTTGAGCAATGTGTTAATCAAAGAGCATGTCAGTTGATAACATGTATGCACGTGAACTACAAGTGATAGGCCAGTATGGAGTAGCCAAATCTATCAACTACCTAACAATCTAAATGGAAATATGTCAGAGACAGGATGAGGTCCATTGACCTTAAACTTCTCCCCTTACCCAGCTTTATGGATACTGACTAGACATTTAGCCATAAGAGTTCATACGGAACAATGGAAAAAAAGTCAAGAAAGAAACCCAGTAGTTGTACTGGTTGAAAAAGCTCCAAGTAATTTCCCTTTGAGAAAACCCAGCATCCATTACTTTCAGGTCAAAGTGGTTAATACTCTCGGTGAGAGTTGTTGACATGATCGAGGAGTGGGTATTCAGAGTTAAACTCCAGCAATCGGCCAGGCTAGCTTCAAAATTACTCTGGCTCCTCAATGTTCCCCTAAGGAAGGTAACTACATTCTTACAGCTACTTGTGGACTGTTTCAGCCCAGAAAATATTTTTGGAACATCTGTAATTGCCAGCCTCTGTGCCAGCAGCTAACACAATGAAGACTAATAGTTGCCACCTTTACTTTTTCTGCAGTTCACATTCTAAGTGTCTGAGACAAATGTCACTACCTAGGACCTCAGTGAACAGTCAGCATGGCCTGGGAGCCTACCAGGGAGCAAGGGTCCGACACGCGGTGCTGGGGAAGAGCTGGCATTAGAGCTCGAGGCTCCTTACACGGAAACAGCAATCTACTTGCATTCTCCCTCTCATTTTCATGTAAGAGAGAAACAAAGTGACCAGAACTTGTTCAGCAAATTCATGACTTGTCATTAGAGGAAATAATTTGTTCCACCCATCTGTTTCAATACCCATCTGTTGTGATATCTTGAATCAAACGAACAAATTCTCAGGCCTGAAAGTCCAGTGAGCAATAAGAGATGGAAGATTTGTCTCATTTAGCAGGATAAGTGAGAAGAAGGAACTCTCAGGAGGATGAACCCAAGGTACGGACATGATCAGATCTGCTGTACACTCCTGAAAGCCACCCTTGGGGGCTGGGGCAGATGAACCTCCACCTGAGAAGGAGGCTGCCTGGACACTGGGGCTCTCACTGCTTCCAGAACAATGGAAAAGAAAGGGCTTTGAGATCCCTGATGTCAAAGCGAGAGACTCTTTCCACAATCTTTTGCAAGAACTTATTAACACACAGGGTTGGCCTTCTGCTTCCACAGGCACCTAAGAACTCATACATTCAGATCCTTTGATTGAAATGGTACATTTAAAAGCACTCCTGATACTTTGAAAGACTATGCAGTATTTTCAAGTAGTTTATGCTTTTTAAGATGTTCCCACACCTACTACCTAATTTAATTCTCACAACAATCCCAGGAAGAAGATCACAATCCATTTCTGAATCCCTCCCTAAAAAAAACCCTTAAAAATAAGGTTCTTTTGTTTAGCAGAATTTGTATCCATTCTATAAATATAGAGAGTTGAATCTTGACAAAATGGAATGCCAGACATTTTCAGAGTCATCAAAAAGCAGATACTAGAATGTGTAACCAAAAGGCGACTGGAAAAGAACTGAAAACCAAGGCAGGCTCTGGCTGGCTTCGACCCACCAGGCGGACAGTAAATCAGTCACTTAATCTTGCTACAGATGCCATATGTCAGGGCTGTGGATTTGACTTTCCTTTGTTTATGAGACCTGATCCATTTCAAATAAAGGGACAGATGGAAACTAATAGAGCAGTCACAGCAGATAAACAAGAGGCGGGGCACCCAGGGAGCTCGGTGAGCTCTTCATGGAGAAACCCCCGAGGCTGCTGCAGACAGTCTGCCTTTGATTATAATTCTGCCTAAGACCCACTGGAACTCTGGGCTGGAGGAGTCTGAACTGGCCATAGCAAGGACAACTCTCATGTCCTACTTTGGACTTCTCCCACACTATCAAGGAAGACACCACTGTCTTCTGACCCCCAGCATGGTCCAGTTCTTTTCATCTAATCCACAAATTCAAAAACAAAGCAAAAGTCTGTATTATTGCTCATTATTAGAGTAAGCAGCATAGTAACTAGCAGATCGGCATCACTTTGGCTCCATTCTTTAATCTCGACCTCAGCCAACTAGAATGATCTCCTAGCCTCAGCCTGCATGCTTCAGCTATCTCAACCATCTTCCACCATTCCATCTATCCATCCATTCATCCATCCACTCTCCTTCCACCCTCTCCTTTAGGATCTATTGGTCATTTTCTGCATGCCAAATGCTTCACTATCAATCCAAAAAGGCAAAGTCCTAGCTCCCAAGAAATTTTTGGGGGGGTCAAATGACCCTTTCATGCGGGTTGCATATCAGACATCCTGTATATCAGATATTTACATTACAATTCATAACAGTAGCAAAATTACAGAAAAGAAGTAGCAATAAAAATAATTTTTATGGCTGGGGGGTCAGCACAACATGAGGAACTATACTATTGTATACTAAAGGGTCACAGCACTAGGAAGGCTAAGAACCACTGCTCTAGGAGCTGCTGAGATTACTCAATGAATGTGTAAAAGGTAGTTCCCAGAGGCATCATGTCCCAAGAGTAATTATACCAGCAAGAATTCCATCACCAAGAGTCTGAACCAAGCCATCTACAGTCAACACTGATGAAATTACAAATGCTAGAGGCTTAAGAACAACCATAGAAACGCTTCATGCTTTCACAGATGTTGAAAAGCATAGCACAGCAACTGGGTGGGTCATGGGATAGCTCGAATACAGTATGTTTTCCCAAATTGTATTTTCAAGTGGAATTTTCAAAGCACCCAGGGGAAAGGAGACCAAATAGATATAGCTCTGAGTTTCTGGTCCCAAATTCATCTGTTCTTGCCCATGCTCCCTGCTGTGAGATGCTGTGATTGTTTCCAGTGCTATAACCCATGTGTGTATCCTGGTCCACTGGCAGGTGCAGTCATCCCCAGCTCTGGCATTCTATAGTCTCTGATAACAACCTACAAGGGAAACCACTGACACACTCTGAGAATTTCCCTGGCACAGGCACCTTCCATAGTCCTGGGAAGGATCCCAGAGACACATACATATCTTTCTAAGGTCTTGTTGAATTTTGAAAAGTGTGTATTTTTAGTTCAGATGCCGCAAAGCCTACACCTTCCATTAGTCTGGTTCTCAACCTTCCTAATGCGACCCTTTAATACAGTTCCTCATGAAAATCAGTTTCATTGCTAATTCATAACTATAATTTTGCTACTGATATGAATTGTAATGTAAATATTTGATATACAGGATATCTGGTATGTGACCCCAGTGAAAGGGTCATTCAGTCTCAAGGGGTCATGACCCACAGGTTGAGGACCACTGCTTCAGTCATTTCACATCTGAATAGCACTTAGCATGACCTGGTCAGACATGCATTTGATTCCGATCAACATCCAGGAACAGATGAAATGCATGAAGATTTCCAAGGACAGAAAATTTGCCTAAGGGCCCACATCAGGAAAATCTGTTAGAACTTACAAACATTGGCTGTGATTTAAAATTCCACCTTCTTTCCACGGTGACATTGTCTAACAAGGACTGATCCCACTGTTGATGGGATGTCTTATCAAAAGAAAGCTCTGGGCTCCAGCAAAAACAGTTCTAAGCCTATTTTTCTTCTGCTTCTCAAATGTAGACATGAAACATTAAAACAAAGTGCCTTTCCAGCGTGTTTGGCGAAAGTGACTTTCACACAATGGATAAAAGAATATTTGGGGATTTGGAATGAGTTAGCGACTTGTCAGACTCTTGTTTGGAGGTTCACACCAGTTCCGGAGGATAACATTTTGTTTAAAGATTCTGGAAACATACATTTAAAGAAAGGCGGTTACCTCTTTACTGTTTTAATCTCTGTTCAGTTCAGTGATTGATGTATACGCTGGCGTGTATTTTCTCTTATCTGAAGTCTGGGTATATATTTCCTGCAAGTGCATTATTTCTGCCTTCATGTGTTTTCATCTGCACATTTCCCTCTGACAGTTTCACTGTGAGGTCTGAATATGCTGCCCGCTCTTGTTCCCAAACAGGAAGTGGATGGAGGGCAGCTTCCCTTCAAAACCACGATGCCTTTAAAATCCATTAAAGGCTATCTCGGCAAGCCCGCCAGAGCATTACAATAATTGCTTCTCTTACCCGGGTGGAAAAAGACATATCTGTCAACCAAAGAAGTGCAAAAGCAATTAACACCTCTATATTCTGCTGGGAAATTGCCTAAATTAAAGAAATAACAGGGTGGTATCACAGTTATTACATGCTTAATATTTCATAATTAGCATAGATGTAGGGGTCCTCAGACACCCCCAGGTGCCCTCCCTAGGCCACCAGAGCCTGGCTAAATATAAACAGGACACAGAGCATATTTGTTTACATATGTGTCACCTGCGATTCTTGGGTTACATTTTTCAAAAACTTAATGCAGACCTGGGATTAGACTATGCACTGATAAACTTAACATGCAGGTCCATATAAGTTTCCAACAAATAACGTCCCGTGAACAAGAAGCACACATCTGGATTCTGTGCTGCCGTCCACAGACGAGCCTTATGGGGCTTCCTCCGGGGCTGCGGAGCCATACAGAAAGTTTACAGGTATCAGGGCTTATGTGCACAGAGTGGGGGTGCAGGAATGAGCCCAAGAATTAGATGGGTGTGAATGCCCCGTAACAGCTGCTGATCCAGATAGCACAGAGGCTCAATCTTTCAACGTTTCTTTCCCAAAAGATGGCATGTGGTCCTTTCGTATGCCACACAGACATGGAAATCTGGTTAGACATTTTGAGACACAGAAATACAAAGCCTTGACAGATCTTTTCCTTAGGAGATAAACCTGCATGTCACAGGAGAGGGAAAAAAGTACTTCTATTTCTTGAGGTATAAAGATAACTCTTGGCATCCTCAGAAACACACACGCACACGCGCACGCACGCACGCAAGCACGCACGCACCATGCTCTGATTTCCTCTTCGGCAGAGGCTGGCCAGGTAAAGATAGAACTATGGAGCACACAAAGAAAAGCACCGGCGCTTCTGGGAAGACGCTTTGAGAGTCTGGAGTTCATCCACTTTGCTCCGCAGCAGAACAAACGTCTCAGGTGACCTCCAGGGCCTGCTGACTCATGACCACCTACACGTGCGTGTCTTCCTGTGTGTCTACCATCACCACCCGTATCCTGTCTGAACAGCTCGCACACTCCCATGTGAGAAACTCATTCAGACATCAGCTCAGATGATTAACGATCAGGAAATAGGACTGATTTCATAAGCAGTAGTCGACACAATCTTCTGATCGTCCAGGGTCCAGGACTCCTTATGCCCAACTCCCTGATGCTGTCCCCACACTTGCGGTTTAAATCTGAAATGTCTCTCAATGGGTCTGATTTAGGATGCTCAATTCCCAGGTAGTGGTGCCGCTTGAAATGACGTGGGGCTGCGTTAGCATTGCTAGCTTACCAGGAGTGGGCTTGAGAAAGGTCAGCATTAACAATGAAAACACTTTTAAACTATAAGCCCATACAACTATTTCCCTCCCTTATGAGGTGCCTGATGGGTATTTTGGTTACAGTGATGCTAAAACCCCATCTTGAGGAGATGGGTGTGGTCTGTGACTTGTATCTAACCAGGAGGTTCCAGATGTATGTTAGCGAATTTATGTGCTGAATTCAGTGCCCAGCCTCCTGGAGACTTCCCTCCTTTGTGGCCAGTGCAGTAGTAGACAGTAATGGGGGCTGAAGGTGACCTCAAGAAAACACAATTAAGGTTCTGTACTTAAGTCTGCCAACAGACGGAGTGAATGAGCTTGGGAATAGATTCCTCTTTCATCAAACCTCAGATAACACTCTGACTTTGTAAGACCCTAGGGAGGGTAGATAAGCCACATTCAATATCCTAATACACAGAAGCAGACAGAAAATACATGTGTATGGTTTTAAGCTGCTGGATTTGTGGTAATATTATTAAGCAGAAGTAGACAATTAACATAGATGCTTCGTGTGTATTAACTTGTATAATCCTCATTGTAGTCTCATTTCGCACAGCGGGAATGCTGGTGCATGAAACCTAAGCAACCGGCTTACTTCCACAGAGCAGCAGGTAGGCGGGCTGTTGACACTGGAGCAAAGCAGGGGGGCTCCAGAGCCTGCTTCTAACCTAAGGAGCGTGGCCTTAAGTTACCTCCAAATCGCATTTCCCATACTATATCCCACTAACATGAGTCAAACATCCAAATAACACGCTAGACATACAAACGGAATGAAGGAACTGTGTGTAACCTGATCAGTCAGCAGAGAGCACGAAATGCAGGAAGAGCAACAAGTGCTGCCTTTAAGTATTTCTGGCAAAACTAAACACATCCATTGCTGCCCTGTATCAGGGGAGTAACAGTGGCCGCTAACTGCTTGTGTATGAGCTCGATTTCTGCCTTTAAAAAACACACCACCCCTATGTTCTTATGACAGGAAGTATTTAAAAATATCGATAACTTTTGGTTCAAATGGTGTGCTGTTAATTGGCTTAGTGTGGCATCAACTGCATAAATGCCTCCACCCCTCTCTTGTTTCTCCTCTGAAAAACTGAGTGTGATCTGTCCATCGGTATATGGTACTTTCAGGCAGTGCCAATTTATTGCTATTACTCCTGTTAGTCTGTAGAGATTTACCCTTTGTAAAGATCTCTCTTAACAACCTGGGAGCTGAAAGGTTCAAGCTCTAAGGCGCATTGAGACTGACACCCAAAGCCTTCCCAGGAGAGAATCGAGGACTCAGGATGGGACGTGGTGCTCGGCTTTCAGCAGAGTGAAGCTTGTCATTTTTAACATCTGTTAAGTGCTTGTCAAATTTGTGGCTAATTCTCTGCTAAATAGAGCAGTATATTGTGCAATAATCAGGAGGACAGTCTACTTCCAAGCTACAGCCTGAGTAAAGTGATCTCTGAGTTAGTCTTCTGCTAAAAGATGAGAGAAGACACTTGAGACCACAGGAACACACACACACACACACACACGATGTTATTGAATATAATTTGAGAAAGCTACTTCAGTCTCTGTGAGCCTTAATTTCTTTATCCATAAGACTGAGTTAATTCTTTTCTTTTTTGATTAAAAAAAAAGAAAGGCTAGATAATTTTTTTGATATCAGATGGATTCCTAGAAAATTTTGAAACTCTCTCTTCTGAAACCTAGATAAATAGAATGGAAATAAATATTCAGGACAACTGGACAAAAGCTGTAAATGGCCTCGTATTATAAGGAGGATGGCTGACGGGAGAAAACCTAGCCTCCAGAAGACATGAGATCAAGACCTATAAGTTTTAGCTGACAGCACAATCAATGCAAATATCACTTCACCTAAAAGTGCAGCCTTAACCTACATCACCAGGCCAGGGAAAGCAATGAGATGCTCGTACCTTGTTCTCTTTCACAAAGCCGTCAAGGGAAGGCATTCAGTTTGGTCACCTCGAATGCTAAAGAGCATTGACAAACCGAGAAAGACTGGCAGAGAGTGGAAATCACATCACGCATAACAAAGGACTTAGGGAGGAATGTGTCTTGTTTGATTTGAAAGCAACAACAGCAGGAAGAGATGATGAATGCATTCAGGTAAGCACATGACTGGTTGGAAGAGAGAGTGGAATAATTAGAACAGTCAACAAGTAATGGCTTGAGGTGGAAAATTCAGTGCAGTGGCACAATATAAATGTTCAACAGGCAGAGATATGAAAAAAGTGGGGGCTACTGTGCAATACAGGCAGATCTGTGTATTTAATCATATTTAAGTCAGACAAATTGAATATAGAATTTTTAATATTGAAAGCTGAATGTAGAGGAAGAAAAAGTTGTGTGTGTGTGCTTGTTTAAGATATAGGTATTAAAGTAGTATGTTGTAGAATATTCCTTTACATTGCATGACAATATGTCACTATGATTGGTTTAATGAAAAGCTTAATGGCCAATAGATAGGCAGGATTTTTGCTGCAGAGAGAAAGTTGGGAAGAAGGGCAGAGAAGCCAGACAGGTAATGAGTTGGACACACAAAATGAGACAGAGTTAAAAGTCACATGATAGAATGTAGATTAATAAAAATATGGGTTGATTTAAGTTATAAGAGCCAGTTAGAAACAAGTCTAAGCTATCAGGCAAGCTTTCATAATAAGAGATCTCCATGTGGTTATTTGAGAGCTGACTGGAGGGATAGATAAAGACTTGCTATAAATCCACTTACAGTAGTCTGAGTCCTACTTCTACCTCACCCTTTATAAGGGATGATTCATAAAAGTAATGGGATCCTAATGCAGACAAAACAAACCTGGACCACATTCAGTTGAGAATCCTGTGGGGGTGGGGGGAACTCAAACTATTTAAATGACTGGTTTGGGGAGAACTTTTAATAGACCATTTATTTGAATGAAAAGAAGAATAACCTTAAACTAGAGATGAGTCTAACAGCAGAAACAGTTGCAGAAGATCTTGAAACAGAATGTTTAAATGACAATGGTTTCTATAGACTTGTATATGAATGCTTGGTCTTCAGTTGGTGGCTCTGTTTAAAAAGGATTAGGAGGTGTGGCCATGTTGGAGGCGGTGTGTCACTGAGTGGAGGGCTTTGGGGCTTTAAAAGTGCACACCATTCCCAGTTAACTCTGTCTTCCACTTGTGGATCAGATGTAAGGTCCCAGTAACTACTCCAGCAACAGTCTGGCCTGCTTGTGGCCATGCTCTCTGCCATAATGGTCATGGACTCACCCTCTGAAATCCTAAGCTCTGATAAACTCTTCTATAAGTTGCCTTGGTCATGATGCTTTAGCACAACAAAAGAAAAGTGACTAATACAACCACCAGAAAGTCCCAAAGATTTCTTATAAAGCATCCTAGGAGTTCATATGAAGAAATAATTGTGACAAAGAGACACAGTGGGAGTTGCTAGCTGAACCAGTGCACAATATGTGGGGAGGACATGGGTGCCAAGGTCAGAAAAGTAAGGCTACTTCCTCTTTGGATTGGGGGAGGTAGGTTTTGTGAAAGAAGGGTTACGCATTCTATACTCTGTGCTGATTACCTAACATGGCCCAGGAAATCCACTCATTCAGTCTTTGAAATGACATCCCTTCTTCTTGGAAGCTTAGCACGCCTTCCCTTCACACTGCACAAAGGGCTTCACCTCTCCTTTCACACACATTTTCTAGTAAGGAGCTCTGCTATCCTGCAGTCTCCACATTGTCTTTCTTCTCAGGGAACTCTGGTCTCTTCCCAGGCTGTGAGTTGCTTTAATCCCCACTTGCTCCTGCAGCAACCTCCCACTGAACAGGCAATCCTGACTAGCACACAGATTTCTGTCTTCTTTCCTATTTACACCACTACATATCTGTATTTGACACCTGCCCCAGAGGCCTATGGCCCTTCCTGGAATGTAGCATACCATACTGTCTTAACTTTCTAATGTCTCACTGCTTCTGTTTTCAACATGCCTTCTGATGAGTTCTGTCTCATTGCTCAGCCCTGAGCCCTGCTACATCCCAGGTTCAGCTCAGGATGTTGTCTCCATCTGCCTGAACTACCTAGATGATTTCAGTTACTCCCCAAGGCACAGATTCCATCTCCACACTGAAAAACCCAGAGTGTGAATTTCTAGCCTTGATCTCCTCCTCTAAGATTTTAGGGTTCATCTCCCATGTATCCTGTGCTTCCTGCATGGGCCTCCATCTGTGCAAATAGCCTCAGTATTTACCCAGAGGGTACGTGAAAAGCCTAAGGAATACCTCAGAGTTCTCCTTACCTCTGTCAGTCCATGTCTCATTTGTGAGCAAAGTATGGGGAGCTTCATCAATTGGAGAGTTGTTTTACTACTGCCACCTTGATGTGGGATTCCCCTCTGTATGCTGTGAATACCATTGGTTAATAAAGAAGATGTCTTGGGCCTGTGGTAGAGTAGAGCAGAGCTAGGTGGGGAAAACTAAACTGAATGCTGGGAGAAAGAAGACAGAGTCAGAAGCTGTGTAGCCCTGCCTAAGACAGACGCCGGAACTTTACCCAGTAAGCCAAAGCCACATGGCAATATACAGATTAATTGAGATGGGTTAATTTAAGATATAAGTCAGCCAGAAATATGCTTAAGCTACTGGCCAAACAGTATGGCAAATAATATTGTTTCTAGGTGGTTATTTTGTGAGTCTGGGCAGCCTGGAAACAAACAAGAGGCCTCTTGCTACAAATTGGTGCTCCAACATGTGCTAGCTAAATCCACATAAAACCTGAGAGGAATTCTAGACACTAAAAAACAAAGTATAGCTGCATTTTTTTTTCCTGGATGGGCTCTGTTTTCTGGCAGCATGCTGCAGCACCTTTAAGAGAAGTCTTTCAGGAGACCAAGCACTTGAATGACGTTTGTGGGCCTGGGTGATTGTGTGCCTACTTGGAGTTGGGAAGAAAGTAGCTGAGACCATGCCTGTGGCTCAGGGATCAGGTCTACCAGGCTCTCACAAGCAGGAGAGTATGGCAGATTCCTGCCACAATACACAGAGATATTTCCAGGTCATGCAGTGAGCTGCACTGCAGATTTAGTTTTTTTTTTTTTTACTCAGATAACAAGGGTTTACATGCTGCACGAGGCTTCCCAGAGTTGAGGTGGTGAGAATGGTTCTCACCAGGCAGTCTCAGAGGCAGTGATATATGCTTCCTTTATGTTAGACTGGGCAGAGCCCACAGACAGGGCTTTGCTGGCTCTAGCCACGCCCACTTAGCAATGAAAGAAAGAAAAAAAAAGATGCTTCTGGTCAGAAAATAATTACAGATATACAATAAAGACAGATTCAGATAAAAAGGACCTCTAACTGGGTCACATAAATGTACATAGGCTGGGGATAAATGTACATAGGCTTGGGAGAGAGAAGAAAAAGAGTACAGAGAGTTATAAAAAGAAGTAAATGGTTTTTAAAAAATAAAACAAAGTCTTTAAATAAACAGAGTAAACTTGTAGAAAAGTAATAGGAATAAATAAAAATAAGCCACATAAAGATGGAATATACACAGAAAGTCTGGATTATGTATATTATTGTGTTTTCTTTGAATTTTTTGACTGTGAAGGAGCTAAGTACAGAGAGACATTTCATTGTATGGGCTGCTAATGTAAACCAACCTAAATATTTTAAAGGTATCTTGATTCTAAACTTTGGGACTAATGATTTGCTGCTTTGGAAAAGAGGTTCTACTTTTGTTTCTACAGAAGATGATAACCTGTAGATTAATTCCAGACTAATGTGGTTTGATGGACCAAGACCACCTGAAAGGTCTCTATGAACACCCCCTAAAATTACTTCACCCAACAAAAATCAGGAAGCAGTTTGGAGAGAACTATGCCTAAATTCGCTAAATGATTGTTTATAAATGTTTGTTTACATTTAAAGGGGGATATGCTACAGAGATTTCCATTTTTATGGATCTTGCTTTATTGATATAAATTTAAAGTCAAATATATATATTTCTGTTCTTGATTGAGGTATTGTGTTTGTGCAGCTCATTTAGAAATGCAATGTATAATTAAGAAATATAGGTTAATAGATAGTCATCTATAATAGTCAAGCTTCTAGTCATGTTAGTTAGGTTTTCTAGATATATAGAAATATATTCCAGTTATACAGATGTTATTCAAATCTTTCAGAGACCTTCAGAATATGGCATTTAAAATGTTTAAGAATTTAAGACTTTTCATGACAGTGAGACACATCTGCTCCTGGCAGCACCAATTACTTCAAGAGGATGATGGGCATCGAAGAGGCTCTTTATGTTAGCCATTTGGAGAAGAAAGTGCTCTTGCCTGGACTGCTTGGTGGTATGCTGTGTGAACTGGATATGCAGAACCCACAGAGAAATGACTGCTGAACTTGCCTAAATGTGAGACAGTCCTTCGGGGTTCCTGCTTCCTGAAAGAGTCTGCCAGAAATTCTGCCGGACACAGAAGAAAAGTGACTGATAAGTGGCCAATATTTGTGGAACTGTCTTTAAAATTTCCTGCTTCATAGCTAAGTGTGCCAGACACTATGGGCCTATAGGCTGAAGATGGATGCCCCAACAGTACAAAAGAACTTTGTGATTGTTCAGGCACCAAGATGTCTCTGTCAATTCTAGAGTTTTAGAAGTTGCTTACAATGTACTTTCTGTTTACTTAGGTAATATAATATCCTTCTGGAGTTTGATGGAGTTGAAGAATATATAGTTACCGTTTTCCTTAGTTATGATAAAAAGATAAAGTAGATACAAATATTGTCATTATAATTCTTACTTGATACCTGTTTTGTTATATGTGATTTTACTATGTTAAAGTTAAAACCTTCCTTTTTATTTAAATAGAAAAGGGGAGGTGATGTGGGATTCTCCTCTGTATACTGTAAATACCATTGGTTAATAAAGAAGCTCTTTGGGGCCTGTGATATGGTAGAGTAGAGCTAGGCAGGGAAAACTAAACTGAATGCTGGGAGAAAGAAGGCAGAGTCAGAGAGAAGCCATATAGACCCAAGACAAATTCTGGATGGAACCTTACCTGGTAAGCCACTGTCTCATAATGATACACAGATTAATGGAGATGGGTTAATTTAAGATATGAGAATACACTTAAGCTATTGGCCAAACAGTACTGCAAATAATATAGTTTCTGTATGGTTATTTTGGGAATCTGGGTAGCTTGGAAATGAACAAAAGGCCTCATACTACACTACCTCAACCTCATATCCATTTCTTTCTACCCCACATTAAAAATATCATCATTTTCACAACTTCTTGACTGGTCTAGGATGTTACCATTGCATGCATGAAATACAACTTCTCATAGGTCTCTCTGCTTCTGCTCTTGCCTACCATGAGCTGTTAGGTTAAAAGAAAGAGAAAATTTCGTCAGTTGCTTTAATTGCTACAGGCCTGCAATAGCTTCTGTCAGCAGACCCCCATGTCCAAGAGTAGTATACCATGTATCATACAATACTATCATTTTAGGCCAAGAGGGACACTTTTGTTTTCTTCTGTCTTAGTTTGTTATTTTTTTTGTCCTATTGGTTTTTTTTTGTTTGTTTTATTGAGTGAAACGGGGAAGGTGAAATTGTAAGAGACTGCTCTTTCATTCCCAGTCACCCAGACCTGAATAATCACACAAAACTATATTAATTACAACACTGTTTAGCCAATATCTTAGGCATATTTCTAGCTAGCTCTTACATATTGAATTAATCCATTTCTATTATTTTATAGGTTTGTGGTTTGTTACCTCTTACTTCTTGGGCAGCTACATGGCATTTGCCTCCTTTGACAGCTATATGGCATCTCTCTAACTCCGCCTACTCTCTCTCTATCCCATCCAGCCTGGCTATATTCTGCTCTGCCATAGGCCAAAGCAGCTTTATTCGTTAATCAATAAAAGAAACACATATACAGAAGGACATCCCATATCATGAAATCAGAAAGATGGGTGTGCAGGGATGTGGGGAGGACCAGCAAGGAGTTGGTGGAGGAGACACATGATCAAAATATATTGCGTGAAAAAAATTTAAGGAAAAATATCTATGTAGCCAATTTTAATTATTTTCCTTGAGCTGGAAGCTCTGAAAATCACAAATACATGAAACAATACTTTATAATAGCATACTATATTCTATATAAATAGTATATGATACTATATAGTATACTATTAAATGTATTATAGTACTGTATGATACATGGTATACTACATATAGTATGTAATTTATATATGCTATAAAACCTATCATTTATATAGCATGTATGTAGTATATACCTTTATATATAGCATATAGTTTATATACTATATAATATATAATTTATATGTCATATATATTATACATCCCTACTTAAATTTATTTATTTATATTTAGAGATATATAGTTATGTATTCCTGTACATTTAGAGATATATTGTTATAAATCCCTATATATATATAGGGATATATTATCTATCTATCTATCTATCTATCTATCTATCTATCTATCTATCTATCTATCTATCACAATAATAAATATAATATAATATTAATATTATAATATTAAATATAATAATGAATATAACAATACATTTACCTCCTCCGTTCTTCTAGGCCCTAATACATGGAGAAAGTATTATATGAGCCCCAGGGTCTCAAGCTATTGCTCATTAGCCCATGTCTAATCACAGCACCCATCACCGAGGACTGAGAAGGATACATGGCCTGGACAGACAGGACAAACCTTCATACCCTCTCAAAGCCTCAGAGAAGAGGTTCAGTTGGTCTCCAGAAGATGAAGTCTTACATCTCATTATCAGTAAGAATTCTCTCTACCACCATCAACTGCTCGTCAAGACTCTGCTCAAAACTCACAGTAATCTAGAATTTATTCAAGCTTCCAACTTGTAGCCCTGTGACCTTCAACAAGGGACTTTTAGCTTCCAGAACATGAGTTCGGTCATCTCTCCGGAGGATACCTAAACTTACTCTGAGATGCCCAGAAGAAATGAAGAGTGGCGGGGCTGCGTCAGCATCTAGAACACAGCACGTGCTGAGTGGCAAGTCCTCCTGTACTGCCCTCTGCTTGTCCACCTGTTCTCTGTCTCGGGACCAGGCTGGACTGAGGTCACTTCATTCTTTTAAGTCCCTATGCTTGGGGTTCACTTTGCGCAGGGTCCTCTTTCTCATTCTGTGTTTCTTTGCCTCTTTAAGTGGAAGCCCTCCAGGCACTCCATGTCCATGGAGTGACCTTTTCAGTGCCATAAATCAGCTGCCCACTTCTGTACCAACCAAGTGCCAAGTATTAGGAGTCTCAAGGTCACTTCTTGGAAGACTCTCATTCCACGTCAGTGTCTCCCAGAGTATGTGGTATAAAAACACTGGCGGATGCCAGGTAATTTAAGGAGGGATACATAAACCTTTCTTTACATTTGTAGCTGGAAATTTATTTATATTATAAAAATAAAATTGGTATATCAAACTGAGATATCGAAGCATAAGAGAAAACCAAGAGAAGAATCAGTTCAAAAGTACTTGAAAATTACAGTAATTATACTACAAGCAGAGCTGACTGATATAAAAAACGTGCCACATGAGAGCCTGAACAGGAAGCAGTCTGTCATTTAAGGCTGATGGATAAACATGGAGTATCCATGGCCCCAGGGCACAGAGCTATAGGAAATTACAGAAAGTTCTTCTCCACTTTTCTCACATGCTGGTCAAGAAACACAGTTTCACCTCCCTGATTTTCTAAAATCACTTCATTTTAAACCCTGAATTGGAGGTCCCTTTGACTTGATGAATGGGACTATTGATTTTTCCTTCGATGCAAGAGCTTTGGAGAGAAAAGAATTCCCTCTAGTTCTTAGATGCACATCCCTTAGACAGTGTTTCTCAGACACTGCAAGGCTGCACTAGCTGTGGTGGTCAAAACCAGTCCTTCTGACCCTGAGCATACCTAGAATACGGCATTGCCTAAACACCATCACCCCGATAGCACAAGAGATTCAGGAAACACCATGGTAAAACAGGAAGTCCCTATAAATAATCTCCTCTTAAATTTCTTGCGGGGGAAGCATTAGTGGGGAATCACTCGCTGCATATGCACCATTTTGCTGCAGTTCAGTCATGTATATTTACTGGTAGGCCTGGGAGACGTTCAAACACAAGAGGCTGACATTTCTAAATTGCTAAGGAAGGCTCCAGCGCTGAGCACACAAATCAAACTGCTCCTTTCACTAGGTGCTACTTGAGAATTCAGTCTGCATCCCAGTCGCACACAGCAAAGTGGATCAGCTCTCTGGGAGAAATCTCTAATATTTGCCAGCCATGATAAGTAATGATTCTCTTCTGCACGATTCTCTTCATAAACTCTAGAATTTTTTTACACGCATGTTAGCCCTTTTCTATACTGTAAGAGTGAAAAAGAATCATTGTCATCTAGTCAATTTTATTGTGAGATGAATTTAAATGGTTTCCTCAGGTGGAGGAGGACTGTACAGATCTATTCTGCCCCACAGGAACAAATGGGCCAAGGGAGAGACCTTTGGTTTCTAGTTGATCGATATTTCATTCACTAGTTTTGGGAGGTGATTTCATGAGAGACACCATATTTGGTGCACACTCAAGAGCAGTGTGAATATTTGCTGCAGACTAAAGGCATCAGCAAGTGTGATAACAGAGGCTGCTGCACACTTTAGTAGGGTAAATGCCATGGACTCAGTCTTTGCAGAGTCTTTGCCCATTTCGACATTCTCTAAACACTGACTGACTACCTACTGCCTGTAAAGTCCCATTCGGTTCACTAGAGATCCCAAACGCAACAGATGGAATGCCTATCTGATGTCACTTGCACTTCATCGAGGGCCCGAGAAAGAAAACAGTAATACATTTAACAATTGGTTTCAGACAGTGCTGAGTACCATGGCGGGAAAATGAAAATCGGTAAGGGTAGACTTGGGAATGGCATTGCTGTCAACACTCTTGGCTATCATCTTGAAATTGATTTAAAGTAAACGAGACATTTCAGCTACCTTTGTGAATAATCAGTGGTGAAGTGCACCTGCGGCACCAGGGAGTCCCTGCATGGCACTGCATGCTTGCAGGCTGAGCAGACTTCCATCTCCACTCTGGTAAGATTCACTCATGGTTTGGGGAGTTTCACTGATAGAACTAAGGAGTGGAAGTGACCCAACGCCAGACTCTGAGCAAACGGCCTTTGCAGGCCCGAACACTGGCACAGCTCTGCAATCCTGGCGTCAAAGTCACACTAGATACTTGCTGCATTAATGAAAATGTGGATGGATGAAGCATCGAATTGTGTGAACAGCAACAGGAAAATGATAAACAGAGACATAGAGACCTTCAACGTTTAGAACTGTCCTCTCTCCATAATTCAAGGCTGCCAGTTCTCCACGATGTCAAGGACATGACAATATCTGAAACTTGGACTGAAGGACTGAAAACTGGCCAATGAGCCAATCAGTATCTTTCCTAGTATTTCCCAAAGAAAAACGCCATCCTCCACAACTTTCTGTGACCTAAGTTTGGATGTAGACCAAGACAATTTTTCTGGATGCACTGAATTTTTTGGAAAGATAATAGAGATGACACCTCCTAGCTCACCACATTTGTCAGTAAGTAGTACTGGTTCTTTATGATGACCACTAGAGCCAAGGAAAGACCCTCTTTGGACAGGGACACAAGCCCAGTACAGCGCTAACTCCAGGACGTGGAAGCTGATCCAGGTCCCATCTCTTCCCTTTGCACACAATAGACAGAGATGATTAAAATACTTTCTTTAAGTTGGAAAACCACAAGATATTTGAAAATCTGCCGAATCCAAAATGTGAGCAGATTTTAACTGAGTTGTATGGTCCTTTAATCAACCTAAATCCACTTCCCCAGTAATATGCCAACCTAAGGGGACTCTGATCAAAAGCTTTTTAAAAAAAAAAAAAAAAAAACTAGATGTGTGGTATCATTTAGCTCTGAATATCTTTGAACTTGGAACTCATCTTATCTTTGAAATAAGATTAAAACTTTGCTTCCTTATTTAGTATTATTTTTTTTATTGAAGGTTATCCTTAAATTTTGTCCTTCATTGTCACAGGGCCAGTCACAACATCTTTTACTACCTTCACTGAAATTCACAAAAGCTTGTGAAAGTCTTAAAGAATCTTTTTATTTTATATTTTATACCACAATAGACATGATTAAAATTAGGAGTATCCAAATAATATTAATAATGCATTTTCTCTTATCCAAAGCAAATGCATTTTGTTCCTAAGAGATTTTTAATACATTGCTTTTTTTGGAAGTGAAAGGAGGGGGATGAAAACTGTTTAATGGAAGATACATATTTGACTTGTGATCATAAAGTAATTGCTATACTAATTTTGAGTTTACATGGAGATATTGGGTTTTGAAGTAAATGGAAAGCAAATTCTATTTCTGTTCAAACATCCAAGGTAACCCCTTTGTTACAGAGCTGCTGGAAGATACTGTCTGCTAGGCCATGAAACTTGTGCAGCCACGTTACGGAAACCTATGTACTAGGTCTGTATTTATAAAATAATGTTCAAAGTTTCAATTGTCATAAAACTTTCACAGACAATCTTAAGATAGCCTTGCCTATCTCATCCTCTCCTTCTACCCATCAAAGAAAAGGCTAACAGGAATAGTTAAATTCGATCATTATTTTTGGATAATCAGGTGCACAATTTTGCCGGCACAAACGAACATGCCTGCTCTTTGAACGTTTTTGCCTCCTTGTGCTGTCTCACTCGGCAGGAGCTAGCCAGGTTAAATGGCTCCAGGACAGCGCCTGCCTTGGGAGGTCTCTCTGCAAAGATCAGAAGCTGTCTGAGGAGCGAAAACTGCCTTCTCACTGCCTCACTGTTGGCTGAAAACTTGCTCTGCTCAGAGGGTGGAAACAATGCCTCGAGGGAGGTGAGATTGGAAGGTGAGCACAGGAGAGAGAGGGACCCAGTTTAGTCCACAGAAAACCATGAACATGTGTTTACAGTCTTCTTGTCCTGTCTCTTTTCTGTCCTGGACCATGCAAGAGCAAATTCGGCAGGAGAGCTGGTGGGAGAAAAGGCAGGAGAATTGTGAAGATTCCTTGATGCTGGTTTATCCTGCTAAGTGATTACTTGCTAAAACTCTGGGGCTCTACTAGTTTATCCGCTAAATGACTACTTGCTAAGGCTCTGTCTGGGGCTCTGCTGGTTTATCCGCTAAGTGACTTCTTGCTAGGGCTTTGTCTGGGGGCTATGCTGGTTTATCCCCTAAGTGACTACTTGATAAGGTTCCAGGGCTGTGTGCCTTTCTTTTCCCCAAACAGCAGTTTACAGTGGCTGTGAAGTGAGAGACCAGAGCAGCTGCAGAATCTCAATAGTGATTAGTTGGGATGGAGTTTGGGCGGAGCTCATTTTCTGTGTAAGTAGCAGTAAGGAACCGTACCAACCATCTAGGTTCTCAGCCGTCTGACTAGTTTATCTTTTTTTCTCTTGAATTGTTTTAAAAATAGAGAAGATTGTGAAGACCTGTTCTCTCTGGCCCCTGCTCTATGAGGGATGAACAGAGAGAAGTTTCTTTGTGGCCTACTTCCATGAGAATAACCCATGAAGCCTACAAGAAAATAATTTTAGTGACTTTACACACACCTGGGAGAACAACAATTCTGTAATGGAGAATCGCTTGTGTGATGTGAAGTACAGTTATGATTTACCAATCTAACACAATGTGTCAGGTGAAAACATGGCTCAGGGACTTTAAGAAAGCGTTTGTCCATTCAAGTGAGTTATAATAGTATGTAACATTAGCAAATCCTTGGAAAGAAATCATGGATAATAGCTTATGATATTTGTCATTGTATCCACATACCAGAGATAACACCAGGGGGAAAGAGGACTATGTTTTGACTTCAAGCTTCAGAGGTCTTAGTCTGTGGTGAGTTGGGTTCATTTGTTCTAAGCTCATGGTAAGGAATCCAAGTGCAGAAAATCAAATATCTGACATTCTTATCAAATATGGGAACTACAGTGTCCTTCTCCAGTGGGCAGGGGCAATGGGAAGTCTCTCATCTCTTCCTAAGAGAGAAATGCCAGGTACCAGCAAAGGTACAGAAGTCAAGGAGGCCGATGGTATAGAGCTGACATTATTGACCTTGAGGTACCGGGCACCACTCCCAGACCAAAACACAGCTTAGAGATGGAGCCGATAGTTCTTCTAAATGCATCCAGCACTAAGAATGATATTTCACAGAATGGAATAGAAATCTTGGCACTGGGTGATGCCAACCAATTCCGGATCTTAAATTACTTCAGAATCTTCAAAGCAGCAAAATAAAGAGACAGATGCATGTCTCTTTATAAGCCATGAATTTCCTAATAACCCTAAAGCTTCAAACAGGACGTAAACACAATCATAGGCAACTCTTAAAATACCAGACAGGAACCATGAGCCAAGTTTCCCACAAACTAGACTCATCTTGTTCTTATTCAAATGCAATACCTCCCTTTCATCAACTGATTGGCCAACCTATTCAACTTAATGTAGGAAACGCTGCTCTGTAACTCCCTAACTGCCAAAATTACTCTCATCCAAAGTCCTATAGTTTATCTTTAGCTGTGCTTCATGAAATATATACACATTTTAAATGGCTTTTAAATCCTATTAATGCTTTTAACCCAGCTCTTACACACAGGTGCTCTCATCAATGCTTTTCTAATTATCAAGTTGAGATAGTATTTTGCATTTCCTTCCTTTTTTAATTTGACAGTGTACATTCTTTTCTGCCAGTCTCAAATCCAAAACTTCAAAATACTGGCTTTGAGGTAGAGACATTTTAATATATCGCTCACAAATGTTTTATGTGAAAAATGTCATTCATTGTATCACAAGAAACTGAACCATCTTCCCAGGAACACGAAGTCCCAGAGTTTTACAAGAGTCATCCAACAGAAGCCAAACTAAGTTGGAAGAGATGAGAAGAAAGGAGTCTCTGGTCTACCCACACCACTGGCATATGGTTCTGTCGTGCCCGGCACTTCAGTAAAGACATGGATGCTGCCGTCAAAGCTATCCTGCTGAAACCAGAGGTCAAGACTAGCAAAAGACAGAGTTGATATCAATTCAAGACATTTTACAAAGAGTTTTGCCGTGGCAGGCTGCAAGAGGAATCCTCATAGGCCAGTGAGGTTTCCTGACTTCGTTTCTGTTCATTGTTTGTCCAAGTCGTGTAGAACGCAGTCCATGCTCTAGGAGAAACATGGGTACCAAGTTGGAACTATTTAGGACCACCAAATAACAGGGCTTCGCAAATAAGTAAAACAGCTGAAATAGCCAGCAGTCTGGTCTAACCTGGGATGCTCAGTCTCCTCACAGCCAATGCTCCATCAGGCGGCTTTGTCTGGCTGGCAGATTTAGTGTAGGGACTCTCATCTGCAACGGTACAATGAAGGGTTTGGTTAATTTCCATCCATTTTCCAGTGTAGTGAAGATCTATAGTGGATCACAATCCTTCTCAGAGAGAGAGAGAGAAAGAAAGAGAGAGAGAGAGAGAGAGAGAGAGAGAGAGAGAGAGAGAGAGAGAGAGAGTAGTCAGGGACAGGAGGAAGAGTTGATGACCTGAGCCTTACATTTGGGTAAGTTTTAGGATGAGTGGATGTCCTGAACATCACTTTCTTCTTGAGAAAGAGGGACATAGTTCTCATGTACCCTCATAGGGTAAGGATTGAAAACTAAAATGCACATGGAGACATTTTAAAGATGTTAAGAAGGGTGCTAGTAGGCACAGCAATCCTCTGCTGGTTGTCTACACCTACCCATAAACAGTGACTAGGTGTGACAGGAAGATAAAGACGGGACAAAATGGCTCAGCGGAAGGAAAAAGGAAAGGAGAGGAGATGCAGTATTTCAGAGAAGCGGATGAAAGAGCGTTAGTACCGCAAGAGAATCAAGACAACAGTTAGTAGGTTCTTCTTGGGAACACGAACCAGCATTCAGGGTAAAGCAGAAGGGTGGGGTCATTCCAGAGGTAAGATTGCAGAGGCTGAGAAATGGGGAAGAAGGATGGCTTGGCAAAAATAGATGTGCATTGCAAAGGGCCGTAAGTTCTCTTTAACAATGAGTTAAAAAAAAAACAACCCACCACCAGCAGAACAATACAGAGAGCAACTGAGAAGACAGAGGGCCCAAAGCATCAGATGTGTAAGCGGCAGGGAAGAATCTGGGTGGTGGCCACACTAGGTGTCAAGATCATGGAGGAGGTGGGCCCACCAGACTGTAAGTAAAGTGATTGGCCAAGGGTTTTCTGTGAGGAGGGAATGTGAGTAGTGGTACAGGGAGGCTCATGGTAAGGGTTAGAAGAGTAAGGAGCAATGCTTCCAGGTTAGGATGGAAGCATCTGCATGAATGGGAAAGATGATGGCAGGAACAAACCCTTAAGCATCTCAGGAATGGGATTGATAAGGCTTGAGGAAAAGAAATCTCGTCCGACCATCCCCCAGCACGTTAGTCATCTGGGTAACACAATGACACACCCTCCCACGCTGAAGCCCCGTTCACTCTGCTGTCATTGTTTTAACTGCGAATCGTTAAAGGATTAAAAGGAATCATATTGTACACAGCAAACTATTAAAGACAACAAGCATTTAATTCAGTGGCAAGGTTTATCATCTGAGGGCTGTGCCCATTAATTCTCGCAGCTCTGTTGTGTGTGTTTCTGCAGCAAAGGGCTCATTCCTTCTCGACGATGTGTTTTTCCTGTAAACGGTTCAGGATTTCTTTATGAAACGAGCAATGTCTCTATAAGCAACAACAAAAGGAAAGATTAACACTGCTGTAATGGCAATTAATTTGAAAAACGGCAGGCACCGTCGCTTCACGTTCATATACCATTTATCACACAATTCTGTTCATTTTTCCAACCATAACGAAGCTATTGGCTTTAGGGTACCGAAACAATCAGCATCATTCATCTGCTTCTGAAGTAGCAACGTGAGTCTTGGACTTCTCATTGCAAACACGGTGTTGACAAATACATTTCACAAAACAAACCTAAGCATTCGATCATGAAAGTGGCCATTTGTCCCACCACCCATCCTCCCCCTACTGAAGAGGCGAGTGAGTTTTCCACAGTGTTAGTGTAATAACCAGACATTCACTTCATATAACTGTCGTACAAACAGGCTGCTTCTGTGCAAAAATCGGAGACTCACAAGGCTGCTCCAATATTGTGTTTCCTTTCCTTAGCCACGACTTGGCAACAGTTCACCTAGAAAGACACTGAGCCAAGGGATGTGAATTACACACCCAGGTCCAGGAACTGCAACTTAAGGCTTCTTCAGTTTTCAATTCGTCAGTTAGGCCCTGGGTTGAGTAGTGTAATGCTGGGGTTTCTTAAAGAGCACCAGAGATTTTCCCAGGGGACTCTTGGGTTACCTTCTCTTCATGTTCTATTTCAAGGAGACCATTTTTTAAAAGACAAAATTCACCTAGTTTGCATTTTAGAAGCAGTCATCCCAGTTAAATTGTTTTCTCATTTATATTTGAAAGTGACTTCCTCAGTTTAGGCCTGAGATCCTCTGGTAAAAAGGTTGAAATTGAATTATAGATGGCCATCTGACCAACACCTCTATCACCATTCCTGTGCCACCTCCTCCCTCCCAGAAGCAAGAGCATCCTTCCCAGGCACATGAGAAAGAAAAAAAGCTTAGCCAGCAGCCAGAAGCTGTGTCGGCCAAATAATCACATGGGAAAAGCTCAATATCAGCTAAGAATAGCTTGCTAAAGATGCAAGGGTGATGGCTGCAATGCCTGATGGGAGTGAGGCGGGCGTAAGTAGAGGAGATGCCTGGTACAACATAACGGAGTTACTAGGAGACGTCGCGAAACACTGGCTCTTCGTTTTAAGTGCAACGCCAATATATAATTCATTGTTTCCAGAATGGTCCTAAAAGAGCCTTTGGATTTCTTTTAAGAAACATATTAATACTTTTATTTCGTTTCATAGGGAGGCAACCACTTTCATACACAGAAAAGAAACATAGATCAAATAGTGACATATCTGAGTCATAGCAATTCTAGAACAGCACAGCACATGCAATAGGCGTTCAGGAATATTTTGTTGATAGACTATGGTATTATAAAAAAAGTACATGAGCATATTTCCACCCACCTCTGTTTTTTTCTTTTATTTTTGGGTGTGGGAGGATTCAGATTTATAGACTATCCCTGTTAACGTCACATCATAATCCAACTGTTAAGAACTGACAGCCTAAACCACTTTATATGATTTTGTGGTTAGTACCATGGCAAGCTAGAAATATGTAACTATTTATAAAATTGGTATAAATATACATTTTCTTTTACATTTATTCAGATTTTTAAAACAATCTGTCAAACAATTGTCAATTTATTTGCTTCCTGAAACAAGGTCTCACATACCCACATTGCTTTTGAATATGCTAGGTAATTAAGATGGTGTTGAACTCTCGATGTTTCTGCCTCACCACCTAAGGACTGGGATTACAGATGTGCACCACCAGCCAGAAAACAAATCTTTCAAAGCATTCCTCTGAATAGAGTCTGACTTTCAAGTCACACGCAACTTGGTTACTGATAGTCAGTTCCATTCACAAAAGGGGTCCTCTCAAAAGTCACCATGGAGGCCAAATAGACGTTCAGCTGGTGAGCCTCACATGCTAAAGTGACAGAAAATGTTGTCTAGGCTGTCAAAACAGCCAGGCATCTCTGCAGCTAGACAATCACTGTCTTTTCTTAATTGTTGTCCCCCCTCTCGCTGATGGACTCCAAGACCTGTGTCAAGTTGACATCACACTAGCCTGCAACACCTCACCTGCCCCTATTTGTCCAGAGCATCCACTTGCAAAGCACAGGAAGCAAGAACCTGTTTTTCTGGTTTGATCGCTTATTCCAGGTGAAGAATCTATCAACTTAAAGACAGGAGTCATCTGACTGTGCACCGTAGCCACAAGCCTACACCGGACCTGGGAGGATCACAAGGCGAGGAGTGGGCTCAGGTCCCTCCTATTATCATACCCTTCAGGAGTTGCTGATTGCCTTTCAAACAAAGCCATTCCCAGGATCTGAGCTTCTCAGCACTGGATGTGACCATGGTTCAGGACTACTCTGACTGTCTTCAGGGTTTTGTTGAAGAAAATAAAATTTAATTTCCTTTGGCTGAGACTAATCAGCCCAGGCTAAACAATTCCTAGCAACTCATTATGCACAGTGGATTTACCTGCTAAGCCAGCAGATCTCTAAACTCCTTGATTAGGGAAAAAGAAAAAAAGGTATTTGGCGCACTTAAACGTTATGACCATTTCCCAGCAGTAGGAGACAGGCGTCTCATGCGACAAGGCTCCCGTGTGCCATTACAGACGCAGAAGAAAACACTGCTTTCCACCAGGAACACAATGAAACCCACAGCAAAAAGAGTAACCTGTCCCTTGGATCCAATTAGCACTCATGAATGTTAGTGCCTACTACGTGCACACTGAGAATGGAAAAGAATAAAAGATAATGGAAGTATAGGAAGATTGGCATCGGCAGAGTTCCTTTTACCTCATAGGCTCCACTCGCAGAGTGGAATATGGCGCTTGATTCTCCTCAGGGGGAAACTAAGCCTGTGCCCGAGGGAGCTGGTTAGAGATGGGGTCTGGTAGGAGAGGGAGAGCCACCATCATGACTGGGAAGAGAATATTGTGATCTGGAAAAAAACCAAATTCATCTTTTGCCTACGTGCAATGCTTTCTAAGCGTTGGTTCTGTCGATGTTACTCCTGTTCCACTTGAACCTGAAGTGGTCGCTTCCTTCTCTCGGGCCTCCACTTGCCAATTCAGGGCAGTGCCATGGTGGCTTGATGAGATACCCGAAATTCTAAGAAAGATTCCTTGAAGATAACTTTGAAAAAGTCTTGGTGATGGAAGGGACTTGCATCTTTCTCTTCTCATTAAGGTGATGTGTGTGCTGAAGCCACCATATGGTGAAGTTCAAGCTCAAAGAGACACTCTCATCCCTCTGTCCAGGTCTCACCCATGCTTCATTCCCGGCTAAACTAATCCTGTTTGGCTTGGGACATGTCAAAGCTACATGGCGCATCTTCCTCTGGACAGAATGGTCTGCAGTTTTCTGAGTTTGCACAGGTTTGAGCAATATCGCTTACACATGTGGAGCCTACAGCCAAGGATACCTACAGGCAATGCACCATTAAGAAGTGAGCTAATCGCATCTCCTTCACTAACCCAATGAAGCAGTCCACACAACTAGTTTGACAGCAGAAGGGGACGGTGATGAGATGAATTTGATGGTAGGGGTGAGGTAGGAATCTGCTCCAACACAGTCTCTTTCCTATTAAGGAAAGATTTTCTCATTCCATCCACCTCTTCTCTCTCGCTATTTATTTCACATCTGCATGACATTAATGTCCATCCTGAGTTGGCAGGTTTCATTATAGTTTCATAATTCAGAGACAGATGTGCTTTATAGTCTTATGGGACCAGGGTTTATAGTTTCAGACATTAAAAAAGACTTCAAACAGCACAGCTTCATCTTAAAAACAAAGGTACCACTAGACAGGGAAAAGCCCAAATGAGGCTTCTATGCTACACAAAAAAGCTACGGGCAAACAAGTAAAGCTAGGAGCAGGAGATGGGGATCCTCCCCAGGGAAGAGCACAGCGACTGGGTGTCCTGTGACAAATGCTGCCCGAGAACATTCAGGTAGCATTATAGAGACTTAATAGGCTATGTTAGGAACATATGTATATACATATACATCACACTCACTCACACACACACACACACACACACACACACACACACACACGTTGAAACAATGAAAAAAGAGGCCATAAAGTTGAAGAGAACAGAGAGAAGTGTGCGAAAGAATTTGGAGGGAAGACATGGAAGGGAGATATGTTGAAATTAAATAATCTCAAAAATTAAAAAATGGAAAAAATAAAAATGGTGTGAAAAATTCTTCATAATGCTAGAGTGTCTTCTAAGCTGTGTTACTCTTAACCACATAGTCACTTGTATGATTTAATGTGACATGTGCCCCACGGGCTCACACACTGGGGAAATGACTATTACTTTCCTGGCCATAGGGAAGTGACTGGATCCTGACAACTCTGACCGATCACTGGATAATCCTTTGCTAAGTTCATGCGATGGTCGCATGACTGGAAGGAGATAAAAACAGGAAGTATGGCTTTACTAGAGCAAGGAGGTCTCAGGGAGATGGTAAATCTTCCTGCTCCATGTCGTGCTTTCTCCCAGCCATAAACTGAGCTGCTTTGCTCCACCATGGGCTCCGGGTACCGTGGTGTTCGGCTCAAGCACACAGGACCACATACAATGCACTAAAACCATGAACCCAGACAAGCATTTCCTCCACTAAAATGGTTTCTCCCAAGTATTAGCTAACACTACTTCTACTAACACGACTAGGGACATAGGGTAGAAGCTTCCATCACACTGTCTCCTTCACCTCTTGCCCTCCCGTTCATAGTCAGATCACTATTATCCAACAGACATCCCAATCTCAGAATGGCACACATGGGCAGAGAAGACTATTGTCACCCTGGACATCTGGTAGACCTCATGGAAGTGGTCTGTGGTAACTCTGCTCCTTAGTCTTTGCAGGCCTTCTGAAAGAGGGGCCAGATTAATTTGTAAATCCTCTCTAAAATTAATGAGCATGAAATTGCATATTTTCTGCCACTGGCATTCCCACTGCTGATGTGTCTGAACCACAAATGAGAACTCCCTGCTGCTTAACTCCCCAATAAGGAGAGAGCCATAGTTGTGCCTTGCAGGCCTGTCTCAGCACAGACTCAGTATCTACAGAGGGTTGCATTCTTTCCCATAGGACCCATTTCCTTTAATATATCAGTTCTTTCTTTAATATTTTGAAGTCAGTACTTAGTCCCTGTCCTTTGCATGTAGGAAGGCCTATATATATACACTTCAAACCTTGACTTATCTGTTACAGGATCCCAGGTGACATGCTCAGGATTTCCCACAGTCATTGAATACACATTGAGTAAACGGAGTCACATTAGAATGATAAGTGGATGGAAAATATAATTTGCCTCAGGGTAGCCAGTGTGGACTAGTTAAAACTGCATTTTAAATTTATGTGTAAGAAGTACACCACTGTTTAGGAAAAGAAGTATTCATTTATATTGATACAAACAGGTTTGACCCAGCTGGTGAGATGACTCAGTGGGTGAGGCCTGCCTGCCAGGTCTGACACCCTAAGTTTGATGTCTGGAAACCCACATGCACATACAGCAGGTCCCCTTCCCCAACAAATAAGTAAATAAATTTAATAAAAAAAATATAAAAACATTAGGCACTCACTATATACCAGCACAAATCTAAAACCTTTGTATGAAATTGAATTTTTATTTTTGGTCATGAGAACTCAATTCAATTTCAAACTGTAAAATATATAAATTAATTTCACCAAAGGAATGCTTGGCTTAAGGAATAACTTGCCATCATTTATCCTAAATTGTGTATGACTTGGTGACTTTGACAGGAAGCTACTCTTATATCAAATGCTAGGGCAGTGTGGGTATATGAAATGCCCTATCCTCTCAGCATTTAGTATTTTAGCAATACCCCAAACACTGTTTGGCATGGGTATGACTGCATTGCTTGGCATCTGAGGACACGGAGGTTACACGGATGAAATGCTGTGCCCAAATCTACTATGAAGCGAAGAACAGAAACAAGGCTTTCTACATACATGGCTTATGGATTATACACATGCTTTTTTTTTCGGGAATTCTTTCTGTGTGAATAAAGAGATGCATACATTCACATGGTAGCAACCACTGTGAGTATTGTGTGTCACTAAGTGTCGCAGATACAGGCACCTGGAACAGTGTTTGACGATCTCTTGAAATTTTAATTTAGGAAGAAAAAAAAAAGCCAATCTCACTAAGCTTTGGGATCTTACATCTTGTCACAAAGTCCTGGTTTAATTTATGATACAAGAGTCAAGGATCTTTCAGGACATAAGCAAACCTCTTGAAAGAATCCCTGTTAGCAGAGAGGCTCAAGGAATTCTAGGAGATGAAATCTGTCTAGATTTACTCCTCCTGCTCTGTGTCTGCTATTCTCTGCTGATGGAGCATTGATGAACTGTTTCCCACAAGTGAATAAATACGAGGGCACTCTCTTTTCTCCTTTATTATTCTAGACGCTGCCCATAGCCTATTAACTACAATATTTCAAACCTTTCACAAGAGTTCCTGAAGTCAGAAGTGTAAATAAATCTTAGGCCAGGTGCTATCTACCAATGGTATGGATAGTATGGTGACAGGAAGACATGCTCTGCCCGTCCTGTCCTTTAGATCTCCAGGCCAATCTGAAGGGCCGGGACCGGAGCAGGAGGACTGTCGCCTAGGCATGCAGCTGAATCACTGAGCAGATCACCCTGGACTCCAGCAGGCAGCATCTGCACGGATCGTTAACACCTGAGGTGGTCATTTTACCCTCAAATTGTCATGTCTCTTGGTGTTGGACAATTGCAGGACTTGTTTCTAAATTTATTTTTAGTTCTAAATTTTTTTTAAAAAAAATATGATTTGGAGCTAGAGATAGTTCTGCTGCTCTTATGGAGGACCAGAGTTCAGTTCTCGGTATCCACGTGGCAGATCACAACTGTCTGTAACTCTAGTTCCAGGGGCTCTGATGCCCTCTCCTGCCTTCCTCAGGCACCAGGCACACATGCCATGCACTTATGTACATGTAGGCAAAACGCTCCTACATATAAAGTAAGTCAAGCTTTAAAATAAGAAGGAAATTCCAAAACTGAAGGCTAGTTTCTAAGTGTGTGTGTGCTGCTGCGTCTGCTTGCCCAGGACCAGCGAACGGGGCAGAGATCGCAGCAAATGCCTGAAGAAGAGCGCGTTCCACACAGCCCGGAGCTGTCTGTCATGTCGTTTTCTCTGCTAATTCATCTCTAGGTCAAGCCAGAGCAGACGATGGCTTATCCAACAGATGACATGTGTCTTTGATGCACGGTTAAAGCAGGATTTACTCGTCTGTCAGAATCAAGGCGGTCTGCTTTCTGTTATCTAAAGCTAGACTTTGGATACCCTCTGGTTTTACAGTAAGAGACAGTGATTGTACAGATAAAACTTCACAAGGGTGTGAAATAAGTTTTTTGTGGGAGACTCAAAAGCCATTCATAATTTAATAGAATTTCCCTGTAGTGCAATAGTGTGGGTTGCTCCATGTGTGGTCTTGCGTGAGTTTCTAGTCCTTCAGGAGCTTCAGTCGCTCCACTTAGTAAACGCTGACGTCACAGAGAATTGATTAGAATAGTCTCAATAATCTACCCAGATGTTAACTACCACTTAGTAAATGCTGACGTCACAGAGAATTGATTAGAATAGTCTCAATAATCTACCCAGATGTTAACTACCACTTAGTAAATGCTGACGTCACAGAGAATTGATTAGAATAGTCTCAATAATCTACCCAGATGTTAACTACCACTTAGTAAATGCTGACGTCACAGAGAATTGATTAGAATAGCATCAATAATGTACCCAGATGTCAATCACCACTGCCCGAAGGGTAAAAGACCCTTTCTAGTGGAAAAGGAACCAGAGTGACCAGCAGGGCCCAGTGGCATTCTGTTACAGCCACAAATATCTTTTCTGAACACTACCTTGTACTACTACTCTTTGAGAGTGTGGATTTAACTTTATAGTCGTAACAATTATTGTGTAGTCATAAGTATTATAACAAGCCCCAGTTATTGAACATGAGAAAAATTTAACCTCTGGGAAATTAAAAACCTACCAGAGACCAAACAACTACGAATCCGAGGCTAGATTTGAACTCAGCTCTGCCCAACTACAAAGATTATTCTTTTCTCAAAGCTGCCATGGTGAATCATTATGAAGAGTTCACACGACAAACAATGCTTGCAGAAAAGAAAAAAATGTGGAATCTTACAACTGTAGACTAATTTTCATGCTGCCCAATTCGGTACCTCTACATTCCATCATGAAAATGAAGATATATGATATATATTTTTAATGTTATGGGCAAACTGCTTGCTGAATTTTTAGCTGGAAAATTCATTCAATATTAAATGGTCTATTGTAACTCAATTTGTCAGTAGCAAAGTAAAAAATTAAAATCCAGGTACCTGGATTTAATAGCCCAAAAAATTTCAAATTATCTTCATTTGCTTCTGAGACAAATTATTCAGATAGACAATTTCCCTCACAAATTAAATGCTTGTCTGATTTTCCTTGGGTTATGTCTACCTCATCAACTTCACTGTTTCTTTCCATAAATCTTGCCTGAACAAAGATTTAGCTTTTATACTTAATTAGGATGACCGGGAAAAATGCATTCCAATGCCACTGAATGTGAGCGTTTAGTTCGGAACTGATTCTGCAGCATTATTTCCAGTAGTACCCTTCCAGGTTTCCGATTACCAGACCACCAACAATAGCAGACATGCAGGATAAAGACCCTTTGTGCCCATCATTCCTTGTCAGTTTCACTACTGGGCTCTGAGTCTGCTTTGGGACACTTCAATTATGAAAGCAATCATGTACAACTCTATTGAATTCTATTAGCAGGAATACCTCAGAGGAGGTCCATTTGTGAGAACTGAGACTTCCCTGACTCAATCTCATACGTCCTGTCACCTGCCTTGAGGCGTTTCAAATTACAAAGTCAAACTTTACAAGAGTGCGCCTGTGCATGTAATTTTCAGTCACATTATAGTACGAAATCAAGAAGTTGTTCTTTTTAAATAGCAAACAATATTGACAGGCAAATCATCCGGTGCCTTTGGCGCAAACATTGTTTACACCTGGCAAGAAGTCGTGCATCAGTGTCGTGTGAGAACTGCAGGAAGGGAAGAATACATTATAGATGTGTGCACATGTGCACATAAAACAGATACAAATCACGCCTAAACTGCTCCATATATATGCATGCTTAGTATCGTCATCTATATATCTCTCTATTTTCAGGCAGTACTAAGAGAAGTAGAGTGGAGTAGAGGATCCAGGAAGGGCTCTGAATTCCGATATATTCCTATTGTCTCTTTTAACAGGACAAGGCGCAATGGGTAGAAACTGAAAACCACCATCTTCATCCTGATGGCTTCTTGGAGTCCTGCAGTAGGGGGTTTAAAGCAAGCAGCAGAGGCTGTGGCCTCCCATGGTATTCTAGGAGCTCCCAAGTTGCAGAAAACATGAGAAATTTACACTGTAATTTACATAAAGCAAAGGCATTTGCATTCTGCATGTAATATTTCCACATGATATCCCGAGATGCTCCACTTCAGCTTAGCTTAGGGTGCGAGCCCTCAGGATGAAAGACAAGCACGGCAGTTGTGCAGCAGGGAAGGTTTGCGAGGAATCAGCATCTCGGTGACCACATGAACAACTGAAGTACAAAACAGCAGGTGCTGTAGAGAGGGGGCATGACTCTCCCATGGAAAGTCCCTCCACTACACAGGAGGAGGTAGGAAGGGTGCGCGTTTGTATGTAGCCCTGCTGGACAGTTTGGGTACTGCGTTTAAACATTGCCCTGCCTCCATTTCTCTCCATTGGAAAACTGCAGCCTTTATTGACTTCTATTTTGCTTAAGACAAGTTTAAGAAAACGTTCAGTATTTATTGCGGTAGAAAGAGTAAACACCATATAATGGCTCATGTGGGCACAGTAAAGCTCAGATATTGGCTTCTTTGACAATTAGAGATGTGTTGCTCGAAATAAGCAAAGTGTTTGCCCATTATCTGAAGCTGCCCAACTGATGTAAACAGACGTCATAAAGCTGACGTAGGTAAGGAGCACTGGTGCTGTTCTGCCAGTGCCGTGCTGGACGAGGTGATTCCCAGGCATATCCCTTTATTTCTCTTTCTTTTTTTTACTGTAACTAGCAGAAATTTTAGCTAAAATCAGTTAGGCTAAAAAAAAAAAAATCTTGTAGAAAAGAGTAGAACGCTCTGACATCTTTGTTAAATATTTACAAACAGAGTAAAAATAAAGGATGTTAAACACGACAGAGAAATATGAGAAAGCCTGGAGAAACTTGCAGAATTAAACCATCCTTTCCCATTTCCTTTAGTTCCTAATTTTGACCCTGGAGCTTCCTCCTTGCACCACAGGCATGCGCAGCAGAAATGGGCTAAGGCAAAAGCTGCCTGCGCATCCTAGAGGTGTCCAGAGCAGCGCTCGCTGTTCTGGGAAGGGCCCGGGATCACATGCGCACTCACAGTGCGATCTCTTATTTAGATTGCCAGGTATATACAGCTGTCACAGATGCCACACAACAAGGCCGCGTGCTCACCACATGTACTTTTTCCTGCCACCAGTGACGGTGAGCTAATCGGAAATACTCGAGAGAAGTAGTTCTTTATCTCACACATGTCTGATTTCATGGCACCAACAAGGTGCAAGTGTGTTATACACCATGTGTAAGCACTGTCTAACCTTCCTCAGCTATCTCAGCCTAGACTGCCTGCAGACAGTTTGAAGTAAAAATATAATCTCTTTCGGAGAGAGCCAAAACCCAAACCGGATAAGGCATGTGTGCCTTAAGTTCATAACTTTTTCTAAACTGTTCTCTCCTTTTACAATGCTAACAATTTTCTAAGCCTCAATTTTCTCAACTTTCAAATGGGATAATAATGTGTAGTTTTATTCTAGTGGGAGCTAACCAGGGCAATATGCGCCAAGTCCTTGACATTGGTTACTGAATGCTAACGGCTCCAGGATGCCTTCATCAGTTGGCAGGTGAATTAATCATATTTGGTAGAAACCTAAACCATTTAAATGGAGGGATTTTTTTAAGCCTAAAATTTTCTTTTGCTTAAGTTTTTATCTTCTGATAGGAGAAATACAGAACTTTGATGGCAGTAGAAAACAGTTTTTTACACATAATAACTAGAATGAATTAGAGTTTTGAAGAGACTAAAAATTACTCCTTCCAAAGACATTTAAATAACCCCACCCAATACATAAGAAAACTATTAAGCATAAAATGTATCTCTAGCATATGCTATGGTAAATCCTCCCATGGGTATAACTTATTCCCCAAAAGCAGGCACTTCAGACGGGCAATGCCAATTCTTTCATGGTACGAGGAGACCATTTATTAAATTACCGCTTTAATTGGGCTCTGGTGATCCTAGAGCTAATGTCCCTTGCAAAAATTTAAGTTAGAATGAGGGAAAAATTTGTTCACCTGGTCTTTTATGCATAATTATCACTAATTACACAAATCTGATTTGTCTGTTTCATTAAATACGTCCAAAGGTGTTTTCTGTGTAAGGCCGGGCTCTAAAATGCACAATGGCTGCTCAGATTCCCTGCGCACTCCAATGTGGTTCAGCATTCTAACTGGGCAGAACAAGAGGCAACTGAATCACGAGAACCTGCAACCTTTACACGTTTGGTGGTACGCCATTCTCCCCGCTTTCCGAGATGAGCGAGGACAAACGACAGGCTGCTATCATTACCCAGTTTGGAAACCACTGCTTTTTATTTATTTGTTTAAAGGAAATGCCTAATTCGTTTCTATAAATTTTTATTTTAAAAGGTGAAATATGGCAAAAGGCAAGTAAGTCCTCCTGGGTACCATCAATCATCTCCCAGCGAGCTTGAGAATCTCTGGGAAGGCTGCCCAGGGCATACCGATTTGTTCTCTTTTCCTTCAAATCAATGATAAGGTGCAATTTCTTTTTTTATTGAATTATGTTTATTCTAGACAAGTATAAAATAAAATGCCACTGCACCCTGGAGTGTACAACCATAAAAGTAGCAGGCCCCCGAAACCCAGCGGAGGCAGCATTCACGTCTAGCCACAAGCCCATTGTCTTTAATGTCGTTTGAAAACATACACTGATCTTCACGCTCAATATTTCAGCAGAATGGCAGAGTTGATTCTCTTCTGCTTGACTTGGGGTTCTCCACATGCCTCTAGCCCACTGACAATACTTCAGCCAAATTGTCTGTGCCTCCTTGGCCATCTCCTTGTTTGCAGACTTGCGAATAGTGACATCAGGATTTGGCCCTCTTCTCTCGCCTATTCTCCTCATTCATTTCCACGCTAAATGTCTGCAATTAGGACTTTTCCCATAAGCTCTAGACACGGAATATATACCCTGTCCATGTGGTCTACCTGCTTCAATATTCACACAATGTTATGGACATCTACAAGGCATATCTACAGTCTCAGTATATCCAAAACAGTTATGGATTTCCCTAACACCACCACTCATACCCAAAGCATCTTCATTAAGCTTAGGTTAAAATTCTCGAGTTATCTTTGAACCATTAAGCTATATATTTGATAACCCATGTGTAATTCTGCTGGTACTTTCTTATAATACACAAGAAATGCTTTGACTTTTTCTTGATTTTTGATGGGCTATTGTCCAATTATACTATTGAACAATTATATTCTAATTTGTCCTATTGTGTAAGTTGTCTATTATAAACTTATTTCAAATTTCAAATGCACTGGGGAATAGCTCATTGGTAAAGTGCTGCTTTGCAATACTAAAGCAGCAAAGGCTTGCAATTCCAAGACTGGGGAGGCAGAGAGGGATGGATCCCTTGGGTTTGCTTGGACATCCAGCCTATCTGATTTGATGAGTTCTAGACAGGGAAAGACACTGTCTCAAAAAAAGAAAAAGAGGAGGATGGTGATGGTGATTGAGCCTGAGGTCAGAGAAACAACAACCCAAGCTTTCCTCTGGTCTCTATACACATGCTTACACAGCTATATGTGCACACCAACCCCACAAACTTACACACATATTGAATGAAGATGCACACACATATACACATTCTTGAGTTGACAAGAGATTGCAGTGGCAACGACCTTGCACTAGCTTCAAAGGCATGCAAAATGCCCAAATAATCGCCACACAGACCCAGGCATTTATGACAGGGGAAGAGTCCCTTCAAATGAGTCCCCGAGAAAGCTATTTTAAAAAGATTGGGTTGAAGCCTAAGCTACCATGGAGACCACAGAAATCAGTAACATGGAAATCACAGAAATCAGTAACATGGAAAGAGCTACAGCCAGTTCGGGAGAGAGACTGTTTAGGATTGAAATGAGAAAATGGGTAGACTTGCTCAAACTCTTTTGAGCTCATCTGAAGTCACCGAGAAATGTGAGATTAGTTATTAAGATGTCTTTTCCTGACCCAGTGGCCCTTATTTTGTCTCCCACAGTCCTGCATATTCGGCTTCCTTTGCTTTCTGCCTCAGTCCTTCTTCAGGTAAGCAGGGTGGGACTGAGTGATGAGGACGGGGAGATCGTGGGTACTGAAAGTCAACACTGAGGTTGAGATAGTTTAGGGATTGAAAACCAATCATCCATCCAACCAATCATAAAACAATAGCAAACCCAACAATGAGATCATCCTGCCCTTCATCCATCTCCTCTCCACTTCTTTGGAGTAGTATTTGGGAGTCACAGAAACCAAAAGGAGAACAGGGTACCCTGTTATGGTCAAGTCCCAACATGCGCCTATCTCAGGTATGGCCGGACGCCAAATGGAATTATCTGTGTGATAGAGCAAATCTGACAGTTTTCCAAAGTTTGCAGGTGTTTGTTCTGAAAGATCTGTCTCCAGGAGTCTTAAAAGGAGAACACACACACACACACACACACACACACACGCACGCACGCACGCACGCACGCACGCACGCATCTCTTTCCTCACTTTAGGGAACAGCTTGATAAGCCCTGTGTGGAGTACGCAGAGAGGCAGCGGTGGTGAAGGTATGGGCAGCTTATGGCTTCTTTCGACTTCAGTAAATCATCCCCACAGTTGGACTGTGAAATAGCAGCTTTAATTATCCGAAGAGACGCCATTGCAGGTCTGGCCGCTTCCGCCACACAGCCAGAGACACAGAGCTGCGCGTTAATTGCTGCAATTCTGGCCCTATGCATCTTTTCCAAGACACTGCCGATCTAACAAGTTTTAGTTCTTAATTATTTTTACAAGAATGATGTTTAATCAAAGATAATGATATCAAGGCACTTGAGTCTCTACATGAATTAATTCAGCAATAGAGATGCTCCGTCACATTCTTTCTTCACTTTTTCCAATATTAAATAGAATCATTTCCCCAAGAAATTAGAATTCCCAGGGATGATCAGGACATCCACTCTTCTACCCACAGCCCAGTCAACCACAGAGACACTGACTTTGGTTAAAGATTAGCTATTAGGGATTCATTTAATCAGGGATATTTGCATATTATAACTTAATTATAACTTACTGTAAGCCAAAGTCCAATAAATAGGCTTTTGGTATGATTATAAAAATCACAGAATTGGAAATAAAATGCTGTTTCTAAGACAAAGTCTTATTGCATTGTCCAAGTTGACCTTGAAGTTCAAATTAGATTTATAGGCATTCAGCCTCAGGACCAGTTACAAATTACCCTTAAAATTAAACCGCTTATCTCTGTGTATGAAGAATGCGAACTAAGGTACGCTGAAGTCCTCCCCCCTCCCAGGTTAACAAAAGTCTTCAAACTGGCTGACAGAGGTTTTCAAAGGTGGGGTGAGACAGGCTCTGACACAAAGCAGGCGGAATTTGAACCAGAATAACCTTTAAAGGGGCAATTTGTCACCAGTTATCGCCGTCATCAGTGTGCACGCCCTTTGGTCCGGAGTTGCGTGACTTTATCTCTTAGAGATATGCTTTTGAGTGTTGTGTTGGTTAATGCTGATTATCAACACAGACTAGGAGATAAACATCAGGGCACATCCGTGAGGGATTTTTAGATTAGGTTAACCGAGGGAAAGAGCCCCACCCTAACTGTGGGCAGCAGCTCTCTGTGGGCTGGGTAAAGACGGAATGAAAAGGAGCAGGCAGGCTGAGCAGGAGCGTTCATTTCTGCTTCCTTCACTCACATGACCAACTGTCTCCTGTTATTATGATGTCTCTGCCATAAATGATTATACTCTGAACTGTGACCTAAAGTAAATCCTTCCTTCTTTAAGTAACTTTTGATAAATATTTCTTTCATAGAAATAAAAAAACTAATCAGCGTGTCTATGAAAATACAAGTAGTTTCCTAATAGGAAAATATTGAAAATAACCCGAGTTTATGAATAATGATTGGTGATGACTCAGATATTCGCAAAATGCGAGATTCTTTAATAAGCATGAGTAAACAAAGCACATCACGCAGACACAAATTATGTTGAACCGTTAGTTTGGTCAATCTCGAAATCTCTGTAAGTCCTTTCCAGCAAAAAAGTCCTGAGTAGAACAGTCACACGATGCTGTACTTTGTAAGAAAGGCTTATGAGCATGAATTTTTACTTGTTTACATTTACTTAGGAACATCTGGAGGAATTCTCAGGAACTAGTGGACTTGGTATTCATCTCACGTATGGAGTGGAGGGAGGATGGGTGGAGGCTGGGGAAGGAAGGGGATCTTAGACCCGGCCTCTCCTGAAGCTGCCAAAGACAGCATGACTGATTAGGGCGCCCCCACTTCTGAATTGTCCTGAACATGCCGTATACTTATTACTGAATACGCATTCTTTTCCCTCAGTAACTTTCCTGGCTAAAGAAGGCTCACAGCTGTGGAAGCCAAACACTAAAGGCATTTCACAAAAGCATATGCGCAATGAGACCCTGACAGAGACCCACTAGCACATGCAGAGAAGTAGGCTTCCCCCAAATTAACATGGATTAACTGTCATACTGCAAAACTAGAAACTCAATCTCATTGGATGGAGTCAATCAACTCGCTGAGAAGAGACAGTCTGTATTACCATCTAGAGTGACAGAAAAAATCTGGGGTGTTCAGGACCCAGTGTAGATTATCCCAGGAGAAAAAATAAGAAAAAAAATTTATATATCTGTATTACCCAGAAATTCAAATCACCATGCACCCATTCCATCTAAAATGATATTCAGACAGAAGAGAGCCAGGATATCCATGATATAAATAGATGATATAGGCCAGGGGATCATTCAGTCAGTAAAATTTCATACACTACCATGGAACACCTGAGCTAGCATTTGTAGAACCAGTTTAAAGAAAGTGGGTGCAAGTCTGCAATCCTAGTTTTGGGGAGGCAGTGACAAGAGGATCCTTTGTGTTCACTATCTAGGAAGTCCGGCCAAATGGGTGAGGTTTAGGTCCAGTGATATACCCTTGTGCCTCAAAGATAGATAGACAGACTGACAGATGATAGATGGCAAATAAGAGACAGACAGACAGATAGACTGATAGATGGCAGATGAGAGACAGACAGACAGGAGATAGACAGACCTACAGACAGACAGACAGATAGACTGATAGATGATAGATGGCAGATGAGAGACAGACAGACAGACAGACAGACAGACTGATAGATAGATAGACAGACTGATAGATGATAGATGGCATATGAGAGACAAACAGACAGGAGATAGACAGACCTACAGACAGACAGACAGATAGACTGATAGATGATAGATGGCAGATGAGAGACAGACAGACAGATGGATGGATGGATAGTTAGACAGACAGACAGATGCATAATATTGTGGAGAAGCAATTGAGAAGGACACATAGCATGAACATGCACAGTGTAAGATTTGCTATAGATATTTTGTTATTATTATTGTAGACCCCATTATCAGGCTCTTCCTTAGGTAATAACAATGCAAAGAAAAAAGCCCAAGGGGCTAAGATCAAAATACAAAACAAAATAGAATAGACGTGCACACACTGAATAGGGAAACATTTGAGGAGCCACATGTAGACAAGTAAGTAGTACTTGAACAAAGAGGTTTATTGGTCTTTCAAAGAGGGAGCAGAACTTGTGTCCAAAGCATTTGGAGATGGGTACCTAATGCTCACAGTTAAAAATTTAGAAAGTGTACACTGAATTCTAGATACTACATTGTAAGACTTGGGTCATCTTAGAATCAAATGGGAACAAACAGAGAAAGAGCTGCTGTAGGTTGTTTTCCTTCAACCGCCTGACTATGCGGCAGGGAATTCTTATTTTCTCTTTGGTGACATCTTTGCAAAATTATTATCACAATACTTATGATATAAGTTTATGCTATAAAGACTGTGGCAGTAGGCTTCCTGTGTTCATCATGAGTCAGGAGAAAAGATGGCCGTGTCATCTTGAACACCGAATGGCTCAACAGAGACTACATAATGATGGATTTACTGGACACTCTCAGCTTATTACTTCTGCAGGAAAGCCAGTGGGGGAAAGGAAAGAAGTACAAGGGCAAGAATGGAGTGACGTCATCTAAAATGGTCGTGAGAGAAGGTGACTACATACTGTTCATCCGTTTTGATCCTTCAGTGACCCAGCAACTTCCAAAGAGAGCTATGTGTGTATAGAGAACTGTGTATGTATATTCAGAAACGACATTGAAAAGTGACCTTCCTCTTAGTTGGCTTTGACTGCTGGATGGGGGGGGTGGGTAGAGTAATCAATTGGGGTTGAATGTCTGTCTTTTACACATCTCTAAGAGAAACTCTTATTTAGAAGCTCTTTACAGTGTTGGGAGAAATGCACATCTATAATTTCACTTGCAGATCATCCCTAAAATACACACAGTGTCTGGAGCCGATATATAACACTATACACCTGTTCAAATCACACAGATCAAGGGCACTGATGCAGAGACTCAAGCCCAGTTCATGACACTGCAAATTCTATTCTCCTGGTTCCACAGAACTTAAAGAATATGAATATGTACAGGAAACAATACCCCAATTGCCTCAGAAAAACATAATCACCAGTATCCAAACACCCTGACAGATTGCCTGTGAGTTTGTCATCAAGGCTAGGGGTATAGCTCAGGGGTAGAGTGCTTGCCTGGGGTCCAGCATGCATGAGGTCTAGAGTTACCATGGAAAATAATGGAATTTCTAGAAACTTTTAAACTGATGATATCCAGTTCTGTTTCTTACTTTCAGTGCCTCTGGTTTGAGTGTCATGGTTGGGAAATCATTACAGCAATCCCTTCTGAATAACTTGGGTACCCCTTCTACACAGAATCGATGTGTCCCTCTACAAATCACCCTGACTTCAAATAAACTCCAAACAAACCAAACTCGCTCCTCTGAAGTGACAGCCTAAAATGGTGTCTTAATGCTGAGTCCTTCTAGTACTATTTCACTTGTATTTTAATAAATAAAGTATGCCCGAAGATTAGAGAGGAAAACAGCCTAACCGACCAGCCTTACAGATCAGGCAGCAATGACACACACCTTTAAACCCAGTCACCACACTAGTTGCCACAGAAACCAGGTGGTAGTGGTGCACGCCCTTAATCCCAGAACTATAAGGGAGTATAAAATGGGAGGAGACAGCTCTCAGACACAGTCTTATTCTGAGATTCCTGGAGTCAGGATCTCGCATTTCAGACTGAGGTAGAGGTAAGAGCCAGTGGCTGGCTGTTTTGCTTTTCTGACCTTCAGGTTGAACCCCAATTTCTGTCTCTGATTTTTTTATTAATCATGCTTCAAGCCCCTTCAGAGAAAACCTGCAGCATGGATTTTCCTCTCCCACTGGGACCACCCGACTTTGTTGGCCTTGTTCTCCCTTGCCATCCAGCTCCTTGAGTCTTGTTCTCTAAGGCCCCCTACACAGACCCAGCTCTCTGCCTTCCTCATGTGTATCCTTTGACTCTTGGATCCGTATTCCCCTCTCCCAAGAAGTCCCCATGTTCTGTCCCTTCATACCCGACATCCAGCCCTACGAGGTTGATGGTTAGATCTGGGCCTAGAGGTATCCATGTGTGGTACCCCGCCATGATAGGCCACACAGAACTGTTCCGTATTCTAATCTAGTTGGCTCCCCCTCTGGATCTTGAATTCTCTGAGGACATCAACTATGACTCTAATCACTGTATCCCAGGTGTCTGGAATGATTCCTGAGGAAACAGTAGCTGCTCAGGAAATACCACTGGGGGAATGGATGAGTGGGCTTGGAAACATTTTGGTACAGAGGTCTGAGTTTTCTACGGTAAAGCAGTTAAAGGCAATGTGTTCTGGGAGAGGCATTACATTTGGAAATCTGACCCAGATTTCCCTGCTTCCTCGTACCTGGTCTGTGAAGCTTCCTTAACAAAGTCTCTGATTAAAGTGGTATCCTAAGCACTTCACAAGCAATGGGCTGGCAGAATGTTAATCTTCAGTGTCAAGGAGACGGAAGCAGCGATGTGCAGAGACTGCGGATGCCCACACAGCTGGCACAGGAGCTGAGCCTGGACCTACCTGTCTTCCTTGCACAGTGTTCACACTAAATGTGAAGCACACACCCAAACGTTTCTGAATTACAAGAACAGCGAAGTCCATGGTATTTGTGACTTTTCGGTGACAGCAGGGATTGAACCCAAGTCCTTGGGGTTGTCTGGCAAGCTCTCTACCACAGAGCTTTGTTTAGTTTCTAAACTTGGCACACATCACCACAGATTTAGTCTCCTTCCTCGCTGCGGCCCAGGTTTACTAACTGCTGCTGACATATCCTTTATCTCCTGAGTAGTTTCTTAGCTCAGAACCTTATCTCAGCCCCCCGCCCCATTACTTCTGAAAGCCCCACTATAAGGTGACCCGTGTCTTCTTGTGAACACAGTGTTTCCATCTAACTCTCTGATAGCTATTTGCCTTCACATTTATAGTCAGAAGATCACCTAAAATGACCCTTAGGTCTTGTCTCAGTCTTAGCTGGTAGCAGCCCAGCATATCACTCTGAAATTTTCCTTTAAAAATGTGTTACTTTTTTGGTCATCTTCAGTCAAAGTCAATCTTTGCCATATCCGTCCAATTGCAGAAGCAAGCATTTGCTTCAACACAGCTTCATCCTCCCTGCTTGTAGGCCTTCCTTTCTTGCTTCTTCCTAATTAATCAATGAATTCAAATACATATTCAATAAGGTCAAGGTGCACAGTGATGGGACAGTCAGTAACAGTACGGATTGACGCCCCAGCACTCAATGTCATCCATCTAAACTCTCCTCTGTTGTCATGGAAACACAACACTATTTGGATTTTGGATAGGCAAGAAATTTTATAAGAGAAAAAGATTTCACTAGTTCCTCTTTCCCTATCCTTACATCCACCCTCTCAGAGATCTAGATTACACTGCATATGGGTCAGTGGCATTACTTTGACTTGAACAATTAAGCAAAAACGCCTTATTTCAGATGTGTGGTACGTGACTTACAATTTTAAGTCAAAACTCTGTAATAGGTTGCTATAGTTACGTGCTAATCCCTAAAGACAGGGCAAAATTGCAGCCAAGTAATATTCTAAAGCGAAATGGATATATGAGAAATTCACCATCGCTGAGATGATAAAATGTCTCTTGCCTCTGCATAATAAACATAATTTATTGATTCTCTCTGAATATATTAGAGAAATAATGCATTTAAAATAATCATTTATGCTAAGGATATACAGCACAGAATCCAAACCGCTCTCTGTAGCATGCGCTGGGCTGACAGCGAATAGCATACACATTCATTTCCATACTCTTGCTCTTTTTCATATACCCCTGAGGAAAGACATCATTCGGTTTTCCGCACACGGAATTTCTCATACAATAGAGCAAACGTTTAAAAGTTACGTGGAAAGTACATTTTTCTTTTGAGATTCTCATTTGTAGCGAAGCATGCTCGTGGGTATATTTCATTTAGTACAGACAACATCCGCAAGTCGACTCGTTCCAGAGAACCCAACATTTACAGCTAATTTCTGACATAACATTTAGAAATAGCTCAAAGTGAAAACCTATTATCGGTTTTCACTGTCTTTATGAGCCAAATGCAAAGGGAAGAAGCCGAGGCAAAACTGCATTTTACTTGTAGATCATACACTTTATTCTTTCCGGAAATGTGAGCTCAGTGTAGGTGGGGGGCCTGTAGTGCCATTGTCTGTTTAAAACAAAAGCACATGGCCAGGCACGGGTGGCGCACACCTTTAATACCGGCACTTGGGAGGCAGAAGCAGGCAGATCTCAGTGAGTCTGAGGCCAGCCTGGTCTACAAAATGAGTTCCAGGACAGCCAGGACTGTCTCACAGAAAAGCCCTGTCTCAAAAAAAAAAACAAAAAAAAAAAACAAAAAAAAAAAAACCCCACAAAAACGAACAAATAAAAAGCACAAAAGTCTGAAGAAGAAAGGTGCATCCTTCACGCACCAGTGTGCAGGTGGAGACAGGTCTTCAGATGCCTGGGTGGCTTGCTGTGGTCTCCGCTACACGCTCTGTACCATAGCACCTTCATTTTCTGTTGCCCAGTTAGGTATGATTTGTATGAAAAACGCCCCTACAGGTTTCTGGTTGTAAACAGTTGGTACCCAAATATTGGCACTGTTCTTGGAGTTGTGGAGCATAGTGGGAGGAAGAGGGTCACTTGGGGATTGGCCTCAAAGTGTATTGCTGGGCTGTGGTTCCAGCCCAGTCTCTGTACTTTCTGACCCACTGAGAGGTGGGGGTTTCCAGCCACACACACAGATACAGATATACAGATGCGCAGACACATGGACACACATACACACGTGTTCTCTCATATGGCCTGGTAACCAGTGGCTCTCCAAGCATGCTTCCGTGGAAACATACAATGCTACATGATTACACCAAACTGTGAAGGAAGTCCCAATAAAATATCGACAGGGTTAGACTAAGACACAGCCATGTATGGTATTACACAGAAAATCATACTTAGTGTTGTTTTTAGTACTAGTACCCCTAGGAATCTGCAACAAATTAAAATAAATCAAAATTATGAAAGTAACACTGAGGTGTGAGCCAATATAAGTAGTTTTAAATGGGGCCTCTAGGAAGGATGAAGCACATCTAACCCATGGGTAGGAAATCAGATATGAAAATCTCCAGCAATAGCAGCATAAAATACACAGAGATATTTGCAATTATCTTTCACACAGGGTCAATCCTGCCACTTGTTATTTTCAGATACTGGAATTTCTAATTAGGAGGGAAGAAGTTCCATGAAGTAGGAAAGGTGTCTCTGCAGATGTGACAAGGACTGGGACCCAAACCCAAACAGGAAGGACTCATATTGACCTTTGGGAGATGTGGTCTAGGCAGAGGCAAGAGACGCGCAATATAAGTAGATCTATTGTAAAATCAGAAGCTTGAAGACTCGAACAAAAGTTCAACTATGTATTAATGCATTATTATTACTATATCTGTGTTCTGAATATGAAAACTAAATATGGACATGGATAAACAGAATTTCTTTAGAGAAACCCTCACTTTCTTAAGTTTTGAATATAAACTAGTAAAAGTACATACAACTGAGACCCTAAAGACCCCTTCCAACTCCTCTTGATAAATCTGCCTGTTCTTCCTTTTTTCCTGGCCATGTGTTACATTTTCTGTCTGTCCCAGGGGAGTTGGACGAGGCAAGAGGAACTTACAAAGAGGCGCAGAACATGTTACAACCCCACACTCTACATCTGGAAGTGAGCACAGGATGCTGAGGAGAAAGACTCTGCAGGGGTCGGGAAGAAAGGGCATTGAGCTGGTACATGCAGGAACATGGCGTTGAGGTGATTCGGTCAGGATTCACGCCTTTGTGCTCCTGGACTCTCTCCCTGGTTGGATTAGCTCATCTGCACGAGCATTAAGCTACAAATGGTACCACACTCGGTGTTTTCTCCGTTTCTAACCACAGGTGCTTACGATCAGGCTGAACCTGGCACTGGCGGCCGCTCCATCGCAGCCCCACAGAGCATCAGAAGGGATGTAGTTCCCTCTGATGGAAAATCCCAGCATCCATTCTCATCAGTCACTATGTGGCTCATCTTAGGAAGACTACTGAGTCTTTGGGAGGGGATTTCCTTGCAGCAGACAGGGCTGTTTTGCTCCATGACGTCATGCTTTGGTAATGCAAAAGAGACTGCAATCCTGAACTTTGCCACAACAACCAAATTAACCAGTCCTCTGGCTCTAACCAAAAGATTCCTAACTGATCTTCCTAACCCTCCTTCATTTCATCAGAGCTCGAGCTATAAAACAAAAGGAAGCTAACTGTACATTTCTTCCTTCATGCATGAGTTTAGCAGCTGCCCATAGTATTTACTGGACATTTTTTATGAGTCAAGCACATACCGGGCAACTGGGAAGTCGGCTGCAGCGGGTCAGAGATGTGGGAGGCAGCCATGTCCCTGTCTAGCTAGAAGTCGTTCTTATTTTTGTCTTGTTCTTATTTTTATTTATTTATTTTTTATTTCTGGATTACTGGGAAATATCTCTGCTTCATCCTGAATCTGCACCATCTGAGTGGGGTTAATTAGGTGTATTTGGAGAAGGCCTTGCTGAGGACTAATTCTAGCCAATGAGATTCCAGTGTGTCTTGTAGGCACAGTACCAGTCCACAAAGGGTCTTTTGTTGGGAATGGAAGGAAGGATGAAGTTCTTCTCCTGTATCTGCAAGATGACTTGATTGGTGAAGGTGCCTGTTGCTCAAGTCTACTGACCTGAGTTCAATTCTCAGGATGGAGGGAAGAAGTGAACTGGCTCTACATACTTTCTTCTCATCCCTACATGTTCCCCTTGGCACATGTACACACACACACACACACACACACACACACACACACACACACACACACCCTTCCTGTTAGATGTGGTGTGTTAAAGGGATATAAGGATGCCGACTTAAGGATAAAGCCGGGAGGGAGACAATGCAGGGAGAGGCAGAAGACAGACTACAGGAAGGGAGGGGCAGGGAGAGGAAGAGGAAAAACAAAGGTGCCAATTTCAGTATTGAGATGGTTAGCATTCACTGTAGGCCAGAGTCGAAGGTGGCGGAAGAAGTCCAGAGAAGTCACAAAATGAGCGGCGTGGAGAGGTAATAGACTCTGTCAGAGACACTGGGGAAAGCGACCTACCAACTGGCACTAGACTTGCTGAGGCTGCCTCCCCTCAGGAGAACGCTCCCATTAGATTTACCCTCTTTAACACTGAACCTAGAGATTCAGAGAATATAGCCATGACAACAAAGGACCATGCCTCTGGGCCTGAGTATGTAGTATCACTTCAACAAAACAGCCAGAGTGCGTCCATATACCGTCTGCACAGGAGGCATGAGATTGTTCACAGGGTGGCCGGGCTTCTCTGCCCTAAAGGGGATCCCATATATAATACAAACAGAGAGCCCACAGAAAGAAACCTGAGACAGCTCATTCCTTTTCTCAGTCCCCCTCCCCCATTCCCACTCTACAGTCAGACCCAGTGCCCCCACCCTTCCTGTGGAACAGCTTTCTCAGCTTAAGTCTGATTTCCTTGTTCTGTGCTCTGAAACTGCCCACAGTTTTGTTTTGGGGGGGACATCTGATAGCACCCTGGATATTTTTGATTGTCATAATTGGGTGAGGTTGCTGTCTGCATCTTGTGGGTAGAGGTCAGAAATGTTGTTTAATATTCTATAATGTACAGAAAGCTCCATCCATTGAAGACTCATCCAGTTTAAATGTCAATGGGGCCTAGTCAAAAGATATACGGACTATAATATTTTGAACTAGCCATCTATTTTGGTCATTTAAAATATTTTCAATACCTTTATTAAGTGTGTGCACGCGCACAGATGTGCGGTAATATTTTGTTTGTGATCTAACAAATAAAGCTTGCCTGAAGTTCAGAGTGCAGAGCTAAGCCACTAAGCCACTAGAGGCCAGACAGTGGTACCACACACCTTTAATCCCAGCACTCTGGAGGCATAGGCAGATGGATCTCTGTGAGTTCAAGGTGAGCCTCGTCTACATGAGATTGAATCTATCTAAAAGAGAAACAGAGTCAAGTAGTTTTAATCCTAGCACTAGGGAGATGGAGACAGGAGTGATATGGCTGGGCAGAGAGAGGAATATAGCGTGGGAGGCGACAGGAGCTCAGGATTCAGTCTGAGGTTTCATAGAGATGACATTCAGTCTGAGGAAAGGATGTCCCATTTGGTCTGAGGATTTCTCAGAGATAGGAACTCTAGTGGCTGGCTGCTCTGCTTCTCTGACCTTTCACCCCCTAATATCTGACTCTGGGTTTTTATTATTAAGATCAATTAGAAATCATGCTACATAGATGTGTTGGTTTTCTCCTTCTCCCATGTGAGTTCCAAACATCCAACTCAGACCCACAGGTTGGCAGCAGATACCTTTACTTGCTCAGCCATCTCATCAACACCCCATTTTTAAAAAAAAAAAACATCTTTCCTACCATTAAACCGAGGCAGCTTTCCACTGTTAGATGCCCAGGAACACTTAGTAGGGACCCAGTAGCTACTTGCCGAATGTCATCATTTAGAAAATGCCACAGCAACTCTGACAGAAGATAGCATCCGAGTCTCTGCTCCTCCTCTATTCCACGCATATGCACCAGCAAACAAAATTTAACTCCGTGTCCATTTTCCATATTCTACATGCGAACATTCTGGGTTGCATGGTAGTATTTTGGCCTACATGAGGCAGCTTACTCCATACGGAAATATTGGCCTTAGGATATCATCAAAATGCCCACACAAATTCTTAGATGGCCCACTGAAGTCCCTCCCATTCTGAGCAGGCAGTGCTTACGGGCATGGATGACACATCTGGGGAAAGCTGAAGCCACTGAGGAGCTGCCTTCTCTCATGGAGTTACTGAGAGTGTCCCTGCTGAGTTCTGCCCAGGGCCACAGAGGGCAGAGGTTCCACCACAGCAGGCTGCCTTCCCTACTCACATGTTTGAATTCCTCTAGGCTGTGTCTTTAGTGACTAGTACTTCTTAATTATAATCTTCAGTCATAATATTTGCTTTGAAGCTTTAATTCAAGTGAAGATCCAGCTAGAATCTTTTTATATGGGAGACACTTTCCGGAAAAGAGCTGCAATGTTAAGAGGGGAAAAAAAAAAGCATGTTGGGAAACTGCCACAGTTGATTATTAATCCAAATCTAAAACAATGCACTAAAATATATTTCTTACAAACAATGAAAAGTCACTTGACTTATAGGCTGAAAGCGAAACCTGAAGAGCTAGTTACTAAGCCACGCCGGGCCTGTTTTCACATAGAAATGCTGACCTTCTTGCACCAGGCAGCGTATGCTTTGAATACACATGGAGCCTCCACTTGAAAGCTTGCAAATTCATTCATCTTTTATATTCCTCCATTGAAATTCCGCGTGGACAATGCTCCAAGATTATCACTGCATACAGCACAGCTTAGGTTTAATTTAGAGTGCTTGTCCCTCCAAAGTCCTCCAGTTTCCGCCTCTCACTTGGTCAAAACATAGGCAGTGTTTGTAGAGCTTTGGACACATTCTCTCTCTCTCTCTCTCTCTCTCTCTCTCTCTCTCTCTCTCTCTCTCTCTCTCTCTCTCTCTCTCTCCATTAATTTGGCAACTATACCTATTGGCTAGGTACTGAGGGGGATACAAACACTTCAGAATCCATATTGTCCAACCCAGCTTCTCTGGGATTTTCCTTCAAGTCTCTTGATTCAAAGAATGGAAACCCTTGAGATATAGGAAAACAGAGACTTTGGATCTTAGGCCAAGTAAAATATGTGTGAGCAAGTGAATGAATTCCATGTGATGGATGAAAGGTGAGGCCCCAAGAAGTCAGTTGGAAGCAGAATGACAGACGCCTTCCTGAGCTCCCTGGGAGTAAGCACCCTAAATATAGCTGGGCATAGCTTTGGCACCGCACAAGCCATGAGACTATGTGGAAGAGAGCCATGGAATGGTCTGGTAACTTTCAAAGCATACACCAAAACTGCTTAGAATCTCATCACTCCGTTAATGTGGCTACTGGATGCTCTCAGATAGGAGAAATAAATAAATAAAGATTTTGCAGGAATTACTCTAAAGAAGAAAGTGCCTAAAATGCTTCCCCAAAATAAAAGCCCCATACATGTGGGAGATGTTTGCTGGGACAATTCTAGGAACAATAGGGAGGGAAAATGGAAGACCTTCTATTGCTATAATGGAGTAGTTGAAATTTCCTTGGGCACTGAATTGACTGGGAAATCACTAGATCTGGGTTACTTCTCGTTCAACTTTCTCTCATCAAGCATCTTAAATCTCAGAGGTGCTGAACAAGTATTTTCTCATTGATGCTGCCTACTGTCCCGATAAAAGAGATATTAGGGGTGGTTTTCAGATAGGACCCAGATGCTCATTGACAAGGGAGAAATTTCACCTCTCTCTCCAGCCTTTGTAGTGACTCTAATAGTCAGATCAAAGGCATCGATAGAGTCTAATTGCTTTTGTTGTTACAATTGCTTCCCCCATTGACTAAGCCCTAGAGGAGAAGACACTTCTCTCTATTGTTAATACAATGCTCCGCTATAATGGGCATTTGATCTTCAATGTCACAAAGGGAAAGGGGCATGCAATAATATCACTACTACAGAAGAATGGGCCCCCTGTGTGAACCAGCTGACTCTGAACTTCCTATGACAATGCAAAGGGTGACTGTTTGACCTGATAGCACGAAAGCCAAGCACATCAACCCTGATAATATGCACTGGGCTGCAGAGTATGTCCCATGTCTTGTTTTATTTCATCCTATGCAATCTCAGGAGGTAGGCTTGAAATGAAAATAGACGGGCCGTTCTGTGGGTCTCTCAGGAGTCTCTCTCCTGCCAGGACTTCCAAAGTGACTCTCAGTACCACAGTGACTTTTAACCATGGCTCTCGTTCTGGTCTTCTGCTTGGCTGGTGTAGGAACTTGGATTGTCAGCACACCAAGAGTGTTCCCATTTATAAGAGGTGAGAAGTGTATCAGGGAGCTGAGAGAGCCCGTGCCCAAGGATGCTGAGGCAGGAACAGCCTTGTTGTTACAGGTCCAAAAATAATTGCATCGAGAGACAAGACATGCTCATAGCTTCATGGGTAATGGGCAGATGAATAGAATGGGAACCTTAGGGGTGGTGATGCCACTGGGGTTAGATGCTAAGATGTCCTCTCCCCTGGGAGGTGCCTAGAGCCACATCTGTCCCTCCCTCCTTTACTGCTTCTAGAGAGAACAAACCCTATGCTGATAAACACTATCCACATTAAATCACTGGGTCAGATGTTAGTCAAGCCACAAACCACTGTGAGAGAGTTCTAGAAGATGAGGATTTATGGAGGAAAGCACACACACAAACAGTTATGTGCAGTCTGAAGTGATTTTATAATTCCTGGAAATACACAGTCAAATCCAAGGTCCCAAACTTTGACATAACTGCATATATCCCTGCTCTTATCAGTTAACGCATGGATAAAGTTTAACACACATGGTCTATGAGGGGACCTATGTTCCTTATGAACTGACACCAATTCATTTTATATATAAGGAAACCGAAGTTCAGGAAGTTTAAGGAACAAGTTCAAATATCCCCTAAAGTTAATTTAAGTGTAAGAGTTAGCTAATAATAAGCCTGAGCTATTGGCCACGCATTTGTAATTAATGTTAAGCCTCTGAGTGGTTATTTGAAAACTGGCAGGTAGAGAGAAGCATATGAGTACACCTCTGTTGCTCTAAATCTTTTTCGCCAGTTCCTGCTGCTTCTTCCAGGCAGTTAATCTGGTCTAAGGATCTTCTTTGCAGCTTGGCTCTTCTGTTCCTGAGGAGGTATCTTGTCTTTTATAGCTTACTCTGGCATAAAGGTGCCTAGTGAATCTGGTCAGTATAATATTTTTTCCATTTGTAGCTTTTGGATTTTTATTATAAATGTGTGAGGAATTCAATTATTGACTTAATGAAAATAAGTGACATTATCAAATCAGTTTTACTTTAAAGCATGACATAAATGCAAATTAATAAAGTCTTTAAAAATCTTTTAAAAATTGAAATTATTCCTAATATTTTGATTAAAAAAAACCCAAATATCCCCTAAAAGGCAAAGTAAAATCTGTGAGTTTCTATAATGGAAACAAAGCTATCTTAATATTTAAGATCACTCTTAAGACTGAAAAATTCTATGTCCCAGCAAAATTCTTCACAGACCTCGAAAGAATAGTACTCAACTTCATATGGAAAAGCAAAAAACCCAGGATAGCCAAACAATCCTGTACAATAAAAGAACTTCTGGAGGCATCACAATCCCTGACTTCAGACTCTACTACAGAGCTACATTACTGAAAACCGCCTGGTATTGGCATAAGTACAGACAGGAGGACCAATGGAACTGAATAGAAGAACCCAGATATCAATCCACACATCTTCGAACACCTGATATTTGACAAAGAAGCAAAAAAAATATCAAATGGAAAAAAGAAAGCATATTCAACAAATGGTGCTGGCATTGATATCCATTGGTAAATGGATATCAACATGTAGAAGAATGAAAATAGACCCATATCATTCACAATGCACAAAACTCAAATCCAAAGGGATCAAAGACCTCAACATAAAGCCAGCCACACTGAACCTCATAGAAGAGAAAGTGGGAAGTATACTTGAACACATTGGCACAGGAGACTACTTCCTAAATATAACCCCAATAGCACAGACACTTAGAGAAACAATTAATAAATGGGACCTCCTGAAACTGAAAAGCTCTATAAAGCAGAGGATTACAGTCAACAAGACAAAACTGCAGTCTACAGAATGGGAAAGGATCTTCACCAATCCCACATCAGACAGAGGTCTGGTCTCCAAAATATACAAAGAACTCAAGAAATTGCTCATCAAATTTCCAAATAAAAAAGGGAATACAGACCAAAATAGCAAACTCTCAACAGAGGAATATAAAATGGCTGAAAGACACTTAAGGAAATGCTCAACATCCTTAGCCATCAGAGAAATGCAAATCAAAACAACTCCTGAGATTCCACTTTACACCTGTAAGAATGGCCAAGATCAAAAACACTGATGACAACTTATGCTGGAGAGGTTGTGGGGTAAAGGGAACACTTCTGCATTGCTGGTGGGAATGCAAGATGGTACAGCCCCTTTGGATGTTAGTGTGGCCATTTATCAGAAAATTAGGAAACAACCTTCCTCAAGACCCAATAATACCTCCTTTGGGTATATATCCAAAGGATGTTCAATTGTACTACAAAGACATGTGCTCAACTATGTTCATAGTAGCATTGTTTGTCATAGCCAGAACCTGAAAACAACCTAAATGCCCCTCAACCGGAGAATGGATAGGGAAAATGTGGTACATTTACACAATGAAGTACTACACAGCAGAAAATAATGACATCTTGAAATTTGCAGGCAAATGGATGGATCTAGAAAACATCATATTGAGTGATGTAACCCAGACCCAGAAAGACAATTATCATATGTGCTCATTCATAAGTGGCTTTTAAACATAAAGCAAAGAAAACAAGGCTACAAATCACAATCCCAGAGAACCTAGACAACAATGAGGACCCTAAGAGAGACATACATGGATCTAATCTGCATGGGAAGTAGAAAAAGACAAGATCTCCTGAGTAAATTGGAAGCATGGAGACCTTGGAAGAGGGCTGAAGGGGAGGGAAAAGGTAGGGGGGAGCAGAGAAAAATGTAGAGCTCAATAAAATCAATAAAAAAGAAAAGATTGAAAATTCTAGCATAGTACAGAATAAAGAGCATTTTTTTTTAAAAAAAACACATATTTTTATTTATTATTTGGCAATTTCATATACATATTACATTTATTTTGATTATGCTTCCCCCAATTCTCTACCCTTCAACTCACACCCCTAAGTTCCTCATTCAAGTTCATGACCTAGAAGAATAAAAAGTTCTTGATGCTAAAGACATCGCTGCCATTTCTAAAGCTGCCTTGACGGAATGAAATTTGAACTAGGAATCTGAGACACTGGGTTCCATGGGTGATGTCCTTACCTTCTCTTCAGTGTGGCCTTTGACCACAATTTACACAATCTCAGGCTTCCTCCATCCCAAACGATCCCCAAAAGATGCTCTAAGCACTTTGTTTGAAGAGCTTGAACTTACGTTCAAGAATGTCAAAGTCCAGGGCCCCCCTCAGAGGAATAAAAGGCACACGATTCATATGCGTTCATTCAGGATTTCAGGAAGATGTGAAGTGGTTTAAGTTTGACTTTAAAAATGGGCCGGCTTTGCATTTCCCCTCCACGTTCTGCTACATTCCATTAAGTAGGAAAGGCTTCTCCATTTCCTCTGCTGCTAACAGGGAGTGATGAATCACAATCACCTGCCACCCTTAATTTAGGATTCATCCCATGAAAAGATTTCTTCCACATGCTCCAAGGTAGAAATTTACATTTTAATATCCATAGATAAAGGGCTATGGCAGTTCACGTTACATTTTCCCCACTAGGAAAACCGTCTCCAGGAATTTAGACTGTTAAATAATCATTCTTTTTATGAGACTAGCGTTAAAGATACATATAAATTCTGAAATCTATAGTATTACTTAGCAATTTGAGTGCTTTGCTCTCTGTAGCCAGCCATGGAAGGCTGGCTTCACAGCCTTCTCCGCAGAGTCATCCGAGTTAGAGCGAGAGCCTTCACAAATAGCTCTCCATTTACAAGTGCTTCGGTTGGAATCTGAAGTTGGTTTTATTTGAAATGATGAAAAATGACTCTTTCTGGGACATAGAAGTGAATTATGCTCCTTTGTCTTTAAGAAAATTTGAATGTATCATCTTCTTTGATTTTGAGCAGTCTTTCTTGAGAGATTTAATATAGCAAAACCTTTCAGATGCTCAGAATCATGGGACGTTTTTAAGATGAAGGGTGCATGCAAGTTATCGTATTTACTCCACATTCTCAGCTGACAGCTGCAATGATCCTCTCCCAGTTTTCAGAACTTCTGACAGATTTAGGCTGGGAACTCCATCTGTGGGGCCTCTTGTCTCCGAGTCACACTTTGCTGACAAGTGTGTATCATGATTACTTCTGACATAATCCATGCAGGGGTGAGACTTCTCAATTTTCCAAAACAGGACTTTCTTTTTCCTGCCCAATCACGGCCTTTATTCAAGCAGATATGATAACATTCATTCACTTGGTCATTAGTCTTTCTCCACCATAGACTGTATGTTCCACGAAGACAAGCAGTGAGGAATCGAACAGTATTGGGCTCATCACATAGCATAACCCAAGAAATCAGTGTTAATGAAGTTCCAAGTTGAACATTAAACACTCTCGTGTTCTCTGAATCTTATTAAATGGCCATGTCTGCTTTAACTGGGGATTAAAAATATTATATCTCTGGGGAGGAGAGGTGGCTCAGTGCTGAAGAACACTGCTGCTCTTTAAGGACAGCAGTTGAGACATCTAGGAAAGTGACAGAAGCCAATCACAAAAATGGAGGCCCCATATGATTTAAAGGAGGGTTTTAAGAAAATATCTGTACAATGGTGTTCATAGATGAATTACTTCTTGCAGCCAATCATGGAGGAAATGTTTCAGGGCTTAATAGATGTAGAGATTGAAATGGAATGATAGTGGAATACTGTTCAGATTAAAAATGGATGACCCTTGTAGACCATAGGCTAAGTGAAATTTCCCTGGCACTAAACAACAAATATCACATGATTATTTATTTTGTCATAAAAAATAGCTAAATCCATGGAGACAAAAAGCAGGGAAGGAATAGTCTATAATCTATGTGCTTCAGTTTGAGAAGATTAAACACTTTGAACACAGACTATCGTGAGAGCCACACAACAATGTCCGTGTGTCTAAATGCTATTGTATTGGAAACATAATTAGTTCAATGAGAAACTTTTTATAGTATTATAATGAAAGACAAAGCAAATCAAAGCAAACCTCCAGCAGTTGCAAGTATTTGCAATTGATGTGGAATGAACTGTGTCCCCCAAGCCCTAAATTCATATATTGGCAGTCTACCAGCCCCACCCTACCATGTGGTTACACCGGAGTTAGAACCTTTGAGAAGCTGACTAAGATTAAATGAGTCCACCAACATGGATGGTGTCTGACCAAAGAGAATCTTCATGCTTATAAAAGTAAGACAGGCACCAGGGACTTCTGCCTCTTGAGCACACGGAGAGAAGGTGATCTTCTCATGAGTCAGGAATAGAAACGGTCTTGCTAGAACTTGATCTTGGACTTGCATCCAGAACTGTGAAAAATAAATCTGTTGTTTAGCTGCCAATTTGATGGACTTTTCCCATGGCAGCCCGAGCAGAGTAAAAGCTAAGAGTGGCAGAATGCTGATGCTGAGAAATCGCTGTACAAGTAGGAGGAGCTGTGTTAGTTGTCCCAGCACCTATGGGGAGGCTCACGTCTGTGATCTCACCTGGGGTGGAAGACACGGACAGTTCTCTGGAGTTCACTGATTAGCCAGTCTAGGCAAGTTGAGCTCCAACTTCAGTGAGAAACTCAGTCTCAAGAAACGGTGGAGAGAGACAGAAATAGACCAGGCATCGACCTGTGACCTCCACACATCTGCTCATACACGTGCATGCACACGTCTCTGAACCCATCAGACATGCGTACGTGCATACATAAAGAGCGAAGAGACAGCAACCACGTACTGTTGATGAGCGTGCACAGAAGCTGTCTGCCGTGGGGAGCACAAGCAAAGCCACAGAGATCACACCCACATAGCAAGGCCACCGTGCAGTATGTGCCCTGGAGAAAAACTCTATAGTACAACAGATAAACAATGAATTTAAGAGAAGAATGAAAACAGTTGGAGAGCTAAAAGTGGGTGAAATCCTTGAGAATTATAGGAGGGCTTCACCTGCTTATCAACAGCATAGATTTAGAGTTGGGTGCAGGTTCACTAACATCTTATTAGTCTTTAAAGGACGTATAAGCACCTGTATATAATAATATGTCAACAATCAAAAGTTAAATTGACGGCAATATCTGAAGTTTATATTTCCCTTGTTTTGTTCATCACAGTTCAGCACTTTCTGCTAACAGTCTCAAACCTTTCTTCCTGTGTTCTTAGGCGTTTTTGAACAAATTTACAAAAGGTAGGAGAGTTGAGTAATTTCTTTTAGTTTAATGATAGCCCACTTTTATTTTTCCATTAAAAGTCAAGGCCCCTGGGAACCAGCTTTCTAGCAGGGCCTTGGAAGTCTCTGTGGATCTCCTGAGCTCTCCTGGTCCTATTGCTTCTTCATGCAATCTCCCAATGTAAACAAATGTCTATCATATGCCAGTGCAGAACAGAGAGGAAAGGGAGAACATAGAGTGTAAAATTTCAAGTTTCAGATGTAACTGGGATAGGCAATTAAGCCAAATTCGGACACAATACATAACTTGTACTGCCTAAGAGAGTGGATACATAAACCATAACTTCACTAGAAGTACGACCCATCCCATGCCAGTATAAACGCACTGTGAACAGTAACAATGTTGTGCTGTGTAGTGCAACCAATGGTCTTCATTGCATAGGTTGGGTCTTAGGGGTACGTAGGCCCATGCTGCACCCAATATAGATGGTTTTCCCAATACTTGGGACGAGGAATTGTCCCTATGAAAACATAGTCGTAATTTTTATAGAATTGAGGGAGAGGAAATAGTTTAAAAAAATCCAAAGTCACTAAGAAATGCTGTATATTACATTTTATTCCACAGGTAAATAGATAATTCTGAGGAAGGTGATGACATCACATGTATCCATTCTGAGTGTGTTCACATAGATCATTTAACTTGCAATACATCATCCTTGAATGTTAGTACTTTCTCTGCTTCATGTGAGAAGAGAGAGCGAGACACTAAGCCAGCTGGCTGGAGTTACCAGGCAGGCAGAGTGTGGGAACAAACCCAGCTTAATTCTCAGAGTCCAGGGCCCTGAGAGCTGCCCTGTGTCTATGTTCCTCCTTCACTGCCTTAAAGGTGATTTCAATAATAATAATAATAATAATAATCTCAATAGTTGCCAATGCCAGAGCTACTCAGCCAGGCCCTCGCTGTTCCCTACAGTTTAAAGGCTTTTCTTCTTCTTCTTCTTTTTTGGCTCAGCTCCTGATCCTTAATTGTGTTTTATTAAGATAAACCAAGGATTAAGACATGGCTTTGAGTCTGTCCATTTGTGACCATCTTTGAAACTCAGATAATCATGTCTACAATGAGTCTCGGGGTATTTTCTCTCTGTCTAGTGTTGGCCAAAGTAGGCACAGAGAAGTTGGAGTAAAACCAAGGGGATTATCTGTAGTTGAGTGCTTCTTGGCATTTTATATATTGCCTTTCCTTGGAGTTTCTCTGTAAACTTAGAGATAACACCTCACAGTTTGGTTGTGAGAACAAAATGGCACAATGTGGACCTAATACACAGTAGTTCCCTGACACACAATAGGAGTGAGACAGAGCTATTAGCGTTATATGACTAGGCATGTAATATACATGATATTTTATGATATGCAGAGAATTGGCAGTAGGCAATTGTATTGGCTAGATTTGGGTCAATTTGACACCGTCTATTGAGGAGGAAACCTCAACTCAGAAAATGTCTTCAGAAGACAGGGCCATAAGCAGGCAAGACTGTAGACTTATTAATTAACATAAATTACATTTTCTTAATTAGTGATTGATAGGGGATAGCCCAGTCCATGGTAGGTGGTGCCATCCCTCAGATGGTGGTTCTGGGTTCTATAAGAAAGCAGGCTGAGCAAGCAATAAGGAGCAAGCCAGTAAGCAGCACCCCTCCATGGCCTCTGCATCAGCTCCTGCCTCCAGGTCCCTGCCTTACCTCAGTTCCTGTCCTGACATGATGAGCCAAAATACCCTTTCCTCCCTAAGCAACCTTGGGGAACCTTACCTAAGGCGGTACTAAGGCCATCACTACTCGTAGAGGACAGCCATAAGAATACTTGGGTAGCATGGCAGGGTGTTAAGCGTGGAGGAAAAAAAAAAGTTGGAAGGTCTCTCAAGAGGCTGAGCTTTGCATTTTGAAGGGTGATATGCAATCTGGACAAACGGGTATACATACTACAGGGAGAATTCCAGGAAGTGGGCATGGAGTTAGTGAGGGCACAGCATGTGAGGGCGGGAGAAGGGTGGCAGGAGCCCACAGGAGCTCCTCACAGAGGTGGAGACCCAGCTGAAAGGGCCAAGAAGGCCTGGTGGCAGGTCAAAGTGACTTTTGCCATTAGCTAGGCCATGGAAAGCTTCAGCGAGGACTGTGGAAGTTAGAAGAAGCCATAGAAAAAGGGTTATAAGTAACCCAGCCCAAACTGCCCACTTGAAGAATCCTCAAATTCTTACCTAATTTTCTTTAACACTTCCATCTTCTAATATGAGAACCTAACGTCTCAGAGATCAAGTGTCTAAGAAACATCTGCAGCCAATGTTCTTGTGGCTACCTTTTCTACTAAAAACACATGAAAACAAGCAAAACCGTGCAAGAAACTGGGTGAATATAGAAGCAGACTAATATTAGCAGAATTAAAATAGAAGTTGAAACAGCCTTTCAGGAGACAGGAACAAGCACCTCCTACTTTCTGCCCATCTTCTGTCATCACCATTCTCTTGTGTGTGCGCGCGCATGCTGGCTTCTCTGTGTCACGCTCTTGTGTGTGCGCACACATGCTGGCTTCTCTGTGTCACGCTCTTGTGTGTGTGTGCTAGCTTCTCCATGTCATCTCTTGTGTGTGTGTGTGTTTCCTGGCTTCTCTGTGTCACACTCTTCTGTGTGTTTGTGTATGTGTGTGGGCTTCCCCATGTCACACTCTTGTGTGTGTTTCTGTGTGTGTGTGTGTGTGCTGGCTTCTCCCTGTCACACTCGTGTGTGTGTGTGTGTGTATGTGAGCATGTGCGTGTGTGCATTGCTGGCCTCCCCTGTCATGCGTCTCTCCCTGGAGTGCTTGCATCCATTCTCTTCTAGCTTGCCATCTTCTACTTGGCCTTCACATTTTAGCAGGACTATGTGTATATGGAGCTTCCCACTCTGCATCCTGGTGCTGGACTCTGGCTCCAGGAACCCCTCAAATGTTTCCCTGCTGGTATTTACTACACTGTGGTATGACTGTGGCTGTCATGCTTACTTAAATTTTCCTCAAACCATGAGGTTTTGGAAGCCAGGGATCATGGCTGTTCAGAACAAAAACCATGATTGCCCGCAAGTTCACACCTGTTACTTAGTATTCCTTAACTGTTACATCCAGGGGGTTTGTCAGTTCAGACTCAAAAGAGCGTAGGTTGGAAGTTAATGTATCATCTTTAGAATAATAAGATGACTTTTGAACAGACTCTCTTTCTAAACCTCAAAACTGCAAAGAGGTTACAGGACAGATTGCCCCAGTGGTATGAAAAGTAGCATGAAAGGCTCAAACAGACTCACAGCTGGTTTTAAAAAATGCTAAACTGTTTTCTCCTATACATCCATTGACACCCTATTTTGGCTTGCACATCAATATACCTTCAATAGTTATATTTTTTATTATTGTGGAACAAGAACAATTTTCTCATCCGCACAACAGCCGGCTAAAGCACTGTTGGATCATTTTCTCCGGGTAGGAGCAAAAACGTTGAGGAAGGAGAGGATTGAAGGGATTAATGTTCCAAGTAAAAGGCGCTCACATTTTACCATGATCTTCTGAGAGACTCCTCGCTCTAGATATTGCAAGGCACAATTTTCCACGAAAGGAAAATCATTTTACTTCTAAGAAAAGCAGACAAAAAGTTCCCAGAAAAAGTATGCAAAACCCTTGATGGTGTCGGAAGAAAGTTCCTCAGACAAGACAAGGACATGACAAGGAATGAAGATGATGAAACTTCAAGGTAAGTGTGTCTGACTTCTTGCCAGCAGAAGCCCCAAGTTTCTGTGCAATGCTTGCAGTATGCCATGAGAAGCCGATCACTAGGTGTTCACAGTAGACACAGTAATTGAAGTCCCTGTTTTAGACAAACACAGCCTTATCTGTTGCATCAAGAGATTAATCCTTCAGGGTCATCTGCCAGTTTAGTTTTATTACTTAGTTCCACCAGCCTGTGGGAGTGTTAATAACTGAGACACTGGGGTGACTCGTGGAAAGACAAAGTAAAAAAAAAAAAACCATAGCGATCAAATGTGGGACACGCGAATATCTGTGAAGATGTTCATAAAGTACCAGTAGGGAGGTCAGAACTAGTGGGGCTGGTCTTTAGAGATGGCTGAAAGGGTTACTTTTCTTGTAACTTAATAAGATACCTCAGCAAGACACCATGGCCATGGCAACATATCTATATCATCTATATCTATATCTATCTATATGTATGTATTATGTATCAATGTATGTATGTATGTATGTATGTATGTATGTATGTATGTATGTATCTATCTATCTATCTATCTATCTATCTATCTATCTATCTATCTATCTACATGTAGCCAGGTGGTGGTGGTGCATGCCTTAAATCCCAGCACTTGGGAAGCAGAGGCAGGTAGATCTGTGAATTCAAGACCAGCCTGGTCTACAGGGCGAGTTCTGGGACAGCCAGGACTACACAACACAGTAAAACACTGTATTGAAAGAAAAAAAAGACATTTATTGGTACTCACAGTTCCAGAGGATTACAGTCCATGGTCAACATGGAAGCATCATGGATGGGAGCATGGCAATAGGCATGGCATTGGAGAAGTAGCTGAGAGTTTATATCCTGATCCACAGGCATAAGTCAGAAAGATAACTGGGAATAGCCTTGCCTTTTGAAACCTTAAAGTCCACCCTCAGCGAATGGACACACCTCCTAATCCTTCCCAAACATTTCCACCAAATGGAGATCAAGTATTTGAACAGAGGAGACCATGGGAGCCAGCCTCATTAAAACACCATAGACATCAGATCAAGGGAAGAAGAGTTGGGCATAGACTTATGAGAAGCTGATTCAAGGAAACCCTAAGAGAAGTGTTTCAGGAAGAACTGAGGGTGTTCCCATTCTCCCTCATCAGTCTCACTTTGGACATGCCTGAGAATGTCCTCAGCATCAGCACCTGGCACCACGCAGACCAAGTTGGCTCAGAGGAGAAGTACAAGTACAGAATAAGTAAATCAAAATATACCAGCAATTTAAACAATGCAGAGGAAAGTGAACATTCTTTTTTAAATATAGTATTTTTATTTAGTCTTTGAAATTGTCATATGTGTACCCCCACTTCCTCCTTCCAATACCCCACTGGGTCTCATTAACCCATCACTGTCATGACTTCATGTCCCCTTTTATTACTATTATTATTGTTTATGGCTTCCAAGTGGAGAGCAATAGTTCTTACAGAAATACTCTGGTAGAAATAGGTATTTCCCCAATTGAAGGGAAAGAGAAACCAACAAATTTGTGTGGCTGTAGACACAGCAACACGGCATGGGAACATCACTCCATTCTTCACCCAGAACTGACTGTGCTACCCCAGGGCCAGGCCTACGAAGCAGCAAAACGAACAAGCAGTTCCAACAAAACTGGGAGCTTAGATGACCCCATCACTCCGCTGAGGGAGACAAGCCAGTGACTAGGCTCTTATAATTCAGTGTTAAATGCCATTCTATGAGGTGTTCCAGGCACTAAGGGGAAGCATGGGCATAGCTGGAGCAATAAACTAGACATTGCAGGGAGGAGAGAGCTGTCAGGGAAAGTGACATCTAAATTGAGGTGGGAAAGAAGACTGCTAGAGATCAGGGGGGATGGGAGAAGAGCACTCCAGCCAACAAAAATGTGAGACAGACAGATAGACAGACAGATGGGCACCTTGTATCTGGTGCATCCCATTGGCTAGATGCAGTTTAGGATGGAAAAGAGTGTCTCGGGTGTGTGTGTGTGTATGCATGTATATGTGTGTATGCATGTGTATGTGTGTATGCATGTGTATGTGTGTATGCATGTGTATGTGTGTGCATGCACATGTGTGTATGCATGTATATGTGTGTATGCATGTGTATGTGTGTATGCATGTGTATGTGTGTATGCATGTGTATGTGTGTATGCATGTATATGTGTATGCATGCATATGTGTGTATGCATGTATATGTGTGTATGCATGCATATGTGTGTGTATGCATGTGTATGTGTGTGTGCACACACGTGTGTGTGTATGTATTTTTGTAACCGAGAGAATATGAAGTGGACTGTTAAGCAGGAGCTAAAGCCAAGTCTTACATGGAAGCCAGTGGATTATTACTCACAGAAATGCTGCGGATTTAGGCTTAGCAAGTTCTCCCCAGCTGAAGCAATGTTGGAGCAATGTTGGAGGGGTTCAAGACAGGGCCCATGGGATCTAACAGAAGGAACTCAGAAACCAGTCTTTGAAAGTTGCTTTAACGTCCACTTGCAAGATTAGAGAATATGTAAGACTCCCAAACCTTGCAGTCCAGTAAGCAACTAAGATATTCAACAGTTACTGTAATTAAAATAATGAGGATAGCGCAGAAATGATGCATATAGATCATGGGATAAAAATTCAGGCTCTAGACTGAGGGTAACGGGGCTTTGGAATTTGATAACAGTGGTCACTGCAATTATTCTGCAAAGCAGTTAAGGAGCCGCCACATCTACTGACAACATAATTCTGGATGAATTAAGGGTTTCAGGGCATAAGCATCAAGTAAGACTAATACTAGGCATGGACAAAAGATTAAAAACAAGATGTTAAGCAAACATGGTGACAAAATTTACTCGGTGAGCTGTCGGGAAGTAGAGGGGTTTGTGCATCGATGGAGGTGGGTATGGGGAATTATCGATGGAGGTGGGTATGGGGAATTATCTATGGAGGTGGGTATGGGGAATTATCTATGGAGGTGGGGATGGAGACTTATCTATGGAGGTGGGTATGGGGAATTATCTATGGAGGTGGGTATGGAGAATTATCTATGGAGGTATGGAGAATTATCTATGGAGGTATGGAGAATTATCTATGGAGGTATGGAGAATTATCTATGGAGGTGGGTATGGGGACTTATCTATGGAGGTGGGTATGGGGACTTATCTATGGAGGTGGGTATGGGGAATTATCTATGGAGGTGGGTATGGAGAATTATCTATGGAGGTGGGTATGGGGAATTATCTATGGAGGTGGGTATGGGGAATTATCTATGGAGGTGGGTATGGGGAATTATCTATGGAGGTGGGTATGGAGAATTATCTATGGAGGAGAGGATGGAGAATTATCTATGGAGGTGGGTATGGGGACTCATCGATGGAGGTGGGTATGGAGAATTATCTATGGAGGTGGGTATGGGGAATTATCTATGGAGGTGGGGATGGAGAATTATCTATGGAGGAGGGGATGGAGAATTATCTATGGAGGTGGGTATGGGGACTTATCTATGGAGGTGGGTATGGGGACTTATCTATGGAGGTGGGTATGGGGAATTATCTATGGAGGTGGGTATGGAGAATTATCTATGGAGGTGGGTATGGGGAATTATCTATGGAGGTGGGTATGGGGAATTATCTATGGAGGTGGGTATGGAGAATTATCTATGGAGGTGGGTATGGAGAATTATCTATGGAGGTGGGTATGGGGAATTATCTATGGAGGTGGGTATGGAGAATTATCTATGGAGGAGAGGATGGAGAATTATCTATGGAGGTGGGTATGGGGACTCATCGATGGAGGTGGGTATGGAGAATTATCTATGGAGGTGGGTATGGGGAATTATCTATGGAGGTGGGGATGGAGAATTATCTATGGAGGAGGGGATGGAGAATTATCTATGGAGGTATGGAGAATTATCTATGGAGATATGGAGAATTATCTATGGAGGTGGGTATGGGGACTTATCGATGGAGGTGGGTATGGAGAATTATCTATGGAGGTGGGTATGGGGAATTATCTATGGAGGTGGGTATGGAGAATTATCTATGGAGGTATGGAGAATTATCTATGGAGGTGGGTATGGAGAATTATCTATGGAGGTATGGAGAATTATCTATGGAGGTGGGTATGGGGACTTATCTATGGAGGTGGGTATGGGGACTTATCTATGGAGGTGGGTATGGGGAATTATCTATGGAGGTGGGTATGGAGAATTATCTATGGAGGTGGGTATGGGGAATTATCTATGGAGGTGGGTATGGGGAATTATCTATGGAGGTGGGTATGGAGAATTATCTATGGAGGTGGGTATGGAGAATTATCTATGGAGGTGGGTATGGGGAATTATCTATGGAGGTGGGTATGGGGACTTATCTATGGAGGTGGGTATGGGGAATTATCTATGGAGGTGGGTATGGAGAATTATCTATGGAGGTGGGTATGGAGAATTATCTATGGAGGTGGGTATGGGGAATTATCTATGGAGGTGGGTATGGAGAATTATCTATGGAGGTATGGAGAATTATCTATGGAGGTGGGTATGGAGAATTATCTATGGAGGTATGGAGAATTATCTATGGAGGTGGGTATGGGGACTTATCTATGGAGGTGGGTATGGGGACTTATCTATGGAGGTGGGTATGGGGAATTATCTATGGAGGTGGGTATGGAGAATTATCTATGGAGGTGGGTATGGGGAATTATCTATGGAGGTGGGTATGGGGAATTATCTATGGAGGTGGGTATGGAGAATTATCTATGGAGGTGGGTATGGAGAATTATCTATGGAGGTGGGTATGGGGAATTATCTATGGAGGTGGGGATGGAGAATTATCTATGGAGGAGAGGATGGAGAATTATCTATGGAGGTGGGTATGGGGACTCATCGATGGAGGTGGGTATGGAGAATTATCTATGGAGGTGGGTATGGGGAATTATCTATGGAGGTGGGGATGGAGAATTATCTATGGAGGAGAGGATGGAGAATTATCTATGGAGGTGGGTATGGGGACTCATCGATGGAGGTGGGTATGGAGAATTATCTATGGAGGTGCGTATGGGGAATTATCTATGGAGGTGGGGATGGAGAATTATCTATGGAGGAGGGGATGGAGAATTATCTATGGAGGTATGGAGAATTATCTATGGAGATATGGAGAATTATCTATGGAGGTGGGTATGGGGACTTATCGATGGAGGTGGGTATGGAGAATTATCTATGGAGGTGGGTATGAAGACTTATCTATGGAGGTGGGTATGGAGAATTATCTATGGAGGTGGGTATGGAGACTTATCCATGGAGGTATGGAGAATTATCTATGGAGGTGGGTATGGAGAATTATCTATAAAGGTGTGGAGAATTATCTATGGAGGTGGGTATGGGGACTTATCTATGGAGGTGGGTATAGGGAATTATCTATGGAGGTGGGTATGGAGACTTATCTATGGAGGTGGGTATGGAGAATTATCTATGGAGGTGGGTATGGAGAATTATCTATGGAGGTGGGGATGGAGAATTATCTATAAAGGTATGGAGAATTATCTATGGAGGTGGGTATGGGGACTTATCTATGGAGGTGGGTATGGGGAATTATCTATGGAGGTGGGTATAGGGAATTTTCTATGGAGGTGGGTATGGAGAATTATCTATGGAGGTGGGTATGGAGAATTATCTATGGAGGTGGGTATGGAGAATTATCTATGGAGGTGGGTATGGGGACTTATCTATGGAGGTGGGTATGGGGACTTATCTATGGAGGTGGGTATGGGGAATTATCTATGGAGGTGGGTATGGGGAATTATCTATGGAGGTGGGTATGGAGAATTATCTATGGAGGTGGGTATGGGGAATTATCTATGGAGGTGGGTATGGGGAATTATCTATGGAGGTGGGTATGGAGAATTAAAGTCCCTTTCATTCCTGATCAGAACAAATAACAATAGGTTTATTTGTCCTTTCTGGGAAACAATTTGACAAGATAAATCTAATCATTGAAATGTACAGTCTTTTTGGTTCAGAAACTTAATTCTTAGAAGTTTGCCTTAAGAAAATACCTTGACAGCTTTATGAGCATGTAACACAATAGCAATGTGTTAAAACAACCACGTTCTCAGGGAAAGAAGAGACAGTTCAGTGGTTAGGAACACTGCTTGCTATTCCAGAAGGCCAGGGCTCAACTCCCAGCACCTACATGGCTACCAGTGTCTAATAACTTGAGGCCCAGGGGACCCAACATGGTCTCTGGCCTCCACAGGTACGGCATACACATGGCGCACACATACACAAGCAGGCAAAACACTGCGCATGTAGAAATGGAAATAAATCAAATCTCAGAGACCGTCCTGTCAGGTATAATGTAATACTACCTTAATAATATGAATCATAAGCATAAAAACAGATTGGTAGGGAAAGTAATAATAAGGAGATTCTATTACACATTTGAATGCCAAAGGGAGCAAACTGCAGAGAGCTATCAACGGTAGTTCTCACTAGCATGGGAATTATACTCATTTCTGTCTTGAGAGATTTTCTTATAATGAATCTACTTTCCACGTTTTCAGCAAAGCAGGAAGCAGGAATTGCATTTTCCTTCACAATGTAGCATGAAAGCAACGAAGCCCGTGGAGCTAATAGCTCAGGAAGACCCAGAGAAAACGAGCTGCCTGGGAGAAGCCCCAAGCAAGTGCCAGCTACCCAAGCTCTTCACACCATTCAAGAGAAGAACTGACACTGAAAACTCTCTCTACCAGAAACTTCAAGAAAAGAACAGGAAAATCCTTGGCAAGAAAAGCAGCAGGATTGCTGAATAAATTACAGTATCTTTTGCAACTCAATGGCATAGATAATATAGACACTTAACCATGCTTTCACACTTGATCTCCATGTCATTTCTTCCCGCTTATCAGACCGTGTCAAATACTATAATCAGAGTTAGCTTAAAGAAATGTAGTTCCTTGTTGTGTGGGACCATGTCTCCCCGTGTGCATCCTCACTGAAAAACACTAGGAAACTGGCTCATCTGTTCTAACTTTGCAAAGCTCAGGGTGCAATAAATGGCAAACCTTTTCTTAATGGCCTAAGACCGTTAAGAAGTGATAATAAAGACCACCTTATTTTGGTAACCAAAATCTTTTGCATAACGTTCTGTCATTTTTTTTTATGCATACTGACTCACGGTCTATAAAATACTGGATTGGAGGAAGAACAGACATTTTTCCCTATCAGTGGCATTACTGCTATTTCTATTCATAAAGATAAGAGAAGCCGGGGCTGGAAAGATGCCTGCTCTTTCAAAGGTCCTGAGTTCAATTCCCGGCAACCACATGGTGGCTCACAACCACCTGTAATGAGATCTGGTGCCCTCTTCTGGCCTGCAGGCATATATTGTATACACAATAAGTAAATAAATATTTTTTTAAAAAGATAAGAGAAGCCAAAACCTGAGAACTTCATTTCCCTAGTTCCTTCAAAGCCAACGGCACATTTAGAGTCACACTTGGGTTTAATGTCATGACAGAGTTTCGTCATCGTCTTCAAATGACACTTTTAAATGAGAAAGGTTGATATACTGGAGTGGACCCATGTGATTTTCCTGTATCTACATAATATAGCTTCAAAATGATGGTGTTCATAAAGTCCAACGTACTCATCTTATTGACAAGAAAACTAGAAGCAGGGCGTGAAAGCCGCTCTTCTTGACCTAGCTGTCATCAGCAGGGAGGAAACCAACCCCTGAGGTCACCCGACCTCTGTGACAGCTTCCTCTTTTTAGCATCTGCCAGAAAATACGTCCATGTCTAGTATTTCACCCTTTTCTTAGTTCCCTCTGCGATCAGGGAAGTACAAGTTATGACAAAGGAGACAATTTACACAGCTAACATTTCAGTCAGAGGGCACAGGGATTCAGGCTCCAGAGGAAGAGCTTCACCTGTCTGCAGCTAACACTGCTGTGGAGCCCTGTCCTTCTGTGCATGGCATGGACCACCAGCTGCTATGATTACCCAAAGGAGAACTGCACAAGATTGGGTCCATTACTTTTCTGTCATACAGGGGTGGAGGACTCAAGGGTCATTGAAGAGTGACCTCAAGAGTCACAGGAAGTTAAACCTGCTGGGGAGAGGAAGTCGCTAGAACACTCCCCTACTGGGAAGTCACAGTTTTTGGAGGGGGAGAGAGATTTTCCTTTCCAGTGGTATATAGCTGCTCTAAGTAGCCCATGCTCCGACTAATTTTGGACCCAGGCTCCCGTCAGTTGCCCTCATTGAACTAAACGTTCACCAAGTCAGACTTGTGGGGCATCGCGTCTTTGGCTTGTCCTCGGTTCACTACCTGCGGTGAGATGTGTGTTTACTTCCCCAGGAAAAGTTCATATAATAAAAGCATTGATTGGTTTACTGGAGTAACTCTCAAACCAAAAGAACCCAGCGCTGGAGAAGCTTGGAAACCGTTAAGATTTTCCCGACAGCTTCACAAAAAGAATGACAAATTGTGAACAGGGGAGGACCCTTCAGAGACTATACCCGCGTGAAGCATCAGCTTGCTATAGGAACTTAAAACCGAACTCTGAGAATAATGAAAGCTTACCACTGTTGGGCTTAGCCCGTAATTCAAGAGGGCTCTGATCCGTATTAACCTTTGTGTCATTAAGGTCAGGAGGCTCACAGTTTAAGTAAGAGTCATCAATGTAAGCATCTAGGGCTTCAGATGCAGAGAAATAGGACTTTCCTTTATATTGGATGCACCCGTCGGCATTAAAGATGATGCTACTCATGATCCAAGCTGCTGGAGCAGAAGGCGCAGGAGGGGTAAACTGATGCTTCCCAACAGACTTTGCCACGGCTTTCTTAAAATGAGAGGCAATGTCCATTCATCTTTCCAAAAGCTCTAAAGACAAAGACAGGTACACAAGGCTTCAGTTAAACAGGGGCAGGTGGCGATCCTCAGGGACTCTTGCTCATTTCTCATCAGGCATAACAGTTTGTAAAGTGAAACTACTCTTTCTCCCTTTTTAGGTGCTGTGTATACTGAGCTTTCAAGTGGTGTTTGTCGACTGAATAGTTTCATTGGCATAGCTATGGGTTAAGCCGTATTTAGAATATCATTATGGGATTCCAAATATGAGCCTCGTAAGTAAGTCATGGAGATGTTTCTTGCCTTTGCTTTTGGCTTTACAGGGTTGCCTGGGTAGTTCTGGAGGCCTGAGAAGTTTTTGCTTGCTATGTTAAAACAAGGAAAGTCTCCTGAATCGCCACCCCCTTCCTATACCTGCTCTCACTCCCTTGGTGGGATGGGAAAATAATATATACGACAGGAATTCAGAAGAAGAGCAAGGTCCCTGTGGTAGCAGTGATGGCAGAGGCCGGAGAGCAGGAAGGAAACACTGGAAACGTTCAGTGGAAACGCATAGGCCCTCTGACTCATGGGTGTGAGAACTGAGCAGCTATGGGCCTCCTCTTCACCTTCATGAGTTGCTCTTCACACATCCATGTCCCCAGCTGAGAAAACTGTGGGACATGGAGATGGACCTAGCCAAAGCAACAGGATAAGCAAGCAATGGCCGAGCCTGAACCTTGGACCTCAGTCATGAACTTGACCTTAACCACTACACCTGGCATGGGTATCCAGGTGCTGATCCATGACCTGTAACTTCTAAACGTTTGCCACAGCTGACATGCCAGCCACACTAGCTAAAGCTGGTTACCTAGCTTCCATGGGACTCTAGTTTGCATAAACTGCTTAGAGTGTTCACTGAGACAGGGAAGGGAGAACACCACCCATTGAATAATGACACATATCTAAGTGCTGAAAAGCAAATACTCACTGTTTACGTCTTTTGAGACTCAAGTGGGTGTGATGTTTTCAGAATGTTGCATTTTATGACATCATAATATACCTGAATATACTTCTCTAGAATACCTTTAGTTCCTTTAATATAATAGAACTGTATAAAAGTCTTGGAAAATTAGGGGAAAACTTTTGATTTACTTTCCTATGCACATGGACCTGGATAGACATGCAGTGGATTCTGATTCCTGAGATGCAGTTGTGGTCCCTGGGCATCTAAATCTTAGATCAGGAACTTCTTCTGGAACAAATATATTTTTGAAGGTGTGTAAAGAGAGGTAGGGACAATACAGTAAGAAGAAAAAGAACAGTAGAGTCTTCATCAGGAATTAAACTAAATTCACATATGTATGAAAATATTAAAGTTGATGTGTGTGTGGGGGGGAAGGGGTCAAACCCAGGTTACTACAAATACTAGGCAAGTCACACACCAACTTATTTTATGTTAAAGACCCAACTTCCCATCCATCTTCCTTTGAATGGTTAATAAGAATTAGTCATTGTTACCCAAGAGAGGCAATGGGTTTGGAAGGAGGGAGACAAGAGTTAATAGGGTTCAGTGTTTTGGCGCTCAGTGCCTCAGTCCCCTCTACTATATGACATCTTCATTTTAAATGCTGTTTGAATGATGCCCAGCTCGGGAGATGCCAGGTTTCATCCCTGGCTTCCTTGCAGAAGGAAGGATCTACCAGGGGAAGAGATACTAAAAGTACTTTCCAAACTGCTTGCAAAAAGCTGTTTCCCTTCACCTGCTCCCCACTCTTCCACCAATGCCATTTTGTTGCCCAAGTCAAGGCTTGTCTTTCCCCCCAAAGCCATCAGATCTGCTCATGATCCAGCTGCTGTCTGCAGGAGCCTTCCCAGACAACAGGCAAGGCCAGTTTTGTCTAGTGCCAGGCCCTTCAGCCTGGTAAATATCTTGAATATTGTCCCTGATAACACACGGTCTGCAGTAAGTGCTGAGTCCTCCTTTTCCTTGGCTTTCCATGCTCTGGGCCACTCTGAGAATCTGTCATGAGTTAACCTAACATGATCGCTGGCTACATGTCCCCTTCCCTCTTTAAACTCAAAACAAAACAAAAATAAAAAGTAAAACCAAGAATAGATGAATGAGTTTCTTCACTGTCCAGCCGGTAGCAGTTGCTCTATAAGTTGCCAAGCTGAATTCTGCTAAAATGTTCCACTTTCATTACAAAGTATCCCAATGTGATTATGGCAGCCATGGAAGCATCCTGAAGGTTCAATCTTTTGAGTTTCTTAGTAGCTCTTGAGAAGGATCAAAAGAACTGAATACAGTAATACATTCAAGTCAAGGATTCAGAGAATGACCTAGCACGCCTAACAAAAGTTGATGAAAGTCAGCGAGACCCTCACCCACACTTGTAACATTTTGATGGTTCATTTACAGCAAACCTTTGGCACCAGACCATCCAATGTGTAGCTGCAGTCCGTATATTTGAACATGCTTCTGCAACTACCTAGTTGCATTTGAAAAATAGCATAAAGGAAAGTTAGTAATTAAAGATTTATAAAACAATCTAGGAAATCAGCATGGGAACTACACCAGTGGTTCTAAAAATTGAACACTACATATATAAGTGAATTTTGTGATTTTATTGTATTATACTCACAGAAAATGCAAATTTTATTTTATTATACTCACAGCAATATGCAAATGGTTTTTCATGATGTAGACTCACAGGAGGCTAAGCAAAGAGAACCAACTCTCCTCTGGTTTACAGAGCAAGAGAATCATATTTAATGACTAGGAAGAAAGTCAATACATGTCCTAAGTGTAAATCAAACCATGGACTGTTTGGACATTTCCCCTTGCAATTTCATCTTTGAAGTTGGTCTGGCTTGATTCTCTTTGATAGTGTTTTTAAAAAGGTATTCAATTTCTAGAGTCCTCAGGGTGCACCATCTAGTAGAGGCAACCTGATTCGTGAAGGATACACAGTTCAGCAATAGGAGGACCAGGAAAAGCCATCGGTTCTCGTTTACTCTTAGCATGTTAGTCTGTGCCAGACTCAGCCAGTAGAATCCCTCAGGCCTGGCTGGAGAGAAAATTCCAGAAATTTGCGCAAAGTTCAATCTCTCTCTGATTCAGTTCAACTAAGCACAGAACTGTTGGCTCCCAGTGTGTGAGAAGCCACAGTAAGTGCCATCCTGGGAAACCAGACAGACAGCCATCATTCTGCTCAGCAGGAGTATGGAGCACAGCAGGAAGGATCAAAGTAACACACACATGACACAACCCAGGGAGGCCACGGTCAGCAGTCTCGAGAGCTTCCCAGAGTGTCTGGAACACAAAGAGGAGTGATCATGGTGATCGGACTAAGGGAGGTTTCATCTTAGGCATTTAAACTAGATCTTGACAGAGAGGTTCCAGGCACACAGAAATGGGGGAAATGGTTGTGTCAGGAAGAACGAACGCAAGGCATTAAAGAACAAAAGCACACACATTAGCTCTGTGGAGACATCAGATTTCCAGAGTAACCATGTGCTGAGAGATGCTGCCAGAGGGGCTTCACTGTGAAACAGTGGTGCTGTTAGAGCTGTGTGTTTGTTCTGTCCTACAGAAGAGGAGACGCGGGCTGTAGAGAGACAAGGAGATCTACAAGGATGTGTGCAGTGAGTAATAGAACAGACCCCACCACCCCTCTGCATCTCAGCTCTGCTTGTCATTCTCTGATGAAGCAAATATCCCTGCTTCCTCCTTCCTTAACTCCACGGTGGGAAACTTCGGACCAACGTCAGGGTTATCTAGCACACCTGTGCAGCTCTCAAAACTCTGCAACTCATTTTAAACCATTGATAAATTGATCATCTTGAAGACCCCCTGGAGACATCTGGCGAATGGGATTTCTTACTGGCCCAGATCCATCTTTACCAGTGTTAGCCAGATCTCAGGTACTATTGACTCAGATCTGGGAAAATCAATTAGAGAGGAAAGATTTATCTCACAGTTTTGGATATTTCAACACATTGTTTCCAGACTCTGAGGTAAGCAGGAAGTCATGATGGGGAACAGCAGACTGAGCCAAGTAATTCAGCTCACTGATGCCAGAAAATGAGAGAGAGGAAGGAGGTCTAATGTCCTAATACTTTCTTTAAGGAGATGCTCCAATGACAACTTCCTTCCATTAGGCTGTATCTCTAAAGGTCCCATCAGCTCTCAATAGCACCAGGAGCTGGGGTCCAAGTCTTCAATATGATATTCACTACCCATACTGTAGCAACCAGCTATGTTGAGCATGCTTCAGGGAAAAAAGAAATGCCAGAGTAAACATGTTCATCCTGAAGGGTTGTCTAAGGAACTTACTAATCACATAAAGCTTATTACCGAGGAGATGTTATCTTGACTGTGTCAGACTATGGGACAGTTACGAGCTCTCAGAAATTAAGCTATAAACATGCTGTGCTAAGGAGCGTGAATTTTAGAATATTATCAGTGAGTGGCAATTTAAATAATCCCAGTAGCAAGGGCCTAATGGACATACGTCACACATTATCTCTATTACTAGATACTGTGACCTTCTATGAAAGACTGCTTACAGCGACTGGCCACAATTATTATTAGCATCCAAATTAAGCTTCTAGGCTAATCAGAATCATCAGGAATACAGAACAGTCCTTGGCATGGTGGTAGACACTTGTAATCGAGCACCGTGGAGGTCTGCCTCCACAGTAATCTGTACAGGAAGTTTCAGAGTTTGTGGCTTCAGACACAAAAGGCCCCCTAAAATAAGTTAACAAATCCTTACAAATAGCAAAAGGACCGGCAAGAAGGCTCAAAGGCTCATTGGGTATGGGTGCTTGCTGTACAAGTTTGGCAATTTGAGTTTGACCCCTAGAAACCCACACTGGATGAAAAGTTGTCCTTCATCACACATACCCACATTCACACACACACACACACACACACACACACACACACACACACACACAATATTAATAAATAATTTTTAAAAGAATACTGGGATAGAAAGTAGTGTTTCCCTTATTATAGATCCAAGCTACTCTTGAGATTTCTATGAATTAGGTATGGCATGAGATAAACACAGGAGTTAGCCCATAGGTCGTAGTGTTCAGATTATTAATTGTTACAATTTGTACAATAACTCTGTTTTAGACTGGACTGTCCATCTGTACACTTGAGAATTCTATTCAGAATACTCATTTATTCAATGGATCTTTTCTGCAGTACTCGTTGCAGTGAGGAGGGAGCCTAGCTCTCTCACCCTAAAAACCAGGTTTAGATCTAGCTGGACAGCCGTGGGAAAGCTACTGACATCTCTGTCTCTAAACTTCCCCATTCCTAAAGCAGTCTTGCTAATAACACCCAACATATGGGCGTAGTTGCAGGATTAAATGGGTTAATATGTGTAACATGCTTAGAGCAATGCCTAACACGTAAGGAAAGCGCCCGGCGGTTAGTAGTTATGTGTGAATGCCTTCCCTTCCCAGCACCTGCTAGGACATTTGTACTGCCTCAGTTCTAGGGAATTCTGTGCTTCCAAGTTAAAAGGCAACATTTCACCTTGGCAATATTAGCACCAAAAAAAAAATATCTAGAATTTTATTCATTGTCTTGCTAATCTCTTTAAATTCACATTCCAGAGATAAAGAATTATTCTGAAGCAGGATCAATACTTGGTACAGTTCCCATCCCAGAAGTTCCTTTAGCGCCCAGGAAAGCCCGAGGCTGCAGAAGAAGCATCAGCAAAATGTAAATGATTTGTAAGTCTTAAGTTTCAGGAGTCATTGTGTTCTCCGGCAGGGATGCATTTCTCCCCGTGTCATTTAGCATTTTCCTCAACATTCTCAATTTCTCTTTATTTCCAAGTCAGAATGCTCACAATCACTGCTCCTCTAATGCGGAAACAAGCATTTCAGCAGAAATAGCTGCTGGAAGATGTTAAGCGATTTCATTCACTTTAATACGCTGTGACTAATTGGGGCAAACAGCAAACAGCACGTTCGGATTGTATGTGAGACAGTAACCACTCGCTGGCATTGTGGCAGCACACGCTAGGTAGAATTTTAAAATATTGGGTACTGAGGGGGAGAAAGTTCCTTTGCTTGATGAAATCTCTATGGACATAGTTTAAGGGACGAATGGGGGAGATTTATCCACTATTTCTAACTGGCATGATATCAGCCATTTCTGAATCTACTTTCTCATTAAGAAAAATGAATAGTGTCAGGAGGAACGCATAGGCTTCCCAAACCCATTTCCTACCATAAGATATGCGATATTTTAAGAGCGTTCTTAGCAAAGGTGGTAGCACCTAGAAATTAATGTGAGGAGAGTTTAAATACAAGGATACGCCAAATGCCCTGCACCACGTGCCTTCATTCTTTACAGTGCTGAAAACTGAACCTGGGGTTTTGTGCAGACTGCGCAAACAATCTTACGTTCATGGGCTCCCCATTCATTGGCGCTCATGACAGAACACTAAGGTTTGCCTCAAAATTGTGCTCCTCCTGCTCTCATTTGGGAGCAGGCATGCACCACCAGGCCCTGCTGAATATGTTAAATTCAACAATGGAAAGTACCCATCTTCTAAGAAAGGCAAAAGGTTTTCTTAAGAAATATCATATGCAAAATTCAAGAAGCCCTTGTTTTTTACTGCTGAGTAGTACTGGGAACTCACCAAGGCCAGCTGGCCTGGGTCTGGAAAAGCCTGGGATAAAACCGGACTCTCTGAACATAGCGGACAATGAGGACTACTGAGAACTCAAGAACAATGGCAATGGGTTTCTGATCCTACTGCACTCACTGGCTTTGTGGGAGCCTAGGCAGTTTGGATGCTCACCTTACTAGACCTGGATGGAGGTGGGTGGTCCTTGGACTAACAATAGGGCAGGGAACCCTGATTGCTCTTCGAGCTGAGGAGGGGGGGGACTTAATTGGGGGAGGGGGAGGGAAATGGGATGCGGTGGTGGGGAAGAGACAGAAATCTTTAATAAATAAATTAAAAAAATATCATATGATATGAAATCAGTCCCTTCTTTATGTGAAGTCCACAATGAAAACTTTAGGGACAAACACAGATGTAGAGCAAGCACTCTGCTTCTAGGGAGATTCCAATGCAGGAGGACCGGGGAAACTCGAGTGAAAGCTAACAGTCGGCACTGGGTCTGTAGCCTGGGCTATGAGAGACAGCAGGAGTCGAAGAGGGGCTGTTAGTGTGTGGAGGCTTCGTGTGGCTTTGCGTGAACCAGGCACCTCTCCCACTACTCCATGTACCCTCCCTCCTAGATGAACAAGGCTGATTCGAAAACCAAGACATCTAGCATTTTCTTCTCGACAGAATAGTTTCCCAGCCCCAAAGGCTCCTGTCTGAGGCTTTCATTGGGGCTATTGCATACAAGGAATGTGAAGGAAAGACGCGGAGCAGAATTAGGGACAGGCTGTAGGTATCCACCTCTGGACCGTCTGAACCAGTGAGGACAGATGTCATCTTACTTGAAAGGTAACAGAAGTACAGAAGACACTGGTTATTCTAGGACGAACTCTTCTACTGATGACCAGATTGAACTAAGAAATCAAGGTTCATCAAATGGCTTTGCCATTCTTCATAACTGCTAAGCCCCTGGATTCCTTGCTTCTGCGGTCTTCGGGACCTCACTCTCTCTTCTACATATAATTTTCATCAAGCTACTTCCACAGTTGTTAATATGCAACTGAAACAATGGCTACTTCATTAGAACATTATATATATTCCCATTTGGGGAAAGTAATAAAACTAAGACTTGGCTCTTTGTAAACTCTGGGTGCCCGTTGAAGCTCAGCTGCTCATGTATTAGTGGAATATCGGGTGGTGTCATACTACAACCCTCCCCCCACGAAAACTTCACATGGACTGGTAATAATTTGGGAAATATAAACAATATATCTAAAATCATTTGATTAGAAAAATCTCCACTCAACTGATTTAGTAGAATAAATGTTTTGCCCTAAAATTGCTCTTCCTTCAGGTTCTCACAATACCTGTATGTGGCAAGATAGGATTTCTGTCACTATGAGGAGATATAGAAGCCAAGGGACCAGTGATGTCCGCTAGCTCAGGGAGAAAGTACTCACTGTGGGAAGCTGTGGAATCTGCCACGAACTCCACCCAAGAGAACGACTTGCCCCAGCTGATTATTGGATACAATGGAATCCAGCAATCCTGCTTTTGAAGGTGGTGGCTTGAGTCTACCGTGTATGTACCATACTCCAGCTGGTCATGCTAAGCACAGAGTAACAAAAACTGGTAGGGACATCATGGAGACAAAGAGATACCTAGCTACAGGACAGACATGTTTGGCAACAAAGTTCTGAGGTGGAGTGTAGGCACTGGACAGAGACAGGGCTGACACAACCATTGTACTCAACACACAAGCGATCTTGAGGCTACTGAGCCATCCTGAGGCTACTGAGCACATGCAGGCCCAGAAGGAGCCAACTGTAAAAGCCCTTCTTGTGCAGACACCGCTGGGGATTAGTCTGGAGGAAACAGAAAAATAATCTACTGAAGTCACATTTTTGTCTTTTTTTCTAATTTGTGATAACTTTTTTTTTATTCTCTCATGCATTATATCTTGGGTACAGCCTCCCTTCCCTCCACTCCTCCCAGTCCTCCCTCGACTTTCCCTCTCCCCCAGATCCATTCCTCCTCTGTTTCTTTACAAAAAAAAAAAAAAAAGAGCAGGTCTTCTAGGAATACCAACTGAACATGGCATAACAACTTACAAAAAGACTAGGAACAAACCCTCATATCAAGGCTGAACAAGGCAACCCAGCAGAAACAAAAGGGTCTCAAGAGTAGGTAAAAGAGTCAGAGATACCCCAACTCCCACTGTTAGGAGTCCCACAAGGACACCCAGCTACAGAACCACAAAGTATATCAGAGGACCTAGCTCAGACTCAGAGGGTCCATGATTGTTGCTTCCGTCTTTGTGAGCCCCAATGAGCCCTGATTAGTTGATTCGGTGGGCCTTGTTCTCCTGGTGTTATTGACTCTTCTGGCTCCTTCCGTCCTCCCTCCCCTCTTCTGCTGGGTGCCCTTCCTTGGCTATGCCTAGTGTTTGCTGTTCACTGTTTGAACTCTTGTGAGCGGGAACATGGAGAAAACATGAGAAGTCTAAGTATACATCACTGAGATGTCAAAGGACTTATGTTGTCAAGATTATATCAGAGTTTTTCCAAAGAAAAAGTATTTCAGATATGCACTAACTTTCATCTCATACCCATTCATCCTCTACCTGGGGTTAAGCAGGATTATCACCTAATTGTGCTAATGTTACTTAGTAGTGGTTTTTGTGTTTTCCTCAATTTTGCTGTATTCATAGCATATTTGTATGCTTTGAAATCATGTAACTCATTTTGCATATATGTTAATTTTTTGTTTTTAATATTTATAACACACAATATATATAATTTAAAATGATATGCAACACACGTTTTATATAGGATATATATATATATATATATATATATATATATATATATATATATATATATGAATGTTTGACCTGCATGTACATATATGAACCATGGGTGTGCCTGATACCCAGGAAGGCCAGCCAAAGGCATTGGATCCCCTGAGAATGGAGTAACAGATGGCTGTGAGATTTCAAGTGGATGCTGGGAATCCAGTCTAGGTCATCTGGAAGAGCAGTCAGAGCCTTAACTACGCAGCCATCTCTCTCTCACTATAAATTTTCATGAACAACAGTTTAAGTTCACAATAAATGAAGAACAAAGTAGAGTGATGTCCTTTCTGCTCCTTGCCCTTAAACAAGCACAGCCTCCTCCATGACCAGCATCCTTCTCTAGAGAGACATATTTCTTATAACTGATAACCTGCAGTGACACATGTCCACACCACAGAGACAGATGAGAGTCTGGAACGGTGGGTATCGATTTAAAACCTTTAAACAAAGGCTTCTATAGACATTCTACATAGATGGAAAATTGGAAGCAACAGGAGACATTTGAACTACAGGCACATTTTGTTAAATGATAGAGGTTTATTCGTTTATTTTTATTTCAAAGTTCAGATAATTCCTTTTCAACAAAGGATTCCTGGGTCTTATTGAGGAATGCAGGTACCTGATGACACCTGGCTTGTATTTCAGCCTGGGAAGAGCTAAAGCAGATGTTGCCTGCTCCAGAAAGACCATGCACGAGCAGCTTGTCACCTCTCTTCCCACTGTCAGGACCAAATGCCACTGTGAACTCTTGTGACACAGCTGTTTTACACAGCATAGACCATGCTGCACTGTATCCAGTCTCTAAGATGGAGGGGACCAAAATGAAGACTGACTGGCGGGATCAGTGAGTGTTCCATGCAAAACTGTGGAGAATATTGATTTGAAAACTTGATGGCTGCCTACGCAAGGGCTTAATATGCAGTTTTTATGTGTAAGACTCTCGAGGATGTAGAGACAGCGTCTATGTGTTTATTGAATAAGTAATGGAAGCCTGCCCCTTTTTGTTTGCAAGAAAATCTCTTCTTCTAAAATACTTTTAGAAATGCAATATTTACCTGGCTTTCAAGATGGGAACTCACTCTCCTCAGCGTTTTACCACCCAGCTGCCTAGTTTTTAATCCCTGTGGAAAAAACCTCTCTAGACACCTGAGGGCTTCTGAATCGCCATCTTGTTTGGCGGCTCAACAGGACCAGTGCCAACTCTGGCAGAACTTATTACACACACACACAATGTTCCTAAAAGTTGACATTAGTCTTCTTTTGATTTAAATAAGAAAGAATAGGTAGGGTTCATCCTGATGCTAACACTAGCACATCTATAGAGAATTAAGGGCAGATTTGTTTCCCTAAACTGTTCCTGTTAATGATCCAAGTCAGACCTCTGAATGATTATTTCCCAGTCAAAGATTCTTTATCAGCAAGAGGAAGACACCAAGATGTACCTGTTATTCTGGCTGTGACCCTTCAAAGTCACCCGTAGGATTTAGGAAGACACGCAAATGCTTACTAGCTTCCATCTTTAGGAAAGAAGATTGAAGCTTTGGTTCACAGCCAGATAGAATGTTCTCGGCCCTCATGGGCAGATGCAATGTTCTTGACCCTAGCAGCCAGATGCTATGCTCTTGATCCCCACACTCATCTGCAATGTTGTCCATCATCACTGGCAGATGCGCTCTGTCTGGGATAATGCTCTCATACCCTGTAAAGATTTGTCACTTGTATTGGTTTAATAAAATGCCGATTGGCCAGTAGCTAGGTAGGAAGTACAGGTGGGGAACAGACCAGGAGAATTCTGGGAAGAGGAAAGGCTCAGTCTGCAGTCACCAGCCAGATGCAGAGGAAGTAAGATAAGAATGCCTCACAGAGAAAAGGAACCAAGTCACATGGCTAAACATAGATAAGAACTATGGGTTAATTTAAGTTGTAAAAACTAGTTAATAATAAGTCTGAGCTAATAGGACAAACAGTTTATAATTAATCTAAGCCTCTGTTTCTTTGGAACTGAATAGCGGGGGGATCAGGTGGGACAGAAACATCCATTTACACAGATGCAATGTTCTTGGCCCTCTCAACCAGATGCTATGACAATTAAGAAATGTGGTAGGTGTGTCCAAAACATGACGTCTAGTCAAGCTTTGCTTCAATATCCTGCTCAAACAACACAGACCCTCTGATCTTTTATCTTAGTAGGTTATCATTACTGAGGAAAATGGTGAATAGGGCATGTTTATTAGACATAGAAGTGGGGAAAGGACTGTTACTGGAAATAGGATCCTATGCATTTGGGCAGTGGATTTTGACCTACAAAAAGCTCTGTCTCACTATAATTTACAGATTTTCCTTTACATCCAGACTCTCATGAGAATATGATGATGTATTCAAGGCAAAATGCCTGTGTCCTAACTGTAATGAGAGAGAAATTGCAAACTCTACTCTGAAACATCTAAAGACTTAACGTAAATATTATCTATTCCAGAAACCTGAGAGACAATAAACAGCTTACATTCTCTAACTCTGCGGGGGCATCTCCTTCCTGATAGACTCAAGCTTAACATAAATGTACACAGTTGCTTCAGTTAACAATTATTTGTTATTGGTAAACAATATAAGTAATGAAGAATGTTTATCCAGCCACGTGTTCATGTAAAGACAAGTACAAAGGAACCAACGAGATCAAGACAAACATGCACGAGATGTTCCATATGATTGCCCCTACTGTGGCCTGGGATGAGGGCTCTCTACGGCTAGGGAAGATCTGTGCACTTGTGAGTGAGTGTCTCATAAGGAAATAAAGATATTAAGTAAATGTGCAGTCTTAGGATCCACCTTTTGGGACTTGCAGGAATGACTGCACCTGTGCATAGGAACAGTCCATAAACATCTCCCAGGGACAACAGCTCCTGGAGCTAGCATTGCTCACACTCTCGATCAGCAGCGCCCCGGGACGTTCTTTCCACACCATGCTTGTTTCAATGCTTTCGCACATGCTCTTCACAGCACCGTCTTCCCGTAGATACTTGGGTGCCTTCCACCCATGGTCACATCCCTCCAGCTCAGTTCATGCTTCCACTCCACACTGCGGCCCCACGACATGCATAACACAGAGTGTGTCTCCTTTAACATTGCTGGCCTCTCTTGTCCTTTAGAAATGATCTTGCACAGATGCAGACAGTGTCTGGTTTGTCTGCTTCTGTATAACCCTCCTCAGTCCAGAGCTTTATGTCACTCACAGTATCAGGAGCCCAATAAATATGTGAAAATGAATAACTGAAGCTGTCATTGTGTGACTTGGTACTACTTCCTACAAGACAGCATTTAACAGCTACATCTCCACCTGAATGCGGCACACTGTGACAGATCTTACGGATGTATCGTACTTGCTCTTGGAAGTTATGTAAGGACAATACATGTACCAGTCTCCATACAAATTTTAATTTAACATCAAGTACAAATACAAGTACCACAGTGTTACAGAACAGCATTTTCCCTTTCAAAGAGTTTTACCCTGACAATGCATCTAGTGTGTTTTTGCAACATGGATATTTAAAAGATATATTCTTTGAAACACTCAGTTTTGTACCACATACCCACCAGAGGCTCAATAACTGTAAACTCCTGGTGAATTGTGTCTTGAATTCCTCCTGTAAACCTTTTCTAGCAGAAAAGAAAAAGAAGTCCTACCTTGCTTTTAGACCAGAAAAAAAATGATCATATACGTTGTAAATTCCATAGATATATCTCAGGCTAACATACAGGTTTGTACATACAAAATAAGCAAAAGATTGTTTTTCTATTAAAATGATTCTGTTTGCTCTACCAAGGCAGCAATCAAAACAAATCACTGCTGATACTTCTCTAGAGAGAAAAATAGAACTATTTTTGCTTCCCTGGGATTCTTCTGACGATGTCAAAGTTACATGAGATGCATCACAGCATAAATATTCTTTAGGAAGCTGTTAGCCATGTTTGAAGTTAGAGAATCAATTCAGTATTAGTGTTAGAATTTTCATAATCTATATTTAAGTCTTTATTTGGCTATTCAGATAGCAAATCTATCCCACAACGATAGCTAAGTATTAAATATTACAATCAATAATACAGTATAACATACTTCTCATTATAAGGATACATCTCAATACTCAAATGAATGATAATATTCCAATACTAAAAATGAAATTTATCAACTTGTTCACATTGAGTTCTATCCACTCATTCACTGCAGTCTAATAAAAGGAAAAATTATTTCTTCCTACACTTTATACTAAACTAAGAACGTAGCCCTCAGCTAATGAGTTCCTATCATTAGTTATTATTAGTCTTGGGTCTATTATTAAAACAATAGATTGCATCATTTTACTCTTTCAACTGCAATGTTTGTTTACAAAGCAATTTCATCAGCTGTCATCGCTCACTGCCTCACATGTGACACCAGCCAACATGTTTCTGGTTTCTCAAGTGACAGCAAATCTAAGTCACTGGCTTGATTATTCATTCAGTTCCATTTAGGTTGCTATAATTTAGTGATGGTCTACTATAAAATAGGTGTTGAAAATATGAGCCATGAGCATCAGAGTAGTGGTGATGTAAGTGTGGAAAAAATAAATATTTCTGCAGGGAATTTAGTAAATGTGTGTGCATATGTGTAAATGTTCATATATGTACACATAGAGAACATTCGGCATGTAAATTTTCACACACAGACACACACATACACATACCTTATGTAACTACAAATGATTTGGTACATTATTATAAACACATGAATTTTCTATCACATAAGTCACATGTTATATGATAAGCATTGGTAAATACTCAAATTGTCATAGGCAATTATATCATCAATTTTTAGGAAAATGAATACTTAATATAGTGATAGTCTTTGGCATTCCTAGAGATGTTAAAAATGCATCCAACTCTGCAGCTAATAAATGTAGAAACTGAATGATGCTTGAGTAAGTTACTCTTAAGTGGTAATGTAGAAGCAGCAGGAAGCATCCTTCCTAAACAAAGTGGTCCTTTGTTATTGTCAATTTTAATCTAATTTATTTGCTTTTTGTATGCCTGATGTTTTATATGGAGAAGAGAAAAAGAAGCCATGGAGTTGGTTGGGTTAGGGGGTGGAGAGTCCGGGAGGAGCTGCAGGAGGGGATGCCATTATTAGAATATATTGCATGAAAAAAATATTTGCAATAAAAACAACAAGAACAAGAATTCTCTTACTGGGGCCAGAGGCTTGGTTTGAAAGGACAGGTACTAGCCATACACATCAGAACCTTCAAAAGTAGGAGCAAACCACTCCACACTGCTGTCCTCTGAGCACCACATACATGCTGTGGCAGGTATACCCCACACATTTATCAAACACACACACATTCTCACACACATTGACACCCACACACACATGGAAATATTTTTAAAACTCTCTAAGGTACTGAACAAAGAGCTCATAAAACTCATTGTTTTGCAAGAGTAATTGTGATTCTAAGCCCCCTTTCTTCATCAAAACAGAATGGTCAACCAGAGTGGCTCAATCTAATGGCGTGCGTTAACGAATCTCTGTTGAGCACTGCTCCCCCATCACAGCAAGTGAATGTTAGACACACCGTCATGTTCATTGATCATTTTGCCTTTGATGCTACAAACAGGAATTATCTGTGAGTCAAACTGTGTGATCTTGGACTGAAGCCCAGGCTATTAATGCTCTCTCTCTCTCTCTCTCTCTCTCTCTCTCTCTCTCTCTCTCTCTCTTTCTCTCTCTCTCTCATTGGTGTTTTGCCATAGATGTCAGGTCCCCTGGAACTAGAATTGCAGACAGCTGTGAACTGCCATGTGGGTCCTGGGAATTGAACCTGGGTCCTCTGGAAGAGCAGTCAGTGCTCTTAACCACTGAGCCATCTCTCCAGCCCTATTCATGCTTTTTCAAAAGGTGTGTCATCATATTCCTGTCAGAACCGGAGGAGGAGAAGAATGCTTGTCTGGCAGACCAAGTTCTAATTCTAAAGGATGGTAACCCCTCTTGTTCACCTTCATCAGGGTAACAGCCCAGTCATTTGAAATCAATTAGGATAAGGCCCCCAGGCTCCACCAAACTGAAAGATGACTATCACCGATGCCATGGTTTCACTATCAGAGTGTATTGATTATTTATTGTCCTAAAGAACTCAGCAGAAGATTAACTATACAAATATTTCTATTTGACAAGCGTTCCATGGTATAGAAATGAAATGTTGACCTTTCCCTGAAGTCTTCTCTCTCATCTGGATGTGGGTACCATGCAAAGAATTCTATTAGCCAGGTTCTTTGGGGGAGCCGTTGATCTTGGAGGTGTGCGCCAGCTGAGGGTCATCTACATCTTTCATAATTTCAGGGGTTAGGTATGAGAGCCGCCCTTTAAATGCTACGAAGTCAAATCACCTCTATTGTGATTTATGGAAAAGAACCGAAGGGGAACGAACTTGAAATAATTGGGCTGGCTCACAAAGCAGAGAGTGCCGCACTTCGGAGGCCATGCTGTGCGGAGGGGGTGTGGCCAAGTGTTGGCATTGCTGACAAATTTTAATTGTGATTTTTCCATCGTTCAGGTCTTGTGCATCTGAAAAGTCTGGTGTACATGATCTACTGGGGCAAGATCTGCTAATGACTGATACAATGATTTTCCGGAAGTTCTGACATGTATGGAAACAAACTAATGATGCTTAAAATCTGGCTTCTGTTGTGCTAGTTGGAGTTACTTGGAAAACAGACCAACCCCCAAATACAACAGGAGCATGCTGCATCAAATGAAATTAATTTGCGTCATTTTCCATTTAACTTTCGCGTATCTTTGATGTGTAAAATGCTCATAAAACTTTGGATCTGTACAAAGTATACAGTTTGCTATACATTCCAAAAATGAGCTGTCAAGCTCATTTTTAAAGGAGGAACTAATAACGTCTAGCCGAAGTAGTTTCAGAAAGGGCAGAGGCTAGGAGAGGCTGAGGCAGAGCTCCTGAAATCAATACCCCAGACTCTGCCATCTGCATTTCCTGCAGAGATCACTTCCTTGCATCGTGTGATATCCTCGGGACCTTAGCTTTCACAGTGAGTCGACAAGAGGAAACAGTTGCAAGTGAGCTTTCTTACAGATCTGGGATGTCGTAGTGATAGTGTCTTACACATGGTTCTATGGTGTTGTAGTGATAGTGCCTTGCACATGGCTCTGGGATGTCGTAGTGATAGTGCCTTGCCCATGGCTCTGTGATGTTGTAGTGATAGTGCCTTGCCCATGGCTCTGTGATGTCGTAGTGATAGTGTTTTGCACATGGCTCTGGGATGTTGTAGTGATATTGTCTTGCACATGGCTCTGGGATGTCGTAGTGATAGTGCCTTGCACATGCCTCTGGGATGCCGTAGTGATAGTGTCTTGAACACACTGTATTAATAGTCAGCATGCCTTTTAGACTTCACTGATGACTTCTAAATGTGGAATGAGACCGAAATCAGGATGAGATGGTCAGAGCGACAGCTCAACACATAAAGGTGCTTGCCTCCAAGCTTGACAGCCTGGGTGCTGTCCCTGGGACCTACATGATGGAATGAGAAAAACCAACCCCGGCGAGTTGTTCTCTGACCTCCACGCGTTTGGTGCACGTACACGCGCACACTCACTCACACAATTACAAAAGTGTAGTAAGGTTTTTAAACAAACACCATGAAAACAGCCCTTCCCAATGCACTCTGGCTACTGGTGAACTCAAATGCAAAATTGCTTAAAACCACAAGAAACACATTCTGGCTCACTGAAAACTTTTTCCTGAATAATGTTTTATCCTCCTTATTATAACTGGGAGTCTTGGTGTTTATCTCCCTTATCATTAGAGCTGGGTTAATAAGCTCCTTCTTAATAAATGTGGAGAATAATACAAGGTGTGAAGATTTAATTGAGATAAGTAAGACAGAATATTCAATTTGGCACCTCGGTGGTGGCAGGCTGGAAGAAGAGGTGGCTATTGTTGGTGGCAGAAATAACATTCCCTGTTGCTTCCTTCTCCCCCATTTCTACCCCTCATTATGAAAATTCTTTACTGTTCCCGTTTCAAACTTTAGAAAGATTTTAAAATGAATTCTATAATTTATCCATTTTAAATTGTGTTTTTCCAATGGAAGAAAATCTTTCATTTATATAATCTGTCAATTCTGGTAGGTATAAAATCTTCTAATGGCTGTGCTGATAAAATGGAAATAATAACCCAAAGTCTCACTTATTTATTTAATATATTTTTTGTTATTGTTGCTCACGCTGACTGTAAAATCCCTCTGTAGCTCAGGCTGGTTTTGAACTTCTGTTCTTTCTGCCTCTTTTCCCACTTCAAGTCATGTGTGCCTTCCTAAGGAAGTCATTTTTATCTAAACTTTTGACTTAAAAATATTCTTTGATTTAAACATAGTACACACATGCAAAGGCACACAGACCAAGAGGGAGCACCCGAGGGACTTTCAGAAACCAAATACACCCAGCGTGGGAATCACAGGTCAGATTATGATATAGATTGGGACCTGTGTGCCTCAATGCTCCCTCTTCTCACCTCTCTAAGGTCAGTAACTATCCCAACTTGCATTCTTACAAATTAGGTTTGATGTCTTTGAAACTTTAAAGAAACCAAATCATAAACATTTTTGTGTGTAGCTCCCTTGACTCAATATTATTTTTCAGAGACATCCCTTTTGCTGTATATAGCAGTTAGGGTTTTTTAATTCTACAGAGCATGCCGTTAAATATCAAGTTGTGCTTGTTCCTTCCTACAAACCAGAGGAGAAAACTGGATAAATTCATACATAAAAACAACAGCAAGACAAAAGAGTTAGATCGTAGACTAGTGAGCACAGGTTATACCGCCAGAGTTTCTTGATCAATCTTTCCTAGAAATGGCACGTAGGGTCAGGTCTTATTGGAGGGTCTCGGGCAGCCCACAGATCACAAGGTAAGCAGTTACACATTTGTCTGCCCATTGCAGACTGCCTGGACAGATGTTTTCCTGAGGGATTATGCTGTGGGGGTCATCAAACTTCTGAGACTGTTCTTCTAAATCTGATTATGGAATATCACGGAGAGTGAGGAAGGGTGGCATTTAACTTCCCAACCTGCTCCTTCCTTAAAAACAACCTGAGCCTCCATCTTCGTCTCCTATCTGTGCGCCTCTAACTATTCAGACAAGCTTTGCAGTTTGTCTATTGCTCCACTGCTAATTCTTTCTCCCTGGGTCATTTTTCTTATGTTCATTCTGGGCACCTGCTTTATATCTTCTAGAACCTTCTGAAAGTCTCTGGATACTCTGTGTCTTGTAGTTTCAGAACCAACATTTTTCCTTCCACGTTGTCGAGGAGGTAAACTAAGAAATTTTGGTCAGAGTACCTCTGGTGGTTAACTCATGTACAGATTTTAACATTGGAGAGGCGGGCGATTAAATCAAAAAAATAAGCAGCACCCTATAAAATACATATTAGGATATCAGGAATTAATCACTCTCAGAACCTGCCTTGATTCTGTGAATTTATAATGCAATCTTCACAGTTTATGAAGCAAATTTATCCACCGACCACTTCGAAAACAAAGGCACCAAATGAAGCTGACTCCTGGTCTGTATAAGTCACCTTGCTCGGCAGAAGAGAGAAAATTCAATTCAATCAGAAACTCTGTGGGGCCCTAAATATTCCTCAGATTGAATCCAATCGGGAATTTTGTCATGCAGAATCTAACAATAGTTTGTCCTTCAGCCTCCAGCTCCCTGGTGTTCCTGGCCTTCTGCCAGACCCTTCCTCCAGACAGCTTGAGCAGACATCGAGAGGAGGAGGGGCAGGAGGAGGAGGAGAAACACCCTGCTAGTTAAAGGGAGATTGGCAGGGATAGGGAGATGTGTATCATCAAGTGATCCTTGGGAGTTTATTCCTCCAGTGATAACAAGACCTGAAATGCCATTAAAAAAAAAAATCACGTGAAGTTCAGTGGGTGGCACAGACCTATAATGTGAGCCAGCTGGGAGGCAAATTTTGGGGAAGTTGCATTTTTTTCCCCTTAAGTAGAACATCAAAATGGAAAGAGACATGTAATACGAAGGAGATGGGAGGATGAGAAAGTCAGTGTTCTCCACACAGCCTACCAGAGGCTTTGCAACCTTGCCTTTCAGCTGGTCACTCTCATTCTCTCTAGCCTCTGCCCTCTCTCTCCTTCTCCTTCTCCCTTTTTCATCCCCCCCCCCTTACTTTTTGAGAAAGGCCTCCTGTGGCCCAGTCTTGCCTTGAACTCACTATGTTGCCAAGGCGAGCTTTGAACTCCTCAAACTTCCTGTCTCTACCAGAAGAGTCCTGTATTACTACACTTGTCTTTAGCTACTATCTCTTTCAAGAACTTCCTGGGTAAGGAAACAGGAAGCATCAGTGTGCTCTAAATAGTAAAAACAGAAATATCAAAAGACAATAAAACATTCCTTCCCAGAGCTTTCTGGACAGTTGTTCTGGTTTATGACTGCCAGGTGTTGAGGACTTTGCCAGTGGACCAAGGGGAGCAGGGGAATCACTAAAGCAGCCCTGCCCTTACCACACAGAACCCAGGGATCACTTGGCTGATGCTCAGCTATGGCTCCAGCTGCGTTCCCAGAAACATGACTCAGGAGTAGACATGAGAGTGTGTCAATCACCATTTTACAACTAGATCTTGCAAACATATACTACAGTGTCTATAGGTAAAAGTGATAACACACAGCACACTTCTCTGCCATGTCTACATGCAAGTGTGATAATACATTATATATGTTTTTGTACACATGTATTAGATATATGTGTGCATTGATTAAAGAGTCCTCTCACTCCCTCCCTTCCAAGTCTTCCCTCTAACAGTTTTTCCCACCCTATCCCATGGGTTCATTCCGAAAAACAAAAAAACAAAAGCCCACTGTGTTGCCAAGTATGTATATGCATGCAGGACCATCTACAGATACATGGTAATCTCTCGGGGGCTATCCTTGAAGCAAATGGACTTCCTCTCCCTCAGAAGCCATGGTTTACAATAGCCCCGCGGCTAGAGGTGGACTCATCAATCCTTCAGCCCATCCATGCTGGAATTTTGCCTGACTTGATTGTGGGCAGCAGGTCTGATGCACGCAGCTGCAGGTCCTGCAGACATGCGGACAAAAGCCCTGGTGTGTCTGGAAAACACTTTGGCCCACCCCTCTACAGAGATGATCCTTCAGCCTTGGCTCCATAAAGATGACATGATGTGGGAGTGTCATATATCAATCTGTTGATTTCATTGGTTAAGTAATAAAGAAACTGCTTGGCTGGCCCTCATAGGTTAAAACATAGGTGGGAGGAGTAAACAGAACAGAATGCTGGGAGGAAGAGGAAGTGAGCTCAGACTGACAGCTCTGCTCTCTGGAGCAGAGACGCCATGCTGCCCGCTCCCGGGCAGACACACGCGATGAAGCTCCGACCCAGGATGGACGTAGGCTAGAATCTCCTTGGTAAGCCACCTCGTGGGCTACACTAGAAATGGGCTAGTCCAGGTGCGAGAGTTAGCCGAGAAGAGGCTAGATAGAAATGGGCCAAGCAGTGTTTAAATGAATACAATTTGTGTGTTGTTCTTTCGGGGCATAAGCTAGCAGGCGGCCGGGGTGCTGGGGACGCAGCCCCGCTGCTCCTTATTACTACAATGACATATATTTAAATGGGGCTATGACATAGACGCCCCATTTAAAGCCTATGTTCCACAGTCTCTTATTCTCCATCTGCCATCTAGTGCAAAAAGAAGTTTCTCTGACGAGGGCTGAGGGGTGTACCAATCCGTGCTTATGACGAAAAGTACATAGGGAGGGGTTTAGCAGAATAGTAGTAGACATGACTTCCCTAGTGCCCGTGGCTTATGGAGGACTCTCGGTACAGGTAACGGTGCCAGTCCAGAACTCCGTCGTGTATAGTAGGCCTTAAATCAAACCGGTTGGTTCTTCCCATAACATTTGTGCCACTTTTACATCAGTGGGATATACTGCCATGCCAATCATACATCAGGGGTCATATATTGCCACGCCAGGCATTTTTATAGATCTCTGCATTCATACCTGGGTAAGGTTGGTAGTTACTTTTCTGCTGCTAGTGTGTGTAGTGCCTTCCAGCTCTGTGGACACTGGTCAATGGGAACAGAGCGTCCAGGTTGGCAGCAGCCTGTTTTCTCCATCTGCTGAGACTCAAGAATGTAATTTGCTCAGCAGCAGGTTCTTACCATTAAGTTCTGAAGCGCAATCAAGAGCAATAGCGATAGCTTGAGACGTCTGGTGGAGGGGTCTAAGGGAAGAGTCCGGTAAACAGGTCACAAAGAGGTGACCCGTACCTGGCACTGGGGATTTTATTGGCAGCCTATGGTATCTGGCAGAAGCATAGCCCTCTCTCCTCCCACCACCCTTCTAGGATAACTCCATTTACACCCATTTGAACTGGGCGAACGGGCACGTGCTTTTAATCCCAACACGCGGGAGGCAGAAGCAGGTGAATTTCTAAGTGTGAGATCAAGCTGATCTACAGAGTGAGGTCCGGGACATCGGAAGCTCATAGTGAAACCCTGTCTCAAAATAGCAACACACACACACACACACACACACACACACACACACACACACACACACACCATTTTGTATATGCACACATATAATATATATTCTAGGAAGCTTCTACAACAGTAGTTTCCATATGGCTTTTTCAAAGGCCTCTAATGTTAGTTGTCCCTCCCAATGCTCAGTCCTCTCATTGCTCTCCCATCTGCCATCATTACGGCTTCACACTGAGACTTCAGCAACTTCACTCATCTCTTCTGCTGCTCCATTTTGGCTCCATTTAAATCTGGGCTCCAGGCAGCTCCAGTGTTTATGCATCCTACTTCCTCCTCCTAACAGTTAGGGGCCTGGGCTTCTGGCTGAAGTCAACCAGTTCCAGAGACTATGTCTACACGAAGACGCCTCAAAAGCTAGCTCAGGCTGTTCGTCAAGATGGCGCCTAAAGCGAAGAAGGAAGCTCCTGCCCCTCCCAAAGCCGAAGCTAAAGCGAAGGCCTTGAAAGCCAAGAAGGCAGTGCTGAATGAAAGGCGTCCACAGCCACAAAAAGAAGAAGAACCTCACATCGCCCACCTTTCAGCAGCCCAAGACCCTGTGGCTACGAAGGCAGCCTAAATACCCCCGGAAAAGCGCACCCAGGAGGAACAAGCTTGACCACTATGCCATCTTCAAATTCCCCCCGACCACCGAGTCAGCCATGAAGAAGATAGAAGACAACAACACACTTGTGTTCATTGTGGGCGTCAAGGCCAACAAGTACCAGATCAAACAGGCTGTGAAGAAACTCTATGACATCGATGTGGCCAAAGTCAACACCCTCATAAGGCCCGACAGAGAGAAGAAGGCGTATGTTCGGTTGGCTCCTGATTATGATGCTCTGGATGTTGCCAACAAGATGGGAATCATCTAAACTGAGCCCAGCCGGCTAATTCTAAATATACACTTTTTCACCATAAAAAAAAAAAAAGTTAGGCCAGGGCTTCCAAATGTCACACAACTAACATCAGCTGAGGAATTCTGCTAGCGATCTAAAGTATAGTCTACTACCCAGTCAATCAAATCATAATCTCCAGACATCGTTATATTTTAAGGTCTTGGGTGATTTCAATATAGAGGAATATTTAGGAACTCTTGTATTACGGTTTTATAGACCTACAAGTTTGGGGAGTCAGAATTTACCAATAAAGTTAGTTAATACCCTTCATGTTTACCTGAAGTAGTCCCAAGCTGCCCTGGCCTGTCTTGCCTCTGCCTGCATCCTGGTCCTGCGTGTCACCCTCTCCTGGCTTACATTGTTCTAGGAACCATCGTCCTCAGTTTGTACCTTCTAATTTGTCCTTATTTTACCTCTTTCCCCTGAACGAAGCAACAAACAAACAGAACACGGGCAAATCCTTCCTGTCCCAGGACAACGTTCCCTAGTCTCCGCGGCCCCGTCATCTACTGCCTCGCTGTCACCTGTCCAGACTTTCACTCTCAGCCTTGCTAGGATGATTTCATGGCTGAGCCTCATAGGCTGTACGTAAAATCCTCACCGCTTGTTCTGGGCAGGGTTTGCCTGCTGCAGCTGTTCTCTCTCAGGTCAGTAATAGCCTGCTTATGAAACTACCCCTCCTTGAGAGCCTCCCTCCTTGGTCTTTGGATAGTCTGGCTTCCAAACACTATTCCTCTCACTATGAACAACCTTTGTTGTTTAGAGAAACAGTGAACAGAGGTGTAGGTTGCGCTTCCCATCGTCCCTTAGGAGTTAGGTATCAGGACGATGAAAGTGAGACCATACAGATGTTCCTTTCTGCAGCACGAGCGGACGCGTTGGGGACATCCACATCACATCTTTTATTAGTGTGGGAGAGTGGAAATGCCCCAGAGACGTGCATCACAATGTGATGTAGCCTAACGAAATGGCGCAGCACAGAGATGATCAGGGTGCATGCTGACATGCGCAGGACGGAACATGGAAGAATATGGAAATAGTGAGGCAAAGCCATACCTAAATAGTTAACTTAGTTTTAACTCTTACTAAAAATCACATGGATTTCTCACATTCCCACACACGCGGCACACAGAATAAACTCTAAGTCTGTCTGTTCCACTTCCCTTTTGACCATTTTACCATTTAACCCCAACTTCAGTGAAATTAGATATCTTCCTTTTCCTCTTAAGTCACACTTATTTTGAAAATGAGATCAAGGTTTACTAAGAGTATTTATTGTACTCTCAACACATTCAGTTATTAATCTGACTTGAGTCAGAATTAATATTAGTTAATTAATTAATCAGAATTCTCCCAGTTTCTAATAGCCCAGGAAACTTTGCTGAAGGACCTATTGATCCAGAGAGCTCAGACCGGATTATTGCCACTTATTGTAAAGCATTAGAGAGGCGAGTTAGCATTCTCTAGGATGCTGTGTGGAACTCACATCTGAGGGGTGTCTGTTCTCTGGGTTAAATATAATACTGAACCTTTAGCTTAGCTACAAAAGAAACTTGACGAACCGGTTCCTCCTGTCTATAGAATAAAGCATAGAATATTAATTTCACAATTAACTTCTAAATCTCATGTACATGGAAACAATATTGCTTAGAGATTAAAGGAGATGATGGAATCCAAATATGACCACTCTTCTTTTAATTCTAAAAAAATTAGAATGCAAGTGTTTTTCTTCTCAAATTTACCAAAACATATATTTCTCCCAGAAGGAAGTGAATTTTACTAAGATAAATGTTAAAAGTGAATTAACTACAATATTGATACAGTTAATGAGCCTGTGGTCAAATAGAATAGTTTTCGTGTGTGTGTGTGTGTGTGTGTGTGTGTGTGCGCGCACACACACGCTTGCTTGCTTTGGGACAAAGTCTTAGTATGAAGTTGTGGACTGACCTGTATCCTTGACTTCTCCTGACTTGGCCTCCCACATGCTGAACTTACAGACCTGCTTCATCACATACAACAACCAACAATATCTACACATCATTTTTATGTCTAGATAAGAAACAGATTTGTGCGGATGATTGGCAGGTTCTATCATGTCTTGGCACAGGAGAGTCAGATGGGCTCATATGTCTTATTTTCATACATATTCCATCTCCCTATTCCGTGTAGAACTGGGGATGGGTCCTGAAGCAATGCTTTGGCTGGTTTCCTTTGTGGTTCTCCTTAGTAAGTCCATTGTTCCCCTTCCCTTCCCTTCAGTAGAAAAGATAATAGATACTAGGGTGTGGGTTCTTAACTCCACATCTCCTCCATGCCTTGCAGTCTTGGAGACATCCTTCTTGTCCTCTGACTGCTGATTTCTCTAGTGTCCGATGGAGAAACAATAGCATTGCTATGAGTGATAGCTGTGTTCCTTTGCAGGAGGTGACTAGAGTAGTAACTGGCAGGCAGTAGGTACTCAGCAAGTATGAGCTAAGACGACTTTTATTCTTCCTCTTAATCGTTTCTCTAAAAGATATAAGTAGCTGGAATACTGTGTTATAACATTACACCCGTGTTAAGGTGGCCTGCCTTGTTGCAGTAATGAACAGAGTTTGTCATCCCCACCAGCTACAATCCTCTTAGAAGGAACTGAAATCCTTTTGCTCATTCGCAGAGAATTTCCTACAATGCATAACTGAACACTGCACATGATAGATGGGTGCTGAGTGGAGAGAGGAAAGCATTTCCAGTGTGAGGTTCCGATTCAGAAGATGGAGGCAAAATAGGCACACTACTATGCGAAGCCTTAACCTGCTTTATAGAAGAAAAATCCCCGAGCACTAGGGAATACAGTCAGCCAAGCCCTGTTCAATCTAAGCATCCCAGCGACTAGTCAGAAGCTCAGCAAGAAATCTGTCTCAGAGGGACAGATGTGTGAGAACAGCAACCCCTGACCAGGACTCTATTTCAGATTCTCCTGTCCAGGCGAGGTCTCTACTTGTGTGCTTTGTGGCCTAGTGAGAGCTCAAACACCAACTAAGTAATGCATCTCATTTCTGAAACGTTTTAAAGTGAGCATATGTCTTTTAAAGTTTGTAAGACAGAATGAAAAACAAGTTAATAAACTCCCTTTAAAATTCTGTGTTTAGGTAGGTGTGCACAGCGTTCCTGCTTGTGGGCAAGAATGCACACGCGTGTGCACGGCTTTAGGTCTGAGGTAGATGACAGGTGTCTGACTTCATTATTCTCCACCTTAATTTTTGGACAGCTCCTGGAATCTGGAGCTCGCTAGCTTAGACTAGCTTAGACTAGCTGGCCAGTAAACTCTAGGTATTCTCCCATCTCTCCTTAGTACTGGGGCTATTAAAACAGACCCAGCTTCTGTATGGATACTGGGGATTTGAACTCAGGTCCTCGAGCCTACTTGGCAAACACTTTCCCAATGGACCCATCTCCCATTCTGTAAACCACTTTTGATAGCCAAGGGGCGAGGTAAGGGAGAAAGGCTGCCTTATCAGGTGAGGTTTGAGAAGGGCTGGAAAATTAATGAGGTGGAGAGATCCAGTCAAGCTGTTCCAAATGGCAGGGTCTGACAGACAGGCCAGGAAGGCTTAGCAGAGGGACGGGCATGGGCAGACAGGAGAAATGAGATCCAGCAGAGAGGCAGCATTCTCTGCCCTGATGATAATCAATTCTGAATCCTATCACAGAGTAGGAGAGAGACCATTAAAGGAGAATGCGGAAGGAGTCATGAGACCAGGCGCAGACAGATGGAGAAGTGCGAAGGGACCTGTATGGAAAATTTGAGCCCATCATAAAAGAAGCAATCCCATGGAGAACAATGCCACCGCGTTCAATGACTGATTTGGTACAGCCTTGTTTGGAACAAGAGGCTCCACAGTTAAGAAGCCACTGAAAATATCTTCTCTCATCAAGAAAAAAATTTAAATGAATTATTATCTTTGATTGAGGTGAGACACAGAAAATTAATTTCTCAACAAGGGTTTTTAAACACTGGACGAGGGTCAAAGCATCTCGGAGTCTAAAGAGATTCAGAGGTCGCCTGGATAATACTTCAAAAGATAAGCAGGGACGCCTCTGAGAGCCTGTCCTTGCAGGAGAGAATTAAGAAGAAGATTGCTGGCTATCTGAGGCAGTGGAGTTTCAGGTCTCCCTGGAGACAGGGCCTAGATTAATGTCTGACCTTACCTTTCAAGCACAGCCATTCCATGCCAGGGGCAGGCGTGCAGAGCAGAGGTGGGGACGAAGAGAAGCCGAGTGTGGTCACAACACTCTAGGTTTTGTTCAGAGCCAGTGGTCTAGGCAACAGGAAGGAAGGATTTTGAGAAGACAGGAAGAGAGAAATCAGAATACACAGCAGGGGAGAGCTGGACTCAGATGCTCTGCTGGTCCACAGAGATGCCTGTGATCTGTTAATGGGACAGAGACTGACACCATTCATTCTATGCAAATCACAGGTGTATTTGTGAAGTGAGAGGAAGTGAAATCAAACTGAAAATAAAATAACACTTAGGTCAGATGAAATGAAAAAAACAACAACAACATTGGAATCTGTGCGTGAAGGCAGAGGTTCTGGACATGAGTTTTGGGCTAAGAAGACTATAGATATAGGCAATGGATGGCCATGGAAGCAGAGGGACAACTGAGAGGTGTCCAGAGCCATGTGTCCTGGGAAGGGTCAATAGATATTATTCTCCTGACATCCACCTTGATTGAGTGAAACATGGGACCAGGACGTGCCATGGTCAGCAGGGCACAGAAGCTCAGGACTCTGAGTTACAAGCAGTGGCACCCAGGAAGGAAGTAGCATCAGACTAGCCACACACAGAATTGCATACATACCAGGCCAGAGGATGTCAAGGGAGAATGAAAACATATTCACGACAAGAAGACACGAGCACCCTCTTCTCAGAACACACCCCCTTTGGAGGCACCCTGTGCCCCTTGGCTAAGAGCACCCTCTTCTCAGAACACACCCCCTTTGGAGGCACCTTGTGCCCCTCACCTAACAGCCACACTCCCAGGGAAGCAGCTGAGCAGGTAGACGCCTGCAAACCCTGTTGTCTCAATTAAGGAAATTCCTTCGCCACAGGTCTCTGGAAAGCTGAGAAAATGTTATTTTGGGATTTGGCTCCGAGGCTAGGGATTGAGTAGGCTCACTGCAGAGGGAGGGAGATAGAAAAGATGGCATGCCTCATCTAGATTTCAATATTAGGTCCAGACTACACAACAGTGGCTGGTCCTGTAGCAAGTCAATGTTCCTGTCACAATGCAGTGGCAGGTTTGGGGGTCAAAGGTTATTTTATTTGCTGATGGGGCATGAAAAGGCAATTACATCCATTCGTATTGGTTGTTTGAAGCCTTAATTAAAAAAAAAAAAGATTCAATGTCCAGATCCAAGAAGATCACTTGAGATATGTACCCCACTAAAGATTGTGGGGTCCTCATAGATTGTGTCTATGTGGGTGACTCAAAGATCTATCTGGAAGATAAATATTAATAAGTACATATTATAACACAAAGGAAGGAAAACTAGTTGTTATTTAATAATATGTTGGCTATAATTGCTTGATACACTTATAACACACTACAGTCCAGGTTCTACTATAAAAACATCAGTTCTAGACAAAAACCTAAGTTTCTGAATAGATACTTCCTAACTGATCAACAGACAGAAAAAATTGTAAAGATGAAACCAAGCACTAAGAATGTGGTATATCCATATGGAAACTTTTCATTGAATTACACACCGTTCTCCTTAAGAGAATTAAGAAAACATACAGGCGCCATAATTTCTTTTTGTCTGAGTGGTCACCCATACATCCCAAGGTAGCTTTCGAGACATAAGGCAAACCTGCTGCCCCAGGGATCTAGGTAGACTGCAGCTATACGAGGTCTAATAAAGCTCTTTACGCATTTCCTAAGAATACCGAGAAAATTCAATGCTCTACCTCTTTCAAAGAGACACATCTAACTCTTTAGAACAGACAGTTTTTAAGTATCTCCTATACAGGGCTAAGCACCTGGGAAAGAAAGGATTGTGTCCAGTCCTCAGTGGGAGCAAGGCATGCATCTGGGTACTGAGTGAGAGTCATGTGGATAGAGAGAGTGGGCAGGAAAACAACCCCACCTGGACCCCCAAATATACAAAAAGGGGAATTTAAGGATATAGCTATGTGTTTCTTCATTTTATTATGATAACCCAAGAGACAGTTGGGTTCAGGAACTCACTGAGTCATTTTGGAACAACAGGTAGCATTGTTGAGACTTGAACTTTGACAAGGCCACACATGACTGGCAAGGCAAAGAATTATATTACTCAGGAGTCTTTTATTTTTGCAAGCATTTGAATGGATACCCAGCTAAACGCAGAGAACGGCCTCATTATGGCAAGGTGACACCCAGTAGAGATTTTCATGATGTATTGGATGTTGCCCACTAAATGTCAAATAGAGTATATATGAAGATATTTTGAGGAAGTATGAAGTAGTACCTAGAAAAAAGGGGGTATCTATATGTCGTTCCCCAATTGTCTAGGTATTTATCAACTATTTTGGAAAACAAGTTAAATCTTTTTTCAATGCAGCAGACTAATGCTTCTGTAAGACTGGGAAAAAAACGTGTAAAAAAAATTAAGAGTTAAAAATGATATGGATTCACTTCCTTCCTTGAATGTAGAATCTTTAAGAAAATTTCTGATACACAGGAATAAAAATATTGCTTCATCATTTTAAGACCATTGACCTCTCAACACCAAAATAAACAAGTCCCAATTAGGAAAAGAACTTTTAAGAATAAGATGCTTGTCTTTAAGAATCTTAGCCAAGCTTCTAACATAAAGGACAGCCTTTTAATTATGATTTACAAACAAGAATTGTAAGTTTGAACCAACTGGAAAGGATAAAGTCAAAGATAATTTACAATCTTATGCTAACAGCCTCATTTGAAAGGGATGGCTTTCCCCTTCCTAAGGACCATTCTGCTAGCCACACAATTTCCAAATGCACCCAGTAAGTTAGTATGCAGTATTTATTCTCTTTCCTGTTATTGATGCCTGGTCTATTTGTCACTATTTGCTTTATGCTCATTCTTCTGCCAAATAAAATATTAATTGCATTTTTAGCTGCACTGCTGGTGATCAAAGAACTCTGATATGTCAAGCTAAACTGATAGAAATAGCATCCATTACCATATTTATAGGTTCAGGGCATCTCCAACATAATTACCTCCATTAATTACTTGGCAGTACTCGATTACAGGCTGGAAACGAAAGGCATTTCCAGCCACGTCTTTCTACACAGACCAAAGTTTCTTCTCCAGTAATGTTTTCTCTAAGATGTATCCAAGGGAAACAAGACAAGAGAAACTTGTCCTTCTCCACGTTTAGAAGGCCAGATCATTAAAAGGAACCATTCGTTAACTTTGAAATAGAATGTGTGCAAGGCAAACCAGAGGGCACAGCAAGACTGATGTCAAAGAAACGTGCGTTTGAAGTGTTGCACAGATGTTGTCCGTACATCAGAGTTCTAAGAGAGACAATTTCAAGCTGATAAATTTCAATGTTAAGGTATGAAGCCATGATTGTATTTTTATTTTCGAGTAAACTTCTTCAAATATTACATAGGACCAAATAATTTTGAACCATCTACATACTTGGACATGTACTTCTAACACACACACACATACACACACAGAGAGAGAGAGAGAGAGAGAGAGAGAGAGAGAGAGAGAGAGAGAGAGAGATGGGGAGAGAGGAAGGGAAGGAGAGAGAGAGAGAGAGAGAGAGAGAGAGAGAGAGAGAGAGAGAGAGAGAGAGAGAGAGGTGCAATTAAAACTATCTTGGGAAACAGCTCCTGAGATTTGAGAAATTAATAAACAATTATCCTGTGGACTGAGCAGCTGTGCAGGTGGCAACGCTGCCAGGTGCATTTAGCATGTGTACCACAGAAAGGACAGCTATGCACACTCGACTCCTCTTGACCAATTAATCCGCATGCAAAATGACGGTTTCCCGTAATAACTTCAGACCCAGACCCAGACACATTCGCTTTTCAGCAAGGAAGGAAGTCATTAAAAACAAACAAACAAACAAAAAAAAACCACAGTAGTTTTTTTTTTTTTCTTCCCCAATTTCAGTAGGAACCCAGGCAGGAAAGAAATGCAGAAAGCACAGACCTGGGAGTCTACCTCACAGAGAGATCTGCACAGATTTCCCCGAGTTCTTTGTTGCCCGACAATAAACTGTAAAAGGCAGTCATATTTGAAAGTAAAACCATTCGGCTGTGGTTCTGGGATGCAGACACAGACACCCCGAGCGAATAAGAAGGAAAGCACAGTACCTTTGGTAAGTCGCCTTAGGATCTGACAGCGGCATTTAAAAGAGACAGCTATCATTCTCCCTCCCTGCTCTCCGGCAAAGTGTACTCGGGGCTCTGCTCTGGCGGCTGCAGCGGCGGCAAGCAGCAGCATGTGAATTCCTTGCGCACATACCAGGAGAAAGGTAGTCCCAGTGGGGAGTGACACAGCTTAATTCCTCTAGGCTGATGCAGAGGTCCGCTCCATGTCATCTGGCAGAGCTGTGTCATTCACTACTACTACCGCCGCCGCCACTGCCCGCCACAGCCTCCTCCCCCTGCTCCATCACAATGGCTTAGAAAGTAAGGCTGTTTTGATAGCAACACAGCACCAGATAGGAGCAGAGTGGGGGACAAGGCTGGGAGAGGAGCCGTTCCATAAATCTAATACTAAGCACGGTGTAACGCATTTTGTTTCGGGGCTAAGACTGTGCATTCCAGCCAGGGCAGGTCCCTCCACCCCCTTGCTTCTCAGCAGCAAGTCAATATCCTTTAGGAGCCTCATGCAGTGTGAAAGGCAAGACGAGAGATGCTGTGCTCTGACTTTAAGAAGAAATGTGTGTATCATACACTATATTCTCCCAGCAGTGGCATACAAGAGAGGCATAGGAGCAGGGCAGCCTCAGAGAGGATTCAGGAGAGCATCCTGGTTTTGCCTACAGCTGAGAGGATGTGCCTGGGAAGGTCTACTGGGCACTTCTCAGATCTCGGACGGACAAGGCGGTGCTGGTTTGTGGATATGGAACGCAAGAGAGGCTGAGGGAAGGATTCGAGTGAGTGGAGTTCAAGCTGAGGGAGTCCCAAGCCTTTTCATCGTTCTTCCCAAAACAATGTTCTGGCGGAGGGCAGCCGAGTCAAGGCTGTTTCTAAAGATACCAGGATTAAAGGCAAACACAGCCAAGCACTGCTATTTTCAATGCATCTTATTATCCTGTTTCTCAAACTGCCCTCCCCTAGGTCATTCTTCTCAATATGCCAATCAAACTGCCTTGCTACCCAGCAGATGCGGGAGAGGCTCTGCTCCATCGAAGAGGAAAGCAACAAGCCCTTCACAGCCCACCCACAAAGTGACAAGAGGTGGAGCCCATTTCCTCATCTCCAGCACCAGCCCACTCCCGACGGTCACCACAAACTGAAATCTGCTGTGGAGTTTCCATCAGAATTCAGACATCTCTCCCAAGAGTTCACACAGACCCGAGGGAGACCCAGACTGCCCGTTGGAAACTTCAACAACAGAAGTTAGTCAACCACTCTGAAGAAAAGACATGGATGTTTGTTTAAGCCGCTTCACTAATATTTCCAGAATTGTTCATCTAATCTTATTCTCTACTCTTCAGTCCCCGCCCCCACTCAAATAGATCATTTAAGGGCCAGGGAGATGGCTGGGTGAGTGAAGGTGCTTGTTCCCTGGGCCTGGCAACCTGCACGGCATCTTCAGGGCCAACATGGTGGAAAGAAGAAAACTTACTCCTGAGGGCTGTTCTCTCTCTCTCTCTCTCTCTCTCTCTCTCTCTCTCTCTCTCTCTCTCTCTCTCTCTCTCTCTCACGCACACACGCACATTGAAAGAATGTTTACGTCTGTAGAGCTGGATTCCAAAATAACTTCTACTCGGCAATCACATCTCATCTTCATTCATAAAACCCATATCGTTCATCTAAAGCACTATCCATTCATCAATAGGGAATACAAACACCTGCCCTTTGGAGGTCACCAGAAAAACAACAGCTGAAAGGAACAGGATTCCTTACCACAGATGGTCCCCCTAAAGCCATCAGCTGCCAATAACCAACGGGAATGGCAAAGTTAAATGAACTGTGGGCCTCCTACATTTTAAATAGCTCAATACCACAATTTTCAAAAGAATGATCCCTTTCGCACTTTTGTTCCTTTAACGCCATCTCTAGAAATATTTTAACTTCCCTTATATTTTTTCTTCAGAAATAAACCTAGTTGCCTGAGGCTTGGATTATTAGTTAATGTGAGGTGAATATTTCTAGCTAACTCTTCTCCCGATCCTCTCCCGAATCTAACATCTTCCCCAAATCCAGGCCCTCAGAATACACAGCTGTCAAGTGGTATTAACACAGTCTTGCTTGGGGAACATTACTACTTTGGTCTCTTTTATTAATGTCTATTCAGATAAATCTCAAGATCTTACAGACTCTCTTGCCCCTCCTGCTACCACACAGCTTTGAATCAAGTTTGCTTCTTCTTTAAGGCTAACATGGTCAAACAGTTCCCATGTTTACTGGCACAGCCAGGTTGTTTGTTTGTTTGTTTGTTTCCCCTGTCCTCTGGTCCCAAGAAAGACCTTCAAAACTATTAAGCTATTGAGGGCTAGAGGAATCACTCAGTTGTTAAGAGCACTGGCTGCTCTTCCAGAGGACCCAGGTTCAGTTCCCAGCACCCACATGGAAGCTCACACAACTGTCTGTAACTCCAGTTCCAGGGGATCTGGCACCTTTATACCATATGCACATAAAATAAAGTTAAATATAAAAAAAATAAACTATCCAGTTTTCTTGGAGGAGAAACAGCTCATCCTGGAGCAGTCTGGGAGCCTTAGGCTCTCCACCTTAGGGGCTATCTTCTTGTTACACTGATCCTAGCAGCAGGCTCAGGTTCTACACCGGATATGAGCCCCTTGAGAAAGCCCTCTCCTGGACATAAGGGAATCTCCTACCTTCCTACTCCAGGCCCTCCAGTAGCCAGAGATTTCCCTGGAACAATTCCCAGATCGGTACATCTACACCAGGTAGGCATTCTGTCCTTTCTGACTGGTCCAACTGAGCCTAGAGTAGTGAACTCCTGCATCAGCAGAGCCTCCCCAAGACAAACTTGTTCTGGCTCACAGCTGTCTGTCTCAGGGACCAAGGCATTCTGGTAGACTCGTCCACAGCCTCCTCCCAGGAGCCCGCAAGACAGAGTGGCCCACATTTCGTGCATGCAAGTTTAAATATAGCTATGCATCTTTGAACCTAGTAAGCATTCGGTCACCTGGAGTGGCTCACCCTTACAGGTCGCTTGGATTTCACAACATGTTCCCTGAAGGGCACCAAGTAGTGGCTAAAATATTATAAAGCATCTAAATGGTATCCAATGTGTATCTGGTGATGCTATAGGATAATCTGGAGACGACTTTGTCAGCTCAGGAGTATTGCTGCCTTTAAAATAATAGCAAACCAAGCAAATGAACAAATGAACCCCAAGCCCCAATATATAAAGACATGGGCTTGCCAGATTTGGAGCAGATTAATCCCTTGGAATGATAACTTCTTTCAGGGTTTCTATAAACGTCAGCTTTCTTCAGGCATAATGCAAGGGTATTACATTTACAGAGAATTTAAAGCATCACCGGGGTGGCTGCGTTCAGGTTTTTATTTTAGGTACGGACTGGGTTCTCAGGCAGATGACACAGCTGGTGTACATTTAAGAGCAAGAAGAACCAAAATTGCTCACCCCTGCCGTCGTCGCTCTCCACAGACGGAACCTAGAGTGTGCATACGATAGGCAAGTCATCTTTTCTCAAGCTACATCCGGCCCCGGGTAGTCTTTCTATTTATAGTTTTCTTACTATTTCTCCTCTGACAGAAAATGAGAAGACCCTTTAAGGACTGCTACACATTACATCCGGCAGGGGGCGCCAAGAGACTGTGTCTCTTAGGCCTTCCGGTGCCCACCCCTGCCCATGCCCAAGTCAGCTGCAGCAAGGCTAATGTGTGTATGGACACAGAATGACGACAGCCACAACCAGGTGGCTGCTGAGGTAGACACATTTCAGTGGGAGATCGCTGTAGGCCACGTGTTACCGCAGTTGTCCCTTCAGTCTGGCTTGTATCTTTCGTCACGATATTTTAAATGGTCTTAACAGCACTGACTTCATAAGATGAGGTGGCTAGTGATAGACAAAAATCAAAACAAAACAAGATCTTCAGGCTTGTTCATGGACGCCAGCGTTATTAAAATTAAAGTGACCATAACACATCAAAATATGGACACAGAGACTGTATATGTTTTGTTGATTAAATTTTCATATCCCTTTATTTTTCTATGTCAAAATAATTTTTGTGTTTACGGATTCTTTGGATAACTGACAAGGAAGGGTCTCAAGTTCCTTTCCATATACATACAGCTGGAAAACTGTTAAAAAATTAAATCAAAATGAGATCAACTATAGATAAATAACCCACTCTTTGATATCATGAGAATGAAGTTATAATTAAATTACAATATTCTCTCCATCCTTTCAAGTGATTTCATAAATTCGATAGGAAGCACAGTTGAAAGATTTCACTTGTTTATTTATTTTAACAACTGACTTTTGTATTCCTCAAAGGCAGTTGCCTCAACATGCCCAAAACATTTAGGTTATCTTCTAAACAGCGTAGGGCATACTCAGCTGGCTCGCAATGAGTACCCTGATTTCTTCCCCTCACAGATAATAATGGTTGGCCCCAACGATGCCCTTTCGGAAGCGTTATTCAGACAAGTTATATTTTAAGATGGTAGCCCCAAGAGCCAGCCCTTGTGCCACTTGCTAACCTAGTCCAGAATCCCGTGCCCTTCACTGTACCAAAGGAAGAATATTACTACACTGAACACGAGGAGGATGGGAATCCCAGAGTTAGAACAGCAGCATCTTCTGCTAAAAGTGCGCGGTGGGACATGTTCAAGGTGCGAATTAGGGAGGGCAATAGAAGAGGAGATACGCTGGAAGCAAGCCACTCTTCCGATGGTCCAGGGTCACTGTCACTATTCCTGGAGGCACCGTGTCAAGAAGGGATGGGGAGTAGCTGGAAGGCGCCGGCTGGCTGTGTGCCCTGGGGAGTCACTCCTCTGCTGTGTGATCATGTGAAGTGCTAACAATGCCCGACTTCACCTGTGTCCTCGGGTCCAGAGAGCAGCGCCAGGCTCTAGAACCACCACGCGTTTCTGTAGAAAGGAAATGATGCGGTCCAGCATTTGGCCACAAAACACGCCTTCTTCCCTATGGCTCTGTGTGACAAGATGGATGGTTTCCTCGGCCAAACCACAGGGAAGTGGGGACTAGGGTTCACAAGACTGACCCCTCCCCTTCTTTCTCCTATCCTTCCACGGTAGAATTCTCTCAAGCTGTGTCCTAACTTTGTAGGGAATTAACATTGTTTTAATTCTTCAGCAATTAATCCATTCCCAGGCTCTGGAAAAGACTCTTCCTTTTTGCTTATCAACCCAAATTTGATTTCTTATTCTGAAACTGTCTTCTTTGAGTGTTGATACTAGCATCTGTGGGCACCCATCGCAGACATCTCAAATTAGACTTGAGTCACCTCAAGCTTCCTGTTTGTTCCTGAGCAGGAAAGCTGCTTTCCTATACGACACCATCACCGACTTCCTCCATAGGCTGACACTAGTGTATGAACTCCCCACCCCGGCCCGACCCCTGCCTGAGATGAAACACCAGGACCAAAGGAACTTGGGGAAGAAAGGGTTTATTCCAGTTTACACTTCCAGGTTACAGTCCATCACTGAGGGAAAGCAGGGCAGGAACCTGGAGGCAGAAGCTGATGCAGAGGCCACGGAGGGGTGCTGCTTACTGGCTTGCTCCCCATGGCTTGCTCAGTCTTATCTGGAGCTCCCTCCTCTCCAGTGTCAAGTTGACAAAAAACTAGCCAGCAAAGTCCTCTGAACATATTCCATTTATAACTGCCAAAATCCTAGGCCAGACCTGCACATTCACTGTATAGCTGAGGTTTGTATTTCTTAGAAAGAAAGACCTGTGCGCTTGGTTCAGCAGTTGCCTTATTCTAGCCCCCAGAGTACGTGCACTGAGCGGGGGAGAATCCTCCTGTCTCAGGGTACAATCGGGGACCAACACTCATAGCAATTTATATGAGTGTCCAAGCTACTACCTGAGCAGAGCATAACTCTTTAGGTCTTGTAATAATATTCAAAATTCATTCTTTTTGCTCCATATGGGCTAAGTTAGAAGATGCTTCCCTAGAGGTAACCTCCACTTGTTTTCGGACAAGACCACAGCCTGAGTTGTGTTCTGTACTGTGACCTTGTGATGCTTACTTGGTGAATAAGCACACGATGGAGGAATAAAGAAAAGGAGGGCTAGCAAGAAACCCGGCAACAGGGAAACTCCCAGAAAACCACAGGATGACCCCGGTTAAGAATCTAAGCAATAGTGGAGAGGACGCCTTCACTGCCTTTCCCCTGTAATCAGACTGATGACTACCTTAATTGCCATCCTAGAACCTTCATCCACTAACTGACGGAAGCAGACGCAGAGATCCACACGGAAGCACTGGGCTGAGCTCCTGGAGTCCAGTCATAGAGAGGGAGGAGCGATAACATGAGTAAAGGGGTCAAGACCATGATGGAGACACCCACAGAAACAGCTGACCCAAGCTAGTGGGAACTCACTGACTCCAGGCCAACAGCTGGGGAACTTGCACAGGACCAAACTAGGCCCTCTGAACGTGGGTGACAGTAGTGTGTTTGGGGCAGTTTTGGGGGCCACTGGCCTGGAATCAGTATTTATCCCTAGTGAATGAACTGAGTTTTTGGAGCCTGCTCCCTGTGGAGGGATACCTTACTCAGTCTAGATACAGGAGCAGGGCCTAGGTCCTCCCTCAATAGATATGACTTTATTGATTCCCCACTCCTCTCTGAGCAGTGGATGGGGGTGGAATGGAAGAGAAGGTTGGGGGAGTGGGAGGAGCAGAAAGAGAGGCAAATGGGATTGGTATGTAAAATAAAAAGATTGTTTGAAAAATAAAATAAAACTGGAAACATCTTTTTAAAAAGAAAAGTAGAAGATCTGATGAGAAAAATATCCATAGCTCTTAAAATAAAATTATTACAGACAAAAGGAAACAATGGTAGAGGCAGAGACAAAAGCTGGCCCATGCATTTTCTGGACCCAGAGTGTGATGGTGGCCTTGTGTCCCAGGAAGAAGGCTGGAAACATGCCTGTTTACAGCACCTAGCTGATGGGGAGCCACTGGGGCAGGGAAAGCAGGCCAGGTCAGGTGGGATCTCCGGAAAAGAATCCAGTGAGGCAGATCCTTCAAGTTCTGCCTGTGCTCTCGGCCGTCAGACCGCCATTCCCTGCTTATTCCCTCCACATCAGTAGACACCATCCACCACAATACTTCAATAATTGATTTGCTTACAGCTTCTCCCCACGCCCAACAAGGTTTTATGTTTTAATGAGGGAAAGACTGTTGGGGAAAAGGGTCTGTTTTATTCATTGCATAGACTCGCACCTAACATATAGCCCATACTCAAGAAATTTACTTTAAACAAGTTACCGGAGGCTTCCCTTAGAATGGCCCGATTTTATAGACACTACTTCTAAAGCTTGCATATAAGAGATATAGCGAAAAAATGACTTTCAATGTGAAACCAGAACCTCTCCACTGTGCGCAGAAAGCACAGCACACAGAAAGCACAGCACACATCGAGAGGATGTGTGCTGCCTGTTTGTGGAGGGAAGGGGGATAATGCACCCTGCGCACCCCTCAGATTTATCTCTGGTGCTCCTGACAAGATGATTCATCAGGGCTCTGCTGCTGCCCACTGTGAGGAAACCCACAAGCCAGCTTGTTTTCCCCTGCTCCGAGGCAGCAAGAGCAACCAAGAGAAAGGTGACCAAGACACAAACCCACATTCACGCTCAGCGCGGGCTCTGGCCTAGCATGTGCACTTACGGGCTGTCCCAGCACTGATGAAACAGCTCAGTCATGGCCTGTCTGCTTTAAGACCGTCTATTTGTGGACGCATGTGAACGCACCACTTAGTCATCCCATCTGCACCAGCTCCGAACTGACCTCCTAGCGACTGTGATGCTCTGCATCCTGTAGGCCAGGAGCTAAGCTGCCCCCCTCCCCAGACAGAACACGTGCACCCCGAGAACAAAGTACAGGGGGCCAGCTCATTTCAGAATACATTAATATAGCCTATAGACAGGCCAGAATCTAAAACTTAAGGAGAGAAGGGTAAGTCTTAGAGCTACCGCTTCTGATCCAGGGAAGTGTGCACATCCTACTGCTCCTCGGAGCAGGGCAAACGAGGGGTCAATGCGACACATGCAATTCAGACGCAAACGTTAAGTCACACAGATGGCCATGAGGGGAGGGGTCAGGAGTCGGGGAGGTCGAATGTGGGACTAAGAGGACAATGTGAAAGGGATCGGAGGATGCAGAATTCTCAGTGTCAGGCTCCTAACGCCATCTTTGTGTGGCCATGACAATGAGCCTCCAGAAACAAGCAGAGAGTGCATTGACGGGGGTGACATTCTAACTCAGAACACCAAGTGCAGACCTGAATTCTACTTAATAAATGAAAGCCCGGCTCTGGGCAAACTGTCATTTCTGGCACATGCATTGGGTCAGTTGAGTATCATCGAGTCCCCTCTTCTCTTCTTTGAAGAAAACAGTGCTTTGGTTGACTCTGTCACAGCAACGAACCAATGACCAGCAGAGGATTGTGCTAGCGTGCATGTGCGTGTGTGCGTGTGTGTGTGTGTGTGTGTGTGTGTGTGTGTGTGTGTGAAGAGGCTTCGGTGCTGGTATGTAGGATGCATAGAAACATAAACAAGGACAGGAAATGGGCCTGTCTGGGCCCATTTCACTCCAGGGCCTCTCTGAAGAGATCCACATTTCATCATGTTGTAATGGATTTTGTGAACCATTTCTTCTGTTTCTGAGTTCATTATCACAACTTGAAGGTCACCTCTTCCTCACTTAAACACTAGTGCCTACATATTTCACTTTGCTTTCCATGAAAATAACACAAACTGCTCCTTGGAGATGTTCTGCAAACGCATCTCTGTCTGAGGAAACGAGGCGTCGACGGACGGCAGCCCTCTTTAGCCGTGCCTTTAGGAAAGGGGCAAAGCTGAGACGTTCATAAAAACAGAAGAGCTGGATAAGTTAGGGAAAAGAGAAAAGCAGTCAAATTGTAGACATATCCTAAAATGAGATTACCCCATTCTTAGATGTCTTAGCAACTGTGTGAGCCACTGAAGCCAGCAAGGGCAGGCCATCTTGTGTACTGGGACCTCATCAGGGTGGGCAAGTATCAGAGGGCAGCTGAGGATCAGAAGGGGTCCAGGACCAAGGCACCCTGGCTGAGAACACCTGATGACCAGACACAGCCAGATCCCTAGAGATGGACTAAGCCACCTTCTCATTATAAAGCAGGGAGGATTAACCTGCAGGAGCCCTCCCCCAAAGGGTAGTTAGCTATGACAAAGCCTGTGTCCACCCAAGAATTCAACAGAGAATCCAAGTGATGGGACCAGAGGCAGGCAATAGGCAAATTCACAGGTGAATGAGGAAGTGAAGAGAGGCCAAAGTGAGAAAAAAAATAATAATAAAAGTTAAAAAAATATGAACAGACACATTGTCATGGTGTCTGTCCCCCCACCCTGTCTTTATTGTTAACACTGTCATCATCACGTAGTTTACAGTTCCAAGGAGGTCCTGAGTGCTGAGCACAGACTGGGGAAATTCACATTTTCTCATTGGATTCTCACAATAAAACTTCAGTCAAAAGGACCCTCCTTCTAGGTTTACTAAGGTAAAAATGGTAAGCAAGATAAATGCATGTGTTCAAAAGACCAGCATCATGAGTTGGTTTGCAAATGCACACGTCTTTTTTTTAAATATTTATTTATTATATATACAATAATCTGTCTGCATGCATGTCTGCAGGCCAGAAGAGGGCACCAGACCTCATTCCAGATGGTTGTGAGCCACCATGTGGTTGCTGGGAATTGAACTCAGGACCTTTGGAAGAGCAGGCAATGCTCTTAACCTCTGAGCCATCTCTTCAGCCCCGCACACGTCTTTTGAGATGATTGGTAGGATGAATTGACATATCCTCGGCTGCCCCGGTTACCTGGTAGGCTGATGACATTCAGCATCCACACTCCCCACAATACAGCGTTATCCTTGGGTCTTAGTCCTCTTGGGTTTTTACTCTTTACTAACATCCCATTTGTCTCCCAGGCCCCGGAGCCCACTGTCTGCTTTCTGCTTCCTCGAGTTAGACCTTTTAGACCCCACAGACGAGCAGGGGCATGCATTACTCGTCTTTATAAATTTTCCTCATTACACTTCCCGTAAAAATTTGAACATTGGCTGTACCACAAAGGTCAAAATATCAAAGGCCTGAGCCCCAAGATGGCAATATTAGAAATGGTGAAAGTTCTGAAAGGTAGATCCTAAGGACGCGTGTCCTCAGTGGAACCAGAGACACTGGTCTCCTCTCTTTTCCACACGCTTGCTGTCCTCCCTCCAGCCCTCTTTTCCTTTCTTATTTATTTGGCTTATTTGAGAACAAACCTAGGTCTTCCCATGCTAGGCGAGTGCTCGGCTTAAGCTGTATCTTTTTAGCTCCTCCACCTCTGCGGTGTGCTACTAACTGCAGCTCAGAGCAGGGGACACATGATCATGTGTAAGAATATCCACCGCTTACTACAGCAGACTGTTCATGCTATAAATTGACTATATCACGTATGTCATTACAGACACAGAAAGTTTGGCACAATGGCCTTCAGCTTCATCCACATTATAGTAAGTGGCAGGGCTCCCTTTTCCTTCGATTCCGGTGTATAGACTGCATCTTCCACATCGGCTCACTTATCAATGGACACATAGGCTGATTCTACATCCCGCCTCTTGTCAATCACACTGCAGTGAACATGGCTTGTCTCTCACACTGCTTTCCTTTGTCTGTGTAATTAGATGTGGAAGTACCAGACTGTATGGTAGTCTGGGAACTTCTATGCTATTTTGAATAATCATACCATTTTCTATTTCCATGCACAGCGTCAAGGATTTCTCTTTTCCTCCATATTCCTCTCTTTACCTGAACTAGTTTTATTGAAAGACATTCAGGAGCTTGCTTTATCCAAAGGGCGTCCCAGAATGATGAAACATTGTGCCCAAACACAGACTAATGAAGAAAACCAGCCTGTAAAACACTACTTACAGGAGGAAACACACACACACACACACACACACACACACACACAAACTTGTGAACAGCGAAAAGCTGCAAAGTAATGGCCCAATTTCCCCCTGAAATACAATAAAATATCTTTTAAGTGGAATATTAGAGAACTTCTTGACATAACTCACAGCACAGGACATCTTCGGAGTAAATTTACACCCTGTCCTACCCCACCTTCTCTCCTTGGGTGTTCCATTATCAATCTCTCAGCAGGGTTTGGATCTCAGCACTGGCTTTCTCAAACAGAATTGGAAATGATGGCACTCTGCAAATCCCTGCATGTTCCTCCGCCATCATCCCCTTCTCCCACACCAGACATGGATTTCTCAGGACTGGTGCAGATTAAAGTTAATTCTCTGTCATTACTGCTGCAATCTATCACCTTCTCTGTGTGTTTCTCTTGTCTAAACTTTTAGGACGCCTAAGGGAAGTTCAGACTCTGAGTGGAGAATTAAACTGTGGCTTTTTTTTTTCTTTTAGGTGCTTCCTGGGATACAGCCCCTTTTGACTGCTGTGAAGACAGCCAGGGTCAAGCTTGTCAGGGGACAAAAGACAAGGCCATCCATCTATCACCATTATTTGGAAATCTCATTTAGCAAAGGATTTATGATCTGCTGGGTTCAGAGGAGATTAAAAAAATAAAATAGAGATTGAATAAAGCCTGCCTGCTGGTGCATAAAGATGAGTCCGGAGTTCACAGCAGACCCCAGGCAGATGACGTCTGGTCAGAAGTGCCACGACCACACCAGTGCTAAGTGCCACACCGGGGGTCACTTGAAGAGCACCCCACCTCCTGTGCATCTGATTTAGACAGGAGAGGGGAACAAGAATGTTAGGGCTGCAGAACCAGATTCTTAGAGGCAACAGTCTAGGATAAAATCTGGACAGTATGGCGGCCTTGTGCCTCAGTTTCCTGAGTATTTCATAGGAGTTTTTAGGATCTTAAGTCACGATATAAACCTAGAAACCCCTGATTAGAAGGTAACTAATGTTCAGTAAATGCAAAGTTAGTGCCTCAAAATTCACAAATGATCTACCCTCATTCAACTGGTAAGAAGGCTAAAGAAGTTACTAAGAATATTCACAATAGTCCTCAATACAGGGGGGATGTTAGAGTGTGACTCACCACATCTGTTGTCGTGGCAACAATAACATCTCTTTAGTAGCTGTTACAGAGAGCCAGGTCTTGAACATGACATGTGAGCCTGATGTCTTAACTGGTCATCAAACTGGTGGCTTAAGGGACACCCGTGACCTATAAATGCTCTGGTTTCACCCGAGAGGATGTTAGAAATGACAACTTAGCTACATAGTTCAAAAATACCCTGTACCTCTTTTTAAAGACCCTCTTGTGACGTTATCTTAGAGAATCACCGGGTCAATTCACTTAGGTCCTACAGTTTTGTAATTCTCAGGAGGACTGAGCAGGACCCCGTTTTCCAAATGTGGAAATATATATGTCCCAGATCCCCCAGTCCTTAGCAAGTTTCTTACACTTGTAACCTGCCTGGACTCAAGGGGTTCAAACTTCTTGTCCTCTTTCTACAAATTACTTTTAGGCTTTTTCAGGTGATCCCCACTCCACCAACACACAACACCCTCCCCACCCCCTCCCAGAACCACCCCTAAGCCATCTAATGGTACCTTTTTAAAAATCCATCAAGTATAACTTGTGTTGCCCACGCTCATGGACATGTGGCCTTCACTGCCCAACCCACCTGGGGCTATACTTTTGGTTTATTTGTTTGTTTGATTTTGGTTTTGGTTTTTTGAGACAGGGTTTCTTTGTAGCTTTGGAACTTAGCCTGGAACTAACTCTTGTAGATCAGGCTGACCTCGAACTCACAGAGATCCACCTGACTCTGCCTTCCAAGAGCTGGGATTAAAGGTGTGTACCACCACTGCTTGGCTTTTTTTCTTTAAAGTTTTTTTGGGGGGCTATATACTTAAAGAAAACTGGTTTGCCCTCTTCCAGCAGTTACCAATTGCCAATAGCTCCTTAGACAGGGGTGGAAGTTCACGCCCTCTTCTCCCCATTCTGGAATTTCGTCTGGCTTGAGCTTGGGTAGACCTTGTGCGAATCCATACATAAAACTGCCCCCACTGTGTCCAGAAAATGGTTGCTTCTGACCCGCTTACAATCTTCCCTTCCCCCTCTAGTGCATCTGCCAACCTCACCAGAGATGCTCCCTTTTGTACTAGACATAACCATCACAGAAACCCACAGCTGCCCAAGGTACAGAGGCCAGGCGGCTGGGGAGTTCTTGGCCCTGAAGGAGGTACCTGTGTGAGAAGCCCTCCTCCCATGGCTCAGGGATCATCATGGGTGAAGAGCCAGAAAGAATGGAAAGAGTCAAACACAGTTTTTAGAAACTTCAGACTAACCCGAGGAGCTGGCAAATGATAGAAGAGCTCTTTCTGGTAAAATGCATACAACTTCATGGCCTCGCTGTGTACCAAATACCAGAGGAACCACAGATTCGCTAAAAATCTTACACAAAACACTTCTTGCTTTATGGGTGTAATCATGGACAGCGAAAGTCCTCCTCTTCCTCCGAATGCATCTCTCATTGCCACGGAGGCTCCATGGTTCATAACTCCTGCGCTGCAGAAAACGAAATGATTAGGAGACGTGGTGACAGATGTGAGGATTGGTGGCCCACTTCTTCAGAGAACACAAGCCCCTGCTATCTACTGCAGGTCCTCAACGCTGTCACATTTCCTCCACATTTCTGGCTCCCCCGGTGGCGCACTGTGAGCATTAGAGAATGTCCCCTGTCACTTCACTGCCATCTGCTGGAAGAAAAGTGCCATGCTCGCGATGACTGACTTGACCGGCACCCTTAGGCTCTCTGCTCTGAGTAGACTACACCCAATAGCCAGTGAGCTCTGAGCGCTGCCCAGGGAAGTCACAGAAAGGAATTTCTACGAGCGCTCTTGTTTTGAAGAAAGAAAGGAAAAAAAATCATTTAAGAATTATTTTTAGACTCAAAACAGAATGGAGTTTCTGCAAATTAATTATCTCTTCCCCAAGGAGGCTTCGTTCTGCGACTGTGCAAACCAAGGTTTGAATTCTGTTCTGACATGGTGTGCGAGATGGACCACAGAGCTACTAGCAGTAAATGTTGATATGGCTATGATTTTATTGTCATGAGTATCTGTTAGAACCAGTTTCTTCCACTGAAAAGGAAGATAACAGGCGATACCTAGCGGCAAGTCTTGTATTAATTACAGGGTGAGTGTTCGGTGCCGCACAGTCAACAGCGATATTAACTGCTGTTGACACCGGAGGTGATATCAATTATTGATGTTGTTTCTGTGATCTCATATTCTTCCCAATCCACGGAAAGACTGCTGTTCTAATTTTCTGTGTGTAAGTCTTATAATCGCTACTTTTGAGATATTTCTATGTCACCGAGGTAAAGCAGATACTGGATCACACAGGCACCCCAGTGAACAGGTACTCTGTGGGTGAGCGCAGAGCCGGTTCTAGGCTGAGGTATGGTTTAAACTGGTCACGACATTCTACTTTTACACCCAAACTCAGCCTGATGTCTCTCTGGAAGGCCAATAGATGGCCATCAATGCTACTGTATTAATGTCATAAAGAAATGGAAACATCTTAGAATAATAAATACAATGGTTTCTTACTCCTCCGTTCAGATTGCTGTCCTGTTGACATCTCCGTGATTTCAACAGGAGAAATGGGCAGCTAAGAGAGTCAGCTCGTGGAATTGGCTGAGTTGTCTGAATGGAGAAGGGCATGGGCATATGGCAGAGGAGCTGTGCACCCTGGAGAAGGCTTCTCTACGCACTGCACACAGGGCTGACACAGCCAGCAACCTAAGCCTTTTCTAGCCAGCATCTGTTTATACAAATTGTGACCAGGTGTCCCCTTCCCCTCTGCTCTGAAGCAACTGGACATAGGAAAGGGAACACCTGCTCCAAAAATGCACCGATTAGCTGCAAGTTGGCAGGTATAGATAGCATGGGCTCAGGGCCACACTTGAGGAGATGATTCTGCCACCTTGTCAGCCATCGGCTCTGCTCCTGATCTTGGCTCTAGTCCACATCCATGGCTAATGGGATTGATCCAAGGGCATAAATCTCAAAGCTCTGGCCGGCAAGTGAGAGGTTATCTTACTCAAGGCCACTGCAGGGTACTGCTACTGTCTAAGGGCAAATACTTCCAAATGAAATAGGGTACTGGATACCTAGGCATGGGTATGATGCTCTTCACCCTCAAGCAGCCTCCAGGAAAAAGTGGGTCACTGCAAGTACCAGTCAGCGAATGCATGTTTCATAATGCAATTGATATATGTGGGGTTGCTTGAAGAAGGTAACAATAAGCGAGTTGGCGTGTGTTCCTTGGATGAATAAAGGCAAAAATCCAGGAGAATCTTAGGGGAGCAAATGGCTAAGAGTGAGCCATGAGGGACCTGTGGGGGGGCATCCTGGAGGAGGGAAATCTGCAGGAGGGTCTTGGTGGCTGAACAGGAGTCCATGCAGCAGAGGGGAGGCAGAAGCCCCACTGAGGATAAACAGCGTGCATCGTGGGTCACTGAAGATGAAGTCTGAAGAAAAAGGGCAGAACTCAGTGAAGACGGGAAGGGAGAATCAAGTCACCATGTAACTCATCAATGAGATGCAGGTTTATCATGGAAAAACCCCAATGGGACAACGCATCGAAGCTCTCATGGTTTTAAAATTCTTTGGGGTGTCTCAACCACGGTCCCTCAACCTGACAGATGTACACATATGGGCAAGTCCATTTAGCTTTCTAATAATAGGAAAACTCTCACCCAGAATGCTGTCGTGTTAATATGCTTCCTGACCAGTAAGCTGTCAGCCTAAACCAACCTAAACACAATTTACAACAGTCATACAAAGGAAATTCCACGAGTTTTCTGTTCCTTATAAAAGTTAAAGGCCAGCATGGACATAAATTAAAAGTAGAGAGAATACAGACAAACATGGTAAAGATGTTTAGAAAAGAATTCAAGAATGTTAGAGCCAAGGGGGGATGCTAGGAAGCTTACAACCAAGAGAATTTGGTGTGTGCTCAAAAACCGCTCCCTGAGTGAAGGTATTAATGAAAGTTCTAATTTCAATGGGTCGTAAAGTACACTTCCTGGAGGTGGCTCTGGATTTTGTACGGTGATTTCGGCTCTGAAGCGAAGAGTCAACCTGTGGTGAGCATGAGCACAAACGTGGTTCTAAGTCACCCAGCATGCGTGACGCCCTGCGAACAAGCAAGGAATCAATGAAGGGAATAATGAATGACTGGAACTTTGATAAAGTTTAAAGACATATTTATCTTCATTTTATGTGCCCAAACATTTAGCCTGCAGGTGTATATGTACAGCATGCTCGTCTAGTGCCTGCAGAGCCCAGAAAAGGAAGGCAGAGCCCTAGGAACTGGGGTTACGGAGTTGATCTGTCATGTGGGTTCTAGAAACCAAATCTGGTTCACTGCAAGAGTAGCAAGTGTTCTTAGCTCTTGAGCCCCAGAAATGAACTTGACAGGGGAAAAGAGCAAAAAGCTAACTTCTCTCTTGACCTTCCTATATCTTATTTTCCTTGCACCAAGAGGAGCATAAAAATGTCAGTGACCTTTGGCTGACTTCCAAGGGATGTTTAAAATGATAACTATATTTGGGTGTGCCAAGCTTCTGCATTTCCTTGGGGAGGAAGTGCAGGTTTTAATTTCATGATCATAAGCTACCTATAAAGCGGTCACAACTCCTAACAAACACTTGTGATGGCATCTTCAGTATCTTCAGACAGAGGAAGGGGCAGGTCATGTGCCCATCGGCAAACTTCTGTCAATTCATCTGGCCCTTAGCCTGGTGACCTCTGGGGCTTAGTGTGGGCAAATACAGAATCGAGTTTTATTAGGTTGTGTGGTGTGAGCTGGAGGGGGTGTGACTCGTATTAGAATCCAGGATAGAAGGAGGAAGGAAGACGGAAGACAGTGGATATGAAGCTTTTTCAAGTTTGTTATGTTTTTTTGCAGGAAGTTCTGACATTTTTAACACCAAACTTTTCATGTCATCATTGCAAACATACTGCTCTAATTAGAAAATGCAAATTAAGACCCCCCCACCTCAATAAAGGGAAGCGAAATAAGAATAGAAGCTATTGATTGATTCTCTTATTATTGATCCAGACAATCTATCTAGATTTGCCTAAAGTCTAGACATATAAACGTTTTCTGTACACACCATTAAATACAGAAAGTAATATCTAAAACGTTTACTGCAATACGCAAAATAACTAGGGAGTAGGCACTGAAAACAGACACACATTACTAAATGGGATGATGCAGCCTCATGATAGCTGTTATTATTTTTTAATTATTACACTGCCAATGTACACCTAGACCCGAGCATACACCGGGAAGAGCACATGAGAGACATGACTGGCATGAGCAAAGAAACTAAAACCATAACTCACAGAGATTAGATGCCAGGCTGTGCCTAGGAACAATAGCATTTTTATTATATGAGGATAGCACGTGCTTTTAAAATACTATTTCTCTTCTAGGAGAAGCTGAATTTGTGCTGAGCCATAGTCTTGTGCAGGGGCCACACTAATCTTCTCTGTACCATTCCGATTTTAGTCCACGTGCTCTCAAGGCGAGCACATGCTACCGGAGTGAGCACGAGTCATATTCTTGTTTGCATGCAGGACACCAACACGTGGAAGTCCCATTATCTCTGGTTCTGAGTGACTTAATTACTTCTTCCCAGGATGGTTCTTCTTCACCTGCTTTCACTTTGTCAGCGCAGACAGCAAACCGTTAGTCTCCTAAGCTGAAATCAAGGAGACAGTTCTTCCTCCTCTTGCTTTCATCCTCTAGACCAACCAGGTCCTCATTAGAATTGGGGACAGAAAATATATTATTTACTTACAAAAAGCGGCTTTCAAAAGGTGAAGTTACTATGGCTGGAGGTTGGAAGGGATACAGTCCATGAGAAAGAAGGCTTTCAGGTAGGTGGCTCCACGGTGGTGGGAATGGACCAGGAAATAACCTAGAGGGATGGCTCTTGGCTGGCTTTTTCCTTTTTCCCTTTTGCTTCAGCCTGGGGCCCATGGGATGGCTTCACTCAGATTCAGGGCTGATCTTTCCATTTCACTCAATCCTCGTTGGAAAAGCACCCCCACACACCCTAAGGTGTGCCTCATTATCACCTTAGACACACAAGTTGACAATCAAACTTCACCATCACAGGAGACACTGAGCTTCATTTGGGGGTTGTCCCTTTAACTTCTGAGTCTTGTTTCTCCATCCCTCCCTTAGTTGGTTCCAGAGAAACTTTCTACTTTGTCCTCCGGGGGCCTCCTGTAGACACAGGGTGTGAAGGAGTCAAAAGAGGAGGGGAGATAGCTGAACCTTGTGAGATAAAGAAGACCTAACCATCCACCTCCTAAGAAAGGCAAGTCAGCAGGGAGGGTCGGAGCATATCTCTCTTCTTGCTCAAGGACATCAGCACAGAGAACTGTTGAGCAGGGCCAGCAAATGCATAGTCCATGCTGGGGCAGAATACAGGAGCCAGAGGAGGACTCCCAAGGGGCTTTCCGGGACAGACAAGAGAAAGATAGGAAGAGAGAAAATGAAGGATGTTGTTGGCAGAGAGAAGAGCACTGACCAAGGTCAACAGCGTAATCTGGGACCAATGGTGCTTTGACGCAGTCAGGGTTTTTAGTTCTATGAATTCAACGTGGAAGCTCCCAGGCCCCGTTCTGGGAGCTAGGCAGGAAAGGAGCGGGCACCCAGGGTTCCTGGGCCTTTACCTTTGGCAATGGGAAACATTAGGAGCTTTTAATCCGTGTTTTCAATTGTTCATGTGGCTGAGAAGGAGATAATTGAGGAAGGTATTCTGGTGCTTCAGATAAAGCCAGCAGCAGGTTGAGTCTCATGTCAGAGGCTAACAGTAGTGGATGGAGTTGAGAAGGATTTTGGAAGTCTGACAGCCAAAGTCAAGAAGTGCTGTGCTGTTGCCTGGGGCTTCCTCCCTCTTTATGAGCCACACTGAACCCCCTTGTTCTACCTAAAGTCTTACCATGTGCTAGGCATCACACAGTGTGCTTGATCTACATGCCCATTTGAAGAGTCTCCCCACAAGGCAGGTAGCTAACCTACGGTTCAGAGACTGTGTGTCTAAGAAGGTCCAGTGAGCAGGTGACTCGAGTTAGAATTCATGTCTAGACAACCTGACCCTAAAACCCTAGCAAGATGGCCTCTCCTTTCTGCAGGCCTCCATGTGGTCCTGTGCTATTGCTTCCCGGTACATCCCATCCTTAATACTGGTGCTCTGAGCACTCCCCTTTTTCTTCCTCCATCCCTACCGCTCCACAATTGCTGACTCAGCGGCTTTTCTATCACATAGATCCCGAGTCACACGCACACCTTAATAACACATTTTTATTTTGTTTTAATTTTGTAAACAAGAAACACATGGATGAGACAAGAATCTAAATAATCTATACATAAAGACAGCATTGTGTAGACCTTTCTGGGACCATTTCTCCAAAGGCAATGACTGTTATGAGATGATGGGCAAAAGATATACAAGTCCAAGGAGTTGCATACTATTCAGGTGACCAACAGGAAGAATTCTCACCTTCACTCCTCTAGAGTTTTAGCATAATGCAGTGGTTCAGAATTGGTCACAAGATTCATTCGAATTATTTCATAAGTGGCGGCTTGTATTACTGGGTGCAATGGATTGCCCATGTCCAACAATGTTCTAGACACCTAGTATTCATTGCACCTGCTGATTAATTAAGGCTTGAATTAATCCATACTAGGTTAACTGGCACAATTAATTAATTAATTAATTAATTTGCACAATTCATGCAAACCTTGAATAGAGCCCTCGAGTACCACTTTTACATGGTTAGTTTTGCAATAGCATGTACTTAGTTGCTCATCAGTCTCTTTCTAGAACTCAGTAAAAGCAGCTGAAAAGGATACTGCAATAGATGCTGACATTCTAGTAACAGTCACTGAAAATTCAGATGCTCAAGATATTCAAGTCTCTTTGCGCGGGTCATGCAATGCAAATTTGAGGAGTCTGGGCATAAATGATGGGAACAGACAGTGCACATTTTTCCTGCATGGCCCTATTATTTCTGCCATTGCCACCTATTTATGTGAGGTTATATACACATTTGAGCCAAATCTTAAATATTGGCTTTATTCCATTTGTAATATTTCATTAAAATGTAACCACCTAGATACTTCTAACTTTCTGGGGAACGAATCTCAAGTCATCTCCTAGGGAAGAAACAAATGCTTTTTCACACCACAACACAATGATGTTTTCGTTTAATAATGACATGGAGTTACATTTCCTTCTTCTGATTTGGCATCTCTTACGCTGAATTCATTTCTTTTGTTCTCCTGAGGGTTTCCAGTCATGATTTAAATGCCTGGAGTTCAGCTTTCAGGGCAGTAGCTTTTGATCTTTATTTGTAATGGCAGCAAAAGTTCTGTGAAAGAGTTCATGTGTGCCTCACGCATTTTCCAAGCACAAAGAAAACCCGCATTTCAGAGAAGGTACATAGCCAGTTACTAGGAAATGGGTTACAACGAAGTGGTCTGTGTAGAGACAGTGCAATAAAGACAAGCTCAATTAACAGTCACCATAACGAAGCAAAAAGGAGGCAGTGCCATGCACACTAATGGTCCATTCCAACATGAAGGGTGCTGGGAAAGAGCGACCTCTTCCCTAAACAAGCCACTGAATCATTCGGTTTAACAAGAGGATTAGAAGAGGCAAGGGGTCTCAGCTGAGGTCACAATGAGGAACATTGTGAAAAATCATTTCTGTGCACTTCCATCATTCTTAAAGAAATACCATCATACGAAAGAAGTGAGCTCGAGAATATCGGCTGTACCGTGTAGTGTGGGCTGTGAAATAAACTGCCTCATCATAGGCATCTTAGAGAGTAGATTATTTAGTTGCACTGCAGCAGTATGACTTCTAAGATGCAGGAGGTAACAGTGCAGGGAGAAATCAGAGGACTACTAGCTCGAGGTAGTGGGGAAGTGGGTCAGGAGACATTTCTAGGCATAAGCAAAGACAGAGCACCGTGCCCAGGATTGAGAAACTGTCAGTGTGAATGTAAGCCAGTGTAAATGGACCATAAACTTGCTGGCGGTGTATGTCCATGAGTGTATATGCACAGACCTGTGTAACCGTGTGTGTGTGTGTGTGTGTGGTGTGTGTGTGCGTGCGTGCGTGCACGCTAAGAGGAGAGAGGACAACTGATGTAAAGGAAGAGCTGTGGGCTCGGAAGGCCTTCTGCAGAATCTGGACTTTACCCCAAAGGTCACAAGCGTCAGGAAGACTTCAAAGTAGAGAAGTGGTATGGGAATACTTGTGAGGCCAGAATTGAGGAAGAATGGGAAAAGAAGAGGGAGGAGATCGGCCAAGCAATAATTCCTGTGACCAGTGGTGAAGACCGGAACAGGGTGGGGCCAGTGGTAAGAGGAAAGCGAGTAGAGACTAGAGGACTCGGAGCGGCAGAGGACCAGCAGGACAAGGGAATGGCAGACAAGAGAGAGAAAGGTAGGAGAATCTGGGATGATAGTGTCATGGTTACTCTGGACGGCTAACTTGATTGGATGGAGATCTACCTAGGAGAGACGCCTCTGACCATGTCTGTGAGCACAGTAACAGTCTGGTCTCAGTGTAGGAGGAAAGGAAGACCCACCCAGAAAGCAGGCAGTATAACTCTGGACTGTTTCCTCGACTGCTCATGGAGGAGAAAAGAGTACTGAAACACCAGATTCATCTGTTTCTCTACTAGAGTTGCCGTATGTGCCTAAAACCATAGCCAAGACCTCTCCACCGCACTTTCCCTCCACAACAGACTATAGCCTCAAACTATGAACCCAAACAAAACAAACTCTACCTTCCTTAGATTGCTTTTGTGAGATATTTTTCAATGAGAGAAGAAACAATACTAATGCCAGGCTTGGGTGAGTGGGCAGTGATAGAGCCATGACTCCCAGGATCTCAGAAAAACTAGGAGAAGCATTTAAAACAATGCCACAGTTCTCTATAAAAAGAAATATCTGAGGTGAACGGAGATACCAATTACTCCGGTCAAAACTGCAATCATTACTCATTTCCTACATGTATTAAAAGTGTCATGTTGTGCCCCAAAGATATACAATCTTAGTATGTGCCAATTAAAAAGTAAAAACCATATTCAAACTAAAATAAAAGAATACTGTACTCACATACAAACAACTACAGGAATAGACTTTGTGAGAGAGCTGTAGGTTGGGTGGCAGTAATTACATCAGGTGTTCACAAGTGCATTGTGATTTCAATCACTGTGAGGCTTGGGGTTATTTCTTGATACGTAAGGGGTTTCAGTTGAGACTGATGAAAAACATTTGGTCATGCATAGTGTTGATGGTTCTATAACATCATGGTAAACATACATGGTGTTACTGAACCATGGTTAGATAGTTGTAAAGGCAAAGTTACAAAAGGAAAGAAAGAAAAAGAAACAAGCCACGTGCCAAAGACGTAAGGATATAAAGATGTATGAGCAAAGAGGAGGCAGAATGAAGGAAGGTACCAGTATGCAGAAGGGTGTAGTAAGTGACAAAGGAAATATATACAAATACTGAATGTGCAGAGAGGAAAATCAGCTAAATTCTCCCCCAAATAATCCAGACAATCTAGATATGTCACACAGACATCCCAAGAAACTCCAGTTGGATCATATTATATGTAAACAAATAGAACACAAAATTTAAAAGAACTAGGAAACCATTTAGGTGAACATACCATTTCTGATGGAAAATCTTCAAAGTGAAAACAATGATAGAAATACAGGGCCTTTTATGCTTAAAAAAATCTTAATGCTTAAAGAGATAGGATATAATCAGAAATGTAAAAAAATTAAACAAATATGGAAAAGACCAGTATTATTCTCTAGAGAGTGTTTGTGGATCAATAATGAGGCCAATAAGATATAAGTCTAGGAATTGATACATGGAGAAAGACATGAGCACCAAGGACCAGCATGAGGCTAGGAAGTTGACTTACTCGGCAAGAAGCTTGCCTCACAAGCACCTGAGTTCAATTCCTTAACACCTAAACAAAATGGCAGGTATGGTGGCCTATGCCTGTATTCCAGAGCTGGCAGGGGGCAAGGACAGCAAAATTGCAGGCACTTTTCAGCCACTCAGTCTAGCAGAATCAACGAGAGACCCTGTCTCAAGAAATAAAGTGATGAGTATGTTTGAGGAAGACAGAAAAATCAACACACACACAGACACACACCTGTGCAAACACATGAACGTGTATACATCCATATCAAGAAGAAGGGCAAATAATAAATAAATGCATGAAATATTCAGCATCAAACCCATCAGAGAGCTGCAAACCATAACAATGAGAAATGGTTTCATCTACTTGGTGTTCAGTGTTCCCACCCCAGCACTCTGAGCACCACCTCCCCACAGAACTCCATGAGGATTTGCATCAAGAGCCTTGCACAGAGTTCTGTCCTGTGATACAGTGACTGCAAGGGAGGGAATCTATCCTAAAGACATTTTCAGCCAGGCGCGTCATGATAGGCTACTTAAAGATGTGATAATCGCACTACCCATGTCTCCCACGATGGCTCCATGCACTCCTCCTTCTCCTTCAGTGCTCAGCCTGTCTCTGAACTCCGGCCACACTGCCATCCCTGGTACACACTGCCACATCATCTTACTTCCTCTCAGATAAGGTTCATGAGGCTGATCCCCTCTGCACTGCCCAGGTATCTTGTCTAGCTCGTCATCACCCTGAAGGTCTCTGGCACACACTGATCACTCAGAGTCTCATTGGATAAATGCACAGATGAGTCAACAAATGAATGACTGCCGAGAAAAATACTGCAACTTTCTGTTCCTTTTTTTCCTTTATATTCTAAAATTCCAAAATGATTTTCCTGGACATTTTCATACAGGAGGACTATAATAAATGCAATTAAAAAGTAGTTTCATTTTCTGCCGTTCATCTACTGAGTTAAAAATCAATGCTTCAAACTGTGAAATGCTTACTCTGTAGGATTTAAAACTAATAATCCACAGTCTTTTAAGACTTGTTTTCAATTATTTATTACAGGAAACTAAACGGAAGCAAGCAGCAGCAGTGAGCTGGCTCTTTGTGTGTAAGTGGCCCAAGTGTGCTCCACTCTGCCCCAAAGTCAGTATGTTCTGGGAGATTTCCAAAAGCAGGGCTTTCGAGACCCAAAGCCATGACTTCTAAACTACAGCTGTTGCTATCAGAGTTTTCTAATTCTCCCTTAAATGGTGAATAAATACTAATAAGGAATAATTATATATAGTATAAACAAACAGCATATAATTAATAATAATTACTACTATTATATTACTGCCGATTTGCACATTGATTGATAAGTTAAAAATGCCAGGTAAAGCATGGGAGCTAGAGATGGTGCTCATGCCGGGAAGCCCAGAACCTGAAGACTGAGGGAGGAGGATCGTTGCCAGTTTAAGGCTAGTGTAGGTTACATAATGAGTTCTAAGCCGGTTTGGGCTACAGTGTGAGATCCTGCCTCAGAATGAAAAGAAGAAAAACCATAGAAAAACTAAAATCTAACAGGTAAAGGTAGGCTGTGCTGTCCCCGAGAAATAGGTCAGAGGACATTAAGATTCCAGTGATCTGCACATCTGCCACCACCAGGCAAACTTCCGTCTCCCTACTTGCTACAGCCAGTGGTTTTCTTGCTGAGTGATCCTCTTCACTGCAGTATTCTAAGATACAAAAGCCATAGGGTCTTCTGCCGCCACACTTTCCTCTGCCAAGAACATCTTCCTTTTCAAAGATGCCTTCTGTGTATTCCATCAATGAATGAAGCGTGCCGTATTTCTAAGCCAGCTTTGCTACCTGCCTGTCCCTGTCTAAATTCCCGAGTCACAGTGGATGTAATCCCACCTTGTGCTTTGGCTCTAAATTCTGGCTCCTCACAGCCCCCATTTTAGCCTGGGTGAAATTTGTCTCCCAACTCATATCATCCACACGAATTCGTCAGGTTCCCTCAGTCTGTCTTGAGAAGAAAACCTGGCTTGTTCTCAGTCTTCATTGAAAATAATAAACAGTATTTGTTTTTGAAAACAGAAGCACGAACTCGCAAATTCTCTGCCTGAGTCCATCACTGCCTGAAAAGTAAAAGGATCTGAAAATTTGCTCTGGCCCTTTTAGAGACCACCAGAAAATCTCTCAGTTGGGCAAATGAGGGCGGGAATGCGGACAGCCTACTTTCTTCTGCCTCCTTCCTGCCTTATTCTCACAAAATTCAAACCTAGTAGAAGTCCTTATTATTCAATCATTCCTGAAATTCTTTTTCACGCCCTCTAAAGCTGTGCATTGGCAATCTAAATGTTTTTTTTCCCCAAGATCAATCATCTATTAATATTACAATGTTACACTTTACCTTTAGACTTCGGGTAAAAAATGAATTTCTACTGATATCACAAGTCCATCAGAAATAGAGAACTGCATCAGATTAAAACAAATGAAGACAGCTGGCCTGATGGAATTACTCACACTCCTGAGTGTTACATGAGGGGCAAGCTTGCCTGGGAGAGGTACTGGCAATGTTTCAAAAGGAAGAGAAGAAAGGAGCGCACAGCACAGTAACAGTGGAGCTCCCTGTCTAAAGGGCACCTCCCCCCCCCAGGACCCTCTAATGTCCTTTAAAGGTGAGCTACATCATATGAGCTCCGCAGCAACCAGTAGAGGCATGTCTGGGGACACAGAGCATACACAGTGCTCACACAGTAGGACACAGGCACAAGGCATCGATACTGGATAAGCAGAACAGCATGCTGCACCCCAAAGACTACCTAGGCTGCAAGTTAAAGGTAATAACTCCGGTTCCTACCTAAAACGTTACTGCTTACATCTCTGGCATCTAAGGGAAGGGGTGCAATTTCCCAGCTATTAATTTGAGGTAGTGCTAAGGGTTTGTGCTGGTTGGGTGCTATCGGCTTATTGGTAAGGGAATGTCTAATCTGCCATGCCTTCCTTCTGGGTCAGACCTTGCTCCATCAAGGCTAATCCAGTATATCCCACTGCTGGTCAAATACATTACTTAGAAAATAAATCCTACTCCTCAAATATGCAAACTTCTGTCTCGTTTAATCTTCTCAGACCTTACCAGACAAAAGCATCCACATCACTACAGTTCACTGGGCAGAGGAGCAGCCTACGGCTGGAGTGGGCACTGGTGCATAAAAGGGCAGAGGTGAAGAGCCTGGGTATGCGGCAAGAGAAATTAAAACAGTCCGTCAAGCAGGTGGTGCAGAGTAGAATTTTACAGTCCATCTGCCTACTGGGGTGGATGAACTTCTGACCTGGAGCCAAGCATGTGCCTTGGACTTCCCTGACCACCAGGTTTGCTAACGAAACCGCTCATATGTATCAGTGCAGCAAAATCAAGCAGACGAACCTCGAGGAGAACCAGGGGCCGTGAGGCAAAGCCAGAAGAGCTGCTGCTGATCCCTAAGTGCAGAGCCTTCCTCCTGATGTCACCAGGCCGCTTGAGGGCCACGAAGATTTTTTCATCTTAAGATTTCATAGTTATTTCTTGGACAATGATGTCATAAGTTTAAAATTAAAACTTGATATGACTATAGTTTAGGGTTTCAATATTTTTACTTCTTTAGAAAATTAAAGGTTGTTTGTTTTACTTAATACCTCTTAAAAATAAGCATGTTTCTGTTGGGTTGATATCCCTGGGAGCCTGCTCTTTTATTTACTTATAGTTTTTGAAGGGAAACAGAGGAGGAGTGGATCTCAGGGAGAGGGGAGGTGTGGGAGTGGAAACTGGGAGAAGTGGAGGTAAGGGAAACTGTGCTCAGGAAGTAACATATGCAAAGAATAAAAATAAAATCAAATAATAAACATGTTTCAAGTTCATTTATACCCACATCCTTTTAATGTAAATTAAAACAGCTAGTTAGGTAGGTAAACACAAGAATACAGATTATTATTATATTTTTTTAAGCAATAACAAGCAGTTCTTTTTATTTTTTTATTTTTTCTTTCCCATGCATTTATTTATTTATTAAAGATTTCTGTCTCTTCCCCACCACCGCCTCCCATTTCCCTCCCCCTCCCCCAATCAAGTCCCCCTCCCTCATCAGCCCAAAGAGCAATCAGGGTTCTCTGCCCTGTGGGAAGTCCAAGGACCACCCACCTCCATCCAGGTCTAGTAAGGTGAGCATCCAAACTGCCTAGGCTCCCACAAAGCCAGTACGTGCAGTGGGATCAAAAACCCATTGCCATTGATCTTGAGTTCTCAGTAGTCCTCATTGTCTGCTATGTTCAGTGAGTCCGGTTTTATCCCAGGCTTTTTCAGACCCAGGCCAGCTGGCCTTGCTGAGTTCCCGATAGAACATCCCCATTCTCTCAGTGTGTGGGTGCACCCCTCGCGTTCCTGAGTTCCTTGCTCGTACTCTCTCTCCTGCTCCTGATTTGGACCCTGAGATTTCTGTCTGGTGCTCCAATGTGGGTCTCTGTCTCTGTCTCCTTTCATCGCCTGATGAAGGTTAATATTCAGGAGGATGCCTATATGTTTTTCTTTGGGTTCTCCTTATTTAGCTTCTCTAGGATCTCTAATTATAGACTCAATGTCCTTTGTTTATGGCTAGAAACCAAATATGAGTGAGTACATCCCATGTTCCTCTTTTTGGGTCTGGCTTACCTCACTCAGGATAGTGTTTTCTATTTCCATCCATTTGCATGCAAAATTCACAAAGTCCTTGTTTTTTACTGCTGAGTAGTACTCTAATATGTATATATTCCATACTTTCTTCATCCATATGCAACTAAAAATCTTTGTAGTCTCTCCACAAAGAGAGACTTAGGTTGTACTGAGGTTTACATTACGTACACACATTTACAAATTGTACACTTATGCATCTTGAATACACGAAATAAAATCTGTATTTACTTTTGCTTTAACTATCTCTCCTGACTACATTTGGTTGTACTTGACTCCCTCTACTGGATAAAAATGATATTTTTAAAAATGAAAAGCCTACATTTTTTTTCTTCAGATTTTGATACGTGAAATAAAGATAATTTTTAAAATTTCTGACACATTAATTTCATCAAAACCAGAGGGGAAACAAGTTAAAAAAAAAGACATGCCACTAAGAATCATAATGGGTGAAAATAGGGGATGCAATTCTGAGTATCATCCAACACTAAAAAAAAAAAAGATAATATTCAAAACAAGGCATTTTGAAACTAATTTTAATACTTATACAAGTGTTCGGCAGTTGTCAACTTCCTGAATATACATGATTTTTAAATGAATGAAAAACAAAACAATGCAGAATGCGGTTCGAAGTCTAAGAGGTCAGTGACTTGAAAGATTTCTGAAGTATATTTATAAAAATAAAAAATGTTCCTATGCTGGAAATAAATGGCTTAGGACTCCAAGTGGCCTTATTACGATGGCACAGTGGCAATGGACCAGCTAAGGGACATCTTACCCATCGTTCCTTGAAACCATTTTAATGGTCAAACCTGACCAGAGCTGAAGATGGGACCCGCCAACCTCTTTCTATCTTACAGGGTGTGAATATTCATAAACTCCACAGTAGTGATTATCTTACAGGGTATGAATATCCATAAACTCCACGGAAGTGATTAATTACTTGTGTGATTGTAGGCACAGTGAGTAGCCGTGAGATTCCGTGGAGCTGTTCCTGAATGCTTCTGGGGGTTATGGTTGCTTTTTATGAATGCACAGGAAATATGAATAGAGGGGTGTGCTATTTGGTAAAGGCTTAGAATCCAGGATTCCATTCTGCATTAAGGACCTCTCATAAGTGACGGTGAACAAGCAACACCACCATTTTGAAGGAAAGCAAATGTCAGTGTGTGGCTATGTGCAAAGACTGCACAGCTCACTAGAGTACGAGATTGGGTTTAGTGAAATATTTATATTAGATTAGAATGAGCTGTCTTCCCAGTCCTTACCTGGTCACTTGATACAAGCTGTGTTAGATCTTTACAGCAATGTATAAAATGAAACACTACTGTCATTTTATACATGAGAAAACTGAGACTCAGTGTGACTTAACGGCTGTTGTGAGTACAACCAGGACTTGAGCCCTGCTCTTGCAGAAGTCCCAAATCCAGTGGGACAGAAGCTGAGTCACCTTAATGATATCAGAACAACAGAACGGTGTTGCGAGGCAACAGGTTTTGCTGAGATGAGGGTAAGCAGCAGATGCACACACAGGTGACTTTATGTCTAACAGCTAACTTATAATAGTGACATCTGTATGAATTCAGATTCAGTGCAAGGTAAGGAGGCCTTGCTCAATTTTCAGAGACTGCAAGTTCTACAAGGCGGGGATACTGGTTTGCGCTCTTCACCAATACAACCCACCAAAATTATACTGTCAAGTCATTATCAAAACAAATATTGAATTAACGAATGAGCTGACGGGGAAAGAAAGGCAGTGAGCCCCATGACCTTGGCTGCTTCTTGGATGCTGTGTGCAGCCCTGTATGTTCTCCTCTATGCTACTGGAGCTCTCTAAACGAGGACCGCACCATCCTTTTATCCCCAGCACCACTTTCACCAATAGCGCAGAACAGATGTTTGTGAATGGCAGGGAATGACTATGGAAATAAATCTTAAGGGTTCTTCAAACTCTCTATAGATTTACTTCTTGGTCTAGAGATAGAAACTGAGACATCTAGGGCTCAGACAGAACATCACCATGCAAGAATGATGGTGATTGCGTTATGTAGTGTACTAATTCTGAACAGCTAGATATGTGTCTAATGTTGAGATGAATCCCAATAAATCCAACACAAATAGGATATTTCTAAGGACGCAGTGCTTACAAATGTGTTTCAAGTGCACAGCTTAAAAACTGAATACAATCTTTATTCTAGAATAGTTTTTATAAAACATGATGACTCCAAGACTAGGAGTTCCAAAACACTCTATACAGTCTGCCCTTCTACTCCTTCCTACCTTCTGAGCAAATGACAGCTTTGTCAGAATAATGAATGCATGCTGATGCATTATTAATTAAGCTCCATGCTCCTAACAGTTCCTTAGCATTCACATTGAATCTCTTTGGTCCCAGGGTCTCTTCCAGGAGACTCACTGCACACCATCACCATGTCTCCAGGTCTTCCCCTATCGCGATGGCTCCAACATGCCTTGATCTTGAGAGTCTTGGACTATCTTTCTCAAGTAGAATTTACCTGATGTTCAGCCATGAATAAATGAAGATTATAAGTTACTGGAAGGGAGGAACAAAGAGAAATGTCATTTCCTCCGTACTATATCCAGCATGCAGATGCAGCCTCAGTTTCTGAACAGCTGGATATAGAGGCATTTGCCAGGTTTCTCTGTTGCAGTCTCCTCCCAGCTTTGGTTTTCTGTGATTTTGGAAGGAGGTCTGTATCTGTAACTCCCTGGCGGAGTAGAGGCATATGCTATATCTCTCTATAATGCTTTCCAGAAAAGCAGAGGACACAATTATGCCATAAGTGAGAAAAGAGTTTGATGACGAAATGCACTCTTTCCTGAAAACTGGCTCCGGGAGATCTGAAGAAAGAAGAAAGAGGATGGATGGAAAGAAGAACGAGGAGGAGGAGGAAGAGGAGAAGCATCACTGTCCAGCACGTTTTCATCAGCTACATATCCTGTAGTTTTGCTTTTCAGTGAAGACAAGTGTGCCAGACATTTCTTAGAAATATGTCTTGCTTTCGAGGTAAGTTCATATTTATTTGCTTATATCATTGGGTGTGACATTTATAAGCCCAAAGAATTTATTTCCTTTCTAAATATTAACCTCATACCTATAGGAAATATGGAGAAAGCCCTGCGTGCCTTCCCTGGGAATTAACGCTGCCTTGGCCCTTGAGTTAATGACGTTAAATACAAAGGAGAAATCCAGCCCCCCACCCTGTCATGTACTCTGCAAGACCTTTATGATTAAGGACAATCTTAGCATAAATAATGCACGATCAATAATGTAGCAAACCAAATTGCATTTAAAATATTAATGTTGGTTCTTCTTTATAAAGAAAACTACGAATTGTCATCCAGACTGTGGCTTCTGAAGGTAAGGGGGACAATATATGAATGAGCCTGACTACTTCACTCCCCTCTCTGAAATGAATTTATACAGGAAACTTCCACAGGCTCCCTGACCTTTCTGGATTAGCACAGCACCGTTTGTTGTAGTAGAACAAAACGTGATGCTTCTGCAAATACGAGCTAAGCTACTGGGCTTGGCTCACACGGGGTGGATTTGTATTTGTGCAGTCTGTCGTGATTTTATGGAAGATAACTTCTCCTTCATTCTTCAACTATAGTGAGATAATTTACTAGTGCAGTAAAGTGGCTTCCAGTATTGATCTAGAACTCAGGTAACTTGATTTAGAACCTGCTTGCGCAAATCCCCGCTTTTAAGAAAAAGAATTATGAAAACCATTTGATTAAAATTGAAATGAACAAGAAAGCAATGAGACCAAGGGATTTTAATGAAGGGTATTTTTAAGAGTTTGAACGGGAGAAGTCAAACTGGCTAAAATGGATTCTGAATTGATGCATCTCAGCAGCCATTAGCAAATGCATCTCGTAAATATACCTTCACATTCCCATGCCCATATTAGAAATACCTAAGGATTTATGAACATAATTAAGTCATCAAGAAAGTTTTTCTGAGCATAGAAATCTTATCTGACCTTAGATCAACAAAAGGTTTTATATCAAGAAAATTAAATTTTCTTACGCCTTGTCATAAAACAAAATTCACTTTGGCGATTATATACATTGATACTTGGTACTATAGAAGTAGAAAGGTATTTTATCTTAGCTATCATTAAAAATAATTATATTTCAGTCAAAGGAAATGCAGTGTGGTAAGAGACAAAGCCGTTGAAACTGTAATTTTACATACTTGTAGTCAAACTCCAGTTTCCCTCTTCCTATTATGTAAGCTGTAGCAAACCCATGAAATCTTTGCCTCCTAAACTGTTAGGAGCTAGTGGTGCAACAGCGGGGAAGAGCTTGGCTTGGTGTGATCGCTAGCCATGTAGAACCTGGCTTGGTGTGATCGCCACGCAGAGCCTGGCTTGGTGTGATCGTCACATAGAGCCTGGCTTGGTATGATCGTCAGGTAGAGCCTGGCTTGGTGTGATCATCATGTAGAGCCTGGCTTAGTGTGATCGCTAGCCATGTAGAGCCTGGCTTGGTGTGATCGCCATGTAGAGCCTGGCTTGGTGTGATCGCCATGTAGAGCCTGGCTTTGGTGTGATCACCATGCACAGTAACAACCTTTGCTTGCTCACCTGTAATGTTAGTGTGAGCTCACCGAGGACAGTGGGCAGCCTTTGAAATCTATGGACCATAGGACAATATCACCAGGCTGAGTTCAGAACCAATGATATCTAAAGAGTCACGAATGAACAGTGGATATGCAGAAAGTTAAAAATATTTTCATAGACCACTTCTCATCTATATAAGCCTTTGAACGAGAAAAGAAATGAATAGTCCAACAGACTTCTTTCTCATCTTCTAAAATAAAAATACATCCCTTGAATTTTCCTTCACTAACTTGCCTTACAGCAGCCATTTTTTTTCAAATTAGGACAGGGTAGCAATAAGTATATCTATGGAAATCCAAATCAGAACCTACCTATGAAATAGGATAGCAACTGCCTACTACACAGAGTTATCGCTGGTGGCCTCATTACCCAGTCTGTATTCATTGGTCATTTGAGTCCAGCAGTATGCACGTTATGGAAAATAGAGATAATGAAATCAGTCTCCAGTCACGGCGTTTAAACTGTGGTACATTGACGTCTGGGCGCCCTGGGAATCTTGGCTTTCCCATCAGAGAGAATACCCAAAAAGGGGCAGAAGCTGACAAGTTTGTCCCCCGAGAGTCACACTTTTAGTAGCACTACCTACTTTGTCCATGGCCCATTTTACCACAATGGGTCATTGGGACTATGCATGTTGAAGTCTGCAGGCTCTGTTGAGCTGGCCCTGCTCCACGCTGGACACTGCAGCAGGACAGCTGGCCCCCTCCCTATGGGAAGAGCTGCCCCCACCCCCACCCTGCACAAGCTACCACGCATAGGCTACCACATTCCTTGCTCATCCTTCACAGGCTTTCAGAGCTTCCTCTCTGGTAACTTCCCTGGATGTGTCTTCCCTCTCCCAAAGCTAATTTACCATGGGCACACCTCTATCACGGACAAATGCCCCATATTATCATGTAATCTGTTGATTTACACGTCTGTTTCTCTTACCAGTTGTATTAGACTTCATCTCATTGACATAAATGATGTATGGGTGTTAGCAAGTCACAAGTCACTATGTAGTCTGTGCATACGCTCTAGTTCTCTGTGCACATGGGCTAAGACCCCCTTTAAAAGCGTGCTCCACCCGTTCCCCCTTCTCTTTTCCACTGCTTCTCCGAAGACGCACGTAGGCCTTTACACCTCTCCCTTCCAATCCTTTCTCTTGCACTTTCTCCCTTTTTCCCAATAAACCTCCAACATGAGAGTTTGTTGTATGGTGTGATTCATCCTTGCCATCATTTTAAAAACTATAACAGTGGAGGGGAGGTTAAATATTTGTTTTAATTCAGAAGTTTCAGTCTATAGTCCTTGGTCTATGGATTCTGGGCTTGTGTGAGGCAGAAGCTCACTGTGGCAGAAGCATGTGATATAGACCAAGAGAGCACACGGAGGGTCTAGGGAGAGGAACTGTTCCCATGACATGTTCCTAGTGATTTACTTCTTCCAACCAGGTGCCACCTCCTAAATTTCCTGCTGCCTAGAACCACTCACTTATTATACACCCATTAAGGGATTAATCCATTAAATAGACCACAGTCCTCAGAATCCAATCACTTTCCCCAAAGTCACTGTTTGACAACTACGGTCCCAGGACATGCACCCCTGTGGTACAATTCATCCTCACACCATAACACCAGTCAAAGGGCTCATAAACCTCTGTAGACCTCTTCATCTGCTGCCTGTATGGTCAGGAATCATTCATTAAATTATCAAAGTTAAAATTGACAGAATTGGCTGGGAGTTTCCTTAGAAAAAAGATGATCTACTTAAAACTATCATTTAACTCTATAGCTCTCACACCGTCACTGGCTCCTCCCTCCAACAGGGTCAGCTCCAATGTGCTTCCCAGGTGAGGTAGGTGAGACTGTGGTGAGGGGTGGAAGGTTAGGGAGGAGGTGGAAGGTGGACAGGCAGCTGTACCCTGAGGAACAGATCAAGTTCTCGCAGGCCTGTGAAGGGTGTGGCCGGCTCAGCTCAGCCCCTGAACACCAACAGGAATGGTTTCTATGACCCCTGTGGTAACATAGGTCATGGGCATCAACACACACTCCAGCTGCAGCAGGACCATGGACAGTGTTGCAGTCCGGATGTCACCATGGTCCCAGTGGTAGCACAGGTCACCCAGATCAGTATGGTCCTGGCAGCGGCATGGCTTTGCACACCAGCATGATCTCAGGTGTCTGACCAGACCCTAGACATCTGCATGGCCTTCGGCAGAAGCCCTTGCCCGGATGACTTCACGACCCCTGGTGACAGCTGTTGGACACCCACATAGCCACGGGTTGCAGCCTAGGCCCTGGGCATCTACGTGGCCTTTGGCAGCAACACTGTCCACAGACATCAATAGACGCCAGCTGTAGTAGGATCACAGACCCAGACATAGTTCCAGGCAGCAGCCTGGGTTCTGATATCACCCTGGCCACTCGGATCAGCATGGCCCCCAAGGCAGCAAGGCCATCAGACACTAATGTGGCCCCAAGGCGTGGCCAGACTCCTGACCTTGGCATGGCCTTTGATGGTATCAGGAGCTACAGACAGCAACACAGCCCTTGACTGCAGTAGGGCTACGGAACCAGACATGGCCCTTGGCAACAATCCTGGCACGATATGACACCGTGGCCCCAGGTGATACTACTGGCCACTTAAATTGGCAGAGTTCCAGCCAGGGCCCAGTCCTCGGACAACAGCATGATCTCAGGTTGCAGCCTCGGCATCGATGTGGCCTTTGGTTGCAACATGGGCCACTGGACATCAACGCAGACTCCAGCTGTGATAGGCACGGACCCAGACATGGTCCTTGGCAGCAGCCTGGGCCCAGATGTGCCATGGTCCCAGATCGCAGGGCAGGCCACTCAGTTCAGCATGGCCCCGGGTGGTGGCCAGACTACAGGCCTCTGCATGACAGGAGGAGACACAGACATCAACACAGGCCCCCACGGATGATCTGGGGCCTTTGACCAAGACTTGCTTCTTAGCAGTAGGCTAGGCCCAGACATCTTTTTGGATTGGACAAGTAGGCCATCCATGCACTCCAGCCTGTTCCTAACCACTCTCACCTCTTCAGATTGGCCTTTCTACGTCTCTTCTTCCATTTCCCCACCCTGTACGGACTCACAATAATGGTGCCTGACCACCTGACACCTGAGGGTGTGAGAGCAGCAGCCTGCCCCTGCCTATCCTTGCTTGCCATGCAGTGGCATGGGCGAAGGGAAGATACCCTCCCCGCTCCTGCCTCTTGGTACCTGCGATAGGCAAGAGAGCTGGACCCAGAATCACAAGAGACTGAGAACCTGCGCTGTCCCTCACCTGCTACAGCACACAGAAGAGCAGGCCCGGAACCCTGCCTGGGCAACACACTAGACCTGGCACTGTTGTTAGGGATGCAGCTAAGCCAGCCTTGAGCATGTGAGAGCAGGAGAGCTGACCCTACCCCTCTGTTGTATACCTCCTACAGCAATCGGGAGAGAGGGCCCTCATCTCGCCTTAGCAAAACAGTAGAGATGCCCCTGGCGGCATTGTGATGGTAAGCCAGACCTGAGGACCTGAGGGGAGAATTGGCCCCACTCCTTGCTGCAGATGCCTTGGCTGAAACACACTAGGCTGTGCTCGAGAGCACCCCCTGGTAGAGGTTATGAGGGAAAGCTGACCAACACAGCCATCACCAGGCCCAGAACTAGGACTAAGAGTTGGTGCACCCCAACATCTATGAACTGTTGGAGCATGTGAAGGGGATGAACCTACAGATCCGAAGCTGCAGCATCTCGAGGACACAGGACAACAACAGGACATCCTAGAGGAGTCCCCGTGAGAACCCAGTATCGGTAGTGTAGCAGAAGCCAGAGGCCTAGAACCAGACCAACGGCTCATTGCAATGAACGCTTACAAGTAAAGATGAATAAAGAAAAAACTGGCTCACAGGGGCACACTACAGCTTCCACAATGACACAATGAAGTTTCTGGTTTTGTAAGGGAGGTTGCAAGGGCAGAGGGTGGAAGGGAGGAGGGGGGGGGGAATGAGTGGCATCAGGACGCATGGTGAGAAATCTGCAAAGAATCAATAAAAGCTAAAAAAATAAAACAAACAAACAAACAAAAACTATCATTTAAATTCACTCTATCAATTCATTCAGTGGCTCAGCACAGTTCAATCCTACACTCTAATGGGTTATTTTCACAAGACATAGAATTTTATTTTATTAAAACTTCCTACCTGTTTCCAGCTATAATTTTTAAGTCTAATAGTTGGTATTCTAACCTCATTTGAAAAATTACATTTGTACTTTCTAAATCTAATCATTCAGTTTGGTCTGATTTGAGCCTAATAAGCACTTTTTTTAAAAGAAAAAATCAAATAAAATTAGGATACTGTTCACAATTTAAGGGTTTGATGTACTCAGAGTGTAAAATATTTGAAGGAAAAAAATCTTCTATTGACACTGTATTTTATTAAAATTAATCATTTAACTCTGAGATTCTTAGCAGTATTCAAGAGATCAGAACTGGGGCCTATACAAGATCAGTAAACAGATCACAAAATCTCAACTTCTCCATAATTATCCAATTACCTCTTCAAATAAGACCAGCAAAAACATCTTTGCAGCTTTAGAAATATTAAAAAATAATCATTAAATAAACACTGCCAGAAGATCTAGGCCACTGAGCCCTATTTGCAGAACACCATTAGGACAACTTCTTTAAAGCTGTTAGACACTATGTACACTGTGGACAGCATCCCCATCTTTCAGGTGGGCAGTAAATTACTTTGGATTCTTCCCTCCTCATCCACCCGCTCACCCATTGGTCAAATCTAGGTCCAATAGATCATAGCCACTAAAAGTCTCTGGAGATTCCTTTTTCTTTTCTGTCTGACTTGACTGCTATGAAGTAAGCCTTCAGTTTACCTCCCTCAAATGAAGCCAGTGAGTCTTATAAAGTCCTCTATGACATGTTTTTGCCTTAGTTAGGGTTTCTATTGCTGTGAAGAGATACCATAACCATGGCAACTCTTATAAGAAAAACATGTAACTGGGGTGGCTAGCTTACAGTTTCAGAGGTTCAGTCCATTATCGTCATGGTAGAGAACATGGTGGCGTGCAGGCAGGCATGATGTTGGAGCTGAGAGTCCTATATCTTGCAGGCAACAGGGAGTCAACAGAGACATTGGGTGGTATCATGAGCAGAGGAAACCTCAAAGCCCACCCCCACAGTGATGCACTTCCTCCAACAAGGCCACACCCATTTTAACAAAGCCACACCTCCTAATAGTGCCACTCCCCAGGAGATGATGGGGCCAGTTACACTCAAATTGCCACACTCTCTACCCGTTCTTATTCCTAAGGTTATAAAAACAGCCTTCAGCAAGGTACAGGGGGTTTTCACGATCATCTGCAAAGGCTGACTTTCTATTTGGCTCTGACCCATCAGACAGTCCTTGCTACATCACTTGTACTTTCTAGAACTCATTGTATGGATTGCTCTTCCTCAAACAGGCCTTCATCCCACCATGGCCCCCAGGACCTCTCCTTACACAATGGGCTGTTGCATCCCTATTTATTTCCTCCATCAGATCTGACCCCCAACATTCAACAACTTTAGAATGGCTGTCAGTCCATCTGCCTCCCTTCTAGATAAACACTGTTAGTAGGAAGAGTTCTTTTCCTCTTTGTTACCCTGTGTCAAAGGTCTGCCTGGACTAAGGCAGACAACCACTCCTTAGAAGTTTAAGAAATGGACGCTTGGTTACCTTTCCCTAAGACTGGTGTTTGGAAGAATAATGACAGGAAGCTGTGCAGACGTATAACAAGTGGGCAGACAGGCACAGTGACCAAGATCTCCTTCAGTGGTTCTCAACATGTGAGTTGTGAACTCTTTAGGAGTTGAACAACCCTTTCACAGGGATCCCCCTAAGACCATCAGAACATATCAGATATTTACGTTATGATTCATAACAGCAGCAAACTTACAGTTATGAAGTAGCAACAAAAGTAATTTTATGGTTGGGCTCACAGCAAGATGAGGAACTGCATTAAAAGGTCACAGCATAGGGAGGTTGAGAAAGAACCACACCTAGATTAAGAACAGGGGCTGCTGCTGCCTCCCTCCCTCGTCCTCTGCTCTCCTTTAATCTGTCTTCACCAGCTCTGCAGGGGGAACTTAGGTGAAGTTACTTTGGATCTACAAGATTAGGAGGTTGCACTACTTGGAATAATTTAAAAGCGTGTTCCCTAAGAGGGACATACACTCAGGTTAGCCAGTCTCTGGGTAGTCCTTGGGCTGAAAGGAACAGCATTTACCCAGTGTAAATATTTCACCTGGCCATCTATGTCATTGCACAGATGGTGTTTCCTAGAGTTATTTATACCCACTCCTGTGAAGTAGGATTTACTCTGGTTGATGTATGTAAGCTTACAGTAATTTCCTGTGAGAAATGAAAAACCCTTATTTTTCTGGCGTCAGTTCCTTTATCTAACACAATTAAAGCTCCCTCACCTTTCTGTATTAAAGAGATCAATGAAAACTACTTTGACAGGTAAAAACAAAAGCATAAAAGCCAAGTGCTTTTTTTTTCATATTTATCCCAAGCCCACATGAATACACTTAATTTGCATTTTTCTTTGTCAAGTATAAACAGTTTGAAGATGCAGCTTGCAATCAGGAAAGAAGATGCTCTAATATTTTGGTAAATGGTTTCCCATCTGATTACTTTTTATAGTCTCCTGGGAATGGGACAGCACCCTGGCCCACTGTAGGTGGATATATGGAGGTTCCGGAGGCAGCGCTGGGAATCTGTATGGGGAACATTCATGAAGGAAGCTGGATATCAAGCAAGCTGAACATTACCATTTCAGGCTTACCAGCCTGTAAAAAAACAGTCTTCCAAATGAGTGTGTGGGTTCGAAGCACATGCATTTAGGTCTTAGAAGAACTGAATTAAATTCCAAAGGCCCCTGTCTGCCCAGAATTCTGCAAATGGGACCATGTTCAGGAGCACCACACAGCAGGAGGAGATTTATAGGAAAGGTGTAGATTTTACCTCTTGACACACTTTTGATAGCATCATGTATCTCCTGCCCAGACTCTCAGGACAGAAAGGAGATCCCCGGTTGGGCGCCCTGCTGGTCTCCCTTCTTCAGCCTTCCCACAAGCTAACGCACACACCCTGGTGGGAATTGGATCTGATTATGAAAATGTGATAAGAACAGATTATAAAACTGTAATTCACAGTTATATAATTCTGTTTTGTGATGGAATAAGGTCTAAATTCTCAAAACCCTAGTCCTGAGTGATCTTTCAATGTCTTAACTTATTTGGGGTTTAAAACAGTCTTTATTATCCCCAGAAAGAAAGATCCAGCAAGTTACAGACTATAAATATCCACAACAACCTGTTTTCATTCCTCGAAAATTCAGGGCAGCAAATGATATGTCTTGAATTCTGCAGACAGAGGGCAGTGTGCACAAGCCAACTGTGCAAGCAACAGTGTGTGTGCCAGTTTTACAGGGAAGACTTTATGTGAGACATCTGTGTGCAACGTGACTCTGAAGCATCAAAACTTCATGTGGACAATTATAGAGGCCTGGTATTTTCGGTCATTGTAAGGAAAAAATCACTATGTGTCTCAGGGAAGTGTTTCTTGCCTGATTTCGGAGAGGCATGCATCTGATGTCATCGTGGACTTGGAAGCGGTGAGCACACAGATGTGAGGAGGAGAGGAGTGCCAGAAAGCTCAGTCGTCAAAAATGTAACCAAGCTTGTCAGGCTCGGTCGTGATGCAAATGCAAGAAATCTATTGCCAAAGTGATTTATATTAGTGCATTGCGAGAGATTGAAAATAAAATCTTCAGCAGATCATTCTAAAAATTACCCATGTGTTAAAACAGTGATCTGCATGTTAGTCTGTTCTTCAAATGTTCGTGGTATTGCACAGAAATACAACATACAAACATAGATAAACGAAATTAATTTAGTGGAGCTTAGATACTGACTTTAAATATCTCTGGGTTTTTGGGAAGAAGCATGCTACCCATTTGAGCATCTTGCTTTAGAAGACAATCAGCAGTTTCTGTGTAGGAGGTAATTGCTGAATGGTGCACCGTTTCCTGCAACACTATGTTTACAGGCATAGGAGCCCTGATCGAATCAGTGTTTCCCAGGGTCATCACAGTACAGTTTCCATGGAGACATCTCTCTGTCACTAGACTTCAGCAACTGCCCTGCAATTTTCTTTAAATCTATAACTGGTTTCCAGATGCGGATTCTTTCCAGTGTTCAGGAAGGGGCTAGCTGGCCTCCTACAGCCACACAATCCACTAACACTGAAGGATTCTTCCCACCTCAGACGGCCACTGCTTCTGAACCATCGCAGGAGAATTAAGACACGGGGTGAGGAGGCTTCCATTAATAAAATAAAAAAAGATATATTTCTATATTATTTCAATTTATTTAGCCTAAGAATCCACTCAAACTCCACCATTTATAGACAAAACACCAAAGTAGTTAATGCTCAAGCTTTTCTTTCTAACGAGAGGATGGTGATAATTAAGACTCAAGTCTCTCAAGCTATTTTTCTGAAATTAAATTCCTTACTGTGCTCCTCAACAACTGGTGTCTGGATAAGCTCAGAAAGGATGTAGATAAACACAGCGAGGCAGGATCCCCCCGCCATGTAAATTCTCACTACATTCTTTGCAGCTACACAGGAAGGAAGATGTGTGTATAAATTTTTGATCTTTCTAATAGAGCACCCTGAAGATCTATAAATCTTCGGGAAAAACTTTCCACATCCTATAATAGAGACAAAGGATGGCGACATAATTTATTGTCCAATTAAAAAAAATTTCACAATGAAAGGAGTTGCCGCTAACAGCGATGGCTGGGAAAGAGGCATGCTGGGACTGTCTGGTGCTGTTATTGTCGCAGTATAGACACATAAAACAAAATAAAACACTTCGAGAGTTAAAGATAATAGAAAGATCGACATAACACTGATTTCCACACTTGAAGATTATAACACATAAGAACGGTGGATATTATCTTGTGTTTCTCTAGAAGGTCATAATGATAACAAGAGGGAATTGCATTAAAGATAGTTTTTCCACTATGAAAATGAACCTTGTGGCAATTGGATAAATTCAAAATCACTATTGTTTTATTTGTAAGATTTGGGCTTTCTCCTCTGTGCTCACAGACCGATGCTAACCAGTGACAAATGCAACATGAAGTAGAAGCAAGTGACTTCTTGGAAGCAGCTAGCACTATCTGGCTCCACGTAACTAATCGGAACTTAGAAGCACGAAGACACTGAAGCGGTGGAGGCCAGGGGGACATAACTCTTCCCAGGCAGACATCAAATGCTTTCTATTTATCATAGGAACTACCACCACACAACACAAGACCAAACTTGAAGGACTGAGTTTCATATGCATTAAACCCCATTGGAAAACACATTGCCATAGCCTTAAGCCTCTGAAGATGCTTTGACATATTTTTTTTTTTTTTAAAATTAGTGTTCAGAAGCAGTGATGTGGAAATAGAACAGAAGACCTAGGTAGATTGGAAGAGCAACAGAAGGATAAAGCAGAGAGGGCTGTTGGAGGTCATTCCTGTTCAGTAAGCTCACTTCCCAAAAGGCCGCAGACCTCTGGATTCAAAGTCTCTTCCTTAACAGCCCTCTATAAGTTAGGCACAAAGTTGAAATCAGAGCTTCGGTATGAGTCTAAAAGCAGAGAAAGCGAAACTATTTCATTAATTCTCACATAGGAAAACAATTTGAATTGATTGGAAATGATGGGTTATTTAATATTAATTATGTATATATATACAGACATACAGCTCTGTGTATGTATGTGTGTGTATGTGTGTATGCGTGTGCATGCGTGTACACATGTTCATGTAGGCCCTGGAATAAATTCCAAGTCTTCTTTTACTTTGACAATGAGATTTACTATCACAATGTGATAATCTTGATGATAAACACTAAAGTGAGTGTTTTTTTTTTTAAAAAAACAAGGATGTTACATAGTAATCCAGCAACAAAACATGTCACTGCATGGGTGAGGTGAGATGGGAGATGAACCAATGAAGCCCAAACAGCAACAGGAGGGAGACCAGCAATTCTAATCCCCACCATGATGCTTGAAAACAGGACAATGTACTTTCCTTGTGCTTGCCTGGCTCCTATAAAAAGTTCTCTTTCGCCACAGGTATTTCAGGACATTGAAACACTTTCTGAGAAGAAAATAAGAATGATAACAAAGTGGGAAAAAATCCCCCAGAAAACCCTGCAGGTCTTTTTCTCATTCTTCACTAAACTACTGGGTCAACACATGTGAGGGTATAAACAAGTTTTGTGCACAAACACACACACACACACACACACATACACACACACATGCACACACACACACACACATACACACACACACATACACATGCACACACACACACATACACACACACACGTACACATACATGGCAGCCACTATAAATACTATAAAACAACACAATAACAAGTTTTCTCTGTCAAAACAACCTCAGCTACAAGGGCAAGTAAGGGAATAAATACAAGATCAAAATGAAGATAGATTTAGTACCAAAACCTCAGGGGGACAATTTCATCTAATTAGCAGCCGTCAGTTTGAGAGTCATTTCACAGGCACACAGGGGATGAACAAAACACAATGACCAGATGAGGTGGATGTTTCTCTCATCAGGCTGGCAAATAACAGACCAAGCTGCAAAACAGCAGGAGAAACAACAGGTTAGGAAGCAAACACATAACAAACCACACAAATGGCGTTTTGCATCAATGATAGGTGGAGGCGTCATGCCCCCCCCCTCATCATTCCTCCATCCGTGGTAGCTAAACTGATCCCCTGCTCCACTCAAGAAACTGGAGATTCACAAGTGAAATAGTGTGCATAGGTTTCCATGTGGTTCTGCTACGTTTGAAGTCACTTCTGGAAAGTCGGTTCTTCCCCACCACCAAAGAAAATTCTGACGTCTCCAAAATGTGGTGACAGCCATTTCATGAGACACAGCAACAGAGGTTTTAGTAAAGTAACATTTGCATGGAAGGGGAACAAACAGGCATGCCACTGATCCCTTCCAGAAAGCTAGCGTAAGACATTTTAGGGTCAAAGTCAAGACAGAGTTCAGAGGTGAAACTACCTGGCTAGTAAATTTGGGGAGTGTTACCCTGTAGCTGCCTTTTTCTCCTGCTGTAATGATGTAGAAGCCACACATGGTAGAGAGGGTTACATGACAAGGGGGAAGCTATCTGTGTCATGGTGAGCCTCAAGTAGCCACATTAGATTCATAAAAAACCTGCCCTGGCAAAAGGAAAAATGAAGCTGTTCTGGCATTATGCCCACATTCTTTCCAGTGTGTGCAGCAGATAAGGGAAATATGGAACGTCATAAAGTCATGATATCTATCTACCCCATAAAGTGATAACTTCACATAATGATAGCACTGAGCCTTTAAGCCTTCCTAACAAGTGCCTACAGTAATTTGAGCTTTATGTACTTGAGGGAACTGATAGAAACTCTGCTTACAAAAACCGTAAAACTGAGGGAATTGAGATGGATCATAAGCAAGCTATTGTATTATTTCCCCCATAGGAAATGCTTGGCATTTGCTCTAGATTCAGTAACTTGTGGTCTTTAGCTGCAAGGGAGCCGGAAAGGGCATAGAACTGACAGCAGACCATGATCACCACACGTCTCTCCCACGGAGGATGCCAGGATTATTAGAAACTGGCTAACTGGAATGACTCACATTAATTCAGATTCCTCTGCTTTAGTAGAAACTGTATCATATGTAGTGTTTGTTTTTACAAAATTGTCTGAGGATAAAACCAAGAATATTATGAAAGGGTTATTACCCATTTATAATCGATCTGACCTCTAAGGGCTACCAAAGTAAGCTGTCATAAGGCTATAATATTTTATGTTTCCAGAGGCCCTAAACTATATTGCAATCATATAGAGAAAAGACACTCAATTGTTCAGACTATTTTTAGCTCAGGTCTCAAAGCAACACTGAGCTAGAAGAATCTGAGGTGGGAAAGCAAACCACTGTCTTCATTTTGTCTATCAAGTCGGATCAGCCTAAGAGTAACACAGTTATGAGAGACAACTGCGATATCCTGAAGTGACCTCTTTGGCCCTTCAGGGTAGTAATCAATGCTGCCTGGGCATTAGAAACTAGTTACACACATACAACACACAGCTTAGTGAGGTTACCAAGCCCTTTGTACAATGGCAATATAAAGCAGAAAAATCTCTTTCTATACTGCAACCATCAAGAAATTCTTCTAACACATTGCTCAAACCTCTTAATGTAGTATACTCCTGGATTTGAAAGCCAAGATTAAACGATTCTGTGTGCGCCTGCCAGACTGCAAGCACATGGGTGTGATAGATACCAAAAGGACACATGTCCACTCCTAACCAAAGGCAGAAGGAAGCAATGCCATGAAGACTTCTGGGGTCTGGAATAGGGTGTGCATTCTTTGCCTTGTGATTTTTGCATTGTCTCTGGGTAGAATTGGTAGAGAAGACATCCTACATAGTCAGGGTTCTCTAGAGTCACAGAATGAATCTCTCTCTCTCTCTCTCTCTCCACACACTTATACACACACACACACACACACACACACACACACACACGAATGAATGAACTTATTGGAATGACTTAAGGCTGCAGTCAACAATGACTAGTTCTAAAGGGAAAGCCCAGGAATCTAGTAGCTGCTCAGTCCCATGAGGCTGGGTGTCTCACTTGTCTGCTAGGATCCCAAAGAGGGACTGGATGTGTTGACAAGGCAAGGGCATACAGGTGAAGAACGAGCCCTTCCTTTTTCCATTGCCTTTATGGAGACATCCAGTAGAAGGTGTGGCCCAGATTAAAGGTGTGCCTTCCAGCTTCAAGATCTGCATCAAAGGCATGTTGTATTCCTGCCTCCAGATCCCAGTCACAAGTGTACCCTTCATTTCTGAATTATAGTTCATTCCAGATACAGCCAAGTTGACAACCAAGAATAGCCGTCACACACCCATCTCTCTGACGTTCTCTGGGGGGGGGGGGACTCTGGCCCGTGACAGAGACATGGGAACATAAGAAGCAGCACATTCTTCTGCTCAGCCCTCTTCTGCCATGTGCTAATGAGGGAACATGGGTTGATCAGCTGATCAGCTGTCGCTGCAGAGTGGGAGACACATGGAGTAGACCTGCAGTCAACTAGCACCTGAAACTAAGCTGGCCCAGAACAGCTACAGGCCCCAGGTATGCAGAGTAAATGGAACTGAACTGAGATGTTGGAATCATCAGTTATGCTGTGTTGGCAGAGCAAAATGGACAATGAAGAAACAGGGTGCTTGCATGTTATGTCCCCAACCACTGCCCACTCTTCTTGTTTTAAATACACGGATGGCCTCCGGGCAAAACCATGGAAAGGGAGCAGAAACACTACCCAAATGAGGTTGAGAGACAAACACCTGCAGATGAGATGAAATGGATGAAACGAATTCGTCCGTCTGTACACAAATTCTGGGGGCTCGTGATATTCTCAGAGAAGGTTGGGAAAGTCTCTAAAGGAAAGAGGTGAGCTTCCCTAACAACATGGATAGGAAGAAAGGCATTTTGGTTTTTGTTTTTCCTGTGCTGTTCTTGATGATGCTAAATCTGCACCTCAGAAAAGTCCCGAATTCAGGAAGGTTAATTAATATTTGTAGGTGTTAATATGATTTTATAGATGAGACCTCAGATTCTCAGAAAAAAAATAATGCTACAGCGCACTGCAAAGATAAAAGATCCATGTTGAAGTCTTTTGTGATTCTAAGGAAAAATGGATTAGACTTCTGATGTAGTCTATGTTTTACTCTCTCAAAGAAACAGGGATGGAAAGATGGCTCAGAGGGTTCAGCACTTGCTAGAAAACAAAGCTCAGTGTGCCAGGATTACATAAAGGCCAGGTGGGTGCCATGCATGGTACCCTATTTGTTTTCTCAGCGGCGGGGAGTTGAGACAAGGGAGTCTCAGTGTGAGCTGGCCAGTAAGACTAGGCAAATTTATGAATCCTGGGTTCAGGTGAGTGACCTTGTCTCAATATATAAGGAGGATAGCGGTAATATATAAGGCAGATAGCAGTCTATGAGTCAGCCAGCATTAGCCTGGGGCTCCACATGCGTGTGCACACAAATGGAAGGACACACACACACATTAGTGGACACACACACATGCACACCATACAGACATGAACAAAGAAAAAGAAAGATTTTAAAAAGTTCTCAACCTACTTTTAATTTTTAGATTAGGTGCCTACTACGCCATGTGCATTCTCTCTTACGGGAGAGTTTAGAGGTGATCAGTGTATGGCTAGGATGAGGTCTCACAGAAACAGATGAGGACCTTCCTATCTAGTTGGTCCACAATTCTGAGCAGACGGTTCTTGGTCTTCCTTAAGTTCTAGACTGTTTGTCTGATACCAAGTTATGAATCTCATATTATGAAAGCAGTAGAGAGAAAACGACAAAGGGAATGATACAATTAGCAAGGGCACTTTCTGGACAGTCCACATGACATTTCAGTCTGCATCATTACAGTCAGAACAGAGACTCATATATAGACTCATATGTAATTTTGAGGTTATGCAGCCACGTTAAAGATGGAGAGCTTGGTTGGGTTACTCAAGACAGGAAAAAAAAACAGGTGAGCAAAAATAATTGATACTCGCAAACTGGAACCATGTTATGGACTTGACATCAGGAGCCTTAACATCTAGAACAGTGGTTCTCAACAGTTGAATGACTGTTTCACAGGGGCCACCACATATGACCCCGGGAAAACACAAATATTTACGTCATGATTCATAACAGTAGCAAAATTACAGTCATGAAGTAGCAATGGAAATAATTTTATGGTTGGAGCCAGCACTACAAGAGGAAACGTGTTAAAGGGTCACGGCATTCGGAAGGTTGAGAACCGCTGGGCTACAAAGGACAGGGGTATTTTCCAATTTACATAATGGAGGCTAAAGTAGGTAATTAATTTGAGTACAGGATGGGCACAGAGACCAGAAACTCAAGTTTCTGATGTTATGCCTCAAAACTGACCATGTTTGGCTGAATTGCAGCAGTTATATTACAGAAAACCACATACATTTTGGAGACAGACACTTTCTTTATACACATACATTTCAACTTTGCCATTTCTATCAAAAATATTTCAAAAACTCTGCCTCTAATTAACCATAACATAGGCACACAGACTCATATATATTATATATAACTAATATATAATATAATATATATAACATGTAATCATATATATGTAATGACTATAGAATAAAGTATAAAGCTAGTACATTTAATAGTAATTGTATTTTAATTCACTTTTTAGCACACTTGTACCACAAAAATGATTTTTCTTTTATTATTACACACACTTTTACTATTTCTCAGCACCCTATACAATTTCACCAGTCTAAATTTTTGTTACAAGATCTTATCTACTCCTAATGGCTGATAGTGGTTTGTATAATACTGAAAATTATTTCACAAATAGCTTTGATTGCAAATAAGAGAACTGTGTAATGCAATTTACTGGAATATTCCAAGAGCAGAGACAATGATCGGGAAACACATTATTTATTGTTTAAGATCAAATTTACAATTTGATGCTAATATAAAGATCAATAGCAATCTCCTGCGTTTATAAAAGTTAGAAGTATCTGCACCCAAAGGCTCAAATTTCAAAATTATATAGGGATCATACATCCTTTTAAAACTAGGCCAGTCAAACAAGATACAAGTGGCTAATCTAGGAAAATCTTATTCTTAACCTAGGGTTTGACTGAATGCTAGTCCAAAAACAGGTTGCCCATAGTCATCTACAAAGACATTTATCTCCGATGTGGTACTTTCTATATCAATTGTATGGAGCAAGGCACCAGAACATAGCACTGAGTTGGAATGCAGGAAATGGACTAATTTCCAGTTTGCTTGTATATGCACATGATAGCTAATCTTGGTAGTCAAACTGACCTACCTAGTAAGAGGGAACCTCGGCTGAGGAAATGCCTCGACCAGATTGGCATGTGTGCATGTCTGTGGGTCACCTGTTGACTGCTAACTGTTGCAAGAAGGCCAAGCTCACTCTGGGTGGCACCATGCAGGAAGAAACGAGTCTGGGATGTATAAGAAAAGCAGCGGAGCAAGCCAAGAGAAACACGCAAAAATGTAAATAGTATTCCTTCTTGCTTCCTATCTTAGTTTCCCTCAACTAGCTGCAACCTATGAACCAAATAAACCCTTTCTTCCTGAATTACTCTGGTCATGGTGTTTACCACAGCCACGGAAAGCACTGAGTACATTAAACAATCTCCTTAACTTCCTGCCTCTAGTCACACTATCTGTCACTAAAAATTTAACCTGATCATTTCTGCGTGGGATACGTGGTCCTATTGGGAAGCAAAGTCCCTGAGCCAATAGGGAGAGCATGCTTATGAACATAAAAATTAAAGGAATTTTTACCCCTGTTGGCTGTGGTGGTTTGATGGGAATGGTTCTCACAGACTCGGGTGTTTGAATGCTTGGTCCACAGAGAGTGGCAATATTAGTAGGTGTAGCCTTGTTGGTGGAAGTGTGTCACTGTGGGCGTGGGCTTTTGAGTTCTCATATGCCCAAGTTACACCCAGTGTAGCACAGTCTCTCCTTCTGTTGCTTGTTGAGCAAGATGTAGAACTCCCAGCTCCTTCTCCAGCACCATATCTACCTGCATGCTGCCATGCTTCTGGCCATGACAATGTGGACTAAACATCTGAAACTAGAAGTCAGCCTCCATTAACTATTTTCCTTTATAAGAGTTCCTGTATTCATGCTGTCGCTTCACAGCAATAGAGACCCCAACTAAGACACTGGCTAAGTGACAAGGGGTTGAGCCTCCTGCTCCACCTTCAAGTCCATGACGAGTCCAGTAGGTCTCCGAGTCTCATATTTATTCTAAAATCTCACAGATATTTTCTCTACTGACGGATTTCATTATTTTAGGGAAAACCACTTAATTGTCAAATTAGAAATGAGTAGGTCTCAAGAAATGAAACAGGGCATAAAAATGAAAGGTAAAATTACCTTGAAAAGATTAAAATTGAGAAACAGTGTAGGACTATTATTATGCAACATTGGCCCCCCCCAAAGGATAGATCATATCATAAAACTTATTTTTGCCCTTTGGAAGTTTATATGTAGTAAGTTTAGTGTTAAGGACCATGTGGTAAAAATATTCTGTGTAAGCTCACTCATGTACTGTGTGTGGAATAGATAATTCAAATAGAATGTTGTCCAGTGCAGTCATTGATAAAGTATTTGCCACACATTTAATCATCCGAATCACATTTAAAATGTTGAGAATATGACTGCCTGATCCATTCTGTCATACAGAATATGACAATCCTTTGACAGGAGCACATGCATGACTGACCAATACTGTGGTAGTTTGAATGAGAGCAGCCCCATCAGCTCAAATATTTGAATGCTTAGTCGGTTGGTTGGTGGAATTGTTTAGGAAGGATTGGGATTTGTGGTGTTGTTGGAAGAGATGTGCCACTAATGGTGTGCTCTGAGATTTCATGTCTCTGTCTGCGGAACAATATGTAAATCTCCCAGCTACTGCTCTAGCACATACCTGCTTCCTGCCATGATGATCATGGACTAACCCTCTAAGCAAGCCCTCAGTTAAATGTTTACATTTATAAGAGTGCCTTGGTTGTAGAGTCTCTTTACATCAACAGACAGTGGTGAAGACAGAAGGTCAGGAGACTATTCGGACACCACAGGGAAGAGGGTTTCATGATGGTGAGAAAGAACTCAGGTTATGACCTGTGAAGGGGAGAAGGGATATCATAGAACTGTAAAGAGAAGTGGGGTAGGCAATGGAGAGACCCCTGAAGATGCTCTATGGAAACCTACTGGGGTGGAAGCCTCTGCAAACGCACATACACATATAAGAAGATATGAAATGGAGTTGTGTGACAATAGAGGACAATGCCTTCCTGTTGCCACACTCCCAGTCATGATGTCTATGGACTAACTTTCTGCAACTGTAAGCAAGCTCCTAATTAAATGTTTTATTTTATAATTAGCCTTGGTCATGATGTCTCCTCATAGAACAATAACTAAGGCAAAAATTTAGGGTCAAACTCTATGGTAGACAAGAGAAAATTAGGTCATAATAGTGAAATTTAAAGGTGGTGAGAGAGTTACACAATTCTGAGGCTACTTAGGTAATTTATAATGGCATATTAAAGTTCTTAACATAGTAAATTTCATAGTACATATGTTCTACCACAATTTCTAAAAATCTTGAAAGAGTTTTTCATGCAAAATAGACCCACTAAGTGAATTAATTTGTATTCGAAAATGTAATATATTGAGGATCTAACATTAATTTTAAAATCATGTCTCCATTATATTTAAGATTTATATTTGCTTACATTAAGAAATTGAAAAATATAGTATCTGATGAGAAATATTCCTTTTGCAGCTGATATCCAAGTGTTCTTTTTTGTTTTGTTTTGTTCTGTTTTGAGACAGGGTTTCTCTGTAGCTTTGGAGCCTGTCCTGGAACTAGCTCCTATAGACCAGGCTGGCCTCGAACTCTCAGAAATCCGCTTGCCTCTGCCTCCCGAGTGCTGGGATTAAAGGTGTGCACCACCACTGCCTGGTGATATCCAAGTATTCTATCCAAATGTGCCTATATCAAATAATTTAAAGCATTAAAGTCACATGAAAATAATACTTAAAAATGGGATATTCAGTGAGCCATAAGATAGATACTAGGTCTATTTCTTACCATGATTTGGAGCAATTCTGTTATAAATAAGAAAAACTTGGAACTTTCTGATGATTATATGCAGAGGAGTCATCTCTCTGAATGTCCTGAAAAAAATTAAAATCTTTGGGTGCCTCACACCTCCTATATAAAGTGGCAATAGTTGCATATAACCAATGAATATACTTACATATATTTTAAGACATCGCTAGCTCACAACTTTTTACCCCGTGGGTCACAAACCATATGGGATTACATAACTGAATATCCCAGGACAGGATAGCACAAAATTTAGCAATCAAAGGTTTTCTGATATTGCCCTAGCAAAAATGAATAAAATTCCAAATGCAGAATGAATTCAGCAGTTTTCTGGCAGAGCTCACCCATGTTGCAGTGCGTGACTTCACGGAGGCTTTAGGTTCTGAAGACAGGCTCACTTTGTGCCTGGTATCCCACCACAGAACACTAGTCAGCCAGTGCAAATTCGTGACTATAGATTAAGAATTGTAGTGTTTTTGCTGCATCCTGAAAGCTAACAGTTTAATTCTACAACACAAAGACTTTCAACATCTCCCTAGCATCACTCCTTCACGTGACTGCATCAAATTGCTATATATTTGGGTGGTATTGAACTAGAATTCTTGATTTGGGAAATTGAAGTTTGAGTTGCTTCCTTAAGTCTCAAAAATCATTATGTGGATTAAGTTGGGATTAAAACGGGATCTTCATCAATCTTCAAAATGACCCTAAATATACTTCTGACATTTGGCTCCACATAAATAAGTAAAGTGACAACCATAACATCAATATTTACAAAAATCAAAATATCAGTCAACCCCCAAAATATTTACAATGCTCTAGATCATACCATATAATATTCAGACATTTTTTAATACTTTGTATAAAAACAAAGGACATCTACCTCATTAATATGTTCATATTCTTTTTCTTTCATGAGTAGTGAAACCATACTTTACAAAGCGATTTTTGAAAAACCTTTAGAATGTATTGCTGTGTTTGATTTGTATTCCTATTTAGATACCTTCACACCAATGCATTTTTCAGATTGCATGCACTTTTCAGACAAGAGAGAGTCACAAATGAAACAGGGCCATTGGCCCTGCTTGGCCTTGCCTGCAATAAGTAATGAACTATAAACATAGTGGAAACACTTGTCATATATATTGTCTAAAGAATAACCATAAGACCACTAAGTCTGTATACATCAGTACAGTGCAAGGGTTGTGTTCCTGAATATTTATAGTTCATGTTTGGCTGACTTCAATGGCAAAGAACTCAACCAATAAGAAGGGACAACTTCATTTATGGTGGAAAAATAGTATAATTCTAAGAAAGCCTGAATTTGCTTGTTATTCTCACAATAGCATATGCCATCAGGTACAGCATATGTACTAAACCAACATCCCTTTTCTCCTTCCTTGAGATAGATGTTTCAGAGACATGACAGTGTGCTTGGTTTACACATCGTTGTCCATATTTCAAAGTTCAAGTCAAGGACTTATCTATGCACATTCTGTGGTTAAATATGTAGGGATAGGTTCTTCAAACACAGGGGTGATATGTCTGGGATGTGAGTCTTCTCCTTGATCTTCTTCCTCTCAAGGACCTGGCTGCCTGCTGCTCCCCCAAGCAACAACATGTTAACAATGTCAGATGGCAAAAGCATGAGGTTTCTGGGCCCCACTAGAGAACAGCAACTCCATATGTGGGCAACAAACTTAAGCCTTATCATAAAAGAGAAAGAGAAACGATCATGTCAAAGCTGCCATCTCTGGCCTTTTTAAACCTGGCTGATTTGGTGTCTAACCTATCCATCAGGTAAAGAAAGGGCAGTGGGATGGATATGCCATTCCTGAAATGAGAGATTCTTCTTCAAAATTTAATCAGAAAGTCTTGTAGATTGTGCAACACATGAAACGTTTACTGTGTGTGTGGGGGGGTGAATCAAAGGAGAGAGAGGCGCTCCTTCCTGACATTTCTGAAGGAAGCCTGCGGAAAGCCAAAGCGTCATCGCTGCGGGGCGTCATTCGAAGCACAGATGCTTATTGCTTTTTGCCAGGAGAGAGGTGGTTTTGTACACAAGCTACAACGAGGAGAGGCACAAAGGAAGTGTGCGGCCCACACAGCAAAAGCAGCAGGCGTCAAAGTTGCTTGCTTTGTAAATCTTGCGATGCGAATGGTGCGCAGGCTGGGCTCTCGGAGGTCTAGCATAATAAAATCCCTGCTTTAATTACAGCAGCACACTTAAAACGCTATCATTAACGTTGTGTCAGCAATTACTTTTTTACAACCTTATTTTCTAGAGAATAATAAAAACGTGTTTGGGACTGATACCTTGGGCTGAAAAGTTGGCACGCGGCTCTCAATCCACAGGCTTCTCTTTGCTTCCGGCAAATTGGGAGAGTCTGAACTGTGCTTCCTTGAAAATCACGGAGAGAGAAAATTCTAAAGGAACAGGCCTCCGAAATGCATTGCCTCCGATTGTCTGAGATTCAGGTCTGTAAACTGTCGGGAGTGATTACGTCTGTCATGTTTCAGATGAGAAACTAGGTTTCCATGGTAACAACAGTGACCATGATTAGTGCTTAAAAATTACAATCACCTCCCTGAACTGTACTAGAAAAGGGAGGACTCAGAAGCCAGATGGTAAAGCATTCGTGTGTGAGGAGCAAAGCAAAGAAGAGGTTTAAAGATAGGACGGACTTCATTCAGACTTCCAGGAAGGTGATTCTAGAAGAGGGATTCTTGCTGGATGAATGGAATAAACACCTAAGTTTTACCAATGGTAGACACCTGCGGCTAAGAAGCTGACTTAGCTGGTTAAGTATTCACTGCACAATCATGTGGACCTGGGTTCCAGCCCCTGCACCCATCCAGCACGGTGGAATGCGCTCGTGACCCGGGAGCTGTGGGGGTGGAGACAGAAGATCCCTGGGACCTGTGAACCAGGTAGTCTTGCTGAGTCCATGAGCTCCAGATTGAGTGAGACCCGGTCTCAAAAATGCAATAGCATGTTATAGAGGAAGACACTTCATACTGACCTCCAGTCCACACATACACTCATCAACAAACAACTCTACTGACCTCCAGCGCCCATACACACACATCAACAGACAACTCTACTGACCTCCAGCCCACACACACATCAACAAACAACTCTACTGACCTCCAGCCCACACATCACACACACACACACACACATCAGTAAATAGTGGTAAAAAGAAGACATAACTATGAATAAGTACCAGAAAAACTGAGGTTTAAAAATGAGCTATTATGTATCAGATACTGATCACATGCTGAAGTTTATTGATTATATCATTTCGGTAATAATAATAATAATAATTACTGAGCTTCAGTTGTGGCCAGCAATTTTATTTTTACATGGACGGTGGTTTGGCTATTTCATTTCTAAGAGTGAAGACTACGGTAAAGAAGTATTCAAATGTCTGCAGGACAGTGATGGCTAGTAAGGAATGAAGTCTCCTTTCTTCATGCCTGTACTATTTAAAGGAGCACGGATGAGCAATCTGTGTGTGAACTCAGTGAACAGTGATGCTTACAGTGAACAGACATGAACTTACAGAAAAAAGATACACAACTTTTAAAATACACAAACAGAAAGTAAAAATAACATCTACTATGAAGAAACAAAGGCTAAAAAGGGTTTTCTGCAGCACGGGGAAAATACTAAGAAGGAGAAAGGCATTTTGGGGAAAAGCAGTTATAGGTACAAAGTCACTAAAAAGGAGTGTAAGTCAATAATGAACACTCTCAGAAGCCCAGTGGCAGTGATAGCAGGAGACGCTGCAAGGATAACAAGCCCACTCTCCAGACATAAAATCCCACCTTGCTCCTTACTGCCTACAGTCATCCTAAGACGCTTTCAAGACAAAAGAGAAAATCTGATCCAACTTGGTAGGAAGATGAAAAGTTTAAGTGGCAGCAGGAGAGGAAAAGAGGAAGGAAAGAGAAGAAAGCAGAAAAGCTGACAGTAAAGGCAGCAGGAGGGGAGGGTGCAGGGGGTGCCAGGAGAGACGCCATCAAGAGCTGTCTTGAGAAAATAGGCCAAATAAGGAGAGCAATGGATCACAGGTGGCCGGACTTCCAGATACTAAGGCAAAGCTCCCCATTATCTGGCTCCCTTCCTTTCTAGCAAGACTCTGTCCTACAGGGAAGGTGGCACTGCCATCAGACCACAGGATCTGTCCTCACAGGTGAGCAGAGATGGCCCTGGAAGTCTCTCATCATTTAGAAGGGGAGAGGTGTAGGAGGGGAAGGATGCAGAAGGGAGAGACGCGGAGGTGAAGGTGTGAGAGGCTAGGGCTCCCAGAAAGAGCATTCAGAAGGGAAACGTGTTCTCTGCCCTCCCAGTCAGTGCTGCTGTGATGCTGAAAGCCCTTGAAAGCACTGGCATGAAAAGTTTAGATATAGCAGGAAAGGGATTTGCTAAGTAGACGAATTTGTGTCATAAGATACATCGGCACCCGTTAAGATCCATTATGGCACTTCCTGGAAGAGGAAGTCTACAAGCTGAATACACATCAGCTCTTGATTTGGCATGCAGCTACTTCATGGCACGTGCATGTGTGCTGTGCGTGTGTGTGTGTGTGTGTGTGTGCGCGTGTGTGTGTGCATGTGTGTGTGTAAACACAAATTGCTTACATTTGCTGGGCTATGCAGGCTGACGACTACTCATAGGGGACTCTCAGGTTCAGCTGCAAAGCAGCGAGAAGATTCATGTTGGAAGAGCTGGCAGAGACACGTGTGTATTCGGGTGTCTTAAATGCAGTATGGGTCTAGACAAGGAGTTCCCTCTGACACAAGAATGTTCCTGTGTCGGAACCGTATACTGCACGAGGTGCTGTTCATATTTCATGGTGGCTTTTTTTTTCTAGCTTCTACCAATGACCTCTGTTTCACCTCCAGTGAGTCCCAAGGTACTTTCTGTTTCCTGTATCCCTCACCTCATAAAACCACCTCCTTACTCCTTACCTCTCTAGCTTCTCTGCATAACCATTATCTTCTTCTTCCTCTTTCCTCAATCCAATATTTGAGCATTTTTTAAAAATAAAGTTAGCAATTTTATCACATATCTTTGTTCATCTTAGACTTACTCCCTTCTTCTTTTTTATGCCCATTCTTTCCACAGATGTATTTAAGAGGGAGGGAGGGTTTATGGAGAGAAGAAGGGAGAGAGAGAAAGAGGGAACGAGCATGTGTTCGTGTTCCTGACGTATGTATGTGTGGCGGGCAGAGATCAATATTAGTTATCTTCTATTGCTCTCCATAAACTCACAACTCACCTTTTGGAGACAGGGTCTCTCCCTAAACTAGAGTTTGCTGCTTTGGCTGGACTGGGTGGCTTGTGAGCTCTGCAATTCAGGGGTCAGCGTGTCTCTGCCCCTCGCCACCCACCTTACACCACCCCAGCCCCCGAGCTCCAGGCTCGTACCGCCACACTAAGGTATTTCTTTTTGAAACCTGAGTGGTGGAGACCTTGACTCGGGTCCTAATGCATATAGAGCGACCACTTCAAACTGAGCCATCTCCCCAGCCTCTCTTTCCATAAATATTAGACCACTCACCATGTAACATGCCATGATGGCTCTTCCAGAGCCCGCAAGAAACAGTGTGCACTGATTTTATGGTCTTGGTGGAGAGAAGTCAATTACCAGACTGGTGACTAACTCAGAGAAAGGGCACTAGAGAAGACTGGCAAAGTGCAGAGATGGCCATACCAATGGGCACTAATCAGGTAAAAGAAGTCAAGGCAGACTTAAAGTAGCACGAAAGCAAGGGAGGGGGAGGCAGAGATTCATTGCTGATGTCTAATTCATTGCTGGAAGGCGTCAAGGATGAGCACACAGAAGAGACTGAGGACTGGGAAGAAGAGAGAGTGGCTGAAAGGGAGCAGCGCAGAGAGCTGGTCAGGTTCCATGGGGTCACAGTGAAGAAGCCTGGGAAGTCTGGGAAGCTCTGCCCTTCCCATGAGAGCAGTGTGAAACCACTGAACGACTGGCTCATCAGGAAAGGGAGCTGAAGGCCACCCTGTGCTTCAACGAAGATCATTTCTGTGACCTGATGAGGCTGGAGCACCAAGAGACTGGCTAGGAAGCCAGAGTGAATCAGCGAAAGATAGAGGGTGGGAGGTTCCCTGCGTGCTCCAGCAATAAGGATGGACAGACACAGGTGGAACTATGGGGCAGCAGGTGCGAAGAGGAAAGAGGGCTAACAATCATGGCCTTGTTTCCTCCTTGTGCAATACCCTAAAGGTATGAATATGCCACTCACCCACCCACGTGGGCGGTTGCCTTGCCACTCCGCCTCTGCTAGTGTGCCGGGAACTTCTCTGCCTGACCCCACTTCCCTTTGTGGTACTGTGAGATGTACCCTGCCCTTCACTAAGAGCTTCCTTAGGAACTCTCCTTCTTGACCAGGCATGCCTTAAATATTTGATAAAAGTATTTCATGATTCAAAAATTTGCCCATATGTTCAATAATGTCTAAAGACATTGGGTCTACAGTTTTCTTTGGTCATAATAAAGTTCTGAGTGAAAAGGATTATGTTACTAAGGTCAGCAAACAAGTACACTGTCCACTGAGGTTAGAGACTGGAAGTAGTCTTTATAATAGTTACTGATGTGCACAGGTGTGCCAGCTTGTCTAGACTGATGATCTAATTTCAATTGCACAGCACTCCCAAGAAGTGGGTCCTATTATTTATGCCTGTCTTGCATTTGTAGGAACTAAAGCTTAGGACTGCAGAGTTCCCAAGGAGTACACAGTGGCATGCTCCAGGCTGCAGTAGGACTTGGCAGTTGACTTGTTTATAGGCTAAGGTAAGACACACCCCACAGGAAGATCCTTTGCCTCCCACAGAGGAACCACTGGCTCTGAGCCCCAGGCAAGTGGGCTGGTACTGTTCCCAGCTTTCCTACAGTCTCAGTGACAGATACACCTGCTCAACTGCCCATTGGTGCTGCCATAAAGTGTCGACTTCTGTCTTCATTCTCTTCCTCTAGCAAGGGAAACATGGATTAGTCTCTGTCCAAACCCCACTTCTCAATCTGCAAGTCTAGTCTCACTTTGTGTGTTCAACGCAAGCACGAGAAGGTGATGGAGCAGTGATGTGTCAAAAGTCCTGCAAGGGAAAGCACAGAACTGATTCTGCTGGGCCAGCGGTGATGGCTTTTAATCCCAGCACTCGGGAGGCAGAGGTACGTGGATCTCAGAGAGTTAGAGGCCAGCCTCATTTACAAAGCGAGTTTCAGGACAGGCTCCAAAGCTATACAGAGAAGCCCTGTCTCAAAACAAAACAACTAATTTTGCTGAATGAATTATCAAGGCTCAGTTACCAAAACAAGCCTGGAACCACCGCTGGCCCTGTCTCCCTCACCCATAATTCCATCAACGAGTCAGGAAGCCGAGATCCTCCCCAGTACACCCACACAAGTGATGTGACTTTTGCCAGTGCCGGCTGCAGCCCTACATCCTGTCATTTCTATCTGAGCTCTTTGACAGATGCACCTGATGTGGACCCACAGATTCTCCAGGCTGAAAGGCCCAGAAGCCAGGAGTCTTCTGACGTTCAGAAATCTCCGTCACTATGACATTTATGTCAGCTCTCTAATGATGAATATAGGTAATCATGTTGTCAAAAGCCAATTCTCTGTTCATCCAGAGTTCCCAGCCCCACCTGGATTCTGTCATGACTCAGCGTGGGATGTGAGATCACGTCTCGTCCGCTGATTCCGCGCTGTGAGACTGATGGGGGTACCCAGGCTGCTGTGACTGAGGCACGGCTGACACAGCTGTCAGGTTTAGCACTGACGTGAGGCTGGGCACTTCAGTGCTCAGATGCTATGACTCGGCTCCCTCGAGCTTCTTTCCCAGAAGCCAGCAGTTTTGTCTGGCTCCTGGCCCATGGCCTAGATTAGTTGATATTTGAGCTCCAATGCCAAGAGCACTTTTAATCCATTAAAAATGTTAGAAAAATCACTTTGGCTTCTGTCAGTTTACCCCATTAGAACAATAAGGGCTTGAACTATGGGAAGGTAAATGAAAGCTGTTTTCAGAATCAATGCTGTGTCTATAAACCAGTTCATATGTACTGAAACCAAAGGTGCCAGGAGCTGTGCCGACTCAGCTCAAGAGCCTTACTTTATCTCCACAACAATGCAAGGAACACTTGCCTCATAACTGAAATGTTAGATTTGAAAAAAATCAGACTGGAGGGGATTGAATGATTTAGCAAGGTCACAGAGCTAGGGCCCACTGTAAGGAGAAGCCACCCAAAACTTTCTTGGTCTTGGATAGATGGGTTCTCACCTTCTCTCAGAATAATTAGATACATACATGGTATGTGTACTTCTGTGTTGAATGTAAGTGAAGTTAGAAAGGTAAAGAAAAAAAAAAACTCCAATCAGCTCTTCTTAGGTGATGAGGGTGTTCAAAGTTTTAAGAATTATTCAAAGTTTTCTTTTTCAAAAAGATAACACATCAGTTCTACTAATAGGAGCAAAAGCAGTATTCAGTCAATAAATTATTCCAGGTGCTTCTTTATGGCATGTGTTTATCAATAAGGGAACATTGGTGGTTCTCTCTTTAAAATTACATAAGGGGTTGGAGAGACATTTCAGTGGTTACAAGAACTTCCTGCTTTCCTAGAAGACATGAGCTTAGGTCTCAGCAACCACCCAAGTTGGAGAACTCACAACTGCCTGTAAGAGCAACTTCATGAGCAAACAGGACTCTCTTCTGGCCTTGTGGGCAACAAACACATGAACACAGACTCTCTCTTACACACACACACACACACACACACACACACAGAGGGGAGAAATGATAGACTGACAATAAATAAATAATGTGGAAAATCCTTTATTTCCAATTAATGTCTCTTAGACCTGTCCATAGACAAATAATAATTCCTTAATTATGCTGTGAATTTTGTTTATTTATATCCACTTCCCATTTTAAAAATCCAACTTTCAAAACAGATAAAGGGAGTATTTAACTAAAATCACTCACGGAAAGTGTGAGGACAAAATAAAGTCACATACAGCTGCACTAACTTGTGAGAGGGTGCAAGGAAAGGCCAGCACTGCCTAACAAAAAGAGAGGGGAGCACACTTGTTAAAGTCTCTGGGGTCTGGAGAGCAGCTCACGGGTCATGTAAATGCTTCCTGTTCATTCAGAATTCTGAGATCTCCTTTGGGAGGTTCACAACCACCTTTAACTCCAGATCCAAGGAATCTGATACAGTCTTCTGAGTTCCCTGGAAACTGGCAGACACTGGAACACACGCACATGCACACACACAGACAAAAATAATAGCTTTAAAAAAACAAATTTTCTTTTTAAAACAAATTTTCTAAAATTAAATTAAAAACTTAAAAATAAATTAAGTGAATCAAATTCTATAACATAATTAATAAAACCTAATACACAAAAGCTTCCATTATACCATGAAATTAACCTAGAAGCTAGTAAAATATTCTGTTTCGGGACATGCTAAGACTTGGACTCTGGTATGTATCTGCCCTTAACAGATCTCAGTGGGAAGCACCCACCTTTAACTACTCCACAGCCACACTTTCAGCTGCTGCAGCTGCGTTACCCCTTAGAGGTATGTGAATATTCTTCACGGTTATAGAACATCTTGGCTTCATACTTCATAGATTCAGAAAATAGTTAACTCATACCTTGTCCTAGTCTTTGCCTGGGCCATTTCTGCTCTGGGCAACCATCTTCTCTACCCATCTCTACTTGATTCATATTAGAGAAAACATTTTATTGATAAATCAGAAAATTGAAGTGTAAAATTACGCATCATGATACTTTCCCAGCACTGCCCTGTACTGTCTGTGGCTTGTGTTCTCTCCTCATTATTTGGTGTCCTACTGCAGCGCTGATTCATAAGGGACTGCGAGTTCCCAAGCTTTACGACTGAAGCCTCATAAAGTCCCTTCCATGAGAAGCCTGATCCCTGTGAAGTTAACAGTCTGTCTGTTTGCACTTTTACTGGAAGCTGCTTTATTTCAGCTTTCCCTGCAAAGAAGTTGGTTGTTCCTTTTAGCAGTGGTAGGGATTGAGTTTCTGGCGTGAAATATAATCCACTCGTGCTCTACCTCTGAGTCATATTCCCACACTAATTTGGGCTATTTGGTGTCATAGTTTGGATCCACAATGTCTTGCACAGGCTCATGTTTAGATTCTTGGTCCTCAGGTGGGGCATGGCTACCTGGGGTGGGTGACTGCAGTAGGCTACAAGGCTATACTTGCTTCTGCTTCTAGCCCTAGGTCTCTGCATCCTTATCCATGCCATGCAAAAAACTGAATCCTATTCTACTGCTAGGGTGGTTCTGTTTGCCCACAATGCTATGTCATACAGCTGAATAAGTTTCCTTATAGGAGGAGGAGGGGAGGGAAAAAGGAGGGGCTGAGACAAACACAGAGAGAAACACAAGATAGAAGATGGTGGGAGGGACAGAAGAAAACCCAAGAAACAAGAGCTAGTAAGAAACTGACCTTGGACCTTGGAATCATCTAGGGATTGGTACAACGTTGCCAGAAGCAGTTCTGCTATCCAGTGGATGTACCAGAACCCCACTGACACCTCTAAAGGCACAATATATAATCAGGAAGGTGGTTAGGATGCCGTGAAAGAACAGTGGTAGCATTTCCAGGTTCATCTTGAAGAAAGGTTAATTGGAAATTAGCTGATGTATGGATCCTCATTATTTGGATGAGCTGGGTCCGTTGTCACACTGCACATGTTTTACTCAGAAAACCTCCAAGATTGCATTGGAATGTTGCTCCAATTGAGACTGAATGGGAGGCAGTGAACAATTACATCTGAAGAAAGGGCTGTTATTTCCCCAGATGGTAATATGAAATAGTCAACCGAGAGAAGAAAAGGGCAAATGAAACACGATGAGGCAATAAAAAAATAAAAGGAAAATGTCATTCAAGTTTATTGTCTATATTTTAACAAGTAAAAGTAGTAGTTAACTCAAGGCAGTTAATGACCAGCAAAAGAGGTGAAAACACGCAACAATGAAATTCATACTGCACAAAAGAGCAGAGCATAACTCTCTCGACAGAATAGCTGATAATCTCATAATATCTTTAGGATAAAGAACTTTCCAATTCATCACAGGGCCTTTTCTAATTGGGTGTTGTTAATGCACAATCCAATAACACGTGTTTCTGGAAGCCGAGTAAGGATGCCCGTCCAAAGCCAGCTGTCAGGATAGCACGCTGGATGGGCAAGAGCTGCTCTAAAGCCAAAGCTCGTGCCCTGGCTTTGACCCCTTCCATCCATCCTAAGTCTTGGTAGAGTGCCTGGCAAGGAGAACGTGCTGAAACATGCTAGAAAGTCTTCTAGGGACTAGCTGCAGCTTTAGGTTGTTGGACATATAATTCTATCCTGAAATGCTGGGACAGAAAAAGAATACTGAGACCCAGTTGGTTCAAGACAACCTCTTCCATAATAGATGGGTCACAGTGGGTAGCGGCAGGGACACCTGCTCTTGTCTGGACTGTTGGAGTGACCAAGGGTTCTTTATCATAAATCCTAGTCAGAATCATGAAAAGAAACTGCCAGAAGCTGTGAAATGGCAGGGTCAACAAGATCAAACCACAGATCAGAAGCCAGGCATTTGAAAGAAGATTTTTCTGTATGTTTGTTTTAGGTGGCCATATTTTCCACGGAAAAGTTAAGTAATGTAGACGGAGACCGTGCTTTCGTTTCCTGGTTGCCCAGACCCAGAATATTCACACAGAAACAATATTAATTACAACACTGTTTGGCCAATGGCTCAGGAGTATTTCTATCTAGCTCTTACATCTTAAATTAAGTCATTTCTATTAGTCTATGTATTGCCATGTGGCCATGGCATTACCTCGTTTTCTGCATGTCTTGATTCCTTTGCAGCTGGTTGGCATCTGCTTGACTCCACCTACTCTGTCTCTATATCTCTGCTTCGATTTACCACCTGGATTTACTCTGCTAAGTCACTGGCTGAAACAGCTTTATTCACCAACCAACAAAAGTAACATATACAAAAGAACATCCCATATCAGAGTAACATACATACAAGTTACATAGGCTTTTTGGGTCTGTAACGGGACCTTTTCTAGACTCCTCTCCCCTGGAGTATCTATGATGATGCGTGAGTCCAAAGTAGGGAATAAGAAGCAGAAAGAAATTTAGCTGTATGCAGTGCAAGCAGAAAAAGCTAATGGCAGCTAGAGTAGGGTACCAATGAGCGAATCACTCTTGAAATCTCTGGCCTCAGGGGGCTGCCACATGGCCATGCACACAAAAATCGGAACACCTGCACACACGACTCTCTTTAGTGTGTATTTAGGTGGACAGTGGCCAATTCTCCTTTACAGTATCTATGTGCCACTCACAGTGGCAAATGTTGTGCCCACGCAGGAATTTCTTTACCAGGTTCCTTCATTGCCTTTCCATTACACTTCCTGCAGCACAGTTAAAACACAACCTTCACTTCATATGCATGCCATCTCAGATGTTCCTAGCACCTGTTCTCCCAGGTGTTGGCAATAGAAACTTAACAGGAGGAAACAGAATAAATTAAGAAAAAAAATTGTAAAATACAGCAGCACGGTCCAAATCTACCATCATTTATGCCTATTTCTCCCCTTATTCCTCATCAGTACCCTTAACAAGATAACTCCGTATTCCTAAAAACTTAATGTATTTGGGGGAGTTTCTTTAGAAATCATCAAATATTTGTCCATTTTTTTTCTCTATAACATTTTGGAACAGATACCTGCAAAATTGAAAAAACAAAAACAAAAAAGCCAGGAGTCTCATCCAGGTTCCTATGCTCTGAAGCCCCTGGGCTAGTGTCTGAATCTAGATCCCACTGTACATTCTGAACCCCAAGATAGTTTCAAAGAACTTGAATTCCTTGCTAAGCAGGGCCCCTGGAGGTGTGGACCACCACCATCCATGCTCCCAGTTTTACACTTCAGTCAACCCACGGTTATTTCGCTCTCAATACCGACAATGAAATCCAGCACGTCATGGCCTCCGATGCTACATTCAGTCAACTTCCTTTGCTTCTGGAACAATTCATCTGACATAATTTAGCTTCAAACATAAAAATCTTACCCAATTATATTATAAATGGTTTTGTTAGTACTGCCAACAGTTACTAAATACAGATTATTATGTGACTGTTAATAGATAGTCAGCAGGAGATTAATGTGTCAGGTTAAGCATCTGATGAAAGGCCAAAGGGACAAAGGGGAGAACTATATTGCAGGGCTTACTTGAATGTCAGGTGCAAAGCATTTCATGCATCACACAACAGGTGTGACAGAAAAGATCCCTACACCACATGAGGCTTAAATACAGCAAGCCATGGACAAAGCTGCTAGGGTTCCCGGGTGGCAAATATGTCAAATACTTCTCCACCATGACTGTACCATTCACACAGTGATCAATAAAAAGACTTCTGTGACACACAGTCAGCATTCAGGAACAATGAACAAACCTGTGTCAAACGCAGAAGGGAATCACAATAATTCATATAGATACGGCCAAAGAGCTCATTGGTTTTGTCAAGACTGCTGATAAATTAAAGACAATTGACATGCATAAAACTAAATCAGAAACCATACAGAGTATTGTACCAGGGAACAAATGCCTTTGCGGCAGCTACTGATCTTTGATTGGACTGGAGTGCTATATGGTTGAGCAGGCCATGGGCTGAATAGGGAGATATGCTGCTGAACCCTAAATGGACATGTTGTCAAAATTCCTTCTAAATATCTATGTTTATACCTATAGACGAGTGCTTCTTCCCATCCTGGGGCAGAGAAGTTCCCCTTTAAAGGGTGACAATAATAAAGACCCTTACATCTGGTCTAAGTGCTGAGGATAAGAGGTTCTGGAGTTCTTCTCCTAAAAAGGCTATTCATGTCACCCTCCCGGCCTTAATGAATATCACGGAAGAAAGAACGAAAAAGTTAGAGCCGGGGTGGCACAGAGCGCTGTGACCCAGCTAAGACAGGGCTACGGCCGTCATGAGCACACAGCAGAAGTGGATACCTGTACAAGACTGGGAACCTTCAATGCTCCATAACTGATGGAGAAGGTGTCCACGGGGCTCCACCCCTCCCTGAAGAGCTGTTGGTTTAATGGGAGCTCTAAAAGTGGGTGTTATATTCTTGAGTCACAGACCCATGGGGACGAGTGAGGAAGAAGGGGCCAAAGGGAAAGAAATGACAGATGGTAACAGGGCATGAATACAATCACATCATGTCATATATTTATATATGTATATAAAACTGTCAAAAACAAAAATAAAATAATTTATTGAGAACAAATAAAAAGGAAACCCAAGCTGATCAATAAATGTAGTCATTCATTCAACATATATTTTATGAAATACACTCCAAATATTAAACTAATACTTCTAGACATAAGAATGTACAAAAATATTTTTGTCCTTTAGCAGCTTAAAATTCAGTGGATAAGAAAAATACATAAATAGGGCTGGAGAGATGGCTCAGAGGTTAAGAGTATTGCCTGCTCTTGCAAAGGTCCTGAGTTCAATTCCCAGCAACCACATGGTGGCTCACAACCATCTGTAATGAGATCTGGCGCCCTCTTCTGGCCTGCAGGCAGACACACAGGCAGAATATTGTATACATAATAAATAAATATTTAAAAAAAGAAAAATACATAAATAAAAGATTTCATTACAGGGTTGGATGCCAAGTTAAGTGATCTGAATCACTTGACAGAGGAAGGGGGACAGGACCGTCAGGAACAAGTGGAAGTAGCCTTTAAGTAATGTGAAAGGGAATCAGAGTGCAATATGGAGGAGAGGGAAGAGAGGGATGAGGGGGAAAAAGATGGAGGGGTGAGGGAGGGAAGCAGAGAGTAGGAGACAAATAATCAAGTACTATACCCTGGAAAGGGCCACTAAAGAGCGAGACCTGGGCATACCAGCAAAGCAGAGATGTTCAATGAGCAGCATGCTCCACACACTGGCAATATGAGAGGGAAGAGAACATTATCTTGGACTTAGTTCTCAAATAAGTAAATTTATAATATTTCTAAAAACAGATATCCTACAAAGGACCAAGCCACCTACAAGAGAAAAAAAAATCTGCCTTGGTATTATTTGCCAACAATGACATCACACAAAAACAGGATAGATGAAGGGGAAACAGTGGAGAAGTCTTGTTGGTTGAAAAGAATAAACTCAGTGGAGATGCGGACTTCTGCAAGAAGATGCGAAAGGAATGGGTGGCAGCAGATGGCCTTGGTTGTGCCAGGGGAAGAAAGATCATCCCATGGCTGTAAACGCGTGGAGCTGCCAGCCCACAGAAGATAGGAGAAGACAGGAGAGGATGCTGGTATTAACATGCTGCTGGCATCTTATGGACCTTTCACCTTGTGACTTTCTCACAGGAATTCAATCTACAAGAGGTGCCAAAACACCAGAGAAGAGGGACAAGGCAGAGGGTGTACCCCACACTCTTGAGCATGACTTACTTCGGCCTGCCTTCCCCCTCTGTGACAAGTTCAACCATTCCCGAGTCCTTCCATTTTAAACAAACTAAAAAAATAAAAAGCCACATGATCATCTCATTAGATGCTGAAAAAGCTTTTGACAAAATACAACATTCCTTCATGATAAAGGTGTTGGAAAGAACAGGGAGGGATATAAGGAACATACCTAAACATGTTTAAGGCAATATACAGAAAGCCAACAGCCAATATCAAGCTAAATAAAGAGAAACTCACAGCAATTCCACTGAAATCAGGAACAAGACAAGGTTGTCCACTTTCTCCATATCTATTCAATATAGTTCTTGAGGTCTTAGCTAGAACAGTAAGACAACAAAAGCAGATCAAAGGGATACAAATCGGAAAAGAAGAAATCAAACTCCCACTATTTGCTGATGATATGATAGTTTATATAAACAACCCCAAAAATTCTACTAAGGAACTTCTACAACTCATAAACACTTTCAGCAAGATACAATATTAACTCACAAAATCAGTAGCCCTCCTTTAAACAGATGATAAATGGACTGGGAAAGAAATCAGAGAAACATCACCCTTCACAATAGCCACAAATAGCATAACATATCTCTGAGTAATTGTAACTAAGTAAGTGAAAAACCTGTATGGCAAGAACTTTAAATCTTTGAAGAAAGAAATTGAAGAAGACACCAGAAAGTGGAAAGGTCTGCTATGCTTTTGGGTAGGTAGAATTAACATAGTAAAAATGTCAATCTTACCAAAAGCAATCTACAGATTCAATGCAATGCCCATCAAAATCCCAGCAAAATTCTTCATAGGCCTTGAAAGAATGGTACTCAAATTAATAGGAAAAGCAAAAAGTCCAGGATAGCCAAAACAATCCTGTACAATAAAGAAACTTCGGGAGGCATCACAATCTATTACTTCAAACTCTACTACAAAGCTATGGTACTGAAAACATCTTGCTCTTGCAATAAAAACAGACAGGAGGACCAATGCAACTGAATCTATTAATATACACAATCCTATGAACACCTGATTTTTGACAAAGAAGCAAAAAATATCAAATGGAAAAAAGAAAGCATATTTTAACAAATGGTGCTTGCATAACAGGATATCTACATGTAGAAGAATGAAAATAGATCCATATCTATCACCATGCACAAAACTCAGGTCCAAATGGATCAAAGACCTCAACATAAAGCCAGCCACACTGAACCTCATAGAAGAGAAAGTGGGAAGTATACTTGAACACATTGGCACAGGAGACCACTTCCTAAATATAGCCCCAATAGCACAGACACTGAGAAAAACAATTAATAAATGGGACCTCCTGAAACTGAAAAGCTCTATAAAGCAGAGGATTACAGTCAACAAGACAAAACTGCAGTCTACAGAATGGGAAAGGATCTTCACCAACCCCACATCAGACAGAGGTCTGGTCTCCAAAATATACAAAGAACTCAAGAAATTGCTCATCAAAAGAACAAATAATCCAATTAAAAAGGCGAATACAGACCTAAATAGCAAACTCTCAACAGAGGAATATAAAATGGCTGAAAGACACTTAAGGAAATTCTCAACATCCTTAGCCATCAGAAAAACGCAAATCAAAACAACTCCTGAGATTCCATCTTACACCTGTAAAAATGGCCAAGATCAAAAACACTGATGACAACTTATAGTGGAGAGTATGTGGGGAAAAGGGAACGCTCTTGCATTGCTGGTGGGAATGCAAGCTGGTACAGCCCCTTTGGATATCCGTATGGCGATTTCTCAGATAATTAGAAAACAACCTTCCTCAAGACCCAGCAATACAACTTTGGGTATATATTCAAAGGATGTTCAGTCGTGCCACAAAGACATATGCTCAACTACGTTCATAGCAGCATTGTTTGTTATAACCAGAACCTGGAAACAACCTAAATGCCCCTTGATTGAAAAATGGATAAGGAAAACGTGGTACACACAGGAGAAAAAAATAACGACATCTTGAAATTTTCAGGCAAATGGACGGAGCTAGAAAACATCATATTGAGTGAAATAATTGGGACCCAAAAGGAGAAATATCATAAGTACTTACTCAAAAATGGCTTTTAGACATAAAGCAAAGAAAACCAGCCTACAAATCATAATCCCAGAGAACCTAGACAACAATGAGGACACTAAGAGAACATACATAGATGTAATCTACGGGGTAAGTAGGAAAAGCCAAAATCTCCTGAGTAAATGGGGAGCATGGGAACCTTGGGGAAAGGTTCAAGGGGAGGGGAGAGGAAGGGGTGGAGCAGATAAAAATGTAGAGTTCAATAAAATGTAAAAAAAAGAACTGGGAAATAAAAACAAAAAAAATGTGAGTTTCTAAAAAAATCAAAAAGTCTTATCCAATACCATTTTTAATATTTTGGACACACTATCTGTCACTGAGAAGGCAAAAGGGAGTAAATGTTAAAAAGATAAAAACATTTATTGATCTACTTGTTTTTCACCTTGTTTACATAGTATAATTTATGAAAGAGAAAACAAATTTCAGTTTTTAGTAGCTCCTGCCATTCTATTACCCCAGACCACTTAATCTCTCCAGCTGCGTCTAAGGCAAAGACTCATCAAGAGCAAACTGATGAAGTTATTTCTGTTCTGTAAATACGGCTTTTGCAGGTAATTTATATCTTTTTCTGGTGCACATTACTGATTCTTGCTAAATGTCAATTTAGTAAAACTGTAATCCTTTTTAGTAACCAGTATCTAGCTGCCAGACTTCCTGAGGAGGTAATTTGGCAGTTTTACTGCCTGGGGATAAAGTGGGGATGACTTTATTTTCCAGTCACCCCTGCAATAACTGAATGTGAACAGAATCAATGTACACAAATTTAGAAGCACCTGCTCTCCCTCTGCCTTCCTGCTGGCTGAAGTGATGATGATGGGGCATTTTGGATAAACAAAATACCTGGGAGATGGCAAAGCAACAGGACAAAAGAAGCCCAGGACCCTGTCATGACGAACTGCTCATGTCTGTATTGTTATACAAGAAATACATCTGTACCTCATTCCATGCCTAAACAAATCTGGAGGCAGGTTGTTTTACCCTGTCAGCCTCCTCATGCTTCTCTTCGTTTGAGGCCTGAAAGCCAAGTACCAGCAGAAGCATCCCAATACTGCTGTAACGCCAACCTCCTTAACTAGAGACAACACAGAAGCATCCCAATACTGCTGTAACGCCAACCTCCTTAACTAGAGACAACACAGAAGCATCCCAATACTGCTGTAACGTCAACCTCCTTAACTAGAGACACCACAGAAGCATCCCAATACTGCTGTAACGTCAACCTCCTTAACTAGAGACAATGCAGAAGCATCCCAATGCTGCTGTAACGTCAACCTCCTTAACTAGAGACAACACAGAAGCATCCCAATACTGCTGTAACGTCAACCTCCTTAACTAGAGACAATGCAGAAGCATCCCAATGCTGCTGTAACGTCAACCTCCTTAACTAGAGACAATCAGAGCATCCCAATACTGCTGTAACGTCAACCTCCTTAACTAGAGACAACACAGAAGCATCCCAATACTGCTGTAACGTCAACCTCCTTAACTAGAGACAACACAGAAGCATCCCAATACTGCTGTAACGTCAACCTCCTTAACTAGAGACAACACAGAAGCATCCCAATACTGCTGTAACGTCAACCTCCTTAACTAGAGACAAGACAGAAGCATCCCAATACTGCTGTAACGTCAACCTCCTTAACTGGAGACAACAGAGAAGCATCCCAATCCTGCCATAAAGTCAACTCCCTAGACACAACACAGAAGGATCCTAATACCACTGTAACATCAACCCCTCAACTAGAGACAACACAGAAGCATCCCAATACTGCTATAATGTTAACATTCTCAACTAGAGAAAAACGCATGCTGGCAGAGACAAATCTGGCATTTGCCATAGCCTGCTTCCTCACCTTTTATAATCTCCCAACAGGAAGTGATTACACTGACTTCCTTCCTTGGCCAGTGCTGCATACTTAGTGACCAAACACCTTGGCTTGGGAGGAGTTCTACAGCATCCCTTGACAGCTCAAGAATTGGCCTTATTAGGAAATGTTATATAAGTCAACACTCCCCTCAATCTTCCCATCACTTTCCAGAGAAGCTCTGGAGAGTTCTGGGGCCGGTGCAGCTGCTGTGAATCTGGAGGAGATAGACTGATGATCCCAGACTCCTGTGAGGCTTCCTACTACTGGCAATATGGGAAGCAACTTTGAGTGTTCATTACCAGGCTACTTCAAGGAGTGGCTGCTGTTTATGGCAACTGTGGGAGACAGTCAAGAACTGAAGAGCTTTGTCTACATGGAGGAAGCTACTGGTCCTGAAGAAAACTGAACTATAGTGGAACCTCTACAAGGGGAGGCGACCCAGTCCGTTCCATTGCTACATGGTTTAGTTCAATCAACTTCAAGACAACAGAGCCAGTCTGATACTCTGAGCTGTTGATAGGACATACAGTGCTCTTAATTAACAACTTTAAATGCACCCATTAAATCAGAGCCGGATGTCCGAATAAGGACCTCAAAGAAAATACAGAGCGAAATCCAGTCTAAGTGATGACTTCTAACACCAGTGAGCTTCTCACATGAGCTTCCTGGTGCGCTAGGGGTTAAGTACCCAAACTAAGGTTATCAAAGAGAATTTAAAATCAATCCTTGACATGTGATTAAGACAGAATAGGCAATGAGCTGTAATCATCTCCTAAAGTAACAGGAAGAAGGATTTAAACCAATACAGACGGAAATCTTCTAAGATTGTTATTCTCTTTCATCTTCGTAGATTTATTACGGCCATCTGCTTCTGGGAAGACAGCGTGGATTTTAGAAAATGTTTTAAGTTAAAGTAAAAAATATATAGTCCAGTAGAGAAACTAAGAGAAAATTATATAGTTTATGGAACCCCATAGAATTCTAACTAATCAGACTCCAAGTTAAGGACATTGGAGAAGTGACTCCCATTCGTGAGATCCAATCAGTGAACAAGTCTGCTGTAACAACTCTGAATGTAATATGGAAGAGAGCAGAATAATAGAAGATTAGGGAAACTGAGGCAAACCAGGAGGGAGGCATGCGCAGAGCTAAGAGAGTATGAACGCCAACATACTGGTGTGAGGGAAGCAGTCAGCGGAACCAGAAAACTTTTCTTCCGACCTTCAAGCTTCTAACCCAGGGCCCACCCTCCGGGCAGTAAAGATAAAAGGTGTTCAGAATTATTCTTTCATGAAACAAAGTGGAGCCCAGGGAGTTACTCCGAATTCCTGGTTCATTGTGTTTCAGTGCTAACCTGACTCCAAGCCGGGGACTCCTCCCTGGAGGCCTCCTTTCCCCACCTCAGGAGTGGAATCAGGTCATCTCCTTAGTATTCAGGACCAGGTAACGGGGCAGATACTCCATGGGTGAGCACTGAATTAAATATTTTTATAGATTTACACTGGTGTCTTCATTGTCCCCAATGAAGAAACACTATGTAGTTTAACTAAAATAAATAGATTCACATTTTGTATCAATTCACCTCATGTATAAACTTGACAAATTTGCCTTTTAAGTTCCACACGAAAGGGCAGACACAGGTGTCACAGGCTTAATGTGACATTATGATCGGGTGATAGGCACCGAGATCTAAAATGGCTCCTATAACCCTGTTTCCAATTTCAAACTAAGGCAGAGGCAGAGCCACACTAAGTAATTCGCTCAGGGGAACCAAGTCATGGAGCCTGTGGCAGACAAGGGAGGGAGCACCGGGCTGCCCTCTTTCCTGCAGACCCTCAGTTTAGCCCTTAACAAATCACTAATGCAAATGAAAAGAGAAAGGATTGTTTGCCCCGTCTAACCATAACAGAGCCCAACATAGCAGATGGTTATGGCTACAGGTGACCATTTAAGCTACAATTGAGGCTAAGCACCAGAGAGCAGAATGAATGAAATATATTGACTGGGTAGCAAGCATTCTGATTAAAGACCTACAAACTGCCCAATCGGAGAACTCAACTAGTTTAGTTTCCAGGGGGACTTAATGCCCATGCATATTTAAAATGTCTCGTAGCTTGACTCATAAAATGGCATTTAGTTTTCTAACAAATTAAAGCAAATATATTTGATATAGACACGAACAGAATGTGCCCTGAAATGTCACATTTTTCAAGGACAGGCATATATTTTGTTTGAGAATTAAAATACAAAAAAAAAAAAAACATGCTATAGGGAGTGGAGAGATGGCTCAGCAATGAAGAACACTTACTGCTCTTCCACAGGACCCATGTTTGGTTCCCAGGATCTATGCTTGGCAGCTCACAATAGACCATAACTCTAGCTCAGGGGAACCGATATCCAGTTTTGGTCCTTATGGCTACCCACATACACATGGTATGCCCACATATGCCTTCCCATCCCATAAATAAGAATAAATTTTAAAAAGGCTCATCTTCACTATAATTTCCAGCTCAAAACCTTGTGCATATGTATACATATACTATATGTCTACATACGCATATATACATATATTCGCATATATATGTATATATGAATATCCAAATATACATGCCAATAGCCAGGAATCAAGTGTTCAGACATGTAAGTCTCTGGAGAACATTTCCCATCCAACCCACCTCAGTGGACAAGCCAGGGTCCCCAACTCTCTCTGTGACAGTTACTTTCCACCATTGCTAACCTCATTGGGTTTGTGACATGACGGATTTTGGAGTTTGCTGATGTGCTATTTTGGAAGAAAATGAGGGACTGACCCTATTGGGAGGTGTGGCCTTGTTGGAATAGGTGTGGTATTGGAGGAAGAATGTCACTGTGGGGGCATGTTTTGAGGTCTTTTTCTCAAGTTTCACTGAGTGTGACAGGCAGAATTGATCACCCTCTTCATTGTGTTCTCAGAGCAATTATTATGTATAGTTATCATTTATTGGTGTCTGAATCATTTGTGAGCTCTCTGAGATTACATGAATTTCATCTGTTATCTTAAGCACCCAGCCCACAGGACCCAACAAATGTACACTGAAAAGTTTTGAATGATTGACAGAATTTGAAAAGTTGTATTGATTGCACAGAAAGCTTAGGCATGAATTTTTCATTTTAATGGTTTGTACTTGATAAAATAACACATTCACTCTTCGCTTGAACGCAACAATTAAGCAGTATTTCCTTAGATAAACACAGTTTATTTTAAATTTTTCTCTAGTGTTTAGCAATGTGCACCGTCAACATAACAACCATGAATGTATCTCCTCTCTGACTCTTAATAGCCCCTCGGTACTTAAGTAGCAAACCTGCTGGCAAATAATTATGATCCACTGTGATTTTTCAAAATAGTTTTTATTTTTTCCTTTGAACAAAAGAAAATGAACCAATGGAAGCATGCATCTGGTAGCCACAAATAATGTCTTATAAATGAGGGTGTCCCAGTTAGCTCTAATTTCCAGCCTGGCACAGCCTAGAGTCATCCCCTGGAAAGAAGGCTCTAAAGGAGGGATCGCTCAGATTGGAATGTGGGCACACCTATAGGGGATTCTCTTGTTGGCTGATGGATGCAGGAGGATCCCTCCCCACCATGGTGGGTAGTACTATTTTCTCAGCAGGTCACTCTGGGCTTTATGAAGACACTGGCTACCAGAGGAAGGCCTGAGCTACTTAGCCACAGTGTCCCCCATTGTTTTCCATTTTCTGTTCACAAGGTCCGCCTTGAGTTCCTGCCCCAACTTTACACAATGGTGAACTATAACCTGCAAGATGTACTAAACCCTTTCCTCCCTAAGTCGATCTGGGTCAGAATGTTTTATCTCAGCCACAGAAGGCCAACTCCAGCATGAGAATCTGCAAGACCATTGTGAATAGAAAACTGAAAATGAACCACCATCCAAATGTCTACCATGTCCAAAGTGGAAAACAACAACAACAACAAACACAAAAAACCCCAACATTCTCCACTGCTGGGTTTCCTGGGCTTTTTAACTGGAAGGGAGTACCCTCCTGTGCACACGCTCATACATCTATACACAGAGAAAGAATGAGCCAAGCCCTTGTTAAAAAAACCAGACAAGATATTATATCTCTGTAAAGTGTCTATATAAGGCCTGTTAGCAAGGCGAGACAGGCGTCCCTACACTCTCTATTCGAGGTTGGGGCTGGTAGGATCTGAGCATAATTTTCCCCTAAATTACTATTTCAGAGGAAGTAAAACTAACATGGGATTCTCTTGATTCTTAAACCGAAATCAGACTCAAGAATGCTTCCTCTTGCTGTGGAGAAATGGGAAGTACACCACAGGAGCCAGCAGAGGAGAGGAAGTTCAGACATCTCCAGGAATAACTCTACAATCCTGGGCTTGCTGGCGCTGGCTTTTCCTGGAGCAGCAGGCCCTCATTCTGATAACCTTTCATGTACTAGGGCCATCATATGCGTTTGGTGGGAAGGCATGACCAAAACTTCATTGCTCTACATGTAAAACCAGGCAACTATTTTGAAGAGGCAAACAAGTCTAAATTTTATATTTTCTAAAATACCATTCTATTTTTCTCCCTAGGAAACAGTGATCTGATTTTCCAAATAGTTTAATGACTCTACTCAAAAAAACAAAACGGTTGGACAAAAGACTAAATGAAACTACCATCTTTACTAGGACTTTGGGGAGAGGAAGAGAGAGAGAGGGAGAGAGAGAGAGAGAGAGAGAGAGAGAGAGAGAGAGAGAGAGAGAGGAGAGAGAGAGAGAGAGATTGACAGCACATTGTTACAGTGATCCTTGTAATATTTGAAAATTTGAAAGTCTATGAAAAAATGAGGCATTAATATTTTGTTGAAAATATGAAATCTCAGGAGAGTGAGACGGCTCAGCAAACAAAAGGCACCTGCTGCCTGGTCTGATAACCTAAGCCCCATCTCAGGGACCCTCAGGATGGAAGGAGAAAGCAACTTCTGCAAGTTGTCCTCTGACCTATACACACACACCTGCACACACACACACACACACACACACACACACACGCACACACACACACACGCACACACACACTTTAAAATCACGGTCTGTTCCCACCCCATCAATTATGCAGTAGTTGTGGGAGACTCCCTAATGAAAGGTGGAACATGGCAGCGACAGCTTCACCAGCACTGGGAGCAATAGTGGAACTTAATGAATATTAACCTTATATGCCATTCTATTCCCGAGGCCACATTGATTCCAGGGGCACCAAGTTCCCTGCAGGAACATCACCCCCACTGGAATGCTGTCTCTTCCCATGCAGCTGCTGGTGGTTACCCTGGCGTCCCTGGGCTCTCCTTCTACGCATAGATGTATGAACCGGCATGCTATGTGGCAGCTGGAGAGCCCAGTGCAGCTTAGAAATAAAGAGGAATTCAATCCAGATGGGCAAATTCTGATCTGCGAAATAGGGGCGGGGCGAGTGCTAGCTCAGGCTCCTTAAACTGCCGTGAAGTGTGGCACTTTCCTCCACCCTGCCTGGAGAAGGAGCTCCACACTCCAGTGACTGCAGCTGCCAACAGCTGGCTGTGCCCCTGGCGGTGTTGTGGAAGCTATGCCATCCAGAATCATCTCTTTATACCTCCTCTTCCCCGTGTTCTCAAACTGTGGTAAAATACAGGCAGAACAAGTAAAATTCCCAGCCCAGCCCAGCCCAGCGGTGGATCCCCATTGCCGTGCATCAGATCTCGCGAGCATTGTTCTCTTGCACAGATGAAACTGCATGCCCACCAAACACAACTTCCTCCACCCAAATCCTCGGCCAACACTGGGCCTCTTACTGTGTGAGAGATCTTGACTCTCATATGTAGGTCACGGGTATCTAGAAGTGGAGTAATGCATTTCCTATCATTTGTGGCTGCCTATTTTCCTGACTTCATTAACCTGGGTTTGAAAATACCAAATAAATGATTGGCACGTCAGTTCTTCCTTTAACTAATCTCTAGAGGACTGTGGCGGGAACCCAGTATCCTGTAGAACTTGTGGATGATAGCTAGTTAACTGCTTCCTACCAGAAGGCTCCCTTTTCAGCGATGTGTCTTTTGCATATCACAGCTCTTGGGGACAACACAGTAAACCAGCAATAAGAGCCTCAATAACGGCAGTCAGTAATGGTGCTGGTGGTGACACTGATGTCAGCAGGTGTGATGTTAGCACAGGTGGTGAACTAACTCTCGTTGTACTTTCTTAGCCAGACTCCAGACATTCTTTCTCTTAATCCGGACTGCAGCTAGTTAAGTCTCTATTGCTATCCATTTATCTGTCCACATACACATCATCTACACCTGCATACAAATAGATATCCACATCACCAATAACTAGCACTTTTCAAGGCTAGTGAAGGACCTGGCTGAATCTGCCTCGGCTTAAACCTGTGCCTTTGCCCTCAGCCTGCTAGTTAGCCAATTGTGTTATAATCTGCTTCTATCACAGACAGACAGATAAAATGAGCCTTCCTGTGGGCCAGGAACTTTCTGCAGTTGCTTTATGTGCATCTTCGAGTTATTGCTAACCCCATAAAACAGTTCTATAAAATGAAAAGGACCCATGCATAAAAGTCCCTATGATTTTCTGTAAGTATAGCAAGAAGACAAAAATTACCCATATATTTTATTAAATGAATAAAGTTAAAAATTTATGAAAGCATAATCCATATTTGCAAAATGAATCTGGTTTGGGAATATAAAGTAAGAAACACTCCTAATATCTGAGGGGCATTGTGACATTTATTTGGGGTTAAAATAATATACAATATCAATTTTTAACACTTCTCCAAGGTGCCAGGTGCTAGAATTATCACCCTCCTGCACTGAATGTGCCGTCTGCTTTTCTTTGATCCTCTCCCTTTTGAAATTGGGCCTCTTCTTTGGTACCAGATAAGGTCTCCCTCCTGCGTCTAATGCAAGCAGGGACAGGTGGGTCACACTGCCTGGCTCAGTCTGAATTACCCCCACATCTGAGTTTGACCTGCAACTGTTTCAGTGTCTGTGTTAAGCTCTCTCAGGGAACGTCTTCGTTTCCACTCTAAGTAGCCTGTGTATCTTTTGGGCTCACAAAGGATGGACAGGGTGTAATGTAGAGGACGCCCCGAGCTCCCGAGAACTGAATCAGCATTCAGCATAGAACGCCATGGCATGCTATTCCGTTTCTTCAGACTCCTTCAGCGATGCCCCCTCAACTGACATGGCAAGATGTCTTAGCTTGCTTGTGTTTGTGCTTTGTAAGCACACTCGGTCCCTTGTGCTCAGCAGCCGCTTCCTTCCCCGTTGTCTCCACCTCATGCCCTTCTACTTGACAACTCTGTGACAGAGCCACCCTTACACTGTCTTTCCTTAGCCTAAGCAAGAAGACAGAATGGTTTCCTAAGTAGAAGCCATTTGCCTACTCAGAGATTTCCATGGATTCCCTGTCTTCTCAATATACACGTGTTCCCTCATCTTGGGCCAAACCCATGGCTGCCAGGGGCTCTTCCATAAGCTCTTTGCTGTCTTCTTTCTCCATCTGTGGTTAAAATGAAGCTCCCACAGGCTCACCCCCCAAAGGCTTACCAATTCTTCAGAACCCCATTCCAAAGTTCCACAGTGGTCTTTGATCTTCTTTGATTCCTTCCCTCACTGGATTGGGTTTCTTCTACAGATTAGATTAGACCTGCCACACACAGTACCTCATACATTAGGTAAAGCTTCTCCCAAAAGGTGTGACATAGTTATCTCTTCCTCTTGTCTGGGCTATTACAAACAGCTGTTTTCATTAATTGTGCACTGAACATATATAGAGGCTTCAAGTAAGCTATCTCCAGGTCTTGTGGTATGTACAAGCTATATCTTCAAGGAATCTTCTGGCTACAAATGTAGTCTCATCTAGAAGGACGGACTGTCTGGATCAGATCCTGGCTCTCAAGCAGTCCAGTTATAAAACAGCCTTATCTGCAACTTACTTTATATCTCTCTGCTGTTCTTCACCTATAAAATGGGGATAACACTGCCTCCCCTGCAGGGTTGTTATGAAACATGAAGGGTATGTATGTATGTGTCTAGTGCCTAACTCATTGCTGGCACACGAAGAACAAAAATAGCAAAACTCTGTCTCCAAGTTCTGGCTCCATGTTAAGGACACCGCAGATGCAGGTTTTTTTTTTCCCCCTGCTGATATGTAATAGTGAAGCATGCACACTATTTAAATGTTTCAGCCTAATGACTAACAAGGAGATTGTAGGATCCAGGCAGTGGCAAGGACTGGGAGCAGCTTCCTGTTTTGACTATGTTAGTGTTTTATTTCCCTCGGAGCAGAGGAGGCTCCAGGCAGGGGCCTCAGCTCTCAATCAGAAGAGCCTACCTGAATGAGAAAGGCCTGCGGGCTGAGGTCTACTGCTGCCCTCATTTCCTTAATCCCTGCTCTGTATCTCCTCCTACTTTCCCCAAGCCATTAGTTTCTCAAGGCGTGCAGCACAACTTGCAATTGGTACGAAAGTCAACTTAAATCCTTTAAAAAACCAGATGTGACCTTTGGTTGAATCTGATTCTCCAAACACCTATAGCACCATGCTCATCATCCAGGGATATGGAAAAGAAAGGAGGCGATCTCTCTTCTCCCTCCAGGAACTAATTCATTATGGCGGACTCAGGCATGAAAACACGCAGCTGCAACGCGATGGGCCAGATGCCGTAGCAGGAGCATAAACAGTATGCGGTGGTTACATTGACTGATTCTGCCCTGGGGACTGGATTTATAAAACCATCTCACGAATTAATAAACAATACCGGTCTATTTCAGTTTGCCACTTCCTGTCTTTAATGTGTTTTGTACGCAGGCTGTTGCCAGAGCCTGTGGAACTGATGCTAAAGAGACCCTGAACATCACACCCTTGATCTGTTTGTTAAAGCCACGCCCATACAGTTTGCTATGCTATAACAAAATGCAAACAAATGTGGTGTGGGATTCTGTTTTCTCTTCTGTTGTAGTTTTAAACGGCACAATTAAATCCCGAGTCAATCCCTGCTGTCGGCAGAACTGAACCTAGGACTCTTGTTTCCACTTGTCTTCCTCCCATCAGGTTCAAACCATGACCTTTTAACTGTGACTGCCTCCGACTATAGCCTCAAATCCTGGCGCTGCTCCAGAGGAACCCTGCAATCCACTCTTTTCTTCCAGGCTTCCTTCAAATCAGCTAGCCATTTGCAGCTTGAATTGATGCTCCATCTCGCCTAGCCCTGTGCAAGCTATCTGGTCTTTAGAAACAAGCTCCGTCTCAGAAATGTTTTCTGTTGTCAAATGACAAGCAGCCATCACTCTGACCACAGTCGATAATCCCCCAGGACTCAGCTTGACAAGCAGAGAGGATGAAGTGGAAGAAAACTAGATGCTTGCCAGCATGACTGTTAAATGCCAGCTATTTGGGAGTTTATCCCCACATGAGATATTTCTTTTGTACTGGAGGACGACCACTGAGAGGCAAAACACACACGCGTGCGCGCGTGCACACACGACAGCATAATAAAACCACAGAAGACAACCCTATCATTACTGGTGCAGGAAATAAAGCGCTGATTAGTGTCACCAAAGCACATGCCAGGAGGGATAATAATGATGTATACAAATGAGTTTTCCCATCCTGGACAAAGAACTTAAGTACCCCTTAAAACTGAGTAATAATTATATACGAATCACCGATGACAGCGCTGGCTGCTGAGCGTGTATTATGTTCTCGCATTTTCAAAGGGTTTGTTTGATATTTTTCTCTGAAATTTTTCTTAGCGTCTTCCCACTTGGATTCAAGTGACACAAACGACAACGCCCTGTGGTGAGCCTCCTGCATTGCCTAACGAGGCAAGGACAGGCACGGGATACCAGGCTCCCTCCACTACTGCTCAGTGTGCCAAGAGGACTGCAGCTGGGGAAAGAAGTCAAGATGGTGTGGACCACGCAGAGAGGTCACACGGCTGTCCAAATCCACGCTGGCTAGAAGCAGCATTCGGGAAATCAGTTTCCATTTGTGGTTTTGGCGACTGGAAAGTGGGAAGAGTGAGAAATATAAACCAGTAGACACCAGAGTCCATCACTGGCCAGTAAGGAAGCTATACTCCAGTTTAAATATAGAAGATAGAAGAAGTTGGAATTCCATCATTTGGCTCTAGGCTGCGACCATCACATGATCAACTGCACTCTCAATGCCGCTTGGCTATAACACTGGCACACTCGAATCAGCCAACTGTGATCTCATGGTAACTCAAGGAAACTTAACAAATGACAGACACATGTTCCTAAGGGTCACCACTTTCTTTGTGTGAATGCATCGACCAAAATTTAACCGCCACTTTTCAGTGATGGTCTAGTCTATAGCCAGAAGTTTCCCTATAGTTGAGAGAAGAAGGACAGGTCACAATTATGAATTCCCCACCTGTAATGTCCTAGCTATGAATAAATTCTAGAAGACGATTATTAAATTTTAGAGCATTTAAAAGAGTGAAAGGTGAAGAAAGGAGTCAAATTTTCTTTCTTTTCTTGATCTTTTCTTCTGTTGCAATAAAGTAGAATGAAGGCACAGATGATATCATCACGATCACTCAAAGCCTGCATCCTCCTGCCTCAGCTGCTGAAAACATTGTTCCCCAAGGGAAGGAAGATTAGCTTGTGTAGTATAGAAACCTATACCAAGAGCAATACTCCAGATATCAGCCATGGCTTATTCTGTGTCTCCTGTACTCCAGACTTGTCCTAAGGATTTTATGTGAACTCATGCCTATAACCCTTACAACACATTATAAAGTAGTCATTATTACATTTATTTGGTAGAATGCAGGAAATCGAACCTTTTCTCATAAATGCTATTTCTTTGAAATTTCAGTCACTGCAGACCTAGAAAAGACACTACTCCTTCATCTCACTAATACATCACCTTCAGTGAAAAAACTTTGATTTGGTCTTCCTTACTGATCAGACAGGCCCTTGGTCATAGCCTGTTCATCTATTTGATAGCAATATTTCTCAAAAACATGTAAAGTTAAAAAGAAATTTCAAAGTGATTTAGGAGAATGCACAATTCTTGGATGGATTTATTTCTAGATCAGCAGCTCTTAATCTCAGGTCTCGATAATCAGAGAACACATACTTCCCATAGTCTTAGGATCTGAGACAATGCTTAGTAGCAAAGTTAGAGTTATGAGGCAGCAACAAAGTAAATTATGTTTGGGGTTCCTAAGACCACCAGAAATATGTTTTCTGATGGTTGCAAGCCACAGGTTGAATACCGCTGCTCTAGTTGAACACCTGCAAAGTTTTATGGAGATTTCTTGATGCCAATCAACTAAGAATGGTTCCTCCTTTATCATCCAAGATCTTTAGCAATGCTATTTAAATGAAAATGTCAAGAGCAGTGGAATGGGGTTTGCTCTGGTATCACAGACTTCCCTGTAAAACAGTGAAGGAGGCTGTCCTCATGGTAAACAGTCATCTAATCCTCATTCCCTTAACCAACCTTTCCCTGCTTCAGCCTCCCCAGTGTCTCCCTCTGGATTCTCTACTATTGTGTTGTGCAAGTGAGAACACACAAGAAAGTGGGATGTTTCTGGAGTTCCTTCTGGACTTGGTGAAATAATTCACTATCCTCATTCTATTTCATTGGAAGAAACAGACAAAGTCTCACTATATAGCCCAATCTGGCCTCTAACTACCAACAGCTAGGATTACAGACGTGTATTCATTTATCTGGACTCAGCACTACTATTAAGCAGGTGGAGCTAATGGGCCCTTGGAATGTCTCTGCTTCAGAGGTCTTACTGTTAGGGAGATGCATTTAGAGTACCCCAGAGGGGTTCTCTGGGTATTAGCAAGCTTCAGACTTACAGATCATCAATGTGGGGCTAAGAATAGCTAAAGTTTTCATTACATTATGAATATGTTAAAGGTTTATTTGTGACTGCCATTTAAGGTTTGCCCAGTTTGTTTTTCAAATGTCCATCCACTCACATTCTCAGTTAATAAGGATTGCAGATTACCTACTAAAGACTATCTACTGCTAAGGAGTGGGTCAACAAAATAAGGTTTTTTTAACATAGGCAAAAATAAAATTACTATTTTAAGATTAACAATACCCTAAATCTATTTAATAATTAGTAGAGGGTAAAAAATACAGTTTTATACTTCGTTAGAGGGAAGATACAACCATGATAGCAAACATACTCCCATTACATAAAAAATGTTGGTTTTTAAATCAAATAGCATTAGAAAAAGTTGTGTAAATCAAGACTATGCCATGAGTCTTAAAGCTTCTGGGAGGAAAGATTGTAGGAGTGAGAGGGGTGAAGGACATCAGAAAAACATGACCTAACAACCTCTGGGCCCATATAGGCTCACGGACTGAAGTGGCACGAACAGGGCCTGCAGGTAGCTGTCCCAGGTCCTCTGCATATGTTATGATTGGTAGCTTGGTATTTTGTGGGACTCCTAACAGTGGGACCAGGTATATTTCTGACTCCTTTGTCTGCTCTTGGAACTCTTTTCTTCCTATTGCCTTACCTGTCCAGCCTTGATATGAGGCTTTTTCCTTGTCCTACCTACTGTATCTTGCTTTATCCTGATTGGCTGTTGTCTCTTTTCTGAAGATAAGACAGAGAAGAGGGGGTGATCCTAGGGTAGGAGAAGCTGGGGGGAATGTGAGGAGTGGAGAGAGGAAAAATTGCTTGGGATATGTTGCATAAGAGAAGAATGTATTTTCAATAAAACAAACAAACAAACAAAAACCACTTCTATTTCTTAAGGAATGAAATGGGCCCAAACAAAATCACCTAGCAACACTGAGCCCAGAAACAGGCCCCTGAACATATGTGAGTCAGCTTTTCTGTGAACTGGGCAACCCTTGAACAAAATCAATTACGGGGCAATGCACATCTAGAAAATGACTACGTACACACCCTTCACTAAAACTTTCCTGTGCTTCTAGGCAACAAAAGCAAGACAGAGGTTTGAAGGTTAACCAGGTTGCTTTCTGTGCCTTGACTCCAGCTGTCTCCACCTAACCGGTATTACATCTTAGAAGTTTGATTGACCCTCTTGAATACAAATGGTTTGATTAGGTTTACTCTGAAAATCCAAATATGGGCAGGTGTTCCTGTGTGTACACATGTGTGGAGGATGTATACACATGCATGTATGCATGTGGATGCCAGAGCACAGCCTTAAGTCTTAATCTTAGGAATACATGATCTATCCTTGGCCTGGAGCTCAACAATTAGACTAGATTAGTTGTAATGGCGTAAACGAATGCAGACAGATTGTAAACATATATATATAGCTTTAATGGAGAAATAGACTTACAGAACCATCGTTCCTGCGGAGACCAGGAAAGCAGAAGTGAGTTTGGTGAGCACACTAGCCAGATTTATAGGTAAACATTAGCCAGAGGCGAACACGCCCCCTAAGGGGCAGGACTTATCCCTACAATTAGTTGTTGTCCAGTGAGCCCCAAGGATCCTCCCATCTCCATGTCCCCAGTGCTTGGATTACAGATATGTATTACCATACCCGGACTCTTTTTATTTTTTTTTTTCAATCTGGGTACTGACTTAGTCTTCTTCACAGCCATTTAAATACTTTTTGTTCACTAAAATTAACTTTAAATTTCACTAACACTTCAAGTTTCAAGATGCCAATCTCCTCAGAGACATAAGAAGAAAAGGGAGGGGGTGTTTTTCTAAGTACCTAAGATCCAGGGACTAAAGGGAGAAAGGAGACACAATGTTTTCATTATTTACACCCTCTATGTTTCCAGTTATTTCAACAGGAAGGTCAGGGCAGGATTAAAGACACTGGAGTGTTCTGATACATCTAATTAGACAGCGAAAGTAGCAGCCTGCCTTCCATCACCGTTTCCGCATTCCCAGCAAGCAGCCGGCTCCATGTGGAAAAACAGCTTTAATCATTGTAACTGACCTTTGACAGAATTAATAGGCTACCAGGCGTGATTTCTCACTGTAGGCTGAAAAAACTGCAACTAACTCCAGTGAAAATTACATAATCATTGGAGCGAAAGACAGGCAAATCAGTTAGACACGAGCCGATTGAGATGGAGTGGCCCTGCCTGTCAGCTTGTCTCCCTCTAGCTTTGTCCCTGGACATGTAACATACATGTTTGGGTCCCAGAATGAGGCAATGCTTAATCCTGAGAGAATAGCTCCGTTTTTCTTCTGTTTGAACAATACTGAGGTGCCTTGTTAAACAACTGCAGGCTGGCTCAGAGGAAAAGGGGAGGGTCAAGACTCAAAGACATCCCGTCATCCCGATACCCTGCATGTCTATAGAAGGTAGGATCAATTCGCTTCAGCAATGAGTAATAACCTCTTTGTCCTTGAAGAAGCACTTTGAGAAATGCCAGAGTCTCGGAACTATACAACCAATGACACTGATTAAATGCTGCATTTGCCATATATTTTATTGGAGGTGGAGGTGAGGCAGCTGGTTAATATTGCTGTGGGGAGGGGGCAGCATGGAGAGGCCGGGCAGGGCGTCTTCCCTTAGGAAACACTCCTCAAACTTCACATTCCCGGTGAGCTCCACTGCAGTCGGTATTTTATGTAATCTAGTTTAGCAGACACCCTCTGCCCCAGATCACCTCTTTACAATCAGTCCTGTCGACTAGTGGGCTCTCCACCTACTAACGCATGCTCACGTGTACAGCCACGTACAGCCACGTACAGCCAGAGAGGCTGGAACTCATTCCCTCACCAGCGGCTGCCATGGCAATAAGGACTAGAAGTGGCCACACAGAGGATGGTACATCTAAGGGAACGGAGGGAGCCAACGAGGGAAGAATTTGTGTGACCCAGTGGACTGGCCAACAGGCCTAGAGAGGAAAGCCGTAAGAGTGTGGTTTCTTTTCAGCCTCCCCTGACATCCCCAAGGGACTAGAAGGGAGTTAAGGGAGTTCCCTTCTACGCTCTTGTTAGTATAGAAGAGCACACTGGAAAATCAACCCGCAGGCTACAATGTTTATATTATATTTAACAGTCTGTTCTGGCTTAGTGATACAAGACCATTCACTGTTAGAGCATGGGGAAGAATGTTTGCATCCAACTCTGTGCTCTGGTTTCCACATCCATGCACACTTGCACGCATGCTCATCTTCACACACCAGCGCATGTGCACACACACGCATGCACGCACACACACACACCACACTATTTTTTTCTTTATTTAAAAAAAATCGCTAACCTCACTAACGGAAAAGAGTGGTTCACAGATTTTGATGCACATTTAAGAAACTTGGAAATCTTCTTAAAAATTACTCCAAGTCTACCAACTCAGACTCTCCGAGCAGGTGACCTAGATTTCAAACCCCTGGGTAACCGCAGTATGTTGTCACTTTTGAAAAGCCAATGACGTGGAATTCTACAACTGCCTGAAGGCATGAGGCTCCCCCAGAGCCACCCTTGAAGGGCGGTTTCCTGGACCACAGCTCTAGTTTCTGACTCAGTCTCTTTGGACTGCCATTCCTAACAGGCTCCTGAGGCTCCTGAGTGATGCTGAGAAAGCAGAGGAGCCAATAGGAAGCACACAGGAGCACGGCTTGCCTCGGCTGTGTTCAGTGGAAGGAAGGACTCAAACTGGAAAGCCTTTTTTATTTTTGCTATTCTGAAGACGTCTTCCTTGAATCACTGTCACCAAGGTCCCCTGGTCTCACCTTCAGATGTACCAGGTCAGGGTCACAAAAGATGAGGGGATCCTGTTGCTAGCCCCTCCACCCCAGGATTCTGCTCTCAGAAAAAAGAGAACCATAACTTTGCCTTCTCTTCATATGGGTTTTCCACAGTTCTCAACTCTACTAACCAAAATGATTCAGGCAGAAGGAAGACAAAGACCACTGTGCCTCTCCCTGACAAGTGGGGACTAAATTCCCTGCAGAGATGGCTTTTTAGAACATTATCCTGTGGCCAGGGGCCAGGGACACAGGTGGCATTTTCAGATAACAGAGTGATCAGTCAATTCAGTTGTGAAAGGTCTCCAGCGTACTGATCACACAGCCCTTAGTATCTGCAGTACTGTGCAAATATATCTCCCTTTCTAGAAAGTTCACTGTAGCACCCAGTAGGTGTCTTTTAAATAAAATATGCTTTTATGTATTTAGGGCTATTCTAACTCCCATTGCTGGATCCACCAAAAGAAATAAGAGAGAATGCTCCTTTCATATTTTTGCTTGTACTTGGATTTAACAAATGGAAAGTTAATGCTAAAATATTTAATTTGCTTATAATTTTCAAATTATTTTGGTAATTGCCTTGCAGGATGGCTTACAGCTATTCAAATATGAAATTGCACCCCAATTATGTTGCATACTAGCTATTGGCTTTAGGAGAAATTATATAGTCACTGGTGCCTCCATTTCCTCTCGTGTAAAGTATGGATAATGATGATCCCCAGCTCATGGGAATAAACTCACACAGGCAAACACTCAGCTCAGTGCCAACGACATAACAAGTCTTCTCTAAAGGGGAGCTTCTGTCTCACTGTTAGTGGACATTAGTCAATGCTAAAGAATATAATAAATGAATAAACAATGAAACAAGGAGTCATTAAGAAAGGAAACCTGTCTACCATTCTTCAAAGTCTGAAGTTGTTATCCAGTGTCTAAAAGTTAAATTTTGTGGTTACAGAGTGGGGTTCACTGTAAGTGTGAACTAGAATTATTGGGCTGTTACTGATTTAGCTCTCTTCAATTGTCCTGGGTTCGTTCGTTCGTTCGTTCATTCTTTTCTTCCTTCCTTCCCTTCCTCCCTCCCTCCTTCCTTCCTTCCCTCCCTCCCTCCCTCCCTTCTTTCCTTCCTTCCCTCCTTCCTTCTTTCCCCCTCCCTCCCTCCCTTCTTTCCTTCCTTCCTTTTCCCTCCCTCCCTTCCTTCTTTCCTTATCTCTTTCCTTTCTTTTATTTTTTAAAGGTATGTGCCACCATTCTCAATTTAAAGTTGTTGCACATTGTGTGTGTGTGTGTGTGTGTGCACATGTGTTCTTCATGTACATCCTTGTACCATATGTGGGGGGGCACAGATATGAGTTCTGTTTCACCTTGACTAAATAAAGTTCACAGAGTTTTAACTTATTTTTGCTCCTTCAAAGTTGTTGACCACAGGTGTAGCTACAAGCAAGAGACCCTGACCTAGGGTGTGGTTAATTAGTATTTTATGTATAGAGTGGATCCACTCCACCTTGCTATTCCTACTTCTTCAAAGGAGATCGGCAGGAGGTTGCAGGGCCTGGCACCTTCAGGACACTTGGTCTATTCTTTATACCATGTTAATGACGTCTGTTGCCTTCCTGCTTCCCTGTGGAGTGAAGCATAGAAGGGTGTGGAAAACAAACACGAGTTGATTCTGTATTTGGTATTCACTGAGTTGCCCTCCCGGCACTATCCTATACCTCTGTATTTCTTTTCTATCTCTGTCTATTCTGCCTAACATTTCTAAGCCTCAGGCTCCTGCCCTGAACGTATGAATTCACTGAGGCTGGACCCTGACAGATGTTGTCCCAAAGTATAGCTTATGACACATATACACATAACTGTATGTTGCATCCTTGAGACTGCATTCATTTATTTTTAGTCAAATCCAAAGTAAAAATTTAGCAGTCAGCCTAATTGTCAGTGCGTATTTTTCAGAGACACCCAAAGATGCATATCTATAATAGCCCATGTTATCATTTGGAGTCCTAATGTCCCGGGTAAAATATAAAGAATGCTTCTATAAGGATAATCCGCTTTTAATGATGCTCCTTTTCTTCCCATTATTGGATTTTTCCTACCTACTACTCAACGTTAATATAATAATAAAATGCATCATTAAGTTTTAGCTATACTTAAGTGTATATCTTGAGTATAAGTATCTAAGATCTTGCACATACTTATAGAGAGAGCACCTGCTAGACAAAAAAACTAACTAATATCAAGGCCTTGCATATATTGTAAGACCCATTCATTGCTTATTACAATGGATCTATGGAATATATGTAAAAGGTAAGCTAAATTCGGGGTTGATTTTGGTCCAAGGAGATTTAAACGCAAATAATATTTGGGGGAAAATCTCAGTGAAAAAAAGTGTCAAAAAATCAATAATTTCCTAGGCTCATTCAAATCTGCTGAGTTCTAGAACTGACCTAGATTTTAAATAGTTAAATGATTTAAAGGGTTAATTCGGAGGCTAGATCCACAGAGACTTGTAATACATGCCATTATTTACGGAAGAGCCTCCAATTTACTAGGACCTGCATGTATAAAGCACTCATAAAATTGGCTGAAAGCTGTAATGATATTTTGTTTGTGCTCTAACAATACGGTAATAACAGTGGCAAGAACCAACAAGCTGAGACTTGTTGAGAACTTGTCTTTCAGAAGCAGTGAGGACATTGTGCTTGGCTGTCACACCTCTCTGACAGCCCCATTAGAGACATGTCCTTTGATAGCTAAGAGAGCTGAAGCTTGCCGAGGGTCATCGGTGACAGATCCAAATGCCAACCTAAATCAGTGATGACCAGAACTGGAGCCTGGCATCCGAACCTGGTCAGACTTTCCAAAAAGCACAACCAGGCAACGACCTCCTTGGTGGGTTTAAATTAAAAAAATCAAAATTTATGAAAACAGAAACAAACAAAAAGTCCACACATAATTAAGAAAGAACACTAAACTACAGCCATAATGGAGAACAGCAAGAAGGGCTAAAACTTCCAATAAGTCAGATTCTTTGAATACTGCTGAAAACATCATGAAGGGTATTAGGCTGACGGAGTGAAAGCTATGTCAGTCATGGAGGCGTCAAGCTCCAGCCTCAGCAGAGCTAATGGAAATATGTAACGGAGCGATGAGAAACCACCAAGGACTAATATGTACCAAGCGGAAAGCCTTCTATCCCCATGAAGGCTTGGTCTAAAAGGATCAGGGCATCCTGTCAGAGGGATGCCTGATGTTGTGTTCACTAGTGTTTATCACCTTCTGGTCTTACAGAGCACTGGGAACTGGGGAGAGAAAAACACTCTCTCCTTAAGCCCCCTGGGAAAGCACGGAGCAGCTCAGTTGTAAGGCCCTTGTGACAAAGTACAGGACGAGTGGGAGAGAAAGAGCTGTTTCCATTCCTGCCTCTTGAAACCACTGGGGACTCGAGTTAGGTGTATGCACAAGTGAGTTGTCATAGCCAAGCCCATTAGAGTTGGGGGGCACAGGAAGACAGGAGACCCTCCTTGAACACAGTGCTGCGAAGCCAGATTTCCTATACCCGGGAGGCAGGGCACTTCCAAAGGAAGTCAGAGTACTGGTGTGCTAAGATTTCAGAGCAGAAGTAAGGGGCAATGAGAGGAAGCACCCAGAGATGACCCTGGGTTCACCGCGGGTCAGGGAGATGTCTCAAGCTGAGGTCATTTATACTAGGTCTAGTCTAGCACCAACCAAGAAAGAGATCAAATCACTGGTTTTGCTTTGGGGATTTCAAGTGCTCTAATGCGATGTGTGTGTATAGCTGATGCAAACCCAAAACCCTGAACCCCTCTTTTTATTCTTTTTTGCTCCTGGGAACAGCTAAAGGGAGAAATGTACGCATGAAACCTTGTAGTGCTTTGGTTTAAAGATGCTCAGGTATTCCACCACAACCGGTCACATCAGAAAACATAAAACATAGGAATGGTAGCTAAGAATGATTGTAGCTAATCTCTGCACCGTCATGGAGAACTGAATGGCGTCTGGTGATGGCAGCAAATGAATGTTTGCTTAACGGGTAGCGAACAGTAAACTTGGGAACAGACAGTGAAATATTGTCATGTAATAGACAGAGGACAGACACACATGATTAATGAGTGGCACTGGGCCACCATTTACCTGCTTGTGAAACCAGGAAGTGTCCTCCCTGCTTCTTTCTGACCGTCACATAAATGGAAGCTCCCTTCACACTGCACTCCATCTCCAAGGGTGGAGGGAAGCCTCCCCAGTTCAAACAGTCTTTGGACTCATGCTGTGAACACTGCATCTCTTCAGGCTGCCACCCCATTATCCATGCAAAGATACAGCAGTAAAGCCAGCTCATCATGAAGGTGACACACTGGTGTCGAGAGGAGCATTTTGAAGCCGGGGCAGTGGTGGCGCACGCCTTTAATCCCAGCACTTGGCAGGCAGAGGCAGGTGGATCTCTGTGAGTTCAAGGCCAACTTGGTCTACAGAGTGAGTTCCAGGACAGCCAGAGCTACACAGAGAGACCCTGTTTCAAAAAAACCAGAAAAAAAAAGAGGGACATTTTGATCACCAGTGAACACAGGTGCATGAAAAAGGCACAAAAGCCAAGAGAGTGGCGTGGAATGGGGATGCTCTTCCATTGAGAAGAACAAGAATATGTAGATCAGTGCAGCCCGAACCTTGGAATATTTGAGACAGGAAAATCCCTTGGGCTTTCATTTTCCTACAAACTAAACCAACAATATGATGAAGATGACAACGAGGAGTCCATCCGGCAGATGCAGCAAAGGAGTCACCGGCCAGGAGAACTGGAAGTCTGTTTGCATCCGTGATGAAGCCTCCACGCCCCAACCGTGACACACTTAGCTACACTCAGCGATGATGGGGCTTGAAGGGCAGCTTGCAGTTTTCGTAACCAGAAACAACAGTTCATCCAGAGCAAAGACAAGTGATCAAAGTTCCAAACACTTTTAAAAAACAGATCATTAACACAGTGGGGGCAGGACATGGTAATCTTGGTATTTGGGCCCACGTCTCTTGCAGTCACCCACTCCAGCCTGTGTTTCTTATTTCATAAGAATTGCTTGCTCTCTCAAAAGATGATCTGGAAAGATGGGAAGAAATTAGCATATTGATTTCCCAGCACTCTCGAGGCCAAAAGCAGCACACACACACGGTCATGTTTCAGATGACGGAATGTGAAATTAAATTAAGGGATGCATCTGCGCTCAGCCCCTAATTGCCAGCCTAGTAAGTGACTTTAAGGAGCAGAGGGAGAGAAGATGAGGAAAGGGGGAGCAAGGAGGGTTCATGAGCTAGGCAGAGAAACGAACAAGAGTTGCCGAAGGAACTCATGTCCAGAAGCAAATCGCGGTGTTTTGCGATACATCCAGGTACAGCCAGCAGTGGGCACCGCCAGAGGCAGAAGTTTTACATATGTCGCTCCGAAAACATATCACAGAGCTACACATCTCAAGTAGTTTAACTTGGGACACCAGCTGGATTTATTTCTTTTTAAAGCACCAGGTTGTCCAATACCAGTTCCTGGGCTTAAGCAAATTTCTAAATTCTCATGATACTCTTTCTGATGGATCCGAGGGCGCAGTTTGTTTTTAAAATGATCAATCACTAAATAAAAGATTTCATTCATTGGTGCCATATGTCTTTGTCCGGCCACCCATAGTCAAGTCTGTAACAGAACATCTCCCTCTCCCTTGATACAAATTTAAAATGTATGATAACTGTTTATAAACTTATATAATTCACCACTTCTGGTACAAAATGGTAAACAAAACCACACCTTGTTTTTCTCCAGTTCTGTTCTTCACAAAACTGATAATAAGTATTGATAGGTGTTACTAGGAAAAAAATCCTCCATGGCTGAATCAATTTGAGAAACACTAGCGTCAGGTGTTTCCTTGGCTTTGGGGCTCTTTTGAACCCCTCCATAGGCTTATGCATACAGGAGAGATCAGGATAGTGTTTCCAAAATGGGCTGTTTGTCATCCTCTCCAGGGACCCCACAGTGCTGGGAAATGCTACATCCTCCTGACCCAGCCCACATTCATCTGTCCCAATCTAGTCTCAAATCACATTTTCAATGTTCTCAAATCTAAGTGATGGTGTAATGTTGGCCTAACGACCTCAGAAGCCAGATGCCCAAGGCTGCAGATTACAGACTGCTGTTCTGTTGCAAGATAATAAACCCGATAGAAACAGCAGATAGAGTCACACGCAGGAGCCTAGTTTAAGTGTGTACTGCTGCCTACGTATGATTCCAGTTTAGAACTATGAGGGGTTTGTATATATGAAGAAACAATTCCTTTGAAGATGAGAAGTAAGTTGAACAATGGGATTTCCCAACCTATATGTTTTAGATGGAATGCTGATTGCTCCCAGCCGGCAGTAAAACTGTATAATCCCATTTATCAGAGTTTCCATGATGGTTATGGCTGTTGCTTTAATTATTAAACTAATAACACAAGTATAAGATTACATAGATAATTCAAACATAGTTGAACCATTTTCTTGTTAGCTGGCAGAGGGTATAATAATTTCTTGTTGTGTGCTGAAGGGAGTTCTAGTCACCAGGGGAGGATGCTTCAATAGGCACTTAGTCAGGCTCTGAGAACCTTGCAATACTGTGAGACATCAGAGCACACGCAACATTCACGGGAAGACTAGGCAGAGTCCACATTGCTATAGGATTGAGTGCAGAGAGGGGTTGCTCAAACCTGGTGCAAATGGAGAACCCTTTCTCTTACAGGAACAAAATGATGCTCATAGGCTGCTTCAGAGTACAGGGAAAGCACTGCTCATTCACTCAGGATGAAACACAAGTTTGCACCACCTCTCTAGAACATAATTGTGCGAAACCTAGAAAAAGGGTTGATTTTCAAGTCAGAATTTGGGGCAGCCTAATCTGTGGCGTTATATTCTATATGTAAATTGATTTCCAAAAGATTTTATTTTATGTGTCTGGGTTGTCTGTGTACCATATGAATGCCGAGTACCTTAGGAAGCCCAGAAAGGACATTGGGTCTGCTGGAACTGGAGGACAGAGGATTGTGCACTGCCATTGGGTGTGTGCTGGGAACTAAACCTGGGTCCTCTGGAAAAGCAGCAAGGGCCGTCTCTCTAGCCATAGATAGCAGTTTATAAAGCCTGGGTGAAGTTGCTCAGCAGTGAAGACTCTCATAGAAACAGGGAGGAAACCATTTAACCGGAAACTGAGGAGCTTGTCCCAGTACTGTATAGACTGGACAGGTACAGAAGCCAGGAGGATGGAGCAGAATCTAATAACTTCCAACCAGTGAGACGGCGAGGAAGTGAGGATGAGAGCCAGCCTAAGGGAGATCAAGAGCAGAGAAAGTCACCTGCCTACACAGCTTAGGAAGCATCCTTGCCAGACAGGTGACTCCTCAGAGAAGCAGGAGAGGCAAAGAGAAACTCGTTTCATCCCTCAAGACGTTGTGCTCCCCTGAAGACAAGGTCTTAGTTAACATATAATCCCAAGGTTAACAGTGAAAACCAGATTTAAGTCACCAAGGGCAGTCTGCCTTCCCTAGTCCAGGTCACCGTGCAGGTTTTCAAATTAAACCACCCAGGCATTGGGGGATACGGAGAACATGGTGAAAATAAAAGCCTTGTGTAATGTAGTGTAGCATTTATTTTAGTGGCTGGATTTATTTCAATGGCTTTAGAAATGATTTCAGTTCGATAGTCAAGGAAACATTAAGAGGTCACTTAAATTTTTCAGCTATACTTTGCTGCACTTTACGAAGGAACCTATGTTGCAGCATTTGCGACGCTGTGGCTATAAGAAGGCCCACGGGCATATTCTTCACGCACACATGGATTTACTACGGCAAAGAACGTTAGCAGAAGAATGGCTTTTAGTAAACTGAGGTCCACAGGAGAAAGTAGCCTAGGGATCATCATGACCGCCACTCAGTCAGGGAACCTGTACTGGCCCTCGGCTCTCCGTCACTCATCCCTTCATTCAGCTTCTCCTGAGTGCCAGACATTAGGTCTCTTAAGTGACACTGTGTGTCTTGGGGGGGGGGGGCTAATAAACAAACAAATAATATCCTGTAAAGATAAGTACAGGTGAAAATAAAACAGAATTGTGTAATAGTGAGCGGCTGAGAATACATTCTACACAGAGAAGTCCTCTATTTGAGAACATGGCATTTAAAATACACACTTAAGAAAAAATGGTAGACCCGACCTGTTCAGAGCTGTCAAGGAAGGTTAGTGTGGGAGGGCTCACTGGGGCAGAGAGCTGGTAGGGAGGCAGACAGAGGCATCCATGGAGTCCGGACGTGCAGAACGCTAAGGCACAGAAGGCAATGGGCTGTGCTTTAGGCACAACAGCAGGGCTCTCCACTGTAAAGAGGAGCTCCTAGGAGATACGATGGCAGCTTGGCTTTGCATCCTCCCAGCTCCCTACCTAGGAACAGATAGGGAAGATGGCCAAGGCCCAGATTTGACCAGTCTAGGACACAATGTGTCTCAGAAACTTCACACTACAAGCATATGAGCTCAAAGCACTAACAACAGACCTCAGTGAGAGCTGACCTGCTACCTCTGGGGAGCTCTAGCTGAACCTTTGGCTCACAAAACTCAAGGCCATGATAAAGAAGCTATTCATCAGTGGTATCTATGGGGGTTTATTACCCAGCAATAAAAGCAGAGATAATATGGTCTTGAATATTTGATCTCTAGCAAGATTTATAAAGTATATGTATTTTTAAAATCATCTATTATTTTGGCAAATTATAAAGCAAAATCAATGCCAGTGGGCAGGTTCCCCTTTCAAAAGAGTAGTTTAACTACTTGTGTGGTATAATCAAGTAGCTCTTGCTTTGGATAGCATCTCCTGCTATCAAACTCTAAATGCTCTATCAGGGGCATCTGGGCTCCTCTACCGCATCACACAGAGGAAGCTGTCAGGTTTGTTTATCTCTCTCCTCTTAGTCAATCTAAAACTTCATTTGCAAATGGTAGGAACTGGAAAAGAAGGAAGAAAACATCATTTATCATACCAACTAGGATGCTTCGTCGAGAGAGTTTACAGACCATGAGATTTGCCTGTGGGGGCTACATTCTCCTAGCACAATCGAAAGGAATCAGAAACCAACATAATCTAACATGAGAACTTTTCAGTTCCATCTAAGCCCAGAACAATTTGAAAATTAAAGGGCACTAGTAAGAGCCACACAAGATAATAGGCATATGTCTGCCCGACCCTGAGCAAATCACAGTGAACCATCACTTGAGGTACAAGTTACTCGTAGGATACCTGTGTAACATAATCCAGCATAGGTTTCTACTTGAAAAACTGGTTTTAAAACAGGTAATCAGAAGCAGTATGCTCACTGAAGCCTCCCAGGGTTAAAGGAGGGATGTATAAACTGGTCTCCTCCATTAGAGACAGATACAGATATCTGCTGTGGAAAACAGCGCCATTCCCACATTCACAGCCAATAGACAACCATCTGCTAGCTAATCTTATTCATATAGATTTCAGAAACATGCAAAAGTAATCTCATGTCACATCAAATGGTCATTTACCTCTAGTAGGAGTCAGGGACTAAAATGAGCATTTTGGGAATTCTGAGGTGTTGCTGAGGTCCTGACCCTTGGTGTGGATGCCGAATGTACAGGCAGATTCGTGTCTAATAGATTGATCAAGTGGTACATTTGAAGTCATGTGCTTTTCTATCTGAGCACTGGGTAAAATTTGCACTTGATAGAAGGAGATGAAGAGTCTGCATCAAGCAGCATTTGCAAACCCATGAACAGGGGAAATAATTAAGAGCACTTAGTGTTCACAAAGTAACAGGTAAGTGTTAATTCCTCTTTAGCGCCTATCCCTGGAATCAGCTGAGGAGAATTCCTAGAGAGACAGAGTTGGGGAAGAAAAAAAGATCACTCTCCCACGCAGAGGAGTGTCTAAGTAAAGACTGAAATAATCACCTGTCAGTTACAATCAGTAAAGACTTTTGTTGTAGTGTGTATGGGTAAATGCTTCTGCTGACCCGAAGTCCATTTCAGGAATAATTCTAGGTCATCTGATGAATTCCTTTGGAATTAAGGTATGGAATTAAGGAATTAAGGTATGGAAAGTGATATTATTAGCTATAAAGTACATAGCTAATTAGTATTTAAGCTGGAATCAGAAAGCAGGCATCTTGACTCACAGGATATCTCTCCTGTTCACAATGGCGGTTTCTCTTCCTGCTCACCAAGAAGCACTCTCCTCAATCAAAGCATCCTTATTGATCTTATCTGATGTCCACATGGGACCATAGGTCATGCATACTATACAGAGCTGGAAACTAGAGATGCTCAGAAAAGTTAACATACTTTGACAAGGTTAAAAATCAATGAAGTAGAGGTGCCAGCCTTCCAATTAAGTGCTTACTCTAGAGTGTACTATTTTTACCCAAGAGGCAGTACCCCTCTCCTCCTTTCACTCAATACTGTGTTGCTGTTTCAAAGCTAGAGAGTTAGCAAACACATAAAAGTTACTTCTCGATTATTAAAATATCATGGAAAGAAAAAATGAGTCATCTATTTCTAGGTTATAATCTGGTTGGTCTCATTTATATCAGAGGAAAAGTCATACATTAGGCCAAGGCTCTCCTGTGCGGGTGGCAGCCTCTTCCTCCTTTCGGTAGCAATGAGTCAGTGAGTGTCTGTGTATACAAATCCAGAAGAGACACGGTGCTCAGAGAGACATCCTTGCAGATGGTTCCCCTTTTAGTGATGGACTTCTATCTCCTTGGCAACCTATAATAACAGGGTTAAAGATTCATGGCCAACACATCAATTTCACATTTTTCCTCCTAAGTATCCATGAATATTTAAGAGCAGGTTTTGCAAATGGAGTCTAAATAACCACTTGTGCCCTGAAGTACTGAAAAAAAAAACCTGTTTTTTTTCTCTTCAATACAAACATAATAAAAATACACTCAAATAAGGAATATTCTATTTGGCAAAGTGCAGCCCATTTTACAGCTTGATTTTGCTCATAGTCTTTCTGAATATCTAATTCTACGAACTGAGACATTCAGGATGTCTTACACATCGATAAGGCATCACAGAGTAGGATTTTTTTCAATTTAATTCATAATATATGAATACCAAAGTCAACAGAACAGTGGGACAATAATGATATTTATTTTCCATATAGTTCTTACAATTCTGAAGTTCTGATATATGAACAGGAACAGTGTAATAAAAGGAAAATTTTAAGGTGAAGTCCCAATTTAAATCAATATTTCCTCTAGTTTATTTTCTTTAGAGTGAGTGAGTGTGTGTGTGTGTATGTGTGTGTGTGTGTGTGTGTGTAGACCAATGGTCAACTTTAGGCATGATTTTTCACGACCTATCCACCTTGTCTTTTGAGACAAGTTTTCTCACTGGGAGTTGGGTCTCAAAGATTAGACTAGACTTGTCAGGCAATCCTCCTGTCTCTGCTTCCTCAGTCCCCAATGCTGTGATTTCAAACACAGACCACTTAGCTTTCCATGTCATTGCTAGAGATAAAACCAAGATTAAAATTTCTCGAGTGGCAAGTGCTTTACTGACCAAACAACTATCTTCCCAGTCTTGTCTAGTTTAGCTTTTAAGTAAATAGACAATAGTTAATATTAAAAGTGAGTTGAGCATAAATAATCATTTTGTGTAACTGTACTCCAAAGAAGATAACTATATGACTTATTTCCATTCTTATTGCAATCATCACAAATTTATAAAAACCCACTGACCTACAAAAGACACATGCCCATGTTTATACTTTCGTCAAATAACACTGATCACGTAAACTGTACAAAGTATTAGATGTACACCATCCCATGCTTCAGTGTCACCATGTCCTGGGATGGACACCATTATGCTTCTCCTTTGAGTCAGAGACACAGTCAGGCAACTAGAAGTGGCTGAGATAACAACAAAGTCAAATTCATTCCCCTTCACTGTCCATGCTCATAAGGACAGCACACTGCACCGAGACCGATCTTAGCCCTTTCTATTGCAATCAGCACATAATAAATACCAGAGGTACTTAACACTGGGGTCCATCTGGCTATTTTCCTTCTCTGGCATCAGCAACAGTGGTGACAAGAAAGATGCATTACTGCTTTCAGGAAATTTCCTACTTGGACATCAACTTTGCTTTTAAAACCCACATAAAACTACTTTAGGCTGCCTATAGTAGCACCCCACCCCCAAGCTCTCTGTTAGTACCGTCTGTTCTGTCATTCACATTATAGGTACCTTTTCCATGCATGGTAGTACTAGCATCACCCTGAAGCAAAGGGCAGAGCAGAAGAGAAGACCTAGGGCACAGTAGGATTGTCCCTACCTTCCTAATTCTGGCTCTCTTTGCTGTCACACCGGAGGCTTGGCTTTTCTTTGATTATTTATTTATTATTACTTGATTATGAACTAGGAGTTAAAACCCGAGTTTTTGCACAAAACAAGGCAAATGTTCTGAAACTAACCTACCTCACCAGTCCTGAAGACTGACTTTCATACTAATTTTCTAACTCTAGTAATGTACACTGGCCATTCAATACCCTAAACAAGCAGAAGTGTCAATCAATCTCCAAATAATGAGCTAGACCTGGCATGAGGAAGAGAAAGCAGAGGCAGCTAGAGATGTACTTAAAGCAAGAAGGTTAACGGGGAGGCATCTCTCCCAAACTCACGCTGTCATGCCTCGTTGGTGGAGGTGTGGCTGAGTCAGCCCCGAAGCTGTGAGTAGGGAAGAGATGTCCTCACTACTCATCTGTCATGTGGTAGCATGGACTCGGGAGAGATGATCCTCCCCATCGCTCATCAACACCTGAGGCAGGTGGGTGGTGTAGGAGGTCTTTCAGTATTTGTGTTGCTTTCTGTGGTTAATCAATAAAGAAATTGCTTGGCCTGATAGGGCACAACTTAGATAGGTGGAGAAGACAGAACTGAATTCTGGGAGGAAGAAATAGCAGATTGAGCCAAGCCGCCATAAAGATTATTAGAATTATTAGAAATGGGTTGAATCAAGATGAGAGAGTTAACCAAAAAGAGGCTAGAGTTTATGGCTCAAGCAGTAATTTAATTAATACAGATTTCTGTGTGGTTATTTCAGGGATTAAGCTAGCCTGGTAGTGGGACGTGGCCCGCTCCTCCTTACTACAGGTGGGAGAGCTGGCCCTGTCCCTCATCAACACCTGAGGCAGGTGGGAGAGCTGGCCCTGTCCCTCATCAGCACCTGAGGCAGGTGAGTGGGAGAGCTGTCCCTGTCCCTCATCAGCACCTGAGGCAGGTGAGTGGGAGAGCTGTCCCTGTCCCTCATCAGCACCTGAGGCAGGTGAGTGGGAGAGCTGGCCCTGTCCCTCATCAACACCTGAGGCAGGTGGGAGAGCTGTCCCTGTCCCTCATCAGCACCTGAGGCAGGTGAGTGGGAGAGCTGTCCCTGTCCCTCATCAGCACCTGAGGCAGGTGAGTGGGAGAGCTGTCCCTGTCCCTCATCAGCACCTGAGGCAGGTGGGAGAGCTGGCCCTGTCCCTCACCAACACCTGAGGCAGGTGAGTGGGAGAGCTGGCCCTGTCCCTCATCAACACCTGAGGCAGGTGGGAGAGCTGGCCCTGTCCCTCATCAGCACCTGAGGCAGGTGAGTGGGAGAGCTGTCCCTGTTCCTCATCAGCACCTGAGGCAGGTGAGTGGGAGAGCTGTCCCTGTCCCTCATCAGCACCTGAGGCAGGTGAGTGGGAGAGCTGGCCCTGTCCCTCATCAACACCTGAGGCAGGTGGGAGAGCTGGCCCTGTCCCTCATCAACACCTGAGGCAGGTGAGTGGGAGAGCTGGCCCTGTCCCTCATCAACACCTGAGGCAGGTGGGAGAGCTGTCCCTGTCCCTCATCAGCACCTGAGGCAGGTGGGAGAGCTGGCCCTGTCCCTCACCAACACCTGAGGCAGGTGAGTGGGAGAGCTGGCCCTGTCCCTCATCAACACCTGAGGCAGGTGGGAGAGCTGGCCCTGTCCCTCATCAGCACCTGAGGCAGGTGAGTGGGAGAGCTGGCCCTGTCCCTCACCAACACCTGAGGCAGGTGAGTGGGAGAGCTGGCCCTGTCCCTCATCAGCACCTGAGGCAGGTGAGTGGGAGAGCTGTCCCTGTCCCTCATCAGCACCTGAGGCAGGTGAGTGGGAGAGCTGGCCCTGTCCCTCACCAGCTGCAGCAGGCAGGAAACTGACTTCTACACCTCACCTGGGGAACACAGCAGAGCTGGTCCCGAAGGTCTAGATGTGGGAGAACAAACCCAGAGGACAAGAAAGCATAACCGGCCCCACCCCTTGCTCATCATTACAAGGGGCGAACTAGTCAGGGCAATGCAGGAGAGCGCACCCTGCTGGTAAAGACAAGCGAGCACTGGCAGGTTGACCAACCCTGCAGCTGCCTAGGCCCAGAACCAGGGCTATGGGCTGAACCAACCCAACAGCCAGCCCATCTGTGATCCACTGGAGCACACGAAGAGACCCATCCTGCAGACTTAAAGCTGCAGGATCTACACACATAGGGTAACAACAGAATAACCCAGAGGAGTCCCAGTGGGGGCCCAGCGTCAGACTCCTTGCAATGAACACTTGCACGCAAAGATGCATGAATAAAAGGGTTTACCACGTGACTCGCTGTGTTACGCTACTGCTTCCATGATGACACTGATTTTTCTTTTTTTCTTTCTTTCCCTTTTTCTCCTCTAATTTATTTATTTGTGGAGAAGATTGCACAAGCAGGGGACAGATGCTAAGGAAGGAGGAATGTGTGGGATAGAGAGGCATGATGTGAAAGACACAACAGAATAAAAAAAAGGTAGAAAAAGAAAGAAGAAAGAAGGACAAAGTGGCAGGAATACTTCTACCAAACAAGGCTGCATGTAACCCGGGATAAAGTAGTTTTGTATCTATAAAACTAACAAAATTGAGAAAGGCTGAACCAGTCCAAAACTCTTTCATGTTCATCCCCAAAACCCTTTGTTCAGAGATCCATTAGGGTTAGTAAGCAACAACAGACATCCTCAAAACCCTTTGTTCAGAGATCTGTTAGGGTTAGTAAGCAACATCAGACATATCATTGAGTCTCAGTGACTCAGGATACTAGATAATCATATACCATGCATGAGTGTTTAAAAACATTTTTAAAAATCCATCCATCCATCCATCCATCCATCCATCCATCCATCCATTCATTTATTCATTATTTTATATATCTGTGTGTGCCTGTGTAAGTCAGTATGCACAATGTCAGTGTCTCACAAGACAAAAAGGGGACCAGAGTGCCATGTTGGATCTCCTAGAACTGAAAATATAGGCAGCCGTGAGTCTTCTGGTGTGAGTTCTGGAAACCTGGTCTGCTGCGGGCAAAAGCATGTGATGTCACCCTCTGAGTCACCTATCCTGCTCCATCTTAAGGGCCTCGAAAGAAGAAACCCATTTGGTTCAGTGAGCGGCACTAGAACCAGTTCACACTGAACCATAGAGAAGAAAACTGCACCAAGATCTGACAAATGATTTGTGGTTTTGGAATTGACCACACACAATTTAATTTCATCGTGAAGCAATCCAACAATTCTATTTTCTCTCTGAGAAAGCTAGACCTGACTCCCAGGTCTAATCTTTTAGATATTTAAAATGGGGTGGGGGCATAATAAGTCATCAACAAGCAAGCTGCAATAAAGCTGTGGCTACAGCTTATTAGGTTTAATTTTACGCATGAGTGACCTTGGACACCTAGTATTTGACCCCTAAATGGCCCCAGCTGATCCCAATTACTATCTGTGTGTGTGTGTGGGCGTGCGCAGTGCTCTCTCTCTCTCTCTCTCTTTCTCTCTCTCTCTCTCTCTCTCTCTCTCTCTCTCTCTCTCTCTCTCACACACACACACACACACACACACACACACACACACACACACACACACACACCTGTATTTTCTACAAGCCAAGACATTAATAAGGCTTTGTTTTCATGCTGAAAGTCAGTTCTCACAGATGACTGACTGTAGTCCTAGGGATGTGTTCTGCTAATACTGGTCACACTAAAACGCTTGTAAGACATTTTTTTTTGTCCATAGGATGCACATGAATTGCAAAACTATAGTTTACTCTTTGCTATTGATTCAAAAAAATCATTTTATATGACATCTTTTGTTAAGGAGTACGGTTGCCTTCACAACAAAATAATACATGTTCATCTTTAGGTCCATCACTAGGTCTAGATATGCATGTCACTGCCCAAACTCATGGTGAAACCTGTTTTAAGTCAACAGTATTAACAAGTGAGGCTTTGGTGTTGTACAAGCAAACCTCATGAACTGGATTAGTTTCTTCCTAAAAGGAACTCCCTGAGAGCTGCCTGCAACTTTCTTCCAGCAAGCTGTTCACATGAAGTCGTAGATGTCACCTGGGAGAAACAGGTCCTTGGTAGATTCCAAGTTGGCTGGGACTTTGATTTTAGACTTTTAGCCTCCACAACAGTGAGAACTTTCCGCTCTTTACAAGGTGCGATCAATGGGATTTTGTTATTACAGTTTACATGGATTAAAATGGCCAAAAAGGCATGGTGGCCTGTACGAATTAGACTCAGTAGGGCCATAAAGCAGACAGACATGTGCAAGTAGTTCATATGATTTTGTTATCTGCTCTAGTCAGTCTCTCCCAGACTCAGGGATAAGTGGCATAGAAGTCATGAAGTTGGGTCATTGCGACATTCCACAGGGATCACCATGAAGCTCAATGGGAAAAAAAATCCATTCTAACACTAGATAGAAACAAGAGTTGGGTACCAGAACAGAATTGTGTGGAATCTAGTGACAAGATCATCCTGTGACTTCTTTCTTAAAGAAACTAAGCAAGCCACCCTCAATTAAATGTTTCCTTCATAACCGTTGCTGGTCATGGTGTCTCCTCACATCAACAGTAAACCCTAAGACACTATGGGAGGCCTGACCTTTTCTGAATAGAAATGCAGGGGTGAATGAGGAGGAATAGAGAAGTGGGGAGGGGAGGAGGGACTGGAGTCAGGATGCAAAATGAAGATTCATGTTGAATGAATGAAAAAAGATTCTTTAAGAGAGATTGAAGGTTCAAATTCCACTCTATTTCCACCACGCTATTTCATGAACATGTGTGTACTGAGTCCTCACTGTGCTTTAGGCACAGGTGACTAAAGAGAAGAATCAGCGTGTTGTTGCAATTGGCTTGAAATCCATTTGAGAGACAAGAAAACCCATAAGCATCTGGAAGCTGGTGAATCAAAATAAGATCCTCGTTCTCATTAGGGTTGTGGCACTGGTGGCACCATTTAATTTCCCCAAGCTGTGGCATCCCCATCAATGACATTATGCTTATGGACTAGACGGAAGACGCTGTCATCTGAAGAGGGAGGAGTTTTCAGTGTAGGAAATGGCTGAACAGGAAATGGAGAGGGAGATGGGGGTGGGGGATGCCATGACAGCAGCTGGCTGGCTTCTAGGAGGGCTACTAAAGGAAAATGTGTACTAAAGTGGTGTGACATTCTAAAATCAAAACTAGGATTACCGTCATGCTCCTCCCCAAACCTACACTAAGAAGGCTTTGGTACCAAAAGAGAGAAGAAGTAGGTGACGGTTCATTTGCTGTTTACTGGCTGAAGGGGAAAGATTTCCTCTATTGACTTAAACATGCCCTGAAATTTGAACTCTGTAACCCAAGGTAACTGTTTCTGTTACACCTTTTAAGACCTGCAAGCAGAATGGGTTCTCTAAACAGAAATGAACCTTTGACTCATCCATCTGAATTTACTCCTTGCCAGAGAGTTGCGGCATTTGTAGAAAAATTGCGTTAGGATTGCAAGGACATGACAACCCTAAGTGTTTCGGCCAATTAACAACTTTTGTAACAGCAAAGACCATGCTCTGTGAAAAGAGGATTTTCTTTGGCAATTAAGCTTAAACAGCGTTTAAAGCTACTATTTCGAATCAATTAAATGTTCTTACGGACATCTACTGCCTCCTTTACTGCTTCCTCTGATATTCTTGGTGAATCATTAAGTTAACAATTTCTGATCACTGAAAATACTTTATTTTTCACATTTTCAATATGTCACTGTACTTCAACTCAATATTCCAGTCCAAATAGCAGATCTCTTAATAAAACACACAAGTAAGAGTGATTAACTTCCCTTGGGGGAAAGACATCAACAATACGCTGCTGGGGACCAAACAATCAGCTATTACTGAATTCCAGGCACCAGGCTAATATTTCCAGCTACGCGGGTCCTTGAGACTCAAGCTGCCCATTTTGCTTTTAACGAACAAGGTCAAAATCACGAACTAAAATACTGAGACTCTGAGAGCGCACTTTACACCTCAGGAAAAAAAAATGCCTCGAGGCACTGCGAACTGCTAACTGTCTTTCCAGTGGGTCTAAATATTAATAGACACATCAAAGATAAATATATCCATCCCTTGGAATCAACTCCTATTCTAGTTGTCTACACTTTGGTGTGACATAAAATATAATTTAAACATTTATTAAGCTCTAACTCTGGGCTAGCCTCGGTGCAGAGGGAATACAAAGTAGAAAGCAGAGAAAGTAGAACAAACCGAAATAGAAGAATTTAGAGGATATAGGATGAGGAATGAATTTGTAAGTCCCAGTTTGTCAAAATTTAATCAGGCGATGCCTTCTACTACAAAAGACGTGGAGAGAACATGTGTAGACTATAGACAAAGTGTTTAGTTTAGTTTGGAACACATTGATATCTGAGATGACGGAACACTCAGAGACAGCCAGAAATACAGACTGTGAGCTCAGTCGTGGTGTCCAGGCTGAAATGAAGAAAAGGAGATTGGCCCTAATTTCAGAGCAGCGCAAGAGTCAACATGGGGGGAGATTCGGGCAGTGATCAGAGAGAAACGATTGAGCAGGAGAGGTACACACATGTGAGACGGGAAAGACTAACGACCAAAGTGATGCATCACCTTCAATTGATAGAGCAACGTGAAGACATCAAGGAAGTCTTCAATATCACTAAACTCAGAATCAGGGCACGCTGATGGTCTTTGCTGGAAGACTTTTGATGGAATGGCAGCTAGGGGAGACAAAGAGTCATAGCCAATATTCAATCATTTGAATATTACCTGGGAACACCAACGGAGTGCTGGAGATTAGAAAGTAAGAGCCGTGCATTTGAAACATTAAGAAAATGAGAAGAGAGAAAGTAGGAAATTTGAATAACGAGAACCCAGCAATATATCTTCAGCTGAGAGTTTGTGGAGCAAGAGGAGGAGAAGAAAGCTGCATTTTGGGAAAAGAAAAGACTGTGAGTAGAGATAAAGGCAGAAGATTGGTGGCTAGGGTTGAGAGGCCAGATAAGGCTCGAACATGTAAGTTTGTCACACAGCTAACCACAGTTACACAGCCTTTTCCTTCCCACAATGTCAGCCGCATGAATGGAGGCGTGAAGACCACAGAATGTCAGCTGGAGCTAAGAGTGAAGGGTGGCAATCTGTGAGGCTAAAGTTTCAGGGGAGACAGATAGTTGGGGGACCTGACGATATCAGGGAAACAGATGCCCAAAGAAAACAATCAAAGACATTCTGACATACAGAGAGGGTGGGTGAGGTTGGAAGAATTTGTTAATATTAATTCAAGGTCAATGGTTAGAAAAATGTGGGAAAATAGGATATGTGAAGGAAAGAACCAAACAAAATTCAGAGCCATTTAGTGTCTTAACAGACTGATTCTCCAAAGAGACAAGAAGAGAGACACAATGTTAAATATTCCAAGTCGCACCAAATAATTTCTAAAGTTAGCTGTCATATCTGAAAGTAAGAGATCACTACCACATCAATAAAGTATGGCTAGTTTTGATAACTTGGGAAATATTCAACCTTAAGAAGGAAAATGAAAAGAATGAAAACCAGAAGCCCTCCAGATGTAGAAAAGTGTGCAGCTAACTGGCTCAGACAAACGTAACACTCCAAGTAGGGCATTTGGGCAAAGGCAAGGTCAGCAGGCACAGTGCAAATGACGCGCACTGACACAAACAGTCCCTTGATCAAATTTGTTACGATTCACAATTGTACTCATTCAAAATGCTTATGCCTCCTCTGGATAATTTCATTCCATTTGAGAAATATGTCCTATCAGTAAATTTGATATGTGGGTGTTTATTCTGCTTGAGGGTGGGAAGAACATGATTCATATAACTTAGTAACAGGGAATATGAATGAAGAAAATTAGCTTCTATGTGGCTTTCCTATTCTCGTGAACTCTAGAATTTGTGACCCCCAAGAGAACTCTTCCTGAGACAGATTTATGTCACAGTCTCATTTTCGTTCATACAGATGCACGAGTCTTACCATATTTAACCTTTAATAATTGAGTGTTGGGTGCCACTGACACAAGGCTAGACATCAAAAATTAGACATCCACAGTTAGACAAAGTTATATGCTCAGGTGTTTCCAGAGTTTTATACAAAAGCCTATCAAGGTTTCCACCTTAGGGCTGATCAATGGATCATACTGATGAAAAGTCCCAATCTCTACCAAATACGTTGTGGATTAGAGACATCAGTTTTTAATTTAATTTAATTTAACTCAGGATTAAACAACTGATGTCATGTAAAAATGGGATGAATACAGTCCGGTACACGGCATAACTTAACTTGAAATAATGGCAGGAGCAAGGCTGAACAGAAAGGATGATCTTGTCACAAAATGATGAGGACAGACGGCAGCTGCATGTGGTGCCTCTTCCACTTCCAGACACATGGAATTATTTCAGAGCTGACTTAGCACCCCATACCTGGTGGTTTGAGGTTGCAAGCATAAAGAAGCCCTTGAACAGTGCCATGGGGCAGAAAGGCATGGGCACTGCCATTAGGAGCTATGGGGAAATAGGGGGACACTGTGATCAGAATAATGCCGGTGGCATATCTCCCTCTTCCAGTCAGAGAACCGTTGTCTAAGCCTTTCTAGTCATTGTGCGTATGGGAACAGTGACTGTATGCAGTAGTAACACAATTTCTGTATGGTCAGGGCACTGTGTTCAACTCTACAACTCCACTGGCAAGAAACATCTACTGATGGTGAGTCACTGTCCTTGGTGCTTAAGTATGAAAAGTCACAAGAAAGGTAGTTGTAGAAGAGAGTGTGTGTGTGTGTGTGTGTGTGTGTGTGTGTGTGTGTGTGTGTGGTGTGCGAGCTTCAAGTCTATTCCTAGCTCACTATGTAATCCTAAATTCTGTTTTTCCTTGAAGTCTTAAAAACACAATAGCTGAGCAAACACTGTCATTGGGATTAACCGCAAAATCAGAGGGCTAGGCTTCTAGGTCCAATACTTCTTCCTTCTAAGATTTCCTTCATGCCTGTTATCTGAAAAATAGTCCTAGGAACACCATTACCTCCAACGCTCTGGGACTTTTCAGTATAAGGGTGGTATTTAGTTTTGTAAGTTATAAAAGTTGGGCATAGATAGATAAGACCAGCCATAAACAATAGTTCCCTGGTGCTATGATTTCCCCCACTCTATATCATAGCTGAAGGCATACAAATCCAAACAGGAAATTACCACCAACTGCTAAGGACTCAGACATGTCACTCCAACTTTTGACTGCTCTTCCCTTAAAATGATCACAGCAATAGGCAGGGGAAATAAGGGGCAACGACTTTCAGAGCCTCACGTTTTTAAAGGACACTTGCTGAGTTAACTTATTTGCATGCAGATCAGTTTATCCAAAAGTGGAATCATTTATAAAAACTTTCACTGAAGCTATTTGTCCAGCTGCATCCCACATCATGTCACTGTTGGCCTCACATTATATTCTGGCAGTGTGGGGCATGAGCCAATCTTGATGCTACACACAGGCCTTATCTGAGACTTAGGTCTGGTTTTATCTCCACAGCGGGGCTTCAAAAATCAACCGCCACTTTTTACAGCTGAAAATTTATGAGCCACAGAGCACAGCCGAGAGGAACACAACACAAAAGCACAGCGCTGTCCTAGTGATAACCAGCAGCACCTGTTATACAAAACATTGGCCATGGCACTGAAGTCAGGCATAAATTTTAAGTTTGTTGCTTAGACACACATTTCAGGAAAACAGTTTAGATGATCAACAGAAAACAAAAATATGTTTTCATCTTATATTGGATACATTTTAAAATAGGAAAGCTGAATCATATTTAACAAACGAGTAGCCACTGATTTGGGAAAATAATTAATATCCCAGTAAGCAACAGATCTCTCTACTGATACCTATTACTCGAGATAAAATAAACAATGGCCAGGTATCAGGTCCAATTTCCCATTAGGCACAGAGAATGGAGATGGGGTGGGCTCTGAAACCTGGCTTTGTGTCTGGAAACAAGCATGCCCATTACACACATAAACCTTAAAATTTTCTATAGTGTGATGAATTTCAAAGACTAGGGAGGAGCTGATATGTGTGTTTAATATAAAACAATCAAACAGTATCCTCTAATTCTGTGGCATGGGCAGTTTTTTGGCTAAGCCTTGTGCTTAGTGATATTGAGAATTCAAGTTTAATTCTATGATGTCATTATCAAGGCGGAGCCAACCATTCCCTCCTTTCTGAAAAGCACATCTCTGCTGTGACTCCAAACTTTGCAAAGCTGGACAAACAGACCACGAGCGACAGCTACAGACTCCCCTTTCTGCGAAACAAAAGCTTTGCCTGTAACTTGTGTCCCTTTGGGCCTCTTCATTATTCCTGCTAGTGAGCTGGTTTAGAGGCTTGTATGATCAGGCCTGACTTTGAGTTTATATTTCCTCCCTTCCTAATCTACTATGCCTAGGAAGAGATGCATTCTCAATTTCAAACCACTGGCTTTCCAAATAATCATTAAGAAAACAACCCATTTCAGAAGAAGAGGAGGAGAAAAAGAAATAAGCATTTCTTATTTATGCTATTTAAAATATGATTAAAGAAGACATTCTTAACTTCATAACACTATAGAATCAAAGAATTTCTATAACATACATCTGCATAGATTTAGTATTTAAAATGAACCTAAAATTTATTTTTAAGCATCTGTAGGCCCAATAGCTGATATTTAGTTTTAATCAACAGATTCAAATAGCTGGATTCTATGGATGAGTTCTTCAAGGAGTCTTTTTGACTTTGAGATTATGTAATAGTTGGGAGAGCAGAATAGAATTCTATCACTTCTATTACAGATTCAAAATTGCCAATGCGATTGGGTCCCCGCCCACACTCCAACTTCAAAGTGAGTTAGTGGAGGCTGTGTGGAGTATTTGTGTGATTCCTTCTACGCAGGATTCAACTCTTAAGGGAAAGTGGGGACAGGGAATGGTAAATAGACAAGGGGCTAAATGAAAATACCACCTGCCTAAACATGTCCCCTCTGTATCCTCTCTGTGTAGCTGTGTGGGCTGTGCGCGGTTCTGTGAAACGTGGGCTGTTGGCTAGACTCATTAGTAAACCTGCTGTCCTGGGCCTTCAGGGTACTGCACCAGGACCCTGCACCAAGAGTTTGTACCCCGCTGGACAGATGAGACACTGAGCAGCACAAAGACCCTGTGGATTCATCTAAAGTCACCGTTGCTCAGCCCCATTAAGATTTCCATCTTTAGAAGGAAGGGGTTTTCATGGAAACCTTTCGGTAGTTTTCACTTCTGGCACTTCTTGCTATTAAATGAAAATAAGCAATCATATTTTCATACTAAAAAAGAAACCTCCACTACCAGATCAGAATTAACCAGTATAAGCTTTGTTTCTGGGTCTAATCCTTTCTCACTCCAGGAACTTTGGGCAGCTTGGGTGGTCCTGGAGACCTTAGAGTATAGACATCCCCTTCAACTTCCCCTCCACCTACTGTGTCTGCTGCTTCACTCTCCCGGACTCTGACCAGTGGCTTCTCCCTACATCGTGACCTCTGGACGAATTACAGATTCCCAAGTACTGAACCATTCATTATGCTGGACCCGGCCTGCATGATGTGTCGAATCCTAAACCAATCCCCAAAGGATGAACAGTGCATACTACAATCAAGACAGATTGGATCGATCAATAATGACAGAATTCGAGTAGAAACAGCAGTATTTGAAATACGAAGACTGCTCCTTTCCAAAGCAAAAAAGCAGTTTCAAGGAAAACAATCAGATGCCCACCACACCACACAGAGAACATTAAAGAAAGCTTTTCATTTTTCATTAAACACATAAAAAGCTTGCTCATCTTTCAGTAGTAAACATAAAAAGGAATAAAAAAAGGGAATGAAATTTTTTTTTAAAAAAAATGCCACATGGGATGTGGGCCCAATATGGGCAATCTTTTGAGTTTGTATAGTTAAGACCAAAACAGCACCGAAGGAGCTACTCACCTCCATATGCCTTATGTTCCACCAGTGACTGGAGAACGCAGGCAGAGAGAGGACACGGAGTCTGAGCGCACTACGTTCACTACAATCTAGAGTTATTTGGGTGGGAATAAAGACTTTATTTGTAATGCTTTATCAGACTATGACAACAACCGACCCTGTAACGTAGCACCTGTGTAGAAGGAGCATTGCTTCCAGTAGTGTTTCTTCCTTGCCCGGAATCGAGGATGTTCACATCGGAAAGTTTTAACTAAAGTTGCCTGTCCTCCTTACGGTAGGATGCCGGGGAAGGGTTTTCTACACCAGACAACAGGCCTTACTAACCAAACTCGGGCTAATTCTATTATTCTCAGAGTAACTGCGCATGCCCCACAGATGTAGTCAGTGACAAAGCAGCTGGATTTGCAAAGCCCGGGACAGATGGGAAGTGATGCAGAATGTAGGTCTTTGAGTCACTGATAATCAATCATCAATATCACCTATAAATAAAACATATTGAATTAACTTATAATTTTAAATTAGTAGTTAGATGACTCAGAATTAAAAATAAATTACCAGGGAAAGTGTCCCATTCATATGTATATAAAGCTTAGATCATAAGTATTAGCAAAAGCCAAACTGTACATACAGAGCATCAGACAGGAGAATGAGACCCAGGAACAGAATACTTTCTCATCCCAGTTTCGTGATGCTCACATAGTCAGTTGGGTCTTCACAAATCACTTAACTTGCTGTGTGTTTGAGTTATTTATCATCAAAGAAATATACAGGTCAAACAACACAGATTCTAAAGTACCTTCAAGTTTAATATTCCTTTAAATTATTTCATGCAGAAAGAAACACAGCTCGGGATAATAAAGCTGGTGATATAAAATACCCAACAAATGGAATATGCCAGCCAATCAATTTTCAGCCAAACAAATGCACTACAGATGGAAAACAATTCTTTCAAAAGAAAAATGAAGGGGACGGTAATAAAACAGGCAAAATGCCTCCACCATGTAACCAAGCCTGTTTCTTTATAATTGTTGTTTCTTTAAATCCTCCAGGGACTTCTTGAGTCAAACCAAGTACAGTGAAGGCTTGAATCATCCAGGATCTTACACCCAAGGCCTGTCAGTTTGATGATCACTGTCTCTTCTACAGAAACAAATGGCTACTGTATGTCAGCACTGAGGACCGAAAGATGGCTAAGCTTCCTTGCCGCCCCCCCTTCTCCTCATTCCTCCCCTACAGCCCAAGAAACCCAAGCACACTACTTACTCAGCTACTGCACGTATTATAGTAGGGGCTAAGCATCTTTTCAAAGTATATGTCACAATTCTCAATCTATCTTTCTGGCATATTTATCAGGAGAGAGAATAGAGGACAGTGGTTCAGTGGAGACAGGGAATTGTTACATGGATTTACAAAATAAACAAATAATAGATAAACGAAAATTAATCACCCACATCACTGCCTAAAAATGCCCTCGCTGTAAGCACCACCCCCCACCAAGCTTGCTTTATGTCTTCAGAAGAATAATACACAGCATTGTTTCAATTAAATAAAAGTAATATATTAAATATTAAGATGAAGCCTAAGTCGCCTTAGTGGGACTTTCAAATGCATACACCACTTTAAAATAACTCAGCTAAAATGTTTTAATATACACACATGTACACCCGAGAACTACAGCTCAGCATAAGCAAACAGCAACAAATGAAAATAATTTGTTGATACAAATGGTCTTTCTTTGAAAGACAGCTGTGTTCTCCTCCTCCTCCGGGTTCACTTGAAGTGACCTCAGGGGGAAAGGCTAAGGGTCACTGTATGCTGCCAGGTACTGTTTTCACACACAGCTCTGCTTCCGCAGAGGTAAGAAGAGAACCCAGGAGAGTCGTTACCATGGAGGAGTTCATGCCTAGTTCAATACCATAATGCACCGGCAAAAGGTGCCAGGGCTGTAGTTGGGAAGAGACAAACAGGTCCCTTCCTTTCAATAATTCAGCAGAATAGATTGTGGCCAGTCAGTACTTTTGTCACAGCTAAGAACAATCCAAAAAGAATGAGGAGGTGACACACCCTATCTGCTTTATACCTTGAATATTATCCAGTGTGAATTAAGAAAACATGTAACAGTAGAATCAGACATTTAAATCTGTATGGCAGATAAAATAAGCCTGGCTAGTAAGAACCTTAAAAACTCACAATAATCCAATATTTAGCAGGGGAAAAGGTAGTGAGCATAATAAAACTGCATTTTAGGGTCCAGCAAGTTAGATAGTTCCTTTAAGATAGTCAAGGAGATGATTTGGTTTAAACAGCAGATAGAATCCTTTGTCTAATTCTTTACCTAAGTCACTATGGTGATAGCATTACCTTTAGTACCAGTTCCTCAAGAGGCTGGAGCAGAGAGCCCAGTACTGGAGACAGGACTGGGCAATAGAACAAGATGCTGGAGCTCCTGCCTCCCTCCCCGACTACCACTGTTTTGTTTTTTGTTTTACCTGAATTGATATAAAAATTGAAATATAAAATTATGATTTTGTACTTAAAATCCTTAGATTTTAAGACACCCTGTGTCACATTTTATGCACCAAACCCCAGGAGTGTGTGGTGATTTGCCTAAAGCTTCTGTCTTGTTTGCTTAAATTCCAACTCTAGAATGTGGAGAGAATGGATAAGTGACAAAGGCAGTTTTTTTTTTTTATAAATTATTTCATTCTGCCTCTTGTACATAGTTGCATATGTTGATTCTAAATAATGTGCAAAGATTTTTCTTAAAAACATAAAACAAAACAAAGCAATCAGTCTATTACTGTTAAAACCCAGTTCTGACAGGGTTGTAGAGAAACCATCCATTTCTAGGACAATCTTTATACCACAGCATCTGGTCCTGGGAGCATCTTAATTTTGTCTTTGGCATTTAATATGATAGCTGAGGGGCATCTAAGATAAAGGAAAAGATGATAAACGTCTCATTTAGATCCCAGAAAAGAATAAACATTACTTAGAATAAAATAAAGTACTAGAAAGCCCTTGAAAGAGAAAGAAGAATCTGGGGTGTATTTTCTGGGAATCCCTTATTAACTCAATTTTCCATTATCAGATGATCAATTTCTTATGATGAACTGATAGAAAACTTACATGGCAGAGTTAAGTTTCACAAAAGGAAAGAAAAACACAGGAGACAAAGAATAATGATTTTTTAAATCAATGGTATCATCAAATAAGACATAAATATCATCAATAAATTCTACCACACTCTCAGCCTTAATATAAATGGAATTTCTCCACATGTGATGAGATACAAGGGGTATAATTTGGAAGTTTATAAATAAATTAAATTTAGCTGCATTACCCATCTGAGAAGATTAGTTTTTGTGTTTTTTTTTTGTTTGTTTTTTGTTTTGGTTTTTCGAGACAGGGTTTCTCTGTGGCTTTGGAGCCTGTCCTGGAACTAGCTCTGTAGACCAGGCTGGTCTCGAACTCACAGAGATCCGCCTGCCTCTGCCTCCCGAGTGCTGGGATTAAAGGCGTGCGCCACCATCGCCCGGCGAGAAGATTAGTTTTAAGAGTCAGGTTTGCTATGTATACTTTACTATAGCAGTTAAATACAAGTGGAATCTCCTCTGCTCGGTCCACAGATGTCCCATGAGGTCACTGCACCATGTGACAGGTCCTCTGCTCAGACTATTTAATATTTCATGGAACGCCAAACGCCAGACATCAGTTCACTCTAACACATTCCATTCAAGTTGTAGAATTTTGAAGTTGGGGGCCCAAGAGCCAGCTAAGTCTACAAGTTTTCAACTGCATCACATTTTCTGGAAGAAAGGGTGCTTCCAGAAAAATAAGCGAGCAAGCAAACAAAAACACCACTGGATCTTATTTTTCCGTGGAAAGGCAAACACTCAGGCTGGTTAGCATCTCATCCTTAGAGCAACCATGAAGAATCTGATAAAGCATGATTTTCCCTGAGTTTTTCTCTGAACTTGATGATAACGATTATTACCCTCATCATACTTTCTTTTTAGTCTATTCTTGAAAAGCACTTTACCCTGCTGATGTGTTTTTTCTTTCAACAAATTTATTTTAAAAATAAAAAAGAAATCCCAGCAAAACACGTAGAATGCAGGCATTTGAGAGATTTTGTTTGAGTCAATTTGTAGACACATTCATCACAGCAGAAATCACAGAGGGTGTGAATTAGGCTCTAGACTCGCTGTGTATCGACTGCAAGAAATGTCTTCAAGGAATGGCAGGCCAAGCGGTGTTCTTCAGCTCCCCCACCCCACTTCCTATATTTCAGAATTACTTCGCATGCAAGCTGGCAGTGTATTTTTTTATGTGTGCCACAAATCCTAGTTAAATTTGAGAATATATCAAGGAAGCTAAATTGAGGAAACATAGACTGTCACTACATTAGAATAGATTATTCATGAAAAAGCACAATAACATGGAGATAGCTCTGAAACTCAGACAACACTGTAAAAACATTAATAGCAATACCGTTCAGGCAGATATCAAAGAATTACAAGTGGCATTATTGTGTTCTGGCCACTACCTAAGTTTTCAGCCCTCAGCCCTCATCAATCACAGTGGGTTTGGTCATGTGGAAATAATTCCCATGGCTTTCACTGCCACAGAAATTGGGATCTAAATTATTTATTAGTTAATGCTCAAAGGGTAGAAATGGAATACATTCATGGTTATACTTCACAGGGCAGAAGAAAAAAATAGGCTTCAGGTACAAGTTCATAAAGATTCTTGCTCAAAAAGATAAGACATAATTTTAAATTTTTAAAATGTAGATCGCACATAGCTGTCATCTCCCTCCCCTTCATTTGGGCACACAAACTCAGTGATTTTGGCAAGGAGATGCTTTCTCTCCACACCCTGAGGCATTTCTGGATTTTAAATCTATTGGGACCTGTCTAAGCCTCACCAGGAACTCAAAGCACTGGCAGGTACAAGAAAATTTCTAGTTCTCTATTTTAAAGTCAATTTACAAATGTCTCCATGTAGGTATTTTTTTATTCTACAGGTATTGCTGCTGCTAGCTGACAGCAAACAAGTTCCCCTAACCTAATAACAAAATTATGAACATGCATCAGAGAAAAGCATTTCAACTTCCTTGTACAAACAGCACGTTTCATCACAGATAACTGTCCAGAAGTAGGGACTGTGAGCGTTAATCATGAACACCAACTCCAATATAGACAACTACTTTCAAACAAGCCAACCTTCTCTGTTTTGAAAGGAAGAAAAATACACACACACATATTGGAAAAATAACAACTACAACAGAACATATTCTAGCCACCTACAAGACAGATTTTTTTAAACAGCTGCTTAAAATAAGAGAATCAATTACATCTACGATATTAACCTGTGTGCAGACCCGGACTGGCCTGCTCACAACAAATCAATCACATCACACAACACCACCTGGTAAATCTTTTCCATCCAAGAGTAAAGAAACATGCAAGGTTTATTGTTAGCCCTGGCATGTGAGGACCAGGAGACGAGGGTGGAGGGAAGCGCTTACTTCGAAAATGCTCGGAAGCGTAGTAATAGACATCCTCGTAACCCTCTTGGTAATCCTCTTCCGGACGGTACTTTTTCCCCTTTCTTCTCCTAGATCTCCGAATCTGTTTGACGAATCCCAGGAAGCGGTCCATGCCTGGCTCCCGGGGAGGCGCTGCGCAGCCAGCAGCAGAGCGGACAGCTCAGCTGCTCTGCGAGTCGGTGGAGCATGAATGACCCTCAGGAAGCCCGGGGACCTGGACACATTACCCTCCAGCCTTGCTCCTCCTGCCCCTCAGGGCCGAGAGTTCTGCTGCGGAAGGGGAAAACATACCCGCGATCTGGGAGTACCTTGATGAGACCTTCTCATTTAGCCCAAGAAACTGTCAGATCTGCTTTTTTTTTATAAAGGAGGGGTGGGGCAAAGAAAGAAAGTAAGATGATAATAAAAGTAAGATAATAATTAAAGGGAAAACAAAACAGCGAAACTGTGGGCTTCAACTTGTTTTCACACCAAACAAAAGTTGAGGATTTTCGGCTGAAGCAAGAGGCATCCCGGCACTAAAATGTCACTACCCAACACCTCCATCACCAAGGCGGGTGGGGAAGCTCATTAGTCACTGGACTGAACCAAAGCTAGGGACAGGCTTGGCTTTCCCCACTAGCCAATTCTTCCCACTCGAATTAACATTCCTATGCTCAAAGCTCAGCAGGCACGTGAAAACTTCCTAGAAAGCTGCAGTTTGGGAAAAGAGAGGCTGGTTAACTCTTTGCGCTCTTGGCAAGCCACTCTAGGGATCCGGGAAGTGGTTTCATCCATATGCACAGCCCTCTTGCTGACTGAGTGTGCTGTATGTGTTAATTGGAGCAGCAGGGGGAAGGCTCAGCAGCTGCTTTCAAAGGACACATTTACCCCACTGGGCATTAATGTATTCCAATCGCTGTTTGATCTAAATATTAAAATGCGCTTCTCAGAGAAGCTTCTCACAGGCTTAGTAACAGCGCTCCACAATCGGCAAAGAAAGGAAACTGCCTGGTTTTCAGAGGAGGGGAGCACAAATAATCCAACTTTGAGTGCATGAAATTCCAGTAGGACTCAGGCTGAGCGGTCACGCTGTTGAACAATAAAAGAAGCTACTTAAAGGACAGGCGACACCGAATTCTTAAAAGAAGAACGTTTTTAAATGTGTCCATACCTTGTTTATGTTAATCTTTAAGAATCACAAACAACTTAAAAAACAACAACAACAAAACCCAAAACCCCTGGCTATCAAAAATACTTGAGGTGAAAGGGCAGAAGTCCGCTAAAGGTGAACTGAGTAAGCAGGAATCCTATGTAACCATCCCCACTCCGGGCTCTTTTTCATGGATCTCTACACAGATGGGGATTTCTAACACCAGGAACAAGCCCTCAACTCCCAGCCTAATCCATCATGCATGTCAGTATATTACCTAGCAAAGTAATGATATTCCACAGCCCCTTGTTTCCAGAAATGTAATTTAGAGAAATGTGTCTGACTGAATGATGGTTGTTCAATAACAATATCATAACAAGTTTGCACAGGCGTCCCAGGGGGATTGGCTGTGCTCACAATACCTGTTGTTTGGCGCCCAGGCAACCCTTCTCTTTTCTACACTGAGGCAGATCTCTGTTTTCAGCTATAGACTGCTCATGATGAAGCAGGGACAATTTTATTGAGGAAGTCAAATATTTACTAACCAAGAGCATTTCAGCTCTGAAGTGTGTGGAGTTACGTTCAACAGTTCCATGAAATCCCCCCTGCTCGGAGGTTTCTCGTTTTGTGTGTTGGAGAAGGCTTTTGGAAGAAATACAAACTTAATGATGCTGACAAAAAGATGCTATAAAATGTGTCATGAGCATCTTTAAACACCAACAAAATTCACTGTCCTTAGGTCCTAAGTCCTTTCGTTATTACTCTGCCTTCCTCAACCAAAACAAACCAGAACAATTAAAATAATTAAGCAGAATCTTGAAGATCTGGAGTCTAGACTTTGAATAACAAACAGTAAATGAGTGGCAATAACAGCACATGGCCTCTTCAGTCAGCCAAAGAGCATGCACACAAGGGCGTGCAGCCCTCCATGGAAAAGAAAAGAAGGTTCAAACCATTTCCATGGCCCCAGGTTATCAACTCAATCAACACTGTAGGACCAGCGAACAGAACACAATTTGGCACTAATTTAGAGATTATCTTGCCTACTCAAAAGCTACTTGCATAAAAAACCAAGTCTTTCCTATGTGATTGTTCTTGAAACAGAGTGTGCTGGAGAGTTTCGTGTCAACTTGACACAAACTAGTCATCTGAGGGAAGCTCAAAGGAGAAAAAGCCTCCATGGGATCAGGCTGTAGGCGAGTGCGCAGGCGCTTTCTTAACTGGTGACTGCTGAGGGAGAGCAGAGTCCTGTCAGCGCTTTCATGGCTTTAGAGTTCTGAATGCATTGCAGGCTCCACCTCAAAGTTTTCCTGTCTAGCACTCGAAGACCAAGGCTGATGTTTATAGTAGTCCCGGACAACTGTCAAGTGAGTGAAACGTGGCTGTGTTTGTCTCACCAAGGCGTTACACCTCCGCAGAAACAGCCCCACCCTGCAGCTCCAAGAAGGCAGCGCAGGTCTGGTCACTCCAGCCAGTGGTCCTCCCTGATGCCTGCCTCCACAGGTAGAGTGCACTGATGCCTGCCTCCACAGGTAGAGCCCAGAGGCTGCTAACAACAGCTGTGGGGACAATCATCTCCCACAGTCATGCTTGATTTGGCTTGGCTGAGTGTTTGGCGTTTATTTTTACCTAAAACTGGGTCAACATATGAAAGTCAGAAGATTACACAAATTAACCAGGTATTCAATGTTTTCCTTGACGTATGGGAAGACCTAGTAGCTCTGGACCCAGTTCCATATAGTAATGATAGAGAAGAGCTGAGAAAGACTGTGACCCAACAATAACTCTCCGCTTCTCACTTAGCTATAGCCCCCTCTCCTGGACTCAAACCTCTCACTCAGTCACCTATGGGCCCTGCAGGCATTTGTGCCCATGGGACAGGTGGGGAATCTATTTGAGTAGCTAGTTCCCAAACACTAACTACTTGGAAAGCACTGGCAACACCCTTCTCTCCTGTAGAGAAGCTAATTATTGTACAAGTGGGCTTTAGTGGAGCTAAGGGTCACTAAAGCATAGTATTAAATTCCTAAGACAAAAAAAATAAGGTGTTCTCATGAGAAAACAAGATAGCTTGAATTATTCAACAAAATGTACTTCAACCAAGGATAGCTAATACATATTAACATACACAGGCACACAGACACACAGACACACACACACAGACACACACACACACACACACAGAGAGAGAGAGAGAGAGAGAGAGAGAGAGAGAGAGAGAGAGAGAGAGAGAGAGAAGCACTCATTATTTTCCTCCTGGGAAGTAGGCAATTGACTATAAAGCACTTGTATGGTTTCTATATTCTTCTGAATTAGGTTCCCCATCTGCTTTTATTAAAAGAGTAGGCCAACTATTAAGACTAAGTCTTTAACCTACAAAATCTCCTAGATTGCTTATTAAAGGATACTCTTCCTTGCACATTTACATTAAATGATGGTTATGGTATCTTCTGAGAGGTATTACGGAACACACAGTCTATCTGACAAATATTTAACATGCTGAAAAATCTAGTCCTTTGAGATGCTGAGGTATCTGCGTGAAAGGTCAAGAACTACAGACCCCCAGGAAAGACACTGTGCCACCCTGGGAGAGGGCCGAGTGGGAGGGAGGAAATACCACAGTCCCGGGACCCCAGGACAGACACTGTGCCACCCTGGAGAGGGCAGCGCGGGAGGGAGGAAATACCACAGTCCCGGGACCCCAGGACAGACACTGTGCCACCCTGGAGAGGGCAGCGCGGGAGGGAGGAAATACTCCATCTTCAGGAGTGATGACAAGGCATTCTCACCACTGTAACAAGCTTTATAGTGGAAGAGATTTATCTCATGCTCTTTGCTAAATGAAATCCATAGATTATGTGTCTCATGCATACATAATTTTAACATAAAACATCTTAATAATGTTCTATTTAAATATCTTTAGCAATATTGAATAAATGCATTTAAGGGTCTGACGACAATAGAAGACGAAGTTATATCTTTGCAATCACTTATAGTATTATTTTTAACTTAAGATGCGATCAAAAACCACTCCCTACATCAAATAGTAAATAAGATGGTGACAAAATGAACACCAGAATAAATGTCTGTATGGTCTTTGTGTATCAAAGCTGCAAACAGTATGACAATGTGCCTCTATAACCATGTTAGACTCATGAACTAAAATAATTAGGAACAAATTTTGTCTTACAAACACATTTATCATATGGAGATGTGAGAGGTGAGCTGAACACAAACCGCATTTCTGGTTTGTAAACATTTTTTTTAAACCTAACTTCAGTACTGTTTGCATTGTGGGCTACTGTCTCTAACGTGCTGGCAAACCCTATACATACTACACCCTGTTCAGCACTATGACAAGCCAATACATGGGGGGAAAGATGAACAAGCAAACAAAAAGAAAAGAACCCTTATTTTCAAAAGGCTTTTCCGAGTCATTCCTAAATGAATAGCTAATCGGATCCCATCCAATCACTTACTGTTGGGGTTGTTTATTAAATAATGCGGAGTCGGAACCTAAACAGTAATGTGAAGCAAGTTTTCTGGTTGGAATCAAAGTGGATGAACTAAGCTAATTCATGCATCTGTGAGGTATTTCAAGGTCAACCCTCTACTGCCAACAAGATTTTAGTGAAAAAGACAGTGCAGGACAGTGCTTAGCGTCTGAAACTGTTTGCTTACTGAGCGTGAAATGAAATTTAACTGTGGTATGTCTGCATTTGTAGATTTATTATGGCTGTTTAGACTTCTTGCAAAATGAAACGTCAGGCAGTCATTCTGAGGTTCTGACTATTTTAGGCTTCAAAGGTCTTACATGACTTTGAGGCTATTCTTTCAGTTTTTAAACATCACTTTTCTTTTGTATCCCCCACTTTGTAGAATTAACTAATATTTTTATTTACTGCCTAGATATGAAATAAGCACAAGAGAGAGAGAGAAAATGAATGTTTAAAAATAATTTTCAAATTTGCCTTGTTTAACGTACTATCTTAACATGGTAAGAGCTTTAAAAAGATTCGATGTGTGGAAATTCACAGATTTTTCCCCATTGAAGGTATAAGATGTATTAGGAGAAAGATTTAGACTAGAACATCTCTTGCAGCTACAAGATGGTATTGCATTCATACAAGATGCTTTCAAGTGATGAAAATGTACTGTTGGCTATGGAGTCTTTTAAGGTACTTGTGAAACTTCATAAGGGGCATTTAAGCCCCATATAGTAGATCTAAAAATTGTCTAATGTCTTCTGATTCCTAGAAATCCATACATGCTCTCTGTCCCCACTTCTCCACGCCCCCTTCCTCTCCACAACTTGTCTTTCTAAATCACTTAGAGAGCAGGAAAAAAAAATCTACCTTGAAATAGCACAATTTATTTATTATTTGTTTTGGGGGTGGCTGTTTTTACCAAAGTATGAAATTTCAAAAAATATTTTGTAATTGATTTATTTGACTACAGAAACATTTCTTAACTTAAAATATTTTCCTGTAGTCTGATGTGTTTTAGGGGTTGTAAAGACTAGCATAATTATATTTTTTAGTTTCTTCTAGGTGTTTCTTCATCTTTTTGGACTTATTCTCTTGTAACCAGTTCTTAAACCCCTAACCTAGTCCTGTTAACAGCAACACTTGCTTTGTTTGTTATCAGATCTCTCCCGTGACATCGACATTTTCAGAACTTCTTGTTAGAAGTTCTCTATCTAAAATGAACAGGGTTCCTGCTTCTCCTCTCACTTTCTATTGAACTTCAGCTGCCTCGTCTATTTGGCTGCTTCCTTGTTCACCTGCTTAATTGCTCCTCACACGTATTGCAAATAAATATTTATTACACAGTGGGTGTGCAACTGGAGACGGTGAGAAACACTAAACCATCCTTCTTGATGGTGGCTGTATTTACAAGTTAGGGGTTTAAATCCATTAACTGAAATGGGGCTTTTGGAATGTCTATGGCTTTCAGGGCTCACTATTCACTCTATAAAGTATGTTTAGTGCCTCTGACGTGTTAGATCCTTGATCCACGCATGCTCTCACTGACCGTTACAATGTGTCCTATTTTAGAGCCCTGCTAGCTCATTTTGGTGTTTGACACATGTTTTAAGGAAGACCCCTGTGGAATTAAATAGTATGCTTCCGTGAGCCATGAACAATGTGTGTTTGGCTCATGTTCAACCAGATTCATTCACTGGACAAGTGTACACCATTTGTCAGGGATGCCAGGCACTGTTCCAGCAATGAAGACAGAGTTGTGTGCAGAGGGCAGACCTCCCTGCCCTTGGGTGTCGCATACCTGATCAAGGGGCACATACATATTGGGAAGCACAAACCATGGTTCTGGAAGTGGTCCACAAGGTGATGATGACAGAATCTGACAGTGGGACATCTGGGAAGGCTTTCCAAGAGGAAAAAGAATTTCAGCTGAAGGTAAACAAGACAAAAACATTCAGCCATACAGAAGACTAAGCAGCACACCCAACAGGAACACACAAGAAAGACCAAGAGCCTGGCACTGGGCCAGGGACAGTAAGACAGTCACTACAATGTAATGTAAGAAGCTACAGGTACAGTCAGGAGTGCCTCAACCTGAACTCTACAGACTGGGGACAATGTTCTACATTAGCGAGAGGCCCATAGAACACCCTCTGGCGTTTTAAGGAGGGAAGCATCAAGAACTACTTTGCATTTAATACAATAAGTCATTCTTAATAATGGTGGGGAAATGGGCAAGATTAGAAAAAGGGCTCTGAGTCAGAAAGTAAAAAAGAGTTGCCTATTGGTTTGGGGCTTGAATAACTGGAAGGATAATTAATATGGGATTTCCCTTCTGTATGCTGTTTATAACATTGGTTAATAATGAAGCTGTTTGGGGCCTGTAATATGGAAGAACAGAGCTAGGCAGGAGAAACTAAACTGAATGCTGGGAGAAAGTAGGCAGAGTCAGAGAGAAGCCATGTTGCTCCACCAGAGACAGAGGCTGGAACTTTACCTGGTAAGCCACAGCCTCGTGGTGACACACAAATTACTAGAAATGGGTTAAATTAAGATGTAAGGGTTAGCTAATAAGAAGCTAGAGCCAATGGGCCAAGCAGTAATTTAATTAATACTTCTGTGCTGTTATTTTGGGATTCTGGGCAACCAGGAAATGAACAAGTGGCCAAGTGCCCCCCACACAACAAACTGGTGCTCCAACATGGTTGACTAAATCCACATAAAACCTGAGAGTACTTGGAAAGATACTAAAAAACAAAGCCTAGCTGCATTTTTTTTCCCTAATGGGCTTTGTTTGCTGGCAGCAAGCTGTAGCTCCTTTAAGAGTGGTTTTCCTGATTCAGTAAAAAAAGCTTCACCATTTTGAAACAGCAGCTTCCTGGGCTATACTTCCAGTATGAGCCATGACAAGGTCTGGCTATGGAGCATTTAAGTGGGTTTTTGTGAGTAGAGAGCTACAACTTGACAGCACAGACCCTCTGTGTGCCTGAAAATGGGGCAATGTGCATGGCTCTCAGAAGCAGCAAAAGTGTCTCTGCATGTTGGTTGGACTGCATGGAGCAACAGGCAGGATTGTGGAGTTGGTCTTAGCCACGCCCACTTAGCATTAAAAAATGTGTTCCTAGTCAAAAGATAATCACAGATATGCAATAAAGACAAATTCAGACATAAAAGATCTCTAAATGGGTCACAGTGTCGGATAAATGTATGTAGGCTTGGGAAAGAAAAGAAAAATAATATAGAGAGATATAAAAAGAAATAAATTGTTAAAAAATAAAACAAAGACTTTAAAGAGGCAGAGAACAGACAGCCATAGATTAAAGGAATCTAAGGATTCAAAATTTGAGTCTAAGGATATGTTGCTTTGGAAAAGAAGTTCTTCTGCTTCCACAGGAGATGAGAATCAGTGGATTTCTTCCAGACTAATGTGGTTTGATGGACTAAGACCCCCTAAAATGTCGCCTTGAACACCCGTCAAAAAAATTACTACACCCAACAAAAACCAGGAAGCAGTTTGGAGAGAACTATGCCCAAATTCCCTAAATGATTGTTTACATTTAAAGAGAGATATGCTAGAGATTTGCATTGGTATAGATCTTTGTTTGTTGATATAAACTAAAGATCAATTATATATATATATATATATATGTATATATATATTTCTGTTCTTGATTAAGATACTGTGTTGTGTAGCTCATTTTAAAAGAAATGTATAATTAAGAAACATAGATTAATAGAGAATCATCTATAATAGACAAGCTTGTTACATATTGTAGATAATTGCCTTGTTTTAATCCTATATCCATAAATATTTCTGAAAGATAACACACAAGAACTTTGTCAATAAAGACTTGAATATCTTAAAGGATCCGAGAAATATTTAGGGAAAAAAAAGCAACCTCAGTTGGGCAGTGGTGACACATGCCTTTAATCCCAGCTCTTGAGAGGGAGATACTGGAGGATCTCTGTGAGTTCAAGGCCAGTCTGGTCTACAGAGTAAGTTCCAGGACAGCCAGAGCTATTCACAGAGAAATCCTGTCTCAAAACAAAGCAAAAGCAAACAAAAAGACTTGGTCAACCAGTTTTGCTTATTAAACATTATTTTTACTGTTTAATTTCACAATTAGGGCTGTCAATCTTTCTGTTTCATAGTAGAAAACTGAAAGGTTTATGATATACTAACCAGTGAAATCTGAAAAACCTTCAAAATCATGTCCAGTTAAAGCAATAATGGAAAAGATAATTCCATAAAGATTTCTTTTCTCAGAAAAACAGAATTTTATCTGAGAGTTTGAGAAACAAGTTAGACCAAACCCTGAGTTGGAAGCCCCAGAATTCATGTAAAAAGTTGAGTGTGTTTACATATGTCTGTAACCCCAGCCTTGTGGAGGAGGGAGACAGAAGGATCCCTGCGGCTAATTGGCTTGCGGTTCCACGAGACACCCTGTTCTCAAGGAAATAAGGTGGTGAGTGATAAACCAGGACACCCATCTATTTCTCTGGCTCATGTGTGCATGTGCAATCATTCATGTCTGAACATACATATGGGCATAAAATAGAAGCCCATGATATACATGATACACACAGACAACACTGCCCAAAAGGAATCTAAAGCCAGATATAGACTTTATACCTTTGATAAACATTGACTTGAAATAGATCATATACATAAATGCAGAATGCAAAGGAAAAGTGCAAAGCTACGAAGCAAAGATGGCATAAGAAAATCTAGATGACTTCATGATGATGACATTTATATATAACATGTGAGGAGCAGCCCATGAAAACAAAACTGATAATCTGAACTTCACTGAAAATATGCTATATGCTGTGAAAAGATAATCCACGCACAGAATGAAGACATGCAAAACACACAATCACAGGCTATTATATAAAACATGCAAAAGAGCTTGAAAAAGTCAAGAGTCAGAAAATGTGCAACTTGATGTTTGAGATAGATGTAAAACCCCTGAATATATAAATCAGCAAGGAAGAATCTAGAGACAGCAAACACACACATGCAAAGATGCTCGGCATGACAGGAATTCAGGACAATCTAACAAGATACCATGAGTGCCTTCCAAACAACCGACAATGTCAGGCACCAATGAGAAGGCGCAGTGGGGGGGGGGTCTCCCTTGTGGCTGGTTAAATAGAAAAGGGTACAGCTACTTAGGACAATGCTTCAAATTTCTTTTAGAACTAAGCGTATCTTTACTATTTGATCTCACAATCATTCTCCTTGGACATGCTCAAAGAAGTTGAAAACTTACATCAGCCACAAGAACCTGCACAGCGGACTGCTTATATCAGCTTCATGCATAATCAGAAAAACTTGTAAGCAACCAAGATGCCCATTGGTAGAGAGGAGGACAACTTGCGGTACGTCTACCTGGATGGAATGAATTAGGGTGCACGTTTGAAGAAATCGATCATTGTGAGACGTAAAACCAAAATGCCTGTGCCGAGTCACGGAAACCACTCTGGAAAGACTACATGCTGCCTGATTCCCACTGCATACCATTTATTCCACAGACAGTAAGAGGATTAGGCATTGCCAGAGGTTGGCAAGAAGGGAGCTAAAAAGGATGGTGGCACTGGGATTTTTGTTATTTTTTAGGGAGGTGGTAGGATTTTGAATAATGCCATAATAACGGGCACTTGACATAAGATCTTTACCAAAGTTTAGAGAAAAGAGCAACGGTAAGAGTGAGCGCTCTAAGTCAACCAGCTGAAGTTCAGGTGAGATGGCATGTCACTGTAGCCCCATCAGTCCTCACAGGTGCCTCGATCCTCTGAAGGATGCTGTCAGTGAAGGAGGATGTGCATGTACGGATGCAAAGGAATATGCAAACTTTGTGGAAAAGTCTGCTGTTATTCTACATCTGACCTGAACTATAAACCACATTCAAGAAAACAGATTCAGCCTGATCTTTCTCTAGGAGGGACAGAAGATCTTTTTATAGATCTTATAAAAGGAAATAAAATTGACTGAGAAATTTTGTTTTGGGAGCCAGGTATAGTGGCATATATCTTTAATTCCAGCATTCAAGGGGTAGAGGCAGGTGGACCTCTGTGAGTTTGAGGCCAGCGTGGTTTACAAAAGCCAGTTCCAGGACAGCTAGGGAAACCTTGTCTGTGTAATATCATTAGGATAGTGAAATGAGAGAAAAGATTACATCTCAGCAGATACACAGAACGCTTTAGCTGATTAAGTTCACAATATCTGCTATAATTTTATAGATGCCATGAGCACTCAAGGCAGAACCACCAGGGAGGGCATATGCAGGTGTGGCAGTTCTCCCTAGCATATGGTATTCTAACTTAAAATCTGAAAGAAATTCCTTTACATTCTATTTGGAATTTCGTGGGTTAGGTTGAGTAAAAGTCAAACAACTTCCAACCTGCAAAGATAAAACAAACAAAACCAACAACACAATTTTGTCAAAATGATACTTTAGTTTTTTGCGGCACTAAACTAGTTTCCCTAGAGATACTGAGGCAACGGTAATTAGAACACACTCTCTGGCACACACATTATCATTCCTCTGGCTTTGGAAAATGAATGAACCGCTGTGACCATCAGTAACTCTCTTTCTCCCTTGTCCGGCAGAAGGAAATGGCTCACTGGGAAGCTGCAGGGCTGACTGTGAAATTTAGAACTCCATCACCAGGACAAGCACACCCTGGGTTGCTTTAATCCACCCATAGAACAGTGGAGCTGATGTAATCAGGTCGTGATTTAGGAGCCTTGAACACCAGACCCTTGGCCAATCACTTCAATCCACACACCTGATGATAATCATCTCTTATTTCGGAGCAAAATAGACGGGAGGGAGAGAGGCAAGTGACAAGTGTGTCTGAATATAGTAATCCAATTTATGTGTCTCATTTTGGTTTATTTTACGTGAAATTCAGAAAGTGCCACACAATTGGATTTTGTAGATAGATTAGAGAGACACAAAAGAGCCAAATGTGGTCTACAAAGCCTGGAGGCCATACCATGACTCGCCCAGAAGTGGACTAGCTAATGGAACGTAGCCATGTTCTTGTGAGTTCTTATTTTTTTACCTCGTGTTTCAAGGCCAATAAAACTGTACACTTTCTCAGCACATCTGTCAAGGGTGCAAAGACCAACTTATCATTCCATCTAGAAAGCCAAAGCCAGTCATGCAGAACTTGGTCTCTCGCTGAAAAAGACCCGAGATTCCTGCCAGCAGAGCCTGCAAGCTGCAGAGCCTTGCTCACCTCATCCAACCTGAAGACTTCTCTGCTCACAAATGAAAGGATTGAATAGTACATTGCCTTGTGTGTTTGGAAGAGCTACAATGCTATATGTATTTCACTATATGTTCTTATATCTACTAAAACCATATCAACATTTCCTAGGGTATTAAGAGTATTGGAAAGGGTTTTCCTTTCTTTTGTTTTTGTTTTTGTGTTTTTTTATAATTATGTGTTCATTGGTACAAGCTGATAATGGTTCTCAAGTTGCCGCCTTTGTATTTGTTTTGGGAAATTAAAATTTCTTGAATTTGGAAATCTTTTGATTGCTATGTGGCTAAATTACCCCCAAAATATCAAGCCAAGTGATTTGTACATTAACATTTTCACAACAAAACGGATCGATCAATGGTTCTTTAAATCTTCTCTTGCCAAAGTATTAGTTTTAAGAAAACGATACCTCCATTAATGTTGTTTTCTCATCAGTTTTTAGTGTACTTATACTCCAGTGCCTAAGATGTCCCATATACGTACAATGTAAATGATTTGCTACCTTTATTAATTTTTTTAAATTAGAGAAATTTAACAAAAGCAGTCTGGGGAATGTAGTATTTACACACATATTACCTGCAATATTTTCGACCCCTCCCTCCCATTCTCATCCCAGACACCCACACATACAATGCACGCTCTTTCTGCCATACTTGAACTGAAATTCTTATCTACTAGACCATATGCAAGACAGAGCATCTAACGCCACCTTCATGCTGTCACACATCGAATTTGATGATCCCCTGGTGCCACCAGTGCTCACTCTGCTAATGGCTCTGTCCTTCTCAGGACTGCACACAGAAACACGCATCAACTGTCATAAGGACATAACGTTCCATTCTCTGAACAAGCTTGTTCAGTTTCAAATGTTAGTAGAATTAGGAATGATAAAATGTAACCATGACAAAGGTTCCTCGAGTAGGCTGGGATTTGAAAAAAAAAAAAAGGTAAAGAAAGGTCCTTAAACCCAAGAGATTTAGAATAAGGCGTTTTAATCCAACCAAGAAATTCAGACACAATAGCAACAATCCACCACCACCGTATACCCCAGCACAGTGCTTGAGGGGCAAACAGGTGTTGTTACAGCTTAGATTTAGGAAAGACAGCTCTGCCGTGGCTGCAGCATTTGGTCAGCCATTCTTTGAAAGATGTTTCACAGATACTGAATACCACTGGGCTTTTCAGGGCCGTCTGTGAATAGACACAGGCCAGAAAATTTCATGGGACTTCAGCATCGCAAGTGGCCACACAGGTCACGGGGCCCACACAGCTCTCTCTCTACCGAGTTGATGGCCCTCTGCCTAAGAGGCAGGAGTGGTTGCCACCTTTCTCCTTCAGTATAGCCAGCGATGAGCAACACATGTTTAGGCTTAAATCATGATGTTTAGTCTCTTTGGGAAGCACAGAAAACCCCCTTATAACAGAAGTTGCAAGCCATACAGTAGTATAGAAGCAGACAAGAAGTCTGAAGAAAAATGAATGAGAAGACAGAAGCACTGATTTTATTCTTTAGAATAAAGGGCATTATTTTTAATTTTTGGAGCTGCATACAAAAAGTGTACATTTTAACCTCCTTTGTTCATATTTGTCTTGAGTGGCCCAGTCTAAAACATTTGTGTGACAGTTTCCAAGAGCTTTTTGATGTCCCCAAGGCCTGCTTTAATCACTCGATGCTGAAGTCTGATTCTTTTGATGTGTCTATATCATCACTATCCTTCCTTGATTTTCATCTGCAATGTCTAACTAGCCTAAATCTATCTTTAGAGTTGAGCGGTTTGTCCGCATCTCTTCATCAGTCTCATAAAACTCAGCAAATCTCACAACATTTCCATTTCAAACTATCCTGCCTTGCCCAGGAGTGAAATGAGAATATTTTCACTTCTTTTCTCCATACAGGAGACCAATCAAACAAGGCTGACAGAGATGAGTAGAGCTAGAACCCAGGTATCATGTTTATGGGATTCATTTTTAAGATACACAGTTCATGCCAGCAAGATGGCCAGTGTGGAAGGGTGCTTACCCCGTAGGCCTCATGGTCCAAGTTCAACTCCTGGAAGACTCATAAAGGTGGAAGGAGAGAACTGATCCCACCAAGTCATTCTCTGACTATCACATGCTTGGAGACACACACATATCAACACACAAACAACCAGTAAAATAAGGTTTACATGTAAGAAGAACACATCCAATTCATCAGGGAACTGTTCTCTTAGTATAACAAGTTTTTGTTTGTCACTAATTTATCAGAGAACTCTTGTGACATGACCATTACTCTACTCTTTCAAAATATTCATGGGGTATATTTTGCACTTGCTGTTAAATTTTATCTTTGTGTGTCCAAGTCTGTGTGTGCATATATACACATGTATGTATGTGTTATGTATGCATGAGGAACACACATGCTTTTACAAGTGTGCGGAGGTCAGAGGAAACTTTGTGGAGGGGTCTTCTCCTTCTCCCTTCACGAGGGTTCCTGAGATTGAAGTCAGGAAAATTCTTTTACTGGCTTTGTCATCTCAATAGCCCTCTGTTTCTGGAAAATGCATCAAAGAGAGTGTAAAGGAAATTAATATAAAAACAATATCTACCCTGAATACATATAAGGCAGCACAAAATGATGAGCACTGTTTTGAATACCTATGGCGTTGATGATTTACTTTTCTCCATTAAGACAAGCCCTTACGGGTAGAGGAAAATTAAAAGACCTTGTATTAGCATCTGCTGTTACTTAACAACATTATCCAAACTTAGAAGCACAAGAACACACAGTTCTTATCTTCCAGTCCCTGTGGGTCAGGAATTTTGGTGACGCTTGTGGGGTTTTCTGCTCAGACGCTCACATGAATGCAACAAAGAAGCTGAGTTCTTGTCAGTAACCCAGCTGAAGGGTCTGCTTCTAGGCTAAGGATGCAAGCAGAATCCAGTTTGTGGAAGAAGGACTGGAAGCTTCAGTTTGTGTTGGCTGTCAGCTGGAGGCTGCCTTGGTTTGTATGCATGCCTCAACACCAGCAAAGGAGAAAGAGATGGAGATGAGGCCTCAGGAACACAATTGCTACACAGCTGCATGCATGTAGTTGCAGGGATCCTGACCTGTTGGCTGGAAGGCAGGCACAAGTCCTGTCCACACAGAGGGAAGAAGCCCTCAGCAAGGCAACATTACAAGAAGGCAGGATGAATACAGACCACCTTACTAACTGCCTGCAACACTTAACTTCCAGCAGATCTATTATTAGTGAAAAGAATGATCTTATTTAGTTGAAAGGCCTGAAAAAAATCGACACTCTAAATTCTCCTTGTTTCATCCTCAATAACGAACATGGGTCCTTTTGATGTATCCTTTTAAAATGATCGTGGAAGTCAGGCATGCCAAGAGCAGGTATTTTCCTTCTCATATAACATGCCCTCATTATTCAGCCAGCACAGAATCTGGGTGTCCGCAAGGCTTGGTGAGCAGTTGGAAGCTGCTGAGAAGAAAGCATGGCATTGTTGCACCCCGGGGATTTCACTGAGAAACACTCCAGGCGCCATCACAAGGCTTTGCTGCCACATCTTGTGCTTGACTCAAACTGGGACCCGTATTCCTGATAGTCCCCAAGGTAACATACTCTTCCGGCTTTGTGTTGAGGCAATTGGCTCATTTTAGTTTAAAATTCATAAACATTACCTTTTTCTGTGTGCTTCAGTATATTCTGTAAGTAGTTGTGAGGGTGGAAGGAGACAGGAAAGAATGGCAGGAGCAATGTTGACGTGACTCACAGTGCACGGCTCACAGGGCTGCCCAATGACGGTGCAAGGCTCACAGGGCTGCCCAATGACATCGCATGGCTCACAGGGGCCGCCCAATGACAGTGCATGGCTTACAGGGGCTGCCCAATGGCAGTGCATGGCTCACAGGGGCCGCCCAATGACAGTGCAAGGCTCACAGGGCTGCCCAATGACAGTGCATGGCTTACAGGGGCTGCCCAATGACAGTGCATGGCTCACAGGGGCCGCCCAATGACAGTGCATGGCTCACAGGGCTGCCCAATGGCAGTGCACAGCTCACACAAGGCTGTGCTTAGAAGACCCAGCAGGTAGACGTGAGGCCTGCATTCTTGACATGGACTTCCCCTGCAAAATTTCAGAGCAAACCACTTACTTATTTCCTGCCCAACTGATAAGCAGGAGTTAAATTGCATGATTAATACATACCACTCAGGTCTCTGTGGCTTTTACATTTTCAGAGCACATCCATAGCTATTATCTCATTTTACATAAGTAGAAATAAAAGAGTCAACCTATGCCAGACTTTTTCTTTTAGGCCACCAAGCAGCTCTCAATTCATGACATAGAGACTTATTATTAGTTATGAATGCTTGACCTGGCTAATAGCGTTTCTGGCTAGTACTTTTAACTTAAATTAACCTGTTTCTCTTTATCTACCTTTTGCCTTGAGGCTTTTTACCTTTTCTTATTTCCTTATTGTCTCGAATCCTGGTTGGGTTCTGGCCCTGGGCTTCTCCCTCATTCCCTTCTCTTCCTTCTCTCGTTCTTCTCCTTCTCAAGCCCACATTTCTCCTTCTATTTATTCTCTCTCCCTGCCAGCCCCACCTATCCTTTTTCCTGCCTAGCTATTGGCCATTTAGCTCTTTATTAGACCAATCAGGTACTTTAGACAGGCAAGATGAAATAGATGTAACATATCTTTACATAATTAAACACACAACCTTAAAACATTAAAGAAACTCAGCGTAAACAAAAGTAGCACACCTTTATGCAGCTAAAGTAATATTCTGCAGCATGAACAAATGTAACACATCATTGCCCAGTTAAAATAATATTCTCCAACATCTACCTAAACCTGGTGACTCAAGTCTGGAGTCTCAGCTTCTCGGGAGATAAAGCAGAAGGAACACGGGGCAGCCTGGGCTACAGAGTCGGTTCAAGGCCAAATTGGGAACTTACTGAGACCCTGTCTCAAAAATAAAAATACAAAATGGTTCAAGTGTTTCTTGGTGGTAGAAGGCTGGCCTAGCATGTGCCAAGTATGGTGTGGATTTCGAGTTTGGTGCACAGCCCTGTGCCCAGCTGCGGAGGCCCTGAGAGGCACACTGCCTCGACCACTGCTCTGTCTAGCACCCCCGAGAAGCACTCCGCCGCCACCATAGCTCTGCCTAGCACCCCTTTGAAGATCTCCCTGCTATCTTGTCTTTTACTTAGAGGTTTCAGTTGTTTTCAGATGTGTTTTCTGTTTAATTTGCTAGGAATGGAAACCTGTATTAGTCAGCTTTCATTACAATGACAAAAGACTTAAGAGAATCAACTTAAATGGACAGGATTTATTTTAACTTCAGGTTTCAATCCGACACCACTTGGCCGCACGGCTTTGGGCATGTGAGGGAGCGAACAGCACGGAGGCAAATGAGGGATAAAATGAAGTTGCCTCTCTTAGGCAGGTGGGAAGCAAAGACAGAGAGGAGGGTGCTGGGTCTTTATGCCTTCTATGAAGGCACACACCAAAAACCTGACTTCCTTCCAATGAGCCAAACCTCATCAAGCTGTCACACCCCCCCCACACACACACACCAATCTAGCACACCAGAGTGGTATCCAAGCCTTCAGTACACAGGTCTTTGTGGGATGTTGAAATTCCCTCATAAAGGGAAGGGATGTCAATCATTGTTATTTTTGTTTGGGGTTGCTCCAACAAAGCCTCATTAATACTTGTATTCAGAGAAGCATTCAAAGAAAACCAGAGATGCTCTGATAAACCAGCTGCTAACAGAAGATCTTGGTTGTCTCTGAAAGGCACCACCCACTTCCCCATCTTCCTGATGAGCTGAAAACCTCCCTACCCCGCGTCAAGGTACATTCACCTGTTTTTAATCTTCAGAACTACGGGTGTTACTATATATAGCATGAGGATGAAGTTCATCTCCTACGGTTCAGTCTGCTGAAGCAAAGGGTCTGGGGAGGAGGCACACACCCCGGGTTATGCAGCTGGGTCCTAAGGGCTACTCATGAGAGAGACCGGGTTCTGAGACAGACGACAAGGAGGAAATGTATCTGGAGGCAGACAGGCCACAAGTCGAGGGATGCCAACCACTACCAAAAGCTCTGAGGGGGATCCAGGACCAGAGTCTCCCTAATGGACCTCAGGAAGACATGGCCCAGCTGACACTTTGATCTCAACTCGAACTGATTTGTATTTTTATATTTGTATTACTTTGGGACAAAAGAGATTGAATATATCGTCCAAGTCACCCAGTTTGTAGTGATGTGTTACGGTCTCAGGAAACTGATACATACAACTCGGGTCCTTACCTTTCTAGTGATATTCCTAACTGATTAGTGCTAAGGAGTTCATCCAGCATCCTTATTTCCAAGCCGTGTGACCCTACAACCTTAACGAGAAGCAAACAGATAACACCACAATTGAGGTCAGCTTAAGGCATTTGAAAGCAAAGGGTTCCTGAAATCCTTAGGATTCTGTCATACTTAGCATGTCAGATTTCCAGAGGAAGACACTTGCCAAACCGCCCAGTCATCATTGCTACAACAAGGGACACAATGTATTTACCTAAAAGATGCAGAAAATGGACCTCAGAGAGGCAGTTTTCGGTCCAGAGGCACACGGGCCCATTTCCCATGTGTCTGACCCATTCTGCACATGGACCACAGGCTGGAATTGGGATATCTTATTGCCAATGTCAAACTCAGCTACAATTATAATTACAGATATTTAGTGCATTTTATGCCAGATTTCATTTTAATTGTGTTATATAGCATTTTAGCCTCTGTAGCAACCTACATAGATACCCTGAGGTGAAACCTATGAATATAGGATGTCTGTGAAGATATGCTGCTTCACATGACAGAAAGTACTGTACTTGAGGAAGATTACCGTGGATGATCCGGATGGACCCTCTTCAAAGGTCTATTATATGAAGAGAGCAGGAGGGTCAAAGCGAGAAGATGTCATTAAGGAACTATCAGAGGCAAGAAAACATGAGAACACTCTTCCTGGACCAGTGATAGAGGAGATGCCTCACAAGAAGGAATGTAGATGGGGGCTGAGCAGGGCAAGGTCTCTTCAGGAGCTATAGAGGGAGCAAGGTCTTGCCTTTGGTTGTTGAAATGGATAAAATCTATTTCAGACTTTGGACCACTAGACCTGAAGGGCAGGCAAGTCACGTTGTTTCTCCACTATGCTTGTAGTACAGTTGCGGCGGGAGTGCGAAACTGAAACCATCACGCTGTTTTATGAATGAAGCACACGGAGAGCTAAAATAGTGTTCTAAAAAACACAACACAGTCACTCTTTGACAACTCTAGGATTCAAAGCCAGGTGCCGCTCTCCAGAGTCCAGAGCTAGGCCCCTCTCTACCTGTTCCATCTGGGGGTCCTTCCTCCTCCTCATCTTGTATTTCAGTCCCCGGTTACTGGTACTCATGTAACGGGACTACTTAAATTACGTTGTTCATGGTCTATATAAATAAACCAAAGCATATTTTCTGCACTGTCATTTCTAAACTTGTCTTCAAAACCGAATTCTCTATTTCAGTCTCTCATATAAGAAATCAAAGCAGTTTTGTTTGTATAAAGAGGGTAGTATGGGAGTGAATTATGAAAGCCAAAGTTCTAAGTTTTCATTACCGTGACTAAGAGATCCATAAAACAAAATGCCTCCAACCCATAAGGCCCTTGTCTAAGGACAGGCACTTCCTGAGGTGCTGGAGGCTGTTGTTGATATAAGATGGAAGCCATGTCTACACTTCCCTGCAGTGGTTGCTTGGCCCAACTGGACCTCTGGAAGAGAAGTCAGTGCTCTTAACCACTGAGCCATCTCTCCAGCCCCTGCCTCCTTCAGCAAATCCTGCTGGCGTGCACCATCACAACTGACTGTGTAGCCCAGGCTGGCCTTGAACTCGTGATCCTCCAGCTGTGCTTGAGGCATGGCCCTGGCCAGAGTCCATCATCCTGGCCAATATTTAACTAAACCTTGCTTCAAGTTTGACTGGAAATTGTGACAGTCGTCATATTCTCGCGCAGGGTGTTTAAGACAACAGTCTAGCCTGCCCGCTTCCCTACCTGCCCTCCACTCCCACCTCAAGGACCCTAGTCAGGGGCCTCAGAAACATGCAAAACTTTCCCTCCACAAGAAGTACTTCTGAGTCTCTTTGCTACCAAACTAGCCGGGAGTCAGCCACATAGACAGGTCCAGACGTGCACAGTAAGCTGCTGTGTTATCTCTACAAAGTCAAATTTCCCTGCTTTTCCAACAAGGTTGATCGGATCAACTGGTTTCTTCATACTAGCATTATGTTAATGATATCGATGTTTTCAAGGACCCCAAAACACCTTACATTAGCAATTTCTCTCCAGAATGTCAAGAGGGAGGATGAGCTGATACCGTCACTCCAAGTCTCAAAATGCCACAAGTTGACCCTATCAAGTTTCCCAGGTACGTTTCAAAATTAGGACAGCTAATGAGTATCTGTTTTTGTGTGACCCCGCCAGCTACATTTCTGCCTTCCATTTGCAGATTTAAAACCAGAGAGAGACAGAGACATAGACTCAGAGAGAGACAGGGAGGAAAGGACTTTGATATGGTCACATAGCTAAGATCTAACCAATGTGCCTCTAAGATGCACGTGTGCTTTTAAGGTTGGACACAAGGAGGTACACAAGGCCATTAGGAGGAGCATGTTTTAAAATTTAAACTTTCCTCACTTGCCAAGTTAGTGAAGCACTTGAAGCTGTGGTTCCTCGTGTACTAAAAACAGATTAACAGTCCCTATCGGCGGGCTGCAGTGATCATGAGCAGGTTGCTCATACCAGGCTGCTATAACAAAGAAAACCCATGTGTGCTTTCAGCCGTGATTGCTCAGAGAAACTAGAACTGAGAGACTTTCCTCAGCCTTCATGAACCCTTGGTCTAGGCAGACTCATATTCAGAGAAAGTTTAGAACGTTACAGAGGTAAGTTGTGAATGAGACCAGGGACTTCTGAGCTCATGGTGGGTAAGGTAAGTTGTGAATGGAGACCAGGGACTTCTGAGATCACAGTGGGGAAGGTAAGTTGTGAATGAGACCAGGGACTTCTGAGATCACAGTGGGGAAGGTAAGTTGTGAATGGAGACCAGGGACTTCTGAGCTCATAGTGGGGAAAATAAATTGTGAATGGAGACCAGGGACTTCTGAGATCACAGTGGGGAATATAAGTTGTGAATGGAGACCAGGGACTTCTGAGCTCATAGTGGGGAAAATAAATTGTGAATGGAGACCAGGGACTTCTGAGATCACATTGGGGAAGGTAAGTTGTGAATGGAGACCAGGGACTTCTGAGATCACAGTGGGGAAGGTAAGTTGTGAATGGAGACCAGGGACTTCTGAGATCACAGTGGGGAAGGTAAGTTGTGAATGGAGACCAGGGACTTCTGAGCTCATAGTGGGGAAGGTAAGTTGTGAATGAGACCAGGGACTTCTGAGATCACAGTGGGGAAGGTAAGTTGTGAATGGAGACCAGGGACTTCTGAGTTCATAGTGGGGCCTCTCAGTCAGTTACTGACACCGAATCATTTGAGACTTAGAACATATCAGGTCATTTTAATCATCACGCTGAGTCCAGGTCCATCCTGAAACTATTGTCCTCAGATTCAGGTGCCTCCAGAAGAAGAGACCACATGATTTCCTGTGATAATTGATTGAATGACGGTCGTGGATAGACCCACAGTCATGAGCACAGGGTCTTCTGTTTTATATTGATAAATAGGAACTAAGGACCTAATAGAAGACCAAATATGACAAGATCCTTCCACTGTCCTGGTACGTCTCAAGACCGACGTGACGTCTCAAAAGCAACAGTAGTGCATCCCTGCAGTTAGCAATGCCACCCATAGCTCATTATTTCTGCGCTTAGCAGGAATCAAGGTGGAGAAAATCCACAACCTTCTCCTAGCACAGAAGGTACCTGTCTCCACAGGCCTCCTCCGGCTCCCACACTTCCTGTGCCTTTATCTACAGCCCTTTTATATGAGTCTGCTACTAGTTAATGGGACCTTTCAAGCAGTGACATAGTGGCAATTACATTAGCATGCACTTCTATACATCTTTTAACCAGGCCGCGGCTCTGGGAACAGAAATGCCATTAGGAGAACCCCTAGCTGCCCCCACACACAGACACCAGCACCGCTTCCCCTCAAATCGATTGCACTAAATTTAGAAAGAAAATACAAGGGCATTTTTTTTTTCCTGCTCATGAATCTCTGTTTTAAGCGCACACACCTTTTAACCTGTAAACAATGGGATAGGGAGAGGCCATGCATTAGGAAGATGAGAGACTGGCATTGGCATGACGACCTCCATTAATAAGGCGGATTGACGACCAGCAGCGGAGTGCTCTGGGCCTCCTTCCGTGCTGCTCACCTTCACAGGCTTGAGATGAGGAATGTTGGTACTCGGCCTCATTTGCAAGCTGGCAGCAGGTTGTCCCACCCAGAGCATGACTGAGGAGGATTCCTTTATTTGAAGGGGAGAAAACGTAGTGTTCGCAGCCCGCTAGCTGAGCCGTCAAAGAATCAGGCTGATCTCCCAAAGAAAACAGCCTGCATCCACTTTGCTTATTTCTCCTCAAAGTTTTTCTGTCAAATGGAAGGAGAGGAGAAAACAAATGCTTCTGTCTAAATCATGACTGCCGTCATAGGCTGAGTTTGGAATCATCTCCACTCTTCACCAAATTCCCGATTTTCTATTTTACCTCTATGAATATTTGGGTATGCATGGTAGGTACGAATGACCTAATCTAGCAATCAAAGTGGAGAAACACCCAAACTATGCCCCTTGGAAACCAGATCCCCTTTTCTCAGACTCCACAAGAAGCCCCAACAATGACCAGGGTCCTTGAGAATCTTTGCTCCCCTGACCCACAGTCAGTACTGACAGTGCAGTCCTCTTGACTGTGTGCCCACAGTCAGTACAGACAGTGTATCCCTCTTGAATGTGTGCCCACAGTCAGTACAGACAGTGTGGTCCTCTTGAATGTGTGCCCACAGTCAGTACAGACAGTGTATCCCTCCTGAATGTGTGCCCACAGTCAGTACAGACAGTGTAGCCCTCTTGAATGTGTGCCCACAGTCAGTACAGACAGTGTATCCCTCTTGACTGTGTGCCCACAGTCAGTACAGACAGTGTATCCCTCTTGAATGTGTACCATACCTAGCCACATAAAACTACCTTACTGCTTTTGAATTCAAAAGAATTTGTAGTAATAGGAGCGGCGGGGCTGTGTCCCCAACACCCCAGCCGCCTGCCCGGCTATCTTGTGCCCCGAAATAATTACACAGACACTGTATTCATTTAATCACTGCTTGGCTCATTTCTACCTAGCCTCTTCTAGGCTAACTCTCGCACCTGGACTAGCCCATTTCTTATCATCTGTATAGCACCGGTCTTACCAGGAAGATTCTAGCCTAAGTCCATCCTGGGTCAGAGCTTCGGAGCTTCATAGCGTGCGTCTTCCCTGGAGCAGGTAGCATGGCGTCTCTCCTACGTCTGCTCCGGAGAGGAGAGCTGTCGAGTCTGACCTCACTTCCTCTTCCTCCCGGCATTCTGTTCTGTTTACTCCACCTACCTATCTCCTAACCAATGAGAGCCAAACAGTTTCTTTTAATTTAACCAATGACCTTCCTCCATCAAGAATTCTCCCTTATTTTTATTTCTTTGACTAAAAGGCCTAGAACCTGGAAACATCTGGCCCCAGACCTGCATGGAATATGTGTTACACTTCTATACGGGTTAGAGCATGCCCCTCCCTTTTCTTTCAGACAGGTTTTTATGTATCCCACCCTCAAACTACCTAAGTAACTTAGGATGGCTGTGAGCTTTTTGATCTCCCTGTGTCTCTCTCAGTGGTGCAAGCTGGGATATGGCATTGGCTACCATGCCTGGTTTTATGCAGTACTAGAGCTCGAAGTCAGGGCTTCATGCTTGCTAGGCGAGCACATAGCACCCATTCTAAAAACGTTTGAAATGCTTCAGATGATTCTGAGTACAAAGACTTATGGGTAACGGGTAAAAGAGTTGGCAGATGGACGAGGCTGAGACATCAGCGTTGCACTAATGAGACAGGACTCTGCCTGCCTTGAGAGGTCACAGAAGACACACAAGTCTGATTAGACAAGCACCCTGCCTGAGGCAGAAACCGGCATCCACTCAAGCACAGAAACAAATCAACTCAGACACAGTAGAGCCAAGGAATTTGATTGGGAATGCTTGGGGTAAAGGAATGGGGTGAAGTGACAGCTGAGGACAGGACATGGGTAGAGCCTCCCCAGATAAGGAAGTGGGGTGTCTTTGATTTGGGTTGATAAAAACAGGTGAACAAGACAGGTGATTCTGGACTGGTAACAGTGAGGACTGGGCTAAGGAGAAAACACAAAGTTAGCCACAGAGAAGCTGCTGAAGAAAACAGGATGACCAAACGAAGCTTAAGGATCACAGAACTGCCAGGGTGCAGTACTGGGGTCAGAGAGAAGGGCCATCCCAAATGCATAAAGCCAATTTTAAACTTAGCAGAGAGCGAGCATTTTAAAGGGCGTGCCAGTGGAGGCAGAAGCAATCAATGCCTCAGTCAAAAACACGGAGAGAGCTCTACTGCAGATTGGAATGGTTTACAGCGCACGGCGAAGAGGCACTCAGAGCCTGTTGCCACAATGAGAATTACTGTAATATGACTATTGCCGAGAAAGGAAATGACACTCATCTGGATTTAATCCTCAACTGACTCATATCTAGGGGAACATTACAGAAAGAAACTTAGAAAAAAGTAGAACTTCCATTTGCTGAAATACAGGAATCAGCCCATTTGCTGTTCCTGAGTAATGGACACTGGGGATTGTTGGCCAGGCAAAACTGTCAAATCAGTGGCCCTAATGGGGCTGTCAGGGGCAAGGCTGCGAGTTGCACATAGACCCTGGGTTTTGTCTGGGTATGAGGTCAAAACCTGTCATAGATTCAGTTCCGTGAGATGAAGGTTTTCAAAGAAATAATCCTTCAACTTAATTGCACGTAATACTCATCTGTGAATTTATTTTAAATATACAACAGCATCTACACAGTAATGCCTCAGTCTATGAATATATGTATGAAAAGGAGATGAACAAGCAAGAAAACACCTGAAGTGCTCAACTTAATTAACCGCTAGATTCAGCAGCGGAGGAGAAATGAAGGGAGGTAGCCCCAGAGGGAACACACGGGCTTCAGAGGAAAAAGGAAGTCATAGCATGTTGGGATCTTGAGAGGATAGCGACAAAGGCCTGCCTGCAGAGGGGCTTATTCATGAGAGAGCGCATCTCCTCTGGCCAGACAGCAGGAGGGGACCAGGTCAGTGTCTGACCTGCATTTAGTCAATGTAAGGAACTCTCCACACCAAGTGCTTCAGATTAACAGAGAGCCACGCGGAGTCCCACCCATTGCCCCTCTATCCCAATCCGCTCTCTCCTTTCGACATTACAAACCATTTCTGTGTGGCCAAGAACGTCCATCAGCAGGTGAGAAATGTAATCCAGAGGACTGAAAAACTCACACAACTTAGTCTATGACCGAAATGGCAAATTACTTTAATTTAGACATTTTTTTTTTATTTGCAGGTTTTGATCTTGCACGCTCTTTCCCATTCAAGCCCATAAATAGCTCAGGTTGTAGTTACCCCAGCACAGAGGCTAAAGGCCCCTCAGTCTCTAGTGAAATGAAAATTTTTACTATCGGGACATTTAAAATAATAACAGCAGCAATGATAATAATAAAAGGCTGTTGATATTGATTGCCAGCTGAAGCAAACATGAAGGACTCTCAATCTCTAAAGTCATCATTTCCAATAGAAAGGGATGAAGGGTGTTCTTATTTAGGAGCAATAATTAGCTTCAAATTTGGGGTGGTGGCATTTATTACTAGCAAGAGTGTGCAAGTGCAGCATCGAAGGTTAATCTGGAGGCGTAACCAAGGCCTGATGTGAGAGGTGGGGTTAATGACCTAGACAGGATCAGGGAAGGCACGCCGCCCTCAGCAATGGCAGGAAGGGCTGCACTGTTAATGAGCCATATGTAAAATTTTTCCTATCTGATTGGTTGACATTTTTCTTGCCAGTAATGTTATTATTCACCTTGTAAAATGAATTCAACTCATACCAGGGCACAGCATTAACTCGGAGATGCCTAAGATTTCTTGGACTGCTAAATTTGGTTTAGAATGAAAGCTACTGAGCTGGTACCAAAGAGCAGCCTGGCTGGAACAAGATCCTTGAGCCTTGAATTAGACCCGGGGGTGGGAGTGACAGGCAGAAGAGGTTCAGGATCTCGGTACCCTCTTGTCCTTCACTCCCGAGTGTGGGACAATGGTCTGTAGTCTGCCAATTATATTTTAAATAAATACTGATTGGCCAGTAGCCAGGAAGGAAGTATAGGCGGGACAACCAGACAGGAAGTAGAGGCTGGTCAAGAGAGAACAGGTAATTCTGGAAAGAAGGAAGTCCTAGTCTACAGTCCTGACCCAGCCACAGAAGAAGCAAGATGTAACTGCCTTGCCGAATAAGGTACAGAGGTACGTGGCTAACACAGACAAGAATAATAGGCTAATATAAGTTATAAGAGTTACTAAGAAGCCTGAGCTAATGGGTCAATCAGTTTATAAGGAATATAGACCTCTGTGTGATTTCTTTGGGACTTAAGGATTGTGGGAACCGGGCAGGACAGAAACCCCAACAACACCCGAGAACATGAGACCACAAACACAAATACCTGCGCATACATTTCTGAAAAAACAAAACAAAAACCCATTCAGTCGTGGTTTTCTTTTTTTATGATATTAAAAAAATATATTTAGCTTTAGTTGCCTCTCCCCTCACACCTAGCCCCCTCCCTGATGAACTGCTCCCATTAAACCCTTTCATCCCTGGTATTACCTTTTCCACTTTCAAATCCCAAATCTCTATCACACCCCAAAGCCTTTGTTTCCCTCTCTTGGGCTCCCTTCTGGTTCCCTGGCCCCAGAATTAATAAATATAAGTAACATTTAGAGGCTATGTTCCACCTCAGAGAAAAGTCATTCAGCGTTTGTCTTTCTGAGCCTGGGCCACCTCAGTATAATCTGTTCGACTTCTTTCCATTTCCCTGTAAATTTTACAATGTCTTTTTTGTTGTTGTTTTGTTTTGAGACAGGGTCTCTATGTAGCTCCGGCTGTCCTCCACCTTGTAAGTAAGCACAGCAAGAAACCACTGAACACAGCCAATCTAATCACAGTTTTCTTTAAACAAAAGAAAAGGCATGGATGAAATATAGAAGACATACTTTTCAAAATTAAAAAAAAAGCTTCCATGTGAGTCCAGGACACTAATTACAATTAGAATTTCATACAAGAGTTATTGGTTTAATATAAGCGGCTCCCAAACACTGAGATTTACTTCCTTTAAAAATGGTTAGCATTTTTGAAACTCAAAATTTTACTGTGTATCTGTATTTCTAACTGTAAACTGTGGTAGAGAAGAGTTCTTAGGAATATGAAAGAAATCTCCCAGGAGGGGTGGGAAGCCAAAAGGAATGAAAACTGTCAGTTAAAGAGTGAGCTCACAATGGATGCTCTCTGTGTGGTATAGAACTCTAGTGGCGATTGCTCCCTAAGACGGACTGATGATGCTTCTCCTCTCCCTCCCTTCTTTTCTTGTCTCTCTGTTTGCCCATGCTGGGAGTGTGTTCTAGTGTCAGTGAGCACATGGCTGATATATATATATATATAGTTCTGAAACAAGACATGCCATCATAGTTCAGAAGATGAATTTCCACATGAGGCCATTCACACAAGAGGTTCAGATCAAGGAAACTCATAGACAGAAATCAGAGGGAACCGGGAAGGGAGACAAGGATGTGGGGTTGTTTAATGAGGAATGAGCTTCCATCATATAAAGAGAGCTGAACAGATTAGGTGCTGAATAGAAGAACATTTTAAGATGGTTAAGATGGCGTGTTTTTTTTTTTCAATTAAAAAGGAAGAAAGACGTAACACAAGCAAAAGTGTCAAAGGATAAATCCAGGGTCACCCCACCATATATACTTCCTGACCTTAATGTCTGGGCTCTGATTTTCTCATTTTAAATCATTCTATAGGTTTACCCATTCCAACAAAATTCTGATTCCATGGGACAGGGGACTAGGTTGTGTGATTTGAGCTCATGATATACTTACAAAAAATCTTCAGTAGCTGGCTGAATTAAAATTAACATAATACTATTTGGTTAATCTTCTTGGAGGCCTCAAACATTAAAACCCTCCGTTCTCACTGAGTCTAATCACTAGGCTGGAAAGACTCTTTGTTCTGCAGGAGAATCTACTTTAGATGACAGGAAAGTCTGAACAAGAGGGACTCTCTTAAGCTCTGTTAATGAGGTGCCCAGAGGACTACTGACACCTGATTGGGCCCTCGCAGTCCTGCTAGAGCCAGTGGTGTGGGAAGCCAGCTGAATGGAGCCTGCTCCTGCTTACTCTCACCCTCTACCTTGTTAGCTGGTGAGCTCCTCTTAAAACTTGACTCTTCATCAAGAAAATACGCAGCACCCACGGCCAATGGATGCTGCCTTATTTAGGGTTTCTATTGCTTTGAAGAGACACCATGACTACAGCAAGTCCTGCAAAGGAAAACATTTATTTGTGGCTAGCTTACAGTTCAGAGGGTTAGTCCACTATTGTCATGGCGGGAAGCATGGCAGCACGCAGGCAAACATGGTGCTGAGGAGGCAGCTAAGGTTCTACATCCTGGATCTACAGGCAGCAAGGGAGACCGCCACAGGAGGCCTGGCTTGAGCAGGTAAGACCTCAGTGCCCGCCCCACAGTAACACATTTCCTGCATCAAGGCCACGCCCACCCCAACAAAGCCACACCTCCTAATAGTGCCACTCCCCATGTGTGTCATTTTCTTTCAAGTCTGTTCACTACATATCTCACCTGAAGGAAAAGCTTCGCCTGCCCCCCCCTCCCCCCCGTGAGAAGTATTTCCTATGAAGGGCCTTCAGAAGCATCTTCTCTCTGGTGATTAAATTATTTAGACATGATATTGCCAACAGATCAGCGGGTGACCATCATTGGTAAAACAATTTGTCTTACTGGTGATGGGCATGTTTATTCCCTTGGCCATGGTGCTGATATCACAAGTATGTGTACACATCCAAATTCACTCCCTTGTGTGAATAAACAGGCACTTTCCGTAGATCAGGGTTTATTCCCATGGAAACGAGATAGGACCAGTGAAGAATCATTAGACTCCTTCAGAGGTAGTGGAGGAAAGAACCCAGTAGGCAAGATCCAAGCACCACGGGCCAAGAGTCATGACTATGCTTTCCACAGGAAGGAATGAAGGAGGCTTAGGATCGGCTACTTTGAATGACCCCATGAATTTGGGGCTGTTTGTGCTATTTTCCCATCATTACTGGGTAGGACTGGGTAGGTGGATAGTGGTCCACACTGTAAGAAAGAGAGAAAGAAGGATGGCAGTGTGACTGTCATCAGCCACGCCCCAAAGGGCCAGGGCAGCTCTATCCAAGTATATTTTAAAAACTATGGTCTCTACTCCAGTTTGGCTGGTGATATCAGCTGCCTCCCAAAGGTTCACCAGCAGCTACTCCCTTCTGCCTCCAACACAGTGGTTCTCAACCTTCCTACCGCTGGGACCCTTTACTATATAGTTCCTCGTTCTTCGGTGACCCCAACCATACAATGGCTTCATTGCTGATTTATAACTGTAATTTTGCTACTGTTGTAAGTCATAATGTAAATATCTGATATGCAGGATATCTGGTATTTCGTCCTCAGAGGAGCTGAGACCCACAGGTTGAGAACTGCTGCTCTAATCTAATGCCTTGACCCACATCTGAAACCCATTGGGGAGTTCCTGTTTCCTTAACAGAGAGATAATAAAGTCTCCAAACCTGCTCTAGAAAACCCTGAATAACCTAGCTCCTTACTACTCAACCTGCACTGTTCCTTACTTCCTCATTCCTCTCTCTCTCTCTCTCTCTCTCTCTCTCTCTCTCTCTCTCTCTCTCTCTCTCTCTCTCTCACATACACACACACACACACACACACACAATGCAACATACATATTAATAACATAGATGATAGAGAGATAGTAGATGGATAGAATTTTTTCTTTTTGAGATAAAGTCTCACAGATCCACCTCTGTCTCTGCTTCCTGAGTGCTGGGATTGAAGGCACACACCACCACTGTTGGGATTCCTTTTTGTTTTCTCCTTTCAGGAAGGGGTGCTTGCTATGGAGAAAACAGCAGTTGCAAGAACCCTCAAGAGCATCTGGTAGCAGTTTGTCACATGATTTAATTTATGTGGCAAAGTATAGAATACTACTTGCTTTACTTAATGTTGCTATCCATTATAATACTTATCTGCATCATTGTGAAGGCTGACATAAAGTAGTTGAATTTATTTCAATTTATTGACAACTTAATTTGATTATTGAGCCTTATAATGAAAATGTTTTATTAATAAACTGTGTTCCCAGAGCTAAAGCCACTCAGCCCTGTTTTACTTTAGAGTATGCCAGCACACACAGCAGACCCATTCACCCCTCCAAACTCTCACTGACGGCATGCTAAAGACCAGCATCGAGAAGAATTTATCCTATGACATTTAAATTCCAGAAGTAGACTATTAATACCTTTTAATTCCTTTTTTGATGAATTATCATTGTTTTAGAGGCATCTGTTTAACGGGCAGCAAAGGGAGTTTACTTGAACTCAGATTTACCACAATTTTTACTCATTAACCTGGAAACTTTGATTTATGTCGCTAGAAGGAAAAACAGTCATAAGTGATATGAATCGGACCACATATGACTTTCAAAAGCCAGTACGCCAGCGTCATATTAAATCAATATTAATGAGGCCTTCTGCAAAGACACATGAAGCCACGTTGAAAACAAAGTTCTTTTAAAAACCACGAATCCACCATTGCAGCCAGCCAGAGAGTCAGCGGCTGGGTAGGCACTGGGCACTGGCAGACTGGGCCCTGGCCACAGGGTGTAACAGTGAGCAGCAAGGGCGGAAAGTGGAGTAGTCTGTAGGCATTCGCAGTACAGGGGATAAACAAGCCTCCAGTGATTTCCCCACAGCGTGGCAGTGTCCACAGAAGTGTAGGAGATACCATGATGACACACGAGGAAAAATTAATCAGAAGCGAAGGGTCACAGGAGACTTTCTGGATGAAATATCATCTGGTCAGAGCAAAGAATTAACCAAACAACTTCCCATCATTTCAGTGTATCTAACCAAACCTTTGAAGTCTAAATAAACAATTGAACCATTGCCCTTTGTTATCAACAATTTTCCATTGGCATGTTGGATACATCCAACTGGTACTCCATCTTCACTATCAACTACCTCTGAAGTTTTAAAGTAACCATAGAGGACAGAGTCCAGCTCCCAGAATTCCAGCCCCATTGCCGACTCCATCAATTCCCACAGTTCGTGCTGAGGAAGCTGCATTGGCTTTCTCAGTTTCAAATCTACACCAGGGGATTTCGCTGGACAAACCATCCCCACAAACAGCTTTACATTTTCAGCTTCTGGATCTTCCTAATCCATCCTATCCATGGCTTTCATGCCTCGTTTCTCTAGAATCCAATCCATTCTGTGAAGAAGGCACAATTCGTCTTGGCTTAGTTACTATTTTATTGCTTTGATGAAACACATAAGCAAGTCACCTTACACAAGAAAGGATTTGATATGGGGGCTCACAGTTGTAGAAAGTTGTAGAGGGTTAGAGTTCATAACCATCAGGCAGGCAAGCCTATCACTGGAGCAGGAGCGGAGAGCTCATATCTGATCCACAAGCACAAGGCAGAGAGAGCTAACGGGAAATAGGATAGGCTTTTGAAACCAAGAATCAATGACACATCTCCTTCAACAATGCCACAGCCCCAATCCTTCCCAAACAGTTCTACCAACTGGGATTCAAGCTCTATCCTAGTTTACAGGAGCCAACACGAACCTGACACTGAACAATGCTGCCTCCAGAACCAAACTCTTAAGACCCAGACCACATACCGAGAAATTCAAAATACACCTTTAAAACACATTCATTTCCAAATAAGTATCTGACACATGTCAATATATAGAATATCTAAATATACCTATATAATATACTTGCCTAACATAAATATTCCTATTATACATAGATGATATGCTCTTCTTATTAATAAGAAATAAATGTAACTTCTCTTCTGATAATGATATCTTCCCCTTTGGGCTTATTTAATTTGCAATTCTTCTCCCTTGCATATTTAACAGTTTTGGGTCTTGATTTACTTAGCATTTACTAACATAGGGAAGATGGCCAGCCTGATACCTGAGAGGAGCACTGGATTTGCTTATTTATTCTGGCCTCACTGCATTGTGAGGTGAGTCCCTCAGACAATAAGCTCTGTATCAGTGTCCTCTCCCCTCCCCTCCCCTCCCCTCCCCTCCCCTCCCCTCCCCTCCCCTCCCCTCCCCTCCCCTCCCCTCCCCTCCCTCTCCTCTCCATCTTAATGGCTTCTCTTTCTTTTAAGAATGAAGGGCAAGCTGAAACCCAGGGAAATTCAGGAATAGAGTCCATGAGATAAATTAGTCACAAGCATTAGCTTTTCCCTTTAAAGGGCTTCAGTGTTGAAAGAACAACTCCCTCATAAGTTCTCCAGTGCCTACACAGACATCTGGAAGGAGAAACAGGATGCTGTCCTCTAAAAGCAGGAACGTCATTAAGTGCTTAACGAAAGGCCAGTGCAGGGAAGCGGGTGTTTTCATGAAAGCAGCTGACATCCCCATCTCAGCAGTCCCAAGCCAAATGGACGATTGTTATAATTACACTTGGTATTTTGGGGAGTTTGAATACTGTAGACAACTAGCCAAGTCATCACTGTGCAAGCCTCATGCCTGATTTGTGACACTTTAACCCTGAGGACTTTCAGGAAAGTGAAGACAATGTCATAGAAATTACAAGATGATGCGTGAACCAGGACAGGAGCCATTTATTGACCTGGGATTAGCCGGCTTCACTCAGACTTCCTCATGTGTGAAACAGGCTGATGTAAGAAGTTTCCCTTTCTACTCTGGAGTCCATATTTCTCAAGACAAAAGCTTCATAACACACCCTTATCTCTGAGAGCTTATGGCTCCCGGGGTCTTGGGTTCTGGCTTCTCCATCTCTGAAATGCTGTTCCTTTTGATGGATTTTTCTTCCTTACTGTAAACTTTCTCTGTTGTTCATTGCATTGACAATGTATAAATAGATGGAACAACTTTTTTCAAATGAAAATTTCAATCGTATTTTGCTTATTTGAAGTTTCAATAAAACCAGCTAGAAACTACTCAGAAATACTAGGTCATGGGAATCATATTTTGCATTAGCTGTACCCAAGATATTACCCCCAAGGGAAATTCATCACCTTTACAAAAGTATGTATGATTGGCTTAAATCAGGAAAGAGGCCAAGGTTTGCCTGGGGTACCTAGTTAGCCTTCTCAAAATGTTAAACCTGGATTAGTGAGCTGGTTCCATGATAAAGGCACTTGTGGAAGCCCAGGGACCTCAGTTCAATTCTAATCCCAAAATGGAAGGGGAGAGTAAACTCTATGAAGTTGTCCTTCTGCCTCCACATGTACAGTGTGGCATGGACTCATACACATTACACACACACAGACACACACACACACACACACAAAGTTAAAATTTTTAAATCTGATGTCAATGAAATAAAATGCGATTTACAACAAACTATATTAAAGAATAATCTCTTAATATGCTAATGTTTAGGTGACCTTATAAATTACTCCAAACAAGAACAAAAATGATCATACACACAATATATGTGTGATATATATGATATTACATCCTCAAAAGATACTGAATTACTTTGTAGCAGTATAAATTAATATAAGTTTTATAGATGTACATTTTGATAAATAGAACTTATTTTTCAAATGCCAATTAAATAGAGATATCAACTCTAATTATTTAGAAATGTTTACTTGTTGCATTATTAATGAGCAATCTGGGCCAATTCCCATGAATTTCTCCTAATGCCCAAAGTTATAAAATGATTCCATTTATAATTCAAAGCCTGGAGTCACTGCAAGTAAAACAGTTTTACTGTTAAATATTGCAAATCATTAGTACTATCAGTATATTTGCCTTGGGAGAATAGATTTGCAAACCTAACACAGGCCAATCTCCATCTACTGCCAGTGTGAACGTGAGAAAACAGGCCACGCCAGACTAACACACCTTAACCCTCTCAGGCACCGCGTCTCATCACAGCTTCCCTAGATAGCAGGGACCGTGAAGGACACCAGGATACCCTCAGCTTAGAGTTCAGGTCTCATGCACTAAATGTGTGTGTGTGTGGGTGTGTGTGTGTGTGTGTGTGTGTGTGTGTGTGTGTGGTGGCGGGGTGGGGGTGTTGTGACTAGGAGAGTTCCCAAGCCAGCACAAGAGGATTCTTCATAGGAAGGACAGGAAAAGGAGGTTCAGGATCTTTTGGTTGCTGAGGAGCTTGGGGACTTTGAAGATGCTCCAAGTTCTGTAAACATCTTTGAGTCTTTCTCACGTTGGGCACGATTTTCCCCCTTTGTTCCTACCTGTCAGCTGCAAGTGACACATCCAATATTTGGCTTTGTTCCTGGAACAAATGTAGAAGTCGTCCCCCAAATGAATTACAGAGCGCCTGACAGTGCAAACTGTTTGACTGAACTTCATTTTTGAAATTTATCAGGTTTTCTCCTCCTTACATAATCAAAAGCTCAAGTGGCTGACAGGATGAATTTAATAACTCTGCTTTTAAGTAATAATTAAAGCTGCTACACACAAGTTTTATGTCTTTGCAAATGTCAACTCCATTTCAAAGAATCCGTGCTTCCTTCAACAGCTCTAACAACGCATCCACGGAAAGATGAAATATTTAACGATCTTTTTCTCACGTCTGCAAATTACCAACCCAAGGTAAACCCTCAAGTGAACCATACACCTCCCATTAACTCTTAAACCAACAACATTAACATGTCTGGTCATAACAAAAAATCAACAAATTAATGTGTAAAGACCTCGTCACCAGGAGCGGGTTGCAGCCTATTTACCTATCTGTTGTTCAATTGTATAGGAAAGAATTTAACAACCATGAATAGAATTGCTTCTTGTCAATGAACATGTTTAAGCTTACACACAATGACCTTTAAAAATAGACACTAAAATGTAGGTTATTTTCTCAGTCACAAAATTATTTTAAAAAGCCTGTCTCTCTTAGGATGAAAAAACAATGATAAATCATTTTACTCTCTGTGTGTTGACAGGCAAAAGGCAGAAAACTAAGCAAGAGAGAATCCATGTATGGATAATTTATTGAGCATTTGTTCTGTGTCTGTAACCCTGCTGCAGGGGTGCACACCATATTCCCAGCCCACAGGTGAGAAAACTGCAACTCATGAAGAGTTTTATGGAGTTTGTGAATGTCGGACTTGAGGCTCATGAATCCAAGCCAGTTGATTCATGTCTTCTTTGCTTCAGAAGTGTAAAACATAATTAATACTATATTAGCATTCATAGGTCAAAGCATTTACAAGAAATTAGAGAAAGCTGTCATTTCCGCATGTCTCTAATTGGAAGATGTCATGTAGATTATCTCATCATTCTAAGAGCAAAAAGAAAAGACCGTTTTCCTCATTGCTCTCCAGTGTTAATAACCAACCAGAAATATATGAAGAACAGTATGCTGGAGGCATGAACGAAATGACCTGAAACTTGCTATAGCCTCATTCCTCAGAGTGGGTTTTAGGGCAAACTAGTTTCATGAGCTACCCATTGTCCCAGTGAGTGTGTGAATCGCTAAATATTTTATTCTCTTCATGTAGGCCCCTAATACCCTCAAGCAGACAAAAGATTTAACATCTTGTGAGTTATTTAAAATCACTTTTTCCCAAAATAATAAAAGGCCATACAGCAAACAAGATAGAAATTCAGTGTTAAAGTGTTAGGAAACTTTACAGTTTTAAAAATCAATTCCAATAGAAAAAAACCAAAGTTAGTCTAAAATATGGATTTTAATGTGATTTTCACTCAATGGTATAAATGAAAATCATTCTCAGGTTAAATAGGCCACAGGTGTTTTCCTGAGCAGCGGCAGCCAGGATTTGAAAGGAATGTTTAAATCATGATGCATTTGTCCCAAGTTGTCTGAAATATCGTGTTCAGAAGCACCGTGGGGGTCATGGTTAGTTTTGGACAGAAATAGCGCAGGACTGATGTGAATATCTGACTCAGAGACAGAAATGAACAGTGAAGTGCTGTATGCCTGGGCTTTCCATCCAAGAACTAGACAATGAAGTTTACTAGGAAACACAACATGGCTCCTGACTGAGTTCATTTGGCCCTGAGGTGGCCATGGAACATACCGTCATGTAAATTCAACACAGAGCAATACGAGAAGAGGCGCCCATCACAGAGAGCAGAAGAGCAGAGGTCAGCTGGGGAAGACCTGAGTCTTGAGCTGGCCCTAAAGTTTTGGGGTACGCAGAGCGTGCTAGGGTCAGTAGTTCCCCTGGGGAGAAGGGACATCAGTGTGGAAGGAAGACAGGAGTATTCCTTCATGAGGCTCCGCGGATCTCAGTCTTGCTGGAGCATCGGGTCTCTTTGGAAACTCTCGGGAGAGGGGTGGGCCATGCATTTTTTTTCTTTGCTCCTAGCATTATGAAGAGATTCAGTATGTTAAAGGGATGGATGTTCCGTGAAGTTAAATGATGCAGTTAGTAGGGGGCTGCTGTACAGAGAAGCTCCAGTTTTCAAAATTCCTGTGTTTCCTGTGTTCTTCTTATCTAAGCAAGCCCGGCAGACTCCATGATGCCCTGCATTCTCATCGCTCCTCTTCATCCCCGTGTGTTTCCTAACTCTAAGACACACCTGTCTAAGACATTAAGATGGAAATGAATCTACTATATGAAGTACTCCAAAACTGTTCTTTAAAATACCAGCTCCTCAGACTGACGTGGGTTTTCCTGGCTTTATTTGTTGGTGGTGAGGGTATGGAGGATCTCATGAAGACTGTAGCTACTAAAGCTGCCCACTAATGGAAATACTGGCTTTCTGTGTTTACTGTTATTCTGGCAAGCATTTTGTTCTCCAGTGGGGAAATATGAGTATAAGAAGAAATGGTCACAGGTTCATTCCTGAAAGTGCTTCAAGACTAAACACAAGCCATGGAACCTCTATTTCCACCTCTGCTTCTTTTTATATAAAGAAAATTCTGTACTCTACAAAGGAGTATTATTAATCCAAAGGATTAAGAATAAAAGATGAGTCTGTGGTCTTAGGGGTTAGGTATGAGGGATGTTTGTACTGGACTGGAGGAAACTGTAGAAAAAAGAGATCCATTGGTTTTGAAATTTTCATGTCTCCTTTGTTGCTGACAATAGGGAAGTTTTGTTGTTAGGGTTCAACTATTTAAAACTGAGATGACCCTATGTTAATGAGTTATGCCCATGTCTGTTTTCCATGGGTACAGGACTATCCACTAGCGCCCACTTCCCTGAAGAAAACTAACTCTAGCCAGCAGCCTTCAGGAGCCAACACTGATCGCCAGAAGGGGGGTTTTATGAGCTCTTCTTCCATCTATGCTGGAACTTTCACTGGAAGGAAAGCCATTTTTAAAATATTCTAGAATACTAAACACATCAAATTGCCTGGAAATAGCAAAACAAAGTTTAAAAGACTGAATATTCCCAGCACTATTCTATGCCGTGACTAACGCACAGGTAATTTAATTGTTATACCACTGGTGCAGGACCCTTCATTCCCACCAAAGCATGCTCGTTTCTGGCCACAATGCACATCTCTGATTCCGAGTCATTTATCCAAACTTCAATGCTCCGTCTGTCCTGCTTCCAGACACACACACTCTCTGAACTATAAACAACAATACAATAGAAACAAAACCTCAGAAAACTTTCCTTGGAGAAATAAAGGGCTGCACCAGCATTTCTGAGGACAGATCATGGGAGAGCCCCAGCTTCTTGGAGGCCACATATGACAAGCTTAGGCCCAGAAGGCTGACACAGGTGTGCTGAAGTATGACATCATCCCTTGTGGTGATGTAAATGAGTGTGTAGGGCTTTGTCTTCCGGGTGGTTTTGCACAATGCATCAGAGCACACATATGCCCTTGGGTATGATCCCTCTGTCTGCACCTGCCTTGCCAAATCTATGCTGCCCTCCCCTCCCCCCTGCCTCTAAGCACCCTGACAGGTGGTGTTCTCATTTTTATATCTTTGTAACCCAAGACATAGGTGGGCACACTGCTTGACCTATCCTAGGCTCTCAAAATCTGCCTGAAATTGAAGAAGGAAAGCTGATTTCTGACCACTGATCCTTAGGTCCATATGTGCATTAATCACATGAGAATCTTACTTGTGGGAACAACAGCGTGAGCCTATTCCACCTTGTCTGAAGGTCAGAGAGTTTGAGTGTATGTTTTGTTCTTTCAAAGTTGTTGATAACTTTGAAAAAAGCTTGGTATTTTGGACATTAAGACAGCCCACAGAGGTAGCTCCCTTCCCCCCTGACCAAAGGTCAGGGGATTCATGCATACTTCTGCTTCTTCTTTTGAAATGGGAGGTTTGACTTAGGGACTGGCTGCCAGTAGGATACTTGATCTAGGATGTTTTCACTGCCCCAGACACCAAATGCTTTTCTCAGGAATTAATGGCTTGACGTCTCATGTATGGGAGCAAGTAACTGTTCTGGTTGTCCTCCGTATCATGTTGAAGCAGCCTTGTGCCTTCTTCCCCCGTTTTGTATTGGGGCAGAAGAGTGTATGGAAAATTAAACAGAAGCAAACTCAGAACTCAGAAATTTGGCATTTAATATTCACTGAGTCCCCCCCCCCCAGTACTGCCTTGTTCTTGTTTTTGTTTTTGTTTTTTTAAATCTCTGTGTTTCCTACCTATCATTTCTGATCCTCACACCCCTATGCTGGAATGTACGAACCACCATGGAAGGACCACGGCAGAAGTCACCCCAAAAAGGTGGCTGCTGACAGTTATTACAGTGCATGTCCTGATAAGTAGAGTCTGGGGTGGGTCCCAAAACACTGGGTAACCTAGTGTGATTGCAATCTTACATAAAGCGGCATTGGTGAGTGGTTTGGCTGGTTTTGGGTAACTTTATACAGTGCCCACCTATGTTCTTTCCTCAGCATAAACATACAGGGCAGGGGTGCTCATGAGAAAACTCGTGTGGAGATGTTTTGTTAATATGTTTTTTGTTATTAGGACAGGCTATTAAGCGAGCTCTACCACTAATAGGACTAATAGGCACAAAAATAAAAGGGTCCTTAAGGAGCCATCATTACCCCGCTATACTTCTAGGATGGTAATAATACATAATGACACTCTGGCATATCATGCAGATGGACAAACCACCAAGAGAAATGCTTCATGTCTCCAAAAGAAGCATCAGTTTCTCCACTGTAATATTAGCAGTTCGTTAACACGCATGACAGAATTAGTAAATCAGAACAAAATAATGACACAGAGATACAAAAATGCCATAACAAAACCCATTCATTTGTAGGCTAACTTTAAAAATTAATTTTATAGAATGTGCATGCAAGAAATGCAGCCAGCTACAGATCCAAAAGAAATCTGCCATCTGGTGACCCTGCACCGCCACCTGCTGGCCAGCTGCTGCTGTGCAGGGGAAACCACTAGATGCCCTCTGGGAAATATAAAAGGAAAATTTCTGCAGCTTTTCAGATTTTTCACACACTAAGGCTTGAGGGTCGTTTAATGGGCTGTTAGGAAAAAGGAAACTTTTTATGGCTTGCATTCTCTCTTGCCTAAGAAAGTAGAATCATTTTACACAGATAAGCACTTTGGCTCAGGACTCGAGGCTGAGGTCCCACAAGATAAGAAAGAACAAAGAGCTGTTTCTGCTTCAAAAAAGAAAATATTCTGTGGATGACGTGAGCTTTCACATGTCTTCATTAATAAAATATCAGGACATTCTATTTTATAGAAAACCTACACAAACGATTGAACAATAAACAAACAGAATGTGTAGATACCTCATCCTGTTCACTTGTAAACATAAAATCTCTCTGAATCACAAAACTGGTCAAAATTCTTCATCCCAGGTAACAAGAACAGTAAATGGGAGAGAAACAGGTGTATGTACGTCCTCCTCGCCAGTGTCGCGGGACAAAGCCACTGGGGTACCCTGGCCATGGCAAGATTCTGAAATGATTCATTGGTTTCCCTAAACAGCACTCCATCCAGTTCCAAGAGTGATTCCTTCAGGTCTTAAACAGCCTTCAATTTCTAGGGAAGTTAAGCAGATGTGGTCCTTAGCAATGACTGGGACTAGGAAGTGAGGGGAAGATAAGTCACCAAGGCCTTCCCAGGCGCTTGCCATGGAAGAGCTCAGGGCCTCGCCAGCATTCCCAGCAATGGCCGCAGAGCGGCTGTGCAGAGCCATCCTGAGATCCAGGAGTGGAAGGCAGGAAGAACACATGGATCAATAATGTATCTTACAGGTACTTTAGAGGGGCATTAAGTGCATTGCCATGGACTGCAACATCCTAATGGTGAGGGGGAAAACGACCCTGGGACTTCCAGAGTCTGAAAACACCTTAAGCACTTCCTTGTAGGGATTCCATCTTGGGGCCAAGTTCATAATTAATTTAAACAGCTTTCTGGGGTGTATTAATTATGTAAGCTATAGTGGCTTACTCCAAAAGGAGCAACTGGCTCCCACACTTTCATGAGTGGGAATATGTATGGGCCAACAAAGTGACAGGAAAGCCACGTGGAAGGAAATGGCAGCTGAGCAAGGGGGAGGGGAAGAAGTAAGGGGAGGCGCCAGGGCTTGGGGGATCTCTCAGTGGTCTGGGAAAAAAGACCTTTCTCTCAGACTGTCAAGTCCCCTCCCTCTCTAGGCCTTGCCCTCCCAGGAAAGAAAGGTTTCTCTTTTAAAAAATTCCAAGAGCTGAGGGAGGCTGAAGCTTTATCTGTGGTGAAGGAGATTCTACAATCCAGACTAAATTTCTAGGACTGGATAGGGCAGTGTGGCCTTGCCGTTCCGCATCCGGCCGACATGCCGCATCCTGCCGACAGTGGTTCTCAACCTTCCTAATGCCTTTAATACAGCCCCCCATGTTGTAGTGACCCCCAATCATAAAATTATTTGTGTTGCTACTTCAGGACTATAATTTTGCTACTGTTATGAATCATAATGTAAGTATGCATGTTCTCTGAAGGTCTTGGGTGACCCCTGTGAAAGGGTCTTTTGGTCCCAGGGGTCACGACCCACAGGGGGAGAAGCACCGCCCTAAGAAGACCCAGGCGCTGCAGTTTCACAAGAGCTCAAGCAGAAGTTTCTGAGCTAATTCTTACAACACCTTAATGCTGAAGATTAAAATGCAGAATGAGTGGCAAGACAGAAAAGCCTCATGGGAACAAGGGGGGGGGAGTGTGGCTGGACAAGGGTGCTGGGCGCGAGAGTCTACCTGAGCAGGTCTGGGAAGAGGAGGATGATTTTATTCTATTTACTCAAACCCCAAACTAAACTATAGTCCTACCCACTTGAGCCAAACAAACTGCAGCTGACTTTATTCTTCTCATTAATTCTCTAACAGAATCAAGCTGGCGTTCTTTCATCTCCTTCTCGTGTTTGAGCCTCCATGCCTACCACCCGTTCCCATGTGCATTCACTAAGCAAACATTCATGAAAATTGATTATAAATCATGCACCATTCTGGGCGCTAATATCAGAGTTGAAGATAATCAAGTCCCTGATCTGGCAAGCTGATTTCTAGAAAGGTGAGACAACCAATCAGTAAATATCACAAATTAATAATTTATAAGAAGGAAAAAAAAAGTAAGGATAAGGGGGTGAATCTAAGTCGTCAGGGCAACCATTGTTGATGAGATGACACCTGACAGCGGCGGGGAGGAAGCAGTGACCCCGAGGACCGCGTTCCTGGCAGGGATGCAGATGAAAAGGCAGCTGCACGGGAGGAGAGGATAAGTGCATGGGAGCATGAGGGACAGCAAAGGGGCCACGTGCAGCAGCAGCAGCAGCAGGAGGAGGATGCAAGCGCTAAGTACGGAAGCCTGAAGATGGACAGGGAGGGTGGTAAATGTCTGTGTTCTCTGCTCTCCTCTGTAGAGACACAACCTCTGACACTGGATAAACTCTCATCCATTTACCAGAACCACCCCACAGTTGTTAGAGACAGCAGGCACCTCCTGCAATACCAGCCCGGTTCCCTTGTATCGCCAACCCAATCACAGAATAGCATATGGTATAGAGTGTGTGTGTGTGTGTGTGTGTGTGTGTGTGTGTGTGTGTGTGTGGTGTGTTCGCGCACACGTGCGTGCACAAACCATCTCTGCAGTCTATAAACTCCTACACACCAGATACTGCTCTCCAAATCATTACGCTTACTATGTTCACCTGATCATAAATGCTTTTGAGCGCCACCGACAACAGTTTTCAGTCACATGAACTGACTTCATACAGTGATTTCTCAAGGCCCATCTTCAGTGTTTTGGAAAGTGCCGGTCTTTATCAAGTTCCTTGTTACTCTGTATAAAATTCATAAAATTCTTTCTGCTTCAAAAACTTTGGTAGTTTTAATCTTTGATCAGTGGTATATCCCTTCACATTCTCAGTTTGTTTGCTGGAACTGTTACCGTCGTATAGCAATGGAGATCTCTTTCCTAACAAAATTGACTGCAATGCAATTTGACCTAGAGTGCAAAAAATTTAAACGCTCCCTTAAAAAGTTAGTGGCCAGGAAACCATATTGAGCGTAGCTATCCCAGACCTACAGTTAATTTTCCAATTAAAAGTAATGATCTGCTGTGTTCAATGAGTAAGAGAATAATTAAACATCTGGATTAGGAAACTAAATGTTACAGACCCAACAGCCAGTTGCAAATTTGGCCTTCACTGTCTTACCTCCAGGACACATGTTGGAAGTTGGGTGCTCCTAGCCCAGTATGAAAAGCTTACATTGTTCCTAACTCTGTTTTCACCTCACCAACAGTGTTGAGGATACATTCTGGAATGTGTATAGCTTCACACTGAATTGAGATTTATCTAAACAAAATTCTGATAAGAGAAGAAACAGTTTCCAAAAATAAAATGCTATTTTTCTCAAATTTTAACTTTCTCCTTTATAAGGAAAAACAAAATATCATTAAAGTAGGAAGATAATAAGATGGACTCTGTAAATCTTGCTCTAATTTTTTTATAGACATAAAGGTGTTTTTTTTTCTGCAAAAGGACAGCCTTAATCTCACACATACAGTTTTTGCAAGTCAATAGCACACTTTTTGATTATATCCATCCATCCATCCATCAACCTACCCATCCATAAATGCATACATACATCCACTTATGCATCCATCCACCCATGCATCCATCCATGCATGCATCCATCAACCTACCCATTCATCCATGCATTCATCCTTCCATCCATTCATCAGCCCATCCATCCATCCATCCATCCATCCATCCATCCATCCATCCATCCATCATAATGTGGCTCGCCTTCTCCTTGCTGTACTCTGAATGTGAGACAATAATCTTTTTTTCTAACAGGGAAAGTTTTTTAAAGTGATTTATTTTTAATAATGTGTATTGTGTGAGTCTGTGTGTGCGCTATGTGCACATGAATGCAGAAGCCCAAGAAGCCAGAGCTATTGAATGCCCTGGAGCTGGAGTCACAGTGTTTGTAAGCTGCCCGAACATAGGAGCCAAGTTCAAGTCCTCTGTAAGAGCAACTCACTCTTGCCTGCTGTATGCATCTCTCTTAACTGCCGAGCCAACTGTCCAGGCCCTTAAGTCTTAAAGCAAAGTTCTACACATCTCCATGCTCATCTTTCTGAGTTCCTAGGTGTTTGTCTTCCTTGGTTCCTGGGAGTTCATCTTCCTGAGTCTGCTGTTCATCTTCCTGGGTTCCTGATTATTCATCTTCCTGAGTCCCCAGATGCTCACCTTTCTGAGTGCCAAGATGTTCATCTTCCTTCAGCAATTTGCCTGTTTGTTTTTTCCTCAAACCTAACCTTCCTAATTAAAATTCTCTCTAATTTTAATCTTTTTAAAAAATACTGGTCTCCCTTTTCTAAGAAAGGAAACTTAAATAAATTGCATGACTTGTTCTGAGATGTTTGTATAAAGCAACAAGAGAACAGGGAAGTAAAGATCCCTTTGCCAGGTTTTTCTGAGCCACTTCTGGACCTGGGGCTTCCACGAGTCTTTTCAACCTGGCTGCTTTCGTGCCAGCACTTGGATCACAATGAAATGGACAGAAGGGACTGTATACAATTGATCTGAAATCTATAAGAAATAAGAGAAACCATCACCCCCAAATGATTTTTAAATAAAATGGCAATCATTTCATACTGTGGGGAAAAAACAGATGGCTAAAATCTGTCCTCCCTTGGCCCAAACGGTCAACTCTTGACTGAAGTGACGCCATGCCAGGAAAGCAGGGAATTCTGACTTAGCGTCATTACACTCATTGTAGATGTTCTAAATACATGAAATTTGACCCATTAGCTATCGTCTCTATGCAAGGAAGGGCACTGCACAGGGAAGGGACACATGGGGGCTTTCAAATGTCTGAGGTCTGCTTCTCAAACTGGCTGTTGCACACACAGTGTTACTTTATCATTTATATCTTATGCATATATGTCCACATTTTATATATACCAATTAAATTACTAAACCACATACTTAGAAAAATTATGGTCAATAGTGCTATCTATTTAAAAAAAGGCATAGTCCTTTTGGACAGGATATTTTGATTAAAATGAAACCCACCATAAATCCACATATTGTTTCAAGGAAACGCTTGATTATTATTACATAACTTCTTGTAGCACCCACCATAAGTTAGTGACTGCTAAGGCACTTAATATATGGCTTCACGTGTAACAAGTTCTCAGTGAATGTTCATGAAGATAAGTCAGAACTAATCAGACAACCTTCTGTAAGTACACATGCAGAAAATAGTTTGGCATCAAGCCATCCTGAATTTCCATCTTCATACATAAGGAAGAAGATGGTCCTTTTTCCTGTATCCTATATGTAAACACAAGCACAGGAGTTGAGGAGAAGAGATGACAAATCTGCATCATCTCTGTTGAACAGAATGCAAAAAAAAACGGATTAAAAATCCAACCTGCGATTTATTTGAATTTAGGCAAAGATAAATGATAAACTATGGGGCTAGTTAAATGTTTACATGAAGCATACCTTAACAGAGATGAGCAGAAATGTATGCTGTTACAGGTCAGAAAACCAGGAAATGAAGGAAAGGAGAGGGGCCAATGGTAACTGTGAAGCCGCCCGCTGAAATGGAAGAGCCAGGCAGGTTCCTTACAGAACTGCCACTGAGCCACGGAGATAAATTAGGAGGGAGAAGAAACACTGGGACCGTCCATGCTGGCTAGAATTTATGTCAGCTTGACAGAAACTACACTCATCTGAGCGGAAGACACACGGAGTGAGAAAGAGCCTCCATAAGACCAGGCTGTATGCCAGCCTTTGGCCATGATGCAAGAGGGCGCAGTCCATTGCTGCAGGTGATACTCTTGGGCTGATGGTCCTGGGCGCTATGTATTTATAAAAATAAATCAAGTCAGTAGGCAGCACCCTTCCATCAACTCCTACCTTAGGTTCCTGCCCTGCTCCTCAGTGATAGACTGTTTATTACATGGAAATTCAAACCCCCCACCCCCTGTCGTAGTGTTTCTATTGTTGTGAAGAGACACTGTGCCCATGGCAACTCTTTTAAAGAAAAACATTTAATTGGGGTTATATTTTCAGAGGTTTAGTCATTATGGTGGGACATGGTGTGAGGGAAGACATGGTGCTGGCGAAGGGTCTGAGAGACCTACATCTTGACCCACAGGCAACAGAAAGTGATCTGAGACACTGGGTGTGGCTTGATCATATGAGACCTCAAAGCCCACCTCCATAGTGACACACTTCCTCCAACAAAGCCACACCTCCTCCGACAAGGCCACACCTCCTAATAGTGAGACTCCCTCTGAGATTATGGGGGCCAATGACATTCAAACCTCCACACCTTTCCAGTCTTCTTTAGGTCATGCAACAGGGATCCTAACTAAGACACTACCCCACTTTCCCAAATGTGGATATTACTATTCTGTTTATACTAACAAGAAAATGAAAATTCCATAAAGTTAAAAAGACTATCAAAGGAGAAAAAAGTCATAAATTTCATTCAAATTCATGTATGTTTGACCCTAAAGTCTAGAATATTTCTATCCTACAACCCCACCAATAGCAAAGGTAGCAGAATCACTCAGGGTGGAAGGAAGAGAAAGTGGTCATCTAACCCTAAGAATTTGTAAAATTGAGAGAAACTAAACATAAGGTTTTATTTGCATCCTTACGGTAGCAATTATGAGGGAAATCTGAAATCTAAGATCACATTTAAAATAGAGAGATGAAATCAATGTCAAGAAAAACTAACGTCTGTGTCTGACTGAAATCATACACACAAGAACTTCAGATGAAGACGGTGAAACATGGGCTAGCAGGGACAACTAACTGGTTTATCAAGTTCTCCACAGGCATGGCACCTGGAAGGTAACCGGCTCGTGTAACAATGCGCATGGGCCTGAGAGGTCTGGTTTAGTAATGTGAGCTTCCATGGACAGTTTGAGGGGGGGCTCTGCAAATGTGATGCTCCAGCCGCATCAAAACCCTGGCTCTGGTGGAAGCCTCTCCTAACTGCACACTGAGGTTCTTTATGTGCATCTCACACCGCCTCTGAGCGGATCTTGGCTGCTTAGCAAGGGGAATTTGTTTTGCACATGTATTCGCTGGCAGCCTGGCATAATGAGCCATACTTAGTAGCAATCCAACAGCGCTTGGATTTTACCAACCCCTGACCATACAAGCAAGCACCACAGCTGGGCAGAAAGACAGTTGTAGTCTCTGTTGGGGACAATACCACTTCGGGGATGGACTGCAGTTCTTCAAGAGACTGGAATCAGTTTGTGGCCAAGGGAACTTGTGGAAACACCTTGCAGGATTAATTACCTAGTGATTGGGAAAATATTTCCACAAGGGAAGAAAGCAGGTTCAAAGTTATCAACAAAAAGCGAAGACGAGTATTTCGTTTCTCCAAATGAAGGTGGTAACAAGGTCTTCACTGCAGTTGCCCTTAATTTACGATCTTTGAGAATATAAACCCTGTGGCTGGTCATAAACTATTCCAGATCATGGCTAAGAAAATATCCATCGATGAATATAAATGATAAGGATGATGAGGGGAAGTGGAATCAAGAGATAGGTGTACGTTGTTGAAGATACTTACACACCCATAAGATACAAAAGAACCATCCAGAACCAGGGGCTCGGAGTATTTGTTTTGTTTTGTTTTATGGGACAGGGTTTCTCTGTGTAGCCATAGAGGTCCTGGAATTCACTCTATAGACCAGGCTGGCCTCAAACTCAGAGATCTGCTGGCCCTGCTGCCGGAGTGCTGGGATTAAAGGCGTGTGATACCCTGTCCAGCAGCTCTTAGTGTTTGTAAAGAAGGAGAGTAAGTGCAGTATTTCCTGGATCTACGGACTTAAGACTTTTGAGCTTTGGCAGGCAGAGCTCAGAAAGGCAAAAGGCATTATTTTTCAGTTGCACCAAATTCAGATTCTGCAAATGTGTCTGATGACAGGCACACGGCACAAGGAAGCATCCAGAGACACACCGGAAGTGTCGCTCTTGACCTGCCGCTGTGTGCCAGCTACAATCCCATTGCAGGTGAAGACTGCCTGCTGCATTGCAGAGTGCACGGCCTCATTGTGGCTTCCTCCCACTAGATGCCAGCAGAACCCTTCTGTTTGTCTCTCCAGACACTGCCAAATGTTCCCTGCTTGGGGTAAGATCATTGGATTTGAGACCCACCGCTTTAAAGAAATCCTAAATTCCTGCACTTGGAGATAAAAGCTGATAAGCCTAAAACCAAAGTAAACATTCCATGAGAGACTTAGTACGAATAAGCACGAATATGCCAAATTCTAAAACTGAGGGTAGAGATGAGCATTTTTTAAAGAAATTATGGGGATTGCTGGACAGAGGCAAAGACATTCATTTGATTCCATCTCGGGCTGTGAATCAAGGGACAAAAGGTCTAAGAATATCTGACAAAGTCATGCACAGACACAAGTCTCTTTTAAAAAAAATATTTTAATCTCTTTGACAGCTAGGTGCCCTCACTATAGGTTATGTAGTTTGATACAGTGTAAGAGTTCTAAAATGTTGGAATGAGTATAAGTTGCTGCATTTAGCTCTAATTTTTAATTGTCCCCGCCCCCCATAAAGTCTGAGTTTTACCAAATGCACCTCATCTCGGTGTAGAAAGTGCAGCTCCCATGAAGTTGGCTAAACGTAGCCGTGGACATGAAAATTAAGGACATGAAGACTGGTTTGGAAAGACCATGGAGAACATGAACGCTTAGGTAACATGGGCTCTAGGGTGCATAACAAGCAGCAGGCAGGGTGGGATCCAGGCCACATCAGAAGGAAGCGGCCCTTTTCCAAAGACTGCATAGCATTCATTCTGGCAGACTTGGCTTTGGAGTTCTGTCCTACTAGGCTGAACTATTGCCTTTTGCTGGAAATCTTAGCAGGAGTGCTTGAGAATATGGGATTTGCTCTCAAAGCTTTTACTGTTTATGGTCCGTGTGGCCTTGACTATAAAACATAACCCTTTTGCGGCTATTTTTATGTGCAAAATGAAGGTATTCATGGCCATTGTCTCAGCACTGAGATAAGAGTAAACAAGACAACAGGTTGGGAAGTTGCTCCTGACTTTGCATCAGCACCGGACCTACAGCATGACCTTCTGAAGGGTAGGACACTGTTGCGGTTTTCCTGCACTGTGATCATTTTCTCCACGTTTATCTTTCCTTTTTCTTCATTAACACACGAGAGTCATGCACGTCTGACACCCTGAGAGACTGGGGAAAAGCATCACCAAGAAATGTAGAAGATTCTCCAACAATGATAAAGGAGACCCGGTGTCAGGAGACCTTCATGTGAATTCCAGCACAGCCACTCCATAGCTATGTGGACAATTGGGGCTTCAGTTTTTTTTCATGAAAAAGATAACGACATTGTTCACAGGACTAAAGAGGGAGGGATCTCTGCGATTAAGTCAGGTTAATTAAACAGGTGCAGAAGATAAAGAACATTCACAGTACAGAACAGGGCTGCAACTCTGCTGCTGCTGCAGCTGCTGATCCTCTCATTCCCAAGAGTGGTCAGGGAGGTCTGGGGAAGGTCACCACTGCCACTGACAGTGAGCCCTCTGTAGCCCAAGAGAGGGTCCTCTGCCCCACCCTGTCCTTTTATTCGGGGCATTCTGGTCACGTACTCCCAGAGAAGACCACACCCATTGAGCCAAGCTGCCCCAATAAAATTGACGGTTGGATCGAAATCTCAGAACACTTGACTATTAAAAATACTTAAAAAATAAAAAAAAACTATGACATATGTTAGCACATAATAAGCACTTAGTTAATGCTGGAACCATCGCTACCATATCTACTACCACCATTATCATTTTTGGTCAAGATCATCCTATGCCAAAACATTGGCTTTCTCTTAATGAATCTCACCTCATGTTATGTTTTTAAGCTACCCAGCACCTTTCATATTTGGAAAAACTTCAGCCTTATAAAGCAAGCTCAATATGGGCAGAATCCAGAAAACTCTACCTTCCAGAGTCCTTTGCAATTGGAAAAAGGGCACCTGGGCAAGGTGTTCCCAATCAGCCACAGGTTACTGATTCTCTAGTTTGGAAATCAGCATCCTGCCAAGGCAAGATTTGGGAGGAGCCCATCTTGCTGGCAATGGTGTCAGCAGAGGCATCCAAGAACCAGGAGCAGGTAGCATAAGGGTTTCCAATCTGGTGCAGCTTCCTTATCAGGCTAGTTCCGGTGCATGATGGTGACTGCAAGCTTAGACTCAACCATCCTGAAAGGCACAGGCTCCAAGGCTCCTCAAAATTCTGTGGTCAGCCCAGAATCCTTCCTTAATGAAATCCTTTTCTGCTTAACTAGCCAGCATTGATTTGTCTTTCTTCCACATACGTTTAAACTGATAACATTCCAGGAAGTCGCAGCATTGTATCTAATAACATAAGGGAGCCAGGCACATATATGTGAGGTGTGTGTGTGTGTGTGTGTGTGTGTGTGTGTGTGTGTGTGTGTGTGTGTAAGAGAGAGAGGTGGGGTGGGGAAGAGGAGAGAGAGGATGCCTATTTATGGCAGTTGTCTATTCTAAATTTGCAATGTTTTTCTTCAATAAATATTGCTCCCGCAGAGAATGGCTCTACTCCGGCATTATTGTGTAGTCGATAATAATGCCTCATCATTACAATATCATTTGCCCTATCAATGATTTTGCCAGCTTGTCTCTGAGTTCTATGATTTCTCTGCAAAATAGTTCACAGTCTCTTTACAAAGCCTGTGTTTGCCTTCAGAGCACTGTCATGATTATAAAACCCCCTCGAGAGCAGGATTCTTATGATGCTCCTGTATTTCCTCTAGTTTTATGGATGGAAGATGATGTTGATAATGGCACGGTAATTTATACCATCCTTCCTGAGCACATCACCGCACACTGCGGCTGGTTCCCGTGAAAAATCCGATGACGTTACTTCGCATTATAACACCTCTCCCGAAAGACGCTCTGAAATCATCCCCGATTCCTTTTGAAGCAAAACAAGCTATAAGATTCTTGAAGGACATTTCTCCTCTTCAATATGTGATCTGGTAGCAATTAACCCATTTTGAGGCAGGAATCAGTCATTCTTTGGTAAGTTTAAACCTTTTGCTCGTTGATTTAACACCCGAAATGTTTTCCTCTGAAAGCACCAGTCCTTGCAGAAGATAACAGACACACCTTTCTTAATGAAATGTGCATTTTCCCTTCAGGCCAAATGCGGTTCTTACCCATTGATCCCTAGCTCAGATTGTTTATATAAATGCTATTCAACAAATGTCTAATTTCAATAATCTATGCATATACATTATATACATGTATACAATAATACATAGTATTCATGGATGTCTGGCTCGTGTCAATGCTGATCCTTTTAGACTGGCTAAGGTTTTAGAGTTTTAAGTTATTGGTGGTTTATGTTCCATTAGAATGGCATGACCTTCATGGCAGAAATACCTTGTCTGGATGTCACAAATGTTAACCCCGGCAAGGTCAGTCAGATGGTGCATTTGATGATACTCAATATGCTCTCGCAGAGGACTCCAGTGAGTGATTGAATGATGAAGTAGAATTCTTTCTATCTGCCTAATTCATTATTTCAGAGACTTGGCCAGTCTTTTCCTATAAATAACATGGGTAGTATCCAAATGGTCATAAAAACTGATTTTAGCATCTTTAGGAAATAATTCTCACGCTATGCTGTCATCATAAAAAAAAAACAAACATACTTCTTACTACCAAAATATATCAATGTGGGCTAAGTTTTCAGGAATGCCTGCAGTACCAAGCAGCAGGATGTCCTGCATTGATGTCTGTTTCGAGCGACCCAGGTGTGGTTTTAGAACTATAAGAATTTCATCTGGGCTCAAGTGCTGGTGTGGTGGCAAGGGTTCAACTGTTCCCCAAGCTCCCTCACTAACACTGCACACCCACCATCAAAATGAAACCTTGGCATTGCCGCCACTTAGTCAGTAATTAAATTCCACACGCATACAGAAGTTTGCTTGTATGTATGTTTAATTACGAGGCTTTCTCTGAAGCTTTTGAAAGGTACTGGAAGCCTTCACTGCTTAACCAAAGCCTGCCAATTATCTCTTCCCTTTGCCATTTTACTAGGATCAATCATCCGTCATATTGTGGTGCTGGAGCTTCAGCTGGTTACAAATTAAACAGGAAAAGCAATAAGAAAAGAAAACTAATTTTCCTAGACTATCCTAATCCTGCCAAGTATAAAAATGCACTTAACTCAGAAAACTGCTGAGAGATTAATATAGAATTTGTGTGCTAGTAAAGAAACCATTACAGCAGCTAAGTTCTTGGAATACAGCCTCTGCAAAAGGGAGAGGAGGTATTTCATTCAAAAATAGTAGTGCAATAAAACTTAGATATTTATTCTCTACCAATGTAAAATGACTTTATTAGTATAACTTCATTTAAAGTCACATATACAAATCTTCAGTGAATCAATGGGGAAAAGACGTCAACTGTGAGAAGACGTAAATTTTACTATTAACTAACATGTGGAGAATGAGCAGTTAAATCTGTAAGAACGATAATAAGGATTAACCCGGGTGCAAAAGGGAAGGGGCGAAGGAGGGAGTAGGCAAACCAGCAGCTTAAGGAAACATTTCTAGTTGCATTATATTAGAAAAAAAAGTTTTTACAAGCCATGTAATCCTCTGTTGCTGCCAGGACTATCATTGCCAACATCATCATCATTGCTAACACGTGTTCGAAGCTTCCTTTATTCTATCACTGCTGGCTTGTAATCAAAGCTTGCTTTATATTATACTGTTTAATTTAATCTTTAATCCAAATGTATAAATTAGATTTTATTATGACCTGTGGTTTACTGGTGAAGAAACTGAGGCTAAAAAGATCAGCTAGCACAAACTGTTTGCCAACGCCTAGGAAGCAGCAGGTCAACCCCAGGTAGTCCAATTACACACTGTCTCGGGGTCCTCATACGCAGCGTTTTTTGACAGTGGGTCTGATGCTCAGTGTGGCGCCAGACAGAAAAGTCGTCAAGCACTCACGAGCCTAATGAACATGAACTAATATCAAGGAAGTGCAACTTTTCTGATCTTCAAATCCCTCAAAGAGGTGGTATGACTGGAACCGAGGTCCACACTGGGCCTCCACGCACAGGAAGGAGCATAGACATTAAAGAGGGATGGGATCACAATGACAGCAGCTCAGTATGGTGGGTCTCCTGTGGCCCGTGCTCAGCGTGAGTTCCCAAGCACTCCACCAGCATTCAGCCTAGACAGTAACTACTTTCTAATATGTAGTATCAAAAAAAATGCTTCCTGCTATTTTAATTTTCAGTCTTGCCTATGAATGAAAGTTCATATGTATTTATGGGACATCATGTGTAATGTACGAGTTGGAAAAATAATACATTTGCTTCCAACATCATTCATGGTTGTCCCATCCATGGTAATTTCATTGTACAAAGGCAAGTACCTTAATTCTTCCCTTGTGTCTTCAGGGAGAATCATGCTGAGCCTTCTATATACTAATAATGACATATGAAGATGGATGGATTGACAGAGACAGAGATAAAAAGATATATACATGTGTACATACACACATCTTTATATATTACTTATATAATATATATAATTTTGTATACCACATATAACTATATATAAAGGCTTCAGTATGGGCTGCCTTATTGTTACTTTGTATTTTAGTCAAGGTGTTAAATGGATTTTTAAATTCCATATATGCTTATTATATTGTTAGTCAAATTTACTACAAACCATTAAAGGCAGCATTGCTAAATATTTCTATGAAGAAGGTGCAGCACTTTTGTTACTAATCTGTGAACACTACGCAGCTATTAATCCATGCCAAAGAGGCTCCCCACCTAGGCAGCAAGACTCAAAATACTGTGCTCAAAACGAATTCCATTATTTCAAACCACCAGTGCATCTCTAGGAGTAAGAAGCAAACATCTGAGCTGAAAAACTAGAACTGTGAAAGAAAAGAGAAAACAGAAGTAACAAACTCAAGGTCAGGGGAATGGAGTGAATGGGACCAGTTCTGAGATCTGCTCACTCACACACTTTTATTTCAATGGTTCAACTCTAAGTGTACATTTCCTGAAGCTTATTGTTGGGCATTGCTTTACCATCAGTATAAGAGAATAGAAGTGGGTTTACAGGCCTGGGAAAGAAAACCTGATTAATGCTACTCGTTAGGGATACCTAGAGGCTACGTGAGCCACATGTAAGCCCCACACTTCAGAACCAACTGTAGAGTAGGGAAAAGAAAGCCAACTAAGCAAAGATTGGAGCACTCAGGAAAGACATTGTTCATGATCTTTATACCAGGAGCCACTGGAATAAATGCAAGTTTTTAAGATATGGAGAAGAAAAGAAGAAATGAGACCAGCTAGATACTGGAGTAGAAAGAACACACAGTTTAAAACAAAGCAGTTTATGATAAAAACTCAGAAAGAACAGCAGTAGAGTTGCTCTGGTCTGCAAAGAAAGTAGGGATTTAGGGACAACTATAATCAGGAGAGACTTGACTGCTCGTGGAAGAGAGAAAATGAATCTGAGAACTCCTGTTGCGGAGGATTGTGTATGATAAAGTCTGCTGAAGAAAAGGAGACAAAGATGGGCAAAGCTATAGGATACAGACAGTAAGAAATAGCTCTGGTTAATTCAGTAACCATGAGATTATTAGGGAACAAGGAAGAAATATCTTGACAAAACTGATGAGGAAGGTTAGGTGCCTTGCATTCTTCAACACTCTCATGGGGCAGCATCACAGTTGGGTCCCCCTATCCTGTCTCCACTTGAATATGGAATCAGAGACATTGAAAGCTCAGCCAGAGGATGAAGGGAACCACAGGAGATATGGATCTTTTGTCTATTTTTAAAATGAAATATAAGGATTCAATACCTGGTATTACATTTCACAGATTATGTTGCTTTCAACTCAGAGAATTTATCCTGGAACTGGAACAAAGTAAAAACAAAAGAAGGAAACCCCGGCTACAGAAAACAATCAGTGGGCACATGACAACATGTAGGGAAAATTAGGAGGAGCCACAAGCTCGCCAAGTGAATTCACAAAGACAGGACACCGATGAGAACCCTGTACTGTTGCACAGGTAAACTTTTATCAACCTGACCCTTGCAAATGTTTCTCATATTAATCCAGCATGCAATCTCTATGAATGACCCTTCCAGGGAAGAATTGAAATATGCAAGAGAATGCTAGTTTTCCCCATGGGTGCTCACCGGGGACAGAATTTCTTTTGTTTTACTTTGGAGCGTGGGTATCTCACTCAGGTAAGGGAGGAAAAGAGAACTAAAGGGGTTACTTTTTTTTATTATCTTTTTGTGTGTCCATTCCTGCAGAAATGGCTGTGGACAGACTATTTAATGAATGGAAAAGTTAATTTACAGGGAGAGGCACTACAGCAGGGGAGAGAAAGAGGAAAGCACACAAGGCTGTGAATGGCAGTGGGGAGGGGACAGTGAGAGAAGCACTTCCTCTTGTCACAAGGCAGAGGTCATCTTTCAGCAGGGCCCTGAAGATTTGACAAGGAAGGGAAAAGGGCTGTGAGCCCAATTGCAGAAGCTGCAGCTGCTAATTGGCTCTAATGATCTGAATGCAAATTAATAAATCTCTGTGCTAAAAATTACATGCATATATAATTGTGACTTTCATAACGTTAAGAGCTCTGCTTAACCCGTTGTGCTGTGTCCTTCCCGAGAGCTGGTGGGAACAGAACCCTTTCTGCTTTTCTGAAACCCCTTCCTCGTCTCGTTCATCATATGCACCGTTGAGCTTTACAGTCTGCAAAGGGAGGTCTCTGTGGAGGCATCCTAGGGTGGCAGGAATGAACCGTGCAAGCATCACCACATGGGAGAGGGGAGTAAATCACAGGGCTGTGAGTGGCCAAGCAGCTTGAAAACTCTGAACAACATTATCTACCTAGGAGCCCTTGGATTCAGCGAGTAGAAACACCCGAACCCTCAACGGGTGGTCTGACAGGTACAAAGACACATAAGAACACAGCTTTAATAACACGGTCACACCGTATTTTCTTAATGAGTGCAGTAGTGATATTAACTGAGATATCTGATCATAAGAGACCCAAGAAGATGCCCGGATCCCAGCCAATAAGGAAAGCATGCTCTTTCCCTCACTCTGTTAGTCAGACAGGTGCCAGTTTCTTTCCCAAGATAGGTGTTCTGGGAAGAGGCCACAGACGCTTTAAGAGGTGGAGGTTTGTAATGGTTCTTCATGCCATTGAGGCTGTACTCTCTGAAGTGGGGAGTTGAACCTGGATTTCTTCCTCTGTTTTACATGCCTGACATGAGATGAGTGGCCTTGCTGTGCCACATGCTTGCCTGGGTGCTCTGCCTCCAAACAATGGGTCCACCTAAACACAGACTAGGACTTTCCAATGTAATTGAAAGCCAGCCTTTGTTCCGTTAAGTCAGCGTTCTCTGGTCTTTACTGTAGGGAGGACCGGCTGGACACACCTTCTTCTCTCCTGCTTCTCCTTCTGTCATAACCATAGGTGGCCAACGAACATCCATAGCAGAAAGAACAGGGTATACTTGGCACTAAACCTCCAACAGAGGTCCCAAACCATTCTTATCCTTGTATCTGCCTCCCCCTCCCCGCTTGTAAACAGAGTCTGCCCTCATTTAGAAGATCATTCTTCTATTGGCACAGGCATTAGAACATCTGAACCAATACAGTGGGAGTCATAAATTAGAAGGAAATTTTGCCTAGCAGACAAAAATGCAGACGCAAGCAACAAGCTTGCAAGCTAACCTCAGGAAAACCTGCCCACCGGCTACTGGCTATATCATCTATGGAATCTGAAAAGAGTGTCATAGGATGGGGAAAAAAAGAGGTAAGGGAAACCAAGAGACCTGGACAAAAGCCCATTCTATTTGATTGCATAGCTGTGACCTTGGATCCCTGCCTAACTACTTCTGTATGTCTCAATTTTCTTAGAGACAAAATGAGATTACTATGAGAATTAAATTGGCTAATAAATCTGTCGTGTTGAAAGCTGCCAGTATCCCATGATGTTACAAATAAAGCCCTAGCTGCTGTATCATCGCCACCATCACCCTTCATTGGAAGATAGTCTACACTGAACCTGATAATTCCGACTTGTTTCATAGTTTGCTTTTCAATTCCAAGAGCCCCTTTCTCAAGTCCAGTGGGTCAGGAGGGTTGCTTCATTTTCATGGACAAAGCATCAGACCCGTGGTCTAGAGTTCTCTGTGAGGTTTGTCCCTAAAGAAACACTTTTCCTACAGTATAGAAAGAGGAAGAGAATCAGAGAGAGGAACAGAACCTGGGAGACACGGCCATTCTCTCTTATCCTTTACATTCCATCACCCATGGGGTCAAGCCCATTCTCCCTTGCTATTTATTCCTCCTTGTGCTCAGCACCACCACCATGGTCAGCTCTTGCCTGGACACTTGGGATTGCTGACTAATGTTTATCCGGCCCTCCTGCTGCCTGCCCTTCAGGGCGGTTCTCCTCACAAACACCCATCATGTTGCAGGCCCCAAGAGTCACAGTCTGTCACATCTACAAACTCCGGTCTCTTTATAGCTCTGTCCATCGGCTTCTTTAATGGCTGCCTTTGGTCCTCTCACTACAAAGGAATTCTTTTGAAGGTGCACACTGGTTTCTTTTCTAGTCTTCATGTTGCAGTAGCCACAAAAACATCCAACTTAAGACAAATTCAGTAGGTGCATGACCAGATCAACCGACACCACCATTTAAGAAGAGGGCATTTGGGGTCCAGACATCCAGGTACAGAATGTGGTGTTACTATCTACGCCTCTCATTTCCTCCTGTGAACACTGGCTCTGGCTTAGAGATGAGGGCTTTCCAGCCTTCGGGTCTGGGTCTTGGGAAGGACCAGGGTCTCAGTGGTATTACTGCCATTGAAAGTTTCCACTGAGAGGGTTTACAATGAGGGTGAACACACAGTACTATTTTCACAGGAAAAGCCCAGCTTACAGCTATGATCCAGTGAAAAAGGACATCAACATCTCATCTACTCCCAGGGACATCCCAGTTTAGATAAAATATCCATGGTAGAGAAGAGGTCAAACAATTACTTGGCACTCTTTTTTTTTTTAATTTGCTCAGCTTTTATAATTTCCTACTATTCCATCTGCAAAATGGGTGTGTAGTTCACAGGACTGGGACAGCTAAATGAGACAGACTCTACAAACTGGCTGGCATGATCGCGGGCACAGTGTCCAGAGACATTTTCTATACTACTGTTGACAGGGATGTTTGACCACGTACGAGCGTGTGTGTGTGTGTGTGTGTGTGTGTGTGTGTGTGTGTAAGAACAGAAAATGTACAACTACTGAGCACTAATTCCCTGACACAGTCCAGGAACAAATGATCAAGTTTTCAACTCAAACCAAGTATGAGTGGATGCTTCTGTTTCGCGCAAGCAAGGAAATGAGGAGGCAGGACAAGGGTCTGCATGCTTCACCTGTGCCACCCGTCAATAATTTAAGCAACAGTATCTAGAACTTCTTGCTAACAGAGCCACATACGTCACTGCTGCATCAAGACTCCAGTCAGCCACAAGGACAGGGAGCTTGTGAGAAGTTGGCTTCTTCCGGCTGCTAGGAATCTCGGGAAGTGTACCATGAGCATCTAGAGCACGTAGGAAGTAGTATGTCTTATAACTGGCACAGAAGACTAGAAAATGAGACAACTGCTCCACAGAACCTTCTTAGGATAAAGACAGTATTTGTTGGAGGAGAAAGGAACGAAAGCTAAACAGTAACAAGATTCTTTGCATGCCTATGCTGCCTAAAAGACTATTATGTGCCAGAAGTTGCCAGTTTCACGTAGCTAAAGCCTGGTCTAGACTATCAGACCTTCCTTGTGAATAACCCAGGAACTAGTGGACAAAAAGGAAAGCACACAAATAAATGTAGACGGTAAAACAGCAATAAATAAATAATTGCACAGGCATAAAGTATTTCGAAATGTATCGAGATACATGCCGTTTTTGGCAAGCCTTTTTTATTCGTAAATTTCTATGAATTTTGTTCTTTGATATTTCACAGCTGTGTACGATGCATTCCGAGTGCCCCCGCCCTCATCCTACTCCTGTCTCTCAACGGCCTCTGCTGTTTGAAGCGGAGGTACCATTACCTGAAGGAGTCCAAGCAAGGAAAAGAAAGACAATGTGTGTGTATCTTGGGCCCAATCACCATTAATCTTTCTAATGCTGCAACCCTTTAATATAGTTCCCCAAGTTGTGGTGACCCCCAACAATAAAATTATTTTTGTTGCAACTTCATAACTATAATTTTAATACTGTTATGAATCAGAATGTAAATATTTTTGGAGACATAGGTTTGCCAAAGAGGCCACAACTCACAGTTTGAGAACCACTGGGCACTTCAGAAGAGGTGAGCACTCCAAAAATATGTTTCAAGTGTCAACATTAGCCTTAACAGTGAATATAAAATTCCACCGTTGGCCTGGCCACTGAGATCAAAACTCCATGGAGGGTCATGGGCCCTTTAAGGGACTAAAGTCTCCCAAAGTGGGGCTTATGTTCATTTCTTCAAGAGAACTCAGCCATGTTCTAGGCTACTCCTTCAGGAAGGTAGGGGAGCAGTGGAAATGACAGATACAGATGTTTGACCCCAAAGGGCTTGCTCCTCCTTCTTCTCTGCACACCCAGAGTGTTCCCTTGCATATGATCAGAGCAGGAAGGAGGGAAACACTATTTGTGGCCTCTCTGAGGGAGATACCATTCAGTGTGCTCTCAGAGATAAAGAATCTGTAACCAGTGTTCTGAATTGAACCATGTCAGGAATGGCTTGGAGGCATGTTGGACTCTTCAGAGAGTTTCAGAGACATATTCAGAAGAGCAGCAAGACAAGGTCCCCAGAGAAGGAACTTGACCAAAATCAAATCATGGTCATTTAAGTAGTAGATACAGCAATGGCAGAAACTGGCCCTCACAGGCCTGGCAGAGGCGAGGCCTCAGAGGGAGCGGGAAAAGGTGGAAGACAGCCAGTATACCTCACATACTACTCTCCCGGGCCTTCCCAAACAGCCCTGCCACTGAGAAAGGAGGGGCTCTTAGAGGTTGTCCACAAACAAAAGGGGTGATTGAGCAAGAACTTTTTTTTTTTACCTTGAATGGGCAAAATTATGAGGAGAAGAGAGACTATATAATGTCCAGATAATAAAAATGAAGTTATTATATGTTACTCAGAAAAAAATTCTACAGTGTAGATATGGTGGTGTGAAAGAAAATGGTTCCCATAGGGAGGGGCACTATTAGGAGGTGTGGCTTTGTTGGAGGAAGTGTGTCACTAGGGGCGCAGGCTTTGAGGGCTCTATGCTCAAGGTAAGCTCAGTATGTGGTACACAGACTCCTTCTGCTGCCTGCTGATCAAAACTCTCAGATCCATCTTCAGCACCACGTCTGCCTGCACACTGCTCTGCTTCTTGCCATGACGATAATTGACTAACCTCTGAAACTGTGAGCTGCCACCCCAACTAAATGTTTTCTGTTATAAGAGTTGCCAAGGTCATGGTGTCTCTCCACAGCAACAAAAACCCTAAGACAGTAGTTAATGCCCAATCTACAGATAAAACTAGCCCCATCTTTTTTTTTTTTTTTAACATCATCAAGGCTATTAGGATTGAGATTTGATGCAGACCAAACAGTTATCCCTCCGTCCTTAAGACCGGGCCATCTTCACCTCTAAGAATTTGTGGGAGATGCAGACAGGACACTGGGGAATGCTGGAGGAAGGAACATAAAATGCACAGAGAACTATTTATACCCCTGATATCACATTTCACTCTATTCAGTCCACACAACATGACCTGTGAAGAAGACAGAGGCTCATCGGAATAGAGGCACTCCTAGAGGGTCATACAGCTGAGATGGAACAAAACCCAAGTTCAAACCTTTTGCCATGACTCCACAGGACTCATCATCTGAAAAATAGATTATGAAGACTTAGGGACAGAAGCAACGCACAGGTCTTCCCATGGGAACGGGAGCACATGGCCATCGACTCAGACTTTAGATTCCTAAAGACTGGGAGTTCTGAAACATAATGAGGCACATATTGGGAATAGTAATTTTTGCTTATGAGGTTTAGAATTTGTTACCTCCTGTAGGCAAATATTTAGCTTGTACAAGCATAAGGCAATGTTATTATGATTTGAGCATGAATTCTTTCAAACGAAGCGAAGGCACACAAAGGTAAAGCAAGCTGGGGTTCTCACGATTGAATACAAACTTTGATATGGAATTATGTTGGAAAGATTACCATCAAATCTTATATACTAGAGGCCTTAAAGGTAAAAATGTTCACTGTAAATTATACAAAATTGCACCTTTGTGTGTGTGTGTGTCTGTGTGTGTGTGCCAGAGGTTAGTACTGGGTGACTTCTTCAGTTGTTTTCCACATTATTTTTTAAGGTAAGGTCTCTCATTGAACCTGGAGCTCACTCATGATCTATACTGGCTAAGTAGCAAGCCCCAAGAATTTGCCCTTCAATGACTCCCTAGTGCTGAAATTATAGGAGCTCTTGATCACAACAGAACTTTTTTTCTTTTCTTCTTTAATATGTATTCTGAGGATCAAGTTTAGATCCTTGTGGTGTGGATGGAGTTTTTCATTGGAACCATGGGTCAGGGCTCTGTCCTGCCAGGTGGCTCCAAAACAACCAAACCTAGACGTATTATTAATTATAAATGTTCAGTCAATATCTTGGGCTTGTTACTAACTAGCTCTTACATCTTAAAATAATCCCATATTTCTTATCTACTCTCTACACCACATGGCAGTACCTCTGCTCAGTATGGCATGGTCATCTCCTGCTTCTGCTTCTGGAGGGAAACTCCCCTTGACTCTGCCCTCACTTTCTTTTTCCCTGTCTGTAAATGCCACCTAACCTCTTCCTGCCTAACTATTGGCCATTAACTCTTTAGTAATCCAATCAGAAGGAGCTTGGCAAAGACTCGTCTTCATGGTGTACAAAAAGATCATTTCCTAACATTGAACTGTGGAAAACATTTTACTCTTCGAGCCATCTCCCTAGGCCGCAAATAGCTGATTTTATAAATGAAATTGTGTGTGCTTGAAAATGGTAGATGAAAAAGGAGCTAAGTCCTGGAATGGTTTTAGGTTTTCAATGTGTGCTAATTCCTAAAGCTAATAATGAAACTAATAAAATAATCCTGCACATTCTTCATTTTTTCTCCTTTTGCAGTCATACTTCCTTTCTTGAAAACAAATCTAACTAAGAGGTTTCCCTGGAGAAAATACATTCAGGTTCTCAGATGTAAACCACCTTGTTTAAAACCCCAGGCAGGTCCCTGAGCTTGGCTGCTATCTGCATCCTTCCTTCATCGGTTTCCCATCTGCTCTGCACACATGAAACCACTTTCACTTATGCGCAACAATAAGAAGGAAAATAATAGTAGCGGCAGTGATAATCAAGTAAGAATAAGAACCAAAGCAGCCAACGACACATCATCTTTGAGCAGAAAACACATTGACAGATGCTCTCTTTGTTCATGGTAAAGATACTATGAAGAAGCTGCTTTTGTTATAATTATATAACGTAATTACTGTTATCATCACTACCACCACCCATGCCTGTTCATAGCATGTTCAGTCTCAAAAAGTCCGGGGCTTTTTACAAGATATCCCACCCAAGCAAGAACTAAACTTGAAGTATCTCTGTGTTCTTGGCACAGGGCATCACTATCTCCGAGGATCACTCTCCAGATATTAAATGAATTTCAAATCTTGAAACTTGGGAAATTGAGAAAGCAAAGCAATTAAAATTGTGGTGCATGAACTACTTGATCTTATCCTTTGCTTTTCTGGCTTTATTAACTAAGTCGGCATAGTAGATTCAATTGTTTGAAGAGCTGCCTTCTGGCTCTGCCTTTGGAGTGAGACATAGTTTAATGAAAGTCTGTGTTTCAAACTCTAGCACTGTTTAGAAATAGCCGAGTCTGCTGAAGCATACAATATTTGAGGGGGAAAAAAAGCTCACAATTAAAATCATTACGACTAATTTTAATACCTATAAAGCATTTATAAAGTAAAATTTCTCACCATTCTTTAATGTATTAATGGGCAAAATGAAGATACGGGCCACTTTCAAGACTGAATGAGCTTCTGCCCCCATGGCATTTAGAACCCTCAGATGGAACCACAGCGCTGGCTCAAGGGTTTTGATTCCCAGATTCCACTTTGGATGAGTCACCTGTGACTCCAGCACCAGGAGCTTTGATACCTCTCCTGCCCCCGTAAACATGAATAAGCACAGTAGAGTTTATTCACGCCAAGTGCCAGCATCATTTTTAATGACAGAGTGGAAACCCATAAATATTTTTCAGCTCTGTTTTTTCTACAGATTACCTTCATCAAATATCTTAAGCGTTTATTTTTAATTAGGTATTATATGGAGGAGGAGGAGGTGTGAGCTTACGTGTGCATGTGCCCAAGGAGGCCAGAAGAGGGTAATGAATTCCCCTAGAGCTGGAGTTCCAGTTGGTTGTGAGCTGCCCACTGTGGACAATAGGAACCAAGCTCAGGTCTTCTGCAATGAAAACATGCATTCAACCATGCTGAGCCATCTTTTCAGACCCAATTTATTTGTTTTCTAAGTGATCTGAAAAGTATGGCTATGCTTCGTTAGTGTGGTTGCCTTGTTTTATTTCATGAATGACAACTGGAAGATAAAAATTCTTCAGAAACAAAAGACATTGTCATGTTTACATTTTTCTTCGTAAACTTTCAACTCATGTGAGTAGAGGAAACAAAGGTAGTTGCAAGTCAAATTGTTTTGCTTCACCAAAGAAAGGTATTTATTCCCAGATGTCCTACTCCACTAGAGAAGAAAAACTGCTACTGTAATTAAAAGTTAATTTAATTTAGATAAGCAGAGACCCAAATTAACAGTCATAGTCTGCTGTGTACATAAAAACCATCGAGGGTCCAAGAGCTTTTCAACAAACACAGAGGCCAAGTTCTCACCCTGGTGGTTAATTCAACTGGACAAGGTGGGAGCTGAGAACTGATGGTTTTAAAACCCTATTTCTGATAAGAATTGTGGACTCAGGCTAAAGAACTAGCGACGTGAAAAGTGTCAGGTTATTTTGCTAAGAGCTCGTGATGTGTTTTCCATAAAAGCCTAGTGGCTTTCATCAAGTTTCACAAACCACACTTAAACAAATCAACAATCTCAATCAAATAAAACAAAGTAAATACGTTGTGATTTGAGGTTGAGTACCCTAGCAACACTCGAACTTCACATTTGAATAAAGGAAGACTAGAGTCTTCTGTAATCATAATATCAAAGAAGTAACTCTAGAAAATACTGACAATCAGAAAAGGAATCAAAGCTGTAAGAAGCTATGTGAGTTGTCTAAAGTATTGGTTCTCAGCTTCTGGATCACGAGCCCTTAGACCGGGCAGAACATCCCTTTCACAGGGCCACCTAAGACCATCAGAAAGCACAGATGTTTACATTATGATCATAACAGTAAAAGTATTACAGTTATGAAGGAGTAATGATAATAGTTTTATGGGGGGCAGAGACACCACACATGAGGAACTGTATAAAAGGTTGAAACATTAGGAAGATTGAGAACCAGTCCAGTTTGGGACTCTGCCCCATCTTGTCATACTTTTCTCTGTCTAGCTGCTTGTGTATGGTTGAGTGGAACACAAATGTTCTTTTCTCATGGGTTCATTGACTTACAGAATTTGATCCAACATTACATACTACTACTACATGCTGTATATATGTGTGTGCATATGTGTGTCTGTGTTATATATAATGCCTCATATATAGGATGTCTATAAACTCTAAACAACCAAAATAACCTAAAATAGATCCTTTGCTTCTGATCAAAGCAAACAGAGCTAATTGCCAATCTAATTTTTAAGAAAGATAAATAATTATTTTCTTAATTTTAGAATTTTTTTTCTACTTTCTTAATTTTTAAGGCTTATACATATAATTCAAACCTCATCCTGTGTTATAATTCCTCATATTTCATGTCATTGAATTTGGGACTTCATTAATATCAATAAAATAATTGTTACTTGATGAACACCAATTATACACCACATATAACAGTTTGATGAATATAAACTGTAGATTTATTAAAGTAAATTTCATAGATAAGTAAGCTCCAATCCAGAGATCTTATAGTGCTCATGAATAATGAAATAAAATAAAAATTCAATTTCAAGTAACTGGTTTTTTCTAGTGTATGTTTGTAAGACAGTGTTGCACTGTGTAACCCAGACTGTCTTGAAACTCATGATCCACCTGTCTCCACCTTCCAAGTGCTGGGGATATAGGCATGTGCCATTGCACCCAGCTTCCAAAGCACAAATGTATTTGATCTTACAGTGATAAATTTGAGAGCTAAGTCTTGACTTTGTTGAACATAAAATTAAACTTTGACACCTTGAATTTTTCTAGAACTCAGGCAGCTGTCTATGTCAACAGTCAGGCTATGAATATAAGCGAAGATGAACACAGTAAACGTGAATACAGGGGCTGGAGGAATGGCTCAGCAGTTAAGAGCACTTAATGCTCTTGCAGAGGTCCTGGGTTCTGTTCCCAGCACACATATAAAGGCTAACGACCATCATTAAACCCAGTGCCTGGGATCATTATGGGCACTAGGCACATACTAGTGCACTTACATACCATAAAAAGAGTATAAAACAAATAACTATATTTAAGTGACTGTCACTCTGCAGTAGAACCTTCTTGTTAGCCGGAGTGAGAAACAAAGAAGACACCGCCTTCAGAGGCAATGCACCTACAACTCAATGCTGTGCTCTGCTCTGTCTGTGAGCATGAGCACTTGGGAAAGTAAAATTAGAAGGAGAAAAAAAGACAGAGCAGCGTTTAATAAATGAAAATTTTTCAGATGACAGTAGCTAGAATACAATGAGTTTATTACACATATTAATGGATTGACCACCTTTCGATCTGACAAGGGAATTATGAGTAAAGATAAATGCTACCAGGAGGGAGGGGAAAATGAGATAGGGAAACAGAAGCAACTGAATCTTTTCTAATGGATGCCATGGATGCCCTTCTTGGTCAGGATGACCAGTGGACACTCTGTGATGTGTTTCCCAGACTTGAAGAAGGCCACAGGAAAGCATGAATTTTCAAGGAAAAGAGAAACAGACAAAGTGCTGCTATCTTGTAATGTTGCTCTAAAATTCTGTAATTGGTTTGCTAATAGCAATTTTCTGATTGCTCTAAAGTGCTTAGAATGCATATGCCTGCTGATAAAGAATTTGTTGAAATGAGAAATGAAAATAAAAACTCTCAGAGTGAGTGAAAGCTTTTCTTCTTGTTTCATGAAGGTCTTAGTCTATCTCTGGAAAGTGACTAGCAAAGCCCCTACCATTTTCCTGAGATAATGCCAATGGAGATTCAGAATTCATACAAGGCTTTGCATAGCCTTACTAAGAAGCAGGCTGCAGCTGTGACTCAGTGGGCCAGAACCACTCAAGAGCTTAATGTAAATTTCTGTATCAGGGACCCAGCAGAGACGGAAAAGCCTTTCCGTCTGAATAGCCACAGAATCATCAACAAATGCTTCCAGCAGGAAGGGACAGCAGACAGCCTGCCTGCAGCCAAAAGTCCCCAGAAGGGATCTGATTCGGGCCAGGAGGATGCGGAGGATGGACTGAGGTGCTGATGTTAGGAAGGAGACTGAAGATATGGCTGCCGAGGTGTGGAGTTGAGCAGGAAGATGATTCCACATCACTGAGGACAGAGCCGGGAGAGTGAGCCTCTGCCTGACGCTCTGTTGCACGTCATTGAGCACGCACATTCCTGAAAGAAGGGGAGCGTGAGTGCCATAGATGGAACCCACTGAAGGGGAAATGCTTTGACACTCAGGTTTCCCCCTCCTCCACATGAAAACGGGCCAGATCCAGCCGACTGATGAGGGGCACTCCTGCAGATATTCCACGTGATGACGATGGCCAAGGAAGAAGCAGCTTCCTGAGAGCAGTCAGTAGTGTTTCCCGAGAAGAAACCAGGAGTAGAAAGAGAAGGCATGGAATGCTTCACTACAAAACCATGAGAAATCCCAGCTCAAACTACACTGAGTGAGTGACCGCCTCCTTCCTCGTGGGGAGCAGAGGAAATAGAGCCCAGAGAGTGGAGTCACAGACCCTGAAGCCACAGGGAAAGCCTTGGCCTTACCAGTGAATGGGGCCAACTTGCTTGAGTCATGGTGGTTGAAAGAGATACCAAGGTGGACACCAGGTACAAGGCTGGATGCAGGGATGGTGACAGGGTGGTAGTGGTCAGGAGAGTTCAGCTACTCTGCAACTGGCTCATGAGAGCCTAGAAGGGCCGGCAGCAGCAGCTCCTAACTCAGTGGGTCTCAGCCTGTGGGTGGCGACCCCTTCACAGGGTCATTAAAGAACATTGCAAAACACAGATACTCACATTATGATTCACAACAGTGGTAAAATTAGTTCTGAAGTAGCAACAAAAGTAATTTTATGGTTGGGGTCCCCACTGTGTTAAAGCATTAGGAAGGCTCTGGTTCCCCCTGGACCCTTTACTATGAAGTCTATATACCTGCTAAAGAGGGTGTCCTTCTTAAAGAAATGTGTCATTTAAGATTAATTTTAGACTCACAAGAAAGTTATAAAAACAGTGCAGAGTAATTCTACATGCCCTCACAATTCCCAACAATGAAGCACTCTTCGTAACCCCATTTCATGGACAAACAAGAGAAATGACTCTGGCACAGGCCTATCAGCAGTAATGTAAGATTATTATTAGAATTGGGCCTTTATTTTTTATCCAGATACCCATTTAAGGTATAATTTTAGTGTATAGCCATACATACATCACACAAGGAGATATGGGTAGCTATCATGACAGTCAGGATACAACTGTTTTACAAACAACAAAATCCACTTTTATTCTTGAGCAATATCCATCTGTGTTAACACATCAAATATTATCCTCCCATTCAGCCACAGGGCACAGAGGGAAATCTCAATAGTTTCCAGGGTTTGGTTGTCACAAATACAGCTGCTATAAGTAATAATGTATAAACCAATGTATCAGTGAGTTCAAGAAAATCCATGGGTTTGAAATGTGAGCCACCTGTTACTTTCACATTGCAAGGGTGGACACAGCACTCATTCTGTCGTCTATGCACAGGAGGAAACCTTACTCTTCCATAACTCACAGTGTGTACAGGAGAGTGTCTTGTGCTCACTGGTCCTGCTCACTGGTCCTCCCATCTTCGCCTTTTCTGTGCCTCATGGGTTGAAGCCTGATAGAGTTCTGAGACAGTCAAGACATCAAGAGTTATATCAGAAGACTCAGGCTGCCTCTCAGGCACAGACCCGGGAACTTAATAAATATTCAATGAGAACCTGTAAGAGCCAAGCAGTAGGCATCCTGTAGGTGTTAGAATCGCTTTACCTTTTCCTAGTTACTATGCTGAAATAAATTTTTATTTCCTTCCCAGATATCCTGATTAAGTCGCTAGAACCCTTCTAAGACCGATATGTTGGCCATGGGCTTAGCTTTTACTGCCATCCTCTGTATCCTCTGGTGAGGTTCTGATGGCCCTGACTTTCCCTTCTGTGTTTTCTCAGAAGACCCCAGTACCAATTCATTTGCTAGAATCCAACTGTTTCAACAAACTGTCTTCTCATGCACTCACAGAGCATTGCAGGACAATCTGCATTGTATCCAATGTTTAATTATTACAGAAGCAGCGGCTATAAGCAATAATATATAAGGTTTTGTGAAAACATGAGGTTCACACCTGTAGGGAGCACACCCAGGAGTGTGGTTGTCAGATCGAATGGTGAGTGTGTGTGTGGTGAACTTTGCTGAGGACTGTTCAAGCAGCGGGTGGCAGGGCTGCGCTTGTCTGTCCTCTCGCTATAGTCAGTCATCATGGGCTCCTGTGGCCTCAGCCTTCCCTCTCCTGTCTCTGCCTGAGCTCTGCATGTCTCACGCTCATTGTGAGCTGGAGTAGAAAGTAAAAATGGGGTCTGATTACCAATCATTGCTTCATTCAGGATTTGTCCCCAAAGGGAAGGGAAGTCTCAAATCTGCAGTTAACGAGCGTGTGACTGCCTTTCCTTCCCATCAGTGTGTATAAACCAGGAATCAGGAAGTCATACCCACTTTTATTGTCCTCTGAGTCCTTTTATCATGTGTCTTAATTATTATATTAACAGGCAGTGTTGCTAGCCCTGTCTAGCGAATAAATGTACTTAAAACTCAAACCGAGTAGGGCTACTTCAAAAGGATGAGTCAAATACTTCAGCATTGAGGATGAATATGCTCTCTCTCTCTCTTGCTCGTTCGCTCTCTCTCTTTTAATTTCAGGATTTAAACAAAGGTGAAGAGAGGAGACACGGGTTGAGAGGAGGTTGAGACCCCAGGTCACTGACAATTCTACTATTATATGAAAGCATAAAAGATCGTTTCATTCAAGAAGACTTTCCTGAATCCATTGACAAAGTCAGACATGAGCGTAAATGTGGTGAATTGCCATCTAGACAAATCTGGATAAAAGATAAGAATGCCCGACTTTAAAATATAGCAAGAACTGGAGCATCCCACAAGAGATGTCCTGAAAACACATCCTTGTAGACGAATGATTGGGGGACACACAGAAAGAGAAATCGTCACTTGGTTTAAGGCTGTGCTTGCTAACTGTCCCGCTATGTCACTCATGCAATAAAACTATTTAATAACTTAAATTACCTTCTATCATTAAGTAATTATAATTAAAAACTCCTTGACAGGTAACCTGCTGGGAAGTTGGGATGGAGACAGGAAAAGGACAATATGGGGCCAAAGAACTCGAGACAGAACTGCCCATATGGGAACTACCTCTGAGATAACTAGGAAGAAATAAATAGCATCTTTGGTGGCCCTGTCTTCCCTAGCACAGTGGTATAGAGTGGAGGGCATACATCAGTGCTTTGTGGCTCTCTGAGCTGCCACTGTTGGGGTGCATTCCATGTGAGCAGAAACCCCCTCTCAAAGGGAAGGAGAGTTGGGAGTTAACATTAGCAGGATACGAATGGGAGGTTACAACGTGGCTGAAAAAAAAAACTCCCACTGACAGAATATGAAGTCAAGAAGCTGTTTTGCAACTCAGGAGAGTTCCAAGATAACCAGCGTAATAAATTCTCTATTTGAAGTTAAATGTCACCAAATAAGGATTAAGAAAATAGTGTGACAGTTTTCTGGTTCCAGGATTTCAAAATCATTCCCACAACAAAAGAACAAGCAATTAGAATCTGTCATGGTATATTCTAGATGCTCTTCCTCCAGTCCTGCAGCAATGCAAAGAGAGGCACTGGAGATGCTCTTCCTCCAGTCCTGCAGCAATGCAGAGAGAGGCGCTGGAGATGCTCTTCCTCCAGTCCTGCAGCAATGCAGAGAGAGGCGCTGGAGATGCTCTTCCTCCAGTCCTGCAGCAAGGCAGAGAGAGGCACTGGAGACGCTCTTCCTCCAGTCCTGCAGCAATGCAGAGAGGCGCTGGAGATGCTCTTCCTCCAGTCCTGCAGCAATGCAGAGAGAGGCGCTGGAGACGCTCTTCCTCCAGTCCTGCAGCAATGCAGAGAGAGGCAGCGCTGCACATTGTAGCACAAGCAGACTCTGCTGCTGACTGACCTGCTCCAAAGCCAGCTCAGCCACCTGCCTACTGTGCGGTCCTAGCCGTGGTCCCTGTATCTCCTACACAGGCCTAGTGGGAAGATGACAGGGATCACTATACACGGGGCACTGGGACTGGCCCTGGTACTCAAGGCATGTTGGCATGTGGCCATGCTCTGTCAGCTGCAAAGCTGCATGAGAACTCAAACAGCTTCAGAAGTCCTGCCATGACTGCCACAGACCAGTAAGGGAACCATCCCAGTTGGCGACTCTTGGAGTCGGCCATAGCAATGAGGGTGAAGGCCACAGTTCCTCGGGTTTCTGACCCCTCCTCATTGGCCTCTGGCAATGCAGGAAACAGACACTAATTTAACAGCTGTTCTAGCTTGTCCACCGCACAGGTAAGTAAAATGGCCCGGAAATGAAGATACAGAGTTTAGAGACAGGGCTGGTACGCAGATAATTCATAACCTGTATTTAAACACATGGGTACATGGCCAAGGCCGGTGACGGGCAGATCAAAGTGATCAGATGAAAGTTTGCAACCGTAAGGGTTTTCACCAACAAACCTGGTAATATGAACAGAAACATAGCAAAACAGGAAAAAAACATCCATGTTCCAGAAGTACAGAGCTTCAACTAGAGGGTCCTTTTTTTTTGTAATTGAAAATATTTTATTTGTCTTGATCTTGATGTCAAAAGACCTTTTATATATCACTTTGCAAGAATGAACATACACACACTATTTAGCTCTGTAAAACAAAGGAATAATAATTACCTGCCACAAAATAGTAGGCTCCATTTTACTGCAAAAGTCAAATCCCTGGGTATATATGCAAAGGATGCTTGCGGTAACAAGGACATGTGATCAACTCTATTTTTAGAAGCATTATTTGTAATAACAAATAAAATAAAAGGCTAAAGAAAAGTACACTTACACAATGGAATATTACACAGTGGAAAAAATAATGACATCTTGAAATTTGCAGACAAATGCATGGATCTAGAAAACATCATATTGAGTGAAGTAACTCAGATTCAGAAAGACAAATATAATATGTACTCACTCATAAGTGACTTTTAGACATAAGGCAAAAAAAAAAAAAACAGCCTACAAATCACAATTCCAGAAAACCTAGACAACAAAGAGGACATGGATCTAATCTACATAGGAAGTAGAAAAAGACAAGATCTCCTGAGTAATTTGGGAGCATGGGGACCATAGGAAAAGGTAGAAGGGGAGGGGAGAGGCAGGGAGGGGAGCAGAGAAAAATGTAAGCTCAATAACAACAATAAAAAAGAAAGCTAAACACTGACGAGGTTATCAGGGCCTCTTATGGCATCAGCTCCCCTGGAAAATGCTCCCGGGTCACTGAGTTGCTGCTCTGGTGATTGCTTCAATTACATGACACCTTCCTCTGTGGGCACAGTAAGTCAGGACAGATATATCCCTCAGTACCAACACCTATACATGCATGTAAAGTTAGGGTTTTAATATATTAATAACTATGTGTGAGAAAAAATTAAAGAAATTTAATTTGAAAATGTTAGGAATGCTAATGCATTTAGCCAATGGTTCAACATTGGACGAACAAAACGAAAAAGAAAAAAAGCCAAATCCCTGTTAAACAAGCAAAGATCAATCCTGGGCAGAATACACTGTGGAGCCTGCGGACTGTATAAGATCTCGACCAAACCACTGTCCAGAAGCTAAGGTGAAAGGGTCACCTACCAGCTGGATCACCTCAGTCCTTATCCAAACACTCTCGGCCTCCAAGAGTCTTCAGGGGAAGCTGAATGTTTGTGTTCACGCTGAGACCTGACAGTCAGTCTTGTTTCCCTGTTAGTTCACAGCCTGTTGTGTGCGTGAGACTTGGGCTTCCAACACGCCCAGGAACTGGGCAAGGCTGGTGACAATTCTCCTTAACACGATTTATTTTCAAGAAATGCTTTGCAACATGGCATCTAAGTACCTCCTGCTTCCAACTTAAACAATTCCTTTATGTCCACTGTGTGGGAAAGGAACGCTTATCAGTGCCGTCCTTAACACAGCTCTTTAGAGTTACTAAATCACTCCCACTCCAGGCGAAAGCCATCAACAGCTGTAACCTTTTGTTGAAGGCCTGCTTTTCTGAGCTACTGAAAACTGCATTTGCTCTTCTCTGGCCCGCTTCCAAACTCGAGATGTTACTCTCAGAATATCACAGACAACTCCTTTTACTATAGAAAAGCTGTCAAGTAAAGCTGAGATAATCCCCTACAAGTTCAAATGTACACACACAAAGAGAATAAACACACACACACACCACACACACATCACACATCATTCACACACACATCACATCACACACACAACAGAGAAAAGCAGCAGTTTTAAAAATCTGATAATTAGCTTTATCTTGTTAGAATATTCATTATCGACTTACAACACATTATCGTTACAAATTTCTCCTTTATGACACTCTTTCCTAGCCCAGCTTGTGCCCAATGTACTGTGTTTAATGACAACACTTCCAGCCTCCTCCTGAAATTACTCTCCATGAGCATATCCACCGCACGATCGCCTGGAGGGGTGACGGGATGTGCTCAGAGGGACTTGGTGGCTGGGCAGGAAAGTTTATGCAAAGTTTCGATACCAAGAATCCTCATGGTACTTGGGAAAGACAGAACAATGCGATTTAGCATGCGTGTGACTTTCTCACAAGGTAACGTGGCATAAAGACAAAGGAGGTGCAGGTGTAGGCATTGCTACCTCCCAATTCCTGAGACATGGGGTCTTTGGAAAAGGATTGGGTATTGGGGTGTGGCCCTTATGTATGGTATTAGCTCCCTTCTAAGAAAGCCTGGAAAAGCTGGCTGGCTTTCTCTGTTATATGAAGAAAAAGGAAGAAAACCACAATCACGAAACAGCAAATATGCCTCCCTCTTTATCTTTGACTTCCCAACTACGAGAACTGTGGGAAAACTTGATGTTATTTGTATGCCTCAGAGAAGAAGCAGCCTGCCTCCATTTTAGCCATCTTCTAGTGAAGACAAAGTAGGCGCTCTTCTGTTTCTGATTAAACCTCTGTCTTCCAAGGATCGGGCTGCATTTTAACTACAAATGGTTTTGTTCTGCCTATTCCAGGAATGGCAAGAATGTTTTTATTTCAAAAAGGTTGTTTAAAATCATCTTGCAACCCTACCTTTGTTTTCAAAAAGTTCTATGAGCACCTATGGTTGCCCTGCTAGGAGTACCTGCTGTGTGACTGCCTGGTTATGCCCACCTTGCTATCTCGTCTTTCAGGAGGACTAACTTATTATGCCTATGCTCTGCTCCTGTAACCCCGTCTACTCTGCCCGCCACATCCCTCACTGTGAAACCCCTAAGCTATCAAGTCCTGTCTTCCTCACATCCAATGCTGACCTCTCAAACTCAGCCTTAGGGAGAGGTAGCCATTTAAAAAAAAAGCTTGTTTTAATTAACCATTTACTTGAATTAATTTGGCCATGATGATTTGGGTCAATGGTCTTCCTCCTCCCATATCTTGGATGAACACTTAGTCCTTACCAAAATGAAAACAAAAGTAGGCATTGCAACAGCAGCCACAAAGCCATCAGGCATCTCAGACACTATCTCTCTAATGGCTTCCATTCTGAAGGCCAAAGGTGCAAGACTGAATACTTTATTTTCAGCAAAATTTAGAGGAGAGGGGAAACGGTCAGAAAGTCTGCCTCACTGCTGAGTCAGCACCCAAGGACTTGGGCTTGATCTCATTGACTACCCAGGGGAGCCAGGAAATACAAGTGTTCATGTAGGCATGCAGCCAGTTGGCCAAAACTCAAGTTACTCTGTGTAGAGGAGAATGACTATTGGGTAGGTAAGTAGCAGTCTCCATGCTAAACCTAGGAGAAAATATTCTTGAGCTTGGCTGGGAAATGCTGTGTGCTTGAAAGCAAGAATGGAGCACCTCACTAATCCCTAATCCTCCACTCTCCGAGTAGGGGCAAGGATGAAAATGGGCCAGGATATGTAAATCAGCTGCACAAATCTTCTAGATTCTTTCCAAGTTTAAGATGAAAGGAATCTCAATTATAGGAGCGAAATGACTTTCTCACATCAGAGGAGGCTATTCGAGCTCTCTGAGCTGAGATGCAGTGCTTCGTCTTCAAAACAAAAACCATCCATTAGAGGGTTAGTCAGTTCCACGGAAGGAAGAATGCCACTAGCAAATGTCTGGAATTTCTGATGGTTGGGGGTGAGGCTCAAAACAATTCTATTAAGAAACAGACGGAGGAAAAGTGAAAGCAGAATCTGGGCCCAGACTTGTCACTCACTGGCAGAAGGGACAGGGTCACAAAACTACGTGTGTGACACACTGGTCAGCAGGGAGACCCTCAGTATACACATGTGAGTCATGCGTGCTGCCTGAGACCCTGACGCGACAGGAGACAGAATCTAAATGTCTTCTTCCTGCAAAGCCACACTAGCAGGCATTTGAGATACCTCAAATATATATATATTTCAATGTTGAGATATTAATAAAATTACATCATTTCTATCTTCTCCTTTTCTTGCTCTTTTTTGAAATACATGGACTTGTTTTTTATTCACTGTGTCACACATTTATGTATAAACATATATATTCCTAAATACATGAATAACAGCCTACTTAGTCTGCATAGCGTTACTAGTATGTACGTTTTCAGTGCTGCTATTTGGTATCAGACACTCAGTTTACCTGCTCTTCCCCGTGGGAGATGATTTCTCCTGCTCTCAAGGCTCTTTAGTTGCCGGTAGCTCTTTGAATAGGGCTGAGGCTTTATGGGTTTTCCCCTTACATGTCAGTGTGTCTACTTCAGCTCATGTTTATGCAGCCAGTGTTGGTGAGATTATACTGGGTGTAGCTTCTGGCAAGAGATAGGGCCATAGGATGAAGACAGACCTGGTCCTGTTTCCTCCCTGATTCATCTTCCAACATGAACTGATGGTCTGTCGAAGTTCAAACATACCGCAATTTTTTGAGACCACTACCTTTCCAGAGATGTATTCAACAGCAACAAAAAGATGATCCTGTGTGTATGTATGTGAGTGTGTGTGTGTGTGTGTGTGTGTGTGCGCGCGCGCGCGTGTATACACAAAAAGGTGATCTTTGAGGCAGAAATTTGTAGTAGGGAATCTAGGATGTAAGAGTCACTGAGCAAGGGTACCGGGGGAAAGAACTACAAAACTGGGAAGTGCTTCCTAAGAACAAAGCTGCCACAACACATGGAGCTCCCGGCACTTCCCAGGTACAAATGTCAGACTCTCCCCTCTCTCCTGATACTTCTGTCTCATAAAGTCATGCTTTTAAATATAAGTTCCAGTGTTTTCCATAGATTGGTCACAATGCCCTGAGCCATGTAAAACACCAGGCCACTGGGGAGGGAGGAGGTGGTAGAGACCTGGGGACCACTGGCACTAGCACAGGAAGCTAGCCTAGCCAGACTGAGAAGCTCCAGGTCTCTAAGAGACCCTGTCCTGAAAAAAGAGAAAGAGAAAGCAAGTCAGAAACCCAATGTCAAGTTGTCTGGACTATAACCCTCACACACATATATGCATATACATGTATAGTGCATACACACTCACTCACACACACATGCATATACATGCATAATGTATAAGGCCATTTTGAAACACTGCAAGAGAGATCCAGGGAGAAATCATGTGACCTTGAATCTTCTTCATTGATGTGGACAGTCTTCCAGCAAACTAATTTAGAAATCATATCCCCTTAAACGTACATTCTTGTTAATCCTGTTAAATTATTTAGCTATAAGCACACAGGTTCTGTTTGAAATACCCCTTCCTTCAATGGCTCAGGATAGGGGAAGGTTCACATCAATGTGAAAAAGTAGTAGGAAATATTAATTTTTCTTTTTGATATATTTTAACTCACTTATTTGTGGAAAGAGCATGGGACTCTGACCACCTGCAAATGATATGTAGGCATGTCACACCAGTTCATCTGTCCTCACATTGGCAGACAGAAGCCTTTTAAGGGGGCCTTCAATGGGCCTGGACACCACTGGGAGCCTTGAGCTGGAACTGTGGCCACAGCCATCATCCGAATCGGCTTTCGTTGGCAGAGCTTGCAACTGTTGGTAATGGATCTTTGAAACTCCTTCCCAAGCTCGGGGTGAGCAATGAAAGCTCTGGCTGGGGCCCTGTGGCATCTTGGACTTAACTGCCTTAGCCTCCCCAAGGCCTTGCTGGCCCCTGCATGTCCACAAATCACCTTCGTATTTGCTTGCATCTTCTTTAGACTTTTCTTGTAATTCTTGGTAAAGCACATGTTCCTCAGGAACTTGGAGTCAATCCCCTTAAGGTATTCATTATTATTCATTATATCAAGGTTTCCTGATGTCTTTCAAGTGCCGTTTGCAGGACTAGTTATGTGTGGCTTGGTTCGTGGACTTGGCCAGGTCTGGCGTGCCAGCCCGCAGTTCCTGAACCGTCTGGAGTCAGGCACAAAAACTAAATTTTACTTTTCAGACCATGGAGTTCTTGGCTGTGCATCTTCGAACACAAGACAGTCGTTTCTTACAGTAAGAATAAGAGAATGATATGGAATGAAATAATCGGGCAGATTCCAAAATAAGCACGAGATATTCTCTTAAATACTAATTTTTAATTTGCATTTAATAGCTGGGGGATTCTTCGCTGATTATTATGCTATACAAATCAACAAGCAAGAAACCGTGAAAAAAATCAGAGTGCAGCACCACAATCCACAGTTATCATTTATTGTGATGCTTGAGTTCTGCTTTAATTATTCATTGCGGCACTTTATGGCTAAGCACACGTGCGTCGCACTACATTCTTCAACGGTAAGCTATGTGCTTCGGTGTCTCTGGGACTCTTTCCCCCCACATTAAACGCTCTCAGTATTCAAGGGGAACGATCTTTGTGACAAAGTCTCAGGTTATTTAGTAACACAACAGGATAAAACATGCTTTAGTATTGTTTTAAAAACACACAATAAATATATCAACATTCGGGGGATGACTAGAAAGACCAGAGGGGAAAGGAGCTTGCTGCCAAGCCTGGTGACCAAAATCCCATCTCCAGGACCCACATGATGAAGGAGAGATGGAACTCCTGCAAGTTGTCTTCGAACCTCTACACATGCATGTACGCCCACCCACCCCCACCAAATAAACAAACAAATAAATTTATTTTTTAACTCTGATGAAATACAATATAGGTCTTGTTTAATGAAATCTGTGGTGCTAGGTTTTTTCATTTTTAAAGATTTCTCTATAAAAAAAAAGACAAGATGAAGGAAATCGCTGATATCAAGTAACAGGAGAAGGAATCCAGGAATTATTGATTTTATGGGTTTTTTGTTTGTTTGTTTTTTGATACAGGGTTTCTCTGTTTAACAGTCCTGGCCATCCTGGAACTAGCTCACGTAGACCACGCTGGCCTTGAACTCAGAGAGATCCACCTGCCTCTGCCTACCGAGTGCTTGATTTTACTTTTTAAACATCTTTGTTCAATTTAAATTAACATGGGCAAAAGGCTTATATCTACAGGTTTTTTCTTTCTTTCTCAAAATGCTCTGAAACGAAGGCAGGCAAGGTAGAACAGTGGATAAAGAAAGGCACCTGCGGTGCAACTCTGACCCTCGAACCCACTTACAGGCAGAAGGAAAGACCTGACCCCTAACAGTTGCCCTTGGCCTCCATACTCACATGGTGGCAATGCTCTCCTGCACACACCCCGTCACACATACATACATTTACACACACACACACACACACACACACACACAGAGAGAGAGAGAGAGAGAGAGAGAGAGAGAGAGAGAGAGAGAGAGAGAGAGAGAGAGAGACGGTGACGGTGATGACAGTGAGGTAGGTAACAGTCAGGGACTGATAACTACCTAACAGTAAGGGTACCTTCTTGCCACAGTCCAGGACTGGTTTATGAACTTCAGCTTTTAAAGAGGCTCTGGGGAGAAAAATGGAAAACCGAGCTCCTGTTTGCCAGGGCCTCAGACTTAGCCGTGCAGCGTTTCAACATCTGCTGAACATAGGAAGACGGGGTATTTTTTTCTCCTGCCAAACCACACTGACTAAGGAAGCAGCACATCTACCATAAAAAAAAAAAAAGAACACGGAGGAAATACTCAGGCGATATTATCGCCCTTTAGATGGGTAACATAACAAATACTATATAACGGATAATCAGCAGAAGGGAGGGAGGGAAATGCTTCTTTCTGCTGTATAGGCTAGAGGGCACTGTAACATAATCTTAATGGAAACATCTGCAACCTAGAATAACCAGACTTTTGCACATTAATTACTGAATGCATATTTCATGACACTACCTGGTACAGAGATGTGCCGTTCTCTGACCAACATTTAAATTTAGAGAGAGAGAGAGACTGTGTTGAAGAAGGAATGCTTACTTATTGCCTTTCACCTCATTTTTGTTGCTGTTTCATAAAATTTCATGTCAGGATGGAAGTCATGAAAATATTGATGCGTCAAGATGAGGAGCAAGCATCACTGACAGAAATTCCTTGGTCTGATAGCTGGGTGATGACTTGTTCAATTATGAATTAAAATAATAAAAGGAAGGAGCATATATGAAATGTTCAGAGTTTATAGTCTAAGATTATGTTTAAAGATTAGTTTCTTAGGAATTCTGACATATACAGTTCTCTGTGCATGTTTCCATCTCCCTTCAAATGTAGAGACCTTGAAAAATGTTCACTTGCTTTTGTTCACTATTTGAAAAATAAAGCAAAAGACAGCTTAGAATATAGACCAGTTCTGAGGTGTGCTCAAGAAAGGAGTCCATGGCTGGGCATGGCGCATGCCTTAAATCCCGGGACTCAAGAGACAAAGAACTCAAAGAATTCAAGGCTAGCTTGATCTACATATTAAGTTCTAGGCTAACCAGAGCTACATAGTAAGACTCTGCCTTTAAAAAAGGAAGAAGAAGAAAGAAGAAGAACGAAGAAGAAAGAAGGAGAAGGAGAAGGAGAAGGAGAAGGAGGAGGAGAAGAAGAAGAAGAAGAAGAAGAAGAAGAAGAAGAAGAAGAAGAAGAAGAAGAAGAAGAAGAAGAAGAAGAAGAAGAAGAGAGATCTTAGCTACACCAATGTTTCTGAGCTGATACCCTCACTGGCCTTGTATAAGTGCTCCTTTCAGGTCTCAGCAGACATTCCCAATATAAGAAGTGGGTCCTCTTGGTTTCCTTTTCTTTCTTGAGTGCAGTTTAAATTCCTCCATGCAGTCATCTGAATTTTATACTAAGAAGACAAAGCTTAACAAGATGCTTCCTTCCTCCTCTTCCACTGTAAAACCCAGGCTCCGATATCTCTACAATATGGTCTGCATTTACATGTGTGCACGTTTGTGTTCTGGAGGTGTGAGTAGATGCCACAGAAGCGCACAGCGAGGAAGCCCTGTGGAACAGAAACGCTGTAGGGAAGTATTCAGAGACCCAGACAAAGCAGGCAAAAGGGGCTTTTATTTGCTGAGACTCCCTTTCCTCTGCTGTTCCACAAGACCAGTGGTTCTTAACCTGTGGGTCGCGACCCCTTGGAGGGGTCGAATATTAGAAATCATGCATATCAGATATTTACATTATTATTTGTAACAGTAGCAAAATTACAACTATAAAGTAGAAAGAAAATAATTCTGTAGTTCCACACATGAGGAATTGGATTAAAGATTGCATCTTTAGGAGGGTTGGGAACCACAACAGTAGACCAAATGACAGTTCAATTGTAACTGAGATGGGATAAAACCTTCCTGTTTTGATAGAAAGTACCAGCAATGATTTCATTCATGACAGACAGAAGAATAACGAGACAGACCCTCAATTTCTCTGAAAGATTTGACTTCAGAAAGTCTTCCTCTAATGTCTGACTGTTAAGAAGGTCTTACTTCTTATTAATTATTAATTATACAAATCATGATACAGTCATTTAAAAAGATTAAGTTGAAAATTATCTTGGAAATGCTCATGGACATTTACAAAGGTTTCTTAAATTTTACTTTTTATATGTTTCCCTAATAAAAGTTAGGGTATTTTAGATTTCTATCATTGTGCACTAGGACAATGACATCCATTTATGTTTAAAATTTTTTGGCGGGACATTTTCTGTACACAAAACTGAGATAAGATACCATTAACAAGAATGTGGCCAGTGCTTAGTATACAAAATGGATGCTGTACTCATGTATATTAAAAAACTGACAAAGATGTTCAATTGGAAATATAACTAGAATATCCTGGGAGTTACACTTCAATAAAAAAAAAATAAATTCAAACTCAACATATATACCATGCATAACCAAGGCAGGCAGATGACGTCTCCATTTTAGATGACTTTTCTCTAGTTTTTTTTTTTTTTTTTGAACTCTACTCTCAATCCAGAAGAAAGCAAATTCCCAGCACACAACACAAGCACAGCACCCAGTCTGCCTGCAGGAAAGCGCTGGCCTCCACAGCGCACCCGCTCTGGGAGCAGGTGTCCCCATGAGGAAAAAGGCTGTTGCTAGGTGTAGCAGGAAGAGAAAGGGGACAACACAGCCTGCAAAGAGTCAAACTGGGAGCAAGCAAGGGCAAAAGAACCTGGTGCTTACTGAACACCTGACGTTATTAGGGGCTCGGAATCTAAACCTTCAGACATATTCTCAATATTGACTTTTCCTTTTTGTTCTTTTATTTTGAAAAACTGTCCAGTGCTGAGGAAAGTTTCAGGGAATTGTACAAAATGGCTCCACTAAGCATTTCAATATCACATACAACATCATCCAAGCTAAGAAGCTGACCTGGACACCGGGCTATTAGTGGTGCTCACGTACTTACTTACTCCTTGGGTCTGGACTGGCTCCGAATCTGCACCACACTTGGGTTATCTCTCTCTTTATTCTCATCCATCCTTGTCTATCATGACCTTGTCATTCCTGTTAGTCAGATACTAAGCAATCAGCATAGAAGCATGCATATTTTGATGGATAGGAGCGCTTAACAGAAAGATGACAACTGAATTTGACTGGGGTGGGAGTAGCATATTTCCCCTATTTATAGCTCACTAATCCAACATCCTTTCGTAGTGGTTTGAAGAATGTTAGGTATTAGGAATGCAGTCTTAAATAAATGCAGAAATGGCCTGTGCTCCTACGGGCTTCCTGAGATAGTAGATAAGCCATGGTGTTCATCACAGACAACTACAAAGAGGAGACAATCGGGCCTGGGTAGCAAGGAACAGGCACAGCTCACCTGCTGGCCGAGGTCTCCGGAGGTTCCTAGAGAAAACAGCAGCAAGCTAAGAGCTCAGTGGTAAGCTGGCTTTGTCAGGGAGGAAGAAACCGATGCTCCAGGAAGGGGACCAGCACCCACAAAGGTCGTAAGCCAGGAGCGTGGACTGTATTTCACTAGTTACAGAGACAACATCAAGAACGTAGGACTGAAAACATTGCGTGGAAACGGGAGACCCAATGACATTGGAGGAAAGAAACCACCAACTGCACCGAAGATGAGAAACTTCACATTAGAATAAAGAAAGAAGAGAAATACAATGAGAAAAATATTAAAAATCCTACATCAACTTAAAGCATGTGGTTCCGGTCATGTTCCCAGTTACTCCGGGAAATATGGCGGAATTGGGAAGAAGTCATGCTGACCATGACTAGGGTCCAAAGAGGACTGGAGATGTGTAGGGAAAGCAAGTGTGGGGTGACCTTCAAGATGACGGAGGCTAGGCCATCAGGAGAAATGGGGAACCAAAGGTAAGAAAACCGGCCATCTGAAAGATAGATTTATTCTTTCCCTCAACAGCTCCGGCACCATGGAGTTTAAACAAATTGTTGGACTTCCACCTGCTTTCATGGATCAGTGTTGTTATTGCTTTCAGCGCAAGGTTTGAACTCAGGGTCTGGTACATGCGAGGCGAGTTAAATCTCTTCGGTGTTCTGAGACTGGCTCCTGTCATGCATACAGCCCAGGCAGACCTGGAACTCACGATCTTCCTGTCGTAGCCTTCCGAGGAGAGGAATACAGAGAGACATGTCCCACCATATGTAGTTTCAGAATTATTTTTGTCATTATGTCACCAAAAAAAAAATAAATCTTAAGGATTTAAGGCTTCTATATGCTCTTGTTTTTACTGAAAATATAGGTGCTGGTGGTATTTTGGCTTACCCCATCCCCCACTCCTAGCTTCAAGAACATGAGACAGCGAAGAAAGTGCGTGGCAGAGAATGGAAATGGAGGTACAGGGCTATGCGCTGGGCAAAGTAGACATCCAGGAAGACCTAAAACTTGTGGATCCAGAAGATGGTAGGCGCTCTGAGAAGGGAAAAGCAGGTCATGAGGACCATAAAGGACAGACTGTCAAAGAGGCATTCCTTACCACGGAGAAGTGAAACGGTGGCTAGTCCCTCTGAATGTGGTCAACAGTTGAGGTAGACTAAGGGGCCAAAGACAATGGCACTGGGATTTGTCTGTACTGCATGTACTGCCTTTGGGGGATCCTATTCTCTTTGGATGGATACCTTACTCAACCTGGATATAGTGGGGAGGGCCTTGGACTTCCCACAGGGAAGGGTGCCTTGCCCTCTCTTAAGACTGGAGGGGGGATGAGGGAGAGGGTATACGGAGGGAGTGGGAGGAGAGGAGGAAGTGGGAATTTGAATTGGTATTTTTTTAAAGTAGTAATAGTAATAATAAATAAATAATAATAAAGAGATTCCTAGACTCAAGCTTTACTCAGGGTAGCTGACATGGTTGACCATGGCAAATGTAGTTTCAGAACAAAATTTTATTCAATAAACTGAGGAGCGAATGGGACCTGAGGAGACAGTGCTATGCCTGGAAAACCCCTTCCAACGTTGTCCACGTCCTGCCAACATGTCCATTATGTGTTCCTAGGCTCAGGGGAGGAGAGCAAGGTGGAACTCTACTGAGAAGGGTGCACACCTCTGCGGGGATCCTACAGTGGGGAGGAAACACAAGTAATTTTCAGCTGTGAAGATGTCTTCACTGCAGGTCAGAGATAGATGCAACGGTTTCATAAGTCTCCAAGCAGATATTTTGCATCTATCTCTGAGTGTCTCTGACTGGAACTGCTTCTCCCATGCACAAGTGCAGACCTTAACTGCTCCGTCCCCATGCGCATGCACAAACTTTACAGCCCCTTATCAGTCTTTTTGTTGTTGACTCTCCTTTCCATTTTGCTTGCGTTGACCTTTGTATTGATTTATTTATTTTTTTTGTCTTGCTAACTGACCTTGTGTTTTGATCTCCCACCCCGCCTCTTTCTTTCCTATCATTCACTTCCTTTGCTAACATTTGATAACGCCTTAGCTGCTAGTGAAACTCCTGTGTCATCCGTCACCCCTCACCACACCCTTCAGTACTCTCGGTAAAGAAGGAGCAAAGTTCATGGGCACCTCGGATTGCATCCTAAACTGAGGATGCTTCAAACAGTTTACTTACTTGTACCAGACCCATAAGCATTTTGATTCTGAAAAAAAAAATATTCCAATATAAATCCTGTTTCTACCAGGTCACCGTGAAGCTGATTTTCTTTCCTAACCTTATTACTAGGGTCAAAGTCAGGTTCACACTTACTTTTCTAGTTCTTGCCTGCCTTTATTGAGTTAAGACTTAGCGTGGGTAATAAACGACTTCGTTCAGTCTCCCATGCGCACACACGGACGCTGCTCAGAGGTGTAGATGGTGTGCAGGGACAGGATTAAAATGATAAACCCACCACTTTGTTTGTTCCTTCCCTCCCTCTCCTCAGACTATTCTCTTCTCATGGATCTAAAACACCATTTCCATTAACCAAAATGTTTCTCTTATAACATATCTAAAATGTTATCACTAGCTACTGACTGAGGGTAACAAAACATTGCCTACTATTTCAACAAACTATAAAGTCCACAGGAAACACAATTTAAAAATCTTTCATAAACGAACAATATTCAAAAATATCCCAACCCACATCAGAGGAAAACATATCTGGTCAATGCGTTTAATGAAGTCTTTTAGCAAATGAATTTGTGATGGCTATCAACTAGGAACACACAGGAGTAGCACACACAATTCCAGGCATAGCATGAAGTATGACTCTCCCAAATCTCTCCTTTCCTTTCCCCCATTTTATTCCCTCAGTCTTTCTGGTCTGTTTGTTGACAGAAAACCCTCACCAGCATCACCCCCAAGCCTCATGCTCTCCTGCCGAATGACAGAAGATGAATATTAAGAATTGAGGGACATGTACACGTTTATTTACATCGTCATGGTTAAGTTTTCTCTTTGCTTGTGCTCCTGGGGTCTAGGAAATGCATTTTCATATTTAGGAATCAGGAAATACGTCACAGGCCTACAAAGTTCTCCTGTTGTCCACAGTGAGGGGAAGACGCCAGAGCTCTGAAATGATAATATTACCACTGTACTAAAACTGTTTAGTCGAGACCAAGGAAGGTGTCTGACATCTTGATTTCCAGCTGTAGGATCCTATGAAATTGAGGATCTGAGGGTCATACAAGTTCAAGTGTATGTACCCTCTGGCTCTGAGCCTCAGAAAAGATCTTAAGGGAAAGTGGGGAAAAGAGAAGGGAGAGGAAGAAGGACAACACACTAGATATGAGTGGGTGACAAAACACTAGAAATCACAATGTGAGAGTCACAGGTGTGTGCACCTTTGAATCCCAACACTAAGGAAGGTCAGCCAAGGACATTTTGATTTCAACCCACTCATCCCAATGGCATAGCAAGACTCTCTCTCAAAAAAACAGCACAATAGTTTTAAAAAAAATGGCCACCTAAAGAAGTCTTTCAGACTCAGCTCTGGAACCGAGTGATTCTACAAATGTCTCTCTAAGTCCCTAGAGATGTGTGAAGGACGGGTGCAGATCTCAGGCCCTAAGACACCAGGTAACCAGAGTTTCTTTTGTTAGTTTTTCTTCCCCTGGACATCAAACCTTATTTAAACTGCAGTCACTGGTGGAGTCACTGTCTCATGAACATTTAATAAGCATCACACAGCGCGATGGGAGAGACAAGATTCTCGAGCTCTTCCTGAGATGGGGAAACAGGCAAAAATTAGAAGCCATAGTGCTAGTGGCTGCATCCGGGGGGAAAGTCGTACAGGTTTGCACATCTAGAAGCCACAGTTCCTTAGTAAAGAACTCCTCACCTAGCATCCAGCAAGGTGTCCAACCTTTTCCCACTGTGACATGACCTTGGCTGCAAATACGTTGGACGGCATTTATAGACACCCCAGAGCAATGTACCCCATGGGCTACAGGTGGGACATGAATTGTAGGGATGACTGAAATCCTGAATATAGTTCTGAGTGCATGTGTATTGCTTGGCATGGGTACTGCCAGGCAGGCCTTCCTTCTGGTCGACCAGTATGCAGAAAAACTAGCAATGCAGCTTCCTCCTCCCAGATAGTTACAGCCTGAAACCCCTTGCCTAAGAGACTAGCTAGCCCCTCCCCTTCTGGTGTTTGTAATAAACACACTGGGGTTCTGGGTGGGCGCAGTTCCACCAGTGACGGGGGGGGGGGCTCCATCAGAGTGAGTACAGCTCACCTGATTCCAGCTTTTCTGCGCACATTTCTGTCATTTTCCCAGGGTCCCTGCTCTTTCTTCATTCCCTCCCAGTCCCAGCTGGATTCCAGACCCAAGACTGACAGATCTGGACAGTCTACAAGGTTGTTGGCTCCCTATGTAGCCCTCTCTGGCCTGGAACTGGCTACGTAGGTAGCTGGCTTCAAACCCAGAGATCCACCTGCCTCTGTCTCCCAAGCGCTGGGATTAAAAGTAGCTTCTATTTTTAACATATCTAATTATCAAATGTTTTAGGGTTAAAATCCATGTCATTGTGCTTCCTGTCCATCAGCTCGAGCTTTGCTCCCGAGAGTGTGGAGAGTGAATCCATTAACCTTTTCTACTAAATTAGTCAAGACTTTAATTTAATTCAGCCATCATTTTCTTCTTTAAATGTTCTCGTCCCCAGAAACACTGCCTCCCTTTATAGCAGGTGCATGATGAACAAGAATTGATGAAGAAAGGAGGCCTGAAGAAATGGTCCTTCTACATGAAAACGTTACTGGCTATAATTATAACAACAGTCCTACAGCTCTCAAGGAATCAAAAGTATATATCTGAAGAGAGACCCAAGAAAGGTGACCACAGACCACTGAGGCTGTTTTTTCCTCATTAGTGGTATTTGAAAATTGGTAGAAGTCAGCGCAAGAGGTAAAAACATAAACAGCCATCCATAAAATGGCTTACTGATGTTGAATCCTAATACATGGCAGGCTCTGTGTGTTCGTCCTCATTAACAACATACAAATTCGGTGCACTGAGCAAGACGGAAGTGAACACTATACACTACATACTACCAGTTCCCGCACACGGTCAGAGGCAGGCAGCAGGTAACTGTACTCTTCTTTCTGTACTTTAGAAAGAAATTAATGTATTTGTTAAAAACTAATGTCATCTGCATTTCTACATTTCATATCTACTACCTGCTTTGTTTTTAAAATTACTACAATTTTTAGAAAACTGTCTTTCCTCAGTAATGTTCCAGAATTCTTTGCACATCAAATTTTTATAAAATATTTGAGTATTTTTCATTGTGATTTCTATACAAGAGAATTCACCAATAGAATAGATTGAAAAAGCTATAAAGCCCAGTATGAAATTTAACATGCATATAATTTTATTTCAAGGAAAATAGTATCAGTGTTTGAAGGTGAATATTCTGAACACAGGCTTTTCATAAGGAGTGTGCTTCAGTTTTAACATAAAATTTAAGTACCACCTGCTTTAAAGAGATTTGAAATAATATACAAGTCTGTTTCTTTAAACATTTGCAAAAGTATATTTAATATATTATAATGTATATTAAATTTGACTTCGGTTTTACTGGCAGCCAAGATAGGAATGAAAAAAATGGAGGAACACTTAATTTTATTTTATTTATCTGATAAGATAAAATACCTGTGTTCTTTTAGAAAAAGCAAACATTTCGCTACTAAGTTCTGAACAAAGTTTATCACATGTTATTAATCAAAGAAATGTAAACAGTGGGCACTTAACAATATCAGGTCTTTAATAAAGCCCGCAGCAGAAAACTGAACAACAATCCTAACAAGGCTGGAAATTGCTGAGACATCCAATAAGATACTAGAAAATGCCACAGATGCCATGCAGTGTGAGTGCCTCAGTGGGGAATACCCTAAAGATGACAGAACACACAGAAGTTCCACGGCCACTAGTTTCTGAGCACAGTTTAAAAGAGCAGGAAACACAGGTCTACTCTTGTCTTTATCCTCCCCTCAGCTGTCTCTGTAGGAAGTTCCTCTCACACTTACAAGAAAGCTGGCTAATACAGGGCCCTTCTGTTCATGTCTGAAGAAAGAAATGCCCACACCAAACACAGCAATACAGGATGAGCACTCCATTGTGTGTGCTGAAAACTGGGGTAGAAGATGACCGTGTACGTCAATTACTGCAGCAGCAGAGCCCCACACTGGCTCCACAATCAGCTTCTGACCCACTCCACAGCTGAAGGAGCTTCTCATCCAAAGCTCCAGACACCTTTCTGAGGAAACTGACTCTCCACATATTGCTTTACTCTAAAACTTCCCAGAGCTTTAGGATAGCTAACACAACATGACTTTGTATGTTAGTGATTGGGTAGGGAATGTGCAATAAGCTTGCCTGACCACAATGCCTCCAATCCATGGAGCATCCTATGCAACAGATTTGGAAAGATTGCTAAAATGGACACAACCTCAGCTTCTTTTGGAACAGGTATCACCTCCTCGAACAACAGACAAGTTTGACATCACTGAAAAGCTGTTTTCAGCTACATTCACTGTTCAAAGAACTTCCAGAGAAAATTAATCTACAATATGTTTCCAGCACCTGGATGAAGCAGGAGGCTGTTGCCCATCAGTGGTGAGCAATGTGTGTGTTAGTAAGAAAATAACAATGTCTCTGTGTCTCTGGCTTCATATTAAGCTGCTCATTGAGATAAAATAATAAGAGCAACAGCATCAGGAAAATTCACTGTCTTCATCCAAAAGAGGAATGTTTCCTATTCAGATATATCAGGAGGTCATTCAAGCTATAAATACAAGAGTTTAATAAAGATAAAGTCAAATGAAAGGGTATGTAAATGTTTATTTTTATTTATAGCATTTGATATTGAAAACTAGTCTGCTAGTAGACAATTCCTTTTCATTGCTGGACAGAGGAATTCAACAATGCTAAGAGGGCAGCTTATCACACTATACGTCATGGCACACCCATGTTACATCCTTGAATTCTAATCATCATCCGATGAAATAGTCTAATTGTTGTTCCTGTTTACCCAAGGATCAATGATTTATTTGGAGGAATGTTTTTTCTCTAGATTCAGTCACTTTTCTAACTGCAGAAATAGTGCATTCTGAGAGGCCCATTGCTTTTAATTCAATCTTAGAGATTTACATCAAGGCACTATCAGAAAAAAAACAATCACTATCATTGTAACACTGGCCTCAGGAATAAGACAAGCCCTTGAAGATGCTTTTTGTTAACAGCTAGGGTGAGGCCTTCAAAGCTTCTTGGTCAGGCATTTGTTCCATTGGCTCAAGGTGTCCATACCCATGATGCATTTTCTGTGTGACATCTTCCACAGATGAGACTCTCATAGTTCCAAAACTTTAGGCTATTTTTTATAAAGTCCAATTGTGACAAAATTAGTATATCACAGAAGTATTTCTATGGGCATATATGCTAGTGCTTTGTCCAGGTAGGGCTATGAGGTTATAAATACAAAGACCTTCAGTTTTGTAATTTACTTGAGACATGTGTGTCTGTGTACTTGGTTACTATAATTCCAAACAGTTTTTATGTTAGTCTCTTTTCTAGACGCTATTCCATGGGTGAAGTTAAATGACTAAAGCTACACACTACTGAAGAATATAAAAATATGATATTCTATTATTTCTATGAACTGTAGTTCATAGAATTTAGAGGCTTGCAATCCACATTGCAAATTTGACATGTATCATCTTTTCTGCTTTGTTGCGCTAATCATGACTTCAATATAAATATTAACAGGCTTGTCAATCACTAAAGCTTGTATTTGTGTAATAAATAATCAGTAATAACCAGAGTGGTCTGGCCGTTCTTCGTGTATTAAAGTCAATACTCCCTCCTTTCTTCTATAAGAAGACACCTACCATAAGCAACTGGGTATAGGCTTCAGTCTACTCTGGATTAGAAGAAAAATTAAATTACTAGGAATTCTTGGACTTTTTTAGGATATTAAGCATACCACAGAACTGTATGACAACAGGTTGCAGGAGACAAGAAAATTGTCCTTAACTAGACGAGTTTTTGGTCCTGGACTTCCTTTGGTGAAAAGCTTGCATTTCAAAGAGCGTGGGAGGTTTTTAATACACGAACCTGAGACCTGAGTGAAGAGTTCTGTGCACACCGTGGCAGCAGAGGAACAAAATTGGAGACACAGTGGGAACCTAATGGGAAAGCGAATGAAGACTAGGCTAACGCCGCGGATGGGCACCAGGGCAGGTACTTCATGAGTCAGAAATCATCCACTGGGCAGACCCATTTTGCTTCCAACTTACCTGACTCTAAAGGAACCTGAAAGGACTCTTGAAAGTAAATAAAATCCATATTGGATGTAGAGTCCAATAGGAACCCCAGCAGACCAGAATCTGATCTGTGAGACGTTTTTATTAGTGAAATCAGAAAAGTCACTAAGTGAGGGAAATGCCATCATGTTCTTTTTGGCAAATGTCTACTTATCTAGCAAATGCCTATTAGCAAGAAAGTCCATGAGTCAGAGAGGCATCATGTCCATACACCCTGGGGTGGTGGTTGGGAAATCGAAGGGCTTCGCAGACAAACCCATCTGGAGATGAAGCTGGAGTTGTCGTCACAAGCAGGCAGCCAGTGTTGGAGACTAGTGGATTTGACAAAGGACACTTTCGCGTTCGGCTTTCGCAGCAGTCACTCGGTGTGGGTGGGAACCAGACAGCACGACAGAATGGATACAGCCGTCCGTCATTAGTCACTGAGAACTTCCGCCAGGCAGAAGATGGGACAGAGCTCCAACTGTGGGGCTTCTGCACGCAGTGGGTTCACAGGGGAAGGCACTAAGTAGGAGGAACTAGGGTGGGGCCCATCCATCTATGCTGAAAAAATAAGTTGCCAAGAACTCAAGCCTGGTTCTTCAGGAATGCTTGCTGCTACTCTCTGAACGAGTCTGATGGGCTCTGAGTATGGGCCAGATATTCAGTTAGCCACAGTGAATGGAAAACACACACACACACACACACACACACGCACACTTCCTGTGGAAACCAGCACAGACGAGTTACAGACCTCTGCGGAGTTGGCTGGCGACTACGGCATCTTACACACACCAAAGGACATGTTGTACAGTTTGTGAGTCCTGTGAGTGCCCACATCTGCATGAACATGAGAGGAGTTTATACGAAAGCACGGTGAAAGCAAAGATTATGAATGTTTTTAATTCAAAATTCAACTATGTCATGTCCCCCTTGATCCTACAGGTTGTAGTCCCTACAGAGAGCAAGAGGTACCTGTATATCCTCCCTCCCAGGCTAGACTGCTGCTGGGAACCCTGAGAGAGACCCTGTGTTCTCTCTCCACCCACACACAGTTTACACTGAATCGGGTTTCAGCATGTTCGACTGAGGCCCCCTGGGAAGTGGTGATCCGGTGCAGACAACAGTTTCTTTATCTGCTGTCTCCGTTCCCTTTCTGACTCACTCTGGTGGTGGTGGACAGTGTGTCAGGCAGGCTCTAGTGAGGACATACACGTATGGACATATACATACAGTTAACAATGCCTGATGAAAAGGAGGTCATGGACTGGAAAGAGAGCCAGAAGGGGTTTATGGGGGTTAGAGAGAGGAAAGGGAAGGGGAGACTGATATACTATCTTCTCAAAAAAAAAAAGAAAGAATGATAAGTTATAAAAAAAATTTAAAAACTTAAAACATGTGGCCGGGCAGTGGTGGCGCACGCCTTTCATCCCAGCACTCAGGAGGCAGAGGCAGGCGGATCTCTGTGAGTTCGAGACCAGCCTGGTCTACAAGAGCTAGTTCCAGGACAGGCTCCAAAACCACAGAGAAACCCTGTCTCGAAAAAAAAAAAAAAACTTAAAACATGTGCTTTGAAAAAGTAAAATGTTCTTACTCTTAGCTCATGAATTCTCGCATCCCAACAGGATTCTCAAAGAATTCAAAAAGAATATTGGCTTTTGCTTCATGTTAAGAGAAACATAGGAAAAACAGAAAGATCCAGGAGCTAAAATTCCTAGTAGAAAAGAAAACCAAAAGCCCCTAGTGTCCCAGTGCCTAGGAATGAAAGGCTCTCTCCTAGTAGGTCTGCTTGGTATGCTTTTTCTTTTAATCGAAATGTTTTCGTACAACACATGTGAAGAATTTAATTCCTTATGGTGTTGCAAGTTTGGAGAGCTGGTCTCACTCAAGTTTCTGGGATGTGCAGCCTAAGTGGAGAAAGCAGATCACGCAGGGGTGAACTTTGAGGGTAATACCTGGTCCCTGACTCCTTCCTGGCTGGAGATGTGAACTGCTGTCCTCTGGATGGTTTGTCCCCACCTTGAGGGACAGAAACCTCTGAAGCCATGAGCACAGACACCTCTGTCCCTCTCTCTTTTATTCAGTTGTTTGGCTGAAGTGCTTCATCACAAAGACTAATTTATGACTAATGCCCTACTGTGTGGTCTGAAACTTCACGCCACATATCAAAAGTGTGTTAAAAGTCCCTTATCTCATATTTTGCCTCTGCTTGGCTTTCCCTTCTCTGATTGTACCAAAACAGCCATAATGTAGGATGTGTTCACATCCTGTCAGTAACCAAAACAACACAACCAATCGTCAGGATTCCCTAGGCCTTCTTAACACATTTACTCCAAATGCAGCCCATCCAACACGGCAGGAGAAAGGAGTAGGTTTCAAACACTGCCAAGGCATTTTCCTGCACCCAAGAAGACATGCGGGCCAAGAACTACAGGGGGTCCAACCTGAACTGTCTAAGGTAAAGGATGTCACAATGCACAGTCACAGTGAGTTCATGTTTAAGTGTATCTCCATATTAAAACTAATATGGCATTAACTGATAAGAAGGTAAGAACGGTTTTGTCGTATACTATGTGTACCTCTTCACTTTAATCATTGTTCCTCTAACACCTAAAATGTGCCAGAGGAGGAAATTACCACATTAATTTTAATCACCAGACATTTTAAAGAATGCCCTGAAACAACTTGAAAAATATTATCTGCCTCCTCTGTTGAAAGAATCATTCTTCCTAAATCAGATCTCCTAAAAAGCACTAAAGCTGACAAGTGAACTCATTTGTACGTTCCCCCTTGTGCTTGCAATTTCCAAAACAGTGACGCTCCATCATGCTTCTCTCTATTTCTCTAAACCAAAACTATTTAGTCCAACAATATTAATTGGGGTTCTCCAGAGAAAGAACGGGATTTGAGTGTACACACACACACAAACACATACAGCATCGGGTGAAAGTGACTTGCAGGAAATTTGCTTACATAGGTGGAAGCTAACAGTTTCAAAGACCTTCAAGGGGACTTGGTATCTGGAGAGCCAGGAAAACAGACCCTTGAGTCCCAGCACTTAAATCCATGGATATGAGAACCAGGAGACCAGGTTGTGCCACCACAGCCCCAAACCAGCAGGCAACCAGGGCAGGAAGAGCCAGAATTTTAGACTGCACCTGCACGGACATTCCTTCCTGGAGGCAGAGGTGGGAAAGGGTGCACCTGCAAGTCGGGGAGCAGCTGGCAGCTGGCATGTGAGTTCAGAACAGAGCAAAGATCTTATTGCCTTCCTTTGGGGAATCAGAATGCTCCTAGCCTCAGAACTGCCCTTCTCTTCCTTGGGGATATTTTGTGTACAGAGAATGATGAGTTACTAATAATCAGAACATCTGCCCTCTTTCATGTAACTACCCTCCCCCATTTTCCCCCCTAGACTACCCGGAGGCTTGCTTACACCTGTCATGACATCATCCTCCCTTCCTTTAGCTTATGTAAAACTGCTGTCTCCTTCCTAATGATGTAAGAGGAGGCATCTCAAGGACACCGTGAAGCGATGAAACAAGAATGTGGCCGGGTACTGACTGTTACCTCCAGATCGGCACCTTGTTTATCCACTCAACAAGAGAAACCAGAACGCCAGCCATTGTTCTGGGCAGCTGTGATAAACACCATGAGCAAGCACCTGGGGAGGAAAAGGTTCACCTTCTCTTACTCTTGGTGGGACATCAGGACAGGAAGGCAACGCAGGAACCTAGCATCAGGAACTGAAGAAGGGGCCATGGAGGAACGATGCCTATTACCGTGATGCCAGATCCATGGTCAACTAGCTCCGTATACAGCTCAGGCCTATCTGCAAAGGGATAAAGCAATTAACAAAATGTCCTAAAAACATGCCCAAAGGTTAAAATGATGGAAAAAATTCTTAAGATGAGGTTTCTCTTTTGCCAGGTATGTCAAAAAAATGCATTGTACTGTTTACTGATCCTAGACCCTGACATGGGATAAAAGTAAACATTGAAAAAATGAATTGTAGATACAAAAAAATATTAAAGTTTTTGAATCCATATATAAATCATTTAATAATTTTTTAACCTTAAGTTTCGAGCATTTCTAGAGAGGAACCCCAATATATATATATTGAATATAATGTATGTTTTATAATACAAATTAACAAGAAATATTTTAAAGAAACAATTACCCAAAATATAAATCTAATGGAGATGAAATTTTTCAATTACATCAAGAACATTGATGTAAAGAATAGATTGTCAATACATTCATTTTAGCAACTATAAGTCAAGTACGTGAATCATAAAATATCAAGATTATGAAGATTACAGTTTTGCAATATGAAGCTGCTACAAAAGATGTTCTCATAGCTAGGGAGGAGGAAGGGAAATAAGAACATGTTGGCTAATGCATGAAGTTACAGTTAGATAGGACAAGTAAGGCCTGGCCTTCTATAGCGCAGGAGAGTGACTATAGGTGACAATTTATTGAATATTTCAAAATAGACAGGAGAAAAACTTGAATAACCCTAACTCAGAAACAGATTTTGAGGTGAAGGACATAACATTTATTCTAACTTATTCATTATATATTGTGTGCATACATGGAAATCACACATATCCCATACATATGTATAATTATTATGTAATTGATAAAAGTTTCAGTTTTAGAATGAGGCAAGGAAAGTAAAAATATAAAAACTTCCAGATGTCGATTAATCTGTATTAACTATAAAATCCTCAGCTCTCCGACATTGCTGAGCCGTGATCTCTTCCATGTAAGTTGACACAGAGTGTCAGGGGCTCACTAACTTCCCACGTGTGTGCACTCCACTTCTTCCCTGGAGAGGAATTATACAACGTACAGTGATGAAATCGGGGTGACTGTCATATCCCTCACCTCAAAAACTATCCTTTTTAGTGGTGAGATCATTTGAAATTTTCCCATCTAGCTATCCTGAAACAAGCACTAAGTTATTATATCATTCTCCTTTGCTGATCCCATCACCTTGATAAAATGACAATCATTTGATTACACCCATACTTGTTTTCTTGGGAATACACTGTCTTCCATTTGTCTGTCTGTCTGTCTGTATGTCTCTCTCTCTCTCTGACATGAAGCTAATGTCACAAGGACAGGATGCACGGCATACACACACACACACACTCACACACACACTCACACACACACTCACACACACACTCACACACACACATATACACACTCACACACACACACACACTCACACACACACTCACACACACACACACACACACACTCACACTCACACACACACACACACACATATACACACTCACACACACACACACACACACTCACACACACACTCACACACACACACACTCACACTCACACACACACACACACATATACACACTCACACACACACACACACTCACACACACACTCACACACACACACTCACACACACACACTCACACTCACACACACACACACACTCACACTCACACACACACACACACATATACACACTCACACACACACACACTCACACACACACTCACACACACACACTCACACTCACACTCACACACACACACTCACTCACACACACACACAAACACGAGGACAGGATGCATGACAACTTCCAAAGAACAGTCCCACTGCACAGTGGGGTTTTCAGAAGAGCTGCCCATGCGACAAACATAACCAGGGGAACCTAAGGATTCAAGAGAGCTTTGTGGTCTGGATGAAACACCTCCCACACTCACTCCTTCCCCAGCTCTCCCATTCCTCACCCACCTAACTTTGTGCCCTCTGAAGAAAACTTTTAAAAAGAAATTGTTTCCAAATATTTTGGATACCATTGACCAATATTTTTATGAACCTAGGCTCAAAGTTTATAGAAGTATACGTAAGTATTACTAGACTTAAATGGCCTTGATCAAGTCTTCACTTGTGAAAGTTTTCCTAGAGAATGGTAGACTCTTGAGGAAGGCAGTCTCTCTAATCAGCAGCATCTTCTCCATCCTTTAGTTACCTGAGCTTTAATCTTAGGGCTTCTGACAACATAAATGCCTCTGTCGGGATCAGTGAGGACCACTACTGTGCTGCAAGGACTCCCCGGATGTTAGGGAGAAGACACTCTACCTCCTCACCATGTCCTATCCTACACACGTGAAAGGGATGTCAAAAATGTGACTCGGTCATAAGATCACAGAAAAGAAAGGATTCATGTGACTACTCCCACAAAATTATAACATGAGGCCAGGCCACCCTGTCAGTCCTTCCCAGTTGGGATGGCACTGCGGATATGGCCATCCCGATGACAAGAAGCTAACGTCACACTAATGGAAAACGAGGAGCTCTGATGTTACCACTAAAGGCATGTGATCTGTGAGTCTCAGTTAGCTGTCATGACACATTATTTCCTACCCAGAGGGAATAATAGACAACCTCAAACCCTTTCAGCTCAGAGAACTGTTAATAAGAGTAAAGAAAACACTAGGGTAACCTCCAACCTGCTGTGTCATTCTGGGAGACAGAAAAAGAAAATAAAAAACAGCAAAGAAACTCATTTCCCATAAATCCTACCTGTGTCCACATAAAATGTTACATCTGGGGAATCTCTTTAGCTTCCTGTTTCCTGACTCCTCTGTACTATCAAACCAAAACAGAGAAATAAAACCCCACTGGCTCTTCTGAGGCTGCCTGGGTATTGAAACACAGATAACATGAGTTTGGTCTTCACTTCTAGTTCTCAGGGGAGCCAACCTTCTCCCCAGTGCCCACTCTGTGTCCTTGGGAAGCCAGGCTAGGGCAAAGGCCCATCATGGGGTGCCCACCACTCAATGAACCAGTTCGTCCACTGGTACCTTGGATAGGACATCAATATCAACAAGTAAACAGCTTGGACCCGTCACAACAGGGAGGTTGTTTCTATCTGGTGCTACTCAAAGCTACGAGAGAAGTCAGAATGTCCATCAGGAAGCACAGAAGCAACTGGAGAGTCTTGTCTATAGAGTGAAGGGTGCTGACCTTTATCCCAAATGTACCTCTTTCTCATGACCTTGAGGACTGAGACACCTTTAGCTTTTTTTATAATGACAAAGCACCTCAAGGGCCCTGCTAATCTCTTCACTGCCATTCTGTTCCCCAGGAAAAAATAGTAAGAAGACAAGACCACTGTTTCCACGAGAATTATTACTATTTGTCATACTTCATCGTTTATGGTTTATATTTCGCTTAGAAAGTAAGTTCCTATAAGAAGAAACAGCAGCTGTAAAGTTCGCATTGGGAAAGAATGAAGAAAATCAATTAACAAATATACCAAGCAATCAGCCGTGGACGCTCTCATTGATGTTTCTGGTTTTCCTGCTTGTAGAACACATCCATAATGCCGAGTCATCTTTCCTGGCATAAAACTTTCCCCAGAAACACAAAAATGCTGAGTCATGTGACTTCCCCAAACTCTCACTCAGGTCATCTCTGAGGGGGCAACGCCAGCAGCTGTTCCCATTGTAAACTGGGGGGGATAAAGACAGGAAACAAATTCTTTGTTGTCGGATTTTCACCCATTTCCAGATGTTGGATGCTCCACAGAAGGTGTGTGAAGAAAAACATTTCACAAAAGAAGTAACTGCCATTACGACTGCTTACTCTCTGTCCAGTTTTCTTTTGAAGTTGGCCTCTAGTGTGCGAGGTGGCAATATGATTGAGCTATAAATAGACGTGTCAACTAAACATTGCGCCAGGATTTCCAAGTTCCCCTGTATTGAGCAGTATCCAAAACGACTTGGTCACACATGGTAAGAGCTTTGACCTGAGCCGACTCAACGTGAGCTGACTCAGCTATGGGCAGCCCTTGGGCTTTTCTTCTTTTCTCTCTTGAGCTGTGTGGATGGCAGGCATGCTGGCCAGAACTGCAATGGCTATCTTTTGATTTTGAAGTAGCATTAAGGATGGAAAGGGTGGCCTAAAAGGAGTTGACCAAGAAGGCAGAAACAGATTGGGCCAAGGATGACTGGATATATTGCATGCAATCCCTTCCCACTTACTTCATGATTCCTTTAGCAAGAGACAAACAGGAACCTCTATTTTGAGCTACTAGTATCAGGTCCCTAGCATGTGGTCCCAATTACATGTTACACAAATAGTTATTCTTTTTGACTTCTTTGAAAACTTTTCTCCTCCTGCAATGTTGTATATTCAACCATTTGATATTCACTATTTTACAGTCCACATACCAGCTGATTCACTGCAGATGCCTGGCAGGGCCTCCCAGCCCCCAAGTTAAGTGCCTTCATCAAGAGTTCCATCTGGACTGTGCACCAACTTCCACTGACCCAACTTTGAGCAGAAGATTCCTTTAAAATACAATTACATCATTCCCACCTCCCCTTTCTCCTTCCAGTCCCCCCATGTATTTCCCACCTGGTTTCCTCTTACACAATGCCTCTTTTCCTTTGTTGCACACACACACACACATGCACACGCACATGCACACGCACACACACATACCCTGCTCAGTCAGTCTAGTGTTAATTGAGTCTGTCTATCTTCAAGACTGGCCATTCTTTCTACCCCATCCTGCCTTAGGTGTCTTCTTAACTACAGGCTTCATGGGATTTTGAAAGGACTAATTAAGATAATTTTTTTGACATATGTTAGCGGGATGCTTGAGACATAAAAAGGATGAAGCCTGCAATGTATCTGTCACAATGGTCACAGTGTAGAGCACCTGCCACAGAACAGACACATAGCATCACTAGGGAAGTGTGTGTGTGTGTGTGTGTGTGTGTGTGTGTGTGTGTGTGTGTGTGTGTGAATGTATACCTATTCATAGGTAAGGAAGACAAGATGCTCTTGTGGAACTTCTCAAGAGTCACACTCTCAGCTCAAAGAGGCAATCACATCCCCTGAACTCACTTTGTCTTATCCATGAGCAACAACACAGAATAGCAGAATTCCAGAACGTGTGGCACACAAGATGTGGTGATTTTAACAGTATCTTGTACTGGACTGGCTCAGTAAGGGGCTCACAGAACAAATGGCATTTAGATAATAAGCAAAGCCAGATAAAAATAAACATTGGAAAAGAAGACCCTCTTTATATAGATATGAATAATTTGCATTGGCATGGATTTTAAGGTCAATTTTGTTATATATATATATGTATTTCTGATCTTGATTAAGGTATTGTAATTATGTAGTTCATTAAAAAATGTAATGTATAATTAGGAAATATAGATTGTTAATGGATAATCATCGATAATAGACTTGTAGTCATGTTAGATTTTTTAGGTATATTTTAATTAGATAGGCATTCTTCATATTTTTCAAAGACTGCAGAATATGGCATTTAATATTTTAATAACTTAGGGTTTTTCATGGCAATAAGACACGTCTGTTCCTGGCAGCACCAGCTACTTCAAGAGGAAGATGGGCATCAAAGAGGCTCGTTAGGAGTTTGATAGCCATTTGGGCAAGAAACAGCTCTTGCAGGACTGATGCATAAACTGGACACAGAGAACCCACAGAGAGAGGACTGCTGAACTTGCCTAAAAGTGAGATGGTCTTTTGGGGTTCCTGACCTATGAAAGAGTCTATGAGACATTCTGCAGGACACAGCAGAAAGTGACTAAACTGTCCTTGGAATTTCCTGCTTCTTGGAAATGTCTACTGGATACTATGGGCCTGTAGGCTGATAATGGATGCCCCAACGGTACAGAGGAACTTTGGGTGACTGTCCAGGCAGTGAGATGTCTCTGTCATTTCTAGAGTTTGAAGTTTCTTATTTCTTGTTTACTTAAGTAATATTATATCCTTCTGGAGTCTTTGATGGAGTTGAAGAATGGATAGATAATTATAGTTTTCCTTAGTTATGATAAAAGATAAAATAGATATAAATATTGTAACTGTAGTTCTTACTTGATAACTGTTTTGTTATATGTAATCTTACTATGTTAAAGTTAAAGCCTTTTTTTGTTTAAACAGAAAAAGGGGAAATGATGTGGGAGTGATTTCTTTCTAATCTGTTGCTTTCATTGGTTAATTAATAAAGAAACTGCCTAGGCCCATTTGATAGGCCAACTCTTAGATGGGTAGAGTAAACAAAACAGAATGCTGAGAAAAAAAAGCCAAGTCAGGAGTCGCCATGATACTCCCACCCGACACAGCCACAGGTTAAGATCTTCGCTGGTAAGCCACCTCGTGGGCTACACAGATTATTAAAAATGGGTTAGGTCAATATGTAAGAGCTAGCCAATAAGAGGCTGGAACTAATGGGCCAGACAGTGTTTAAAAAAATACAGTTTCTATATAATTATTTCGGGTATAAAGCTAGCCGTGCGGGCAGCCGGGTGCCAGGGACACAGCCCGCCGTTCATATCACAACACCCTCTCTCTCAAAATATAAATGTTACATGTGACACTTCATTTTAAAAGCAATAATGTAGCTCTTCTAACAATTTTGAGCACTTGGGGAAATACCGTTCCCAGGAACGAGTTTTAAATGGTAATAAATAAACAAATACATGAGAGCTGGAAAAGCACTTAAAAAGCAATGCCAAACGAATTTGTTAATTGCCATCTATAACAAAGGCGGATGTTTTATTTTAAATGATTAACCAAAGATCCACACATTCACACTCATGCCTACCAGTGCAATTGAATGTGGAACTACCAATGAAGTGTGGCTGGGCAAGTTGCCAAGAAGTGTGTAAACTCTGCACACTTTAAAAGCAGTAAGTATATTGAAAAAAAAAAAACAATGCTCCAGAATGTATGGCCTATGAGAAGTATGCTAGAGCAAGAACTTAGATTACATTTGTCACACACACACACACACAGACACACACACACAAAACTATATTCAGTTTCTTTTGTTGAAATCATATGATAACAATTCAAATGACATATATGATAATTAAAACATTACCAAAAACTTATAAACAATATCAATAGTGTGAAACTGAAAGTTAATATATAGGCAAAGTCCACTAGCCATACTGACACAGGATTAACAGACATAGCAGTTTAAAGAGGTGAGTTGATAGAGATTTCTCAGCACAGGAAGGTGGAGCTAGGCAGCATTGGTAGAGGAGTTGGCTAAGTTATTATCCATCAGAGGACTTCAGAAGTTATCCCTGGGGCTGGAGAGATGGCTCAGTGGTTAAGAGCATTGCCTGCTCTTCCAAAGGTCCTGAGTTCAATTCCCAGCAACCACATGGTGGCTCACAACCATCTCTAATGAGGTCTGGTGCCCTCTTCTGGCTTGCAGACATACACACAGACAGAATATTGTATACATAATAAATAAATATTTTAAAAAATATGCTTGGTGTTGTGCAGATAATGCTGTCAGTTTCTGGGAAAATAGCTGCTGTTATTTTTTACATTGTTGACTCTTATGTCTAGGAGTTAGCTGAATGTTTCCATGCATACCAAATGCATTTGTGGTACTTGTGGAGGCTAGAAGAAGGTGTCAGATCCCCTGGAACTGGAGTTACATGAGACTGTGAGCTGCCATGTTGGGTGCTAGAAACTGAGCGCAGGTCCTCTGTAAGATCCGCAAATGCTCTTAACCACTGAGTCATTACTACAGCCCCGTGGTTTTAGTTTTTCACATGTAATTATGTTCCTACCTTTTAAGAAGATTGTTAATTTATTGTTTTTCTTTTTCTACATTGTGCATTAGTGACACAAAGGTCTATTTAAGATTTATGTGACCCCAATAGCAGGAAGCCAGTTGTTGATCTAAAATTCAACTTTCAAAAAAAAAAAAAAGTAAGTCTGTTGCTCTTACCTACTCTTGATTCCTGCACATGGTTGAAGAACTGAAAAATAAAATTAAGAAGAAGAACCAGGCTTCCAGTTCTACCTCTACCAGTTCCCACACTGAACCCACTGAGCATGGCCCTGCTTCTCTAGGTTTGTGTTCTCCCATCTACAAAAGAAGACTGTCAGGTTAGATGGCTTTCAAGTCCTTCAGCAGTTCGCTAGACAATTCCATTTGACTTTAATTGTCGATTTGTGTATTTGGTGAGTTAGCCTTGAAGCTCTTTCCTTTCAGAGGCCAGGAGCAACAATGCTAAGTACAATCTCGATGTCTGCGTCCTCCAAAGATGCTGGCTTTTGTTTGGCATGCAATGCTGAATCAAGGCACATTTCACCGGGGTACATTTCCCCATAAGAAATATCGCTTTCCATTAAAATAACAAAGCACTAATATTATCACAAATCACACCACTAAACGCAAAGAAAAAGTAATGAACGTATGCACAGTGGGACATAAACTATTTAATCTAATCATAATATCCTCCAAATCTAATTAGGGAGCTCGCCATTCATTCATTCATCAATTGTTTATTGAATGTGTACTACACGTTAGGCGCTGTGCTAAATATTCTCATAGGATAAAAAAAGGCTTATAAGACGTAGACACCACTTCAACCTGTCATAGTCTATCAAAATCTCATACAGTTCTTCTGACATCAGCTTTTTATTAGCTGCTTGCTGCTTTTAGGTGCGAAGATATTAATTTACTTGCTCAGCCTTCTTACCTTATAAAACTGTCCAAGTATTCAAAACTACTCTCATGCATGGCTCATTTCATTAAAAGTCACTAATGACTTTACCTCTCAGAAACGGTATTTTAATAAATATTTTGGTGTATTGAGTATTGTGCCAGGCAATGGGTTAGTCTGTGATTAGTCAATTGAGGTGAGTTTGGGGGAGGGTCCCCAGTTTCATAGAGCTTTTCATTCCATCCCAGTAGGATTGCATGCTGGGGAACAGCTTCCAAGCTGGCACCTACAGAATATGAGAACCACATAGCAGCAAGTGGGGATGATTGGATGAGGCAAATGTGGAGGACAAAAGACAGGAGGAGCTTGGGGAAAGACAGAGGGAGTAATGGAAGATATTCATTTACTGCCTGAGAAATGTATTTAAATACTTTCTGTGTTTGAATTCCCAATTTTGGATCTTATGTCTAGGAAGAAAGGAACTTTCTAGAAGGGAGAGGAATGTGAGACACCACGGCCCTACAGCTGATACTGTTCAATCAATGATCATACTCTCAGATATTTGATTACAGTTATAGCTGAATTTCCACTCCTGGCTCTTCTGATTCCTATACAAAGATGACAAGATTCATTTGGAGGGAGTACTAATCGTTGGAGTTAGAATATATTTTGCCTGTTCTCAGCATTCCCAGTACTATCTTCAGAATATTGGCTGACTTATTTACCCCACAGGGCTTCAGTTCTCTGATCTGTGACATGAGGCTAATGGTTTATGCTGTATGCTTACACTCGGGTAAACATACCATCTGTCCCTGGGGATACACAGAAATATGCCAGGGAGGTCAACCCAGAGACGCAGGATAAATAGACAAGTGAACTTAGGAGAATAGTTTGGAAAATTTATGTTTAAATATTTTGCCTTAGACTGTAGAACTCTTTTGCATTTTTTAAGATTAAAAAGCCAAATGCCTAGATATTTCATGCTTTTGATAAGCTACTTCAGGCAGTATTGCCACATTCATGAGAGCACTTCCCACGTGAATTTCCGAGGAAAAGTTTTCAAAGAACTAACTGGACAATCTCATAGCTACTCCACCCGGAGCCATGTGTCTGGGGCCCATGATTCTTCTAATGGCTCTTCACTTAGTGCTTAGTTCTACCTCTCTCTGTGAATGAATTATCCAAAGTAGATGTCCCATGCTGCTTTCAATTCAACATAACTTTTCCAATTCAAAGAAATAACTTTTTAAAAAAAGTACTTATAAAATTTCTGAAAAATACTAAACGGCAGTTTTTGGGGGGGGAGGGAGAGGAGAGAGAGAGGAGGGGGGAGATTAGTGTTCAGCACATCTCCTTAGCATTCCTTTCTTCTGTGTCTCAGTTTTCCTCAAGGTAGATATACTTCTCTTTGTCACAAGAAAACGGCTACCAATGGCAATTGGGGTCCTTGTCTTAAGAAAGGGCTAAGGAGACAGCTCAGTTTGGTGCTTCCCGTTATAAACGATCACCAGAGTTTGATGGAGAAAGTCGAGACAGGTGGACCCCAGGGATTTTCCTAGATTACTTGGCAAGTTCCGGGCTACTGAGAGACCCTGTCTCAAAGAAACAAGCAGAAAGTAGTCAAGGAGTAACACAAGAGTTTATCCTTTTACCTCTATACACAGACACACAGACAGACACACACACAAAGATGACAGACAGTCAGAAAGACAGACAGATGCATATATGTGTTCAAGGGCATGAGGAAAAGTAGAGCTTGACCGGAAGACATGTCTTTGGAAGCACTGATACTGCAGCACTGCCCCAGCCCTTCCCTCTTTCACTTCCTGGACACTCTGAGGTGAGTCACCTCTACTCCAACCTGTTTTATGCCCAAAGCAACAGAGCCAAGCCACTAGTGATGGAAATCTTTGTGTGAGAAAAACTGAATCTTTCCCCTTAAGTCCACTGTGTAAAATATCCACCACTGTGCTAGAAAGCGAACTCAGCATCCTGAGCTGGCCGCTGCTAGCTTGTGAGGATGTCAGAGGCACAAATTTGACTCTCCTGTGCCTGTACTCCAGATCCAGACACAGGTGAGCAGCCATCCCATCCCGCTCCTCTCCCGCCTTCTCATCCCAGTGCCCTTTCCCCTGGTGATGGAGAAAACATTTTCTTTTAAATTCCACTCACTACGTTTCTATTATGTCCATCCCATTCCAAGGCAATGCTTGTCATTTCACCATTTCCTGAGCTTTCCTTGTCACCCAGGTCCTTGCTCTGCTTCATGAATCTTTTCCTTTAGTCGTTTGCTCATTCATTGGGACTTTGCTTCCTTTTGTGCTCATTTTGCTCATTTAGAATGCATAAGGTATTTGAAACCACACTCTACGAGGAAAGACTTGTGAAATACTCTCCCCTCCCCCAATGGTCTTTAACCTTCATGCTTCCTTCCCTGACCTTTTTATGAACCCTAGATTTAGAGGGTTATTTTTTTCTCCACTCAGTTCCAATCAAAGCCCTACCTGATCTCATGTGTTGACCAAAAAGAGGATTCAGGGAGCTACTAGAACAACAGGTTGAATTCTAAACTTAAAGCAAGGAAAAGTTGGTATAGCAACTTTACCTTAACCCCTAGATTCTGGTCTAATGTAGGATGGTGCGATCTTGTCCTCAACTTCATCCCACCCTCAGAGTCATTCTTCAACATCTAGACCTTTCATTTCACAAATGAAATGTTCCCTAACAAACAATGCATCTAGACCCTGATTGTTGTACAGGTACGACAGTGCATTCCTCCTCAGGTCCCTCACTGCACTCTGCGAGTTCTTGTCTGGATTTGTTGGTTCATATGGACGTGAAAAGTCAAAGAACAGAGGCAAAGCATCTTCACAGGAAGAAAAGGGAAAAGCAAGAGACCAAGAACCAAACATTAAACACTGACAACCATGAGAACCAGAGGAAGAGAGAACAGAGGGAGCACCGGAGCTAGAAAGACACTGCCTCATAAGGTGACCCGAGGCAGAAGGTGGGCTGAACACAGAGGTGGTGTTATTCAATGTCCATGATTTCATCAGAAAAAAAAATTAATAAATTAAATCTGCAAGATCAGGAGGCTGCCAAGACTCTTAGAATTGTCAAAGGAGGATAACGAAGAATCCTTTTGGCAGGTGATTGAGTATGAGTAGAACGAAGACAAAATGGCCCTAGATTGACAGAGAAATATGGTGAGAAACTGACAGTAGGCACCCATTAAACAGAAGACCCATGAAAATCTACAAGCACTATTTAAATTCCTAAGCAAAACCACAAGTATAATTATTCCTGTTAAGTCTGGGAACGTGATTGCATGTTTAGGAAGGATGACCACTGTGTGAATCCTCTTTTAAACAGATGGATGTGACTCCATGAGTTCAAACCTCAATATATGAATTCTGGAAATAAAAAGTAACAAAAAAAGAAATTTATTGCATTGGCATTTTCCAACACTGTATCCAAATATTTCTTCCTTAACATGGGTAAATGACTACCAAGAAGCTTTGGATCTCTCAAACATTTATTAAATTGTTATATAATACCATATATTGTCTATGCCATATTCTAAAGGCTTCTTCTCTCAAAATAAAACAGTCTGTTTGTATGGTTTGGTGGCTAAAACAATGCCCTTCTTGTTATTTAAAAATTATAAATGTCGCCTAGAGGATTATATATAAAGTCAGTAGCCACTGTAGGAAGTGGATGGGACCTCAGTAGGAGCAGTTAGGTCATTTGGGACTTACCAGAGTCCCAAATCTCTAAAATCATGAGCTGAAACAGTCCATTTTTCCTCTGAATTATTAATTATGAATATTTTTCCAAAGACAGATATTTGACTAACTTAACACTCACTGAACATGAAGGATTCAGAAGGGAAGTAAAATTATCAGGAGTGGTAAACATATAGATGTATTTATAGGTAATGAGATGTGATTAAATATTCCTTCTTTATTCTATAAGCCAAAGGCAGAAAAGGCCTACTTTGCTAACCACAGTATAGCAACTATACAGATAAGGCTACTAGCCAAAATTTGCTAAAGGAAATGGGACCAAGAACACACAGTTGGTCATTTTAAAGTCCACGAACATCCCACCTATGCAGGCATCACAACAGACATTACCCACTATCCCACCATCCATCACTCCCTAAGGGTGTTATTGTTTTATTTTCCAGTTGTCTGGGAAAGGTGGCAAACTGGAAACTCTACTACTCAAAGAACCCATTCCTGTACTGATAAGAAATCAGCAAAAGCATTCACCAATAGCCTCAACTAATTCTTAAGAGGGACGAAGCCAGGCAGAGCGCCGAGGCACTGGGCACTGACACTTGGCTTATGCTCTCAGACAATAATTGGAACAGCAGGATAAAGATTTTGCATAGGAAACAACATGAGTGCATTTGCCACTGGTTACCAGTGAGGCTTCCTGATAATGAACTTGGGATGAAAGAATCCCAACAGCCAGGCACTTCAACTTTTACTGGCCATCTTTCCTAAAGGTGGTATCTTTTAGTGTAGGGTCAGATTTTCTCCTGGATACTGAACTGAGTGGCTGAGCATAAGATTCTAGAGCAAACTAAATGCTGGTAAAGGGATCTAATCCTTCTCTGAAATACTGTTGGCGGTGGAAAAGAGGCTGATACCACTTTTTCATGTTTTCTGGCAATCCATACACATGGCTGAGTATTGCCCCTCTTCCCAGAGGACCCACACGGGATTTCAGGATCATCAACACATTGATTCTCTAGAGAAATCAAAATAAACGATGAGGTCACCTCTGCATAATTAAACTAAAAATAAATTCCATCTTGTATGGAAACCACTGTGGACACTTTTTTGTAAACATAACTCTGGTCTCAGGGAAGTAAAATGAAATGAGGATTTTGTTGATTTTCAAATGTGTCTTCCCTACTGAATGCATCTTATCTGACATTGAACTTCATCCTCAAAACACTTTAACAAGAACGGACACACTTAGCTATTTCACTCAGCAAAAAATAATTGAGGAAGAACCCTATACCAGCCACTGATCTTGGGTCTGGGGGCACAACAATGAATTACAAGAAGAAAAGGGGCTCTCCACCCCTCTTATGATGCACATAAACCTTTGCACTCTCACCCATGTATCTACCACGTGCACACAGGCACATATATCTACCACGTGCACACAAGGCACATATATCAGTCACATGCACACACAAGGCAAGCGATACCTGCTTTCCTCCTTAACTATTCTAACAGCGTCTGCCATCCACAGTCACTAACTTTGATGATGTAAAATTGCAACACAAAACTGAATCATTTAGTAATCTGTGAGCCATTGATGGTTTTATCTATAACAGGTTTTTCTTTGAATGGTACACTGTTATCTTGCAGGTAGAGAGAAAAATACCCTCTCAGAATTCATGTTTTTATGCACGCTGTTTCAAATGTCATCTTTTTCTCGCCCTTGACCTGTTGTAAGAGACCTCCAAGGTCTACTAATGTAGCATTCACTATGAGGCTCACTCCTTACTTTTGGAGGGGAGGGTCACATTTCACAGATCACAATTGCACAGAATTGCTTTCACCATGTGGCCAAGGCATGCTGCAGAGTTCCCACTCTTCCCCACAGTCCCTGCTCCTGTTTCACACACAGCCCCGAACTGTCTTTGTCCATATTCTGTTCAGACGCGTTACCTTTGACACTGACTTCGGATGATGCTGCCTCCCCAGAATGTGCCCTCACCCTTGGACCTGTATGCCTAAGCCGTCATTAACCTTTCCCTTTCTCGGTGTTCCCACATTGTCTAACAAAGAACCACATTGGTTAAACTTCCCGGATCTATTTCCCCATCTGAAAGGAGAGATGAAATCCTGGCCAATTTTGTTAAGATGGTCTTATACAGTTCCCTTAATGTGAAAAACACTCAGAAATATCTGAAGAACAAACACTTGAAAGAATTTCAAGACACAACTCAATAAATCATAACAAAAAACGGCAAGTGACAGAAACTTAAGAAATTACCAAGCTCTTCAAACCATAAAAATATTGCTTAGCACAATACTTCATTTTTCAAAAATTTTTAATGCTATTTATTTATCTCCTTGCTGTAACAAGTTATCAAACACAAGTAAGTGCTTGTTTAAACTTGAAAAATCCTACAGGGATCATGGAAGAAGACGGAGAAGACACAGTAAGCAACTGAGCAAATATTTGTTGTGAGATTTACCCTCTGCCCAGGAGACACCAGAAAGAACTTCATTAGCTAAGACCTTCCTTCATCTATGAGGTAATGAAAGGGGAATTGGCAAAGCCCTCAAGCAAGGGAGTGGGTGACATCAACATTATCCTGAGCAATTTAAGTCTATCTACAGTGCCATGCCCTCCAGAAAAGGGTTCAGTAAAAAGATGAGTTAATTATTCATTTAATTTATCACTCATTTATATCCTAAACAGCTGCCCCTTTAGCAAAGGCGTGAACTTGAACTCTGAATGTGGGAACTCTCTAAATAGTCAGGAGGTTTGGTCTCAATTAGTTGTTATTTTCCTGTCCTGAACCAGCTGTCTCATAATAAAAAACATAAGGCAGACGGTTTGGAAATTTCTCTATTGCATAAAAAATGAGTCTTGTCTTTGTCCCAGGTTCCAAAAGTTAAATCTTTGGTGTTTCCCAAGAGACAAAAGTATTTTTTTTTATTTGTGTTAAGATCTCAGACCACACATAATTTTCTGCTTATGGAAGAATTCCCAGTGGGTACTACTTTGTTTTCATATCTAACTGAGCCAGGAAGACAAACTATGCAATTAGAAGGGACTTTGAACCAAGAGATATCCACTGACTTCTGGGGACAGAAGAAGGGATATGGACTGAGATCAAGGATACAGCTAACTCAAACACGTTTGAATAATAGAGACCCCATAGTTCTTCTGAACATTGGCCACTGAGGTCCTGGGAGGTCCTTGCCAGGGAAGTGAACACACTGGTGTGTCCAGAGGGTAACATGTCACGTATCCAGTGGAGCACTTGAAAGTTCTGGATACTCGAGCACTTCCAGACTTACCAGGGAAGTGAACACACTGGTGTGTCTAGAGGGTAACATGTCACGTATCCAGTGGAGCACTTGGAAGTTCTAGATACTCAAGCACTTCTAGACTTGAACAATGGGGATGTTCTATCAGGAATTCACCAAGGCCAGCTGGCCTGGGTCTGAAAAAGCCTGGGATAAAACCAGACTCACTGAACATAGTGGACAATGAGGACTGCTGAGAACTCAAGAACAATGGCAATGGGTTTTGATCCTACTGCACATACTGGCTTTGTGGGAGCCTAGGCAGTTTGGATGCTCACCATACTAGACCTGGATGGAGGTGGGTGGTCCTTGGACTTCCCACAGGGCAGGGAACCCTGATTGCTTTTCGGGCTGACAAGGGAGGGGGACTTGACCGGGGGAGGGGGAGGGAAATGGGAGGCGGTGGCGGGGAGGAGGCAGAAATCTTTAATAAATAAATAAATACATACATACATAGAAAAGAAATCTACATGACATTTTCTGTAACAACTCTAAAAAAAATGATTACCCCAAAATTCAAAAGAGAAGCCGATGAAAGGTTAAAGAGACAGGTAACAGAATGCCAGGGATTGTAGCCAGATGAAGGACCGGTAGAGTGTTGAGGATGGCAAAGATGGAAGGATGAAGGTGTTAGTAAGAAGTGAAAAGATACAAGAGAAAGGCCATTGATGCTAGAATTCTCAACGACAAGACAGGAGATAGCAATGTCTAGTAGCAAGTGTTACACTCATACAGAAAAGGGGAAAGTTACCCTGGCTGTCATAGCAAAGATAACAGGAAATAAGTCCTACAAAACAAATCTCAGAAATGTTGGGAAATTGCAGAGAAACAATGGTTTGAAAGAACTGACCCTGACCTGTACAGAAACCACCAGACCATAAAGAAAATTAAGTCCCTGAAAACTGGCCAGTTTGAGATCAGCTGTGCTATGAATGTCTAAGAAGCACCCTGGATATCAAAGATGGCGGACAAATAGCATTTCCCAGCTCGTTAATAGTTTTATATTAATTACACTTTGAAATGGCCATTTAATTTTGGATGCGTTACACTAAACAGATCGTATAATTAAATTTTATCTCATGTGTTTCTATTTACTTGTCCATGTGGTCAGCAGACTATTTAAATGACACATGGATGCTATCATAGCATCTCTGTGAGTTGTATTCCTACAGAAAAACTGTGAATGTATAAAGATTTCTGCCCATTTGATTCCAGCCCTCAGGAGAAGGACAATGAAAAAAGGTGTTCCCCTCAGAGAAATAATAGCTAAGACAAAAATGGTTTTGACATCAGGAAAGAGGTAAAAACACACTCAAAAACAGTTGATAGGATCCATTAGCAGGAAAAGTAACCACTCTGCAGTTTCTCTACTGCATGCCAGCTTAAAAGCTAAGAGCCATTAAATCAGTTAAAACTACATTTTCATAGGAGTATGGTGAATGAAAGAACTGTCCAATGACGATACAGTGATCCCCAAGCATCTATGGGAAACGTCATGTTTCCTAGGCACTAGAGATCTACAAATGGCTGCCCTCATTAGTCTCAGTAAGAGAGGTGATTCTGTAAATGTAGATACAGTCCAATACATATCTTCAAATATACTGTAAGTTTTGAGGTCACAGCTTCAGGTGAAGCCTACACACTTGACATCATGTATGCTACATTCCAGCTGGGGCTTGTGCTAAGAAAATAGTCTACACAGTACACTTTTGGTTCTTGTTACAAAAAGGGTCATTCTCTCACTGAAGAGCTTTTAGTCTAAGAAAACACATTATGTTGGGTAATAAGCTAGAGTCATTCGGGAAGAGGACCTCTCACTGTCTCCATGAGACTTGACTTGCTCTTGGGTCTCTCTACTTATCTTTGGCTGTCATGAAACTTAGTAAGTAGACAGGCTAGCCTTGAACGCAGAAATCTGCCTGCCTCTGCCTCTGGAGTGTTGGAATTAGAGGTGTGCACCACCATGCCAGGCTTTGTAGTGAATTTTCTTGATTAATGGTTTACGTAGGCAGGCCCAGCACACTGTAGGTATTACCACCAATGGGCAGGTGGTCTCGGATGGTATAAGAACGTCAGCTGAGAAAGCCCCAGGGAGAGAACCAGGAAGCAGCATTCCTTTGTGGCTTCTGCTTCAGTTCCCGCCTTGAGTTCCTGCCCTGGCATGCTTTGAAGGTGCACTATGATTGGAACTATAAACCAAATAAACTCCTTTCTCCATAATTGATTTTGAACATTGTGTTTTATTACATCAAAAGAAACCCTAACTAAGAAATGTTTTCGAGGGAAAACGTTTGTAAGAATCAAGTAAAATAAAAGCTTGCAAATCTAGGTAGCTAGCTAGCTATCCCCCACCCATTTCAACTACAACAATAGGCCATCCAAAACTTAACAAATATCAGGTTATGGGGATGCAGGTCAGTGGGGGCAGTGTCACATGAGTGTGTACAAAGTTCTGGGGATTCATGCCTAGCACCATAAGAAAAATAATAACACTGCATAGTCTCTTATTATTTTAGATGTATTTATATAAAGCAAGTGGCACACAGTACCTGTTTTCACTATATTTAAGATTCCACATGATTACAAAGGAGAATAATATATCATTCATTCTCTTGATTCTTTTAAAATTATTTGGGGGGGGACCTAAAGAAGAGACTAATATTTCACATATTTTCTGAGTTTTATTTGACTTTTATTCATTTTAGATTTTTGTCTTCTTTTTAATTATATAAAGATGATTAATTTATATTTAAAAGAAAATTCTTAGCATATGACTTTGAGGTTCTTTCTTTTGAAGGCACCTAGCAAAAGTGAAGATAATGATGATGACTTGCATCTGTGTAAAGTGGACACACACACATAAAGGTTTGAGCTGAGAATGAACTGTCTTGTGTTCCTCCTAGTCAGAAAGGCCCTGGACAGAAAGAAACATAAGGCATTAGAATTGAAGGCATCTAAATCCAAATCTAACTTTCATCGCTAATTATGGCATTGTGAATCAGATTCTTAGATCTTCAATTTAATCACCAAGAAAATGTAGGCAACAGGCTGCACGTGTTTAGTATTATCAAAAGTGAGTGAGAATTCCAGGGCTAGGTAAACATTGCTCGGTAACAGACACCCTCGGACCCTCCTCTTTACCCTAAACCCCTCTGCTACACCACATGACTTTGGCTGCCTGCCTCCTCCCTCCTCTAACAGTGACTAAATTACGCCAGCCTACAGACCCTCCATGATATCATCTCATACTTAATCACTTCTATAGCGCTAAGAAACAAGTGCTAGAAAGTTTTAATGATGCCGCTGTGACTATTGGCATGAGAAAAGGTGTCACCCACTAAATCCCAACAAGCTAAATTCTAGTAGACTAGTATGTTCTAAGATCTTTACATGATATTTTGTCTTTATCAGAAAAAAAAAATATCTTCTATGGAACAAAGTGAGATATCGATTAAAATTTTTATTTTGTCAAATTTTCCAACTTTGTTATTGGTCTGTTTTATTTAAGAAGATATAAATATTTACCAAAAAGTTCCTAAATGGAGTGTATTTTATTAAAATAAAGAATGTATTGGGGAAAAGGGCCGAGAAGCATATGTTAACAAGACCACACAATATAGTTCATTGGATTTCAAAGAATCTATTCAGGACAACTTAGTATTTTATGTGAATTTATGGTCCAAGATGTTCTTAGGAGAATGATTGTATAGGCTCTTTCCCTCTATTTGACTAAGCTTGTCCTGAAACTCCAACCAATTGGCTTCCTCACATGCAACAAGGTCTCCATCAGAAGACGGAAGATGGCATGTACCAGGGAGGGTGTGAAGAAGGGGGAACCAACCCTTAATATTGGCGAAAAGGCTATAAATAAAGCTACGACAAAAGCTTCTACAAAGTTATAATAAAACTACCATATGATCCAGCAAGCCTACTCTTACACACAGAGCCAAAGTAAACGGACACAGTTTAGAGAGACATATGCATCCCCACCATCACTGGACCACTCTTCATAGCAGCCAGGAAATGGAAACACGCTGAAGAACTCTGGGATGGATTGCATAATGAAGGAATAAAGAGAATGTGGTGTACACACACACACACACACACACACAGATCCTGTTAGGGTTAGAGTTAGGGTTATGATTATAGTTAGTATACACACACACTGAAACTGAATTCTAGTTAGGGTTAGGGGTTAGGGTTAGGGATAGCACACACACAGGATAGTACACACATACACACACTCTCTCTAAAATTCTGTCATTTGTGAAAAGGATAAAACTGGAAATCACCATGCTAAGTGAAATAAACCAAGCATAGGAAGAGCGGCTGGAGCAAGCAGGAGGATGAGAGGAGGAAACACTGACCAAGGATACAGAGGTGGCAGTCACACCAGAGTGGAAAGTTCTTATGCACTTCTACATAAACGAAAACAGCAGAACAATTACTGTGTGTTTTTAACAACTAGAAGGTTACACTTTGAAAGTTCTTACCGTAAAGAAATCGCTTAAGTCATACGTTACAGAACACCTGTGAACATCGCATGTTTCTCCATCAGTTTGTGTATTTTTTATATTTTGCATGTTGGTTAACAGCTAAATGGACGTATTTCAAAGAAAACATGAGCTCCTGCTGCTGGAGCACCTCAGGCAGTTGTTCAGAGCTCGCCTGGAGCGCACTCTGGAGTCTTATCAGTAGCACGCATGATGTGGTCTCCACTTAATGGCCCAATGATTCACCCCTTTTATAAGGTCACTGCTGCCATTACTAAAACGTCTTCTTTACAGGAATCTAAATCTTCCTTCAAATCTTCCTTCAAACTCAACCTCTCCTACAAAAGAGCTGGTCCCTTAAAAGCTGCTCTCTGCCCGCTTCAGCTCCAATGCGGCTTTTCCATGAAGTAAGTGCTGTTTGGGATAGCAGCAAGGGAGTATGTCTGGAAATCCTTCCCCATTTCTTCCTTCTCGTTACCTAGTATTGCTTTTTGATTTTCATTTCATACCATCCCAGTGGTATCCAAAACAAAATCATAAATATATAGGTAACTTAAAAGACATAAAATGAAATGGCAACCAGTCACAAAGACATGAGCATTCTGAATTATTAATCATTCTGAGGTATCTAACACAATCAGTATATTACTTATAATCCATGGATGTAAGGGCCAAAGAAGTTATCAGATCTCTTCACCTTTTATATTCAAAACCAGTATTCATCCAATCAGACATCACATCTTTACTGACCACCAATGTACTATGTCACTTGGAGGACCTGAGGCAGGCCCTACCTACTCTTGGAAGACTGGCTGGAGAGCTTGCTCTTTCCTGTGAAGTTGCTTCAATTTAAAATAAAAACAAAGGAAAGAAAGGCAGGGAGCATCTGTTATAAACTCCTCAGTGGAAGTAAGATCACAGCAAGTCCACGGCAGATCATCCAACTTCAGTGGAAGTAAGGTCACAGCAAGTCCACGGAAGATCATCCTACTTCAGTGGAAGTAAGGTCACAGCAAGTCCATGGCAGATCATTCTGCTTCAGTGGAAGTTAAGATCACAGCAAGTCCACGGGAGATCATCCTACTGCAGTGGAAGTTAAGACACAGCAAGACCACGGCAGATCATTCTACTTCAGTGGAAATTAAGATCACAGCAAGTCCATGGAAGATCATTCTACTTCAGTGGAAGTAAGGTCACAGCAAGTCCACGGGAGATCATCCTACTGCAGTGGAAATTAAGATCACAGCAAGTCCATGGAAGATCATTCTACTTCAGTGGAAGTAAGGTCACAGCAAGTCCACGGGAGATCATCCTACTTCAGTGGAAGTAAGGTCACAGCAAGTCCACGGCAGGTCATCCTACTTCAGTGGAAGTAAGGACACAGCAAGTCCACGGGAGATCATCCTACTTCAGTGGAAGTAAGACACAGCAAGTCCACGGCAGATCATCCTACTTCAGTGGAAGTAAGGTCACAGCAAGTCCACGGGAGATCATCCTACTTCAGTGGAAGTAAGGACACAGCAAGTCCACGGGAGATCATCCTACTTCAGTGGAAATTAAGATCACAGCAAGTCCACGGCAGATCATCCTACTTCAGTGGAAGTAAGACACAGCAAGTCCACGGCAGATCATCCTACTTCAGTGGAAGTAAGGTCACAGCAAGTCCACGGCAGATCATCCTACTTCAGTGGAAGTAAGACACAGCAAGTCCACGGAAGATCATCCTACTTCAGTGGAAGTAAGGTCACAGCAAGTCCACGGCAGATCATCCTACTTCAGTGGAAGTAAGGACACAGCAAGTCCACGGCAGATCATCCTACTTCAGTGGAAGTAAGGTCACAGCAAGTCCACGGCAGATCATCCTACTTCAGTGGAAGTAAGGACACAGCAAGTCCACGGCAGATCATCCTACTTCAGTGGAAGTGAGGACACAGCAAGTCCACGGCAGATCATCCTACTTCAGTGGAAGTGAGGACACAGCAAGTCCACGGCAGATCATCCTACTTCAGTGGAAGTAAGACACAGCAAGTCCACGGCAGATCATCCTACTTCAGTGGAAGTAAGACACAGCAAGACCACGGCAGATCATCCTACTTCAGTGGAAGTAAGACACAGCAAGACCACGGCAGATCATCCTACTTGGGAGCACATGGCACCAGACTACTCTTTATTTTTAAACTTGCAGAACATTTAGAAGCACTTTGGCTGCTTTGTTGGTTTTTATTAAATAATAAGACAAGGTTTGTGATTATACACAACTTGTATTATTAAACATCGACTGCAGCACTGGGAGTTTGATTCAGTATCTTTGACTCACTATTATCTTATGGTTTCTGCTGTATCCAATAGAAGAAAACAGCAGATTTCAACTTAGTATTCTCTTAGGTACATTCAGAAGTCACTTTTGACCCAAGTTAAAGATTATAACTTCTGATCTCTTTAATACTCAAATAATGACTAACTGCAGCTTGCAGGTGTTACAGGGTAGACAGAACAGACTGCGCTGCCATGGAGGTCCCTGGGAAAGCTGTAGAGACGAACGGCTCTGATTTCACCCTTACCTTTCTTAGTATTTTTAACAGCAAGAAAAGTAAGAGGCCCAGGGCACCAGAGAAGGGAACTCACTCCAGCAGGGTCAACACATTTACCTGCCCAGCTCTTGGTCTGTTAGAAATGGGACTCAAAAACCCGAGGTCCTCTCTGCTCTTCCATTCTTCAAGTCCATGAATCATGATGACTTGGTTTATCTCCATTTGTACAGCATGACCTAACCCTGAGGCAACTATAAAATCTATCTTCGGTGTAATTTCCTGTTATGTAAATGTGATGTGCAGCTAGAACTTCAAGCTGATGAAGGGGTTCCTGAAGGGCTTGAGTTGGAGCAGTTCTGGTTTTGACAGGCACTTGGATAACAGAGTGCCCACACGGTCACTCCCAGGCATGAGGGAAGTGGGACTCCCAGAGCAGGAACAGAGAACTCTGCTGTGTGAGAGCAAGTTCTAGGTCAGACCAGCTTACAAGACAGGGAGGAAGTAACTCAAAGGCCTGAAAGAGAAAGGGTACCACATTTCCACAGTACTACTGGGCCCAGGAATCTCACAGGAGCTTCTTCCAGGACCCTTCTACCCTTCTGTCAACAGAACTTTGAAAGACAATGCATGTGGGCTTCTAAGATTAAACACAGTCAGTTTTCACAAGACAACAACATGTGTCTTGTGTTCACTAAAAACACATTCATCTAGCTGTGATCATTAACAGGGAAGACAAATGCCAGCGCCAATCACTTGACACCCCAAGCCTCTAGTCTGCTAAACCCCAGAGTGAAGCAACTTCCACCCCTCACTATGCGCCCCATTCTTCCTGCTAAGGCCATTACAGCTTTACCCTCAGCGGACTTTAAAAGAAGACTACAAGATTATTACACAGTCAGCTTAATCTTTCCTTAAAAGATGTTTCTTTCAGTCTCAAATATCAGGCCTCTTTTCCTAGGCTTCATTGTTTGCTTGTTCCTCTCCATTGGCTCCCCAGCTCCCACAATAACCAAGTACATTTAGAGTAATCACTCTTACCTACAGAACTGAGTATTCTGCACACCTACCTTAGAAAATAGTTTCTGGCCAATGTTTGTAACTCAATTCCAATAGGAAGCATGAGGTGATAGACTTTCCTGAAAAGCATGGACAAAGGCTGGGATGACAGCTCAGGCAGTAACGTATTCGTTCCATTCCCAGAAAGGAAGAATACAAGGTGTGGTGGTGCATCCCGGCACTAGGGAGGCAGAGACAGGAAGTTCCTGGGGCTCAGTGGCTGGCCAGTCTAGGATAATTGGTGAGCTCCAGACCATTGAGAAACATTGCCTCAGTTTTTCTTATACTCAAGGTTGTCCCAAGGAACCATAAGGAAAGTTACCGGAGGTAGCCCTGTGACCTACACACACACACACACACACACACACACACACACACGACAGGAAAAACTCTGGAAGTAATTGTAGCGATTAATACTATTATCCTACTAAAACTACTTTCTCTAAATTGATGAGCATCAATTCTAAAGAACGATTAACCTAAATGTATCACCATGACTTCCCAGGCTGGACACCATGCATGTATTACTCTTATATGCTCTGATGCAGTTGCTCTCACATGTTGGCCAGCGTCAGAAAGAGTTGGAAAGCTGAGACAGACACAGGCCGGTGGACCGTACATCCAAGACTTCCGTTGACAATAGATTTCAGCATCTGTACTACAAGCGTATGCCCAGTATCCCCAAGTCCTGTGTCCCTTTAAGATGTCATGCTTTAACAGAAGTCTAAAGAGGGTAGGAAGCGCATCTCAGTGCTGTTGCTCACACGGTGACTGGAGCTGCGGGTGTAGGGAGCAGATATTCTCACCTGTCCCCTCCAGCCCACACACGGTGATGAATCATGCTGTTCCCACAGATTCTACTTCTCTTTCCTGTAAGATGGGAGTGAGAGCTGCTGTGGTCTGCATATTAATCATTCCTCCCAGACCCTGTCATTACAGTAGCCGTGAGGACAGAGATGGGGAACATTTAAAAGACGGTGCTCATTTCCCAGCCCGTGGTCTCCCCCTAATCATGGCCATTGTTGCTGATTGCTCCTGAACGCGAGTGGGAAAGAATACGCAGAGAGGGAGAAGTTTGCACGAGATGAAACCGGACGAGACAGTGTTCGCACAGCTTTGAGATGTGACAATTCTTGAACTCCCCTGAGCAGGTGACAGATGGGTGACTCGGGGCATAAAAATGACTGATGCTCTGATTACATGGCTGCTTCCACCTAGAGATGGGGACTGTAACTGAACCGCAGTCCCTGTTTGCATCTTCCCCTGGGCAAGATTTCTCTGCGGTAACATAACAAACTCATCAATAATCGGGCCTAAGGCACAAAGCAAACTCACTGGGGCGGGCTCTGTAAACTGAAATCCGGAAGTAATTGTAGGGATTAATACACTTTTCAGTGTACCCCACCTCCTCTCAAGCGTTTGGTCCTTACGCAGCCATCTCTGAACACGTAGAACTCTCTGTAGGTCAGACAACTTTATGGGCTCACCTGCTCATTCAGGGTGGCAGGATACATTTGCATCGGAAATAGAGGATATGGTATCATGAATGCTTAAACCCAAAGTTAGATGTTTATTCCCAAACCTGGGGTGTAATTAATGTTTATATCAAAAGAATTGTTACTGTTGTTGTTTTTATTATTATTAATTGAGGGGAGTTCGATGCAGGGCTTCTCTGTGTAACCCCGGTTGTATTGGAACTTGCTCTGGAGACCAGGCTAGCCTCGAACTCAGAGTTCCACCTGCCTCTGCCTGTTGATTGCTGGGATTAAACATCAAAAGAATTATTAAAGTATCTATGTTTTTATGTATTAGAACTGTTCCAACACTTTGCTATTCAATATCCTTCTGGAGCAGGGACTTTAAGATGCATTCTCAATTTTTTTTTATTCTGCTTCTCAAGCATGAAGCTGTCAGATAACTATTTGTTCGCTGCATTTAACTAAATGAGTGGCAATGTGACCACACTTTAGAACTGTTGGCCTGGACATTCGCTGTTCGATCTGAGTCCAAAGGATACTGATGTACAAGAGGGGCTCTGAAATGAATTAATGACGATGCAAATGTGTCCCAAAGAAGCTCGTACTCATAAAGGACAGGGACAGACATGAGAGCAGACAGAAGGCTGTGAGGCAGGGTACAGAGAGCAAAGGGCAAGTCCAGTGATCGAGGAGCATGAGGTGCACAGCCTCGGCCTGGAAAATGGAGAACTCCAAAGGGGGCTCTAAGTTTGATCTCCCAGGGTTCCTAGGTGGATAAAATCAGAGGACACAGATGAGGCAGGCCTTCTACAGATCTCTCTGCTTCCCTTTGCATCAGGACAAATGCAAACTTTCAACCACAGACAGCTGGAACTGGAGAATTTTGTTTGCGATCCACTTTCACTTCCATCTAAACTAATAGTAAAGAATTTCAATTATAGATTACTGAAGACACTTGCAGCTAAAAAGCACATAGTTGAGCCACAGGGAGAAGAGCACAGGACCCATGATACCAATGCTGTTATTTCCAACTTTACCCACAAAATTAAATCTAATTTAACTACTTTGATTAAAAAGCAATTACTTAATTTTCTTTGAAAATATTTGTTAAAAGGATCTTGGGCTAGTTATGAAAATAATGTAAAGACAGAATTGTGGATGGCTATTTTCTAAATAATTGCAAAAAACTATTAGAAAAACAAAATGTGCATTAATGTATGTGTATCGGGTTCCTAGGGAAGAGTCTGAAGAGTTTTCTATAAAGGGGGAAAGGGAAAGAACAAGGATAATGTGTTCTTCTGACGGGGAGATGTGCAAAGTCTAAAACGTTTCCCGGAAGGGTTAGGCTGAGGAGCCAAATGAGGAGTGTGTACAATTACCACTGCTAGCTATCCGACCTGATGTGAATGAAGTCTACAGCTGAGACAGAGCATCTCAGCCCCAAAACTAATAGACACAAGAAGCTAAAAACATTTGCAAGATGGGTGTTTTGTCCTTTTAAGATGTTTTCAAAAATAGTGATTTTTCTTACTATTTATCTTACTGACAACTTCTCTCTCTCATTCCAAGGGGTGGGCATAAAAATGCATCCATGTTCATCACCCATTTCTGTGGCCGTGACATGCCCCTGACTAGTGTTTCATACACCCTCAGAAAGTCAGCTCTGGGGCGGTGAGCGGCTCACTGGTTACAGCACGGCACTTGGATTCCTCAGCATCCGTAGCCACCAGGACCTGGAACCCCACTCTTGGGTGAGCAGAGACATAGGAACTTGCTTGCCATCCAGCCTAGCCAAAGAGTCAAGTTCAGTTTCAGTGAGAAATGTTGTTTCAGTGGAATAGGCAGGGAGCACTAGAGCTGGATCCCTGACACCCTGGCTGCCCATGGGCACACGCATGCCTGCACTCAGGCATACTGATAATATTTGCTTGTTAAGGTATTTCTACAAAGTTAATCCTGTACACTGATCACAGTTACACACCTGCTCCTTCCTCTGAGTTTTTCTGATTCCCGTTTGTCTTCCTCAATCCAAAACTTCAAGTACTTATTGTACCTTGTTTTAGATAGAAAAAAAGAAATAAAGGAACAAAGAAAGGGCCAGAAGAGTCAACATAAAAATACTCAGCATAGCTACTGTGGTGACTTCTGTGTCCAGCTCTACTTTAGACAGTTACTGTGTCAGACAGTGACATCATGATCCTTACCATCATGGAGCTCACTGTCTAGGAAACACTGACAAGAATAAGTACTCATGTGAGGCATAACAACAGCTGTGTCAGAATGAATTTGATTTTGGGGGTAAGTGGGGGTATTTGCATAAGATACTTTGAGAGCAGGACATATATCTTTTTTCTCAGGATATATATATATATATATATATATATATATATATATATTATACAATAATTTTAAAGCCATATTTTAAATATTTTGCATAAAACAAAGGGTTTTGAATTATAAGGTATTTTATATAGTCAGGTTTGTATATTTGTGGATTCTGCATCTGTGGATTTAATTGGTATGGAATATATATCTATATCCAATATACAATAATATATACTATAGACCATATATGTACAGTATTTTGTTCATCTTAACAGTATATCATTAGTGTTAAGCTCCCTGAGAAACTGACATTTTAAACTGAAATCTTAAGGGTGAGACCTAGCAGCTAAATGGTGTGACGAGAAGAATAATCCCAGGCAAGGGGGTGGGTTGTGGTACAGACGTCCTGAGACAGCAGTCAGCAGGGCGCATCATCATGCAGGAAGGAGGCAGGGAGCAACCCCGACCCTGAGGATCAAGAAAGTGATTCCAGCAAATATGAGGACTCTTTTGGGAAGAGTGGGGGAGAAAGGGGAAAGAGGACGAAGGGAGGTGAATCTGTCCGATGCTCAACACACGTGAATGGAAATGTCTTTAAGAAACCAACCACTATGTATAGTATACGCTAATAAGAGCAAAATCTAAAGAGAACTGTTATATCATCAAAGCACAAAGTTTGTTTAGTGTGCTAAGTTTCAAAACTCAAGAATATGAAAAGAAATTATAATTTAAAATTATCTACAGATGTCCTATTAAGGAAATCCAGAAAGAGGGTGAACTGCAATCCATTTTCACAAGGAAGGAGCAAACACCACAATTGGTTCATGTTGTTCCGTGACTGGTTATATGATCTGCTCTTGGCTATAGTAAAATGGGACTGAAATTAAAAATATGAACAGCAGTTGAACATTTACCTTCCTTTTTAATAAAAAGCAAATGCTTTATCTCAATAGTGCTGAAATTTCTGTGACAAGACACTCAATATTTTTCATGGCACAATTCCATCTGATTTGACATCTTATTAAAAACCTTCTCCATCTGTGGCTGGATGAAGGAGTTACTAAATGGTATACGTGATCCGGGCCTCAGCGTTCTGAAAGGAGCGTGATTCTGATGAGGAAACAGATGCCACTTCCAGCTCATCTGTATTGTGCCCACTTGCGAAGTTCTTCACGTTTCTGATTGCAGGGGCAGGAGGACTTTTATAAATACTCCGTATCGCTTGACTGCACCACAGAGATTCAGATTTCAAAGCTGGTTGAGCAGAACCACAGCACAAATCAGAAGGCACTACACAGGAGCTGATTTTCAGAGCACAGAAATTATGCCACCTCTCCAAAGAAACTAGTCTGCCAGCAACAAGTGAAGAATGGCTTTTTATACTCTTAATAATGCCTTTTCATCTAAAAATTAAAAAAAATGCGAAAGAGTCAAGCAGTCAATGACTTGTTTTGTCATTGTTATTATTGTATGCTTTCGGTTGGGGAGAAGCCACAGGTGTGATCGTGATATATAATCCTCTTGAGAGGAAAACGAGACTCACGTGCGGCTACGGTGGAAAGACCATTGAGGAATAGGGGCATGGATAATCTGGGGAGGCAGGAACATGAAGCTGGTAAAGACAACACCAGCCACTGACATCATTGCAGCACTGTGTCCTGTACCATGCTCAGAACACACCCCCATAAGGACTACGATGCCTGCCCCCTCAGTAACCTTCTGAATGTCCTATCTAGCAATGTCCATATCTTGATTTTAAGATAATAATACAGAGGTGTTTGGCGTTGCTGGATTTTAGCATAGATCACATTGTTCACAGTGTTTATCCTGAGAAACCAAGAAATTTTTGAAATTTTAATGTTGCTCAGTAAAATAATAAAGAGGCGAGGCCTTAAGGAATTTTAGAGAGATGGCTCAGTGGTTAAGAACACTGCCTGCTCTTTCAGAGGTCCTGAGTTCAGTTCCCAGCAACAACATGTGACTCACAACCATCTATAATGGGATCTGATACACTCTTCTGGCATAAAGTTGATAGAGCATACATATACATAATATTTTTTAAGAACTCAAGAACAATCGCAGTGGGTTTTTGATCCTACTGCACGTACTGGCTTTGGGGGAGCCTAGGCAGTTTGGATGCTCACCTTAGGAGACCTGGATAGAGGTGGGCGGTCCTTGGGCTTCCCACAGGTCAGGGAACCCTGATTGCTCTTCGAGCAGATGAGGGAGGGGGACTTGATCCGGGGAGGGGGAGGGAAATGGGAGGCGGTTGCGGGGAGGAGGCAGAAATCCTTAATAAATAAATAAATTTAAAAAAAAATGTGACCAAACTGTAGGCACCATATCTGAACCGTAGCAATACTCTCAACTGCCAGTGGTTGCTTAAGAAGATATTCCAGCCCGCAGTAGTGGCTCACGCCTTTAATCCCAGAGGCAGGCGGATCTCTGTGAGTTCAAGGCCAGCCTGGTCTACAAGAGCTTGTTCCAGGACAGGCACCAAAGCTACAGAACAACCTTGTCTCAAAAAAAAAAAAAAAAAAAATATTCCAGCCTCACCAAAGATAACAGACTAAGGAGGTAGCCATATAATTATGGGAAAAAAGAATAAGCAAGAATAAGAATAGACAAGGCCAAGCAGACTGGATAACCCTGATCAGATGCTAAAAGCTGCACAAAATACACGCCCACACACACTATGCACACATACTCACACGCATACACACATGCATACGCACACCACGTACACATACACACATGCATACGCACACCACGTACACATACACACATGCATACACACACCACGTACACGTACACACATGCATACGCACACCACGTACACATACACACATGCATACGCACACCACGTACACATACACACATGCATACGCACACCACGTACACATACACACATGCATATGCACACCATGTACAAACACACACACATGCACGCACACTCACACACTCAAACACACACACACCACACGCACACACGCACATTCACACACGCACACACACACACCATGCGTACATACACACACACACACACTCACTCCATGTCGCACCACATGTAGTTTAGATGAGGGTTTGGCCTGACTACACTGCACTTCTGCAGTAAAAGTCCACACTCAGAGCCCCAGCTCAGCAGACCACAAGAGCTCTTCACAACCCCCCAACTGTTTAAAAACATGGCCCCGGCCTACCTCCCTTGCCACTGTGGAATCCGCCGAAGTCCCCCATACTAAGTTCCCATTTATGCCGCTGGCACTCAGGACCCTGAAACTCACGCAGGCTTGGCCTGTCACACTTCTCCACTTGGTTAGCCGCTGTCTGTGAACCCACTTGCTCGGCTAAGTTCTTTCTGCCTCATCCTTGCCCTCAGATTTTTTTTCTTTATGACACCTCCTCGGGTGTCCTTCTGCTGAGAACAATTTTGCAGCCTGTAACTGCTACGCTCAGCACTGAAAGGTGGCTGCAGAGTCCAGCAATATTTGAGAAAACAAACTCAGTGTGGTACAAAAGCACACACACCAAAAAAAAAACACATTTCAAGTTCTTTGAAGCTACAAAGACTTCTGGGGATGAAATGTCTCCTGGAATCTCCCTTTTAGAACGAAGCTCCGAGGAAAATGCTGAGCACAGGAGGCAGCTAGGATGTGGCCCTTTCTTGCTTCAGCCAAGGCAGGGCTGGGTGGCTGTGGACATAATTAGACTGCGCAGCCCAATTATGGAAGCTCCTACATCAAATTAGATATGCCCAACTCCTAAACTGCCCATAGCATAGACCTTGTAGTTCCCTCTTATTAGGCAGTACTATCAACAGTTCTTTGTTTAAAAAAAACAAACATGTTTCACACAACTGTCTGTGCCAAGCATGGATTTTTGAATTTGGACTCAGCAGTAAATAATAAAATCCCCTTTCCTTGAGTAATTGCAACTGAACAGGGGAAACTGGAATTTAAAATGCACACAGTAAATATATAAAACCAAACTTATTAGGAGATGAATACAGCTGGAGGGAGAGAAATGGAGTTCCAGGTGGCAAGCCATTTAAAGTGTAAGAGAAGGTCCAAGAAGGTCTGGCTGATACATTATCACTGAAAGTGAGGTGGTTGGTGGAGAAGGTATCTCAGGCAGCTGGTGGAACTATCTGGTTTTGACTGGTACCATTTGCTGACACATTGGTTTGGGTTGCTGACATATAACACCATCTAAGGGTCATATTGCTATTCTTTGCATTTTAGATATAAGAATGCTAGGGTTTGAGGGCTGGGGGGATGACTCAGTTGCTAAAGTGCCTTGCATGCTAGCATAAAGACCTGAGTTGGGACCTCCAGCACCCACGCACAAATCTGTGGTCGCGGTAGTCATCTGTAACGCCTAAGCTAGGCAGGGAGAAAAGTAGAGAGACAGGTGAATATCTGGAGCTCAGTGGCTTGCCATAGTGCAGCTGCTGAGCTTCACGTTTGCACATGGACACACCCCACCCACCTTCTCTCTCTCTCTCTCTCTCTCTCTCTCTCTCTCTCTCTCTCTCTCTCTCTCTCTCTCTCTCACACACACACACACACACACACACACACACACACACACACGAAGCCCATGATTTGGAGGAAAGGGGGCAGCTGGAGAGCTTTGGGAGACACAGCTACACTCTGTCACCAAAGTCTCTCATTGATAAAACTGAGGTGCAACTTCAGGAATTTGTATCTCTACGAAGATCCCAGGCCATGCAGTGGCTGTCCCTCCCACAATGATATCCAGAAAGCTAATGGCTTAGGGGGCCATGCAGTGTCTGTCCCTCCCACATTGATATCCAGGACCTACTGGTTAAGGGAGCTGTCTCCAAACCCATGTGCCAAAAGTACTTCGCCTTTTGAGAATTAACAACATCATCTATATATTTTCACGTATCCTTCAATTAAACAATAGAAACATGACCCTATATGAAGGTTATGTACTGACTTTAAAACAGTTTTGAAGGAACTAGCCGGATGTTTTCAGAGGGTATTCTTGGGTTTGGAGTTCATTTTCATCAGTGGATAGGGTTAATAAATAATGAGGAGAAACAATCTTTCACGTTATTACATGAGGTACTTGCTGTCAGTGGCTGTGGCCTCAAGCTTGAGCAGAAGGTGAAGTGGTAACCATTAGATTTCTTGACTGTAAAGTTCTCGGTCTTTCTTTCCCTCGGAACCCACACTGAAGACAAAGAGAAATGGGTTCCACCTGCCGGCGTACAAGCAGCATTCCTGGGCATGTTAGAGTCACCCCACTGATTCACTGCTGAATAGATCAGAAGGAGAGATCAGAAGTAGGGAGATGCTTTCTAGCTATAAATTTAATAACTTAAAGCTATTAAAAAATCAGCAAATGTTCATGTAAAAGTAATTCCTATTTGTGGTGGGTATTTATTTGTTTCAGTAAAAGTATAGGGCACTTGAAATCCCTCTTAAAGACAGAACTACATTTTTAAATGAATTTATGGCTTTTCAGATTAGACAGCATTTTACATAAAGATGACTCAGATGTCCTATGTGGAGAAGTGGAGAATTTGCCATCAGTATGATATGATGAACTGTGTAAAATACCCAAAGCATTTAATATAATTACAAAATTTATGTTGTCCTTTACTTTCACCAAACTTCCCATATATACCTCCTTGCTCTTTTACAAATTCATAGCTTTTTTCATTAATGATTGTTACATACATATGTGCATTTACATATATTCATAAATATAGTTTTCTCAGTCTGGTTAGTGGATGTATTTTTTTTCAGGGCTAATCATTTGGTGTTTGATAATCAATTGATGTGCTCTTCCCTAGGGAAAGACCATTTCTTCTGCTTCTAGAATTCCTGTAGTTCTTTACATAGGACTGAGACCTTGTAGGTTTCTATCTATCCATTTAAGCATATGTATTGTTGTTCTTGTTCAGTTTATGTTTAGGAAGTCATATTAGTGAGATTTTATTTTGCATTTAGTTTCTTTCTTTATTAGGAGATACAGTCTCATCACAATTCCGGATCCTATGGCTTTTACAATCTTTCCATCCCCACAATTATATTATTTCCTGAGCCTTAGGTGTGAGAGTTATTTTGTAGATGTATCTATAGAGACTGGCTTAAATATACCTGCATTTTAACCGGTTGTGGTTTTCTGTGAGAGTCTCCATCTGTTGTAAAGATCTATTTCCTTGATGATGGATAAGGACTATTGATATATGTGTGTATTCAAACAATAGCAATAATCTGTAATGTTTTAATAATCTCTTGCACAACTCTAAACAACAACAACAAAATAAAAGGATTCTCATGTATGGTATTCAAAGTTTTGTGTGTAATTTTGGCTCTTGGAGAGTGCACTGTCAACCTAGATGAGAAAATTTCATTTAAAATAAGTGAGATGGATAACCCAGACTCAGAAATACAAATGTTACGAATTCTGTCATCAGAAAGTCTTGACTTCAAATCTTCAGATATGAGTACATGTTCTAGAGTAACTCCTGAAACCACTCAAGGGCAAAGGGACCTCAGCTAAGGAAGGAGGGTTGGGGAGCAATTGAGAGGAGAGTAATAGGTTAATAGTAGTAGGGGTTTTAAATAGGGAAGTGGAGGGTGATAAATACGTAAGGACAAGAAGGATAAATAACAGTAAGGTTATCTGAAAAGGCTGTAAGTATACTATTTGCTATCTAAAAAAGAATCTAATGTTATTTTGATATTCAGGGTATCCCAGTTTGGGCATTGGGACCTAGGTCGCTTTGAATAGAAAGAGACATTATTGTGAGTTTAGAATGTGGGTGTTTTTTAATACTTCTTTCTTTGAGGCATGTTGTATCTTTGTTAACTAGTCTGAGAATCAGTTAGTTATTCCTCCAAGCTTGTTCCTTTTGTTGATGGATAATATGAGGTCCCAGAATCTGGAACCCCGTTCTGTCCTAGGCATTTGACTAAAGGATACTGTATGGACCAGGATCTGGAACCTCAGTGTGTCCTAGGCATTTGCCTATAGGAGACTGTGAGGACCCAGGATCTGGAACCTCGGTCTGCCCTAGGCATTTGACTAAAGGATAGTGTGAGGACCAGGATCTGGAACCTCAGTCTGTCCTAGGCATTTGCCTATAGGAGACTGTGAGGACCAGGATCTGGAACCTCGGTCTGTCCTAGGCATTTGACTTGATAATCCATCATGAACATTTTCTCTGTGCGAATAAGTAGCCTAAATGATCACCTTTATAACTGTCTACTTCACTGTGCATATCCTTTGCATGGACCGCAGAAAACCCACTCACTGGCAGACACCAACCCTGTCTCCAAGCTTTGACGGGATACAGAACACTGGGATAAACCTTCTGATGCAGAATCACCACACTCAAGGTGGCCACCCTGGGTTAATCCTTAGAATAGGAATCATGAGTTCAAGGCTTTTCATACATGTTATGAAAGAAGTTTCCAGAACCTGCTCACAGAGGATACATGCCCACCGCCTCACAAGCTCTCTATCATCGGGTCTGTCCTATTATATCATTTATAAGCATGACCTCCTATGTACTGCATAAACTGGTCTTTGCAGTTGGTATTGGTTCACATGGCGTTTTGAATTGTGTCTGAAATGTGTTCACCCAATGAATTTTCATCTTAAAATATATCGCCTCACCAGGAAACTCCACAGTACACTTTTTAAAAAATTAGGAGAATGTATGAAATATACATATGAAATATATGATATGAATTCTTTTTTTTTTTATTTTTCGAGACAGGGTTTCTCCGTAGCTTTTGGTTCCTGTCCTGGAACTAGCTCTTGTAGTCCAAGCTGGCCTCGAACTCACAGAGATCAGCCTGCCTCTTCCTCCCGAGTGCTGGGATTAAAGGCGTGCGCCACCACCGCCCGGCTTGATATGAACTCTTAATAGAGATTATATTCTATTATTTTCTCTAATTTGACTTATTTGGTCTGTTTCTTTTTAAATAATAAATTTCCAAATTCCATACTCTAAAACTTAAATTATTTATTTTTACCTAAACTTATACCATATTTATATTTTACTACTCTGTTCTTGTGCTAAAATACATTTATTTTCACATTCCTTACATTGTATGAGCCAATCTAAAAAAGAACTGATGATGTATTATTGATTCTGACATAGTCATGAAAGCATATATTATGCTTCTATTAAAAGTTATGTCTTATGACAGGTTTGTCAGATTTAATTTATGACTCACACACGTTTCTAGCTTAGTAGCCACAAATTATCTGCCTCTGAATCTTTATCATGCAGTGTATTTCCTTACCAGAGCAGTTTTTCAAGCATATTGCTATATTGTAAAAAAATTAAAGATTGATAAATAGAAAATATTTTTCAAAGCAATTTCATATATACGTATATGCATATATATATTTATAAATGTACAGGTAATTCAGTTTCTAACTTATTTCTTGTTCGACTTTCGTATTTCTAGAAACATGTTTCCCAGTTCAAGAAAAAGATGTGTGTGGATATTCGTGTTGTCGTGTTTAATTTCCTGAATCCAAGAAGCAAACACATCCATCCATCCATCCCCAGCAGCAGGGAACAGCGAGGCGGGTAGGTGGAGCGGTGGAGAGACCTGGGGGTTACAAGATACATGGCAAGGTCAGGAAAGTAGTGGGGCAGCAATCCAAGCTCAGCCACACAGGCCACATCGTCTTCTCGCTGACTGAGTCCCTAGCCTGAAAGCAGCTGCGTGTGCATGTTAGTAACTTTTGAAACGCATTGCATTACAAGACCCTCTGAGTTGGACAGAGAATGAATCGAAGGGAAGTCAAACTTCCTGTTGTCCAGTGCGCAGGCGCACTGGTGATGCGGGCCGTAAGAGCAGCATCTTCAAACACAAAGAGAAGAGAACGGCCCTGGGATGGAGCTGGAATACAAGATCGTTAGCACTCCAAAAAACACCAGAAACTGAGAGGGAAGGCGATGGGAGAGTGGCTGGGGCTCATCGTGTGGCCGAGGCTCTGGAGCTGTTGCCGGGTAAGAACCCTAACATTGCACTTTGGGTTTTAAGACTCTGAAACATCCAAAAACCACCCCACCACAGCTCAAAAACCAGGGCTGACCAGAGGCTCTGGGATGAGCATGATTAGCAAGTAGGTCACAGCTGGATTCTTGAGAGAGGACAGCATTGCTTAGGGACGGAGTATAAAACAGTGATTCTCAGAGTTGAGGGAGTTATGTGGCCCCGTGGGGGACATCTGACAATGTCTGGAGACATTTTTGGTTGCCACAAATAAGGTCATGTAGCAAACAGTGGCAAGAGATGCCCCCAAACAGCCCACAACACACAACTCAGAGCCCCATACCAAAAAGTACTTATGTCCCAATCATGAGTCCTGCAATGTACAGAAGCTGGGTACAGGAAGTGATGAAATGAGACAACTGGTAAACCACCTGAAAATCACAGTTGGGTCAGGAATGGATGGTGAGAAATACCAGTCACAGAATTACAGACCATCTCAATACCAAAGGCAGTTTGTACAGCCGTACGCCGGTGCTGACACTGCCCATGTCTGGCATTCAATGTGCCCAAGAGCTAATTCCAACCAACAAAAATCGGCTTTTCAAAATGCCCCCTCACGTGTTTGGTAACCTCTGCTGTTTTAAAGCAGGACACAGAATAAGCAACCATTTCCAGACTCCAGGAGGGAGCTGTATCAACCCTTACTAACTCCTGACTCAGTCACCTTCCTAGTTTCTCAGCGATTGACCCCTGAGAGGGAGCTGGCGACTGACTGAGGGAGTAGGGGTTCCTAAATCAGGAACTGCATGTAGGGAAAAGAATAGACGAGGTTCTGTGAAAAGAGCAAGCCCTGCTTGTGAATGTAAAGCACGCCAAATGATCATTTAGAGTCCACTTGGAACACTGTGTGTGAAATTCCAGAGACAATGCCCCAGGAAGCGGTGAAGAGAAAACTATAAAAGCTGGGTGACTTGGAAATCCTTTACCAGTGAGGACAGCAAAGAAAGCTCAGCCCAAACTGGAGAAGTCCTTTGGTTCAGAAGACTCGGGAATTTGAGAAGTGCGAACTACACATTCCTCTTCCATCTTCCTTTCCTCTTTGGTTTAGCATTTCCATCATTTACGCTTTGTTTTGTTTTGTTTTGTTGTGGACAAGGTCTCGCTATGTAGCCCAGGCTGGCCTTGAACTTGCAGTCCTGTTGCCTCAGCCTCTCAGGTGACTTATTCGCTGACTGATATGGCTTCCTTTTTCTTAGGAGCAGCTTCATGTCCCAGTTTTGTAAACCTCATTTGCTCACCCAGTATTGATGGATATTTGTACGGGCATTTGTCTAACGTCTGCTCCCTCAATGAATACCAAGCTACAAGGAAACAGCCACCACATTCTACTCTATTCACGGCAAAAAGCTAAGAAACTACCACTACTGCCTGGCATCGGAAAACCAGTAACTGATTAACAATTCATGAGGAAAGAAGAAATGAATGGCTGTAGCTCCATTTTTCAAATTACTCTTGTTTACTCTAATGTATTTCAGAAGATGCATTTATATGTGGGATTACCCTATAAATTTATTTATTTCTTTATAGTAACATAGCCTGGTAGTGTGGAGAATCAAATTTTGAATCATAAAGGTCACCCATAAATAGGATAGTCCTGCCTGAGAGATTACCCTGAGGCTAGGCTCACCCACGTGATAATATATGCACATACACATATACATACGCACATATACAAACACATATGTTCCAGTTACGTATTTATAATTACATGGTATTATTTCCTCTAGAATATTAAAACATCTATATTTCTGCGACAGCTATAACAGTGCTGGTTGGAAACAGCCCAAGCTGGCAGCTTTAAACTTAGAAAGGCAACAATCTATTCCCTTCCATTATAAAAGGAAGTGCTCAGGAGAGGCAAGTTTTTGAAACGTACAGAAGCCTAGTAACAGGATTAATGTATTATCGCCAACAACTTTATGCAAAGGAACTTCCACACTGGACTTCAAAGAGGGAAAGAATTAAGAGGAAAAGTGGGTCAAATGGAGAGGACTTCTCTCTGATGGGAAAGACAGTCTCTGGGGAGCATTACAGAGCGTCCAAGCATGAGGCCTTTGGAGCAAGCCTTGCTTACAGTGAAACACGGCCATTTATGCTGAGGAGTATATTAAAGACAGAAAGCAGTCTCTTTGCAGAGAACAGACAGGGAGCTCCCATAAAAATCTGCCCCAGCAAGATATGGACTAACGCAGTGCTTCTCAACCTATGGGTTGTAACCCTTTTGGGGGTTGCATATTAGATCTCTCACATATCAGATATTTACAACTCATAACAGAAGCAAAATTACAGTTATGAAGTACCAAGGAAATAATTTTACGACTGTGAGGTCACCACAACATGGAGAACTGTATTAAAGGCCCTGGCATTAGGAGGGCTGAGAACCACTAGATTAAAGAAAGCAATAGATAAAACTGCAAACACATTTAAGTGTCTCTGTGTCCAGGACTTCTAGGCACTCAGGCACTGACACAGACCTCCACCTTAGGAAGAAGAAAGCAGGAAAATATGAACATAATGAAGAGCCAGCCAATCACAAGTGGTTTACCCGGCAGTTTCTATTTTATTAGATGGCTGTTTTAAAGTTCCCATCATGCGGTTTACAACTTATAATCAGCAGGTAGACTGATAATTTAACATTAATTAAATTTTACTGTGTATTTTAATCATCATCCACAATTATCACAAACATACCCTAAAGGAGCGCTCTGTCTCACTGAACAGGCCCCACCCACAGAAACCCGCGGTTGATCTTGGGAACTACATATACTAACGTGCTCAGCTGGGAACTTCACAAGCAAAATTGATAATCAGGCTTAAGTACTAAAGGTTAAAGACAAAAACTGAGCAATATAATAGGGGCTGGAGAGATGGCTCAGCGACTAAGAGAACATACAGCTTTTGCAGAAGGCACCGGGCGGCTCACAGCCATGAGCTACCCCAGCTCCAGGGGATCGAATGCCTCTGGCCCCCATGAGCGCCTGCACTCACAGGTACATACCCACACAGAAACATACACATACCTGCACACAGTGAAAAACAGCAAAAATAGACTGGGGGTAGGGGAGGGGCTTGGAAGAAAAGAGGGAGGGGGAACTGCAGCCAGGATCTATAGTAAATAAATTTTTCGGAAGTATAGTAATAGACAAAAGTTATTTACTGTTCATTATCTACTGAGGTCTTCATGTCCATTTTATCCAGCCTCCGGCACAAACTGATGATAAAGAAGTATGCTATATATAACTGAGGCCACTTTTCTATTTTATTAAGAAATTTTTAATAGAATCTTTTCTCGTTTCTTAACTATCCCATTCCCATGCTTTTCCCTCTTCCCGCCCCACCCCACATCCATTCCTCAGAAAGGGCATGGCTTCCCATGGGGAGTCAACAAAGTCTAAACCATGGTCCCACTGCCAGAGGCCCCACAGGCTGCCCAAGCCTCACAGCTGTCCCCCACATTCAGTGGACCTAGTTTGGTCCTATGCAAGTTTCCCTGCTATCAGCCCAGAGTCAGTGAGCTCTCACTAGCTCAGCTCAGCTGTCTCTGTGGGTGTCCCATCATGGTCTTGACCCCTTTGCTCATATTATCGCTCCTCCCTCTCTTGGGCTGGTCTCTGGTGGCTCAGCCCAGTGCTTCGCTGTGGATCTCTGTATCTGCTTCCATCAGTTGCTGGATGAAGGTTCTATGATGACAATTAAGGTAGTCATCAATCTGATTACAGGGGAAGGCCAGTTTAGGCCACCTCTCCACTGTTGCTGAGAGCCGTAGCTGGGGTCATCCTTGTGGGTTCCTGGGAATTTCTCGCAGGTACTTTTCCAGAGTGAATCTATGATGTTGAAAAAATAAAAATGCCTCTACAGTCCCAAACCAAAAACCAACTATATATATATATATATATATATTAAAGCATATATTATTTATTACAAACATCATTCATTAATATAAATGCTAGCATATATCATATAGAATGCAACAATGTTTCTATATTTGTAAAAGGGAAGCCTTCGAAAGGGTGCTAACGCTAAGTCGTAGTATTTCAATCATTCCTTAATCAAACTGTCTGACACCCTTCCCTGAGGAGGAGCTGTGTACGTATGTACAGAGACCCACCAGAGATGCACATCAGGGAAAGTATTGTGGCAGGACAAAGGGCAGGGAGTCTTTCCAAGCCAAGGAGTGAAACCATATCTGCTAATACATTGGTCTTGGATTTTGCAGCCTCTGGAACAGTAATAAGACATTTCTGTTAAAAACTGAGAAGCACATGGTATTTTGTTATGGCAACTATACCGTACTAATGCTGGACTTTCTCAAAACCAGAGCAGTTACTTTTGGGGGAGGTAGGAAGGCAGGACACCTGAGACGTGGAGAGACTTGTTCTCACCAGATGAACTGCCAAAGGCCACTGTTGCTTGAGGCCAAGCCAATGGGACTGAACCTTCAATAACATTAGCTAAATAAAGTTTCTGTGGTTGTTTGTTTGTTTGTTTCCATGTAGACTGTATCAAGAATCTCACTCTAGTGCTACAATCTTCACTAACACACACATGCAGAACATGTGGGTGGAAGAAGCAAGAGAGTGCATCTCAACAGAGCAGAGAAAGGAAATGGCCAGGCCATTCTTGGTCACAACAACGACCTGAAAAAACTACCAAAGGGTCACACGGAAAAGTCTCTCCACCTCTCAGATGTCCTGCATTCATACACCTTGCTCCCAATAATGCCACAGTACAGCCCATGATGACAATCACAATGGACCTGTACGTGACACAAACCATATTCAAATCATGGTAATGTATAAATATTAGGTGTGCGATGAGGCTAGCTGATTTTGAAGGATCATTTCGAGAATCCATGCCCTAATTCCATGTGCTACCAGTGAGACCTAAGCACTCTTCCTTTCTCATTCGTGATGCCCTTCAATAGTGTCTTCACATCCCCTAACAGCTCCATGGCAACGCGCTCCTCTGTCAGGAGGAGAAATGGGCAAAGCTTGTTCTCTTAATGCATGAATGAACCAGGAAGACTTCTGAATAACAGATCTCCCCAGAGTTTGGTTGGCACCATTGCAGAATACGGCTCTGCAGCTTCTGCCAGTCTGGCTTCAAGATGACACTTACGCCATAATGGTTGCTCATACATGATGATAAAATGAAGAGAGAGTGGAAGGCGTGGCCCTGTTTTATTGCCCATTTATGGCTCTACATATTTAATCTTTAAAGAGCATTGTAAAATGATAATGGATAATATAGGCATTGAAAATATATGGGAGACATAGAATTTTGACATTTTGTTGTGACAAATGTTTCTAGAAAAAAAAAAAAGAATCGCTATATTCCAGAAACAAACTAGATGTCACACATACCAAAAGCTTTATTTAACAGAAAATTTGAAACTGGGACAGTTGGCATGGAAATATTTCTACAAGTGAAAAAAATGAGGAAGTATACCTGCATTAATTTTTAAACAAAATATATTTTAAAAGAGTTACAGATGTGAAGAAAAATTACAAATACAGTGAGTTTCAAGAATCCATCCAGACAGTGGACTAATGCTGATACATGTTTATTGAACAACATCTGTATCTTAGTCAGATGTTTCTGTTGTGTTTTGGGTGTTGTGTTCTATTTTGGGCTAGGGTCTCATGTAGCCCGCATCAGCCCCAAACTCATTAAGAGCTGATGCTGGCTTTGAACTCCTGATCCTCCTGCCTTTATCGCGTTGTGAGTACAAGAATACAAGCTACAGTTTTCTGCAGTACTAGATATCAAGTCTGCAAGCATTCTACCAGCTGACCTATACCCACAGCGGGACCTTTATTCAGACTGAATTTTCACTTACTGTTCCCAGCTACGTGGTCATTGCTCTGCTTCTCATGCTTATCTGTACCTATTCCTGAAAATTCCCCGATTCGATGATACTGAGAATTCTACAGAAAACTCAGACTTGCAGAATGCCCCTCACCTGAGCTCTGTTTGGGTTTTATGTATGTTTGGTTAGCTGGTTGGTTTTGGTTTTAATTTTAAAAATTACTTTTATCTTTGTGCATTTCCTGCATTGTATTTTGATCATACTCACACAAGCCTCTCTTAGATCCACCTCCCTGTTGTGTTCACACCAAGTTTTATTTTCATTATTTTTATAAACCCCTGGAGTTCAACCACGATGTCTATATACTGAGAGGTATGGAGCCGTTCACCGGAATGTGGGAATGTGGGAATGTGGTCACCCCTCGAAGCAAGCAAAGTCTCCCTGCCACAGCAGCTAGGAACTACCAATAGGGGAGTGGTGGTTCTCATGCAGGACTTGTGTCAGGCGTGAGTTCGCATGTGTGGCGCCAATGCCATGGAATAACAGCCACTCCACTCGCAGCTTGACTCCGGTCTCACCCACAAGAAGACACTCATACCTGAAAGCGGCATCTGGCAAGAACCTGTTGCTAGACAAGGGACAAGCCCTAGAGGAGAACCTACTAATGTTCCTCTGCTAAATAGACTTTGTAATAAACGGACTCTCAATGACTTCTCTTTATCACTGATTATTGCATCTCCAAATTCATCAGAGAAGCTTTGTGTTGTCATAGAGAGCAAATAACACAGAGCTTCACAACTGGTCAGGGTTCAAAGAAAAAAAAAAACTTTGGAGTTCAGTTCTAAATGGGATAGTTTTACATTGACTACGTCTCACCCACAAGAAGACACTCATACTAAAAGCGGCATCTGGCAAGAACCTGTTACCAGACAAGGGACAAGCCCTTGTCCTTGGCAAGACCCAGGATCATCATGGAAGGGGGAGGAAAGATTGGCATTGCTTTGCATGATGAAACAGGGACTGTATGTTTGAGGCAGCAAGACCATGGACGCAATGACTCATGCTTATCACGTGATATATCATGATATCACACTGTCACTGATGTCAACCTTTATCCTCTGAGGTATGTCTGTAACTACTGACTCCTTTGAGTAACTATGGTAAAGTTATTTCCTTCTCCGTTCTTACCCTATACTGTTTGGAACAAAGTCATTATATGCAATCTAGACCAGGGAATGGAAAAATCGCAATCCTCGGGCCTGAGGGCGAAGAAGATTCATCAGTTATTTAGATGCAAGGGCTGGTGCCTCTCCTCCAAGGTCGTGGGACTGTATGGATGCTCCACACAGTGCACCAATCCAGCTGCACATTGAAAGGCATCTGCTTGCTTCATTCTTTCCTCTTTGAATGCATACATTGAATAATGTAGGTTCTTCTCATCCCTGCTATACCTATATCCCACCATTTTATGGAATTTTCTTTTATTCAAATACTTTGATTGATCTTATAACTTCTAATTCTTTATTTTTACTTAGAAGAGTACCATTTAATACCCACATATTTGAGAGCTTTCCAAATCTCTTTCTACTGCAACTTCTAGTTTTAGGCCATTATCACCTAAGTATATTTTTATATGATATTAGTCTTTTAAATTTGATAAAGGAAATTCTATGGATCAGTTTGTTTACTGCTGGCTAATGTCCACACAAAGCTTGAGAACAATGATTCTGCTGTTGCTGGAGTGTTCTACAATTGTTGATTAGATCAAGCTAACTGATAGCGCTATCTTCTCAACTGTGTGCTTCTGATTTTCCGCTCAATTGATCTACTCCTTCCTAGAGGACAGATGTAGATTTCTGAAGCTCCTCTAGTAGATGTATTTCTCCTGGCCTTCAGTCTTCACCTCACATGTTCTGGGGTATGCATATTGCTATTCTTTCTTGGACAGCTAACTTCTTTATCATAATCAAATGTCCCTCTTTTTCCCTGGGGGTGAAATCTGCTTTGGCTGAAATTGACATCAAGACGGTGAATTTTGCTTTTTAAAGCACTGTTGTTAATGCATATGCGTCCTTCCCTATTCTTTAAGACATGAAGATTTAGAATCAAATAATTTTTTTAAATTGGTCCTATGCTATATTTTAGTTAGTTGACTTGTATATTTAAATCAATTATGTTTAAAGTAATCATTTACATAGTTGGATTAATACCTACCATGCTGGCAAATTTTCTATTTATTGCATTATTTGTGTGCCCCCTGCCATTTTGTCTCATTTTACGTTGCGCATTTTGCATTACACAGCCATTTCACAGACTCTGTACACATATCAATTATACTCATAATTTTTTAGTAGTTCTATAAGGATTTGCAATGCGCAATTTAAACTAATTCAAGTTCAGCTCCAAAGAACAGAATTCCAGTCCATGTGCAGTTCCAGAATTACACCGCTGAGTATGATTTATTTCTCTGCTCTTCCTATGACATTGTTGTCATTTATTTTATTGCTCATATGTTGTGATTATATGATACAGTCTTACAATTATTCCTTTAAGTCAGTTTATTTACACAAGTATAGGGAAAAAACAAAGGATTTCACTTTACTTGGATTTCTTTCTCTTTTTCTCACCCACGCTTTATTTGTTCACACAGACCCAAGATTCCAAGTTTACTAAATCATTTTCCTGTGCTACAAAAAAACTTAGTTCAGCGTTTTGTGCACGGCACATGTGCTGGCCATGAAACCTTCAGCTTTGCTTGCCAGAGAAAGTGTTGGTTTCCCCTTCACTTTTGAAAGATAATTTCCCTGGATATGAACAGGAAGTTTGCTCTGCGTTTCTCTTCTCACACTTCAAATCATGCACAGCACATGCACGGTTTCGCACAGGATGCCCACTGTAGCTCCCATTCCTTTTCTTGTACAGGTTAGCCCAACTCATAACTTCTTTCCGAACGTCCTCTCTGCTCCCTAGGACATGGACATTGCTTATCTATGGGAACAGCTTGTTATTTTTATCTCTCTTGGTGTTCTCTGGATTTCCTGATGTTTGGGAAAAATAAATCATCATTACTACAAATGTTTCTTCTAGACCACTCATTCTTTCACTGTTTTTTCCTTCTGATCTTTAATTCTATGTACGCTTTGCCTATTGATACTGCATCACAAACCTTATTGATACTGCATCACAAACCTTATTGATACTGCATCACAAACCTTATTGATACTGCATCACAAACCTTGAGCAGCTGTGTTTTCCCCTATAACCCTGAATCCTTGAACTTCAGGTCAGGGTTTCCAGTTTCCATCAGAAAGCTCAGTGAGCCCTTGCTCAGCCAGTGCAGTCCCCCAGGGAGACCCCTCCACCATGTTTTCATTCCTGGCTGTAGACACAGGATTTCTACCCATTTCTCTTTTAAATTTCTTCTTGGATGCTTCCCTCTTTTCTTACTTTGACCATCTGTTCATGCATATTGTCTAGTTTTGCTGATAGAGCCCTTCACAGTGAACCACAGTGGCCGGAAGGCATCATTTGGAGATTCCACGTTCTCTATCAGACCCCAGTCTGCTCCAAAACTTCATCCTTTTGCCTTTTCTAGATTGGTTTCCCTTGCCTTGTAGCATGACTTGTTACTTTTTTAAAAACGAGAGTTATAGATGATGTCTTGGATAATGGGAACCAAAGTAAACGTTCTTCAGTGGGAGGGGTTGTGGTAATCTGGCTAGGGTCAAGCTGTTTAATGTCTGCTGTAGATGGAGATGTCAGAGCTTTCAAGCTCCTCTAGTATCCCTTCTCCCCCTCTTGGTACAGTTTCTGCACCCGACAACGCTTGCAGCTGTAATCCTCCCAGTGGCACAGGAGCCACGTCACAGGGCTAGAAAGAATGGAGTATCTCCTTGTTAGTAGTAAAGAAAATCTAGAGGCCTTGAGTAGAGAAATGTGTCTTCAAGAGGGATGGGATTCTGGGCGAGCTATTTCCCTTGGAGGCCCTTGTTGAAAGGCATACGGCGAGGATGCCACAGTGGTTATTTTCCCTTTCCCCTTCCTGAGCCAGCATGATCTTTCCTGGGTTTTCTCTGTGACAGTCTCATGGTCTTGGAGGTTGGTTCAGGTGAGAGTGAGTCACCACCACCCACACCGCCCAGTCTTCCGTGCCCAACAACTTCTCACTCTAACCTTAGCGCATAGTTCCTCCAGGCTCTCACTCTTCTTGCTGCACAGAAGGAAACTTGGCTCTGTCTGAATTTACCTTTCTCCCAAGATTTATACGGCGAGGTACTGCTCAGGGATCGCTAAAGCATCTAAGAAAGTCGCCTATTTCTGTTTGTTAAACTTCTCCTATTACTAGGACAGAAGTGGTCACTTCTAAATTCTTTATATGGTGGGGAAACTTACACACTTATTATACATTAATAATTAATTGCATTTATTTGCATATTCATTCATTTTGCATGGATGGGTTCATGCCATGCATGTGGGGGTCAGAGGACAACCTACAGGTATCAGTTCTCTTCTTCAAGTATGTGAGGCCAAAAGATCCAACTCAGGTTCAGGCTTGGTAGCAAGCAAGCATTCTTTCCCACTAAACCATCGTTGTTTCTTCCTATTCATTTTTTAATGCTTACTTTTATAGACATGTACATGTTTGCCTACAGCAATGCTAAGAACCCTTTGCCAGCTCAGCATAATACTGGGCACACTGAAGAAAACGGTTCCATGCACTCAGGCAATAATTACTTTACTAGGTATCTACTATGGTTGGAGAACATAATCTGCGCAGTAGGAATACAGTGACAGAGGAGGCGGTGGTGGGCTCTGCCTCACACAACTTTTATGTTCTGATGAGGAAGCCAGAAAAGGAATATATGCACAAAAACAGGAATCTTGGCATTCAAGACACTCCTAAGAGACAAGGCAAAAATGTACTGATGTTAAAGGGCGTATATATTTGAGCACTTCATGGTAAGGGACTTCAGCAACTGGAATATCCTGGGACTTGGGTAGAAGTCAGAAAGAAGGTGGTAAAGAAATGCCGCTTTGATAGAGTTCAGAAACAGTGAAGACTTAGAGACGAGAATGCCAGCTGAGTTGCAGTTTAGCTTCTACTGCAGAACAATGGAGAATGTGGGTGTGGTGGTTTGAATTACAGCACCTGCCCATGCATAGGTGCAAACTTTTGAATGCTTAGTCACCAGGGAGCAGGACTATTTGAAAGGACTAACAGGTGTGGCCTTATTGGAGGAGGTGTGGCTTTGTTGAAGGAAGTATGTCACTGAGGGTGGGCTTTGAGGTTTCAAACACACGTACCAGACGGGCGCGCACGCACACACCCTTTCTCTCTCTGCCTGTGGATCAGGATGCATCTCTCAGCTACAAGTCCAGTGCCTGCCTGGATGCCACCATGCTTCCTGTCATGATGATAATGGGCTAACACTCTAAAACTGTATGCCAGCCCCCAGTTAAATGTTTTCTTTCGTAAGAGTTACCTTGGTCATGGTGTCTCTTCACAAACAATGGGAGCGGGGCGAGGTGGGGGGGTTAAAGCACCATCAGAAATGCTGTACAACAAGAACCTCAAAAAACTCATTATTGTGAAAACATTCAAGGCAAGACCACTGAAGTGGGCTTTGTAAGGACATCTCGCCTTTTCCACTGACGACTTGAGGGTACTAGGATAAAAGTGTGTAGCCCCGGGTCTGGGTCCTCTTTGTTAGCAAAAGAAACACTGACTGCAGAGTCGTCCTCCCACATAAATGCCCTACTGCTCTTTGCAGAATTTCTACATCATTTAGAACAGGTAGGAATCATCTCTGCGTGAGTCCTCCAAATGACAGGAGGCTCTCTATGCTGTGAGGGAGCCAGTTCAACAGAACAGGCGTGGGGTGGCTAAACGTGATACAGTGCTTCTGGCCACAGCGAGACAAAGTCTGACTTTCCACAATTCACTCCACTTAAAGGCCCAATTTTAGAGTAACTCTGCTCAAAAAAAAAAAACTGTCTAACAAGGATGACATATATTTTTGCTGTCTAATTCACAAGTCATTAGCACACTCTGTCACTCAGTGCTTGAAGACCTCTTCCCGTGAATAGGGAACTGAATTCATTAACTACGGAACAGCATGTGGCCAATGGCTATGGTGTAGGACTATCGCCTCTGAAACAATCCAAAGCAACTAACTCTTTCCATACAGAAACTCCTCTGGCCTGTCTGTCCATCAAGCTGTGCTTTTTACCTGCTGATCACAGCCCCCCACAAACAAACATCCCCCCTCCCGACATACACACACTCTAATTATTGCTCCCCTGGCTTCTTTTGGAGTCACATATTGTCACTAACATACCCTCATTCACTCACACTCAGATGAGGGTTCCCAGATGGATTACTGAAAACATGAGACCCCCCCCCTGAACTTTTATGCAAATATTCTTTGCGTGCACACATAGGTTTGAGGGAAAAGCTTTCAGGGCTTCATTCAGATCCTCAAAAGAATTCCTGACCCCCTAAATGGAGGCTGGGGTGAGAAAGGAAGATAAAAGGAAATGAGGCACAATGCCAGCATTAAAGTGAGCTCTGAAATGTCCCAGGGCAAACGAAACGCTGAGATGAAAGCAGACCTGACAACCCCATAGCCAGCTCAGGCTTCCTCAATACTGCCTATACATTTTCAAACACACAAACACACACACACACACACACACACACACACACACACACACACACACAGCCGGCTCAGGCTTCCTCAATACTGCCTATACATTTTCAAACACAAACACACACACACACACACACACACACAGCCAGCTCAGGCTTCCTCAATACTGCTTATGCATTCTCTCTCTCTCTCTCTCTCTCTCTCTCTCTCTCTCTCTCTCTCTCTCAAACACACACACACATGTTGCCTCAGTTTTCTTCTAAAACATAGCCATTCTTTTTCTACAGACATAATAACTTAATTTTGTATATCCTGTATATCACGTAGTTAAATTCTTTCCAGGGTAACCATGCTTGAAATTTTTTTCTATCTATGTGTATGTCTATATGCCTGCACAAAAGCTGTACAGCGAAAGTAAATAAAAATATGCTGTGTAGATTATTTAAGGGCTCAAGGTAGATATTTTTTTGCTCCCCTTAAATTATATTCTCTTTTGACATGACACCTAAAAAGAAAAGAAAAAGGAGGAGGAGAAGGGAAGTGCACTTCGGGACACTTCCTTTTGTTCACGCCATTTCTCCTTCCCCTGGTTCAGACTCTGCTGCCTCCATAGAGAAGAACAGACTTTAAAGAACACTGAATGAATTCACCTTACTAAATCAAAGAATGCATGTGGGGTCAAGTAATCTGACCTCCACTAGCCTAAATCAAAACATCTCAGCATGGCCAGCACCATTTTATCCAATCTTTAAAGAACTCCATTCAACAAAGGACCAGGTATAACCCTACATGAAAACGAATTTGCAGGTATGATATTGCCTTATCCAAGAGTACACACATCGGGTAAAAAGCTGTTTGATAGTTGTGGCTTCTCCTAATACATCTTAATGTGATTCAAGCATTAAAATTGCAAGAGAAGACCCTTAGGCATATTGAATATTCAATGCTTGAGTCTTCTAAATTCCAGAGTTTTATAACACTTTAATCTGTTCCTATTCCATCCATTTCTTTCTCCTTTTCAACATTAAACATTCACATCAAATCTCTCTCTCTCTCTCTCTCTCTCTCTCTCTCTCTCTCTCTCTCTCTCTCACACACACACACACACACACACACACACACACACACACACACACTCAAGAAAGAACATTTCATCTTGACATAGTTACTCAAACCTACAAAGTTACTTTATGTAACAACAAAAAGACAAAGGAACGGAGGATGCAACTTTTCAACCTAGTTTCTTACAACAGTTCTTTCTGGATAAATTTCAAAACATTTATTTTGATTTTCCCAGTTCTAAAGGACGAAACCACCATTGTCCCATCTCCTTATTCCAAGTCATGTTCTTCCTTTTTCAACCCTATAGCCAGAGGGAGACTTTTAAACTATAAGTCAGGTCATGTTAGCATGACTCTCAACATCCATGACATAGCCCAGGTGCTTCCAAACTCACAAAAAGGAAAGCTCACATCTCTACACTGCAACAGTGCTGTCGCAAATTCCTTCAGGTCAATGCTACCTTCTCCCTAGGAGACCCATCTAAAGGCTCAATCCCGCTTCCAAGCTCAGACTTTCTCACCTTTTCACCCCGTGTCCCTGAACATTTATATCTAAAATGCTATAGACCTCATGACTATATTTTATTTGTTGACTTGTTTCATGTGTCCTGTGCCAAGAATGCAAAATTCATGAAGAGAAGATTTGAAGATCTACATAGCATTCAGTAAGTTGGTGCAGAAATTTAATAAACATATTCATAAAAGAGAACTGAAAAGGCAAAAATGGCCATGGTTTTTACTTGTCTAAATTATAATTCTTATTTTAAGACTGGCATTATTCACTAGCATTTTGGATTTTTTTTATTACAATGTAGCCGAGGGTGGCCTTGAGCTAATGGTGACTCCTTCTGGTCATCACTAAGAGCTGGGGTTTCAGGCATGTACCCAAGGCCACTTTCAACAGCATTTTAAAAGCAGAAAGATAACCACTTATCAAAGCAACCAGTACACTCATTAAAAATATCAAGATGGAGTCTTAGCAGGGGTCTGCAGACAGGAGTACTTGGGTGTTTCCGTCACTGCCATTATGACACACTTTTCCTAGGACGAACTCTTCAGACACAGTTGCTGGCCACACACATGGATTAAAGGCCTGATAACAATTCAGCTTCAGAGACCACAGTTTGCCCAAAGTCTCTCCAAAGATGTGACACAGATTTTCAACATGTATTCAGTGACCGTATGTCTGTGTTAAATTTATGGAAATAAAATCTTGAACTGCATCCTTTGTGACTGCTGTTTCTATCTTCCTCAACTCTCCCTTAGCCCAGCTGCTCTTACACTGAGCAGCAATAAAGCAGGCAAAGGCATCTGTGAAATCTGATAGCACAAATTGACCTGAGGCTGACATTTTATTTTGGTTTAGTGCCTTTTATCTGTTGACTTTGAGATCATTTTCAACAATAATTATTGATACTTATTCCAGAGCAGACATATTCAGGGATGTTTCTGCTGCCCATGATTCCAGCTTACCCTGCTGGGTCAAGGGTTATGTCACAGTGAAAATGCCTCTTGCCAAACTGACACCAGTAGTGTGTGGGTAATGGAGGAGGAAGGATATTTAAAATGTACAGAGTAACAAGAGTTAGCCTGCAAAAGAAAGAAAAAGTCTTCCAATCAACAGATGCGTAAAGTTATATACAGAGATCCAGATACCATCAAGAGTGAAGCTGAAAGAAGGCTCACCCATGTTGAACACGTCTGATGCTATCAACACACACAACGAGGAAGGCAACCAATCTGCAGCAGAGCGGCGAGCACCACATGACTGCTCATGAATTTTCAAGTCTTATACACCTAACCATTAACATTAGAAAGAGGAAGGAATCTAATTCAACTAGAGTGCTTGCCTAGTGTCTGAGAAGCCTTGGACTCAATCCAACACTGCATAAACTGCATGCAGGGACACATACCCGTAATCCTAGCACTTAGGGCATCGAGGTAAGAGGACCCCAAGTCACGGTTATCCTCTTCTCCACAGAGATGGGGGCCATCGTGGGCACAGAAGACTCGAAATACAGTGGGAAATGGGGGTGAAGAGATGGCTCATAGATGAAGAGCACTTGTCCACGCAGAGGACATCGGTTTGGTTCCCAGCACCCACATGAAGTCTTGCAACCATCTGTAACTCCAGTTCCTGGGGGAGTGATGCTCTCTTCTGACTTTTGTGGGCACCAGTCATGTTCATGGTGCGCAGACAAACATGAAGGCAAAGAACTCAGAGGGAGAAAAGGAGAATAAAGATCCATCCATCGGCCCTGCCAGAGGACTTAGTTGTCTTTCCTCTCTTTTTATAGTAAACAATATAAAATCACTGTGAAATGGAAAGGCAATTCAGTGGTAACCAGGTTAACAGAAGAAATAAATTACTTCACAGGACTCCCACTTCCTGTTCATAAACAAGAGCAAAGCAGAGACTACCCCAGTAACCCATGAGCAACCATCAAGATTTAGATCAGGGCATTTCTAGCAGAGTCAAACTGCAAACAGGCTTTGGTCTTTTGTGATGAAAGGACAGACATGAATAGTCTGTGGGGCCATCAGAGCGCAGCTGTGCCTGGCCTGGCCCTGGAGTCCGGCTGTCTTGTGCTTCAATTGATGAGTTTCTGATGTTTGTTCTAGTTACCAGCTTGCAAAGAAATGTGATGTTTTTCTCATTCAAACTCATCACGTTCAAACTTAAGTCTTAACTTTGGCACTCCACTCCTTCTTTTAAAGAACTTAGGACTCACTGATTCTATAGTGGTCTCTGGCCATGGAGTAGGATGCTTTAAATCACAATCCAGCTGCTTAAGTTGCCACTGGCAAGATTATATCAATCAGCTGGTACCCATAAAGCTTTAGCAACAGTGATTATCAGCAGTGATTTTTGATTGGGTCAGTCTGACAGTAATCTGTGATTACTACTAGTGCCACACACACACACACACACACACACATATTGGGCAAATTAAATTTATTTTCTTTCTTTTTATTTTTTTCAAGAGATAGTTTGTCTTTGTAATGGCTCTGGCTGTCCTGGAACTCACAGAGATGCACTTGCCTCTGCCTCCCAAGTGCTGGGATTAAAGGTGTGCGCCACCACCACCCTGCTAATAACTTTCTTTGTAGATAGTTTATCCCAGTTCATTCACTGTTTCCCACAGAAAGGTGGAGCTTCAGGACTGACAAGCAAACAAATGTACATAGGTCAAGTTCGGCAGACGAACATCAGTTAATACCAACTGTTTAAAAGCAAAACAGAGACCAGTAACAGACTACTCCAATGACCCTTGAGAGACACTAGAGCAAAATTTATGCTAGGACATTCTCATTCAATGAGTATGACTTTTGCACACATCTCCAATGATCTTACACATATATTTTCATTTAAATATTTTACCTACAAATGACTTGGTTATTCAACCAGAGAGTAAGTTCTTGCTGGGAGGAAAACATAACATATTAAATCTATCTCATTACATTCCTCAGGAAGCACTCAGGCAAAGGCAATTTAAATAGGTGAAATCTGGAACAAAATCTAAATTCTTTATATCCTCTAATAATTATTCAACAGTCTAAATCCATTCCATCAACTGGAATTCAACACAGGTGGCCAATGTAAGAGTGAGGTGTGTGGCCCGAACAGCATTCCTTCACCCTGCTTTTGATATCATATAGAGACTCCTGTCTTCTGATGTTGATTCAGTACCCATTGCTACATACCCCTCCTAAGACTCTACACAACACCCTCCTTTCTTATTTTTCTTTTGTCCAGGTCTCAGATGCCTAAAACTTATAAATACAATATTAACTGCCAAGGAATGAGGAAATCTGATAAACAAGCTCTTTATTCTAAATGAATATAAATTACAGCTAATCCTGCCCCCAAGAGGGCTTTGGAATACATTTATATAGCTGAAAATATAATTTTAGAAACAAAAGTAGTTATTCATTATAGGGAACATCAATGCAAGGTCCCAGAGAAACATTTAGCAATTTGGCATAAATAATTTTCTTAATTTTATGTGTGTGGATATATTCCCAAATCTGCCTTAAATAACATCAAGATAAATTTAATAACATACATCAATAACTGTACAAAAACCAAATTTTTTCAGGATAAGATTATCCTAAGAAAATATGTAAGTCCCTATTAAACTCTGCTAACAGTGGCTTTTATTTTTTTAATATAAAAGTTGCAAAAAGGATACAGATTATACGTCTATAGCTTGAAAAATTTCATTAAGATGAACAAACATATTGAAATCATCAGTTCCCAGATTGTGAACTTATCAGAGTCCCAGCATGTCTTCTCCCAAATCAGGATCTCTTCACACAGTATATCAATCACATCCACCTTTTAACACTGTAGGCTAGCTTTGCTCTGTGTGTGTGTGTGTGTGTGTGTGTGTGTGTGTGTGTGTGTGTGCATGGGTGTTATATACATATGTGTGTATGTATGCTTGTGTGTATATATGTGTATGTGTGTGTATATGTGTGTATGGGTGTTATATACATATGTGTGTATGGGTGTTATATACATATGTGTGTATATATGTGTGTGTATGGATGTTATATACGTGTGTGTGTGTGTGTGTGTGTGTGTGTGTGTGTGTGTGTGTGTGTGTAATATGTATGGGCGTCCTGGTTGGATGTATGTCTGTACATCACATATGTCTTTGGTGCCGGAGGAGGCCAGAAGAGAGCATCAGATCCCCTGAAACTGGAATTACAGGTGGTCGTGAGTAAGTTACCATCTGGGTTCTGGAAATCGAACCGTAGTCCTCTGGAAGAGCAACCAGTGCTCCTAACTGCTGAACCATCTCTCCAGCCCCTGAGCTTTGCCCATTTTTAACCATACATGAATAGGAATCACAGTATATAGTCTCACTGTATCTGGCTTCCTTGTTTTATATTTTGGTTGCTGTCTATGAGAATAATAGTTAGCACCTACAACAGATTAGTAAAGTAGACCTTCCCTCCATTGCTCTGATTAGTTCCAGAACTGGGCTCTTCTTTCCATAAAGCCCCGAAGTTTAAACTTTCAGTCCAAATCAAGAAACTGGATCAATGTGAGTTAACACACTGATTCAGACAGCATCACTGGTAGGATGACTTTTTAATAAAAACGTAACTACCATCCATTACACTAATAAAATAATAATGATGATGATGAACTCCATGTTGTAACTCTTCAACATTTAAATTTAAAACACCATTTAAGCCGGGAACAACTAGAATTACAAACTGCAATATATAAAGTATATAAATTATAATGCATATCTATCAAAATATAAGTATACAGTCGCTTTATCTAGGTTTTTTCTTTGCATGTATATATGCGGCACACATGTGTGATTACACATGCACAAGAAGACCACAGGTTGGCACAGATGAAGTCATCTGAGGTTCTTGACCACCCTCCACCTTATATATTGAGACAGGTTCTCTTGCGTAATATCAGAGCATCCAGCTCAGCTTATAACTAGCCAGCTTATCCTGAAACACCCCTCTCTGCTCCCAGACAGTGAGACTACAGGTAGGCCACCATGCATGTCTAAGATTAACATGATTGCGTGGGATCCAAACTCAGGGACTCACACATGTGCAAAGAGTACTTCATCCACTGAGCCACCTCCCTAGCCCACGCCATCTAGTTTTATTGGACAGGACCACTCTCTCGGGCCCCAGCTCTCTATCCTGAAACTCTTAGCAATGCCTCAAATGGCCCTGTTTCCCAAGAAGGAGTACCTCCATATAGGAGACAGACAGTGTTTCATGCAAGAGCTTTGGCATTTCTTTCAGACTTAGGAAAGTTGGCTTCTTCTTTACTCCCTCTCAAAAACTAGTCATTACTAGATTACAGCCAAAAAGAAGCATTGGCTTCAAAAACTAAGACAAAAACCAAACTAAAATAACCAGAGAGTGAGGGGATACAAAGCATTATTTTAAAATACTACATTTCCACCAGTTTGTTCATTTTTCTTTTGTGCAATGACATTTCCATTTTCTTTGCTTGATCTGACTTCTAACCAAGTTCATTCTTAAATTACAGGCAGCTAAGCCTTTGGAAGTCTTATCTGCTGCTTTCAGGATCCACAGAGACAAATGGCAGAGTTGTGGACCATGACACAGCCTCAGCTCTCGAAGCTAGTGAGGACCAGGCTGTCTGCCCTCAGCAGCATCCTGGCTAAGCTACATCAGCAGCTTTTCATCATCTGGACTTCTCCCCAGGTTATGTGATTTACTGAGCCCACTGAGTTCTCCCAAGGAATCAAACAGAAAATACATGGCTCGGCCCCAGGACAATAATAAATTCTAAACTGCCTTTGACCTGAAATTCATTAATGGAACCAGGGATAAAAGTGACTCAGCAGCCAGGTCAGCCACACTAGAAACTATTCAAAAGTTACTCAGAGCACTCTGCCCCCGTCCCCATATACTCATCAAAGCATCGGCTAGTCTCTCCTGGAGTCTTAAGCCTCCTCAGTGTTAAGAGACAGCATTTAATGGTGAATTATTTCTCATATATATATACATACACATGCACGCACGCAAAAACATGCACGCATGCACACACACACACACTCACACACACACGTATAATGGGAATATGGCCTTATCAGGAAATAAGGTCTTTACAGTAGTCAAATTAAGATGAAGGCATTATTATGGTAACCAAATAAGATGGCGGCAAGAGTGCATGCCCTAGTCCAATATGGCTGCTATCCTTTGTGAGATACAGACACTATTGGAAATTTTAGACATAAAAGAATGGCCTCAGATGATAACTGAAGAAGAAGTGGGGATGTTGTCAGCCTGGGATACAGATAACTGAAGAAGAAGTGGGGATGCTGTCAGCCTAGGATACAGATAACTGAAGAAGAAGTGGGGATGCGGTCAGCCAAGGATACAGATAACTGAAGAAGTGGCGATGCGGTCAGCCAAGGATACGGAGTATGAGCAACACCAAAGCTAGGGAGAAACGGGGAGGACAGGTTACTACCTCCTTGACTTGGAACCTCTGCCTCTGGCACTGTGAACCAAGAACTTCCCATTGTCTTGCAACACCCAGGTCTTTCCTGGTTCGCTGTGGCAGCCCAGGGGAACAGGGGCACACTGTGATAACTGTACAGAGAATAGGGAACTAGAATGGCTTCCTTGATACACTTTCGTTCATAGGACTTCATTCGCATTGCAGGATCAGAAGAGGCTAATCTAGTACAGTGTGCTGAATTTCTTAAGTTCTCCATTATTCAGGAAAAGACAATAAGCAATTCATCAATCTGCCTTTCCAAAAGCTTTTTGTTCTCCACTCCTATCTAAATGTAAGAGACTGGCATCTTGAGAATGCATCACACTTCAAACAACTGTAAGAGCTAAAACACACGTACTATGCACCAGGCTCCTCTCCAAGGAGCCCTACATATTACCTCATTTCTTTCTTACAACTGTGAAATCAGCATCCTTGTAAACGCAGAAACAAAACAAGAGGATGCCTGCTCACCCGAAAACAATAGCAGACAGTCTCAGTCCAGTTTCTTCAGAACCACGCAAGAGCTGTGACAGAGACACCCTCGCACTTGACGCTGCTGTTTGTCCTGTTCCTACTCAGTGCCTTCTGCCTTCACCTGATGGATCTTCCATTTTAGACACTGGACCGATTATTGTGTGTGGCTATAAAAGACCCACATTCAGCAGGGCTGAGTCCTATATGCCAGGGTGGTGTTTCCTATTTCCTAGGGCAGGTGGATTAAGCATTCTGATTTAAAAGGCCTTCTACTAAATGATCACATACAACAGTGTCAAACTCACACTTGAGCAGGGAGGGCGACAAAGTCAGCAAACTTTCCCTTCAAATGCTTAATTGCCTAATCGGTATTCAGAAGCTGCTCTAGAGTGACTTTTTTCCTGATTTACGAGCTTGAAGTGGTCCCCTCCTCTCTAATCCCCCTTAGCAACCAGTGTTTCCAGTAACACTTACAGGAAACAACCCCCTCCCCAGGTTGAGTTACTGCTGTTCCCAGAATTACCTCTTTCACGTCCACTCTGCATCTCTGGATAGCAACTTCCTCGGCGCCTTGGCCAAGCAGGTGTTCAAATCAAATGTGTTGAATGAAGATAGGACAGATACATGATGGTCGTAATATAGGTGGGACTCTAGAAACAATATCCAATCTACTCAAAGATATGTAAAGGAATTTCATCTAAGAAACTTCAGCTCATGTCTAATACAAAATTGTAATTTATACTTAAAGTAAAAATGTAAAAATGAAGGGAAAAAATCTAATTGTTCCTTTGCAGCAAGATCCTAACATATCTTTATGTAACCCAAAGACAGACCTAAAATATAAGACCTCCACTTAAAGAGCAACAGGTTTTCAAAGCCAAAGGAATCAGATGGCTGTGTTGGCACAGGTGTTCTAACAGCCTAGCATCGGATGGCTGTGTCGGCACAGGTGTTCTAATACCCTAGCTGCACAGCTCTGTGCTGTGCACGGCTGCTTGACCTTTGCCGAGGTGGTTGTGGAGATGCCTTTCAAAATGGTGGTCACTTATAAAGAAAGCCAGTTATCTAGATGTTGGGCTTCTACAGTGGGTCTCAGAATTTCTACATGAGGGCTATATTATGCTGTGTTAAGGAAAATCTGCCATTTTGTTCTGGAACCGGACTCTAGTTTCAGCTCCACTATATAGTAATAGACAGAGAGCTCACAATACAGGCCTTTATGCTCCCTTTTCTCCTGCGATTCAGACAATAACTTTGTGACTTTGTTGAGAGAACAGAGGGTCAAAGAAGTCAGTCAAGTCATTGAGGAGCTGGCACATCTAGCATTCGACCCTGGTTCCTATCATCTTCACACTTGGTGCTTTTCTTCATTCTGGACGAGCAATAGCTAACTGCACACGTCACATCATCCACTGTCCTCTCTTTCAGGGCTTTGTGTGTCAGTAACATGTGCTTAGAGGATGTGTCTTCCTTCATGTGGTAGAAAACTTGTAAGATGGCTCTTAAAGACCCTACCGTCTGCGTGCCCATGGTCTATACAGCCACTCCCACTGAGCACAGACTAGACCTATGGCTTATATAACCACTCCCACTGAGCACAGGCTAGACCTCCTATTATGCATAAAAGCAGAATCAGGGAAGAGTGTAATGGTGTCACTTTCAAAATAAAACAAAAACAAACTGTGAAACATTGCATAGTGGCTCACACCTAAAATACCTGTACTTGAGAGGCTGCGGTAGGAGAATCATAAGTCTGAGGTCAGCCTAGGCCCGAGAGTAAGACCCTGTCCCATACAACTCCTTTATCACAGTAACAACAACAAAATTAAAAGATTGTGGCCACTGTGTTTCCTCTGCTTCTTTTACTCTTATTTGTTCTAAGACAAGCTGAGTATGATGTCGTGACGTGCCCCCACAGGAGGCTTCATGAGAAGGAACAGAAAAACTCTAATCAGGAGTCTGCGAGTTAACTAAAGACACAATACCAACCCAACTGGCACTGAATGCAGCCATCCTGTGAGTGAGGGTGTATTCCTCTCCACTTTGCAGGTGGAACTGCAATCCCATGCCTGTCTGCACTTTGGTCACCCTTTATGAGAACCTGGGAACAAAGGGACCAGCAAAGCTGTCACTGGGTTACTGACACACAGGCATGTTGGGAGTTAGGTGTCATCATAGGGTAATTTGTTAACACAGCAGCAGACAGCTAAGATAAGCTTTATTGTTAGATGTCATGTGACTTATTAACAGTGAGAAGTCCAATAAACAGGGCGGCCGAAAGACACTGTTTTCTTGATTTTAAAGGATAAAATACATCTGTTGTGAGCTGTTGCTCCTTCTCCCTTCCCCTTCTTCTCTCCTGGAATGTAGAAGTCATGCCTAAAGGTACAGCTGGCCCAAACCTGAGCCCCCATGTGGCCATGGAGCTCCCAGTGGAACACCAATCACTTTTATGATACCTCAATCCTATTTTTTTTTGACAGAAACATCTTTGATCCTGTGATTATAGTCAATTGCAACTTAAGTCAGTCCCTTTTCAGCTTTGTCTGGAGCTTCAGGTTTCTCTACAAAGTGAAAGGCGTGCATCAGCTTCCTCCTCAAACAAAGATGTGAAGCTTATGTTCTTCTGAAAGCGATACCCAAAATGTGCAACGCAAACATAAAGCTTCATTGTTAGTTTTTCCTCAAGAACCTGAAGCACAGAGTTGAAATGGCAAGATAAAGTGATATCACTGACTATGAATGGAACGTCAGCAATATTTTCCATAAACAAATCTCTAATTAAGAGAAACAAACTCCTTATGTGTTCTCTCACATGAATATACATATAGATTAGAGAGTCATGAAACTAAAAGTAGAAAGAATATTTTGAGAAGAGTAAGACTAAGAGAAGCAGTAAAGAGGGCAAAGGGAACACACGTGGCGTGGAAGCAAGTGTGGGACTGCTTTATCACATTCATTCTGGGAGGAGGAAAGGCTCAGTCTGCAGTCCTCACCCAGATGAGGAGGAAGCAAGTGTGGGACTGCTTTATCACATTCATTCTGGGAGGAGGAAAGGCTCAGTCTGCAGTCGTCACCCAGATGAGGAGGAAGCAAGATGAGAATGCCTTGAAGATAAAAGGTACCAAGACATGTGGCTAACACAGATGAGAATTATGGGTTAACTTAAGATGTAAGAGTTACTTTTTAAAAAAAACATGACTAAGCTATTGGCCAAAGAGTGTTGTAATTAATATAGTTGCTGTGTTATTATTTGGGTCTGGGTGGCTGGGAAATGAACAAACAGTCTCCGTTTATAGAAGCAGAAGAGGATTCTCTAGAAGAAGGAAAGGAACCATGCAGGGAATAGGAGAGGGCTTTGAAGAAGGACACATGAGGACAAAGGGCAATGGCACACATGTATGGAAATGTCATAAAGAACCCATCACTTTGTATACTAAACTGAAATACTGAAAGAATAAGGTTTGTGAGGATTAGAGAGGTCCTTAGTTGGTAAGGTGCTTGTCACACAATCATGATGACTTGAGTTTAAACCCAGTACCCACACACACACAAAAAAAAGCTGGGCATGGTGGTTCACACTTGAGAGGCAGAGACATGCAGGTCCCTCGTAGTTACTGGCCAGCTAGCCTAGATTAATTGGCAAGCTTAAGGCCAGCACAAGAGCCTGTCTCAAAAAAACAAGGGAGACAACACTTGAGAAATGAGGTTGTCCTCTGGCTTCCTCACGCATACACACACACATACGTACATACAAGCGCAGGTGCACTTGTAGACAAAAGAGCAGGCATGCATACACGTGCACACAGACAAAAGAAAGGTACCTTTTTTGTAAGAATTAACTTATGACTCAGCAATATAATGAATGTTTGAAATATTTCCCTATGCAATGTTAATTTGAAGGAATTGTGTGTTTTCAAGACAATTCTGGAAATCTAAGTATAAGCCCTTTAATAGCAAGATGAATGCAATGCCCGCACTGCATCAGCTGGTAGCATCTGTAAACTATGAGGGACTGCACAGGCTCTGGGGTGCTGTTACTGAGCATGCACTTAGCACTTCACACAGGAAGTATTAGGGTATCTATTCTGCACAACTGTGTATCTACTTTCAAACCAGACCCCAGGCAGGAAGTACCTCTTCCCACCAAGGAGATTTAAAGCCTTCTTCTATCTTCACAAGACACAGAAGATAGCACTTACAGCAAAGACAACACAGATGAAGATGTTCCGGCTAGAGATACATTATGTGACCACAGAAAGCCATTTGCAAAAACTCAAGAAAGGAAGCCATACTTAGAAGTGCACAGATAAATTAAGCCTCTGCTCTCTACTCAAAAATTGGAATTCAGAAGCAAAGAGGAAGTCGTATTTATAAAGAGCCTTCAACAAAACGCAGACATCCTCACAGCTGCAAAAATGTTAGGAGGATCAAGTCTAGAGCAAAATTATCTCCGTGTCCCTGCAGGTTAATGACTGTCATCAGTCACTTTGTTGACACCTGAGATCAGGATGAGAATACACTGCATGGCTTGGCCACACCACGGTTCATTGTTTGCAAGAATATACAGAAAACTATGGAATAATCATTATCAGATTTGAGTTCTTTTACTGATCGTGACCAATCATTGATATTGCTACTACTAACAATATCCATCCTCCATTCCCTGCTTGCTTTGTACCAAGTATTGTCCTATGAATTTTACATGTACTAAGTCATTTGACCTTCCGAAATTCTAGATTAATGGTATCTATACTACCCCCGTTCTATGGCTGATGGGAATAAGTAACTTGTCCACCAGCTAATGTATGCCAGAGTTGTATACAGTCTCACTCAAAACCACACCACCAAATGTACATAGATGCTAATATCCAACAAGTGGGACTCATTCATGGCTTTGACTTAGCTGTGGGAGTCAAGATCTCATCCTTTGGTGTGGATAAACTAACTATGTAGCTCCTCTTTAAACATGATCATAAGGCAGATGTATGTTAACATATGCTAGCAACTTACTCTCATTGCCCTCTGCTGTGAAATGAATGATCCCAAACTCAAAGACTTGAAAGGATAACTCTTTTGTTCAGTAATGAATCTTCAGTCAGAAGAGGGCTGCTCTCCGGAACACATGTTATCAGCTGGGGCGGCTGAGAAGCTGAAGGTGGACTCACCCTGTGCCTGCAGACCATCTGCACCTCATGAGTTAATGTGCGCTGTCAGGTAGGACCTTGTTTGGGCAGCAAGCCAATATACCTCCATGTTTACTCACAGGTAGCTGGATGGTTTCCAAGAGCAAACATCCCAAAAGAATAAGGTGGAAGCACATGACAATTCTGTGACTTCGCTTCTGAACTCAAATGCATCACTTCCAGGTCCTTGTCAGGCAACCCAGATTCGAAAAGGAAAGGATGTAGGTGTTCTAAAGAGAATGTGCTGGGATGTGAAATCCACTGAAGCAGGCGACTCTACGGCATCACAACAAGACAATGAGGGCATTACAACATCTAAGAAAGATAGACCTAACACAACAAATAATAAAATTAAATGTCAACCATATCCTACTATAATTAATTATCTTGTGAGTTATTTTAAGAATAAAATATGCACTATATAAATTTCTTCTATTATAGGATTCAAAGACATTTTGATTTATAATGTCATTGTATCTGATTCAATTTCAACCTCCTAGGAATCAAACGTGAGGCCAAATCACCCTTCTAATGGGAATAGTTAGGGAAATAGGGGCTGGTATTGTTAAAGATTAGATTTTTTCCATCAGCATGTTAAAGGAGAAAAATGAGCACTGCCATTCAGGCTTTCAAAGATAAAATGTCATTTTCAGTAACACCTACTACCTTTGAGACATTTCATCTCTCCCTAAAAAAAAGCACCGTAAATCAAAATCTTGTTTCACTTCACCAAGATGGCATGTCATTTGTAGATCGTTCTCTGAGGGCCCTAGAAAACAACTTCATCACAGTAGCCCCTGTGCCTCCGCTCAATAGCCAGCAACAGCATTGATTTCCCTCTGATGACAAGCACTCAGTAGCGCCCATGTCGAAAATCCAGGTCATCTTTGTAAATGTCTGTATGCTCTTCTCCTCGTTGCCCTCCTCACCTGGGGGCACTGCTCCCAGCTGAAAAGCCCTTTCCCTAGCTGACCTACATCTTAGACGTGACTTCACCCAAATGCAAATCTTGGCTCCTATACTCCCTCTGGATTTACCCCCAAAGCCCCAGAAATTGATATAGTGGTGTTGGGAAAAAATAATCGTGGGTGAAAATTGTCTGAAGGCATTCGAAATAACAAATGGGAAGTCCATGAAACTCAACGTTACAGAAATACAAAAAGACTGCATAGGAGTCCCAGCCACTTAGGATCTACAGGGTAAATAAAGAACTCAAGGGATTACAGGGACCATCTTGGCGTAGAGAAAAGCTTTCCATAGGTTGGAGAAAGTGAAGCACAAAATAATGGAGCTGAATTCCTGGATGTTTCTAGATGAGTGGGACGTAAGGATGAACAAATCAGTATATCAAGGCAGCAGGTGAGAAAAAAGAGATATAATTTAATTCCTTCCCCATGAGAACGAAGGGAGCGTGCAGACAAGTTCTCATTCTCTCCCATAGCTCTACCACTTAGAAGAGTTTGTGTCTGCAAGGAGTCATTGCAGAGGCAGATGAGCAATACCGGAAAGTGTGAAAAATCTTCAAGACAAAACAGTGAAGCATTAAGGGTCCAGCCTCGCTCTTCTCAGAGGCCCCTTCTCTAGAACTCAGCCTTCTTGTCAAGGCATCCACTCTCCTGCAGCCAGCTCTTAGCAAGAGGAGAACTCAAGTGCAGACCTGGGTCTCCACCACATAAGTGAAGGAACACAGCTGCCCAAAAAATATCTGCCCATACCAACTTGATCGCTCACTGTCCAGTTCCTCCCCTTCTGGAAACAGACATGACCTACAGCCTGGACTGTTCCACAGCTTGTTGAACTGATGTCTCACTAAGAGGATCCTAAGTCCCAAAGTCATCACCGAAGATAACTGTTTCACTCTCAGCCTCACGGGCCCACTAAAAACTAACACAGACCATGTCTGTCCTTCAAGGGAATTCTTTTTTTCCGTGAGAAAACATTTCTTGCAAAGACCCCCTTCTCTCTACGGGTCCTGCCCACCACCTTGTTTTCAATACCCACTCAATAACGCTGATGGGAATAGCCTGGGAGAGCCAGGGATGAACTCCTTATGCCCTGCATCGGCCTGGACTTCTAGCCTCACTTCACTCATTAACCTGCTTTCTATGGTCCAGTCACTTAAGTCCCAGAGCTTCTTTCTCCTCATTCATAAAACCAGAGGTCAGGAGTAGAAAAATGAACTAGCCTCTTCCAATTACAAAGTCTCCAAATCAATAAGTAATTAAGAAAAAACTCCAAACAGTAATCTTTCTCAATGGTGCAAAATAATGTAGAAAGTTAGTTCTTTTTTGCAATTGAATGGTGCTGCTTACTTCTTAGACTAATCAATAAGTAAATATTTAAAATCTCTCACTATACGCAAGGTGCTGCGTCACTTTGCTGATGTTTCCAAATCTGTATTTTTTAATAATATCTGTTTGAGTTTAGATCAATGTTTCGGGAATCTTTAGATTATTGTTCCAGACCCAGAGAATTTATGGTTTGTTTTATTCAAGAGAGATAAGAAGGTAAGTGCTTCTTAATATACTCTGGGTCAGGAGAACCTGACTTCCTTGCCTTGCAGTAGAATGTGCTGCCTTCATGAGACTGGCTAGCATGGTTAAATTGAAGACCTTGAAGGATGGAGGAGGAGTAATCGTGGCTAATATTACATACATCTCTCTAGAAACTAAACGGTACCTTAACTAACACATGTATGTGCTTGCTATGGACCAATTCAAAGTCCCAGCTTGACAACCAATCACTAAGAAAGGCATTATTTGTCCCATAAACAGATTACAAGAGAGAGAAGAGGCCATAGGAGATGCTGTGAATCACCAACTTTTGGCTTCAAAGCTGTCATTACCAGAGGGCCTAGCAATTTCTAAACATATTCTAACATTTCTGTCTCTGAGTGAATCTGCACACAGATCTGTACGGCTTCAGTGTACCTGCATCTATTCACTGATATTCCTTTTCTGTTCTTCCTCGAGGTAAAGAGCCGCAGTCCAGTCCAAAAAGATGTGACTGAACAAATGCAAGGAACTTCTGTCTCATCAGAAGCAGCAAACCTGAGAGTTGCCACAGTGACAGTCAGAGTGTCCTTTGGAGGGAGACATGCCTGCGCACATCTTCTTCCCCAAGCAATTAAAAGGGTATCTGGTCTGTTTGCCTCCAGGGTTTGGAGCAAGACCCATCTGTTTGTGCACTTACAAAAGTGGCCTGATGACAAAATTACCTTCAGTTCCTCAGATGAATACAGCCAAACAGGCTATTAATCATCATTAAACAAAACCTTTGTCTCATTCTTAGATGCCATGTGTAAAGCCAAATATGGTCAGATTAATTTACAACATTCCAAAGCTAAGCTCCAAACTGGCTTTGGAAGCCCAGTAAACACTGCCGCTGCGTAAGAAAGAAACTAATGGATGATAGTTGCTGGTGGGAAAGGGAATCTCCGGCTCAAACACGACAAGGCTGGCAGCATCCAGACCTGTAATGGAGCTTGAGCTACACTGAAGGAATGGATATGATCAGTTCTATTGACTGCTGCAGAGACAAAGCAGGGATATGTGATTAAAAAGCAAGCGTAAAGTCCCAGGGAGAACAGGCTACAACTGCGTGGTTGTATTATTTTTATGATTTCAGAGAATTCAGGTAAATAATAATGCTAGTTTCAGAATCCCTGTAGTATTCCTATTCTTGACTAGCACCATATCAGATATAACTCCTTAACAGGCAATGTTATAACAAGGGTAAAACTAATGACTGCCTACAGTGTTTAAAAGTTGTAAATTTAGGGAAGTAGGAAACTCTTGTTGTTGTTGTACTTGGGAAAGAAAATCAAAGTTGTTGGGGAGAAAAAGTTCCAACTACATTCTAGGCTTAAGTCAGGTTTGAAGAACACAGATGTAATTCATATAAAACTAATATTTAAAGAGATCATCTCGAGGATGAGCGTGGAGCTGGGCAGAATGTTTGATTACTGCCCTCATAAAGGAAAACACCGAGCTCATCTACCACTGGGAAAGAACGGGAGAAAATGGGAAAGCTGGTGCTACTGGGAACTGGTCTGTGGATAAGGCACCTACTAGGTGCTTCACAGCCATGAGGATCCGTAACACTCATGACTGCCCACAGATGGCTGCCCTGTTCTTCCCTCACATGGTGCCCACCAGAGCTCAGGGAAACTGCACGCTTGCTCAATCAAGCTCACTCACTAATGTAATTAAACCGAGAGTGAAAATCATTATATCTATCCGTTCTACTACACAAGTATGTCTAAATATAACATAAAACAGTCCTTGAGATGGGGTTTCTTAAAGACAAACTATCCTAATGAGTAATCAGATTTCAACTCAAGTTATGTAGACTCTACAGAAAGTCTATAATGGAAATGATCAATTAGTGATGATTAGGGACGTGACTTCTTTTGCAAATTAGGTAAAATAATACGTTCTGTCACACAGAGTGGGGAGGAAAGAAATATTTCGCTCATATAGCTGAGTGCTTATCAAATCAAGTGGTTATTGGGAAGGCTCACACAATCAACTAAAATGGGCTCACAGAGACTGAACCCAGAACCAGGGAGCCTGCGTGGGACTGACCTAGGCACTTTGCATATATGTGACAGCCACTTAGCTTGCTCAGACTCCCAACAGTGGGAACAGGGGCTGTCTCAGACTCCTTTACTGGCTGTAAGGCTCCTACTAGTCATACTGGGGCTCCTTGCCCAGCCTTACAACATTGGGAAGTGCTCAGTCTTACTGAAACTTGCTAAGTCATGTTTTATTGACACTCATAGGAGACCTCTCCTTTCCTGGATGGAGACAGATGAGGAGGGGATTGTAAGGGTTGGAAGGGGGGATGTGGAAGAAGGACTGGGAGGAGAGGATGCAGGGTAGAGGCTGTGGCCAGGGCGTAAAATGAATAGATGAATAAAAAAGTCAAGTGGTTATATAAATTAGTTTGAAGAGCAAAAGTAAAATAAAAAATTACTCATAAGGAGTTTATGTCAGCATATAATCACCATTTCTAAGTGAAAGAGCACCAAGAGCACCAGGAAAATATACTGGACAAAACAACTTCTTCAACAATGGAAAAGGCACTCACAAGTTTTGTAAAAGCGAAATGATTCATAATAATGGCACTGGAATAAAGCCAGCTAGATATTTAACGGTGATCAAATTCAACCCACCCCAAAATACACTTAGTGGTATAAGCATAATTTAATCCATAGCAACTGTGTGGATGAGAACCATGCTATTTCTCAAACAGAACAATTCTTGAGTTCTCCAGGGTGTATTCAGCCAGAGACCATCTCAATTTGGATCCCAGTTAACAACACTAGTGGGAGACGTTGGCCTCGATTCCAGCAGTTTCATGACTAAGAACATGCTTTGACAAAATGGGATGTCTCCAAACACCACCCAAAACTGAATTTAAAGAATACACATTTCAAAGAACGGTTGAAATACTTCTGTCTTCAAATTTACAAGTGTGGAGATACAGCCATAGTCTGCAGTCACTGGGTCTTGAATTCTGTCCTCTTCAAGGGCATTCCACAGCTAACATGGACAACCAGGGGTGTAGGAATATAAAGGATGATTCAGATTCACAGGGATCCGTGGATCTCTTTAAGTCTGTGAGCTTGTTCTCTGTGTTCTCTATGGGTCTCTGGGAGCCAGTAGTTCTACTGAGTTGAATACAACTCAGTATAAGAACATGAGTAATCAGGTTGTGTTTGACACCCACACCTTACACTAGACATGCGAGACCCACATCCTAAGAAAATGACATTAAAGCTTATTAAGATTTTTTATGTTGTTTTGCTCTTCTGCACGTGCATGCATGTGTGTGTGTGTGGTATGCATGTATATTTCATTGCATAGGTATGTGTGTATGTATGTGTGTGTGTGTATATATATATATATATATATATATATATATATGCATACATCAATTTGACATCCTATGTCTTTCTCAAGCATTCTCCTCTTGATTTATTAAGATGGAGTCTTTTGCTGAGCCTGAGCTCTCCAACTTGGCTAGTAGTCTGCCTAGCTAGCTTGCCCCAGAGACCCCTGTCTCCAGTCTCTAAATTCTGGAAATATAAGCAGCCACCATCCCTGCTAGGAATGCAAACTCCTTACACATACACGGGATACACTTTATCTACTAAGCCATCTCCCCACCCCCTTGCTTTGTTATTAATATAATTTAATTCCTTTGCCTTTGGATGAATATCAGTTCTCAGTACAATGAAGTTGGCTCTTTTAGATAACTGAAAATAACAACAAGTACAGATTAAATATCTTGGTAAATCTGTTGTTAGTTAACAAAAATTTAAGGTTAGACATTTGTTACAAACCAAAGCCTAACACACAGAGCACTCCAACACATAGCAATCAAAGTACATCCTTCTCAAGTACTCGTGACTTATCCCTTAAATAGACCCAATGGTAAGCCATCAAATAAGCTATACACACACACACACACACACACACACACACACCAAGAAACTGATGGTATACAGAGTCTGTTTTATGAGAAGAATGAAATAAAAAATTGAAATCAGTAGCAAAAAGAAATCAAGACACTTGACAGATATGCAGACATTTTAAAACGTATTTCCAAATAAAAATGCATTAAAGAAGGCATCACAAAAATACCAATAAACACTAACATGCATGCAAATGAAAATCAAACACAGGGAATTTGATGAGATGCAGCAAAAGTAGTACTTGCAGGAAAGTTTCTAGCTAGAAAGGTCCATCTCATGGAAACACTGAGGCAATGAGCTACCCTCTCATTTAAGATACTGAAAAAAGAATATACCTCTAGCAAACAGAAGGAAAATGATAATTATTAGAACAGAAATAAAACAATCAATAAAACAAGAAAACTAGATCTCTGAAAATGTCTGCAAAATAAATTTTTAATGGCTGACCAAGTGGGTACAAAAGAGAGGACTCAAGTTCGCTAAGCTCAACACTGAATGAGGAGATGCTACCATCAGCTAGATAGAAATTAAAAGGATTATAAGAGAATTCTCTTGCCTGATTCCATGGCTTGAGAATCCTACTTCCTTTCACAACTCAGGACTACCTGCTCAGGAGTGGCACTGCCCACAGTGGGTGTGGCCCTCCCACATCAATCATTAATCAAGAAAGTGAACCCGCAGACACACCCACGGGTCACCGTGACAGAGCTGTCAGTTGAGGCTCCTTCTTCCTAGCTGAGTCTGGGTGGTGTCAAGTTGACAAAACTTAACTGACACAAATACAAACTATCAAAGCCAGTTTGATAAGGAATAAAATCTGAATAGAACTCCCCAAACAAGAAATTGGATCAGTATTTTTGGGGGGAAACTAATGTAAATGCACAGAAATTATTCAAAGCCAGAGCATTTAGGAGTTCGCTCTTTGAGGCCAGTATGGAGACAATATGAGAATCAGACAACTTAAAAATTTTTATCAAAAATCTATAGGCTCTTATTTCTTAAAGAAATACAAGCAAAAATCTCCAACTGAACAACAAACATGTTCTTAAAATATACATTTTAAAAAAGTATATGTAACAATCAAGTGATATTCATCTCAGGAATGCAAGGTTGATTCAATATCTGAAAGTCAATGAAACTAATCTACCATATCAACAGAACAATGGACTAAATCACATGTGATAATATTAACAGAAACAGAGTGACATTTAACAATATGAAACATCTAGCTGGGGCTGCGGGGGCACACAGCTTTAAACCCAGCACTTGGGAGACAGAGGCAGATGGATCTCTGTGAGTTCAAGGCCAGCCTGGTCTGTAGAGTGAGTTCCAGGACAGCCAGGACTGTTTCAAAAAACATATATATGAAACACTTTTCATGGTTAACAAGTTAATTAAAGTTGGAATACAAAATTTATCAATCAAAAAAGCACATCTATGAAGAAGCTCCATAATTGTGAGACTTGTGTTCTTTCTCTAAGAGATGAGGAGATGACAATGGCGTCCCCCACTCTCCCCAGTTCTATGTACTATAGGTTCCCCCAATCTCCCCAGTTCTGTGTACTATAGGGTCCCCCACTCTCCCCAGTTCTGTGTACTATAGATTCTTCCACTCTCCCCAGTTCTGTGTACTATAGATTCTTCCACTCTCCCCAGTTCTGTGTACTATAGGGTCCCCCACTCTCCCCAGTTCTCTGTACTACAGGGTCCTTCACTCTCCCCAGTTCTGTGTACTATAGGTTCCCCCACTCTCCCCAGTTCTATGTAACATAGGTTCCTCCAATCTCCCCAGTTCTATGTAACATAGGTTCCCCCAATCTCCCCAGTTCTATGTACTCTTGGGTCCCCCATTTCCCCAGTTCTAGATACTATAAGGTCCCCACTCTCCCTAGTTCTATATACTATAGGGTCCCCCATTTCCCTACTTCTATGTACTATAAGGTCCTCACTCTCCCTAGTTCTATGTACTATAAGGTTCAACCAGAACAGGTAGCAGAAAGAAATAAAAGGCACATAGACCAGAAGAAAAGGTGTGTATATAAATAAAAGTGCCATATTGGCAGATGGGATAATCTTATATATTAAAAATCCTGAGATCTGTTTTAAAGAAATATTCAAATGACCATAAGTGTCTTTTGGCCATTTGAACTTCTTCTGTTCAGAATTCTCTGTTCAGCTCAGTGTCCCATTTTATAATTGGGTTGATTAGCCTTTTACAGTCTAGTTTCTTGAGTTCTTTATATATTTTGGAGATCAGACCTTTGTCTGTTGCGGGGTTGGTGAAGATCTTCTCCCAGTCAGTGGATTGCCTTTTTGTCTTTGTGACAGTGTCCTTTGCTTTACAGAAGCTTCTCAGTCTCAGGAGGTCCCATTTATTCAATGTTGCCCTTAGTGTCTGTGCTGCTGGGGTTATACATAGGAAGCGATCTCCTGTGCCCATGTGTTGTAGAGTACTTCCCACTTTCTCTTCTATCAGGTTCACTGTGTTCAGACTGATATTGAGGTCTTTAATCCATTTGGACTTGAGTTTTGTGCATGGTGATAGATATGGATCTATTTTCATTCTTCTACAGGTTGACAACCAGTTTTGCCAGCACAATTTGTTGAAGATGCTCTCTTTTTTCCATTGTATACTTTTAGCTCCTTTATCGAAAATCAGGTGTTCATAGGTTTGTGGGTTAATGTCAGGGTCTTCTATTCAAATGAAGGGCTGATACAATTAATCGTGTAGATGAACCTCAAAAACATGCTAAGCAAAAGAAGCCAAGTCATGAGTGACCATTTATTGATCAAATACATGTATGTAAAATGGCTCCAGCAGGAAAATCCATAAATAGAGCTGATTAGCAGTTCCCAAGGATATCATATGCTTGGAGTTTTATCTATATGGTTTCTGTTGGTGTATCAAAAAAATGTCCCTCAAAAATGTTATGAGGAAGCTCAACCAATCACATCTGGTTAGGGTATGGCCGCCTGGAGCCCAGATAGAAAAATCAGGGTAGATAGGTGCGTGCTCTCTCTACACAGTGGTTGCCGGACCATTTTGGATTTCCGACGTGAGTTCCCCCCTTTTTCAATTATTAAATTATATCTGTTGTTCTTTAGCGGGTCTGGTTATTTATCCTACCGACCAAATACGCCAACACGTACAAAAATGAGTTGGGATTAATCACTACAGAATTCTGAATGTACTAAAAGCCACTGCATGGGACCTTTTTAAAAGAGTACATTTAAGTGATGTGTTTCAAAATAAGCAAAGTGTGGGATAGGAGAATTTTACTTCAGTAAAATTGTTAGAAATGTAGATCAAAGCTCTGAAACACACATTTTGAGAAGAAAGAAATAAAACCAAAACAGAGTATGGGAAGGAGGCTTTGAAATCTGAAGGTCAGTTCTCCTAAGACACCCCACATCACCAGTCTTCACCCCACTCCCCCTGTCACAGGAAGACAACAAACAATCAAGCCAGACAAACACCCTTACTCCCTGACAACGGGGACAGCAGCGCATAGAGGAAACAGGAACTTGTGCCCAGCAGAACGAGACTGACTCATTCTAAAAGACAACAAAAGGATGATAGAACACCAAACAGCACACACACGCGCACACACACACATTCTAAAAGACAACAAAAGGATGATAGAACACCAAACAGCACACACACACACACACACTACACTACCCACACAGTTTCCATTTTCATGACAGTATTTAAGAACAGGGGTGAAACTTTACCAACAACCTGCCTACCAACCCCCACACCTCATTCTAACCTAAGCAAAGGTGTTCTACCTCACCAGCAGGATCCGCTGCAACCTCATATAAAAGGAAGAAGGTACTAACCTGTCAAGTTTCAGGAACTGTGGCAATGGTTCATCAAACAGCCTCCCACTGAAGACCTAAGATGAGATACTTGGCAAATCGGGGATAGAACAACGGTCACAAAAAACAGTGACCCCTTACTGTTCAACACTGGATGTAGTGATCTGTCTATAGAGAAGAATTTCAAAGACGAATTCCCACACAAAGCTGGAACTCAAAGGGGCATTGCCCTGGAGTTCTAAACCAATCCTTTCCTAGACTTGTCTGACAACAGGGCATGAGCCATGCAGCATGTGGATCTTTGCTGAAGCTGCCAAGATTCCAGAACATATTGTCTCTACCAAATGAGAAGAGGCAGAAGAAAAGAAACGGGCAGAAACAAAAAGCCAAGGTGAAAAATGAACTCTGTGCCAGAGCAACACAGAAGACTTTCGCACTGCAGAAAACAGAGTAGGGATGAAGAACAAACATGAAAAAGATGCCCAGAAACAGAAACACAGACTGAAGAGAGGCAACCACGGTAAAGCTCCCGATGGTCTACAAGTAGCAGGCATCAGCAAGGAAGATATGACAAATGAACCAAGCCCTTAAGGGAAAGAGTGGGTCCTCTAGTGACAGAGTATTGCAATCTTGGAGTAAATAATTCTTCAAGACAGAAGGGTATTTTTCAAAGACCACATAATTGACAGTCTCTGGGATGGAGCTCCAAACCCATGGCATAGCTTCTAAATGATTTTATTAATAACGAAACTTCCAAAACACAGCCATACTGGTAGAAGCCTCCCCAAACCCTAGAGACTACCAAGTGATCAACAAGTTCTCTCTAAAAACAAATCTCGTAGTCATTCCCACAATTTGCAAAATTTCAAATTTCTAACAACAAAATAGGAAGTTTGGATTCTTCTCTCCAATAACAAATGTCATGAAGCAACAGGGCAGTGAATACAGAGTGTTACACAAAACAATAGCTACTAGCCATAAGTGGCGCTTTAAACAAAGAAAGCAAATCAAATGAAACTTTCAGCTTCTTGGAGGGGCTAGCTATGCTTCCAGAGTTCAAAACCCACAGGTAGCCACTGGCCACTGTGCAGAACAAAGAAACAGACCTTTTAATTCTTCCAGGATTCTGCAGAAAAGGTTAAAGCATGAAGTCTTCAATGTAGTTTGTGGGTTGAGGTCATTGTCATTCCATAGGGAGGAAGGTTTCATTTCCCCTGCCTCAATATCACAAGTATTTACAGGTATACACCAGCACATACGGCTTAATAAGAATTACTAGGTAATTACATAGGCAACTTGGAATTTTTGATTTGAAAGTGAGAATATATTTCAGTTATGCACACATCACAGGAAGTATACACCAATGTATTTTTGGGGGAAGGGCTACTTTAGGCATGCAACTCAGATGACTAGTCTCATTTTAAATTCATGACCACAAATCCCAAAGAGGCGCTACGAATTGCCTGGAATCCCACTGCCGATCCCTGACAAGTTCATTTCACACAACCATTTCTCTACTCAAACCTTCAAGCTAGTATCCCCGGCCCCCAGCAATCCCCGCCTCTCTCCTAATCCTAAAGACATTATTATTATAATAAGACGCTCTCTTATTCTTCAAAGGGAAAATAAAACAACACGCTAGGAACCACTCCCACCACCTTAGGATATCTCCTCCCTTTACAAAGGAAAGGTTCCACATTCTGACAAAGACCAGCTCCCTCATGTGGAAGGGGACCCTCTGTTCATGCCCAAGTGCCCGCTGCTGCCATTAGCTCCTGTCCTAGTAACATCAGCACCTCCCCTCTTCCGGGTCAAGTCCACAAAAGTAACAAAACATGTTGCAATGCATTTTTTTCCAAAAAGGTGGGGATATTTCATATCCTTAAGCTCTGACCCCAATTTCACGGCTCTTCTTCAGGCTGCTGATCTTCCGTACTGTCTGAGGACACTCACACAAAGACGCCCACGTTTCCTGTCATCAGTATCTGTCACATGAGGGCTTTTCTTCATAGCAGAATTGTAGAGGAAAACAGTCCCAAGAAGCTACAGACGGTGTATAAACACACACCCTGAATGTAATAAGTAACAGTAGTAATGGTAATGATTTATCTACAGTAATTTGAATTTTGGATTGTCTTGGTCAATTTTCATAGGAATTCAATTTTAATATGTTATTTTAAAGTTTCAAAAACAAGACAAAAGAAAGTTACCTCTTTCCCAAGGACACCGAACCAAGGAGCCAGGCAGGCTTTCAGCCACTATTGATACAGTTTCTCCAAATAACAGGCATTCACAGACATTTTTTGTTTCTTTATTCAAGTAAGGTTTGACCAGGCTACTAAGAAGCAAAACAAAGACATAGCTTGAAATGTTCAGCCCTTAATGGGGCATCCACACCACACTCCCTCTCCCCTAAACAGAGGGATCACCACAGAGGGGGCGGAAGGAAGATGATCAGAGACAGAGATTGGTAGACCTGCTGTAAAAGTGTTTTCTGAAAACGAGAGCCCCATTGCATACACAAGAGCTCACAAGTGCTAAGGCCGAATACACAGACCTGTATAAGATCAAGCCAGTTCAAATTTCAACTTATGCTGGGGAAGGACTCAAGAAACCCAACCCCATGGTGAGAAGCTATTGGCAGTTGATGGTCACTGAGGGAGGGAGCATTTTCTTCATGGCTGCAGCCCTAGGTAGGTTGCCTATGGTCAGGTGGATGGCTCTCTACCCGTGCAACAACCGAACTCAGAGGTTTGAAACGATGAAGTACATACAATTGTGAGAGGGATATAGTTGGGGAAGGAGTTGAAAGAGTTGGAGGGTAGGGACTGGAGGTGAGATTTGATCAAAACATACTATACCCTTGGCATAAAATTCTCAAAAGAACACCCGCTTAAGATTAAGAAAGTGAATACTGAAACCAACTAAATATCATACAGGTAATGACAGAGAACACTGAAATTATACAGCCTAGAACTGTCTCATCAACACAGATATGAAGGAAAAGGGGGAAAGCTAAGAGGTAAAAGGTAAACGATCCCTTATATGATAGACAGTGAACAGAAGAATAGGAAAAAGGGAAGGGAAGACGCGCCCTGGTGTGCACTCAGTGTCTGCCGAGAGACACATCTGAACCAGATGCTCACAGTGCTGTACCGAGAACCCACTCCTCTACACATGTGAGTCTGGCTTCTTCCACCCACAGCTTTTCCTCGTTGTAAAGCCCCCAAAGTTTCTTCTTCCCTCGTTTCCCATAAAGTCCTTGTGGATTCAGAAGCTCAAAGACATCTTTCTTTTGTTCATTTCAAAATCTATGTTCCAACGAACAAAGAGGCAAGCCACAGGACAGCACTTGTTCATGGCTTTATTTCTTTTATTTCTCCCAAGTTTACGCCACATTGAGCCAGTCTGGAACCTTCTGAGGAAGGTAATTCTATCCTGTGGTGCTTTTTGTCTTTCAGTTCTGTGTGTCATAAATAAATTAGGTAACGATGTAAAGCACAAACAATACCACAAATAATAAAGTGCCAAACACCAGGGCAGTACCATACGAAATTAAAATATCACAATTCTATGGACACACACTATTAGGAGTTAGTCATGTTTTCTCCATCTTTATTTGATTCCGAGACAAATAGACATACTGTAGCCATCATTCACATAACCATTTTCCACTAATGCATGTCTGCTAAATGTCTGCTAAAAATGTTTCGTGAAGACATTTCTGCCCGCCACAAGAGCAACCTTAAATATGCCATCTAGTCCTTCAGTGAGCCTTCAGCCAATTATAGACATCTGAACTACATTTTTCCGGTGACATTTCATATTAGCCCTGCACACCATCTAGCCTGGACCACTTCCCCACCTGTACCATTGCTCATGAAGAACATGGGTAACTTAAGATAGGTCATGAGATGATCTCAACCTTTGACAATCCAACTGCGGTTGGAAGAATTCACTATATCTTTTTTCTCTTCTGACTTGCAAATTATGAATATTCTGGGATGGAATGAATTTTGCCCAGTCTCATGGTCTGTGGTTGTCAGATTTAGAAAACTCAAACATAGGATGTTTGCTTTTCTTTGAATTTTATATAAACAGTGAGTAATGTTTTAGTATAAGGTTGCCCCATTCAGGATTTTATCCTTGATTATATCCAAGGCTAGCCTAAAACTCCCTATGTAGGGAAGGATGATCTTTGTACTAAGATTTGTTTTTATTGGTGTGTGGACACACTCACATACACATATGTATGTCACATGTGTGGGGATACCTACAGGGCCCAGAAGAAGGCAATGGATCCCTTGGAAGTATCCTTACAGGCAGCTGTGAGCCACTCAACACTTGTGCCAGAATCTGAACTTGGGTCCTCTGGAAACACTCTTAACTGCTGAGCCATCTCTCTAGCCCAGGAGGGTGATATTGAACTTCTAATCCTCTTGTTTCCGGCTCTCAGATGCTAGGATTGAAGACAGAAGAGCTGTAGTTTATATGGTGTGGAGGATCCAGTGCAGGGCTTCCTCCAGGCTGGGTAGTCACTCTACCAACTGAACTACATCCATAGCCTTGCCCCGCATCCTCTGGCATCCGGAACAGACATCGGGCTTCTCATATTCCTGGACCACAGTCACTACACTACATAGTCACTGATTCCAGGCTGCCTCAGCCTTTGCATTTGTGAAATGCTTCCTGGCTAATCTCACCTCCCCTTCTCTCCACATCCTTACACCAGCTCTCTTCCTCCTGGGCTCTTTGAAATGACTTCTGATTATCTCTAGACTTTGCTTAGCTCTTTGCCTTCAAAGAACCTTCGGCTAGGGTTTCCCACATAAATTATTCTGGGAGCTTGTGAACATTCCAAACTGTCTTCCACAGGCTCCAGGAGCAAACTGAATTGGGACATAAATATACGTAAACAGTCACCAAAAAGAAGGCGACCAAAGCAAGGCGATGTCTCCTGGGAGACCCACAAGCCTGCATTATTTGACTTAAACACTGGAATCTTTTGTAGCCTTTTAATTTGTGTTTCAATTAATTACACACACTAAATAATCAGATTATTACCTGAAATCATTCTCCGGTCAGTCTCTGGAACACGTGGCCAACTGACTGCCACCTACATGCATTCCTGTGTGGGAACTAGAACCTGAGGCTGAGCAGCTGCTGCTGCTACCAACACCCAGCATGCGTGTGTTCCCTCCAGGTCCCCAACCACCACACACTGGCTACTGTCTCATCTGCACCTGCTGTACACACAGAAACCTTGGAGCTTGTGATTCTGCCATGCCAACTTGGCACACGTCCACACCATCAGCCACTCTGGTCCCCTGCGCTTATGTGTAGATGAATCAGGAGACGATCAAGCATATCGCACCTACCAGACCCAAGCTTCCATTATCAGTGCTAGGCACTGTACACTGCCAACGCTGGACAGATGAATATGTTTGCCTCGTTGTAAAATAAAGCTGACTCCAATACAGCACGGTATTTATGTATACAGATAAAGAAAAAATATCCTGAGGAAAGCACATCCTAGGTGATAAATCAAGAGAGTCGTGTGAGGCGTAGAACACTGGAAGTCCTGCATAGCAAATGAACAGCATTGGATTCAGACTCAACGGAACAGATGCAGCACCTCCGCTATTATTAGAACCATGATAGATGCAGTCAATTCTCCTCACTCAAAAGAATTGAAACACAACGACTTTTTTCCTGCTCAAAACATAGCGTTTGTGAATTGTACAATCTGTCAAAAATGGAGTCTACCCGAAGCAAAGCCACTTAAATCAACAAGTCTTCAAGTTGAAATTCACTGACCTAAATATTAAAGAATACAGATGAGACGCGGCTGCAAACGACTGGCTGACGGAAGAAAAATGCTAGGGGAGCGCCGCACCTCAGCCTCTGAGCTGGCGGGAATGGGGAGCGCCGCTTGCCCCGTATCCCTATCTGCTCGCCTCAATGCCTCACAAAGGCTGCTATTCTAGGCGCTAGATGGAGGGGAAGCTGGCCTTTTCCATGAAGCATTCATTCCACACAGTAAAACAAAGTTCTAGCTTGTTCAGAGGAACAAAACTAATCATGATCTTTTATTACAAAAAGCCACACATAATTAATGGGTTGTGATTCGAGATATGTGGATGGATTCTGTGTTCTATTCCCGGTTCTGATGGTCATGAATTAGAGCTTAGGGCAACCAACCATACCCCAGGTGAGCTTCCCGGAGCTGGGATTCTCTCCTCTATGAGTCTTTGCTTTTCTAGTGTCTTTTTCCTCTCTTCTAATATTCAATGCCAGAGTTTGTTTTTTCTAAGTGAAAATCCCCTCAACCACCAGGAGAATTAATGAGGGCACAGCTGGCTTTCTCCCTCAAGGAAGAGATGAGTGAGTCACCACTTTGCCTTTCTGTTCCCATCAGTGCTGGGGTCTCTCTGAACTGAGAACGGCAGGTATCAGTGCCTCTGCATAGCACACCAATGAAGGAAGGATCTGCAAGGGTCCACATGCAACTTAGAGCCCAAGAATCTCATGTCAACCCCGCTCTCCCGGCACTTCCCCATCATCTCATCCTTGTTCTACCTGCAACTTCTGCTCCCTGGCCCACCCCACATCCATTGGCTTAATCAGCTTCACATCTCAAGTACCGACTTAGGACCAAAGAAAGGCAGGCTAAGGTTCAAACACTGCATTGCATTGCTTATATTGATTCTTATGCAACTAACTTTTCAAGTATGCAGTTTATGTTGTTAATTCTATAAACCAATGACAACGATCATCATTTTAGCTTCACCTCATTTCTCTGTTTCTGCCTTTCTGTCTCTGCCTTTCCCTGTCTCCGTCTCTCCCTATATCCGTCTCAGTTTCTCTGTCTCCATCTCTCTGTCTGTCTGTCTGATCTGTCTCCTTCTCTGTCTCCATCTCTCTGTCTGTCTCTGTCTTCGTCTCTGTCTCCATCTCTCTGTCTCTGTCTTCGTCTCTGTCTCCATCTCTCTGTCTGTCTGTCTCTGTCTTCACTTGGTCCCAGTGAATAAACAGGAGAAAGTCAGCCAAGTACAGGCATTTAAGATCCTTTGCTCCCTGACTTCCTGCAACACAGGAAGCTCTTTCCATTATGACGTCCCACCATAGAGTACCATACCCTTGTCAGCCAAAGTGAATGCTTTCTTCCTTAAATTGCTTTTGTTGGAGCATTTTTATCGCAGCAGCAGGAAAAGTAACATCAGTCTTGATCTCTTCCTGAGCTAGAGGCCCTTAGCCTGGATGGAAAGTGTGGCCCGTTTTCAAAGAGGGTCGTTTCCCCGTCACACAGATAGCTTTGTGCTAGGTGCTCTTTTGAAATGTCCGGTCTTCAATGAGTAGCATTCCCTGGAACCTCTGTCTCTCTCCCCTGAGGATCAATAGATCATGTGTGTTGTGGCACTGACGTTCAGGATCCATGGAGGATGTCCACAGCACTGACTAATTCCTGTGTCAGTCTTGGACTCTATAAACAGGACAGATTTTAGGACCAGCTAGAACCCAGCCTGGGTCACTTCTTCACACAAGACCACTTTCTGAGTGGCCGTGGGAGGAAGTCTGCTCTTTGTGGCATAGATTCCAATCCGCAGTAACAGGAGTAGGCACTGGCTCCCAGCGTCGTCGCCTCTCACAGCACTGAGGAAGGAAGCACAGCTTTTGGTGAGATGCATGTGTGCCCTCTGTCAAAGTTAATTGAAAGATAAACATCTTCCTCCAGGTAGTTAGCCAATCAAGTGAAGCCAGCAGCTAATTACTCTCAAAGAGAAAGGGAAATAATCCCCTATGTCAAGATCTTCAGCAATTAGATAAACAATACCAAATAAATTACATTTTCCATGATTCTTAAGGAAACAATTCATAGCTAATTCAATCTGGGAACACAAGAGTATGGAGTCTTTTAAAACGAAAATAATGATGAAGGTAACAGTTTTACTTGTTGGGTTATTTCACATGGAAGTCTGGGTTTGTAACTGCACTGCCCAATTGCTGTCTTATCAACTCTAATTTGATGTGTTTTTATTGCATATTAAGCCAAAGTCAATTTCCTAAGCAGAAAGTAAATAATGATGTGTTGAGTAGGCTTATGTGAAAATGAACTCGCAGACTTGGAAGTCTTCAAAATTGTTAACTCTGAACAGTATGGCCAGCGGACTTCAGACTAGTATACACACACACATATGGCCAATCGACTCCAGACTAGTGTACGCACACACATATGGTCAACAGGCTTCAGACAAGTATACACACACATGTATGTCCAACGCACTTCAGACTAGTATACACACACACACGTATGGCCAATGGACTTCAGACTAGTATACACACACACATATGGTCAACAGGCTTCAGACTAGTATACACACACATGTATGTCCAACGCACTTCAGACTAGTATACACACACACACATATGGCCAATGGACTTCAGACTAGTGTTTGCACACACGTTTTTGTTTATGGCAAAAAGTGATGGCTGCTTCTGCAGATCTCAGTTTTTTTCTTCTTTTTGATGTGTAAGATTGTATGTAAAGTGACAATGTCCTTTATTTTTGTTCCTTTACCGCACATAGGCAGAGGCATGGGGAGCTGTCAGCTTTGAGACTGGCAGTAACTTTTCACTGAATATGGAAGGATTTGATGGTGTTGAGTCATTTCTCAGAAAGAAAAGTTTAAATACATGCATATTATCCTGTGTCATGGAAACCTTTATTATGATTGATTCTTTAGAACAGCATACTATGCAGATGTTTTATTCATGAGTTATTTCTGCAAAAACTCTGTGGGTTCCTATTTCATTTTCCTCAGCTGAATATGCTATGATTTCAATTTTTTGTTAAATTTATCCTTATATAGACAATATTATTTCTGAGATGTTGATGCATGCTGTAGGCCCAGAACACAGCTGTTTGTAAAATTTAATGACTGTTGGCAGCAGTTAAATTCCCATGAGTTGGTAGCAAAGATATCAAAAGCACCCACTGACTCTGCGAGAAAATGCTGTCTTTGACACACATGGCCAAACTGTGATCCTGTTACGTCTCTAATTTTCTTGTTGTGGCAGGGCTGGTGGTGGAAAAGACACTGGAAATAAACGACACTTTACTGACAATGGAGATGAGGAACAAGGGACTGGTAGTAAATGCATCTCTGTAATGAACTTCTAAGCAGTCTGTAGTCATTAAAGTAATTACAGATTGCATTCTGAATACCTCATCACTTTAGCCCATCCTTCTGATTTTCTTTGCCCTGCTTTTGGCAGGAGGTGGAGCCTGTTTGCATTGCTTTCTGTCAGAAAGTAAATGCAATGGAACACTAAAATTTAAGGAAGAGATTTCAAGTTCAAAACTGTAAAGGTCTACAATTGTGGATTATTGAGAGTTATGCTAGGATGCTGGTAACACATTTGGGGATCCCACTTTGGTGAATAAATCTGGATGGATTCTTTCAGTTCACCTGTTCTAATCTTGTTGTCCTGAACTTTGGCAGAAATTGTGTTGAACATTGGTATAGAATGAATATGTGTGTATGCTTGTATGTGTATTATGTATGTGCATGTGTAATGTGTGTGTGCACATATATGTGTAAGGAAGATCATCCTAATAAGACATTTCTTTCTTTTTTCTTCCTTCCTTCCTTCCTTCCTTCCTTCTTTCCTTCCTTCCTTCAGTCTTTTCTTCCTTTCTTCCTCCCTCCCTCCCTCCCTTCCTTCTTTCCTTCATTCCTCCCTCCCTTCCCTCTCCCCTCACCTCCCTCTCTTTCTTTCTTTCTTTCTTTCTTTCTTTCTTTCTTTCTTTCTTTCTTTCTTTCTTTCTGTTTTTTTTTTGTGTATCCCTGGTTGTCCTGGAACTCATTCTGTAAACTAGGCTGTCCTGGAACTCAGAGATCCGTCTGCTTCTGCCTCCCAAGTGCCTGGGATTGTGTGTGTGTACAACACTGGGCTGACTAAGGTATCTTGCACCCTCTTACTTGCTCACTCAGTCACCACTCGCTCTTCTGTAAGACTTGGGTTTCCCATTTCGACTTCAGAGGAAGCTGGAGGTGCGCAGTGCTTGGTTTGACCTTGATTCCAGCTATGAATTCACAAGAAGTGCCTGTGTTCACTTTTTCTTTAATCTAGAAAACTGATCATCTTTAAGAAGTTCCACGTGGGAAAGACAAAAAGAATACACACACAAATTTTTTATTGCTAATTTTTGAGTTGGGCCAAATTACACATTGTGTTTCTTCCTCTGTGAACTACTCTAGATTCTCTTTGTGTTTATCCAGTTAGCAGCTTTTAGAAACAAACCGGAAAGTCCTAGCGGCCGAAGCACCCGTTCTGCTCTATGTCAGTGGACTGGGGCAGCTGTGGGGAACTGAGTTGGCCTTAGCTTTTGGTGCTCATATATTTTTACTTTTTTATAATTTTAATTTTATTATTACTCTTTTCTATTATTTTCTATTTTTTTTATTTTTGAGATTATAATGATATCATTTCTCCCCTTTCCCCCTCCAGACTGTCCTGTATGCTCCTCCTTGCTCTCTTTCAGATTCATGGTCTCTTTTACATTGATTGTTGTTACATGTACATACTATATGCATATATGTACAAGCATATACATATGCATTCTTAAAGATAACCTGCTCAGTCTGTGTGGTACATATGCTGGTGTACATATGTTTTCAGGGCTGGCCATTTGGTTTTGAATACTAAGTTGGCGTGGTCTTCCCTGGGGAAACCACCTCTCCCGATACCAGCTTTCCTTAGTTGCCTGTAGTTCTTTGTGTAGGACTGAGTCCTCATGAGAGTCCCCCTGTCCACTTTAACATGCCATTGTCATAATCCTTGTTCTCTCGTGTTTTTATGCATTACTAGAAGACAACATCTCCATAGGAAATTCTCCAATCCTCTGTCTCTTAGAATCTTTGCACCGCCTCTTCTGCAATGTTCCCCAGGCATATTTTAAAAATGCCCTTTTCTAGTAATTTCTCCATTTATCTTTACCTTTAGTGTTCCAGACCCTTAGAGAATTGGCTGTTTTCTCTCTTAAATACACTTAAAGTGATGGTAATACATTGTGACCATTCCTGAAATAAATGAGAAAGAAAAACTTTATGTCTAATGGTTTCAGAGGTTTCAGTCTGTGGTGGCTTAGCATATGTGCTTTTGCCCAAGGCCATACTGGTTCTAGAAGCGTGAGTTCTAGAAGCTTCTTTTGTGGATAGAAGGAAGGAACAAGGATGGTACTAGGGATCAGGCTTGACCTTTAAATGAATGTGCCCCATAACCTACCTAGCCTCGTTAGAAGAGTACCTCACAAAATTTCAAAAACGTCCTCAAAGTTGGTCCCCAGAACTTTTGGAGGAACACTTCATAGTCTTAATTATAGCACTACTTAATGCTTGCCATTTGTAGGCTATAGAATAGGCATGAAGAATGCATGAAAGTCATCGGAGATGAAAGTTTCCAGTAGCCATCTTCCAATGGGCAGATTCGATGCCTCCCTTTTTGTATCTGATCAGAGAGCGTTATATCTGGGATTTATTGTCTTTATGTTTGGTTTGGTTGTTTAAGTATGCCTTGCTGCGGGAAAATGCTGAACTACACTCAACTAATAGGTGTGACTACAGGCAACTTAATCTTTATTTGCGATGCTCTCCTTAGGTAGGTTTAGTCACAATATCTCCCTCCCAGGAAGACTGTGGAGATCTTCCTCTGAGTGAGACGCTTTTAGCAGTGCCCAACAGGAAATGTGCATCCTCTGCATGGTGGGTGCTGTCTTCAGCAGGAGCAATGCATGGGAGTTCATGGAACGCAATCACCTTCCTTTTGTTACTTCTCGTCTGGGAATCTTGACTCCATTTTCTAATATTGAAATTTTTCTCATTAGACATTTGTGAAGATTGAAGAACTTAATGCAAGCGCTTAATGTGATGCACAGAGAAGATGCTCTTTGTAGCCTTCTGGTCTTTGTATTTCTGAACTTTAGTGGTGCCTACCTTGAATCAACATCCTGTCTGTATCTAAACGTGTTACCACATGATTACTCTTTTTGAATGATCCAAATTTAGATTAGATATAGATGTAGCTGACAGTGGAGAAAATCAGTTTCTGTAACGTTTTCCTTTGTTTTCCATAGAGACATTTTCAAAGGGAGAGGCCAGCAAGTTGCCCTGGCAACTTCCTTTACGATGAGAAGAAAACTCCCATCTCTTATTTCGCGTAACTGATGCTTCCATGTCCCCTGTCCACAGCAAGGACACCAGCTCATATTTTGTTTATTTATGCTAGTGGAGCGGGGGCAGTGTGCAGCCTTTAATGCAGACCTCCAGGTCTGGTAGGCAAGCAGTTTCTCTCCACTGCCTTTGTTCCTTTGATAATGTATTCAATGCCTGTCTATTACGCGCATATTTCAGATCTTTATCTTGTTCCCTATCATTTGAGCTTGATTTTTAGGTAATTAAAAAAAGCTTTATTGAATGTGTATGACTGTTTTCGCCTGTATGCATGTATGTGCACCGTACATATACCTGGTGCCTGCAAGGCCAGAAGAGGGTGTTGGGTCCTCTGGAGTTACAGATGGCTATGAACCACCATGAAGTACTGGGACCCTAACCTGGGTCCGCTGCAAGATCAGCAAATGCTCTTAATTGCTGAGCCAACTCACCAGTCCTGGACTTTAGGTAAAGCCTTACCAGATAAGTCATATACTCCATGTCATTTAATCTTGTCAAAACCAAATCTCATTACCCAAATCCGCTCCTCCTCTATTTTTCCCCTTTAAGCTCATAAGTTATAGCCATTACAGGAAAATGGCTATGAGTGGAGATAACCATATCATGGGAATTTTTAAGCCATGGTCAGAAGAACACATGCATAGTTCTTCTCATTGTGGGTCTCAGATTATGTATAGCTGCATAAGATCATATCTGTCCAGACGATGTCAAGACAGAAGGGAACCGTCTAGGATGGAAGGAACCAATGGAGAGGTTGAGGAGTGGGAAAGGAGAGAGCAGTGGCTTATGGGAGGGGAATATTGTCAAGCATGCTTATATGAAAACTGCATAAGTAACCAAGTATAGTGAAATACAATTAATTAATGAATAAAACCAGATATTTATCGTTTGTTTTGCTCTCTGTGATGTTCAGTGTTCAACTCATGTTTTCCCCATGCTGTCCCATGAAATATTTGCCACCCTTGTCTTTAACCAAGGCAAAGAGTGGTTTTTATTGCAACATATTGTGCTCCCCTTCTCACCTGGCCATGTGTTGGTCTTGTGATGATAAACCTTCATCCCATTAGTTGCCTTCTAAGACAACCTCTAAGTTCTGAGAAGGAATTTCCTAATTGAATTGCATTAGCTTTGCTGTCCAGGTGATTTTCCAGATTAAGGCTTTTGAATCTTTGAGCTACAAAGTGCTAAGGAAATCTGTCATGACTGGGGTCTGTTCAGCATGATGGTAGCTTCTTTATCATGCAATTAAAATAGAGCAAGCCACTGGCTGGTGCTTTTTGGTGGACTAAAGTGTCTTCACTTAGTATGGGTATTATCGTGGTAGGTTGAAGGAGGGCCACCCAAAGTGACCAAGTGTTAAGAACCGTAATTTCAGAATGTTATAGTATTTGGGCAAAAGGGACTTCACACATGTGTGTAAGTCAGTTAGACGGTCATTACTACTACTTTTCAGTGCTGGGATGGATCCCAGGGCTTTGCCTTTTCTGGGTAAGTGAAGGACCACTGAGCTACAATGTCAGCTCAAGTTAGGGATAAGGAGAGGTGGCAACTACCCAGGATCATTTGGTGAGCCCCATGTGCCATTCCAAGTGTCCTTCTAAGAGACCTTCAGAGAGAGACTACACAGAGCGGAGAGAAGTTGATGTGAAGACCAGACGCATGCAGCCTTAAGCCTGGTGTGCCAAGACAGCTACTCGGATCAGAAGCAGCAAGGAAGAGTCCTAACTAGTGTCCGCCTGGATACCGTGGCCTGCGGGACTTCTGAATTCTAAACACTAAATCTCCAGAAGAGTGGTGATTTTATTAGAGCACCACCAGGAAAACCCTTTCCTCTCTCTGAATCAGCATAAAGGATAAGCGAGGAGGGCCTAATTGAGGACTTGAGTTGGGCCACCAGAACCCACGTTAAAATCTGGACGAGGTGTAGCTCCAGGCTGAGCAGCGGGAGGGGCTTGGAGAGGGGAAAGGCGAGTCTTTGAGGCTCTTGGATAATGAACTGATGAACTTAGGAAAAAATAAAAGGCGGGGCTGCAGAGATGGACCAGGCGTTTAGAGCCATAGCTGTTCTTCCAGAGGGCTTTAGCTCAATTCTTGTCACCCACGAGGTAGCTCATAACTACCTGTAACTTCAGATTCAGGAGAATTTCTGGGTCTCCAGACATGCGTGGACAAAACACACAGACAAAACAGCCATAGACATAAAAAATTAAGACATAATGTGGAGAGTTTCTGAGGCAAGAAAGCTAGCATTACCCCCTATCTCTACGTGTGTGCACACATGTGTGTCCATGTGCACCTAATAAGTACACATTGAACTGCAGCCTCCACGTGTCTGCACAAACGTGAGTGTGTGTATCTAGTAAATACACACACATATGCAAACACAGAGACAGGGAGACAGAGCGATAGAGACAAAGAGAGAAACAGAGACAGAGAGACGGAGACAGAGAAGGAGACAGAGACAGACAGATGGAGAGCATGCCATTCAGTTAAGGTGGGTCTTCCAACTTAAACTATGCTCAGCTACGTAATCCCTCCGAGCTCTGCCTGGAGGCTTGTCTTCTAGGCTCTTCCACAAACATGTATTTGACACTGTTTATCTAGTTGCTGAAGATTCTGACAGGGGGAGATTATTAAGTTAAATAATAACACAGAGGTCACGATATGGACAACACTTGAGCAGTTCCTAGGACGCCCAATGCATTCTGTTTTACTGTCAGATAACACCTCTGCATTGAACTTTTACTAAAACGGAGAGGCATGGCTGCCGATACTACATTCTCAGGAGTTACTACTGAAGACGAGGTTTAAGTTGTGTTTCAATCTAAACAGGGTTTCAATGGCCAGGCCACTGATTGTCCTCAGTCTCTCCTCAATCTGTTTCTTTAATAGTGATATAGACGGTGAGGGTAAAGATACAGTTATGATGCCTGTCAATGATAGGAAGCTACAACAGCAAAATTAAAGACCACAAGAGTTTAGGTAAACAATTCAAAGTGTATCAGATTCAATTTAATTCTTCAAACTACGTTCAAAAAACTTGAACACACAAGTGTAATATTTGACCTAAAAGCTATTGTGTTCAAAAAAGGGGGGGGGAAGACCTTGGTGTTTGAGCTGCCTTCAAGCTAAATATGAGTCAACAGTATTACAGTTTTCCCCTAGAACTAAAGCAATCTAAAGTTGCATTTACAAAGAATAATACCTAAAGCAAAAACATAAAACACAAGAAAACATAATAGTGCTTTTCTATTCTCTACAGCTAGAACTATTCCAAGAATTGATGTGTTCAGAAGGTCATCGGCTAGCTGGAATACACATGGGGACGGTGACAAGAATGTCAAGTAGTTTCAAAATCAGATATGAGAAAAAAAACAGCAAGGTGATCAGCCAGGAGCAAAACCATTGTAAGAATGGGCCAGGGTCTTGGGCTTACTTCATGGTGGCTAAGCTAAGAGCCAGGTGCAGGCATGAGTGTAGTTGTTTTTCTTTTACTCCTTTGGCTTTCTGTCTTTAGTCTTTTGGGGGCCCACCACCCAGATTCCAAGTAAATAAACAAGGAAGCTTATACTATGAATGTCCAGTCTTAGCTTATCTTGTTGCCAGCCAGCTTTCCTGAAATTATCCCATCTCTTTTGCCTCCGGGCTTTTATCTTTCTCTATTTCTATATACCTTTCTTTACCCTTTTCCCTGTGGCTTGCTGTGTAGCTGGGTGCTGGGCCCCTGGTGTCCTCCTCTCCTTGTTCTCTCTTACTCCTTTCTTGTCTTCCACATTTCTCCTTCTATTTATACTCTTTGCCTGCCAGACCCACCTATCCTTTCTCTCTCACTATTGGCCGTTCAGCTCTTTATTAGAACACCGGGCATTTTAGACAGGCAAAGAATCATAGCTTCGCAGAGTTAAACAAATGGAGCATAAACCAAAACACCACGTTCTTTACATCATTAAACAAACGTTCCACAGTATAAACAAACGTAACGCACCTTAAAATAATTTTCCACAACACACGAGGAACAATAGAGCCTCAGACTCCAGTTCTGGAGCCTGTCATCCCAACAACAGCTGAGCCATGTTAGCTCCTAGTGACCACTCCCCTCTAGGAGAATACTGAGATCAAATGCACCGGTGTGGCGCATAGCTTTATCTGTTGATGCCCACAGTCCCCCGGCCACCTTCTGACCACAGCCGCAATGGCCCAATCACTCTTCTCTCCCACCTCCCAGTTTCCATATAGTCTCTTGAAGGCTGCCCCTCTCCAGAGGGTTTCTTGTGGTGTGACTTCATACAAATTCACCTCCCAGCTTCCATATAGTCTCTTGAAGGCTGCCCCTCTCCAGAGGCTTTCTTGTGGTGTGACTTCATACAAATTCACCTCCCAGCTTCCATATAGTCTCTTGAAGGCTGCCCCTCTCCAGAAGCTTTCTTGTGGTGTGACTTCATACAACTTCTCAAGCAGGACACTGTCCCCATGTGTATTCCAGCTAGCCGATGACCTTCTGAACACATCAATTCTTGGAATGATTCTAGCTGTAGAGAATAGAAAAGCACTATCTAGAGCTAAAGATTGGTGAGAGAGTGGAGGATTTGCCTTGACTAATCTTTACATGTTCTCTTGTTGAAATCAAGACAAAAACAAAGGGCAAATCCAATCACAGATTCACCTTGTTTTTTACTCCACAGAGAACACAGAACCTCCCATCACCCTGTTGGACATACCTTCAGCTTTCCTCCTGAGAGCCTAGGGGCAAGCCTACCTGCAGCAGCAATGACCCTCTTGACGATTCACCTTATTACAAAAGCAAACAAACAAACACAACATTTGTGCCCTACAGAAACCAGCACTTCCACGTGGCTCACGATCCTTCCCTTCCACTCTAAGTGTTCCAAGAGGTTCCATTATCCTTCAGCTCTTGTCTCCCAAATGCCATTCAAACATCTAAAAGAAATTTCCTCCATGTTCTCTCCTCCCTCCCATCCTTCACAGGCAAGTGTCTTAGGAAAAAAATATTTTTAAAATATATATATATATACATATATTATATATATATATTATTAAAAATAAGTATACACACACTCACACACTCACATGGCCCTGCCGTGGTATATTAATCTAGTATCTGCCCTGACTACTTGGTGAATCTGGTTTTGCTCAGGTTACCCCTGTACATGGATTTCTATACTAGTGTACACGTCTATGCTTCAGAGAGCAGCATCATGGACCATATGAAATCTGGCCTCAACAGAACATTCTCCCCTAAACACAGAAACACTGTTTCTCTAGATTCTTCCTGTTCTGGCTGCTCCTTCTCAGACTCCATAGAATTCTCACCTCCTCTTCCATACAGAGTACCAACTTCTGAGCCCACAGCCTCCAACCTAATACTTTCATCTGAGGACCATAAGCAATCTCACTGACCAACCCAGCTTCAGAGAGCTGTAAATGTTGACGACTTCAAATGAGCCCTTCCTCCGACTGGCCCAGTCAACTCTCCTCTTGCTATTTTTACTTTGATACCTTATTTGTGTTTCAAGACCAACATCCCAAATCTTGCATCACTGATGCTCATATGCTGCTCCTCCCCCAGGATGCTCCACTTCACAAAAGGCAACTGCTTTTAACTCATGGCTTCCAGCAGCTGCCTGCGAGTTGCTCTGAAAGGTTTCCTCTCGGCACCCACACACTTGGAAGCACGTGGCTCCAAAAACAGCAAAAGCAATGTCTTTCTTCCACTTCTATGTGGCCATGTCAATCAAGTCACCTGAGTACTCACGGTGTTGATAGTAGGCTCACTGGCCTGGCCTCTACTCTGAGTCTGAAACTATGCATTTTCCTCCTGACTAGGCTTCTGGGCAACTTGATGCACACTGTCCCTCTGTCTGCTTGCTTCTCGCATCCTGGGAGGAGTCTTCTAGCGCCTTCTTTGTACTTGAAGAGACACATTGTATGTTACTTACTTGCTGCCCAGTCTAATTTACGTTATCTGTGTTATTCTTTCATGGAGCAATAAAAAAATTGAACTGAAGTTTTTATTAATGTACTCAAGAATATAATACTGACCTCATCCACAAGACCAGGGATCAGAAAAGGTTTTCTGTGAAGGGACCGTCTTAGTTAGGGTCACTACTGCTGGGATGAAACACCATGACCAAACAGCAAGTTGAGGAGGAAAGGGTTTATTTAGCTTACATTTCCAGATCATAGTCCATCATTGGCGGAGTCAGAACAGGAAGCCAAACAGGGTTGGAATCTGGAGGCAGAACCTGATGCAGAGGCCATGGAGAGGTTCTGCTTACTGGCTTGCTTCCCCTGGTTACTCAGTCTGCTTTCTTATAGAACCCAGGACCACCAGCCCAGGGATGACACCACCCCCCATGGGCTGGGCCCTTCCTCACTGATCACTAATTGAGAAAATGCCTTACAGCGGGATGTCATGGAGGCATTTCCTCTTGATGACTCTAGCTTGTGTCAAGTTGACACATGAAATTAGCCAGTCCAGGAGCAGAAAAGTAAATATGTCAGCCTTTGTAGAATACTCAGTTTAGCTGACACAGCAAATAGCAAGTGAGTCTGGCTAGGCCCGAATAAAACTTTATTTACAAAAGCAGGCGGTGGGCAGGGTTTGAGTTAAGGCATGGACTCTGTACATTTCCACACTAGACAGGAATTTCCAGACAGGCACAGACATGGTTTATTTATCCTTAGCTCCGTATCTGTTGCTTAGACATGCTGGATATTCTACATAAACAGCCATCGAGTTGGTGTGGTCTGAAGAAAAGTCCATCGGAATAAAATTCCTTGCCTGCATTTCTCCATGTAGTAAGTACAAATTTTAAAACATTTGTGTTCATGATAAGAACGACCTTCCTAAAGGTTTAACATGCCCTCACATCTGAGATAAATTAACAGATGTGAATTCATTTTGTAAATTCTAAATAAAAGTGCATGCTGTTATTAAGACTTAACTGACCAAATGATGCACAGGCTACCTGCTGATACCAGAGTCCCCACTGGACGACTTACTGACATGTGGAAGGGCCGTCTTCCAGGAGGACTCCCGAACAGCTTCTGACTGAGCTGGGGCTGCACTGGGAGCCTCCACATTTCACAGTGTAAGTGCACCTAGTGCTCACCCATTCAGGGCAGTGGCATAGCCACCAAGTCCTCCCCTAAGATAAGAGTTTTATATGACATGATTCATTTAATTTTGGAAAGGCCCCTCCCACTTAGACGTCATTATGTTCATTTTGCAGATAAAGAGGCTGAGTTCAGAGATTAGGACCCACATAGGACTGCGATTGTTCTCTTATCACAAAGCCACAGCTCCCCCTAAACACGCCCTCCCTGTGAAGTGCAGCGTCCAAGCACCAAATCAAATTCCTAGCAGGTTCCTGCAAAAGACTTCCAGAAATGACAGCACAAAATATGACAGTCTCAAGTCAGAGGGCGGGCACGTGGCCACCAGCAGAATGCAAAGAGCGCTCACCTGCATTCCCTGTGTAGAAACAGTCTCTAGAAGGAACTCGGTTGTCGAGTGCCCTGCAGTCTGGAGAACAGCACCACAGGCAGACTGACATGGACATCAAGCGATTCTGGAGGTCGTTCATCTATTGCCCAAATCATTTGTTCTCCTCCAAACTGGCTACACTGCCCCGGCTCCACACTTGTCAACAAGGTGAATAGACTTTGGGTCTTTACTGGGATTTGGGGGATTCACTTTTCTTTCATGTGATGTCTCCATGTTCAAAATAAATTTATAAATCTTTCTCCTATTAATCTGCCTACTGTCAGTTTATGTCATACACTCAACTACTGAACCTCAGGAGAAGGAAAAGGTTTTCCTCTCCTTTATCCTTGTGGTTAGGATTAAAAGATAAACCGCTCAAACACTAATTTGCATCAAATTCTTTATTAGTCTAATGGAATGATGAAGAAATACTTGTCTTTAAAAAGTCAGTTTTCGGGAACTTTCAGGGAAGAATCTTTTGTTTTATTTGGGTGTTTGGGATATTATTGGGGGGGGGTACGTTTTGGCTTGTTTTGAAATAGTGTCTTGTACTCCAGGCTGTCCTGAAGTTTCCTCTGTCATAAAGAATGACTTTGAACTTCTGATCCTTCTGAAATACTGGAATTACATCTGTGCACCACTATGCCTGGTGTATTCATTACTAGGAGGACTTGAACTCATGGCTTCACCCTTGCTGAGTAAGCTCTGAGCTGTGTACCCTTCAAAATAATCATTTTTTTAAAACTATTTGCATTTCACCCACGCTAAATATAATAAATATAATATAATATATAATATAACTATTATTTTTGATCTGTATTTTAGAGAAGGAAAGCAAGCAGATGAAGTACTGGTCTGGTAATATTATAAAGTATTAAATCAGGTAATTTGGGCATCATTTGTTGGGAGACAGGAAATAGGTACCAGACAAAATAAACACTGCTCTGTTGGGCTGGTGAGATGGCTTGGTGGCCCTGCTGCTCTTCCAGAGGTCCCAAGTTCAATTCCCAGCCGCCACATGGTGGCTCCCAACCATCTACAATGGGATCTGCTGTTCTCTTCTAACCTTAGGTATCTATGAAAATACAGCACTCATAAACAGAAATAAATAAATAAGTCTTTTTTTAAAAATCCTGCTCTGTCTGGTTTTCAAAGGCAGTTCCTTTACCACACATAAATGCTTATACAATAAACAGGTCAGTTTGTTTTTTCAGAAGGTCAAAACTAATCTGGTTATACAATCAGAGCCGTGGATTACAAGGACTCATTACTACCTTCAAGCTGCTTATCAGCTTTTCTAAATTTTAATAATGAACATACTTTACTTGTTTAACAAAATAATTAAAACCAATAGGATTAGGAATGACTTAATATTTTCTCGGCAACTTTATACTAGCTTCATTTCTGTTGCTATGGTAAAATACTGTGACTAGGGGGCAGGAGAAAGGTGCACTGTGGTTAAAAGCACATTCTGCTCTTGCAAAGGACCTGAGGGTACAGTTCCCAGCACCTACAGTACATAGTTCACAACCACCTGAACTCCAGCTCCAGTGGGTCCCAAATGTGCCCTCTTCTGGCCTTTGTGGGTACCTGCGTTTATGTTCACAAGCACAAAATCACACGCATTTATACCTAAATAAAAATAAAATAATATCTTGACCAAAGGCAACTTTGGGGAGCATAATTTTGCTTGATAATACCACATCTAAAGTCAAGAGCAAAAAGAGAATAAATGTGTCCTTGCTTCCTCACTCTCAGCTAGCGTTTTTCACTCCTTTAGAGTTCAGGATCCACCCCATGAAGTGGCACTACCCACAGTGGGCTCCATTTTCCTACATCAGCTAACAATCAACACAATCCCCTTCACAGACAACCCCAGGGAGCAACTTGAAGACAAAGCCTTATTAGATTCTCTTCTCTGAAGTCTCTCAGCTCTGAAGAGTTGACAGCTAAAACTAGCCAGAACAAATTTATTGGCCAAATCCTTCTTCATTACTCCATTCATAGACTGCTTGGTTATTTGTCTCCCATGGTCAAGAACACAACTGAGAATTAGGAAAAAAAAAAAGCAAAACTACTCTTAAGCAACTCTAGCAGATATGACAAACCAAGTATTCAAGAACACTTGTTAGAAGAAGTCCTGAGCACATATTATTTTACAGGGAATTCTAATAACCCTGGATCGATGCTTGCCACGCCAGAGCTTAGAAACAAAGAAGATGGGCCATCTATTACACAATAAGGTTGACAGACACATTAATCCTCCAGATGGAACAACCATTCCGTCTGGGTGGAACTGTGACCTACAAGGATAGTCTTGGGCAGCCATGGTAATAACACGACAACCCAACCTTTCTTGCACACTAACTATGCAACATGCCCAGGCCAGTAAGGACTTGGAAGTCACGCCAGTTATGCCTTGGAGATTGGTTCAGAAACTGCCCAATCATCTCTTCTCTGGGTTTCTAAAGACGAGAAACTACACAACACAGGTAGTGGGATGCAATACAAAGAGGCTACTCGAGCTTAATGTCGTCACGCAGAACTACAGAAGGGTAAACCAACCCATGGATCCACAAGAACGAAGCCAGAGCCTTGACTAGACCTCATCAGAAGCCACAGATTTCTCGGCGCTTTCCAGTTACCATATAAAATGTTCGACAGATTAAGACAGCTTGTTTGTAGACTTATGCTAGCCATGTAACCTATGTTTGCCTTGGAGAGTCAGTTTACTTATATACGTGTATATATACACATATACATATACAGGTGCATATACACATGATACACACATATATATATATGCATACAGGAGCACAGTATATATATATATATATATACACACACACACACACACAGGTACACAGTCTACATACACACACTAGTACACAGTTTATACACACACACACACACACACACACACACACACACACACACACACACATATATATATATATATATATATACATACAGGTGCACCTATTAATCAAACCTCCTTTCCCTTCTAAGCGTGTTCTGGTTTGAGAACTAAAATGGTCTCAGTTGTTCCATGATAACTGATGTAAGGTAAGTTGGGGGTTCTCAACACTTAGAAGTGAAAACATTCACAACGTCAAGTGAAACATGTTAACTCACACTAATATTTGACATATATAAGGTGTGAACAGAAATGGGGGTCGTGTTTATTTCTTTATGTGGACAAGGCATGCCACTGCATGTGTTGATGTGAAGGGATAAGTTGGGAGAATTGGCTTTCTTCTTCCAGCTGTGGGTTCCGGGTACCAACCTCAACACATGAATAATGCCAGCAGAAGCCTTTTCCCACAAAGACAGTCCCTAAATTTCTACAGAAGCCAAAGCCCCATCAAACACACACACACACAGTGATGGGGCTAGAGGACACCATGGGGAAGCAGCCAGTTCTCAACCTGCGGGTCGCAACCCTTGGGGGAAGTCATGTACTAGATATTTATAAAATGATTCACAACTGTAGCAAAATTATGAAGTAGCAATGAAAATAATTTTGTGATCGGGGTCACCACAGATAAGGAACTGCATGAAGGGTCACAGCACTGGGAAGGCTGAGAAAAACTGACGTGAGGACTGACCGCCAGTGGCACAAATACATATGGGATTCTCGGGTCAATTGTGTTCGGGGAAAAATAAATTCTATGATTCCTGGTGGAATTAAATCTTGACATGATACAGTATTCCTTGGAAGCAAAAAAATAAAGAATATTGCTTAATTTTGTTCACTCACTATTACAGGACCTTTCCTGTTGCCATGACAATCGCCCTCACAAAAACCATTTAAGGAGGAAAGGGTAGTCTGGCTTACAGTATAAAGGTTCGCTCCGTCATGGTAGGCCTGTAAGGGGGACAGGAACTGGAGAAGAGACAGACGAACGCTCTCCTGGGGGTCAGCTAACTTCCTCCTTTGTATATAAGTCAGGGCCCAAGCCTAGGGAATGGCGCCGCCTGCGTCATCATCAAACAAGCCCTCTTATGCACGCCAAAGGTTACCTATCCGAAAGACTCTCTCATAGACGTGATTAGTTTGTCTCCTGTGTGAGTCTAGATCCTGTCAAGCTGACAGTCAGTATCGACTGTCACATGCAGAATTTAGTCAACCACGTACTTTGGTACCAGAAGCCAACAGCCATTCAGTGGATACCGGCTTGGGAAAAGCTTCGTGAGGGTAAGGACTCAGTCAACAGAATAGTAGGAAATTTAGTGTCTTTCACATAAAATGTGTTGAAGTAATGAATCTATTCTAAAAAAAAATATTCTAGAATATTTAAATCTTTAGGTGTTAAGTAATCAAGTACGTAAGTTAAAATAAAACTAAAGACAAGCAAAAAACCAGGACCTTGGAAGATGACATGATCACAAAGTGCCAGGAACACAGGCATGAGGAGTGGAGTCTGCATCCCAAGGACCAACACCAAAAGGCTGGGATGGTTGCACATGTCTGTAACCCTAACCTGGAGCACAGGATGAAGGAATGGAGATGGCAGATCCACAAACCTTGCTGAGCAGTCGGTCTAGCTGACAGGAAAGCTCCAGAATCAGTGAAAGAACCTTTGTACCAACAAAAGATGAGGTGGAGGGTAACTGAGGAAGACATCAGACATCAAACGCAGACCTATACATAGACAGGCATGCACACATGGGCATACACACATGAGCATACACATACACTATGCAAAAATATTAATTTTAAATTTAAATTGAAAAAGCTCCGTATTCCTAATGCTTAAAGTCACAGATAATTAAAAGCATCTCTATTGTGTAAGGAAAACGGCATTTTTGAAGGCTGCCAATCTGATTCTACAGGACAGCAATAAAAAGCTAGGAAAACAGCATACATGCAGGGCAGCAATTAGACCTACACAGAACACTTCAGGATGTTCATTACCCAGAGGTCGTATCAACCGTAATGACTTTACAAGGGACTTGAGAAATTGCAGCCTTCGCTATATAAATTCTTAGCGAGCTAAGGGGGCTCTTTCATGCTGAAATACAAACATGCGCTCAGGAGAAATGGGCCGGGGCATATTTCACTGTCCCCAAGGGGTGTGCTCTTGACTCTGAGCAGAATAAAACACAAAGCTGTAGAGCTGCCCTGTAATAAATCCTGTTTACAGAAACAAGACTGGCATCTTCACTCCTCCTTGAGCTGGTGAGTTCTGATTCGGGGAGTCCTCAGAGCTCTGCTGAAGTACTCTAAAAGCAATTTTGACAGAAATTCCATGTTGGGCGTGTGAAATCAAAAGACAGAAGAGAATGTGTGGATTGTCTACAACATCAGAGGGCCAAAGTTACACTAGAAGGAAACAGCCTTGGGGAGAATCCTGAGTGCCTACAATCCTGTATCAAGGCTCCTGGGTCCGAAGCAATTTCCCTTCAGTTTCTCCAGGATGGAAGCACAGGACACATCTCACAGCTGTTGACAACACAACAGCTGGGGAAGAGGAGATTCTGAGACAGCGTTACTTTCACCAACAGGTACCAGCCAAGTTGCATTAGAATAGAGCCTGAGGTAGAAATGGCCCCTTTATGAATACCCACCCAAGGCACCACCAATTACATCAGCTTCCACTGAGCAATCGGATGCCTAGAGCAAGAATTTCAGGACACAAAAACATTTTACTGAACTAAAAGGGTTGCATGTCTAAGGACCTTCATAGCATTTATACTCCAACAGATGCAGTTGTTCGGATGATGCTATCCTCAGGGACTCAAAGGACAACATTGTCTGGCTTCATAACTTGTATAAACATAAGAAATTGAGTTGGAATAGCTTTTTGTGAAGATAGAAAGAAATCAAACATTTCAGAATTTCAAGCATTGATATATACAAAACAAGTTGGAATATCTGTTACAATAACTCCAAACAAATAATAGTACTTATATACTAGCACAAGAATATGCAACCATATATATGTATGTGTATATATATGTATATATATGTGTGTGTGTACATATATATAGTCAAAAGAATGAAGGAATGAATAATAAAATACCGACCATGAGGTCAAAGAACAAGAAAGTATTCTGAAGCCATACCCTGGCTTCATGACCCTCTTTGCTTACTCCATAAAAGTTTTTCATAGACATTTAACCTAAGTCCAACTCTATGCCCTAGGACAGATTACAGGTGTGGCCTCACAGAGCATATGTCCTGGTTACTCTTGAGCCCTCTCTTGACCACTTTAACTTAAGTCAAATTAAGAATGGTAGGGAAAGAGAATTAAAATCTAAACTCCAAACAGCCGAAGAAAGTCCCCTGAACACACAATTGCTGTCTTTTTTAAACAACAAATACATTGAAACGATACTGTTGCCTGTATCTACAGAGGAACTGCCACATATAATATTCCAAAGTGGTTTTGTACACATTGTTTCCTTTGGCCTCACAAATATCTCTAAGTGGAAGGTTCCCCATCAGTGTGTGTCAGATCCTGGGGTGAGGGGTGGTAGCGTTTGTGGGGTGAGGGGTAGTAGTGTTTGAATGAGAGGGTTCCCGTGGTCTCAGTCATTTGAATACTCAGTCTCTAGTTAGTGAGGCTGTTTTGGGAAGTGTGCCCTTCCTGGAGGAAGTATGTCACTGGGGGTGATGGAGGTGGGTCATTTGTCTATCTGTTGCTTTCATTGGTTAATTAATAAAGAAAACTGCTTGGCCTGGTAGGACAGAAAATTAGGTAGGTGGAGTAGACAGAACAGAATGCCGGGAGAAAGAAGCCGAGTCAGGCAGTCGCCATGATTCTCCCACCCGACACAGCCACAGGTTAAGATCTTTCCTGGTAAGCCAGCTCGTAATGCTACACAGAATATTAGAAATGGGTTAGATCAATATGTAAGAGCTAGCCAATAAGAGGCTGGAACTAATGGGTCGGGCAGTGTTTAAAAGAATACAGTTTCCGTGTAATTATTTCGGGTATAAAGCTAGCCGTGCTGGCGACCGGGTGCCAGGAATGTAGCCCTCCGCTCCTATTACAACATCCGGGGGTGAACTTTGAAAGTTTAAGGGTGTATGTCTGCTGTCTCAGCCCTGCCATTATGAACTCTAAACCTCTGGAACTGCCAGACCAAATAAATAATTTCTTTCCTAAGTTGTCATGGTCAGGGTGTTTTACTCAAGAAACAGAAAAGCAGTAAATGTATGCAGTGTATATGCGCCCATGTGCGAGTGTCTGTGGGGTCAGAAGCCAACATCAGGCCTTTCCCTCAACTTTTTCCACCTGATTCCCTGAAGTGTCTCTCACCTAAACTACACCTTACAAATTAGCTGGATTATCAGGACTGCACGTCCCTGGGAGCCTTCTGTCTGCCTCTCCCCGGTGGTGCCGTGAGAGGCACACAGCCACGCCTGGCTTTTTGATGTGGGTGCTGGAAGGCACACTCAGACTCGCGTGTGCGTGTAGCAAGCGTGTTACTCACGGAGCCAGCAACCAACTCAATTTTCCTCATGTTTGAAAGGAAGAAACTGAGATACCTAGATGCAAAGACGCATGTCCAAGACTCTATAGGGACTTATTACAGAAAGAGATGCCGACTAGGTGTTAGGTGGGGTGGCAGCCATCAATTCTCAAAGGTATTTAGAATGGCATATCAGAGTTGGTATCCCTGTTTGTTCTCTTCCACTCCCGTCACGGTTGACTATGCCAAATGCTCTGGAAAAGACAAATAGGCGAGCGAGTGTGTTTGCTTTGTTGGACTTCAGAATGTAAGACAACGTTGACACTGTCAACTTATTCTCACTTAAAATACCAGGAACATTTAAATGTGCAGAGATTTGAACAAATTCATCAGAAGGGAAAGAAGACTGGTGAGCAGAGATGGCAGAGGACCGTCAGAAACAGCTAGCTACTGGGCACCCTCGCTTGCCAGGGACAACCCGTTTGCGCCTGTTTTCCTTCCGCAGCCTCTTTAACTGCCCAAGGGTCCCCACGTGTATGAAGAATTCCATAATCAGCTTTGTCATGATGGCGGTACACAGGGTTGGGTGGGTGAGGCACATTTTGATGTGTGGAGATCTAAGCAAAGACTATGCATGGAGGGAGCTGTAACAGCCAGAGAGGCACCAGCATAGCAAGTTAAACAAGGCAGATAACCACAGACTCTCCTTCCACTAAGTCCGTGGTTCTCAGCCTTCCTAACTGTGACCCTCTAACACAGTTCCTCACGCTGTGCTGACCTCCAGCCATAAAATTACTTTCACTGCTACTTCATGACTGTAATTTTGCTACTGCTCCGAAGCATCATGTAAATATCTAATACGTGCCCTCCCCCAAGGGTTCGCGACCCACAGGTTGAGAACGGCTGCTATAAGTGAATGCTGCTACATCCAGATCGGATATCTATACTTCAGAGGCAACCAGAAGGAGGTGGTTTAAACTGTGGCCCAGAAACCTCCTAAAAGGTCTGTGGGAATCACAGGGGCAGGCTAACTCATTGCTGCACACAATGATCTCAGAGTACCAAGTGTGTATCCCTTCTCCAAAAACTCTTTCCAGAACCTGAAACCTATCCAAAGAGAGAAAAACTCCCCCACCCCGTGCTCACAAGACTGAGGATAAAATGTACAATTCAGGGGGAAGTTAACTTAAATTCACATTTATTGGAGCTTGTAACATTTCCCTCCTCTCAGAGCAGGTGTGATAAAAAGAACAGAAGACAAGAAAGTGCAACAATGGAGTCGTCTGAGGGTGGGGCTTAGTGCCGTTCGTTCGGTGGTTAAGGGCCTAACATGGGCAGGAACCTGGGCTCCATCAGAGAAGGTGGCGGAAGAAGCACGCATAGGGACAGAGGAATGGTTTCACAAATGGTCGGTTAGGTATAAAAGGCAATTCATAATCTTACCCTGAGCTGGCACAGCATGTGTGTACGTACACACACACACACACACACACACACACACACAGAGAGAGAGAGAGAGAGAGAGAGAGAGAGAGAGAGAGAGAGAGAGAGAATCTGCTTAGAAACCACACAGTGCAACCAAGGAGGGCTGAGTGAGGACCAGATATAAACACAGACGCATCCTTCTCACTCCAGCAGGCAGACCGGGGCCCCCACGGACAGCTGCTCCTGCCCTTAGCTGGCTCTGGTTACACAGAGCTGGCAGGAGGATAAACAGTGAGAAGAAAGGAAACAGGTTAAAGACAGACGCCCTGTAAAACAGGCACTGAGAGATGCCAGGGACGAGAGGAGTGGAACGCAAAGGCTTTCCAGAAAGAACCCTCAGTTCCTCTGCTCCTCGTGAATCACAGAAGGAAACTCTTCACGCAGAGAGAAATAACTTGTAAAAACATAAATATATAAAAAATGCTAATGTCCCTATGCCCAGAGGTTGTGCTGTAATTTCAAGCGAGGGTGACTAGGCCAGAAATGACATTTACTAACTTTCAAATCTGGTCTCAGGCCAACAGGCTCAGGAGAAGAATGAATTCAGAAGCCACTTCTCCTGGAATCCTTTGCATGTAATTATTACGGTGAAGGCAGGTTGTTCATGATAATGTCGCAGGTATATGGAAACTATTGCAGGGAGCTGAAGTGAGAAAGTACTATTATTTCTGCAGAAGGGACTTGTCTGTCCTCTCTCTAATGGTTCCTCACCGTTTCACGACTCATAGATCTGAGCATCCGAATATGAATTCTTACAGAATGCCATTCTCTCTTTGGTGAAAACTTCAATGATGAAACCCAAAGTCGGTATTTAATACAGACTTGAAGATGAAGATAGGAAACCGTTTTCTACGTCCACACAAAGCATGGCAGGACTAGACACACCGTGGTGTTTGAACAGAGCAAGTCCCAACTCAACCATCAGTCTCGCTGTGTTTCCTCGCACAGCCCACAAAACTGGAGTCTTCAATGTTTGCCTCAGAGTTTTGAACCACATGTAACATTTAAAGTGAAAAGAAAAAGAAACAAAACAAAACAAAAAACTTACTTCCGGAAATTATCAACTTACACTGACAGAAAATGTTAACTGAGCAACAAACATTCACTAGAAAATAGCATTTTACGCCAATGACAGTCATCCTGTACTTATGAACTAAACTTGTTTTAATATTGTGAAGCATTATTGACATAAAGAACAACTACAATTTAAAACACAGAACTGATGGGGCTGGAGAGACGTCTCAGCAGGTTCAGTTCCAGCACCCACACGTCACCCCCATGCTAATTTCCTGTTGTTTTATTCTAGCTTATGGTTCAAGTGGAATGGAATCCATCAAGACAGGTATGGTAATGAAAATGGTGGTGAAGGCAAGGACGCGGGAGCTTGATGATCACATTTGCATCCACGCACAGGAAGATAAGAGAAAGAACAGGAAGTGGCGGAAAGCCATAAACCCTCAAAACAAACCCACTTCTGTGACGTACTTCTTCCATCAGGTTCCAAAACCTTCCCAAACAGAGCTACTAACTGGGGACCGAGTATTAGACATCTGAGGCATGGTAGATGCTTGTCATTCTAAGCATCAGGAACCTTTTCGTTCAAGGCCAGGTCCTGGTCACCCTTCTTAGCTTTCTTAGCTTTCCTCTGCTATTGTTCTTTTCTCCACAGGGATTATAATTCCCTCTCCAGTTTCCTTGCCCTTTCCACTATCAAAGCCGACACCTTCCAGCCAGAGTTCAATGTTCCATAGCTATCTCTCCGCTTCAGTCCTCACTCAGGGACGTTTTTTTGGACAATTGTCAGAATTGATGAAAGCTAATAATGCTTCCCTCTCCTCCTTATTTATCTCCCATTACTCCTGAGAGGGGCAGCACAGAATGAGCATCACCACGATGGCATGTGAAGGACTGGGGGCTCATCTATACTGATGGGGAGGAAGCGGTGCTGAAGGAATCCACCGACAGAAAATGACTAATACACGTGCACTTCAAGCAATAGACTTTTTTCTGCAATAATAGATTTTTCACAATTTCTCCTGATGTCAGTAGCTCCACCACAGAATGTGTTCAAAAATTTATTACAATTTAAAGAACTCATGGAGCTGGGGAAATGGCTCACTTGGTAAAGCGTTTACCGAATAAACATGAAGACGAGTTTCATCCCCAGTGCTAACATTAAAATATTATCTACTGTGATGGGGAACCTCCCTTAGCCAATGGCCTTTAAGAGGCTGGACCAGGTTGGGGCGTGACTTTGGCTACCAAAAAGCCACCGTCCCATCCTACTTGGTCTCCAAGAGCCATACCTGCATGTCAGACCCCATTCTTATTTCCTCACTGGGATCTGTGAGTTCCCTTTTAATAAAGAAAACCCTTAAAATACCCTATTCAGAGTTAGCTGGGAATTACTTGACTCACATTCCCCCCATTTGACGCATTCTGCATCACTAGCGCACCTCTGTGGTTCTAGCCCTGGAGAATAGACACAGGAAGATCCCTGGGGCTTGCTGGGCAATGAATCTATTAAACTCAGCGAGGTCTCCATGAGACCAGATTCCAAAAACTTAGGTGGCGAGTGATTGAAAAAGACACAGAACATCAGCCTGTGTGATAGAGAACCCATGCCAACATCTTTAAGACCATGTCTACTGGCTCTAATGAAACATGAAATACCCTCTTCTAACATCTCACACCCTGAGGGAGCGAAAACAACAAGTCACAAAACAGAAACTATTATTTTAAAAAACTAAGAAAATAAAAAATTTTACATTTTCCACATTTATGATTTCATGTTGTAGTTCCATAAAAACAAGAAAGAAGGAATAGTAGGGGTTGAAAGCCAGTGAGTGCTGGGGGCTCTCAAGTACCTTTACCTTTAGTTTCTCCTCCAGGTTCCACACCTGCCAACAGGTGGTACCCAGGGTCATGGTGTGGGTTTCCCCCAGATGGGGAAAAATCAGCAGAATAGATCCAAGCAATTACACACATTCAATGAGAAGTATATCATTTGCTAAAATTACATGCATAAATAATTAACTATTATTTATACTTGGTTGGTTGGTTTTTCAAGACAGGGTTTCTCTGTGTAGCCCTGGTTGTGCTGGAACTCGCTCCGTAGACCAGGCTGGCTTCAAACTCAGAGATTCATCTGCCTTTGCCTCCTGAGTTCTGGGATTAAAGCTGTGCACCACCAGCACCACTTGGCTTATAAACCATCTCTTAATGACCTTATAAATAATGTACTTTCATCTGAATTTCCAAAAGATCCTTTTATAGATATTTTTATAGGTATGTATGTTTCCTCAGAGGCCAAGAGTCATCAGGTCACCTAGAACTACAGACAGTTATCGAGTAACCACATGGATGCTAGGATGTGAAAGCCAAGCCTCTGCAACAGCAGCAAATGCTCTTACCCACTGAACCACCTCTCCAGAACCAATTTCCAAAATATTCTTAACCAGTGCATGTTTTTCCCCTGGTATGATTTTCCCCTTCTTTTAGTGTAGTCTCATGTTGTTTCTTTTGGGGGAGATGTAACATGAGGGCTGGCTTGCTTGTTGGGGTTTTCTGTCCCTCCCAGTTCCCCATAGCTGTTTAGCCCCAAAGAAAATCACACAGAGGGGCTGGAGAGATGGCTCAGAGGTTAGGAGCATTGCCTGCTCTTCCAAAGGTCCTGAGTTCAATTCCCAGCAACCACATGGTGGCTCACAACCGTCTGTAAAGAGATCTGTGCCCTCTTCTGGCCTGCGGGCATATACACTGACAGAACATTGTATACATAATAAATAAATAAATAAATAAATAAATAAATAAATAAATAAATAAATAAATAAATAAAATATTCCTTTAAAAAAAAAGAAAATCACACAGAGATCTCTATAAGTTTTAAAGCTGATTGGCCCGTTAGCTCTGGCTACATATTAGCTCTTATAACTTACATTAACCCATTGTTCTTACCTATGCTAGCCACATGGTTCGGTACCTATCTCAGCAGGGCAGCTCACATCTTGCTTCCTAGGTGGTCTGCACAGGACTGGGAGGAATCAACTTCCTCCTTTCCAGAATTCTCCTGTTCTCATTGCATCACTTCTACTTCCTGTCTGGTTTTCCTGCCTGGCCAATCAGCGTTTATTTAAAACATGATTAACAGAATACAGACAATTCTCCTGCACCAGCAGGAGGGTTGTTTGGCTTTGTTTTGTCTTTAGAGATTCTGTGGTTTGGCTGTTTGAATTTGGTTTGGTTTGGCCTGAGTTTGTTTAGTTTTGTCTTGTGTCCCACCTGAAGAACCCAAAGTGGAGCCACAGCGTTCACAATAGAGCAGTGCACACCCTCTCTTCTATTTTCCTAATGACCAGGTTTACTTTCTGCCTCAAATCCTGATGACTCCCTAGACACTGTTTCTAATGCAACTTAATTTTCCCAGAATAATGATTACTCATTGAGAATGTTAGGTGTTCCTGTCAACTGTATACTCTTTATTAAAAGAACAATGGTTTTCAAATGTCCTATTTTAAAATGCTGGAAAGGATAAAAAAAGAAACAAGATCCATGTCTAGTCCACCACCCACAGATAATAACATTATCAGAGGCCACTATAATTTCCTACCATTCTCGTGATTTACGTTTTCACCCAATTTCTTTTGTTTGGAGAATATTTTTTCGTCTCATTTGTCTTCTTCTTTACCATTTTGGTCTGTCAAAGTATTTCATTTTCTGTTCACTTCTCTACAAAGGTTTTCTAAATGAGGTTCAAATAGTTCCTTCAGAGAACTACCCTATCATTAAGGATAAATGATTTAAAATTTGTTCTGGACCCTCAGAACAATACTAGACATCTGACATGATTGATGCCAATTCTTATCTCCACCGAAGCTCCCCCATGAGTTTTTGTCACCATGTTGTATTTCCACTGCTTACCTAGCCACAGCAGCACACATGCCAGAGCCCCGCTGGTGTTGCTGGATGCAGAATAAAGGATTTTATATGACCACCATGCAGAAAAGTATTACACAGGGAAAACAACTGTGAGACACCTTGGAGAATGGTGGGCTCTTTCCCTCCAACTACAGAGTTCTGCCGATATTTTGTTTTCTGATAAAATGATACTAACAGGTCCTGAGATGCTCTCTGCCAGAGTTTCTGGTGGATTCCCATTCAAAGCATTCTCAGAGACACAGCCAACTCTGCATGGTGGTGAAAATAGCCAGCTGAGGGACAGGCAGAGGACAGGGGCAAAGACTGCTCATAAAAACACCCAGGGGCCTGTGAGACAAAAAAGAACCAGAGAGCTTCTGGTGTGGCTGACACACCAAGAGCAGCCTACAAAGCTGGGCCACCACTGTAAATGCCCTCCATGACTTCAACGGCTCCCTATACAACTGTGGAAATCCAAGTGTTGCCATTCATCAACCCATCCTTCCTGTCATCCATCTATACCTTCAATGTTTACCAAAGATTTCTATCTGCTGTGTGCTGAAGGAATTCCTACCACCAGTATTCTGTAAATTACCTACCCACTTGGGCGTGGTCTCTTGTACTATTTATGGCAATGTAAAACTTGCTTCCAGCCTCTTTTCTGGCTGCGGGATTTGATTGCTGTTCTCTGTTCCAGCAGAGAGTCTATGCCTAAATAAATAACCCTCTATTATTCTCAATTCTGAGCTAGTGTGGGATATCTAGTAAGCATCCTTCTTCATCTGACACCCCACATAGATTTGGACTCCACACCTACTGGGTAGAAAGCCTGAAGGCCTAACCAGTCCACAGCCAAGAAAGTCTCCCAACCCTGCCTGCTTGGCTTGCTTTTACCTAGATGCTAGACAAGTACTTATTGAATCTCAAGATTTTGAAAATGCAAGCTTAGAATGCAAAAAGATACTTAGGCCTTTAAAGGTTAGATCAACACCTATGGATGAATGGATCCTGCATACAATGAATATTGAGACATTTTACTATAATACTGAATCTTGGGTAGGAAAAGTAATTTCCAAAGGAATGAGGAGATATCAAAATACTAAATGTTTTAATTCTGGTAGAATAGGACATCTGAGAAGGGATTGTAGACAAATAATTCCTAGGAATAATGTGTCCTCTGGGAATGGAGGTATATGTAGAAGGGGTAGCAAAGACCAATATTGGACCAATGAATGCAGATCAAAAAAAGACAGACAAGGCAACATGATACTTGGGAAACTCCTTGAGGGACCTTTCACAGGCCCCCAAACCAAAAGTAGTCCAGTCATTCCCAGTCACTGTGGAAGACACGTCTCACAAGAAAAATTTTAAAAAAAAAAAACAGAGTATACCAGAAAAGACCATACTATTCTGAATAATGGAACAAACATGAAGAATATATCAAAAATGTTGATAGGAAATAGGAAACGTATATTCTAGCAGACTTCTATAAATGATCAAAAACCACAACTAAGAGTGCATATAAATGGAGATAGACACAGGTGTGGATGTTAGTATCATTACTCTAGAATCTTTGCATCCAAATTGGCCTCTTTAGAGACAGATGTTCAATTACTAAGAATTGGAACCATATCTCAATTTAAATAAAGCAAGAGATGGGTTGACTACATAGGGCCACAAGGTCAGAGAGGAAAGCTGAAGCCATGTATGGCTAATATTGCAGTAAATTTATAGGGTCTTGACATGCTGTAGCAATGGAATACACAGATTAACATTCCTGCAGTTTTAGGAACTCATAAAAAATCTGGGAAGGCAATTATAAGGTACTATACACAAAAGTATACACAAACCATTCTGGCTGTAGAAGAACATACAGCAACTAGCAAACTTTAGAGATATCAACAGCCCTACCTTTAAAATGGTTAACTGAGAAATCAATATGGGGTAAACAGTGGCTTCTAGGTGAGGAAATGCTGCGGGCTTCCAAACAGCTGGTGCAAGAGCAACTAGATGCTCACCATATGGAAGAATCAACCATCCCTTGGAATTCTCCTGTATTTGTTGTTAAAAAGAAATCTGGTAAATGGAGAATGGTGACAGATCTAAGAGCTGCCAAGAAAGTAATTCCACCTATGGGCCCTCCACAAACTGGAATTCCTCTGCCTTCTCTATTACCAAAAGGATGGCCTCTTATAGTTATTGATTTGAAAGATTGTTTCTTCACTATACCTTTACAAGAAAAGGATAGAGAAAAATTTTCCATCACAGTGCCTACTTATAATAATTCTTAGCCTACTGGGAAATAGCAACGGACTATCCTCCCACAAGGAATGCTCAATAGCCCAACTTTGTGCCACTACTTTGTAAATCAAACATTGAAAATAATATGTAAGCAATTTCCTGAGTCTATGATTTACCATTACATGGATGACATTTTTCTATCTGATTTAAACATAGATGCTTTGAAATCTTTGAAGAAGTAAAAAAAAAAAAGTTGTGTCAAAATGGGTATTACAAATTGATCCTGAGAAAATACAGAGGAGATTCGGTCAATTACGCAGGTTATAAAATAGACATACAAAAAATTAGAACACAAAAGGCACAAATTAGAAGAGACTGGTTGCAGATTCTTAATGACTTTCAAAGATTGTTAAAAGACATTTCCAGTCTACAACTGGCTGTTGGGATAACACCTGATCTAGTGATTCATTTAAACAAAACCTTAGAAGGCAATAAAAACTTGAATAGTCCCAGAGAATTAACAGCTGAAGCAGAAAAGGAATTGACAACTGTTGAGGGGAAATTACAGGAGGCACATGTGGATAGGGTAAATTCAAATCTTAATAGTATTCTAGTCATATTGCCTTCAAGAATTTCTCCTATAGGAATTTTAATGCAGAGGGACTATATTATTTTAGAATGGTTCTTTTTACTACATAAACCAAGTAAAAATTAAAAACTTGTGTGGAAAAAGTCTCTGTATTAATTACAAAAGGTAAATTGAGACTTCATCAATTAGCAGGTATAGAACCAGCAGAGATTACAGTGAGTTATGGGAAGACAATGAACCATGGCAAAGAGCTTGTGCTAATTTTTTGGGAGAAATTAATAGCAATTATCCCAAAAGCAAAAGTCTTAACCTTATAAAGAGAACTTCTTTGAATCTTCCCCAAATTTTACATGATGCTCCAATAATATAACATGCATCCAATCCCATACAGGTCTGCAAGGTCCTCTAGCATAAGGTGATTAAGAAATTGATCGACTGTTGATTGTAAGTGTGTTGCAGGCCTCAGAATTTCATAAGAAACATCATGTCAATAGCAAAGGTTTAAAGGAAGAATTTCTATTACATGGCAACAAGCTAAGGAGATTATAAAGAGATGCTCTACTTGCTCTTTCTATAACCAAACACCACAACCTGCAGGGAAAAACCCAAAGGGTACTCAAAGAAATGAAATCTAGCAGATGGATGTATTCCACTTTGCAGAATTTGGAAAATTAAAAAATATACATCACACCATTAACACTTATTCAGGTTTTTAGTGAACAACTGCTTTAAGTTCAGAAAAGGCTAATTCAGTAATCAAACATTTATTAGAAGTCATGGCCATCATGGGTATACCTGAACAAATAAAAACAAATAACGATCCTGCATATGTGTCTAAAAAAATGAAACAGTTTTTTTTGCTTATTATAATATTAAACATATTACAGGTATACCACACTATCCTACAGATCAGGCAGTTATAGAAAGATCAAATCAGGCTATAAAGGATATGTTAAACAAACAGAAAGGGGTATAAAACACCCCCAGAAATAGATTACATAATGCTTTATTAAGGTTGAATTCTCTTAATGATAATGAGAAAGGGACAACAGCAGAAGAGAGACATTGGATAATAGAAAAGTCTTCTGAATTAAATCACCAGTGTATTTTAAGGATGTGTTAACCTCACAATGGAAACCAGGAAATGTGCTACATTGGGGAAGGGGTTTTGCTCTTGTTTCCACAGGAGAAGAAAAACTATGGATACCATCAAAATTAATAAAGATTTCGTTTGAAAAGGAGAAACCTCTTGACAAGGAGAAATGACAGCTCATCCACAATGGTAACAACCATACAGGTGGTAAGAAAACTCATTAGGGTTGGGGCAGGTTTCTGTTCTTGTCTTTGCAGAAAAATATTCATCTTCAAAAGGTCAAGAGACCCTGGACATCTATATGCCTAAAGAGGAAAATACAATAATCCAGATAGGATCTCCAAGCAAAGAGAATTATAACTTATGAGGACATGTCATTTGAGAATCTCAAAAGCATAAACTAAAATATTAATCATGATTCACCTGAAAATCAAAGCTGGCTTTGAAGTTGGACACTGGCTCTGTTCTTCTCTAAATCCAAGCATGTTGTTAAAATAAAAATTCAGAATTTCTGTCTCATGTCATATGGGACAGAAAGAAAAAAGAAGTTTAGAAAAAAAATTACTGTTCTTCATACCTATTTTTGTCTCTATTGTACCTTTCATTGAATATATATGTCTGTATATGTCTATATAAATAATGTTTAAGTTTTCCACAATGAACAATGAATTTTCCTACAGTAATCTTTAAAGTTTCCAGGAAGATGAGGCCCCACAACAACATCTCCACCTGGTTGATATGACATCATGATGCTGATAGCGCTACTATAAGACCTGTTTGGGGTACCACCTGCTCAAGATGGTTCCAACTTGGTTAGCTAAAATGGTGCACTTTTTAATGACATTCTAGCCAGAACTCCAAATAGGGACCTCTGAAAAATCCTACCAATACTCAAAAACTATTTACAATTATACCAGAGAGTAATCTTGAAAATTAACCATCATTTACTTTCACAGGATCCCATAGAAAGAATATTGCCCCCAAGACAGCTGGAAGTAATTCTAGAAGATGATCTCACCTCTCCCAACCAAGTTTGTCTTCAGATCTAGGGACATCATTTAGGGGTTGATTATAATTGGTATAAGGTTGGGGGTTGAGGAGAAATTTTTTAGGCACAGAGATCTCTTTGAAAAAAAGGGTGGAAATTGGATGGGATAATAGAGTGTGAGCTTACTCACACTAATAATAAGAGTGAATAATAGAGTGAATACTTGTAAGCTATTATTTATAGGCAATTTACATTGGTATAGATTCTTATATGTTGATACAAATTTAAGTAAATTGAATATGTTCCTATTTTCACCTACAATATTTGTATATCTAGGCAAAGTTACTTTGGATTATTATTTGCATAAATGTTTCTACCTTGCTTAAAACATTTTTGTATATTGATACAATTTTAGGATAGATTTATCATATTGCAATGTACATTTCGACCTTTGATCAAGATACTTATACATTGTTTACATTTTTTGGTCATTGTCCTCATTTGTTGCACAGCTGTTTATTGCATGATATTCTAATTATAAATCAATAGTCATCTATGTTTGTCATACTTAGACTAATCGGGTTCTTTAGATACATAGAGATTGTATTCTTCATAGATAGGTAATCTTCAACCACTTCAAAGAGCTGTAGAACATGGCATTTAAATAACTTAGGGTTCTGTTGACATGAGACACGGATGCTCCTGGCAGCACTGATCTATTCCCAAGAGAATGTTGAGCAGTGAAGACACTCCACTTGGAGCTTGTGTTCTTTTTGGCAAAACTAGTCTTTGGGCAAGGAACTGCCCGTGCATTGACCACTGACAAAATGCACAATGTCTGGACAGGACAAGCAGGATACAAGAAAAAAGACTGTCAAATCTTACCTAGACAGGGTAAGACAGTTTTGAAAAATTTCTTGCCTCTGAGAATTGTCTGTCAGTTGCTCTAGGGCTTAGCCAAAGTTGTTTGCTACAATATTGCAAATGGGACTGGGTGATTGCTCATGTAGCCAGTTGTCTCTGTTATATTTTGCTCATTTTGGAAGCTGCTTGATTGCACTTCCTGCTTCCTCAAGTAATATTATTTCCCTTCTCGGATCTTCAATAGGGTTGAAGACTAAATAGTTTTAGTTACTTTCCTTTCATGACTTGGCCAAGTTATTTATTATACAAGACTTAAACTCATTAGGATAGGATAATTATTGAAACATTTATCACGTTTCTTGCTTGATATATTTGTTTTTATTGTATATGTTTTGTATTAAGCTTAGCACTCTTTTATTTAAATAAAAGGGGGAGGTGCTGTAGGAATTCCTACTGCCAGTAGCCTTTAAGTTACCTGCCTACTTGGGCATGGCCTCTTTTACTATTTATAGTGATGTAAAGAGTGTATCTGGCCTCTAAATGCTCCATCTCTCTGGTCACCCCTTATTTCCTGAACTCACTACAATCTGAAGGGAAGACACCTGAGGAAGTCCTTGGGTTGTGATTCACAGAACAAATTTTCGCTTCCAACCACAGGGACTGTGTCCTCACTCCAGCTGTGCGGTGGTGATGTTTCTACTTCCCATCAGCCACTCTGCTAAAACTGACAGAGAACCATGACCAAACAGTTCAAGTATTAACTTGTTAAACTGAACACTAGGGCCTCAGTGGCAGAGCTCTATCATGTCCAGGGTGGGCGAGCAGACAGGGACACACACCAAAACAACAACCCTAGGGCAGAGTTCTACCATGTACGGTGTGGGCATGTGTGAGCGTGCACACACACGCGCACACACACACCACCACCACCACCATCAACAACAACAACAACAAAGCAACAACAGAACCCCATCTGAACATTCAAATTTAAAATGAAAGTACTGTACATGAATAGAGTCATATGTAAATAGAAAAGACAGGCGATGTCTAGTGTTGTCACTTGATAGGTGTATTTTGGGTTACATGTTTACTTGGTATTTTTTATGTCTGTGTGTCTCTCTATGTGGATATATGCCACATGTCTGAAAGTGGCTGAGAAGGTCAAAAGAGGGCACCAGATTCTCCAGTAGCTGGAGTTGTAGGCAGTTGTGAGCTACTCACTGCAATCCAAACTGGGTTCCTCTGGAAGAACATAAGTAGCCTTAACCATTGAGCCATGGCTCCAGACCAAAATGTTTTATTTGCAATTATATAAATTTTCAGTGTTTATATAAATAGGACATTCAAGATAATTTCTGGCAATGGAGATACCATCTACAGCCCTGTTACTTTGCAGGAAGATACAGTTAGTACTGCCTGTAGATATACTTTTTTTGTTTGTTTGGTTGGTTGGTTGGTTGGTTTGGGTTTTCAAGATGGTTTCTCTGTACTTTGGAGCCTATCCTGGAACTAACTCTTGTAGACCAGGCTTCCCTTGAATTCACAGAGATCCACCTGCCTCTGCCTCCCAAGTGCTGGGATTAAAGGTGTGCGCCACCACCGTCCAGCTATAATGAACTTTTTAAGAACTCTCATAATTTCATTTCTCCTGGTTCATTAGTAAATGTTATTAATAAGCTTGAATGCTATGAGCCCCTTCCCATTTTGCCCAAACAGTGTTTTGAATGTCAGTGGTTGAAGAGGTCACATATCCCAAAAGCAAACAGGAAGGAGCACTCAGAGAAATCCCTGAGCTGTGCTTCCATAGTCCCTAAAAACTGTATTTTATACCTTCTCCCATGCCAGCGCTTTAAAATCAGCTTTTAAATTAATTAATTAGCAGCATTTGTGGAGAACATTTGTTATAGGATTTTAATAATTATTACTTATTGCCACCACTAAGTTAACACCGGAGACTTAATCACCGTGAAGTTAGCAATGAGATTCAGCAGTAACCTCACTTTATAAACATGGAATCTTCGGCTTAAATATTAAATAGGTTTCCTTAAAATTTAATCAAGACCAAGCGATGAATCTAAAGTTAGTGCAGTGCATTTCCTATCACCAAACTAACACCTTGACACCCACATGACGTTGCTTTGACTGTTTCCACCTACTCTAGACTACAAGGTCCTCAGAAGCAGGCGCTGATACGCACCGGATGCACTGAACGAAGCCCATACTATTGCTGCTTCTGGCAATGGCACCAATGTTCTTCTACTCTGTGTCTCCTGCAATTTGTATTTTAAAGTATCCCAAGTTCTGCAAATGTGAATAATTTCCCACCTTTAATCTATTCTCAATAAAAAGTAATAGAAAGAATAAAACTCTTTCCTTGCCTATTATCGTAGGTTCCCCTGAAACATCAGAAACAGGATTTTTGTAGAGAAATAAAAATTGTCACCAATTACAAGATTATCACCACAAGAAAGTAAGCTGTTGTCTGTAACACTCTACAGAAAAGTAGACCTCAGGGTGAGACGGAAATGCTTGTTGATCCAGTCCTTACTGGGAAGCACACAGAGCCTTGTGGTCCTTATGTGGTCCTTAACAGCAAGCCTGAAGCCTGTGCAAGAAAGGCCAGAAAGCAAAAGTAAAAAGTTTCCAACTGTGTAGATGAAAGTTTCTGTCCCACATCGTCTCTCAGTTATTTAGTACCAAAGAAACACACAGAGGCTTATATTAATTATAAATTGTTTGGCCTACTAGCTCAGGCTTATGATTAACTAGCTCTTACATATTGAGTTAACCCATAATTCTTATCTAAATTTAGCCACATGACTTGGTACCTTGTCTCAGGAAAGCATTCTTATGCTATGGGATAATGCTCTACTTCCTAATTTTTCTATGCCTCCTTTCTATATCATCTATACTGGGAAACTGGGGAAATGATGCCTTATGCATTTCAGTTCAGAATTTACAACCTTGTCTGCAGCTACTACCCACCAGGCACACCGACTGCTCTCAACCGTTATACATTGCTGCTCATCACATACACTTCTAGATGAATTAAGAAACAAGTCATGCAAGGAGGTATAGACCTCAAATCCCAATTTCTCAAGCTGAGCTCAAGAACTTGAAGCCAGCCTAGGCAAGATCACGAGACCATTTCAAAAGAAAAAATAACATAAAGGTTAAAATACTAAACTATTTTAAAATATTTTTTATTTAACTCCACATACTTAAAATACCATCTCAACAAGTAATCAATAGGAAAATTTACTAGTGAAATACTTTCGGCTCTTTTTTTTTTATTAGTCTTTGAAATCCAGAGTGTATTTTAGGCAGACAGCACTAATCACATTTCAATGTCTTTCCTGCAGGTGCTAGTAGCCCCTTGTTCAAATCTTTAGGATCTAGACAGTTCTCACTAGACTGAAAGCTCATTTTTAGAGGCAAAAAAAAAATCCTTTCTTCTTGCTCCATAATTATTCGTGCCTATAATCAAATATAGCAAAGTTCAACATCAGATGAACTCAGAAAACTTCAAAGCAGATGATTATAAGAGGACTGGGATAAGAGAGGAGATCTTAGGAAAGAAGAAATTTCAAGTAAAGGTTAGCAGAGAATTCTAGCCCAGGCTTTGAGTCACCATGTCCTGCAGACATGCTCTGCCTTCATCCCACATCTCCACCGCAGGACCATACACATCTACCCATCCTTCAGTAAGAGCTTCCTTGGTGTACAGAGAAGCAAAGCCTTCTTCATTAAATATTGATTTCATTCACATTTCCCTGGGGCCATGCATTATGGAGGAAGAGAGTAACATTCTCCACTTAGACTTTACAAATGAAGAAACTGAAATCTAGGCAGACTTAGAAGTTACCCTACGATTCTGTGCTCATTGCAAGTGAAGCCTGAACTCAAGTTCGATGAGTCCCGATCCTTTGTCCTCCTCCCTCTGCTGTACAATATTCACTTTTCAGCCATGGCTTTCGCATCTAACATGATAGCCACATTTTGCGAGAATTACTTTAAATGAATTCATCTATGTAAAAATACTGTGCGCTGCATGTATTCAGTCTGAAAGGGGTGGCGCCTGGGAAGGAAATGAAGATTTATTTAGTCCATTCTTACACCTTAGGGGTATGATACTTAATTGTCAATATTGGTGAAAATTTATGTAGCTACTGAAGGTCTTTAAAGAAAATATTGTTAGTACATGTACGTGTGCACGTGCCCATGTGTGAGTGTATGTGTGTGTATTCTCTCACACATTTCAATAAGAGACAATTCTCAGAATTAACACGTTTTTCTACAAGTCTACATTTTTCATTATGATGTGAATCAAAGAGCTCATTAGCTTCAGTCCACCTAAAGCTGGATAAAGTCTTCCATAGGGTTCATACCACAAGAAGTTCACCTAAAATAAAGTCTTCCATAGGGTTCATGCCACAAGAAGTTCCACATGTTAAATATTTTTATTCCTTAACTGCTTGGTGAGCATTACAGCCTGTTTCCTGAACTGAAGCTGAATGTGGTAAAGAAGAGGGTATCTATCTCCTAAATAACACATCCTTACTGCCATGGATAACAGAGACACCAACTTTAAAAAAAAAAAAGTGTTCTTTCTTAATAAAAAGCATCATAGAAACCTTCTAACAATTAGAATGAGCCACCATTTTCCATGTGATAACAATGAAAAGGTAACAGTATTCTTTATCTTTGGAAATTTTGTATATCAATTTTCTAAACCTGGTAGAAAGACTGGCATTTTAATGATACCTTGTAGCAATATCCTGCTGCATTTTGTTGCAATGTGAATTGAGTTAGTTTACCTCTGGGCGAGAAAGAAGTGCAGGCACAGTTGCTGGGGGTTCCTGTGCACGCATACATGTGGTGCACACACACACACACACACACACACACACACACACACACACATTTTTCCCTCCATGCAGTCCTCTAAATCTTGAGTTTTGCAGAGTTTCATTTATTCAAAAAACCTTTGAATTAGACACTTCCTGCCTGTGCCTCCCCTCAGTGGGAAGCTTGTGGGGGCGGGTTTGCAGTTTGGAATTCAGGCCCTCCAGTTAGAGAACAGTCTCAAACTGCCTGTCCTTCAGGACACAATGAAACAGCCAGCTGTTTGCTTAGACATTTGTCTGAGCAAAGCTTTATCAGGCTATTATTAGTTTTAATGCTGTAATTAGATGCGCAAATGTACCCTGAGGTATGTTTGGATGGGAACATCATACAAATCAGAATTGACAATAATGAACACAGCTGCATTTCTGCCAATGATTAGGCATTTAAATAAGTGCTCGTGCTGTGTTTTCTGGAATATGAGATCCCACAGAGAGGAGAGGTTAGCAGTGGCGTGAGGCTGCCAACGGGGCATCAAAAACATCGGAAAAACAAAGGACAGACTTGGAAACTGGATATTAACTTCTCTTGCGGCACCATCCAGACAGCGCGTCCTGTTCCCTTCTCACTGTGCCTCATCTTCATTTCGGTGAATTACCTACACATATGCATTGGGAATGTATGTATGGTGTCCTTCCTTCCCATCAGACTACATGTTCTGAGAGCACAGAAAAAGAGCTGTGTCTGCAGCATCAAAACATCGTCCAGTTCTCCTCCAACTGATAATAAATAGAAAGATAAAAATTGTGATACACACTGGAGTCATTTTGTGCAAATACGACTTCAGACCACCTGAAATTTTCATGAGTCATTTAGAGCCGTGCAAGACAAAGGTCAACACTCCCATTGCACCAGTGGGACCAGAAACTGGAGTAAGCTTGTCACCTGCTTAAGATTTATTAGCCTGGACTCAAAGTAAATATAAAATAAAACACTTAGCAGCCAGCTTTGCATTTTACCATACCACTTACTTCATGAGAGCAGCCAGCCTGAGACGGTTAGGACGTTTTCCTACTCTGCCTACTATGCTGAGACGATCACAATAATGGGAAATATAGATACACCCCTTTTGTAATTTCACAGCACTTCCGTGGGGCATCGCCACTAAATCACTTACATCTACTTTGCCCTCTAAACCCCTCTTCCTGTAGCTCCCTAGATCCTACAGATCACTAAATCAGCTCATCTGGGATCCACTCCTCTTCCTGTAGCTCCCTAGATCCTACAGATCACTAAATCAGCTCATCTGGGATCCACTTCTCTTCCTGTAGCTTCATGGATCCTACAGATCACTAAATCAGCTCATCTGGGATCGACCCCTCTTCCTGTGGCTCCCTAGATCCTACAGAACACTAAATCAGCTCATCTGGGATCCACTCCACTTCCTGTTCCCAAGACTTGACTGCTCCCCAAAGGTCCCAAGCTGCCCCCGAGGATCTCTGGCTCCAGTGTACTTCTTCCAATTTATAAAAATATAAATCCAAAGACATTAACACCTTGAGTCGACGCTGCATCTATTCCTGGAGGCTGGGAAACCCCTGTGGAATCTCTGAGAAGTGTGCCAGCCTGTGCGGTCTGAGAACTCTCTAGCAATATTGAAAGGCCTCCTGATGGTCTAGGAGTGAAATAGACAAATTCTGAACTTATGCCAAGCTACTATGTCTTCCCTTTGGGTCAGAAGCAAGTCCTTTCAGTGCCTGAGTAACATTATTTGACACACGCATTCTCTATGAGCATTGCTACAGAATGAAAATGATTGTATAGGTTCTTGGATGTATACCATTTTGACAAAAGGAAGTTAGGAAGATCATCATACTGAAGCAAAAACAGATTTAAAGAAAATGAACTGTATTTCCAGCGTGGAGAGTTAAATGAGAATTTGCCATCTATTTAAATTTAAGAGTAAGTAATTCTAGGTTGTAAAGCACTAAAAGTATGACCGGATTTTGTACGCTGGATCAACCAAACGCTCAGGTTCAACTTTACTTCGTGCTGCGTTTCAGGAAATCCATGAAGCACTAGCTTTGACTGCCGCCGATTGGTCTGCATTGCTAACCATTATGTCATCGACAACTTAAAACAGGTTTCTACTTAATCTTTGTACTGAGGAGGGATTTGTCACCATTAGAACTATGATAAACTATATACTAACCTGAGTCCAGGGAAACTGTCAAAAGCTACTCTTCAACTGCAAACACATAGGTTGACAGCAAACACAAACTCATGAATAGAGCGTACGCTGGCCTCTTCTTCCCGATTGTCTGCCTATCCAGTCCTGAGCTCTGTCCATGAAGAACTAGCTAGTGAGAGCTGCAGCTTTCGCCCTTGTCACTGAAGGGTTTTCAATAAGCCATTAGAAGACAACAGGGAAGAAACTGATCAAAGACACAAGAGAAGCAGAAACAAGGATGTGTAGAAAGGACTGGTTCCACCCAGATCCACCCACTCTCTCCTTTAGAGTTCATGAGATGACCCAGAATCCTTATAATGAATTTTCATTCTCTCTCTCAAAATCAATTTCAGTTGTATTTTTGAATAAAATTCTTTAAGTAGGAAATATTTGCTTGCCTGCTATTTAGAATTTTGAGATATTATTAATATAAGCCATCAGATCCCAGAGCAGTTAAAAACATGGCACACCAGAAGGATTTCTTTGGGTATAAAATCTAAGGGCCTTTGAGTTCGTGATCCAGAGAGTCTGTCTCAAAAAACAAACAACAACAACAAAATGATGTACACATAATTACAAGCTTACTCAACACATTTTCTCAACCAGAGCATTTGACCTCAGTATATGACGGAGGGGGAAAGCTAGAGGATAAAATCCCAGGAATTTGCCTCAGGCTTCTGGTCATTCCACCTTGTAAAGGCAGAGTCTACATGATCACAAGGGCCTCTTCCTCCTTGGAATTAGCTCAATTGCCACAAATGCACATTTTATCTTAGATGATCCAACATTGACCTTTAAAAGTATGATCAGTCGATACTCTAATGTAGCATGGCTCTGAATTCCCTGCCAATCAATACACATGCTCTGAAGAGCCCAGCAAAACTTAACTATGTGCAACCTCACACCCTACAAATATGCCACAAGAAACAGCCACAAACTATAAACACACACACACACACACACACACACACACACACAGTATTAAGATGGAAAAAAACAGAGATCCTGAACATTTAAAGTTATAAATAATCTTATTGAAAACCAAGAACCACATGAATATTGTATTTTATTTAGGTCAGAGTATTTATATATACTTCTTTTTTTTTTTTTTACTGTTTGAAGCAATTCGGATCACAAGTGGTGAACAGGCCATTGGACTTGCTATACTTTAAATACCATGCTTACCTTCAGACATCTGAGAAACAAATTTAGACAAAAGGAAACCATTCCTTTTGATTTTTTTAACATGTCAAATAATACCAGGAATGGCTACAAAAACAGATTCTAAGAAGTGACTCTTCCATTCCCAGCATATAAAATAATAATAAAAAAAATCTGTGTCCAGCAGGATGAAAGGCAGTCAGTTTATCTGAAGCACCGAGAGGAATTGGTGAGTTCTGCACAGTGGCGTTCTCTAACAGAGCTCCAAAGCTTTCCTTCCACACTGTCCTCGCAGCGGAGCCAGGGGCTCAGGTGCTGGCATGCAAGCTGATTTACAATCCACCCATTCTAATGGCATCCACAGCCTTTGCCCATGTTCCCGCGTGACCCACTGACTCACAGGTGGGTGAGAGGTGACTAAAGTCCACCGAGGGCTTAGTCCATCCGTGACCTTTCCAATAAGCTGCTGAGCCTTGCTGGACAGTTCTCCCCCATGAACCCCCTTCAGTGGCTCTCATGGAAACAGTCACAATTTCAGCAACTAATAAAACCATTTGAACCAGAGAGTGGAAAAGGGGAGAGAGGGAGAGAGAGGGAAAGGAAGGAAGGAAGGAAGGATGGAAGGAAGGAAAGAAGGAAGGAAGGAAGGAAGGAAGGAAGGAAGGAAGGAAGGAAGGAAGGGACATCTGAGCCCCAGCTCTAGTATTTGCTACCTGAGTGGCCTGTTGAAGTCATCCACTTCCTCCCTAGAGCTTCCTTGATGTGGAATAGACACACCAACTTGACACATACAAACTCCTTCAGGGGAGCTTGGTAGGGGCCTGGCCCTCAGAATATTCTCAGGTTATTCTCAGGGTAGCAACAGTACTAAGCGACAGTACACAAAAAGCTTGGCCAAACATTTCTCTGGGTATTTCAGTGAGTGTAGGATTTTGGCTGAGACCGACAGATTTGGGTAAAGTTCTCACAGAGTTGAAGGTTTCGATCAAACATAGATAGACACACGCACCCCAAATAAGAAAGATTTCTACTCCCACGCTGAAGCTCTTTCCAAATATCCACTTTGCTGCCCTACACCTCAAGATTTTCAGGTCCACAAGCCACCAAGCATCCACAATCCTCATCTACCCCCTTGTACCAGGCTTTTGTGCCACCAACAAGTTCCCAAATCACGACACGGAGAGTTAATATTAGTTATGAATGTACAGTCTAGCTTAGGTATGCTTCTGGATAGCTCTCTTAACTGAAATTGGCCTGTTTCTCCGTATCTACCTTTTGCTTCAGGGCTTTTTACTTTTTTCCTTCTGTGTGTCTTAAGTACAGTGTTTGTGTCTACTAGCTGGAGGCTGGAGGCTGCTGGCTGCTGGCTGGAGGCTGCTGGCTGCTGGCTGCTGGCTGCTGGCTGCCCGGCTTCTCGCTCTAAATGTGTCCCTCGTTTTCTCTTCTTCGTTTGAGCCCGGATTTTTTCTTCCTGTTTATTCTCGCTGCCAGTCAGTCCTGCCCATCCTTTCTCCCTGCTTAGTGACCGACTGCTCAGCTCTTTATTAGACCAATCAAGTACCGTGGACAGGCAAGATGGAACCCATCTTAACATAAAGACACATCCTTCCATCACTAAACAAATGCAGCATAAACAAAAGCAACACATCTTTACACAGCTAAAGCAAATATTCCACGGTATACAAAAATGGAGCATATCTTCGCCTAGCTAAATATTCCACAACTCTCTCTCCCTTTCATTCACACACACCCTAATGAGTTTGTTACTCAGGAGAACTGTATACAGTCTGTTATTATTTTATTATTGGTAATCATCATTATTCAAGTATATATTACATTCTTACATAGGAAGAAAACCATCATTCTTCTTACCCTTCTTAGATCAAAAGAAATGAGATCCTCTGCAGACCCCAATGTGGTCTGTATGTCACACAAACATGTACATGAAAACATCAAAATAACACCTCAAGCCATTCCCACTGAGTGTTTTAATTTTTCCATTTTTTTCGTCTTAAAAAAACACAAAAAATGAAGACTTACAACTTTCAAATAAATTATTATCTTATGTATATATTAGAATGTAAACTGTGGGGAGATGTATGCAATGCTTGTAGATTTATAGCAAAACCCACAGTAGTCATGGCCACAGGATTACTGCGTACTGTCTGGCTATTTTTACTTTGAAGGAGGAGAAGGTTTAAGGTACTTGTAGGGACATTTTGCTGCTATTTATTTATTTATTTTCGAGACAGTCTCGTATAGACAATGCTTGCCTTGAACTTCCTATGTAGCCAAACCTGGCCTCTAGCTCATAAACACTGGGATTGTAAGTATGCCACACCACACCCGGTACCTCCCGGATTTTTCAAGTGCTTACCATCCTAAAACAAAACCCGTCTTTCTGTGTGCAGTAATAAAGAAACAGCATGTCTCTGAAGTATGAAGCTGTCCACAGTCTCTTTTCATATTTCACTTTAGCAGAAGGTCAAGGTGATCTGCAAACCTGGTGACTTTATTCTGTTTCAACTCCGAGGATATAAATATCCATATTTTTCTATCAGGCGTGTTCTTTACTTGGCCATCTCTTGAAAGGTATGCGTCCTGAATGTCCTGTCTCTTCCCCGCCACTTGGCTTTAAATACCTGTCCTTTAGTCACCGGAAAGATGGTTCCACGTGGCTAAAGGCCAGGACTGGAGACCAAAGGGACTGGTCTCATGGGGGAAGGGTGCGTTGTGACCACGACTCAGGAAGAGAGGAAGGAGGGCACCTGTGCCACAGGAATGGGGAGAGACTACAGTGTGAGAGTTTAGACTCTATCAGGAGCCAGAAGGAGTAACAGTCCGGGTCCAGCAGAAAACGTAGACTGGACTGAGGGCCCCTCTCATAAAAGCTACATGGAAGGAGGCAGAGAAGGTCCTCATAGGCGACAGAAAGACTTGTTCATATGACAGCACAATTTGGAAAGACAGAGGATCCCAGGGCAATGCCATCTGCCTGCTGCCCCACCTTTAAATGGCCTGGCCATGTGGGTAAATGCCTGCTGGCAGGTGCGAGCCATTTCGGGGCAGCAGCCAAGGCTGGCTCTGCAGGTGTGAGTGGCTCCAGTCACGGGAACAGGTCCACAACCATGCCTGAAACGGTAGAGCGTGTGTCTCCCCTCCGCCCGGCATCCTCGTAAGCGCCGCAGATCAAGTGCTCATCTCTATTCTATAGGATTCAGCTCTGGAGTCTGCTGCGAAGAGGAAAAGCCCTGTACTCTCCTGTGGGGACCTGGGGGAAAACAGAAAATCCTCCCAGTTTCACTAACGCTGTAACTGTCCAGCTCCGCAATAACTTCTCAGAAAACAAGAATGAGAGCCCACGCTCTCACGGCTAACAGACTCTGGGTATGAAGCAAGAGCGTTGCTTCCAGTTGCTCCAAGACCCTGAAAGCAACTTGGGCCCAGAACACAAGCTCACAGTGACACTGTGTCTCCAGCCACCCATCTCACCCTTTACAGGCCCCCTTCTCACCAATGAGCCACTGCCTTCTGCACCATAAGCCCTCTTCCTTATCAATGGTTTTAAAGCCATCCCAAAAGCCTCACAATGTGCCAGGTGTGGTGGCGCACGCCCTTCATCCAGGCACTCGGGAGGCTGAGGCAGGCACATCTCTGTGAGTTCAAGGCCAGCCGGTCTACACAGAGAGTTCCAGGACAGCCAGGACTGCTGCACAAAGAAATCCTGTCTCAAAAAACCAAACCAAACCAAAAGCTCATAATGCTCGCTCGGCATGGCTTCTACACTCCCTGGCCCATTCCTGTTAAGTCCCTTCACATGGCCACATGTCACTAAACACAATACTGCCTGAGATACGTGGCTTTGTAGAGAATGTGTGGAAGATAAAACTGACTTTAAAAAAGTAGAATAAAGAAGACTCTCTAATGTGAGATTTCAATGAGTAGTTAAAGAAGCCATTGGGAATGAATTAGAAGGCATTTCTCAGCCTCTGAATGGAAATAAATCACTTAGGGCCCACTCCACCCACGGGCAAGGCTGATCCTGACGGAACCCCTCATAACAGCACAGCGTGTTTTAATCCTGAGAGATCTGCCTATTAATTCTTGAGTGTTCAACTCAGAAGGAACTAGGAAAACGCACCAGTGCTGGGGAAAAAGCTAATGATGCTTCCAGTTCCTCCCAGGAGCTCCCCATCACTTCCTTCCTGGGAGACAGTGATGTGTGTGTTCAGGGCATCTCTTCTCCCAGCTAAATGTCTTTGCAGAAGGAAGGCATGCTACATTCACCTAAGGGACTAATCCAAAGAGCTTTCCCTAAATTTCACATGCAAATTGCTCCATCCTGAGAGAACTGGGATTTGTATGTACAAAGAGCAAATCAGGAATTAAGCTGCTCGGATTTGCCACTTATTGATCCTGTATTAGTCCCCGGGGAAGCATTATTCAACCATTTTCTTGCCCAATTTTACATTTTATAGAATATAGGATTGATTTTAAAAACTAACCTTACAGATTTTCTAAGTGGCTATACGTTCATCTGATAAATCTTTGGACTGAAAAAGGCTGCTGGGAAAATCTCACAACTGTTGCCATAGTCATAATCACTGTAAAGTTCCTGTTGCGTCCCAGGGTGTTTTCCGTATCACAATTGCTCTTTATCGCATTCTGCAAATGCGGTGCTCAGACTGACACCGGTTTCTTGTGATTCTCGGGCAGTGACTGTCACAATGTTTCTGCCTTAGAAACTAAACCGATTTTCATCCAAGTCAGGTGATGTAACAACTCTGCTTCAAGGTGGTATAAAAAGAGCAGCCCAAAGAATCACAGGTCAAAATGCATGGCCTGAGTAGGTTTCCCTAGCTCTTCCAATGAATCCCTCAGTCCTGTGGGGGAGACTGAGCTGGACGACAGCACAGATGTAAAGATGCTCACCCCGGTCCAGCTCAGACTCACACTAGTGAGCAGAGGAACAGGAGCCTCCAAGGCTTCCCTTCGGTCACACAGCTAATGGCAAAGCCATGGTTTCAACGGCATGAGCCATCTTCATTCTGTCCTCCCCCAACCCTGCCTTAATGACACCCAAGAAAATAAAACACACAGCTCAGCACAGAGAAGAGATAGTCGTGTGGCGTAGGAAAAGTTGCCATTATCTTGTAAAGACATCCGGAAGGATCAGCATGATATTTTATCTTTCTGTTGTTGTTTAAGTAACTAATTTAACAGCAAACAGAATGCTGTGCATTCCCGTTCAAAGAAGAGAGACAGGGATAGAGGCGGGGCCGGGATGAGGTGGGACTGGGGTAGAGAAAAGGAAACATGTGGAGAACAAAAATCCTATACGGAAGCAAGCAGAACTCTAAAGAAGTAAGAAAATCCTAACTGCTCTCCAGAACCCAAAGAAGCTAGCGGGAAACGCGGTGTTATTTGAGAAAGATGTTTTCTGCTGAGGTGGTCTTCCATCTTGACAGCGTGTCACAGGACGCAATTCCCATGAGACCATGAGGTAAGAGGAAGTTTTTGCACTGTCACAACGTGGGCAGTAAAGATCAGCCAGTGGGAGACCCGCTGGAATTTTGAAGTCAGAAAAGAATCCCGAGTACCAGCTCACAACTGGCTGCTCTATGAAGAGGAAGATGGAGCACAGAGGTGTTCCCTCTCTACGGCGGCAGAAGGGCAGGGCAGATGCTGTGCTGGAGACCACAGACAGTGTTGTCACTAATGGCCTGAAAACGATCAGGCTCACAGCAACAGAGAGGGAGGTTTGCATTTCGCTGGCTGGTTTGGAAGTGGAAGACTCCACAAAAGGCAACAAGAACCTGAGATGCGTACAGCAAACCTGATTTGTGGGCGCACTCCTGATATCAAAAGTACAGGGCAGAGATGAAAATGCCTTTTCTGAAACATCTTTACATCACTTGGGTGAGCGTGCAAACATCTTCCTTTGTTTCTGGAGAAAACAACAAATAGAACATCCTGAGCCCCCTTCATGTGACATGCGCACTGCCCACAAAGCGCTCTCCTCCAGTCCCTGGGGCAGGGGCAGAGGAAAGCCAATGGATTCTCCTGGGACATGCGCACTGCCCACAAAGAGCTCTCCTCCAGTCCCTGGGGCAGGGACAGAGGAAAGCCAATGGATTCCCCTGTGACATGCGCACTGCCCACAAAGAGCTCACGTCTAGTCTCTGGGGCAGGGGCAAAGGAAAGCCAATGGATTCTCCTGCTCAGCATTTCCCTGCCTGTAACCAGACTCTGGAAAACTCAAGGATCCCTTGTAGGAATTTCACATGAAGAGCGACTCTCCTCACAACCAATGGAGAATCTGGCACTTGTGATTCCCTGGCATCCCAGAATTTCTCGGGCTGACTTGACTCTCAGTGACAATTTCATGTTAACTGTAATCATTTTTAGCTTGGATTTTAAGTACATTCACATAGTCCATAACCACTCCTGATACAACCAAAACAGGATTTCTGACCTATGGTGAACATTTCAAAGTGTTACCAAAATCTTTTATGATATTATAATATCTAAAAAAATTTTTTTCATTTTGATTCAATTTTCAAGCACAGCATGTAGAAACAATTTCTAAACTTGAAAGTACTATCCACACATCAAAACATGACTCAATTACACAAAATAAATTTGCACGTAAGTGTAATATAATTAAAGCTTACATCGAATGGCAGTAGTGGGGTCTCTCGCTGTGGGAAATCATGCTTTGGTAGATATTTAAATTCACTCATCTTACTTTAAAAGAGGAAGGGGGAACCCCTTTATCTTCAACAGCCATTTTCACAATTAATTATATTACTGCACTCTTCGTGGAATGAAAAACAAAGCCTAAAGAATTGCTAGGCTATTAATTGTGCATTTGCCTAATCAAACTGGCATTGTTGGACTTTTTGATCTGTTGGATGTAAGTTTTTATCTGTTCAATATACAATTACCATTTACTACAGGAGTTTTTAATGAAAGCAACATCTTAAAAGCCTTAAACATATCAGTAAAACCAAAGACATTTTAGGAGCATGATAAAATCCCAAATCCTGGTATTCTAAATTGAGCTGCTAAACTTTCTGTATGGCTCAGACATAAGATTTCCCTACATAAAGAGAATGCTGTAAACACTCGATAAGTAATGGAAATTACATTTTACGTTTATTCTTCTAACCAAAAGAGCCACATATTTTTTTGGTAACAAAAATTAGGAAACACAGCAAAGATATTTTTTAAAAGATAACCCACGATGTAATTGCACCAGGATATTTTCAGGCGCTTCCTGCCAGCTCTTCTGTCTCACTCACTTCACTCAATGTCCCTGTGTCCGTATGACATGAGTGTGACTGCATCTGTACATACAGGTGTGTGTGCGCACATGCCTGTGACTGCATCTGTACATGCAGGTGTGTGTGCGCACATGCATGTGACTGCATCTGTACATGCAGGTGTGTGTGCGCACATGCATGTGACTGCATCTGTACATGCAGGTGTGTGTGCGCACATGCATGTGACTGCATCTGTACATGCAGGTGTGTGTGCGCACATGCATGTGACTGCATCTGTACATGCAGGTGTGTGTGCGCACATGCATGTGACTGCATCTGTACATGCAGGTGTGTGTGCGCACATGCATGTGACTGCATCTGTACATGCAGGTGTGGGTGCGCACATGCATGTGACTGCATCTGTACATGCAGGTGTGTGTGCGCACATGCATGTGACTGCATCTGTACATGCAGGTGTGTGTGCGCACGTGCATGTGACTGCATCTGTACATGCAGGTGTGGGTGTGCACATGCACGTGACTGCATCTGTACATGCAGGTGTGTGCGTGCACATGCACGTGACTGCATCTGTACATGCAGGTATGTGCGCGCACATGCCTGTGACTGCATCTGTACATGCAGGTGTGTGTGCGCACGTGCATGTGACTGCATCTGTACATGCAGGTGTGGGTGCGCACATGCATGTGACTGCATCTGTACATGCAGGTGTGGGTGTGCACATGCATGTGACTGCATCTGTACATGCAGGTGTGGGTGCGCACATGCATGTGACTGCATCTGTACATGCAGGTGTGGGTGTGCACATGCATGTGACTGCATCTGTACATGCAGGTGTGTGTGCGCACATGCATGTGACTGCATCTGTACATGCAGGTGTGTGTGCGCACATGCATGTGACTGCATCTGTACATGCAGGTGTGTGTGCGCACATGCATGTGACTGCATCTGTACATGCAGGTGTGGGCGCGCACATGCATGTGACTGCATCTGTACATGCAGGTATGTGTGCGCACATGCATGTGACTGCATCTGTACATGCAGGTATGTGTGCGCACATGCATGTGACTGCATCTGTACATGCAGGTGTGTGTGCGCACATGCATGTGACTGCATCTGTACATGCAGGTGTGTGTGCGCACATGCATGTGACTGCATCTGTACATGCAGGTGTGTGTGCGCACATGCATGTGACTGCATCTGTACATGCAGGTGTGTGTGCGCACATGCATGTGACTGCATCTGTACATGCAGGTGTGTGTGCGCACATGCATGTGACTGCATCTGTACATGCAGGTGTGTGTGCGCACATGCATGTGACTGCATCTGTACATGCAGGTGTGTGTGCGCACATGCCTGTGACTGCATCTGTACATGCAGGTGTGGGCGCGCACATGCATGTGACTGCATCTGTACATGCAGGTATGTGTGCGCACATGCATGTGACTGCATCTGTACATGCAGGTATGTGTGCGCACATGCATGTGACTGCATCTGTACATGCAGGTGTGTGTGCGCACATGCATGTGACTGCATCTGTACATGCAGGTGTGTGTGCGCACATGCATGTGACTGCATCTGTACATGCAGGTGTGTGTGCGCACATGCATGATCTGTACATGCAGGTGTGTGTGCGCACATGCATGTGACTGCATCTGTACATGCAGGTATGTGTGCGCACATGCATGTGACTGCATCTGTACATGCAGGTGTGTGTGTGCACATGCATGTGACTGCATCTGTACATGCAGGTGTGTGTGCGCACATGCCTGTGACTGCATCTGTACATGCAGGTGTGTGTGCGCACGTGCATGTGACTGCATCTGTACATGCAGGTGTGTGTGCGCACATGCATGTGACTGCATCTGTACATGCAGGTGTGTGTGCGCACATGCATGTGACTGCATCTGTACATGCAGGTATGTGTGCGCACATGCATGTGGCATCACATCTTCCTCAGTTGCTCTCTGTCAAAGAGCATCTCTCTCCTTAAGTGTGAACTCACAGATTAGGCTGGACTCACTGGCTGGTGGTGCCCAGCTTCACTCCCCAAGCACTAGGGTGACCACCGAGTACCACCATGCTACACCTTCAATGGCCACTAGGAATCCAAAATCAGGTCTTCCAGACTGTTGGTACCTTAGCCACTCCCCAATCCCTCTAATTTTCAGGCTGTTGAAATCGATATATATATATATGATATGATATTATATATATATATATATATATATATATATATATATATATATATGATTTAAGACTCTGTTATTGAAAATATTTTATTTTGCAGTCATCTTTTAAAAGATTACCCTTGTGGGAGAGACTGTTCATTGTCATCTCCATAGCACCTGAAACAACACCTGCTGGCCCAGGCGCTCTCTGTCTATTTGTTGGCTAATTCATCAGCAGGCAATTTATTGCATCATTGATTATGACAGGAACACTGGATGCTTAGGTTATGTTCAACTCTCCACAATCACAGGCAATCCTATATATCTTGGAGTATAAACCTTTACCGGGATATAGAATTATTTATAGAGGATCAAATTCTAGAAGGTGAATTATTTGAACAACGTTAATATACATGACTCTAAGACTCTTAACACCTACCATCCAACTACTTCTACCAAAGCAGGACCTATTGAGTGCCTATTTCAGCACACCTTCCACAACACTGGGAAGGCTTTAAAAAGAAAAAAGAAAAAAAAACCTACAGAAGGACTAGAGTCATGGCTCAGTAGTTAAGATCGCTGGGTGCTTTTCTAGAGGACCCAGGTTCAATTCCCAGCACTCACATGGCAGCTCACAACTGTCTGTAACTCCTGTTACAGACAATCCCATGCCCCCATACAGACATACATGTAGGTGAAACACCAATACACATTTTAAAAAAGGGAAAGGAAAATCAGATGCATAAATAAAAGTCTCTCTAATCACACATAAACAAGAAATTGTTACCTGAATCTTTAAATACTAATGTTGAGCACAATTCTAAATATGCACTAAGTATTCAGATGTCCTGTTTTCTGGCCCTGTCACACTCATTCCCTCAACACATGTCACACTTCTCTATAAAACATGTGCTATGTTCACATATACAAAACTGATAACACGAATAATATGTTCTGTGCATAGCATGTATGTTTAAGGTACATACGCATGTCTCTAAGTGTGTGTGTCTATGTGTGTGGGTGTGGATGTGTCTGTGTGTATGTCTGTGTATGTCTCTCTCTCTCTATGTATATGTATGTGTGTGTGTCTGTATCGCTGTGTGTCTCTGCGTGTGTGTGTGTCTGTGTGTGGATGTGTCTGTGTGTATGTATATGTGTGTGGTGTGTATGTCTGTGTGTCTCTGTATATTTATGTGTGGCTGGTGTGTATGTCTGTATGTGTCTGTGTATATGTGTGTGTGCATGTGTGTGTGTGTGTGTGTGGTCATGTGTATTCATGGCTGAATGCCGCTGCGTGTTTGCAGCTGTCTGTGGAGCCCAGAGAACAACATCATTTGTCTTCCTCAATGGTCTCTACTTCATGATGTGAGACAGGGTCTCACCAACTTTAGAATGGACAGCCACCAAGATCTAGAGATCCCCTTTCTTTGCTCCCACCCCAACACTAGAGTGACAGATACATGTCACCAGGCCCAGATTTTACAATTTCTAGGGATCCAAACTCATGTCCTCCACAAGCACCTTACTCACTGAGCCACTTCCTCGGCCCAAGTTTGATAATATTTCAAATATTACTTACAGCACTATATGATGCATGCATTTATATGTGTGCACATGTATATTCATGTCCATGCATATATGTGTACACATATATACACACTGAGGGAGCGTGAGAAAGTGCAGGTTAAGGAGAGAGGAAGAGAATAGTTCGGTTCAGTGGTAGGGAACCTGGAAAAGAGAAAGGGCCAGCCAAATTCTCAGACTTTATGTACTGCCCTCCCCCAGCACACATCAATGCTCCGTGTACATGCAATGTTTGGAAGACCACAAGTGGAATGTAATGTATGAACATACTACTGTGTTCTTCAGCTTCATCCCATATCATCAAATCTCCTCCAGGACACTTTGAACACAGAAGGATACTATGGTGGGTAAGGGAATGGATGGTGTAGCCAGACAAGGATGGGACCAAATCTAACCTCCAGCATCCTTGATGATTCTGCTTCTTGAAGTCCTGTGCTTATGGACGAACTGAAGACAACAGTATCAACTGCAGATGAAGGATTGTTTAAATTAAATGAATTAATATCAATTATTAATAAAATGATGATGACAGAGTCTTTAAAAGTATTTTCCAATAAGGTAAAAAGTTACTGTGCTTATTATTTTTATGGTGTGTGTGTGTGTGTGTGTGTGTGTGTGTGTGTGTGTGTGTGTGTGTGTGTATACCTGGGTGTGATGTGCCCTGTATCACAGATTCACATCTTTTTATTTTATTCTACTGGTGAGGCTGAATTCCTTATTCCTTTTATTTCATTCATTCATTCATTGGCCCAATGACTTATTAAGTGCTACTATGTGCTTGTTTTATACGAGATATTGAATTTTTGTCTTTTATATTCCTTCTAGTTTACCATTTGCCTTTTCATTCTGTTTATGGCAAGTGTCAACATATAAGACTATTAAATTTTCATGTAACTTATGCTATTTTCTGTCACACATGCCTTTTAAGAACATACTCACACCTTCCTTTTTTACCTGTAGGGGTCCTTTTACTATTTGGAGTGGAAAGAGAATAAATCCCTGTTAGATATGTTTTAGGCCTAAGATGGGAAGAAATGATAATTGGCTTCATGTAGTCCCAACGTTATAAAATGTTCACTGTACAGTGTAGTAGACTTCTCAAGGTCAGCGCTGGCTGATTTCTTTCTGGCGAGTACCACAGCAGAGGGCGCATAGTTGGCCCTCAATAACTGCTGAGTTTGCTCAATTAGAGAAAACAGCGCAGTCAGGACAGGCACAGGGCTTCAGAGCAGAGAATCAAGACGTTGATTGGATTGGCATCACGGGAACACAGAGGGATCACTGAGAAGGCTCAGAATCAACCCTTCTGCAGAACTGGTGCTCTGGGTGAAGAGGATCAATGTGTGCTCTCACTATTGCTTTTCGAGACCCAGATCCCACCATCTACCGCTGTACTTGGCAGTGTTTCTCCGAGCATCTTCGGAGCTGCATGCTGGAGCAGGATGTTTCAGCTGCGAAGAAGATTTGCGATGAAATTAGCTGCCCAAAGTGACTGTATCTTTCCCCAAATCACCTGCTTGCCAGAGTTCGGTGGCGCCATTTTTCACAGACAACAGAATGGAAGCTAGGGACAGAGCTTGACTGGGGTGCTCAGACGGATAGTGGGGAACTAGAAAAGGTGTCAATCATAGGAAGATAAATGAATAAATAAATAAAACAAAAATAAGTCCGCATTCTGGCTTCCAGGACAAATACTGACTGGACAAGGTTTGCATTTAATGTACAGAAGAAATTCCCATGTCTGGAGGGGGTCAAGAAGCAGGTAGGAAACATTCATACATATTGAGAGGGCTTGGGCTGAGGGTGGTAGGGGCAAAAAGTTGGAAAATGATGGGCCGGGAACAGTAAGTTGAAGGGCAAGCACAGCCTGTTGGTACAACGGCATGACTTGGCACCAATGCCAAACACCAAAAGCTGAGGCAGCACACAGCACCTGGGACCCTGCGGATGGTGATCACCTGCTGTCTTGAAGCCTTGCTCATTGGACACTAGTTTATGACTAGGTGCTTGGCAAAGCCCTCTGCCTCAGGATGTTTAAACATCCCACTAAACGTCGGCATGCTGTGGTAAAAAGAACTAACTCGCACCATGATTCCAATGATTTCAATGACGTGAAGAACTCCCATGGACCGGCAGCAGGCTCCTTAATCTGGCTGTGATTGTGACTGAGTGTCCTCTGGGCAAGGTGATCAACTCTGACCTCAGGAGCAAATTCAGGGCTCCCAGGCAAGCATCCCTGGGCAAGGTGGTCAACTCTGACCTCAGGAGAAAACCCAGGGCTCCCAGGCAAGCATCCCTATTTCTTCATGCTCAGAGACTCAGCTCAGACGAGCTAGCCATGGATCACAGTGAGGTCAGAGACACAGACTTTACTATCAGTGTTTCAGGGAGCAATGAAGTTGCTAAAGACTATAAATAATGAATGATATCGGTAGCCCAGGGAATCTGAACAGGCAAAAGGGCTCTCCCAGACCTCAGCTCAGACAGCAGCTGTGCCAGACTTCCTGTTTCCTAGATTGGTTTTTGCCTCGTGTTGTTTTTATCTGGAAACATTAATGGAAATGTTGAAATAAGATCCCAATCTTCGCATCTTTGCGGGTCCTCTAGTGCTCATTCGGCACCTTTATTGTCTTGCTTTACCACCAATGGAAAGCCCCCTGCAGCTTTCACTCCATCCCAGTGACAGGGGTAACAGAGAACTGGAAAACTGAATGGAGAGCTTGGTGTCAGGCTGAGCCATTTAGCAGCAGCAGGATACGCAGAGCATGTAAAAGCAGCCCTTTTGTTCATGTGTGCATTACTCTCCAGTGTTGAGGGCCCTCAAGCTTCACGCAAAGTAACTTAGGTAAGTGTCTGAGTTACCTTCATAATCATTCTATTAGTTGCTCTTAACGAATGGTTCCTTCATTGTCAAATGTCTACTTTAGCAAGAGAGTTGGGGGAGCATCTCCCTCATTCCTGATGAGATACTAGCGTGAGCGAACAGTCATCTTCAGGTCATTGCACCATCTGCAATACTGGGCTACCTAGTCCACCGCTGTCTGTAGTATAGCACTAGCGCGCCTACGTCTACTTCCACTCTTCCAGAGTTCCCTGCCTTTGCTGAGGACCAACCACGGGCAGGTGTTTTCACTCTAAAGATGGAGGTGTGCACTCCCAGAAGTCATCTGTGCGAGAAGAACTTGAAAGATCAAAGGGTTGCCCAAGGCCACGGAGTTAGTATTCAAACCCAAGTCCATGATAAAAGCCGGAGTCTTTGTCCTGCGGTAGAGCCAAGTTTCCTCCCCATAATGGAAAGTAAAAATTTGCTCAGGGGATATGTCCTCATCCGCTGCAGGGCAATCTAAACCTAACTGGCTGGTGGCATGAGGAAGAATCCATGAAAGGCATGTGATTGCCCCAGGAGACAGCCTCGGTGAGGCTCTGCAGGGAAGGGATGTAGAAGGTTATTAGATTAATAAGTCAACAAGTGTAGGAAGAAAAGCCTGTGACCTGCTGGGCTTGGAATAGGCAACGAACCAATTGCAGGGAGCTGAAGGAAAAAACAAGCAGATACCATGGAACTTGGAAAGAAAGGGGATAGGAAACTGAGAAAACATGATGAAGGACTTCAGACAGTGAAGGAACACTAATGTGCATCCAGAACAAATGACAGCATCCATGTGCTGGAAGCCTGGGAAACCTTGTTAGAGAGATGCTCTGATGGAGAAAAAAGCTATCCAATTACGCTGACACCTTAATCTAAGTAAGATTTATGATTACACTGAAATTTGAGATTATCCACCATGTAATCAACTGTATCTAAATAAAAAAAAATGGTGTGGCTAAGAGTGTATAAACATATGAACTACAGCCTTCAAATGAAGGACAATGCTATGAAACATTCTAAACTACATAGATGCTGTATACATATATTACATATAGATCATTTTACAGATACTCTAATAGGTTTCTCTATAACTATGCTTTAAGCAAAGAAGTTGATTAAATACTTATTTCTTGTGTTTGATGTTCAAAAAACAAACAAACAGCACAATAAATTATTCAATTAAAGGCCATTTCTATTTCATTCCAGAGTGAATAGAGCATGTTGAATTGGCTTAGAAAAAAAAACAGCACAAACTACACTAATCTTCATTTTCCTGGCATGTTATTATACACTGGTGAAGCCAACCTCAGCGCCAGAGGAGGCTGTTAGAGAGATAATGCCTGCAGCTATCTTCTAAGACGCAAGAATGAAACACAAACAGTAGAGTTGAAGAAATGTGTAAACTACTTTAGCTCCACTTTTAAAACCATCTTGCTTTCGGCCTAGTTTTGAAGTCCTATGAGTAATAACAACAAATATTTTCCCCTAAATCAATTAGATAATATAGCTTATTGGTAATGTTCCCCATATATGCTGTACCCTTGACTTTACATCGTTTTCTCTCCATGCATGGGAAGAAGATGAAGCCTGTTCCTTTCCCGCCACCACTTTGCATAATGCCCGCTCATTTTATCTCATTTTCTATTCACCTAGCAAAGGCTAAGCATCCATGCTGTGCCCTGCGCTGTGAGAGGTGCGCAGCAGAGACGTAAATCCGGAGACTGTGACACCATCGCTGACACAGTCATCCCGTCTCAGAGTAAACGTCAAGAGGAAGCCTTCACCTGCTGAGCACTTCTCCCATCAGCCGCACCGCTAACAGAGGTACATTTTAGCTGGAAGTCTTTGCTGTTTTCATCATCAAGGGGCATTTTCTAAAGAACAATGTGTGTTTCAACAACGGTGAATAAGATACCCCCTGCTCATCTACCCCTCCCAGTTGGGCAAAGGAGATGTTGGTGTAGGGTTTATTTAGCCTCCCAATTCTTCCTCAGATGTGGAAGGTGGGTTGCAGTTTCATTCATTCTATTGCTGCGGTAAAATATGCTGGAAAGGGTAACTTCTAGAAGACAGGGTTCATTTGGCTTACTGCTCCAGGTTACAGTCCGTTATTGGGAGGAAGGCAAAGCCTGAACTCAAGCAGCGAGTCCCATCCCATCCCCAGTCAAGGGCAGAGAGCAAGCAATGGCTCCGCGCTGCCTGCTTGCTCGAGTCACTAGCTTTCCTCGCTCTTACGCAGTTCCCAGCCATGAAGTGATGTCGCATGCACTTAGCCGAGGTCTTTACAATAATTAACAATCAAGACAATCTCCCCACAGGCACAGCCACGGGCCCAATTGATCTAGATAATTCCTCATCAGGGTTCTGTTCCCTGATGATTCTATGTCAGGTCAAATTGACTATCCAAACTAACTAGCACAGAAAGTAAGAATGATAGAGTACCAAAATCAGTCCTGGTTATCTTCCACTGGAATCAAGATGCTTAAGAGTTCAAATACACACTGTACAATAATGGAAGCATACCTGTGAGCATGCTCGCCCTGGCATCTAAAGATCCTTCTCTTCCCTTCGTGATACCACTGGACACATTCTATTGCTCTAATGGCCTTAGGAAGACCCAAGTTGCTTCTCACCTCTCCAAATATCCTCAACATGTCACTACCTTAGACCTTTCCTTGTTTGAATGAGGAGCTGGAACCCTGCCTCTTATCTCTGGGACTTTATAATTTAACTCATTGGACAGATGTTTGCTGAGTATATTCTATGGACTTACTAAGAACTGTTCTGAATGATGAAAATTCCACAGTAACAAAACTAATACAAAAAAGAAAACAACACAACCCTGCCCTCAGTTTCCATTACTGATAAACGTGAGTGTGTGCAGCCCACAGACACATGAGAAACATTAGCAGGCTAGCTCATGGTCCTGCTCCTGTGGAAACACATCAGAGCTGCACACAGAAGCAGTGATTGCAGTGAAGTACGTGGTGGTGGGGGGGGGGGTCTGTGGATTTGAGGTTCTACAGGATTGGAAGAGGACAGGAGTCAGGATAAGAAAGACTGGTACTTACTGAGAACAGGACAGCTGAAAACAAGATGAGAGGGTAGCGCTCTGGACAACGACAAGCTCTAGGACATCAGTTTTCACGCTCTACAAGACGACTCTAAAGCACCAAGAACCCACACAGACAAATTTTTGATTATCTCAATTGTAAATATTTGGCATGATGGAAATTATTAAAATAGAAACATCTGACATGCAAGCGTCTATATGTACAACTCTTCTTGCTGCCAGAATAAAAGTGTCCCTATATGCCATATGTCCCCATAACCCATAGTATACACTCATGCACAACACACAAGCAAAGGCAACAGTGTTGATGCTCATATGGAAGTGCTTTGACCTCACACCTTCTAGAAAGACATTCCGAGACTACAGGGCTGCCTCTGAGAACTAACTGCCCAGCATGTGGCTACAGACATGAGTAACTTACCTACAGAGTGGCTGTAAGAAGAAGGGCAATGAGACACCCTGAGAAACCATGGAGGAGAAAGACGGAGCCTGAGTGGAGAGCACTGTTTCCATTAGAGCAAGACACCAAGGAGGCTGGGGTTCAGAGGATTCTGTTCAGGACAGTGAAGGAGCTGAGCAGCCGCTGCCTGTGGGCAGAGATGTGAACATCTCCCCAACACTCATATGTCGGAACTGCATGTGGACAGGGATGCGAACATCTCCAACACTCACCCAGTATGACATTATTAAGATATGGACCCCTGGCAAATAATTAAGTCACACGGACTCTGCTGTCATGAGTGGATTAGTCCTATTATGAAGGGGTTTGGAGTGATCACCCCAGTGCTTTCTGCCTTCCTATGTGCAGTCGTATGTGGACACAGCAATAATTGCCACCTCGGAAGCATGAAACAATCCTCACCAAATCTGACTTTGACCTTAAACTTCTCAGCCTGCAAGGAAGCGTAAGAGAGAAGGCTGCATTTCTACCATCTACACACTACTCAACCTAAGCGACACTTACTGCTAGAAATAGAGTTCCCAGATAGGGGCTCCCCAATATCAGCTCTAGTATCCCTTCTACACAACAAATCTCACCAAAATGGAACTGCCATCTTCCAGAGCTCAGAGGTTATATAGGTCAGGGCTAAAGAGAGATGGCTGCAAAAATGGCTAGTCCCCAATGTCCAGAACTCTAGTCAGAGACTGTATTTTTGTTTCCCAGCCTCTCAGACCTGAATAATCACACAGAAACTATATTAATTACAACACTGTTTGGCCAATGGCTCGGGTACATTTCTAGATAGATCTTGTATATCTTAAATTAAACCATTTCTATTAATCTTTGTATTGCCACGAGGCTATGACTTACCGGTAAGGTTCTGGCATCTCCTTTGGCTACATACCATCTCCCTGACTCTGCACTCTTTCTCCCTGCATTCAATTTAATTTTCCTGCCTACCTATATTCTACCCTGCCATAAACCAATGTAGCTTCTTTATTAACCAATGGTAGTAAAATATATTCATAGCATACGAAGGTGAATCCCACATCACAGAACCTCCCTGCGGTGACTCAACAACCAGTGATCTTAATCCCTCTAAAGACTCACTGACACCTGGCCTAGTACCTGGCCTCAGAAGACCAGAATCCAGAACTGCCACCTGGAGAGAATGCAACCTGCGCATGCAAAAGGGATTCCTCCCAGCATGGTGGCTCCATGAGGTCCAGATAACAAGGGGAAGCCCCACCAATTTCTGCATCCTGACCACGGGGGGTCACAGATCATCAATCCTTGAACACTATTGATTAAAGCAGACATAAGTCTAACATATCTAAATGGAGGGGGATAGGTGCACAATGAGTTAGGGAGATGACTTGGGGGCTAAAATACTTGTAACCACAAAGCAAGTCTGAAAGCCAGAGCTCTAATCCCAGCAAGGCAGGCAGAGAAGGGATCCCTAGCTAGCGAGACTAACCATATTAATGAGCGCCAAGTTCAACTGAAAGGCCTTCCTTCAGCAAAGAGAGCAGAGAGAGACGGGGGAAGACTAACACATGGCCTTGGCCTCCACACACATGTGTGTGCGCCCCCACACAAGTATATCCACACACACAAGTATATCCACACACACAAGTATATCCACACACACAAGTATATCCACACACACAAGTATATCCACACACACAAGTATATCCACACACACAAGTATATCCACACACACAAGTATATCCACACACACAAGTATATCCACACACACAAGTATATCCACACACACAAGTATATCCACACACACAAGTATATCCACACACACAAGTATATCCACACACACAAGTATATCCACACACACAAGTATATCCACACACACAAGTATATCCACACACACAAGTATATCCACACACACAAGTATATCCACACACATACGAACACACACATGCACACATTCACACACACCCTCCCTCCCACACACACACACATCACACAAGCATGAAAATAAAGAGAACAGAGGTCACATTTTTAAACCCAGATACTTTTGTTCAAAATTAGTAGTAGCTTGCAGACATTGAGAGATAAAATTTACAGAAACACAATAAAAACCACTGACTAATCTTCTGTTCCTGCTCATTGCTCTCTGAGTATCTGTATTCACTCAAATTCCACACACATGCTTAACCCTTTAGTGTGGCTTTATTCGGGATGCAGTCTCTAAGAAGGGAATTAAGGCTAATCGGAGTTTTAAGAGTGGGATGCTGATCTAATAGGATCAATGTCCTCCTAAGAAGACACACAAGAGACTGAGTCTTAAATCAGAGTCAGTCCCTCCCTTCCCCTCCACCCCTCCCCTCTCCATTGCTTCCATTTATAATAAACTCTGCCTCACGATCTGTAGAGTAATCCATTTCTACTGCTTAACTTATCCAGTCTACCAGCCATGGCATGTTGTTAGAGCACCCTGATCAAACTAATACACTGCCCCCTCTTCTTCTTTTTTCAGTGGGATTATTACTAGGACAGAGTTTGAGTCAGTGCAGTCACTGACTTCACATGGCTGTGGGTGGGGGGAACAGGTTACACTTTTATGGCTGGGCTCGTTGTCGGCGGCAGCAGCAGCCCTACGGGTGTTGGATTCTAGCCTCGTGCATTCCCTCTCATAGCTCACATGACAGCAGGAAAGGGAAACACCGACAAAGAAGCTAAATTTATATCGCCTTGTTCGAGAGTTCCATTTGATGAAAATGGGCTCCCATACTAGAAAATTATACATTGAAAACAAAACACTTAAATCTGCGGAAAAACCCAATTTCGAATGCCACTCTTTTAGTTAATAATCCTGAAGCTTCTGAAAAGGACAAGGTAGAAATTCCTGTAACTAATTTTGTCTTCTTGAGGCGAGCCATGCATTCCTCTCAATCTTTCCAGGTGGAATTTGTGAACATCAGTAAGATATAAACACTAGACATCATGAGATAGCAAGAGGGAAAGAATTCACAGGTTCAACACAGAATAAACAAAGGGCATCTGCCATGTCACTGTGTAAAGTTTTTACCTACATTATTTTTTTATGGTTTGTTGCCATTTTAAAGTGAACCAATAGGTAAAAACCACATTCTTTATATTTTGTTTAAATGATGAATTGAACCAAAAAACACCGAAATTATCCTGTCAAATTGTGTACAAGGTTTTCATATGGCCTGCTTATATTCTGTATTCAAAAACTAGGGAAATCAAAGACAATAGCCCTTGAATAGTCTAAGAAGTAGGAGAAGGAAGAAGAAAGGGAGGGAGGGGAAGGAGGGAAGGAAGGCACAAAGGAGGGAGGGAGAGAAAAAAAGGAGGAGGAGGAAGAGGAAGAGGGGGAAGAAAAAGAAGAGGAAGAAGAGGAAGAAAAGGAAAAAGAGGAAGACGAAAAAGAGGAAGACGAAAAAGAGGAAGAAGAAAAAGATGATGATGATGATGATTGATTGATTGATTGATTCTTTAAACACATACAGAAGAAATCTGGAGGATATCTGGTGACTTATTCTTTAAGTCTTCATTTGCAATTTAAGGGGAGCCTTTTATAAACAGCATTGCTATCAAACCAAGTATGGTGGTTTTTATCTGTAAGACCAACACTTGGGAGGCTAAGGCAGGAGGATTACTGCAAGTTCCTGGATAGTCTAGACTACAGAGTGAGACTCTTATCTCAGAACAAAATATCAGTCTTTATTAGGAGTCCCACAGTGCTAACTCTGGGGTGAAACATGTCCGTACTTCTATGCCTATGTCTGCTGGAGAAATACAGAGGACAGATTTCTAGCTGAACAATCAGGAAAGTGTGGTGTGCAAGGTTGGCCAGCAACATGTACTGAGGGGACCATTTGCCAGCTCCAGGCTACGTCATCTCTGGGCTACTGGTCCATTTTCTCTATTTCTGTTGGCTCTTCAGAGAAGAGGTCACTTTACACAGAAACAGGAATTTCTTTCCTTTCACCATTCCTTCACCATTTTGCTCCCTGTCTCCTCCAGTTGAAGTTTTCAAGTCACTTAGCTCACTCCAGACTTCAGGCAGGAAAGAAAGAAAAGGTGGGACCTGGTAGATCAGATGTTATAATTCCTAAAAGCTTCTAATTTTCTTCACAGCTGGGAAAGCAAAGACAAACCAATTCCTGCATGAATCTGAGCACATTAGAGAGTGCAGTGGCCAAAGACACCGCCATCTAGCATGCAGGCCTCCTATTGGACACGTGCACTATCCAATGTGGCAATGGGCTGAAAGAGCGGTGACATTTATAGAAAGCAGCTCAGGCATATATGGGCTGGTGACACCTCTAACCAGTGATTCCTGGCTCCCCAGAGGGAGACAGAAATGCTGACAGGAAAGGTATGCAGGAAGGCCTGTGGAAGGTCACAGACTAGCAGATCTCCCAAGCAGGCACAATGATGAGGTCCAGGAAGAGCAAATCAGCTGCAGGGTGACATCCAAAAGAATAAGAGGGAAGAGACTCAACTCAGTAGACACCAGGGCACAATGCCCAGGTTCCCAGCATGCCAACATCAGAGCATCGGACTCAGTGAGGGTCACACAGTGGAGGGATGAAGTGCCCTTCTCCCAGTATTGCAGGACACTGAGCTGTCCCCTTCACACGGGTACCATCTTGGGACAGAGAGAGAGACAGCACTGAGGAACGAGGGAAACTAGAGAAGAGTTTGTAAGCAGGACTGGTGTCCTCTCGATTGACGGGTTCGGATCCCGTTTTCAGCAGCAACAAGGCTTACAGATGAGGCAAAAGCAGTTGCCGAAACTGTTTCATTTTTTTACCTTCAGAATAGTGTGTACATTTTATGCAGGCTCCTCCTAACGCCACTGATCTCGGGATCTCCACTGTGCACAGGTGCTGTAACAGAGTCTTATTTTAAGTGTGGTCTGTGGGCAGGGTACGTCTTACCTGCTCCTGCTTAGTTAAGTAGGTGGAAGTGGGGACTGCTGAAGAGATTCCTGCTGCCATGTGAAATGATCTCATGCTGATCTGTGATTGGTGGACACATGTCACCAAATGGGGAAGAGACAGGGACAGGCCAGCCCAGAGGGTGACTTGCCCCACAATTCATTGCACTGTTTGACAACAGTTCAACCAGCCTCGGCTGGCTAAAATAGTCCCTCACCACAGACCGTTTAAGAAGGACAAAGGTAGATCAAAAAGGACAACAGGAGCGTGCAGTCCCAATGTGACACCAATCTCGAAGTTAAATTTGGGTGTTATATTTAGGATCGCCACCGAGGACATTCTACATAAATGATGTGTTTATGACCAAAAAAAGGCAGTGTGTCACAGACTCAGACAGAAAAAATAAAAAGCAGCGACATTACTTTCTGCAATAACAAGGGTGGCATTTGCATTGCAGAGGGAATTTAGTCTCAGCCAAATATCGAAGTGCGTGTAGCGGATGTTGCTCCTTTTGATGTGACCGATTTCAAAGGGTAGTATTTGTGCTATCTTCTTGACTCTGTAGTCACAATGCCGTAAGCACCAGGAGTCTGGGCCTTGTTTTATATTGTATATGTTTAAACAGCATCATAAAAAAAAGAAGGCAGAAGCAGCAGAGCTCAGCAAAAACTTTTTCCTTGTTTAAAAACGTTACGAGCATGGTTTCAATTCGATGGTGATAGGAGAGGGGACTGAGGCCACGGACCATATTAGACAGAACTGGAATCAGTGGAAGGAAGCAGCGCGCTCTCAGCATTTGAGCTGGACTTTCCCCTGCAGCCACGGATGCCACAGTCGGAGAGTTAAAACACCGACACATGTACTGCATCTTAGATGCGCGGGCTGCATAAGTTGTCAGACACGCACCGTTCTCTGACGCTGCTACCGCGGTTATAAGGCTCAAGAGGGAAATTTTTGCTTGTTTTTTATTTGTTTTTTCGAGCTAGGGTTTCTCTGTGTAGCTCTAGCTACCCTGAAAATGACTTTGTAGAGCAGACTGACCTTGAGCTCTTGAGCTCACAGAGTTTCACCTCCCTGTGAGTCCTGAGTACTGAGATTAAAGGCAAGTGCCACCACTACTTGGCCTCACTGGAAGGCTAATAGTTAACTTTTTTAATGAAATTTTTCTTTTTATTATGTTTTATGAGACAAAGGTAACTCAAATAATACCCCTATTTCAAGATGGTCTACTAATATGCAAATGTCCATCAAGAGCCCGAGTCTTTGCCAACTTCCCACCACATGATATCCAGTCGTTCACCTCTGGACAGTACCCCAGCCGTAAACATGCCAAGTGCCCTTACTTTACAGACAAGAAAAATCAGAGGTACCAGGGGCTGTCTGCCCAGGACAATGCTGAAAAATAACCACTCCTGGCTATTGACCCTGAGTCCAGAGTAAGCAGTAAGCTAGAGCTACTCCTAGATCCGTCAGGTATTTTCCGAGTGTAACAGTCATAGCAGCTAGTGCTACCGGGAAGGATGGGACTTCGGTAAAATATGCTGCTATTGGCCTTTTCTCTCAGTGGCACAAAGTCACCTAAATCTCAAGTTAGTTTTAAGACACACATACAGAACGGTAGCTATTGTTCATTGATGATCAGACAGTATGTGAATATATATAATAAAAGGAGCGAAAATGGCAGTCCCTGGTATACTATACGCAGACTGGTAAACAGCTACATTGGTGGTCCTTCATTGTCTTGGATCAGGCTTCATTAAGTCTACCAGGAAAGAACCTGGGTCCCTGATAGAGACAGGGTTGAAGGCAGCTAGAGCTTCATAGAGAGACCTTGTCTCAGACGGGGAGGGCGGGGGTGGGGGGGACAGAGAGACAGACGGAGGGGGTTAGAGAGAGGGAGAGAAAGAGAGGATTGATATGGAGAAGGACAGAGAAAGGGGGGATGGAGAGAAAGAGAGAGGAGGGAGAGAGGGAGAGGAGAGACAGAAAGATCACCAAATCAAGGCAGCAGCCTGCTCATTCCTCTGACTCTTCCAAGACCCTTCCCCTTCACAGTTTCCCTCTGTGTTCTCCGGGTAACCTTTCTAAGAGATGAATAGAATCTAATCACTCATTCTTGGACAACTCCACATATCGGATGAACAGTCTGAACTTTCTCCTGGCACAGGAAATCCTACATCTTGCCTTTTCCAGTCTCCTGCTCCCCTCCTCCACTGTGGGAGGAAACGCCCACTCTCTTCTCCACACACATGGCCACTAGCTACACTTCAGTCCCTTGAGAATTCCCTAGCAGTCCCTGGGATCTCCTGTTCAAGGATGCTCAGAAACACACCGAACCTCCCATCCCCTCCCAATCTTCTGAAGCCTCTTCCTCCTTTCAAGTTGTCCTACCCTCCCTTCCTGCCACCTCCACTGGCTTCTGTCCTCAGAGCATCTTCCTTCCCTGGTCCAGCACAATCTCTCTCCCTTAATCTTCCTTGGCACCAGCATGCACAGGGGCAAAAAGAGATGGCTGTGGCCATAGGTCATACCCCGGACGTCACGCCCCAGGATCCACAACTGTACTTAATAATCTCAAACAAAACAAAACAAAATAAAAAACATGATTTTCTCATTTACATATCCATCATGGCAGCTAGCGCCCAAGAAGCTTCTGCAGGGGATGGAGTGTGGTCTACTTCTGCAGGCTGATGGAGCGTGGTCTGCTTCTGCAGGGGATGGAGCATGGTCTACTTCTGCAGGGGATGGAGCATGGTCTACTTCTGCAGGGCAATAATGCATGGTCTACTTCTGCAGGGGAATGCAGCATGGTCTACTTTTGCAGGGAATGGAGCATAGTCTACTTCTGCAGGGGATGGAGCATGGTCTACTTCTGCAGGGCAATAATGCATGGTCTATTTCTGCAGGGGAATGAGATATGGTCTACTTCTGCAGGGGATGGAGCGTGGTCTACTTCTGCAGGGGAATGGAGCATGGTCTACTTCTGCAGGGGATGGAGCGTGGTCTACTTCTGCAGGGGAATGGAGCGTGGTCTACTTCTGCAGGGGATGGAGCATGGTCTACTTCTGCAGGGGATGGAGCATGGTCTACTTCTGCAGGGGAATGGAGCATGGTCTACTTCTGCAGGGGAATGGAGCGTGGTCTACTTCTACAGGGGATGGAGCATGGTCTACTTCTGCAGGGGAATGGAGCATGGTCTACTTCTACAGGGGATGGAGCATGGTCTACTTCTGCAGGGCAATAATGCATGGTCTATTTCTGCAGGGGATGGAGCGTGGTCTACTTCTGCAGGGGATGGAGCGTGGTCTACTTCTGCAGGGGATGGAGCATGGTCTACTTCTGCAGGGGAATGGAGCATGGTCTACTTCTGCAGGGGAATGGAGCGTGGTCTACTTCTACAGGGGATGGAGCATGGTCTACTTCTACAGGGGAATGATATATGGTCTACTTCTGCAGGGGAATGGAGCATGGTCCCGAGCTTGTTTCTCCACTGAGTTTTTCATGAAAGAATCAGATTAGGCAACATCAAAGAACCTAACCTGGGAAAGTGCTGCTTCATTGGAGCTTCCAACAAAATACTGGATCTACTCCCCTCTGCCAGCTTATGATGTTTGTAAAGAATTTTTTTTAAAAATCATATCATCTCACCATCTAGGCAACATAAGGGGCTAGGTTTATGGACCTTCTACTTCAAGACACATACAAATAGTGAAAGTCACCATTAGTGAACCTGGATGGAAGTGACATACAACGTGGAACTATTAATTTTGCTAGTGTCATTTCATTATTACATAAGAGAGACGCCACTTGTCACAGTGGGTTTGCACTTTGATGCCACTTCTTTTCAAATCCCTTGCTGTCTACCAGGGTGCTGAAGTCAGGGACTCGACCAAGGACATGAGTCACACCTTCTCCTCAGTCCTCACTGCATGCCTTCAGGTTAAACATTGCTGAAATGAAGGATGGTGGGACATTAAATCTGATCCATTTTAATTGCTAGATATATTTAGACAGCATTCACCTTCCTGTAAAGCTAACAGCACTTCCATCACTCAGGGCGTCTTCACAGAGGACCCTGCATCAACAGGTTTCCCATGTTCACACTTAAGAAATGCCAGCATTTCAGAAAGTGTAAGTTTGGTGAGACTGGAGCCCAGAATCGGCTCGGCCTTTCAGAGTCAATGGCAGCTGGACAGGCGGATTTCTATTGCTGCTGCTCTTATATTTGGTATTACTAACTACTCTCGCAAGTTAGCGGAAAACAAATAATTCTCAAATGCCCTAAACTGTCTGCCACTGTAGAGCACTTAGCACAACAATATTAAATTCCATGGGATTCAGTTCTCAATTTCCTTCACTGGTATGAATTGATACTACCTTTTCTCTGTATAAGAAGCCAATCAGGTTGCTGCAGAAGAAAGCATGACCCGAGGAGATTCTTTTGTTTGGCCACTGGTAGCCAGGCTAAGAGTTCAGATATATGGCTTTAATTACATAATGCATTTGGCAACAAAGCAAGGGCACAATGGCCACTACAATACAGTCACTTACCAGCTCACAACAGAAAAACAACACCTTGTTTTCCTTAATTCTTGCCTTCATGGCTAATACACTCCGAAGACAAGGAAAACTGTAATAGTGTCAAAACCTTGGTGGAAAAAAACTGTTCACCTAAATGAGCTACTTTAAGCTTGTCAAATAATTCTGAGAAGCATGTTGAGCAAAGTGTGGTGGTGCACACATGTAAATCCTAGCACTTGGGGGCTGAAGCAAGTAGAGAGCTCCAGGGCGACCTGGATCACATGGAGAAACTGTATCAAAAATTAACTAAATAGGGCTTGGGAGGTGTCTCAGCACACCAATCCTGGCCATCTGAGTTTGATGCTCGACGCTCCTATGCTAAGAAAGAACTGGCTCCCACTGGTTGTCCTCGATTGCCATACCCAGGCTGTGGCAAGACATCCACGTATACAAAATAAATAAAGGTAACAAGAAGGAATAAACACATGCATTCATACTGCCATCTTTACTACTGAAGGTACTCTGTCTACCTTCCAAAGTCAGTGTACAGAAAGCACACCATTAACCCTGACAAGTGCTTTCCCATGTATGTAACTTATAAAAACTACCTCATGAGTTCACAGTGAGAGATTTGCCGGCAGTGTTTTTTGAGAGGAACAGTGCAAGATGTTATACTGTGCTAATAAAATGCTACAAAGTTTCTCTAAGGAATTGTAACTTAACTTCTTTTTTAATTATCTCTTTTAGAAATTAGTATTCAGGGGATTGACTTTGTAACTGGAAGCAACTGTGTTGATTCTGGGCCACAACGTCGTCATATGACAATTGTACCTACCTTCCTGGAACCACAGACTTCCACAAAGTCACACCTGTGCAGCATGCGGTGTCTAACACATCGTGGACTCTAGATCTCTTTACTTTCTTCCCTCTCCCACACAAAGCTCACCAGTCAAAACTCAAATGTCAAGCTGGCATTTTATTACACAGAGCATAGTGTGATGTCACCAGGTCTCCGTGTGACATAAAAATAAAATAGACCAAGGGTGTGGTAAGGGCACACTCTTTAACCCTCCCCCACCTTTCTCATCAATGCTTTATAAAAGCATACAACACATAAAAGCATCTACATCTCTCATTTGCTAAAATTCACACAAAAACTCTAAGCAGTAACTTCTGTAACTGAAATGCTAAGGGACAGTCTCAAGTTCATGTATAGACCTCCAAAACCTACAATAAAAAAAAATTAAAATGGCAAAGGAATGAAGGAGTATGAAAACTCGCAAGCATAGACGGCCATGTAAATGCAGTTAGAGCATCTTTAGAAGAGGATGACACTTGAACATTCCATTAAGCCTAAATTTCAAATTTAAAGAAAATGCCAATTAGTATTTTCATTGCTGCAAAGTAAACTAGGAAGTGGCACATTTACAATAGAAAGATGTCCGTCTTCCTGAGCAGCACATTTGGTCTTGAGTGCTCACTACGCATTGCTCAACTATGATAAGCAGCCACTACCCAAAGCCTCCCAGTCAGAGGAAAGCCACAAGGCACAAGAACGGCACTGTTAATTACAGAGGCACCTATCCCAGTGTGCTGGGGTTCTTCTCGGCAACGACATCCCTATTGCAAAGGAACAGCTCAGAAGCAGATGTGAAACAACCAATAAACTGCTTAATTTAATTTGATTGGAAGGGATATTAAAGAGAACATCATACTCTTTCTTCCTCGCCTAAAACATTTACCCGAAAGTCTATCTGATGGCTTCTAAATGGATTGGGTTTAGCAGCTCAAGCAGAAAATGGGGGAGGGGAGGGAGGACAGAGAAATGTGTTCTGAATTTTAATAGTATGTCACCCCACATGGGTGAGTCTTCACATGTCATCTTGGAGGTGACTGCACGAACCGCAGCAACCGATACGGTGCAGTTTCTCTGCTCAACCCTGCATGCGATTGCAATAGCTCATTCAATATTGTCTTGACAGGGGCCTTCAAGGCAAACCCCAGCTATGAATGTCGGTACAACACAAAAATTACATAGATTAACCAAATCGTTCTAGCATGTGATAATGCCATAAACGTATACCCCCTAAATTTTTGTGTGTTGATGCATCGTCATTCCTCAATTGCTCCTCTGCCTTATTTCTGAGACAGTGTTTCTAACTGAACCCAGAGTTCACCAGCTCAGCTGGCCTGGCTACCTTGCAAGCCCTAGTAATCCACCTCCTCCACACTAGCACCGAAGGCACTGGTATACCTGGCTTTTGTAACATGGGTTTTGGGGATTAGAACTTGGATCCTCATGCTTGCAAAGATGCTGACTAAGCCATCTCCCCAGTTCCTCCCATCCATCCGTGAACTGAGATTAGCATCTTAAATGCTGAGATCTAGAACTTGAGGAAGGTAGCATCTCATATAAAGTTGGGCTACAGTCAAGTGCAAAAAAGATTTAACTAAATAAAACATACACTGAACAAAGTTTTACTAGCGCAGTCTGGAAAAGGCAGCAAGCACAGCCCCCCCCCCCTCTTAGGATTTAATATAAGATACTAGAAACTGGCCTTTCCGTTGATTGTACCATCAGACAATGTTAAAAATGTACGTCTGCCATGTTCATACTTTTCTGTCAGTTTAATCCTTCTGTTTATATTTCAAAGGTACCTAATTCAGTACTGTTTGAATTACTTAAACTCTCAGGGGTAGGGGGAACTCTAGACAATGTTATTCAAATACAAACAGAAAACATCAACTACTCGATACTTTATAATAAAATTTTGCAAAAGGTGTAAGCCAAGCTCAAGCAATGTCCTCTGACAGAAAGTCATGTAAGCATCTTGACTCATTTACATATACACAACACATTCCTATACACAAATTCTAGGTTGTATGCAGTATTTAAAGAACAAAAACATTTGTACATTCTCAATAAGGCAGGAAGGACCTCAAAGGATACAACCATATATATATGCACATTAGAAAAATATCTTATATGCAAGGAATAAGAATCATTAAAGGGGGGCAGCACCAAAGTTACACACATTCCCTGTTTTCTCCTGTTGGAGGAGCTAAGACAGTCCAATTTCTCTGATCCAGATTTTTTTGTACTGGAGGAATTCCAGTCTTATCTCAGCCAAACAGATTAGGTGATCAGCTTTCAAAGTTATCATATATTTCTAAAAGACATACAAGCACATTTTGTTACAATCAAAAAAAAAAAAAACTACCCACTTCAGCATTCTGATAAAACCTGAGGGCAGCGCTGTGATTTTTTTTTTAATCAAACGGATGCTCTTAACATCAGGTGCGTTGCGGCGTGCAGCTGATAAGACAGACAGTGTGTGCCTGACACAATGCTTTCTTTCAGTGCTTTTACCTGGTGATAAATTTGGTTAAGCAAAGACAGATGTATTTCTGAAGCGGGGTACCATTGGCGAGGGGTAAATACATGGTCCCAAATCTAAGGAAGTGCTTTTCAAAGGGACAAATTCCCTGAGTCATTAAACAGGCTATCAACCGAAGACACGCTGTGCCACCTAGAGAAAAACTGGAAATTGTACATTGGTTCTTCCACTGCAAGCATTATTTCAAGAGTCTGAAACTTTCGGCATGACCAGTAACCCAGCCACAGTCCATACCAGCTCCCCACGCTGCAGAATCAAGATCTTTTGAAAAAACAAACAAACAAACCCTGCCTTTTCTGCACAGCAGACTGGCTTCCTGCTTCCTTGCCACCCACCCATGCAGCACCATCTAACCTCCAGCACCAGCTGGTGGGCACACTCAGGAAGACCCTGCATCCCAAAAGCCACTCGCTTCTTAAGCATCTTCCTTGAACAAGCCAGGGCAGGCTGGAGCAGGAGACTATAAACCCTCGTGGACCTTGACAGTCAGGAAGCCCTCTGGATCTGCACACCCCACAGCCCCATGGGGCCTTGTAGGAAATTTTGGTGCACACAGAGAACATCATATCCAGGTTACAGAGCTGAACTCCTGGCCAAACACTGCACAAACCAAACACCACAAAATGACAACAGAGCCAAGCATTTAGGTGCAAAAGGCCTTCAACTTTCCTCTCCGCGAGTCACTTCAAAGCAACGTGCCCAGTACACTTGTCAGGCCGAAGCGTAAAAGGTCTGCAAAGCACCTGGCACCGAGTGCCATCTCTTAGAAAAAAAATAGACGGTAATTATGAAAAGCCCGCAGTCCTGCGGTATTAACAAGAAAGCCGGGACTGCGCTGGGGCATAACTCATTTCCTAGGCAGTCACTACCAGTTCCAGACCCCTTGGGCTGCGGACAGCCCTCTCCTTCTCCCTTCCCCCCTCCAGTGACCTATGGCAGCGCCCCCTTTCCACCCCCACACTCTTCCCCCTTTTCCTAGTTTTCCTCCTCCTTGAATCTCCAGCAACTTAGGGCTTGGCAGCACCACCGTAGCCCAGCCAGAGGCGGGGACATCTCAAAGGCGGCCGCGGCAGGAGTAGGAAAGTTTGAAAAGTCACTTAAAACACTGCAAGATTCTCCCCCACCCCCCGCACCTGAAGCGCCCACCGCACAGACAGGAGCCCGGGTTCCACGTGCGAGCGGCCCGGGAGCTGCTGGAGTTCCTCTAGGTCCTCGCCAGGGGGAAAAAAAAAATCTTTCCCCAAGCAAAAAGTTGCTTGCTGCAGCACCGTTTCCCTTCCCTCCTCGGCTTCTCCCCAAGACCCCAAAATCCCTTCTCGGAATTCGCAAGGTGCCACCTGGTCGGGAGCGCTCCCCCCCCCCCCCGCCGAGGGCTCGGCGCCCCTCCCTTGCCGGCCCGAGGACAGGTCTCGAGAAGCTGGGGGACCGGGAGGCACCCGGGGCGCCCGACTCGGCCGCCAGGCTCGGCCGCGAGGCTCACCTCTCTCCTGCTCCTCCGCCTGCAAGCAGATGGGGATGTTCTTCTTCCAGCCCGGCATGGTGTCTGCTCCCTGAGCTTGCTCCGGGGTTCGCTCGCTCACTCGCTCGCTCTCTGGTCGCCGGCTGCGGGGCTCGCCGCGCCTCCTGGCTCACGCCCTCCGGCCGGTCGCAACACGCCCGGGGCTGCTCAGCGGGGCTGGGGCGCCGAGGCGACTCCCCGACACATGGAGGCGACGCCGAGAGCCCCGCTGCTCGCCTCCAAGTCGCCGGAGCTCCCCGGGGTGGCAGTGGCGGTGGCTGGCGGCCGGGCCGGGCCGCGCGATACGCGGGCAGAGCGGGAGGGGGGGGTGTCTGCAGCCGCGGTGGCGCGGTGTGGCCGCGAGGCCGGGGGACCCGAGCAGGCCGGTGCAGGACCGCCGAGCCCCCGGAGGTGGGCGCCGGCGGGAGCTCAGGGCTGGCGCCGCCTCGCTCCGCTCCTCCTCCTCGCCTCCTTCTTCCCCTTCCTCGTCCCTCCGCCGCCAGCAGGTGGGACTCGGAGCCGCCGCGGCCGCACAAAGCTCCTCAGGGCGGGCGGGACCGAGCTGCGGGCTCCCGGGGCGCCTGTCGCCGGAGCCTCTCCCCCGAGACGCGCGCGAGGCTGGGCGAGCACGGAGGGGCGCGCGCGCTCACACCCTCCACGCCCCGGCCGCCGGCCTGCGAGGCTCGCCCGGCCCGCCAGGTACGGAGCCTGGCACCCCGCCGCGGCTGCGGAGCCCTTGCCCGCCCCTCCCGGGCCTCCAGCCCCAAGCCCGACCGGCCGCTCAGGCGGTTTCGGCGATGACCTCGATGAAGCAGGGGGCAGTGTCCTTCCCTCAAGTCCCTCCTTCTCGCCGCTCCCCACCGCACCCCGCCCTGCCTGTCGCCCCCTCCCCCAAGTTGAGACTCGCAGCTCCGGATTCGCTAACTTCGTCTTCAACATAGGGCAGTGACAACTTTCGGGATGGTCAGCGCTGGTCCCAGGGGTGGGGACGGTGGGAGTGGGGAGTCCCTTTTGTTTTCAAGGATGCAAGCAGACCTTTGCTGAGTGAATATTTAATAGCTGTCTTCAAGTATAGGACGGATTTTATGATCAGGTTTTATGATTAGTTTCTTCCTCTTGTCATAGGCTCGCAGTAAAACCAGTGGAAATGAATAAAGGAGAGAGGGAGATGGCTTTGTATTGGAGCTTGGAGGATTCTGCCCAAGCATGTTGGCTCTTCCTCTGGGTTTCAGTGGTGCCAGGAGAGGTACATTTGGCAGCAATCTTGCACAGGGATGGCATCCACCTCCTCAAGTCGGGGTCTCTGACTGGAAAACGACCATGCCCCCACCTCCTATTTGATATGTCCCAAAGAATCTGGAGCTCCAGCGACTGCACCTATGGCGTTTGGTTTGGGGTGGGGTTGGGGGGTCTCCTTTACGTTTTATTTTGGCCTCTGAAGGAACTGTGGTTCCCCTCCTTAAATGAGGGAATTGGCTCATGCCAACTTCCCCTCTCTCCTCTTTTGGAAGCATAATAACACTGCCAGAGAAATAACAATCACACAACACTAAGCGATAAGGTCTCTCCTGCCGCCTCCTAAGCAGGCTTATCAGGCAGGCAATGCTTGCACCTGCAGTTGCTCCTTGCATGAGTGGTTGGCTGTCATTGCAGAACTGCCCAGTGGCCAAAAAAACAGTGGTTATCTCTCCTAAGGAAAGGAAGTATTCAGGGCCAGAGCTTCAGCACCGAGGATCGAAAGGGTAAGTAGAAATAGAGTCTCCACATCGCGGGAGCTCCTCCTCAGAAATCCTGAGCTTGCTCAGGCCTTTGTCAGACTCTTGGCAAAGTCTAGAAAACAGAATGGTACATTTGTCACTTTTAAATGGCCCATCATCAGGAGTCTGAGGATAACTTTGGTCTTGATCTAAGTTTGTTTTGGAGTTTAGTTCTCAAACTGAGTGTAAAGAAAAGAATGTGTCATTAGTTTCCGAGAAAGAACAAAAGCCATCCAGTGATGGCCAGACTGGCTGTGGGTACAGGCACGCACTCAGCTTCCAACCACACACACACACACACACACACAAACAAGATAAAAACCACTGCAACATTTTATGTAATATTTACTTGTGGGTAATTATTCTAACAAGTGTGATTCTGGGGGACTACCCCATAAACATCTAAATGAATTGACTCCCACGCATAGGTTTTATCGCAACCTTACTAGTATGACTGTCCCACCATGTAAGTTACAGCTTGGGGTTGACAGAGTTCTAACGCATACCTACTGGCTATATTTTAATGCTGACAAAAGTCCCACTAGGTGTTGGACTCTTTGAGAAAAGCTAGGCATACAAGAAAAAAGTTTATTTTAGTAGTGATTCAAATTAGCACATCTTTGGGATTAGGGTCAGTTATTATCTTGTGAGTTATACAGCTGCAAGAGATAAACCCATCCAGTCATAGCTCCCCCACCTCAGGCTTTTTATTAATTAAATATCTGTTCACTAATATCAAACATCTTGCATTGTCTTTACAGATAAGGCCATCATCAACTAAGCCCTCAGCTATATCAGGATTAGGTACAACTTTCTTTCCTCTTTGTACCTCTAGTGGCAAAGGAAATAAGTTCAATGGTGATTATGGTGGTGGTATTTGCCCTCCCTGATCTACCCCTGGCGTTTCTTGTAGGGAAACAGTGTCTTCATGAATCCTTCTCATTATATTATTCACTTGACAAAAAGTGTTAGAAAACAGAACTAGATCATTTAAATTGAGTCTTTTTTCATTGTTCCAAGTGGTCTCACAGTCAAAAGAATGTAACGCAAAGCCTATTCAAGAAAATTGTAGCATTGCCTTGCTCTTTAGAAAAAGGAAAAGAAAAACGACTAGAAAACAAACAGCTGGGTGGGTATAAAACTGTTTTTCTTACTAAGTTTAACAGGTTAACGCCCTTTAAATACTGGACAGTACTAATTGTCATCAGAGAAGCTTCACCCCACAGTGATGGAAACCGATGCAGAGACCTACAGCCAAATGCTAGGCGGAGCTCTGGGAATCCTGTGGAAGAAGGGGAGGAAGGATTGTAGGAGCCAGGAAAGTAAAGGATACCACAAGAAAACCCAGAATCTAACTTTGTAGCATGCCTTTTCTTTTGGGTCACCAACAAACTACCAAAAATCACGACAGGGAGACTTATGAGTTAGGGATGCTCAGTCTTGTCTTAGCTCTTATTTTAATGTTTCTCTTTTTCTACGTTTTGCCTGGGGCTTTTTTTAAACCTTTCTTTCTTTCTGTATGTTCTGCTTTCTTACTTCTCATGTCTGGCTGGCTAGCAAACACCTGGCTTCTCCTTAGGCGTGTCCTTCTCTTTCCCTTGTGCCTAGATTTCTCCTCCTACTTATTCTTTTTGCCCAGCAGCCCCACCTATCCCCTCTACTGCCTACCTATTGGCCACTCAGTTTTTATCAGAACTTAGGCCAGGTGAAACAAATGTAACACATCTTCACATATTCAACAATATAACCTGCGCTCACAGGGGCTCACAGAGACTGAACTGACAACCAGGGAGCCTGCGTGGGTCTGACCTAGGCCCTACGCCCATATGTGACAGTTGTGTAGCTTGGTCATCTTTGTGGGAACTCCTATTAGTCAATGACTGTGTTACCTGCTTTGGGGACCCTTTCCTCAGACTGGGTTGCCTAGTCCAGGCTTAAGAGGAGAGGAGGTGGCTAGTCTTACTGCAGCTTGAAAACCACAGCTAGCTGATGTTCCTGGGAGGCCTGCCCCTTTCTGAAGAGAAAGGGGGGTTGTAGAGTTGAGGGGTTAGAGGAAACGTGGAGTAAGAAACTTGGGGGGAAAGAGGGAAAGAGGGCGAAACTGTGATCAGAGTGAGAATTAATTAATTAATAAAAAAGAATGGGCAGTTACAATTAGTCAAAAAAGACTGAATTTGAAAAAGTGGGGATGGAGGGGATAGATAGATAGATAGATAGATAGATAGATAGATAGATAGATAGATAGATAGATAGATAGATAGATATGAGAGTTTGGAGGGGGAAGGAAAGGGAAGAGAGAAATGTTTTAATTAAATTGTAATTTCAAAAATAAAAAAAATGAGAGAATGTAGCTATAGCTGTAGCCATTATTTCTAGACAATGTTGTGGAATTTCTTTGAATATAAATTCTTCTGAGTACCTAGTTTGGTGATAGAGTCTGAGTTTGCAGAATTCAAAGTGAATTTGATTTACCTTAACCAAATTACACAGACTATAGTACATATTCCTAAAGGTGACTTTCCTTGCTCTCCATTTTTTAGTTTTCTAAATAAAAAGAAAAAGGCAAAAGGCATGTTCTCTCATTTCTAGTGACTCCTTTACCTGGCAAGAGAAATATTCTGGGCTGAGCGATGGTAGCCCATCCCAGTACATGGGAGGCAGAGGCAGGCAGATCTCTGAGTACAAGACCAGCCTGGTCTACAGAGTGAGTTCTGGGACAGCCAGGGTTACACAGAGAAACCCTGTCTCAAAAGAAAGAAAAGAAAAGAATTCTGTAAACTGAAAGCTTTAATTGTATTGTTCGATCACAGTCTTCAAACATGCGGCAATAAATAACGAGCTCTTGGTGTTTGAAAGAACTGAGAAGATTTGTGTCTCTCTCATCTCCCCGTATTCTGACACCAGAGCCTTCCAGTCAGTCTCCTGCTCATGCAGCCTTCACTCTAAGGACAGTATGAATATGGGGTACTTGGTTTCTGGGGTTCAAGGAGTTCTCCCTAAGAGAGGTAAAATCCCAGCTGTCATTTGGATTTGCTCCAAAGCCTAGAATCATCCACTATGTATGTTTTTAAACTGTGCACTGACCCTTCTCACAGATACCTACAGCATATTAAGCGAACCTGGTAGTCTCGTGTGTGCTACGGAAAGGCAGCCCTTGCTTGCTCTGAAAACTCCTTCAATGCCCATCTCTCCTCCTCATGGGCACCATGCATTCTTTTAGATGTCGCTAACTCACTTCTACCCGAAAGTCCTCTTTGAACATTTGAAATGAAAGACGCTTCTTCGGTAGTTTGTCTTCTTGTGGGAAAAAGAAGTAGACGAGACAGCGGAAAACAAACAGAATAAGCCCTTGTTGATTTCTATTTAAAAATCTTGAGTTATGAGGCTGTAACAGAGGAAAAAAAAACTTCCAAAAGCCAAAATTATACTCACTTTTTAAAAGTCAGAGTGTGCTGTAAAATGACAGAAGAGAACACAGAAGTTCCAGTCAAATTAGGTTCATATTGTGTCAACCTGACTGGACCACCAGGCACCCAGACCTTTAGGAAAAACTAACCCAGACCAATTCACATGCCCACGATCAGCATCTAAGTGTCCTTTCCTTTCTCAAATCCTCATTAGTACTCATGGCTGTAGGCATAATTAAGGAAGCCCATGAGAGCCCAGAAGAATGGATAACATGTGGGGGAAAACTCACAATAAGAGTAGCGAGCCATGGTCCTCTGCTCTGTGGGCACTGGATGCTGAAAACAGAGCTCCGACCACCACCCAAGGGAGCACATACTTCCCTCTGCAGACCACACCCTAATGGGCCTATACCCAAAAGGCTATTGGCTGAATGAATTCCCTTAATACTTCCCCCTGTAGTCTAAATAAAAGGGTTCTAAACCTAATATGAAACCATATACAATAAGAACAAAGATCATGTATTGTCCAAGAGACAGGAAAGGCAAAAACGTACACAAAAATAGAATTACAACCAACATGCATGAACAACATCAACAAGAAACACATGCTAAATGCCCAGTCTAGGATAATAAGCAAATAACAGAGATTATTTCAATAGTTGTCCCATACTGGATAGTCTAAGTCTTATATTAAAATGTTTTAGCTAAGTTACAAGAGGAAAGTAGCTATGACTATCTAGTCTTCAACCCCATCAAAGACCTGAGAAGGAAACTATTACCCGAGTAAGCAGTAAATGCAAGGAAGCAACTTCCAAAAGGTGCAAGAAATGACAGAGACAGCTGACTACCTGAATAATCACCCAAAGTCCCCTTTTCAACATCGGAGCAAACAACTTGGGCTAGGCCTAGAGTATCTGACAGACCACTTTCAGAAACAGGAACATTTGAAAGACTATCCTACCCTGTCCTGGCAAGGTTCAGAAGTTATTTTTCTTTGTATTATGCTTGTTCATTTTGAACAGCATGTATGATGTCAGTAGTCAAGGTAAGAGCAGTTCTTTGCCCAAAGATCAGTTTTGCAAAGGAGAAAACAAGCTCCAAGTGGAATGTCTTTTGGTGCCTAATATTCTCTTGGATGTAAATCATTGCTGCCAGGAAAAATCATGTCTCACATCAACAGAATCCTGAGTTATTTAAATGCCATATTCTATAGTTCTTTGAAGATTACCAATCTATGTGGTATACATCTCTGTGCATCTAGAGAACCTGACTAGCCTAACTATAAGTATGACAAACATAGCTGACTATTGACCTATAATTCTTAATACCTATATAGCTCAAAGACTAAGGCTTCACATTATAAAAATAAACAATCCTTAAACAGATGTGCAGCAAATGAGGACAATAATCTTGAAACATAAACAATATATGTATATGTGTGTGTATCTTGATCAGAGATTGATATGTATAGTATGATATAATATATATCCTATAATTGTATCAATATAAAAAATATCTTAAAGAAAGGTAGAAACATGCATCCATACAATATGACAAAAAATTTTGCATATGTACACAATTATTGTAAGCAGAAATAGGAACATACACAATATAACAAATATAATTTGAATTTAAATCAATATAAAAATTGTCTTAGATAGAAATATAAGGACAGTTTTATGTATGTATCTACAAGAATCTATACCAATGTAAATTATCTATAACTAGTAGTTTACAAGTAGATACACTAATCTATCCATTATCCCATCCCTCTTTTTTGCTTTCCTAAAGAGATTTCTGAGTCTACTTCATTTTTCACCTCCAATCCTAAACTCATAATCAACCCTTAACAGATGACTATTATCACTAACCCTGAGGAGAATTCTGATGGGAGAGGGAGTGTTGTAATCTAGAATTACTTCCAGCTGTCATGGGAGCAATGGTATTTATATGGGATCCTGTACAAACCAAAACATTGTTTAAGTCTCAAGACTATTGTCTGGTACGATGGTAAACAGTCTCTGAGTTAGGGTTTTTGTTTGGGAGTTTTTTGTTGCTGTTGTTGTTGTTTTGTCTTGAAGTTCTTATTAGAAGTTCTGGCCAAAGTGTTTAAGGAGCTAGCTAAGCTAAGTTGGAATATCTTGAGCAGTCTGTAGGTAAAAACTCATCTTTGAGTGGTGTTTATTGGCTCAATGGCATTGTATGAACCAGGTTTAACCATTGTTGTGAGCCCCATCTTCTTTCTTGAGACTTTAGAGATTACTATAGGAAAATGTATTGTTCACTTCAGAGAACTTAAACATTATTAATATCAAAATGGAAAATTTCGATTTTGATAGACAAAAATATCCAAGGAAAGGTACCATAGAGACAAAAATCGGGACACATCTGACATATGCCAGGCCTCAGCAGCTTTGCTTAGTCATGGAAAAAGATTCCATAACCCCTTTATTCAATCCATGACTCTGAAGTCAAAACCATGTCACCAAAGTTACCAAGTTCTGCCACTTGCTAGGGCTGGAATATGGCCCCTCTTGTTCAGTTACCTCTTCATTAGCTTTATGCTTTTGATAGTTTCCTTTGCTGCCTAAGCCTGGCTATCCTTAACACACTCTGTAGACCAGGCTGGTGTCAAACCCAGAGATCCTCCTGCCTCTGCTTTTTGAGTGTTGGGGATTAAAGGTGTGCAGTCCCATGTCGGGACCTAGTCTGTTTTTTAATTCCTTTCCACAAGCTGGAAGCTTGGTTGGATGGGATCTTGCCCTGAGGTCACCACTTTCTTTGTTCCTTTTAATGTCAGGCTTTACACTAATCTCTTTATTTCCTTGAACACAGGATTTAGCCTCATTTCACTTCCCAGTGGTGCCCCCTTTCTCCTCAGTCTGTACATTTTTCATTTTTCCTTGCTCATCTTTCTCCTTTTCATTTATACATCTTCATGAGAGTGACCACTAATAACCACGTAACAGAGTCAACACTAGGCTGTTTTGAGATTTCATCTGCCAGCAGAATTAATCCAAATTTCTTCATTTTAGCTTTAGACAGAGTTTTCAGACAAGGGCAAAAAGTAGCCGCATTCTTTGCCAAAATACAGCAAGAACACTCCCTAGGCCACATACATATATCTCTCTCCTCTGAAACCTCGAGCCAGGGCCCCACAGTGCAAAACACCCTAAGCAGCTCTGTCTTCCATGCTCCTGCTAGGATAACTCATTAAGTCCCACTCAAAGCATCCAACTGCTTTTCTAATCCAAAGTCCACACCCTCTAAACAAAAGCATGATCTCTCCTATCACAGCAATAACCCAGTCCCTGGTACCACCTTCTGTCTTAGGGTTTTACTGCTGTGAAGAAACACTGTGCAACTCTTATAAAGGAAAATGTTTAATTGGGACTGGCTAATGCTTTCAGAGGTTTAGTCCATTATGGTGGTACATGGTGGCGTGCAGGCAAACATGGTGCTGGAGAAGGAGCTGAGAATTCTACATCTTGATCCACAGGCAGCAGAAAAACACCGTGTGCCACACTGGGCATAGCTTGAGCATATCAGTGATATGCTATTCCTTAACAAGGTCACATCTACTCTAATAAGGCCTTGTTTCCTAATAGCTATGGGCCAAGCATTAAAACACATGAGTTTATGGGGGCTGTTTTTATTCAAATGACCACAAATAGATAGACAGGTAGATGATAGATAGATGATAGATAGATAGATGATAGATAGAGAGAGAGAGATGATAGATAGATAGATAGATAGATAGATAGATAGATAGATAGATATAGATAGATAGATGATAGATAGATAGATAGAGATAGATGATAGAGAGAGAGAGAGAGAGATAGATAGATGATAGATAGATAGATAGATAGATAGATAGAAAGAGAGATAGATAGATGATAGATAGATAGAGAGAGAGAGAGATAGATGATAGATAGATAGATAGATAGATAGATAGATAGATAGATAGATAGATAGATAGGAAAGAAGGGAGGAAATGGAAATCCCATCACATCATTTTGGCGATAGAACTGAATATCATGTTGAGTGAAATGATCCAGACTCAGGTAAGTGTCCGGTGTGTTCTCTCACATGTGGAGTCTAGAGGAAGAGATAACTGCCAGACAGTGGAAGAATGACTAAGAAAGAAGAAGCAGAGCATAGGAGAGAGAAGTGGGGGTGAGTATGATCCTGCTATATGTATGTTTAAAGCTATAATGATGCAATCCATTATTTCGTACAATTAAAACACATCAATAAAAATAAAAACAGTACTTTGGATGTCTCTGGTTGGATGTCTCTGGTAGGATGGTTTTCGGGAGAAGCAAACTTTTCAGGTACTGAAGAGGATAAGGCAGACTGTTTTCCCCATCATGAGTAGACCCTACCCAGTCAGTTGAAGGTGTAGCTGGCACAAAAAGCTAACCTCTCTGTGAAAACAGCTCGCTTCCCACCGACTATCCTGGAATAGAACCCCGGTGCTTCTTCCTGTGTGTAAACAGGAGCTGAAGTCACATTTGCCTGGGTACCAAACCTGTTGCCCAGAGCGGAACTATGCTTAACTGTCTGGTTCTCAGACTGAAAATGTGTCATCACGTCTCCTGGGTCTCCAGCTCATTGGCGCATTCTGCCCTGCCTGAAGCTCATCAACATGTATAGTGAAGAGCCAATTCCTCTAAATCAATCTCTTTGTCTCAGGAGAATACTAACATAGAGACCTATGTTCAGGTTCTGGTTCTACCACATTCTAGCTCTGTGAACCTTCCCAAGTCGAACACTGTATTCTTCTGTGTCTGTAATGGAAAGTCAACATGGCCATGTCGTGGAAGAATGAAATGTACTAATACAGATCAGATGCTTAGTTCAGTCCCTGAGAGGTATTTAATTGTGGCTTGGAAATATTAATAATTTGACTAATAAAAGAAGCCATTCAGAGTACATTAGAGGGCTGCTAAAAATACAAAACGTCCCTACAAATGAATGCAAAAGTGTGTGTTAATGATCATAGCCATACTAAATAATAATAACAATAAAAAATTCACAGCTTTCATCATGTTCTCAGAAGAATATGTAGTTCAGAGAGAGTATAAACATCCCTGATAAGCGTGGGAAGAAGACTCCATTGTGTATAACTCTGGCTTTGACTTGAAAGAGGTGGTTCATGGCAAAGAACTTTACCTGCCTCATAGAGCCTTTGGAATACTGACACCCAAACACTCCGTCCGTCCCCCCCTTCCACTCAAACTTTTCACAAAGTCACCTATCCTGCTGACAGCCAAGGTTTTGATTCTGATTCACATCTAAGCCATCTCCAACTTGCAGTTACATGGCTGCTGGCCCTGGGGCAGAAAAGGAAAGAACACTTTGACTCAATACCAAATCCCCCATTGGTCAACAAATTCTTCCAAATTTACTTTTGGAGTGACTTTTGAATCTCTCTCCCTTCTCTTGACATTGCCCTGATCCGTGCCTTTCATTGCCTGTTACTTGGATAACCCCGCCAGCCTGCTCTCGACTCGCTTCCTCCTTGTGGGCACCGCTGCCAACCTTGCTTTCCCTGAAGTCAAACACCTGGCGGTCTCCGTGCTCACCCTTGCTCTTCATCAACGCCGAGTCCTGACAGCTCCGTGTGCCCATAGCCACAGTTGCTCTTTGTATGTGTGTGTCTGTACTTCCTCCCCTCCCTCTTTTCCTTCCTTCCTTCAGCTGCCCCTGAAGCTTCTTTAAGCCATCCCGCATGGCTTCCATTCCTTAAACCTAAGTGTTTCTGTACACACGCTCATTAGAACTAAAATAGTTTGAGTGCCTGAGGCAAAGAGAAATTGTTTTACCACAAATATGTGCTAGATCCAGAATTTAAACTCAGGAATGCTGGGCTCTTATCTTCCAGCCCACCATGAAGCACCCACTTTCATTTCTATCCAACGTATTCTACCTTATCTTTAGGTCCTGATTTTCCTCGTTTCCCCAAGCCCTTCACTACTGTATCTTCTGGTTTATGTCAATATGATCTGACCACTATACAGAGGTGTGTGTCTGTAAAGCTGAGTTCTGAAGTGGCCTAGATTCAAACCCACAGAGATCCTGTGTTCCCATCGACCTTAGTTTCCTTGTCTGTAAACGGGAGTAATGCTGGCCCCATATCATGTCATCCTTGAGCCAATGAAATAAATGATTACATGCAAACATTTAGAGCTGGCTCTGATACATAGATACATAGATACATTGTCATTATTATTAATACTGTGTCAGAAGTGTTCTTTGAGCTGATGGGATTGTCCCTGATATCAGTCATTGCACCTTATGAGTTGTGTGTGCCCAAAGGCTGCTTGCTAAGAGGGTAAATTTTAAGAATAGTCTCTTTCCTACATAACCCTGCAGTGTGATCAGGACGACACAGCCCATAAATGTACTTGTGACAAAAATCTCATTTGTTCCTAGAATTAAAAGCCTCTTTTTTTTTTCTCAAAATAGGTTTCTCTGTGTAGCCCTGGCTGTCCTGGAACTCACTCTACAGACCAGATTGTCCTTGAACTCAGAGATCTGCCAGCCTCTGCCTACTGAGTACTGGGATTAAAGGTGTGCACCACCACCACCCTGTGCCTAACAATATTTCTAAGAGAATGCTTTTAGCCCAAATGGAGAGCAGTAACTGCGTCACAAGGGTGGTGATTGCAGCAGTGACCGGCAGGAGCACACGCTGCTAGCGGACTAGAAGACTAGCCATCAATAAACATTTCATCAGAATATTAAATAGGTGATCCTTACCTTCCTGGCATGGGGCGCAGGGTTACTAATAATGGATGTAGGTTTAGTCCCTTGAGTGTCTGAAAAAGTAGAACGAAGGAGTGACTGTGGGCACTAACTCCAGAGAGACCCACGGCAGCGGCTGCAGCCAGGGTAGACTGACAGAGGCTTGATGGAAACTCAGAGAGCGAGGCCAGAAAAAACACAACATTTGCAGGGGACAAACAAGAAGAGCGGGAGAAATAAGAGGGAAAAACTGAGTGAGCGGTAAGGTCTAATCTGTAAACGATTTTCTTAAGTAGGAAGGGCAACTGCACAGAAGCTCTTGGAGCACAGTCATGCCCACACTGACATGACCACTTGGGGAAACAACCTGACAACAAATACAGTCTGCTGACTCCATGTTTTGCCCACTTCGGCTATAGTTGGAAGTAGTTCCCAAAAATCAGTCAAAGACAAAGCCAAGAGTTTATGTACCAAGATGTTTATTGCATCTTTATTTCATGCCAAGAAGCTGCAGATGGTTCGGAATGTCCCTTAACATGGAATTGTTTGCATACATTAACTGAATCTTGTGTAAACCTTAAATATCATCAATTTAAAGGACAACTATCAATTCTTATAATACATAATTGAGCAAAGAGGTTACATATAGTCTTCCTAGATTTCAGGATGCTTAGTTTTAACCATGTTTACTTCTCTGGAGTCAGGGAGAGTCATGAGTCTACATTATCATTGTAGGTGTTTCCGTAGGAAGACTTGTGGGTGGGAGGCATCAGCCGGAGGACAAGTTCTACAGGGAAGAGCAAGACACGGCTTCAAGAGCCGGGAGAAGATAGTTAATGCAAAACCACAACCTTCAAGAAGTCTGAATTGTTCAGTGAGTCATGAACGTGGATGTGGAAAAGTTTCAGGAATGCCTAGCTGGCTTGTCTCATTTATATTGTACTTATGTAAGTGAAAGTTATCGGACAGAATCTATGTTTAAAGGAGGGGTTTGTGGTCTTTCTTTTGAATTCTTAAATGTGTGCATTGTGTGTGTGGTACTGTTTGTTTGTGCACAGTTGTCTGCATGACAGGGGACAACTTGCAAGAGCCAGTTCTCTTCTTCTCCCTTTCCATGGATTCAGCGGAACAAATTCTGGCTGCCATCCTGTGTATCTAGTGCCTTTTACTGGCTGAGGCATCCTGCCAAGCGCTGGTTTTTGAGACAAGGCTTCACTAGGTAGCAAGGACAGTGAGACTAGCCTGAAACTCTCTATGTAGTCTGTAACATGAGGGCCGGGCTCATTGGGGTCTCTGTCCCGCCCAGCCCCCCACAGCCAGCAAGCCCCAAAGAAAATCACTCCATAAGATTATAAATTGATTGGCCCATTAGCTCAGGCTTCTAATGCTACCTCTTATAACTTATATCAACCCATTATTCTTATCTATGTTAGCCACATGGCTGGGTACCTTTCTCAGCGGGGTAGGTCACATCTTGCTTCTTTGGTGTCTGGGGAGGACTGTGGAGGAATGGGCTTCCTCCTTTCCAGAATTCTCCCATTCTCATCGCCCACCTCTACTTCCTGTCTGGTTGACCTGCCTCTACTTCCTGTCTGGCCAACCAGCGTTTATTTAAAACATGATTGACAGAATACAGACAATTCTTCTCCACCATAGTCTAGGCTGGCTTCCCACACACAACCCTCCTGTTTCAGCCTCCCAGTTGTAGGATCACAGCTGCGCATCACCAAGCATATTCTTCCTAATAAGCATAAAACAACAGTGCTTGTCAAATAGACGATTTCTTAGCTTAATCAGAAGCAAAATGTGAAAGAAAATGCTTCTAAAGGGGTCATGAAACACCTCAATATGTTCTTTCTTGCTATTGGCGTTGTCTGTCTGTTTTATTATTCTCTTTTCAAACATTTTTTAAAAAAATTTAATTTTTCTTAAAAAGCACTTACTTAATGATGAAAATTTGTTTTGAGAAAAGAATCATGAGCTGATTTTTTTTGTGTGTGTGTGTAAGTATCAGAGGGTGTTTGCACAAACCTATGTGCGGTACTCTGATAACTACAAGTATGTGTGTGTTTGAGCACGTGTGTGTGGGCATGTGTGTACCATGTCCTATTGTTCCTAGAGCTAGGAAGAAGACGAAGTTTAAATCTAACATCAGAGAGAATGATGCTCTCAAGAGACTCGGGAAATCAGAGATGTCTGAGGCTAGGACCTGCATAACTCACCGAACTGTCTTCATTAGACAAGCAAATGGAGAAAACTGTGACATAACAGTAAAGAACGGGGTGTAGCTCAGTGGCAGAGCACTCACCTGGCACCCCAGAGATGCTAGGTTCAGTCTCCCGTTCTGAACAAAAACAATATAAAACACAGAGGAATCAGGACACAACACACTAACTGCTCTGTCATTGCCGAGAGTGACACTGTATACCTCACAATGTGCAGTACAAGTGTTTGTGGCTGGCCGCACACTAAGTGTGCTGACCCAGCAGTACCACAAACAGAACTTGCACACCCCTCTTCCTACGGCTGCAGTGTGACGAGGTGACACAGGGCTGCCCAGTCCTCTAGGCAGACAGTGGAACTCATAACTCTATCTTGTTTAAAGGAGGATTTTAGTAAGGTTTTTTTTTTTTTAAAGTAGAGAGAACAAATGACGTGAGATGTTTGAAGGCCACTCTGGAATGGATGTATCTATCTGCGACTCTGCAGTAAGAAGGCTGAGAGTTTGAAGGCCACTCTGGAATGGATGTATCTATCTGCGACTCTGTGGAATCCAACTCTTGCTTTTGGCAGCACGGCCATTGACAAAGCTGGGCTCTTCCAGGATTTTCCTCTCCGGTTGTGTCAAAATACCCAATAATGTCCAATTTCCAGCTTCAAAGTAACAGTGACTGAACATCTGGAATGAGACAGAGTATATCGTGAGTGCAGGGCGTCTCAGCAGAGTACTAACAAAGCTTTGTGAAGACAAACACGCTTCCCCTTTAACGTATCGCTAGGCTCCATTCATTTCCACACGTTGTGGGGTCCTGACCAGCCAATCTATTGAAATCGCCAGGAACACAAACCTCAGATCCAGTTTATGTCTAATGTAGCAAAAGAGTTTTTTCTTTAATCCCTTAGGAACTTGTAAACTTATTTATTATTACAGTCCACGAAGTTCAGGCTCAGCAATGAATGCAAAGTGCTTGACACATATGTATTATGCATGTGTGAGCATTTATCGATATTCTCTTTGACTTCTTCAAATCTGTTCAATGAGCCTTTTTATTCCGCACTTATTATATACGATGTTTCATTAAGATCCATGGCGGGAGTCACTCCGAATTTGTATTTACATTATTTAAGCACCGCAAGTGATGCTTGCTACCAGTTATGTAAATGGAAAATAACTTAGAAGATTTATGACATGATTAGCTTTCTTGCACTTGGTGACTCGGTTGCCTCTTGATTTTTATTTATGTCCTGAATGATGAGCAGTCTTTCCATCTGCCCACCCACACAGGCACCTGATCTTTAGATACCGCTGGGAATAAAGGCAGTATAATAGGACAGCATGCACTTCAGAATGGCAATAGCAAGTCTAGACACCAGGAGGTGGAGGTAGGTCAGCTTCCTGGAGGAACTGGAAACCTGCTCTGGGGGAGGGAAGCTGTCCATGGGGTGTTGTCCCATGCAGCTCTGTGGGTCCAAGGAAAGACCTATGCCACAGAAACAAAGGCCTGTAACTCATTGATAGGCAGACAATGCAGTGATTCAAAATTGTAAGAAACAGTAGATAGGCGCTAAAACAGAAAAGCAGGACACGTGGCTAGTGTGCCTGAGATTGAAAGCGCTCTTCCTGAGGATCGCGACTGATCTAGTCCCGGGAGAAAAACCTCATCAACAGACAGAAGAGTTTCCACCATCCCTTCCTCCCAGCTATTAGTCAGCTCTTCTAATAGAGCAGAACATCCAAAACTATATCAGAAACAGAGCAAAAGCCTTAAACAGGTCCTGTGTGAGGTCCAAATGTGGGGTTTTCACCAGGTTTTTTTCCACCAAGTTTTCACCAAGATTTTATCAAGCAAGAATCCTACCTACACTTCTGCTTCAGCAAGTGCAGTCCGCATCCACTTAAGGGAACTTACAGTAGCCTACGCATCAACTTACGGGTCTTACAGTACCCTACGCATCTACCTGCAATTTACTTCTAATTTTACCTCAGCTCAACATCCCAATTATCCAGTGTTTTGGTCTTAGTCATATTCAGTACAGCCTGAAATAAAATTCTCTTTGAAGCTGCCTGTAGCCTTTTCAAATTCAAAGTCTCCTCAGCCTCTTTTCTACACCTTCCCCCCGCCCCCCTCCACCTCCACCGCACCCAGGCTACCACAGGGTCTTTTCAAGACACAGGCCTTTCCACCTCCCCCCCCCCACACCCCACCCCACCTTCCCTGACCTGTACTTGCTCCACTGGAAATGTCTCTACTTTCTAAAGAAAATCAATTAGCATGACAAAATGTACACTAAGGCCTGTGGGTCCCTAGTGAAGCAGATGCTGGGTTTTCTATCTTCTGTTTCCTTCTGGGGATTTTTACTTTGAACAAACATCTCAAAGACATGGAATTGGCTGAGAGAATTTTAGGTAAAGATGTTAAATCTCTCTCTCTCTCTCTCTCTCTCTCTCTCTCTCTCTCTCTCTCTCTCTCTCTCTCTCCCCGTGTGTGTGTGTGTGTGTGTGTGTGTGTGTGTGTGTGTGTGTAGGGTGTTTCTCTGTATATGTTGAAGTGTGGGGATAGAAAGGCTTTTTTCTCTATTCAAACCTCAGCTCTTAGTGTTGGGGAGGTAATAGCTGATGTTTCTGAACTTTGAGAAGATTTGAGAAATTATGTTGAGAGCTGCTGTGGACTCAGCATTAGGTTGAACCCTAAGGGGAAAAAAAATGTCCTTTCAAGTGGCTTGCAATTTAGTGTCTATAGTAAAGGTTAAAACACTTGAACTCCCGTTTTAATTGGTCTATATTTTAACTTTGCATGTAGTGGTAAGAGAAAGACCTTTTTTTGGCATTAAACTGCTAGTGTGTGGAAACTAAGCGTCTGAGATTTTATTAAAATAGTAGTCTGATTTTGACAGAGTTGAACTGCTGTGGAAATTAATTGATTGTCTCTCACTTGGGAAAGTCATTAAAGTTTTTATGGTTTATGGACAATTGAGAATTGACGTGTGCTAGAATCAATGTGTTGTCTGATGCACAAAGTGGCCCTTCAGTTGGGAGAGCCTCCACAACAGCTCAGACATCGTCCTCTCTTCTCCGGCTTTGACGGGCATCTTTACATACAGCTTCTATATTTACTTGGATTCAGAAGTCCTTAGTCAGTTGTTTCATTGTGATGCTCGCTGTGAGAACAAAATAATGAGGCCTGAGAAATGAGCCGCTGCACATTAGATTCTATTCCTTATTGAGAATTAAAAAAAAAATGAGGACATAATCTAAAAGACCAGAAATGATCCAGTAGGGCTGAATATTTTGAAACAAAAAGGTTGAAATTGCCACATGGCAGTCGTCCCCCCTCAAAAAACACTTAAATATTCTATATTGGGCTTATATATATTATACATGTATATATATATACATACATTATGGAGAAAATCATGGAGCCTTATACAAATAATAAGCAATGAGTTGGGGCTAGCTAGTGCTACCAGGACTTCCCAGCTTTATCCCAATCTTAGACTAGGTAACACTGTGGTCACAGAGAAGATCATCTTGTAACTTTGTTTTCATTTTCTCTTCTCCATATATTCTCTCTGATTGAGTCTTTTCCTCATTTTAAATGTTTGCTTAAAGGCTTCACCCCAGCCCCCTGGCATTCATTTTGGAATGTTGGGCAGAAAGTTCCTTTTCAAAGCTCCCTCCTCTGCGAGTTGCCTCAGTCTAAATTCCACCTCCAAGAAAGCTCACCAAACGGTGACCCCTCCCCAGGAAGGGTCAAGACCACTCCCACAGACTATTTAAACTGTCCCCCAGAGAATGAACACATGGTATTTCAGTTTTCCATGGTCTTTCCCTCTCCATGGTTTCCTGGGAGGCCACCCAGGAGTGTTGCCATCCATCAAACCTGGGTGTCTTCGAATTCAGTCTGATCTAGTCTGCTTGGGATTATTTGCATCAGCAGAGAAGTTTGCCGGCTAAGGAAAAATACTTAACAATAACCACTAGTAACCCTGCAAGAACTTGATCTTATCTAGTATTTTCTAAATAACAGATGGGCTGGGAATTTTAAGGGTAGCCACTTCTGCCGCTGTTCATTTCTGTCACGTCTATTCCAAAGGGAAAGTTGAATTTTAGTTTTTCCAACCCCAACCCCCAGCTGTAGACTGACCCTTTCCTCCATTGGGTAGGTAAGATCACTTCCAGGACACCATCGTCTTACATAGCCCCGGCCCTTACGGTCCATGCAGCCCCAGGGCTGAAGTTGGCTAGGACGAGCCTCTGTATTCAGGAGCACATTAACTATCCTTGTGTGTAGCAGATTGGTTATCTCAGTTATCATTACATCTACAAATTAGATGTTTGTCTAAAAAAGGTTGACTGTAGAGGGGGTATTTTTCTAGTCATTGGGGAGCAAGGAAGGCTCATCAAGTTAACATTGGACATCCGCCATGCAGAGTCCTTAAGTAATACCTGGCATCCATCTTTGGAAGCCCCCTCCCCCTGGGAGTGGCCTTGCTCCAGACTCCACCTCTGGGAAAGCCTGCCAGGTGCTGACCCTTCCCCAGGGAGGGCCAGGACCACTCCCACAGGCTATTTAGGCTGCTGCCCAAAAAAGGAACACGTGGTCTCTGGGTTTTGGGTGGTCGCCCCCCATGCTCTCCTGGCCCCCCAAGAGTGCTGCAGTAAACATGGCCATCTTTTATTCGGTCTAATTTGGTCTGATTAGAATTATTTGCCTCGGTGGAGAGGCTCGTCTTCAGAATATACCTCACACGCTTTTTTATCTTTTATCTAATCAAGCTGACCATTGTTTTCTCTGTTGGGAAATTAAGAATGTCAAAAGACTATACTTTGAATAGAGAAGTTTTAAATCTCCCTCATAAATTGTATTTTATTTCAAAATTAATTTTTGATTTTTGGTAGCTTTATTATCCAAGTCAGGAGAAAATTCACGAATTCATTATGAAATCAGTGCACACCCAGAAGGAGGCAGGATGCCAGTATATCTTATGCTTGTCAGCCTGGTATGGAGGCTTTGCACCACCAACCTCCGAATGACTAATTCCCGCCTTCTCCCACAGTCAGTTTATCCTATTATGTGTTCCCCTGATAGACATCTCAGAACATGTTCTAACATCTTGTTCAGAGGAAAGGTTTCAGTTGAAATGGAAGACTAGCAGTTTTTACTGTTCTGGTGGTTGCTCATAAGAATATAATGTATTAATCTATATCTACTAAAGCAAAAGTATTACAGCTACAGATTTATTAAGACATCAAAAGAAGGGAATTTAAAAGCGCCTTTCAAAAGATGTGCTAAGGCTTTATTTTATTTTATTTTATTTTATTTTATTTCTCTGTGTAGCAGCTCTGCTGTCTTGGAACTCATTCTGTAGACCAGGTTGACCTCGAACTCACAGAGATCTGCCTGCCTCTGCCTCTTGAGTGCTGGGATTAAAGGCATGCACCACCACACCCAGCCTAAAGCATACATTCTTTAAAGGGGTAAAACTTAGTTAAAGTAGAGGACTGAATCAGATTTATCATCATGTTTTGTTTTCTCTTATCTGCTCGTAGCCATCTTTCTGTGCAATATTTTTATTTTTATACTTTTATTATTTATTTAACAGTTAATCCTCCAGAATGTACATTTTTTCATCCAAGGGAGGGGTGGGGAGACAGAGACAGACAGACAGACACACACCCACACACAAGACGCATTTTAGTTCAAGGCCTGGTCTTCAGGAAGCCTGCATTATGTCTTAATGCCCTGAGGTGTGTAATTCATTCACTTCTTAGCATCAGCCTGGATGTAATCAGAGGTTGATGAAGTTCACTTCACCAACCAGCAACCAGTTTTCAGATAAGAATGGCCAGGAGATTGGAGAGACAGTATGAAAAAGAGAGAGTTATTAAGAAAACAGATACATAGTGGCGTAATGGAAGGCTCCGAGCCAGGAAACAGAAAGACACAGCTATCATGAAAAGGAACTCCAGAAACTCACCTGTTTTCTGCAGGTCCTTCATGCGACTAACATTTAACCATATATTTTTATAAAATTAAATTATATGTATTTTTATTATTGCATTGTATAAGCATGTATGTGGCATGGTATGTGTGGAGGATTTACTGTGTGAGTTCTGGAACTTGAACTTGGGTCATCAGGCTTCGTAGCAGGCCCCTCTGTCCGCAGAGCTCTCTCTCCAGCCTTCAGATGGATTTTAGATGACATTCAGAGTCTGCTGTGAAAGGGAGAAAATGTTAGCCACATTATGCTTTGTGGCTTCAATGTACAATGTTGAAGCTTGATTTGATTCTGACAGAGGTAACAGTAGGCTGCTTAACTATGTCATTTCATAGGAATTAGTGGTATTTGTTAATAGCCAGATCCCTCTGAAAATCAGCAACCACTCTTTCTGGATTTGCTCTGGCATCACTTGAAGACAGTTTAGATGCCTGTGACAAAGGCAGAGGCTACTTCAGCCCTTGTGGAGAGCCAGTGAGCCTAAGGACCAGGAAGAGAGGACAGCCTTCATGGAGAGCCAATGAGCCCAAGGGACCAGGAAGAGAGGACAGCCCTCGTGGAGAGCCAGTGAGCCTAAGGGACCAGGAAGAGAGGACAGCCCTCGTGGAGAGCCAGTGAGCCTAAGGGACCAGGAACACAGGACAGCCCTCGTGGAGAGCCAGTGAGCCTAAGGGACCAGGAACACAGGACAGCCCTCGTGGAGAGCCAGTGAGCCTAAGGGACCAGGAACAGAGGACAGCCCTCGTGGAGAGCCAGTGAGCCTAAGGGACCAGGAACAGAGGACAGCCCTCGTGGAGAGCCAGTGAGCCTAAGGGACCAGGAACACAGGACAGCCCTCGTGGAGAGCCAGTGAGCCTAAGGGACCAGGAACACAGGACAGCCCTCGTGGAGAGCCAGTGAGCCTAAGGGACCAGGAACAGAGGACAGCCCTCGTGGAGAGCCAGTGAGCCTAAGGGACCAGGAACAGAGGACAGCCCTCGTGGAGAGCCAGTGAGCCTAAGGGACCAGGAACAGAGGACAGCCCTCGTGGAGAGCCAGTGAGCCTAAGGGACCAGGATCAGAGGACAGCCCTCGTGGAGAGCCAGTGAGCCTAAGGGACCAGGAAGAGAGGACAGCCCTCGTGGAGAGCCAGTGAGCCTAAGGGACCAGGATCAGAGGACAGCCCTCGTGGAGAGCCAGTGAGCCTAAGGACCAGGAAGAGAGGACAGCCCTCGTGGAGAGCCAGTGAGCCTAAGGGACCAGGAAGAGAGGACAGCCCTCGTGGAGAGCCAGTGAGCCTAAGGGACCAGGAACACAGGACAGCCCTCGTGGAGAGCCAGTGAGCCTAAGGGACCAGGAATAGAGGACAGCCCTCGTGGAGAGCCAGTGAGCCTAAGGGACCAGGATCAGAGGACAGCCCTCGTGGAGAGCCAGTGAGCCTAAGGGACCAGGAACAGAGGACAGCCCTCGTGGAGAGCCAGTGAGCCTAAGGGACCAGGATCAGAGGACAGCCACGTCACTGCCCCTCTATGCTGGATCCCTGCCACAGCACCACCGTCCCCAGCACGCACAAGAATAGAAACGTAGGTACCGAGGGCTCACATTAAATATGGAGAAGCAAATGAAGCATGGAACCAAATGGAACTGTATTTGAGGCCACGCTGTCTTTCTGCAAACTCAGGCCTTCTTGTTGAATCTGTTTTCCTGTCTGGAAGATAAGGGAGGAGCACTAACTGCTCATAGCAGTAATACGTAATAAGTACTCCATAAGTCAGGTGACATCAGTTTGTCAGAGTACAATATTGTTTTATTAGAATCTACTTCTGTGACATGAGAGATTTATTATATCATAATTATACAGACAGCTGCCATTCAAAGTTCTCAACAAACTCTGATTAATATATATATGTATATATGTACATGTATAAACATATATATATATATATATATATATATATGTCTAGAGGTATCTAGTACTGGCATGTGTACTTTATGAACAAAAGGAAATGTGTAAGTCCTAGTCCGTTCCCACGGTTGGAGAGACCAGGCTAACAAGCATATGCAATCTTCGGCAGTACAGGCAACACCGCAGTGTTGACTTAGAAGCACCAGTCTGGAAGCAGATTATTAGGAAGTCACAGATAGCACAGTCATGTAGCATGGTCTTCAGGCTTCCAAAACATCAAAATACGTACGGGGTGACGAATGCGGAGACAGCAATACGATGTCCGCAGCAGCTGAGGTAGAAGGCATTGTGCCGTCTTTATCTTCCATACTGCCACCAAGCCCTTTTGTTCTCTTGGTCTCTCTCTCTCTCTCTCTCTCTCTCTCTCTCTCTCTCTCTCTCTCTCTCTCTCTCTCACACACACACACACACACACACACACACACACACACGGGTGTAGAGGGCAGAGGTCAACTTTGTGTGTAATCCTTGGACTCTATCCACCTTGTTTTTGGAAACTGCCTCTCACGGGCCTTGGGTTTGCCGGTTAGGCTAGCCCAGCTGGCTAGAGAGGCCCAGAGATCCATCTGTCTCCTTCCACAGCACAGGGACTGGAAGCACACACCCCATGCTTGACTTTATTCATTCTGGGATTTGGAGGACAGACTCGGTTCCTCGGTCTTGCAAGACAAGCTCTTCACTGACTGAGCCCTCACCAGGCTTTTCGGAGCTGATTTCTTCTTTCTGGTGGGTCACCTGAAGACCTGCGCTGACAGCGCAGCAGTCCAGCCTGCGAGGAATGAACATACGTGCATGCTGTGTGCATTAGTAAACACTCATTGCTGGCCAGGGACCAGCAAGCGCAGCCATATTGGAGAAAGTGATTACGCCAGTGCCTTGTTCCACCCCTGTAAAGTGGACAATGGAAACATTTTCTCCACCTCTCTTCCTTATGCAACCCTCAAACCACACAATGCTACACCAAAAACACCCAACAACAAAGCCAAACTTAGGGGATGGAGTCCCCTAGGGGTGACTGCTACCTGGGAATCCTCTTGACTAGCCTACCCTAAGGTGAGAGGGCGGAAGGAAACAACCCGCATATGCTCACATAGTCTGCTTCCATGGGGGGAACAATTCCTTTTCTTTCAACCGGAAGGTTAGAATTGGCCGCCTCTAGGATGGGCCACCTGGGAGCTATTTGTTTCATGGTTCAGAAGTTTGTACATTGAGCTTTCTCCCTGATCATGATCTAAATGCCAGTTTTACTTTTGCCGTGAACAGTAGTAAGTCCAACTTTAATTCTTTTAGGAAGTGTGCTGTAAGAGGACAAAAATGGCCATAGTGCTGATCTGTGAGGAAGCAGTTTCTCTCTTTGGAATGGTTAACCTTATCTCTGGTTAAAGCAGCCTTTCAGGGGACATACACACTCAAACACACACACAACTACCATCACCATTAGTACCTTATCCTATCCGCCACCATTAGCACCTTATTCTATTCTTTTGTGTATTTGTCTTCCTGCCACAAAAGCAGGAGAGATGGTCATTCAAACAATTAGAAACTCTTTGTCTAAATCAGATCAGTTAGTGTTTCCATGACCCCTTTACCAGGACAAAAAAAAAAGCAACAATTTTTCCCAGGAGCAAAGGGTTACAAAAGAAAGGGGGCTGTGTGGATACAGAGTAACTCAAGATTTCAGAGGCATGCTAGTAGTTGTAAAATATTTGCAAACTTGACTGAAGGTATCCCACCGTTACTGTTTTTGCACTCATTTCTTGTGTGACTATACAGCTACGGATGTGCTCAGTTAGACAGAGTGATGCCTAGCAGACCCAAAGCCCTGAGTTTGAGTCAAAGGGCTGGATAAACCTGAGTGTGGTGGTACGTGCTTGTGGAAGGTAGAGGCAGGAGGGTCAGAAATAGAAGTTCAGCATCCTAGGCTACATAATGTCCAGCCTGGGCTACATGAGATTCTGTCTCAATATCACTATGCTGGTGTGAAAATGACTTCAGAATTATCAGCTATTGAGGCATGTCATTCCCATGAAACATTTTAAAATATTGTTTACATTAAAATAAGAACAACAAGCCAGGTGCATGCCTTTAATCCTAGCACTCGGGAGACAGAGGCAGGTGGATCTCTGAGTTTGAGGCCAGCCTGGTCTACAACAGCTAGGACAGGCTCCAAAGCTACAAAGAAACCTTGTCTCGAGGAGAAAAAAAAAACAACAGAAACTAGACATTCAGATTTTGAAACTTGGTACTGTTTAAGGTTTTTGACTTAAACTTTCAACACACAAGGCAAGCCGTATCATCTGATCCATGTAAACCCACCACTGTCTACATAAGATTTTAGTTTTATCATCAACCTACCACAAGGGCAAAGAACCCTTAAGAATAAATAGGGTTGAGAAATGGCCCAGTATTTAAAGAATTTCCCTTCCAATCTTGAGGACCAAGTTTAGTGACCCCCAAACCCACATTAAAAAGCCAAGCAGGGTGACATGGTCTTGTAACCACAGTGCTGAATCTTGGGCTAATGCTGGCCAGGAAGCACAGCAAAATGTGGATCATTCCTGAACAACAAGCAATAGTCAAGGCTTTCCACCTTGCCTCTGCATTAGTGTGTGCAGTTGTACACACACACACACACACACACGAAACAAATTTTGGGCAGGAAGTAATTATTGAATTCTGTACTTGTGCTCCACAAGGAAGGATGGTAGACAATCTCCAGTTTCCCCACACATGAGGAAGGACTCTTACAAGGAAAGTCTATAATGGTCATGTCTTATGTTTGTTTTTCTTGTTACATATTATTACTAAAACTCATTCATACTTTTTGGCCTGGCCTATGTTGAATTTGTTCATCTTAACTCAACTTTTTTTTTAGTAGAATGAGAATTTTGACTTAATATTTTCATTTAAAATGATAACTCTATGACCTTTAAGCTCTTTTCTACTCTATAACCTCTACTTTTATTAAGCCTTACCTTAAAAATGAATGGTTGGAAATGCCTTTATAATAATAGTTGAGCAATACTTACTGTGATAGCCGCTTAAGACTATAGGAATATTTTTCCATGAGTAATGGCCATCTGCAGGGATAATACAGGCCCTACGAAACCTCATAAGACTTTTTTCCTTGTGACCCTGCACTGTCCTTTCCCCCATTCTTACTACCCTCTTGTTCTGGGAATACCTCTGAAGGAGATCCATGGCCAAGAAGCTTAAAGCAGCAAGAATGGGTGCCTCTTACCACACACACTGTAAAGACCTGGGCCACGTAGCCATTTCCAGTGTTTTCATTTAGGTTAGTTCACTGTGGTGGAGCTGCTAACTCCAAAGCTGCCCCTCCAGACTCGCTGCTGGGCTTCCTACCTCATAGTCTTTCTTTCAGTCCTTCGTCTCTGACTCCCATCTTGGCCCCTATTTCCAGTTAAAGGGCCCTGGCTGTGGCTGCCTCACATCTGCCCCTGCGGTCTGTCCTTCACTCACTAGCTCTCCTTGGCTCCTGAGAGGCAACTCTGCGGCCAGCTCTCATCTGTGCTTCCTCTCTCTTTGTGGTTTGTTGGCGTTTGCTGCTGCTGATGACTGTGTTTGAGGTTGAAGATGGACCCCAAGCCTTCCCCCAAGCTCTGCACACGCTGAACCGTCACATCCAGACACCTCTTGACCGTTTTTTGTTTCTTAATTACATTTTTACCAACTGTTGCTGTTGATTTTACTCTTTGTTCCCTTGGCTTTTTATGAATCATACACAGAGTCTTATAAATGCCCAGCCTTATCTTGGCTTATTTCTAGTAAATTATCTCACCTATCTTTTGCCTCTGGGCTTTTACCTTTCTCTTACTTGTGTATACCTTACTTTCACTTTTGCTCCATGGCTGACTGTGTGACTGGGTGGCTGGGTGGCTGGGTGGCTGGGTGGCTGGGTGGCTGGGTGGCTGGGTGGCTGGGTGGCTGGGTGGCTGGGTGGCTGGGTGGCTGGGCCTAGCATTCTCCTCCCCTTGTTATCTCACTCCTTTTTATCTTCCCAGATTTCTCCTCCTATTTATTCTCTCTGCCTGCCAGCCCTGTCTACCCTTGCTCCTGCCTCATTATTGGCCATTCAGCTCTTTATTAGACCAATCGGGTTTTAGACAGGCACAGTAACAGCTTCAAGAGTTAAACAAATGCAACAGAGAAGGATACGGCACATCTTTGCATTATTAACACAGATGTTCCACAGCGTAAATGAATGTAACACATCTTAAAAATAATATTCCACAACAACCAACCGCCTTTAAGATTATTCCTGATTTAAGTTAGCATGTGGAGTTTGTCTTTCTGCTGTCTGTGTTTACATATCGAAACTTAAAGACTGAAGGATGATATCTATAGAGAAGCATTAGCATTCAACATGAAGAAACGAATTAAATGTGTTAAGATACATGAGTTTATAATGATATTTAAAATACTTGAGCCAGACATGATGGCACATGCCTGGAATCCAAGTACTAAGAGGAACAGTTCAGAAAGATTTCCATGAGTTTGAAACAACATTCTACCTCAAAACACCAAAAAACAACAACAACAAAAATAAAATAATCAGAAAACCCACACCACCAACAACAACAACAACAATAACAACACACATTCCCATACAGACTCTCACATTCTCATTAGTCATTTTAGGAAGCTGGTGGCAAAAAGTCACAGACCAAGCATTTACCATGATTTTGACCATAGGCATATATCACAGAATCACCGAGGAGTTCAAAAACAAATGTTTATTTACTTACTTATTTACTGGAGTGTGTGTGCGTGTGAGTGTGTGTGTGTTTGTGTGTGTTGAAATGAGTTGTAGTCAAAAATGCAGAAGGGTTAATAAAATTCAACTATCACTAATGAAATTGGAAAAAAAGTCTGAGTAATAACTGTTAATAAGACGTTAGGGGTAAAAATTAATGGGGAACTTTCTAAGGCGTAGATGTGGAAGATGACCTAGAACTCACAGATGAAATTAAACACCAAAAAAGAGCAAATGACCATAAGTTCTATGCTGTCTCATAAATGCAAAGGAAAACATAAAATACTGTGAAATATTCTTATAAAAATTGAATGATCCTTGTCAAAGCCTCTTGATTTAACTATGAATTTTAAAGAAAGTAGGAAGAGACAAAGATCATCACAGAAAGACAATCAGAAAAACTCAGCATGTGGGGGGATCCTAGAGGGTGAACCGCTGACCTCATTGGAAGAAAAACAAAGGAAAAAGGGGAGTGGAAAGAGTTCTCAGTGGTAAAGAAAGCCTGCTGCTCTTCCAGAGAACCCAAGTTTGGCTCCTAGCCCCCTGTCAAGCGGCTCACAATCACCTATAACCCTAGTTCCAGGGCATCTTACACCTTCTTTTTGCAAACCCTGCAGGCAACAGAAATCCATGTAAAAACACACACAACACCTAAACAAAAGTAAAATATTATTTTTAAATGGAAAAGAAGAAAATGGGCCACATCTATGAGGATCAACTTGGGGAGCATAGTAATGCATATTCTGGCTCCTTAGTGGAACAGAGGAAGCAATCAGAGGACGCTGAAGGCTGAGTACTTGAGAATGTTGAACTATTCTTTTCTAGGTACAACAATTTTATTACAGTTATTTTAAAGTTACGCTTCTCTTAAACACACATTGAAAATACCCATGAAAAGGTGTGAGAAAGCTAGGACTGATGTGAGGAGCATGCAGACCACAGGATACAGATTGGGTGGTGTGGAGACCACGGGAGATACTGATTGGGTGGCGTGCAGACCATGGGAGATACTGATTGGGTGACGTGCAGACCATGAAAGATACTGATTGGGTGGCGTGCAGATCACGGGAGATACTGATTGGGTGGCGTGCAGACCATGGGAGATACTGATTGGGTGGCGTGCAGACCATGGGAGATACTGATTGGGTGGCGTGCAGACCATGAAAGATACTGATTGGGTGGCGTGCAGACCATGGGAGATACTGATTGGGTGACATCAAGGAGGCACCTTGGCAGTTTGTTTTTATTCATGTATTGCTTTTATTTTTATGGTATGCTCACACATGTGTGGGGTGCGTGTGCCCATGTGTGTCTGCCCCCATGGCAGTCCAGAGGAGGATATCAGGTGTCCTGTTTTCTTGGTCTTCATATTTTTCTATTTAGATGGGCAAGTTTAACTTAAAGTGTGTGATTTTGGTTAGGTTGTTTGGCCAATGAACTTCCAGGATCTGCCTGTCTACCCGTGGCACTGGGGTTACAAGCACTGGACCATGTCCAGCGTTTACATGGGTTTTGGGGATTTAATCTTTTTCTTTACCCCCCTGAGCCATAATACCAGCCATATTTGGTCATTCACTATGTGACTCTTTATATATTTTATATGCTTAAAAATTTTCAACATAAAATGTTTTTGAGGATGCAGTAACTCATACATTTCTTGCCAGATGTGATAAAAACACTAAAGTCAAAAGAAAAGTTGGTCCTAAAACTGTATTCAATTCAACAAAATTAGAATTTTTTCTATAAGACTAAGTGATGCAGTCAACATATCCTCTTCATACTCCCCAAAACAGGTCCCCTCATACTCCCAAAAACAAGTCCCTCATACTCCCCAAAACAAGTCCCTCATAGTCCCCCAAAACAAGTCCCTCATTCTCCCAAAAACAAGTCCCTCATACTCCCCAAAATAAGTCCCTTCATACTCCCCAAAGTAAGTCCCTCATATTCCCCCAAACAAGGCCTTCATACTCCTCATACTTCAGAAAACAGGATACTGCCTGTCAGAATGCAGACAGTTCGTCAATAAAGAAGGGAAGGGATGTGTCTACTGTTAGTTTTAGGGGGTACCAAGGTGTCTTGTGAGGAATACAGTGATCCAGGCTGAAGGCCCCACTGTGTCAATCTAGGCGTACTAAGGGATTTGAATGACACCCAGAGGAGTCCAGCAAGACCACTGACATGAGCTGGGAATTCCTAGTCAAGCCATGTACTGGTGGCTCCCTCCTGGAACTGCAGGCAGGTGGGGCACAATCTGCTGCTTCAGGGCAGGGCTATAGGCCTGAGAAGAGGCTAGCAATGTGCAGTGCATGTTGGGAGATCAGGACAAGGCAAGTGCAGTTCTAGTCCTGACCAAAGTCACAGGATGGGGCCAGTAGCTTGCAAAGAGAGAAACTACTACAAAAACTCCCTGAGTTTGACAGGACTAGAAGAGAGGTATTGAGAGTCTTTTTCTGTCCGGCCAGCCAACTCCCAAATAATGACATGAAGACTTCTTATTAATTATTAAAGGTTGGCCTTTAGCTTGTTTTTAGCTGGTTCTTATAGCTTAAATTAACCCATGTTCTCATTAATCCACGTTCTACCCTGTGACTTTCACCTCTGTCCCATTCTGTGTGTCTGACTTGTCCCACCATCTTGAGGGCGTCTCTTGCATGCCTAGATTCATTTAGAGTTTCCTCTATCTAGAAGCCCCGCCTATCTCTCCTGCTTAGTTATTGGTCATTTAACTGTTTATTAAACCAATCAGACGATACCTTAGGCAGAAAACCATCTTTACAGTGTAAACAAATATCTGGCAACAGCACACTGATACCCAGCATGCTTTGCAGTATAGGGTCCACACTTGGGAGGAGAAAGCGACAGTGGATTTAGTGAAGTCTGGGACCTGATGACTATGTGGCTTGGTTGGAGTCACATCCCATATGTAATCACATGGGCATAGGCAGGGGACTTCAAGTTCTCATGTGGAGATGGAATTTGAATGCTGGTTTGAGTTCTCACTCAGCTTTTTCACTGTGCACTCTGTCTCCTGTTGATGAGCGTTAAGAGATACTTTACCAAACACTTCTATCTGTCTGCTTAGAGATGTTCTCGTCATGGCTCTCCTCCTCCCAAGCCTACCTCAAATGCTAATCCCTTGCTTGGGAAGCTTTAGAGAAGAGAGAGAAGAGCCAACAACATATAAAAGGAGGAAGAAAGCAGAGCCAATTGAAAGCCTGGACCATGGGGCAATTCACCTAGGTCCATTTCTTCCCAGTTTGCTGGCTCTGGGCAGAGTTCCCATTCTTTTAGAGTGTTTGTCTTGTCATTTGCAAAACAAGAATTATCTACCTGCACTTATTGTTACAAAAATGGAACTGAAAAAGAACTGTGACAACATAATATTAGAGGAACTTGAAGCACCTGCTCCTTCAAAACAAAAACAAAAATTAATTTTGGCCACTGGGCTTCTGAAGTCCATTAAAGCCAGGTAGTTGCAGGATAGAAGGTTTTATATTTGTTTTTAATGGCATGTCAGAAATGAAAGTTGAGTCATGCACCTGTCTGAACTTGAGTGAGGAAGAGCAGTTTTTATAAAATTATATGAGTCAAATTTTTACAGAACCAGTCCAGGCTCTTCCTTGTAGCAAACCCTTCCTGTCGTGGCTGAAATGTGGGGCTGTTCTGAGTTTTCTGATAAGAATATACGGTTCAAAAGACACTTGTTTCTCTGTTCTTTACCAGCAGATTAGGCGTCACACTCCCAAGATTCTAGTAGCTTAGACTACACATATCAAAAGAAGTTCTTTCTTTTGGGCTGGAGCAAGGACATCATTCTAAAACAATTATCTGGAGAATTGTGTCAGGAATAGCTCAGGGAACTTTTCCAATGAAATCGAAAATTACAGAGGATTAGGGACCAGTGTAATGTGTCCAGGGTTTGTTTTGCTCAGCAATACATTCCATGAAGAAGCAGCTCAGTTTGAGATTTAGTTTGTGCAGATAGCTGTACATTATGGGAGAATGGGACAGAGTGCAAAGTACCTTCGTGTTCCAGTGCTGTGCAGAGACACTGCAACAAAGGCAACTCTTGGAAAAGAAAGCATTTAACTGGGAGCTTGTTTACAGTCTTGGAGGATTAGTCCATCATCATCATTGTGGGATGTGAGTAGGCACAGTTCTGGAGCAGTAACGGGGAGCTTTCCATCCTAATCTGAAGGGAGAGAGAGAGGGAAGAGAGACAGAGACAGAGATTGAGAGGGGGGGAGAGAGAAGAGGGAGATAGAAAGGGAGACAGAGAGAGGGACAGAGAAAGGGAAAGAGAGAGAGAGAGAGAGAGAGAGAGAGAGAGAGAGAGAGAGAGAGAGAGAGAGAGAGAGAGAGACTGGGCCTGGTATAAGCTTTTTAACCTCAAAGCCCACCCCTGGGGACACACCTCCTCCAATAAGAACACACCTCCTAATTATCCCAAACAGTTCCACTCCCTGGTGACTACATTTAAATATTCAAACCACCACACAAAGGGAGCTTGCTTATCTATTAGAAAGGTTTTTCTGCCTTTTAATACTATTTCTGAAAATAAGAACATTGCTCACAAAACGTGACCTCCTCTCATTCCGACATCACATCCCATAACAGTGTGTTTGAGATGGCCAGAACTTTTGTACAATCATTTTAAAGGAAATTAAATTTGAAAATAAAGTATTCAAGTTACTTGCTATACAAGCAGCTTTACTTTTTTTCTAGAAGACTCTCTAGGCGTGTTGCTGATTTTGAACCATGAGATGCTATTTATTTGTATTTAATATTATGCGTATACAGCTGTATTTGTGTGGGTCTGTCCCTCAAAAGCTATCAGATCCTCTGGATCCTGAGTCGTGGGTGCTTGTGACCCACCTGATGTAGGGACCGGGAACTGAACTCTTATCTTCTGGAGAGTGTCAAGGGTTCTTACCACTGAGCCATCTCACATCTGTGCTTAGTTTTAAAAAGCATCACTTCAATAATTTTTGTCAGACTACATATTTAGGATTAAATTTAGTTTCAAACTCCTTTTTTGATGAATTTCAACTAACTAAAAATGTTAGTAATGAATAATGATATTGGAATTTAAGCAATTATGGAAAATATATATCCAGCTCAGCAACAACTTATATACCTTCCCCATGACCATGTCTGCTCAACAGTCAATGCTGTAATTTTGCTCATTTCAAGCTAGGTTGCTAAAGCTATTTCTTCTATCTTTGGAAATCAATTTACAAATACTTTGGGTTACCAAAAGACTATTATAGATTCTTTTCTAACACTAATCTTTTGAAGCCATTCTCTGGTAAAAAACAAAATTAATTTTTTTCCTAGGCTCATCAAAATTATTTTAGATTTAATAAACTGTTTTTATTATGATTAGACAGGGTTTGTTCTAGCATTATATAAATATTTAAATATAAAATCCACGCATCATATTTTCACACTGTTTACATGACCCTAAATATGAATAAAGAAAATTATCCGTTATCTGGACAAAATACCTGATAAAAATATCACCCGGAATATTAAGTTTTGCACCTCTTACCTAGTAGTTGATGCCTGTCAACAAAATGAAAAGCAAAGCTGAAAGCCTCATGCTAGTTTTCCTGAATTCTGGGCAATGTCCCAAGATTGAAATGAATTGTTCTTGGAGCTGTGGGGAGTGGGTATCTGAAATCGCTCTTTTAAAAGCCGTAGGAGGCTTAGGAACTATGAAACAGTAAAATGTCAACTTGCAGGAAATTAAAGGCTTTAAGTCCTGAGTGTGACCTTGGAGCAAGGCTGATTTCTCAGCAACTGCTGTAGGGAACCACAGGCACAGAGGAGCAGGCAGAAAGGTCTACCTGGAGCCTACAGCCCAAGAGCTCTCCCAAACAGCAGGACTCCGAGCTGAGAAAGAGTGGAGAAATAGTCTTAGTTCCATCATTGCTGCTTCTTGGTCACTTAAATTCCCTAAAAGCCATGGAGCCAATATAATGGTTGGTTTAGCACCCAGGCTAAGGAGGCAGATTGTCTAGGACCAGAGCGGTGGTTTCCATCACTTGCCACTGGATAAACTTGAGCACTGCAACCCTTCTAAGCCCCATTCGTAAAATGAGCATGAAGTAGAACTTGGCTCTTATAGCTGCTGTGAGGAACCGGGGAATGAGTGAAGGCCCACATGGTACAGTCAAGGCCCAACTGTAGAGCTTCCATGAGCTATTGGAGAAGACCCTAGATAAAGATGCAAGCAAGCTCTGGTGGCAAAAAGAGCCCCATGGACTTCAGAGAGAGCTGGGTTGTTTGGTTTTTAGTAAGTCCTGTCTTCTCAATATATCGGATGTCTGGATGAAATCACAAGCCCCACTGGGAAAGAGGAGGACTCTTTTTAAGTCCTGGTAAGTACCCACTAGTGATGGCTGATTTCAATGGTCATCATGATGGCATTAAGGATTCCCAGCAGGTAAGTGAAACCCACTTCTGGGTGTGTCTGTGAGATGAGCAGCATGCAGCAAGGGGAAAAGACCTGTCCCAGATCCAATAGGCTGAGGGCCTAGGTGAAAGAAATGTAGACAGGAGAAGACAGTCAAAGCATGAACACTTGATTGCCTCCTGAACAGATGTGTGACTATCATTGCTGCCATCACTCATGGGCTCCGACCTCCCCAGCCTTCCACAATTGATACCCAGCAGCAAACCAAGAGTCTTCAGTCTAGGACTGGGGCTACATCACTATTCTCCTTTGTTCTGAAGCTCCTAGATTCTTGAATTGTGAAACTACTGGTCTTCCTGGATATATGGCCTACAGACCGGTATTGTGGGGGACCACTCAGCTTCAACTCACGTAAGCCAGTCTACTAGGTCAGTTTCTGATTGTGAATGTCAAGTTGGTAAGTCTGATATACATACATATGTGCCTGCTCTCTCTCTCTCTCTCTCTCTCTCTCTCTCTCTCTCTCTCTCTCTCTCTCTTATCCATCCCTCCCTCTCTCTCTCCCTCCCTCTCTCTCTCTCTCTCTCCCTGTCTTTGTTCTAGTCCTCTAGAGAATCCTGATTAGAACACTGTAACTTGTTTTCAGAATTTTATTTGGTCTCCCCACGTATGCGGCACATCTGGTTTGTTGGTGTTCTGGACTAGCGGTAATTTCTTCTCCTAATGAAGCACGGGTCCATCTCTTGCCCTTGGAAATGAGAGGTGCAAAGAGGGCAGAAAGGAGGTGTCTGTGGCCCTCTTTTCTTTCTTATCCTGCTGGATCCTTCGAACTTCCTGGGTTCCTGACCAATAGGTTCACCACTCCCTGAGTAACACAGGGTCATAGATCCCCTGATTGCACCATAGCACCCCAGTCAGAAGTTACAAAAACCAACCTTTCCATTGGCCTAGATTGACCTTGGCAAAAGGGGAAGTGGACCCTTAACTGGGGTGGCTTAGGTGAAAATGAGATAGATTCTGCTGCTTGTGGGAGATTCTTGGAAGAAAAAATATTTCTTGGGGGGAAAAAAAAACAGTGTCCTAAACATTGCTTCTTGCCGTGGGGGTATAGAACAGAGCGGGAGAAGGAGCTTATCATTTGAAAAGATGTTCCGAGTACTGTGCTCTCAGAAGCCCAGGACTTTGGTACTCAATAGAAATCCTATTAGAAGGCAGACTTTTTTCCCATGTCCTGATGGTCTCACCATCACAGAGCTCAGACCAAAATACCACTTTAGAAATAAATTTTCTGAAGGAAATGACACACAGAGTTGCTACGGTAGCAAAATACATGTTTTGGAAAATGCCTTTGGAGACAAGCTCTGGTTTTAGAGGAAAGGAACACAGCAATCAATACTGTTCAGTGGTGGGGTTCTGTAAACTTGAGAATAAACTTCCCTTTCTCTAACAAGGAATAATCTTGCAAAAATATTGCCACCGATGCAAGTAAGCATTTACGAAGTGGCTATTCAACCAACCATTAATTTACACTGTCTGCATCTCTACAAAAACCCTTTTTGAATTCTTCAGGGAAACCTCACTAATAGGGCTTTTTTTTTGTCTTGTTTTGTTTCTATGTTGCTCTGGCTGTTTTGTAACTCTGTATACCTGGCTGACCTTGAACTCACAGAGATCCACCTGCCTGTGCATGCACCACCATGCTTGGTTACAAAGGGGCATTTGGGGTAACGTACTCTTCAAAGAGAGTTGAAGAGGTCTCTCTGGCCTTTCTTGCTCCCGTGTGAATTTGTTGGGAACAGAGGGTCAGTTTATGTTTAGACAGCATGGAGCTGGATTGAATATTTGGCATGGGCAAACACCGCTAATGCTGTATTTAATGCTGGAACCAGTGAATGCAGATCAACAAGGGACCAACAAAGTAACCCTTTGCCACCAGGAAATGCTTTGGGGAGCCTCTTGCAGGCCCCCATGTCAAAGTTAGTTCAGTCATTCCCTGTCACTCTGGGGTTGGGGGACAGGGCTCTGACTCAGCACAAATGGCTATCACTGGAAGTCCAGAGAAGGCAAATGTAAACAGTGATGTCATCTGTTATACAGCTATTTCTAGTAGAGTCGCTTTTGTGTTGTGTGCTTCTGTATAAACATGACCTTGAAATCACAGGCCTTCACTTTCGCCATTCGGCCTGTGTGTCTTTCCTGTGTGCTAGGGAGCATGTTTCTGTGTCCAGCTGGGGCAGCCCTTATGAACTATCATGTACCTGGGTGCCTGAAGGCATCTGCCTACCCAGTGGCCTGAGTTCTGGTAAACAAAATGTGTTGGGCCTGCCTGCTATTCCCAGACCCCTCTGCAACCACCTGGAGCTCTCCTCCTTTCCTGGATGTGAAGCTTGGGCCTTGTCACATCCTCAAGCAAAACTCGCAAAGATTCTGAGCCACACCTCCTCCGGTAATCCTCTGAAGGAGAAAAGATGAGGGATGAGGAAGTCCTGGATGTTTTGGGGAGGGCGCTTTATTCTACCCTTCCATCCTCTGCCATCCCCCAGGACCACGGCACAGGTGAGGACAGTGGGTAGAGAAAACCTGTGGATAGGAATACATTTGTTCCTGTTTACAAAGCAGTGGGGAAAGTGTATTTGATTATGAATTGCAGTGATTAAAGCAAGCATGATAGTCCTTAGTGCCTCCACTCCAGGAAGAGCTGAGCATCGCCTCGTGAAGGAGCGAATCGGCATTGCCCAACTGTGAGGTCTCTCCTGTGCAATTACATTTAGCCTCCTCTGGAATCATCAACACGAAGTACCAGCAGGAAAGCAAGGCTGGAGAGCAATTTGGCGGTGCATCACAGTGATTACTAGTTTATCGTCTTTGAGGTAGAAATGACTAATTGTTGACCAAATTAATTCTCCTCTTCCTCGGGGTTGCACAGCAACAGTGAGGTGGAGAATCCCTCTCTGACTCTGGGGATCAGAAATGAGCATGAGGCCAAACTTCACAATCAGGTTGTGCATGCAGGAGGCAACCACAGCTCCTCGGTCCGTTCTGAACATGAAATAGATGTGTCAGACCTGCTCTGTCTTTGTCTCTCTCTGTCTTTTTCTGTCTCTATCTTCTGTCTGTCTGTCTGTCTGTCTGTCTGTCTGTCTGTCTGTCTCTCTCTCTCTCTCTCTCTCTCTCTCTCTCTCACACACACACACACACACACACACACACACACACACCACACTCATGAGTGAGTTCAGGTAAGATGAAAAGAGTTCCCTTTAGGGATGACCTTGATAACAAAATGAGTCAAAAGTGATCACCTGATTGTTTAAGAACATTTGGAAACTCAACTCACCTGGACCCTTTGAGCCTGCCCTGCTTCCCTCAGGACTGTAATGACAGAGGGGCATGCATTCCCATGCCTTGGATACTTCTCTAATTTTGCATTTTTGGATTAACCAAAGAAAGCATATACGTAGCCTATTATGAGAAACATCATTTTATATAATATGGTCTTTTAAATGATTTTTATTTTCTATACCTATACATCAAATTACAACATGCTGAGGGGTAAACTATAAGCTTATTATCATGTATTTAGCAGAGCCAGTTCAGCTAGGATCTCCCCTCAGAAGTCTCCACACAGGCACTGAGAGGGTTAGCTGGGACTGCTAGCTCATGTGAGGTTAGGGTTTCCCAAACCTACATGTCTGAGACACAGTGTTTCCTGTGTTGCTGAAGAGTAGGGTGAAGTCCCCACTTTCTTGTTTACTGTGAGCCAGTGACTATTCAGTTTTCAGTAGCTGTTTTTAGTTCTAGTTCATGTGGATTTGGAGGTACTTGATACCATGCCTGCTACTTCTTGATACATCTCTGGCTTTCTTACCTGCAGACAATGCTCTCATTTAGTTATAGAAGGCCTACCATGGAAACTCTCTCTTTGGTAGTATAACTGTAGGGAAGATATGCTATCATATTTACAAGTTTACACACTCTGGGCAGGGGATTCACCAAGACTTGTAACAAGGTAGTGTGACTTTTTGAGAGTCATTTAAGAAGCGTGCCTGAGTAAGGCTCGTCAGCTGAAGATAACATCTGCACAGTTCATTGAGCATAGAGAAGTTGAGCTGGTGCCCTTCTAGAGCCCTCATCCCTACAGACCAGAGTTAATGGTGCTGGAAGGTACTCTGCATGCTACACAAGGAGAAAGCTAAAAACCAAACCAGCTACAAGTTCTTCAATCTACACTGATGATCCGCCTGCAAGATGCAAGACAATAGAGGCACAAACTTGTGGAAGTAACCAACCAATATCTGATTGGATTTAAGGCCCATTCCAAGATATAAAACCTCTCACTGATGGTTCTTGAGTGGCCAAGAACCTCAGACTAGATAGACAGGGACCTAGATGAAAACCAATACTACTGTTCTGCTAAAGGAACACAGCCCTAAAATGACTCCTAAGTACATTCTAGAATACTCGCAGATCAGCGCCTTGCCCAGCCATCATCAGAGATGTTTCTTCCTGAAGAAGGTGGGAACAAATATAGAGACTAATAGCCAGACAATGTGCTGAGAGGAAGAGACCTTAGAACACTAGATTCTAATGGGATGTCTCCACCAAGTTCATCCCCTCAGGGCTCAGGGAACTTTGTGAAGAGTAGGCAGAAAGATTGTAAGAGCCATGGCTGGGGGGCGTGGAGGACACCAAGGAAACAATGCCTTTTAAATACAGCAAGATCAATACACGTATAAACTCACAGAGACTGTGGCAGCATGCACAGGGTCCACGCGGGTCTACAACAGATGGTGTTCCAGAACTGAGTGGAAGTGGACACAAGTCCACATCTCCAACCCAGATGCTATCTCCAATAGACAACCACTCACAAACAAAGAATTAAAGAGACAGTGGCACTTACATCTTGGGAGTAGCCAAGAGTTGTCTATTTTGATTTAAGGCCTACTTAATAGGCAAGAACTCATGCATAGTATTATAAATCTAGCCAACTATTTTTGGCTTGCGAGGTCATGAACCCTAGAGGAGAATGCATTACTTCCACGTTTCCAAACCTTTATAATCTCTAACTGAATCCTGAATACTTAATGTTATACTCACAGGGAAGTGCAGCTCTCAACCGTCATTAAAGAAGCTTCTTCTAACAGCAGAGGGAAATGGTTACAGAAATCCACAAGAGGTCAAAATGCAGAGAACCATGGGTTGCCTAACCCCAGCTGATATATCTACAACTCAGCCCTATCTATGCCTAGGGCTCAGAGAACATCATGGATGAAGGGGCAGAATTACTTCAGGAACCAGAGGACCAGGATGTCTTTGGTGTGATGGTGTCTTCTATATATGATGTGCCGCTTTGACAACCAAGCTGCATGCACAAAATCTCAAAGATATGGTCCTTAAAACAAGACCTGCACAGTGACAACAGTAGTTGACACACCAGGGTGGATGGAGGTCATCTCACAGGCCCTACCCCTAGATGAAGAATTACAGGCAATTAATGGCTGTTCATAGGAGAAGAATTGGGCTTCTCCATGTGTGAGTCTGCTGGCAGGTTAAGGTTATTCAGTCCTAAGGTCATCCATAAGAACATATACATAGAAGCAATGCTCACTGAACTCATTATGTGTTTATATGTAAACAGGATTAAAGAAGAGGCCATGAATTTTTTTAAAGATTTATTTATTAAGCATACAATGTACTGCTGGCAAGGAAGGCACCAGGTCTCATTACAGATGACTGTGAGCCACCATGTGGTTGCTGGGAATTGAACTTGGGACCTCTGGAAGAGCAGCCAGTGGTCTTACACTCTGAGCCATCTCTCCAGCCCCTGAGGCCATTAATTTGAGAGGGGGAGCATGCAAGGAATTGGAGGGGGTGAGGAAGGGATAGAAATGTTGTAAATACAGTACCTGTGTATGGAATTTTCAAGATACATGAATTAATTTCCTTTTTAAAATATCTTTATGTGATATATAATATAGTTACAAATTAATAATGGTTACCACCAAACATTTGTTATAACCAGGAATTTAGAAACATATTAACATGCATTTCATCAATGAAACTTTGTGGAAAACCTGTGAAAAATAACATTTTATTGCCTGTTTAACAGTTTATGGAGGTAAGGTTTAGAAAGGCATACAACTTGGAAGTGATCGAGTATGGATTATGCCCACATCTTTCTGCAGATGGCATGAACTTTAGCATGAGATATGCAGGTTACACCAGCTGTTAGCACCTATACTTCAATATCACTTGTCACAGTCCCAACTAAATGAGTACGGTGAGATAAACTGGCTGTGTCTGTCTTTAGATGTCGTTACCATCTCCACCGTCATCATCACCATCATCATCATCATCACCATCCTCATCACCATCCTCATCACCATCCTCATCACCATCATCATCACCACCACCATCATCGTCATTATTACCTTCACAATCATCATCACCACCATCATCATCATCACCATCATCATCACCACCACCATCATCGTCATTATTACCTTCACAATCATCATCATCACCATCATCATCACCACCATCATCATCATCACCATCATCATCATCACCATCCTCATCACCATCACCATCATCATCACCACTACCATCATCATCATCATCACCATCATCATCATCATCACCATCCTCATCACCATCATCATCACCACCACCATCATCACCATCATCACCATCCTCATCACCATCATCTCCACCACCACCACCATCATCATCATCATCTCCACCACCACCACCACCATCATCACCATCATCTCCACCACCACCACCACCACCACCACCATCATCATCATCATCATCACCATCATCATCACCACCACTATCATCGTCATTATTACCTCCACAATCATCATCACCATCATCATCACCATCATCATCATCACCATCATCTCCACCACCACCACCATCATCATCATCACCATCATCATCATCACCATCATCATCATCATCATCATCATCACCATCATCTCCACCACCACCACCACCATCATCATCATCATCATCACCACCATCATCATCACCACCACCACCACCACCACCACCATCATCATCATCATCATCACCACCATCATCATCACCACCACCACCACCACCACCACCATCATCATCATCATCATCACCATCACCATCATCACCACCACCACCACCACCACCATCATCATCATCATCACCACCACCATCACCATCATCTCCACCACCACCACCATCATCACCATCATCATCACCACCACCACCATCATCATCACCTCCACCACCATCATCATATGGAGAAAGCCGTCTCCATCTTGTAATTTACCTACAAGTACTGGAGAACCTGAGTTGCAGTGATTGTGCCAGTACAGAATCACTGTCATCTCTAAAGAGCTGATTGCTCAAAGTGCCTTAGGAACTCATTCATGTCACTCGGTCTTTAACTGAGGGTTTGAAGATCACTGTGACAACTCTTGTTACTCCATCTAAGTCATGGCTGGAAGAAAGAGAAGGGACTGAAATGGCCATTTCTGTCAGATTCTAGTAAGAAAACTTATATTCTTGGCCATAAATGTGTTGCTTGCAACTCTAATCTGTATGAGTTACTGAGAAGGTGAAATTTTCTGCACTCCAAACTGGAGACTTGTGGAATGGCTGGTAAGCCACAGTGCCTACAATAAGGAGGGCTTGTGTCTGCTGTGTCCACTCTGTCCTTAGTACCCAAGTGGGGGACTTGTACACAGTAGGCTCTTACCTAGTATTGAATCAATGCCTGTTAAATAGTGTACACAAGGCTGTTAAGATGAGCCAGTGGGTGAAGCACTTGCCACACAAGCCTGAAGACCGGATTTCAATCCTCATGTGGGAAGGGAGAACCAACTCAGAAAAGCTATCCTCTGACCTTCATACACAGTGCTCAGCTTACACACACACACACACACACACACACACACACACACACACCCCACAAGCACTCATAATGTTTAGACGTGTGTACACAAAATGCTTAGCATTGTGCTTAGTCAACTCATGGCCACCACTGGTAACTACACTTCCTAGTAATCCCACACTGTGCGTGCAGGCGGCAGATGGGTGCTACCTGCTGCTGCTCCGTTGATTCAGGGCTAAGCACTGACAGCTGGTGGCTCTGCGGGCCTCATTAGCCAGGAAAGGGCCTGAATAGGGCTTGCTGTAGGGTGGGCAAGTGGGAAATGATGAATTCTCCTTCAACCCCAGCTGGTGCTTTGCAGGCTAAAGGTGGCCAGAGGGGCCAACTGTAGCGATCACTTAACTACCACCAGATCCATGCCACTCAGCAGGGAGGGTGGATGCTTAAAACTTCCTTCCTTGTGGTAAAGAAAAAACGATTATTTTTCTGCGATGGGAAGACTCCTGGTGCTGTGTGGAGGAGGAGCAAGAACTTGAAACCTCTTGAAAGTCACCCCATGGCTGCTGCCACCCCCTTCTCCTCACCTTTTCAGCCACTTTGCTGGTCCCTCTTTCCCTCCCTCTCCTCGGGCCCCTACACATCCCCCTCCTTCTCTGTCTCTCTCCTCCTGGGCATTTTGTTTCTTCATGCTGTGAGATGAACATGTTTGAACTCTGGGACCCTAGCAGGACCGGGCACCTGAGAACATGATGAATGGAAGGAGAACACCAGGAACCACTTACAGGCTGCCTGCTCCTCCCTGAGCATCTCGCCCTCATCCCTCGTGGTGGGTGAGCTGCCCTTGTTTGCTAGAGCTGCAGAACAAAGCTCAACCAGGGGCTTAAGCCACAGGAGGCTCAAAGGCCCAGATCAAGGTGCCAGAGATTTGTTTCCTTCTCAAGCTGGGAGTGAGCTCCATTCCATGTTGGTCTTCAAGCTTCTGATCGTTTTGACCACCTTGGCCATTCCTTGTCAGGTAGATATAACAGTCCTGTACCTCCTGCCTTCTCCTGCACATGGCATATGCATATGTGTATCTGTGTCTAAATTGATCCCTTTTTGTAAGAACCCAGTGGTACTGAAGTACAGCCTACCCTGATGGCTGCATCCTAACTTAATTCTCTCTCTACAAAGACCCTAATTCACAATAAAGTCACATTCACAAGTCCTGGACATTGGGATTTAACATTTTCTGAGGGCTGCAATTTAACCAATAGCAGCTCGAAACTATTACACACATCACCTAACAACGATCAAGAGCGATCTTTAAGTCCCCTGAATGTCAGGATGATTTCTAGGTTCCCAGACAAAGCTCAGGCCTTACAACAAAGATTAAAGTAACTTGGATATTTTTATATATGAATATATCCTGCATGACACTGTTTCTACGTAATGTTTTCCAATAAGAATAATGGACCAAACATGATTAAAAGAGTTTGAGCTTTGTAATTTTTTTTGGAAAATTCCAAAAGAAATACATTTGATACCTAAGGAAAAGTAGCACCCTGATATCGTTAAGGCTTACAGTGGAGTCTACATCAGCATGTATAGGCCATGGGGAGTGGGAATTGTTGCTTGTACAGCGAGCCACTGTCTCAGGTTGCACCCCTAGTGATACTGTACATTGAATACCAACAGCCTTGTTTCGTGAGTGAAAAGTCTTGGAATCGTTATAAAACATGCCAGAGGAAGTTTAGGTAGGTGTTGCGGGAGGATCTCCCACTCCTCCAACCTATCGCTGCTGAGATACCAGCCCCTTGGGGCGTGGTCTCTCTCCCTTTAAAAAAAGCGGCCACTTCCCTCTCCTCTCTCTCTTCACTTCCTGCTCCGCCGGCGTCTAGACTCCTGGTCGCGTAGAGGGCTGTTGCCTGGGACAGTGATCTGTAAGTTTTTCCCCCTTAAATAAATATCACCCTATTAATCATAATCCCACATTGGTGTGGCATTGTTTGTGACTTACGCCTTCAATTTGGCACCCAACGTTTGGTTTTAGAACCTCTCCCGGCTCGCAGCCGCGAGTTCGGCTTGGCAGCCGGAAGTTCGGCTTGGCGGCCGAAGTTCGGCTTGGCGGCCGCAAGTTCGGCGTGGCGGCCGCAAGTTCGGCTTGGCGACCGCAAGTTCGGCTTGGCGGGAGCCCTTGCTTCCTCAGCCGCTGCCTGTGCCTTGCAGCGGCGGCCTTGGCCTCCCGTGGTTTGCTCTTTTCTGAATTGTTTTTAAATCTCTCTTGCAAGCACAGCTCTTAAAGTGGCGCGAACCAGAGCACGCGGTTGCTGAAAGCTGCAACCCCTCAGGGTGACTCTGTCACGTGGAGGCATAAGCAGCTTCCAGATTGCTCTTCTCTACCCCTGGATTCTGGGTTTCTGGTTCCGTCTCTGGAATTGATTTAATTACATTTACTTTGTTGAGAAACTTGCGTTTTCCAGTTTTTAACATCTACTAAGGCACTGAAACAGGACCATGTTTTCATCGCGATTCTGCAACAGCGCCACCTGCTGGACAATAGGTAATATGGCAATTTTCGTTTCTAACGCAAATTTTACTGCTTTGTTTTCTCTAATACAATGGATTAGTAATTTTGTATTTACTAATACAATGAATTACATCATACAAGGTCTATATGATTATGGGATTACCTTAATTTGCTTGTTACTAGGCTTCAGTTTTCTTTTCCATATTCTATCATTAAGGAAGAATATGGCACTCCTAAGAATGATAGAATCTTTACGAACTAATAATGAACAACTAATTGACAGGATTAAAATTATTGAAAATCAGAGGTTATCTGAACAAGTGGATACTATGACAGACAAAATTGATTCCATATCCAAGGGTATTAGAAAGTTACCTGAAAGGGTTCAGGCTGTTGAATTTGACCTTCAGAGTTTATCACAAAGTTTTGATAAGGTAACAGACAGAATGTACCTCCAAGATGGGAATCTACATGATATACAAGAAAAGTTTAAGGAGGACATGTTATCTTTGAAGGAAAAAATTAAAGCTTTGGAATCACAGGTGCAGAATGGGGACCAAAAAATTGATACCTCAGTGAAATCACTGGAAATATATACAGGTCAGGAGATTCAGGATTTAAGAGAGACAATGATAAAAAGGTTTGAAAAGATTGGAGAAATTATTGCAGCTGGTGAACAGAGTAAGGAGGCACAAGGACAGGATACAATGCCTCCACCAGCTATTAGAACTGGCTTACCCAGGGTTCTAGCGACATACCCTGTACTTAATTCTGACAAAGCGTCAACTTCTAAAGGCTCAAAGGGAGTCAGAGAAGCTAGATGGACACCAATAGCAATGAATGATCTGAAAGAAATTAAGCAAGCTGTTGTTAATTTTGGCTTGCACAATGCATATGTAAAGGAAATGATAAAGACTTGGGCTTCTAATGCTAGAGCTATCCCCCATGATTTCCATCAGTTAGTGTCTGCAGTTTTAGATAAGGGACCTTCCTTGATGTTTGGAATTTATTTCAGAGAAGAATCCAAACATATGGAACAGCAAGGAAGAGCAAAAGGTATTGAGGTTTCCCAAGATCAAATTCTTGGTGCAGGAGAATATGCTGATCCACAGGTCCAAGCTCTTTATGACGATGAAGTACTGTGTCTATGTCACCAAGCAGCTTTAAATGCTTTGAATAGGATACAAGATCCAGCAAAAAGGGTTGAATCATATACCAGAATTAGGCAGGGACAGAGAGAACCCTTTATTGACTTTTTGCAAAGATTGATTAAGGCTCTGGACATAGGGGTAACAGACCCAGAATCTAGACAAATACTTCTTGAATCTCTAGCTTTTGAGAATGCAAACATAGAATGCAAAAAGATAATTGGGCCTTTAAAGTCTAGATCAGCACCTATGGATGAATGGATTCAGCATACGATGAATGTTGAGACGTTTAGCTATAATGATGAATCTTGGGTAGGAGAAGTGATTTCCAAAGCAATGAGGAGACATCAAACTGCCAGGTGTTTTAATTGTGGTAAATTAGGACATTTACAAAGGGATTGCAGGCAAAGAATTTCTAGGAATAATATCTCTTCTGGGAATGACAAAAATAGGAGACCTCGGCCTTCAGGTATATGTAGGAGATGTGGTAAAGGCAGGCATTGGTCCAACGAATGTAGATCAACAACAGATAGACGGGGCAATCCGATATCATCGGGAAACTCCATGGGGGGCCTCTCGCAGGCCCCCAAGCCAACAGTGGCCCAGTCATTCCCAGTCACAGTGGAGAACGTGCCTCACCAAGAAAATTAAAAGCTCCAATTTCTGCTGTAAAAAGTAATACTGGTCTAAATGATGAATTACGTGTGGAGGATGAGTCAAAAAACCCAGTAGGACAGAGTAAACGTATATTTTGGCAGACTTCTATTAATGATCAAAGACCAAAGCTAAGAGTCTGTATAAATGGCACTTTTATTGAAGGCTTATTAGACACAGGTGCGGATGTAAGTATCATTACCCCAGAATCTTGGCATCCGAATTGGCCTCTTCAAGAGGTAGATGTTCAGTTCCTAGGAATTGGAACCCTATCTCGTGTAAAACAAAGCACAAGATGGGTTGAATGCATAGGGCCCGAAGGGCAAATAGGAAGACTAAGGCCATATATAGCCAATATTGCCATAAATTTATGGGGCCGTGACCTGCTACAGCAATGGAATACCCAGATTAACATTCCTGTATTTCCAGGAATTCATAATTCTGGGAAGGATATGATGAGGTATTATGGGAAAAGGTCAACAGCCATTCAGGCTGTACAAGAACATACAGCAAATACCAAACCTTTAGAGGTACCAACAGCCCTACCTTTAAAATGGCTAACTGAGAAGCCAATATGGATCAAACAGTGGCCTCTAGCTGAAGATAAACTACAGGCATTGGAACAGCTGGTGCAAGAGCAACTAGATGCTCACCATATTGAAGAATCAACCAGCCCTTGGAATTCTCCTGTGTTTGTTGTAAAAAAGAAATCTGGTAAATGGAGAATGGTGACAGATCTAAGAGCTGTCAACAAAGTAATTCAACCTATGGGCCCACTACAGTCTGGAATTCCTTTGCCTTCTCTGTTACCAAAAGGATGGCCTCTTATAGTTATTGATTTGAAAGATTGTTTTTTCACTATACCGTTACAAGAAAAGGATAGAGAAAAATTTGCCTTCACAGTGCCTACTTATAACAATTCTCAGCCTAATAAGAGATATCAGTGGACTGTCCTCCCACAGGGTATGCTCAATAGTCCTACACTGTGCCAATATTTTGTAAGTAAGCCATTGGAAATAATTCGTAAACAATTCCCCAAGTCCATCATTTATCATTACATGGATGACATCTTGTTATCTGATTCAAATAAAGATACTTTAGAAAGGATGTTTGAAGAAGTAAAGAAAGTCTTGCCTAGGTGGGGATTACAAATTGCCCCTGAAAAGATTCAAAGAGGAAATTCTATTAATTACCTAGGTTACAGAATAGGGTTAGAGAAAATTAAAACGCAAAAGGCACAAATTAGGAGAGACCGCTTAAAGACTCTTAATGACTTCCAAAGATTGTTAGGAGACATTTCCAGTCTACGACCAGCTGTTGGGATAACACCTGATCTAATAGTTCATTTAAACAAAACCTTAGATGGTGATAAAGATTTGAATAGTCCAAGAGAACTGACAGCTGAAGCAGAAAAGGAACTGACAATGATTGAGGAAAAATTACAGGAGGCACATGTGGATAGGGTGAACCCAAATCTTAGCTGCATCCTAGTCATATTGCCTTCCAGAATTTCTCCTACAGGGATTCTAATGCAGAGGGAAGATATTATTTTAGAGTGGATATTTATACCTAATAAACCAAGTAAAAAATTAAAAACTTATGTGGAAAAAGTCTCTGAATTAATTATAAAAGGTAAGCTGAGACTTCGTCAACTAGCAGGTATAGACCCAGCAGAAATTATAGTGCCTTTTACTACTGAAGAAATAAAAAAGTTATGGGAAGACAATGAACCGTGGCAAAGAGCTTGTGCTAATTTTTTGGGAGAAATTAATAGCAACTATCCCAAAAGTGGTAGACTTAACCTCATAAAAAGAACTTCTTGGATTCTTCCTAGAATTGTACGTGATGCTCCAATAACTGGAGCCCGTACTTTCTATACTGATGCAAATAAATCAGGGAAAGCAGGTTACAAGTCAGATGAATTGAGTAAGGTGGAACAAAGCCCTTATAATTCTGTCCAGAAGGCAGAATTATATGCCATTCTTATGGTGCTAAGGGATTTTAAAGAACCTCTTAATATAGTTACAGATTCACAATATGCAGAAAGAGTTATCTTGCATATTGAGACAGCTGAATTTATACCAGATGACACAGAGTTGACTTCATTGTTTATCCAGGTACAAGACATAATCAGGAACAGGCTTTGTCCGATGTACATAACACACATCCGGTCCCATACAGGTCTGCCTGGTCCTCTAGCCCAAGGCAATGCTGAGATTGATCAATTATTGATTGGAAGTGTGTTGCAGGCCTCAGAATTTCATAAGAAGCATCATGTCAATAGTAAAGGCCTAAAGAAAGAATTTTCCATTACTTGGCAACAAGCTAAGGACATTATAAAGAGATGTCCTACTTGTTCTTTCTATAATCAAACACCGTTGCCTGCAGGGAGTAACCCAAAGGGTACTAAGAGAAATGAAATCTGGCAGATGGATGTGTTCCACTTTATGGAATTTGGTAAATTAAAATATGTACACCATACCATAGACACGTATTCAGGTTTTCAATGGGCTACTGCCCTGAGCTCAGAAAAGGCTGATTCAGTAATCACACATTTATTGGAAGTTATGGCCATCATGGGTATACCTGCACAAATAAAGACAGATAATGGTCCAGCATATGTATCTAAGAAAATGAAATGCTTTTTTGATTATTATAATATAAAACACATTACAGGTATACCAAACAATCCTACAGGTCAGGCAGTTATAGAAAGATCAAATCGTACTATAAAGGATATGCTGAACAAACAGAAAGGGACTGAAAATACCCCCAGAAATAGATTACATAATGCTTTATTAACCTTGAATTTTCTTAACGCTAATGAGAAAGGAACGACAGCAGCAGAGAGACATTGGATAATGGAAAAGTCTGCTGAACTAAATCAACCGATTTATTTCAAAGATGTGCTGACCTCTCAATGGAAGCCAGGAGATGTGCTACGTTGGGGAAGGGGTTTTGCTCTTGTTTCCACAGGAGAAGAAAAATTGTGGATACCATCAAAATTAATAAAGTTTCGATTTGAAGAGGAGAAACCTCTTGGAAAGGAGAAATGACAACTCATCCACAATGATGATATTCATACAGATGGTAAGAAAAACATATAGAATGGGGGCAGGGTTCTGTTCTTATCTCCACAGGAAAACACTCATCTTTGGAAAATTCAAGGGACCCTGGATATTTGGATGCTGACAGATGGAAAAATACCTGCCCAATAGGAAATATCAAGAAAACTGAAAGGGTTGTGTAAGTAATATTAAACCATATTTCTAAATTTATAAAGCTGGTTTTGAAGTTGGACTCTGGCTCAGTCCTTCTCCAATTCCAAGCCTGTTAGTAAGAGAAAAACCCAGAGTTTCTGGAGTTTCTGTCTCATGTCAAGAGCCATGATATGGGACAGAAAGAAATATGAGTTTAGAAAACATCTTTGCTTTTCTTCATATCTATCATACTTTTCATTGAACATATCTATCATGCCTTTCAGTGAATATGTATATATATGTCTATATGATTAATGCTTAAGTTTTTCATAATGAACAATGAGTTTTTCCTGAAGTGACATTTGAAGTTTCCAGGAAGAAGATGGGGCCCCATAACAACAACTCCACCTGGTTGATATGACGTCATGATACTGATAGCGCTACAACAAGACCTGCTTTGGGTACCAGCTGCACAAGACAGTTCCAACTTGGTTAGCTGAAATGGTGCACATCTTATACAACATTTTGGCCAGACCTGCACAAAATACTCAGAGACTATTGGCAATTTTAAAAGACATTGATCTTGAAATTTAACCATCATTTTACTTTCACAGGATCCCCCAGAAAGAACGTCGCCCCTATGACAGCTGGAAGTAATTTTAGAGGACGACGTCCCCTCTCCCAGTAAAGTTTGCCCTTGGGTTTAGGGACATCATTTAGGGGTTGATTATAATTAGTATACGATTGAGGGTTGGGGGAGGAATTTTATAAGCTCAGGGATCATTTTGAAAAAAAAAAAAGAGGGATGATGGGATAATAGATTTGTAATTGTGAGTTACTGTTGTTAGACAAATATATTGATATAGATTCTTGTATATTGATACAAAGTTAAATTGTATTGACTATTGTATGCATTCATGTTTCTACCTCTGTTTAAAACATTTTTTATGTATTGACATATATTGTATTGATATATATATATATTGTATATATTTACCATATTGCAGTGTACATTTCTACCTCTGATTAAGATACTTATATAATGTTTGTATTGATATATATTTACCTACTGCAATGCATATTTGTACATTGTTTATATTTGGAGGTCATTGTCCTCATTTGTTTCACAGTCGTTTATTGTCTTAGTCTTTAAGTTAGATAGATATTGAGAATTATATAGACTAATAGTCATCTAAGTTTGTCATTTATAATCAGACTAATCAGGTTCTTTAGATATATAGAGACTATACTCAGTATAGATAGATAATCTTCAACTTCTTCAAAGAGCTGTAGAAAATGGCCTTTAATCTAACTCAGAGTTTTGTGGTAGTGAGACACAATTGCTCCTGGCAACACCACTCTATTCCCGAGAGAATGTTGAGCACCAAAGACACTCCACCTGGAGCATTTCTTTTTGGCAGAACTGGCCTTGGGGCAAAGAAATGCCCATACCTCAACCACTGACAAAGATACAGAGCGTGTATCAATGGATAAAACAGGGCTGTCTTATCCTGCCAAGACAGGGTAAGATAGTTTTGAAAAGTTGCTTGCCTTTGAAAATGGTGTGTCAGTTATGTTAGGCCTTAGCCAAAGTTGGTTGCATCAACGCTGCTAATGTGACTTTGGGTGATTGCCTAGGTAGCTAGTTGTCTCTGTGATTTGTTGCATGTTTTGGAAGTTGTTTTACTGAACTTCCTAATTACCCAGGTAACATTATTTCCCTTCTCAGATCTTTGATGGGGTTGAAGACTATATAAATGTAGTTACTTTCTCTCATGACTTGGCCAAGTTATTTATTATACAAGACCTAAGCTAGTTAGAATAGGATATTTGTACTTATTGTATATAATTTCATAGTAGGTTTAGAACTCTCTTATTTAAACAGAAGGGGGAGGTGTTGCGGGAGGATCTCCCACTCCTCCAACCTATCGCTGCTGAGATACCAGCCCCTTGGGGCGTGGTCTCTCTCCCTTTAAAAAAAGCGGCCACTTCCCTCTCCTCTCTCTCTTCACTTCCTGCTCCGCCGGCGTCTAGACTCCTGGTCGCGTAGAGGGCTGTTGCCTGGGACAGTGATCTGTAAGTTTTTCCCCCTTAAATAAATATCACCCTATTAATCATAATCCCACATTGGTGTGGCATTGTTTGTGACTTACGCCTTCAATTAGTGATGTGGGAGTGTCCTATATCAATCTGTTGATTTCATTGTTTAAGCAATAAAGAAACTGCTAGGCCCATTTGATAGGCCCACCCTTAGGTGGGTGGAGTAAACAGAAGGGAAGGCTGGGAGGAAGAGGAAGTGAGGTCAGACTCCACAGCTCCGCTCTCCGGAGCAGACGCCTCAGGAGAGACGCCATGCTACCTGCTCCAGGGAAGACGCACACCATGCCCCAGCTCCGACCCAGGATGGACTTAGGCTAGAATCTTCCCGGTAAGCGCACCTAGGGGCGCTACACAGATGATTAGAAATGGGCCAGAGCAGTGTTTAAAAGAATACAGTGTCCGTGTAATTATTTGGGGCTTAAGCTAGCCGGGCAGGGCAGGCGGCTTGGGGTGTTTGGGGACGCAGCCCTGCCGCCGCCTCCTATTACTACAAATGACGCCCAGACGTGTGGCTAACTAAACCCACTTAAAAAACCTGAGAAGGCTTAAAAATAAGGGAGAGAGCATTTAACACAGATTTTTGCTGTTTGTTGGTGGCGTGCTGTAGAGAGATTTCCTGATTCGGCAACAGCAGCAGAAAAAACGCTGTGTCATTTCAAAGCGTGGCTTCCTGGGGCTGTGCCCCCAGTGCAAACTCTGGCTTTATGTTTGTGTTCCCGCTTGGGATCGGAAGGAGAGTGCTCTGAGACCGTGACGATGACTCAGAGCTCCCCGCCTGCTCCTGGGAAGAAGGCAGAATCAGGCTTAGGCAGGCGGAAGAGCATGGCGGATTCCTGCCGCCATACAGAGACGTGTTTTCAGACTGCACAGTGCTCTGCATGTCAGATTTTGATGTAACTTGGATGAAAAGAATTTCTGTGCTGCATGCTCAGTCTCAGAATTAAAGTGCTGAGTGCCGCTCCTACCTGGTAGCCCCAAGAGGCTTCCTGACTCGGCTTTAGCTGCAAAGCCTGCAGCTCATTAAGAGGTCCTGCCACGAAACACTTAAACGGTGTTGACGAAAAGCTGAACGCGTGCTTTTCGGTTTTCAGCCATAGCAGAAAAAAAGCTGCGCCGCTTAAAAATGCCGGCTTTCTGGGCCATCCTGCCAGGGAAAACTCTGACTGTCTGAGGCAGGAGGGCCGGCTACCGAGAGAGGATTTGAGTGTTGTCTGTTGTAGCTTGCTGGCTGGCAGGGACCTTGAATGCCATAGAGGTGTGGCTATAAACATGGCTGCAGCCTGTATATCCGCCATGAGGCTGGAAAGCTAAGGAATGGACTGGATCTAGCTGGCAAAGCCACGCCTTTAGTCCTACTGAGATTGCTTGGCAAATTAAAGACTCACGTGGTCAGAAAAAGAGAGATATACAGTAAAGAGAGATTCAAAGACAGAGAAAATTTCTGAATGGTTTAAAGTGTGTTAAAAATATATGCAAGCTGAAAGTTGAAGTTCTTAAAGCAAAAACAAAAAGAGGAAGAGAGTTGTTGTGTGTCGTAGTACACACCTTTAATCCCAACACTTGGGAGGCAGAGGGAGATAGACTTCAAGGTGTGGTAGCACACGCCTTTAATCCCAGTGCCTAGAAGACAGAGACAACAGATCTCTGTGAGTTCAAGGTGTGGTAGCAAACACCTTTAATCCCAATGCCTGGGAGGCAGAGACAGGAGGATCTCTGAGAGTTCAAAGACAGCCTGGTCTACAGGGTTATTCCAGGTCAAAGATGTATGCTCAAAAAGCAAAAAGTTAATCTAGGAATGTCTCAGATTAGATTCTTAAGCGCCTAGTGATTTAAAGGCGTAAATCAAAAGTGCTCCTGGATAGTAAAAAATTGCAGATTCACAATAGGACAGATTCAGACCACTGAATGAGTCACACTGTTGGATGAATGTACGTTGGCTTGGGAGAGAGAAGAAAAAGAATATAGAGAATAAAGTTAATGGTTTTTTTTTTAAAAAAAAAGGTAAAGTCTTTAAAGAGACAGAATAAAGTAAAGTGATAGAGTAAAAATAAGCCGCGTAAAGATGAAAAATTCACAGAGAGTCTGGATTCTTTGTATTATTGTGTTTTCTTTAAAATTTTTGACTGTGAAGGAGCTAAGTACAGAGAGACATTTCATTACATGGGCTGCCAAGCTAAACCAGAATGGATATAAGGGTATTACGATTTCAGAATTTGGGTCTAAGGATATGATGCTTTGGAGAGAGTCTTCTTTTGTTTTCACAGAGGATGAGACTCTATGGATTTCTTCTATTCCGATTTGGTATGATGGACCACGTCCTCCTGAAGGGTTGCTGTGAACATCTTCAGAAAATTGCTTTGCTCAACGGCCAACTGAGATGAAACTAGCACACAGGTTATACCATGAAAGACCTAATTAACGACGCCCCCGTTCAGCAGGAAGTAGTTTGGAGAGAAAAAACTGCGCCCATGTTCCCAAATATAGTTTATAAATGTTCTTTAACATTTAAAGGGGGATATGATATAGATATGAATAATTTGTATTAGTATAGATTTTGCTTTATTGATAGAGATTTACGGTCAATTTTGTTATATGTATAAATGTTTCTGATGTAACTTTTACTTGATAACTTTTGTTATATGTAATTTTGCTATGTTAAGGTTAAAGCCTTCCTTTTTTTGTTTAAACAGAAAAAGGGGAAGTGATGTGGGAGTGTCCTATATCAATCTGTTGATTTCATTGTTTAAGCAATAAAGAAACTGCTAGGCCCATTTGATAGGCCCACCCTTAGGTGGGTGGAGTAAACAGAAGGGAAGGCTGGGAGGAAGAGGAAGTGAGGTCAGACTCCACAGCTCCGCTCTCCGGAGCAGACGCCTCAGGAGAGACGCCATGCTACCTGCTCCAGGGAAGACGCACACCATGCCCCAGCTCCGACCCAGGATGGACTTAGGCTAGAATCTTCCCGGTAAGCGCACCTAGGGGCGCTACACAGATGATTAGAAATGGGCCAGAGCAGTGTTTAAAAGAATACAGTGTCCGTGTAATTATTTGGGGCTTAAGCTAGCCGGGCAGGGCAGGCGGCTTGGGGTGTTTGGGGACGCAGCCCTGCCGCCGCCTCCTATTACTACAGGTAGGGAGAGGTAGGCCCAGGATTCCAATGGATTCCAGAACTATTTGAGTACCTGCTTAGACTATGTACTGGAAAATACAATCTCCACCCTTTTATGTTTCAAGTCAGTTTTTACAAATCACAATGACTCATTGTAAACACAATAGGACAAACTAAATGTCCTGGCCAGTTTTATGTCAACTTGACACAGCTAAAGTCATTTAAGAGGGGAAAAAAACAAAAGCAAAACTCTCAATAAACAAAACAAAAACAAACCCACAAAAACTTTCTGTACGATTAGGAAAGCAAACCCGTGCAGTGTTTTCCTAGTTAGCAATTGATAGGGAAGGGTCCAGCCCATCATGGGTGGTGCCATCCCTGGGTTGGTGGTTGGGGTCCTATAAGAAAGCAGATGGAGCAAGTCAGTAAGCAGCTCCCATTCATGGCCTCTGCATCAGCGCCTGCCCCAAGGTTCCTGCCCTGTTTGAGTTCCTGTCTGACTTCGTTCAGTGATGAACTGTGTGCTATGGAAAAGTAAACTAAATAGCCCCTTCCCTTCCCAAGTTCCTTCTGGTCATGGTGTCTCATCACAGCATTCAAAACCTTAAAAACAAGACATTAGAATTTTAATTTAAAAACAAACAAAAAACCCACCACCCATAGCACTGAAAAGAAACTTCTTTGATTTTCTAATGTTCACTCTCATCAAAGTCACTGTATTTATCTCTGAGGGAAGCAAGTGTCTGAAGCTTCAACTATTGTGAGGAAAACCATAGGCTGGTGTTTAAACAACATTCTGAGTCTATTCAAGTGTGGGAGTTTTGCCCTTGGAGGGCACCTGAGGGTAAAAGTAGGAAAACCTAAGTCCTTGTCTCCATCACTGTGGAAGCCACTTTAAGAAGATAAAGTCATAGTTGAGACACTGATAATAGATTATGAAATTTGCTATTTTTTAAACACAACTCTTTTTCTTATTCTTGTTTTGAGACAGGGTTTTTCTATGTAGTCCTAGGTGTCCTGGAACTCACTCTGTAAACCAGGCTGACCTCGAACTCACAGAGATCTGTCTGCTTCTGCTTCCTGAATGCTGGGATTAAAGGTGTGTGCCACCACCGCTCAACTCAAATGACTCTTATGATCTAAAAAAAGAAAAAAATGCAGATTTCTCATCAAAATATTTAATAGAAATCTTCTTGACATACAGGTTAAGTCACATTAAAGAGAAGACATGAAAATCTGTTTAAATCACTTTGCTGTAATAGGATTTTGTAGATAAGAGCCTAATTTAAAATAAATGGGACACTGACTAGATTTAGACATTTCCATCATACAAATTTCTATTCTGAATCTATTTGCAGTAATGGGATTTGGACGACTGTCAAATGGTCAATTGTTTTAGACATTGTACCTCCCTTTGTGTAGGTCTAAGAACTGATGAACAACTTCTAGAAGTTTCATTAATGACAGTGAAAACAGACTTCAGCATGGATGTGAGACTTGCTTAAGTACCAACCCCTCAAATAATTTATGCTCAGGGGATTCCATGCAGAAAGCTTGAGGACTCATTCAACACATGTGTGCTAAACCCTTAGGTAGCCAGTCATGGTTCTCTGGATACTCAGACAGAAATAGGCAACAAACAATGCATATGCTAAATAATCAGATCTGTTTGAATAATTGAGAGAGTGACAAAGAGACTTCGCCACAAGAGAAAAGGAGAACCAGGTAAAAACCAGGGCGGCGTTAACAAGTGGCACTTCCTTTTTGAATCCCAAGGTTATAGCAAACCTTCCAGTGAAGGCAGCAACAAAACCTTGCACCAGAGCTTTGAAGCCAGGTTCTGGTTAGATGAAACTGAGCAGAAACCTGCAGGATACACTGTGTGTACCCCGTACACACAGGTTCAGGTTCTCAGGGGTATCCAGCCAAGGCTCAGCTAAGAGGGATTCTGGACAACAACATATTCCATTCTTTCTCCTGTCCTCCAAGTTAATCTTATATTTTAAATCAAGAAGCACACAGGGAAAGGAGATGAGAAGTCATGTTTGCTTTTGTTTTGTTTTCTTGTTGCTAGGAATGAAGACGCTTAGCATGGAGGTCAATGGCAATGGCAGCTTACTGGGGTAGTAAATTCTCAGAGATGGAGTTGCATGTTCTTTGCTCTTGCAAAGAGCTAGTCAGGAACAACCTAAGTGGGGAAGGGTTCGTTTGGCATGTGGTTTCAGAGGACTCTGCTCATCGTTTGACTCCGTGTGCTTCATTGCCCTGGTGAAGATCACGGTGGACAGGAAGCAGAGACACTAGCAGGAAGGGGCAAAGATAAGCTCCCTGTAGGGTTGTCCAGCTAGGCCCAATCTCCTGAAGTTTCTAGAATCTCCAAGTATAGCACTGCCAGCTAGCAACCAAGGTTTTAAAATATAAACCCGTCCAGTTTATTATTTATTTAAGTCTCAGTGGGGTTAGTGCCCTAAAGTCAGCCTGAGAACAAAAGACGGAGGGTCAAAGTGAGCCTTGAAAACTCCTCTGGAAGGTGCTGGTGAGTATCAGCAAGGCTTGTCTCTGAAGATTCATCTAGACAGGTTTACATTCGACACAGGTCTGGCATGCTTTGGATGGGGCAGCAGAAAAAATAGTTGACTTCATTGTCGGGGAGACAACAAGAGGCTCACAGAGGAGCTGAGGTAGACTTAAGTCATGACAGATTCCTCTCTCTTGTCCCACACCTTGGGAGGTGGTCACCGAGAGCAGTAGCAGTAAGCTTTATTTTAACATCTATTTCTCCCCCCAAGCAAATACTGTTGAGTTGTAAAATTATTTTAATGATTATTTGATGAAAGGCTACTCTCCAGCAAGAAGCATTGAATCACCCATGTGCCTGCTGGGTGCACCGTCTGTGTGCCTTCAGCATGTTGTGTCTGCTTCTCTCCGTGGTCGTCTCCCTTGTAGAGACCTGTGTTCTGATGCCAGGGAAACCTTCTGCAGGTTAAGGTGCTGAGTAAACATGCTTTCTCGCTATTGAAATGGGTCTGTCCATTAAACAACAGGGAGCTGCCTGGATGCTTTCCTCTAGGTCCATTTCAGTCCAAATTAAGTTAAACTACAGAAAAAGCTTGTGCAAGACAGCTCATTTCTGTACACTTACTTCAAGATCCCAAATTAAGAGGAAAAAGAACTGCTGGAGACAGCGAGCGAGTGTGAGGTAAGTTCATGCCATCACGAAGCAAATTGACCCCGAGTTAGTTATTAGCCAGGATTTTTCTGATTACGCATGCAGACTCTTTTCCTTGGGATAAGAAATAAGAAGATTATGCTTTCTTTGTCTAAGCAACATATTACGAGCTTACCCAAGATTAGCCACATTATAACAATGAAGATTATGCATTCAAGATTCTAGCAATTTGATTTAAATATCTCACAAATTGAAGCGGACTGCTTAAAGCGCCCCAAACTAAAAATCAAGTAAACAGTAATGAAATACAATTCTGAACATGTTGTCTTCTTCTCTCTTCCCTTCTTTGGAGGACTGTAAAGGATAGAGCGCGTAGCGACTGAAATCCGTGTTGACCCTCTTGTAGTGTTCCTAATGTGACTTGCAAACACATTTGAAAGTATTTATGTCACCTCAAATTTCCTTTGTGACCACGATGAGAATAACACCAGTGCCTTCGGGTAAACCTCTGGGAAATCCTCAGCTTAGAAACTGTAATCGAGTTTGTTTCAAAGTTGAAGTGAGTCTTGAAATGTATTGTTCCATCCTGGCTGGTAGCCAGGTCTCTCTACAATTCTCTAGCTATTTTTTAATAAATAGAATGAAACGGCACTTAGCTTAAACTAGGTAATCCTGTCCAATAGCTTACTAGCAAGAGTTAGTTACTTGAATAATTTAAAGTATTTTAGTTGCTAATTAAAATTAAATTGGCCATTCTAACTGTATAGAAGTTCATTAAATTGCATATACTTTGGGTTTTGTTAATTGTGGTGGATGATTTTTTTAACATTAATTTGAAGGGTTTTTATATAGTAAAATGTATTAAAAATAAACAAATAAATACTTTAAAAATAAATATTGAGGAATGAAATAGCTTTCCAAAAGCAATCTATGATAAAACCTGAAGAGTCCAAAGCTACCTGTAACACAGATGTGGATGTGAGAGCAGGGTGTGGCTACTGAGCAAACAGCAGGTATGCTCAGACACATATTAAACCTCACAAATGGCCAATGGGAGCTGACATGTAGCAGGGTTCTAGGGTGACATCTGGGAGGCCTCTGCAAATCCTGATACATGTTCACACCACATCAGAAAACCACATCTGGGAGGCCTCTGTAAATTCTGATGCATGTTCGCACCACATCTGGCACAGTTTGGTCCTGGGAACCTGGCTGGGGTGAAGATGAAATGAAGAAAGGACAGACAGACAAACATTGGTATGTAAAAGCTGGGATCAGGTAAACCGTGTGCACCCTGATTGGGACCCACCCATTGAGGAACAACCTGGAAGGAACCTCAGCCCAATTTTTATGTACAGCATAGGAAAAAAGTGCTGGCTAGTCTTGGTGGGGTCTCTCTGCAGGCAAGCAGTCTCAAGCTGAAGACACCCAGGAGGAGGAAGCTGGGGTCACTAGCATTGGCACACACTGGTCTATCATTTGTTAACACTTGTGCTTCAACCACAGGAAGGTGTGGTGGGGTCCTTGACATGGCTGTGCCCATGTCACCAATACACACATTCACTCAGGAATTCACCTGCTCCCCACACAGCCAGGACAAAGGCAGCCCTGAGGTTAGTGAAGTTCCAAGGTCATATTACTCATCTCTGGCTTTAGTTGCATCCAGAGCTCAGGGCCAAGTACCCAGAGAGAGCATCTGATAAAAAGCTAAATCCAGGCAGTGAGACACAGAGAAGACAGCATTGCTCTGTGGCCTGAAACAGAGATGAAATATTGGCTACATCCCTCAGCTCAGCCTAAAGGCAGTTGGCACTGCACAAAACAACAGCAACCAAGATCAGACACCTGGGATCCCCAAAAGTGCTATGGCCATGGTCTCCTGGTTCTATGGTGTCATGGCACTATGACACCATAGTAAGTATCTCCAGAAAGGGGGAGAGAAGTTGCCCCCTGCAGGTGGAAAGACAGGTCCAGTAGAGACCCCTTCTGGGGATTCCCTTCACTACTCTAGGAACCTGGGATGGGGAGGGGTTGGGGAGACTGGAACTTCCCAGAGTTCATGGGGCGAGACTGACAGGGATCCTTTCGTTGAATCTCTTGATTCTGCCACATCCCAGCTCCCTAAGTCTCCCAAGGCTGCTGTGGCCTGGGAAACACAGGTTCTGATGAATGTGCCTTTAATTCAGAAAACCCAGCTCTCCTCCACTGTCCTCCCATTCCTCTCGCACAAGTGATAATGCTTGTGGGGTCCCCACAGGAGTCAGAGCAGATGCCAGCAACACTGAAATATGCCTTTCTTCTGCTGCTTAAGCCAGCTAGGGATGGACAGCATCCGTCAAGGAGTACAACTCACAATAAGAGCGCCTTACAGCTTCGTTGTTATAATGAGCAACCTACTCACGTCAACCTGGGCAGGCGTCTTGCAAGACATGATACAATAAAAGCATTGGATATAAATATATTTCTGTTTCTACCTGTAACAAAATAAAACCCCAACCCCTCTGCTGCAGCCCTTCAAGGTGCAGGCCAGATATAACTCTATGTGTACACAGACAGACCCTACCCCCAACACACACAACATAAAAAAGAGAATTATCTCAAGTGGGCAAGGTCATTGAGTGGTACTTCCAGCAAGTCTCTGGAGTCCAGTTCACATCCCATAGCTTCCCCCGGAGATGACAAAGTAAGTAATAGCTATAAAAACTTTAAGTGCCCACGCTGCTGTCTCCTGGGCACTGTGTAGAGGGAAACAGGCCCCTGATTGCTTCAAAATCTGTTTTGTACAAGCAGAGCTCCAAGGAGGTAGAGCTTGAAGCAGCCTCACTGAGTGAGTCAGCTTGAAACACGAGTTTTCCTCATGGGGTCCTGCAGAAAGCACGGATCTCTTCTCTCAGTTTGGATTCTCGACTATATAATCGGAATCACAACACTCACTGTAAAGAACCATAAAAAGGATGGGCGAAGTTAAGTCCAACAAGGGACCAGGCATATGGAAGCACTCATAGCGCTGTGCCTACGTTTCCACGTTTCCACATACTAACAGCTGTCCCCCTTACTACAGGGTAACAGGAAAGACGTGGTCTGTGGTTCTAGGAAACACAAGAAGTCAGAGAGGTCAGTAGTTCCTAGCTGTGCCCAGAACAGTCATCTGCACCCTTTCTGTCACCCTCTTGTGCTCCATCTTAAAACCCTTTGGTTTCCTTCTGAATCCAGGGACAAATCTTTGGTTCTTCCTGAAGCAGCCCAGAGCTGATTTCACAGGTCTGTTTGCTGAAGGAAATCCTCAGGAGTCAGGGAGCAGTGGCTACCGCTCAACCTTTGGACCCCTCCTTTGTGGGTTTTGTCAGCAAGGCCGATTCTCTAAAGCTGGGGTCTGTTGTCCCTGCTTTTCTGTCTCATTTCTCTGATAAGGTCACTTTCAAGTACTTGCAGCTATTTCTGCCAGCTCCGGACCTGCACCTAGAGCTGGTCAGGAATGGCAAAGAACGGGGACGTACTGCTGCCTCTGTTGGCCTGGCCTCTCCAGGAACTCAGAACTCAGGGTTATGGCATAGGTGCCACTTCTCTTGCTGGTGGGGTTCCTTGGTTACTCTGGCCTTTTTATTTCTTCCAAGGAAAAATGTGTATTTCTAATTAAAGTAGAGAAAATTCTAGGAAATTTGCATCATTCAACCCTCTGTCCCACAAACCTTTAATGATGCTTTGAGATCATTTGACCATACCATCTGATCCATGAGTAGCATTGGAAGGGGGAAATTGTCCAATGCCCCTAAGTTTTCATTACTCTACAATTACAGACACTACTCTTGATGGACACTAGACAGTGGATACTATTCAATGCTCCTTTATTTCCATGACTCTAAGACGATAGAAAGAACTTTCGATGGACCAAGAGCGTTACAGTGCGTTTTGTCTCCACAATGTCTTAAAAGTAGTTAATATGCAGGAAATACTTGGTTATGACTTACAGAACATGTCAGCGCCTGAATGAATACTTAGTGTATGCAGCAGGCAGTAACGAAGCCACTGCATGTGAACAAAGGTACATCACATTCGTAATGTCACGAGCCTGTTGCTCAGGCATGCGGGAGGTCCCAGATAATTCTGCAGATGGGGCTGGGCGGCTGAGTCGTGGCCATGATGACAGTGCCAGCCTAGAAGACAATGTGAATCAAAGGCCAGCATTAAGACAGGGATGGATTTGTGCATTAGGCCTGGATGTGAACCAATGACAAGAAAAGAGGAGATTATAGCAGGCAGGCGCTCACATTGTGCGTGTGGGTAAGTAGTTCAAGAGAGTTCAAACAGAAATGGAGCAAGGATGCTGAACATCAGAGAGGGATCAGAACGCGTCATATTACCTGTGTGAAGGAAAGGGAACTAATGGATGGTTATAAGAACAGGAAATGAAAGAAAATTCTCATCAAAAGGATTCCATTCCTTCATGTACAATACAAAGACAAGTTAGACTCCCCCTGAGCACACGGCGGAGCCTCCTTTCTCTCCACACCTTAGCAACAGCTTTAGAAAACGCCGAGTGTTTCCCACTAACAGGCATCTGCTGTAAGTGTTGAATTACAGAGACAAAGGGGGGTCAGGAAAAGACCTGGAAATCTAAGCAAGGCGGGAACAAAGAAAGAACCATGCTGTCTCTGGTTACTGACAGCTGTGTGTCCTGCAGCTCCACGCCATTGTGTAACATTACAGCTCTTCCATAAATCCACCAGGACACCTGGGTTTACCAAATCCCACCCTCACAACACTGTCTGACTTCATGGACCCGTGTCCAATGGGGAACAACGTGGAATGTGACCACCTCTGTACCTTATTACAAATAAGACACACACACACACACACACACACACACACACACACACACACACACGTACGCACGCACGCACGCGCCCGCTTCCAGGGAAATGAAATGGCACTCCATTAACCAGCACAATTAGTTGTATGTCAGAATATAACTAGATACTGCATTTACTAGCTACCTAACAGACTTCTATAATCCCAGTCCCCAAATATTTATGAGGGAGATATTCATTCATAGCCTCTTCATGCGTCAATAGCTAGGTTGGGTAAATTTTTACTTTTATTACTGCCAATTTAGAAAAATATATTCAAATGTCACAGTTCATTGTTAGCAGTGGTGTGCAAAATTTTAGGAGAATACAACAAATCTGGGAACTGTCTCACCAGCCGCCTTTTATGGATGAGCGGTAAGATTTTATTGTTGTTCAAGTGTTTTTTTTAAAGCGGAGGATAACCTTCAATTCTCTCTGAATTAATTATATCATTAGCCTGCTGTCATTAATGTTTTCATTACAGTGGCATATCATAGGTTTTATTCAATCCTCCTTAATGTCGGTTATTTTGTCAAATCAGCAGGAAATCTAATTTTTCCTTAACACACATACTTCACTCTTCTCTATCAATTGTATCATCAAACAATACCCAAATGTTTTCTATTAATTGTATTCAACACTTATGTTCTCTTATGAATGAAGTTTTACTTTTTATTGCTAGAATAACTTTTACATATTTTATAATCAACTTTGTCTTATGTTTCCTATTTTATATATATATATATATATATATATCTCACATATACAGATATAGTGTGCGTGTATGTGTGTTTCTATGTGTGTGCCATGGTGTATGTATAGAGGTCACAGGACAACCAAGGTGAGTTGGTTCTATCCTTTTATGCAGGTTCTATTCTTCTATGACAAACCCAGGCTGTCAGACTTCGTAGCAAGCATGTTTACCCACTTAGCCATCTTGTGAGCATGTTTCATTTGATATGAATACCTTACCTTTCTTTAATAATCAGACTTAAATATAACAAAAAAGAAAACTTTTATGTATTCAAATCAGAAATCTATATTTCTCATTTGTTCTACTACAATGGTTATACGTGATTGGATACACATAGGTGTGATTTTTTTTAACTCAATGTGTGGATAACCCCTCTACATCTTCTTTGCACCTATGTTGTGTAAGTAGACAGGCAAGATCGCAACATCAAGACAAAACAAAATCCAAGTTGCTATGTGTATTTAAATATCCGAAATAGGAGAGGAAAACATAACTTACAAAATATCAAAGCAGCCTCAAGAGCAGTGGGGCTCACTTTCCCTCCATCAGCATCATAGAATAAGCACACAGTGCATTCTGCAAGCTAATTAATAATCGTGATAATAAGATCTTTGCCGTTGTCCTTTAAACAGCTGGTTGTCACAACCTTGGTGGCAAATGTGTAGGAACAGGTGTAACAAAGAAGATCTGTTTCACATAGGCAAGGAGAGTCACTCGGGTGCCTCCCTTTTTGCAAAATATAGCTAGGTGTCTTATATATAATATAATATAATATAATATAATATAATATAATATAATATAATATAATATAATATAATATGTCCCCCTCTATCTAAAGCACATATAACTCTAACTCAACTTCTTAGCTATATCCCTAAAGTGGTTATGACCACTATATTGCCACTCAGCACAAGATGACTTGGGACAGAGAGCTACAGTAAAGACACAGCATCCTTAAATGTTCTCATGGTTACAGTCATCTTATCTTTATATGTTTATGGAAATGCAGGTGATCTTATTATATAAAACTGAAAAGTCCCTCCTTTTGTACCTTTCTTCTTCTCTCCATATTTCCTGTACAAATTAGTCCCTAGTCAAGTCGTTAGGACAAGCAAGAATAGTATCTAGGAGGTTAAAAGCAACGTCCTATCATGGGGTAGACTTGGGGTAGACATGGTGTAGAAGGGACCATGGAGACATGACGATGTGTGGATTGTCAAGACTAAGAAATCTGGCAAGACTGGCTATGAAGTGAGAGAATAGACTAGAAAAAAGCTGTCTGAGTATGAGGTAAGATGGAACATGTTAATGGTTGCCCAGAATCTGGTATCAAAGAGCAAGGAAGGCAAGAAAAAAGTCAATACATGGCTCAGTACATGTTGGAAGAAGGGAACTTGTTGGTTCCCAGCCGCCCAGCTAACTTAGACCCAAATTAAATCGCTGCTTGGCCCATTAGCTCTAATTTCGTATTGGCTAACTCTTACATCTTAATTTAGCCCATTTCTATTAATCTGTGTATGGCCACGTGGCTGGAGCTTACCAGTTGAAGTTTTGGCATGTCTGAGTCTGGCAGTTCCATAGCTTCTCTCTGATTCCACCTTCTTTCTCCCAGCATTCCAGTTAGTTTTTCCCACCTAGATCTGTTCTTCCCTGCCATAGGCTCAAAGCAGTTCTTTATTCATTAACCAATAAAAACAACACATAGACAGAAGGACCTCCCACACCAAGTACACATAGACAAGGGGCTGGGTGTGGTGGCAGAGAATGAAGACTGGTCACATAAAGGGCAAAATGATCCAATGAGTAGATAAACTGAGGTTTTGGTAGTCAAGGCCCCAGTTGTCTCAGCACAGAATTATGGTAGGGCAAGGAGACAACTGAAAGGAACAGTATAGTGCTTGATAGTGCTGAACTGGAATTAGAAGCACCGCGAACTCACACGTAGGAGATAAAATGCAGAATGGGTATATGCACACATATTCTTTTCTCTGTCCTGGGACCAGCAATACCCCAAAAGGCCTGAGTGCATGTATTGCCAAGATCTTGGTTTCTTGGTTCCATCTCAGGTTTGATTGAAGTTAGCATAGTTAGTAAGGCCAAGAAAAGCCACACATAGATAGAACGAACACAACACTACCTCTAGAATCCTACTCAAAACTGAGTAGCTGAGTTTAGCCATGAGGAAACACCAGATGGACTCAAACTGAACGACATTTTATAAAATACTTTGTGGTTTTCAAAAGACTGAAGTATGAATGAACATCCAGGAAAGACAGAGACAGTTCCAGTGTGAATGAACAAAACAAACAAACAAATAAACAGACAACGCAAACTGGAAACACCTCTTACATGAGGTTCACGCCCAGGAAGCTCCTTGGTGTTCTGCTCGGCTCTCGGGATTTCCTGCCAGCAGCACAGTTCATGTTTAAATTGGTTTTCAACTACATCCACAGTCACGGTGCATGGACCCGAAGAGGGCCCTACATGGGCGGGGCCCACAAGCCTGACGAGCTTTGTGATAAATCAAGTCAGTTACAGGCACACACCTGTAACCCCAGCACGTGGGCAGGGCAGGCACTGGGATCAGTTTAATGGCAGCCTCAGCTGCGTAGTGAGTTCTAGCCAAAACAGGCCACAAGTGGCTCTGACTCAAAAAAAAAATGTAAAGAAATAAATGAACCTCTTTCTGCCTGAAGTACACAGGCATAGTACACAGTCTTAGCAGTGAAAACACTAATTAAGCCTGTGTGTTTTTGCTATATAAACAGCATATTTACAGCAATATGCTCTGACTACTTTTTTTTTCAACTCCAAGAGTCATGCTGTGGGCACAGTTCACACATCTTCCAACTTAAATGAAGGTGATTGGGTCAGCATCTCTGCAGTAGTGTTCATGGTGCATCTCATGTACCAATCCCTAGTTACTAAATTGTTTCTACTATTTGGGTTTTCCATGATCTCTTTGGAGATAACCTTGAGCTTACTGAGTACCTGCATTCTTAAGTCCATGAGTTATTTCTCCTTCCTTCCTTAAGGTCTGACCAGTAATGTCACCCACCTCTCTTTAGTTATCACAAGTTCAACCTGTTTGTTGGACCATACAACCCAATGACAGAAAGAAAATCATAGTGGGATAAGCCATGTGTATCTCAGCGTAGACCCAATTTAGGAAAGTACAATGAAATATCGTTGGCTGAAGGCATCGGGCAGCTTTTATAACAAAGAGAAATGTTAACAGCACCTGGCAATATGTTATCAAAGCAGAAATCACGAAATTCAGAGTTGCATGGGTATGCCTGAAAGGATTTGGCCTGAGTGGCTAGTACGTATGGGGTAGTGAGAGGTTGCTGGAGGTCAGCGTACCAAGCCTTTTGATTGGCATGCCTAGCAGGTTAATTGTATTCTGCTGCTGGTGTCCCTCTAGATCAAAGTCGTGCTTTAGAAAGGGTTATGTGGAGACGGGGTTGAATGTGATGTGTGCGGAGATGAGGGAGCGGAAGCAGAGCTCATGCGGTATCCAGGCAGCATTAGAGCTGGCCAATGGCAGGAGTGGCTGGCAGGTTGGCTAAGTGTTTCTCAGACTGATAATAAAGGTTCCATGTCCTATTGAATATGCCAACTGATACGAGAAAACAACTTTAGATCACTGGTTGCTGACTTGAAGGCTTGGGGGCATGGTCATAGTGATGGTGAAGACCCTATTAGCTGACCTTGCTGACACAATCATATGGCACAGAGCACATTGTCTTATTGCCTCCCAATAGTGTTTTCCCCAGGTAACAAAGCTCCAAGTACACTGGAAATGGCACTGACCAGCCTTTTTGTAACATGAGCAGAAATCTTGCTGAGATATTAAGAAAGTCTTAAAACGTTGGGAAGGATGCGGGAAGGGAGGAGCCCCTACTCAGTGCTGGTGCTGTGTGAACTGGTGGAAATCAGTGTGAAGTGTGAAGATTTCCCACAGCATGTCTTAGTTTGGTTACTATTGCTGTGGTGAAACACCATGACCAAAGTAAACTGAGGAGGAGAGGGCTTAGTTGGAGTAAACTTCTGCATTATAGTTCATTGTTGAAGGAAGTCAGGACAGGAACTCAAACAGGGCAGGACCTGGAGGCAGGAGCTCATGCAGATGCCATGGAGGAGTGGTCTTTACTGACTTGCTCCTCATGGCTTGCTCAGTCTACCTTCTTGTAGAACCCAGGACAACCAGCCCAGGAATGGCACCACCCACAATGGGCTGGGCCCACTCCCATCAATTGCTAATTAAGGCTTGTCTAGAGCCTGATCTTATGAAGGCATTTTCTCAACTGAGGGTCCGTCCTTTCAGATGACGTTAGCTTGTGTCAAGCTGACATGAAACTAGCCAGCACACAGAACTGAAAGTGGGGCTTCCGCATGGCCCAGCTAGGTCACTTCTGCTTACAGACCCAAACAACACTAAGCCAACATTCTACAGTGAAATCTGCATGTGATGTTCACTGCCTCACTATCCACAATAGAAAAGAAATAGAAATATCCTAGATAGCCACCCACAGATAGCTAGAAAAACATGTGGTTCGTATGCACAATGGAATTTTATTTAGCCATAAAGAGGAGTGAAATCATGACATTTGCAGGAAAATGGAAAGAACTCAGGTCATTATGTGGGAGCTAAGCCAAATGTTTTCTCTTATGTGCAGACCCTACAGAATGGCGCTGTGTGTCAGTGTGCAAACAGATAATAAAACCAGAAAGGGGCATGGGAGGGGAATGGTGGATTAGTGTGCAGGAAAGTAACTCTAGAATATATGTGACAGGAAAGCAGGAAGTGGGGATACTTGAGAAAGTAAGGAGACCAGCAAATGACAGGCAGGGGGACAGGGCAAGGGGCCTGGGGGAGACACCTACAACAAAAAGCATATACAGAAACTCCATAACAAACCGTGTTCCTTTGCATGCCAAATAAACTAACGAAATGGAAAGCAATAAAGATTTTTAAAGATGTAAAGAGAGGCAGGGTTTACATCCTTGGTCCTGCTTTCTAACGCTGCTGCCTAGAATTCAGCTGCAATGGTCAGGTGGGACTGTGGTAGGGAAGGCGAGGGACAGAGAGCTTGGCGTGAACATGGCTTCCTCTTTTCTTCCCGGAGCTCGTACCTGCTCCACTGGCTTGTCTGCCTCTGGATTTCTCTACACATTTGAATTTGATTCGGAGCTTTATACATACTAATCAAATCTAATTATCATCAAATCAACTGTCTCTTCTTTTAGCAGAACCCTGACTCTACTCAGACCCACACCTTTGTTGAGGCAACTCCTTGTTGCGAGGCAGTCAGACTTGGCACAGTGGGCCTTCCATTTTCTAGGATGTGATTTTGGAAAGTACATGTGATACAATTCCAGTCAATGGCTGAGAGGAGGAAGCTCAGGGGAAGCTTTACTCTGTGGATGAGAAGAGACCCAGGGAAAGAAACAGCCCCTACCTCGTTCTAGAAGGACACTGTGGTCCCTGGTACTTGCATAGCTGCCTAGCCACTAGCATGCGGTTCAAGCCATGGACTGAAAATAACAAGAAGCATAAGGAGAAAGAAGCCGCAATCCTGCTTGATACCCTTTGCCTTCTGAACTGACTAATCAAGGGGCTGGACTATTTCCCAAACGCTCATTCTATAAAATAACGCAATTTTGCTTACTGTTCAAACTGATTGACTTTCATGTTAGAATCAAAAACTTCTCACTGGTAGTTTGCTGACTTCCAAAATAAAGAAAGAGTCTAGGGGTGGATGACACTGTGAGGAGAATTTTATTTTAAAGATGTTAACATAGATTATTGCTGTGAATAGCAGGAAACTGGAAATGGAGCTGACAGAACACGGCAGCCAGAGGGATAGAGTTGGACCATGGTTGAGAGCAGTTGGGGAGCATATGAAAAAGGGTGAGGACGGATGCCGGGAAAGCTGTTTTACACACGGTGAGAACAAATGAAAGTCCGGAGGAAGGGACAGCGAGAGAGCAGGCAGAGGCAAGGGGGGAAGCCAACAAAGGGTGGTGGTGGTTTCAGAAAACAAGAGGGGGAATTGGAAGGAGGAATTGCCACCAAGGAGGGGCTGTTTGTCAGGTGTGGACTTCGCTAGTGCTTTTTGGTGTTGGAGTCTTAATAAAGGGCAAGAGTGGGAGCTTGTCTACAGGGGACTGGGCAGAGTGGGTGCTTTAGCTAGCTCTGTGCTTCCCAACCCTTAAAGCCACTAGCTTTGTTAAAAAAGAAAAAGAAGAGGTTAGAGAAGTGGGTATGTGGTGAAGAGCACTGTGATCTTCCAGAGGACCCAGGTTCAGGTCCCAGCACCCACATGGCAGCTCACGACCACTTGTGTCTCTGGTTCCAGGGGATCTGATGCCCTGTCTGGCCTCTTCAGGTTGTGTGCAGATGCTATCAGACAATATATCAATACAGATAAAATAAAGATAAATAAAATTTCCAGGGAAAGAAAAAAAACAAAAACAGGGATATAGTACTTCAGAGGTCTCTATTCTAAACAAAGCCACAGGTAACTGGTGTGCACTAGGAGTCCTTTCCATTGTTCATGAAAGGAGGGGAAAGGGGATGGTGCCAGGAGCCAGGCAGAGACGGAGGACAACACTGGGGTGCCATCACCTAGCGTGATCGAAAGGAATGGGCAGCTACGGATAATAAGTGGTAATAAGTGGTCATGTTTATAGTATACAGCATGGACGAGTGCATTGGTAGCAAACACTGAATAATTCTCCAAGAAAGAAAAGAGCTAGACAGACAATCAAGCGACCTTGTTCATTTGAGTTACTATAACAAAACCCCACAGACTATGTGGAGTATAAACTGCAGCAACTTGTTTTTTAGATTTCTGGAAGCTGACACAAGATTAAGGTGCCAGCAAATGTGATGTCTGTTGAAGGCACATTTCCTGATTCATAGATGCTTCCCTTTTGCTGAGTCCTACCATGGTAAAAGGGATTTAAAAAGACTCCGCAGGACCTCCATTAATCCTAACTCTGAAGTCAAGGTCTCAAGATCTGCTCACTTTCCCCACTGGCCCACCTCCCGGGACCCTCACTCTACAGGTAAAGATGTGTTATGGGTTAACATTCCGACCATAGCAGAGGGGTAAAGTTATCTGCCCCTGAAAACCTCTAGCTCGGCTTTCATGCTTCTCCATACACTTTTCCTCTTGTCTTTGGAAACCCTTACCATGATTCTTAAATAGTCTTTCTAATTTCTCATCCTCAATAAATGAGCGAATAAAGGTGGAAATAAACAGTTAACAGGTTTTCATTAAATATGGAACAACTTGAATCAATTCAATCAAAAGATTAAGGATACTGATTATTTCTGAGGGTTATGAATTTCTGACTTTTGAAGATTTCAAGTAGAGATGGGAAAACAGCCCTGACAAATGTTGCAGTCAGACCAAAGCATGGTTTATAACCCAATGAGTTCACCATGCTTTCCAGCTCTGCAATTCTAGGGCGCTGAGTCTAATAGGGATAGATGATCCTTCATGGGAATACAGACAAAACAAGTGGAAGGCAGAGCTGAGAAAAAGTGGGGATCCATGACAACATGAGACTCCTAGGGAAACACAAAAAGAGAAGGCAGGAGAGCATTCAAAGAAGGCTGTGAGTTTTGTTGTGTGATGGCTCACACTTTTCTCTGAGCTAAAGTCCAAGTTGAAATATGAGACCACCTCAGATTGTCTGTATGTAAGGTTTGTACCGAATGGAATTTTTTCAATTTATCACGGAGGTTGATCCTGTGTGAATAAATTATTGTGTGTGGCGTGAAAATGATGATCAAATGCTGACTTTAGACTTCCGGCTTTCCATCAGCAGAAATGGGTAAGAACAACTCTCAACAAGCATTGTACTCAAATGTGGCAGACAATAGAAATTACTGGGTGGGAGGCGGTGAACCTTAAAAGTAAAGGAATCTATTTGGTGACTAATAATAACCAATGCACTGCTTTTTCTCCCATGAGTGAAGTATGTATCTTGATTTTTGTAAATAGCAGACTAAATGTCAATAATAAAAAAAAGAACAGACAAAAGAGGTGCTCTATTCATTGTGTAAGAAAAAATTGTTGAGATCTACTAATTATATTAATTAACTGAAATGAATAATGTATCAGGAAAAGAGGCTGATTGATATCAGTAGTAATGAATTTCAATCACAGAACAAGCTTTTCAAGACACATGTCGGATTTCACAGTCACACGTTTAGCTACATCCTTCCCTGGAGCTATCAATTTCCAGTTCATAATGGGAAGGCAAGTGTGGGTGGACAAGTGACTTGTGACAGGTCACAATGGCTGACAGAATCTGAGCTCAAAAAAAAAAATTCAACAACTGTCCTATGTAATCCTTCAAGTGTCAATTTGTATCTCAAGCTATTTTCAGAAAGGATTACACCATACCATTGGAAGAATATCAAGCAATAGCTAAAATAGGACTGATGGAAATGCTGGGAAGGACTTCACAGTGGCTGACTGGCTGGCTCGCTGACTGACTGATGGAGCCAGTGTCCAGGTGGAAGGACTTGTTGAAGTAGGGCTGGAAGCCCTTGGTTCAGCTTGTCACTCATGATGAATGGTGTATAGCACAAGTGTGTGGTGGGCACAGGTGGCCTCAATCTACTTATGCACCCATGCTTAACTTTACAGCAAAGGACCTCTGTGGTATTCCTGGGATATGTTTCAAACCCTGTAACATCCATTTCTATCGCCATAGGTTTCAAACATCACCAAATGGATTCCCATGGAGTACATGCTTGAAATCTACAGGCAGCAGATGAGTCACTTTGAAGAAGGCTGTGGATCGATGAGAATGTCCCCGCAGGCTCACATGTTTGCATACTTGGCCCCCAGTGTGCCCTGTTGGAGAAGATGTGTCACTAGGGGTGGGCTTTGAGGTGTCAAAAGACTTATGTCATGCCTAGTGTCTCTCTGCGTCATGGTTGTGGATCAAGATGTGAACTCCCAGCTGTTCCTTTGCTCCACCATCATAGACTCCAACCCTCTGAAATTAAAATTAAAGCCAAATTAAATGCTTTCTTTTACAGGCCGTCACAGTCATAGTGTTCTACCGCAGCAATGTGAAGGAGTCACATTAGTCAGGATAAATACGGCTCCAAATTTTGTGGGTAGAATAGAAAACAAAGCTTCCTGGTCACTGAAATTAGTTGAAGCATACATGACCCAGCAATAGGAAGGATACGAGGGTTCCAGATATTGTTTGTCACTTGGAGAAGATAGGTATTTTGTCACATCAAAGAGTGGATTCAACACAGAAGTGAGGACACACTGTTTGAAGAGTAATTTGAACAGGAGGAGTAGAAAGCACAAGCCAAAATCCCAAACTCAGAAAACACCATAGGTGGAGGATGAATTTGGAAGATATGAGATTGGAGGTTTGTCCTCCAATTCTTCTATCAGGCTTCTTTGATCTTCTTAGACTGGGTTAAACACTTTTTAGTAAACACTCTACGCCAGTTCTTATAGTCTATATGGTCTATATAATCCTTCTTACATCTGATGATTTCCCCATTATTTTCAAATTTTCTAAGAGAAGGAACTTGGTCAGTCATGTACACTTTCCTCACCAGTCACCCCTCAAAAGCTCTGGTGTTAGAGCTGGAGAGGTGGCTCGTGGTTACAAGAATAGTAATACTCTTGTAATAGTAGTAATATTACTCTTGTAAAGGATATGAGTTCTCATAATTGCTCGCAACTTTGGCTCCAGGGACTCCAACACTTTCCTCTAGTCTCTTAGACACCTACACACACATGTCATGCGCTCATGCAGATACACATACACAAAAAAATAATAAGAAAGGCTGTGGCTACTGTGAGCATTCAATATATTTATTAAATAAATGACCGACTCAATGGACATTGGGCGGCCACTGGTGGTCTCTCATTTGAGGATCGTGATTTAGAAGCATTGAGTGCCAAGAAGAATAGAACACCTTAACAACCGAATCCAAGCATGTCTTTCCCTTTACTGTACCAGATGCTGGGCAGTGTGGTGACTTACCTGGATCCAAGCCACTGGTACCTGTGCTTAGCTTTTAAGTGACCGACTGTGAGATTTAAAGGAATAAGAGAAAGCTACCGGATATACTCCTCTCATCTCCTCTGCATGAGGAACTTTATTATGTTGGCACCAGAGGAGTGTTTGGTCTTCAGAAGGCTACACGATCTGAGTAAAGCCGAGTGAGAACGCAGCCCAGCTCCCCAGATGTCTAGCCGAGGCATGCACGTATTACAGCTTCGTGTGATTCCTTAGGAAGATTCTTTTCACGGGATTATTTTTAAGGATGTGTCCAGGTTGAGCCTGGACAGTATTAGCTCCAAGTGACTTGTGTTGAGGTCCCTGTGAAGGTAGTTACCATGTAAACAGAAGGAATGAGATGATGGATTTGAGAGGTTTTGTAAGAAGTAAGTATATTGTTTTGACATCACATTCAGAAGACAGGTTTGAGGAATAAAATGGGTGAAGCTTCCCATTCCTGGATGTCCTTGTAAGTTTGAGTCAAGATGGGTGCTGCTTCAGTCCAATACCCTTACCCAACAATGATAACCGTGGAGATTTCTGTCGAAACGAGGCCGTGAAATGTCAACTCCACTGGAATTGGAAGAGGAGAAGGAGGAATGGGAGATAGCAGAGGGAGTCAAAGTGCCCGTGAGGGGCAGAGATGTTTTTGGTAGTCGTGTCCAGATAGCATCTCTCTGTTCTCATTTAGTAGCAGAATTCTGAGTTTTAGCCAAGCACATTATTATGCAACTAAAAATAAATTTCCCAGTGTTGTGCATGCAATGCTATTTCTTCAGAAACATGAACAATTGTGTACTCACCATAAATAGGGAGCCAAGGAAAGACCAGCATTAAGTTTCCCACCAAAGCCCAACTTGCTGGGGAAAATGAGTGAAGACAACGCTTACATCTCTCTCAGCTCTATCTGATTGGGTATTTGTTGATCATCTTCTTTGCTCTTGGCATCATATTCCACCATTTGACCATCATTATCATTTAATATTGTTCTTTAGGTGATGAGAGCGGCGAATACTTAAGACATGCAATGAATGTCAAATTATAATTTCTAATAAAAGACAAATGCCTTCTGAATATTAATAAATCAATTTAAGTTGTTAGCTCTTTAACCTTCAGTCCTATCAGGGTTGCAGAACTAATCAAACACCACGTGAGACTAGCTCTGAATCAGCCATACCTAGAAGGACATTCTTCACAAGAGGCAAGGAAATGGGTGAAGAGAAAAAGACCCTTCGAGAAGCTATGGGAAATGTAACTTTAGTAGAATAAATTGATGTATAATGTTTTATTTATGTCAAGGCTGAGCATAGTAGATGTTTAAGGAGAAAGTAGAGCACATTTTCAGCCATGATTATGTTTTCATATATAATATTTAAAAAAATCTCAAAATAGCTGTTCATTCAGAAAATAATCAAGAGATAACACTAATACCATGTTGGTGTACCTCGTCCTGGTTTTTATGTGTGTGTTATGATTCTCTTCTTTATTTATCTCATAAAATTTTATACCCCTCTTCCATTGACCATACATCATAAGCACGTTCTCATTTTATTATATGAACTGTCAAGGTTTACACGATACTCTATTAAGAGAAAATACTGATAGTTAATTTTCATCAGCGCTGTGTGCCAGATACTGCTTATTCAGTGTGCCATTGCCACACCATGCTAACACTTCAGGCAATTACTATGTTCTCTCAGGATGGTGGCTCTCACCCTTCCTAATTCTGAGACCCCCCAACCATAAAATAATTTCATTGCTACTTCATAACTGTAATTTTGCTTCTGCTGTGAATCATAATGTAAATGTCTATGCTTTATGATGGTCTTAGATTCCTGTGATAAAGTCATTTGACCCCCAAGGGGGTCACAACCCATAGATTGAGAACCACCACTTCGGATTTGCTCAAGCCTGGAAAGGGGAGAAATGGAAGACACAGATTTAAATGTAATCAGAGTCTGTATTCTTAGCTACTATGTCAGTCATAGGCTTTCTCTTATTGCAGGAATTTATCAAAATGTATTCTATCACTCTCCCCATGCTGTTTCCAGATATCTTAGTCGATTATGATTGCTTGAAGAAGACATAGTCACTCCTGGTGTATTTCCTTGGAACTCTGTGAGTTCCCACTACACATTTTTATAATGCATTTAGCATTATGGCAAACCTCCAGCCCCTGGCTCCCCCCCCCCCCCGCGCCTTGCGGTGCTATGCAGCTCTGTAGCCTGCTTTCCCGTTATCCTGCATCCTCCCCAGAATAACTCTCTAAAACAATAAGGTCAATGCCTTTCTTGTTTTCCATCCACCTGACAATGTTTTGTTGAAACCCACAAGTGGTAGAGGCCTTGATTTCCAGATTTCGGTCCTTGGAGAAAATCAGAGAAGGACTCTTCTCATCAGAGCCTTGCTTGTTACCATGGACGCCGGTAAGTGGACTGGCACTGGGCGCTGTGAGGTCATGGGGGCTGTGATACTCACAAGAAGCCTAAGCTTTTGAAATTTTTATATTTTTTTGTTTTGTTCTTGTTTTTCTGTAGCTTTGGGAAATTTCCCATTTTTCAGTACATCTAAGCTTGACTTTAATATATAGTATGAAATAAGTCTCTGACTTTGTGTGAATGTCCTTTCAAAGCAACAACCTATTGGCCCAATTATTTTAAATGCTATGTTTTCATCTGCTAAATTTTGTGCTTATACATGCATCCATGTTTGAGTCCATCACACACACACACGCACACGCACACACACACACGCACACACACACACATACACACACACACATTTTTCTATTCGTCTTTTCCACTGTCAGTCTTGTGCTGCTTTCTGGTTGTTTTCAATATTAGAGTTTTGAAATATTTTAATATCAGGTCATACTGTTTTATCACCATCTGTGAAAGCAATCAATTTATTGCTTCTCATCTCCAAATTCACTCTTCATCAAGCGCTTAGAAAAAAGAGAGTTGTGTCTTTTAACTTTGTTTTGTTGGTTGGTTTCTTCCACCAGACAGAATTTCTCTGTGTAGACCTGGCTGTCCTAGAACTCACTCTGTAGACCAAATTGGCCTCAAACTCAGAGGTCCGCCTGTCTCTGCCTCCCACATACTGAGATGAAAGGTATGCGCTGCCACGGCCCAGCTCCTTTACCATTGTTGGGTAGAGAATGCTGCAGAGACCTTGTAAAAGAGTCTCCAATGCTTTGTTCGTGTTATGCACGGTGGGCTGCAGCTCTCAGGAGCTGAGGATTTTCCCCAGCAGTGTGGAATTCTGAGGCTCCATCGCAGTGGTTGCTCCAGAGTAGACCGCAGTTATGTTTCAGTGGGATCTGACCTGGGAGAAAGGAAGAGGGGAGTGCTTTCTGCTAGGAGACCCAGATGTATGGCTTCGTGTGTGTGTGAGTTTTTCATGTTCTCCTCTCTTTGTACTGGATAGTCCTTTCTTCTCTATCCTCTGCTCAGAGTTTGCCGCTACATCTAGTCTCTGTGTTGGTGGGTTAAGGCTTCCTCAAGGGTTGCTGAATAGCCCTGAAAGTCACTTAAGATCACCTCTTCTGTATTTTAGTGACTGAAGAGTCCAAGAGTGTACCCTTCTTAAAGAGCAAGGGAACAGACTAAATAGGCTGTGTGTGTGTGTGTGTGTGTGTGTGTGTGTGTATATATATATATACACACACACACACACATATATATATATTAGGGTGTGTGAAGGTTCTTGATGAACATACAAGATTTAAAAAAAATGCTGTGACTATTTTTGGAACATAATTTTCTTGAACACCAAATAATATCAAAGGGAAAGCAGATATGTTGAGGTATAATAAAGAATGAGGTATAAAACAATAAAAAAATAAAACAAAACAAAAGACTGAGTTGGTGGTAGAATGAGGAAGATTAAGTTTTATTTTTATTATAATCACAGTTATAAACTTAGTGAGGTAGGAAATACTGATTTAAATTAAGTGATTAAATGATTGCTAAGACGCAAATTCTTGGAGCCGGGGTAACTACCCATGTGCTGAACAAATGACCACGCTAGATTTCAGGTGCTGTTCTAGAACGTGATGGGCAATATTAAATCACACACTGTGTTACCATTTCAGTTTCCGTAAGATTCCTCAATAACTGCCATGTATCTGAGCAGAGAATCCCCAAAAGGAGAAATAAAACTGGCCAATAAACATTTTAAGCATTGTTTGACCCCATTAGCCACCAGATAGATGTAAATGGAAACTACTCTGAGGTTCTGTCTCACTCCAGTAAGAATGGCTATCATCAATAATTAGGTGTATGGGACATGATGGTGTATGTCTTTAACCCCAGTACTCCCTAAACAACAGCGGGTGGATCTCTGTGCATCTGAGGACAGCAAGGTTTATACAGCAAGTTCCAGGACAGCCAGAGCTACAGTGAGACCTTGTCCAAAAATAACTTTTTCAGCAGAACAGAGAAATTAAATGACAACAGATGCAAGTGAGAATGTGAGGAAAGAGGAACTGCGTCCCCTGTAGGTGGGAATGCAAAATGGCTCAGGTACTCAGGACATTATTGTGGGTGTCACTCAAAGTCTCAACTATTCTCCTCCTGGACATATAACCAACGAGTCCTCTATCCTGCTCTGTTCTAAAGATGCTTGTTCATCTATACTCATTGCTGCTCCAGTCACAAAATCTAGGAACTGGAATAAGTGGAAATAGCCAAGAACTGATTATTGGAAATGAAATATAGTGCATTTATACAATAAAGTTTTACCTATGTGGAACAAAAAATGAAATTATGAAATTTGTAGCTAAATAGAACTATATTAAGTGGGGGTCACAAAACAAACACCACACATTTTTCTTTACATATGAATACTAGCCTTATATCTCTAATTTTGTGTTCAACTTGGAGTACCTGTAGAGAAGTATAAAGAGCCCATTGGGGGGAGTGTGGAAATTTGAGAGGAAATGCCACCATATGGAGAGACACTATTGGCTTTGTTGAAAAAAGTGTGCTACTGTGGGGGTGAGCTTTGAGGCCTCTTATACTTAAGCTATGCCTGGTGACACAGTTCACTTCCTGTTATCTGCAGACCAAGATGTGGACTCTCAGCTCCTTCTCCAGCACCATGTCTGCCTGCATGCCACCATGTTCTGCCATGAGGATAATGGATAAACCTCTGAAACTAAAAACCAGCCTAACTAAATGCTTTCTTTATGAGAGTTGCTGTGCTCATGGTGCCTCTTCACAGCAATAGAAACCCTGACTAAGACAAGAGGGAGATGCTTCAAGGGAAGGGAATAGCAGAGCATAGGTAATATGAATGAAAGTAGAGAGACGGGATCCTGGGGATCAAAAGGTGTAATTAGGGAGGAGCAGGGGATAGAACAAATGAATATGATGGAGGAAGGTCATTGGTTAGTTAAATAAAAAAACTGCTTGGCCCTGATAGGTTAGAACATAGGTGGGTGGAGTAAACAGAACAGAATGCTGGGAGGAAGAGGAAGTCAGCTCAGAGACGCCATGCTCCTCTCTCCCGGGCAGACGCACGTGATGAAACAAGCCACCAGGTCAGACATGCTGAATCTTTCCTGGTAAGACCGGTGCTACACGGTTTATTAGAGATGGGTTGATCAGGATATCAGAATTATCCAGTAAGGGCTAGAGCTAATGCGCTAAGCAGTATTTACAAGAATACAGTGACTGTGTAATTATTTTGGGGCATAAGCTAGCAGGCGGCCGGGGTGCTGGGGACACAGCCCCGTCGCTCATATTACTACATGAATAGGTTTAGCCAAATAGATATAGCACCAACCTGCCTATAAACATTTCTGTTTATACCCATAGTCACATGCTACTCAACCTCAATCAGAGAAGTCTCTTTCCAGTGAGTGGTGATCAATACAGAGAGACATGGGCACGCACAGTGCTGAGAATAACTGACACATGAATATTCAGCCTTAAATAAGACATTTATGCCATCACCACTATTGCTCGGTGAACACTGCTGAAGAAGGGATGAAGAACGTAAGAACTCAGTGATAGGGAGAAAGGTTGCATAATATTCTGGGGAAGACACAGCGATTTAAGTCATGATTTCACAATAGCATAAAGGCTGAGGGTGGCTACACTGGATCTTGGACTAGAATGGGCCTATCAATAGCCAGGCATGGGTGAAGCAGTAACTCAGTGCCCCTCCATTGCTGAACTATTGTTATGGATAGATTTAGGGATGGGAAAATTATTGCCTTCAACTGTGAACGCACTGATGACATCTTTAGGCTCTAATGGATAGTTCTAATACTCAGATGGCCCAACTTCAGCTAAATGTCTAACAAAACAAACCCAAAAGCTAAGCATCTGAGAAAGAAACTGGTAGGGATTAAGGCGAATCAGTAATGGTGATGGAGGGATCTAAGAATGAGAAAATACTCAGAATGCATTCTATGCCTGTATGAGATTATCAAATAACAAAATTAATAAAAATTAATATGGTGAATAAATGAAGATGACACCAGATGTCAATCTGTTGGCTTCACACACACATGTCTTTACACACATGTGTACATACACATATGTATGTCAAACATATATAGCAAAAAAACCTGGAGAATAATGATTAATAGGAGGGATAATGAAGGATGTCTTTAGAGTTTCTATTGCTGTAATGAAAGACCATGACCCAAAGCAACATGGGGAGAAAAGTGTTTCTTTCAGTTTGCATGTTTGATCATAGTCAGTCATGAAGAGAAGTCAGGGCAATAATTCAAGGCAGGAACCTGGAGGCAGGAACTGAAGCAGAAGCCATGGAAAAACACTACGTCCTGGTTATTCCCCCATGGCCTCCTCTGCCTTCATTCATATGCAGCTCAGGACCACCGGTTCAGGAGTGGTCCTGCTCAGGTGTGAGCTGTGCCCATCCTCATTGGTCAGTAGCTAAGCCCATATATAAAAAAATGACCCACACTCTTGCCCACAGGTCAGTCTGGGGGCATTTTCTTAAATGAGTTTCCCTCTTTTCAGATGACTGAAGCTAATGTTGGGCTGGCATTACAAGGAGCCAGCACAAATGCCTTTGTCTTTCCACTGCTTGAAATGAGAAGGCTGTGTTCAGCCATTACTGAAATTGGTACTTAGTTCACGTTGTAACTTTGAGCAAGTGCCTGCCTGGTCACATTTGTTAGGATGTTATTTTTATCTTAAATCAGATCAAAATGCTTTTTAGCATTCGTGAAGGTTGTTATCATTCTTTAACCTTTCAATGTGGATATTTTGTGTTAGTAGATTTCTTAACATTAAATTACATTTGCAATAAGCTTGATTTGGTCTCGGTGCCTTTTCTTGTACTGAATTCAATCAGATAGTAATAACCCTCTGCATACAGATCTTGAAGCATCCCATGATTTTTTAAACATAGAGTGTTCTCATTATTTTCTATAATAACATTATTTTCTTTTCCCGAAATTATTTTGGAGAGGTTCTAAAGTTATTAGTTCTTATCAAGCAGTGATGATGCTTTTAAATTCTACCACTACAATTTAGGTGTCAAGAGAATATACTTTTTGAAAAGGAAAGAAAAGCTGTACTCATTTCAGAGTGTTAGTCATGGTAGACAGGGTTAACTGTGTTAACAAACTAGCGCTAAGATCTTGATGATTATACATAACACACTAATTCTTGCTCTAAGCATTGAATGCAGTTTGAGAAAAGTCTCCCCAGGATTTGGGTTAATGGAATGTCCATACTTGCTTGATACTGCTGTCTCCACTTGCATTGGGACTACTCTGTAACACCAAGAAAGTGAATGAGGAATTCACTCTTTCTTTGAAGCTCTGAACCCAAAGTAAAGCATGTCCGTTCCATTCATAGCCCATCCATTGGAGACAGTCGCACGGCCCTGCCTAACTACAAGACTGCATGACCCAGTAAAGGAAAACCACAGGATAGTAAAGGTCTGAAAAAAATACCAGAAACCATATTAGAACTAGTTTAGAGTATAACCCTAATACTATAATGAGCTTATGTTAGACATTAGCTGAACATTTACAGAAAGCTTTGTTAAAGGTGAGGAAATCTCTAAAATAATCAATGTGAATATGGAGAAATTTATTTGTAGAACTGAAACAATTCTCTACCACAAATTGGTGCACCAATGTGGGGCACTAAATTCATGTAAAACCTGAGAAAGCTTAAAAAGGAATCCGAGACACTAAAGAACAGAGCTAAGCATGGTCTGATAGTGGCATTTTCGTGGGTGGAAAAGAGGTTCTTCTTTTGTTTCCACAAAGGATGAGAATCTGTGGAATCCTCCCAGACTAATGTGGTTTGATGGACCAAGATCCCCTGAAAAGTCTCCTTGAATACCCCTCTCAAAATTACTTTACTCAATAAACAGCAGAAAACAGTTTGGAGAGAACTATGCCCATATCCCTAAATAATTGTTTATAAATGTTTGTTTACATTTAAATGGGGATATACTATAGAAATTTGCATTGATATAAATCTTGGTTTACTGATATTAATTTAAGGTCAATTTTCAATTTTGTATTTCTGATCATGATTAAGGTATTGTGTTTGTTCAACTCATTTAAATTGTAATATATAATTAAGAAACATAGATTAATAGATAATCATCAATAACAGTCAAGCTTGTGGTCATCTTAGTTAGATTTTCTATCTCTATGTATAGAGATATATTTCAATTAGATAGGTATTCTTCAAGACCTACAGAATATGGTATTTAAATGTTTTAAGAAGTTAGAACTTTTCATGTCAGTGAGACACATCTGCTCCTGGCAATACCAATCTACTTCAAGAGAAAGCTAGGCATCAAAGAGGCTCCTCATGGAGTTTGTTAGCTATTTGGGCAAGAAACTGCTCTTGCCTGGACTGCTTGATGGTATGCTGTGTGAACTGAAGATGCAGGACCCACAGAAGAATGACTGCTGAACTTGCCTAAAGGTGAGACCATCCTTCAGGGTTTCTGCTTCATGAAAGAGTCTGCAAGACATTCTGCAGGACACAGAAGAAGGTGACTGTCAAACTGCCAATATAGGTGGAACTGTCTTTGAAGTTTACTGCTTTGTGGAAAAGTCTGCTGGATACTATGGGCCTGTAGGCTGAAGATGGATGCCCAATGGTACAGAAGAATTTGGGTGATTGTCCAGGCAGCGAGATGTTTCTGTCAATTCTAGAGTTTTGGAAGTTGCTTGCAATGCACTTCCTCTTTTCTTAAGTAATGTCATATCCTTCTGGAGTCTTCGATGGAGTTGAAGAATGGATAGTAATAATGTAATTTTCCTTAGTTATGATAAAAGATAAAATAGATATAAATATTATAACTGTAATTCTTGCTTGGTACCTGTTTTGTTATATGTAATTTTTCTGTGTTAAAGTTAAAATCTTCCTTAATATTTAAACAGAAAAGGGGAGGTGATGTGGGATTCCCCTCTGTATGCTGTGAATACCATTGGTGAATAAAGAAACTGTCATGGCCTATTGATAGGGCAGAACTCAGGTAGGCAGGGAAAACTAAACTGAATGCATGGAGAAAGAAGGCAGAGTCAATTGAGAAGCCATGGGGTCACTGCCAGAGACAGACATGCTGAAACTTTGCTGGTAGGCCACGACCTCATGGTGATGCACAGATTAATGGAGTTGGGCTAAATTAAGATGTAAGAGTTAACAAGCAACTAGAGCTAATGGGCCAAGCAGTGATTAAAATAATATAGTTTCTGTGTGATTATTTTGGGGCTGAGTGGCTGGGAAATGAACAAGCAACCCTCTCACTACAGATAATTGAAAATAAAAAAAATTATACTACAAAGCTGAAAGAATGGAGTGAAAAATGCAGAACTGTTCTTTTCTGTAAAAGAACCCAAAAAGTGGACAAATATATGGGAAAAAAGCATTTTTAATATTGAACCACAGAGAGCTAAAGATGGTGATCCATGAAAAACAGATGGAGACTTCTATAGTTACAGTTACCCACTGGCTACTGCCTGGAGAGAATTTCCAAAATGTAGTTCAAGGGAAAACATATCAAACATGGAATAGGGAATCATAGGTGAGGATTTGGGAGAATCCTCATTAAAACCTACAGTGTTCCTAAAAGCCAAGTTCCAGAGAGGAAAGATCAGTCCAGAGATTGAACTGGGCATGTCTGTAGTGATTTCTCCTCCAAATATTCTGCAGAGTATAGACCAGCACACATTCATGCAGAACTTCCCTGACGCTGAAGAAACATTCAGAAGGACTAGAGACTGACGTGCACTTGGCTGGGATGGTGGCATCTCACCAGCCAGAATGGGAATCCTTATGTAAGTCAAGGACAGAGCATTCAGAAGGGTGTGTTTGCATAAGGAATAGCGGGGCCCAGACTAACTGTGGCTTTGCTGCTACCTAAGACATTTCAAAAGACAAGACCCAAATTGCCAAATTTTTCCCAAGCATCTTAGCTGTATCCTATAAGGCTCAGAAAATTATTATAAGTATACAAAAATATCTAGCTTCCAACAAGGTGAATTCACAATGTCTAGCATGTGGGGAGGGGGAAAGAAATGTCAGACAAGAAAATGAAATGACAGGAGGAGAGAGGGAGTGAAGGAAGAGACCTCTACCAAAACAGCCATGACTGACTTCAGCATTGGCTTGGAAAAACAGTGGATCTCTGTGTTAACTAAGATCTGCCTTTAAAAGGAGGGAGAGAAAAAAGAGACAGGTGAAAGAGGCAAACAGCATTGCATGCTGTCGAAGCTAGGACTAACACACGTCTCAAGTGTCTAGTCCAAGATGATGTATGCATAGATAATTAAACTAGTAATGTATATATTTGTAAAACTGGATCAGAGTAGAAAAACATGGTTAAAAATACATGTTTTATTAAGTTTTGAATGTTTCTTCCATCATTTCTATATTGTTTTAAACTTGATAGATTTATAACAGTCTGTTAAATAAATATACCATAGGAATTTAATCTAATTTATAATTCCTTATAATATATAATTGCTTTAATGTTAATTATTAACAATTCCATGGTATGTATATTTTACATAGTGCCTTGTATTTGCCACTGATTAATTTCTTTTTTTTCACTGATTAATTTCTTAAGATCAGTTGTGTGACAGGGAAGAGACATAGGTATAGGTCAAGTGTTTCCTTCTTGCAAAATTGTTTCCTATTGCAAGATCTTTCTGTCTTCAGGCATAGAGCTGCTACTCAACTCCACTCTTAAAGGTAAATGTGCATCCATTGCTCTAATGGAGCTGATGGCTTGATAGCCATTGAAATGAACCAGGGATTCTCATATTTGGTGCAAATTTGTATTTTTATTCATGAATTACCTACCTGATGCCTTCTGCCTAAGTAAAATAATAAAGAACTAATGTAAAGAAGCAAAAATAAAAAGTGGAACACGTTAAAAACTTACTTGGACCAAAGCATGTGATTAAAAGGTAAATGGCCAGAAATAATTGGATCTTATGAAATGAATAAAGGATGTTATTAGATCTAACTTAAAGTATTTTACTGTATATTTTTTGTGATAGAGATTGATGGCCAGTACATAAATACAGATTAGATATTGATAAAGAGAAATTGAAGTTCCAAATAGATCAAGACTTACCAGAGAACCTTTTTTCATGTTAATTTCCCATTCTGGGACTCACTAAATTGTCAATGTAATGCTGACTTTAGAGAATTTTATAGAAGAGAAGATTATGAAAATAGATACCTTGTAATGTTGCTTAAATATTTAAAGAAAGGTGGCGGGCTGTACACTTTTTCTGTGGGCATAAGGACAAATGCTTATAGATTGTTGTTAGGGATTATGGTGGTTTAGTCAATTACTAGTTATAGATTCTCTTCTAATAACCGTGACTTCACTAGCTCTAAGTAATTAGCTAGGTTTCCAGTCCCAGGCATGGTTTCCAAGGAAACTTCTCTTTGCAGCATAAAAAGACCATTGCAGAAATCCACAACCAATCAAACTTCAGCGTCATGGAGCCCAGTGCTAATGGATACATCTACAAAAGAACCCAATATGTAAGGCTCAGGGAACATTGAAGAAGAGGGGGTGGAAAGATTTTAAGAGTTGGAGAGTCAAGGAGTTTGCTGTGAGATTGTGTCTCCTCATCAAGTCAGAAGCCATGCCCATAAACCCTTATCAACATTACTAAACAAACAAGAGCTGAACAAGGATGACACCAGCAGACCTCCCAAAGTGGAGAGGGAAGAGCCTGTGAGGCCTCGGTGCTGCACAAGGAACAATAGACACCCGAGAAAAGTGGGAATGGAGACCTAGTCTTCTCCAGAGAATATAACACCATTGTTCTCTGCCGAAAAGTCCTGGAAACATGCAAGTAGCACCATCCGGGTGGAACAGGTCATATTTAAGAATCTATTTGCATAAGCACGTATACATAACAAAGCAACTAGTGGAAAATGAGGTCATGGATTTGAAGGAGAGCAGAGAGAGGGTGTGTGGGAAAGAGTGAAGGGAAGAAAGCAGAGGGAGAAATGTTGTATTGTAATTTCCAAAAATACAAAAAAAGAAGGAAGGAAGAAAGGAAGGAAGGAAGGAAGGAAGGAAGGAAGGAAGGAAGGAAGGAAGGAAGGAAGGAAGGGTGGAACCTTCGTGAGTCATGCTGTGTTAGCGAACAAAATACACACACGCATTCCCCCTTAATTAAATGGGTCACACCAAATGCTGGTGTCAGTTGGACCTGGTCCTCCCTTTATCATGTGCAAATGAAGGGCTGCAAATTAACAGTCAAAGTTAATGGGAACACGAGCAAATGGAAAGAAATCATTAAAAAAAATAAGAGTTATTCACATCCAGGACTAGAGTTAATATGCAACCAGTATGCTTTATAACAATATGGCAGAGATTGTTTAAAATAGCAAAAGAAATATTTTAAAAAAATCAATTTTAGAGCTACAGATAAACAATTTCTCTTTAGAGCAGGAAGGGACTGGCAAGATTATCTTGTCTAAGCCTTCATTTTACAGTTGTCAAAACAGATATCAAAACAGGTAAAGTGCTCTCCCCAGCCTCCCAGCAAGTTGGCGGCATGATTTAATTCTCCATCGTCTGTCACACCGGCGTTCCCTCTCTCCCTCTTGATTACTGTCTCTCACGCTCCATTCTTCCAGGAAAAGTGAGGTTCCCTCTGCAGAATGTAATTGCCTTTTCCAACGGGCAAAGAAAGTGGGAGGCTTGGATTGAAACATGGATTTCCAAGTGGATTAGAGATTGCTGGGGGAAGAGACCTGTATCAATAGTTGGCATCACTTGGCTGCATCCTGATGCACTTGGTCCACTGCGACAGAGGAAGATTATTGTCTTGGCAGCCCATATCTATTTCGCGTCCCAATGCGATCCTCATAGCCTGGCTCGGCAATTTGACCTCATGTGTAGCGGTTCCATGCACTGACTTGTGCTGACCCGGGCACTCACTGTCTTCCCCAAACAAATGGAGACAGCTCGGAAAACCCTTTCTTCAGGCAGGCTGCTTGCTCCTTTGCCTGATGTTCTGCCATCAAGTGTTTGACCCTTTGTCCAGATATTCCAGTGTAGCCAACATTTCTCCAGGGAGGGTTCCTATTCCTGTATACAATTTCATATACAGGCCAGGCTTATAAAACTACAGCTAAACGCAAATATAAAACATGACTATGTAGAGATGCGATAGATGGGTGCACTCTCTGTAAGGACACTGTGACTAATATTACTGCCTGCCTATCTCATGAAGGCAACAGTCTCGTTGCTAGCATCTCTTAGTATTTTTTCTCTGTGTGTCTGTCTCTCTCTCTGTCTCTCTCTGTCTTTCTCTCACCCAAACACACACACACATTTATTTATTCATGTATACGAGTGCTCTGTCTTCATGTGCATCAGAAGAAGGATTCAGATCTCTTTTTAGATGGTTGTGAGCCACCATGTAATTGATGGGATTTGAACTTGGGACCTCTGGAAAAATGTTCAAGTGCTCTTAACCTCTGAGCCATCTCTCCAGCCTCCCACAGTGCTCTCTTAAGTTTACAAACAATTAAACATGAAATATTTATGATGAGATTTTATGAAAGTGCAGTCTTCATGTATTTGCATTTATGCCATATTTTCCTAAGTTTCAGAGTCTTGGCTGTGTTCAAAATGATGGATTTCCCAGTGTTATTTGCTTACCGTGTTATTTTGGATGCAATCATGTGTTTCTATTTTCCAATGATGACTCAGCTCAGTACTCACACATGACATGCACTGGTGTGGAGCTGAATAGTCCCACCACCCTCTACTACCCATCCCGAAAGCAGAGCCCAGCTACGCCCAAAGGCCAGTGTCCTGAATGAACAGGGAGAAGGAAAACCACATGAGCTTTGGAATTCTCGGCATTCTTAGAGACCATGAAATGCTCACTTAACTTCAAGGTTTTAGCTTCCTCCTCCATAAATGGATAACGATAGCCCCTGGCTCTACCAGAAGGTTGTTCTGAGTATCAAAAGAGATAATGGTGGTGAAAGTGCTCCATTAACTACTTTATAAGTAGATGTGTGCGGAGCAGGCAGACCTGGCTGCCTCTGCAAAGGGCAGGGTTAAGGATCCACACCACTTGGGAGAGGCAGCGAAGCAACATCAGTGCCAGGAAGCTATTCGGTGAATGATACCTTCTCCCTCCCAGATATGCATATGTGCATGTGTGTGTGTGTGTGTGTGTATACATGTATGTGTATCACAAATTTCTTTGCATTGCTCTAACAAAAGTACTATATAATGGCAACACATGAATAATGGAAATTAATTTCCCACAATTATTATGGTTTGAAAGTCTAAGATCATGTCACTGACTGACAGTTGTTAAGGTCTGTGTTTATTCCAAATAGTTTGACTAGCAACATTCTTGATTTTTTTGGGTATATTTATTCAGCTATCATATTTATTTGTATTTGTTTGATTTTTATAATGTTAAGATTTGTTTCGTTTTTAATTATGGGTCGTCACATTTGTCTCTGTGGAGGTCTGTGCATGTGAGAGCAGATGTCGGCAGAGGCCAGAAGAGAGTGTTGGATGCTCTAGAAGTGGAGGTGAAGGTGCTTGTGGACCATCTACATGGGTGCTAGGAATTGAAATCAGGTCCTCTGCAAGAGGTGAAGGCAGGTCTCCAAATCCTAATTTCTGTTCATGTGTATGCATGCATGTTTGTATGAATGTCTGCCATGTGTGTATGTATGTGTGTGTATTTATATGAGTGTCTGCTGTGTGTCTATGTGTTTGCCACATGTGTCGGAGTGTCTGTGTGTGTGTGTGTGTGTGTGTGTATGAGTGTCTGCCATGTTTGCATGCATGAGTGTCTGGTATGGTTTAGATGTGATGGTGGAGCGAGTCCAGAGGGTGCTGGTGTCACTGCAGCTGAAGGTCAGATAGTTCGGAATCTCCTAATATCAGTGTCGAGAACCGAACTTGGGTTCTGTGGAGTACAAATACTCGCAGCGACTGAGCCATCTCTCCAACTCTCACTCATTTATTTTCATCATAAATTTGGAACTAAATGTTTGAATCAAATTTTGGTGATGTTGCCAAATGGTCTTCTGAAATAACTGAATTTCCGGTTTACAATCTAGAAGTGCGTGGACACCACAATTGCTCCTCATCCTTGACAATACTTTTTTTGTTTTGTGTTTTATTTTTGCCCTTTCTATGGGTGTCTTGACTTTCTATAGCTATATAATAAGTTAACACAAACTGACAGGCTTAAACCAATGCGCATTTATCTCACAGTCGACATGTCTTAGAGTACATTTTCTCTAGGATTTCCTCTCGGAGTCTTAGAAAGCGTGATGAAGATGGTATCAGCAACGTCCTCACCTGGCATCCTTCCTAGACCCGAATCTGTCCCTCGGGTCATCCGGGTTGTTGACTGAATTCATTTTTAGCATTGCTGGATGACAGACGGCCCCAGGGTGTTCCCTGATGGATGACAGATGCCGCAGTAAAGTCCTTGAAGCTGGCTGTATCCTGGGATTCTGCCTCTCTCTCCTCGCTGCATGCTCAGACCACAAGTGCTGCCAACTTCATGAGGACCAATCTGTATCTCCCAGTAAACGCAGAGTCTAGGAAACATCACTCCTAATGGGAATAGCATCCATTATCCCTGCCATGTTCTATCGGTGAGGAACAAATGAGAAAGAGGAGTCTCTATAGAGGTGAAGACACCAGGAGGCTGAGGTCACTGTGGGTTGCTGTTAGAATTTGTCCCTCACAGTAATTGGATCAGACTGGAATTTTAGGTACAGTGAATGACTATTTTCTCTTTGGAACTAATGGAGGGAATAAACCCATTTAGCTAGTAAGTTTGTTCTGAAATATCCAGATTATTGTTTTTTCTCCATCATGTGAATAAATTTTTTTTCTATTTTGCTTTGCCCATCTAACTGTGGAATCTAAATATACATCTCAGCTTTCATGTCCCAGGTAAATCCTTCTACTTATATATAGGCTTTGTATTCTGCCATCTCAAGTGTGTGTTATTTTAATTGAACAACAAAGGCACAAACTTGAATCATAGTCTAAGGTCGTCCAGAAATTTTGGATCCATTGCTGAAATACATGGGTTTCTTGTTCATCTGCCTGGAGGTGTGACTCAGCCTTTTCTTTCTTCCTTTCTTCCTCTGAACAGCAGGAAGTATCGCTTTGTGTTATTAAGCCTTGGCAATTTCACTTCAGGACACCCAGCATTTCAGGAGCCCATGCTGTGGTTGCAGGTTTGTTCATCACTTCTCCTAGCTGCATAGAGTGCTTGGAACCTTCCCAAGGAAGAGAGTCACTATTAAACGTCACCTGGCCAATGTGTCCGTGGGATCGCGGATTACAGTGGAATCTTCCATATTGATCACAAGAAAACGTGATGGGTATCATTCCTTCAGCCTGGAACGGGAAACGTCACCCAGCTAGACAAACATTGCATTTCCCAATGTGTCATTCCCCACAGTAAACACTGTCACAGATGGCACAACACCACTGCAGGCAGCCACACACAGTATAGTTTAAGAACTAATGTAGACCAAGGAAATTTGAAAACAATAATTGTTTGGGTGAGCTTCTGGATTCACTGGTTCCCTAAACCCAGGAAGTACAAAAGATTCTCTTATAATTTTTTTTTTACCTTGAATGATATTTTAATCTTCTGACAACCCTATTAACAGAAATATAGGAAAAGAAATTTGCATGACGGGAAATAAATTTCCAAATATAGCAACATATTCATAGGAGAGTGATTGCATTTAACACGGAAAATGTCACAGGGATAATTCCACCTGGTGTGTCTTTGAACTGTGTTTATAATAAGACTAAAGAGAAACTCCTTCAGGTTTGACTTCCCTTACAAGGAAGCGGGAAATGTATGCCAAAATATTCAGAACTCTGAAAGAAACACCTGAAAATTATTTATAGCGAATAAAATCCAACTATCATGAGCAGTGAATTTTAATTTCTGCTGAACAGGAAAAATGATTATTCCTTAAATGTGGTTTTGTAAGTAAAAGTCACAGGTAATTGAATATTTATGCAACACACTGAAAGAGTCCTGAGTGGTGATCAAGGTATCTTATGTTTATTAAAATTCAAGAAGTTAATCTATTTTCTTTTTCTTTCTTTCTACTGGCTTTGTTGTTTTGGTTTGGGTTTTTTTTTGTTGTTTGTTGTTTTGTCTTGTTTGTTTGTTTGTTGTGGTTTTCCTACGTAGCCCTGACTATCCTGGCACTCACTACGTAGACCAGGACGGCCTTGAAATCACAGGGAGCCACCTGTTTCTGCCTCCGGAGTGCTGGGTTTAAAGGCATGGGCCACCCTGGCCAGTGATTTTATCTAATTTAATTGCGTGTTTTGGTGTTTTACTTTTTTTTAATTTTACAAGAAAAAGAATCCTTAGAAAGAATTTTAAGAAGCAGCTCTTCTATTTATATATGTCCAATTCTAAAATTTTCCTTTGAAACAATGTTCTGTAGTGAAGGCTGTCGGTTTTGAATTACTTAAATAAAGGTCATACCTCTGAAGAGTGATGTGAACCATAACCAACCAGTGGTAAGTCCCTCCTTGTAAAACAATGATGACTTTTACTAACTCTGGCATAGCACACGAAAGCCATCTTTGGGATGTATCAATAGGAAATGAGGACCGGGAATTTGAATCCCCTCACTTTCAAGTCAGAGGCAAACAAGTATTGCAGACCATCCAATGTGCAAGGGTATATATGTTCATGCGTATAGGTAGACACAATATGTACTTCAAGGATACTACAAGACAGTGGTATTGTGAATGTAATAGCTATTATTTGTCACGCCCCACCCTCGTCCAGCAAGGAATGACACAACCACGGGAGCTCTTCTCACTACAGTTTTATTCCAGGACTTTTTACACTTCTCTCTCTCTTCCCCTCTCTCTTTTCTTCTCTCCTCTCTCCTTTTTTCCTCTCTCTTTGGGCAAACCTCTCCCAGCCCTTAAGTAGGCATGGGCTGCCAATCCCGGATTGGCAGGTGGGCACTGCCCATAGGCCCACGCATATGCAAGCAGCTGATGATCATTTCGTGATCAGGTATAAGTCAGACTTTAGCCATAGGAGTTGATTATACATCTCCATCAGGTGTGACACCATGCAGCTCTCTACAATGATTGTCTCCACTTGCTAGAGGAACAAGGCTTGGAAAGTTCCAGAGGCAACACAACCAGGCAATGACAGACTTGGAAGTCAATCTTTGGTGAGCCCGGTTCTGTGGCCAAGAAAGTTCCTCGTTCTATTGGTATGTTTCATGTGACATCCCTCTGACTTGTGTTCCCCGACTCCTTTACCAGAAGCCCCTATGACTGGTTCAATGCACAAGTCCACACTCCAATAGGGTTAATAAAGTAGGGTAGGATAAGCAAATGCCTTCGAGGTTCATGAGGCTGAGAGCTGTGCTGGCAGGAGACATCCCAACAACCCCAAACTGGCACTTCGAACTGCATTGACATTCAGCTCCAGCGTCTCGCCCCTATTCCAACAGTCTGCCATCAGCTACCAGTAGAATACCAACGCTATATCCTGCCTCTCGCAATGCTTTTGGTTCTCCCTTCCTTAACTTCTAAAACAATGCCCCAAATCCATCCAAAGGACAAAAGAACACATGAAGACACAATACAGCATTCCCTTTTAACTAATTTTAACCTTTGTTATTGTAGTTTGATTATGAATGGGCTACTAGGCAACCTTACTTTATGGCTATGCTGTATGTGTAGATTATGTGTTTGTCTCTAGGCTTCTTCTGCTCATGGATTTTTGTTTCTTATCCACTCCAGAGATTCCACAGCATTATTTCTCTAAGCACCGCTTTGCCACACCCCTTCTTTTTCCTCTGCACAGGAGTGGAATTGCATGAATCATAAGTGTTCTGCCTTACCCTTGCATTTTAAAAGACAGTCTTGTTACATTGTCCAGGACAGCTTGGAATTCTCTGGGAAGCCCTAGCTGGCCTCAGACTTATAATTCTTTTGCCTCAACCTTCTAGCTGCTGGGGTTAGAGACGTGCACCACCTTGTCCATCTTCCCATATCTCTTAGACTCTCCTATATTATATATTTATTATATTATACAGTTTCTTTTTGTTTTATTTTTGATATCAAAGTTTTTTTGAAAGTGTACTGTCTTTTGATGTCTATGCTATACTTAGAAAATCAATTCACCTTTACCTTATAACTTACATACATTAATGTACCCATTTAAAGCCTGTGGAATAGCTGGGAAGAGAAAGCAGATAAACAGAGTCTAAGGACCTTGCAAGCTATGCTCCAAAGCACAGGTGGGTAGGGTGGATGCTGACTGGCCTGGTGGACCAGCAAGGAATCCTGTCATGGGTTCCACCTGTTCTTGGGAGACAAACTTGCTGACCCACAGAAGCTTCTCCTTTCCAGGCAAAGCACACGTAAACATATCTAAAGATGTCTCTACCCCTGCCTTCTTTCAACAAAAGACTTTCCCCCAAATTTCTCTCTTCCAACCATGTCAGATTACTAGCAACCCTGACAATTGATTCCCACTAGTGTATCAACCGCTAGTCAGCTCCAGGGTGTGTAGATGATTGAGGTAGAATGTTCCTGGAGATGCAGTACCATAGCTCACAGTTTCTCAAAGGAAGATTAACGGGCCTTTCTCCTATACACAAATGCTCAGTCCTGGGCGTCCCTCCAGGGCTACTGAATAAAAATCTAAGAAAATGAGGCTCAGAATCTTCAGTGTCCCAGCAGCTTCTCACAGCTGTAGAGTTACAGAATCAAAGCCTTAGCTCATAAATCTCAAATATCTCTTGGTAAGACTTCAAGTGCAAGCCAGACTGACACCAAGTAATTACAGAGGTCTCCAAGGGACTCAACCATGCCTTTCTAACTGCACCTTGGTACCCCAACAATTTCAATTTCAAGGAAAAGCAACCTAGTTTTAAGTAAATGAATATTTATACAGTATATGCAGGAAGTCCGACATTTTATAGGCTCCTCGGGGAGAGAAAGAAAAGCAAATGAAGATGGTCATTTTCATTTGAGAAATAGAAAAAAAAAATCTGCAAGACCAGACTTCTGCTCTGAGCCACAACAGATATGGAGGGCACTTTGGAAGTGGCTAATTTAAACTGACACAATCCATTTTGAGTTTCAGCCGGGTGCATTGATGCGGTGACTGGAAAGCCATCATGGCTCTGGCTGTGAGTCAGGCTGGACCAAGACGGCTGGCATCTCTGAGAGCCAAAAGATTTTCTCACGCTGTTCCTTAATCTTAGTAAGTATGACCTCCTCAGTCACTAACCCTTGCTTAGATTACTATGGTCCAGAATACGCGGGGCATGTTTGTATGTGGTTGGAAAGGCTTTACAAAGGCAAGGTAGCATATCTTCTAGCTATGCTGGTCAGATCTCTGGGTCAGAATTAGCAACTGTGTCACCAGTCTTTGCTGATGCCCTGCCTCGTGCTTCCTGTGTCTTGGCAAATTGGATCTTCAGTTTCTGAAGAGATAAACCCTTTGCACACATTGTTAATAAGATAGTAGTTGGGAAATAATGGAAAACCACTACTGCTGTAAATGTTTTCCTAATTTACTCATAAACCTCATGGCTCAGACAGGATAATATAGACAGTGCAATCTGAAAAAAATACATTAAGCCTCTTATGGGGAAAAAATAGGATAGTGTATTTATGATTGTGGGAAGAGTTGAAAATTTCAGCAGGGCACAGAATGCCTAACTGATAAAAGAATAGCTGAATAAAATTCATCACATCCCAAGCTGAGCCTTCAATGTGATAAAAAACCATAAATAAAGAAGAACGACAGACTGAGAGAAGGTATTTTCAACATGTAAAGTAAAGACAGGTTGAATATCGAGAGAACATGAAGACCGCATACCATTTGGCAACTGAAAGAAAAGAAACCCAATGGAAAATGTCCAAAGGCTACTACCAAAAACTCAGAGAACACAAACCGTGAACCACGCATAAGTGAGTGCTTAGATGCGACTGTAGCAGGAAATTTGCTCTATAAACTGTAAGATTCATTCCACATTCCTCAGATTAGAAGGAGTGAAAACACCCAGAAGATTAGACAAGGTTCTGAAGTTGGGGTCTGTAGATGCCAACCAACCACAGGTAAGGAAAGAATATGCAGGGAATCATCACAGATAATGCTTTCTGCTTGTGTTAGGTACATTTCCAAATGTACCATGGGTATTTGCTCCACTTACAATTCTCAAAGCTACAGGGTAGATGCAGCTAATTTTTTACATGTAGTAGAGGAAGAAGAGGCTCTGAATGGTAAATTTGCCCAAGGTTGCATGTCGCATGGCTAGTTTGTGAAACGACAATGATTTAGACTATCACCAAGCAGGCTTATTTGTAAAGTGCACCTTCTTGGAGCCTCACTCAGCCATCAAAAACCTTGCAGTCTATAGAAGGACAAGATGCCATACCCAAAGTCACACCATTTAACACCAGCAAAACACCACAAATGCCCAAAATCTGGCTTGGTTTGAGACCTACTTGTCTCTGAGATTTTGTGAAATGGAAATCTCTACTTCCAACAAGAATGGGTTCCAAGAAGCACCTGCTTCTGTTATGGCCACTGCCTTTTATTCATGATTGCATTGGCAGAGCCTAAGGTACAGAGAGAATATGGTGTTGAAAGGAGAGATAAGGACTCAATTGGAAAGTTTTCCAATATGTAGCAAAGTGATAAATAGCTAAAAAAAAAACGGTGAATGGTAACCACAGTGGCAATACCATACCACATGCTAAAAGGGACATAGAGAGACAATATCTCTTGCAGCTGGTATAATAGCCAATACAGTATGTTTCTAAAGAAACTCCAGCAAACATTCACAAGATGAACAGAAAGGACAGTAACTGTGGAAGCATTAAAAATTCCATATCATCATCATGCCATAGAAAATGACCTACTTATCCATCACTAACCCAGTAAATTATGTCATTAAACAAAACAATACATGCCAATGAAAAATAATGATAGAGATACATATTTCTATGTTTATCCTCAATAATGCTATGATAAAAAAGTTGACTTCAGAAATGTGAGAATTCTTCAGAGAATCACAAGTCTATACAATTATAGAAGAGGAAATTTCCTGGGGAAGTAACTGTGAAAACCAACAACAGGACACATGCAGGGTAGGATCCCTGATGTGTGAGTAGTATCCAAGTTCAAAGTCCTCAGAACTAAAGAAGCTGGTGGCATAGTTATTGAACCAAAGACAAAAACTTGAGAGCTTAGAGAAGGCTTCATTTGTGTGTATTAAGAACCCGTAAATGAAGGCTAGTGAGACAGCTCGGTGGGTGCTGCTACCAAGCTTGACAACCTGAGCTTCATCCTTGATTCCCACAGAGTGGAAGATGAGAACTCTTTTGCAAATTGTTCTCTGACCTCCACAGCCTCACCTTGGCATGCAACTGCCATACTTATATAAAACATAATAAAAAAGAATTTTAAAAAATGGGAAAGTGTGAGTGATGGACATGTAAGGAAAGAGAATAACATCCCAGCTTCCAAGAATGGAGGCTGGAAGTGGAAAAACCAATGGGGTTCTGTGTTTGTTCTCTACAGGGATCCAAATAGTTGAGTGGTTCTTGCCCACACTCAGGGTGAGTCTTCCTCAGCTAGTCTATTCAGGCTTACATGATAATCATCTGTGAAAAAGCCCTTATAGACATACCCCAAATGATGCATTTTCAGGTGAGTTGACATCAAAAATTAACCATCAGGGGCCTGAGTCTAGGACCTCTGAGGAACTAGGCCTGAGCCTCCAAGGGAATAGACAGGACCCAGAGATCTCTGTGGGTCCAGGTGTTGGTCTGGGACCTCAGAGGGAATAGGGCTGAGCCAGGACCTCTGTGGGTTCAGGTGTTGGTCTGGGACATCAAAGAGAATTGGCATGAATCTTGGACCTCTGAGGGAGTAAGCCTGAGCCAGGTCCTCTGCAGTTCTGGGCACACCTGAGCCTGGGAACTCTGAGGCCATATACCAGAGCCAGAGACCTTTGCAGGACCAACCCCAAGCCAGGAACCACTGTAGGAATGGATCCAGATAAGGATTTACAGAAACAGGTAAAGCCAGTAACCTAGGCCAAAGTAGGTCTGAGACAGCAAACTCCAAGGGAGTGGAACAAAGCACAGGAGCACTGAGCTACCTCCAGGAACAGGAATGACCAACTAGAGCTTGACACTGACTGTACCATGAGGAACAACCACCTGAGCTTTGGATTCACTGGCACCTAGAATATTATTCAACAAAATCTCAGACAGCCCCAACCACACATATTAGAGGAAAAGATGAATAGAAAAGGTAAGATCACATACTACACCACAAAGAGCAATACACCAGTAAAACCTAAAAACCCTACAACAGCAAGACCTGAACAACCAAATATAGATGAAGCAGAAGAAATTGACCTAAAAAATAACTTCAGGGCAATGTTTGAAACTCTTAAAGAGGAAATAAGAAATTCCCTCAAAAAAAAAAAATGGAGGAAAAGACAAACAACTCTGAGATTCCATTTTACACCTGTAAGAATGGCCAAGATCAAAAACACTGATGACAGCTTATGCTGAAGAGGTTGTGAGGTAAAGGCAACACTTCTCCATTGCTGGTGGGATTGAAAGCTGGTATAGCCCCTTTGGATGTCAGTGTGGCGATTTCTCAGAAAAGTAGGAGACAACCTTCCTCAAGACCCGGGAATACCACTTTTGAGTATAAAGCCAAAGGATACTCAATCATGCCACAAGGACATGTGCTCAACTATGTTCACAGCAGCTTTGATTGCAATAGCCAGAACCTGGAAACAACCTAAATGCCCCTGTACTGAAGAATGGATAAGGAAATTGTGGTACATTTACACAATGGAGTACTACACAGCAGAAAAAAATGATGACATCTTGAATTTTTCAGAAAAATTAATGGAGCTAGAAAACATTATTTTGAGTGAGGTAACCCAGACACAGAAAGACAATTATCATATGTACTCACTCATAGTGGTTTTTAAACATATAGAAAAGAAAACAAGCCTACAAATCACAATTCCAGAGAATTTAGACAACAATGAGGATGCTAAGAGAGATTTACATAGATCTAATCTACATGGGAAGTAGAAAAAGACAAGATCTCCTGAGTAAATTGGGAATGCATGAACTTTTGGGGGAGGTTTAAAGGGGAAGGGGAGAGGCAGGGAGGCAAGCAGAGAAAAACGTAGAGCTCAATAAAAATCTATTAAAAAAATAGGGATTAATAAAAAACTGAAAAAATAGCCATCATGGTTAAACAAAAAATCACATAAATGTATTGAATATAAAAACACAAGTGTATGGTTTTATATCATATTTCCAAATCACCAATGTATGAGATGTCTCTGGGAAGGAAGAGAAAATTTGAAATTACAACAAAAATATCGAAGTGTGAACATCATTTGTTGATTTTCACAATAGTTGATTAATTATTTTCTATATTTTAAATTTTTTATAAGATCTAGAAAAGTAATGGTGATTGAACTACAACTTTATTTGAGTTTTGAGTTCTTGTAATTTAATCGGTTTTTCCAGGAATGTTTTATTATATTCCACAGGCTTCTCCTTTTGACAAATAAAGGGCACAATTTCATTACTAGAACTGAAGCTATATAATTCACTTGATTAGTATTCCATTTGGAGGTCTATAGAGATTTGTACGTTTTCCAGGATATTTGATACTGAAGGTTCAGATATAATCTTTCTGAAGGGTATAATTTATATCTATCTCCTTTCATTTTTGTATAACTTGCCAAAAGTGATTTATCATTGGCTTCTCTCTAATGAAGATAGACTCCATTGGGGAGGAATATTAAAATTATTTTTTTCAATATATGGGGAGAAATCTTTTGGAATCAGTTTCATTTCTGGTACAACAATACAGAAAGCAAACATTATTTCATTGATGGGTCCATTTTAAGCATCAGAAAATTGAGAACATTTGCTTCTAAAGTATACTCCCAGAACACCCTTGAAGCCATAGTGTTGAATCTCAACAATATTGAGATTCGTATGACCTTCCTATATATTTATCTTATTGATCAAATCCTTTAAAGCACCTGATATTTTTATAGAATCAACAGTCCATGATACTGGGAAAACTCAGTTCTTTCTGTCTAGCTTTGACACAGACATTGTGCTATGTGTGAAGTCACTTTGAGGATATCCACATTTATAACTGCCAGATACAGCTCAGACATTAACCTATTAATAGACTTCCAGGATCACAGAGATATGGGGGAAATTTAATCCTCTTGAGGGAAACGCAGAATACCAAAGGAGTAAGCATCACCTGAGGTATTGGGAAGTGATTATTGATCTCAGGGCTCAAACATTCTGAAAGGAAGACACAACGTGAGCATATTTCGTTACCTGCCTAGTAGGTACTTGTGGAGATTTTAAGCACAGCTTCAAATTTATACGAAGGGATCACATAAGAATATGGAGGCCAATAATCTCCACTTGGCAGGGGTCAGCTCTCAAGTGTCTTCAAAGGTAATAGTAAGAATGAAGTTGAACATAATAAATGCCATCCAGTGAAGAGCTGGACAACAAGGCAGAACTATTTCTTAGACCAAATCTCCTCAGAAAGGTTTCTCAGAACAACAAAGACAGTTCCCACCTCAAGAAAGCAGGGGCAGCATAAAGGTTAAGACTCATCTTTGATAACATAAAATACAGTAGAATGTCAAACAGTGATTATCATTGCATGCATCCCTCAGAGACTGCTTCTCGGGGGTGTCAGGCGGACGATGCAGATGATGATAGAAATGCACATGTGTTATTTCAGCCTAGTGATGATACTCTCCCTGTGTATCATTTGCCTGGGATGCTTCATATTCGTCTTTAAAAGGAAGGCCCATTTTGAAGTCCGTGAAGGTTTGTGTTCTGTTCTGAACATGAGACTTCCATAAGGAGAGGTTTAGACAGAACGAAAGAGCACTTAAGCAAGAGTGACTGACCTGCTCCTCGGCCTCTGGATCCGAGGTCGGGAAAGTTGAAAGGTCAGAGAGGTTTAGAGAAGACACGAGAGAGGAGGTGGAGACATGACAAAGGCCAAATGCATTTCAATTTCAATGCTATACTAAAACTAACACACAACCATAGGGATTAATACACACACAGCTTAATAGAACCTTTAATAGAAAGGCAGAGCTTTCCTGAGATGGAATGGCAGATGTTTCCATACTGGTCTTGTGGAAGCTTGACTCTCTGGCATGATATCATAGCAGGAATCCAAGAAAAGTTGAACCCCTAGAGTTTTCTATTAAAACCAATTCTTTGTCAGAGGCAAGCGTTATACATTGTCCATCAATCAGATCAGCACCTTCCTTTTAAGGAGGTTGTTTATGGTTGGCTAACATGATCATTAACACAGTGATTAGGTCTGGAAATGTGGTTCTGTATTAAATTTATTTATTTTAATTTATGAGTGAGTGTTTTGCCTACATGTATGTCTGTGTTGGCACCATGTGCATGCTTTGTGCCCAAAGAGGTCAGTCAGAAAAGGGCATTGGATCCTCTGAAACTGAAATTACATGTGTGTGATTATGAACCAGTACATGGGTACTGGGAATTGAACTCAGGTCTTCTGGGGAAGCAGCCAGTGCTCTTGACTGCTGTGCCATCTCTGCAGCTGTAAGTGTGATTCTGATATCATTGACATGATTAATAAGTGGGGAGAAATATCAAAATCTTTGTTCCAAAAAATCCCTTTGTTTCTAAGGGGCTATCGGGTTATATAGAGTTAAATAAAATCTAGAAAATACAATTAATTGTTGATTAGAATTGATAAAATTACTATTAAAAGTTTATAATTTCCGGCATATGAAGCAGCAGATTTTTATTAATTTTTAATGAATTTCTGGATAATCCAGTTGGTCTGAGGAATGCACTTTTAAGAACCATTAGATTAGACAAAGGGAAGGTAACTGGCTATAAAATCTGAGAAACAACACGCAATCAGAACATGTCTAGGATAATTCAGAGCTCCTGATTTTGTGACATACTTCCCTAGCGAAACTGTAAGCCCTTGCTTTGCTGCCATTGGATCCTCTAGTTTAGGCAAAACATGAGGATCCTTATTTCCCTAACATTTACCTTCTCAACTCACACTTTCATATTTGGCCAGGAGGTGGCACTATGGCAAATAGCCTTATCAGCTAAATTCATTGGAGGTCATAAGTATAAGATGATCTTATCATTTAGAAAGTCATGGGACGGCCCATTTATGACTCATTAAAATATAACAGCGATACTGGATCAGAGAGACATGAGTAAGTCTCCAAACTGGAAGAAGTGTTTCTATATGGCTATCATCATTTTTCATCCTTTGTGCCTCATCAAGTTACAGAATCTCTGTTAAGTCTGACTTTGTTAAGTACCGCGTGTCGCAGAACTGGCTCACGGGAGGGGTTGATAAGGGCCTCCCATCAGTTTAAATGGCTGTGAGGGTAGAATGTAGTAGTTGTAACGGAGGGCAAGGTCCTTCTGAGAGTCGGTGGAGGGCTTGAGTGGATGCCACAACGAATGCCGTTGAACTTGCAGATGACCTCGGCTTTGCCCGAAGAGAGAGAATGTCCACCTTCCTGGCACTCAGCCGCAAGTCAGGTGAGTTCGGCTGATCACTGGATCTCACCACCAAAGACTAGGTGCTCGGCCTCTAGGCTACAAACTTAGAGAGGTTTGGATGAATGAAGACTAGGTGAAACAGAGTCTTAAAGAAAGCCTACATGGGACTTGTGGAGAAATTTTCAGGTAAGGAGGGTGATGTGGAGGACTTGAGTCATCAGTGACTTACCCAGCAGTGCAAGCCCTTCTTGCTCCAGAAGCTAAGGACAACCCAACCAAAACCCCTGCCTGGCAGGTAGAGATTCAAGTTAGAAAAGGCTGACGATAAGGACTAGAGGCCTCTATTAGTCCCTGATGTCTTGACAGGACACCCAGTGTGCGTCTTAATGGACAATGGTTACTCATGTATGCAGTAGTGGCACCGGGTTTAGCATGCATTCCCAATTCCATGAAAAGTGACATGATTCACGACGCTGCATAATGCCGCTGATTAAAATAACATTCTTTTCCTGCTGGTAGGAAGAGCTGAGATTGAATCAACTGAAACACAGAAGTCCCCTTTCCCCAAGGGACTCAAAGTGGACTTAGGGAGGGAGACGACAACATTGGTCAGGACTAGAGAGGAGGAACACAGTGACGGAGGGCAAAGGCCACTGCATTCAAGACATGCAACGCATACCCAGCACGAAAAGTCAGAGAAGAAAGTAACATTCAAGGACGGGTCTGGGGAGTGCCCGAAGGAAGCTGCAAAGGGAGATGACAGTAAAGATTTGTGTATGAGAAGGAGAATGCCGGGCTGTGTTTAGGAGGGATTCCAAAGGAAAGAGCCACAGCCAATTTCATAAGCTTTTAGTGCATTTTTGCTTGAGGAGCTAGGATCCCTGTAAAGAGGACAGAATGAAGAAAAATTCCCTAAACATATGCGTGGCATAAAAGCAAGCAGAAGTAAAGTCACAGAAAAGAAAAGGATGTTTAGCTATTACCCTGAGAAACAGAATGGCGGTACATTCATTGAGAATTATGTGCCTAGATTGCATGATGCCTTAGCTCATTCAGTCCTCTCAGCCACATAGAAGCTTAGAGTGTGATTTTTGACAAAGAAGCAAAAAATATCAAATGGAGAAAAAAACATATTTAACAAGTGGTGCTGGCGTAACTGGATATCAACATGTAGAAGAATGGAAATAGATTCATATCTATTGCCATGCACAAAACCCAAGTTCAAATGGATCAAAGACCTCAACATAAAGCCAGCCACACTGAACCTTATAGAAGAGAAAGTGGGAAGTACACTTGAACTCATTGGCACAGGGAACCACTTCCTAAATAAAACCCCAATAGCACAGACATTAAGAGAAACAATTAATAAAGGGGACCTCCTGAAACTGAAAAGCTTCTGTAAAGCAAAGAACACGGTCAACAAGACAAAATATAACCCTACAAAATGGGAAAAGATCTTCACTAACCCCACATGAGGCAGAGGTCTGATCTCCAAAATATACAAAGAACTCAGGAAATTGGTCATAATCCAATAAAATAGTGGAGTACAGACCTAAACAGAGAACTCTCAACAGAGGAATCTAAAATGGCTGAAAGACACTGAAGGAAATGTTCAACATCATTAGTCATCATAGAAATTCAAATCAAAACAACTCTGAGATTCCATCTTACACCTGTAAGAATGGCCAAGATCAAAAACACTGATGGCAACTTATGCTGGAGAGGTTGTGGGGAAAAGGGAACACTTCTGCATTGCTGATGGGAATGCAAGCTGGTACAACCCCTTTGGATATCAGTGTGGCGATTTCACAGAAAATTAGGAGACAACCTTCCTTAAGACCCAGTAATACCACTTTTGGGTATATATCCAAAAGATGCTCAATCGTGCCACAAGAACATGTGCTCAACTATGTTCATAGCAGCTTTGATTGCGACAGCCAGAACCTGGAAACAACCTAAAGGCCCCTGTACTGAAGAATGGATAAGGAAAATGTGGTACATTTACACAATGGAGTACTACACAGCAGAAAAAAATAATGACATCTTGAATTTTTCAAGAAAATTAATGGAGCTAGAAAACATTATTTTGAGTGAGGTAACCCAGACCCAGAAAGAAAATTATAATATGTACACACTTATAGGTGGTTCTTAAACATAAATCAAAGAAAACCAACCTACAAACCACAATCCCAGAGAACTTAGACAACAATAAGGACGCTAAGAGAGATTTACATAGATCTAATCTACATGGGAAGTAGAAAGTAGAAAAAGACAAGATCTCCTGAGAAAATTGGGAGCATGGGGATCTTGGGGAAGGATTGAAGGGGAAGGGTTTGGCAAGGAAGGGAGCAGAGAAAAATGTAGAGCTCATTAAAAATCAATAAAGAAAGGAGGAAAGAAGTTATCTTCCTGGAAAACTCAAAAAAAGAAGCTTAGGATGAGTGTGTGTGTGTGTGTGTGTGTGCGTGTGTGTAGTGACTATATATTTTTGCATTAGTTAGGATAGTAATAGAAAAGATAAACTTTAAGAAATGGAAAATTATTGAGTGTGTGAATGCTTACTTCAATTGCTGTACTCAGGAGCCTAAGCTTGGAGGACTGTCAATTCAAGGTCAACCTGAGCTACACTGCAAACCCTTTTCTCATCTCATGCCTCCCTACATGCTAAAATGAAAAGTGATGTAAATACACTAAAGTTAGATTTTTTTCCTCACTCATGTATAAATTCAAAGCAAGGTTCTTGACCAGCAGCTATACTTCTTACCATTTGTCCCGTCATTCTCTAAGCCTTTATATTAATCATCTACACCGGTGTTTCTCAACTTGTGGGTCATAACCATCAGGAGACACATATTTCTGATGGTCTTAAGAACCTTCATGCAGAGTTGTTTTGATTTGCATTTCCCTGGTGGCTAAGGATGTTGAACATTTCATTAAGTGTCTCTTGGTCACTTGAGATTCTTCTGTTTAGAATTCTCTATTTAGCTGTGTACCCCATTTTTCAACTGGATTATTTTCTATTCTGATGTATAGTTTCTTGAGTTCTTTATATATTTTGGAGATCAGTCCTTTGTCTGATGTGGGGTTGGTGAAGATCTTTTCCCATTCAGTAGGCTGCCTTTTTGTCTTGTTGATTGTGTCCTTGGCTTTACATAAGCTTCTCAGTTTCAGGAGGTCCCATTTATTTATTGTTGCTCTCAGTGTCTGTACCACCTGTCAGAATGGCTAAGATAAAAAACACCAATGATAGCTTATGCTGGAGAGGATGTGGAGTAAGGGGAAAACTCATCCATTGCTGGTGGAAATGCAAACTTGTACAACCACTTTGGAAATCAGTATGGCCGTTTCTCAGAAAACTGTCAATCAACCTACTTCAGGATCCAATCTTGGGCATATACCCAAACGGTGCTCAATCATACTACAAAGGCATTTGTTCAACTATGCTCATAGCAGCATTATTTGTAATAGCCAGAACCTGGAAATAACCTAGATGCCCCTCAACAGAAGAATGGATAAAGAAAATGTGGCACATTTACACATTAGAGTACTGCTCAGTGATCAAAAAACAATGACATCTGAATTTTGCATGCAAATGGATGGAATTAGAAAACACTATCCTGAGTGAGGTAACCTAGACCCCAAAAAATGAATATGGTATATACTCACTCATAAGTGGATACTAGCTATAAACAAAAGACATCGAGCCTATAGTTCACTATCCTAGAGAAGCTAAGTAATAAGATGAACCCAAAGAAAAACATATACAGACCCACCTGGGAATTGGAAATAGACAAGATCACCTGACAAAATTGGGATCAAGGGGGTTGGGAGAGAAAGAAGGGTAGAAGGAGAAGAGGAGGGGAGAAGGGGAGGGGTGAGGAGAACTTGAGGGAATGGGATAGTCAAGATGGAGGAAGGACAGAGATGAGAGCAAGGAAAGAGATATCTTGATTGAGGGAGCCATTATAGAGTTAGCAAAAACCTGGCTCTAGAGAAATTCCCAGGAATCCAGAAGGATAACCCCAGCTAACCAATAGAGGATATGGGACCTGATCTTGACTTGCCCTGTAGTCAGATTGATGAATATATTAAATATCACCATAGAACTTTCATCCAACAACAGATGGAAACAGAGGCAGAGAGCCACACTGGAGCACTGGACTGAGCTCCCAAAGTCCTTTGTCTGCACTCTGGCTCGAAGTATCTGCTCCATCTCTTTTTCCACCCACGGTCAACTTAGCTTCCTCTAGAGCAGCAGTTCTCAGCTCCCTGACACTGCGACCCTTTAATACAGTTCCTCACGCTGTGGTCACCCCCACCATAAAATTTCATTGCTATTTCATAACTGCGATTTTATTATTGTTGTGAATCATGATGTAAATATCTGACATTTTTAACAGCCTTAGGTGACCCCTGTAAAAGTGTCATTCAACCCTCCCCAAAATGGTCGAGAGTAATAGACTGAGGACAGATGCTTGAGAGGACCAAGTAGAAGTAATAATCACTTTCTGCAACAAACTCAAACATCACCATATCTGGTGGAGGTATTGTCCTGTTTGCCACGTCTGCAGGCTCTTCTTTTGGTCTAGCAACAGCACACTGAAAGATAAAAAGTGGAGCACTGAACAAGACAGGATGCACACAACAAGAGCCTTATTGAGATGATGAGACAGCAGGAAGCACACAGCAGAGGACCACAATAGTGTGAAATTCTACTAGGGCAGCACTTACAAAACTGGTTCTTGGGGGATCGTCCGAGTTCCTTACTTAGACGCTGCATTTGCCTTCAGGAGGAACTCCTATGTTCACATAGGGTTCTTTCTTCCAGAAAGTCTTTTGGGATCTTTTTTTGTGCACTGAAATCTTTGGGCTCTGTCCAGTCCCTACAACCCTCTTCTTATTCATATAAAGCCTGGCATTAAAAAAAAAAAGATATTCAATCGTGGGTTTGGGATCAGAGATACAGTTTCTTTACTTTAGTCAGCTATTGTTCACTTTGCTACCTAATAAGCAGCCCCCAAGTCTCAATGGTTTACAACAAGAAAAGTTCATTTTCTGTTCATACTAAATATCGGTTGAGGGTTGACAGTAGTTTCTTTTGGTGGTTTCTCTGTTCTGGGGTCACACGAAAGATTAACTCCCACTCCTGAGCTGACTTAGCAGAGCCATGGAGTGGCTGCTGAAGTGTACGGAAGATGGGGTGGCATTTCTTCTCAAACGTCACCGTGCCAAGTCTCCGTCATACATAGTAGTGATGAACCCATGGGCAGATGTAGATAAAGCTCTTTACAAGGGGTGAGATAACATCTCTTCTTGGCAACATGGAGACCTCAGAAACTTAGTGGGATTTGATCTATTTGCTTGCAGACTGGTCCATATGAAAACAAACCCAATTTCTTTCCTGGACACAGCTCTCCAGACCAGAGGTTTTATCACTTTCTTTCCAATGTCCTGCTCAGTTTGAGATCCACTAAGGCCACTATCTGAGGTGAGAGAGCCATGTCCATGTGCATGTCTTTGTTGTAGGCCTGAGTCACTTTATTTGCCTGGAAGCTGTTCCTGGACACTCAAGGACTGCTTCAGTTTTTGGTTTTCTTTTCTTTTATTTAGGATCCAGATGCATTCCTCAGTACTGGCAAGCCCCGCCTCTCTGGACTATTTCCAGTGTCTTACTCCCTCCTTTTTTTGCCTAAGCAGACTGTCTTTGCCTGAACTCATCACTTTCTTGCAATGTCTTGCTAAATGAAGTCACCAAGCAATTGGAAGCAATTGGGATTTTGTTTTTTTCCAGCCTCCCTTCCCCCTGTCCTTCCACAGAAAGAGCTACAGACTCACTGAGCGCTTCACCTTTCTGAGCTGTGGCAAATTGTGATTTTGCTATATTTTGTATCCATTATCCCATCTTTAATTTCTCCTCAATGCTTACTATTTATCCATCTGCCCCTGTTAATATCATATATGTAAGTTCTGTTCTGTTGCTGATTTGTATCACATTCTCACTTACTGTGTGTGTGTGTGTGTGTGTGTGTGTGTGTGTGGATAGAATGATACTACATACTACAACAAATAATGCTTTTTTAAAAATTAAGTATTAATTTAGTGATATTGGAATTCATTTCTCATGTGAGTACCTGGCTAAAGTAGGCTTATTGTTTCCTGGAGAAACACAGAGATTTGGAGCCTTTCAATCAGTGACTCCATCACCCTCCAGGATAAAGTTTGGCTAACATAGTCTGTAGGCCAAGTTTGGCCTGGTGACTATTCCTGAAAATAAAATCTTACTGAAACAAAGTCATGTCCATTTATTTCTGTGTGGTCTGGGTTTGCAATAAAATGGCAGTGTTGTGGAAATTCTTTTCAGTTTTTGCTACCTCAGTGAGGAGAATCCAGATGCACATGCTCAGAGAGCAGGGGGATGGTTGCAGCCCAGAGGCTAATCACTCACAGAGGCATACGTAGAGCATCCCTGAGGAGATGGGCCCTTGTGCTTCGTCTTCCTAGTTCATTCTACACGACATTGTTTCTCCTCTCCTCTCATGAGCAGATACAAATACATTTTCCTTACCCTATATCTTGGCTCAGAATTGGTTTGAACTAGAAGTCACTTGTTCCTTCCTGAGATCTGCCAAGGTGGCATCATTGTTCCCATTATTGCCTGCTCACTAAATCATCTTACTGTTGCAAGGTAAGAAGGGAGCCATTATGAGAGCCAACAACAGAAGCTCTCGTTGGGCGGTGCAGAGCTGCACAAACAAAAGAGGGAGAACCATCTCGTGGGGACTCCTTTCCCTGGCTCCACAGCTCATCTGAAAATTCTGTCCAATAGTAGGAATTTAAAAAATGGTTATGCTTAATTGCCAACTCAACTGGCTTTGGACTTACTCATGCAACACACTTCTGGACATCATTTGTGTAAACAGAAGTTTCTGTCCCACCAGCTACTCCCAAATAAACACACTGAAACTTAATATTATTTATAAATGTTTGGCTCAAGCTTGTTACTAGCTAACTCTGACACTTGAATTAACCCATAACTCTTATCCATGTTTAACCATGTGGCTTGGGGTCTTTTCTCAGTACAGCAGTCACATCTTGCTTCTCTGCATCTGCAGGCGGCTATCTAACTCCACCCCTCCTCTTCCCAGAATTCTCAGTTTGGTTGCCCCACCTATACTTCCTGCCTGGATACTAGCCAATCAGCGTTTTATTGAACCAGTTCAGAGGGATAAATCTTTATAGTGTGCCAGGGATTATTCCACAGCAATGTGTGATGGTGTGTGTGTGTGTGTGTGTGTGTGTATGTGTGTGTGTGTCTGTGTGTCTGTGTGTGGTATGCATGTATATGGATACATGTGTCCTATGGCAATAACTAATACAACAGGAATAGTGTAACAGACCTATAAAGCCTAAATTATTTGTCTGGATTTTTATAGAAAAACCTTACGATCACTAACTATAAGTCTGCACAGGAGAACGGAGAGACAGACAATGGAGGAGGACCAGAGCACTGAGCTCCAAAGGCTCCACAGACAAATCCCATTATCCTCATGACTCAGCTGCAATGTGGAGTAAGAAGTGTAGTCCATGGCTAAGCAACCATGATGCTGTTTCCCAAGACACTTTCTTCTGCAATGGGATTAAGATTTTTACAGGCCAGTTGGTCATCTCCAGTGCAATGCCCCTTGTGTGGATTTATTTCCTAAAAAGCCTATTCAAGTTTGTAACTTGCCTGAATTAAAGAACCTATCAAGCCACTTCACAGTTTTGCCTCTAGAATCAGAAAGGCCCAAGTTTGACAGTGAAGCTCAATAAAGGGTATTGCTGTGTTCTTGTCTTCAGGGCAGTAGAAATTCTTGCTAGAGATGCAAATATTTACCTCCTAATTTGTAGTCTAAAAGTCACCAAATTCCAGCCTGCAGGCTTTTTACAGTTCTTTCCAACTCAGCAAGACTTTGATGGCATTCTTTCTTTTTCATTGCTACTGTGTGCCTTCAACTGTGTAAGGTGGAAGAGAATGAGCAGAAGGTAAGCCCCACTGATGAGTGTTTTCAGTCTGAAGGGAAGGCAGGTGTGGATCCAGGGCTCTGCCCAGCACCAGTTGTGTGTCCTTGGAGGCAAGAAGAGGGTGTTGTATGCCCTGGAACTGGAATTGCAGACAAGACCCACTACATGGTTGCTAGAAATTAACCCCAGGTGCCCTGAAAGAGCAGCCAGTGTTCTTAACTACTGAGCCATCTCTCCAGGCCCCTGATTTTTGGTGCTGCTTGGGGGTTTGTTTGTTTAATTAAAAATTATTGTAAATTGATCATTTAGTCTAGAGAATTTTTTTTAATTTTTTATTATTTTTTCTTTACCTCCTCCCAGCCTCCCCTTTCCCTCCCCCTTCTCCCACTCTTCTCCCCCTCCTCCCACTCTTCTCCCCCTCCTCCCACCCCTCTCCCCTTCCCCCCACTCGTCTCCCCCTCCCTCTCCAGTCCAAAGAGCAGTCAGGGTTCCCTGCCCTGTGATAAGTCCTAGGTCCTCCCCCCTCCGTCCATATCTAGGAAGGTGAACATCCAAACTGGCTAGGCTCCCACCAAGCCAGCAGATTGCGTAGGATCAAAACTGCGTGCCATTGTCCTTGGCGTCTCATCAGCCCTCATTGTTCGTCATGACTAGAGAGTTCAGTTTTATCCCATGCTTTTTTTGGTAATAGTCCAGCTGGCCTTGGCGAGCTCCCAGTAGATCAGCTCCACTGTCTCAGTGGGTGGGTGCACCCCTCGTGGTCCCGACTTCTTTGCTCATGTTCTCCCTCCTTCTGCTCCTCATTGGGACCTTGGGAGCTCAGTCCATTGCTCCAGTGTGGGTCTCTGTCTCTATCTCCATCCATCGCCAGATGAAAGTTCTAGGATGATATGCAAGATATTCGTCAGTATTGCGCTAGGATGGGGTCATTTCAGGTTCCCTATCCTCAGCTGCCCAAGGAACTAACTGGGGACCTCAGCTTGGGCACCTGGGAGCCCCTAGTCTAGAGAATTTTTAAATACCCCAAATCTTTTAAAAATTTCATTCATCTTCTTCTCTTCACTAAATTTACTAAATTTTAGAAATGAATGAACAGAGCTTTGGACAGACCTAGGAATGTTCTGCAGAGACTCTGATTTAGGCTAAGATTTTAACTTTATGGTATATTTTTTAAAAAATTACTAATAAACTTTAAAAGGATGTAACATTTTAGTTTATCAAGATTATGACCTGCTAATAGATTAATCAATGCCTTGCGATGCTAACACCTAAGAATGTGTTTATACCTATGACCTTGTTTGTACCAAATGGCGGTGTAGCAGTTTCAGCATCTTGAGGGAAGTGTGGTGGAGGAACCGGTCATGACGAGGACTGTACTGACTCTGGCAAGCAGAAGTAAAAACACAGAAAGAGGCCTACTGTGACATCTAGTATGTTTCTTCTCCAACTTGCTGTGTTGCTTAGACTCCAAGCATGAGTAACTGATGAGCAGTCAATATGAAGTATTTGTTGCTTTAATAGTCATATTAAGTAACTCTATTCAGACCTTTTAAATGGTGCGATGTTAAACTTAAAACAATTCATAGGTAGAGCTTCATGGAATTATTTTAGGGTCATGATTCATTTAGTCTTGATTTTATTGCAAAACTATTTCTTGAACTAGGAAATGAAATGCTGAAACAAACACACGACTTTTGTTGTTGTAAAAGTCAAGCTACACAAATGGATGATATATAGACCCTGACATGAGGCGGTATCCTTATGTATTAAACCCGACGTCAGCAAGAGAGTCCCTGTAAAACAATATCATGCATTACATTTAATTAATGCTGTTAATTTGAATTTTAATGGTTTTGCCTTTCTGCTGGTGTTTAATTTGGAAATTGCTTTGGCTTTGTAGTTTGATAAGAACTGTGAGCACATATTTCTTTTTAATTCACGGAAAAATGTGCTTATTCATCTTGTATTAGAATAGAATGGGGTAATAGAACACACAGAAAGGGGGCCCATTGTGAAATGGTCCTTCCCTTTAGAGGAAGAATACACATTATTCAAGTTAAAATAGCTCCTTGAGCAAGCATCACTCTCAAGAGTTCAACAGTCCCAGTCTTTGAAAGAAGAAATATTTTGAGTGAAACCTTGATGAGCAAAATGAGGAGGATAAGGACATCATCGTCATGGATACTTAGTGATAACACTACATGATGCTGAATTGAAAGAAATCTCCTCAGTTTTCTGAATGATTTAAGATTATCCAATGTGTGACCATAGGAGGCTTTACTTGATAAAAAAAAATTATTGAGAACCTTTTATAGGGTTAGGGAAATGCCTCAGTGGTCAAGAGCTTTCCATATAAGAAGACAGGAGTAAAAATTTCCAGAATCCGTAGAAACACCTGGTGGTGTGTGAAGGTTCGTCTGTAATTTCAGCCTTGGATGGCAGACATGAGCATCCCTGGAACAAGCAGACTACTGCAGCCAGTGGTATCTGCAGACTCTGTTTGATTAAGAGACCCTGCCTCAAAAGAAAAACAAAGGTGGGCTATCGAGAAAGACTCTGGGCATCAACTTTCATGCTCCCACAAGCACACTGCACACCAACACACCACACACACACACACACACACACACACTTACATGCATATCACCCACACAAACACACAAAAGGAGAAAAAAGTAACCTTTTCTAGTTCAAGATGTTAAAAAGTTGTACTCCCCGACCCCAAGCTCTAGGGTTCTTATCTTAGTCACTGTTCTGTTGCTGTGAAGGGACACCATGCCCAAGGCAACTTCAGAGGCTGAGCCCGTGACCATTGTGACAAGGAGCACAGAAACAGGTGGATGCACAAGCAGTAGCTGGGAGCTCACATCTGATTCCCAAGATGGAGGCAGAGAGTACGAAGCCACTCCCAGGGACATGCCTCCTCCCACAAGGTTGTGTCTCCTAAGGCTTCCTAAACAATTTGCCTGCTAGGAATCAAATGTTCAAACAGTTGAACCAATGGGGGGCATTATCGCACGATAGCACACTGATATCCTGATCTTCAGTCTCCAACTCTGGCCTCTGGGTTCGTTAGCTTGTTTCAGAACCTACAGAGACTTGTAAATTAGTAATCACACACTAGACTTTCTTTTTATAACTGGGACTGGGTGTTCAGTAATAGAAATAAAACAAAGGAGAACTGGGAGATAAAGCAGGGTACACAAATGCTATAATTAAATCTCCCTATTCAACAAAAACAAATGTACTTTAATTTACCTGTAATTTCATGTCTAGTTGCTAAAGGATGAACCCTCTGCTTGAGTATAAATCACACTCAGTTTCAAGTTGTTTCAAGTGGAGGTTCTCGTGGCACTTGCCATTGAGCTACATGCGGAGTCCTGTCCACTTTCTACAGTGTGTGCTCAATCTTTCTCCTTCTCCTTCTTCGCAATAGTGTCACCTCTACCTAGCTCAGCAGTTTCCTAGTAGCTTGGTTTTATTGGTAATTTCTAAACCATTTCATCTTTTTCATAAAGCGGCTCGTTTTTCTTCTATATTTTATTAGTTTTATAATATTTGGGGTGTGTAACTGTGTTAACAAGGACTCTTGTATGAGAGTCTGGGAGACACCCTACCTGGTTCTTGCTAAGCAAACAGTTCCACTGATCTGATGCATCTGAGGGCATAATGAAGAGCTAAGGCTCTTTGGGCAGTAAGCGTCATCAACCACTATCAGCATGTTTTACAGAACGAATAGTGTGTTTGTTCTTCGGCAACATGGTTAAATGAATGTTGGCTAAAAGATAAATAAATGCCTGGGTAGTAGTGACACTCACCTTTAATCCCAGCACTCGGGAGGCAGAGAGGCAGGTGGATCTCTGTGAGTTCGAGCCCAGCCTAGTCTACAAAGGGAGATCTAGGGCAGGCAGGGCTATACAGAGAAACCCTGTTTTGAAAAACAAACAAAAGAAGATAAATAAATGAATTTCTACTGCACAACGTCATGAGTGCAAAACCAATGAGAAATGTCATAAAGCCTTAAAAAAGAAGTGAAAGTGGGGGCTGGGAAGATGGCTCAGTGGTTAAGAAGGCATATTGGTCTTGTAAAAGAGCTCGATTTGCAGCACCCACCATAGGTGGCCAACCATCTCCAACAGCTTCAGGGAATCTGACGCACGTATGTGTGCATGCCCACATACAGCCACATGTGTGTGCCCATAATTAAAAACATCTTTGAAAAAGACCAGTGACTGTGTATATTATAGATCTCCTCAAATATATATTACAAAATTATAGATAAATTATTTACTAATAAAATATTAGCAGGCTATTTCAACACAGAAGGCTAATATGGATTTATAATTTTCCTTTAGATTTGAGGAATAACTGATAATGCTCTTGTAACATTGTAATGACTTTGCTGACGACAGTACCTGCTGTGTCAGTACTTGTTTTTCATGATCTGAGACCCCATATTTTAAAGAGTTAGAGTTCTCAGCAGAAGATACTTTTATCCTACATGTTCAGTCCAGACACTGTGAATTTTGTCAGTGGTTAAGGCAGGAACAGCTCTTTGCCCAAAGGCCAGTTTTGCCAAGAAGATAGTAAGCTCCAATAGAGTGTCTTCATTGCTCAACATTCTCTCGGGAATAGATTGGTTCTGCCAGGAGCATTCGTGTCTCATGTCAACAGAACTCTAAGTTATTTAAATGCCATGTTCTACAGATATTTGAAGTAGTTGAAGATTACCTATCTATGCAAAATACAACCTCTATGCATCTAAAGAACCTGATTAGTTTAACTATAAGTATGACAAACATGGATGACTATTGACCTATAACACATAATACCTGTATAACTTAAAGACTTAGATTTTATATTAGAATATTAAACAATCTTTAAACAACTGTGCAGCAAATAAGGACAATGATCTCAAAATGTAAACAATATATAAGTATCTTGATCAGAGGCAGAAATGTATAATGCAATATGATAAATATATCCTAAAATTGTATCAATATACAAAATGTCTTAAACAGAGGTAGAAGCATGCATACAATCTGACAAAATAACTTTGCATAAGTGTAGAAATATTGTAAACAGAAATAGGAGCATATTTAATATAACAAATACAATTGGAATTTGTATCAATGTATAAGAATTTATACCAATGTAAATTATCTATAAATAATAGCTCACAAATATTCACTCTATTATTCACTATTATTATTAGTGTAAGATTACATTAATCTACCTATTATCTCATTCAATTTCCCTTTTTTAAAAGAGATCTCTGAGCCTACATGATTTCCAACCCAACCCTATCCCAATAAAAATCAACCCCTAAATTGTATCCCTAACCCCCAGGACAGACTTTGTTGTGAGAATGGCTGCCAACTTCTAAAATTCCTCCAGCTGTCATGGGGTGATGTTGTTTTTTATGGGATCCTGTAAAACTAAAATGATGGTTAAGTTTTAAGATTACTGTCTGGTATAATTGCAAATAGTCTCTGAGTAGTTGATAGGGTTTTCTGAAGTTCTTATTTGGAGTTCTACTGTGAGACAATGGTCTTATACTTTGTAAGGTTTGTCAGTTGTACTGGTTTAATAAAATGCTGATTGGCCAGTAGCCAGGCAGAAAGTATAGGTGGGGTGACCAGGACAGGAGAATTCTGGAAAGAGGGAAGGTTTAGTCTGTAGTCATCACCCAGATGCAGAGGAAGCAGGATGAGAATGTCTCACTGATAAAAGGTACCAAGCCATGTGGCTGACACAGACAAGAATTATGGGTTAATGAAGAATGTAAGAGTTAATAAGAAGCCTAGCTAATAAGCCAATCAGTTACGATTTATGTAGACTTCGGGACTGGACAGGACAGAAAACCTCTGTCAACGGAGTTCTGGCCAGAACATTGTAAGAAGGTGGACCATTTCAGCTAATCAAGTTGAAACCATCTTGAGCAGCTGGCACACAAAACCAGTCTGATAGCAGTGCTATCAGCATCATGATGTCATATCAACCAGGTGGAGTCATTGTTGTGGGGCCCGATCTTCTTCCTGGAAACTTCAAAGATTACTACAGGAAAATCTATTGTTCACTGTGGAAAATTAAACATTATTTATATAGACATATATTCAGCAAAAGATATGATATAGACAAAATAGGTATGGAGAAAGACAAAATTTTTTCTAAAATCTTTCTTTTTTCTGTCCCATACCAGATGGTTCCTGATATGAGACAGAAACTCTGGGGGGCTGGAGAGATAGCTCAGTGGTTAAGAGCATTGTCTACTCTTCCAAAGGTCCTGAGTTCAATTCCCAGCAACCACATGGTGGCTCACAACCATCTGTAATGAGGTCTGGTGCCTCTTCTCGCCTGAAGACATACACACAGACAGAATATTGTATAAATAAAAATAAACAAAAAAAAAGAAACTCTGAATTTTTCTTTTACTAACATGTTTGGATTTAGAGATGGATAGCCATTGTCTAACTCCAAAGCCAGCTTTGATTTTTAAGTGAGTTTATAACTCTACTGGAAAAGAGAGGGGGGGGGGAGGGAGTAAAATTTTACCTTGCAGGTGACCTGTCCTCATAAGTCATATTCCTTTTTGTTTGGTAGTTTCCGGATAGTTATCTTTTTCTCTTTAGGCATCCAAACATGCAGGGTATCTTGACTTTTTGAAGATGAGGATTTTCCTGCAAAGACAAGAACAGAACCCTGCCCCAACCCTTATGAGGTTTTCTTACCACCTGTATAATTGTCACCTGGGACCACACACAGTGTCTCACACATCTGTGAGGTGTCTCAAAACAGACTACAAGTCTCTTCAAAGCAAACTCTGTTGTCTGTGTCTTCTTTCTGTTCATGATGTCTCTATCTACAAGTACAGATAATTGTTCATTGAATTGAACTGAGGCAACCAGCAGGTCAGAAGTTCCCCCAGAGGTACAGGCATATCTAATCCACTGCCTAGACTTTCCTGAGCAATAATAGTTTTATTCTCCAGTAGATGCCCTAAAAGATAGGCATAATAGTATGGCCCTTTACCATAGTACCCCCAACCCACCAGTTATATCTGAAGGCTCCCTAATTAGTTACTTCCCCTAATTAGTTACTTCTCTCATCATTGGGTCAAATCAGCTAACCAAAACATCCAATGGGGAAAAAGATTTGTATTATAATTGTAATGGACAGTTTGGCAGTGAGGACCCATGACTGATGAACTTCAGCAATGTGGCAGGAATGTATGTATGTATGTATATTATAATTGTGTATTTATGTGTATAATTTTATGTATGTACATATACTGAGTAAATGGGGATCGATCATGATGCTAGAAAAAGCACTATTGGGGGAGGAAATTTTATGGAGATAGAATACAATACATGTGGCATGAAAGGAGAAGAAAGATTTAAAGAGGATGAAAGAGAATAACAGGCAGGGGACAAAGAGATGAGGGAGGGAATGGGACAGAGGATAAACAAGAACAAACTACACAGGGAAATGTCATATAAAACACTACTCGTACTTTAACTCAAAAAATTAAAAACTAAAAAAACACAAACAAGCAGAACCCTCAGCCTGCTATAACCCATAATAAGCCACACTTTCCCACAACTCCCTCCAGCTGAGCTTCACCTCCCCCTGGCTCTGCTACCTCCCCAAACAACAACACCGGCTGAAGGTCAAGTGTTTACACGTGAGCCTGCAGAGACAGTTCACACGCTGACAGAGAAGTCAGATAAACACAGACACACAAACAAATCAGCCCCGGTGCTTACTCCATCCACCATCCTAAGTTGAGCACTGGAAAAGCATTGGCAGAAGCTCTACTGTGTAAGCAAATGTAAGGAAGGCCACATTTTCTTATTCAGTTAGAAAAATGCCTGACACACACACAAATCCTCCCATAAAAATGATTTGCTATCTGCTGTCATCATCAGCACCACAAACATAAACGAGGGCTTCACGGTCTGAGCTGATTATTCATTTCTCCATCAATGGCGAGAACAGTCACACGAGGATTTCGGATTCACAGGAACAAAGAGCTAAATAAAAATTTCACATTGAGAAGTTCTCTTCAGCAATCCTTTCTCCATCTGTTTCACCGACTCGGTAAAAGGAGAAGGATTTCCCTCTCAGCTCTTCCATCACTTCCTGTTTTCCCTTTCAGCCACAGTTTTCTTCTGAGAATGCTGTAACATCGTGTGGTGTGTCTGTGAGGCAAACACAGGATGTGATGGGGTCTTCAGAGAGAAAAGGTCCTTTTTTTCCTCTTCTCGCTGTTGCTCGTTGACGTCATCCCTATTCGTGGAACCATTTCTGTGAACGGTCAGCTTGTCATTGCTTGTGTGCGCTAACTCAAAAAGACCCAGGTGAGCCACCACAAGAGGAACAAACACACATTTTATTTATTCTGATTTTCCTTATTTGGAGTTTCATAAAACAGTATATGAATTTTATTTCCGACAAAGCTTGGAACTTTAGTGTCTCAACCGGAATATCTCTGGAGAAAGCATCCTAATTAGCCTTTGGAGCAACTGAGGCACTAATCCTGTGGCAATGAGGTGACATATTTAAGGGAGAAACTGATGTAGTAGAATAGAGGGGACAGTGCTCACTATCAAGTTGCTCTCAGTGCTGATGAGGAGGGGCCTTTCCTGATTGGGAAGACTTATCAGCAACTCAGCAAGCTAAAAGGCATGACATACAGGTGAATGAACACCGTGCACAGGCTGGACGTGTTGATGAAGGGGCCTCTTTAACCTCGACAGGAGACTTAGCAAGCAAGGCTCATATACACACGGGAAAGAGAAGCCTGTTCAGAGCCATGGTGAGTGATTCACAGACTTGGTACTTCACTATGAGCTTTCTGTTGCTGATTACAGGCCTGTTCAGGAATCTCTGGGTGGTGACTTCTCTTGTCCACTTGCTTTATAATGCCCCTCTTCCATGGTTCTCTAAGGTAGGATTCTCTGTAGCGTAGGATTTCCAAAACAAAAGTAGAGTCAGTAGTGTAGGGTATCTCTCTGTGAGTATTTGATGGACTTTTTAAAATATGAAGAATAATTTCCTATGGCAGTGGAGATTTATATGTCTCTGGTTCCAGGTTCTGCAGGGTTACTTAGGAGGCTGGAGACACTGGAGAGCCAACTGCTTAAGTCCAGTCTAAAGACTTGAGAGCTAGAGGAACTCACAGTAAAATGCCTGTTCAAGGTCCTGAATAGGTTTGAGACCTGGGAAGAAATGTTTCAAGTCCAAGTTCAGGAAGAAAGCCAAAGTCCCAATTCACTCTCAGGCTGGCAGACAATTGTACCCTTCTTTCAGGATGATCAACATCATTTTGTTTCTACATAGACTTTTGTCTGGTTGCATGGCCTTCCACTACTATGTCCCCTCCACATGCTATGAAGACCACTATCTATTTTATTCAGCCTAGCAATTATATATCAATCTCATCTAGAAACAACATTTACCCCCAAGAGACACAGCCAGAGACAGTTCAGTCACGGTGATGCATAGTCTTAATTGCACACTACACACATACAGAGAATGGTGGGGAAAACATATTTTCCTTAACCAAGATATCATCATTAGAAGCTGAAGTTTCCAGGGCCTGACCTCAAGCACCCCATTGTTGTAGCTCAGATTCTGGAAGTGAGTTACTGTGCTGAATATCTATGAGGACACCCTCTTAAATCCATATATGTGGAAACGAAGAAAGAGAAGATCTGAACAAGAAAAGATGAGCTCTGCTCTGGAATACAGCTTAAGCACAGCCTTTGCTTGCCCAACTAAGAATGATGTGACCAAGTGCCACAGCTCCTTTTGTCAGTCACTAGATGTGGGTTCCACATCGGTGGTGACCTTAGATGAGGTAGTCACGTGTAGCTTAGCTGTTCCCGAGGAAACAAACACTGATGACTCTGTGGACAGTGCTCCCATCTGTCCTTGGAGGGCTCTATGGAGTTCTCCCGCATCCATATCATAATGCCGGCTTGAATCCCAAGTCTTGTTCTCTACAGTGACTTCTTTGATCCTCAATTTTGTTCTTATTTCTAGAAATAAAGTCATTTTCATTACTTGAAATTCTCATAAAAGTTTCTTATTGATTTTTCTATTTGGAGCCATTGTTCTTAGTGCCACAAAGATACTGCTCTCTTCATAAGAAGTTTTTGTACAGACACATTCCATTCCAATAAAAGATTGTGCAAATTCTTTCGAAGAAGCCACACCATCTTTTATGGTTTCAGTGAGGTTGCTTGGTAAAAGTGTTTCTGAACTGATTCCTAAAATATACATTTCTGCCACACTGTACCTTCAGACTAAGTTAAAGATTATTGTCATCAGAACAAACTCCTTTATTCTCAATATTTGATGCTATGCAGACACATCTGTTTATCACTTCATGTTCCATTGGTTCATCAACTTTTTCTTTAGGCTCATATGCATGTTAAGAAGGCTGTTCTTTTATTTGCAAACTGACTTCAAGAATTTCCAGAGTGGAAACACTTCATCACCACCATCATTATCATCATCATCATCACCACCACCACCACCATCACAACCATCACCACCATAATCACCATCACCACCACCTCCGTCATCACCATCACAAACATCACCACCACCATCACAAACATCACCACCACCATCACAAACATCATGACCACCATCATCACCATCACAACCATCACCATCACCATCATCATCATCATCACCACCACCACCATTACTATCATCATCACCAAAACAATCACAACCATCACTACCACCATCATCACTATCACAACCATCACCACCACCATCATCATCACCACCACCATCCACCCTAAACCCCAAATCTTTGTAAACAATTCTAGTGGAACCAATCTTTGTACTTCAGTCTTGCTCTGCAGACCATATAGAACCAGTTTGTTAAGCTATATTCTGTAAACTCAGGCATACGCCCCTCAAAGTAAGTACAATCTAACTGGGAACCAGATTTCCTGACAGAGCTCTTGTTGTGGAAATTAGTTCAGCCAAAGCTTCTGGGGGTATTGGACTTAGGGGCATGATTTTCTGCCTACAGACATGATTGCTTTTAAGAGAGAGGAGGACTCTCATGCTCTTGGGTGGTGGCCGGAGATCTGATCCCAGCTTCCAGTATCCATAGAGGACCACAGCGGCTCTCTACTTTGTCTTCGGGAGTATTCCCCAATAAGTATTTGATAGCCTCCTTATTTTGGGCTCTCGTCGATTCTCTTTTCACGCTCACAAGCTCTGCAGTGAGAATAACTAGCCGGTAAATAGTGGGGGGTCCATATGATTATAAGCAGCAATATACAGCCCAACACCATATGGTCTCTGGCCATACTGTTGTGCTGGGATCTGGGTCTTGTTTCTAATTAGAGACACAAGAGGAGACTCAGGAAGTGGTCTGTTAGAGAAAAAATGTGTGATCCACGCACTCCTGGAACATAAAATTGTGTAACAATCCAGCATCAGCAGTCAGCCCCCGCAGGTGAGATGCACACAAAGCTGTGAATGCAGAACGTGATCCTGCGGGCGCAAGGTTCTGACCCCTCCCTCCCGTCATTATGACCAAAGCTGCGCGGGTTCTGTTTTGGCTTCTAACTGAACCTTGCTGAAGGGTAAAATTAGCTCCATGAATCCCACCCAGAGGGCCCCAAAAATGACATCATTGACACAGTGGTTGGTTGTGAAGCAGAGATATGAAATGGACCTAGCTGGGAGTCTTCTACAAAGCTCTAAGTCAATGAGTTTAAACGAATTTTAAAATTATACCTTAAAACAAAAGGTTTTTCACACATTAGTGGAATGCCAATGGCATTTCAAAGGCCTCTATATAAAAGACAGAAAGGAAAATGAAACATTTGCAATTTCTCTTTAAAGTCTTTAAAGGATCTTGGCCAGATTCTTGCCAAGGTATGATAAACATTCCTGTTTAAAACTGTTTTCTTTTATTATATATTGACATATATATATATGTATATATATATATATATATTTGTGAAGCACAAAGGGATGCTGTAAATTCTTTAATATGAAGTGAGCTAATTAGATCAACTTTCCATAGCTACCGCCTCAAATGCTCATCTAATTTCTGTGGTGGGAACATTTGAAAATTAACCATTACAAACTCTGAAATGCACAGCGCCCTGTTATTAGCTGCAGCTGCCAGGCTTGGCAATCAAAAGAAAGCCCTATTCTTGCTGTCAAGCTGAGGTCCGCGTGTCTTCGACCAGCATCTACTCATGACCGCAGGAGACGGGAAAGGGGCACTTACAAGGTGAAAGCCGAGCAAAGGCCAGTGGTTCAAAACTCCATGGAAAATTATCTTCTTTTAAAGTGTGAAGGTAACTTTGCTAAAGCCTTATTTCTTTTATGTTGTTTACTCTTCGAGTTCTTATTTGTGAATCTCCGAGTTGGCTAGATTTTCATCCAAAACTATGAAAGAATTTAAGTTAGTGTGTTTACTTTACAGCCTGTGTGTGGCAGGGCTGAGGGTCAAAGTAAAAATCTCTCCGTCCTAGATAGAAATCTATCTCTTGAAAGAGTCACCTAACCCTAATGCCAGCACTAACTTGAGTCATGCTCAGACTTGATAAAGGTTTCAATTTCAGATATCTTGCTTAGTAGCAAGGAAAAAATATATAAGGGGAGTATTGCGAGATCAGCCAGTTGAATTACATTTTAATATTTCCTATCCATATTGAATACATTGATTCTAAAAGCAGAACATAAAAACCCAGCTCAGCTGAAATATGAAGCACCATTTGTTATTATCAATGCTGTGTGTCATCATTACCAGCCTCATATTTCAAGAGGACAGCTGGCGCTTCCAAGGTCAATGACAGTTTTATATAAAAAAGCCCCAAATGAAAGAACGACAGAGATCAAAGATTTGAGACAATCATAAAGAGAAAGGCCACCGTATGCTAGCTCATCCCTTCCAAAAACTGGACTTTGATTCTTGATACCTAAGATGAAAGGATGGGAAGGGACTGAAAATGAGAATTTAATAAGAGCTATAGAGATGGCATTCTAGTCAAAAACAAGTTAAATATCCTACAGGAAAAGTCACCAAAGAGACGTGGACACCGCTAATTGTTATGACTGTGTGTCTGCTCCCTGATGGAGAATTCATTTTGAGAAGGCTTGGTGTTAATATGAGCCAGTTCAATTATACAGCAGGACAGTAATGATCGCAGAAGCACACAAAAACAAATCAGACTTGGCTAGGCAGTAGCAAGGAATAGACTTGGACTTGCAGTGCCAGGCTTTTGATAACTTCAGTGTATTTACATTAGTAGAATAGTGTGGGACACATTTTAATGCTTTTGGATATTTTGAACAAAGCAGTAATCAATTCGTGGCTGGTATATGTCAAGGGGTTACTATAAAAAATGTAATTATTTGAATCTATGCTGTTCAGCCAGTTGATGCAGCATCCATTTTAGTGGTAATGATCTTGCCTGTGATTGAGGTAGAATGGCCTAGGCTTTGCGGGGAGCCCTGGGAAGAAGCACACTCCCCTAATTGTTTCTAATTTAGCTTTCTTTCTCATATTCACCTTCATTTCAAAGCCATGAGTTGGAGCTGTTTGGAGAATGCTGTGGAGGCGAAAGAATGACTGAGCCAGAAAAAGGGAGAACTTTGCCAGGACCAAAGAAACACACAGAACAAGCAAAGTTTAGTGTCAGGGAATTTTCTTTGGCATATATTCTGGTTTCTAATCCCTGCTCCTGTCTTGGGTTTATCGATCTTTGTTCTGTGAAGATTCTTCTCTTGGTTAGCAAGTTACATGCTCAGGTTTGCTTGGGAATGGGAGGGACCTGTATGCACAGAAATCTGTTTTATTCCGACAAAACCTAAAACTCGCCGTTTCCCTGCCCATCTGAGTTCACTCTGAATTGTAGATACCACATTACTGAGGCAGTGACAGTCCTCAGTTATGGGTTTTATGAATTCACAGCAAGAATTAAGAGTAGTCTTCTGTCATGGACAGACTGGTTGTGTCTGTCCATAATTTATATGCTGAAATTCAGATTCTCAAGGTGATGGGATGAAGAGTTGGCTTTGAGGAGGTGGTTAGGTCATGAATTTAGACTGGCCTCCTCATGGGGGAGATTCCTGCCCTTAAAAATCAGACCCGAGGAGGCCAGGGAGACATAGGGGGTGATGTGCTTCTGTGTGTGTAAGGATGTGAGTATGGATTTGCAGATCCCATCCCCCCCAAAACAGATTTCATTTATTAATTCAGTAGTGTGCATGTGCAATTCCAGCACCCCTCATTGCAGATGATAGATACAGACAGATGACTTCCCTGAAGGTTACGGGTTGGCTAACTTATCATACATAGTGGGAGACAACCAGAGAAACTGTCTGTCACACACACTTCTGTACTCACACTGAAGAACATAAGCACATACACACACACACACATGCATACATCATGTATGTGCACACACACATAAATAAATACTCTAATAAATAAACTAAATTTTTTAAATCTTTAAAAATAGTTTCATAATTTTAACATATATTAAAATTATTTGCCTTTATGGCCTTGGTATTTACATACAGTTAAATAAATCTTTGTCTTTCCAAACACCACGAAGATCCTCTCTTATGTTTGTTCTTTAAAATGTACTCTAACCTATAGACCTTCTACTTTATATGTGCTGTGGAAACTCGATTCTTTGTAGCTCATTGGCTCATCTCATCGTGTATTGAATATGTCGCCTCTGCCCACCAATTCACAGCACCATTTACTGTAAGTTAAGCATGGATGCTCACTCGCAGCTGCCTTGCGTCTGCTCTAGTCCGCTTGTCTGTGGACCCTCCTACCTTCCCAGGGCCTTCTGTGTGTTCTGCTCGCCGATAGCACCTCTTCCTTGTTTTCATCTGTTATGTGTGAGGACTTTTACCTTTGTATGTCATATACATTTTACAGCAGCTCATAAAATTTCCTGTATACACCAAGTTCTTTCAGGGTGTGATCGTGGGTAGTTATGCTATTCAGAGTGTGGTCATGGGTAGTCATGCTATTCAGGGTGTGATCATGGGTAGTCACGCTATTCAGAGTGTGATCATGGGTAGTCACGCTATTCAGGGTGTGATCTTGGGTAGTTATGCAACTCAGGGCTTCCCCAATGTCCCTTCTTAAAATATTATAATTTTTCCCCTTGGGTGTATTTATAAGTCTCTTTAGTTGTGTTTATTCTAGATGCTTGAAAATTAAAGACTTAATTCCTCATTCTTTTTGTTTGTTTTGTTGTTGTTGTTGTTGTTGTTGCTTTTGAGACAGCATTTCTCTGTGTAGCTCTGACTGTCCTGGAATTTACTCTGTATACCAAACTGGCCTCAATCTCAGGGAGATCTGCCTAAGGGCTGGGATTAAAGGCATGCGCCACCACCACAACCTGGCACTTAGTTCTCATTCTTAATGCTGGTCCTTTTATGGCTTATATGTAAACTGTAATTCAGTTTTTGTGTTCTACATAGAAAATCTAGTGACCAGTATCACTGATCTTAAAAATTTATGGATAGCCGGGCGGTGGTGGCGCATTCCTTTAATCCCAGCACTCGGGAGGCAGAGGCAGGCGGATCTCTGTGAGTTCGAGGCCAGCCTGGTCTACAAGAGCTAGTTCCAGGACAGGAACCAAAAGCTATGGAGAAACCCTGTCTTGAAAAATCTAAAAAAAAATTTATGGATAGATTGTTTATTATTGTTTATGTGTCTAGAAATAATATCTTTGAAAATTACCATGTTCTAATTATTTTATATTGTTATGATGAAAACCTTCACAGCAACCACAATAAAGTGGAGTGGTAGCAAGTCTCTTTACCTTGTGGCTAATATCAAAGCTGAGCTTGTAAAGATCTGATCCAGTGTAATTCATGAAGTGGATACTTATGAATCTCTCACTTGATTAACAGACTACCTTTGTTTTTAAGCTATTATGAATCTCTATTATGAAAAGATGTTAAACTTATTAAGAACATTTTATGTTCTTTGAAGAGGTTAAACAATGAATTTTTAGATATTTCTTGATTTCATTCGATAATATTTAGGAGTTCTGCATACATATTCATGAATTAAATTGGTTTGTTATTTCTCTTAGCTTTTTATATTCCAGTACCAGGGTATTACTGGCTTCATAAGCAATGTGGGAAATAGTCTCGCTTATGGCTTTTTATAAGACTGAACTTTTTCCCTTATGTGTTTGATAGAACCTATTAATGAAATAATCTGGTCCTGACAGATTTTATTTTTGGGGGAAATTTTGATTATAGGTTGAATTTATTTGATAGTAATAGAATAGAGAGCATTTCTCATCTCTTGTGAAGTCTGTTTTTGGTGAATTCTATTTTTACTGAAAATTTATTACCTTGGTATAGAGTTCTATATTAAAGCCAATTTATTGTTTAGCCATCTCAGACTTCTCTATGCCTCTCTGCTTTTTATTTGTAATACCAATTAATAGCACATTCTTCACTATTTTTGATGGTTTTATAATTAAACAATTCTTTCCAGAAAATAATGTTGACTTTGCTGTGCCTCTCTACTGTGTGCTTATTCATAATCTCATACATCTCTACTATTTTGAAAATAATATGCATGCATGTGTGTCTGTCTGTGGTTATGTGCACATGAGTGCAGGTGCTGATAGAGGCCAGATGGGGACATTGGAACCTCTGCAACTGGAGTTGCATATAACATATGGTTATAAACTATCCCACATGGGTGATGGAAGCTGAACTCAAGTCCTTTGCAGGAGCAATGCAAGCTCCTAACCACTGAGCCACCTCTTTAGCTGCATTCTGCTGCTCAACCTATTGTTGCTTTTATTTTCCTTTGGAGAGTATTTTAATTTTTTTAAAATGAAATTTCTTGTACCACATTTTCTTTATCTATTCTTCAGTTGATGGGCATCAAAGTTGTTTCCAGGTTCTGGCTATTATGAATAATGCTGCTATGAACATAGTTGAGCACATGTCTTTGTGGTATGAATGAGCTTCCTTTGGGTATATACCCAACAGTGGTATTGGTGGTTGTTTCCTAATTTTCTGAGAAATTGCCATTCTTATTTTCAAAGTGATTGTACAAGTTTTCACTCCCATCAGCAATGCAGAAGTGTTCCCTTTTTCCCACAACCTCTCCAGCTTAAATTGTCATCAGTGTTTTTGATCGTGGCCATTGTGACAGGAATGGAATCTCAGAGTTGTTTTGATTTGCATTTCTCTGATGGTTAAAGATGTTGAGCATTTCCTTAAGTGTCTTTCAGCTATCTGAAATTCATCTGTTAAGAGTTCTCTTTTTAGGTCTATACTCCATTTTTTTAAAATGGATTATTTGTTCTTTTGATGTCAAGTTTCTTGAATTCTTTGTATATTTTGGAAATGAGTCCTCTGTCTGATGTGGGGTTGGTAAGGATCTTTTTCCATTCTGTAGGTTGCTGTTTTGTCTTGTTGACCATATCTTTTGCTTTAGAGAATTTTCTTAGTTTCAGGAGGTCCCAGTTATTAATTGTTGCTCTCAGCGTCTGTGCTACTGTGGTTATATTTAGGAAGCAATCTCCTATGTTAGTGCTTTCAAGTGTATTTCCCACTTTCTCTTTTATGGGGTTCAGTATGGTTGGTTTTATGTTGAGGTCTTTGATCCATTTGGACACAATGGAGTACTACACAGTGGTTAAAAAAATGACATCTTGAAATTTGCAAACCATATTGATATTGAATGAGGTAACCCAGACACAGAAAGACAAATATAATGTTTACTCACTCATAAGTGACTTCTAGACATAAAGCAAAGAAAAACCAACCTACAGTCCACAACCCCAGACAACCTAGACAACAAAGTGAACCCTAAGAAAGTCATACATGCATCTAAATAGGAAGGAGAGAAAGACAAGATCTCCTGAGTAAATTGGGAGCATGGGGTCATGGGAGAGGGTAGAAGGGGAGGGGGGAAGTAAGGGAGGGGAGTGAAGAAAAATGTCAATATAATCTCAATAAAAACAATAAAAAATGAAATATTTTTCAGATGCTTTGCTCATCTAATTTCTGTTTCAGTACTGCCTTTGCTACTTTTCACAGTTGTTGATATAAAATATTTTTTATTATTACCCAGGTCAGGATATTTTCTAATTTCCATTATGCTTTTCTCACTAATCACAACAATAACAGCCATTCAGAAACTTTTAAACACATATGGGTAGTTTCTGGTTCTTAGTGTTCATTTCAATCTGGCTGGCATAGTGGTCAGAAAATACATACTATGCTATCTGAATTCTTTTAAACTTGGAAATTCAATAATCCATTTTATAAACTTTCCTAGCATATATTCAGCAGCTGTTGATGCTGTGTTCTAAATATGGCCATTCCTAAGGTCAAATAAAATCATCGTATTGTTCAGATTTATCTCTATGCTCAACTCTCATTTCCTCATCAAATAAAAGAACAAAAGAAGAATGATACAACATTTCTACCATGAGTCTTATCTATATTTTCTGTTTAGATGTATCAGGTTTGACTCATGAATTTTAATACACCATTATCATTTTACACACATTTGAAATGCTGTACTTCTGCTAAAATATCATCTTAATTTTAAGTACTGCTTCTTTGTTTGAATTCCAGTCTGTCTCATATTATCTCATGATACCAGCTTTGGCAGGATATCATTTACCCACTCATTTTTAACCATTCAACAAGCTTATGTTTGGGCTATATCCCTAGTAAACTGCAAGTAGCTTTAGAATATTCTAGGCCACCTTTGCCCGTTTTTATATTTATTGGTATCTTTATATTTATATTTAAACATTATTCTTTCTCTTATTGGTTGCACTCTTTAGCACAGGCTGGCCTTGAACTCATAGCAATCCTCCTGCTTCAGTCTCTCAAGTTCTAAGATTAAAGGCATACACTACCATATTGGGCTGACCTTAATATTTCTGAATGTATCCTGCCTGCCTTTTATTTCTACATTGTTTAATTTTACTTCATCTCTCTCCTATAATATCATAAACTTATTTACTATTTCTATTAATTTAGTTATTAACACCAAGTTAGACCAGCATAAATGCTTTCAAGTTTAAAATTTTTCCTTTGCTGTTAAACACCAAGACATCAATTCTCTTGGCCCCCATGTGATTCTCATTGTCTCTTTTTCCATACATTGTAATGCTATATTTTTATTCAATCCCCTTCAACATTATGCTCTTGTTTATAGCATTCAATAAGTAAATGAGCACCACATTTACCACTTCCTTGCTCTTTACTTATCTCTTACATCAGACCTTCCCTCTGAGGGTCTTCCCCTTTACTCTAATACCTTACAGCGTTTTCTTTGAGGAGCTCCAGTTTGCACACTTACTGTGACTATTGTTTTGTTTATGACAAAACACATCTCTATTCTGCCTTTGTTCCCAAAAACCATTTTATTATGTGCACAGTGTTATCTCTTTCAGTGCCTCCAACTCATTTTCCTGTCATCTGGCTTGATGTATTCTTGAGTTGTTTGTAAATGTAACTGATGGTAATCTCACTGTTTATTTGCTTATTGTATGTGGATTTCTTCTGCTTTTACTCTGCTGTATTCAGATGGAATTTTTAAATGTATCACTCTTGGGAATCACAGGTTCTAAGGGTAGGTTAGCCTCTGTTTTCCACCTCTACAAAACACATAAATACTTTCTACTCACATGTGTCTTCTGAAAAGTCCTCTTACCCAGTAAAAGGCATATTCCTATACAGGTTGTACATATGGAGTTTGACCCTGAACTAGAACCAACTGGAGAATAGGATTCAGGCATCCACCTTTATAGATATCTCTAGTAGTTGGAATACTTGTTTTGGAGTACAGTTAATGGGCTTCATGATAGAGAAAGTCACCTCCTTTGTTTACCCACATGGTAGAGAAAGGAGCCAAATAGAATCCTCCTGACATGTAGGCTCTTTTTAGTCTTTCCCTTTTATCTCCTGGGCAGCAGTAGAGGACAAGGCAGTGCTGGCATAGGATGCTGACATGGTAACTCCAAGCAAGCTTGAAGGATGAAGCCTGTGGTGTAAGAGTAGAAAACGTGAAGGATTTTGCATCCTCTACTTTAAACAGGAAGGATCCAACTCACCCTGTGAGCAATGTGCACACTTTAGTGGTTCTAACCCCAGATGTCAACAATTGTCCTTCTCTTTAAGAGGGTAGACTTGCAAGATTTTTAAACTCTTTTTCCTTTTCCTTTCTTCATGTATAGTTTCTAGAATTTTTTCTATAACAAATATACATTCATTGTATAGTAATAAAATTACTTTGGACATTACACTTCTATTAACAACCAACTTTATATAACCTAAAATATTCATTGAATTTTAACAATCACATTTTAATATATTAGCAACTTCTTTCACTATTCAAAGGTATCAATACGTTCTCTCTTTATTTTATCTTTGTGCATTCAAATTTCAAGGCCCATCACTGCATTTTATTGTGATTTTCAACCCACATGTTTTGCTACTGTAAGTCTGGTGATTGGACCTGGTACATTGCACATGCTTAGGCAAGAATTTTATCCCTGAGCTACATATATAACCTCAACTCATACTTAAATGAAAAGTTCTACTTTAAGGAATAAAAAGAAATAGAATACCTAAGAGTAAATCAAATGTTGCACTTAATCTCCAACTTAACATGAAATACCTCTTTCTAGACAAGTGATCTGTAGAAATGGTCATTGTGTGCCAGATATTCTAAAAAATTGAAATATGCACATGTAAGTTTCTGAAATGCTGGCTCAACCTCTGCTTTTCAGAGGTAGAAAGAAACTCACTGCCACCAAAACAGAGTTTCGTAGATGAAATCGCACAGATTCTATGGTCAGTGAAAGAGACAGAGAACTTGGAAATGGTTCTTGTCTAGCCTTGTGTTTTTCCATTGCATCCCTGGCTAGCTTGTGTTCTTTCCAATTGGATTTTTTTGTCCCAGTACATCAGGTTCACCAGGCAGGGAATTTTAGTGAGATGAAACTCTAGATTAAATATCTGTTGGACTTTCTATTCCAGTGTCCTGACTTAATCAAAGCAAAAACATTTCTCAATTCCATAAGAAAAAGAAATCCATTTGTTAGGCTTTCTTTATACATCCTGTTCTGTGTCACATGCCATGGAGATGGGAAATGAAAGTCTGAGCTGTGCTGAGTCTGAGCATGCCCTTATTCATCTTTGTGGTAGTGTGGATGTAACTGGCCCCCATAAGCACACAGGGAGTGGAGCTATTAGGAGGTGTGGCTTTGTTGGGGTACACAGGACCTTGTTGGAAGAAGTATGTCACTGTTGGGGGTGAGCTTTGAGATCTCATATATACTTAAGCCATGCCAAGTGTTTCAATCCAGCACACCACCATGTACTGCCATGATGATGATGGACTAAACCTCTGAACTATAAGCCACCCCAATTAAATATTTTCCTTCATAAGAGTTTCTGTGGTCATGGTGTCTCTTCACAGCAATAGAAACCCTAAACTAAGACAGTTTTGCAAACTACGATCCCATTTGGACCTTCCTTAACTATGTTCCAAATATCTGAAGAAAGCAATGACTAAGTTTACAAATGATAAAATTTCCACATATCGAACAGCAGAATGCAGGTTATGAAGGAAATTATTCAGTGCCAGATAGGGAAGTAGATAGTTGTCAGCTTTGGTTAGTTAGAATTACGAAGCACCAAGATGGGAGAAGTTACCACAGACTGAAGAAATCTGATGAACATTGGAAGCTGAATGGATGTGGGTAGACAAGCTGAGGACAGTGAGAAGCATGAAGTCACTAGGAGTTAGCACAGAGCAGGCAGTCTGCACACAGGATGACCAGGTCTGATATCAATAGAGAAGCAAGGCAGAAAGCCAGGATAAAACAATTTAAATATTTATATATGGAGTATGTGATATAAAAACATTTGTCAACTATATGGGAACAGAACAGGTGAATGTGAGTATTTTTACACAATGGAGTACTACACAGCAGAAAAGAATAACAACATCTTGAATTTTGCAGGCAAATGTATGGAGCTAGAAAACATCATTTTGAGTAATATCACTTCTAATAATTCATTTTCATAATAGTCATTTGAAATAGACATATTCTTACTGTGGATAAAAAGACTTCAAATAAGTTAAATGTCTCATGCAGGATGGTGACTTGAATTCTCAGTCCTGGTCTTCAGCTTGCTCCTTGCTAAAATAAGGTTTATTGGGAAAGTATATTATTTCACAGTGAAGCATAAGAAAATGGAAAGCAAATCACAGTTCATATGTTTGCTTGTTTACAAATAGGTAAAATAATGTCACACCCCATGATTTCTATTCCATGAGAGAAGCTGATAGAGCCTAGCATCAGGTTGGCATGGAGATATCATGAAATGATGCAAGACTATCATCATGACTAAAGGCACACGACTGGAAGCCAATGATAATTACAGAGCAGCCATTCTTTTGTCGTGGTGACTGGAGGGTGGGTCCACAGAACTACAGGCAAATGTTTCTGAAAACTTCATCTTTGGAGGTTTGGTTTGTTGCTTAGGCCACGAAGATGCACCTGCGTGTCACTGCCCTTCACAGTGCTGTTTCCAGCTTGTGACGGCAGTGTCTTTCTTCCATTCCCAATCTTCTCAAATCTACTTGAATCATCCACATTGGCTTTTCCTTTCCTTTGAGTACATGATAAAGTTGTAGATAGTCACTTAGTGTTACACAGATACAGTGCACATCACACTCTGGCTTTTCTCATTTATCACACTCAATTGATAGAAATGGTTTTACAAATCGATCCACTCAAAACCCTCAGCATCATCTCTTCATAGCAAAAAAAAAAAGCATCACAGTGGGTAGCTTCCTAGCTTGAGGAGTTTGGGATACAAATTTATCTTTGTTTAGAATAGCTGCTATGGTTTCCTCTATGAAGAAACCAAGTCCGATTGAATTCAGATGTAAGCTTAAATAGGCACACTATCAAACTAAGTCAGGTTTTATTGATTTCTGAGACAAATTTCTATAGTTTTTCTTCTTCCTATTTCAAAGTATAACTTTGAAAGGCATAATATTCTAGAGAAAATAAAGAATTCATGAAAATACATTGTTTTTATTTCCAAGACATTCCAAAATATTTGTCTATAGATCTGAAATCAAAATAGGTGATTTCTTGACTGATATTTTCACTAAAACTTCATAGCTCCATATGTTATTCTTCTATTCATCATCTTTCCTCTCATCTTTCAGAATGTCTATAAAATGATGGGTTATTATTTCCGCCACTTCAGATAGTGTTTATGCCAGCAGGAGGAAAATTATTTTATTATTTTTAGAGAATAGGAGCTATTTCTTGAACCAGGAAATTGAACCTACTATTAAAAAAATAAAGCAAAAATCTTGTTCTCATCAATTGCTACTTGATTTCCTTCGGGATGCCTTCCCCCTTCCGAAAACAACCCCTTCTACACACATAGACATGGGGGGAGGCTTTTCATCATACACCATGAAAATCTCACATACATCCCATGTTACTTTGATGCCTGTTTCTGTCTTCCTTTTGGATCAGGTGCTCATTGGGGACAGGGACTGTGGCCATTGCATTGCCATACAGCCTTTTTCTAGAGCACCAAATAAGAAAGTATCTTAGGCGTCAAAAAGCAGTCTATCTTGGATGCACTCCTGGGGCTCTGGGGATAACTGTGCACTCGGTTTCATGATAACCTTTACCCATTGGGTAGGAAGGAGCCTGACCTAAGGAATTTTTGGTTCCTCGGAGCTGCGTCTTGCAAAGCTGTACACACCACTTTGGGTAATAATCTGCCCAAGACACTTCCAGGCGCATATTTACTTACTACTCCTCTGGGCTAGGGAAGAAACCAATCTCAAATTGCTTCCTCAGCTGAAAGCTCTGTGCTAACAATACAGTTTAATTTCTGCAGCTGTAGTTCTCAAATCAATAGGCTGCAGAGTGGGTGGCAGAATTTCAGCTCTGGGTTTTGAATACTAAGCAGGTCAGAAGGTGCATTATTTAAGATTCAATTTACTGCATTCTTAAAAATGGTTTTGGAAAATCAGCTCCATGATTTATAATATTTTAATAATAATGTAAATCTTCAGAATTAAAAAATAAGGTCTGATCATGAATCATCATATTTATTACATGAATTTCAGAGGTTTTGAGGATTTATTACTTCAAAAGAAGACTTATAAAGGCAAGTGTGGCACTTTGGGCTTGTAATCCCAGCACTAGGGAGGTGGAAGCGGGATGACCAAGCTACTAGACTTAGAAGAGCACAGATAAGGGAAGGACTGCGGAAAGGGGAGAGATAAATAAGAGAAAGCAGATTTTGTTTGAAGAATAAATGTCATCACGAAACCTGACTCTTTAAATTTAAAAAAATCAATTAATTAATTAATTAATCATTTTTAAGTTAGCCTCAGCTACATAGTTGAGTTCAAGGTCATCATGGGCTATAGGATACCCTGTCTCAAATAAACGTATAAAATTCATAAATGAATAAATATATAAAATTTATAAATGATAGATATTAATTTCCTTTGGATAAATGGATGTTCTTATATAACTAGACATTGTTCTTACATTTCCTCTGTGCTTTATTTTAAAAATAAACCAAGCCATTTAGGTAGTCTTTAAATTATGCTAAGTTTCACTGGGCTTGCCTTTTGTCAGGATTTATTATAGATTCCGAGCATACTGTGATAAGTACTGGCCATGCTATTGCTATAAAGGTTTGACATAGATGTTGTTTCCACACACGTGTTGTCCTGCCTCATAACTAATAATGCTTAAAGTCTGGGGTTCAGCAATAATAAGTCATGGGTGTTTTTTATAACCAAGAAAATGAATTTGACAAATAAATTTAGAGTGGCAGTAAATTACTATATCCTTATGAGAAAAAGGAATTATCCTAAATTTCTCCCAGGTTCTCAACACATCACATTCTGTTAAATCAAGTGTTGGGGTCTAGGTTCCCTCCTATCCGATTTCCTATAGCGTGGTTGTCTATGCAAAGGTCTTCGGGTATTCTGAAAGAGCAGGTAGGAGTTCTCAGCATTCTGAAGGCCTCTTAAATGAAGATGGTTGATATTTAGAAGGGAAACATGGAGAAGACAGCAAGAGGATGAGATTGTGGAGCATGGGGAGTCAGGACCACGAACAGTCGGGTGCCCCGCCGTCCCTGGTTTACTCACTGCTGACGGAGGGAAGCGTGGAACCTTTCATTCAGGAACTCTCCTTCTCATTGGGCTGTGAAGTTTAAGTAGAATTGGTTTGATAATTTAAGCTCTTTCCTTTATTGGAGAGTAGGTAGCATGGAAATAATTCCATCTATAAGACTCATGGTAAAAGTCAAGGATTTGATCTGACTGCAACTTCAATCCTATGAAGAAAATATTGTGTCTGCTCTAATGGGTGGGGACTGAAGACCAGTGTTCTCAACCCTCCTAATGTAGACCAGTGTTCTCAACATCCTAATGTAGACCAGTGTTCTCAACACTCCTAATGTAGACCAGTGTTCTCAACCCTCCTAATGTAGACCAGTGTTCTCAACATCCTAATTAGACCAGTGTTCTCAACCCTCGTAATGTAGACCAGTGTTCTCAACATCCTAATAGACCAGTGTTCTCAACCCTCCTAATGTAGACCAGTGTTCTCAACCCTCCTAATGTAGACCAGTGTTCTCAACCATCCTAATGTAGACCAGTGTTCTCAACACTCCTAATGTAGACCAGTGTTCTCAACCCTCCTAATAGACCAGTGTTCTCAATCCTCCTAATGTAGACCAGTGTTCTCAACCCTCCTAATGTAGACCAGTGTTCTCAACCATCCTAATAGACCAGTGTTCTCAACCATCCTAATGTAGACCAGTGTTCTCAACCATCCTAATATAGACCAGTGTTCTCAACCCTCCTAATGTAGACCAGTGTTCTCAACATCCTAATTAGACCAGTGTTCTCAACCATCCTAATAGACCAGTGTTCTCAACATCCTAATGTAGACCAGTGTTCTCAACATCCTAATTAGACCAGTGTTCTCAACATCCTAATTAGACCAGTGTTCTCAACCATCCTAATAGACCAGTGTTCTCAACCCTCCTAATGTAGACCAGTGTTCTCAACATCCTAATGTAGACCAGTGTTCTCAACATCCTAATGTAGACCAGTGTTCTCAACATCCTAATGTAGACCAGTGTTCTCAACATCCTAATGTAGACCAGTGTTCTCAACATCCTAATAGACCAGTGTTCTCAACATCCTAATGTAGACCAGTGTTCTCAATCATCCTAATAGACCAGTGTTCTCAACCCTCCTAATGTAGACCAGTGTTCTCAACCCTCCTAATGTAGATCAGTGTTCTCAACATCCTAATGTAGACCAGTGTTCTCAACCCTCCTAATGTAGACCAGTGTTCTCAATCATCCTAATAGACCAGTGTTCTCAACCCCCCTAATGTAGACCAGTGTTCTCAACCCTCCTAATGTAGATCAGTGTTCTCAACCCTCCTAATGTAGACCAGTGTTCTCAACCATCCTAATGTAGACCAGTGTTCTCAACCATCCTAATGTAGACCAGTGTTCTCAACCCTCCTAATAGACCAGTGTTCTCAACCCTCGTAATGTAGACCAGTGTTCTCAACCCTCCTAATGTAGATCAGTGTTCTCAACCATCCTAATGTAGACCAGTGTTCTCAACCCTCCTAATGTAGACCAGTGTTCTCAACCATCCTAATGTTGACCAGTGTTCTCAACCATCCTAATGTAGACCAGTGTTCTCAACCCTCTTAATGTAGACCAGTGTTCTCAACCCTCCTAATGTAGACCAGTGTTCTCAACCATCCTAATGTTGTGACTGTTTGATGCAGTTCCTCATGCTGTGGCCACCTCCAACCGTAAAATAGTTTTGTTGCTGCTTCATGTAATGTTGCCACTGTTTTGAATTATAATGTATATATCTGATATTCAGGATGGTCTCAAGCAACCCTTGTGAAAGGGTCCTTTGATCCCCCAGAGGGGTTATGACACCATAGGCTGGGAACCACCCCTGTAGATCACCCCCACACTTGTATTTTCTCTATACAGAGGTAGAGACTGGGGCTGGAGCAGTCTAAGGATATGGAGAGAGAAGGCTATGTCTCGTTCAGTTTGTGGGACATCCTGAAGTGATCCAGCTGAACACTTATTTTTCATTCACTGACAGAGTAAAACCACAAGTTTTCTCTTTGTAATAATTTCATGGAATTAATCTCTGGGTTTTCAGATATCATGAATACTAATAAATTCTTGGAATCTTCTAGGAATAACCCGCAGATGTTCAAGCCATGAATTTCTCTTCCAGTGTTTTAAACACAATATTCCTTTCCAAATAATTGTATTCTGTAGATGGTTCAAATAACCTTCTGGATTTTTATCTTTTCTCATCTCTTATTTTTTTTTCTGTTTTGTGATCATAAATACTGTGAGCCTTAGCCAATTATGTTCCTTGTCACATGTCATTTATCCTCATGCCTGCATTTCAGATTCACCATATAATTTGATCTCCACATTCTGTGCTAAATTAAATGCTACTAATTGATGTTTAAGTCAATTATATAAGCTCCTGTTCTTTTCCTGAGTGTATTAATTAAGCTACAATCTTGGTCTATGAAATAGTCAATAACTTAATTTCTAATTTAAAATAAAACTGAAATTTGAGAAATGGTCAGGTATTATATTTGATATGAATCCCTGAATGTACACCTCCTGCTCTTCATTCATTGAAATAGGCTTTATTTACATTAAGGTTATTAAGTCAAGAGCATTTATACACCTGTCCTCTAAAATGTACCAAATGGCAATGGATTAATTTTAAATTTATGAATGTTTGCACTCTGACATTTCATTAAATGACTTTAAACCATTTACCTCTTTCAACAAAGGTTAATTCTGATACTAATTAATACAAGACTAACCTAAAAGTTACCAGCCTAAAAAACAGAATGAATGAAGGAGAAAGGAAATGAAGAACAGGTTGCTAGGATATTTCAAATCAAGGCCACTATGTGACTTTTCCTTACAGATTATATTAGGACCATTACTTTGTGTTTTAGCAAACTCGTGGCATCTTTTTCCTCACTCTTATCAAACCGTTCACTTTGATGTGACTGTGTTGGTACCTTAGTTCCTCTGACCACGTCAGACAGATACAAACCCAGGGGTTTGTCAGAAATCTAAGGCTGCTCTTCCACTAAGGTGTCACTAGGCTTTTAAGACTGTAGAAACACTATTTTAATACATTCTACTCAAAAACTCATTTCTTGCCATATTCAAGTGACTTTCATTCAGGGACATTCAGATGAAAAAAAAATTGCATTGATCACCAGGAAAAAGAAAGTCAAAGGAATAAACAAAACTGTTCACTATTCATAAGTAATATACAAAATATCAGCATCCAAGATCCTAGGAACAAAAGATACTTTCTGTAGACAAAGTCCATCCATCTCTTGTCAGCTCAAAGATTAAAATAATTTTAAAAATCCTGTGTCTCCTACTCAGAATGAATCTGGGTCACGGCAGCACTTGTCAAACCATCTGGGATCTTTCGTAGCCTCTTTCTTCTTCCTCTTTCCTTGTTTTTTTTGTAGCCAGCATCCTTATTCCAAGGAGATTTTAATGACAGCATTCCATCTAGACCCTAGAGAGGCAACCAAGGGGCAAACACTAATTTTCACAAGCCACTTCAGATGGTGTTTGTTATTTGTTTAGAAGACTATGTACCAATTGCGTTCTGCTGTAGTAAGCAAGGCAGCTAGATCTCGGGCTCAGACATTTATAATTTAAAACCATTAATAAAGATAAACATGATGAACTATGTGTCAACAAGTGAGGAACTGCATAATAGATCTAGATCTGGAAGCGAGAGACAAGCGTCTAAAGAAAACTGTATCTATCATTTCAGAATTAAAGAACATGCTGCGTTCTCTTTTCACAGGGGTGGGAAGATGGATTTGAGTGCAGGAAACATTCTAAGGCGTGAAGAGGCACATGATGGGCATCTGTGCTTCTTTCTCATCTGCCCTTTCTGAGGTCCGACACTTGCTAATTCTTCAGACATAAATTGACATCTTTTCTCTGTTCTTTCTATCCTAATTGAATCAGCACAGTAATTTATATCTTAGGGTTCATTTTATTCCTCAAAACTGTCTCTTTAAAAGGGAGTGTATCCTTTAACTTTCAGCTCTTTTGGTGCATGGAAGACCTCACTGCTGCTCACTGAAACTGGAATGCCGGTAAATACACAAGAGACAGGGGAATGCTCGGGGAATAAACATATACCTTTCTGAACCGTGGAGATTGTGACACATAGACGTACTTTTGCTTGTAAGATCATTTTTTCTTAAAGTTGTCTGGTGAGTACTTTTCTTGATGTTTTATAGGTGTCTGAGTAAACTTGACAGTGTGATATTACCGGTGATAATGGTAGTGGCAATGATAATAATTATCCTAATTGCTTAGAGCATCTGCAGGTAAAGAATTCTGAAGTTCACTTTCTTTCAGAGAAGCATGACATGCAAAGACCTCACCTAAGCACACAGAACAGTGTTCAAATGAAGAGATATCAGAAAACTGTCAGGGAGGCTGGGTGAGAACCTCGGCAACACTTCAGCAACATTTTTTTTTGTTTTTAAGTATGAATAATAACAAAGGGAAGAGGCATTCTAGTAACTTGGTTTTAAAAAGTTGGGTTTCATTAAGCCTCTACTTCTCTGTCTGTAGAATGGGAACAGTAAAACCCAGTACACACAGGTTTGATGGGACTAAGAAGCTGAATTCTGAGCAATGGAGCAGTGCTTCTCAATCTTCTAATGCTGAGACCCTTTAATACAGTTCCTCATGTTGTGCTGATCCCCAACCATAAAATGGTAGAAGTAGGACTTCAGTTTAAAGGACCTGCTTGACATATCCACTTACACATCCTTTGGGCACATCCAGACTACCAAAAGCAGATAAACCATTACCTTCTTTTCTTCAAACTTGACCCTCTTCCTGTATTCTCCTCTCTGTTGGCCTCACAGTGAGGTGACCTAGGCTCAGACAAAAATCACATTTCTCTCTCCTATGCAAATTTTAACTTTTAATGTTTGATGTACTTAAATAATGGGTCATGAGAATGTATATTGGTAGGCTTCCATGAGAAAGAAAGAAGTATGGAGAAGCAGGGAGGCAATATTCACATGTGAGTGAAAGTTGACAGGAGGACATTGGGGTGGGGGAACACAGAAGAGGCAGAAAGAAACACGACAAACATTTGTCTGAAATGCTACAATGGAACAATTCTTTATGAACTAGTAAGAAAATTTTTAAAAACTAAAGTGAATTCCTCTCAAGAAAAATTCTCCGTGTGTAGAAATATGTCACAAAACTCGGCATCTTCTTTTTTTTTTCCTTTTCTTTTCCTTTCTTTACTTTTTTCTTTTTTGATGTAATCTAGAGAATATTTTAAAACGCAATTCTTTATTCTTTGGTAATTTCACATTATCCCAATCCCTCCATATTCTCCCCCCTCCCCCCTGCAGCATGCCTCCCCAAAACATTAAAAAACAAAACAAACTAAGAACTATCCCACCTTGTTCCTCCATCTTTCCAACACCTCTTTGTTCATCCTAGTGGTACTGGGAGCTGTGGTATGCCATGCAGTACACCCATTTGTCCAATCATCCCCATCAGCAAAATGTTCATTGCAGTGAGACTGGTCCAAAGTCTCTGGTTCCTGAAACACCATCATCACTGGGTCCTCACTGAAACTCCTCTCTGATATCCTGCTATTGCCTCGAGTCTTGGGGATCCTACAGTTATGGTTCCACGGGACCAGTCCCTCCACACACTCCAGCAGGTCATAGATGGGGTAGATACTAGGGTGGGCCAAACCAAGGTCCAGGATGTGGGTCTAGGTGGTAGCTGAGCTGATTGGCTTGGACCCCTGGGACTGCCCCTCAGGCGAGGGACAGAACCAGCTTTCCTAGGCTCATGCCATGAGGCCAACTTCCCCATACCAGTGGTGGGGATGGAGCCATTTCTCTGGAGTGCAGGGGGTGAAAGGCTTCTCTCCCATGGGAGGCAGGGTTAGCTCTCCTGCTGTGGTGTCTAGCAAGGGACAGGTATCCCAAAGCCAGTGAGGGATAGAGTGGTCTCAACAAGGCCCTCTGGTTTTAACATGCATGGCTCCTATGACCCTCTGTGGTAACACAGGCCACGGACAGTGTCTTCTAACAGAATCCCAGAGGTGTTGGCAAACATTTCATGTACAAATTGTCCAGCAAGATACAGATCAAGTCAGTGTCTCCCAAGCATGGGAAAAGTGGAAGGTTTGCTACTCAAACTCTGTGCTTATAATATCTCTTTTTGGACTTCCCATTTGATTTTCAGACTGTTAACATGTGAATAACACACGTTGCCTCCACGAGACCTGGAGTCATACTGGGAAGTCTAAGTAAGATATTCCCTTGGCTTTCACCAAAATTGCGTCACTGTAAACCTTAGGTCATGAAGCAGTTCCAATCTGTGGTTGGATTTTCATGGGCATATCTTTTCATTACTCATTACTAGCCCTTTTCATAAGTCAATGTTCATTTTTTTCCATGAATACTTAATAATAAAAATTATTGAGAGAGATGCTGAGGGACAGAACACTTCATAAAAATTACATGTGGCATACAGATGACCAAGACCCTAGCCAGGAACAGTTACTATGTGAATGTCTGCTTCTTAGAACTACAGATGTTGATGAAGACCGCATAAGAGTGCTGTGCAGAAGAGCTGAATCTTTTCCCCCAGTCATGGACACCATGACTCTCGTGATTTAGCTGGCGCTTGCAGCACTATGCCTTTGGGACACACTAAACTTTTAATCTGTAAACTCCTGTACCTCCCACGCCATACATAATGGTTGAATCAACTCTCCCACTGACAGCCACTAAGCCTACCCTTTAATGTTATAGATTTTCCCACATTCATAATTGTTCTAAGTTCTCTTCTCAGGTCATTTGTGCTTGATGTCTTCATGAGGTAGAAGAATAGCTACTCATCGATTGAGTCCTCCTCAGAATATTTTACCTCAGAACATTGACATCAGGCTAGATTAGGACATTTCTGAACCTCTTGTGACATGAAGATGCTCTAACCACCTAGCAATCAGTTCCTTGGAAGGAAGCAGAGAAAGGAAGAGAGATGGAGAAGAGCTAAGAATACAGCTCCAGCAGAGGAGTGATTTCTTAGCACTGGAATCAAGAAATGTATCATAAATATGAAAAACACAGCTGTAGCTGGCATCAGGAGTGACTCAGCCCTTCATCCTGGCAGGCTTTTTACGTTGTCAGCGTGAATTGGACCTGAAAGCTTTGGCTTCTGATTTTCATTTAGTCCCACCAGCAAGAAAATTCAGCCTGGAGCAACCAGCGCGCTGATTTTGTTAATTCCCTCAAATGTGTCCCTTCTCTAAATCATCACTCATGAAATATTCTGGACGTCTTTGCTTTCTTACCGTGCCCCTGACACATCAGGTGACCACGGCGATAAAATAAAATCTTTCTGGTGTAACGTGAAATGTTTTAAAACCATGTTGATACCCTTTAAGCAATGAAATCTTAGCCACAAGAGAACATCCGCAGGGGGCCATCGGACCACAGCCTTTACCTACTGCAAGCCTGGCCTTCTGTATCACCCATATTGGATGGGTTGCATTGCTACCACAAAAGATCCTGTGGAAATAGTAATTTTGACTGTGATCATAGATTTTTTTTTCACCTAACCTTGTCAGAAATAATGTTCAAAATAATTCCCAACCTTTGTTTCCTGTTTCGCTAACTATAGAAATCATATATGATTAGGGGCTGGAGAGATGGCTCAGCGGTTAAGAGCACTGACTGCTCTTCCAGAGGTCCTGAGTTAATTCCCAACAACCACAAGGTGGCTCACAACCATCTGTAATGGGGTCTGGTGCCCTCTTCTGGCCTGCGGGTGTACATGCAGACAGAACACTGTATACATAATAAATAAATCTTTAAAATAAAAAAAAAAGAAGAAAGAACACATATATATGATCATGAAATCACTATCCAAAAAACATGTAGGCATATACAGCTGTAGGGTTAACTAAAGTTCACTTTTGTATGAGTGTACATATGTGTTTATGTGTGTGAACATGCATGTAGTGCCTGTCAATATCTGCGAGGATGCTTGTGGGTGTCAGAGGTTGAGTCAGGGCATCTTCCTCAATCATTCTCCACTTCAGCTTTTTTGTTTGGTTTGTGGGTTTCCATTTGTTTGTTTGTGTTTTGAGACTAAGTCTCACTGAATCTGGAACTCTCTGGTTCTGCCAGAATAACTGATCAGCAAGTCCCAGAGATCTCTGCCTCTCACGCAATGAAATGACACGTGTGTCTGGTTATTTACATGGGTGTTAGAGATTAACCCCAAGTCCTTGTGTTTCTGCAGCGAACACTCTGCCTGTGTCTCCTCCCCTCCCCCAAAGTTATTTGTTACTGTGCTGCTTTCAACATGATGAAACTTGGACTTTCTGTTCTATGCGGGAGCTCAACAGGAAGAAAACCACAGCCATAGCGATTGCTATGACAACCCACCAAGCTTGTCCATTGTATCAGGACAGGAAATGATCACATTCTCTAGGATACTTCAGACCAATTGTGTGACCTTGGGAAGGACATAGAAGAGGATCTTGCGTTTATACTTTACTGCATGGCCTTTGTCATTCTATCAGGATTATCTTTCTGGGACACATTGCTAGGACTTTGAATGGGTTGCTCAATGGAGTCTAATATAGTGATTTAATTCAGATATCACTTGAAAACTAACTGGAATAAAAACCAAGTAGTAAGTCATCCTTTTATCTGCTAAGAATGATTATATTTTTAGGGGGTTTGATTTGTGGCCTACAGGGATAAATACATTTAGCTAGGGCTGAAGGTGTTACTCAGTGGTAGAGAACTTGGTAACGTGTGTGGAAGCATGACTTTGGGCTCCAATTCAGCACTGTTTTAAAAATTAACTAAAATAACACACCAGTCTAAAACATCAGTTCTCAACTTGTGGGTTGCAGCCCCCAAAGGGGCTGGCTGCATATCGGATATTTACATTATGAGTACTTCCCCAAGTAGCTTTCGGTAATGGTGTTTATCAAAGCAACAGAAGTAAACTAAGATAAATACAAAATATAGAGAAAAATAATGGAATGATTAATCGGGGGCAGATATCTTGAATAAAGCATAGATACATAGCATAAATTTGTGGAGGAAAACATGAGAGAAGGGGAATAGGACAAGGAACAGAGTAAAAATGCCTAACATATATGAAATTGATGCCCCCCAAAAAATGAAGATGAAAATGACACAAAATATTGTCTAGAAAAAATGAGCTGTGTGTTTTCCAACCTGCAAAATACATCAGGCTAAATGTTTACAAAGCCCAATGAATCAATGAAAAATAAAAAATTCATACATGATACATCACAGTTAAACTCATGAGTAGGAAAAATCTTAGAAGGAGCAAGAGAGAAAAAAAATACAGATTATCTTGAAAAGGCTTCCGTTCTATTGACAATTGGTTTCTCATGACAGAAGTCGGAGGACAGCGAGACATCATCAAAGGGGTAAAAGATGAAGACTGATGTTCTAAAATCCCCTCAGGAAAAAGAGCCCTTCACCACTGTAGATGAAATCAAATTGCTTGTAGACAAACAAAAAGCCGGGTAATCAGTCACCAACATTTCCACTGGAACGGAAATACAATGGAGATTTTCCAGGCCGAACAACCAAGTAAGCAAACAGAACCCTGGAAGCTCGGTTGTATAGAAAACTTAGAGTCAGGCAAGTGGAAAATTTATAGGCAAATATAAGTAACTATCAACCATATAAAATAGCAACAGTGAAGTCTTGATATAGAAAATTATAATACTTAGCAATCACATTAGAGGAATTATGTCCTGTGTCTTCAAGGGAAAGGCAAAAAGCATTGAGTTATGTTTGTCATGGACAGTTGCAGTAATCTGTATCACTGTAAGATTACTGAGGGTATGCACCCTTATTAGTTTAATAGATACAAACAAAGCTTATTAGTTTAATAAATACAATAAAAACTTCATTGACAAGAGTCAGACTGAAAATAGAGAGGTGAAGTTGAGGAATCTGTTCTCTGTGTATCCAGAAGAAACAGTCCACACACGTTTTGAAGGTTTAATGCAAGGAGTATTTAAGTGGGGGACGGGCTGGAGGGATGGCTCAATGGTCAGCAGCGCACACTAGTCTTTCAGAGGACCTAGTCTAATTCCTAGTACCCAGATACCTGCTCACAACCATGTGTAATTCCAGTTCCAAGGGATCTGATGCCCTCCTTGGCCTCCGCGGACACTGCATGCACATGATGTGCTTACAGATGTGTAGGCAAGCATTCGTACACATAGAATTAAATAAGTCAGTCACCACTCTCAAGTGGATATTTAAATAGGTAATCAACAAATACCTGTGTAAAGGGAAGGAGAAGTGTTCAGACTGCAGGGTATCCTCCTCTACCTCTGTGTGAGATTAGTCACCCAGAGCAGAATGAACTTGAAAGCTCTCCTTTATCCCAGCAATGAAATCTGCATCTTGTTTTGTGACTCATGGGACAACGAGACGTTTGCTCATAGTTTAATGGCCAAACTCGCTGACGGTTAACCTCATTGGTTTACCAAGCCGGGATTGGATAGACACAGTCCTTAGATTCGTCATTATTCCTCTCTCTGGCTTTTTTTGTTTTGTTTTGTTTTTGTTTGTTTGTTTGGTTGGTTTTTTTTTTTTTTTTTTGGTTTTTCGAGAAAGGGTTTCTCTGTAGCTTTAGAGCCTGTCCTGGAACTAGCTCTTGTAGACCAGGCTGGTCTCGAACTCACAGAGATCTGCCTGTCTCTGCCTCCCGAGTGCTGGGATTAAAGGCGTGCGCCACCACCGCCCGGCCTTATTCCTCTCTCTGCAGATGCATAGCTGTTTAGTCATGTCTTCCCTGGGAGAGGGACACAGCTGGAGGGGCAGTTATATTTCATTTACATTTCTATTTTAGTTATAAAGAGTTATATTAAAATATATATTCTAAATTTGGAACTACGTCTGGCATTTAATTGTTGCCCATACTTTAGATATTGAACTGGGGTGTGGAGAGGTAGATGATTTTTTTTTTTTTGCAGAGGTACAGAAGTAGGACTTGCAGGCCCAGGTTTTCTTAGTCTGCACTCCATCGGGTATGCCACATCTGCCTCTCCACAGTTCTGCAACAGACAGAAGTTTTCTGCGATTTTGGTCCCCACTGTATGCACAGCTAAATGAAAAACCTATTTCCAGCCATACAGGCTGGAAATAGATTTCCGCTATAAATACAACTAGAATGCTGTTTTTAAAATGTCTTGACTGCAGAGTCTGCAGACAGTACACAAGGTGGGATTTGCTTGCCCTTCGCAACTGTGTTATAATGACTTCAAGCAAGAGCTCAGTCCGATAGTATTTTGGAAGCTTAAAGACAAAACTGTCTTTGTACCTTTAAGGACTTTGAACATCTCCCGTATCCCACAGCATGTTGAACTAGTCTCCCAAAACGTAGCAAGGAAGTACTGATGCAAATATTATTTGAAGATAGCTAAGTGGACCTCAAGCCCACAATCTGGACGTATTTGTCTCCATGGAGTGTGATAACTTGGGTCTGGCAAATACTCTAAAGGCCCATATGTTAGACTACAATTTATATATATGTGTATATATATGTATATATATACACATATATATAAATATTAACAAACTGTATTTGTGTGCTCTCTTTTGTGATAATCCAAGCTGAGAGCAAATAAATACTCACATAACTGGAGTAACAGGTGTCACCCCCACCTATCTGGCTTAGTTCATCTGAATCAGTAACTTGAGAGGGGGTCAGGAGCTGAAGGAGAGGCAGCTGTGAGCAGGTGCTAGCCTGCTGTGACGTCATTAGGTGAAGAGTCAAATAACAAACGCTCTACAGTGTGCTTTTGATCTGCTCCAAAGGCCACAAAACACGAAACCCCATCATGTCTTCTCCTACCAATTCTTAGTTACCACAACCCCCGTTGCTTTGGTGTTTCCTGTTTCTATAGCTCACATACAACAGAGGTAAGTTTTGTTTCATATACAAAAGGAGCATCAGCTCAGAGGACTTCTCTTTAGGTTAACTCTTGGATGTGTAGGAAAGAACTCTTTAATCATCTTAAAAACAAACAAAATAAAAAACAAAAACCAGACTATCCAGCAGCAATCCTGCCCTAACAGATTATACAAGTACCACTGGACAAACTGACTCTCCTACCACATGCACAAGCCACAGGCACACAAGAAGTGCTGGGGCAGAAATAGATGGGAGTAAAGTCTGTTGTCAACACAAGCTAGGGCTCTTTGTTATTTCATGGAGTCATGTCAGAATAAACAACTGCCCAGTCAAATCCCAGACAGAAAGACTGACAGAAAGACCTGAATTTGTTGACTGATTCACAGGTCATCAGTGACCTGTAAGCAGCATGACCTTTATTATGTGGTCATGAAGGCAATAAAACTTTAACCCATTTCTTCACTGATGGCTGAATATTGATACCAAGAGTAAACCTTTAGAAGCTTTGTGTGTTAACATGCGAACAGTACTTCAAATTCCATAATCTTTCTCTGGCTCATGAAGAGGGGTGAGCCATGCCATTTTGAAGATTGGTTATGACTTAGCACAGCCTCCCTGGTAACAGCTCTCTCTAACAGAACACTTAACAATGTACCTGGTTCTGAGCAAGTCTTTTTTTTTTTTTTTTTGGTCCTGAATTTTATTTTATTTTTTTAATTAATTAATTTATTTATTAAAGATTTCTGCCTCCTCCCCGCCACTGCCTCCCCTTTCCCTCCCCCTCCCCCAATCAAGTCCCCCTCCCTCATCAGCCCAAAAAGCAATCAGGGTTCCCTGCCCTGTGGGAAGTCCAAGGACCACCCACCTCCATCCAGGTCTAGTAAGGTGAGCATCCAAACTGCCTAGGCTCCCACAAAGCCAGTACGTGCAGTGGGATCAAAAACCCATTGCCATTGATCTTGAGTTCTCAGTTGTCCTCATTGTCCGCTATGTTCAGCGAGTCCAGTTTTATCCCAGGCTTTTTCAGACCCAGGCCAGCTGGTCTTGGTGGGTTCCCGATAGAACATCCCCATTCTCTCAGTGTGTGGGTGCACCCCTCGCGGTCCTGAGTTCCCTGCTCGTGCTCTCTCTCCTTCTGCTCCTGATTTGGACCTTGAGATTTCTGTCCAGTGCTCCAATGTGGGTCTCTGTCTCTGTCTCCTTTCATCGCCTGATGAAGGTTAATATTCAGGAGGATGCCTATATGTTTTTCTTTGGGTTCACCTTCTTATTTAGCTTCTCTAGGATCACGAATTATAGGCTCAATGTATTTATGGCTAGAAACCAAATATGAGTGAGTACATCCCATGTTCCTCTTTTTGGGTCTGGCTTACCTCACTCAGGATACGTGAAGGTTTCTGATTGCTTTACAAGTAACTTATCCACTCCCTCCCACAGGGTCTAGCCTGGTACGTGTAGTCCTTACCCTTCATCAAGGCAACTTCTCTTTGCAACAGATGGAGACCACCACAGAAAGCCACAACCAGTCAAAATCCGGGGTTGTAGAGCCCTGTCCCAGTGGATACATTTACAAATCCAAAACCAAAGGATAAGAGAACATTTCAGAAGAGGGGGGAAGATTGTGGGAGTCAGAGGACCAGGGAGTTTATTGTGAGATTGTGTCTCCCAGCAATATCAGGAGATGCACACATAAAGTGTCACTAATCCGACTGCCCAAGTGTCAACTGAACAAGGATGGCATCAATAGACAAGCGGAGTGCAAGTGAGGAGCCCATGAGGATTCAACCCTACAGAAAGATGAAGAAGCTCCAAGGAGGTCTGGGAGTGGGAGAGAGATGCTCTTCCCCAGGGAAGAGCACACCAAATGGCCACCTAGTGATAAATAATCAGCTCTGAAAACATTCATACAGTAACTTTCTATGGACTGAACAGGCTGTATTTAGAAATATATGTGTATATACAAACGCATGAAACAATAGTGAAAGTGTCTGTGAGTTTGAAGGAAGGTATGGAGGGATATAAGAGAGATTTTGGAAAGAGAGAGGTGGTTAAATTATAGTCCCCAAAATAACAATAAAAAATAACTTATGCCAGGTGGTGGTGGCGCACATCTTTAGTCCCAGCACTTGGGAGGCAGAGGCAGGCAGAGGCCTACTTGTTCTACAAAGTCAGTTCCAGGACAGAGAAACCCTGTATTGAAAAAGAACAATAACAACAACGTAAAGAACAGTGTTTATATCTCAAACCGTGAAACTCTCTCATGTGTTTATGTCCATCTGGTACACATAGCTGTTATTTACTGACTGTGCAAAACACACACCATATTTTGTGGCTCAAAATCTTCATGAAGCAACTCATATTCTTGTATCATCATACTTGTGCCAATTCTTGAAAAATAAAGACTATTAAGTAATCTGTTCAGGTTGTGTTTGGGAGCGTTCTTCAAAAAAATAATTTTAGGAGGGATAAGGTGATTGCTCAGTGTATATAGCACTTGGCATGCAAGTGTGAAGACCAGAATTTGCATCCCCAGAACCCACATAAAGCCAGATACAGTAGCAGGCAGGCAGTCTCAACACGGTGTAGTAGCATGCGGGCAGTCTCAACACGGTACAGTAGCATGCGGGCAGTCTCAACATGGTACAGTAGCATGCAGGCAGTCTCAACATGGTTCAGTAGCATGCAGGCAGTCTCAACATGGTTCAGTAGCATGCGGGCAGTCTCAACATGGCACAGTAGCATGCAGGCAGTCTCAACATGGTTCAGTAGCATGCGGGCAGTCTCAACATGGCACAGTAGCATGCAGGCAGTCTCAACATGGTTCAGTAGCATGCGGCTAGTCTCAACATGGTACAGTAGCATGCGGCTAGTCTCAACATGGTACAGTAGCATGCAGGCAGTCTCAACACGGTGTAGTAGCATGCGGGCAGTCTCAACACGGTACAGTAGCATGCGGGCAGTCTCAACATGGCACAGTAGCATGTGGGCAGTCTCAACATGGCACAGTAGCATGCGGGTAGTCTCAACATGCTACAGTAGCATGCAGGCAGTCTCAGTGTGGTACAATAGCATGCAGGTAGGCTCAGTGTGCCTATGGAGAGATTTGAAGCAGAGACAGGAGAATCCTCAGGAGACAAGGGAATGCCCACTTGTCATTTGCCATAGTGGACAACAGAAGACCCTGCTTCAGAGAGGCTAAACTAAGATTGTCCTCTGACCTTTACAATGCACTAAGACACATGTGGCTGATACTCATGTATGAACACTCACACACATAACACACACATCTACACATCCACACATGCTAGAAAAAGAAAGGATTGTGAAAATGAGTAGCCCCAGCCAATCACAGCCTTGCCATAACCACTAAAATTACAACTTCAGAGTCTACCTTTTAAGGCACAAACAATTCTTTTTGGAAAGAAAAAAACAGTGTCGGCGGGTGTCATAGAAACCAAGAACCAACGTCAGCAGGTACTGTGTGAGTACTGAGTGCTGTGTGGGTGGACAGGGAAACAAGGCCTTTCATCGTCTTTGAGATTATGTGTGTCTGAGCAGGAGGCTCACCACAGAAAATAGAGCTGACATGTGTTTCTAGAAATTGGAAATTTGGAAGATGATGAGTTTCCTTTACACCTTGAGTTTCCAAACACTTACAGCCTGTAGGCTCTAATTTCTACATTATGGAAGTCCTACCCTTTGTGATGAAAAGACTCTGAGAAATAGTCTTGGAGTTCTCAATGCTACACTTCCAAAGAAAACATTGGAGAACAGGATTGGGGGGAACAATAAATGTTTCATTAAGCTAGATCACTGACTCTCCTGGGATTTATTCTTCAATGTGTTGGTCATTCAGAAAAGTACTTAAAGTAAAACCAAAGCTAATGGGTCCCCCTTGAGCAGTCAACTAGAGCCCTCAGTTTAATCAAGGTGACCTGACAGTGCCCTGCTTTTAGAGAAAGGGGGATGATGAGAATATGAAATCAAAGGCTGGAGAGATGGCTCCGGGGTTAAGAGCACTGGTTACTCTTCCAGAGGTCCTGAGGTCAATGTCTAGCAATCACGTGGTGGCTCAGGACCATCTATAATGGGATCTGATACTCTATTCTGACCTGCTTATGAACATGAAGAAAGCACGTTCATATAAATAAATAAATAAACCTTTTTGAAAAAAGAATATAAAATCAACTTAAATATTTTATGAACTTGATTTCTAACTATACTTTCTGGAAGTGAGTACAGATATTCAGTCACCTACTACTATAGTCCCAACTATTGGAATTTGGTGTAATGAATGGTGGGAGGCTAGCGTGATGGTGCTACGGTTTGGCTGTCCTTGACCACCAGAAAGTTCATGTGCAAGATGCTTAATATCCAATGTGGTCATACAGAGATCAGGGCAACCCAGAAGGGGGGACTGAGTGGGAGGAGATATGTCATGTAGGCACCACCCATTACCGAAGAGTAGTCTAGGATGTTCGTGATTGGATCAGTTCTCCGACCAGGTTTTTATGAAACACCCATGGGCATGACTACTGCATAGGGCTGTTTTCTTTTCTGCTTTTCCATTCCTTAGTACCCTTACCACATACAGGCGCTGTGCCAGTTGAACTTTGCAGCCACCAACATAGCGAATAAACTTAATTTCTTACCAATTTCCAGGATTTTTATTCTGTGTGTGTGTGTGTGTGTGTGTGTGTGTGTGTGTGTGTGTGTGTATCCGTGTATGTGCACAGTTAGATGTGTTTGGGGGTATAGCTGTACATGTGGGTTTTTTTCCTTATTGAGTTCTACATTTTTCTTTGCTTCCCTCTCTGCCTCTCCTCTCCCCTCTTCAGCCTTCCCTCAAGGTCCCCATTACTTAGGAGATCTTGTCTTTTCTACTTTCTACTTGCCCATGTAGATGTAAGTCTATCATAGTGTCTCTGTTGTTGTCTAAGTTCTCTGGGATTGTGATCTGTAGGCTGGTTTTCTTTGCTCTATGTTTAAAAACCACATATGAGTAAATACATGTGATAATTGTCTTTCTGTGTCTGGGTTACTTCACTCAAAATAATGTTTTCTAGCTCCATCCATTTTCCTGCAAAATTCAAGATTTTATTATTTGTTTCTGCTGTGTAGTACTCCATTGTGTAAATATACCACAATTTCCTTATCCATTCTTCGGTTGAGGGGCACTTAGGTTGTTTCCAGGTTCTGGCTATGACAAACAATGCTGCTATGCATATAGTTGAGCACATGTCCTTGTGGCACGATTGAGCATCCTTTGGATATATACCCAAAAGTGGTATTACTGGGTCTTAAGGAAGGTTGTTTCCTAATTTTCTGCGAAATCACCACACTGACATCCAAATGGATTGTACCAGCTTGCATTCCCACCAACAATGCAGAAGTGTTCCCTTTTCCCCATAACCTCTCCAGCATAAGTTGTCATCAGTGTTTTTGATCTTGGCCATTCTTACAGGTGTAAGATGGAATCTCAGAGTTGTTTTGATTTGCATTTCTCTGATGATTAAGGATGTTGAACATTTCCTTAAGTGTCTTTCAGCCATTTTAGATCTCTGTTGAGAGTTCTCTATTTAGGTCTGTTCTTCATTTTTTTTATTGGATTATGTGACCAATTTCTTGAGTTCTTTGTATATTTTGGAGATGAGATCTCTGTCTGATATGGAGTTAGTGAAGATCTTTTCCCATTCTGTAGGCTGTTGTTTTTGTCTTGTTGACCATATCCTTTGCTTTATAGAAGCTTTTCAGTTTCAGGAGGTCCCATTTATTAATTGTTTCTCTCAGTGTCTCTGCTGGTGGGATTATATCTAGGGAGTGGTCTCCAGTGCCAATGCATTCAAGTGTACTTCCCACTTTCTCTTCTATAAGGTTCAGTGCAGCTGGCTTTATGTTGAGGTCTTTGATCCATTTGGACTTGAGTTTTGTGCATGGTGATAGATATGGGTCTATTTTCATTCTTTTTAACATGTTGATAACAGCACCACTTGTTAAATATTTTTTCTTTTTTTCATTTGATATGTTTTGCTTCTTTGTCAAAAATCAGGTGTTCGAAGCTGTGTGGATGGATAGCCGGGTCTTCTATTCGGTTCCATTGGTCCTGCTGTCTGTTCTTATGCCAGTACCAGGCTGTTTTCAGTTATGCACCTCTATAGTAGAGTTTGAAGTCGGGGATTGTGCTACCTCCAGAAAATCTTTTATTGTACAGGGTTATTTTGGCTCTCCTGGGTTTTTTGCTTTTCCATATGAAGTTGAATACCGTTCTTTTGAGGTCTTTGAAGAATTTTGCTGGGATTTTGATTGCATTGAATCTGTAGGTTGCTTTTTGGTAGGATTGCCATTTTTACTAATGTTAATTCCACCTACCCAAGAACATGGGAGATCTTTCCACTTTCTGGTGTGTTCTTCAATTTCTTTCTTCAAAGATTTAAAGTTCTTGTCATACAAGTCTTCCACTTGTTCGGTTAGAGTTATTCCAAGATATTTTATGCTATTTGTGGCTATTGTGAAGGGTATTGATTCTCTGGTTTCTTCCCCAGCCCTTTTATCATCTGTGTACAAGAGAGCTAATTTTTTTGAGTTAATCTTGTATCCTGCTACATTACTGAAAGTGTTTATGAGTTGTAGAAGTTCCTTGGTAGAATTTTTGGGATCGCTTATGTAAACTATCATATCATCAGCAAACAGTGAGAGTTTGACTTCTCTCCATTTGGTTTGATGTTGGGTGTTGGCTTGCTGTATATTGCCTTAATTATATTTAGGTATGTTTCTTGTATTCCTGCTCTCTCCAAGACCTTTATCATGAAAGATGTTGTATTTTGTCAAAAGCTTTTTTCGGCATTTAATGAGATGATCATGTGGTTTTTATTTTTCAGCTTGTTTATATGGTGAATTGCATTGACAGATTTTTGTATGTTGGACCATCCCTGCATCTCTGCGATGAAGCCAACTTGATCATGGCGGATGATGGTTCTGATGTGTTCTTGGATTTGATTTGCCAGTATTTTATTTAGTATTTTCGCATCAATGTTCATAAGTAATATTGGCCTGTAATTCTCTTTCTTAGTAATGTTTTTCTGTGGTTTGGGTATCAGAGTAATTGTAGCCTCATCAAAAGAGTTTGGTAATCTTCCTTCTGTTTCTATTGTGTGGACTAATTTGAGGAGTATTGGTATTAGTTCTTCTTTGAAAGTCTTGTAGAATTCTGTAGCTGCACATTTGTGCAGAGGTGTGCCCACACATGTGTTCAAGTGCATGTGGAGGCCAAAGGTCATTTCTTGGTAAAGAACCACCTTGTTCTGTGATAGAGTATCTCTCCCTGGAACCTAGAACTTATCAATTAGGCCAGGATTGCAGTCTACCTCCTAAACTCTAGGATTATAAGTATGTGTTACATAGATACTGAGGATTACACTTGGGTACCACTTTACTGACTGAGTTTTAGCCTCAGTTTTAAGTTTGTTTGTTTTTGATAGCAACACAAAAGTAACTAAGGAGTTACCCTAGATCCAGACAAGTATCCTTTATCAAGGAAGTGCGCTGAAATGAAGTCCTTGACAACACCCAAATTCTTTTGCTAGTGCAAGGAAATGCTGGCTCAAGTGATTTTTAGATTAATTAAAATTTGCTCAGAAAAAAAAAAACAACCAAAGCTTCCCTATGTGAGACAGTCTCCCTTTATAGGCTTTCCCCCCGCCCCATTTTCTCCTTCTGGAGCTCCAGCAGGCAAAATAAATATTGTCACTCTTGCCCATTATTTTTCCTATGAGATCCCAAATTATGTCATACATGACAGTGGGATGTCTACTTTCATTATGAGGCTGCTATTAATTACTATTCATTGTTAACTTTAGGCTGATGAATCAAAACAGCTCAGTGATGCCTTCTCTAGAAGGCATTCTAATCAGGGCTAAGGGATGTAGTACATTTATAAAAACTGCAATGAAGAAGCAAACATAAAACTCCAGATCTGCTTCATCCCTACACCTTTCTCTGATGGGAACTGCGACAAATGATGCTTTGGGCTAGCCTCACTTTTGCTTTATAACTGCCTCTGGCATGGTGCTCAGGGGGCAAGACCCAGTGGGGTACTGGCATTCCCTGTGCAGAATTTCAGGGCCATGGCAAGTTTCCAGCAACTCTGTGTGCCCTGGTACTTGTGCCCCATAGAATGAGAAAAACCAGACTTTGTTCCGGACATAGCAGGAAGAGGCGAGGGGTGGGCAGCCACTCCTGTTGCCAATGTTTTCAAATATTATTAGTTACTCACACATGCATAATCGTTCAAATAATTTAACACATCTGTTCATATATTGTAATTTACTTAAATAAAATTGCATACATATTATACTAAGAATTTTCAAAACGAAAAAAGCAAAACTTTTTGGCTTTTCTTGCTGAACGTTAATAAATTTCTTGAGCAGTCCCTGGAGTGCTCCACCCCACAATTTAGTTCACCCCTGGTCTAGGTTTGACAGGTACTAGCTGCCCTAGCTTTCTTTTTGAGTTCACGGGTCCCGTGATGGACAGCTGTTTTAACTTTTCCTTAGTTTAATGAGACACATAACATAGGCTGTTTATGAACTATGGAGATATTTATTTAGCTAATGGTTCTTGGAAGCTCCATCCAACATAAAATAACGTGGCTTCTGATGAGGGCAGGAGAGCATGGCCAGGACACACGCTAGAATTAGGGGACGTGCTTCATGTCACAATGAGGAAAAAGACTAGGAAGGGGGGGAGGAAGAGAAAATAAGGATGCAAGAAGGGAGGAAAGGAGAGCGGGAGAGAGATTGGAGGTCCTCCAGTGTCCTTCAAAGATACACCCCCAAAGACTCAATAAGGATGCCCTTCTAAAAGGTCCTCGCCCAACCCAGTACTGCCATTGAGAGGACCAAGGCTTCTCACATCTTCCAGAGAGGAACAGTCTTCCAAAGCAGGCAGCAATCTTATTGTATTTAGTTTTTAGAAACAAGATCAAGGAACAATTGAGAAATGATTGCTATGGTTATTCCACATCTGGAGATACTGTATCCAATTGTGAACAAGAATTTACCAGGCATCAAAGTTGTTAGTCACACTGTGAAACGAAGTTAAACCCAGTTTGAGAAAAAGCAATAAAATAGATTTAGGTTCTGCAACATAAATTTGAATATATATTTATCAAAAACAATGTTAAAATTGAGTTCAATAAAATAGTCCAATACATAGAATTTCTTGATTGTTTATTTTAAAAATCACCCTTGTTAACTACAGAGAGCAATACACGGAAACTGCATATCCTCTGGACTATACGCCATCATTCCACTCTCTCAGAATGCTCACTTGGTGTTTCAGAAGACAGAAGCAACAAAGGCACCTTGTATTAAAACATCAAAATAGCAGTTGTGTTGACTGAATGCTTACGGCAAATGATAAATGGCAGATGCTTTTAAATTTTGCATGTTTTATTTATAAACCATGTAGTGATTTTTTTTAAGATTAAACAAAATTTATTCAGAGAAAAATTTTAGCCAAAGTATCTTTCACTCCCCTTGGTGAGGGTACAGTCTCTCCTCAAGGATTTTTATTTTTCTCTTTTTTTGGGGGGGGGGGGACCTGAAGAGGTCTGAGTATCTTTTAGTTTCTTTTTCTCTAGCCACTGCCTAAGCTCCACTTTCTACGGAACTCCATTTCCTTGTCAAGAGTATTTGAGTGCATCCTAAAACCAGTCACTTTCCCTAGCATTTTATTATCATCCCTAATAATAATAATCACAATAATCATAATAATACACAGCTATACAACATCAAAGTCTATATCCCTTCTCCATCTTATGAATTATACTGAATAATATAATTTGGGATCCCCAAAGGCTAAAACAGTCTCACAGAAATTACCATGGCATCAATGAAAGGTGGATAATCCCAAGTGTTCAATAATGTGAATCTGCGGGTGCTAAATGGTTAGCCTGATTGTTTGTGTGTTGCTATGCACTGTAATAGGTTGCTTTTACAGACTCTTAAAACTTATTGGGGTATTTAAATACACTTTGAGGGATTCGTTTTGTTTTGTGTTTTTGGACAAGATTTCTCTGTGTTGTCCTGGGTATCCAGGATCTCTCTCTGCAGACCCGGCTGGCCTTGAACTCAGATATCTGACTCCTTCTGCTTCCTAAGTGCTGGGATTAAAGGTGTGTGCCATCCCTGGGTTTCCGTTTTCAGTTTTTTAAGGACATAAATTTGGAAATGATCATGAGAAGAAAATGAGTGAATTTTTACAAGATTCTATTCTAAATATTCAAAGGCAAGAGAATAATGTTTAAGTGAAAACATTTATTAAGAACAAGATAATTGCTAGGGGAATTAGCTCATCTTACAATCTCCATCTACATTTTAACACCATTTGATTTCTTTCACAATTCACAATAGACAGTCCATGATACGCACTGAAAATAGAGGATAATTCCACAGAGGAAACTTAGAGCTTCTTCTCAAGAGCTCTAAGATGTCGCAACCAGCCACCAGAAAGCCTGCTAGATTGATGTCTCCCAGGATAAGATCTCCAAATTCTATCATCCACAGGACTGGGAATACTGGTGGAGGGAAGGAGACTTCAGTCTCTGGGAGCCTGCATGAGCTCTGCTTAGCTGATTCTGTGAGTCATGTTTTCCTGGTGTCCTTGACCCCTTGGGCTCCCCAATCAACTTCTTAAACAAGTAACTTCCATCTTTTCTGTGAAAGTTCATGGTCACCTGGAAAGAGGAAAATATCAAGAAGAAGAAATGGAGCCGGGTGGTGATGGCACATGTCTTTAATCCCATCACTCAGGAGCCAGAGACAGGCAGATCTCTGAGTTCAAGGCTAACCTGGGAAACAGAGTGAGTCTCAGGACAGTCAGGGCTATACAGAGAAACACTGTTTCAAAAAAATGGGAGATGAGGGGTGTAAAATGGCAAAGAATGTCCACCTCCAAGTTATCCCAGGGTCTGAACAGACAGTATCTCAAATACCAAAAGATGCCAGCAATTTGATCTACCAAAGGCTATTGGTTATGACTAAATGGCTATAGATAGTCTTTGAGAATTTAGAGAGTACTGAAAAGATGCTTAAAATCTAGAGCTGGAAAAATAAATTTTTCCAATTAAACCCGAGACGCTACACACAATGAGACCGAGAGCTTCACCTAAGACTCTAGGATGAGCTGTTGAGCCTTCAATAAGCACCAAAGAGGGAAATGTGATCAGGAGCAAACAGAATGAGTTTACCAAAAACTATCCTTCCTGATAAGCTTCATAATTTTATATAAGAGTATAATATATATCTTGATCTTAGAAAGTGCTCTGACATGTTCTTTTTCTTTGTAGAAGATTTATGAGGGATGATGTTGTAGACAAAGTATCATCAAGTGCAATTATGTGGATTTGTAATTAGAGTACTTGATTAATGACATTTCCCAACATGTTGATTAATGAATTAATGAGAAGGTGTAGTGAATTCTCCAGGATGCCACTGTCTTATTCTGTTTCTTTAATAAATAATTTAGGTAAAGGTGTCACTGACATAATGCTAAATCTGCACATGCCCAGTAGCTGCAAGAAGCTAGCATGCTTTGATTTAAACTGTGTCTAGAAAGATCGTCGGAAACAAAATCCTATGATTAGATGGAGGGGGAAAAGTGAGGTAAAACAAGAGCCCAAAGCAAGCAAACTAACAAACAAGAAGCTAGACTGCAGTTCTCAATGTCATTTGTTGCTGGTTATAAATACCTATGGAGATTCCATCCCAACCTCAACCGATGTGTTTGAGGTCAAACACAGGGCTTTGTATATTCTAGGCAAGCCATCTATCAACTGTGCTATGTATCTAACCCCAAGTTCTTGGAGGAAACCTGAGCATACATATTTCTTTAAATAATTATCCTGGATTGACCTGGCTTAAATCTGAATTGGATTCTGAAGGGGCATGTTTACCAGGCTTTGTTGAAACATGAGGAGGGTTTGAGGAAGTACTTAGGTCACGACTTTTTCATCTTTTCAGTGGGTAGTCCATTCAGAGAGTCAAAGTTGAATGGGTTGTTTGGAGGTGGTATACACTGTTATGTGTTGTCCCTGGTTGGAAGAAGTAGATCCCCAGGGTTAATGTAAGTGACTTGGGTAACTCATACAGCTTGTTGAGTTTTATTATCTCTCACAAAAATAGTGTAAGTATGGGGAGAACAACAGAATCCAGAATTTATTTGGCAGCAATTTTTAACTAAAAAAAAAAAATGGTGTCAAAATAATGTGATCCTGATTAGAGATAGGGTTCAGCAGTAAATAATTGGTGTAGGAGAGTCTTCTTTTTATGTGTTGCTTTCATTGGTTGAATAAAGAAGCTGCCTAGGCCTTTTGATAGGGCAACCCTTAGATGGGCGTGGTAGACAGAACAGAATTCTGGAAGGAAGAAGGCAGTGTGGCAGACGCCATGGCTCTCCTCTCTGAGGTGGACGCTGGTTAGACTCATGCTGGTAAGCCACAGTCAATTGGCGACGCACATTAATGGAGATGCGAAAAATGAATATGTAAGAGTTAGCCAACAAGAGGTTGGAACTAATGGGCCAGGCAGTGTTTAAATGAATTTAGTTTCTGTGTAATTATTTTAGGGGCTAAGCTAGCTGGGCAGCAGGATGCAGCCCACCGTTCCTCACTTACAAAATAATTTGTTCAACTCATCTAGAAGACCTGGGTTTGGTTCCTAGTATCTGCATCAGGCAGCTCACAATCACTACAGCTCACAACCACTAACCTGTAATTCAATACCAGAGTTTCTAATGCCTTCTTCTGGCCTCTGCCAGCACCTGCACTCAGGTGCACAAACCAGAACACAAGACACGTACACAAATACACATAATTAAGAATAAAAATAAATCTTAAAAATAATGTAGATAATTAAAGAAATATAAATCTTAAGTATTTCCCCAATATTTCCTATATTAAGACATTGGAATTTTTGTAGATCTATGAGGAAAAATATGCTACTAAAGAGTTATTTTTTTGGAGAAAATTGAGTTTTTAATAACAAAAATAAAGTAGTTACTTTTTGCCAAGTGTTTTATAATTGTTTCCATTAAACCCCAAATAATTCTATGAAGTAAATACAGCTAATATTATTTTCATTTAGAGATATTGCCCATGAATCCATTTAAGTGTTCTTATCGGGATTTGGATGCAGATCTAAATGATTTAGAGGAGGCCCTTTGTATCACCCTGAACTATAACAAGCTTAAGGTGGCTACGAGAACCGGGCAGAAACACACTACAAAAGCTGAGAATATAGCTAGAACATAGACAAAACAATTACCTTTATGTTCAAGTTGTTGATGTTAAAAATAGGGAAATGGGAGGCGGAGGCAGGGAGGAGGCAGGAATTTTTAATAATAATAAAAAATAGACATGTTAAGTAAATTTAACGATTCACCAATGACTCATTTACTTTAAAGACTTGTCTTTGCACTGGAGATCAAACTCATAGCCTGTTCACGCTAAGTATTCCCCTTCTTCGCTACATCCCAGACCTAGTAATGCTTTACTCCTGTGTCCTACATCACAAACTCGCTTCTGGGAGAAGTCCATAAAAGAAAATCAAAGCCACCTTGACACTTAAAGTCTGAATAACTATGGTTTTCAGTAATATGTTTTCACTTTTATTATGTTTGACTGCGTTATTGAAACACAATTAACATCCAATAAGCAATACACTTTTTACAGTATATGTGTTGATGAGTTTTGACATCTGTATACACATGTGCAATCACTACCAAATTAAAGTGTAAGCACTTCTATCACTCCCAGCTAGCTATCCTGGAGCTATTTAATAATTAGTCCCTTTCTCCACGCTCACTCCTAGACAACCACTGAGGTACCTTGTGTCCCTAGAGATTAGGGTGCAGTTTCTGCAATTATCTACAATCAATGAGTAGATTCATAGGTGATTTTTCCCTTTCACCTGACTTGCTTCACTAAAGATTATTTTGAGATTCATCTACTGTAGTGCTTCCTACCCATGGTTCATCCCTCTTTATTGCAGCAAAGTATCCACTGCATAAACATGATGTAATTTATTTATGCATTGCTCTACTGGTGGATATTTGGGTTATTTATAATTTGAGACTATTATTGATAGATTATTATGAATGCCCAATACTGTGGTGATTCAACCAATGGGCCCTCTACAGTATGGAATTCTTTTGACTTCCCTATTGCCTAAAGGATGGCCTCCTATAGTTATGCATTTAAAAGATTGTTTCTTCACTATACCTTTACAAGAAAAAGACAGAAAAATTTGCCTTCACAGTGCCTACTTATAATAATTCTCAGCCTAGTAAGTAATAGAAAAGGAGGGTCATCTCACAAGGATGTTAATTAATCCCACCCTGTGCTAATGTTTTGTAAGTCAGTCATTGGAAATAATATATAAGCAGTTTGCTAAATCTATAGTCTACCATTATATGAATGACATCTTGCTATCTGATTCAAATGTAGCTATTTTAGAAATAATGTTTGAAGAAGTAAAGAAAGTTTTGCATAATTGAGTATTACAAATTTCTCCTGAAAAAAATACAAAGAGGAGAGTCTAACAATTATCTAGGTTTATTGAGGATTAAACACAAAAAGCACAAATTAGGAGAGATCAGACACAGGAGACATTTCCAATCTATTGCCCACTTGTAGGATAAAACCTGATCTAATAATTCATTTAAACAAAACCTTAGATGGTGACAAAGACATTTAATAGTCCCAGAGAATTAAGAGTTGAAGCTAAGAAAGAAATTTTGAAGAGAAATTACAGAAGGTACATGTGGATCATGTGGATCCAAATATTAACTGCATTCTGGTCATATTACTCTCCAAATATTCCACTACAAGAATTTTAATGCAGAGGAAGAATATTATCTTAGAATGAATCTTTTTACTGCATAAACTGAGTAAAAAAAAAATTAAACCTTATGTGGAAAAGGTCTCTTAATTTATTATTAAAGGAAAATTGTCAATTACCAGGAATAGACTCAGCAGAGATTATAGCATCTTTTACTAATGTTGAAATAAAAAAATATATGGGAAGACAATGAACCCTGGCAAAGAGTTTGTGCTATTTTTTTGGAAGAGATGAATCACAATAATCCCCAAAGTAATAGAATTTACTGTATAAAGAGAGCTAATTGGATCCTTTCCCACATTGTATGGGACACACCAAGAACTGGAGTCTCTACATTCTATATTGATTTAAATAAATGAGAAAATGTAGGTTATGAATCAGAAGATTTAAGTAAAGTGGAACAAAGCCCTTACAATTCTGTCCAAAAGTCAGAATTATATGCTGTTCTCTTGGCACTAAGGGATTTTAAAGAAACTCTCAGTTTAGTTACTGATCCACAATATGAAGAAAGAGTTATTCTGCATATTACAACTACAGAATTTATACCAGATGATACAGAATTTACTTCATTATTTATTCAGGTTCAAAATAAAATCAGGAATAGGCTTTGCCACATATACATAACACACATACAATTCCATACAGGTCTGCCAGGTCCTCTAGCACAAGGTAATGCAGAAATTGATTTATTTTTGATTGGAAATGTGCTGAAGGCTTCAGAATTTCATTAAAAATCATGTCAATAGCAAAGGTTTAAAAAAAAGTTTTCTACTACATGGCAACAAGCTAAGGAGATTATAAGGAGATGGCTTGCTTGTTCTTTATAACCAAACACCTGCAGGGAGTAACTTAAAAAGTTACTGAAAGGAATGAAATCAGGCAGATGGATGTATTCCACTTTGTAGAATTTGAAAAATTAAAATATGTACACCACACCATTGACATCTACTCAGGTTTCCAATGGTAACTGCCTTGAGCTCAGAAATGGCTGATTTGGTAATCACACATTTACTAGAAGTTATGGCCATCATGGGTGTACCTGCACAAATAAAAACAGACAACAGTCCAGCATATGCCTCTAAGAAAATGAAATAGCTTTTTGCTTATTTTAATATAAAGCATTTTATAAGTATACCACACAATTCTACAGATAAAGCAGTTTCAGAAAGATCAAATTTTGAACTATAAAGAATATGATAGGGGTTGGAGAGATGGCTCAGTGGTTAAGAGCACTGGCTGCTCTTCCAGAGGTTCAGAGTTCAATTCCCAGCAACCACATGGTGGCTCTCAGCCATCTGTAATGAGATCTGGGGCCCTCTTCTGGCATGCGTGCATACATGGAGGCAGAATGTTGCATACATAATAAATAAATAAAATCTTTTTTAAAAAGGAATATAATAAACAAACATAAAGAGATGAAACATATCCCCAGAAATAGATTGCATAATGCTTTATTAACCTTGAATTTTCTTAATGCTAATGAGAAAGGAACAATGGCAGCAGAGAGACATTGGATAATAGAAAAAACTTCTCAATTAAATCAGTGTATTTCAATGATGTGTTGACCTCAGCATGGAAATCAGGAGATGTTTTATGATTGGGAAGGGGTTTCACTCTTGTTTCTACAGGAAAAGAAAGTTATAGATACCATCAGAATTAAAAAAGATTTTGTTTGAAAAAGAGAACACTCATGAGAAAGAAAAATGACAGCTCACCCACAGATGTAACAACCATACAGGTGGTAAGGAACCTCACAAAGGTTGGGGCAGGGTTCTGGTCTTAGCAGGAACGTACCCATCTTCAAAAAGTCAAGAGATCTTGGACACCAAGATGCCTACACAAGAAAAGACAGATATCCAAAAAGAATCACCAAGCAAAGAGAAATCTGATTTATGATACGCATATTCTCTGCAGGATAAAATTTCACTTCCTAAACATACATCACCCTACTTCTCAGTATAATGGTAGTCGCGACTCACTACAAAATCAAAGCCAGCTTTGGAGTTGGACAGCGGCTATTCTCTAAATCCAAGCATGTTGTTAAAAGAAAAATTCAGTGTTTCTGTGTCATATCAGGATCTACCTGGTATGGGACAAAAGAAAGAAAAAAATTTAGGGACTTTTTTTTTTTTTTTAGCAAAACTCTGATTTCAAAAAATTTTGCTTCTCCCCACCCATACCTATTTTTGTCCCTATGGTACCTTTTGTTGAATATATGTCTATATGAACAATGTTTAAGTTTTCCATAATGAACAATAAATTTTCCTGCAGTAATCTATGGAGTTTCCAAGAAGAAGATGGGGCCCCACAACAATGACTCCACCTGGTTTACATGATGTCATTATGCTGATAGCACCACTTTAATTTTGGTTTTGGGTGACAAATTGCTCAAGATGATTTCAACTTGGCTAGCTGAAATGATGCACCTTCTTACAATGTTCTGGCCAGAACTTCAAATAAGAACTCCAGCAGAACCGTACCAGTAATCTTGAAATTTAACCATCATTTTAGCTTTTACAGGATCCCATAGAAGTAATATTGATCCATAACAGCTGGAAGTAATTCTAGAAAATGACATCCCCTCTCCACAACTTTTGTCCTCAGGGGTAGGGACAACTAATAGGGCTTCGTTATAAGAGTTATAAGAATGGAGGTGGAAATTAAGTAGACTCAGGGGTATCTTTTGAAAAAAAATAAAAGGATTGGATGGAATAATAGGTAGATTAGTGTGAGCTTACACACACTAATAATAATAGTGAGTAGTAGTGAGAATACTTGTGAGCTATTATTTATAGACAATTTACATTAATATAGATTCTTGTAAAATCTATCAATCAATAAATATTTTCTTCTGCACTGACCCTAGATAGTGACATGGCTTAATATTGAAAACAGATTATAGCAAACTAATAATTTTTTTTTGGAAATTGACACATGCTTATGGCTTTTTTTCATGGTACATAAAAAGATGTTACTTGTAATGTTTTTCATAGCCCATATAGGGAAGGAAAGTGTTTGTTTTCTAAAGTGACTTATCTAGATAGTTGCTGATGAGATTTATGTCAAGTTGACACAATCAAGTCATTTGAGAAGAGGGGAGCCTCAAAATTCCCTCAGCGGATAGGTTTAATTGGGACAGGTTCCTAATCAGTGATCGATGTGGGAGGGCCTAGCCCATTGCGGGAGTGCCATCCCTGGGTAATATCCTGTGGGTACCTAAGGAAACAAACTGAGAAAGCCATGTAGACAAGCCAACAAGCAGCACTCTTTCTTGGCCCCTGTATCAGCTCCTGCTTCATTTCCTGCTTCCTTCTTGATGAAATTTTCAGAGAAATTTTGAAGATTTTTTTTCAAAGAACTGCGTATGTGGTGTGTGTGTGTGTGTGTGTGTGTGAGAGAGAGAGAGAGAGAGAGAGAGAGAGAGAGAGAGAGAGAGAGAGAGTACATGAGTGTGTGTGGTGTGTGTGCATATGTATATGTGAGCGTGGGTGCATGTGTGTGTGCATGCGTGCATGTACGCACACACGTACATGCTCGTTGGTGTTTTGCCTGCATGGATGCTTGTGTAAGAGTGTCAGATCCTCTGGAACTGGAGTTACAGACCATGTGGTGCTGGGAATCGAACCCTGGTCCTCTGGAAGAGCAACCAATGTTTTTAACCACTGAACCATCTCTCCAGCCCAAGACATTTTTGAGTATTTCAAGGAGACTTTAGATTTTCAAGTGTTTGAAATTTTAAAGAATGTAGGATTTTTAAAAGTCAGAACGCTTTATATTGTGATACTGATATTGATGTGAGCTCTTTGGGGATGAATGAGAAAGGAAAGAGTACGGCTTGGCAGTGCTGTGTGTGTGTCAGACTGACAGAGGTCAACTGCAATGGGTTTTGGTCACAGCAGCAGAAACCCTAACTAAGACACACAGTAAAAGAACAGCACTTTTTCCTAGAAAAGTGATGGCTTTTACTTAACTTATAAGTAATGATTATGTACTGATATTATTTCATAATGCCTAAAACAATTTCTCTCTCTTCCTTCCTTTCTTCTTCTTCCTCCTCCATCTCCTCCTTCTTCTTTTCTTCTTGTTTGTCTTCTTTTAGAAATAAGGCTTTACTTTGGTTAGTAAAAATACTAATCTGTGCTTTTCACAGTTAAAAATACAGCTTACCATGGTGTGAGAAGTTGTAGAAACAGGGCTTGGGGAAGCTGCTTACATTATGTCTGCAGTCAGAAAGCAGGGAGAGAGAGAGAGATGGACACTCAATTTCTTTACATTTACTTTGATTAAACTACTATTTCCCAGCCCCACTTCCTTTAAGTTTTAAAAATTACTGATCTGCGGGTTCATGACTTCTCTAGTACCTCTGGACACTTTTTCTCAAAAGTCAGAATTTATATTTCGCAGTGAGAGGAATGTATTTTAACAGTAGTACGAGGCATCATCAACACGATATCTACATTTAAAGAAAATCCTAGTGTTTGAGGGACCTAGCACTTTTTCCTGCTTCCTTATGCCCCAAACAATGGCAAGTTTGACATTGACTACAATCATAATTGCATTGGCCCCAGAAGTCCTGGAACAACTCTCTTAGCAATTCACATCAGAAATGCATGGTGTTTCTTTTATTGCCAATACTGACATAAAAGTCAGACACAAAACGGGAATGTCAGGCATTCCAATGGAGCACCTCAGTGAGGTGACTAATCTCTGTGCCTTTCACTAATATGTTGCACATGTATTTCCAACTCTAAGAGAATAATTCCTTCACAGAACAGCAATTACATTTGATTTAGAGGACCACTAAAAATTAACCAAGTACTTCTAGCAGTTGTTTAGTAGAGAATAGATCATGGGGAAAACTAGCTGTTGGGTTGTTCCTCATCAGCTTGAAATAAATCTCGAGATTAGTCTTCCATGCATTTTCTTCCTTTGGTATCTGCGTTGAAGTCAGTATTGATAAATGATCCATACAGGCAGCATTTGTGTCTATTCGAGTGGGAAGCTGTCTGCTCCCAAACACAAATCAGAACTGCCCTTTTCCTTCTCTATTAACACATCTGCCTTGACAATCAAACAGACGTCCTCATGCCTTGGAAATGAGTGACTAGTTTAACAAATAGAACTCTCTTTTCTTTTAACCCAACTCACAACAAATGTAGGAATTAATCATAGCCAAACTTACTTGGCAGAAAATTAATTTTAAAATATATTTTGAATTAGTTTTCTCCCAAGGATCTCCTATCCATCATAATTTAGCAATCGATTTAGAGAAAAATATCAAGGAAACAATGTTTCCCAGACTGAATTTCATGGCGTGTTCATTCCTCTAGATGGTAAAAGGCTACAGTTTTAAATTCTGTGCCCAAATCACAAAATGCCCATCACATTGCATCTAGGTGCTATTTAACCCTCTTTGGGATGCATGTTAGTATATTAAATGTTCTGAAACACTCCATTGGTAAGAAAATAGTTTTCTCAGTTTTAAAAAGAATGTGTATGGGGGCTGGAGAGATGGCTCAGAGGTTAAGAGCATTGCCTGCTCTTCCAAAGGTCCTGAGTTCAATTCCCGGCAACCACATGGTGGCTCACAACCATCTGTAATGGGGTCTGGTGCCCTCTGCTGGCCTGCAGGCATACACACAGACAGGATATTGTATACATAAGAAATAAATAAATATTTAAAAAAAAAAAGAATGTATATGGGTGGGGGCACCCGTGCATGTCACATACACATAAAAAGGTCAGAGGAATGTGTGTGCTCTACCTTCCACACCTGGGGCTCAGCCCAGCTCCTCTGCCCACTGAGCCATCTTGTCAGCCCAGTCATTTCAGTTTTGATCACTGCTCTGCCACCATCAACAACGCGTATTCCAGGACACAAACGTCTGCATGTATTCCAAGACACAAAGGTGGTTTTAGTTTGGTTTCTCAAGGTTGGAGAATGAACCCAGGGCCAAGAGAATCAGTTGTATTCACATTTTATAAAACTTGTTCACTATGGTTCCATTTGGGAAATGAAGCAGTCCCTCATTTCTCCTGCCATATTAGGGATGCTTTTGTGAAAAACTTGCAGCCTTTAATTAGACATACCTTTATTTTACCTCCCTTGTCTTTAGCTGGGGTGTTGGTGAACAATCAAATGGCTGTGGGGAAGATAAGCAAATGAGATTATTTGGAAGTTGGATACTAGGTAATTAAATAAATTCAGTTCTAACACTTTTCTTAAAATTATTGCTGATATCAATATCATTATACGTTCATATTCCATACTTCCTCCACACAAGTTTAAAATGAGACAATTTTAAAAGTTTCAGGGCTAGCTGGGCATGGCATTGACCCCTTTAATTCCAGCATTTGAGAGGCAGAGGCAGGCAGATCTCTATGGGTTTGAGGCTTCCTGGTCTACAGAGTGAATTCTAGGATAGCCTGGGCTGTTTACACAGAGAAACGCTGTCTCAAGAAAACAAAAAAAAAATCAATAAATCAATAAACAAACAAACAAACAAAGTCCCGGGGTTGGAGATACTACACCGCATGTATCTTCTCTTCCTATTTTTAAAACCATTCTAGTCACAGAATCTGCCTCTCACCAATGCTCTCCAGTCCTCACAGCTTCCATGGTGAAAGTGGATGCTAGAAGAAATAGGGGACCTATTGAAAGTGTTGGGTCTTTCCCCCTACTCACTACATAATAATAATAAAGACAACAACAATAGTACAGTACTAATGACAATAACAGACAGTGGATAAAATAAAAAAAAACTCTTTAAGAAATGAAGATTCAAGGGAGAGTTCTGGTCAGTTCAGAAGTCATTAAGGGTGGTAAAAAAAAATGGACATCATGGTTGTGAATGATGATCGAAAAGACCAAATAACAAAGGAAGCATTCGTGCTGGTAAGCATCCCTGCTTCCTTATTCTTTGATTGGCCACATCAGTGTATATTTAAGGAAAGCAGACGAGAACTACACAGACCTGGTGGGTGGAGAGGGCCCGACTCTGCAGTGCTCTCCTTCCTTCCATTACAGTACGGATTCTTTAGTGCAGACGTGGAACACATCCTCTGAAATTAGTTGGGCTTCAGTGCTCCAAAGTTTCCCATCTAAGAGTGCTGTTGCCACCTGGAGGCCTTAGATGTTCTCAGACCGATTCCAACTTGGAAAACATGCAGTGGGTGATCTCTGCGGCAATCTAAACAATCCATAACCTCGGACCTCACAAGAGTAGCATTTGGGTATTTGCCAAAGACAGCATTAACAGCAAGGATAGACTGAGACCATGCAAACAAAGAATCTTTATTTCCTTTGCCTTCTCTTCCTTTGTAGTTTACCCTCCGCCCCACAGGATCTAGAAGCAGAAGGAAATGTCTGTATGAATATTGGATTAAATCAGTATCTTGGTTGGCTTTCTGTTGCCCTAACACAATACTACAGACTGGGAAAATTTTAAGCCATAGAAGTCTATTTGACTTGTGGTTCAGGAAGGTAGGAATTCCTATACTGTAGCTTCAGCATGTGGCGGGGCTTTGTATCGTCACATGGTGAAGAGACCAGTGAGAATACGTGAGACAGAGGAGAGAGCTGTACAAACTCATCTCTCTAACAGGATCTCACTCCCAGAATGACGGCACTAACCCATTCGTGAGGACAGAGGACATGTGACATAATCATTATTTAAAAATCCCATCCATGGGCTGGGGATGTAGCTCAGGGGTAGAGTGCTTATTTAGTATGTCCAAGGCAATGACAGCACACACACACACACAAACACATGCATGCATGCACACACACGCAATGCACAGACAGGGTGGAGGATGGAATATGAGAGGTTCTACATTTTGAATTTATCATAGTGATAATAAATTCCAACAGGGTTTTGAGCAGGACATTTATTTTCTTAAGTTTGTAATCACATTTATGTACAGAAAACTTAGCAGGTACATTTAACCCGGTTTAGTGACGAGTTCTTTGGCCTTTGCCTTTTCCAGCTTGGCAATTCAAGTCACAGATTTAGGACCCAGGACATTGCCTTTCAGTGGCGGCGGATCTCATCATATCTGTCACTGCAATTGGTTCTAATAGCTTCCAGCAGCTGAGCCAGAGCATCCTTGTCTTCCGAGCTAACCTGTGGGAAGGCAGAAGTGGTGCAGGACTTCCTGTGGACCAGCCGCCCCAGCATGGTCTTCCCCTTGATGATGCAGTAGAGGACTCCCAACACAGGGCAAGCAGGAAGACCACCAGTCTAATGGGGTCTATGTCATGGGCAATCACCACCGGCTGGGTCTTCTTATTCTCCACCAAGGTGGCTACTGTATTGACCCCGCTCAAAGGACTGGTGGTCTCTTAGTTGGGATGACCCTTTACCAGCAATTTTCTTCTCAGGATATTTAGACCCCTGCCACTTAGACTGGATTTTTGTTTTTGGTTTTGGTATTTTGGTTTTTCGAGACGATGTTTCCAAGTTCTGGAGCCAGTACTGGAACTCGCTGTGCAGACCAAGCTGGCCTTCAACTCACAAACAGCCATCTGCCTCAGCCTCACAAGTGCTGAGATTAAAGGTTTGTGCCATCACTGCCTGACTGGATTTTTAACACCTCCAAACGTCTGGAAATCTATGGTGCCCCCAGGAGGTCATTAAACAGCATTGAAAATATTTTACACGTGTTTGCAATAATGTAACAGATTATGCGGATACATTACTCTTCAGTTAATGAATTATATGATATTTCCATTGCTGTCCCCAGTCATTCATCTTTTAAAGCCCTTCCCAGTCCTGTCATATTTAAACATGTTAAGGTCAATGTTAAGTTCCGTTCTTCACTCCAAATACATACTAGAAAGCTGTCTTGATTGTATTCTCATGCTGAGACCCCTTTCTAAATTTTGCCTAATGTATATGTGTTTGTGTGGATGTATTTGTGTCTGGGTAGTTAGTCGCATGTGTGTGCCTAAACAGAGTCTCCCGCTAACCTTGTTCTGTGTGGCAAAACTTTTCCTGGGAGGAACACACACACACACACACACACACACACACACACACACACCCACCTACTCATCCCAGGCAGGGATCCCATGGGTGAGAGATTACTTCAGGAGAAGAAAGGACTCACGGACAGCTGCCTCACCAATGCCCACCCCAGCATGAGCAGAAGCTGGGAAACCTGGAGCACATTACACAGCCTGCAGGCAGCTTATTGGGTGGAGAGTGTCCCTTTTAACCCCTTCCAGGCATCTCTGTGGTTTCCTCTTCCAGGCATCGAGTCTGGTCTCAGAGAGGCTTCTTTGCGATTTTTCTCATCTCAGTTTTTTCTCTGCTGCTCACCTGCCTTCCCTCTGAGCAGGATTCTCAGCTTTTATTGCTTACTGTGGAGGGGAAAGGCGTGGGCGGTGCTGCTAACAAATCTGTTCAGTTTCAGGGACTTCTTGAAGCTACTTTGAGTTGCTTGCTTTTCTTCCACTTAAGAGGTTTCCACGGGATTGAGCGTTTTGATCTGAGGAAGCTGGTGCACATTTGCAGCTCACAGACTCACTTAGATTGCCTGCTAGTGAGCTCTAGGAATCCTCCTGTCTCCGTTTTCCCAGGGCTGGATGACAAGCCCAAGCAAGCTGTCAAGACCAATCTAGGATGTAAGGATTTTCTATGAAATTTATGCTCGCACCACGACGAGTGTTCAGGTTTAATGAGCAGGTCTCGTGTGTCATTGGATCACCACGCTCCACTGCAGAGCTTGTCACAGAGTAGCTGAGCCAGACTTGTGCCAACTACGCTAAACTGTTCCTTAGTGCTGGAGAATGTCCCCCACCTTCTCAGGTTTCCCATCCGAACCTTCTCTTCTGATCACTGTCTAGCAGTGAAATTCTGAGTTTAGCTTAATCTAGACTTACTTTCTGCAGCTAAGGTTAATTTGACAGAGGGATTTTTGACACATTTCTTTACTGTTCCAAAGAGATATTCCATGTGTGTAATAGATGTGTTCGTTTCCATGCTGGCGACAAAATGCTTGCGATAAACAACTTCAAAGTAAAGGACTATTTATTTTGGCTCATGGTGATAGAGTTGGAAGAGAGAGCACGCCAGTCTTCAAGAGCATCCCCAGTGACACTTCATGGTCCCTACCTGCCACAGCTGTTCCACTTCCAAGAGTGCTAGTCACTACCTTGTACGCTCTCCATAGTCCAGACAAGCTAGAACCTGAGGTTCTCCTACCTAGGACTCCCAAATGACCGAGATCATGGGCCCATGCCACCACATCTGACTCTAATTAATTTTTTTTTTTCGAGACAGGGTTTCTCTGTAGCTTTGGAGCCTGTCCTGGCACTAGCTCTCGTAGACCAGGCTGGCCTCGAACTCAGCCTGCCTCTGCCTCCCGAGTGCTGGGATTAAAGGCGTGTGCTACCACCGCCCGGCCTCTAATTTAAATTTTAACTCTATGGTGTCCATACTCTAAAGGTCATCATTTTTCTCACAAAGAAACTGAGGCTTGGAGAGGTCAGAATGAATTGCCTAAGACACATAGTTAGTGACAGGAAACGTCATCTATATCCACGGTGTCTGGCTGTAACTGATGAAGGCTGCTGGGAACTGACTGAGGAGTTGCACACCTAAAGACAAAAGATTATCCGGTGTATTCCTGGATCCACACGAAAGGAGGGCTATTACCAAATAACTGACGTTCCCAGTTTTCAGATTTACATGAGAAAAGTGACCTGATTGTGTTTAACTATAGTGTAAAAGATACTCGTAGACGAAGAAACCTGGGTTTGAAATGGTAAAGTTTGAAGAGCCCGAATAGTGGTAGTTAGACGAAATGAAAGGAGACGTAAGGCAGTAATGCAAGGGAAAAAAAAAACAAACCGATACCAACCTTTTTAACCAGAAAGACAAACTCAGCAGGAGGAAATGGAGACCTGCGCAGTGAACCCAAATCACTTTTAAACTAATAGTAGTTAATAACTTAAGTACTATTTTGTAAAAGTTCATTCGATACTGTTATTTGATGAATGTACCAAAAAGAAAACAAAATCAGGTAGCATGGCTGGGATTTGAAGTATTTGGAGGAGGTGAGCTGTTTAAAGATTTACTGTTGAGTCCAGACAGAAATCCAAGCCTTTCAATTCTTCCCTGGGCTCTTTGACACGTTGGCTAGTTAGTGAAGCTGTTGGCTGTTTCACCTCTGACCTCTTATGGTTGTGTTAGTCATCTATTTTATTTATTTATTTATTTATTTATTTATTCATTCATTCATTCATTCATTCATTTATAGCCTTGGCCGTTTCACCTCTGATGGTTGTTTTAATTAATTTATATGCAGCCCTGGTCGGCCCAAGACTCGCTTTGTAGACCAGGCTGGTTTTGTACTGAAGACCCAGGCGCCTCGCTTGACCAGCGTCTAGAGCCCAGGGATTAGAGGCGTGCACCGCCTCCACAGTTAGCCTTAGGAAGGTATTCTTATTAGAACCTAGCAGGAGTCAGGAAGCTGGCTCTAAACTGAAGGGAGCGTGTTCAGCCACAAGTGCCGGGGCCCTGATGCCTTTTAGCTAAGGCTGGACTAGGCCGCTGCCCAAACACCAACTGATGCAATGTGCTTGTCGGGAATGACAGCAGAACATGATGGGCGGTGGGGGTTTCAGAGAAATAAACACTCAAGAGAGGTAGAGAGAGCCGGTGCGAAGGTTTTTATTTAGCATAACCCCGTCGCCTGGCTGCAAATCCCAGCATTCTCTCCGACCCTGGGAACCAATGAGCAACCTTCAGGCCAAGCAGCCAATCCCGCCCCTCGCCTGTCACCAGCTGAATTGTGGGAATTGTGGTTTTCACGTGGCAATCACACAGCGTGGTTGTCAGGGCGCAGGGTCGGCCACGCGTACCGATCGGAAGGAAAGCTCATTTTACAGCGCTCCCGTTGGCCTCCAGGCCAGCTGTAGGCATCGCCACTCACGAGCCTCCCGCGCCTTAAAACACATAAGTCATTTCCTCTCCTCTCAACGTCCTCCGGGGAAGAGCACGCAAGCTACCGTAGGAGCATTCCGGCCTGCTACGCTCCCGGCCCGTCCTTTAACCGTCGCTCTAAAGTCTCGCGAGACCAGGCCCTAGAGGCGTTGTCATTCCCCCTGAAAGGCGGCCCGCGCGGAGACTGGCATCGGACGCCACCAGTGGGAGTGTCTCTCTGAGCGGCGCCTGCGCAGAGCGCTCGGGACCGCCTCGGTGACCTCCGACCCCGCCTCCCGCAGCGCCCCGCGTCGGCCGCCCCCGCCCTCCCCGCGAAGGAGGCGGGCTCTGGCCTCTGGCCCTGGGGAGCGAGACGGCGCGATCGCGAGTGTCTGGCTTCCCGGCGAGGCCCAGCCGCCCGTCCCGCCGCCCATGAGCTCGTCGCTCCGCGAGCAGCTCCGTCGTTAGGCCGTCCCCGCCAGTCTCTCGTCCTGCCCCCGCCCCCCGGGACCGGCACCCCCCAGCCCCGTCTGCCCGGGCCCCGCACGTCGTGTCGAAGCGCCTTCCCCGGTCCGCGTCGCGCTGCGACCCTGGAAGCGGGCGCCGCCGCCAACGAGAGGAGGAGCCCCGGCCGCGGGCCCCAGCAGCCACCGAGCCAGCAGGCGGCATCGAGGCCGGCAACATGGCGAGCGCTTCGTACCACATTTCCAACCTGCTGGAAAAAATGACATCCAGCGACAAGGACTTTAGGTGAGACTGAAATCCGACCCTCACGCCGCCTCGGGGAGGGGGGGGGGCAGCCGCCGCCGCCGCCCGGGCCTCGTAGCAGGCCCGGCCCCACCCCTCGGTCCGGCGGGTCTCCAGCCACCCCCTCCCCCATCTTTCCTCCAGGCCGTTGTCCGCTGTGGCCCCCGGGTCCCTTCGGCGCCCCGGCGTCCCTATCGCATCCTTTGTCCACCCCTAGGGACGATGCTAGCGTCCCAGGTAACGCCGTGGGCCGAAGGCACCCTCTCCGGTGGGGAAGGAGTCTTTTCCGGGCGGGAGGCGAGCGGCCAGGCCTAGTCCCCGGCTCTCCGGAGACACCAGGCCGTCCTGCCGCCGGGGACAAGCTGCTGCTCATCAGCCACGCAGCAGCCGCCTGCTTTTCCCGCGGATGGGAGTGGGTGCAACGATCAACTTTTTTCGAGGCTTCCGCTGATTGGATTATATACTTTTTTTTCCCCTTCGGGTATTCTTGTTTGAGAAAGGTGGGAAGAAGAGGGAGGGGAGCCGGGGGAGGGGGGAACAAAACTTGGCCTGCAGGATTTTTCCCGCCAGCATCGCTGTCACTTTCCCAGGTCAGGTGAAACCCCATTCAGGATCTCCCGGTTTCAGTCTCATACAAAATCAAGGCCAGAGGGCTGAATTGCCGAGACGCTTGCCAGGCAAACGAGTCTTCTTGGAAAGAGGGGCTGGTGAGCCGTGAAGCTTAATCATGGAGTTGTGTTCTGGGAGACCTGGACTATGGGTTCTTCTTTCTGGTGCACTTGAAGGTATCACAGTTTTACGGACTAGCTTAGTCTGTTTTTTTCCACGCTACACTGATTGTTTCAGCCTTCCTGATTACTATCCCTTCACAAATAAACAAGCAAGCCCTCTGTCAAAAAGAAAAGAAAAAACTATTACATTGATACGTGACTTTTGTCTGCAAAGCTTTGGGAGGTATAGTTTTATGGATATTTAAAAAGAACAAATAGTCTTTGGTTGAAATGAGCCTAGGAGCTTGGGTTTTACTGTGTGAGCTGTTTTAACACCTGAAGATTTGTCCAAATCCTATCAGGGACAATTTTCCAATCAGTGAAACGAGAACCCTGGGGAAGTAATGCCTTTGTTCCTAGATAAAGTCATTAAAGTGGTCAGTGACTTACCAGGTCGTTTCTGTGACCCAAAACCACTAATACCTTAATTTTTTTCCCTTTTCTACTTTGAGATCTAAGTCTTAAATTTCCATTTGAAAAAATAAAGGTTTCCCGAAGATTTCAATGTTGTGATGTGGGGAAAAGAGAGAGCGACTTGTTGAAGCATTTTGAATTTTTAGATTTGTTTGTTTCTAGGACGCATATTGAAGATTGAAGGTCTTGTTGTTGGACTGTTTAGGATCAGAATGACTTTGGTTACTTCTGGATCTTTGCTTACTCACAGTTGAAGTCTTGAGATTTGAATAAATGAATGAAACACACATGCAAACCTAATTCTGAGGTGTGTGTGTGGTTCCCTCCTTATGTCCTGTAGGCACTTCCTATAGAAGTACTGAGTTTCACTCTGAATTTTTGCTAGGATCATATAATTTTGTTCATTTGCAGGCTCATGGATGAATATATTTTGAAAGACTGCAGAGCATGCGGCTATTGATTGAAGTGATTTCCTGTAAAAGAATGTGTACACACTTGGATTTTTCTTTTGTTTTGAAAACAAACTGCTATGAAAGAAAAAACTCCGATTTTCTGCATTTAGATTGGAGTGAATCAAAACATTGACAAAACTATTAGCCGTAGTTCTAGAATTTGACAGATGTTTTCTTTAATAACAACAGTTTTCTTTAATTTAGCAATATTACAGTTTTTGGTTTTTTTACTCTTTTTTGGGGGGGTAGGTGCGTTTGAGACTAGGTTTTTCTGCGATAGCCCCGGCTGTCCTGGACCTTGCTCTACAGACGCTGACCTAGAACTCACAGAAATCCGCCTGCCTCTGCTTCCTGATAGGATTAAAGACTTGTGCCACCATCACCCAGCTCTTAACTCTTTCTTCCTTTTTAAACTAAATTTTAGCCATTTTCTTAACATGTCTTTGGGGCTGAAGCTCTCTATCCAGTAGTATCGAGCATTTTTGAAAGTTAACACATTGAGCTCAAGTCTTTTTTGAAGAGTTTTTTATATTTTCGTTATGTAAACACATAGCTTTTTAAGGTCATGCTTGGTTCTCATTAGAAGTTTAGTTGTTTCGGTAAGTATCAAGATTTGTGACTAAATATTTTTAAATACTTAATTGGCAGAAGATTTGAAGGCAGGCTAAGCAGCATTATGTAATGCCCGAATTGTAGAAAGCTCCCTGGCAGCCTCGAGCTCCAGGACAGCTATAGGGTTTGGTCCAACAGAATTGTGAGGTGAGATTTTTTTGAGGTTTTATATATATAACTGTTGTGCCACTCTCTAGGATGAAGTTAGTGACAATGTCGTATCACAATGTCAAAAGCTTAGACATGCTCATAAGGAAGGAAGACAATGTTTCTAGAAGGAAGAAAAAGCTATGTTCTCATGGTTTACTAGGTCTGGGTTCTAGTCCCATGGGATTCTTAACTATAAATTGTGAGGTCTTGGGAAATCCATCTGACTTGAGATTCAGTTTTCACTTCAAAAGCCTTCAGTGTGTGTGGTTACAAACTCTCAAGGATAGCTCTTTTCAAACAGCAGTGCAGTGCATTAAGGCAGGAAGGGTGAACAGCATGAGCATAGGATGTTTTTAAAGATCCATTTGTGGAATTTAAATTGTAGGCTCATCTTATTATTTATTTATTTATTTTTTAAAAAAATCTCTCTATCTTTAATTTCAGTGTTTTGAAGGTTGGTACTCGTGTTGCGGATAAAGCAAGCATAAGAGGTGTAAAAGGAACTTGGAAGCTAATGAGGGGACATTTGTGTGGCCCAGTGTCTAGGATAGGTAGTGCCTGTCACCTACTTTGATTTGGGGAAAGATTATTTCTAAAATGATTGCTAATTCAAGTAACCCTTTAGAAGAAAAATGGAAAGACATCACTCATTGCCAGTGTCCCTAAGAGCAGTTCTCACTACTTCTTGCGCCCCCCAAAAACCCCACTTAAGTGTGCTCAGACACCCCTCCCCCAAGAGACCTTTATATCAATAGTTACTTGGGTTCATTGACCTTTAGAGGTGTGTTCAAAACCAAAGAGCAGATAGAGTAGCAGTCAGCAGATTCTATAGATAACAAGGAAAGCTTTAGGGGAGATGAACGCTGAGTCCTCCTTTATGAATATTAATAGTAGATATTTGGTGGTTGTGATAACTTAGAAGCTTTATCCACTTGATTTTATTTATCCTTGTCTCTGGTAAAGTGGATAATAACAACCTCTATTTTGGAAACTGGGATTGATTGAATAAGGATTTGCTGGAAGTCAGCTAGTAAAGCTGGAATTTCTCTTTATTCATGAGTGCCTGGTTATGTATTCTTGGGATTTTAAATTATGGGCATTCTGATTCAGGTTTTAAATTTCAGTTGCTTCTAAAACTAGGTTCATGGAATGTTTTGTTCTGGAAGATGGCTTAATTCCTTTAGCAGAGCTTTGAGAAGTGGGCTCCACTGTTTATCCCTGGTAAATCTGCTTTTTGGATGGTTAAAACTTTACTGTAGAGGTGTGTAATCTCTGCAGTATGTAGGTGTCTGATAAGAAGTGACAGAGGATGAAAGCAAGGAGATGTCATGTCTGTGGTGATCTTACTGAGGTCTTGCTAATAAAGTTCTTGATAAAGTATGAAAACACCTGGCAAAAAAACCTTGGGGGAAGGGAGAAGATGATTTTGTCCTATAACTGGACGGTCATTGGTTCCACGGAGTCCTTAAGAATAAGGACCTGATTTTTTAAAATAACTATGTTATTTTACTTTGTGTGTGAATGTTTTGCCCACATGTATGTATATGCACCATGTATGTGCCTGGGACTCTTGGGTCAGAAGAGGACACTGGATTCCAGGAACTGACGTTCTGGATGTTTGTGAGCCATTATGTTAAGTGCTGGGGAGTGCACCCAAGTTCTAAGAGCAACAAGTACTCTTTAACCTTGGAGCTGTCTCTTCAGGGGTCTGGTCTTAACTTTTCTACTCTTATTCAGTTCATTGGACAGCTGGCTTCCACTAGAACTTGTAGTACTTGAATTGCATGGAAGGAAAAAAGGCATGCAAGCATTTTGAGAGATCTCAAGAAACCATTGTAAAACAATTCCATGCTGCTTGATACAATCTTGAAATAATTTATGATGTTGATAGTTTGTTACAAAGTTTATTTTTGCTTTGAATATTAGCGGAACTTCCTTAGTAAAAATCTAAGCCTGTAAAGAAATCACAGTGGGAAGGGAGTTGGAGAATTTGTTGACTTTGAGCTGCAAGTGTGAGTTAGCACATTGACATAGAAAGAAGCGTAAGCGTCACCATCTTCATTGCCTTTTCTTGAGCAGCTTTAAAAAGACCTTTGTGGTGATTAACAGGTGACTTGAGATACTTTGTGCTTACTCTAAGGCAGATGGTGGTTACAGCTTGCTTGATATCCCTGAATGCCAATATGGGCAGACATAGCAGTTGAGTACTGAAGAGGGAGAGGAAGAAATGTGATAGAAGGAACTTGTCTGTGTAGATAGATGATCCCAGGCTTACTCAGAGCTCTAGGAGATGCATCAGGAAAAGGTGGTTTGTGCATAAAATATTTGAGCGATAATTGCTGAATGGTGCATTCTGGCCAAGTCACCTAGATTTCTACTGTAGTCAAAAGTCCAGTTGTGTTTATGTGTGAGGGAGGTGGGGAAAGTACATTGTACAACACAACATGCCACTTTCTAGCGTCATTTCTGCTCCTGTGCCGAATTTACCTGAAATAAATAAGTTTTCTCCCCAGGAAGCTCTCAGCAAGAGTAAGTCAGGTGTGTAGGGTCTGGATTCCAACTGTCTTGTAACTCACTATCTGAAGAGCTTCGCCTGAGTTCTTCATACCGATGCCTCCACCACTACCCTGCCCCCAAATACTTGCTGACTGTGTAAGGCATCTTGCCTGCAGATTGGGTCCCCCTTAGAATTGCATAGTAGGCTGAATTTAGCAGTGAGGATTTTATCTCCCTCTTCCATATTAAATCTCCTTTGTCCCCAGTTTAGCTTATTAAATTAATGTTTGCTGGAAATTGCCAAGTAGAACAGCACCTGGATGCAACTCTTTTCCAGCCTTCTAGTAAAGACGTCAGACTTCTCAGTCTCCTGGTCTTAGTCCCTTCCGATGACTCAGTCACTCTGTCAATTAGAATTTCCCTAAAAATCATCTCTGGTTCTTTTTTTTTACTCCCTTTTTGATTCTGATTGGCGACAAGAAAAACTCCAAAGCCCTTAGCTGGTATCTCAGCTTATTAAAGCCACTCTCCCTAACATCCCTAACAGTCTTCCTCGTGTCATAGATTTTAGTGCATGTCTTCTGTGTTGCACTTAAGCACTGTTAGCACACTTGGATTTTTCTTAAGTGGCATCCCAGATGTCATTTGGTATCTCCAAAAGCTAAGGCTGTTGGAAGGAACCTGTTTGGGGCGTGTTTAGAAGGGCGTAAGGAAGCAGTTTTGCTTAAATTGGATCTTGTCAGGAAGTCATGATTGTGTCCCAATAATCTTTTGAGGAGAATATACCTAAACAGTGGAAACGTTGGGTCACTAGCAGGTGTTCAATCCTTTAACAGGAAGGGGGATAAATGATAGTTTTTGTTCTTATAACCTCTACTGGATGTTCTTGTTTAAGTTCAAGGAAATAATATGCTTTAGATGGGAGCATCTCATCAGATTGTACTAACTGAGGTTTGGGTGTGGGCCTCAGATTAGTTTGTTCCTTCCTTCCTTCCTTCCTTCCTTCCTTCCTTCCTTCCTTCCTTCCTTCCTTCCTTCCTTCCTTTTCTCTCTCCCTCTCTTGCTCAGGAACCTGTCCTGAAACTTGCTCTGTAGACCAGTCTGGCCTTGAACTCAAATAGAAAGATCCACTTGCCTCTGCCTCCTGAGTGCTGGAGTTAATAGCGTGGACTTCTGCGTTTTGTTTGTTTTTTAATTTTTTCAGCCCCTACTTCTAGATAGTAGCAAAGTTGAACTATAGAACATTAATCTGTGATGTTCATGTTCTCATATCTGCCCACTTCTGTTGCTTAAGATTGGAAGCATACCCAGTCAGTACAGTTTGTAGTTAAACCAGGATGACTTCCTTGTCGTGGTGGGGTGAGATGAGTGCTTTAGCCTCTTGATTTATATATACACATATATAATAGCTTAATATTTTTTAAAACAATCTTTTCTCATTTTACATACCAATCCCAGTTCCGCTCCCTCCCCTCTTCCCTCTTTCCCATCCCCCCATGCATTCCTTAGAGAAGGTAAGGTTTCCCTTGGGGAGTCAACGGAGTCTGGCAAGTCACTTTGAGACAGGACCAAGGTCTCCTCCCTACATCAGGGCTGAGCAAGGTATCCCTCCATAGAGAATGAACTCCAAAAAGCGAGTTCAGACATGGAGCCTCTGATGTTAACAGTGGCTGCTCCATAACATTGAGACTCAGCTTCTCACTTAGGTGCCCCCAGCCTTTGTTCTTCCTCGCTGACATTGGTGCCTGGATAATCAGTCTTAGGTCTTCCTCACTTCTTTTTTCTAGCTCTGTCCCTGTCTGTAATCCCTGTCTTTTTCTTTACTCTCTGTTCCTGTATGTAAGATTCTAAAATGCTGTTAATTTTACCCCTTAAATTCAAGTACAAGGAGTTGGCCCTTATTGTTTGTAGCAATTTTTTTTCTGGAAAATTCTCTCAAATCTGAATTAGCAGATATTGAACCCCGAATCATTGATTGCTTTTAAGGAGATTATGAAGTTTGAGTCCTGTGATTCCTCTAACTCCTGCATTTTTATTAGTTGATATGTTAATTTGTTTTATGTCTACTTGCATTTAAAAGCACTTTATTTAATATGGTCGATTAGGCATGAGTGAAGCTTATTTAACACGTGTTTTTTCCGGAAGGCACGCCGCAGCTCTTTGTATATGGGAATGCTAGACGGTTCTTCAGATTATGCTTGGGGCCACGTTAGGCAGCAGAACCATCAGCAGAAAGTGTAGATGTGGACCACAGAGTGCTGAATAACCCCGCCGAGGGTTAGTTCCCTGTGGTATGAGGTTGGAACCAGGAGGCAGAGCCCCACTGCAATAAAGAGTGTGTTGTGTGTTGGGGGACTCGAATTTGTTATCACCTTGGAGCTGTCGGCAAGTGGTTTCAAAGGGGAAGATTTGAGTTGGGCTTACTCATTTTTTAACAAGTCAGTTGACAGGTATAGGCCTTGAGTAATAAGGACTACTGTGTTACCCTTGCCCTTTTGTTAGTCACTTAGTCTGCGTTGTCTTTCTTATGCTTTGGTGGTTCTCCTAACTTGCCTCTAGTCCAGCCAACCAATGAGTGACTTTCTGAATGAAGTGTTGTAATGGTTCTCTGGAAGGGAAGTCTAGTCATTTCTCAGCCTAACTTTGCCCCATGTGTATTTGGTAGCTTCCTGGTGGTCCTAATCTAAGTCCGAAGTCTGGTATGGTCTACTGGACTCACTCATCTCCAGCCCCTGCTTTCCTGGCACCAGCTGTTTCCCCTTCCCAGAATAATTGTGTCTTCTCATCGTACCTCACTTTTCCCTGATATGGCGCCCCTGTTCCTGTTTGCTGGGCATCTTATCAGGGCATTGTGTGTTAGCATGTTAGCATCTGGGGATGGGGGTGTCCTGTAGAGGCTAGAATAAGGAATCAGATCCCATGGAAGTAGAGTTAACAGTTGTGAGCTAGGACCCAAACTCTGCTCCTTAGGATTCTTAACTACTTAACCATCTCTCCTTCTGCAGTTTTCCTTGATGAGATTTTGCTTTGCTTTGTAGTGTTTATCTCAGGTCATAATTTTCCAAGTACTTCATATACGAAGCCTTAAAAGTATTCCCTTTACTGGATTGTAATGTAAATTCTGAAACAACGGGATATAGGTCTGCTTCAGCTAGTCCTTGTAACCTTAGCAGTTTGTAGAATGCCTGGTATGTTGATTTCTCAGGACGTGATTAGTGAATACCTGGGACCATTTTCCAGCTTCGCTTTAGTCTGCATTTCCATTTTCTGTGGTTAAATTTTTCCCCACTTGGTTTCTGTGCTTCAGCTACACTAAACATCTAGGCAGTCCTTTATTCTGAGCTGCTCTGTGGTTCCCTCCACCACCCTTACCAAAACAGAAAGATAAAGCCCCAGGACAGACAGCTTCCCCATGGTCTCAGCTAGCAGGCACTTTGCTTGACACTTTGTCTGACGGGATTGTTTGGATGGTCTCAGTAAGTGTTGTTCTGTTCTGTTAAGACAGGAGCTGGAGTACCTCAAAGTCTTTTAGCTGAGTCTGACCTTCTGCCTGCACCTCTCAAGTACTGGAATTATATAGGTGTACACACCATGCCAGAGTGCCTTTTAGTATTAGAAATTTGTAATAAATATATAAATGACAATTTAAAAAGAGATGACTATATTTGCAACTTTAGATGGAACTAATAAATTTTTAGAAAAAAATTGGAAGAATGAGATTTGCCTATTTATGTCTGTCCCATTAGATGAGAAAGAACAGACTAAGTGTGTGTGTTGTCTCAGCCTTAGAACTTAGAACAGTAGAATATGCTGAAGAGGCTTCTAAACTACCTTTTCAACTTGCTTGAGGGCAGCATTCAAACTGGCTCAGAAGCTTTCTTCCTTCTGAGAGTATTTATTATACAGGTTTTTATATGGGACTCGAAAGAAACTTCAGAACTGTCTGTTTCAGCCTCACCACTGAGAGGTTATTTTGGGATTATGGAACTTTCATCCAATTTTTCTGATGTTGAAAAATACTGTGGATAATTTTACTGGTACTCATTTCAGCCTTAAAGTTTGTTTAGTTGTTAATTACTGGGGTTTTGGATATCAGTATGCTTCTTTATTACATGCTTTTGATGTCAAAGTAGAGGCTGGTTGATCCTTTGCTTGTGTTTAGCTTAGTCTTGCTTTTCTAGCTTAATAGATTAAAGAATGTGCCCGTTCTTGTACCAGAACTATCAAACACCTTGTTACTGGGATTGTTTATTTTTTTGTTTTTTAGCTTAAATTGATTATTGTTACTGGATCTGACAACTGGCATTACATAAACGTTGAGGAATTGTAAACGCTGGAGTATTTAATGTGTTTTATTTAGGGAAATGTGTTTTTTTTCAGTGCTTTGTGTGGTGGTTGGAATAAGGATGGCCCCCATTGGGGTGCCATACTTGAATGCCTAGTCACTAGGGAGCAGAACTGTTTGAAAGGATCGTGAGGATTAGGCCGTGTTTGCTGTGTCACCCTGGGTAGCTTTGAGGCTGCAAAAGCCCATTCCAGTCCCAGTCTCCCTTTTCTCCTGTGGATCAGGGTCAAGCTCTCAGTTACTGCTTCAGTGCCAGCCTGCATGCCACCATGCTCCCTTCGTGATGAGGGACTCACCCCTGAAACTGTACGCCAGCCCCCAGTTAAATCCTTTTTTTCATGAGCTACCTTGGTCATGGTGTCTCTTCATAGGAATGGAACAGTGACTAAGACATTTGTATACCTTCATTAATGTATTTCCCCATTTCAGAATATTAATCAAAACTTTGATTTTATTATTGTTTTAGTTTATAATAGGAGGATCATCAAAAAGTGCCGAATTTATTTCCTATTGCTCAATGTGAACAAAAGTTTTTCTTCAGCAGTTTTATGGAACTTGATAAAAATTGAATTATGTGTTTTTATGCAGTTTAAAACTGACATTGATGTTAAATGATTATTGATTCCTAATTAATGGAATTCTCATTGAAATTACCTTATACTAGTCACGTACTGAATTAAATTGTCACGCAAGCCATCACCACATAGCTTATTAACCACATTGCTAGATTACTGCTATAGTAGTTTAGTTATTAGAGTTTTTCTTTTCAGCTGGGTCTTGTTCAAACTAGAGGGAAAAGACTATTAAGTATTTGTTATTTTAGTTGAACTATTTTAATGGTTGAGAGCCAGGAATTAGGGAAATGTTCATTTGGCTTTTAACAGCTCTTAATGCTTTATTTGCATGGGATCAACCCATATCCAGTGACATTAATTTTAAACAATTTCCTCTTAACCTATATGGGGGAAACAAATCTAACACTTTTATACTTCCCTTTACTGAATATTCATCCGGTTTATTAAATCTGAGATCAAGTGATAGAGCTGGCCTTTTTTTCCCCAGTCTGTTTGATTTTAAACCTTCTTTTGTCTGTGGTTTAAAAGTTTCTGTATATTTTTGATTTTTATGTGTATGAGTGTTTGCCTCATGGGATGAGGAGTTTTGAAATAGGGTTTCTCTGTGTAGCCCTGGCTTTCCTGGAACTCAACTCTGTAGACCAGGCTGGCTTTGAACTCATAGAGATCTACCTGCCTCTGCTTTCCAAGTGCAAGCATTAAAGGTGTATACTACCACTGCCTGACAAAATTGTTTTGGTTAAGAATTTTTCCCATTTTTACTAGGTTTATGGCTACGAATGATTTGATGACAGAGCTGCAGAAGGATTCCATCAAGCTGGACGATGACAGCGAGAGGAAGGTGGTGAAGATGATCCTGAAGCTGCTGGAAGATAAGAACGGAGAAGTGCAGAACCTAGCTGTCAAGTGGTGAGTCGTGTCTGCTTGCTCGCTTGAAAACTGGTACTTAAGTCTGGTGCTGCCTTCCTTTTCTAGAAAGTTTCTTCTTAGAATTTTTAGGTTGCTGGTAACTGTTGTGATTGCATGCGATTAATTCAGGATATTTCATTACAGACTCTTAACTCGTTAGTGTAGACTTTCATGGGATTATACAACTTTCATGGGAAGTGCATAGAGAGAAATCAAGAAACACTGCTTTTTGTGTGACCGTTGCCTATTTTTGTTTTGTTTTGATTTGTTGGTCTGCATTTGAAAGTTCTACTCTAGTTGAGGTGAAAAACAAAACTTAAATCTTAGAAAGTTAGAGCCCTAAAGACTGCATGTGCATGCCTGGTGTCACAGGGTTAGTCAGAGAGCTCCTTTCTCACAAAAGGGAGGGGAAGTAAAGCAGACAGTGAAAGCCAGGGTGAGGTTGATGTGATCATGTGATTACAAGAATGTGCTTGATTGAAATGGCAGGAATTCCAGTTGTCTTTTAGTGTGCCTCCAATAAGCACTTCTTACTAGTTAGGATCCTTGGCAGTTGTATTTATTATTCTTAGAGGACAGAATTTGAGTTCTCAGTAAATTATTTTTGAACCAATTTAAGCCTTGCATGTAAGGCTGAAGCAAGGGGGTCTCCAGACTCAAGGCCTACTGTTAGTAAGGCCTGGCTCGGAATAACAAAGTGGAATGAGAGCTAGAAGAAGGACTCAGTGGGTGAGGGTCTGCTGAGCATGCGTGGGGGTTTGCTGAGATGTGTGATATCCTCCCTTCTCCCTCAGTGCCACGAACGATAAACAAGTTAGTAAGTCAGCTTGATTTGTGGGTGCTAAATCTTAGACACTAATGGATAAAAGAAGGCAGTTTCATCTATGAAATTCTGTGTCATTGTGTACATCGGTCAGTATCAGTTTACAGCTTTGTCCCGTTACTGCCTTACTGGATTTATATAAATCTTTCAAGTTAGTTTTCGCCTCATCGTTTAGATTCCTGTCTATAAGAAAAACCTGTAAAAGGTTAGAATTTCTATCATTGGTTGACATAGGAATTTCTAGAAAGACTTGGAGTGCAGGTTTACTTAACCCTGAGACCTTTACAAGTTTAAAATAAAACAGGTCTGTACCAAGTGCTTTATCCTTGGTGGTGTGGCTCAGCAGGTAAAGGGACTTGCTGCCAAGTCTGAAGATTTGAATGCAATCTCCAGACCCCACATAGTAGAAAGGGAAAAGGAATTGCCACCATTTATCCCCCGACTTTCTGCATGTACTCCTCTGAACACGATGACAGAGTATTTCAAGTGCTATGAAACATGCAAGTATTTGTATAGGAATCTTTTGGTCTTTTTATTTGTTTTGTTTCTAGAAACAGGGTTTCACTGTGTATCTCTAGCTATTCTAGAACTCTCTCTGTAGACCATGCTGGCCTCAAACTGGGGATCCGCCTGCCTCTGCCTCCTGAGTGCTGGGAATCTTTGGCTCTTTTAATGATCTCTTTTGTGTTTCCATTTATAATTAAAGAGATTGGGGGCTAAAGATACAGCTTGGTTTTAGAGTTCTTGCTTAGCATATGTGAGTTACTAGTTGATCCCTAGCACTGTTAACAAAATGGGGAGGAAACTTTCTATTATATTCCAAAAGGACTTAGGATACAAGCAGATAGGACTGCTCAGTTAGCTTTTCTAGTGCAGTGATAAATCACTAGCCAAAGGCAACTTAAGAAGGATTTTATTTCATGTTATAGGTTATAGTCCACCATGGGCAAAGCCAAAACAGGAACTCAAGCAAGGCAGGGGTCTGAAGTCTGAAGCAGAAACTGCAGACAAAACCACTTCACTGACCGGGCGGTGGTGGCGCACGCCTTTAATCCCAGCACTCGGGAGGCAGAGACAGGCGGATCTCTGTGAGTTTGAGGCCAGCCTGGTCTACAAGAGCTAGTTCCAGGACAGGAACCAAAAAAGCTACGGAGAAACCCTGTCTCGAAAATAAAAAAAAAACAAAAACAAAAAAAAACACTTCACTGGGTTTCTCTCGGGGTTACATTCAGCTGCTTTTCTTACTCAGCCCAGGCCACCGTGGGCTGGGCCCTTCGAATCAATTAACAATCAAGAAAATACCCCGATATACCTACCCACTGGCCAGTCTGATGAAGGCAGTTCTTTTGTTGAGATTCCTTCTTTATTCTGTCCAGTTCACAAGATAAGCCATCTTTGCAAGGATAAAAATCATGGTCATGACTAAATAATAATAACTGATTCTTGGGAAAATGGCTTATACATAAATGACTAAATTCTTGTGAAGAAATCAAAAAATTATCAAAGAATTTGATTGCCACTTCCCAAAAAAAGGTTGAAATATCTTCCACAAATCCCTGTGAAACCTGAAAGAGTAGATAGTTCTAGTACTATTGTGAAGTGCAGAACACATCTGAGAACATGGCAGACTTAAACCAATTATTCTAATCACTAGTAAAACAGGCTGACTAAAGGTAACACTAAAAAGGGAAATCAGAGGTCAGACTGCACTTAAATATTTAAACTAAAATGTGTTACTATCGTAAGGGCGATGCCCCCTCGAATGTGAGAATGAGCAGTAGAATTATTAATATTGTATGCTCACTTAGGTTCTACTGGTGTTAACTGGTCAGAAGGAAAAACATGTATCTTGTTAATTGGGAAGACATTATTAGGATTTCACATTGGCTTGTGGCTACGTAGAATTACAAATGAAAGCATGCCTTCCCTTAAGCAGCATCAGACTCACTGTCAGTAATGTGAAAATAGACCACAGAGGCCTTATTCCCTCTTGACAGAATTCGCTGTCTGTTTCAGTAAGACATTTACAAGTCCAGGAATTGATGGGTTCTTCTTGTTCAGAGGATCTAGCTGGGAAGCTCAGCTATTTCTATATCCCTGACTGGAAGACTCAGTCCTTCTCTATTTGAGGAAGTTGTCCTTTTTGGCCAAGCCCTAGAAGCTTTGGGAGGGACACACCCCTTGCTAGCCAGATTAGGCAAATCAGCCCTGGCTGGTTTGGGTCAGTGGGGTGACCCTTACATCTGATAGGTTCAAAACAGCTCATATAATGAGTACAAGGTACACTCACACTTACAGACTAAGCCTGTGCTTTCTTCTGAGGGAATGAACCACTATAATACAAGGAAAAGAGTGTCTTTAGAAGAATCTAAAAAAAAAGTATTCAGAAAAGAAGAATTCAGTGAGGTAGCAAGATGTATACCGTACACAGTGAGTGGCTTTTCTGTTCTTATAAAACCAGCTTTATGAAAAAAAAACTGTTTATAGTCTGGAAGAAGATAACCTGCTTATTCCAGTGTCCAAAGGACACTGTTAAGGTGGTGACCTTGAACAGAGCCCGTTAGGACTTTCAGAAGGTTACACTCTGTTTCCCAAACCTAAGGAGGAGAAGGACCTAAGTGATAGTGTCGTTGCAGGTGCTGTATCCTGTGTCAGCTGTGTGCGATGGGGCTTGGGGAGAGGCGGGCAGGTGAATTCTTTTCTTGTACTTGTCAGTTTCAGCCATTCCAATTTCCAGTTGATGTTGACGGTATTAATTTATATTAAGCACTGATGCAGTTTTTTTCTTTTTTCCGTATAATGAATTAGTTTATTTCCTACTATCCTTTCAAGACAACATTTTATAAGAATACGAATATGTTAGAAGGAGCTGGAGAAATTGTTTAATCATTAAGAACACTGGCTCCTCTTTCAAAGGGCACAGGTTCAATTCCTAGCACCTACATGGTGGTGCATAACCTTCTCTATCTCCAGTTCCAGGGGCTCCGACACCTTCTGCCCTCCATGGTACATGCATGCAGGCCAAGCACCCATACATAGTGTAATAGAATATTAACGGGGCCACTGTTTACCTCCCTGAACATAAAATGTCTGTGTTGAAATTGGGGTGCTAAATGTCGGCATTCTGAGTCACGTGATTGGTTCATGTAGGTAGATTTTTCATCAATCCTCAGCTCACAGATAATAAGACGGAAACTTACTATTAACTATGAATTATCAGCTTATAGCTTAGGCTTGTTTCTACGAAGTTCTTTTAACTTAAATTAACCCCTATCTTCTACATTTTTTTACGTGACTCGGTTGCCATTACTTTATAAAGCCCACGCTGCTTGCTCAGTGTCCATGGTGTCTTCTCTCAACTCCCTCTTCTTCCCAGCATTCTCTGTCCAGACGTCCCTGCTGTATTTCCTGCCTAGCTCTTGGCTGTGTACCTTTTAATGAAACCAATCACAGTGAAAAGGAATATCCCACAAGTCCATTGAGTCTGATTCCCCCTGATGCTTTTGGAAAGCCTACATTCATTCTGCAGTGTTTCTTTCTTTGATCCATGTCCATACCTCAGAATACCAGGAACAGGTAAAAATAAATAAATCTTTTAAAAAAAAAAAGAAAGAAAGAAGAATATAGGTGTTAGAATGGGTTCAAAGTCTAGCTTCACTTTCTGATTCTCGGTTCTCTCTGTAGGGTGTGGGCCGTATTTGGAGACTTAATGAGACTCTTTAGGAGGTGAATTTTTATGGTGGAAAATAGGGAGTTATTGGTTTTATTTTGATACATTTATGAAAGAAATGTTAATTGATAACAAAGAAAAGACATCATCTGTGTGGTTAGAAGATGTCCAAGTGGAGTGTCCTTTGGAAAGTAAAGTTATGGGTTATTTTACACTGCAAGAAGGGAAAAAGAAGGCTCTTAATCACAGAGGTAGCAAAGCTTCCTTGTCCTTAGGAAGCAAGGTGGAAAAGGAGAAGTAGCACAAGACATGGGAGTCATAAATGAGTCACATGTTCCGGCCAGTAGTAGAATTTTCACTACATATTCCTACATCTGTGAATTGCTTCTTGGGTATGCCTGTAGGAGACCAGATAATAGTCTCTAACACCCGTGCACCTCTTGTAGCTGGTCTTCATGGTCATTTTAGTATCATTTGTTCAGGGTTTCTCAAGTGTGTATAGATCCGTTTTTCAAAAAAAGTAAAGGGGTTATTTTATTTTACAATATAGAATACACTAATTAGAAAGGAAAGCCGTCATATCAAACTTAGACAGGCCAAGCCAACCAAAGCACCAGGAGAAGGCATGAGAATCCAAGACCCACGAGTTTACCCATTCAGGAGTCCCATAAAAGAACGAAACTGAAAGTTGTAGTATATATGCAACAGACCTGCTTCAGTCTCTGAGTTCATGATCTTTGTCTCGTTCTAGGAGCTGTTTCGTCCTAAGTTTGCCTACCATTTGGCCAGAGTGTGGCTATTTATTTAGGTATAGACTTTTTCCAGCTTTTAGAATTGGGTTTATCTTTATTACCAAGTTGTAGGATTTTTAAAGTATATTTTTTATTCTTTTTTTTTTAAATTTTAAAACAATCTTATTTTATGTACCAATCCCAATTTCCTATCTCTCCCGTCCTAAAATATTTTTATATCAATCCATTTATGCATTTATTTTGTAAATATCTTTTAATTTGGTCTTTGGTTGTTAATTTTAATTTTTGAGTTTATTTTGATTTAACTTATAAAGTATCTGTTTTGTGGCTATTGTTCAGGTCCTAAGAAATATTTGATTTGGTTTACAAAGATTTTCTCCCATTTGCAGTTTTTGTTTTTATTCTTAGTTCTATGATCTGTGTGGAACTGATTTTGTGGAAAGTATAAGGTTGGAGCTGTTCACTTCTTCCCATATGGTTGGGCAGCTGTTGCAAGCTCTGTGTGTTGAAAAGACCTTCCTTTCCCCCACTGAATTGAATTTAGAATTTACCTGGCATCTTTGAAAAAAAAAATGAATGGAGTACAAAAGTGTGTGTTTTAGTCTCTGTGCTCTGTCGGCCCATCAGTCCTTGCAGCAGTGTTGTCTTGTTAGATTGTCATTGTTCGGGAACTTTCCACGAAGCAGCATCTCCCCGCCCATTCTCACTGTTGGCCAATCCGCCTCTACTTTCCATGTGTCCCTATGATACCTCCTGAGGGCAAAGCTTCCCCTTTGGTGCTGTGGTGTATAGGAAGTCTGGGTTAACCTAACTCACTTTGGCTAGCTTAATTTTTTCCCCTTTCTTGAGACTATATTGTTTTTTTAAAAGCCCTTATTATTTTAATCACTGTCAATTTCAGTGTTTAAAATAATTATGCCGAAGCTGGAGGAATGTCTGAGAAGAGCCCACGTGAGCCAGTTTCTCATATCTGTTAGTTACATGAATTTGTGTTAAATTCTTGGAGTTTTGTACCTAACAGTCACTTCAGTGGTGAATCTGTTGAAATCCTCATTATTAAGTGGGGCTATTTGTTGTGGGAGACTGCTTGGCCACTTGTTCATTTCCCGGCTGCCCAGATTCCTGAAATAACCACACAGAAAGTATTAATTAAATCACTGCTTTGCCCATTAGCTCTAGCTTCTTATTGGCTAACTTTTCCATCTTAATTTAAACCATTTCTATTAATCTGTGTATTGCCACAAGGCTTACCGGGTAAAGTTGTGGCTTCTCCTCACTCTGCCTTTTTCCTCCCAGCATTCATTTTAGTTTTCCCAGCCTAGCTCTATTCTCCCCTGCTATAGGTCCAAAGCAGTTTCTTTATTCATTAATGGTAATCACAGCATACAGAGGAGACTCCCACATCACCTCCCCTTTTCTGTTTAAATAAAAAAGAATATTTTAATTTTAACATAGTAAGATTACATATAACAAAACAGTTATCAAGCAAGAATTATAGTTACAATATTTATATCTATTTTATCTTTTATTGTGACTAAGGAAAACTATATCCTTCAACTCCATCAAAGACTCCATAAAGATACAATATTACCTAAGTGTAGGCCCATATTTTTGTATGGCACGAGAGCCATTAGCCTGGTCTGAGCTGATCACATAACTCTGCAGACAAGCTGTCTCTGCCTAACAATAGCCAGGATGTGCTGCTCCTAGTTTCTTTTGTTATAAATGTAGATTACCTGAGAAGATGTTGGCTGAAGCTGATGACTTAAGAGTTAGGAGGTTTGTTGCTTCCTCCTTTTGTAACTAAGAGGATGTCTTATAGAGATGCTAATTCATGGCCTACCTGACTGCTAGCATACAGGTAGATGCGGACATGCCTTGAGCCCATGCACCTCATTGCCTAGGAGACAGCCTAATATGTTTTCCTGCTCAATTGATGTGATGTATATAAGGTCTTTGGAGAATAAACGAGAGATCTTTGGAGAGAGATCTTGCCCTTCCATGATGACCGTGTAAGCTGCATCGGTTTATTCCTCGTGACTCCGTTCCAGTCCAGTTAGGGAATCTGTGTTGGACCCACATGGGCTTCAACACCTAAGTAAACAGGAAGTGCATTGTAAACCACTTCCAAAACTCTAGAATTGACAGAGACATCTTGCTACTTGTACAGTCACCCAGAGTTCTGTAATGTTGGAGCATTCATCTTCAGCCTACAGGCCCATAGTATTGACAGACTTTTTCATGAAGCAGGAAATCTCAAAGACAGTTCCACCTATATTGGCAGACTGTCAGCCACTTTTTTTCTGTGTCCTGCAGAATGTCTGGCAGACTTTTTCAGGAAGCAGGAATCCCAAAAGACTGTCTCACCTTTAGGCAAATTCAGCAGTCATTTCTCTGTGGGTCCTGCATGTTCAGTTCATACAATATACCATCAAGCAGTCCAGGCAAGAGCAGTTTCTTGTCCAAATGGCTAACCAACACCATAAGGGGCCTCTTTGTTGCCCATCTTTCTCTTGAAGTAGATTGGTGCTGCCAGGAGCAGATGTGTCTCATTGTCATAAGTCCTAAATTCTTAAAACATTTTAAATGCCATATTCTATAGTCTTTGAAAGGTTCAAAGAATACCTATCTATCTGAAATACATCTCTGTACATCTAGAAAATCTAACTAACATGACTACAAGATTGACTATTATAGATGATTATCTATTAACCTATTCTTAACTATACATTGCATTTTTAAATGAGCTATACAAACACAAAACACAATACCTTAATCAAGAACAGAAATATACATACAGCAAAATTGCCTTAAATTTGTATCAGTAGAGCAAGAGCCATACTAATGGAAAGTATCCATCTCTATAGCAAGCCCCTCTTTAAATGTAAAGAAACATTTACAAACAATTTTGGGGAATATGGGCGTAGTTCTTTCCAAACTGCTTCTTGCTGTTTATTGAGCTAAGTAATTTTTTGAGGGATGTTCAAGGCGACCTTTACGGGGTTTAGTCCATCAGACCACGTAAATCTTGAATTAACCCACAGGTTCTCATCTTCTGTGGAAAACAAAAGCAGAACCTCTTTCCCAAAGCAGCATATCCTTAGACTCAAATTCTGAAGTCAAGATACTTTTATGTTGGTTTAACTTAGCAGCCCATACAAAGAAATGTGTCTTTATACTTAAATCCTTCACAGTCAAAAAAATTCAAAGAAAACACAATAATATTCATAATCCAGACTCTGTGTATTTTCCATCTTTACATGACTTATTATTTTTTACTCTACTACTGTTTAATACTTAATATCTATGACTGTCTGTACTCTTTTATATTATACTTACCGTCTCTTTACTCTTTTTCTTCTCTCTCCAAAGCCTACGTATATTTTTTTAAACACTGTGTCTTGTTTAGAGGTCTTTTATGTCTGAATTTGTCTTATTTTGCCTCTGCAATTCTTTTCTGTCCAAGAGTGCTTCTTAAAATGTTGAACAGCGATTAAGGCTGCTTTGTCTCTTTTGCTCCACCCAGTTCAGCATGGTGGGGCAGAGGTCTGTTTAGCACGACCCATGCTCACAGTCCCATTTTTATGCATACAGTGCGTCTGTGTTGCCATTAAGCAAGTTGTAGGAGTCTGCTCACAGACCCCATTTAAATGCTCCATAACCAGACCCCCAGAAAGAGTTAAAGAGTTTGTGCTGACTGTGCGGTCCAGGATTCCAGGGCTGTTTTTCTGTTACTTGTGAATCAGTAAGACCTCTGTTAAAGGAGCTGTGGCACACTGCCAGCAAGCAAAGCCCATTTTTAATAAAATGGGGCTAAATTTTGTTTTTTAGTGTCTAGAATTTCTTTCCAAGCCCTCTAAGGTTTTATCTGAATTTAGTCGGCCACATTGGAGTGCCAGTTTGTAATAGGAAGCTTCTTGTTTGTTTTCCTGGCCACCCAGACTCCTGAAATAATCACACAGAAACTATATTATTTAAATCACTGCTTAGCCCATTAGCTCTAGCTTCTTATTGGCTAACTCTTACATATTAATTTAACCCATCTCCATTAATCTGTGCATCACCACAAGGCCATGGCCTACCATCAAAGTTTCAGTATGTCTGTGTCCATTGGCAGCTCCATGGCTTCACCTCACTCTGTGTTCCTTCTCCCAGCATTCAGTTTAGTTTTCCCCACCGAGCTCTGTTCTGCCCTGCTGTAGGTCCAAAGCAGTTTCTTTATTCATTAATGATAATCACAACATACAGAGGGGAATCCCACATCAACTATTGGTGGTAGATCTTCTCTGGTGTTTGGTTTGAGTAATCTATTGATTGAAAGGGATCTTAAGATTTCTGTTTTGTTGTTTCTTTTTAGTAATACCAGTTTTTTTTTTTGCATGCATTTTAAAAGTGCATGTTGTTAAAGATGAAACTCTTGATACCTATTTAAACATTAAGGAAGCCTTCATTCAAACTCAGCAGTTAGTTGTGATAAGTGCAAGATTGTTGGAGTAGGGAGAGAGATTAGATTCACCTGAATAAAAGGACAAGTGGGAATTATACCCAAAAGGAGACGGGGAAATTAGGAAATGGAAAATAACCCAGGAGGAGACATGAGTAAGGGAATTCTTAACTCACTGCTTGCTTTGCATGTTTATCCAACGAAGATGGAAACAGAATCATCTTTATCAGTGATTAGGCATACACGTGTTTAATTGTTATTTAACACCTAATATTTGACTGTTTCATAACATGGGAGCCTTTATTAATGTTTTGTAAATGTTGATATAGTTGGATTTGTAGAAGTTGCTTTTCTTTTTTCTGCTTGATTTTCAACCACCCCACTCCTTTAGATTACTTAAAGATCTGGATACCTTCTGAAAATCCACTGAAAGGTTCAGACTGTCACTGAATGCCTCTGAGGACTTGTTTTTTCTTTGGATTTTGATGTTTTCATCAGTACACAACAATTATCCAGAGACCACATGACATATGCTTCCGTAACAAATTGAATGCAAAACTACACATAGAAATTAATTTTTTTTAATTTCAGACATTAAGAAATTTACAGAATAGTACTCTTTACTATTTTTTAGGATATAACTTGTTGTATATGTTTGTAGTATATGTGCACATTTGTGTGCGTGCGCATATACTTAAGGAAAGCTCTTCACTAGTCAGGCCATCTCTCCAGCTTCCATTTCAGTATTTTTTTCAGTATGCATTCCATTTATTTTAGGTTCTGGTCTTCTCCATTAGAAATGGTTGTCTTTTTTTCTTTTCCTTGTTTATATTTTAACATCCTTTTCCCACTAAGTCTCATTGTATTTGATTAGGGTTGTTTACCAAAGTGAGAGTTTTGAAATAGTTTTTCCTTTCTAACTGTTTATCTCTTGAGAGCCTACTACCAAAAACATTGGACTTTAAGTCTGCCAATAATATTGAATGTGAAAGTTTTTGGAAACTGTAAATTTCATAGTTATATGAATTCTTACCTCATAAGCTTTATAGTAAATCCTCTATTTTAGGGCTTATGTCTTCTTCATCAGGAATCTTGTCTAGCAGTCATTTCTTGATGAATATTCATATACCAAACATGCCTGCTATATACTCCAGAACATACAGAAAGGACTTCTATCCTCATGGGGGGGGGAGGGGTTCAACCAGCAAGAGTAATAAAAACACAACTATATAAAAGAGATGTGCAGCGTGCTTTGAGAGCATATAATAGGACTGGTGGTTTTCATTGTGCTTTTAGAATTTAGACAGGAAATTAAAAGAAACTAGAACAATAACAAGAAAGAGTCAAAGTTAGCAATGTAGCATCATATGGGACTTTTCTTGCACCTGAAGCTTGTTGGGAGCAGATCCCTAACTATTAACACTTTTGTTTGCTTTTGTTTGTGTGCATGAAGGGTTAGCATGCAGGATGGAAATCTTCATTTTCTTGTTATTCTGCTGGAAATCAGTGGGGGAAAATTGGGAACCAACAAGAGTTCTATCAGTCAGTTCCCCTTCGTCTTTATTTATGTGTCATTTATGATACGGACATCCATGGTTAAAATTGACATTTACTAGGCAAGATTTCTATTTGTGCTTACTTTTCTGTTTTTGTTTTTATCTAGTTGCTAAAAGAACTTCCTTCTTTCTGTTGCAGTCTTGGCCCTTTAGTGAGTAAAGTCAAAGAATACCAAGTAGAGACAATTGTAGACACCCTCTGCACAAACATGCTTTCTGATAAGGAGCAGCTTCGGGATATTTCCAGTATTGGCCTTAAAACAGTAATTGGGGAACTTCCTCCAGCTTCCAGTGGTAAGCAAGAACGTTTTTTCTTATTTTCTTTCTACATGGAGATATACCTTTCCTGCATTCCAAGAGAAAGAGCTAATTTGAGGCCTTATTTTTCTTAAACACAAATGTAACTTTTGAGTAAGTGGAATTTAAATGTATAGGCTCAGTTCTGTAGGGTATTTATGTTGAAGCAGGGTGGTGTGTGTGTGTCTGTCTACATGCACATGAGCAACATCTCCATTTGGTGTGAAGTAACTACATTGGAGCTTAAACGTGTTACTTTTTTCTTTTTAGAAACTGTTTAAATTGCAGTGCAAATGCATCAGAACATAAATGGCAGTTGCTAGAAAGAATTCAAGAGCAGCAAACCCTGATACATTTCAAACTAGACATTTGTTTGCCACAAGCACTACAGGCTTCTAGTCAGGATTCAATAATTGCCCAGCAAAATGTGAATAGTGATAGTTGTTACATTTCCCATACCCCTTGACAGTTAAGATTTTTGATTATTAGTTAGGTCTAATAAGCTATTATTTTTACGCATTTTTTTCCTTAGCAAGGCTCTCTTAAGTGTCTTGAACAAGGTTAGTCTGTTGAATATTTGGTAACCAGTACAGATATCAGATAGATTTGACATATTTGAATTTTTTATTTACTCCCCCTATAGGCTCTGCACTAGCTGCTAATGTATGTAAGAAGATTACTGGTCGCCTCACCAGTGCGATAGCAAAGCAGGAAGATGTCTCTGTCCAGCTGGAGGCCTTGGATATTATGGCAGATATGCTGAGCAGGTAAATGTGCCCACTATTTATTTGTATCGTGTGTTATAACTGTAATAAAACTTGCCCTAGATTTCGGTGGTTGGGGGTAAAGGAAATGTAGGCTGATATGCGTCACAGATGTTTCATGATTCTGAAAAATCTTAAGTTTGTGATTGCACATTTTTAGCAGTTTGTTATTGTTGTGTTCTTGTTCAGTGGTCTGCTGACATGAGGAGATGCTTTAGTGGAAGTCACAAGTCTGCAGTTGAACACCTGTGTTGACACTGCATGTCTGGGCGACGGGGCGGGAGGGTGGATTTTATTCACTTGCTGCTTTCCTACTTTTTGTGGCAGGCATAAATAAATAAGGCACTTCTAAGAAAATGAACTTTATAGGGCATTTCAGTTTCAGTGTATCATTGTTTCTAACAATTATTAGTTATTCATTATTTGTGACTAGTATTATGGTTAATTTGGTTTAATATAAAAATAGTTGAGGGTTTTGATAGAGAAAATTGTGCGTCTATTAAATAATGTAATGAGGGGCTGTGATTGCTCTGTCACACAGAGCTCTCGTGCTTTTATCTAGGAGGTAAGAAGGGAAATGGCCGAAAAGCAAAGGAGCCCAGACTAAGTGGGACTGTGCTCAGTGAAGCTTTAATGGGTGGATGTGAGGAATAGGCGGCAATCGGGTGATGAGCTGCAAAGGTGTAGAATATGTGGATAAGGATGGCGAAGACAAAGGCAGCTGGAGTCCTTGGTGGACTGGGGTCCTGCCAACTGGGCAGGAATGTATGATCAATTGTTAAGCAGTGATAACCCAGACAGTCTTTTTGTCCCCTGTGTGATTCGCAGACTGGCACTTTTGGCACATGATAGTAGATATACTTTGGTTTATATATATAATGTATAATTTAGCTGTCTGCATGTTGAGAGATTGGGAAACACAATATTGGGAGCAAATGAACCAATAAAACTGAGCATGAGGTAGACAGAGAAAAGAAGGGAGAAAATGAAGAGACATCTGGTGTCGTGAGTACTCAAAAAAACACAACTAAGTAGATAAAATACTTTGAAGGAGGGACGTGACAAGATCATCGTGCCTTTTGTTTTGTTTGGTGTTTTGCCAGCAATTGGTTAGCCGGTTTATATAGTAGGTAACAGGCCTCACAGGAGTTGTTTGGTGAAACACCTTCATATGCATTTAGCTTGGGGTTTTCAGATGCATCGATAGTGGCAGTGAAAATTTAGCTTTTCTTTTATTCTGAGTTTCAATTTGTCTCAACCTAATTTGTACCCCAAATACATACATTGAGTTCAGAGTCTAGACATATTAGTAGTGCTCTGGCATGTTGAATTGATTTTTCTTTCTGTTTTTCTCTCTTTCGTTTTTTTTAAGGCAAGGAGGACTTCTTGTAAATTTCCATCCTTCAATTCTGAGCTGTCTGCTCCCCCAGCTGACAAGTCCTAGACTTGCAGTGCGGAAAAGAACCATCATTGCTCTTGGCCATCTAGTAATGAGCTGTGGGAATATAGTCTTTGTAGACCTTATCGAACATCTGTTGTCAGAGTTGTCCAAAAATGACTCCATGTCAACAACAAGGACCTATATCCAATGTATTGCTGCTATTAGTAGGCAGGCTGGCCATAGAATAGGTAAGACCTTTTTAAAGTTTCAAAGATGTTTTGTTCCCCCCCACACACACACATGTTTATATGTTGTTTGTGCATGTGTGTGACTCAATGTTCATGTGAGGTCAGAGATCAACTCTGCAGTCAGTTCTCTGCGTCCACCTGTACACGGGGATCAAAGCCAGCCCCAGCCTGTGCAGGAGGCACCTTTACCCTCTGAGCCTGCTTGCTGGCTGGCCCCCTAAAATTGTTTTTTTAAACGCTATGATTTTTTTTTAATTAATTAATTTATTTATTTATTTATTATGTATACAATATTCTGTCTGTGTGTATGCCGGGAGGCCAGAAGAGGGCACCAGACCCATTACAGAGGGTTGTGAGCCACCATGTGGTTGCTGGGAATTGACCTTTGAAAGAGCAGGCAGTGCTCTTAACCTCTGAGCCATCTCTCCCGCCCCCCCAAAATTGTTTTTTAAATTTTTTTAAAGTGTTTGGTTTTAAAAAACAATATGCTTTTCTTAGGTGAATACCTTGAGAAGATAATTCCTTTGGTGGTAAAATTTTGTAATGTAGATGATGATGAATTAAGAGAATACTGCATTCAAGCTTTTGAATCATTTGTGAGAAGGTAAGTCTTTGTATTTAAAAAAGTTTTCCCCTTAAGATTGAAATAGTCATTTTAAGATTAGGTAAATAAAGAGAAGTAGCATAGGATTTTATATGTAATTCTTCATAAATAGTAATTGATTGCAAATAGAATAATTGTAGCAAATGTCATCTTGCTATTATAAAATCTAGTATTTCTGTTTACTTTGAAAATATTTATTGTTATAACTTAAAAGACTCATACAGTATTCACTTACTCATACCGGGAGAAATGCCACGTAATATAGTCTGTTTCCAGAATAACAGGGTGGAATTTCCAAAGAGAAATATAGTAGGTTGCACTTCTTTTCAACCTTTGTTTCAGACAGTATTGGCTAAAAAGTGTGTGAGAGCAGTATTAGCTGAGTGTTTGTCTTTGACTAGTAGAGTTTGTTTGGATGTCTTGACTCTATAACTAGTTTGGTCTGAACTTTGCCCTTTTGCCTCATAGTTTAGGGAGCACTTTTATAGTGCTGCCAGTTTAAAAGTAATTTATTATTACTGTTGTCTTTTGATGTTTTAATCTGTGTGGGGGTTTGGGCTGTGTGTGTGCCTGCACCCTGTACACGCCTGGCACTCATGGAAACCAGAAGGAAGTATCGGATCCCCTGGTACTGGAATTCACAGGCAGGTGTGAGCCTCCATGTGAATGCTAGGATTGAATCAAGGTTCTTTGCAAGAGCCACCAGGGCTCCTAACCACTAAATTGTCTCCAACCTCCATACCATATTTTGAAAATTAGTAGTGGTGAGATTCATTTTATTAAGAACCATGAATTGCTCCTTTAATTTTGACTCTGTGAGCATATGTATATTTTTTATTGATAATTAGTATACAGGGAGAGAAGACCATGGTGCTAAGTGAATATTCACTAACAATTGATAAGTCCATTGATAAGTATCTCTATACTGCTCCGCCTTGAACCATGTAGTTTATATATGCACACACACACACGTATATATATATACATACATATATATACATGTGGGGTCACGCATCCTAAAACTGAATATCATTTGAAAGGGAAATCTTTTCAAACATGAAGCTCATGGAACAAAAATTAAGTGGTCAGAAACTATTTTGCTGGTACTGCTAATAACTGAACAGGGAGAAAAGTATGGTGTGTGTGTTTTAAAACAGCTCTTGTCTTTATATTCAGATGTCCTAAGGAAGTTTATCCTCATGTTTCTACCATTATAAACATTTGTCTAAAATATCTTACCTATGATCCAAATTACAATTATGATGATGAAGATGAAGATGAAAACGCTATGGATGCTGATGGTGGAGATGATGATGATCAAGGTATTTCAGATTACATAGAAGGAATCTGTGTGTTATCTCAGAAGCCAGTATCCCAAATGGACATTGGTTCATAACTGCAGATTGTACCATAGTTTTGTGGTGCTCAAGCCTCAAGTCTTAAGCATAGTGGTGGATAACCACTCTATTCTTTATAAACCCAGTCCAGTGTGTTTATACTACTTTTTTTTTTCTTGAAACAGGGTTTCCCTTTGTAGCCCTGGAACTCCCTCTGGCCTTGAACTCAGAGATCCACCTGCTCTGCCTCCTGAGTGACTTTAAAGGCAATTTATACTTTTTAAAAAACAAAAACAAAGGTTTTGTGCACAATAAGTAATTGTGTTTGAGAAATGAATCTAAATATATACATATTCGGGTAGTTTGGTTGGTATTGAAAAATTCTAAATATTGTTTGAGGTCCTGTTTAATGTTCATAAACAATGTAAACATTTCAGATTGAGCTTTGGCTGGTTTTGGTAGTGCTTCAGGGACAGCGATTGCTGGTGTTTGTTTTGAAGAATTATAATAGAGATGTTTAAATAGATAATTTACCAAGTCCATGGGTTAGTAGGTTTTCTGTTACTTTTATAGTAATTTTTAGTTATATTTTGTGAACTTATGCGATAAATTTCTTAGAAAATCTGTGATTTAACCCATCTAAAAAACAAGTACAACCTCCCCAACTCCATCTCCTCCTCCAGCAGGTACTGCCCCATCTTCTCTACAGCAGCTCTCCTCCACCAGGGCTGTTAAGTTCTTTTCTTCCTCTTCTGTCTTGAATGCAGTTCCAGCTATGGACAAAATTGCAATGCCCCGAAAATGTTTATTCCTTACTCTCATTAGCTAACATCCAGTGACTAGGATATCACACCTCTCTCTGTCTTCTGGTTCTTCCTCATCTCTAACCACTAAATAAGGATGTGCCTGAGCTAAATCTTTTACTTAATCTGTAACACTCTTAGTTGACCTTTGGATCTTCCCTCGTCTTCTGAGTTCAGTATCAGTATTAATTAGCTCAACTCTACACCTTTCCTGCAAATCTGGTTTTGTACATAACTGTTTAATTGATGTTACTGATTGTTTAACTAAAATATCTATCTTATCCCTGCCTCTTCAGCCTCTGCTTCTTCTTTAATCTCCTCCATCTTAGAATGGCTCCTTCCTACCTCGCACCCCAGAGCTTTCCCTCATTTGACACTACTTTATACCCCTTTAGCATTTTTATTTTAGCAATAATCATTTTTGTGCATATTGTAATTGATTACCACTCACCTATTAGAATGCAGTATTCCTGAAGACTAGAAAATTTAACCTTGATTGCTTTGCTTTTAGTGTGGTGATTAGGATAATACTTGGCCCATAGTAGTCACTTGATAAATATGTTATATTAATGAGGAGGAACTTCAGGAATAAAATGTATGTTCCGGGTTTTGAGTTGGTATTTATCATGCTAAATAATCCAAGTCCTTCTGCTGCTTTAAAATGAGATGGACTAAATATAATATTACTCAGACACAGCATTTCAGTTTCCGTGATTAAGACATTTATTAACTTTCTATTAAACATATATTTCTAGGATGCAGTTTTCCTGATGTGTTGTAGAAAAAAGAATTTGGTTTATTTTCTGTTAAATAGATTGTCTTACCTTGGTGCTACCTTGTAATTTTTAAATAGGTATTGTTAAATGAATCTAATGCCTTTTATTTCAGCACTGTTTGGTTGAGTTTTCTTATGAAGGATAGATGTCCAGTCTCTTAGATCATGTCTTTGTTCCAGTAGCACAGAGAAGGCTCAGGGAGGAACTCTGAGATCGCAGCAGTAGCCGCCTTCTTGCTGAAAGCCGGTCATGGCTGTCCTCTTTACTGATCTATAGCCAAACCTGGGCCACAGTTCATCTGATAAATGCCCATTGATTGTTTTTTTTTCTTCTACTGAGTCTTGAATTTGGTTCAAAGACTGAGAAATTTATGAGTTTCTAAGCATTTGCTGTATTAATGAAAGGGTTGCAAACTAAGTTTGTCATCTTCATAACAAGACGGGGCGTGGTTGTAATGAGTTCTGTATCTGTTTTGCAATCTACTCTGCCTAAGCCACCTGTTGCTTATACGTTAAAGAAGCTACATTAACTAGTTGTCTTCATTGAAAACACCAGTTCACGTTCTGTGTTAAAACATGTACTTTCTCTACCATTAATAGCCTGTTCACCATTGCCACTTCCCTCTAGGGAGTGACGATGAATACAGTGACGATGACGACATGAGCTGGAAAGTGAGACGCGCAGCTGCTAAGTGCCTAGATGCCGTGGTTAGCACACGGCATGAAATGCTTCCAGAATTCTACAAGACCGTCTCTCCTGCACTGATATCCAGATTTAAAGAGCGTGAAGAGAATGTAAAGGCAGATGTTTTTCATGCGTACCTTTCTCTTTTGAAGCAAACTCGTCCTGTGCAGAGTTGGCTGTGTGACCCTGATGCAATGGAACAGGGAGAAACCCCCTTAACAATGCTTCAGAGTCAGGTCAGTGTGTGCATGTGCTAACCCGTTCTCAAGGGGAAAGGAGTGCCCGGACAGCTGAGAGAAGCGCAGAGTTAATGGTTGCAGTGCTCATACTTGGAAACCATTGGTTGTCATTTAAATAGATCTTAAGATTCAGGAAATTATCTCTGATGTTAAAGGAGAAATCAAAGCTGTAAGATCATATAGCCAGCTTCACTTGTAATTTGTGTGACCTTAGACAAGTTAGTCATTTTTATTAAGCCTTGCTTTTAGTCCTTTGTAATAGGGTTTACTTAGAAATAGCTATCAGGGTTGTTATGGATGAAATGGCCAGTGTAGTGCTAGTGTCTGGCTGGCTGCCTAGTGACTTCACCACCACCACTCTATTTACTGAATATTTGTCCATACTGGCCTTTTCCTGTCTATATGTAATTTATAGCAGCTCTAGGCATTTTTGTGTTTTTGTTGCTGGGTTTTTTGTGTTTTTTTAGATGGTCCCATGCTATGGCCCAAGCTCGGAGTCCTTTTGCTAGTGCCCCTAAGTGCTAAGATTGCAGGCATGATCTGCCATGCCTTGTATTTCCATCTTTATTTCATAGATCACAAAGCAGTTGTTGAAAGATTAAACCAGAAGAGAATAAATACTGTTTCTCTGCTCCCCCCCCCCCCTTTTCTAAGACAGGTTCTCACTATACAGCCCTGGCTGGCTCCCCTGGAACTTGCTCTGTAGACTAAGCTGGCCTTAGAGAGATATATCCACCTGCTTCTGCCTCTCAAGGACTGGGATTAAAGGCATATGCCACCGCTGTCTGGGCGTCTACCCTCTCTTTAAGTAATGCAAATACATTTTGAACTGAACTTGTTAATAGAAGTGAACTTGGAGATTGACTATGAGAGAGGATATTTTGAAATAGAGGATAAATTAGATAGTTAGATAGACAGACAGATAATAGAAGAACCATAAGGAATTCTGAGAATCTCTATTGTTTTTATTTCTTCATCAGTTTTATTTATGAGCTTTCTCTATGTTAGGGAGAGGGTGTTCTATTCTCTCTACTTAGTTACTGTATGAATTTGAGGAGCCGGAAAGGAAATCCCTGTCTCTAGCCAGTAAAGAACACACCAAAGTTCGCTAAACATTAGAAAGTTTTGATCAGATGTCTCTGAATTTTACCTCTACTGTTTGTTCCTTTGAGATATGAAGTCTTTTGTAATAGCAAACTAAAAAAGAAAAAAGGGATATCAATTTGATGGTATTTTTCTATTTTTTAAATTATATGCTTCAGTTTTTGATTGGAAATGATTCTGGTCATTGAAGACTTGTTGCTTGTTAGGAGGCTTTTCTCCACTTTCTTGATGTTACTGAGCAAGTATAGTTACAGTACAGTATGTCCAGGATATGAATTACCTAAACTTGGCTCCTGTATAATAGTGCCTGTCTTAGCAGTGTTGGGGAACTGTATTGGAAACACGATAAAAAAGAGATTCTTTTGCTCATTTCCTGTAAGTCATATTAAGTATATGGAGGCACTGGAGAGATGGCCCAGAGGTTAAGAGCACTAGCTATTCTTCCAGAGGTCCTGAGTTCAATTCCCAGCAACCACATGGTGGCTCACAACAATCTACAGTGAGATCTGGTCCCCTCTTCTGGCATGCAGGCAGAACATTGTATCTTACAATAAATAAATTTTAAAAATTAAATTAAAAAAATTAACTGGGTGTGGTGGTGGTGCATGTCTTTAATCCCAACACTTAGTTCAAGGTCAGCCTGCTCTACAGAGTTTGTTTCAGGACAGCCAGTGCTACACATAGAAAAACCCTGTCTTGAAAAAACCAAAAAACAACAACAAAAAAAGTATATGGAAGCAGTGCCTTTGGATCAGCTAGCTAATGAATGTGTGATGATTGCAGGTTCCCAACATCGTTAAAGCTCTGCACAAACAGATGAAAGAAAAAAGTGTGAAGACCCGACAGTGTTGTTTTAACATGTTAACTGAACTGGTAAATGTATTACCTGGGGCACTAACACAACACATTCCTGTACTTGTACCAGGTATGTAAGGAACAATCTTTTTGGATACTTATTAAGCACTTTTATTTTAGCACTTAAAGTTTATGAAAATTTGTACCTACAACTTTTTAATCTGTTTGAACACCTGAAGTTATCCTCTGTAATTAAGGGGGATTTAATATTTTCTATAGATTGTAAAGCACCTGCCATTTTAGAGATTATATGCAGCTGGAAATTTTAAGTCTTTCTGAAAACTACATAGAAATGATTAGATATTTTTCTTGGCTTTTTTCAGGAATTATTTTCTCACTGAATGATAAGTCCAGCTCGTCGAATTTGAAGATTGATGCCCTGTCGTGCCTGTACGTGATCCTCTGTAACCACTCTCCTCAAGTCTTCCACCCTCACGTTCAGGCACTGGTCCCTCCAGTGGTGGCTTGTGTGGGAGACCCATTTTACAAGATCACCTCAGAAGCTCTTCTCGTCACTCAGCAGCTGGTCAAAGTCATCCGGCCTCTAGAGCAGCCTTCCTCGTTCGATGCAACTCCTTACATCAAAGATCTGTTTACCTGTACAATTAAGAGGTTAAAAGCAGCTGATATTGATCAGGAAGTCAAGGAAAGGGCTATTTCCTGTATGGGACAAATTATTTGCAACCTTGGAGACAATTTGGGTCCTGACTTATCAAATACACTTCAGATATTCTTGGAGAGACTCAAGAATGAAATTACCCGGTTAACTACAGTGAAAGCTTTGACACTGATTGCTGGGTCACCGTTGAAGATAGATTTGAGGCCTGTCCTGGGAGAAGGAGTGCCTATCCTTGCTTCATTTCTCAGGAAAAATCAGAGAGCTTTGAAACTGGGTACCCTTTCTGCCCTAGATATTCTAATTAAAAACTATAGCGACAGCTTGACTGCTGCCATGATTGACGCTGTCCTGGATGAGCTCCCTCCTCTCATCAGCGAGAGTGATATGCATGTTTCACAGATGGCGATCAGCTTTCTTACTACCCTGGCAAAAGTCTACCCCTCCTCCCTTTCAAAGATAAGTGGCTCCATTCTCAACGAACTGATTGGTCTTGTGAGATCACCTCTCCTGCAGGGAGGAGCTCTCAGTGCCATGCTGGACTTTTTCCAAGCTCTGGTCGTCACTGGAACAAACAACCTGGGCTACATGGATTTGCTGCGCATGCTGACTGGTCCAGTTTACTCTCAGAGCACTGCTCTCACTCATAAGCAGTCTTATTATTCCATTGCCAAATGTGTAGCTGCCCTGACCAGAGCATGCCCTAAGGAGGGGCCTGCTGTAGTGGGTCAGTTTATTCAAGATGTCAAGAACTCAAGGTCCACAGACTCCATTCGTCTCTTAGCGCTCCTTTCTCTTGGAGAAGTTGGACATCATATTGACTTAAGTGGGCAGTTGGAATTAAAATCTGTAATATTAGAGGCTTTCTCATCTCCTAGTGAAGAAGTTAAATCAGCTGCATCGTACGCACTAGGCAGCATTAGTGTAGGCAACCTTCCTGAGTATCTGCCGTTCGTACTACAGGAAATAACCAGTCAGCCCAAAAGGCAGTATCTTCTGCTTCATTCCTTGAAGGAGATCATCAGCTCTGCATCGGTGGCAGGCCTTAAGCCGTATGTTGAGAACATCTGGGCCTTGCTGCTAAAGCACTGTGAGTGTGCAGAGGAAGGCACCAGAAACGTTGTCGCTGAATGTCTAGGGAAGCTCACTCTTATAGATCCTGAAACGCTCCTCCCGCGGCTGAAAGGGTATTTGATATCAGGTGGGTGTCTAGGCCTATCTAGCTGTTCTCACCTCCAAGTTTGTTGACTTATTGGTGAACAATGCCAGTTGAGGAACTAAAACCATCTGCTTTTTGTTTTAATGTGTTAAAGTCACATATATGATGAAAATGTGTTGTGTGCATGGTATGTGTTGTAATGTGAAGTGATATTCAAAGGGACTTTGTTTCTGAGAAGGATAAAGCCTGATTGGATAATTTCTTAACTAATGCAATCTAGTTCTTTATGCTGACTACATTTTATTGTTATTATTTGGAATTAGAATATAGAGAAGACAGCTCTTGAATTTAATATGAAGACCTTGGTAGTACTTATTCTATTAGAATTGCAGAAATTGCTGAGTTTAAATATAAGAAATTAGAAGAGATTTTGATTTATCAGTGTTTACCTAGTTAGAAAATATTGTTACTTAAAAATTTCATAAACTGTAGATTTATCTAGTCCCTTCATGGATTTAACAGTTCCTTTTGTGAGGGCTAGGTCCTCTGTTGCTTGCTCCTTCATAGTAGACAAGTTTTCTTCTAAAACCCAGTAAGATTGTTCCTTTAAGGTAGGAAACTCTTGATTTAGTATCTTGAGAGCAAGAAGACAGCCTTTGGGGACAATGATGGGTTTTACAATGTCGTTCATGGACATTAGTGGAGTGCATGCTGATGGACTTCAATTTGTTTTTTTATTAGGGTCATCATATGCTCGGAGCTCAGTGGTTACAGCTGTGAAGTTTACTATTTCTGATCATCCTCAGCCTATTGATCCACTATTGAAGAACTGTATAGGTAAGTGGAGACACCAAGTACTGCTGAGCTGCTTGGGAAAGTACTGTTGTTTCAATAGCCTTATTACTAGGGAAGTGAAACGCACCAAGGTAATTGTTTCATTATAAAGATCATTCATAATATATAGTTTTACAAGTTTAGCAGTTATATAGGCATTTCTTTATCAGAACTACCAAATGATTTGCTTATAACGGAAGTCGTCAAATATGGCAGCCTATAGTTACATTCCTTGATCACCACATTTTGGTGATGGCCTAAAATGGCTGTAATGAATAAAGCAAATAGATGCCCTAGAGGAATAGCCAGTCCTTTTAACCACTGGGCCAGCTCTCCAGCCCCGTATAAAGGAATCTTACTGGTGCTGTTAGAGCCTCAATTTCTGGTGATTTCTTGGAACCCTCTAACTCAGGATCCATAGAGAAGTTCCCATATAAGATGACGCAAACCTAAGAACAGAAAGGTGAAAGCTTGGGTGGTCTGATTCTCAGAAGTATCGAGAGGAAAACCCAGGAAACACTAGAGCCATTCCTATTTTTGTTAAGATAGTTTCTGGAATTAGACTTTTATAGCTTTCCTATGTTTTAATGTTTTCATCATTGGTTACGCTAATGCTAATAGTAATTCAAACTCCTCAGGGTATAATTTGATGTTGTCAGGTCAGGTGACAGTGGCACAAGGAATGGCTAAGTCGATTTCTCAGTGTGCAGGAAGGGGGTCAGTTTAGAGTTAGGTGATAGAGATACAAATGAGTAGTCTTACAAGACCTAGAAGATACCTGTTCCCTCCCTATAGAAGTATGTATTCAGACATTTGCGTTGTGAACTATAGGATGCGGGGAAGATGCTGCCAGATGCAGGACCTATAGTCTGTGGTCCCCCTCACTTATCAGTTTGCTCCACTTGAAATTGATCGTGCAGTTTCGCATCATCTTGACTTGGTTTCTCTATACTGATGAGGAAGTTATTATCTGCCGGACACTGTTCAGTGCTGCGTGCTTTCGCTCTGCTCAGGGTCCTGAAAGCATTATCTCCATATATTGATTGGGAAATTGGGCTCTTGACTTAAAGTACCTGCCCAGAGCTTCACAGTTAATATGGGAAATGATCTGAAGCACCATATGTGTGATCTCAAGGAAGTTTTCATCTTAATTTCTTTCTGTACATTTTCATAATAGCAGACTTTAAAATATGTGTAAGTAGTACCTGGATATTTGACATTTATCCTGGTAGGTCACACTCTTGTGCTTTTGTTAATTCCTGTAATTCCCAGTGAAGACAGATGGCGTTAGGTGCAGTTCTCTGTCCTTTGATGATCTGTATTTCTGCTGAGTCTGGTTAGCTTACTTTCTTGCTGCTTCTAGTAAAGTGGAAGGAATTTTAAGGTTATGTTTGCTGGCTACTGGCTCCATTGCTTCTGAATAACTCATCTGTTTATAAAGTATTTATAGAAAGTAGTAAATGATGGATCTTAGGTGCTGTTTTATATGTCCTCTGCCTTTTAGGTGCCAAATGTAAGTTATCAATGGAAAATGTACACACATTCATCAATGATGGTTTGTTTTCATGCTGCTGAAATAAACTCAATGGCTCTCTTAATCTTATATCTGCTTCTCTGTGGCCCGCATTGAAGAAATAGCAGTGAGACCCACAATAGCTAAGGCAGTTTAGAAAAAATAATGTGTAAATTGTGTTCTAAGCTTACCACAAATACGTTGTTTCTCTTAACAATTTTTCAGGTGATTTTCTAAAAACTTTGGAAGACCCAGATTTGAACGTAAGAAGAGTGGCCTTGGTCACATTCAATTCTGCAGCCCACAACAAACCGTCGCTGATAAGGGACCTTCTGGACTCTGTCCTTCCTCATCTTTACAATGAGACAAAAGTTAGAAAGGAACTCATAAGAGAGGTGAGTGAGCTAGATCCCATCTGTTACCTGCATGTGTCTTTAATTGTCACCTGCTTGCATGTTCCTTCTTGTTCTTGCAGGTAGAAATGGGTCCATTTAAACACACGGTTGATGATGGTCTGGACATCAGAAAAGCGGCTTTTGAGTGTATGTATACACTTCTGGACAGCTGTCTTGACAGACTGGATATCTTTGAATTTCTAAATCATGTTGAAGATGGTTTGAAGGACCATTATGATATTAAGGTAAGATGTTTGTGAGTATCTGTGGAAGGATTTATTTAATCGACTTTGATGTAACAACTCTTGTGTGTATAATTTACTTAGATGTATATAAGTGAGAAAAATTAAGCCATGTATCACGACATAGAGACAGCAGTTGCAGCGTGTTTGGAGGAGTCACACTGCCTTTGAGGTTTAGGGCTTCTGTGTCTCGTCCTATTTATCCTGTGTGTCGTCTGTGTCTCTGTCAGTGTTAGTAAATGAGTGATTTAAAACCGATCAAGTAAATGAACATATTCTTTTCGTGATACTCTTTAGCAGGGACCTTTGGCCTGGAAGAGCAAAGGGGGCTACTGAGCCATGGTACCTGAATTTCAGCTTTTATGATACAATCGTAGGCCTTTATAGTCCAAGGAAGAAAGAATATTGTAATGTAGATTTTTCAGGTTTTAAGTGATCATCTGCCCTCCCAAACTCTACTGAGAAAGTAGAAATTTCTATAAAGTTTTGCATCCAGTTGAACACGTATCTAATTCAGTGAATTTTACTTACATTGCATGTGAATGAGTTTGCTGCCTTCTGCAGATGCGGTAACCCTCGCTAAGGAGTGGGTGTTTTCCCCCAGGTGATTCAGCTGTGCAGTCAAAACTGAGAGCAGCTTTTTAGTTTTGTCTTGTAGGACACATGGAAGCTGCATTTCCCTTGCATTCACCTCAGATAAGGTGTGCTATGAATCTCATTCTGAGTGGCAGACTAAACTACAATGATGCTTTAATTTGCGTATAGTTTCCTATTTTAAAAGTGTGTCAGAAGGTGTCATTAGAAAAATTGAATCTTTTTTTATTCCTTATAGATGCTAACATTTTTAATGTTGGTGCGGCTCTCTACCCTTTGTCCAAGTGCAGTACTACAAAGGTTGGACCGACTGGTTGAACCCCTGCGTGCTACCTGCACAACTAAGGTAATCGTTGCCCTTAAGGCATCAACGTAGGCTACATTTGGCATAGGAATTATGGGGTGTAGAAAAGAATTGTGTTAAGATAAAAATGTTAAAATTTTGTGACCATAAATTTTTTTAAATTCTTAATATATGCAATTTACATAGTGTGGATGTGTATTCTGAGGCAGAATCTTGTGTTTTAGTTAGGATGGCTTCCAACTCTGCAACTTATCTCAGGCTCCCAAATGCTGGGATTACAGGCATATGCCTACTGTTTTGTTTCATAAAATTGATTTTAAAACAAATAAAAAAGTCAGGTGGTGGTGGCACACACGCCTTTAATCCTAACAGTCAGAATGCAGAGGCAGATAGATGTCTGTGAGCTTGAGGCCAGCCTGGACTAGTGAGTTCTACGACACCCACGACTACGTAGAGAAACCCTGTCTCAGAAAAAGAAGATAAAAGCTTTTCTTTTTTATCTTTATTCTTTTTTTAAGGAAAAGTTTTTATCTTTTCTTTTTCTGATACTTTATTTAAAAACTACAGATTCCTAGCTTATTATTTTTTCTCACTTTTCAAATTTTAATTTTGTTCTTTTTCTGTTTCATGAAACCCTTTGAGGAACACTGGTGTTTCTTCAAGGGTCTGATAGAATTCAGAAGTTCATCTCTTCAGTCTTAGGGTTGTCTTTCTTGGGAAATTCTTTATTACTGCTTCAACCTCATTGCATTTTAATTTGCTTTTTATTGGTGTGATAAAGACTGTGACCAAAGCAACTTGGGAAGGAAAGGGTTTATTTCATGTTACTGCTTGTTGACTACCAGACAGGGAATGTAGGGCAGGAATTGGTGTAGAGGCCAAGGAGTGCTGCTTACTGACGGCATCTCTTGACTTACTCAGTTTGCTTTATTTACTCCAGTACCCTGCTCAGGGACAGTACCACCCACAGTGGGCTGGGCCCTTCTAAGTATCAGTTAAGAAAACGCGCAGGCTGCCTATATATAGTACAGTCTGATGGACAGTTTACTCAGTGGACCTTCTCTGTTCTCTTAACACCAGATTGTGTCAAGTTGACAAAAGCTGACCCCCACAGTTCTGCATGTCTTCTTGGTTCAGGTTTCTTTTATTTGGGGGGTGGGTGGAGGTGGTTTTGAGACAGGATTTCTCTGTGTAGCCTTGGCTGTTCTGGAACTTGTTTTGTAGACCACGCTGGCCTCACACTCACAGAGATCTGCCTGCTTCTGCCTCCCACATGCTGGGATTAAAAGTATGTACCACCACTGCTCGACTTGGTTCAGTTTTATAGGTCAAATATATCCATAACTTAGAATTTTCCTTTTATTTGTATATATTTTTTACAGTATTCCATAATGCTCTTTTTGGATTTCAGTGCTGTTTAATATTTCTTATTCCGTATCAAGTCTAATTAACTTGGCTCTTATCTCTTTCTCTTGAAAATAGTTTTGTCAGTTTTATCTATTCAAAAAAGCATCTCAGCTAGCGTATTTCTTGTGTTGTTGGGAATCTCTTGATTTCAACTCTGACCTTTATTGTTTCTTACTTTCTGCTTTCCAGGTTTTGTATATTATTGTTTTTCTAAATCTTTAGGATATTTGAGGTATAATCTCGCAAGTTTAGCACGAACTGACCTGAAACTTATGGTGTAGCCCAGGTTGGCCTTTACATCTTGATTTTTGGAGTACATCATTAGCTTATCGGAAATTTCTGAGGTTTTTTTTCCATTGTAGATACTCATAGCTATGAATTTGTATCTTATATTGGACTCTGCTGTATTCCACATATTGTCGAGAGGGTAGAAGCCTTCTTAACTCAGAGCAGTGTTCACTCTGCTATTAGAACCAGATACAGACATCAAAAATAAAACTCGACAATTTTCTCAGTGATCCTAGAACCAGAAATTCTCATCTACTTGGGAAAATTAAGCAACACATTAAAAAAAAAAAAGTCAAGTTGATTTTATTATAGACTATAAAGACAAATAATATGCACAGATCAATAAATGTAATGTTGCACATAAATAAAAAGAAAAACAAATACATAACTACTTCAGTAGATGCAGGAAAAAGTCTTTTACAAAACTAAGCATCCCTTTGTGATGAAAAGTCTGTAGAACTGGAAACCAAAGGATCGTTCTGCAGTCGAATAAGGCAGTGTGCAGCAGCTTGATAGCATTACGCTTACTGGGAAGACATAAAGCATCTCCTTCTAAATAAAATCGAAGACACGATTTTCCACACTTAACACTCTTACTCAATATAATTCCTAAAATCTTAGAGTAATAAGGCAAAAGGGGGGGAAACAGGAACAAAAAAGTAATTAGTCTCCTTATCTCTGTTTCATAGTAATGTGGTTTTATACTTGAAAGATCTAGACCATTAGCAAAGTAGAGTGATTCTGCAGTGGCTTTTATATGCCTCGGTGCAAACTAGAGAAATCAGGATAACAAATACAAATCCCTCAATTGCCAAAGTCCTGAGCAAAACATCAATGTTGGAAGCATCACAGTGTGCTACTTAAAAGTTCATACAGACCCACAGTAGCAAAAGCAGTGTGGTATTGGCACGGAATCAGACACAAAGATAGAAGAAGCCTGCACAGCTATAGCCATCTGGGCTTTATTTTTGTTTGCTTAGTTGTTTTTCATAATTTGTCCCTTCCCCTTTTTTCTTCTGAAACTTGAGAGAATCGGAGAGGGAAAAAAAAGCAGCCCTCTAAATACTGATGCCAGGAAACTGGGTGTCCACACAAGGAAGCCGAAATTAGATCCCTCACTCGCTTTTGTTTGTTTGGGATTTTGATGATTAGTTGGTTCGTTGGTATTTTGTTTTGTCTTTTTGTTTTTGTTTGGTGACAGAGTTTCTTGTTAATAGCTCTGGCTGTCCTTGAGCTCTGTAGACCAGCCTGGCCTCAAACTCAAAAGAGATCCACCTGCCTGCCTCCTGGAGTGCTGGGATTAAAGGCGTGGAAGAACATTGTCCAGCAGATCTCTTACGTATGGACCAGGAGTTCCTGTCTGCATACATTTTGTTAATGTTATGGCATGTGATCTGATTTTACTTTGTATTGCAGGTAAAGGCAAACTCTGTCAAGCAGGAGTTTGAAAAGCAAGACGAGTTAAAACGATCCGCTATGAGGGCAGTGGCAGCGTTGCTAACCATTCCAGAGGCAGAGAAGAGCCCGCTCATGAGTGAATTCCAGTCACAGATCAGCTCTAACCCTGAGCTGGCAGCCATCTTTGAAAGTATCCAAAAAGATTCTTCATCCACTAATTTGGAATCAATGGACACTAGTTAGACGTGTGTTACTCGTGGGGACCATTACACTTGACCGCACAATGCACTGAGTTGACAAGTTGACCATTGACACGGAAGAGAAGTGTCTAGAAGCTTCGGGATGTTCCATTTGTTTTCCTCCATGGAGAGTTTGTTCAGCTTTCTTCCATTTTTGTTTTTATAGCATTTACTTCAGAAATCTGTATTTCCATAATCCAGAGGTTGTAAAACCACTAATGTTTTTAGTGGTTAGGGCAACATTTGAAATGGGAACTAAAGTTAGGATGTATGAAATGTGGAGATGGGGTCCAGTATCTCTTTGCCCTGTAATGTGTAGGATTAAAATGTTAAAATTTTGTGACCATGGATTTCTTGTTTTATAAATTCTCTCATTTAAAATCAGTTCTGCAACACAAAAACCATGTTTGTTTTCTTGTATATCCTCTTTCAGCAACGTAAGTTGGTTTTTAACTGGCAGATAAGAATGTCCATTTAAGATGTTATATTTCAGAGATTGGCATCTTAGCAAAGATAAAGTATCATTCTTAAGTATAAGGCTTAACAATATCCCCTTGTGCACACTGATCTTGCATGAACAGGTTTACAAATACGTATTATCTGTAACACAGCATGTACAGATTATTCACAGTGCCAGTTCAAATAAGCATCAATGCAGTGTTGACACGTTTGCACAGAAGCCATCTCCTGCTGAGAGGGGAGTTAATGTTGAAACTGGCTTTTTAACCGCCAGTGTGAACTTACAGATGTGTTCCACAAATCAAGTCACAGCAATTTGCAACCCTATACTTTCTGAAATTATCTTATACATTTAAGTACTTAGTTTTTCTTAGTTCCATGTTGGTGTGTGTGTTTCTGCCGAGCAGTTCTCAAAGCCAGACTGTCGCTCCTTTTGGGTTCTGCCTTTGTTACTGAAGGATAAAAACCTCACCTGCGCTTTCAAGTTTCGTTTTTAGGAAATCTGAAGCTGCCCATTACTCATTTTGTTAGATGGAGCTTTCTCGTAGTTGAGTTACAACCCCCTCCTCCCCAGCCTGTCTCTTGTCATAAGCTCCGTATTGTTTTTGGTAAGTGTTGGCTGTTTGCTGGGGGAGCGAAGCTTTTGCAGTTTTTTTCTGTTGTGGTTTGCAGGCTTATCTAACATTCCCTCTATAGCCGCCTCCTCCAGATCGTGGTCCTCTTGTTGACAGTGAGAGCTATTCTGAAATAAAAACATCTCTTCATGCCGTGCAGATGATGTTTACATGCCTTGAAGGGGGCAGTTTCTAGATCGGGCGATCAGTGTCAATCAGCCTGAAAACTGCACCGTGAGATGTAAAGCTGTGAAGTTAAACACTTTCCCAGTTATTGGACCCATGTACTATACTATAACAGGTGAATAAGAGAACAACTTGGCACTCTGAATGCCAGCTGCTGCAGAAGGCATTGGTACGATTTCCATTATACATTGGTTTGGAACATTATATGAAGTTGGTGCCCTGTCAAAATAGAGTAGGTAACAATTTTATATCTTAACTTGCATAAAACTCATTTAGTAGGTTATACACTATGCATTACTATGTATAGATGAGGATGTAGTTAAGATTTGGGTTATTGCTTTCATCAGGCTCTAGGTCTGGACATTTTGACAGTCATGTGTTCTGTGACTGTCTTAATTACCTAAAGTTAAGCCCATATACTTTCATTGTTTTTTTTTTCCCTTGGTTTGTCTTGAATTCAAGGTACATGTTATGTTTTTGTTTGTCTGTTTTGAGTCTTGCAAGTCAACTCATTTTCCTACGTTGATAAATTCTTTTCTGAAGAAAATACCGCTTTAATGGCTATTTTATATATAGTGTCACAGTTCCCATCCATACAGAGCAGAGGAATCAGGAATGCTCAGGGTTGAAGTGCTGAGCCACACTAACAGTGATGTGCTCGAGATCTGAGGTGGAAGGAAGTAGAAGGGAATGTAGGTCCAGATGCGAGGGAAGGGCTTCTGCCTGGCTTTCTCTGTCAGGGAGGTTCCTAGACCTCAGTAGTGTGAGAGCAAGCTGTTGGCAATTTTTATGAATATATTGCAGTTAGCTTAAATCTATTTGGAATTTTTTAAAAGAAAGCTCAATATGCATTGAGTTTTGGGTTTAGACTGTCTTAAAAGTCTAGGAAGGAAGAAGTCTAACAAGAGTTATTTATAAGTTTAGTAGGACTGACTGCTACTATTTAATCATATTTTATTAGTGATATCTAAAAGCTGCTGCTTTACTAGCAGTTAGAATTCTTAAAAGATTGGAATATGATAGCTTTGTCCAATATTTGTATATTTACATAAATTAATCATAACTGAGCAACCAAATGAGTCCATTTTAATCCACACAGTCCTTGCATAAACAATAACAGCACAGGGGCATACACAATTAACTTCTATAGGGTGTTTTAATATTTTTGTATCTAGCTCAGCCTCGTATAAGAAGTCATGATTGAAGTTGAACATATTGACATCCATAAAATTCTTAGCTGCTGATGCTTTCTTTAATCTGGTCTTGAGTCTTCAGAACCACTTTGGCTTACGTGAGCAAGTGTATAGTGATGCTTTATAACTGAAGACGTGGTTTATGCCTCACTTATAACTGAGAAGCAGGGTGGTGGAAGCACATGCCTTTAATCCCAGACTTGGGATGCAGAGGCAGGTGGATCTCTGAGTTTGAGGTCAGCCTGGTTTACAGAGTGAGTTCTAGGACAGCCAAGGATGCCTAGAGAGACCCTGTCTTGAAAAACAGAAACCAAAAAAAAAAAAAAGAGGGAAGAAAATTTAAAGTTGTCAAAATTTGATTTTAGATGTGAAAGCTTTCAAGAAAAATTCAAATTGTTGATTTTCCTGAATTTCATTTTTACTAAGTTACAGTCTTTAATTAAACTCTGTGGAGTGAAAAATTGATGTTTGGTTGAAAAATGGAACACAATAGGAGTGTGCCAGCAGCTACCCAGAGCTCACCAGGTAAAGCTGCTTTCTTAGGAAAAACACAAAGGGAAATTATTTATTTTTCCCTTTTCAGTACAAAAGTAGCTTGTTTTCCTGGTAATACTAATAAGGATTATAGGAAGACCTATATTATAGTTTAGGACATTCGGGTTTCAGTAGCATGGTTTTGTTCTATGTTGGAAAACTAGCATGGTATCCCAAAGGACATTTAGTTTCCTTGGGCATTTTACCAACCAACTCTGAAAATGACCAAGAGGTGATGTATGGGCTTGTTTTCTGCTAGACCTACAGTATCAATGAGACAGAATCTGAAAGATTTTATTTAGTAGATTAAAGTTCTATGTTGGATCCTTCAAACCTTTAATATCAGGTCTCTGGGGTGGTTTTGGAATGTTTGTTTTGCTCAGGTCTTCAAGAGAGAGAGAGAGAGAGAGTAGGAAGAAAACTATTTGAAACAAAATGTTGGGGTTAGCATATTTAGCCTCTTGGGAATAGTTGATGCTCATGAGTGACATGGGAATGCTCACACATGGCTGAAAAGCTATAGAGTTGTGCTCTGAATGACACCATGGCAGCCCCGTGTTTACTAACTTGTAATAAGCTATTACTCTGAAAAGTTACTTTGCTTGTTTCACAGATTTTTTTTTCCCACATTTAAACAAAACTGCAACTGCTTGCTTAGGTGAGGACAGCTAAATGTGTATGTACCTGTACGCCTAGTGTAAGACATGTATTTGCTTGCAATCATCGCCATCTGTAAACTAAGAAAGGCTTTCCTAAGAGATTTGGAAATAAACTCCTGGTTCCTTATTCTAGAAATAAAATCCATGTTTTCCTTCAGACTTTATACTGCAGTAGACCAGAAATATTACTTTAGATAAAGATTTTGGATGTTGACCCTGTTAAGAGTTTACATTTGTTGAGTGTGTGTTGTAAGATTGGAGGCCAGCAGAGATTGCTCCAGGTCCCCAGATGAGGGGACTCTGCATTGTCGCAGTTAGATCCATTCTTTTTGAGAATTTTCTCATCTCTAGCCACTGTATCCAGCATCAGTTAAAAAGGTGTCTCTTTGAAAAAAGGTAAACTTCTCATCTTTACTAAGAGTTCTTCCTATGTATCAAGTTTTCATCTTACTATACAGTTAGGTGTTGCTTATAATCAACTGATTGTGCCATTTAGCATGGTTCAGTGAAAACAGCTTTCTCTTACACACAATAGTGTCCAATGTTATAAATCGACGGTCTTTAGGAAGTCATGTAATTTCCTCCGGATATAACATGGCATACTTAACAGAAATGTGATTACCAAGGGCTGGTAGTGTAAAGTGTTTGAAACAGTTGAAATTGGTGGGCAGCGTGTAAACCCTGGTGACCAAAAGGGTCTAATGCACTTGAGTTCTTAACACCCAAGCCCAAGAAATAGATTTTCTTTTTGTTTGTTTTGTTTTTCAAGAAAGGGTTTCTCTGTAGCTTCAGAGCCTGTTCTGGAACTAGCTCTTGTAGACCAGGCCTCGAACTTGCAGAGGTACACCTGCCTCTACCTCCTGAGTGCTGGGATTAAGCCACCATTGCCCAGCCAAGAAAGAGATTTAAAATCAAAAACCTTTCCATAAGTTTGCTCATTAATTTGCTTCCTAATCATGCCAAATTGGTATCTTTTTCATGTTTCCAAAGAATATATGACAACAGTCAAGTCAGATTGACTATAACAGGTTTTTGCTATTTTTCTAGAATTAGCTCAGGATCAGAGAAAAAGTGATTTAGTATGAATCTTGATATTCCTTGGAATTTTTGAAGACTAAAGATGATAGGGCAAAATGGCTGAAGAACTGCCACAAATTATCTTTGAAATAAGACCACTGAATGAGTGAGTTTTGAGACTCAACTTGCTTGGAAGAAATAGCATCAGCAATGATGATAATTTAATTACTTTTTTTGCACAGTAACGAAATATTAGCGAGGTTAATTTATCCAGGAATTTGACAGCAGAATGGTAACTGGGCTTGGTAACCTTGAATACTTTTTTTGCATAGAGGATTTCTGTGTTGAAATCTACATTTAGGGATGCCAGATGGCTCCCTGGGTAAAGGCCTGCTGACCTGAGTTTGATTCTTGGGATGGGTGCACGTGTTGGAAAGAGAAATAGTTCCTGCTCGCTGTCTTCTGCCCCCACATGCATACTGTGTGCATGGACACCCCCTCCCCATAAAATAAACGTAACAAATTATAAAAATAAAAGCTACACTTAAAACATTAAACACTTTGTTTTCCAACATCAGATCTCTACAAAGTAAGAAGCCAGAAGTCAGACGAGCTTACAAGGCTGCCCAGATGAGCACCGCTTCTGAGAAATGTGCTGTGGGGGCTCTTACACAGCCTGCGTGCACACTGACAATCACAGGGGAGCAGGCAACACCGAAATAAGGGCCTGTTCCGAAAGAAAACGCCCTTGCTGCTGCTCCTGTGGATCATCAGGTGAAGGGCTCAGCCACAAAAGGTGTTAGTAAGTAGATGGTAGTGGGGCAAGTGTAAAGCTGGGTGTGGGTTAGTAGATGGTAGTGGGGCAAGTATAAAACGGTGTGGGTTAGGGCAGAGAAGCTCTCTTCTGGAGCTAGGGATACACAAGAGAAATCTACTGCATGTAGCAGGACATTGGCAAAAGCCTAGAGGCATGTCTGCATGGCAGGTTAAAGGACAGTGTGACTAGTTTAAATGGGGGTGTAGTGAAAGTGGGATGGGCAGGGGTTAAAGACCTTGAGTTTGCAGGGACTTGGCAAACCAGGAAAAGGATGCAAAGCTAGTCATTTGTATTTGCAAGATGAGTTGTGGTTTCGAAAATGGACTAGAAAGAATGCTTCAAGGCATTGCTGAGAAGGCAGGACATTGCTGGAGAAATGTAGGACAGCATAAACTAAACCAGTATAGTTTGGACTTTAGAACAAGCATGCTTTCTTCTAGGAACACTGGTGTTGACAGTGTTTAAGGGGGAGGGATCTGTTCCCAGCCCACTTGGGACCCAGGATAACCAGAAACGCCATTTTGAGACATGCTGGTTTCTGCAGTAGAGGGGAGTGAGAAATGAATCACATACTCTCTGCTTTGACTTGAAATGACACAGCACGTCTGACCATGCTTTAGTAGGAGAGCACATCATGCTGACATCCAATAGCTCATTTGCAAGGTTGGTTAAAAACAGACGGCAGTTGAGTGAGGGAGAAGGGTTAGATCAGTTGTATACTTTAGTAGAGTGTCAAGTGCCCCTCACAAATCCCTTTCAGCCAATCACCTACCACTAACAGCTCACGCTTTGCCTCGTTCCCCCTCCCTCTACCTCTCCATCACTATAGACTAAGCCGCCCTGTCCCCTCCTTCCAAGGCAACCTTACCAGTTTCATTACTGTATAAACAGAACGACTGTCTCCCTGAGAGGACTGGCACTTCACATGTTTTCTAGCATGCTTAGGTACCTTCATTTTACATTTCATACCCATGACTCTTGTATTAATCTCCGTCAACAAGAGTAGACAAAGATTGCTCATTCGTTTCCGGGACACCCAAACCTGAATAATAACACAAAAACTATATTAATTACAACACTGGCCAATAGCTTGGGCATATTTCTAGATAATTCTTACATCTTAAATTAACCCATTAATCTGTGTATTGCCATGAGGCTGTGGCCTACCGGTAATGTTCTGACTGGCGGTTGGTGTCTTTTTCCTTTGGCAGCTACATGGCATCTCCTTGACTCTGCCTACTTTCTATACCTCTTCAGATTTCCCAGCTGACTTTACTAAGTCACTGGCCAAAACTTCTTTAATAACCAATGGTAATAAAACATTCATAGCATACAGAGAGGAATCCCACATCAAATCTTTACCTTATTTCTTTTTTCCTAATTTTGTAAATTTTATATCATAAATTGACAAATTAGAATGGAATATATGAATGCTTCACAAAGTGTGTGTGTATGTGTGTGTGTACCAAAGTGATTAAAACTAGCACATCTAATACATCAAATACTTTTTGGAGGGAAGTTTTGTCTTAACAAGTTTGAAAGGTAACTACAGTCATCATGTACTGTAGATCTCAAACACTTCTATCTGAAACCACCCACTGTTTCAACTGATCACTACTAGCCGTATTGGACTTTTCCATCTGATTATTTGAACTGTTTAAACTCCAAGATCTTTCTTGTAGTGGTTTTGATGAAAGTTGCCGTGATGTTTTATATCAACAGGAGAGACTCACCTAGTACATTCTTCTAGCCATCAAGTTCTGTGAGCCTCAGTCAGTGAAACATCACAGAGGCCTGCAGTCCATTTCCTCTTCCTGCCTCGCCTCTTCCTGATGTTTTAGAAAACTTATTTGTGCAGTTCCTGTTCTCTTCCTTGATTTCGGCTGCTTCCCTTAAGTGTTACTACTTAGCCCTTGCTCTATACTCAGCTAAACCCAGTAACCTCATCACTTCACCAATGCGGTTACAGCCTTAACTCTGACACTGTGGGGAGTAGAGAAAGCCCTGAGCGAAGCTGATGACGTCCTGAATGGATGTATTATTGACAAGGACCCTAATGCCTGAGACCCATGGGAACTGGCAAAGCCTCCCTCAGGTCAGGGTCAGGGAAGTAGCACATATTGGCGATGTACAAAAGTTACAGCCGCAGTTTCTTCCTCCTGAATGACTAACCTGAGACCGCTTCATGATAGAGACCTCTCACCAAGACTTGCTAACCCAACCTATGCAGTTTAATAAAATATGCACTGAGTTTCCATTTATGAGTGGTTGGCACTGGTTCCTGCTTGAGAATTGACTGAATAGGTCTGGATCTATAATACCAGTTCTGCCTTGCACAGTCAAATCTACCATAAGACTAAAGGAACTGAAAGATGAAGCACTATGATTGATAAATCCATCCCTAGCCTATAATCAGGTTTGTTCATGGAACAACAATGGCAAGGACTTTCTGCTGCATCTGTTTGTGCTCTTTGGTCTGTTGTAAACTCATAAATGCTGCTGGTTTCTCAGACACATCTCCATTCTTACAGTTCATGTGTTGATTTTAAAAAGTACTTTAGTTTTATTTGTCTGTGTGTTTTGTTTGCATATATGTGTACCATATGCGTGCCTGGTACCCACAGAGCCAGAAGTGAATGTTGGATTCTCTGGACTGGAATTAAGGACTATTGTTCAGGTGGGTACTGGGAACCCATCTCCTCTACAAGAGCAGCAAGTGCTCTCAACCTCTGAGCCTTCTTTTCAATCCATGTGTTGTTACTTAATCTATTCTATAGGAACAGAACCAACAGAATGAATATATATTGAAAAGTATTTTAGGTAGGCTTAATTGATGTGGTCTAGGTAGTTTAACAATGACTGTCTTCACACTAGACAGGATGAAAACTTAGGAGCTGCTCTGTCCATGAGGATGGATTCCTCAACAGTATCAATGTGGTGGTGAAGGTCCAGAAGATTCCTAGAGTCACTGATCTTTGGTCTGTATTGTAAAGTCAAAATCCGCTTTCTAATGCGAGCAAAGGATTGAAACAGTGGCAGTGGCAGAAACAGATGAACTTGCCAACAAGATGGGAAGTAAAACAGGCAAAAGGCAAAAGCTTTTCCCTTGGTCCTTCTTATGTCTGGAGTGTGGAAGCCAGACCGACCTAAAACTCTCGGAGGCTCTGATGAAACTACGCTGGGCCTCCAGGGGAGTACTGCCCATGCTTAAGGTAGGGCCTCCTATTTCAGTTAACCTAATTATGAAAATCTGGCCAGGCAGTGGTGCTCACACCTTTAATCCCAGCACTCAAGAGGCAGAAGCAGGTGGATCTCTTTAAGTTCGAGGCCAGCCTGGTCTACAAAGCGAGTTCCAGGACAGGCTCCAAAGATACACAGAGAAACCCTGTCTCAAATGAAAGAAGGAAGGAAGGAAGGAAGGAAGGAAAAAGAGCAAAAGAAAGAAGGAAAGAAAGAAATCTTATGGGTATACCCTCTTAATCAAGTCCGGATCCAATCAGTTGACAACCAAATTTAACCGTCACAGACAGTTATGCACAGCTAGTTGGTAGCAATTTGTGCTTCTACGCAATGACTAAGACTTTGGGAATTCTGTCTATTCTGAGTTCCATGGCTTCCAAGACCTGAAGAAAGACTCCTCAGCTTTTCGGGAGATAGGAAAACATGATCCTGGACAAAGAATGAGAAACAGTACTCCTTGTTAGGATTCTAGCCAAGCAGCATGGCTGGCACTTCTGGGTTCCTGGGCTGCACGTGGGCAGACAAACCCTCAGGATACCTAGCCACCCCGGGGACCTTAAAAGGTCCTGCATGACCCACGTGCAGCATGGTTGCATCACTTATATATGGCACAGCTACATGAGCCCTATGCGCATGCGTGAGCTCCATCATCTGCATATGACATGACTGCGTCATCCCCCTGTGTGCATGTGCTAGACAGCCTTTAAAAGCTGGATGCACCATCTTCAGCCCTCTGCACACCGACTTCACCAGGCCTGTACACGTCTCCTCTAATAAACTCCTAAGAAGGTTTGTTGCGTGTTTCATACTTTCTTCTCACCAGGTAATTTCTTTGGTGCCATGACACTCAGTAGGCCCTCTGGCCCCTCTCCCAGGGTCGGGATCCAGAACCGGGTATTTTTCCCACAACCACATGTTCCAAATGCCTGAGGGCAGCCTCTACACACACCACCAGCTTCAGTTGGTGAATTTCCCCCGTTCTTGTCAGCTTAACCATTTCTCCAAACCCGAGAAACTGACTGTGGAGCTCCAGGAAATCTTCTGGTGTTCCTAGAAAGAGGTGGAAAGCCCCCAACCATGGCCTTCATGGCTACAATTGAGCCCTTTGCTGGCATTCATCTCTGGTTGCTTCCCGCAGCTAAAACCATATCGGACAACCCAGGGTGGTCCATACATGCTAGCACTGCAGACACCAAGCAGTGCGTTCACCTTGGACCCCAGGGTCCTTGGATTTTTCTCCTTTTCTTTTCTTTTGGACCACTACTCAGTGGTCCCACTGTGACAGACCACTCGGAGTGGCCTCTAGTTTCTCTGGCTTCTGAGTCACCCAGACCAGAGCCAGTCAGGCTATAACACCCTGCCTGTAGAGAAGAGACATCTTCCTAGGCTTTGTGGTGTTGCTGTTTTACACAGCACCTATAGAGAGGAGGCATTCTCGCATAAGCCTTGTGATGTCACTGTTCTGGTGGGTTTTCATGGTTTCAGCTATGAGCAACAAGCCCTCAAAGACCATCAATCCAACCTCCCCCTTGGGATGCCTTTTAGAGGCCCTAAAACCCCAGGACTTAATGCTCTACTTACAGACTTACACTTGTCCATCTTTGTTCAAAAAAATGGCCTCATTACCATTTAGGTAACAATCTAAAGTGGCGGCCTAATGGCACCTTTGATTCCAATATTCTGTGGGAGCTTTCTAACTACTGTCAGCACACAGGCAGATGGAAGGAGTTTCCCTATATCTAAGCTCCTTTGACTCAAACACAACCACCATCTGTAACAGGGAGCCATGGGTAAACATCATGGTATCAGGACAGCCCATCTTCTTTCTCTTGGACACTGGAGCCACATACTCGGTACTGAGGGAATTCTGGGGGCCACCTCTCCTTGTTTCCCTATTGTTGGGGTCGGGGGACAGCCTCATCTACCTCAGCAGATCCCACCACTTAACTGTGCTTTTAGGGGTATTTATCTCACTCATTCATTTTTAGTCATGCCAATCTGCTCGGTATTTCTTATGGGAAGAGATTTTTTCTTTTTTTAGCAAAAGTAGGAGCTTCAGTTTTGTTTGCTCCTTCCATTCACCTTATCCCAGATTCACCAGCAGCTCCCCTCCACCTCCTTCTAGCCTCTTAACCTCCCAGCTCCAATATGTCTTTTCCTCTACCAGCCTTTCAGGTGGACCCCAAGTCTGGGACACCCAAAACCCCTCTGTTGTTAAACACCATTCCCACATCATTATCCAATTATAAGATTCTACTAAGCACATTACCCAAACGCAGTACCCCCTCTCTCTACAGACCCTTGGGGGACTTAAGTCTATTATCTCTGACCTAAGAAAAAAGCTATTTCACCCCACCTCTTCTCCCTTTAACACTCCTATACTTGCTGTTAAAAAAATCTAATGGAACCTATCACCTGGTTCAAGACCTCCAGCTCATTAACTCCAGTGTGGTCCCTCTTCATCCTGTAGTACCTAACCCTTACACACTTCTTTCCACTATCCCTCCAGGAACCTCCCACTTCTCAGTTCTAGACCTCAAGGATGCTTTTTTCTCTATTCCTCTCAGCTCTCAATCTCAAAATACCTTTGCCTTCACCTGGCCTAACCCTGACCCTCACCTCTCCACACAGCTCATCTGGACTGTCCTTCCCCAGGGATTCTGGAACAGCCCACACCTATTTGGTCAGGCTTTAGCTTCTGATCTATTCTCACTGTCTCACCCTAAATCTAAACTCATACAGTATATAGATGATATTTTATTTTCAGTCCATCCCTAGAGATTAGCAAAACTGATATCTTTGCTCTTTTAAATTTCTTGTCCAAAAAGTGCTATAGAGTCTCACCTTCTAAGGTCATTTACCTGAGATTAACTATTACCCCAACCCAAAAAGCTATTACTGTAGACAGGAAAAAGCTGATTCAGTACTTTGCAGTTTCTTCCACAAAAGAAGAGGTTTTATCATTCCTAGAAATAGCTGGCTTCCTACGTTCCTGGATCCCCTCTTTTTCTCTCCTCACCTACCCCTTATATGAGGCAGCTCTCAGCTCTCTGCATGAGCCTCTTCCCTAAACCCTTTCAGAGACTCCAGCAAGCCCTTATCCAGGCTCCCGCTCTTCATCTCCCAGAGTTAACTTGTCCTCTCTCTGTGTAACAGAGAAGGAGGGATATACCCTTGGGGTTCTAGGACATCATCTGGGACCTTGATTTGCACCTGAAGTGTACCTGTCAAAGAAGCTAGACCTCACCACTCAGGACTGGGCACCCTGCATATGCACTTTAGCAGCTGCTCAGCTTATTTTTGAGTCAAATAAACTAACCTTTGGGTCACCCACCACAATCAGTCCCATCTCTTAACTTACAAAGGCTTACAAACCTTACCCTTCCCAAGTTCTTTCCCTCCAGGTGACACTAGGAAAAGATGCCACAGTCACTTTCCAATCCTGCCCACCCCTTAATATCTCAAATCTCCTACCTCAACCTAACATCCTTCATAGAAACCTTTGAGGATCTACTGCCCCACCCCTCACATATACAGAAGGCCAAACTGTCCCAGACCACTTACACCTGGTACACACTCGTTTTTATGTGAGGGGACCCGTAGAGCAGGCTATGCCACAGTGTCAGATTCTGGGGTGGTGGAGGCACAGGCACTCCCTGTCCATACCACTAATCAGCAGGCTGAATTAATAGCCCTTACCTGTGCCTTCCAGTTAGCAAAAGGGACAATCTTTAAATGTGTACACAGGCTCCAAATATGCCTTTCATATCCTCCTGTCCCATGCAGCTATCTGAAAGGAGTGTGGGCTTCTAACAATGAAAGAAGGATCCATAACTAACTAAAGTTACATTATGGACTTGTTAAAAGCCTCCCATCTCCCCAAAACTATAGGTATTATTCACTGTTGGTCTCATCAGACTGACAGCTCCATTATTTTCAAGAACAGCAGCATTCCAGAGCCCAAACCTACATCAATCACCTCAGGGGCTTTATACAGTACAGCCCACATTCTCACAGACACTCCCTAACACCCAGAAAATTCTATCCTACCTACATCACCGCTTCCATCCTAGTAGCAAAGCTCTGTTTCATTTTGTCAATGCTCACCTCCAACCCACCTCTGAGGATTTAGAGTTCTTAAAATCTATCACTGCCTCTTGTAAAATCTGTCAAAAGTCAGATCCCAAGACCAAATATCATAGCTTCCCTTTTTTTACTCAACAGGCTAGGGGGTCCCCTCCAGGAACTGACTGGAAGCTTGAGTTTACCCATATGCCCACAGTCAGATGAGTTAAATATCTCCTGGTTTTGGTGGACACCATGTCTGGGTGGATTGAAGCATTTCCCACCACTAACAAGAGGGCCCAGTTTCCAGTGTTCTCCAAGAAATTATCCCCTGTCTGGAATTCCAACCTCTCCTCAGTCGGATAATGGCCCAGAATTTACCTCCCAGATCTCTCAAACTTTATCTAAGGCTCTTAGCATTTTCATATCCCATACCATCCTCAGTCTTCAGGGAAGGTAGAACAAACTAACTGCTCCTTTAAAAAAATGTTCTTGTTAAGATGTCCAGGAGCTTCACCTTGACTGGGTAAAAATTTTGCCTCTGGGTCTTCTTAGGCTTAGGGCTCTCCCCCAAAGCCCCCTTTCCATCTCATCCTTTGAACACATGTATGGGCGGCCAGTTTTAACTACTGGCCTCTCCCCTAAAACCTCTCCCCTTCCTGATCACCTGCTTATTCTGCTGTTATCCCATCTTCGTTTCCTATTATGGGATTTTACCAACTACTCATTACCTCAACCATGTGCCAATCCATGCCCACCACCAATTAAACTAGAAGATGAGGTACTATTCTCCCTCCCACAAGATCAACACCCCTTACCCCTAAATGGTAGGTCCCCTTTAAAGTAATTCTTGCAACTCCCACAGCTGCCAAGCTCTAGGGACTCCCTCATTGGATCCACCTGTTGCATCTTAACCCTTTTACTCTTCCAGCTCAAGATACTTCCTCAAATACTCAAACAGGGCCCTGCTTCCTTAAGTTCCAGAGGCCACCAAAGATCAGTCACTTTTTCTCCAGTTCCAGAAAAATAAAAGTCTCATCACCTTACTCAACTCTGCTGTGCCAAAAACTCCATATACTCTCCTTCTTCCTCTTTCTCGTATCTGCTTTACCAACTTCTCTATATCTCCAGTGTCATACTTAAATTTCCAGTTAACCAATCAGCTGCTATTACAGGGACCATTATTAAACATAGAGCCAGAGGTACAAAGATTACCAAAAGCCCAGGTAGTAAGAAACAATAACAAGTTTGGGGACATTCACTGCCCCAGACTCCAAAATATTCACAAAACAGATTTTAACATAACAGGTTTATCTCTGACTGCAGCAGTGTCTCCAGGATGTTGAGGTAATACCATGATGCTAAAGAGATGCCTTAAGATTTGCTTCAGGTACAACATTGAGGGGTCTAACAATTTCCCTTTCTAATAATTCCCCCTTCTTTTCTTCCCTCCTCCCCACCATCTTTTATTCCAACACCATACTATTGTAATCATAAGCTTTTAATATGTCTAAAATTTATTTCTTTTCAAACACTTTTTCATAAGCTCCAGGGAGCCAATTGGACGTATCTAAATGGACCAGACTTTCCCAGAATAAGTATCATTTAATTCTTCTCTTATCATTCCTGGTCTTGACAATCTCTGGGAAACTCTCTCCTCTACCCTCTCAAAATCCCCTCCATCTTCCATCTTGGGACTCCCCTCCTTTAATCACCAGGATCTAAATTTTTTTCCAAACATAATGCCTTTCCAGCATCTCGTGAGTTCCAAGCTGCCAGCCAACCAGTTTCACAGAGCCCTAAATAAAAACACAAAATTAATCAGCTACCCCAAGATGTGGTCAAGCACCTCAACTCTCAATGTGGGGGCTAGCCATGATAATCTAAGTCTGGGCAGGTTATGCAAAGGAAATTCTTTACTTCCAACCATTATCACCTGGGACTCTGGCCATTGATAAATTTAAATAAGAGGCCTGAGTCTCAGTAGTTTACCCTGAGACAATGCCTGGTAGCAGAAAAACACCACAAACTGAGATTACCCAACCCCCACCCAAGAGCAGACCATTCAAAAGTAACCTCTGACATTCTAACCACTGTTGCACCTCACCAGGACACCCCTAGAAAAATGTCAGCCAATCGGGGTCCTTAACCTCAGAGACCCCTCTTCCCCACCTTTACTACTATAAAAACCCAATTCTAATTGAGCTCAGGGCTCTCCAGTTATTCCAATATGTTGGACATGCAGAGAGACCAAGTTTGCAAACTTGATTAAAATAAAGGCTCTTTGCTTTTACATATGGGACTCAGTCTCCTTTGTTGGCTTTTGTGGGGACCCCATGGATTTGGACATAATATCCAACACCCACAAAATCAGCACAAAGCAGTCTCAAGAGACCTGATGATGCCCACAAAATCAGCAGAAAGCAGCCACAAGAGACCTGACCATGCCCCATTCCCACCCATTAAAGACCCCAGACTCCCCAAATTTTTATAATAAACAAAAGGGTGGAATGTAACGATTCTAGCCAACTAGCATGGCTGGCACTTCCAGGTTCCAGGGCCATGCAAAAATACCTAGCTGCCCCAGGGACCTTAAAAGGCCCTGTGTGATTCACATGCAGTGTGGTTGCCTCACCTATGTATGGTGCAGCTATGTAAGCCCTTGCACACATGCATGTGCGTTTGACATGATTATGTCATCCCCCTGTGTGCGTGTGCTAGATAGCCTTTAAAAGCTGGATGCACCATCTTCAGCCCTCTCTGCACACTGACTTCACCAGGTCTGTACACGTCTCCTCTAATAAACTCCTAAGCAGGTTTGTTGTGTGTTTTGTGCTTCCTTCTCCCTGTGCCAGGTAATTTCACTCCTCCTTGTCGGCTTCCATTAAGGACAATGAGATTGAATACCATGCCACTTTAAACAATGGTATTATGCCCAGATAACAGAGTCCCACAAAGCCAACCAGGATATTGAGTCCTGTATGTAAAAACAAAGAGTCTCTATTCTTATTCAAATTGAAGTAAATAGAAACTAGACATCTGTAAAATTTTTGAGGAAGTTAATTTTTCTATAATTCGAGAGAGAAAATTGAGGAAAAGAAATAACAAAGGAATAGAAGAGAGGGCTAAAATTTTATTGGAGAATAACATACAGAGAGCAAAAATGTGTAATGGGTTAATGAGTTTATCAAAAAGTGAATGCATTGGTGACACCACCACTTTGGTCAGAAGAGATCTTGCTTGGTCCTTGTTGTTCATAATATTTTCTTATTAGTGTTTAGGTACCAGGACTAAGGCTTTTGGTCTCAGACTCACTCCCTTTGTGGGCTGGTCAGCTCCAAATGTCTTGCTGTGCCTGTGTCATGGAACCCCTAAGCAATATCACCACGGAGCTGGTATCTGATGCAAACACAATGGTTACAAGTTAGCTAATGTGGACTGTAATCCAACACTCTGACACAAGTGGGTAGGAGAGAATGGCCCCAAGTGACCTGGTAAAAGGAAAATGGCACCATTCCCTGACAGGCAGAGGCGGGCAGTGGGCCATGAGACCACAGTGGGCCATGAAGGCAGCTGGTCCCAGGCAGGGACCATTAGACATGCCATGCAGAGAAAGTGGGTATTTATTTAATGGGTTCTGGAGCAGAAAGAGAAAGGGGAGAAGGGGAAGAAGGGAAAAGAGCTGGGGGGGGAGAAGTGGGGAGAAGGGAGAGAGGCAGAAGACAAAAAGGGAGAAACTAAGGCTGGAAGCAGAAGGAAGATCTGCTTACCTCAGCAGAGGAGGGAGTTGGTGTCGCTTTTCTCTTAAAGAGACCATTACATTCCCATCTCTCTTTTGTTTTGTTTTGTTTATTTGATGTTTTTTATTTTATTTTTATTTTTTATTTATTTTTTAAAGATTTCTGTCTCTTCCCCGCCACTGCCTCCCATTTCCCTCCCCCTCCCACAATCAAGTCCCCCTCCCTTGTCAGCCCAAAGAGCAATCAGGGTTCCCTGCCCTGTGGGAAGTCCAAGGACCACCCACCTCCATCCACATCTAGTAAGGCGAGCATCCAAACTGCCTAGGCTCCCACAAAGCCAGTACGTACAGTAGGATCAAAAACCCATTGCCATTGTTCTTGAGTTCTCAGTAGTTCTCATTGTCCGCTATGTTCAGCGAGTCCAGTTTTATCCCAGGCTTTTTCAGACCCAGGCCAGCTGGCCTTGGTGAGTTCCCAATAGAACATCCCCATTGTCTCAGTGTGTGGGTGCACCCCTCGCGGTCCTGAGTTCCTTGCTCGTGCTCTCTCTCCTTCTGCTCCTGATTTAGACCTTGAGATTTCTGTCCGGTGCTCCAATGTGGGTCTCTGTCTCTGTTTCCTTTCATCGCCTGATGAAGGTTAACATTCAGGAGGATGCCTATATGTTTTTCTTTGGGTTCTCTTTCTTATTTAGCTTCTCTAGGATCACTAATTATAGGCTCAATGTCCTTTATTTATGGGTAGAAACCAAATATGAGTGAGTACATCCCATGTTCCTCTTTTTGGGTCTGTCCCACCTCTTTTTTATAACAAAAAGGTAGGAGGTTAGACACAACAGGTTAAAGAAATTGGGATGGCAGATCTCAAGATTGCTTCCTGCTTATTTGTGATCATCGTCTTTGGGGGAAGAACCTGAGAAAGTTGGGTGCTGGTCACATCCTGGGGTAGCTGGTCTCTTTGCTCCTGTCCGATGTTTGACGGACATGTCTGGTGTCTCTTATACCTGTTTAAGGTATTGGCAGAACAGAGGACAAAGCTAAGTTTAGTAAAAATATTTTTAGGACAAAGAAATTGAGAGGGGAGTGTCTGATCTTTTTAAGGTGGATCCTTCAACTTAGCACCCTGGAACTCACGAGAATTTTGGGGTTTGTGAAAACATAAGTTTTAAACAGTAGCACATTTATATCAGAATGGCTGTCACAGATATATTTGCATAATGAAAAGTATCTTTAAGACTATGAAAGGCAGCGTGAGAGAGAAATTTGAGAACTTGTACTTGTCTTCACAACTTTATAACTTGCAGGTACACACCTTAATAACTTGTGTTCATATTTTGCTGAAATTTTTTGGTGAGTTTGTCTTTTTAAACTGACAAAACCTCTCAGCTGTCAAACTGCATCTGAGATCTTTGAGAAGGATAAAATTTTACTTGAGTTAATGATTGAAAAATAACAGAGAACTTACTAGGTTGGCACCTAGAGATACTCCTCAGTGTCCTCCATGGTCACTGGGCGTTGTACTTTTCTTTTGCTGTTTAGCACAGGGCCTGCCAGGCTTCAGAAGATCCTGTGGGTAAAGAATTAACCACATAAATGCCATATTCCTCAGATCTCTGAGCAATTGAGGGCTGTTTACCAGGTTTAGATGAGTTATAGAATCTGCCTGGAGAGCTGGGTTCAAGCTTGACTGTACTGGCTCTCAACTTAACAGGTAATATTTATACTTGTGAAAAACAAAGAAGGAAAAAACTGTTTGCAATAAAGCTCAAGGTAGAACTGAAGATAGAGTAGAGAACAGCTTACTATATTACATATAAAGTATTTTTGTAAGAGACTTAAAAGTACATACCAGTTTAAAACATGAGACTTATTTATTGTTTTTGTAGTCTGGAATGAGATACAATCGATAGACAATTATAACATTTAATAGTAAACATAAGTGGATTTAAGTCTCATGTATGCACACATACAGTGAGCAGGAATTGGGCAAAGTGGATGCTCTTAGTGGGCCTTACCAAAGGCATGCCACTGCACAAAACATACATGTAACAGAGTCAGCACCAGGTGACCAGGCAGGGAATACCTCAGTAAAGATGGCGGGACTTGGTCACCTGATCTGGCCCTCAGTTAAGATGGCAGTGAAGTCATCTGACTTCAGTTAAGATGGCAGTAAGGTCACCTGACCTGGGATTCCCATGGTCATGGCCATGACTATCATAGTTTGGTGCTTATAAAGGCAATACCCTCAAGGCTACATACTTCCTACCTCTGTCCAATGGGGAGTGGAGCAAACATCCTGAAGTACTTCCTGCCTGTGTGTGATTAAGCAGATCCTGGGCAGTTGGGGCAACCCACCTTGTTTACAGAAGTGAAAACTGTTATTCTTTCGGTCCCTGCCCTAGCCACGCCCACTCCTTTTTAACCTCTGACCTCGCCCACCATTGCTCTCTCTTCCTGTTTTCTCTCCTGGTGTACACACAGGGCTTTGCCTCTCTCCTCCTCCTCCTCCTCCTCCTCCTCCTCCTCCTCCTCCTCCTCCTCCTCCTCCTTCTCTCTCTCTCTCTCTCTCTCTCTCTCTCTCTCTCTCTCTCTTTGTAATAAATATGTTACCTTTATGTCTATCTTTTGTGTCTATGTGTCTGTTACCCGCCACCACCGCCAGCACGGCACGTGCCCTCCCGCTGGTGGGAAGCTGTAGCCGCTTTTCTCATGGCAGGCTCCGCCAGCCCGCCCAGGGATCATTTTTAAGAATAACAAATGTGCCTCGTGACTTGGATGATTAGTGCGCCCCGGACTTCTACCCGGAGCCGGAGTTCCGGCTTTAGGCGTCGTCTGGGACTCTGAGCTCCCTCCTGGGGCAGAATCAGGACCCAAGGACCTTCTCTACAACGACCCACGTCTTCCATCTGCCTGGACGCAGCTCCTCCAAACAACAAATCAACTAATCGTGAGTGTCCCCTTCTCAGCCAGCTTAACCATCTCTTTTAACCCAAGGGATTGACCATTGAGCTCCCGGCAACCCTTTGCAGTTTCTAGGGATGGGGGAACCTGCAACCGCAGGCTTTCAGGGCCTCAGTTGTTCCCTTCACTGGCATTCAATTCGGCTTGTCTCCTGTGCTAAGCCCGTGCCTGGGATGGCATGGCCTTAGCCAGCCCCTCAGCTCACCTGTACCTGGAGGCCCAGGGTCTCCAGTTCTGTCTCTTTTTCTCTTTTCATTTCTTTTCTTCCTTCTTTTTGTCATAACTTCTGCTACAGTGTTTTTTAAAAAAAATGCTGCAAGATCCCCGGTGGCAGTAGGCAGCAGAAATGCTGTAGGTCCCAAATGGTGGTAGCGGGCCATGTGGTAGCAGACAGCAGGCTCTGGGAGCAGCCAGTCCCAGGCAGAAATGGCTGCCAGTCCCAGAGAGGTGGCCTGAGCGGTGGTGGCGGGCCATGTGGTAGCAGACAGCGGGCCCTGGGAGCAGCCAGTCCCAGGCAGAGACGGCTGCTGGTCTCAGAGCAGTGGTGGTGGGCCATGTGGTAGCAGGCAGTGGGCCCCAGGCAGAGACGGCTGCTGGTCCCTGAGCAATGGCTGGTCCCAGGCAGGGAGACACATGGCGGGTGGGCAGAAGACAGAAACATGGATAGACACGACATGCAGGGTGAGGTTGAATGTTTATTCAGGGGGTTATGGAGGAGGAAGGGTGAAGGGGGGACAGAGAGAGAGGAGAGAGAGAGAGAGAGAGAGAGAGAGAGAGAGAGAGAGAGAGAGAGAGAGGAGGAGGAGGAGGAGGAGGAGGAGAAAGAGACAGAGAAGGGGGGAAGCAGAGAAGTGGGGAGAGAGGCAGAAGCAAAGTTGCCTCTCCAAGAGGAAGATGGAAAAGAGAGCGAGCTCAGGCCAGAAGCTGAAGATCAGCCTGCCTCAGCGGATGGGGGAGGGAGTGGGCATGACTTGTCTCCTAAAGGGACCAAAACCATACAAAAACAGTGGCTTGTTGTCTTACAGGAGCAACAATCCTCAGAATTCCAGGAAGCTGTTTGTCCTTGGGCAGGGGGTTTTACAGATTAGAGGCATTTTTGTTTTGCAGATCTCTTAAGCTCAGTCATTTAAACTTAACCCTCACAACTGGTCTCAGCCAAGAAATTAGAGTGGTCTTCTAGAAAGTGAATCTAATCATACCACTACATAATCTAGAGCTTTTCATTATACTTAGAAAAGCAAAACTTTTCATATTGTTGTGGGACCCCGGGCAACCTGGCCACACATAATGGGGCCCAGACCATGTGGGGCCCAGGGCAGGTTGGTCACACATGGGGCTCAGGCCACACAGGTGCCATAGTAGGCAGCACTTGGTTCCAAGTCATAGGCTGGCTCCACCCAGGAAGAGACCATCCTAAGGAAATTTCTAACATTCCACCCATTGTAGATAGGATCACCTGCTAGTACCCACAGACAAATGTCAGCCAATCTGGGGTCCTGAACTTTAGAAATCTCTCACCCCTACCTTTGCTACTATAAAAACCCCACCCAACTGAGCTTGGGGTTCTATGATCATACCAATTCATTGGACACATGGAAAGTGTGAGTTTGCAAACTTGTATAAGAATAAAGGCTCTTTGCTTTTATATATAGGACTTGATCTAGTTGGTTTTTGGGGGACTCCATGATCTGGGCATAACATAGCCTTTACCCTCCAGGATCTAACTGTCCATTGCATTTCTGACTTCAGCTATTCTCCACTTTGCTGCATCTCTTTAGCCTCCTTCTTATGACCCCATGTGCCACCTCAAGACATTTGGACTGGCTCTTTCTTCTGCCTAGAACACTGTCTTCCAAAGTGCAATGTCTCAGCCAGATAACCACTTTGATCATTTGTTCTAATTTTTGTGTATCTTTTCAAGCTAATCTTTTCATTTCTGGATCTTGTTACTGCCCTATTTATTACACAACAACCTTAACCATATTACCTATGATTGTATATCACTTCTTTGTGTCTTCCCTAGAAAACAGAACTGCTTTGTCCAGTAGCACAAAAGCTAAAACATGAAGTTCCTTGAAGAAAAGAGCAATCACTACAGGAAGACACACAGACTCTGAATTTGTTTTACTGAGAAATGAGAAAAATTTTGTCTTACAGTTTGGTGTATTTCAAAGACAGAGTAGGGGGTGGTGGTGTGGGGAGGTTAGTGGATGGTGAAGAAGGGAGGATTACTAGGAGTAATCTTATCTTATCTGGAGCTTTATAAATCATAAAGGCTCGAAGCTACCTTGTGAAGATATTTCCCCCAAAGGCACCTCTGAAGGCATTTTTCCCTCAGGCTAGCAGCTTGTCTTGCAGTTTTCTGAAAAGACGTTTGCCCTCCAAGGGGAGGATTAACTGAGTCACAGTTGCCCCAAATTTAGGTTTGTCCTTGAAAGCTTTACACGTGGTCTATATAGCAACACAAAACCTCCAAGCAGGCAGAAGGTTTTAAGCACTGAGTTGTTGTAACATCAGCATATAAGGCATGCATTTACACTCCACAAATCCATAAATGCTGAGTGAAGAGATGGGTGAAAGCATGAACAGATATCTTCCGTAGCTCTAGATAATTATAGAAGGTGATGTTATGTGGACACAGATGTGTTAATTTCACATGAATTGTGGCAGCTCCATTTGAGACTCTATTTTTACAAGGGAAATTTTTATTTGGGAATTCACTGTTCTTTTAAATTGGTAATCACTTCATAGCAGAAAGTTCGAAATGTAAACTTTTAGAAAGGATATATAATAGAAAAGCAAATCTCTCATCTGTATTTATTTCCATTTTTCCCTCCAATCCTCGGGGAATTGCTCTTGACTCTAGTGAAGTGGTTTTCAACCTGGGGGTCATGACCTCTTTGGGGGTTATATATTAGATATCCTGCATATTTACATTACAATTCATAACAGTAGAACTGTTACTGTCATGAAGTAGCAATGAAAATAATTTTATGGCTGGTGGTCATAACAGCATAAGGATCTGTATTAAAGGGTCACAGCATTAGGAAGATTGATAACCACTGCCCTAGTGTGTCATGCCAAAGATTGTTTAAACATATATAAGTTTATCTGTAGATATGCTTTCTTACCTACTTGGTAGCATGTGTCATCTTGATTTTTAAAATTTGTTAATGGATCTCAAAGAATCTCACATATTAGTAGGAGTATGATGTGGGATTCCCCTCTGTATGCTCTGATTACCATTAATGAATAAATAAAACTTGCTTGGCCTGATAGGGTAGAACAGAACTAGGCAGGGAAAACTAAAATGAATCCTGGGAGAAAGAAGGAGGAGTTAGAGAGAAACCATGGAGCCCTGCCAGAACCGGACAGAACTTTACCGGGTAAGGCACAGCCATGTGGCAATACACAGATTACTAGAAATTGGTTAAATTAAGATGTAAGAGTTAGCCAATAAGAAGCTAGAGCGAATGGGCCAAACAGTGATTTAATTAATACAGTTTCTGTGTGATTATTTCAGGGCTAAGTATCTGGGAACCAACAAGTGGCCTTCCTCCAACAGTAGTACATGTGCTTCATGTTTTGAAAGTACTCTAGTAATCTATAGTATAAATTCACAATGAGAGAAGATTTGGTAAATGACACAATTTTATGAAAGTGTCTCTTGACCTCGAAAGGACTGAACTGTTGTTAGACTTGGCAGCCACGTTAGTAACGTACTTTGAGCTCACTCACTCAGGACTTCACTTGCTGTCCTACTGTGTACTCAGCCTGGTAAAGTCCAACTTGCCTTTAGGAAAACAACATAAGAATCAGCTTTACTATGGTTTGGATATCCATGCAATCATCTTTTAAAACCTAGGCCATTGCAAAGTTTTAATTTTGAGAATTCATCCACATCATTGACCCAGAATAATGTATGTGTATATATGTGTCTTATTTAAGGTTTCTATTTGTGTGACAAAACACTTTCCTCCCCCAACATGCTTTTGATCATAGTGTGGTGATGGAGGAAGGTCATTGGTTAAGTAATAAAGAAACTTCTTGGCCTCATAGGTTAAAACATAGGTGGGAGGAGTAAACAGAACAGAATGCTGGGAGGAAGAGGAAGTGAGCTCAGACTCGACAGCTCTCTTCTCGGGGGCAGATGCCTCAGAGAGACGCCATGCTCCCCGCTCCCAGGCAGACGCACGCGATGAAGCTCCAACCCAGGATGGACGTAGGCTAGAATCTTCCCGGTAAGCGCACCTTGGGGTGCTACACACAGATGATTAGAAATGGGCTAAATTAATGTGTGAGAATTAGCCTAGAAGAGGCTAGATAGAAATGGGCCAAGCAGTGTTTAAAAGAATACAATGTCCGTGTAATTATTTCGGAGCATAAGCTAGCCAGGCGGCCGGGGCGCCGGGGACGCAGCCCCGCTGCTCCAATTTACAACAGTGTGGTGTAGGACAATTCTATATTCTGTCAATTATGTTTTAAATAAACACTGATTGGCCATTAGCCAGGCGGGATATATAGGTGTGACAACCATACAGGAAGTAGAGGCAGGGCAATGAGAACCGGAGAATTCTGGGAAGAAGGAAGCTCTTTCTGCAGTCTCGCCCAGATCATCAAAGAAGCAGGATGTGACCTGCCCCACTGAAAAAGCTACTGAGCCATGTGGCTAACATAGATAAGACTAATGGATCAATATAAGCTACAAGAGCTAATAAGAAGCCTGAGCTAATGAGCCAATCAGTTTATAATCTTATGGAGCCCTATGTGTGATTTTCTTTGGGGCTAAACAGCTGTGGGAACCAGGCAGGACAGAAACCCCAACAAGCAGGCCCTTATGTTACAATGATGTTTTGTACCAAACAATCACCAGTGCTTACCTTTCAGTCTTCTTCAGTGTCATCTGATATCATGTCATCCACATGCAGGAGAGTGACCTGTGGGTGTGTCCTCTGGTATTCCCTGAGGGTCTCATGTAAGGCTTCATCAAAGACGGTTAGGGAGTTTTTGAACCTTTAGGGGAACCTGGCCCAAGTCAGCTGCTGACTGCCAATGGACCAATATTCCCAGTTCTGTGAGGCACCTGATATGAGGGGTGAGTCCCTCCTTTGCCTCCTGAGACTTGGGGTATTGCCATGCCCACATGGAGGTGGCATCAGGCTTGAGCTCAGTGAGTACTGGGGGTATGATGTTTTACCAAGTTAATTCCCCAGGTCTCTGCAAATGCCTCAGGATACTGGCTATCCTTGTGGTCATGTCCTGAGGGGCAGGTGGCAGCTCCTTGTCTAATCTATATTCATCCCCAAGCTGGGGGGGGGGGAATTTGATCAGTTGTCCCTCCTGACTTGTAATTGAGACTCTATTTTGATTAAATATGATCTGAGCTCCAACCTTAGTAGTCTCTTCCTAATAAGGGGTAGGGGCACCTAGGTAGAACCAGGAATATGTGGAATACCTGGCCTATTCCAAGATCCACTATTCTTTGGGTAGTTCATGAATATTGACTCATACCTGTAGTCCCCTACACCCAAGACTTTTTTTCAGAGAGGTTTCCTTGGGGTTTGGTCAATACCGAATGTTGAGCTCCAGTATCTACTAGAAAATTTATAGATTTCCCCTCCACTCTGAGAGTTACCCTGGGCTTGGGGAGGGGTTCCAAACCCTGTCTCCCCTAGGCGCTGAGGTCTCCTGATTCTGCAACCAGCACATGGCAGGAGTCACATCCCAGGTTAGAATCTGTATGTTTGGACTTCTTCGGGTGCTCCTTGGCCCAATGTCCCACACCCTTGCAATAAGCACTTTGGTTTTTCTGCAGCCTGGGTGCTTCCTTGAGCAGGAGTCTCTGACTAGGTCTCAGCTGGTGCTTATTTTCATCTGGATCTCCTGCAGTGGCTGCTAGGAGGATTCTTACCATATTTTGAGTCTGCTTTGCATTCTCTGCAGCAATGACCCTCATCTGTCTGTCTTCTGAGGTTTTTTGGTTGCTGTACACAATATCCTGAGCTACTGCTGACGGCTCCTGAATGCTCTTATCTGCAAGTCCTCTGTCTTCTGTAACTTGTGCCTAATATCAGACTTGGCCTGATTAACAAAGGCCACGATCATGGCTGACCTATTCTCCTTGACCTCGGTATCTACAGGGGAGTATTTCCTAAAGACCTCCATAATCCGTTCTAAGAAGTTCGATGGAGACTGTCTTTTCTTGTTGTAATTTGACTGACTGGTCAAATTAGTGGGCTGATGAGTGGCCACATGGAGACCTCTCATTAGAACCTGGTGGTAGACCTGGAGCCTCTCCTTACCTTCTGCCAAGTTGAAAATCCAGTTAGGACAGGTCACTGAGAAACCTTGGTTTATTAGGGCAGTGTTGACAGTTGGGTTTCCATTAGGTCCCAGTGCCAATTTTTGGGCCTCTGTCAGAATTCTTTCTTTCTTCTGTGGTAAATAGAACCTGCAAAAGCTGTTGGCAATTGTCCCAAGTGAGCTGATGAGTGAATATACCAGAATCTAAAAGGTTAATAAGGGCCCTTGAATTGCCTGAGAAACTGGGTGAAATGGATTAGGTAAAAATGCTGCAGATCCCCGGTGGCTGCAGTGGGCCATGAGATCATGCTGCAGGTCCTGGAGCAGCGCCAGGCAGCAGGCCATGTGGTGGCAGGAAGCGGGCAGTGGATCCTGAGAGCAGTCAGTCCCAGGCAGGGACTGTGCACGAGACCACACAGCAGGTCTCCAGAGGTGGGTGGTCCTGGGCGGAGAGCCACGTGGCGGTGGTGGGCAAGGGACAGACAGATAGGCATGCCATGCAGAGTGAGGTTGGATATTTATTTAGTGGGTTGTAGATATACACCTTAATAACTTGTATTTGTAATTTACTGAAATTTGTTTTGTGAGGTTGTCCTTTTAAACTGACAAAATCTCTCAGCTATCAAACTGCACCAGAGATTGTTGGATTAAAAAGTGACCGAGAACTTACTTGGTTGGCACCTAGAGCTACTCTTTAGGTCCTCCATGGTCGCTGAAGGTTGTATTTGCCTTTTGTTGTTTAGTGCAGGTCCTGTGAGGCTCCAGAAGATCCTGTGGGCTAAGAAATCTGTAGGAAGCCAAGCCTACCTTGACCTGAGCAGCTAGGCTGTCGATTCCAGCCATTTTGTCCACCGTCTGGAGATCTTCAGTTTAGATGAAAGGCAGTTTTGCCCAATGGTCAGCACTTGGCAGTTGAAGTAAATTGTGGATGGACATTGTTTTGTGCCCATTTGTCTTCTGTCTTCTTTGGAGGAAGTAGAGAGCTGCTAGGAGACAAACTGTCTTTTTTTGTTATGAAAAGGCTTTTTAAAATAAATATTTAAATGCCATATACCTTAGATCTCCTAGCTGTTGAGGGCTGTTTATCAAGTATAACTACAGTATAGAATCTACCTATAGAGATGGGTCCAAGCTTGACTGTACTGGTTCTTAACTTAACAGGTAAGATTTACACTTGTAAAAAGACAGAAAGAAAAAAAATCTGCTTGCAATAGAAAGTTAATGACAGAACTGGCAAGAGTAGAGAACATCTTAATATTTTTTAAATGAAGTTTGGACTAAATATGAAGTATTTTTGTAAGAGACTTAAAGTACATACCAGTTTAAGACATGAGATGCAATGAACAGACAATTATAATGTTTAACAGACAACATAGGTACATTTAAGTTACATGTATGAACACACACATACAGAGTGAACAGGAATTAGTTGAAGTGGATGTTTTTGATGGGCCATATCAAAGGCATGCCACTGCACAAAACACACATGCAACAGAGCCAACAGGAGGAATTTAGAGACAGAAACATAAGTAAATCAGGGGACCAGGTAGAGTATACCTCAGTAAAGATGGCAGTGACCTGGCTCTCAGTTAAGATGGTCGTAAGGTCACCCATGTAAACAGAGTTAACACTGGGGAACCAGGCAAGGAATACCTCAGTAAAGATGGCAGAACTTGGTCACCTGACCTGACTCTCAGCCAAGATGGAGGTGAAGTCACCTGGCCTCAGTCAAAATGGCACAGTCACATGTTGTGCGGAAAAGCTGCAGGGAATTTAAGGTTAATAATAAGGGAGACCTAGAGCCATTATCTGTCCTGTTGCTGAACCGTCATGCCACAAGCTGTAGTGGGGAGCAAAAGGCTGGAATTGAAAAAAGTCACCTTGTGGATCTGACCAATCTTGTTGACAGTAGTGGCAGGGACAGTTTGAGGATACTCCTTCCATTTTATTGTGCACTAACAGTAGTTAGTAAGCCCCCATAAAAGTAGAGCTGGTGGGACACTGGCTGAGTGAGGGTAAAGAGCTAAAGATGTAGCTCTAAGGCCTGTGGTTTTAGGGTCTTCATGGCTTGCTACCCGTAGCTCAAACCATGAAAACAGTGACATCACAAGGCCTATAATGGGGTGTCTCCCCCTATAGGTGAGGTGCAAATCAATGTGAGCACCACAGGACCTGTGGGAGAGCATCCTCCATCCCTGGGTGGGGTGCTACAGCCTTCAGTAGGGGTGACTCAGAAGCCAGAGAGGCCAGAGCGGCCTTTAATGGTGAGGGGAAAAAAACCAAAAAGTAAAGAAAAAGAAAAGAAGAGAAAAAAAAAACAGAGGAACTCTGGGCCCCCAATTGAATGCACCACACAGAGTGTGTAGTGCTAACATGGGAGGACTGACCCCAGGTCAGTCTGGTCATGATTTTAGCTAAGGGAAGCAATCCAGAGATGAATGTCAGCAAAGGGCTCAAACATCTGTGGTTGGGGACTGACCTCCCATTTCTAGGAATACCAGAAGATTGCCAGGAACTCGCCAGTCAATTCCTCAGGTTTGAAGAAATGGTTAAGCTGACCAGAATGGGGGAAACTCACCAACTGAAGCCGGTGGTGTGAGCAGAAATCACGCTCAGGCTTATGGAACATGTGGTTGTTGTGGAGAAAAAAATCCCTGGTTCTGGATCCAACACCGAGAGAGGGGCTTGAGGTGGGAGAGCCATCTGAGTCACATCACCAATGAAATGGATTAATTAACTATGCTGCAGATTCCCGATGGCTGCAGGAGGCAAAGGGCCACGAGACCATGTTGCAGGTCCCAGAATGGGGGCAGGCAGTGGGCAGCAGGTCCTGAGAGCAGCCAGTCCCAGGTAGGGACGGCGCACAAGACCACTCCACAGGTCTCTGAAGGTGCTGGTCCCAGGTGGTGAGGCTTGTGGCAGCTGCAAGCAAGAGACAGGCAGATAGGCATGCCATGCAAAGTGAGGTTGGATATTTATTTAGTGGGTTATAGAAATATGGAAGGGAAGGGGGAGAAAAAGAAGAGGAGAGAGAGAGAGGGGGAGAGAGAGAGAGAAAAGACACTATGACATGCATGTGCCCACATGAAAACACATGAACACACATTTTTTAAAACTTAAAAATGGTAACGATCATGATTAAATAGATCTCTTTTGATTTGTATAGAAACAAATCGAGATTATCTAAGTAAAGGACACTTTTCTAGAAGTCAAATTATAATTCCACGTGCAGATCCTTGAACAAGGGACTCTGGAAACATAGCTTGGGGGCTTTCTCAGAGTCTAAGGCTATAACATTAAATCACAGTGCAGAGAAGTCCTGTACTCATATTCTAAACTTACATGCTCCAGGTATTTATTTCTCATAAACATCCATCTTCTTTTCAGAATGACTTTTAAACATGCAAACCCGATCCTGTCATTCTCCTGTTTAAGATGCTTCCCTGATTCGTCATTGCCCACTGCCATATTGCCAAGCTTAGTTTAAGCTATAAAACTATTTCTTTAAGTTACAGTTTATATGGCAATGCAGTATGGAAGACGGAAGTAAGATTGCTGCTCCGGATATGGCTGGGAATCCTGAGAGACCTGCCCAGTTCCATCCATCTCCCTTCACTTACACCCTGTGATCTGCTGCCTGAACATCAGGATCTCACTAGAGTCCGTGGAAGACTCGAGAGAAGTGATTCTTTTGTGTGGCTGTTATGGGTGTGGGGTCATTCAGAAATTCAGCAGTCTGACCATGAATGTGTGTGTGTGTAAGTGTGTATGTATGTATGTGTGTATGTATGTATGTATGTATGTATGTATGTATGTATGTATGTATCTATCTATCTATCTATCTATCTATCTATCTATCTATCTATCTATCTATCTATCTACCTAAGCTGTGAACATGTTCTATTACCATTGGTTAATAAAGAATCTGCTTTGGCCTATGGCAGGGAAGAATATAGAAAGGTGGGAAAACTAAATTGACCTCAGGAAGAAGGAAGGTGGAGTCAGGTGGATGCTATGTAGCTGTCCAAAAAGCAAGAGGTAAAAAAACCAGGAGCCTCATGGTAAAATATAAAATAAAAGAAAAGGGTTAATTTAAGATGTAAGAGTTAGTTAATAAGAAGGCTGAGCTAATAGCTCAAAGAGTATGTAATTAATATTAAGTCTCAGAATGGTTATTTCATAAGCGGCTGCAGGAGCTAGTGAGCAGGACCCAGTGCCTGGAGAGAAACCGGTCCAAGGGACCAGAAGAACAGAAAATATTTGTAGTTTCATATACACACAAATATGTACACACACACACACACACACATACACACACACACACACACACAGAAGAGGATATTATTTGCATTCTGGCACCAGAGCTAGACATCTGTCTCCGGTGGGGCTACATGGCTTCTCTCTAATTCCACCTTCTTTCTCCCAGCATTCAGATTAGTTTTCCCTGCCTAAGTTCTGCCTTGCACAGGCCTAAGGCAGTTTCTTTATTAACCAGTGGTATTCACAGCATACAGAGGGGAATCCCACATCTGGGCCAGGAGTCTTTGTGGCCACTGTTACATGTTTGCAGAGTCTCAGAAGACACTGAGCTTCTGATCCTGATGCCCGGTCATGGTAATGAAATCTGCACTCTTATTAAAACATAAGATATTCAGAGAGCTCACATCATAGCCAAAATAAAGCTCTCTCTGAGGTTGCTTCTTGTCAGTATTTGGTAACAGAAGCAACAAAAGTAACACAGACAGCTAGTTTGCCTCAAAAACAGACTCTGTACTTCTCTCCTACCCCTGCTCTTTTTTTCTCTTGCCTCCTTTTCTTTGATTAAACAATGTGAGGGGTTTTCTGTATTTTTCCAATAGAATTTCATAAAATTGCCTATCATCCTCATAATTGGATTCTGTGTTTTATAAACTGGGAACTTTTGGTATTCTGAATTGAATTTTCTCTGAAGATCTTATTTTTTAATAAGAGTATAACCTCGCTGTGAGTGCAGATTTCATTAGTGAGATCAGAGCCAAATCTGCTTTATGGAAGCTATTTTCAATTCTGCTTAAAATGGGTAAATATTTGAGCCCGGATATATTTTTTTCATCTCAATTCAGAATACCGTCTGTTTCATATATTTTTTCTATTTTCATGTGCATGTGTTTTGTGTGGGAGCCATGTGGGTGGAGGGAGGAATGTGGAGGCTTGGGGATAATGACAGGAGCCATCTTCAGCACCCCTCTACCTTATTACTTAAGCAAGGTCCCTCAATCAAGCCCAGAGCTTGCTGATCTGATTGGCCTCACCAGCCAGTTTACTTAGGGATCTGTACTCTGCCATCTGAGACTGGAACTACAGGCAGATTGCCCTGCCCACCTGGCATTAGGTGGGTCCTGGGGATTTAAACCCCAACCCTTATGCTTGCATAGCAAGTGATTAACCAGGAGCCATCTCCCCTGACCCTTCTTGCATAGCTTCCTTTAGGTGAGGATTGTTCTTACAAAGTTGTTTTATGATTGGAATGTTTCACCAAAGTGTAGGCTTCTCAGATCCATTACATTTTATTCTGGAACAGGGGCTCCTTCCAAATAGTTCCCCAAGTTAGCACACTTCAATGAGTAATTATGGAATTCAAACTTAAACTCTGTGTACCTTTTAAATGTTTATTGCGTCATTCCTTTACCTTCTTGTTTAGGGGATGTTTTTCCATGGTTATTAGCTTGGTGCTTTTCATTCCCAGTCACTTTGATTCCATTACGTTTGCAAGCTGAAGTTCTTCAGTCCACCCCTCAGCTGAATGCTTGATGAAAATTTCAATACTCACCAATAAAATGCAGCCAAAATTTAAAGAATGGCTTTATACACACACACACACACACACACACACACACACACACACACACACACCACTATGATTGTAGTTACTTATCCTGAAGAGTGAAACATTTTAACAATGTAACTGGCAACACGTAGCAAATAAAAAAAAAAAACAGTGGGTGTGGAAATGTTTTTTATTTAATACCAGCATCATCAAAACAACTTTGTAGTTCACTTATTTCAATTATGAATGGGTATATAGTTATTTCAGTGGGCAGATTCTAGAAGGTTACTTTGGAATTATTTGTATATAGTTTTGTGAATTACTTATCAGTGCTATATGTGCTTATGTATTTAGTAATATTGTTTTTTTTTTGGTTTTTTTTTTTTTGGTTTTTTTTGAGACAGGGTTTCTCTGTGGCTTTGGAGCCTGTCCTGGAGCTAGCTCGGTAGACCAGGCTGGTCTCGAACTCACAGAGATCCGCCTGCCTCTGCCTCCCGAGTGCTGGGATTAAAGGCGTGCGCCACCATCGCCCGGCTCAGTAATATTGTTTTTATATGACATACTTTTCTAAAAGATTGGGTATATTTTTGTTTTTGTGTTTTTTGAGACAGGAATTCTCTATATAACAGTTCTGGCTGTCCTGGAACACCCTTTGTAGAGCAGATTGGCCTTGAAGTCAGCGGTCTGCCCACTTCTACCTCCCCAGTGCTGGGATTAAAGCCATGCTCCACCACCATGCATCGGATATTCTTATTTATACTTACATGGTAACTGTAAAAAGTTCCCTTTGATCTCTTAAGCTGAATTGGTAAATAATAATTAAAAATGTTGTCTCATCTTTGACTGAATAAGCTTCCAAATTGTTTATCCTCATCCTCTTAATTAAATGAAAAACATTTATTAAATATTAGAATTAATAATTTTTCTGTTCAGTTCATCCATTGAATTATAATTACTATTACTATTATTTCCTGGTACTCGCTATGATGAAATCACAGAGATCTGTCTGCCTCTGCCTCTCCAGTGCTGGGATCAAAGGTTTGCACCACCAAACACTGCTTTGTTAGAACTATAAACCAGTGTTGCATAATTGAATTTCTGACATGGCAGGGGCCCTTTGGGAAGTTATGACTTAAGTTTTCATACAAATATGGAAGCCCTGGGATTGAAAACAAGTCGTTTCCATAAGAAGAATCCTCCATAAATCTAAGTGAAAACTTAATTCTTTATAAAGTCCCATGACAAAACCACTTCTGTGTGTATTAAATTGTCATTCGGCACAGAGGGCGGGGCCGTGCTGCTTCCTGGACACAGTGTGTCCTCCAATACACCCGAGTGACTGGTGTCAGGAAACATCTTGCATAGGTCCCACGTTCATTATCAACTTTTCTAGAAATGAAAATCCTGTCCTTGATTTCATAATTTTGCCTGAGGTTCTCCTTGCTCCACTTTTTGAGTTCACTGTTACCGAGAAGGGTTCTGGAAAGTAAGCAGGCGCTATCCCATAATAACATGAAAACGCTGTCAGTTTGCCAGAGACAAACTTAGATGTTGCTACCACTGTGCCAGGGAAGAAGTTTGTCATAAGCACTGCCCACCCTCTATCTTTCTGATATCCTGTGTCTAGCCCAAGATGTAGCGTGGTCTTTCCTTACTCTGCCCCCTCACGGCCTGGTGCTTTCCAACTCATGGGAACTTAGTCCTTTCGGCTTGAATCTTGGTCCCTTTCAGGATTCTCTTCCTTTCTCTCCAGAGTTAGCTCAAGTGGCTTCCGTTCTCAGAACTTTTACGTCCTTGTGGCCTTGGACATCACAGGGACCTTCTGAGGCCTGATGGCTTTATTTTTCTTTAGGACAATGGTCTTCAAACTTGCGAATCTCACAACCGTTTAATCCAGTTCCTCATGTTATGGTGACCCCAACCATAAAATTATTTTCCTTGCTATTTCATAACTATAATTTTGCTGCTATTATGAATCCTCACGTAATTATTTTTGGAGACAAAGGTTTGCTAAAGGGGCCGTGACCCACAGGTTGAGAACTACTGCTCTAGTTGCGTTTCCTCTAGTGGGGTTACCTTCTTGTTCAGTCTGCACCCCGGCTCGAGGGGGCTGCTTGCCTTGCCTAGTCTCAGGTATTTCTTGCTTTTGAGGAGATATGGGAGAAAGCTGATAGGAGGGGCTCAGCTGACACGTTTCTTGTGTTTGTGGTTTTCGGGTTGAATGTAAGGGTCTGCAGGTGACCATTGCCCTCTGCACTCTGAGAAGTGGGGAACTACTGTTTCTGCAATCTGGGCTCCCGTCAAATCTCTCTGGGGTTTGACTGCAAATCTAGTCCTGCTCCTTCCTTTTCTCATGCAGTAGTTCCTGAGACTGGGGTGCTGGGCTCTTTTAAGGGGTTGTTGGTTTATCAGCATCGAGCCCAGGCTCCCCAGACTCTCTTCCTACTCATTAGTCAAATTCTCATTTGAGGAGGACGGACAGTGGAGCCAGAGCTCTCAGGGCTTCCTGGCACTGGGCTTATTATTACTTACAGCCACTGTTCCAGATTCATCAGGATTTGGTGTATTCCAGTTTTCACAACTGGAACCGAACACGGCAAAGCAACACCATGCTTCCCCAAGGAAAATCTCCAAATGAAAAAAAACAACAAAAGCTTCGGAACTTGCTCTCTCTTTCAAAATACAACAGAAGGTCAGTTTCCTACTCAGTTGAAAGCCATGGCCTTGGCAGCTGAGCACAGTAAAGCGGAGCTGTGGGTGAGTGCTGACTTTGGGGACTGGGAGAGATACATGTGGATCATGTACTTGGGCCCAGCTCTGAGTCCTGGGCTTATAAAGTCCAATCCTAACTGTTACTTGGGCTTGAGCTCTGATAGTTCATAGCAGGATCAAAGAGGCAAAGGGTGGCAGATGACCTTGAAATGACAAGAGAAATGCAACTGGGCTAAGGCTGAAGGGCGAGTAAGTGATCCCCAGCCTTTTGATATAGAAGCAAGAGCACACATGTTCTGTGGAGAGCAAGAGAACTTGGCTCATTTAGGGTAACTTGCAAGCAATTCTGTGTGCTAAAAGCCAAGATTGTGTTGTGAGAGTGAATGGAAACAATTTAGCAAAAACCAATTCATTAGAGCCTGGGAAGACCCCAGGGAAAGAATTAGATACATTTTGCAAACGTTTGAAATTAATTTCATGAAAAGAGAGCTTGTCAGTGAGGATTTGTTCTGTATCACATAGCTCACTTTGCTTTTGAATTGTCTTCCTGTTGTCAGACCAGAACCCACCTATGCTGTAGAACAATCCCTTTGCATACTGTAAAGATGTGTTGCTGCGATTGGTTTCATAAACAAGCTGACTGGCCAATAGGTGAACAGAATAAGGCTTGTCAGGAGAGCCAGACTGGAGCATGTTGGAAGGAGAAGAGCAGAGTTAGGAGAGGCCAGCCACCTAGCTTCACGTCGTGTAGAAAATGAGGCAACAAGCCATGAGCCACGTGGCAAAGCATAAATAGAAACGGGTTAATTTAAATGTAAGAGTTAGTAATAAGCCTGAGTTATTGGCCAAGTGTTTGTAATTAATATAATCCTCTGTGTGGTAATCTGGAAACAGCTACCAGGATGGGGAGTGGGTGGCAGGGATAGGAAAACTTCCAACTACCACGTCTATCTCACATCAGTGACCCTGCTGGAAAGTTAAAGATGATGTCATCACTGCTAATGACACAGCCTTCTATGTCTTGGTCAAGTGTCTTAGCGGCATGAATTAATCATATGCAATGAGAGCATCGTAATCAGGGTTTCTATTGCTGTGACGAGACCCCCATGGTCATGGCAACTCTTATAAAGGAAAGCATTTATTATATGGCTTATATTTCAGAGGTTTATTCCATTATCATCATGGCAGGACATGGTGGCATACAGGCAGACATGGTGCCAGAGAGGGGGCTGAGAAAGCTACAACTTAATCCAAAGGCAACAGGAAGTAGACTGAGATACTGGCTACTTCATGTGGCTTGAGCATAGAGGAGACTCCACAGTGACACACTTCCTCCAACAAGGTCACACCCCCTAATAGTGCCACTCCCTATGAGCTTAAGAGAGCCAGCATATTCAAACTACCACAGAATGATTCAAATGTTTGGCTAGCAAACAGATGCACAGTCAACAGGAAGGTGTCTAAAACACTATGTCCAGGCAAGCCAACTCCCACAGTGAGGGAGGAAGGGGCATGCAGACAAGGAAAGGACAGATCTGAAAGATTCATCTGTGCAGGCGGGTAGGTCAGGGAGTAGTTTCATGTTTCTGTTGTCATGGTCGCGGCACGAAGGTGTTCTGAAGAGATGCTGCACCCCTTCTGAAGCTGTTGAACTACTGAGTAGACTCCAAACTGACTCTCTTCAGGAATCTGATGCTGGGAACTGACATCAAGAGAGATGTCACACAGATCTGACAATTTGCCAGATCATCTTCTAGGAGAGACTGAAGCCAAGACAATGACGCTGGGAGAGACCACACCTTGGCCGTCCAGTAATGCATGCCTCTTGTCTTCTATTTAAAATGAATCCACATATCAGAGTTCCAAGGATGTAGGTGGGGGCTGTCCCCAGGCTTCTGTGCACCTCTTTCTATTGGATTATCCCCCTTTCTCTGCTTTTCACTGTTACTGTCTCCTAAGTTGGACTACTCTTGGCAGGTGGGTAAGCCTAACTTGTGGGGGTTGCTGGGGCCCGATCCTCTGACCCCAGTAACTCCAGTAACATTGTTCCTCATGAAAACTCAATTTCTGACTCTGAAATGTGAGCCCACTGGGAGATCAGGATGCTGAAACACATTGGCAGCTTTGCTAGGATTGTAGGCAGTGTTGCCGCCCAGAGGTTTAGCTTTAAGAGACGTTAACTCCCCTGGCCACCTACGTTGAAAAAGTAGCTCGATGTGGCAAGGGTCTTACCAAGTCACTGGACTGATTATCATGTCCCACATGGTGTCTCATAAAAAGGCAGAGCCCCAGAGAGACTTAAGTATGGCATCAAAATTGCTATTGTCACCATGCGTTTTCTATTCAACCCTTGCCTACACTGGGGAGCCAAATTCAGACTTCAAAAGTGGGGTAGAGGTGAGAGATAGGAACTGTGTCTTTCCTATTTTTCTTGTTTTTGAAAAGTGCTTTCATTCATTTACTTTTGGGGGGAGGGGTGGAAGTCAGAGGCCGCTTGTGTGAGCTCTCTCTTTTCACCGTATGGGTTCTGGGAACTAAACTCAGGTCATTTAACAGTGTGCACCCTTTTTTCCTGAGCCACCTCTCTGGCCCCTTTAGTTTGCCTTTGCAAGGCTAAACCTTCAGGAGAAAGAGAATCACCAGACATTAGCATCTTTTGTACTTGTCGCTCAAGGGAGCCACTGTCTAGTCTGAGCTCTCACCTTCGCACTCCCTGCTGCGTGCTTCATGAATAAGTACAGTTAATATCTGGAAGGGAAGCTACAGTCCCAGCCTACTCGGGACATTGTGGCTCTGGAAGCTATAAAATCAGCAAAGTCAAGAGAGTGAGGCGGGAGGGGATGAAACACTTGGCGAGAATAGGTTTCACAGTGTCCTTGCGATGATGCTTCTGAGTCAACCAAGCGTGAGAATGGCTGTAGCGTGGGAAAGGGGAGTCCGTGGACAGGGACACTGTCCATTCTTCAGTTAGAACACCCCCCTCACTTACCACGAGAAGAATTTGCTTCAGATACCTTAAAATATTACACAAGGTTTCTTCTTTACATAAATCAAACCTTAAGATGCAAAGACAGACAGGATTTTGTGTATGAAAAGCCCACACTCTGGATCATTGGATTTTGTTTGTGACAAATGTGTGAATCACTGGAAGCAGGAGTTCAGTCTGGGGAGTTAATAGTCTTTAACTACTGTTTTAAAACGCCTTGACCCCCCTTGCCAAGTCCTGAGACTTTACAGTGCGAAGAGGAGACTGATGGTCTGAGAGATGATAGCCTGGAAATGGTTCTTTTGACTGTCTCTCTGAACTCCTGCAGTGCTGCTGCCCCCGTGAGACAGGATCTTCTGCCTCTACACTAAGATAGCCTGGAAATGGTTCTTTTGACTGTCTCTCCGAACTCCTGCAGTGCTGCTGCCCCCGTGAGACAGGATCTCACTGCCTCTTGGCTAAGGAGAACTCAGAGCTCCAGGGATGGCAGTGGTTACCAGGTTCGATGTTATCGCAGGCTCTCAGGAATCTGGTGCTGGCATGCTGCACGGTTTGCCTGGGTGGCTTCCCTGTTTATTTAACACTATGCTAATTTACCTGGACATGAGAAGAAGTGAGTGTAGGATTGACTTTGCCTTTCCTGAGAATTTAGGATAATTATCTTAATTTTAAGCCAGGAATCCTAGCTCCACTCCCCCCCCCCCCGGAATTTTAATTCTTTCTTCCAGAAGGTGGCGACAGAACACCAGAAAATTCAAAGTAAGAACCGCCCAGTGTTTTGCCTCTCAAGGCCTCCCGCTGTGGAACTCCTGCCCAGGCTGAATTCCTCTACAGAACAGGAAGCATTTTCACTGCAGAATTTGACACCCAGGTCGTGAGTGAAGATAGGAGAAGGGGATTTGGAGCTCAGTTGTCCTCTTCTTTTTCCATTTAGCTTCTCGCAAATGGGTGTAGGAGACATGGACTAGATTGGGCGATGGCTGGATGCATTTAACTAATGACTGAAGAGGATGCTTCTGAATTTAGAATTATGACTTTTAATCTAACCACTATGGCAGCATATGCTTAGGGGATAGTAGGATACTATGGGGCCCTTGGAGGCTACCTTTATTTTCAAAATTTATTTCTTTATAGAGAGAGGGTCTCATTGTGTAGCCCAGGTTGGTCTATAACTCATGGTACCCTGCCCACTGAGTGCTGAGATGACAGACTCCCACAACCAATATGTGTTTTTATTATTAATTGATTCATGGTAAATGCCAGTATTTCCGGGGTGCATAGTGACATGACAATATGTGTATGCGTGTCTGTGATGAGTCACACTCATATCAGGGGAAATGCCTTACCTATCACCTTAGACACGCAACATTCAAAATCCTTTCTCTTAGCTGTTTTAAAATATTGTCTTTAGGGCTGGAGAGATGGCTCAGAGGTTAAGAGCACTGACTGCTCTTCCAGAGGTCCTGAGTTCAATTCCCAGCAACCACATGGTGGCTCACAGCCATCTATAATGAGATCTGGCGCCCTCTTCTGGCATGCAAGCATACATGGAAGGAATGTTGTATATATAATAAATAAATACGCCGGGCGATGGTGGCGCAAGCCTTTAATCCCAGCACTCGGGAGGCAGAGGCAGGCGGATCTCTGTGAGTTCGAGACCAGCTCTGGTCTACAGAGCTAGTTCCAGGACAGGCTCCAAAGCCACAGAGAAACCCTGTCTCGAAAAACCAAAAAAAAAAAATAAATAAATAAAAAATAAATAAATAAATAAATCTTAAAAAAAATATTGTCTTCATCCTTGTCAGTCATCATGGTTTAGAGAATGCTTTGAGTTATTTTTCCTCACCAACTACCGCTGGGTTCTTTGCCTATCTAGAAGCTAATTTTCAAAATCTCTTTGTGTTTGCTTTTCTGCCTGGCATTTTTCAAATTGCTGCTTGGCAGTTCTCCCCTCTGAGGGCAAGTTCAGGTAAAAGAAACAAGAGGACTTTGACTCAGAAACAATTTCACGCACCTTGAGGGGTGTGGGCTTTTGGGGTCTCTCTTGTTTACCTAACTATTGCTTTTTAGTCTCTAACGGGGGAGAGAGGCAGCCACTCTAAGGTTCATCTCAGCCTCTTGTTTAGAATTAGCTGCCCTCCCAGAAGGATTTCATTAAAACGTCTGGGTTTTTTTTTTTGTTGTTGTTGTTGCATTGAAACTTTTATTATAATAAAAACTTGTGATTTAGCAAGAACAATTCTAAGTAAAATTGGAATAGGTATACACAGGGGAATCAAATGTAAGGATGATAATAAGAAAGCCCAGTTGCATGTAAAACACACATGCATCCACATACACGCACACATACATGCACACATGTGTGAATAAGCATACGAACACACATATGCACGTGTGTATGCATATGCACAGACACACACTATAGCATTCTACAGTCACAGTGTTCTATAACTGTAATTGCTGGATTCTAGGTCAGTCTGTTGCTGGTTCTTTCTCTGACAGAAAGCTTTTTACCTGGGGCGGGTGATGACTCAGCAGCTAAGAGCTCTTCTTGTTCTTGCAGAGGATCTGTATTCCACCCCCACACCTATCCAGTGGTTCACAGTTGTCTGTGATCCCTGTTCTGTGGGATTCAACATTCTATTCTGACCTCTTGGGTACCAGGAATGCATGTGACACATGTATACACATGATACATGCATGCACATGTAAGCAAAACACTTATTGCATAGAGTAAACACATCTACAAAAATTCTTTAATCTCAATTTCTTTTAAAGTACATATAGATGACCAATAAGTGTACATTTAATTCACTCCTAATATAGACATTACTACACTTCTACTTTCGGCCAGGTCCTGTATCAGGTATTAGGGATACCCGACCTACTCAGTTCAGGTGTGCTGATATAGAGGGGCGGGCCTACCATTTCAAGGTGCTTGTGTCTCCTTTGAGAACACAAGATAAGTCAACAATCATTGGTGCTTGTCAATATCTTTAATGTTTTGTGTGTGTGTGTGTGTGTGTGTGTGTGCGCGCGCGCGTGCGCGTAAATGTGGGGGCCAGAGAACGACTTCCAAGAATCAGTAAGGAATCCTGAACTCATGATTGGCATCCAAAATGAGGGCAGCCTCTTGGGACATGATGCTAACTTGGCTAGATAGCATCAGGAATGGATAGATATAGGTGTTTCTATTTAGGAATGAGTACTCGGATGGATATGTGTTGCTAGGAAAACAGGGAGGATTGGATGGGGAAGTGGTCACATTTTGGTGTATACCTCTACAAAATTCTCATGATTTAAGAAAAATCGAAAAATACAGGAATTGAGTTGCAGGATACTCAAAAACTGGGAGAAGAGCTGGGAGGATAACCTTCTGCATAATTTGTCATCAGAGATGCCCTGTGAGTAGAATCTGAGCATAGTATCTAGAAGAGTGTTGACAGGTTTCTGTCCCACCTAATCCCATAGACATTCAGTCCCCAAAAAACACACAGAGGCTTCCATTAATTATAAAATGGTTGGCCTATTAGCTCAGGCTTTTTATTAACTCCTATATCTTCCATTAACCCATAATTTTTGTCTGTGTTAGCAACATGGCTTGGTACCTTTATGAGTGAGGCATTCTCATCTTGCTTCCTCTGTGTCTGGGTTATGACTGCAGACTCAGCCTTTTTTCTTCCCAGAATTCTTCTGTTTTGGTCACCCCACCTATATTTCCTACTTGTCATGCTACCTATACTTCCTGCCTGGCTACTGGCCAATCAGCATTTTATTAACCCAGTACAAGTGACAGATCTTGTACAAGACCATTGTCCCACCACAGAAGAGATTCACTTGCCTTGAGTGTACTACTAAGGACCAGACAGGACTATTGCAGAGAAGAATGGAGTACTTTCTTGTACTCTTTAATGTTCTTTGTTTGGTTTATGAATTAAATTTCATAGGAATAGCAAGCAAGATGGCTCAGGGAGCTTGCTAAGGAAGCCTGATGAGCTGTATTTGATTACAGGAACCTGCAGTAGAAGGGAGAACAGACTCCTGAAGGTTGTCCTCTGACCTCCATCCATGATGTGGCAGGCATATGGCTGCATGCACACATGCTCATAAATCTCTGCGCCATTGTTTCTTGTTCACCACATAAGGAGGTTCACCTCTGTGGTGATGAAATACATACCAGCATTCCAGGGCAAAGCTTACATGCTGACATGTATGGTAGAGAATCTGAAAGAATGAACTCAGAGCCAGATTATGGAGTTGTGGTGGGTTGAAAGAAAATGGCGGCCATAGGCTCATAGGGAGTGGCACTATTGTTCAAGTGGGTGTGGCCTAGTTGGAGGAAGTGTGTCAATGAGGGTGGGCAGTAAGGTTTCAGATGCTCAAGTCAGGCCCAGTGTCTCTATCTCTTCCTGTTGCTTTCAGATCTGGATATAGAACTCTCAGCTTCTTTTCTAGCACCATGTCTGCCTGTGTGCCACCATGCTTTCTTCTATGATGACAATGGACTAAACCTCTGAACTGTAAGCCAGCCCCAATTAAATGTTTTTTTATAAGAGTTGCCATGGTCATGGTGTCTCTTCACATCAATGACTCCCTAACTAAACGGGAGGGTTTGGATGCCACATTAAGACTGCAATCTAAGCAACATAAAGTGGGGTCCCTGGGAATTTAAGCAGAGCTTAATCCTGCATGAATAGGGCTGTGTACTGGAGGTGTTACTCTGTTGACCCTATGTGATGGATTTTCAGGGATGATATCTCTGGTGAGACTCCTTAGGAAGCACATGCAATGTAAATTTTAAAAATATTGATGGGGCAGACAGCTGCAGTGTGGGAAATGGAGTTTAGCGGCAGAGCACTCGCTTAGAGTGTCTGAGGCTTTGGCGTCTAGCCTTCGCTTTGAATAAGATAAAGTAACTGGGAGGTGGTGGTGCACACCTTACTCCTAGCACTTGGCAGACAGCAGTAGGCAGATCTCTGATTTTGAGGCTAGCCTGGCCTTTGGTCTTTGAAACAATTCCAGGACAACAAGGGCTTCATAGAGAAACATTATCTTGAAACACCCACCCCCCCAAAAAAAAGAAGAAGAGAAAAAAAGAAAGTAGCTGTTGTGGCATTTACCTGAAACCTAGCCTTGTAGGAAGCAGAAGCTGGAAGATTATTTGAGACCAAACTGGGCAACATACCAAAAAAATATATCATCTCATCAAAATAAAGTGTAGCACCTTCAGCTAACTATTAAACTACGAGATTGAGACTTTTGTGAATAGGATTCAGTGATCTTATGATAGAGAGTGGAGGAGCTGGGCCTTTTTCACAACATGAAGATAGCAGAGGACTGTCTCTGAGGATACCTAGGCACAACAGCATGCATACACACACACACACACACACACGCAAGCAGTGAGCCTAAACACAAAGTTTGACCTAATTAAGTTACATAACAGCAGCAGCCAAGTCTCACAAGCCCCAGGTTGAGGGCCATTTGCCATATCCTGTGTCTGCGAGAGTACATCAGCCAGTCTGGTCCATGCTTGGAGGGAAGCATGAGGATTAAGAGAGAGACAAGAGACAACTGACAGAGTCGGGAGGGCGTCCAGTAAATAGTGAGATTTGCCTCGTGTTTGTGTCTCATAGGTTTTATACACCCCAATCCAAGGAGGATGGGGAGGGCAAGAGACTTCCTTACCATGCTACAAAAGAATAAACAAAGTCATTACCTTCTCAATACCCAAAGTATCAAATAACCACATCCTAGGTCAGAACATTCTGTTAGCAGCCACTCCTTGAGTCAAACCTCTTTTCATATAACCTTGAAGGGGCAAGAATAGGTCTGAACTCTGATCTTTAGTCAAGGTGGAAGGGATGCTCTTCTCTAGGCAACCACAACAAAGGCAGCCAAGTGGGTGTGGCCTGACAGAGATTAGTTTTGTGCACCTGGGGAGGCCTCCATCCTTATGGGGGTGAGGAATCATTGTCTCAAAGCCATGTTTATTTACCCTTCTAGAAGACCAAGATCCCTGGGAATCCATTCCTGCCATCCAAGCACTAAGTATTCTTGCACGACTCTTCTGATGGTGTTGCAGATGGTGGCTCTTGTATCCCTCCCAGAACACTTGTTCCCTTAGGGCAGAGGTTCTCAACCTTCCTAATGCTGCAACACTTTTAATACGGTTCCTCATGTTGTGGTGACCCCCAACCATAAAATTATTTTTGTTGCCACTTCATTCCTGTAATTTTTGCCACTGTTATGAATTGTAATGAAAATCTCTGTGTTTCCCAAAGGGGTCACAACCCATGGGTTGAGAATTCTTGAATATACCTAAAGGGAAAAAGTACACAAGGAGAGTTACTGATTCCTTGCTTTCTGCTCCAGCAGCACAGCTAAAAAGATGTGGCCACCAGTACTTATTGGGAGTGGCATTCTAGGAAGACAAGCCCCAGGTTGAGGAGTCAGTTTAGTCTTTAAAATGTTTCTGCATTAAACATAGGACCGATTTTCAGATTCCCCGCACTGATTTAAAAGGCTGGGTGCGGTAGAGACAAATCCTGGGGCTGGGCGACAGAGCCACAGGAGGATTCCTGAGACTACCTGGCCAACTGCCCTAAGAAAATTAGTAAACTTCAGGCTCCGTGAGTGATCTCTTGTCTCAAGAATCATAACATGGACAGCAGGAAGTATATTGGAGAGAACTATCCCCAAATTCTATAAGAAATTATTTATAAATGTTTATTTACATTTAAAGGAGGGCATGCTATATAGAGATTTTCATTGGTCAACTTTGTTATATGTTTATTTCTGCTCTTGATTAAGGTATTGTGTTTGTGCAGCTCGTTTAAAAATGTAATGTATACTTAAGAAATATAAGTTAATAGATATTCATGGTCATGGTGTCTCTTTATAGCAATCAAAACTCTAACTAAGAAACAGTCACTGAGGCTGGTAAGATGGCTCAGAGGTTGAGAGCACTGGCTGATTTTCTGGATGTCCTGAGTTCTGTTCCCAGCAACCACATGGTAGTCACAACTATCTGTGATGAGATCTGGTGCCCTCTTCTGGAGGACAGGCATGCACACAGAACAGTATACATAATAAATAAATTAATCTTAAAAAAAGACACAGCTCCTTATAGAACGTATCCTACTGGGAACAGAAACTGCATTCCAAAGCTCTCGCTCATGAAAGGCTTTCAACGGGTGTCAAAACCCCAAATTTCAACACAGCGCTCCTTTTGGTGTGGGTCTATACATGTGTTTCTTGACTTTTGAAACTATAGCATTTCTGAGGGTGAGGGTGTGGGGAATGGTTAGCGGGCTTCATACTTCAGTCACATTGCATATAAATTTACTTTGCCTTTCACCTTACTCATGATGGTGTGAATCTAACCAGGACCCCAGCTCTAGGCACCTATGTCAAAGAGACACACTAGACATGAGATGCATGGCCTTCCATGGCTTCCATCAAGTGGTAAACTTCTTCTTTTAAAAAATAAGTATAAGGAGCACACTCAAACAGTAAAAGGTGTAATCAAGTCACTTCCCAAACCAGTGGATTATCCTCATCAATTATTATATATATTATATAAAATATATAACTTATATATTACATGCACAGTATGTATATAACATTATATTATGCATTATATGTATATGCATTATCTCTATGCATATATTGCATAATACATGTTATATATTACATATATTATAACTATATTGCTTTTCTTTTATGTGAGTGTAATGCTTTCGTTTTCAATGTCATCACAAACTTGCGAGTTCCAATGTCACATTCAAGAATGTTCAGTGGCCATGATATCACTACAGTTGTAGTTTTCAGCTCTGCTATGCTGTTATGGGAACACAACACATGTTAGAACTATCATTGACCAAAATGTTGTATGACACACAGCTAGAGAGCTAAATGAAGGAGTGTGACTCCTTCCTTTGGAGGGAGTCATAGAAAGACATGAACACTGCATTGGACCAAGCAAGGCTCTACAAGCAGGCCTCCTGCGAAAGCGTAAGGAATCCTGGTGCTAAGTCTGTGCTTACCTGTATGCATCTCCTACATAAAGTACTTCTGTCTGATGTTGCCTGAGAATCTGCCATTGCTCTTCTATTGAATTTAGGCCATCAAGTGTCTCTTAAAATGCAAATATCTTTGGGTGAGTTAGCCAATCGGAGTCACATAAGAATTGATTTAACTGTTTTCTGGAGTTTATGAAGCTTCTTGGAGATTACAGTGACAAGCAACAAAGAGGCCACATCTCTGCAGCCTTTGTGGAGGAGGAAGAAAGCAGCAAGATGCCACGATGTGTGTGAGCACATGAAAACACCAGGTCACCTTGGCTCTGGGAATTCATTCAGAAGCTGGCCATTGCTGAGGGAACTTTAATTCATTCCCAATTCGTAGAGCTAGTACAAATATTCCCCATTTCTTTCTTTCTTTTCTTTTCTTCTCTTTTGGTTTCTCGAGACAGGGTTTTTCTGCGTAACAGTCCTGTTTGTCTTAGAGCTTACTTTGTAGAACACACCTGACTGCCATGAGCCACCACTGCCTGGTGTAGCCTCCATTTCTAATCACAAATCACTAAATATTTATTTATAAAGCCACCATTATGTGCTACCTATTAAATAAAGGGGTTTGGGCACTTATTGAACATTTTGTTTTGTTTTGTTTTTTCAAGACAGAGTTTCTCTGTAGGTTTGGAGCCTGTCCTGGAATTCATTCTTGTAGACCAGGTTGGCCTCAAAATCACAGAGATTTGTCTATCTCTGCTTCTCGAGTGCTGAGATTAAAGGTGTGCACCAATACTGTCAGACTTATTGAGCATCTTTTCTATGACTTAAGTTTGCATCTTTCATTTAACTTGATCTCTGCATCATCTTGTTGAAATGATGAAGCCTAAATGCAGAGAAATCACAGGATATGAAGTCGCAGAGCTGGCCTTCAGATTTAGTTTTTCAGGAAGTGTTCCCCAATTCTAGAATCAAAAATAAAACAAATCTTGATCTTTGAATCAAATTGGTTCTAGCTGTGTCTTTTGACACAGTTTCAGAATTTTAAATTTGCTTTTTGAGTCTAGAAAAGAGCTAATATTATAATATAAAGAATCATTTTTTCAATAGAAAATAACACTTCAAAAATAAAACCACTAAGTAATATCTGATGGAGAGATATCAAAGGTAATCTTAAGTTAGATCATTAGGCAAACCTATCTTCCTTAATAAAGTCAGAAAAACTTTTAAAATTGCAAGTGATGTGACCATAGGACATGCCCTATAGTAGATATACAGTCACTCTCTTGTTTAACAAATACTGATGGATAGTTTGCCAAAATATTGAAGAATATGTAATTTGCAAATGTACTGTTATATAAATATATATATATATTCATATCGTAGTGATTTAAATAAGAAGGGCCCGCCCCATAGGCTCAGATATTTAAATGCTTAGTTACCTGGGAGTAGAACTGTTTGATAGGATTAGGAGGTGCCGGCCTTGTTAGAGGACGCGTGTCACTGGGGGTGGGCTTCAGGGTTTCGAGATTTATAAAGTCACACACATGCTGGTGCTCTCTCTCTGTCTCTCTGTCTCTGTCTCTCTCAGTCTGTGTATCAGACACTCAGCTACTGCCCCAGCTCCTGCCTGCACGCAGCCATGCTCCCTGCCATGAAGATAATGGACTAAATCTCTGAAAGTGTAAGCAAACCTTCAATTAAACGATTTCTTTTCTAAGAGTTGCCATGGTCATGGAGTCTCTTCAGAGCAGTAGAACAGTGACTAAGACACATAAACACACACAAATGTATTTAATGAAGCTGTAACCATTAAGTGGAGTGCGAAAAGCCATATTGGGCCTGACCGAGACCACACATTTATGTAACTGAAGTAATTTCTCTTTCCCACAACTTTAGCGTGGCAGATCACAGTAGGAATAATCTCCCTCTCTGCTAATTGGAAAGCATACTTCTGAAAGAGCAATAGATCATTTTAATTAGATATGAAGTTTAGGATGTTAAGATAATGGACTCAGCTTTGATAATCTGGGCCAAGTTTTTTAGCATGGGAGATAGAAACCCACCAAGGACTGTTGCTCCTGGTTAGGACTGTTTGCTATGGGGTTCATTCACCTGCCGGCAGTGAGAGCTTCGGTTAGCCCAAGCTATAATGAAGAAAGGTGTCAGCGGTCAGATTGCTTTTCTCTCTGTTTGTAGCTCTGGAAGTGTGAGTTCTCTATAACCCTCTCCATTCTTCTTTCCCATGGGGTCAATGCTGGTGATAAATGGCCCATAATTGCAATATCATAACAGTGTGTATCATAACACGTGGTATATTATTTGGATTTTGTAATCATATTACTCTACTATTGAGGATTTAAGATTTGAGTATGGTACCAGGGGATGTATATGAAGACATTATTCTTGTTCAATAAATCATAAAAAGGCATTCACAATTAAATCAAATTGTACCCAATTCCAAAAGTTTGCTTTTTTTGTGTATTTATTTTAAAAACATCAGCATCCTTCAAAAGCTCCCTACTAGATTTCAAATTCAACAATATCAACAACTAAAAGAACAAAGTAAAACACCACTTTGAGTAAATTAATCTTGTGTTGATTCAGCTTCTTTCATCAAGAATTTTATTCATCTTTTGAAAACCTGTTTTACAAAATAGCATAAGTTTTATGTTTGGATTTCCGTCAGTTTTTGGCAAACTCATTCGAGTGACTCACAGTTAGGATATAGAAAGTTCCCTTGAGTGTTTTGAAGAAACAACATTGGTATTAGCCTCAGATAGCCCTTCCACAGCACCAGATGCTCAATCACTTCCTATGCATCACAGGCTGTAGCCCCCAACCCCTCTTGCCTGGCTTGCCTGGAATTCATGCTGTCCTTGAACTCACAGATATCCACCTGCCTATCTTCCAAGAGCTGAGATTAATAGCTTGCACACCACACCCAGCTTGCAACAGTCCTTCTCTTGTTCCCCAGAGCATCAAGGCTTCTTTAGGAATCCTCTGCTTGGTTCCTTCTTCCTCCCTGGGGTCCTCTAAACTCTTCTGTTTGCAGAGGGCCTTCCTTATCTTGGGGGACCTGAGATGTTCCTCTCTCAGTGTGTAGGGAGAACTTGCCTAACCCCAGGGGACCTAAGATTTTCCTCTCTCAGTCTGTGTGTAGGATCTGCCTTACCCTGAGGGATTTGAGATATTCCTCTCTCAATCTGTTTCCACACTTGATTTACTTTTTTGTGCCTCCTTGGAACCAGAGATCTATTTCTTTCTAAACTTCTCAAGTGTCCTTTAGAATATTTTGTTTGATAAGTGCTAAAAATAGATACCATTTGCAGAGTGTAAATGAGCATCATTTTCTCAAGGCTTAGACTCACTCCAGGCAACCTCTACGGGCCCCATCTTGTACTATGAGCTCTAAGCATATCCCCACATCACACACAGATCCTTTTTCACCCTTTCAACCTCATTTTAACCAACGAGCACAAGACAGTCATTCTTCGAGGCACTGACCCAGAGTATTGGCTGCATCTGTCTATTAGTGTGTGCCATACTAAATTGGAATTTTAATGCTAATAATTAACTAGAATAACATCTTTCTTGGACTGAAGCCATTCCATTCTCTCTTGTGTGCTAAAAATGTTCTTTGAAGAACCATGAAAGTAGAAAAAAAAATCTCATTAGCTCAATGTTTTAGGAGAGGTAACAGTAAAAAAATTCAAGTTTCACAAGAATATTTTTTAAAGTTATGATTGACCTGAAATGGCATTAATTAACCCCAAATGATAATGCTACTTCTGTTTGTAACCTAAGGAAGTTCTGGCAAAATAAGCTTGCCCTTATATGTATGTTGCTGATCCAAATGGATAACTTTTAAATAAGATCCAAAGAAATATATTGAAATAAGACTTTAACAATATTATTTAATTCCAGTACCAATAGTTTTCTTGCATAAGATTCTATAGAAATGTTTAATGTTTGATAAGTCGCCTACTTGATTTTCTCTTGGTAATTTTTTTTTATTTTTTCTTCAAGAGGTGGTCTTACTTTATGGCTGGAGCTAAGCTGGAATGTAGAATCTTTTTGTATCAGCTTCTTAGACATGCTAAGATAACAAACATGTCCCACTATACCTGGCCAGGCTGTAACTGCAAACAAAGCTCAGAAATGGTAGAAATGAAAAGAAGGGTCTGGGATTGTATAATCTTTGCCCAGTATAATTCACTGATGAGTGATAAAGAATTCCATGGAGGGTGGCATGTAGCACAAATAATAAAATCCAGAGACAGGTATTGGAGTTCAAGTTGAAGATCAGAAAAGCGAAGTGGCCAGCCACTAGCTCTTTTCTCTACCTCAGACCAAAATGGGTGATCCTGCCTCCATGAATCCTCAGATTGAGACTGAGCATGAGACCTGTCTTATATTCTTCTCTAGTACTGGGATTAAAGATATACACCACAACTGCCCAGTTTCTATGGCTAACTGGTGTGGCTGCTGGGATTGCAGGTGTGTGCCACCACTGTCTGGCTTGTATGGCTGACTAGTGTGGCTGCTTTGCAGTCTGATCTTCAGGCAAGCTTTATTTATTAAAACACAAATAATATACCACTATATATCCCTTTTTGTCTAAAATAAAAAAGAAGTCTACAACTAATATAAGAAAAATTATATACAATAAGTGTAACAACTATATACAATATATAAGGCAATAAATACATCAACAATGTCTAGTCTGTTTGCATTTGATAAATTCAGAGAAAAAACTCCATATCTATCCTATCTTGATGAGTCCAAAAGGTTGTACCTAATTTACTTTCTATTTAATTTGCATTATCAAATTATCTTTTAATATCTTTCAACCATTTACACTTCATACCTGTTTAGTGAGTTTCTTTTCTGAGTCTGGTAAACAAGAAAAATTGTAATTATCTTGTCTTCAACTACCTCAGAGCCCTGAAAAGGAAATATTATTAACTGAGTAAGCAGGAAGTGCAAGCAAGTGACTTCCAAAAAAATGTGAGAAATTACAGAAACAGCTGGCTGTCTGAACAGTCACCCAAGGTTCCTCTGCAACATTGGGGCATCCATCTTTGGCCTACAGGCATAGAATATTCTGCCTGCACTGCTTTTCTGTGAAGCAGGATATTCTGAAGGCCGTCCTGCCTTGTCTTGACAATGTTTGACAGTCACTCTCTTTTGTATCCTGCTTGTCTAATCAGGACAATATTGTCAGCAGTCAAGGAAAGGGCATTTTCTTGGCTAGTGACTTGTTTTTGCCACAAAGGAAGTAACCTCCATGTGGAGATTCTTTGCTATACCTTCTGTATTATCCACAAGGGAGGGGTGTTCTGTTTCGATTATGCTTAGAAAAAAACATTGTTTTTCAGAATGCCCTGTTTATAATCCCTTTTAAAGTGACCTTGTTTGCCACAATTATAACCTTGATATTGCGATTTTTCCTCAAAGGTCTGGAAATCACATCTCCTATCCAAGTATCATCATGGTTAAGAGAGTCAATATTAATTGTATCTCAGATCCACTCTTCCAAAGGTGCTGGCCTTGCCTTTAACAACCTATTATCCTTTTGCAGTGAGAATGAGCATTTTCAAAAGCCAGAGATTCAATTACTATTTTCTAGCTTCTAGATTTGGTATCATTCTGTTTACTCCTAGGGTAAGCACAAGATCCAGATTGACAGTCCTGGACTTTGTAAGTGACAGAAACCCAATTCATAAGTCAAAGACAAAAATGGCCTCTGAGATTTAGAAGTTGGCCCAGTGGTGATGACAAAGACATATGTAGCTGGTTTACCCTGTGTCAGCCTGGCCCTGCGCCCATCACTTTCTTCCCACACTGTCAACTTTCTGTTCTTTCTCTTCTCTCCTAAAAAGCAGCGCTGTGTGAATTCACGGGTGAGGAACAGGTTAGGGTGTGGAAGCACAAGGCTGTGCAGGCAGAAGGGCATGACTGGCAAGGCTTACTTCTTTTGAAATTGATTACATAAGGAACTTCACCAGGTAGACATTTAGCCGTGAGGTTGTAAATCTGAGATAGATGTGCAGTTAGGTAAACATGAGGAAGCCATGTTGGCCTGTATTACTGGGTGCTGCTCTTTACTAGGAAGAATAATAATAGCTCAGATTTGTGGGTGGTCTCTATATGCAAGGCACTGGGTGAGGACTACATTATGTAAGAATTATTCATGGTAAGCTACTTGAGAGGATATATTATATACATATATACATACACCACACACACACACACATATATACATACATACATATATATATATAGTTTGGTTTTGTTTTTTGAGACAGGGTTTCTCTGTAGTGTTGAAGCCTGTTCTGGAACTAATGCTGTAGATCAGGCTGGCCTCAAACTCACAGAGCTCTACCTGCCTCTGCCGCCCAAGCGTTGGGATTAAAGGTGTGTACCACCACCCGACCACGATGAGTAATATTTTCGAAGTAAAGGATCTGAAATGTGGAGAAGTTCAGTAGTATCAGGGACCTGACAGAGGCAGGGTGTGGTTTGGAAACCCACGCCCTCAAATGTGCCATCATTGTTTTGATAGACGCAGCTGAAGATGGGAGACCCGACGTTGAGTTGATCAGTTTTTTTCTTCCTGCTTCACCAGTCAAGCCTGAAGCAGAATGCAGATTTTAACTTGTGTCCATTAAAACCTATGGGATCAGTTTACTTCTTCATTGTTTCAGAAAAAAATAGAAATTAAAATAAAACAATAGAATTGCTTTAGAAAACAGGACACACACACACATATAAAAAAAGCATCTGGTTTTTATTGCAGAATGCTCCAACCCAGGGTCATGTCTGAGCGACCTTTGTCTAACAGAAAACACAAGAGTGCTGGCTGCTTCTGTGTCAACTTGACATATACTAGAGTCATCAGGGAGGAAGGAGCCTCCGTAGAGGAAATGCCTCCATGAGATCCAGCTGTAAGGCATTTTCTCAATTGGTGATTGATGGGGAGGGCTACCACCCCTGGGCTGATGGCCCTGGCTTCTATAAGAAAACAGATTGAGCAAGCCAGTAAGCACCTCTTCTTCACGGTCTCTGCATCAGCTCCTGCCTCTAGGCTCCTGTCCTGTATTAATTCTTGTCCTGACTTCCTTCAAGGATGGACTACAATATGGAAGTGTAAACCAAATAAACCCCTTCCTCCCCAGCTTGCTTTTTGTTCATGGTGTTTGATCATAGCAATGGAAACCCTAACTAAGACAAGCTCACAGTGAGGGTGGATCAGAGACCAAGGATGAGCTATCTGCATGGAGTCTGTCCCTATGAACAGATGACCTCTCTGTATGGGATCTGTCCCTATGGACAGCCATTGATTAGGACACCAAGACCAACCCATCAAAGCCCAGGCCAGTTTCAGGCAGCTCCCACCTGCCTTATTCATCTTTTCCCCATCATGAAAGTGAGTGTGGGCTCATGGCTTCTCTAGCCACCTTGAGGGAAGACAGCTGATGCTGTCAGGAGCTAAACGGGGTCACTTCAGGGGTGGAAGTAGTTTCGTGGTAAAGGGTGTATTTGGCTTGTTGTAGCCCCAAAGCTGAATCCCTATCATACACAGAGACCCACCTACACACAATTTATATTATTGCAGATCAGCTCTTTCAGATTGCATTTAGGAACTATGGTTGATAGACATCAAAACAATCTTATTGTATCTCCATGCTCACTGAAATTGCTTCCCTGTGGTTGAGGGAAATAAGGGGGTAACAACCTTAAACTTTACTATTGATCGGCACTTTTGACTGAACCTTCTCACTTTTCTCTCTAAGATTTTATAAAACGATACCATATTCATTCCCAAGATTTTTTTCCAAGGCATTTGAAGGTTTTCAACTTTTGTTTTTTTTTTTTTTTTTTTTTTTTTTTGTTTTTTGGTTTTTTTTTTTTTTTGGTTTTTTCGAGACAGGGTTTCTCTGTGGCTTTGGAGCCTGTCCTGGAACTAGCTCTGTAGACCAGGCTGGTCTCGAACTCACTGAGATCCGACTGCCTCTGCCTCCCGAGTGCTGGGATTAAAGGCGTGCGCCACCACCGCCCGGCGGTTTTCAACTTTTGAAACTGGGTCATTTCTAAAAGTGGGCTTCTTTTCCATCAAGGCTAGGCCTGATCTGGGAGTTACTTCACCTTGATAGGATTTTAACTTTATTCTCGCGCGCTGACAGGCTTTGTGCTTGTGCTGAAGAGCAGGCGTTCCCTCAGGCAGTGAGCGATTCACCTGTATTCTAGTAATGTGGAAGTCAGAAAACATTACCCTCCGACAGTGAGTGTGGGTTTCTCCTTTAGAACAAATATGGACTTTGGGGGTCCATTTGTACACCCCAGTACAGAAGAGAGAGAAAACAAGTATTAAGCCCACACCAAGTTTTGTAAGAAAACCAAGTGGGGACAGAATGAAAACTAAGTCAAATGCCCACTGGAGATGAGGACGTTCTTTGGAAATGGTTGTTTGCAATGGCTGGAACTGCCACTTGCCTAGCAGTTCAAAGCCGAAACCATCTATCTTATGCCTCTTCTGTGGACGAGCAATCTGCTCAGTTCTGCTCTGGGTCTCCTGAGGCTGAAATCCAGGTCCTGACCGGGGGCTGCACACTTGAGCATCTGGAGATCAGGATCCACCTGTTCCCTGCAGGAGACTGAAGTTCTCAGTTTCTTGCTGGCTCTCATAGATCATTGTTCTCAGCTCCAGTGTAACTGGGTGTCCCATCCTCTCCCTTCATGGGTGGAGACAGCCAGGTCTGCTCGGGTTCTTGTCTTCTGTCGTACTCCTCAGACGCCCCTCCCTTCCCACCTTCTAAGTCTTCACGTCTGACTCCAGCCAGGGAAATGCCTAGGCTTTAGAAATACAAGGGATTAGATTAAATACATGCGCATAATCTAAACTAATCTTTCTATTTTAAGATCTGGATCTTAATTCCATCTGCTGGATTCCTTTATAACAGGGCAAACTTCCTTTGCTACCGAATAATCGCGAATGAGCATCTTGAGGCTTCTGTTGATCTAAAAGATGGCTAAATAGCTAAGAATGTATGGACAGCAAAGCTTTATTCAGAATTCCACATCACTGCTGTCCCGAGTGTTGGTGGATTGTGAGAATAAGGCCATTGTCTGCACCAAGAACTATTGGCCAACATATAGAAACAAATTTTAATCTTTAAGGGAATGAAACATACATTTACTGATATGACTTAACTATTTTGGCTCAGTGGGTAAAGGCGCCTGCTGCTAAACCTCATTTTAATCCTTTGGAGCCACAGGATAGAGGCAGATAATTGACTCCTGCAGTGGTCCTCAGATTTGCTCGCTCTCTCTCTCCCTCTCTCTCTCTCTCTCTCCCTCTCTCTCTCTCTCTGTCTCTCTGTCTCTCTCTCTCTCTTTCACACACACACACACACACACACACACACACACACACACACACACACACGCGTACACACAAAATAAAATGGAATTTAAAGAGTAAGAATAAAAACAGAACCACAGAATCCCTTTTGTGCTGGCTTAGATATCAGACATGTGAGACAGAAATGTTTCATGTCGGGCAATGTCACCTGTCTTCCGGCACGATCGGCCTAGGTCCTCTATAGCCCAGCTTTCTCACCTCCATTGGCCACAGTGTGGAGATGGTTCTTTTGAGGCAGTGGGACTGGGGAAGTAATGGCTGCGAGAGCTGAGTTTTCCTGACTAGCCGAGTTTTATCCTTGAAAAAGGTTAAGTGTGAAATAAAGGTTGTGGCAGAAAACTTTGGATACTTGGAGTTAGAGAATTTTTTTTTTAAATCAAGAAACGAAGAGGGGCACTGCCATCAGTAAGAATCAGTTCTAAAGCCAATTCTTTTAGACGGTGTCTGGTGACTTCCATTTTCCCACCTCTGTGTTCATAATTCTCACCCCCTGAATCTACAATTTTCAGTCTATCAAACTGCAGGAAGGTTGCCAGGGCTGTCACCATGGAAACAGCACCTCGTAAATGAACTTGACCTAAACCCATTCCGAGAAAACAAAAACTCACAGCTTCCACTTGTATGAGTTCTCTAAAGGCTTCTGGTTTAGGTAGAGCAAAACATGGAAATAAAATTTAGGACAGCATTGAGTCCACAGACTAACACTGAGTGACTAACTGTGATCCGGCAAATATCATTAATGTGCCCTGCTCTGCTTTACTGATGGCTTCCAATGTGAGGGATTGATGGACGCAATAGAGACTTCCAGACCCATCCCCTGACTGCTGAATTGTCAAAGACAATGCTGGAAACCATATACAATTCGTTCAAAAGCTAGTGTCTGTAGCAGGCTTTCTCTTGGGCCATCAGTCATCCCTCAAATCATGAAACAGAGACATTATTAATTATGAAGATTTGGCCTTATCTTAGCTCTTATTTTAATCTATTTCTCTTTGTGTTTTGCCTCAGGGCTTTTGAGCCTTTCTTTCTGTATATCCTACTTCCCTGCTGTCTCTATGTCTGGCTGGGAGCTGCCTGGCTTCTGGCCCCAGGTCTGTCCCCTTATTTCTCCTCATTTTCATCTTCCTCTTTCAAGCTCACATTTCTCCTCCTACTCAGTCTCTCTGCCTGCCGGCCTCACCTAGCCCTCTTCTGCCTAGCTATTGGCTGTTCAGCTCTTTATTAGACAAATCAAGTGCCTTAGGCAGGCAAGATGAAACAGTAACATGTTTACATAATTAAACAAATGCAACAGAAACAAAAGTAACACATCTTCACATAGTTAAAGTAATAATCCACAGCATAAACAATGTGACACATCTTTGCCTAGTTAAAATAATATTTCACAACAGGTGTCTAATATCCCATTCTTTCAAGAATAATTTTGATTAACTAGGATGTTTGATTGACAGAATGATCCTTTGCCTAAATAGTATGAATATACTATTTTGTTGTTGGTGGTGTTTTTTTTTAATTTTTTTTTATTGAGAAAAGGAAAAAAAGTTTCCGCCTCCTCCCAGTCTCCCATTTCCCTCCCCCTCCTCCCACCCTTCTCCCCCTCCCCCCATGCCTCTTCCCCTCCCTCTCCAGTCCAAAGAGCAGTCAGGGTTTCCTGCCCTGTGGAAAGTCCAAGGTCCTCCCCCCTCCGTCCATGTCTAGGAAGGTGAACATCCAAATTGGCTAGGCTCCCACAAAGCCAGAACATGAAGTAGGAACAAAACCCCGTGCCATTGTCCTTGGCTTCTCATCAACCCTCATTGTTCGCCATGTTCAGAGAGTCCAGTTTTATCCCATGCTTTTTCAGTCACAGTCCAGCTGGCCTTGGTGAGCTCCCAATAGATCAGCCCCACTGTCTCAGTGGGTGGGTGCACCCCTCGTGGTCCTGACTTCCTTGCTCATGTTCTCCCTCCTTCTGCTCCTCATTGGGACCTTGGGAGCTCAGTCCAGTGCTCCAGTGTGGGCCTCTGTCTCTATCTCCATCCATCACCAGATAAAGGTTCTATGGTGATATGCAAGATATTCGTCAGTATTGCTACAGGATAGGGTCATTTCAGATTCCCTATCCTCAGCTGCCCAAGGAACTAACTGGGGACATCGCCTTGGGCTCCTGGGAGCCATTCTAGGTTCAAGTCTCTTGCCAATCCTAAGGTGGCTCCCTTAACTAAGAATTGTGCTTCCGTGCTCCCTATCCAACCTTCCTTTATCCCGATCCTCCTGTTTCCCCACGTTCCCCCCCCTCCTTCCCTTCTCCCTTTTATCTCCCCATCTCCCCTTACCCCCACCCCACCCCACCCCCAAGATCCCAATTTTCTCCCCGGCAATTTTGTCTACTTCCCATAGCCAAGAAGATAACTATATGTTTTTCCTTGGGTTCACCTTCTTATTTAGCTTCTTTAGATTGACCAATTATAGACTCCGTGACCTTTATTTATGGCTAGAAACCAATTATGAGTTAGTACGTCCCATGTTCATCTTTTTGGGGCTGGCTTACCTCACTCAGGATAGTGTTTTCTATTTCCATCCATTTGCATGCAAAATTCGAGAAGTCATTGTTTTTTACCGCAGCATAGTACTCTAATGTGTAGATATTCCACACTTTCTTCATCCATTCTTCCATTGAAGGGGATTTAGGTTGTTTCCAGGTTCTGGCTATTACAAATAATACTGCTATGAACATAGTTGAACAAATGCTTTTGTCATATGATAGGACATCTCTTGGGTATATTCCCAAGAGTGGTATTGCTGGGTCCAGGGGTAGGTTGATCCCGAATTTCCTGAGAAACCGAAACACTGATTTCCAAAGTGGTTGCTCAAGTTTGCATTCCCACCAGCAATGGATGAGTGTACCGCTTCCTCCACAGCCTCTCCAGCAAAGGCTATCATTGGTGTTTTTTATTTTAGCCATTCTGACAGGTGTAAGATGATAGCTCAAAGTTGTTTTGATTTGCATTTCCCTGGTTGCTAAGGAGGTTGAGCATGACCTTAAGTGTCTTTTGGCCATTTGAACTTCTTCTGTTGAGAATTCTCTGTTCAGTTCAGTGCCCCATTTTTTAATTGGGTTAATTAGCATTTTAAAGTCTAGTTTCTTGTGTTCTCTATATATTTTGGAGATCAGACCTTTGTCTGTTGCGGGGTTGGTGAAGATCTTCTCCCAGTCAGTAGGTTGCCTTTTTCTCTTAGTGACAGTGTCCTTTGCTTTACAGAAGCTTCTCAGTTTTAGTAGGTCCCATTTATTCAATGTTGCCCTTAATGTCTGTGCTGCTGGGGTTATACATAGGAAGCGATCTCCTGTGCCCATCTGTTGTAGGGTACTTCCCACTTTCTCTTCTATCAGGTTCAGTGTGTTCAGACTGATATTGAAGTCTTTGATCCATTTGGACTTCAGTTTTGTGCATGGTGATAGATATGGGTCTATTTTCATTCTTCTACAGGTTGACATCCAGTTGTGCCAGCACCATTTATTGAAGATGCTTTCTTTCTTCCATTGTATACTTTTAGCTACTTTATCGAAAATGAGGTGATCATAGGTTTGTGGGTTAAAATTCGGGTCTTCTATACGATTCCATTGGTCGACTTCTCTGTTTTTATGCCAGTACCACACTGTTTTCATTACTGTAGCTCTGTAATAGAGTTTGAAGTCAGGGATGGTAATGCCTCCAGAAGATCCTTTATTGTATAGGATTGTTTTGGCTATCCTGGGTTTTTGTTTTTCCGTATAAAGTTGATTATTGTCCTCTCAAGGTCTGTGAAGAATTTTGATGGGACCTTGATGGGGATTGCATTGAATCTATAAATTGCCTTTGGTAGAATTGCCATTTTTACTATGTTGATCCTCCCAAATCAAGAGCAAGGGAGGTCCTTCCATTTTCTGGTATCCTCTTCAATTTCTTTCTTCAATGTCTTAAAGTTCTTGTCAAATAGATCTTTCACTTCCTTGGTTAGATTTACCCCAAGATATTTTATGCTGTTTGTGGCTATCATGAAAGGTGAAGCTTCTCTGATTTCCCTCTCTGCTTCCATATCCTTTGTGTATAAGAGGGCGACTGATTTTTTGGAGTTGATCTTGTATCCTGCCACATTACTAAAGGTGTTTATCAGCTGTAAAAGTTCTTTGGTGGAGTTTTGGGGGTTGCTTATGTACACTATCATATCATTTGCAAATAATGAAAGCTTAACTTCTTACTTACCAATTAGATCCCCTTATGTTGTCTTATTGCTATTGCTAGAACTTCAAGCACTATATTGAAGAGGTATGGCGAGAGTGGACAGCCATGTCATGTTCCTGATCTTAGTGGGATGGCTTTGAGTTTCTCTCCGTTTAATTTGATGTTAGCTGTCGGCTTGCTGTATATAGCTTTTATTATATTTAGGTATGACCCTTGTATCCCTAATCTCTCCAAGACTTTTATCATAAAGGGATGTTGAATTTTGTCAAATGCTTTTTCAGCATCTAATGAAATGATCATATGTTTTTTTCTTTCAGTTTATTTATATGATGGATTACATTGATAGATTTACATATGTTGAACCAGCCCTGCATCTCTGGGATGAAACCTACTTGTTCATAATGGATAATTTTTTGGATGTGTTCTTGGATTCGGTTTGCCAGTATTTTGTTGAGGATTTTTGTGTCGATGTTCACGAGTGAGATTGGCCTGTAATTCTCTTTCCTGGCTGAGTTTTTGTGTGGTTTTGGTATCAGAGTAACTGTAGCTTCATAAAAAAAATTTGGTAATGACTCTTCTGTTTCTATATTGTGAAATTCATTAAGGAGTATAGGTATTAGGTCTTCTTGGAAGTTCTGGTAGAATTCCGCATTGAAACCATCTGGTCCTGGGCTTTTTTTGGTAGGGAGGTTTTTGATAACAGCTTCTAATTCTTCGCTACTAACAGGTCTATTCAGATTGTTCACCTGGTCCTGGTTTAACTTTGGTATATGGTATTTATCTAAAAAAGTATCCATTTCTATTACATTTTCCAGTTTTGTGGCATACAGGATTTTGTAGTAAGATCTAATGATTCTCTGAATTTCCTCTGTGTCTGTGGTTATGTCCCCCTTTTCATTTCTGATCTTATTTATTTGCATATTCTATCTCTGCCGTTTGATTAGTTTGGATAGGGGTTTATCAATCTTGTTGATTTTCTCCAGGAACCAGCTTTTTGTTTCATTGATTCTTTGGATTGTTTTCTGTGTTTCTATTTTGTTGATTTCAGCCCTCAGTTTGATTATTTCCAGTCTTCTACTCCTCCTAGGTGAGTCTGCTTCTTTTTTTCTAGAGCTTTCAGGTGGGCTGTTAAGTCTCCAATGTGAGCTTTCTTTGTTTTCTTTAAGTGGGCACTTAGTTCTATGAACTTTCCTCTTAGGACTGCTTTCATAGTGTCTCATAAGTTTGAGTATGTTGTTTCTTTATTTTCATTGAATTCAAGGAAGACTTTAATTTCTTTCTTTACTTCTTCCTTAATCCAGGTATGGTTCAGTAGTTTACTGTTCAGTTTCCATGAGTTTGTAGGCTTTTTGGGGGTAGCACTGTTGTTGAATTCTAACTTTAATCCATGGTGATCTGATAAGACACAGGTGGTTACTAATATTTTTTTGTAACTGTGGAAGTTTGCTTTGTTACCGAGTATGTGGTCAATTTTCGAGAAGGTGTTGGTGGTGTTTTTATCCTCTCTTGTTTTCTGGGTAAAATCCTGCGGATGGATTTTTGTGAAAATGACCTTAATTTGTCCCAGTTCAGGCACTTATAATAGTCTCGTGGTGACGTGGAGGACCTGGTCACACTGAGTTGCAAACTAGTGTGGGACAATGACCACAAAGCATTAGTGTGAAATTAAAACAGCCCTAGCCCGAGACCACCACCATATGAATGGAAGTTATATCTCAAAGTATTTAACATGTCATTGAAAGTATAAAGGACCTAGAAGGAAATAGTGCTTTCCGTATCTGATAGTGTCTGGGAGCTATAGTGAAATATTATTTTAACTGTGCAAAGTGTGCTACATTTGTTTCTGCTATTTTTGTTAACAATGCAAAGCTGTGTTACATTTGTCTGATTAAATAAAATTAACCTGGGGGTCAGGAGGCTCAGTCAGCAACTAGCTGACAGAGGGGTAGGGAGGAGCCAGGTGCAGGGGAGGGTTTTTATGTGGGGGCTGGACAGAAGGAGGCCCCCTTTTCCAGGAGGTGCCAGCAAGGAAAGAAGGTTAGCTACTTGTTATTCCATCTCTCTGAGCTAGCGGGACTTCCCCTCAGCCCTTGAATCCTGAGTTCTATAGAATAGAGATTTAGATAAAGTTTCCTTTAGTGGCTGTGATAGAGCCAGTACCTGAGGGAATAGAATTCCTGCCTGACAGGGCCTGAGCTGCCTAACCACTTAGCTGCAGAGTTGCAATTGTAGGTTGGGACAGCAGTTGCTTAAGGTGTGGCCACCGCATTGAAAGCAAAACAACAGAAGCAAGGGTGTCCATGCTCTACCGCCCCCTAGCTCTATCATTCGGGGGGGGGGTGTTATCCTGTGAACTATAGCTTAGAGCAAAAATGAGAATAGTACTTCAAAGGTTTAATGTATTTCAGAATGATTAACAGTTTTCTGTAGTCATCCTTTAGAATGTTCCTTGGGGCCAGGTGGTGGGGACAGTGATGCTCGCCTTCACTCCCAGTACTTGGCAGATGGATCTCTGTGAGTTTGAGGCTTGTCTGATGTACAGAGTGAGTTCTAGACAGGCTCCAAGGCTACAGAGAAACCCTGTCTTGGAAGAAAAGAATGTTCCTTGGGACCTACAGAAAAAGAACTCCTTTCTTAGTGGATATTCCCAGGGTGTCCTCTGCTGCACGGAATAGGTGGTTCTGGTACCATAGTAGACACTGAGAACTAAACGGACAGAGCTGGACGGACCCCTGCATCTGTGGGTTCTAGATGTGCTGGACAGACCCATGCATCTGTGGGTTCTAGATGTGCTGGACGGACCCATGCATCTGTGGGTTCTAGATGTGCTGGACAGACCTATGCATCTGTAGGTTCTAGATGTGCTGGACAGACCTATGCATCTGTGGGTTCTAGATGTGCTGGACGGACCCCTGCATCTGTGGGTTCTAGATGTGCTGGACAGACCTATGCATCTGTGGGTTCTAGATGTGCTGGACGGACCCCTGCATCTGTGGGTTCTAGATGTGCTGGACGGACCCATGCATCTGTGGGTTCTAGATGTGCTGGACGGACCCCTGCATCTGTGGGTTCTAGATGTGCTGGACAGACCCATGCATCTGTGGGTTCTAGATGTGCTGGACGGACCCCTGCATCTGTGGGTTCTAGATGTGCTGGACAGACCCATGCATCTGTGGGTTCTAGATGTGCTGGACGGACCCATGCATCTGTGGGTTCTAGATGTGCTGGACAGACCTATGCATCTGTAGGTTCTAGATGTGCTGGACAGACCTATGCATCTGTAGGTTCTAGATGTGCTGGACAGACCTATGCATCTGTGGATTCTAGATGTGCTGGACGGACCCCTGCATCTGTGGGTTCTAGATGTGCTGGACAGACCCATGCATCTGTGGGTTCTAGATGTGCTGGACAGACCCATGCATCTGTGGGTTCTAGATGTGCTGGACGGACCTATGCATCTGTGGGTTCTAGATGTGCTGGACAGACCTATGCATCTGTGGGTTCTAGATGTGCTGGACGGACCCATGCATCTGTGGGTTCTAGATGTGCTGGACAGACCTATGCATCTGTGGGTTCTAGATGTGCTGGACAGACCTATGCATCTGTGGGTTCTAGATGTGCTGGACGGACCCATGCATCTGTGGGTTCTAGATGTGCTGGACGGACCCATGCATCTGTGGGTTCTAGATGTGCTGGATGGACCCATGCATCTGTGGGTTCTAGATGTGCTGGACGGACCTATGCATCTGTAGGTTCTAGATGTGCTGGACGGACCCATGCATCTGTGGGTTCTAGATGTGCTGGATGGACCCATGCATCTGTGGGTTCTAGATGTGCTGGACAGACCCCTGCATCTGTGGGTTCTAGATGTGCTGGACGGACCCATGCATCTGTGGGTTCTAGATGTGCTGGACGGACCCATGCATCTGTGGGTTCTAGATGTGCTGGACAGACCTATGCATCTGTAGGTTCTAGATGTGCTGGATGGACCCCTGCATCTGTGGATTCTAGATGTGCTGGACAGACCTATGCATCTGTAGGTTCTAGATGTGCTGGACGGACCCATGCATCTGTGGATTCTAGATGTGCTGGACAGACCTATGCATCTGTAGGTTCTAGATGTGCTGGACGGACCCATGCATCTGTGGATTCTAGATGTGCTGGACAGACCTATGCATCTGTAGGTTCTAGATGTGCTGGATGGACCCCTGCATCTGTGGATTCTAGATGTGCTGGACAGACCTATGCATCTGTAGGTTCTAGATGTGCTGGACGGACCCATGCATCTGTGGGTTCTAGATGTGCTGGACGGACCTATGCATCTGTAGGTTCTAGATGTGCTGGACGGACCCATGCATCTGTGGGTTCTAGATGTGAGGATTCAGCTGATTGAATCAACTGAGGGATTTCTAAATGCTCCAGAAACAACTGCACCTGCACTGAACATCAATGCTTCTCTTGTCCTCCTACGGAGGATGCTGGAACAATTGTTTACATAATGTTGGACCCTAGAGTCCAATCACAGAGGAGGAGTCACCCCCAAGAGACCATCTCTCACACCACAGCTGATGTAAAAGCATGAGGATTTTATTAATTCTGTCATGACAGGGTCTTTCAGCATTCGGAAGGCTAGAAAGACCCCGAATGGCTGGTACAGGCTATTTTTAAAGGAAAAAGCCGCAGAAGAAAGGGCCGTGTCTGGGGGTTGTTCCTTAACTATTATGATTGGCTTATTCAAAAGGGTTATTACCAACAATTGGCTGGAGAGTGGTTGCCAAATCAGATGAGGTAAAGGAAAACATCTGAGGGTCACTTTGCCCCTTTCCCAGGGCCTGAGTCAAAACATCAGTCAGTGAGTCAACACCTAAGGGTTATCTTGCCCCTATTCAATAACTGAGTTCTTTTGGAGAACATTCACAAGGACTCAGGGAGATGATGGAAAGTTCCCAACATTTCAGTACGTGTTTGAGTTTTTGGTTCCCAGGGTAGGAAGGAGGGGCATTACTGCTGAGACTGACTGAGAGGGCTCAGAATTGTCATAAATGGCTTCAGAATTGCCTTAAAGTTCTACAATAACAATACATCACACCAGACATTCTAAGTACCCTTGTTAGGACTTACTTTTCTTTTCCCTTTTCAATTTTCATGTCTATTTGTGTGTCTAGTGTGCATGTGTGTATGCATGTTTATATGTATGTAGACATATCTATATGTGTGTATGTAGTTGCATGTGGACACCAAAACCTGATGTTGGAATTATTATTAATAGGTTTCCTACCATATTCATTGAGGTACGGTCTTCCAATTGGTCCCCGAGTTCTTAGATACATCTGGTCTCACTAGTCAGCATATAGCTTAGTTGGGATAGTGCTGAAGTAATGTAGCCATGGAAAATATCATGAATTATCCCAAAATCATTTATAAATTTTATCTACTAGATTATTTTTAGTAATTAGATGCCAGATTACTTTATCAACTTTGAGAAATTACCAGTGAGGTTGAAAGTTGAGATTTATTGATATTACAAATGTTGAGCTTTAAATGATCAGGTTTTATTTGATATATTCCTTAAGATAAACCTTCAATCAAGTGTGGTATGGTTTGCTTCATAGTTGATCTTACTTATCCCTAAATTCCATTATGGTGATATTGGTGAGGGCAATGACAAGTTATTAGGATTGGAATTTTGAGTTTTTATTTGTTTGTTTTTGTTTTTTTTTAAGACGGGGTTTCTCTGTAACAGCCTTAGCTGTCTGGGAAATAGTTCTGTAGACCAGGCTGGCCTCAAACTCACAGAGATCCACCTGCCTCTGCCTCCCAAGTGCTGGGATTAAAGTTATGGGTCACTACTACCCAACAGAATTTTGAAGTTTAATAAATTGGTGATAAACTGGATTTGGAATTCTTTTGTTTGAGGTTAAAATTCTGAATTTGTGTGATTAATTTCAATTTCCTAAAACACTTAAGATATCTTTCCACCTTATATTGCTTTGTGCAGAGTCAGTATGTAAAGATTTTCAGTAACCACTTATATTCTTGCCTACATTTTTTTAATAATTAGAGACTCCTGCATTAATTTCTCACATTTTTTTTTATGGAAAATGCCCTTTGTAACCTGGTACTCCATTATAGAAATGAATTAGTTGCTAATGAATAGAAGCTTCATAACTAGAATGCTATAGAAGCACATCATAAATTTTTCTTCTTAGCACATTTTAAAAGCATTAGACTAAATGGCAAAGACTTTACTGGATGTTTATGACTGTGGTTTATGCTTGTGAACTAATGGGACGAAGGGCTAATCCATCAGTGGCCCTCACTGCCTTTAATTAGCCTGGATCCCCTTTTACAATCCTAGAAATAGCATCTATTTTCTTTTTCCAGTAGAACAAAGGGTCAACACCAGGAAATAACCACTTTAAGTGTAGGGCCAATACAAATTCAGAAAAAAGAAAGCTCACTGTGGAAGGCGAGCCAGGAATTCCTGCATCTGTGCTTGTCTGCAGGCTCTTGACCCCTGTGTTTCTGGTATGGCTCCTGCTTCTTCCTGTGTCATTACTGCCCTGATTTCTGTGGGCCTCTGTCTGAACAATGTCCTGAACTTGGCAGCAGTTCCAGAGCGATGACTGGGAGGCAGCGAGCTTCACCTCACCAGTCCATGTCCCTGTTTAGAGAAAACAGCTCTGTTTGGGTTTCTGAGTTACATATTCACAGGTTTTTTTTTTTTAAGATTTATTTATTTAATTAATTTATTTATTTTGTTTACACCATTCTGTCTGCATGAGTGCCTACAGGCCAGAAGAGGGCACCAGATTTAAACCACCTTGAAATCATCACTATTTGTTTCTGCTTCGTGTTTGGCAGCTCAACTGTTGCACTTGATTGTAGATTTTATTTTATTTTTGTTTTGTTTTTCAAGACAGGATTTTTCTGTAGCTTTGGGGCCTGTCCTGGAACTAGCTCTTGTAGAGTAGACTAGGCTAGCCTCGAACTCAGAGAGATCCACCTGTGTCTGCATCCTGGGTGCTGGGATTAAAGGTGTGTGTCACCACTGCCCAGCAAGATTGTAGATTTTACAGCATGCTGTGAACTTTTAGCAAGAAGAACTCCAGGACTGTGGTGATCCATAAGGAACAGAGGCTCCTTAGCACTATATCAAGTTGTGTGATTAAAAGTGACCTTGTCTTAGGCTATAAGAGTCTATCTTTCTGAGTCCTGGTTTCTTGCCAGTATTCCGCTCCAGAAAAGATTAAGGCCTTGGCTGGACGCAGACACTTGGGTTCTATGGTGTTTTAGCTAGAGTTTCTATTGCTGTGAGGAAACACCATGAATCAAAAGCAAGTTGGGAAAGAAAGTATTTATTCAGCTTACACTCAGCATTACTGTTCATCAGGACAAGAACTCAAACAGGGCGGGAATCTGGAGGCAGGAGGTGATGCAGAGGCCATGGGGGGCGGTGCTGCTTACTGGCTTACTCAGCCTGCTTTCTTATAGAACCCGGGACCAGCAGCCCAGGGATGGCATCACCTACCATGAGCATAGATCACTAATTGAGAAAATACCTTACGCTGGATCTCAGGGAGGCATTTCCTCAACTGAGGCTCCTTCCTCTCTGATGACTCTAGCTTGTGTCAAGTTGACAGGAAACGAGGCAGTGCATATGGTGAGGTTAAAATAGTTGTTTGTGTCCAAATATCTCCTGGAATTGTCTTTCTTAAATATAACATGACTGGCTGTGAGCTGGGCTGGATGCCACAGGCTCGTAATGCTGACTACCTAGGAAGTCAAGACATAAGATCTGAAGTTCACAGTCCTTCCAAGTAAATCAACAGAAATCTCTTTCAAAGTAAAAAGTAAAACAGGGGATGAGGATAGAGCCTAGTGGTAGGGAACTTGCTTAGGATGCACAAACCCCTAGTACTACAAAACAGAAAATATCCCCTTCCCCCCAAATCCCAACACTAATGCAAAAAAAGAAAGGAAGGAAGGAAGGAAGGAAGGAAGGAAGGAAGGAAGGAAGGAAGGAAGGAAGGAAGAAAGAAAAGGACAAACAAAGAGATTCAGATTTGGGACTTTCAGTTTGCAGAAACAGAGATACAGCAAGGATGCTGGTGGTCCTCCTGCCCAGCAGCACAAATGCCCATGAGCAGTGGATGCCAAGGATGCTGGTGGTCCTCCTGCCCGGCAGCACAAATGCCCATGAGCAGTGGATGCCAAGGATGCTGGTGGTCCTCCTGCCCGGCAGCACAAATGCCCATGAGCAGTGGATGCCAAGGATGCTGGTGGTCCTCCTGCCCGGCAGCACAAATGCCCATGAGCAGTGGATGCCAAGGATGCTGGTGGTCCTCCTGCCCGGCAGCACAAATGCCCATGAGCAGAGACAGGAATGGTCTCCAAGTGTCACTTGACTCACATCGGGAAGTCCAAGGCTTCACATCCTCCAAGCCTTCCATCCCATCCCCAGCCAGGAGCTTTATAGAGAGGCCCAGAGCAACGCATCATGAAGGGCTCAGTCTTGCCCCTCTGGTCAAGTGGTCCCTCGCATTTCTGCGACTTAGAGTATCTATGCCTCTCTCATTAGCAGGTTTTGCACGCGTCCCTCATTCTCTCGGTATCTGTGTCCCAGCTCTTCTTGAATGCTGCACCCTAGCTAGTGTCTGCCCTCGCCAACTCCATATTCTTTTAGGCACCACATGGTGGAGCGGATGACTAGTGCGGATCACCACATGGTGGACTGGGCGGCTAGTGCGGATCACCGCATGGTGGACTGGGCGGCTAGTGTGGATCACCACATGGTGGACTGGGCGGCTAGTGCGGATCACCACATGGTGGACTGGGCAGCTAGTGCGGATCACCGCATGGTGGACTGGGCGGCTAGTGTGGATCACCACATGGTGGACTGGGCAGCTAGTGCGGATCACTGCATGGTGGACTGGGCGGCTAGTGCGGATCACCGCATGGTGGACTGGGCGGCTAGTGCGGATCATCACATGGTGGACTGGGCGGCTAGTGCGGATCACCACATGGTGGACTGGGCGGCTAGTGCGGATCACCACATGGTGGACTGGGCGGCTAGTGCGGATCACCACATGGTGGACTGGGCGGCTAGTGCGGATCATCACATGGTGGACTTGATGGCTAGTGCGGATCACCGCATGGTGGACTGGGCGGCTAGTGCGGATCATCACATGGTGGACTGGGCGGCTAGTGCGGATCAAGCAGAATGCACACGCTAAGATACTAACATGCGCATGCAGATTCCTCTTACAATGTGAAATTTTAAAAAACAGGCCCCAGACGAATCTGTGTGTTCGAGGCCAGCCTGGTGAGTTCCAGGACAAGCAAAGATCCGCAGAGAAACCCTGTCTCAAAAGAACAAAACAAAGAAAAAACGTGCCGCAGAGTATGGACTACAAAGTCCCGCTGTCTGCCCACCTACCTATTAACAAAGTCAGAATGTCTGGATTGATGCTCCAGGAAATCCTGGGCTGAGGTCAGCATAAGAGCAAGAAGAGGAGGAAACTCCAAAAAAGTAGGTCTTGAAGGCCATGGGGAACATGGGTGAGAAAGTCTGCTTTTGCTCGTTTTATTGTTATGTCCTCTTCTTCCCCCTACCCCTCCTCCTCTTGTTGCTCCCCTGCCCCTCCTCCCCTCCCTCTCCTTTGTAGGGGGTGAGAGTGGGTTTTCTGTTTAGAAATTCCATTCAAGATGATATTTAGGTTTCTAGCCCATCTTTTAATTTTACTTAGAAGCCACAGAAAGACTGTTCAGCATGGGAAATCTGAGTGAGATAAAGAACAAATGTTTTATTCACAAGAACACAGTGATTCCTGTCCATGTGTGTCTTGAAGCTTTAGCCACAACTGCGATTAATGGTGTACACTGCATATCATAGGGAAAGCAATTAAAAAAAATCTTTAACCTATTCTTTGCCAATTTCGTGCGTGTAAACATCTCGATAGTAGGCACCCAAGGAAAGCAGTTATCAAATACACTGTTTTCTTAGGCTGATTCTATTGTTTGTTTGTTTGTTTTTGGGACAAGATTTCTCTGTGAAGCAGTCTTGGCTGTCCTCGAACTCACAGAGATTCACCTGCCTCTGCCTTGTTTGCTTTGAGACAAGTTCTCACTATGTAGATCAGACTAACCATGAATTTGAAATCCTTCTGCCTCTGACTCCTGAATGTCAGGATTGTGACACTACACCCATTTTAATCTACTTTAAGCCTTCTTACATTTTTTTCTGAATAAATTTCCAGATTAATATTTTTTTTAAGATAACCTCATTGTTTATAAAAATGGTGAGGGTGGAGAAAATAAAAGAGATATGAAGTCTTAGCAAGAGAGAAATTATATCATACCCAGAGCACACAGGACGGCTGTTGCCTTTACTCAGGGTGAGTGGAGAGATCGCCTGAGATTTGCCCAGGTTAATAGGAACCAGCTGGAGAGCTGCTTCTCTGGGAAAACTGTGATCCACGCCCTAGCCATGATCAGTGAGAGTGGCAGCCGAGTCGGGAGAAGAAAATCAGCATCCCTGTGGCCCCACAGCCTTGCAGCGGCCACTGGACATTCTCACTCCCAGCTTCCTCTGATCCAAAGGCCATTGGAATCTATCTCTCTTGATTCCGAAGGGACTGGGCCAGGTAACAGTGTTTCCATCAGTTTGCAGACCTGAGACCTCTCTCTCTCATAATGAACCTTGTGCTTTAACCCCATTAATCTGTCACTCCAAGAAGTCAGCTTTTAGACAGAGGGGGAAATGTTAGGGTCAGGATTATCTGCGTTTGAGTTCAGAAGGGTTTGTGCAGCCAAGAGTCAGGAAATGTCACCGCAGCTAAATGGCTGCAATACATCTTCGAGTCACCCACGACTGCAATCTCCCTCAGCACGGAAAAGGTCAGCCTCACACTGAGAACCAGTTCCTGTCACACAGCAGAGCGTCTCTTCCGGTCGGACAGAAAATCTTCATAGGGACAATCAACCACCTGTGTTAACTCTACTCCCCGGGTTCTGGACTTCGTTAGTGAAATCTTGAACAGCTGTCCTCCCTCATGGTGCAGGCATGAGCATCTTCAGGTTGTGGAAAGACCTCCCAGAACACAGCCTGAATGAAGTGCATGAGTGTGGCTGGGGTTTTGGCTTCTAAAGCATAAACTCAACTCCTCACAAAGGAAGAAAAATTTCAATTTACCACCTATTTGTAGTTAATGGACAGCGTGACACCAATGATGTTTTGCTAGGTGTATAAAAATTCTTAGAAAATTTCCCAACAAACTTTTTATATTGTCTAAGAGGAAATTATCCAATGTGGTATAACACATGACCTCAAATTTCCTATGTTAAAACAGTTTGGAAGTCACTGGACTTGAAACACCTGCCATCCCAGCTGTCAGTCCCCTTCATGGAGGGTAGGCTCACTCAGGTAACTCCTAAATGTATTCCCTTGCCTCTTGATATCCAGGGTGGAAAAATTCAGGTCGCACATCATAGGCAGTTGGAAAAGAGAACTATAGATTATTTCTAAAGCAATTCTCCTTTGTTGAAAACATGATACAGCATAGCTGCAAACACATTCAAGAGTCTTAACCACCAGATGTGGACATATTCATCGGAATGAGTGCCAGTGTTAAATGCCTGCCCCGGCCATCCTGTGTGCATCCACTGAAGATCAGCTGGGAACAGAGACGTGGAACTCCCTTTATCCACAGGCAGTAAATTGTGAACTGTCTTGACTCACTCGGGCGTGTCCTTATCTCTCCCCACCAGGTTGTAAGGCCCAATCTCCAAAAACTCTTCTTTGATTAAACCACTAGTGGGCAGCTGTTTATCATAGGTATAAGACTCTGAACTTAGATGCATCCCTTACATGTGATAACTCTTTGGAATATGAATGTCAGAGCCCTGTTCTGACGTCATGAAACATAATGGAAATCTATATTAGTAATTTTCGTTGTTGCTATAATAAAATTGCTGACAAAAGCAATATAGGCAAAGACAGGTTTGCTTTGGCTCACTGTTTGAAATAAAATTGCTGACAAAAGCAATATAGGCAAAGACAGGTTTGCTTTGGCTCACAGTTTGAAATAAAATTGCTGACAAAAGCAATATAGGCAAAGACAGGTTTGCTTTGGCTCACAGTTTGAAAGACTTTAGTCCATGACAATCAGGGAGGTATCCGGCTGCCTTGCATCTATGACTAGTATCTTAGTTAGGGATTTTATTGCTGTGAAGAGACACCATTACCACCACAACTCCGATAAAGGAAACATTTAGTTGAGGGGCTGGCTTATCGTTTCAGAGGCTCAGTCCATTATCATCATGGCAGCGAGCATGGCCATGTGTAGGCAGATGTGGTGCTGGAGCTGAGTCCTACATCTTGCAGGCAACAGGAGATCAACTGACACGCAGGGCAGATCCTGAGCACAGGAAACCTCAGAGCGACACATTTCCAACAGGAGGTGTGGCCCAGATTAAAGGTGTACCCTCCAGCCTCAAGATCTGGAGTAAAGGTGTTTCTTCCAACCTCCTCCAACAAAATCACACCTCCTAATTGTGCCACTCCCAATAACTTTATGGGGGGGCAAAACTTTAAAACTACCACAACCAGGAAATAGAAAGAAAGAGATGAACGTGAATATTCAGTGTGTTTTATCTCCCCCATTTTATTCCGCCAAGGACAAAACACATCCAGTACACGGCATGGTGCCACTCACGTTCAGAGTCAGTTCAGCCTCTCTGGGAACACCCTCTGAAGTGTACGTACCCCAAAGTGTGTCTCCATGCGACTCCAGTCCAGTTGTGAATGAAGATTAAACATCACAGCAATAGTTTAGCTTCTGTGATTGAGAAGTCTAGGGCAGACGACCTTGGGTGCACTGGGATTCAGGCTTGGCGGTGCTGTGAAAACTCTTCAGTACTGATCTGTTCTTTGCTTACCAACCTTGCTCTCTTCAGTGGGAGGAGGTCCTTCCCCAGTTTTGTGGACCGCGTCTATCATGTGCATCACAGTGTAGGCACCCACGAGAAGGTCCTGACAAAAAGCACGGACCCTGGAACATGCCCAACCAGAGTATTTGAGCCAGTCTTTGATGAACAGGACCTCTCAAATGAATTTCTAACACCAGTCCATCCTTTTTGTGCTTGAGAGTCAAGACTGCTTGCTGTGTAACACCTGTAGATGAGGAACTCCTGGCCCATCCCTGGCTTCCCCAGGCTACACCATAGTGTGTGACCTCTTCAGATAACAAACTCCTGGCCCATCCCTGTAAAAGACCTGGATAAATCCACACTCCCCCCCAGCAGGAAAAAATAGAGCCAAAAAATCTAAGGGAGAAAAGTATCAGAAATCTAGGATTAGCCGATTCAGTTTCAGGAACTAGCTGAAGATAAATTAGACTGTAATCTTAAAAATAATCTTGAGAAACGGGGAGTTTCCCCCTTGTGATTGTCATTGGTATTTTTAGAATACTGTGTTTCAGGAACTAGCTGATTATGACCTTGAGAGTGATCTTGAGAGGCAGGGAGTTGCTCCCTCGTGACCCTCACTGGTATTTTCGGAATTTTCTGTGACACCCTCCCTGCCCCTTTTGGATTACTGGGCTGTGGTTTCTTCCTATAAAAACCCTCTCTCCTGGTCACTAGGGGTCAAACTCCTCCCCTGCTGGGTTGTGAGTCTCGGCCGCAGTGCACTGGTACCTGTCAATAAACCTCATGTGATTGCAGTAAGGATGGTCTCTCGTGAGTTACTGGGGGGGGGGGTGTTATCCCAAGACTTGAGTGAGAGTCTCCCCACACTGGGGGTCTTTCACCTGGCTTCCCCAGGCTCCACCGTAGTGTGTGAACTCTTCAGGAGCAGGTAATGCACAGAATTTAATTTTCTACTCTCTGGCGGTTTTTATTACTTGGTCAATAAATACTTAGGGGAAAAATAATTGCCCTCCAGTTCTGTCCTGATTCCTCTGTTTCTTGCTTCAGAGAAATAATCTTAAATGATTAATCATATCATCCCATCTTAGTGAACTCTGTACTCCCCCTTCTCCACTGAGATTTGCCCTGAAACTGCTGGCCACCAACACCTGTGCTGCTGCTAACAGTACACAGATCCCCGTCCCTCCTGGGCGCATCTCTCCATCAACAGCAAGGGCTCCTCTTCTCAGTCCATTTTCTCTTCCGGCTTGGTTTTCCTGCCGTCTCTCTAGCTGTTTCTGGAAGCCTTGCTCAACTGGTTCTCTGTCCTGTTCTCATTATAAACAATGGAAGACTTTGAGTTTTAACTTTTTCTACATGTTCCTTCCCGTCCCCATTCTCCTATAGTCTCAAATACCATTTGTATATTTGTAATTCCTCAACACTTTTTTTTCCAGCACAGAGTTGAATCTGACTACCTTCTATCTCCACGTGGTTGTCTAAACAGTATTCCAATCATAACACACTCAATGCAACTTCTCTTCTACTCCCCTTTCACCCTGGCTGAATTCAGTAGGCCATACCTCAGTAAGTGACCCCACCGTCCCCATCAAGGAGCTCAGGGCAAGAATGGGAGTGCGGGTCTCATTTCTTCCATTTCCTCTGCTCCCACATCAGCCCTTTAGCGAGTTCGAACAACTCTGCCTTCTAAGGGGCTCACCTCTCATCTCTGCCTTTCTCTTTCCAGGTCTATGCAGATTTCCTCCTTGTTCCAACCACCACATCACCACCTCCTGCCCGGAAGGCAACAACAAGTTACTGAACGGCTTTCCCTTCTCATCTCTTTATTGTCCTTTCTTCCCAGAGCAGACAAAGACAGTGATGTAGTGGTATCTCATTTGTATTTTAATAAACAAAGCTTGCCTAAGGATCAGAAAAGTAAATCCGCTCCACTGGTTAGCCTTACAGACCAGGAAGTGGTAATACACACCTTTAATCCCAATAGCCACACTAGTTTGCCATAGAAACGAGGCAGTGTATGCCTTTAATCCTAGCCATAAACGGATTATAAAATGGGAGGAGACATCTCTCAAACATAGTCTCATTCTGAGATTCCTGAAGGCAGGCTCACCATTTCAGACTGAGGTAAGAGCCAGTGGTTGGCTGTTTTACTTTTCTTACCTTCAAATGAAACACGATTAACAACTCAGAGAGAGAAATTGTCATCCAACCTGAAGATATGAAAAGCACGCAATGCCCAGTTTTGCTCTCTGATCTTCAGGCAAGCTTCATTTATTGAAATACAAGTAAATATCACTATACAATTAAAGTATAGACCAGGCTGTGGCTGTGATGTTCTCCCGAGCCAATCCTATTCCAATTTGGATCTGAAATGTCTCCTAACGGACTCAGTGCTAGGTCCTCAGTCTCTTGCTTTCCGTTGGGAAACCATGAAGGGACAGAGGAAAGAAGTTAGGCCATTTAGAATATGCCCTGCAGGGGAAATCAGGACACCCAGCTTCCCTTCCCCTTTTGGCAGCCAGCCTCTGTGAGATGATTGGCCACTTCTGCTGCTCATCCCCCAGAGATGCACTGCCTCACTACAGGTCCCCAAACAAGGGGCCACCTTACCACTGAACGGAAATAAGCCTTTCTTTTTCATAAGGAAGTATATCAGCATTTGTCATAGTGACGGAACACCAACAACATAAACTCCGTTGTCTATCTTATTGCCAGAATTACAATACAATCCAAAGCCCTCATTCTTTCTGGGTAAACATTCACCATGAGCCCTCATCAGTTCAAACCTGGATCAAGTATAGTTAACTTCTTAAGCAAGTTGGAAACAAGAAAGCCCTGGAGTAGCACACGCTGGAAAGTGGGGGATAAAATAACCTCATACTGTCACGTCCTCACTGTGGAATTCTTGTGAGCAACAGAAAACAACGTGGTTGATTTAGAGATTATGGCTCTGAAAATAGAGTTAAAAGCCAATTAACCTGTGCTCTGTTTCTTCAGCAAATGTCAGTGCTTCACACCACTGGCTATGCATATCTAAAGCTGAGGGTCAATAAGCACGTCTTCTCCAGCCCTCCTTGCTTATTCCTGTAAAATGCTCCGTGGTATTATTAGATGGAGTAAGAGAAATTGCTGGTCCCATGGGCCCTCAGCAGGCAGTGGCCCAAGAGTTGACAGAGCTGGCCAGTGCTGCTCATGACTAGACATGGGCTCTGTCCCAGGCAGGTCACAGGCAGGCTGGCCAGTGGCGTCCTACCTTGTTTTTTCCCATGATGATAATCCCTGGAGGCCTTTCCTTCCTGCAGGAGAATTAAATTAATCTCCCTGGGCATGTGCCCATTAGGAAAGGAGGCATAAATTAGTCATGATATTTTCTGAAGGACAGATGAACCCCAGTCGTCTTCTATGAATAAGTGCCTGTTATTGACAGTTGGAGAAACGGGATATGACAGATGAGTCGGTGACGTGGGCACTGCTCAGCAGCCCTTACATCGAGAGTTTGCCAAAAGGGATGGAGATGGCTAATAGCACCATTTGCGTTTCCATTACATTCAGGAAAAAGAAAATTCCTGCCTCTATGACTGGATATATAGCCACGGTTTCCAAAAAGCAAATGTGTTTTAATAAAAACGTAACTATTTTCTTCTTCCTACAAAGATGACTTTTCTGCATATTCAGAGGTAATAAATACATCTGTCCATGTTCATTTCAGAATCAGGAATTTAGCCCAGGCTCTCTGAATTCAAGTTTCTATCTGCTCCCCTACCATGTTGCCCTTCTGATTGGAAGCTTGCTGTGGGGAAAGGTTGTAGGCATCTTGGTCTATCCTGGTTCGTTGGGATTCTAAGCTTTGCAGGGCAGGAGTTTGGTGGAGTGAGGAGAAGGACATGGAGGAAGAGTAGGCATTGGCTCAAGCTGACTGTGCATTCTGCAGGCATGGGGGGAGTTAACAGGGACATAGTCTGCTGGGCTTGGCTAAGCAGGTTGACATCTCCTGCTTCTTTCTGGGCTGGTATATACTGAGCTCAGTTTACTAGAGTACAACGTGTAGCAGGCTTTTTCTTTTGGGCCACCAACTAGCTCCCGAATCATGACACAGAGATGTCTTATTAGTTATGAATGCTTGACCTTATATTAGCTCTTATTTTAATCTGTTTCTCTTTAAGTTTTGCCTTGGGGCTTTTTGCCTTTCTTTCCATATATCTTACTTTCTGTTGTCTCTATGTCTGGTTGGCTGGCAGCTGCCTGGCTTTCCCCTCTTTCTTCTCACTTTTTTCTTCCTCTCTTGAGTCTAGATTTCTCTTTCTTCTTCTGTCTGCCTGACAGTCTCACCTATTTTTCTTCTGCCTAGCTACTGGCCATTCAGCTCTTTATTAGACCAATCAAATGCCTCAGGCAGGCAAGGTGAAACAGCAACACATCTTTACATAATTAAACAAATGCAGTGTAAACAAAAGTAACACATCTTTACACAGTTAAAGTAATATTCAGCGCAGGAACAAATGTAACACATCTTCGCCTAGTTAAAATAATATTCCACAACAGCAATCTGTGGACCGCAGCCAGCCTATCACCTGCTTCTGTCAGTACTTTTACTAGAACATAGCCACGTTATTTTACAGAGTGTAATGGCTGATTTCAACACTGAAACCAGGAGGTGAATTGTTATGTAGAGCATGTATCATACCAAGCCTCAAATGTTTACAGTTTGGCCCTTTATAGGAAAAAAAATGATCCCTCCTTTAGAGTTCAGGTAATCATTTTCACTGCTTTCAGGAGGCAGCAGGTATCCGGCCTTCCTCCTCCTCCTCCTCCCTCCCCTGCTCTTCCTTCTCCTAGTCTATTACAGCCCAGGTGGCCTTGAACTTGCTATGGAGCTAAGAATGGCCTAGGACTTCTGGCTCATGTCTATCTCCCGATCTTCCGACTCATTTCCAGCTCCTGATCTCTGGGATTACAGGTGCCCTCTATCATGCCTGGTTTATGTAATACTAGAGAGAGAGAACCCAGAATTTGACACACTCTAGGCAAGCACTCCACCAGTGCTGAAGAAAGTGACTGACAAACTGCCAATATAGGAAAAACTGTCTTTCAAATTTTCTGCTTCATAGAAAAGTCTGTCGGATACTATGGGCCTGTGGGCTGAAGATGGATGCCCCAATGTAGGAGGTTCTTTTGTTCATGTGTTGCTTTCATTGGCTAATGAATAAAGAAACTGCTTTGGGCCTGATAGGGCAGAACTTAGGTAGGCAGTGTGTGTTGTTATTTGGGGTTTAAAGCTAGTCATATGGGAGCCGGGTGGGAAAAAAAGCAGGCCTGCCCACAGCTCCTTCTACATGGGACAACAGTACAAGCTTCAACCACACAAGGTGTAAACTCTGCAGATCAAACGCCTGGCATTGTGAACACAGTTGAAGCACTGTAGCATACACCTGAAGTTTGTTAATGGGATGGGGATTACATGTTATCCACACATGTGCACATGCATGCGCACACCCAATGGCAACTGTGTGAGGAGCTGGATGTAGTGATTAGATATAATCCTAGTAACTTTCCCACAATGTGCATATCAAATCATCAAAAGTACATCATCAAATATGTACTTTCCATACATATAATTTCAATTATCAAAGAACAAAATGGTAATTTTGTAATCAAATTTAACTACGGTTAAAAATATAATGTAAAGAACAAACTACTAGATATTATAGAACCAACCAAATATTTCTTCATAGTGATATTCTGCTAGTGCAATCAAATCTATTCCTGGATACTTCTGATTTAATATTAATGAGAAAATGTAAGACTTTTCCTGTACATCTTTTCCTTAGAAGATCTTTAAAATACAGCCAAACTGGTGAATTACAGTGTTAATGTTACTGGATGTAGTGGTGCGCACCTTTAATCCCAGCATTTGGGTGGTGGAGGCAGGTGATCTCTGTGAGTTCAAGGTCATCCTGGTGAGCTCCAGGACAGCAAAAGCTGTATATTGAGGCTTATGTCAGAAAAAAAAAAAAGATTTTAATCCAGGTTTTAAAAGCGTGTATTCATTTTAATTTTAATTTTATGCATGAGTGTTTTGCCTTCATATATGTAAACAGACACATTACAAATGGCGGTGAGTCCCAAGGTGGGTGCTGTGTAATGAAACAGGGTCCTCTACAAGATCAGCATGTGCTCTAAAGCCAGAATCATCCCTCCCACCCCTGTGGATACAGTGTTGACACGGTAGGATACCGTCTGGTGATAGCACGCAGTTGACATTATGAGTGTCTCTCAATGCCATGAGCAAGGAGCACTCAGAGGCAAGTGAACAATTAAACGCTGAGGACTGTGGACCCCCAGACCCTGAATTTCCTGTAAACAACTTGTTATGCTTGCAACTGCTCTGAGCAAAACAATTTGTTTTCCTGTGTTTGCAGCTGCTCTGAGCATGAGACCCTCAAGAGTTCCTGACGGCAGGAAAGTTGGTTTCTGGTAGGTTTGGCTGGGGCATGGCTATAAGCTTCCCTGGAACACAATAAAGGAGGCATTGTTGGAGAATTCAAAGATGACCCATGTCTCTGTCTCTTTGCGTATGCTTCAATCTCCAGGCCCCTCACCCAGCTCACAAACCAATCAGTAGTACAGGTGGTAAGCCACAGGCACAGTACCACAGTACACATAGTACAGGTCCTACAGGACCGTAGTACACATAGTACAGGTGCTACAGGACCACAGTACACACAGTACAGGTGCTACAGGCATAGTACCATAGTACATGTAGTACAGGTGCTACCAGCACAGTACCGTAGTACACATAGTACCGGTCCTACAGGCACAGTACCGTAGTACACGTAGTAGCAAGGACACGTACAGCTAAATACCTAGGAGAAAACAAAGGCCACGGGATTGCAGCATTGGCCACTTTTTAGGATGTAAATACTTCTACTAAGGCAAATTTCAGCCTGTCAGTATGACGTCAATCCACTCACCAATTCCTGGGATTTTTATCAACATATTTTGAGAGGGGCTATCTACCAGTTCCACGCACTACTGCCCAGATACTGGCTAATGCTAGTATCTCTAGATTCCATCATCAACACAGGTTTTGACTTAGCAAATATGGGGTGAAGCTAGAGAATTTACCTTTTCAGGAATCACTTGCATGCTCCCAGTGGACAGCATTTCCCAGTATCTTTGGTGGGGTCCTACTTGGATGTTAGCCAATGGTTTAGACTTCAGTGCCTAAATGTTGACAAATGCTAGCTCGCACATGGTTGAGGAGGTCTTTCTTAGTGGGACGTCTCAAAGTGAGACGTTCATGAATGAGAACAGCTGTCACATTCCTGCCAGAGCACTAAATTGTCCTGTCAATGCTCAAGCCCGAAAGATGAAATTGTGTAGTATCTGCACATAACCTAAGCACATCCTTTGCACACTAAATCACACCTTACCTGTAACAGGAGGAGCAGGCTGCTTGTCGTCCCAACCGCCTGGCTAGCTTACACCCGAAATAATCACACAGAAACTGTATTAATTAAAACACTGCCTGGCCCATTTGCTCTAGTTTCTTATCGGCTAATTCTTACATCTTAATTAACCCATTTCTATTAATCTGCATATCACCACGTGACTGTGGCTTACTGGCAAGATTCTAACCAGCGTCAGTCTCAGGCAGGAGATCTATGGTGTCTGCCCTTCTTCCCAGCATTCAGTTCTGTCTACTCTGCCTACCTAAGTTCTGCCCTATCTGGCCCAAAGCAGTTTCTTTATTCATTAGCCAATGAACAGAAGAAACTCCTACACCACTTGTCCAATGCACATACTATGTAAAGGTTTGTTACAGTGTTTTAGAAATGATACAAGGAAATGCTCAGGGCAGGCGCAGTATTTTTTACATTTCTATTCTCAGTTGGGTGAATGTTTGGATGTAGGGCCCATGGACATAGAGAGTCAGCTTCATCACATTTTAAAAACACATTTGTTCCTGAACCTTTTTGTAAAGATATGCCCTTAACAGTAATAACCTTAGTATTTGCATTCACTTCTGTAGAATGAAGAGTGACTCTCTGTGCCATGAGATTTCCTGAAGACGCTCAGTTCTACAATCCTAGTGTCTTAATCAGGGCTTCTATTGCTGTGATCAAACACTATGATCAAAAGCAAGTTGGGGAGGGAAGGGTTTGCTTCAGCTCCCAGCCTCACATCACAGCCCATTACTCTAGGGGACAGTGCAGGGACCCTGAGGCAGGAGCTGATGCAAAGGCCATGGAAGGCTGCTGCTAACTGGCTTGCTCTCCATGTCTTGCTCAGGCTGCTTTCTTATACCACCCAGGAGCATCTATCTGCCCAGGAGTGGTGGTGCTGCTCCCAGTAAACTGGGCCCTCTCCACCAGCCCGACCTGGTAGGGGCATTTTCTCAAATGAAGCTCCCTCTACCAAAATGACTTGAATTTGTGTTGACATAAAACCAGCCAGGGCAACTGGGCAGGAGGTAAACATTGTACCCCAGACCTCCCAGAAGAAGGGTTAAGCTCAGTGGGCAGGAAACAGTCTTTCATCTGAATACAACCCCTGCCACCTCTTTCAGCAAGAGGCAAGGGCCAGGGAACAGGTGCTGGGCTCCTTAGCATTCTTGAAGCCTTTGACTTGGAGGAATTTGAAACTTTCTGTTTCCCAATTAAGAGCAAGAAAGAGTCTTTGAGATTAAACCTGGGGAATTTCACAGCTGGAAGAGATCTAAAAAGGTCACCTGGTCAAACCTTCTCCCTTTCAACACAGAAAGAAATCAAGCCCACGGAGCCTAGGTTCCTGTCCCGGAGGAGGGGCTCAGACTTCAAGCATGGTACTTCACACTCTCTACGGCATTACATTTTATTCTCTTTCTTGGAAAAAGTTCAAGAGTCCAACTGTGTCTGGTGCCCCTGAGCACACAGTTAGGGACCCAGAAGTCCAAATGTCCTAGTCAGACCCATTTCAGAATAATCCTCTTAAATTCAACTGGATATCTGCATCCTTTGAAATTCTGATTAGCCCAGGGTGTTTAATTCCGATAACCCTCTAGGGAGGGAATTATGTTCCCAAGTTCAGCAGGTGCCAGAAGCCAAGTCGGCAGCTTAGTACAACGCCCCTCCCTGCCGCCTCCATTTTATCAGCAAAACAGCTAGGAGGGAAGACTTGGGGCTCCCAGGCAGGTGGGAAAACACCACACAGTGTTGGCAATAAGCAGCTCTGCTTCTATAAGGGCATCAGCAATAATCCAAATCAGACCAAATCAAACTAAATCAGAAAAGGTCCACGTTTAATGGATACAGATGCTCCCAGATGGCTTTTCAGCCCCCCAGAGAGGAGATGGGAAAGGGAGACAGGGAAACCACGTGTTTGTTCTTTGGAGAGCAGTTTATTACCCTGTGGGTGTGGTCTTGAGCATCTTTGGAATGAGGTCATCATTTTGTGGGCTTTCTTGGGGGTGGAGTCTGAACTGAGGTAACTCCAGAGGAGGGGGCTTGGGGTGGAACCTCCACAGAACATTTTAGACTCTTTGGATATACAGATGCCAGGGGCCGGGGCAAAGCTTCCATCTGAATGGGAAAAACATTACAAGTGAAGTTAATACTCTTATGTAGGAGACATAAGATAGGAAAAGCATCATCAAAATTCGTAAGACAGCCATCTGTGATAAATTCTCAGGAAAGAAGGCATCTGGAGCCATGTATCTGCTAGGCCAGGGTTTCTCACACTTGGCATGTCTGGACCATATTCCTCCAGCCTTGCTACACAACTTGAATTTCATGTATGACTAACCCTGGGAGTTTGATAACATCTGAACTACTCTTCAGTCTATCTAGCAAGTGCTCGGGAGTCATGACTTTATTAAACTGGAAACCTTTCCTATTCCTCACTTTTGACAGTTGTCACATTAAATTATGAATTGGAGCTGGATTCTAGGGGGCTCTAACTTAGATGATCAAATTAAGAAAGCCTTCCTGAAGGAAGTGTGATGGAGAAAGGTCATTGGTTAAATAAAAAGAAACTACTTGGCTCTCATTGGTTAGGAGATAGGTGGGAGGAGTAAACAGAACAAAACGCTGGGAGGAAGGGGAAGTGAGGTCAGACTCGACAGCTCTCCTCTCCGGAGCAGACGCCTCAGCAGAGACGCCATGCTCCCCGCTCCAGGGAAGATACACGCTATGAAGCTCCGACCCAGGATGGACTTAGGCTAGAATCTTCCCGGTAAGACCGGTGCTATACAGATGATAAGAAATGGGCTAGTCCAGGTGCGAGAGTTAGCCTAGAAGAGGCTAGGTAGAAATGAGCCAAGCAGTGTTTAAATGAATACAGTTTGTGTGTTGTTATTTCGGGGCAAAAGCTAGCCGAGCAGGCGGCTGGGGTGTTGGGGACGCAGCCCCGCCGTCGCTCCTTATTACTACAGAAGTGCTTTTGGAGTTTTGTGATTGGAAGGACAAAAAGGCAAAACCAAGATGGGAAGGGGAATTTTAGATAAAGAGAATCCAGAAGGTTAGCGTAGCCAGAGTGTGTGAAGGATGGGCACTGACTCAAGGTGAGGTGCTTGGGCAATGCCGGTGTTATCCCACGGCTTCTTCACGGTAAGTGGCAGCTCTTGGGAGGGTCAGAGTCCACGTATTCAGGTGATGATCAAGGCATCGGGTAGGTTAGTATGTTCACAGAATAGTGCTACAGAGTGGGTGGCTATGGGCAACATAAATTGTTCTCGCCGTTCGGAGGCTGAGAAGTCCAAGCGCAGGGTGCCCACAGACTTGGTGTCTGATGAGAATAGACAAATCAATCTCACTGAGTTCTTGACGACTGAAGACACAAGGGGCTCTTTTGATAAGGGCGCCAACCCAGTGCAGGGTGTCCTCTTGTCAGCGAACCACCTTCCAAGTCCAGCTCTCGAATGTCGCCTTGCTGATCAAGATTTCTATGTACAATTCCTTCCTTCCTTCCTTCCTTCCTTCCTTCCTTCCTTCCTTCCTTCCTTCCTTTCCCTTCCTTCCTTCCTTCCTTCCTTCCTTCCTTCCTTTCTTCCCTCCCTTTTCCTTCTTCTTTGCTTCCTTCTTTCTCTCTCTCTTCTTTATATTTCTTTTCTTTTCTTTCTTTGTGTGCGTGTGATCAAGTGATTCAGATCATGCCCATGTCATGGGTATAAAAGTGAGATGGGGAAACTAGTTAGTGACTATCCATCCCAGAAATCTGGGAAACTAGTTCGTGACTATCCCAGAAATCTGGGAAACTAGTTCGTGACTATCCCAGAAATCTGGGAAACTAGTTCGTGACTATCCCAGAAATCTGGGAAACTAGTTAGTGGCTATCCCAGAAATCTGGGAAACTAGTTAGTGGCTATCCCAGAAATCTGGCAACTCAAGCCACACATTACCTGTGGTGAAAGGGGCAGGAGTGGAAGGGGAAGGACTGATGCAGGAATTCTGCTAGAGTGAGGATGAGGATGAAGGAATAGGAAGCAGAAAAACTTCTCTACGTACCTCACTAACCTTCCAGTCTTTACTCTAAGGCAGACAAATAATATCTCTTTGTTCAGGATCAAAGGACCTGACTCCCCCAGGGAGGTTTCCTAGCAGAGAATCGAAGAGCATTTCCAAATCCTTCAGAGGCTCGGCCAAGTTTCTACATGTGCTTTTACTCCTGCCTTGTTTCAGGGTTCTGTTTGTGGAACCAGGGGAGCACTAATTCTCTTTCAAGGCGTTTCCTCCTCTCCCACTCACATTAAAACCCTAGTTCCAGAAGGCATTGGCACATGTTAGATAAGAAGAGATACTCGTGCATAAATACACATCTTCCTTTTTCAAGAGGGGAAGTTGGGAAATACAAAGCTACAAAAGTTATCCCCTCCCTTTTTTGTTGCAGAAGTTAGTAACTCATGGAACATTCCATGACATACAATGCTACATGGAAGCTGAAATAGCTTCATCCTCAGATTTGGCTTTTGTCTGGTTCAGAATATGTTGGGACAAAAGGAGGCAGTGTCTTATTTTTCTCACCTGGTACATCTGGTACTGCACCATAGGCATCTTTATTGCAATGCAGAACAGGGCCTCATGCCTGCCTGGCTTAGCAATTCTAGCTCCATGTCAATAGAATTGTCAGGCCAGCTTTAAGAATCTGTGGGTCAGTCTGACCTGTGAGAGATTAAGTGGGAAAGGAAGACTATGGAACGCTGCCCCGATGGCCTCCATGTCCTCCACGCAAGGCAGCAAATTTTCCATTTGCACTGAGCAGAAAGCAGCACTGCTTACAAATGATGTCTCTGTCATCTGAGCTGGACCTTCTCCATCCTCCCTTCTTTCTGGCCTTAGAGGACATCCAAGGAGCCAGCAGAGAAAAGCGCTGTTCTTATTTGATAAACAGGGGCTATTCCTTAGCGGGGGTTTCTGGACCATTTGTGTAAGGGTGCTGGAACTCACTCACCTGGGCTGGTGACAAACATGAAGAGCCAGGCTCAGTAGAACTGAGTATGACTGGAGATTCTCTTCGAGGTCAGTGTTGAGTGTGCGGACCACACTTGGAACAATCAGGGTAGCTCTTGAATCCTCTCCATCCTCTGATTTCAGCATGTCTGTTCCTACACAACTGTGTTTCTAGCAGATCTAATTTAGGAGATTTGCAGTGAAATCAAGCAACCTTTTCTCTCAATTGGTCTCCTTAAGAGCATGGGTTGGGAATTTAGTCTTGACTGAAAGCATTGGCAGGTGTTCAGGCCAAGATGGCGGCACCCCCGTGATGAATTCATGAAGACTGCTGGAGGGCTCTCATTAGATGCTGTTTGCCTCCAGATTTTCCAATTAGATTTCTATTTTTTGTAAATCACCATGCTTGTGGTGTCCTGGGAGAGCTGTGGAGGGTACTGTGTTTACTGCCTAAAATTAAGACAATTCTCTTACCTAATTGCAGGACAATTTTCCAAATCAGACAATCAACCTTGTTGTAGTCGAACAATCTAATCTACAGACTACTCTCAAGTTTCTTTAATTGTCCTGTTCATTTTCTTTAAAGCACAGTCACCCTAAAAATTATTTAAGTGCGAGCCAATGGGCTGGACACTTAGCTTTCTCAAGATAATACAGACCAAAGACATGAGGAGACTGTAATGGTACCAGTTTGGCTCGCTGGGGCGAATGAAATGTCTGAAGAAAGCTAAGTTTCCATTTCTTGAAACCAAGATGCTAGTTCCCATTGTGATCCCATGTGTACTTCCCAGGTCTCAGCTTCTCTCTTCCTTTCCTGTGGGGAAGCATGGATTTGGTGTGGTCCAGCTGACCTGAGAGGCTTGAACCACAGGTTTTTCAGGTTTGAGTCCATGGCTCCTGAGGCATTGTGTGCCTTTCAGTTCCTGAGAAACTGAGGCACTCCTTCAGACAGTGAAGCATTCAGGATGCTTGGTGCTCCTCTGTATGTTCCCTTCGAAGGCAAGGAAGCAAGGGACATTGATCTTAGACACTGATCTTCTACCCTGTTAACTTTGCAAGTACCATTGTATCCTGGCAACTACAACTGTATTGATCCTGGCAATCACCACTATATGCTGTTTCTCATAAGGGTGTAAAAAGTCTGATTGCTCTCAATCAAATTGTCAGTCTTTAATTCCTCCATTGACCATATCAGGTAACCTTGCTCCGGTAGGTAAGCGTGGGTGCTGAGTGCCTTCTGCTGTGCCCCTGAAGGTTGAGACTCCCAAAGCTGTGGCTCGACTCTGTTCATGGTCCTCAGTTATTATCCCCACAATGCTGTCTATCATCCACTCAGACAAATGGATAAATGCTGGGTGTACTTGCCAGGTGGGCTGGCAAGCTTTTTAAGCTTGTTAAACACAGAATAGAGTGTTGCTTTCATAACTACTCACTTCAGTGTTGTTGAACTTGCCGGTGCCAAGGACTACGACCCCACAGCGAAGATGGTGGCTGCTGGAACCGTGAGTCAGCATTCCCAATGCAAACGGCAGCCGACGTCAACCCAACGACGTTAGGATTAGTTGTGACCTGCAGACGCTGCCTGTCTCCAGAAAGATGCTCTTACTTCTGGCTCTGCAGGAAGAAAGACATCATCATTCAGCGGATGACCAGATGTCAGACTTCACCGTGAAACTGGAATCTGGGCCAACAAAGGCACCGTGGGTGCAAACGAGGACTCCGATCTGCCCCAATATAAGCAGCACACAGTCCTTGCCCCTCGGTTCCACACACAAGTCTGGCTGAGTCCCTGTTGGCCAGATCTGCAACAGGACTCAGACCGATTTAGAGAAGTGGTGCTAAGCATTGCCCTGGGGCGGAGACCGTAGCCAAGCACTGCAGGCTAGAAGAATGACGACGGTGCAGGAGCAGGTAAGAAGCTCTCAGCTCCGCAGGCATCGCACTTGAAGGTTAAAGCCGCGTGACCTGGGCTGGGTGGCAGTTGTTTACTTCCAGGGGAGTTGTAAAAACCCTGACTGTTCCAGAGCTCTTATTATTTTTCCCCGAATCCCACCGATGTCCTGTGACCTCCTGCTGACTCAGTCACTCCTCATGGGTGTCTAGATCTATAACTGTTCCATGAAAATATTCGTAGCAACACACATTTTGAAAAGTATGCGTGTAGGGGTTGTGTGGGGTGGGGGTGGGGCACAAAAATCCAGGCTTGACTGTAAAAATCAGAGAATTCATGACCGTTTTTCTTACTCAGGACGATGTTTCAGTCCCAAACTCTGTCTCGGTCAGACTCCACTCTGGCTATAGGTGTCTGTGGTGTTGTCTCTACGTCCCTTTCTCCTTTGCTGCGTCTCAGCCCCCAATGCACTCCTTGTTTATTTCTTCTATGTTTCAGACTTGCTTCCCCCTCCACCCCCCACTCCCCCAGCTCCTGCCCCTAGGACCTCCACACTTGTTCTCTGTTTCCCCCACACACACCACACACACCCAGGACCTCCACACTTGTTCTCTCTGTCTGGAATACTCCTCCCCCGGGTGGGAAGGGGTAACAATGTGGCTGCTCCCTTGTCTCCGACCAGCTGCCCCGTCTCAGTGTGTCTCACTGTGTTCACCCCACTAACACACTAGAATCCCAGCATTCCCTCCACGGGTTGTGTTTTTCTGCCCACTCTCCCTAGGGGCTAGGCGTTTAACTGTGTATTTGTGTCTAGCCTGTGAGTTCTCAGCTGTCAAGCCTTTTGGTCTTCCTACCCTGCTGCATCTTAACTACACCAGGAACTTAACAATCAGAAACTACATCTGGCATGAAGTGAGTGCTCACGCGGTACTGTGTTGGCTGCGATACAGCAGAGTGGGTACAGCGCTCGGGAGGCAGAGGCAGGCGGGTCTCTGTGAGTTCGAGACCAGCCTGGTCTACAGAGCTAGTTCCAGGACAGGCTCCAAAGCCACAGAGAAACCCTGTCTCAAAAAAAAAAAAAGTTTAAGGCTGTCCTCAAGGCACATAGTGAGTTCAAGGACAGCCTGGGTTTCTGAAATCCTGCATCAAGAACTGTTGCTGAGTGGATGCACACGTTGCATTTTTGTGCTGTCTGACCTTTGCTAGTTAGCTATTGCAGCCAGGTGTCAGAGCCAGCCTCCTCTGTGGGTAAGAAGGCTGCACAATGCATACATAATGCAATGTTTCTGCATTTTTTTTCTAGGAAATTTCGTCAATGGGCACTATCATGGAAAGCTGGCTCTTGGCCTTGCAGAAGGGTACTTAGAGTGAAAAGCAATTATTATTAGTGGTAAAAGAGGACATAAGATTCCACAGAAACTGAAAACCAAAGTATAGAAGTTCCATGTTAGTAGGAGGTGCTCCAGGAGATAGCTCACAGTCCACAGAAACAAGTCTCAGGGAACGACTTTGTGGAAAATCCCTCTTCTCAAGATGGGACACAGCCCCGCAGATCAAGGACAGTCACCTTGCCTCTGTTTAGTCTTCTTCCTGGCTGTGGAGGAGGCTGAGTCATGTTGCCAAGTCAAGGAGAGACTGGAGAGCATTGTAGAACAGGAGATATAAAATACGGAATGGGAAATGAATCTGGTACAGAGACCAGGACTCTTTCTACTTGTCCGGGACAGCATCTGCTCTCCCTGCTGGCAGAAGGGACACACATAACATTCAGATTTTGTGGCTGAGAGTAGAATATGGTCATAGGAATTCTTCAGCACTTCCAGTTGGACCAGCACCTCACTGAAGGGGATCCTTTTCTCCACTGGATCAGTTGGCAGTTGGTCATGTCAACTATTTGTTTATTGTGTGTGATATACATATCATATGTATGTATATATGTGTGTGTGTGTATGTGTGTGTGCACATATGTGTATATGTATATGGAGGCAAAAAGTCAGTGTCAGGTATAGTCTTAGGGTTTCTATTGCTGCTATGAAACAACATGACCAAAAAGCAAGTTGGGGAGGAAAGGGTGTTTTTTTTTTGGCTTACACTTCTGCATCTCTGTTCATCACTGAAGGAATTCAGGGCAGGAGTTCAAACAGGCCAGGAACCTGGAGGCACCAGCTGATGCAGAGGCCATGGAGGGATGCTGCTTACTGGCTTGCTCAGCTTTCTCTCTTTTGGAACCCAGGACCACGAGCCCAGGGACGGCACTATCCACCATGGGCTGGGCCCTCCCCCACTGATCACTAATTTAGAAAATGCCTTACACCTGGATCTCACGGAGGCATTTCCTCAACTGAGGCTCCTTCCTCTCCGATGACTCTAGCTTGTGTCAAGTCGACACAAAACCAGCCAGTATGGGTTATCTTACTTGATCTTCACCATATTTTCTGGGACAGGATCTCCCACTGGACGTGTAGCTCACTGATTTAGCTAGAATGGTTGACCAGTGAGCTCCAAGGATCGTTTTCAGTGCTGGGACTACAGGTGCGTCCTGCTATCCCTGGCTTCTTCTGTGGGTGCTGGAGATGCGAACTTAGGCTTCTTGTTGTACAGCAAGCACTTTATTGACCAAGCCAGCTTCCCAGCTTCTGGAGCCGTGTTGTTGTTGTGTTGTTGTTGTTTTGGTGTGTCAGTCAGTGATTGGCACCACCACAGAGCTAGGTCTGACTTTGGTCCCGAGCTGTTCTACCCTTTAACTCACCTATCTCTAACACCTCTGCTGACTTGGCGATTTAGGCTCAACCTTACAGGTTATCTTCTCAAGACTTCTCTCAAAAGCTGCCACAGCGGCAGATTTGGTCTGATACAAAGTGACCTCATCACAACCATCTGTAATGAGGTCTGATGCCCTCTTCTGGCCTGCAGGCATACACACAGACAGAATATAGATGGTTGTGAGCCACCATGTGGTTGCCGGGAATTGAACTCAGGACCTTTGGAAGAGCAGGCAATGCTCTTAACCGCTGAGCCATCTCTCCAGCCCCAGTGCCGAGTCCGAGACATACTCGGCCACACAGGCCCATTCTGCCTGCCTTGGCTAAGTTTTGCAGCGGAACCCCACTGCCTGAATTAGCAGAAGCTCAAGTACCTGCGGTTTTGCAACACTTCTCCCTCACAACTTCCTAGGGTTTCCAATTAATTGAAATAAAGACATTGTCACTTTTGCCTCCCCCTGTGTCATCTCAATATCAAACAATGGTCCTGAAAACAGCACTTCTTCCTTTAGGATGTTGTGTGTGTATGACCGCAGAGTGTGACATCTACAGTGAGGGTCACTCAGGGAACCATCAACAATCCGTTGTCTTTGTTGTGTCCAAAGCCTGGGCACAGACTGTGGAGCCAGGTCATCAAATGCCTAAAATTTTATTGAAGAGACATCTAGTGGGGCTGATAGAAAAAATCATCGCTCTGAATTCTGCATCCTCAGGACTGGCAGATCCAGTGCCAACAGGGACCTCTAGTGTCCTGCAGAAAGCAGGCCTAGAAGTGCTGACATTCTCAAATGCCTGCTCTCATTTTGCATGTGTCTCAGGAGTGGTATGTCCTGCACAGCCTGGCATTTCTCACACACATGAGGGTCACAGGAGCGGTATGTCCTGCATGGCCTGGCATTTCTCACACACATGAGGGTCACAGGAGCGGTATGTCCTGCGCTGCCTGGCAGTTCTTACACACATGAGCACGGCACTGTCTCCTTTAGAGTCCTGCCAGAATCTGCATTATAACCCCATGAGCTTTAAAATGAGGGTGCTTTCAATGGAGCCTTGAGGGCGTGAGCTGTAGACAATGACTTCGTAAGCACCCAGCCCTGGAGCTGCTTTCAGTCGCAGTGACGGTTTTCTTAGTTTTCTCTATGTATTTCAAAGAATCCGAGCTCTCAGGAGGTTAGATACCCAAATGTAGGCAACTGCAAGGTGGAGGGATCTGAGCAACTTTGGCTTTATGTCTCTTAATTCTGCACTGTGCATTTTCAGCCACGAAACTTGGCAGCATAAATCTGCAAGGCCAGCTCCAAGCTAGCTTTGCTTTTCCTTTCCCTCGTTTCCTTCCTTCTAACCTCCCTCCCTTCCTCGTTAGCTCTACCTACCTTCCTCTCTCTCCCTTTATCTCTTCCAGGCTGCTGGAGTTCAGGATACCCAATCCTAAACATGATCCCGTGGCACTTAGGAAAGCAGCAAGACAGACAGGTGTATGATGCCCGAGGAATGACATGCAGGTTGTCCTCTGGCTACACTTACACACACACACACACACACACACACACACACACACACACACACGGGGGGGGTGGAAAGAAAGAGAGACACAGAGACACAAAAAACAAGAAAAGAATACACACATAGAGAGACACACATTTAGCTATCACAATGCTCCTTTTGAAGTCTTTCTTTCTTTTGAAGTCTCCTATCTGCTGTAAAGCATGTGACCCCCTCATCTGCAGGCTTTGGGCTTGTTCATCTGTCTTTGTTCTAGACCCTCGGCCATTTACATGGCAATGGGCAAGGGAAGAAATCTTTTCCTCTTCCATATATTTCTCTCTTTACTCTCCCCAGCTAGTGGATGGATCTGGTTTTCATCAGGGGCTCTGTGGCATTTGCCAAGGGAGTGAATTTCTTCTTGTCAAGGCTATACTCTTGTTGGCATTTGGACAACCATGGAGATTTGGTGTGCTCTATCCTGACTGCGCTAAATGATCTCCGGCATGAAATCAAAATAGGTATTTTACATGTCGCCTGTGGGTAATGGCTTTTCTTGGGTGGGATCCAATCCAGGGAACTGATGCCTCCCCCCTCCCCCGGATAAAAACCGTTACTTGTTTTTTTTTCCAATCTTAAATTATTCTGTCTGAGGATCTCCAAGCCAGCTGTGCAGGTGAGCCTGACATGTGGGGGAGATTAAGCTTCAAGTCGTCCACTTCAAGAGAAACACTCAGAAGCCTTTTATCATTAGAGTGTCGATTGCTCATGGCTTTCCAACCATGAACAGGCTTTGTTCTTCAAGGTTTTAGGCCTTTGTTTTTGTTTCAGTTTGATTAGGCCATATGTGGGGAGGCTATGGTATGAGTGGCTGAGGGATGTTCTGCAGACATCTTTCCCTTGGTGTATAGACAACTGAGTCTGCTCCTAGCTCTCAGTTGGGACATTCCTCTCCTTCCTCGGGTGGGGCTGCCCAATTCATTGGTATGTACCTGGACTAGTCATGTTCCGACCTTTCCCACATCATGACGTGACCTGCGGTGGGCATGTAGCTCTTGATTAGTCACTCGGGAGCCCTTTGAAGACATCAGTAAGGGTTTCAGAAAGAGGCCCCGCCTTTTAATTGTGCGTCATTGTTCTCTGGGCCATGGATTTCCTTGTGGAAGGACCATCCCAGCTGGGACTGTTGACTGTTTACACACATTTGTGGAGGGATGCAGAGGGCCCAAGGCCTTTGAGTATCCAGCGGCTTGATCATCTGTTGTATTTAAGCTGCCTTAATTGCATGTGGCCTGGGGAGGACCTGGAATACAGAGCCTGGCGAAGACTGGGGCTGCTGGTGTGGTAGTAGTGAAGGGGTGTCTACATCTACTCAGCTACAGGGAGTCATTCATTCCTGCTGGGTAAAAGCTTTCCTGGCACTCCCTTTTGGGGTGGAACCTCAAAACCCCTAAGAATAATCCCTGACCTATGCTCTATGAGCAAACCCAAGAGACACTGGTTCCGCAGAGTCAGTTTTTGTGGAATCATGCCTTGGTTTGCCAGTTTGTGTATTGAGATCAAAGAGGAGGGGTGGATGTTGTTTGTCTCTCCCCAAGGAAAGAATTTTAGCAACACAAGATCCAAGATTCTCTTACATCTTCAGTCCTGCTCCCCAGCCACCAGGCTACCTTCCGGTGCAAACTTGTTTAGAGAGGAGGAGGCAGGACCGGAGGATGAGGGAAGGTGGATAAATTGCATCTCCGTGACATTACAACCACTCTGGATTCACACACGCCTTGTCTCAGCTACACCTCCTCCTTCACTTTTTCACTGAGATCCAGTGTATTCCTGCTTGCCTCAGAGTAACGTAAGTTGTATGTTTATCACAGGAAAATACCCTGAGTTAATACAACCACATATGTTTCTAAGGAAAGACAACTTTCTGCGTCTATTGAATCCTGAAATGTCTTCAGCTCAAATTAGTCCTCCTGCCAAAGTGGTGGATTTGGAGGGTGTCACATTTTATTCACCATTTTATCCAAAAGAATGAATGAGAAATGAGGCAGCGGAGGGATATGCTCAACATTGAGCCTGTACAAAAATGTAGAATATATGAACTATTTAGACAAAAAAACAAAATTCATTGAATAAGAAGTTTAGCAAGACATGCTTTCTGTTCCCAAGGGCCTTGCACCTGGAACAATAAGAAAGGAAAGTGATCCTCTCAGGCCATTATGACAAGATGGAGAACAGATAAATGAGTGCTTCAGTCACAAGGATAACCAGGATTCTCTAAGAGCGTTACCTGCTGCTCATGATCCCTGGTCAATCTACACAGTTCCTCCCAGCTCCCATGATAATGAAATAAACATTGCAGAAGCAAAGGGTGGCCCCTGTTGGCAAACATCTGGAGGGGACCAGAAACACTCTAAATGGGGCTGGTGTGCCATTTGGGGATCGCGGTCACTTTTTATTTTAAATATAAGCTTGTCGATTTGAGTAACACAAATCGCTATGTTGGGTGCTGGAATGCTGCCGTGGGGTCTACAAAGGTGAACGGGGTAAAAGCAGCCTCCCTCAAAACCAACCATTCTTTCAAAGGACCCATTTAAATAACTCAACAGAAGACCATTTGGCCAAGATGGCTCCAAAGTCCTGGATCCCTATGTAAACAAAATGAATCTTAAGCTCCCCCAATCAGAAGTAGCCGACTGGGCGTTTGTTGCGTCACCAGACTTTTTGCTGAGGTAATCAAAATAAGACAAAGGTCTGAATTTAATGAGTCAAGCGTTCCCTTCCATAGTGCTCTCTCATTCCTATGGTGAATGCTTTTCCTGCAGGCTGCTTGGTGCACTGGCACTACCTCTGATTCTCATTTACCTTATTGAGGAGTTACTTTCTGATCAAATAAACTTGTCAAATTTTAGTGTACTCAAGTTTAATTTTTAACAGACCTCACCCTGGTCAGGAAAACCCCAATACTTTCAATCTGAATGGGTTTCCCGTGAGTTTAACCACACTGACTCCAACAAGGCCATAACTCTTAATAGTACCAATCCTTATGGGCGTATGGGGGCCAGGGAGCATTTTCGTTCAAATAACTACGTATTTCCCCAGCAAAGTTGTAGCGAGGGACCATTTTCTGAATCCTTAAAGGGCATCTCTTCCCAAGGACATGGCCCCCAGAGTCCAAAGGCGAGTGTGAAAAGACAGTTCAGACCCTTCACTCCCATGAAGATTATGTCATCATCAAAAGCATGTCGACTTCCAGTTGACCTGTGGCTCTTCCTCACTTCCCACAAATACCACAGGGAAGTTTTCTCTGTAGACCAAGAGAGAATTATACTATTGGCTATTTCCTACACAATCCAATTTGAGGCAGAGCTGTTTTTTAGCAGCAAAGGCTATATTTGAATTTCACCAGCTGGTTCCTTAATGATTATCAGAATATTTTTGGTAACAGCAGTGGCTTCAGAAGAAATATGATGTTACCTAATCTTTCTTTAATAAGAGAGATATTTGCATTATATACTTAATGTAATGCAGACATGTCTGCTTCCTGAGTGTCTCTTGATTATACTAGCTTTAATGGTCATACCAATCATTACTACACAGATTCTATGTTCATGTAAAATATTGCTTTGCTATCTATCCTCTGTGGAAGTCCTCAGTTGTGGAGGTAAGTGGGATATGTTCTGCTGTTTGGTTTTTTCTTGTATAGGCTCAGGTGATTTTTCTTTCCTGAGACTTAAATAAAAGTGCCATTTCCATCTTCTTCAAATGCTCCTTCTGGAAAGCATTTGTGTATAGCTAATTAAAAAAAAGGTTTGAGCAAACAAGGGATTTCACTCCTGCTGAGCACAACAGTCTTAAGACATGGAAGTTACCCCAGTGGTTTCCAGTGGAGACAAACCTCAGCTCCCCATTAGTGCCGGCTATCTCTTGAGTTCTTCTCTCCTGGGCCTCCAGATCCCATTTCCTGGAACCTTCTCTTCTGCATCCCTCCATCAGTTTAATGTCTCCAGTTTCTCAGTCTGCTTTGGAAAGTTTTTATTTTTTCCAGGATAGGGTATCCTGGAGCTTGCTCTGTAGACTGGGCTGTCGAGGAACTCAGAGATCCTCCTGCCTTTGCCTCCCAAGTGCTGAGATTAAATGTGTGTGCCACCACTACCTGGCTCTGGTCTCCTCCTAAACAATTCCTCAGAACCTGATTTTTGTTGTTGGAGGAGCGGGCCACGTCCTGCCACCTGGCTAGCATAACCCCCGAAATAACCTCACAGAAATTGTATTAATTTAACCACTGCCTGGCCCATTATCTCTAGCCTCTTGTTGGCTAACTCTCACATCCTGATCTAACCCATTTCTATTAATTTGTGTTCACCACGAGGCCGTGGCTTAGCAGGAAAGTTCCTAACGAGCGTCAGTCTCAGGCAGGAGTTTCATGGCATCTGCCACATTGCCCTTCTTCCCAGAATCCTGTTCTGTCTACTCCGCCTACCTAATTTTCTGCCCTATCCAAAAGCCAAGGCAGTTTCTTTATTTAACCAATGAAAGCAACACAAATACAGAAGGACCTCCTACAGATTTTCTAGCAGCCAATAGGCTTTCAGTGCTGCTTGGTAAACAAAACACAGTTCTCTCTTAAGAGAAATTTAACCAGTAGCCTTTTAAATAAAATTTTGTTACCCTCTTACTCCTTGAAGTCTATGACATCTTCAGATTTTAGTATTGATCAGCATTATTTTTACAGTATTGCTAAACAAAATGATATTGAGACTCATTAAGGAGCGACAGCTCCCCAACAGCCTAGAAACACATTCTTCTTACATTTTAGGACAGTTTCTTTCTATTGTAGTCCAGGGAGGACATCCTTGTCTACAAACAGGCCCACCATTCTCTGTAAAAAATGTTTCAGGATGTGGTGGTGCACACCTCTAACCCCAGGACGCAGGGCACAGAGGCAGGCAGATTTCTGTGAGTTCGAGGCCAGCTTGGTTTACACTGCAAACTCCAAGTCAGCCAGGGCTACATAGTGAAGCCCCTAGATGCTTGTAGTTCCAGGACATTGTGTGTTAACTAGAGGTGGATATTAGAATTAAAATTATGTCCCCAGGGTTATACCCAACATGCACAAAAGCGGGGAATTTGGAAAGAGCTGAACCGCTCACTCACCTTCTCACCTCTGCTGTATCCAAAGACAAACTCAGAAATAAAACCAAAGAACTCAGTCTGAGAAGAGGTTGTTTCCAGTTTGGGAGCATGTATGGTTATTCTTGGTTCCCCACCATAACGCAAGACTAAGATGTCCTGCTTCATACACGAGAGTTGGTAAGTCCCTGGGATTCCCAGCAGGTCCACATTCTTTGAAACATCCTTGGTCATTTAATCCAGTGCTTCTCCAGATGTGAGTCATGACCCCTTTGGGGACTGAGTGGCTGTTTCAAGGGGTCACATATCACATGTCCCACATATCAGATATTTATATTATGATCTATAACAGTAGCAAAATTACAGTTGTGAAGTAACAATGGAAATAGTGTAATGGTTTCGGGTCACTATAGCACGAGGAACTGTGTCAAAGGGTCGCAGTATTAGGAAGGTTGAGAGCCATTGGCTTAATCTCTCATAGCATGTCACTAGGACAATATAAATTCCTCATTGGCCAAGTTGGCCAAGAAATTCCCAGGCAGGTCTGTTTAGATACGACGGTCTGTCGTCATGGAGACTTTCCCTAAGGTACACATCTAAGTTTAAATGGATGACATCTGAAATGCTCTCATGATGCTGGTACCAGGCCTGTTACCTCCATGCTGTGTGTCAGCTGATCTGCCTCAGGCTATCACGTGACTTCATCTAGGGATGCCGTCAGATGTCAGGGGGCTGTCTTTTAGATAAAGGTTTCTTGGGAGAAAAGCCCTCAGATTATTCTTTATCACCTCAATTGTGCCTGCCCGCAGAACGCCCCTTCTCCCTCCCCAGAGGAAGAGCAAGGCAGATGGAAGGCAGATTTGAATCTGATGGTGATGTAAGAAGTGGCAATCTCAGTCCTGGGGGAGTTCTCGGATACCTGAGAATTGATTGATTCTAACTTTTCCTTTGCTCACCAGGATGAGGGAAGAGGTGAAGGCTTTCTCAGTGGAGTTCCTTACCATCAGAAAGACAGGACTCACCCATCTCTTGAGGTCAGGCAGGTTTATGCCAGGCTAGTGCAGCGACACCAAGAGCCCCACGTCAGTAGACAGCAGGGCTGCTAAGGACGTGCTTTGGCATAAACAGAACAAAACAACAAAACCAGTGTATTGTGAATGCCTTTAAGACCAATAGCTACAAACAAGAAACCACTTTGTTTTCCCTGCCATGATCTTCTTGAGAGCAGACTGTGTGTAGCCCTGCATTTCTATATGGTATGGCAGCCAGGCTGTCAAGCCATAGTCAGGATCTGAAGTGGTCACATAACCTTCCAGATAGGATGCCTAATAGAGATGCTAATTCAAGCCTACCTGACAGCTAGCATGCAGAGCAGATAGGTAGATGTGGATGTGACTCAAAGACATTCACCTGGTTACCTAGGAAATAGAATGCAAATGTACTTCCCTGTCAGCTTATGTTCTGATATATAAGGCTGTTCGGAGAATAAACGTGAGGGATTTCTTCAGGATTTGAACTCAGGATTTCATGAGGGATCATTGAGAATCTCCCTCCTGATCGTGTCTTTATTACCGCACCTTCACGCCGGTCCAGAGAGATAGTTTATGTTGGGGTCTGGTCAAGAGAAATAATTTATGGTCTGGGCTAGCACCGGACCCCAACAACTATGCTCAACATTTCCTCTAGTCCTGCCACCACCCCCTGTTTCATCATCTTCAGATAAAAAAAATCAAATCTTAAGATGTATATACCAAGGTTTTCATGAGTACTGAAGCCCTACAGCAGTGGTTCTCAACTTGTTGGTCACAACCCCTTCGTGGCAGGGGCTGAACAACGCTTTTAAAGGGGTCACATTCAGATCCCCTGCATAGCAGATATTTATATGACGTCACACCTCAGATCTCCTGCATATCAGACAGAGGGGTCGTGGCATTAGGAAGGATGAGAACAACTGCCCTGCAGAGTCAGGCCGAAGCCTTGCTCTCAAATCACACAGCTGGCCTCGGGTCTAGCCTCGGGTCTAGCCTCGGGTCTAGCCTCGGGTCTAACCCCACAATCCGTTCACTCTTCCTCTCTTGCTTTGCTGACTTTGGTTTCCAGGGGTTGGAACTGGGGCAGAAAGGGCAACAGAAGGAGCAGCCTTGGTCTGTCTGAGCTCTTCACTTGTCTCTCTCTTGGCTGACAGGCCTTGGGCTAGTCATGGTTTCACTGAACCTTTCCGCCATGTGTGGGACTTCTCAGAAGTGCTGCTAGCTGCTGCTGAGGGCAGTCCACTCTGCTACTGACCTCTTGTGATCTGCGTCTCTCCTTTTATCCTACAAGAGTTGTATTTCTGGGGCTTCTACCATGGATTATCCCCCTCGTTCCGGCTGGGGTCCTTTGGTGAAGTTTCCTGATACATCCCATGGTAACTACTGGTCTCACAATTGCTCCAGCACATCAAGGTCGTCGAGATGCTTCCGAAACTCATAGTGCATAGACTCACCGTGCTATGGTCCCTGCTGGCCCTCCTCATCCATAGCTATAGTTCTTCAGGAGCATGAGTGCCCTTCACTCTGGGGCAGGGAGCAGCCGGATGATCTCTGTCCTCAGGGATCCCTTTAACACACATTCCTGAGAATTCCCACCCCCCTCTGCGTACTCTTGTAACACACTAGTTTGGGGACCCTTCGGTAAATTTTGGTGCACACCCAATAGATCTCTCTAAAAGACTTTCCATTGAGTGTTTTCACTTTGGGGGCTACAGCCCAAATGCAGAGATAATTGGAAAATTTCTTCCCACCTCACAGAAATTTGTGGGCTGCAATTTGCCAAGAAGAATTTCCTGCGCTGACGGCACACTGAAATTTCTTCCTGAGTCATTTTGAAAGATGTTTCCAGACTGTGCTCTCTGGGAACTAGGGCCTGTTTATCTGCACAGTGCAAGTCTGCATCAGCAGTTGCTTGCCTGCTAAAGAGAAACATAATTAACACGTCTGCATAGGTAGAAAAGCCTATCTAGCCATTGCTACAATGTGTTTCTTCTTTGCAAAGCTCACCTCTGCAGCTGTTTTAACTCTTTTAAGTCCTCCTTGCTATTGTCGCCATATGATGAAGAAAGAGACCAAGGCAAAGAACAGGTTAAGATACATGACAAGGTCACAAGGCTAGGGGAGAAAAAGTGTATCAGGTAGGGTTTCTATTGTGTGTTAAAACACCCTGACCAAAAGCAACTTGGAGAGGAAAGGGTTTATTTAGCTTACATCTCTCAGCTCACACTCCACCACAGAGAAATCACGGCAGGGACTGAAACAGGGGCCATGGAGAAACAGTGCTTGCCAGTTTTCTCCTCATGACTTGCTCAGCCTGCTTTCTTATACCACCCAGGGGGGCACATGCCCTGCCCTGACACTGCCCACAATGGGCTGGGCCCTCCCTCATCAATCAATAATGAAGAAAGTGCCCCGACAGACTCGGCCCTAGGCCATTCCGGTGGAACATCTTCTCAACTGAGGCTCCCTCTTCCCAGAGGACTCCAGCCTGTGTCAAGTTGTCATGAAAACCAATCATCACACAAAGCCACCCCAAAGGCCTGGCTCCCCTGTTTCCAGAGTTCCTGCACATGGACACTGTGTTCTTTGACCACTGGGGCTGGACTAGACTGAGGAAAGAGATTTCTGTTCTGCTTACCTTCCAACAAAGACTTTCAGTTTCCTTGGTCTAGCAAGTGTAACCAGGGAAGGGGTGGCTTCTCAGAGTTAGGTCTGCGGGTTATGGGTTGGGTTCCCTCCAGTTGCTATACCTGCAGTTGGGGTGAGAAGAGCACATTCTAGATAAATGAGAGCCTCTTCCCAGGAAGAGGACCCTGTGAGGATGGTCCCCTGGTTGGACCAACTGTGACCAATAGCTGTGTCCAGAACACAGTGAGTCTCTAAGGGGAGAATGTGTGTCTGTTTCTTGAGATAGCTTTCAGAATGCAATGGCTGCACACGGTTGCACGTCAACCGCCTGTGTGAGCCCACGCGAAGGGAGACATGCTCGTCGAAGGAAATTGTCTGAGGTTTCTGGCAGTGTGCAGTGAGGAAGAGGCTGATGAAGCACGATTAATACCCACTCAGACTGAAATTGGTGGTCAGCCTCAAGGTCAGAAAGCAAAGCAGTCAGCTACTGGCTTAGTCCAGCCACTACCTCAGTCCGAAAATGGCGACCCTGCCTCCAGGAACCTCAGAATGAGACTGTGTGTGAGAGCTGTCTTCTCCCATCTATTAATCCTCTTCAGGGCTGGGATTAAAGGTGTGCACCACTGGAATTCAAAGAATGCACTGCCTGGTTTCTATGGCAACTAGTGTGACTACTGGGGTTAAAGGTGTGTGTCACCACTGCCTGGTCTGTAGGGCTGACCAGTGTGGCTGTTTTACTCCCTGATCTTCAGGAAAGCTGTATTTATTAGAATTCAAATGAAATGCCACTACAGGTGGAGCCTTATGGCAGAGCAGGGATGAGAATAGGTGTTCAGAAGCGAGAGCCCATTCAGTATGTTCTTAAAGGATCCAACCTGTGCCAGGTAAGGAGGTAGGGTGTTTGGCTTAGCTCTTCCTTTACTGGCATCTAAGAGAGCAAGCCAGAACACGATTTGGCAGAGTGGAAGCAAAAGTCCTGCTGGATCAGCAAGGGCAGGAGCAAGCCCTGCAAGAAGATTTGTTAGCCAGTGCCCTGGCTGGAACATCATAGGCAGCCGAAGATAGCCTCTCAACTTCAAGGGAAAGTAGAATCTAGATTAAACAGTACAAGACAATGGCTCAGCAGTCAGACTCGGCCACAGCACCTCACCCTAGCACCGACTTCTCATGCTCCAGCTTCCATCCGACGCTACGTAAATGCAGTGGAACTATGACGCTTACTAGCCCTGTTTCGTTTTGCAAAGCTACCGGTTACAGCACCTGACCTTGGGATAAGTATGGAGACTTCCTGTGGCTGGAGAGGCGCCGTCTCTGCTTGTACAGAGCTCACAGTTCGAGGGGCGACCAGGAGTCTTTGACACCATGGTGTTCTTTTTTTTATTTTATTTTTTTATGCTTTACCATTCTTTTTTTAAAATATTTATTTATTATGTATACAATATTCTTTTTTTAAAATTTATTTATTTATTAAGGATTTCTGCCTCCTCCCCGCCACCGCCTAGACTAGCTGAACATAGCGGACAACGAGGAAGAATGGGAACTCAAGAACAATCGCAGTGGGTTTTTGATCCTACTGCACGTACTGGCTTTGGTGGAGCCTAGGCAGTTTTGATGCTCACCTTACGAGACCTGGATAGAGGTGGGCGGTCCTTGGGCTTCCCACAGGTCAGGGAACCCTGATTGCTCTTCGACACCATGGTGTTCTAAGTGCACTGAAGAGGTGTGCATAGATGCCCTTGGCTCTCAGAGAGAATGCAGGATTTTAAAAGGAGAGCTGGTATCCAAAAGTGATATCCGAAGGAGGGGTTGTTAGACGCTCCACTGCAAGCCTGGAATGTGCTGAATGGGGGGCTTTGTTTCAGGCAGAGGGATCGGGACTCTGACAGAGCCTGAAGTGACCTCACAGGACTGGGAGCTACTGTCCGCAGGGAATGGTCAGAGAGGAGGCAAGGAATCAAGTCAGGGAAGGATGGAGCTGATACCAGTTTATGAGAGGCAGTGCTGCCATCATTGTGGCTGAATGACTCTGACCCAAGGAAAGAGAGCCAGGGAAGAGATTGGCTTCTGGGTCAAAAGGTCAGTGCAAGTAGCAGATCCAAGCCACATCTAAAACCTGTTTTGCTCCAAAGCTGTTTCTCCTGCCTTACTCTTCCTTCCTTTTCCAGTTGGAAACGTTTAATTAGCTGAAATGGGCACTCAGCTAATAATGTCTATCTACAGTAGGCCTCTGTTCCGCCTGGGGGTGAACATTCTCCACTCTGCACGGGGTTTAAATATACTGAGATTTATTTGAAAATATTCTCCACTGAGCCTGGTGGAGGCAGCAAATCACCAAGAACTCGGCTCAGATTCAGGCTGTCCTGGCTGGGAGCAAAACCTGGGAGTGTCACTCCAATTGGAACTCCAAGCCAAATTCAGACAGACAGACAGACAGACAGACACACACATACACACACACACACACACACACACACACACACACCCCTTTTAAAAAGACTAATTTGTTTGTTCATCACCTTGGTTGACTGGAGTCAGACACTAGACATGTGCTTAGCATATTAGTAGAGAAAGGGGGGAGCTATGCTTACACTTGGAGGTGCCAGGGTTCCCAGGGGTGGCGTGGGGGCGGGGTGGTACTTGTCAGTTTGTCTTTTTTTTTTTTTTTTTTGCTTTTTTTGTCCTTTATCTTTCTTTCTTTCTCCACTCCCCCTCCCTTTCCAGTTCAGGACAAACTCCAGCATCGCTGTGTTATTTACCCCCTGACAACAAGAGCTCACTGATAATACTGTCAAGTTAGCTTCCAGGAATCCGGTCCCCAGATGGCTCTGGATGGCTGCCTTCTCCACTAGACACACTTGGTGGCAGTCCTTCCCTTTCATCAGAGGACTTAGGCTTTCAGTCAAGGCAGATCTCCCACAGCAGGGCACTGCGGATTCTGGCGAGTCTTAAGTGAGGTTGGGATACACAGGTGTTGAGGGATGCAGCCTGCCTCTTTTTCTTCTCCAGTGATTTTCTTATCCAGTGTCTTAGGGGCCAGTGTGCCCTTGTTCTCTTTCGCCTTCTTTGAAAGTGATGACCTGTCAAAACAAAAACAAACAAACAAACAAAAACAAAATAACACCCCCCCCCCCCCAAACACAAATCTTAAAGTTGATCTTTGGAAGGGAGGAAAGAGCTATGTTGGTAATAAAAAGTCTTAGCTGGCGTATTTAAAACACCACGTGCAGATCATATGGTTCTGAGTTTCACATACACTGACTCATGGTGTTGCTCAGTCACCTGTGCACTAGACATTATTATCTCATGATGTCATCATATAAGGTCACATAGCTAGAATGCGGTAGAGACACTGTCTGAACTTAGGAAGTCTGGTGTCTTCCATACCTTTACCGTACTTGAGAATGACCATGATCCACTTTCCAGGATGCTACAAACATTGTGCTAAATGTTATAGTACATTGTTTTATCTAATATTCTTAACTGGTTTTTGAAATACAGTTTTATAGTCTCCTTTTACGAAAGCAAGGCAGAGAGGGCAAGTGACCTGCTGAAATGTCATGCCCAAGAAGCTACAGGACAGGAGTCAGAACTCTGATTTCAGTAACCACAAATTCCGTATTCTTCCCACTAGAACGTTCCTGGATCTGGACTGCCAGATACATAGGAAGGCACCAGCTCATTTTGTTAGACAGCTGCTACATAGGAAGGCACCAGCTCATTTTGTTAGACAGCTGCTGGGTAGGCAATGAGACTTTCGTAAACCTAAACATTATACCTTGCAGGCTGGTGTTCAGCCCTGTGTTTGGCCATCTTTACCCTGGTAGCTCTTGCCTTCCTTGGATTGTCACCTGTGAAATGGAACTTAACCTTCCTTGCACCCCATCAGGGCAGTGGTGTCACGCTTCTTCCTTGGCGGTCATATTTCATAGTTCTTACGTGTTGTAGATTCTGCCTTTTATGGAAGTTTCTGGTCTGTTCGCCTGTTGCACATTCATACTGTTCCTTTTAGATTATTCTTCGTGTGTGTGTGTGCACGTGCGTGTGTAATCACTGTTATTGTCTTTAAATAATCCCCTAACGTCTGATTTTATGTCTCACAGTGTATCTGCGAGGTTGCCCTGGTCTAGTCACGTATCATGGAGATCTGATCATGACATGTCCTTGCCTCAAATCTGTCAACGACAAGCCGGAAATGGTCTCATACGTGTTGTCTCCTGCATGCCCCGTGTGTCTGTGATGTTCCTGGTCTCAAACATGTTCTCTCTTGCATGCCCCGTGTGTCTGTGATGTCTTCCTGGGGAGACAGGGTGCCCTACAGAAATTAGCAGCAAACAAACAAACATGAATCGTTCTTTAATCTCAAGAACAGTTTGAGGTTTAAAGAAGTATTTTGTTTTTCTAGATCATTCAAAATACAGGTAGACAAATGCTGCCAATTGATTCTGGTTTCTACCTGTGTATTTAATTGCCTTTTAAAATGAATTTAAAATTACCCCCAGGACCAAGAGGCCAGCCCTGTTTTTATCGGCACACTATTGAGAAAAGAAGTAGAGACAAACTCGATGCATAGATAAGGGTAGTGAGAGCCAAAATCGCCGGTTTCTTGTGATAGTGGCTTTATGCCATCTTGCCTAGAGAGGTGTGGGAGGACAGTAATTGCTGAGCACTGCCTAGGTCACATGGGTGACTGACCTGATATCTTTCTCAGGCACGTGGTTCACCATAGTCACATGGCCTTAGTGACTTGGTTTCAGTTAAAATAACAGTGTTTACCTATTGCACGAAAGTGATGTTAATATACACTTACTGGATTTGCCTTGTAAACTGGCTTTGGATTTTTAAATACATTGCAGTCAAGCACAGAGGTGCACACCTTTAACCCCTTGGCAGAAGCAGGCAAATTTCTGTGAGTTCAAAGACAGTTTGATCTAAGTAGTGAGTTTTGGGACAGCCAGAGCTATGTATAGAGATCCTGTCTCAAAACACCAAAAGGATGAGTTACATACATTACAAAATTATACCTCGTTTATGATTGCATATTTTAAAATCCTGCTGTGTTAAAAAAGAAGTTCTTTAGACTGATGATAATCAATCATTTTTAAGTGACCCATACAGTTTCTCATTTCTGAGTCTGTGAAATTTTGACTTGTAAGATTGTCAGTGAATACCCTTGGACCAAACTCATGAAGAAATGAGCATGGGATGGAAGGGAAGAGGGTGTGATTGAGCCTCTTTGGGGGGCCTGCCACCCAGCTCCCAAATAAATACATGGAGACTTATTCTTCCTTATGAATGTCTGGCTTTACTTAGCTTGGGGGCTTGTTTCTAGCCAGCTTTTCTAGTTTAAATTATCTCATTTCTCTTTAACTACATTTTGCCCCTGGGCCTTTATCTTTCTTTACTCTAAATATCTTTCTTTCCTTTTTACTTCGTGACTGTGTGTCTGGGTGACTGGCCCTGGCATCCTCCTCTCCTCTTTTTCTTGATCCTCCTTCAAGTCTAGATTTTTAACCTTTATTTATTCTTTCTGCCTGGCAACCTCACTTCCTTCTATCCTTTCTATCCTTCCTAGCTATTGGCTTCAGCTCTTCATTAGACCAATCAGGTGTTTGAGGTAGGCAAAGTAACACAGCTTCACAGGGTTAAAAAATCTACATAAAGAATGTAACAAATCTTTGCCTCATTAAACAAATGTTCCCCAGCATAAATGAATGTAACACACCTTAAACTAGTGTCCCCCAGCGATAGAGCTCTTCCACGGGCCTAATGGTCAGCCCCCAACGTTACTGCAAATGAGAGGCTCTGTACATGAACCAAGGCGGTGACTCTGTCTCTAAGCCACAGTTTTCTCACCAGATTTTATTTACTGGAAAAGTGGTGTGATGAGAGGAAGAGAGGAAGGGGCGGGAGGAGCGTGAGATAGAGGGAGAGTCCTGAGCAGCGCCCCAGCGGAAGGTCAGATGCAGCCCAATTCATCTCCCCGTGCCTTTCCTTCTGGGAAGTTCTCAGAGCATCAAAGGGAGGCATCCACATGCTGCGAGCTCCCTGGCCTGCAGGCGGCTTCTCTCCCACCCATGTTTAGCTTCCCGGGGAAGAATGATTGATTTAAACAGACTTTCCTGTGTACTTTATTTTTAGTTCAGGAGGTATTTGCTTTAATGTTTGTATATAAGGATGTGCATCCCGATGAGCTGCTGTGGGAGCAGGGCAGGCAGCTGGCTACTGGGATGGGTGGGGTGCGGTAAGTAATGAACAGAACCGATCTGCTTGTCCCTTGTCAGTTTTGGGATTTCCATCTCAGGGATGCTTAGCCGTACTAGGGAGAGTCTCGATTAACACATCGTCCTCGTAAGGAAGATTTGGGGATGTTATGTGGCCAATTTCACCTGGTAAAATGGAAGAAATCACTTCATTTCTACTCTCCCTCTTTTTTTTTTCTTTGTACCATTAAAGAATTGCCTCAGGTTCCAGGTATTACTCTAGCCCTATTTACCCTTTGACCCTCATCTGACCTGACAAAAACAAAATAAATTTTCCCTGTAGTTGCAAGATGCGTACAAACACCCTAGTGGCACACCTACTCTGTCATTCCCTGATGACCAAGCTTTGTGGAGGCCACGGCCATTCCAACCTCTCCCTATGGGACTATGGGGGCCATTTTTATGTAAATCATGACAACAACCAAAAGCTAAGCTTCCTGACATCATCTCCTTAAGAATTTTTTTTCCATGCAGCAGTTTAAATAAACTGGAGAATTCTCAAAATTTTTAGTCTTTTTAATTATACTCTCTCACTGCACCCAAATGTTATGACAAAGCCATCTTCTGTATTCTCTGTTCTATGTACACTCTATTCCATGATCTATCATCTATCTATCCATGTCTGCCCATCCATCCATCCATCCATCCACCAGTCCATCTACCATCACTATGGTACTGAGATATGGATGATACATAAAATACCATACATATTTAATACACACAACTTGCTGAGTTCTGTACACTTGTAACACCATCTTCCCAAACACCTCTGTCAATCCCACCCGTGTTGTTCTGAATGAGAATGGTTCCAAAGGCTCATCTATTTGAATACTTGCTCCCCAGTTGCTGAGACTATTTGGGAGGATTAGGAGGTGTGGCTTTTTTGGAGGAGGTGTGTTACTGGGGGTGAACTTTGATGTTTCAAAAGCTCCCACCATTCCCAGTTTCTCTTTCTCTGCCTGCTGGCCCCTGAATTCTGGAACACATGTTAAGGAAGAGATGCATTTACATTTAACAATGGGAATAATAGTAACAACAACAACAACAATAACAACAAACAAACCCATATTTCATGCCTCTTCTTTGTGATACCCCTGAGTCCTGAGGGTCGGGATTGTATTTTAAATGAACCTGTTGACTTTGAAAAGCCATGGCCAGTTATTCTCTAAGAGGCCATGGATTTAAGAGGGGGTGGGGGGGACACCAGAGGAGTTGGTGGGATAAGATAGGAAATTATGTACATACAATACCCATATATGAAATTCTCAAAAATAAAGAAAATATATCAAAATAATTTTGTTACTGATGCAGATATCTACCTGTACCCTTTCCCACATACTTTAAAAATGAACGTCTCTCCATCCTGGAAGAGACGGACCCTGCTTGTGGTAAGGAGCATTTTCTCTGCTGTCATCTCGAATCTCACATCTCGTTCACCTGTCCATAGACTCAGCACATAGTGACCAAGCCTACTGTGTGCTGGACACTGCTCCAAGAGAGAGCAGGGAAGAGACCGTCACTGTCCTCACCTTTTCAGAACCTGTGCACGGAGCCAGAGGATATGGCCGATCAACAAGGACAAATTAGCCACGATGAGAAGAAAACGGTGACATGAGAGAGACTAACATTGGAGGGAAACGATTTGAGACTCAAAGATAAGGAGGAGCCATTCCTGAGCAGGCCTGAGTCAGAACCTTCCATGTCAGGACATCATCTAGGTCCAGGGTGAAGAAGGAATCACCGTGCCTTCTTGGAGGACAATGTTCACTGCTGCTGCTGAGAACTCCTGGGTGTTTTTATTCCAGGACAGCATTCTGCCCTTTAACTGATGCCAATAGTAGGTGTTTATAAGGTTCAGACACCTAGGTCTCTACTGATACTGCCCCCCCCCTCCAGCAAAGGGAACGCCGAGACTAGCACTGACTTCAAGGTACTGCCTTCTTGTTCATCCCTGTCTAGCTAAGCTCCTACAGTCCCTGTCAAGATCTGTGCCCACAATGCTCACCAAAGCCAAAGCCAGCATGATGTCTCAGTCCTGACAGTAATAGATGTGATGGGTTCCCATCTCCAGATGCTCCCTGGAGTCTGGTGACTCATGCAGGTTGATGAACTGTCTATGGAAGCAAGGGTACCATGTATGAGTGGAGCAGCCCTCTGATTCTCTCGGATGGACCTATTTAGGAGGAATGGGATAGGCTCACCTCTCCTCTTATAAATCAGTGACACGGAAGAAAGAGACGTATCTGTTCAGAAAAAATATTCACTACATGAGAAGAACCTTTTTTAACCCCCAACTCTCCCAGGGGACAGATGCCTGTTGATGCGGTTCCTTTCCGTCACTTTTCTTTTTATGCATGCATTATTTCTGGCTGTATCTGAAACACATGGTGATCGCTGTTTATCATCTGAAGGAGCCGCGGATAGAGGGAATGTCTCGCACCTCATCCCAAGGTGTCTTGATGAGTTTCATCATGAGTGTTTCTGCACTTCTGGTGACCCTCAGATGCTGAATCATCTCTTTAAACAGTGGTGTTCAACCTTCCTAATGCTGCAACCCTTTGATACAGTTCCTCATGTTGTGCTGACCCCCAACCATAAAGCTATTTCATTGCTACTTCATAACTGCAATTTTGCTATTGTTATGAGTTCTGATAGGCAGGATATCTGATCTGCAACCCCCGTGAAAGAGTCTTTCAACTTCCAAGGGGGTTGTAACCAGCAGGCTGAGAGCCACTGGTTTAAAGTCTGTTCTTCAAGGTTCTTCAAGTCTACCCAGGACACTGACTTTGATTTCTGAGTTCTGTATCCTGTATATCTCTACTGACACACTGCTTAGTTTTTCTTTTGCGTGTTGATCTACGTGTATTGTTCATTTACTTATCTCCCATGTGCCTGTATTGGGCCAGTGTGAGAGACATCAGCCTAGAATTTACTAAAGGACACTGGCTAGAGTGACGTGGGGTGAGAAGGTCAACCAGCAGTGCTAGGGAAAACAGAAGAGAGAAAGGGAAATGTGGTTCTCTTGAAAAGGACTGGAGCAATCCCTCTGCCCCTGAAGCTCTCATCTTCTGTTTTCTTCTCTCTCTCTCTCTTTCTCCTCCCCGCTCCCTCCCTCCTTCCCTCCCTCTCTCTCTTCCTTTCTTTTCTCTGTTTCTGGAGAACCCTTGAATGCTACTTCTCATCTCCTACTTGGTTGGCTTCCAGTGACACAGCAATTTGAAGTCATCTTTTTATCCTTCAATCCTGCTTTTTGTATTATTTTCCTAAACATAGCTGTCTCCCAGTTTCCTCTGGCTGCTCTCTTACAAGTGACCACAGGTTTCCTGTTTGTGGGAACAAAAACAGAGTTATGGTCTCAGTGGGATTAAGAGGCAGGGTTTTTGCCCTTGGCTTTTTTTTTTTTTTTCTGATATAACACGTCTAGGTTAAGGGCTGGGGGAAAAGCTCTAAGGAGCGAAGAGACCTGTGTGGCAATTGAATCTGCCCCTGAGGCCTCATTAGGTTGAATCCCTCACCAGATGATCTAGGGTGGAGTTAGCAGTATTTTATCAACTATTCAAATGAGGGCATTAGCATGCATTTCCCAACTCAGGCCCTGCATACCTGCTAGCATTTTAATAATTTAAGCTGTGACCTTCAGCATTTTTGTTACACATTGACTTGCTATGCCGTGACTTACTATGCCAAGTGGGGGAAAACACACTAACCCAGTCTGTGGGAGATTTCTAAGGAAACATTCTTAAAGATGGACACGTTCACTTTCACGCCAGCTGCTGCAGGTTCCTTATTTGAGATTCTCACCTAGTCCACAGCTCAGGAAACAAACTGCTGAGCTCACAGGCTTCTTGGCTTTTAAGACTTCTCTTCCCGGCTCACTTCAACGCCAGGTGACCCACTAGCTGCTCCCTGGCTTGCGGAGTAATCCATCAGTTTGGGTCTTCTTCCCCTTTCCATACTGTGACCTGGAGACCAGTATCTCTGTATCACCAGCTCATGACTTTCGCTGATAAATGAGTAAAATGGAGTTATTTTCCAGGAATCATACAAGATCTTGAGTCGCCTTAGATGAAAGACTTGGGTCTTTGGAGTTCAGGTTTATTTTCCATTGTCACGATGAGTGGTCCCCCCAAGGACTCTTTGGTTGCCAAATCTCCCCACAAGTCTTCTTGGGAGTTCTTTTTTTTTTTTGATTTTTTGGGTTTTTTTTGAGACAGGGTATCTCTCTGTAGCCCTACTTGCCCTGGAACTCCCTTTGTAGACCAGGCTGGCCTCAAACTCACAGAGATCCACCTGTCTCTGCCTCCTGAGTGCTGGGATTAAAGACATGCACCACCACTGCCTGGTGATATATATGGGATACTTAACATTCTAAATTCTCTACTCAGCATTTCTCACAGCAAAAGTCTTTGCAAGAACTCTCGAGTTGTTTGTCACTGAGTCTCCGCCAGAGAAAACTTGATGTCCATTTGTCTGAAAGATGAACTAATTAATAGCAATAGCAGCAAGAATTGGGACTGAGTCTAACTCAGCTTTCGCTGCCACCCTATTAATGCTGTGTAGACTGGAAAATGGGTACTATGCTGACACTCTTCCATCTCTCTAATGTATGAACAAGACAACAGATCATTTTAGCCCAGAATATTCAGTGTAGCAAAATCCAAGCATGGACAAATTCATCTGTAACCCCAGCACTCAGGAGGTAGAGGTGCGTTGGTTACGAGTTGGAAGCCAGTCTAATCTACATAGCAAGACCCTGTCTCAACATGCCAAAGAAGATTGACTTGAGAAATGGCTGAGCAGTTAAGATCATTTTCTGCTTTTCTAGAGGATCTGGGGTCGCTTCCCAGTACCCACATCTAGGGGCTTACAATCCCCATAATTCCAGCTCTAAGAGGATCTGGTACCCTCTTCTGGCCTCTGTGGGTACGGGTAGACACATAGCAGAAATACACTCAAATAAACACATATAAACATACTAAAAAGAACTCTCCAAAGTACCAAAGGTAATAATTGATGTGGTAGAGTCAATATTTGGCTATCATGTGTTTTCAGGTGAGAAGGCCGAGACCCAGAGAGGTGAGAGGCTTCACACTGCAGTGTTGGAACAGCTGGTCTCAGTCTCAGTAACTGCGCTTGTGCGGAGAAGGAGGAGAGAGACGGCCTTCCCAGTCACTGCTGTTGTTGGATACTTACTGACGCCTCCGGCTCATCCACTCCACACTGTTCTCATGGCTTCTCTCAAACCCAGACAGAGCCAAGTAATTTGCTTCCCAGTCAAGCTGGTTGGTCCTTTCTGAATTGTAAGTTTTGAACCAGAGAAGATGAGATAGGAAGAAATGGCCCCAGTGCATGCCCTGCTTGGGTGGGGTTGTGTATCCAGGGAGGGAGAAAAGGTTGTGAAGATGAACGGGCCCTGCCAGATGCACTTTTCTTTCCCTTCATCATATTCTATCATCAGAACAGCAACGAAATGGACACCCCCAATACACGGTGGAGAAAAGTCAAGTTAGACGCCTCTGTCGTTTTATTCTTGGTTTTTAACGTTTGGCTCCCCTTCCCTGACACTCTGTGATGCTGCATGCATAGACAGCATTTTCCTGATGTCCTCAGGACGTGGCGACAGCAGCAGCAGCCTTCTACAGGACGTTGAGCCTTCTCTCTGAAGCACACAGTAAAGGGACAAAACAGGAAGCCCCTTCCGCAGGGGGACGCAGAGCCCTTCCTTAGAGAAGGATGAACGGAGACAGCGCCCTCTTGTGGATTTTGGCTTCTCGGCTAAACCGCCCGGAGCAGGCTGTCTTTCGCAGCTTTTTAAACCAACGGATACTTTTCCCACGTGGATTTATGTCTGAAGATATTCCTGGAAGGTTTAAGCACGATTTCTGGTTGCTTTTAGTAGTACTCACCAATTGATCATTTCAACGCGGTGTGCAATTCAAATGACGGCATTTTCTTTTACTCAGAGAGCCATTTAAACTGGAAACTATCTCCCAAGTAGGTGTGTTGTAATTATTTATTTTTTTGCACTTTAGTGCAAAGCCTTTTCAAATAAGATTTTGTAATTAGTTTAAAAAAAAAATCTCTCCCACCTGGGCAGGGTTTAAACAAAGCCCAGGCAGTTTAGAACTCTATTTTTAGCTCTGATTACTTATTCAGCTAAGATAATCCTAAATTCAGCAGATCTGGAGGAGGCATGACAGCTGGGCTCTTGAAGGCAGTCTCAGGTCAAAGCCGACAGCTTCGTAAGGATCACGTGTTGTCTCCCTCCATCCCCTCCCCCACACCCCGCCCGCGAGTGGGGGGAGGGAGAGTATCCGTGGCGGCGTGCTCTGGGACGCTGGTGTCATTTTCACCAGCCTGGAGCCAGCAAGTGGAGGAGAAACTGACTACTCAGGGACCTTAGACACGGCTGATCTCGGGGCAGGGAAAATAGGTCACTAATGACATGTGGCGAGAAGCCAAAAAACCCGCAGCCGGGAGCTCTGAGAAGCCTGCCAGGCGTAGGATCCATTTTACTTGAACTCCAGAGAGAAAACAGTGTACTTTAATTTCCTTAAAGTCACAGGGCTGCTGGACTCAGACTAAGATTGTGATTCCTCCCCTCCCCCATTTTCCTAAGCGGTCGTTGTTTCGGTTTACCCGGCTTTCTTTCTTGTACACTGTGGTCACTCCCGGAGTTCCTTCTCTTCGGAATATCTAAACTGATGCTTTTTTTTCTCTCCCAGGCAGCAGGGGCAACTGCAGACAATGGTGCTATTAGCTGAGAGGGTTTGGGTTAGTCTCCTCAGCACCACACAGAGCTCCAGGAAGCATCTCTGTGATTGGAGGGAGAGGGCTCTGGTGTGGTCACTATGTGATAAAATCATGTTTTACTTCATCCCGGGGACTGTCACTTTGGATTGATGTTTCCTAGTAACGTTGCTAGTTTCAAGGAGGAAGAGGATGAGATAGTCTGGGAATGGCCAGTGGCCTGCTATCACCCAGGGAAGAGTTTAAACCCGACCCGAGATTCTCACACTCCCCTACCCAGCAAACACCCCTGAACTAGGGCTAAACCAATACTGTGTGAACAGCTTCTCATACAGCAGGCTTGTGGGGGGCCCAGAAAAACACATGTCGGATGGGTTTCTTGGTAACGGTGATGCTGTTGGCCAAAGGACCACATTTCAAGACACCTTGATCAAGGGTAGTGTTGGCACGCCCTACCTCATGTGCAGTTTCCATTTCTGGACTTCCTCCACAGGCCAGTGATCTCTTCAGAGCAGGGTCATGCTTTATTCATCTCTAATTTCCCACTTCCATCCGTGCATGACACAGATAGAACCCCCAGCATGGCTGGGGAATGAATTAACCAGTGGCTAAACCCTCTTGGGGGATAAGTTTTTAGAAAATGAATGGGTGACAGACAGGGTTTTTTTCTAGGTCTGGGATTAGCCCAAGTGGGATATTGACTTCATTGAATGCCATTGATAAAATCACTAAAATTAACATTTGAAATGGCAGGGTAGCAAGAAGGAAGCTGGACAAGATGAACGTCATGAGAAATACTGAGGTCATGAGAAAGAAGAGCCAACTTTAAAAGTGAGCCTATCAGAGGGAGTGTGGGGTTACATCCCCCGTGAGAAGGTGGGTAGAGTAACAAGAGGGGGATCTGGGGTGGGGCTTGGGACATGGCTCCATAGGTGAAGTGTCCTCAATTTGTATGCTCATCAGACATGTAAAAAGCCTGGCACAGGGGCACACACCTCGAATCCAGTGTTGGACAGGTGAAAATGGGGGAGATGGGGTGACTCCTGGGGCTTGCTGGGCAGTTGGTTTTGCCCAGGTGATGAGTTCCAGGTGCAATGAGAAGAGTTGTCTCAACAAATAAGGTGGAGAGCGGTAGAGAAAAACACCTGATGTTGGCCTCTGTCCTACACACACACACACACACACACACACAGCCACACACAAGAGACACACATGCACAGACACACACGGAGACACATCCAGACACACACACACACACACGAGACACACATGCACGCACACACAGAGACACTCACACACACACACGGAGAAACACCCAGACACACACACAAACATACAGACAAACCCAGACACCCAGACACACACACCCAGTACACACATGCATGCACACACACACACAGACACTCTCTCACACACACCCAGACACACACATGGAGACACACACACACGAGACACACACACCCAGACACACACACACACACACACACACACACACGGAGACACATGCATGCACACACACACACACACACACGGAGACACATGCATGCACACACACACACAGCCACACACAAGAGACACACATGCACAGACACACACGGAGACACACCCAGACACACACACACACGAGACACACATGCACGCACACACAGAGACACTCACACACACACACGGAGAAACACCCAGACACACACACAAACATACAGACAAACCCAGACACCCAGACACACACACCCAGTACACACATGCATGCACACACACACACAGACACTCTCTCACACACACCCAGACACACACATGGAGACACACACACACGAGACACACATGCACGCACACACACATACACTCACACACACACACTCAGAGACACACCCACACCCACACATACAGACAAACCCAGACACACACACACAAGACACACATGCACACACACACACACACAGACTCTCTCACACACACACAGACACACACATGGAGACACACCCAGACACACACACACGAGACACACATGCACGCACACACACAGAGACACACCCAGACACACACACACAAGATACACATGCACGCACACACACAGAAAGACACTCTCTCACACACACCCAGACACACACATATGAGACACACATGCACGCACACATTAGACACACACAGATATACTCAGACACACAGACACACATAAACCCATGTACACAGAGACACACACAAGCACAGACACACACATAGGCATACCCAGAGACACAGACATACACACACACACACACACACACACACACACATGATCATCTGAAAACTTCCCTGTGGAGGAGCCCTTCTTGGAATCTCACAGAGCAGGCAATGGTTCGTGGAAGAGTATTCAGCCTGAGTTGCAGTCCAGTGACTCCCATGCATGTTAGAGGCAAGGGTTCTGTCTGAGGAGCCAAGCTCGGGAGCCTTCCCAGTCTGCACTTTTGTTTGGATGGGGACAAAGAGAAGAACGGCAGAGCATCTGCTTGATCCCACCCAGCAGCTGCAGCGACTGAGTTCCTCTTTCGGTACCTTATGCACTGTGCTATGAGTGCCGTCTCCCTGGCACTGACCTTCTGCCTTTGCTGTCCGCTCATACTCCTGCTTGCAATCTCTCTCTCTCCTTCCTCCATCCCCAGTCTGGATGACTCAGCCTTTCCCTTCACGATTTTGATTAGCAGCTGTGTCTTCAAGATGGATTCCTTGGGCGTCTTTCCTTTACTCTTACCGACTGTGAATATTTGCTGTCACTAACTCAGCTGTCCATTCAAGCAGGTATAGCCAAGAGTCTGACGTCAGGAAATACATGTTATCATCTACAGAGTCCACAGTCGAGAATCAGACAAACCCAGTTACAAAACAAAAACTCATCATGTTTCAAGTTTATTATTTTATGAAGGGCCAAGGTCACACGTGGGTCCACGTGGCCTGTCAGTCTCAGGCTGGGCATGCCTGATGGAATGAATCCCTGTAGCATGCTGGATATCATGTGATCACTGGACATGGACATGAGGGGAATGCTGTCCTTAGGTAACTCACTGTTGAGACAGAGGCTGCTGAGAAGCAGATAAGTAACTAAGGCAGGGGTGAAGGCCTGCAATGAGCACCCGGTGCTGGGGAACTGTGAGTGACAGCTGATGCTCACTGTATATGTCAAGGAAGGTTTTAGATAAAGTAACATTTGGTTCACAATCTAAAGGACCCATGAGAGTTTGGCCAAAGAGACAGAAGAAAAGCATAGCGGGGGGAGGGAGGGGAGGAAAGGTCTTTGTGAAGGTCACTATGTGTTCACGTCATTGAATGGAGACCCTAGACCTTGGGCGTCTATGCTTCCTTATGGCCCTGACTCAGCACGTGCCACACAGCAGATGTCCAAGGAGAGGCTTGCTGAAGAAGTGCAGGCTGAATGAGTGAGTGAATGAACCTGTGTGTTTATGCTGAGATGATTGGCAAGGGTACTAACATCCTCAGAAGGTGAAATTCTTAGAAAGCCAGGTTTCTGGACTCAGCCGCTCTTGCACTGCTAGGAGACAGGTGTAGCTGCACTTCACGTCCCCCGTGTGACTGCTGATGTGGTTTCCTCTGGCCCAACGCTCTGAAAACAAACGCTCCGGCTCCCAGCAGAGGACTGACAAACGAGGCTAGAACTGATTGCGCGTTTGAGCGTGGCTCAACTCCTCAATACATCAAGCTGCGGTTTCCGAAACAGGCCTGGTGCATCTTTCTTACGATTGGATAAATACCGAGTTTTCTTGTTGCCTTTGTCAGCTGCCTTTCTGGGAGCACTTCCCATGTTCGGAGCGCTCTGTGAGGTGGTTCCACAGGCCCACACAGCTGCCCACTGTCAGTGAGCTCCAGGTTTCTGAATCACCTTGGGAAAATGGGAAATGATTAACGTGGAGCAAAACGGAGAGTTCTGTTTTCTGAATGAATCATACTAACTGAAGTGCCGACTCCCAAGAGCAGAGGAGCTTGTGAAAGGGGCAGGGGACAGCCCTGTAATCTCAGGAGGTGCTTTAGTAAGAGAAGCTCTACCTCAGACAGGGAGAGGCCAAGTAGGCAAGGATCTGCGAGTGGGAGAACTTGGAGGCCGTGGTTGGAGAATCTTGTGTATTCTTCAAGGCCCTGACTGTGGAGGCTGACATTGACAGCCGCAAAGGCTCCTGGGTAACCGTGGCTTGCAGTGTGCCTCCCAACTGTGGATGTCCATTAGAACCCTGCATCATCAGCAGAGTTAAAAATAAATCAGCCTTGGGCCTTTCCCATAAGAGCTTTTGATTTTAATTGGTGTTAGGTAAAACCAGGCATTCGGTAGTTTTCAAAGCTCCCTGGGTGATTTTAATTAAAACCAGGGTTAAGACTAATTGGTCGCCGTAGATTAGGCAAGCTTTACGCCAGCCAAGGGGCAGCCTATTCCCTACCATGACCCCGTTCCCAGGACAAGAAGAAGGATGGGAGGCTGAGGAGAGTGGAGTAATTAGGGGTTTAGTGGGTGGCTTTTAAGACTTCAGGCAAGAGTCTTTGGAAGCCAGATGACCCCTATGGCAGATAGAATTACCCTTGGATCCAAAAGGGGAATATGGAAAAGTGAGGAAAGAACCAGCATTATTAAAAGGCAGGGAAATGGGTTACTGGCAATGTCCTTGCAGGAAGTCTTGAATTATTTTTGGCCAAAAGCATACGAATCACGTGAAGGAACATGCAGAGTGAGAGAGAGCTCACAGGAGGGAGAGGAACAGTGAAGGGGATGGTGGTAACACTGGAGACATCCATGACTCCAGGGAGAGCCAGGCCAGAGGTCAGGGATACCTCCCTCAGACGTTGGTGTTAACATGTATGACAAGATTTCACTTTGAGAAACGTCATATTTAGGGGCTATTATTTGGTGGTGGCAGCAGGGAGATTGTGAGTTGAATGCTTAAGCAGAGTTCTGCCAACCATGTCAGCATTTCATGGTGGTGTTGGGCAGTATGACAGTCACATGTCTCAGGAGAGCCTTGTTGTATGGAGGCTGTTTGTTTGTTTCCTGGCTGCTTGACAGCTCAGACCCAAAATAGCCACACAGAAACTGTATTAATTAAATCACTGCTTGGCCCATTAGCTCTAGCTTCTTATTGGCTAACTCTTACATATTAATTTAACCCATTTCTAATAATCTGTGTATCACCATGAAACTGTGGCTTACCAGCTAAAGTTCTGGTGTCTGGCAGGGCTACATGGCTTCTCTCTGACTCCACCTTCTTCCTCCCAGCATTCAGTTTAGTTTTCTCTGCCTACCTCTATTCCTTGTGCAGGCCCAAGACAGTTTCTTTATTAACTAATGGTATTCACAGCATATAGAAGGGAATCCCATACAATCTCTCCTTTTCTCTTTAAATAAAAAAGGAAGATTTTTAACTTTAACATAGTAAAATTACCTATAACAAAACTGGTATCAAACAAGAATTATAGTTATAGTATTTATATCTACTTTATCTTTAATCATAACTAAGGAAAACTCTATCACTACATATTCTTCAATTTCATCAAAGATCCCAGAAGGATATAATATTACCTAAGTAAACAATAAGTTCACTGTAGGCAACTTCCAAAACTCTAGAATTGATAGAGATGTCTTGCTGCCTGGACAATCACCCAAAGTTCTTCTGTATTGTTGGGGTATCCATCTTTAGCTTACAGGCCCATAGTATCCGGCAGACTATTTCATAAAGCAGGAAATTTCAAAGAAAGTTCCACCTATATTGGAAATTTGCCAGTCACTTTTTCCTGTGTCCTTCAGAATGTCTGGCGGACTCTTTTATGTAGCAGGAACCCTGAAGGACCATCTCACCTTGAGACAAGTTCAGCAGTCATTTTTCTGTGGGTTCTGAAGGTCCAGTTTTTACAGCATACCATAAAGCAGTCCAGGCAAGAGCAGTTTCTTGCTCAAATGGCTAACCAGCTCCATACAGAGCCTCTTTTATGCCCATCTTCCCCTTGAAGTTATTGGTGCTGCCAAGAGCAGATGTGTCTCATCTCATGAAGTCTTAAGTTCTAAAAACATTTTAAATGCCATATTCTGTAGTCCTTGAAAGATATGAAGATTATCTATCTAACTGAAATATATCTCTGTACATTTTGAAAACCTAACTAACGTGACTACAAGATTGACTGCTATAGATGATTATCTATTAACCTACATTTCTTAATTATCCATTACATTTTAAATGAGCTGTACAAACATAATGCCTTAATCAAGAACAGAACTATACATATACACAGTATAACAAAATTGACCTTAAATTTGTATCAATAAACCAAGATCCATACCAAAAAATTATTCATATTTATATCATATTCTCCTTTGAATGTAAACAAACATTTATAAACAATCATTTAGGGAATTTAAGCATAGTTCACCAAACTTCTCCCTGCTTTTTGTTGGACAAAGTAATTTTTGAGGGGTGTTCAAGGTGACCTTTCAGGGGGTATTGGTTCATCAAACCAGATTAATCTGAATGGATTCCACAGGTTCTCATCCTCTGTGGAAACAAAAGAAGAAACTCTTTTCCAAAGCAACATATCCTTAGACCCAAATTTGGAAGTCATGATACTTTTAGAAGATACATGCTGTTTTAGCTTAGCAGCCCATATAATGAAATGTCTCTCTGTACTTACCCCCCTCATAGTCAAAAAAGTCAAAGAAAATACAATAATATACATAATCCAGACTCTCTTTGTATACTCCATCTTTACATGGTCTATTTCTTTTTACTCTATTACTTTTTAATATTTATTTTACTATCTTTATTCCTTTAATCTATGATTGTACTCTTTCTCTTTAAAGACTTTGTTTTATGTTTTAAAACCATTTACTTTCTTTTATAACTGTCTATACTTTATTTTTTTCTTTTCTCTCCCAAGCCTACATACATTTAACCAATATTGTGACCCATTTAGAAGTCTTTTATATCTGAATCTGTTCTATTGTGTATCTGTAATACTTTACTGTCCAGGAGCACTCCTTAAAATGCTAAGCCCTTCTTATGAACTAAGCAGTGCCATTGCTAGGGGAATATGTCACTGCCTGCTTGCCCCACCCAGTTTAGCATGGCAGAGAAGAGCTGTTTGCTGCCTCCGAGAGCTATGTACATTGCCCCATTATCAGGCACACAGCACCTAAAAATGTTAATGTTGCCATTAAGCAAGTTGTAGCATTTTGCTCACAAAACTCCATTTAAATGTTCAGCCTCCTGAAAGAGCCAGAGGTTGTGCTGGCAGTAGGGCCCAAAACCCCACAGTTTTAAACCACCAAAACAGCACAGCTTTTTTTCCTGCTACTGCTGAGTCAGGAAAACTTCTCTTAAAGGAGCCATGCCTCTGCTTGTTTCTAGCACCCAAGAAAATGCTGTTACCAAACCATACTTAACTCTGTTCTTTTGTGTCTGGGATTCCTTTTGAAGCTTTCTCAGGTTTTACATGGACTTAGTTGGGTGCAAATTTGTTGTGGGGAGGCTGTTTATTCGTTTCCTGGCAGCTCAGACCCGAAACAACCACACAGAAACTGTATTAATTAAATCTCTGCTTGGCCCATTAGTTCTAGCTTCTTATTGGCTAACTCTTACATATTAATTTAACCCATTTCTATTAAAATGTGTATCGACATGAGACTGTGGCTTATGGGCTAAAGTTCTGGTGTCCGTTTCCAGCGGGGCTACATGGCTTCGCTCTGACTCTACCTTCTTCCTCCCAGCATTCAGTTTAGTTTTACCCACCTTCCTCTATTGCCTGTGCAGACCCAAGACAGTTCCTTTATTAACCGGTGGTATCCACAGCATGCAGAGGTGGAATCCCACATCAGTTCTCAAGGTTATCTGTAGTGTCTTTGGAAGAAGGAACGTCACAGAGAACATTCTGGCATCATTTCATTGACTTGTCATTGAGAAATAATGATTTGTTCCATTTTCAATACCAGATTCAAATTCCTTTGACCAAATCTCTGGTCTAGGACAGCAGGTGGTTCTGATTTCCTATTTTGACCCTTATGCATCCTTTACCTTGAGATACCCTATGTTTCTCCTGGTAGGTCACATTGACCAGGACCATAGCAGTGAAAGCCACCAATGGCTCCACCTTGGAAAGTCCAAACCTTTCTAGTACAGCTTTAGATTGCTGTTGACTCTGACTGATTCACATGACCCTGACACCCTAAAGAGATGGAGTATCTTTGAGAGCAAATGAACACCAGTCCCGAAGGAGAGTGGTTTTGTAGATTGCCCTTGAGCCTTTCCCACATACCTGTTAAAATTCCTTATTCCTTATCTGCCTTCAAGTCTACTCTGACCTGTGAACTGATTATTGGAAATCATGTATTTCAAGGTCGTCTGATGAATTTTTAGTTACTTCTTGACATTGTGTTGTGATCCAGCTGCCCTCACTCCCCCTGACCAGCAGGGGAACTTCCTTGTGGTCTGTAATTGACAAGGATGTTTGTGTTCTTTCTGGCTGGTGGGTCTCCACAGAAGGAGTAGAGTTGCTGGGTAAAATAAAGGCTGCTGTTCTTCCACCTGAAAAGAAGCCTCTGTGTCTCAATCCCGGCACCCCTGCCAGTCTCGGCTATCCAGGCTGCGCAGGCCACAGCAACACTGTCCTGATAGGACATAGCCATGAGGCTCCAAGATAGGGTGTTAGTGTGTTTAAGCTGGAACATGGAGCAAGATCAGCTGGTAACAGAGCAAGGGGCAGGTTGAAGAGGTCCCTCTGCCCTGAGCTCTTGCCTACAGGCCTTCCCAGTCTTCACAGGGTACAAATGAGTAGAGTGGTTTCCCTGATGTGTGGAATGTCTTTCTTGGTTTCTGTGCCTATTAGTACTTAGCCTCATATTCCAGGTCAGGCCACAGAAGAAATTTATCCTAGTAACTTGCCCACAGGTCTCTGATTCTGTAAGATTTGTGGGGAATGACTAGTATGTGGTAGGGAAGTTCTATCTAGGATCTATCCCTATCCTGTCACACAAAGATCAGAGCCTATATTTGAGAATAAACACTGAAAATCCCAGGCGGTTATAAACATTGAAGATCAAAGTTCATATGCCATAGAGGTCTTGTGAATACTTAAATATCTCAACAAATTAGGACTGTAGTGTTTCATATCAACCATCGTTCTTTCTATCTGATCCTACATATTACTTAGGGCTCCAAGGATGCCTTGCAGATATTATCTAAAACTGAGAAGCTGCTGGATAGCAAAACCATCTCCTTATTGTGGATCTGGAAATGCATTCTTCACTGCTTCATGTTGGTGCTTTGAAAAGTGGTATCTCTGATGAGCAGGGATAGGTATACTGAACTTATGATTTTGTCTCAGGTCTCTTACACTATTTGTTCAGGAAATAACCATATCCCAAATATGAATTGCAGTGTAGGAGGTCCTTCTTTCTATGTGTTGCTTGTGTTGGTTAATGAATAAAGAAACTGCCTTGGCCTGATAGGGGCAGAACTTAGGTAGGTGGGAAGACAGAACTGAATGCTAGGAGAAAGAAAGACAGAGTAAAAGGGAAATGCCATGGAGTCATCAGAGACAGACATGCTGAATCTTTCCCGGTAAGCCACTGCCACGTGACAATATACAGATTAATAGAAATGGGTTAAATCAAGGTATAAGAGTTAGCCAATACAATGTTAGAGCTAATAGGCCAAGCAGCGATTTAACACCATTTCTGTGTGGTTATTTCAGGGCTAAGCTAGCTGGGTGCCCAGGACAAACAAACAGCCCTTCCCTACAACAGAATTGCATCTGATTTTCCTTATTCACAATGCTTATACTAAGTATGCGAATTAGAGATAGTAGGAGACATACCTTGAATGAACCCTCCTACCCCAAAATGTGAATTCATTGAGACTTTCATAGGTGGTGTTGTGTATCTATTCTTAGTCTATGGACTTTATATTTGGGACTCATGGGCCACATGAAGGGGCTTGGGATATTAGTCTCATCTTCATCTCTTCAGGAATAAATTTAATCTCTTCAGTCTGCTCTTGAGAGTGAAAATGGGCCAGTGTGTGTCTTTCTGACCAAGTTTGTCATTCTAAAAACCAGATGTTCGAATCTGTACCAGTAACCATGCTGAAGTTGTTTGTGTGAATATAGAACTCTGTCGAAAAACTGGGTATGGTGCACTTCCTTCTCTCCTCACTCCCATATAGACCTAACTGCTCATTCACAAATCTAAAACTTACTAGGAAACTAAGGCACTTAAGCTATAGGAGCCCAAGTGAGGGTTATGTCACTGGTTGCTGCATGTTATTAAGGACTCAGTAGCCAATACCACTCAGCTCTAAGCTCCTCCTCTTTCCACAGCTGCTTCTCGCCTGGCCTTCCCAGATGTAGCTAGATGTCTGCAGATTCAGCCATCTGCAGGTAGAAAATATTCAGGAAAAAATAGTGCTTTTGATTATGTTCATTTTTTATTATTTCATATTCATTACAGTATGGTGGCTATGTAGAATTCACATTACAGTTCTATTTTAAGTAATCTCGGGATGACTCAGTGTATACAGGAGGATGTGCTTAGGTTAAATGCAAGTACTGCACCAACTTATTACATAAGATGCCTAAACAACCACTAATTTAAGGGTGTAGGAGTGAGCTGGGAAGCCATCACTCAGGAATACTGCAAGATAGCTGGTTGTATTAGGGGCCATAGTTAGAGGTTTTCTCAGGCATAAGAATGCCCCCAAGAAGGTTAGAGGCAATGTAAAATTTTCACAGATTCACTTTTTCTCAACCCTCTCCATGTGGCTTTTATCCCTGATACACCCCAAAGGGGTTGTCTCTCTAACCTCAGACTTTTAGCTGTTCCCAGCAGCTATAGGTATATAGGGAGTGTGGAGTTTGAGGATTCATAGAGATAGGGGATCTTGTCCTTTAGGTCTGAAGATTTGGGAGAGGTTAAAGGTCTCTCTAGAGGTTGACTGTTTTGACTTTCTGAACCTCAAGTTGAACCCCAATATTCATCTCTAGGTTTTTATTATTCCTGCTATAAACATCATGCTAATGGATTGTCTATGTCTTTCTCTGGGAATTGCTATCCAGATCTCCCAGCATCTGTCACGCTGGTGTGTCATTCACAGCGTTTACTGGAATCAATCCCTGTGTGTGCAAAGCCAGCAGCAGGTCAGGGTGGGTGAATCCTCCTCCAGCCTGGCTGTCTGCATTGCACTGGGGCCTCCGGCTTCCTGAATTCCCTCTATTCACTTCCTGTTCAGCTATATTAATAGGAGGAAATAAGAAGGGCGTTTCTTACTGCCGAGTCCTCTGCAGAAACTTTGCACAACTCGACTTAGTAGGCTTTGTTTTGTTTTCCTCTGCGTGTGTTTTCCCTACTGGTTCCTATAACAGAGCTTCTTCAGTCACGTTCTAAGAAGAATCCACTCTTCCTTCTCTCCATGTTTGGGAGAACATGGACCTGCACAGGCCTGAGACTCTTGGCCAGCTGCCTCTGTGGAAGGGCAGCATTGACCTGGAGGTCACTCAAGACCACAGACACCTTTCACCAACATTTGCCACCAACCTTCTCTCCTCTATCCCCAGCCCTGCCTCTCAGAGCCATGACCAGAAGATGGCCTCCAGACCTTCTACTTCTGTCCTCAGTACTGACCAAGAGTTTCCTATAGTCATCTCAGCGTTTCGCAAGGTTTCCATAAGGAAACTGACTCCTGGGCAGGTGGAGTTGGTGGATAATAATTCTTATCGAACATAGTGACTAGCACCAGGTTCTAATATTATTGAGTGAATCCTCAGGCTCTCCTTGGAATATAAACCTCACTGGCATGTGGGTTGGAGAAAAACACAGTGGGATGAAAACCCAAGGTACAGGATTGATAACTTCCACTTGCATCAGTGAGGTCCCCGGATACCACTTTGGGGTTCCTTAGCTTTACCAAGTGACTTGGGGCAATTACAAGGAGGGGTGTCATCTATGATTTAGACAAATACAAATGAGAAAAACCAAAAAGGTCTTGGTATCAGGTCAGACTAAACAGACAAAAAAAATCCAGAAAAAGCTAATACAATATAATATAAGGAGAACATTAATCAACAAACAGTGTTGAAAAAATTTCACTAACCACTGGAGAAGAAACAAAGTTTTTCTTACATAACTAAGATCAGAATCAACAACAACAAAAAATATGAATGGGAAAAGAGAAAGACTTTCTGTGCCATCCAGAGGGTTACTGGTCACCACCTTCAACACAACCAACATGTGAGAGCCTGTCAATCACGGCTCAAGCACTTGACCTCACTAAGCAGTTTAATATCCTCACAACTCCTCTTTGAGGTATTTGCTCTCTCGCGCGCGCTCTCTCTCCCTCCCTCCCTCCCTCCCTCCTCTCCTCTTCCTCTCCCCCTCCCATCTTCTGGATGATTGACAACAAAGCAAGGAGAGGTAGATTTTGCAGAGGTCCCATTCAGTGGAAGTACCAGGATACAAAGCAGAAACAGGTGAGTCCCGAGTCCCTAATCCCATGATGCTCCGTGACAAAAGAAGCACTCAGGAGCTTCGAACAGAGAAATTAAAAATATACAGAGAAATCGTCATGTAGAATAGCAGAGAAATGAACATGGAGAAAACTATGTCACACATGTAACAGATAAAGTTTTAATACCCACAAGTCCTCAAATGTTACTGCCCAGAATACGCATGTGCTGAAGGGTGCTGAAGGGTGTTCTGTGGGAAAAGTCGTTTTGATTGTCAATTAAGTTTAGGAAATGATGTGTTAAATCTTACCATGGAACTCATTCTCTCTCAGCATGCCTATCAACACCCCATGGGGCAATAAAATTCCCTGAAATGCAGTCTGGAAGGTGTTGTCTTTGTGTGTGATGAACTCCTGCAAGTTGGGATGGAGAATAACGAGCACCTTGATAGAAAAAAAATGAGACAAGAGAGGATACATAAAGCAAGACAGGCATGCACGTGCACACATGCACACACACAAGTTTGAAAATATGTTCAACCTTGTCAGTAATCAGCGGGAAATAAAACAATATGTTGGCTTTCAAGTGGACACAAACAAAAGAAGTGTTTGCTTTTACAAAAATAGCAGGTGACCATGCCTTTGGGAGACGTTAGGGAGTTCATTAACAAACACAGCTTACCTGGTCGTGTGTTAAGGTCTTGAAAGCATGTCCAGGATCTCATGGAGCAAGGTCTGCTCATAGGAGTTTGATATGGAGACATCACTGGGCAGAGACTCATTGGGGGAGCATTGTATGGCAAGCAGAGCCCCTGACTTTAGACACTTGGAACCCCTTTGAAGTCTGACGTGTAGTGTGCACCCATAATCCCAGCACTTCTAGGGGGAAATAGGAAGTGGAGACCGGGGAGTTCAGAAGTTCAGGGACCAGTTAGCCCTATGTGCACAATGACAGACAAAAGACCAGGTCTCAAACAAAGGAGAAGGGGAGGACTTACATCCAAGGATGTCCTTAGACCCCCGCATATGCGCTATAGTGTTTTTATACCTGTATTCATACTTGCAAATATGTATACACACACAAACACACACACAGACACACACATAAGATGTTTTATATGGGAAGTAGGTTGGCAAGCATACACACAGAGATTCATTTAGAATTTATTTATGTTAGAAAATAATGCTAATATAAATAAGATAGTATATAATTATTTATTATACATCTATTCACTTTTCAGAAACAATGATAGGGAAAAATAATGTTTTATGAGGAACATTCTATTTATACATAGAAAAATCAGTTTTCTAAATAATTTACATCATTTTTTTTTGAAAATTTAAAAGACTGAAATGAAAACGTATATGTTAAAATCTTAAACCGGTGATGGTGGTATACGCCTTTAATTCCAACACCCGAGAGGCAGAGGTGGGTATATCTCTGAGGCATGCTTGGTCTACAAAGTGAGCTTCAGGACAGCCAGGGCTACACAGAGAAACCCTGTCTTGAGAAAAAAATTCACCCCCCTCAGATATATAAATATATAAATAGTTTTCTCCAGGAGTGAGAATTTGAATACGCTTTATGTTCCTTATAACTTTCTGCATTGACTTAAACGCAATAAACATTAATTTACTTGTTGCTGTGAAACTACGAAATAGTTATTAACACTTGAAGCACAATATTTATGATTCTGAATCTGCGCGATGCAGACTGGGAGAGGGAGACACGCATTCTTTAACGAACAGGTGAATTGTTTCTGTAAATGGAGCATCGGGCTAGGATAGGGTTTTGGAGAAGGAAGGAAAAGAAGCTGAACAATGGAGTCTGCAGAAATGACAGGTCTTCAGAGAATAGCTAGAGAGAAGGGGAGAATTAACCCCACGTGGTTTCCCAGCTGCATCGGCTACAGCTTGTCAGAGGAAAAGCCCAGACAGCAAACGGTGCTTCTTGCATCTAACAGGGAAACAAATGGACGTCAAATTGTGCTTGGCAAACAGACCTGAGAGCCACCTTCCAGCCGTTTCTAAAGGGAATCACAACTTCTTGTTCCTGAATTTGTGGAGCGGCATCTGGGCCAACTCCTTCCCTTTTTTGACTAACCCAAAATGAACTCCTTATGCAAAATCTGGAGGTGCTCCAGAGTACCCAGAGCTCAGGGTTGTCAGCCAGCTGCTGGCAGCTCGCACCAACTTTCCTTTCTTCTAACTGGTGCCAAAATCTGTTGCTTTGTAGGCACAGCGAAAACTGAATTGGAGGTCCTAATTTGAAAATACCCGGAGCCTCCTACGAGCAGGCTCACCTCAAGCCCCTAGCAATTTGCTTAGGCTGTTTATCCAATTGCATTAACTGTATTTAAATGAGAGGGGTCATATGAGGTCACCCCTCATTTATGTTCTGTATTTTAGTTATTCTTCTGTTGCTGTCATGAAATACCATTAACAAATGCTTCTTGAGGAAGGAAGGACTGGCCTTGCCTCACAGTTTGAGGGTACAGTCCATCATGGCTGTGAAGTTGGTCGTGTGTTGGCAGTCAGGGAGCAAAGGCAATGGCAGCTCAGGTCTCAGATGGCTTTGTCTGTTTTATCCAGTCCAAGATTCCCGCTCAGGGAAAAGTGTTCACATTTTTAGGGAGAGCCTTCTCTCCTCGGTTAACCTAACCAAGATAATCCCTCACAGGCAGGCCAAGAGGCTATCTTCTCCCAGACAATTCTAGATCCTGTCAAGTTGACAACCCTAACTGTGACAATAAGGAAAGGAAATTCTCCAGCCTATCCCCCTGGCTAGGGAAGGACCTGATTGTTAGTGAAAGGCACATCTACTCCTTCTGGCAGCTCTTCACACGCCAGCTGCACCTCAGGATTTCTTAGGGTGTCTGAAGAAGGAGCAGAGGTCAATTCCCTATGAGGAAGGGTGCAGGATTCCTCTTATGGTTTGAATCTGAAGTGTCTCCAACAGGCTTATGTTCTGAAAAGTTAACCCCTGTTGTGGGATCATCCTTCTGTACCCTGTGAAGGTGTATGTTGCTCTTGTTGTTAATAAAGAACTGACTGGCCAATAGCTAGGCAGAATTTTCGGGGCAGAGAGAATGTTGGGAAGAAGGGCGGAGTCACGGTAGTTAAGGGATCTCAGGGAGATGCAGAAGAAGCAAGAGATGAACATGCCATGCTGAAAAAAATGGTACTGTCATGTGGCAGAGAATAGATAAGAATATGGGTTAATTTCAGTTGTGAGAGCTAGTTAGTAACAAGCCTGAGCTACTGACCGGGCATTTAAAATTGGTATTAAGTCTCTATGTGGTTATTTGGGAGTTGACTGGAGGACAGAGTTGACTGCTGGGACACAGAGAAACTCCGCCTATAGTTCCCAGAAGGCAGTGCTATTTGGAGAGGGTGTACAGCTATTAGGAAGCAGGGCTGGGGTGCTATAAGTGGTCACATCAGGTGTGGGAGTGGGACTGTAAAGGATCTACTCAGTCAGCAATTCTGGTTCAGTTCTCTCTTCTTCCTGGGCTGAATGTGAACAGCACCTTCTACACACTCCCCCGCCATGTTGTGAGCCACCCTACCATGCATTCTGGGGTATTTAAACTCCCGAAACAGGGAGTCAAACAAAATTGTTTCTTCCCTAAGTTGCTTCTGTGAGGTATATGAGTGAAAAAGTAACTAATATTACCCTCACGTCCTCAAGGGAGTCAAAACCCAACCAAGGCTTTTGGTCTTTGGTTCCTCGAGGGGTCATTCCTAATTCTAAAGCGTTTATTAGATTGGCCAAGGAGACTTTTCCTTGCATAAATATGCATTAAGTTAGCATATCAACCAACTTTGAAAAGTCTTAAGCCAATTATTTTCATAGATGTTTTAGCACACAGAATAGGGGAAATACACCTAGTTTGTCAAGACTTTCGATTTCCAGTCGAAAATGTAGCTGTCTTTGTTTCTTAAAATGGAATGTGCCAGAAGGATAAGTACAGTTTAGGCAATAAAAATATTTAAGGATGAGTATCATGTTTGTTCTCTATCAAGCATGTGGGTTAGTGAGAGAGTATGGTCTAGGGGTCAAGGTTAGAAGTGCCAAAGGGTTTCCTCATCCATGCAGTGGCCAGTGATTCCATGGGGTTGTTGCAAAGATCAAGCAAAACAGGTTAAGTGTCCAGCGCTGCCCTCCACAGTTCATCCATGAAATCCCTGGACCACAATCCACTTAGCAAGCATCTTTGCAGCATCTTTGAGTAATTAATTGTGTGTGTGTGTGTGTGTGTGTGTGTGTGTGTGTGTGCCTGAGTGCACGAGCAAGAGTATGCATGAAGGTGGGTTTCTCCTGTCCATATGTGTGGAGGACAGGAATTCACACACAAAAATGTTCCACTATTGTTCTTTTATCGTTTGTTTGTTTTTTGCGATAGGGTTTCTCTGTGTAACAGTCCTGGCTGTCCTGGAACCTGCTTTGTAGATCAGGCTGTTCTTGAACTCACAGAGATCCATCTGCCTCTGCCTCCAGAGTATTGGGATTAAAGGTGTGCGCCACCACCACCCAGCCTCCTCCTCCTCCTCCTCCTCCTCCTCCTCCTCTTCCTCCTCCTCCTCCTCCTTCTCCTTTTCCTCTTCTTTCTTCTTTTTAAGACAGGGTCTCTCACTGAACCTGAAGCTCCAATCTTTTTGGTTGTGAGTTAGAAATACTCTGTTTTCCTTAGAGAAAGACCATTTTCAGCTAAGGCATTAACTTCTACTCCCATCCACGGCTCCACTCCTCTACTACTGACTCTCTTCCTTCTTACCACCCGAAGGGTCAAACCCCAGCCTTCTCTCACCAGAGGTGGGAAGCGGGCTCTGGAACCATCTGGGACTATGGAAAAAGGAGCAGTATGGATAGGCTCAGAGTTTTCCAGTCTGGGGAAAATCGTCTGGGCTGATCTATGGTAACCTGCAGCTGGCCAGTTTCCCGGTGCAGCTGTGAAGGGTAGGATACGTGAGGGAGTGCAGACTCACGCTCCTGACAGGAGTCAGCTAGACCCGTGCCGGCCTCCCTGTGCTGGCTGCTCACAAATCTTTCTTGTCCTAAACTCCCCAGTCTTCCTTTGGTGTGGAGCTTGGGTGGAAATAAACATTCTGAAAAACAACCTTTCCTGTCCCCGTGCCTTCCAGTCATAACAACGCTAATGCTTCTGCAGGCTAAGTGACTACTTCTGCCCAGTAGGGCAAAGGTCAGGAAGTACTGCGAAGAAAGAAAACAGTTATGATTTCTAGACATCCTTGCAAGAAAGCCTTTGCTTGCCCAGGAAAATGAGGTAATTGAGAGTATGGGGAACTTTGGAACTTCTCTGGATGGAAATTAGTGGAGCAAGAAATCACAGGTCGCGGCAGTGAGATGGCTCAGCCTGTAAAGGCACTGCCTCGCGTCTTGGGAGTCTGAGCTTGAAACTCGGAATACACACAGTGGAGGGAGAGAATCAGCTCCTACAAACTGCCGCTGACACCCGCATGTCTGCCCACCCTACAAATTAATTTTAAAAATTTACAAAAATAGGAAGGGAAGACACAGTGCCTGGGGCTGTGGAATGGAGTGTGGAAGGGAGGACAGGAGGTGGAGATTTAGCGTGCTCTCTTCAGCGTCCTCCCTTTCTTCACCTGCTGCTTATTCTGAGAGGAGTTTCACGTTCAGCACTTTTGTCTTTTTCTCCTCCTCGACGCCCTCCTCATGCTCTGGAAGAACCAAGAAATACCGTGACTGGCGCGTTGCAGTCCTTTGAAGCCAGACCAAGTGTGTCAGCTGACTGACTCCGTGACTTCCACCAGCAGGGACTGCAAGATGCGCACGCTCAGCCCTGGGTGCGGACTGCTGTACTCAAAGGCTGGGCCAGGCTCCAGGTTTTTTCTATTTGATTCATGGATTAAAGTGGAATTTTCCAGAAAGGTTTGCTCCAGGAAGAATCCTTCTCTTTGGTCGGCAGGTTCTTTCGTGCGGTAGACAACACTGCTCCCCACCGTCCTGCAGGCATGGGCAGCTCATTCCATCCTCTGTGACGCCTAAGAGGAAGGAAGAAAGGAGCTTTCTCTCAAGAAAGGACTTGATTTTGGTGTGGATTTCACTAATTCGCTTAAAAGAGCCATGAGCTTATTCGTAAAGTGTACATAAAAGGTATCCCTAGGTTTCAATAAACGTTACGTTACTATGAAAGGAAAACTGGGCAAAATCTCCTTGAACAAATCACTTGCCTTTTCCTGCCTTACTTTCCCCATCTAAAAAGTAAAGAGTTTATAATTGTCTTTGCATTTTCTAGACCGATCATTATTATTTGAAAAATAGTCAAGCACTAGTCATTTAAGAAGTTAACAGAGGTGATTAGAAAGACGGCTCAGTGATTAAGAACACACACCCAACTTGTTTCCCCGCAACCACGTTGGGTAGCGCACAGTCATGACCTAAAGTCCATATCTGGAAAATTGATGCCTGTAGCCTTCACAGGCATCCTCACGGATGTGCACGAATCCATTCACAGACACAAACACGTATACACATACTTAAAAATAGATTAAGTCTTTTAAAAATTAAAGGATGGTATCCTCCCATTTAAATGGGCTCTAGTTGACAAATTACACATTTTTGACTGATTAATTATTTGTCCCCCAGCCCCAGGTGATGGTTGATTGTATTTGTTAAAAGTTAGAGATATCTAAAGGGTGGGTTTTTTTTCTTGCATGGTAATATTAACATTTAAAAATAAAGTTTGAAATACTGGAGATATTGGTCAGTGGTAAAACATGTGCTTAACATGTGCAAAGTTCAGGCTTCTATGCTCTGAATCTCATGCGTGCGTGCACGTGCACACACACAGTGGGGGGTTTGGGGAGGGAGAAACAACAACAGCAACAAAAACAAAAACTTGAGCCTCTAGTGCCAAAATTGCTGTCCTACTCAGTGAACTCAGGGTGATAACTTCATTACCTGAAACGGAACAGTGGCATCAGGGGCCTGAAACCCAAGACTTATGAAATCCTTTGAGTCACCAAATTGTTCCAAACCATGGGGCGTGAGCGAGCAGTGGCCCATGACGAGGCATCACTCTCGCTTCCCAACTACTCTTTATGGGCTATTTTTGTAGATAGCCACTCTCTGTGGTGGGAGTGGGAACAGGCAGGAGTAGAGCAAGGAGATGTGGGTGTCCTTTGAAGTGAGTGCTCAAAAAGAAAAGTTCTTACAAGGGAGGTCTTTACTTACCCCACTCCCCATGTTCTTCCTATTCTGAGAAACTCGCCTAGAGAATCTAAAACCCGTTTTTCTCCAAGTAATTTGTCAGAGGACAGTCCAGAGTTAAGCCATCTTTGTTTTCAGAGGGTGTCTCTCTCCTGTGTTACGTGTGAGTGAATGCTGGTGGGCCTGCTCTGGACCTGCCCGTGATGCAGCCATATCCAGAGAACGTCATGTGTCTGTGCTGTCTTAAACCTCCTTGGTGCAGATGGATTCCTACGGTTCAAGTTAGGATCAGTGGGACTGATGGATGCCAGAGAATCTGCGGTTCTGAAAACATCAAATAAATTCTACCTGCCTTATACTGGAGTGCCCCAGAGAAGACCCACCATGATCCTTTTTAGACAGACAGAAAAGGGAGGTCTCCCTGTCATTTCCTTTTACCAGCTCTGGCCCTTGGCATGGTGGACAGATGGAAGCCATTATAGATTATGGCCATAAATAGCCTCTTGACTTTATTGCTAAATCCAAGCCCATCTTGCTGTTTGAGCTCGATGATTTTTCTACTAAAATTGGTTAAAAGTAAAAGAGGGTCGAGTCTTCTGGGAATCTACTGACACATCACAGCATCATAGCAAATCTTTTAAACCCTTTTCTTTTTGAGTCAGGGTCATGTGTATTCTAGGCCATAAAATTTCGGATCTTTCCGCCTCCACTTCCTAAGTACTGGAATTATGGGTCCATGCATCGTTGTATTTGATGCGTGCAATATCATGCTTGGCGCATGCATCATCATGATTGGTGCATGTGTCGTCATACTTGGTGCATTCGCTGTCATGCTTGGTGATGCATTGTCATGCTTGGTGCATACATCGTCATGCCTGGTGCATGCAATAGCACGCTTGGTGCATGCAGTATCATGCTTGGTGCATGCGTCGTCATGCTTGGTTTCTCTTTTAAAAGTTTCTTTTAGGGGGCAAGATGCAGAAATAGTGGTCAAGAGTACTTTTTGCTCTTGCAAAGTACCTGGGTTTGTTTCCCAGCACCCACATAGCAACTCACAAGCATCTGTAACTCTGATTCCAGGAAATCTGAAGCCTTCTCTTGGCCTCTGTGCGCACCAGGCTCTTGTGTGGTATGCATACATTCATGCAGATAAGACACTCATATGGGTAAACTTACAAAATTAAATTTTAATAATCCCTTTGATGGGAGTAATTAGTAAAATATTAAAGCTATGTCCATCATCGACAACAAACACCTCATACTACAGAGTGGGAATAATGTTTGCCTATAGGGAGCTCATAGTCAAACTTATACACATATCCACTGCTATGTTGAAGGAATCAACAGCCTAATAAATCCTTGTGCCAGAAGGATGAACTGATCTCACTGAGGCTCTGGGCTTAGGGAACCAACATGGGATTCAACCTCTCCGTAGTCCATAATGTGAATGTCTCTTTAAGAGTTTCTTACATTAAGACCTAACTACTAGAATAAAAACAGCATTCAATACCAACATAGAATAAAGTCATTCTACCCTCCGGTGCTGTCTAGTGCTATGTAAACTTGACTCAAGTTGGTATCATCAGAGTGGAGGGAACCTCAAATGAGAAAAATGCCTTCATAAGATCCAGTTGTAGGCAAACTTGTAGGGCATTTTTTTCTAGTGGTTCATGGGGAGGGCCCAGCCCATTGTGGGTAGTGTCATCCCTGGGTGGGTGGTCCTGGATTCTATAATAAAGCAGGCTGAGCAAGCCAAGAGGAGCAAGCCAGTGAGCAGCACCCATCCATGGCCTCTGCATCAGCTCCTGCTGCCAGGTTCCTACGTGGTTTGAGTTCCTGTCCTGACTGCCTTTGATGATGAACAAATGGTGTAGAACTGTAAGCCACATAAACCCTTTCCTCCCTGATAGGTTCTTGTTTGTGAGGTTTCATTACAGAAATGGTCACCCTAAGACAGAAATTGGTACTAGGATCGTGGGGTATTGCTGTGACCGACCTGACCATATTGTTTTTGGAAGGATTGTGGTAGGAATTTGGAACTTTGGGCTAGAAAAGCTCTTGAATGTTTAGAGCTCAGTGGGCTATTCTTTAGGGGGTCGGAAGATAAAATGTTAAGAGCAATGCAGACCATGGAGGCTTGGCTTGTGAGATCCCAGAGGAAGTACAGACTCTACCAGGCTTTTTGTGTGAAGAATCTGTGGTGTCTGGTCAGCTGGAGCGAAAGAATCAACTGTGATTAACAAGAGACCAGAACCACTAAAGTAAAACCTTTGCTTTGCTGGAACAATGGAATTAACCGGGGTTATAACACCAGCACCACCAAGGTGAAGTCTCCTGGGAGTTGCTTTCTCACGGCCAACAGAGGCCATGTTCCAAAGGCGGCCAAGGTTGCACCCCATGTTGGCACCTGACTTGGCCATGTAAGAGTCATCCATGGGGTACTGGTTTGAAGGCATGAAGGGGTCATGAAGAGTAGCTGAGGCTTGTCACTGTGGCAGGGCTGGAGTCTTCGAAGAGAGCCCAGGACAGGCGATCGGTGAAAGTGCGCCCCAGCTGCAGCAGAAGACGCCACCAGTAACAGGCTGAGCAGCCGCAATGAATGGAACCCGCTGGAGACTAGAAGACAGACAGGCTGTGTGTGCTGCCGAGGGCAGAGCTGGCAAAGGGGCCCAAGCCCTTTGAGGGGACCCAGAAGGTGGTGAGTGGATCTCAGACATGGACTGAGTTATCTGCATGTCTGGAGTTTGGTTTGCTTTGCTTTGGTTGTTGTAGTAACTGTTTCCTGGTTCTTTCCTCTTGAAATAAAGACGTTCTTAACTTAGTTTTTGATTTTATAGGAACCCACAGTTGAGGGACTTTCGATTTTAAAAGAGACTTTGGGTTTTTTGAAACAGACTGGATTTTTAAAATTTGTGTTGTAAGACTGTGGAGCTTTTCAGTTTTGTAAAATGCTTTATATTGTAATGTTGGTATTAACCTGTGATTTGGGGGATGAAAGAGAGGTTGTGGCTTAACACCTTTTATTAAAATTTGTCTTTCAAGGGCTCTCTGGGTGGCTCAGAACAGCTTTGCCGTCAAGCTTGATTATCTTAGTTTTATCCCCGGGGCTAACACAGAAGAGAGGACTCCCACAAGATGTTGTTAGCCTGCACATGCGCACTGTGGTGTGAGTGTAGCCCCCTACCAACAAACAAACAAATATAATCTTATAAGTTAGCGCTTCACAATGTGGGGTGTGGTTCAGCAGCTTTATTCTAGAGGGGGGCTCTTTCTTTCCAAGTGGGCCAGAGCCGACAGGAGCCAGCTCACAACCAGCCGTGAGCCGTGTTTGTTCCTGACTCCCATAGGAGTGGGCCCAGGTGATATGCGCACAGTTAAAGGCTGTCTAACTTCCCAGTGAGCCCATGGTGCCTGTTGTTGTATCAGGTGGGGTCATAGAGCACAAGTGAGCACACGGCAATGAGCTCAAACAGCCCAGGAGTTTATGTTTTCCCATAGCTTAAAACTTGTTTGCTGCAAATCGGTATCCAGGACAATGGACCAGCTCTAAGAGGCACAGCAGTTCTGTTTTATTCTTTAGTCCCAGGGTGTCTGGTTCGCTTAGCAAACTGAAACTAATTCTTCCTTCCTTTTCCTGTGGACTTTCTGTCATTAGGCCTGGAGCTCATAATAGTCTAGACACTAAAGTACTAAGAATCTCTCTCTCTCTCTCTCTCTCTCTCTCTCTCTCTTTCTCTCTCTCTCTCTCTCTCCCTCTTTTTTCTCTCTCTCTCCCTCTCTTAATTTTGGGAAAGAGAAAGGGAATTTCTAAATGCAAGTGCCAGGTTCTGAAAGTCAGTCAGTCTCCCGAGGCCTCTTTATAATACTCGAATCCAATCATAAGGATTTGAGGCTGTATATTCCCACAAGTGCCTGAAAAATGAAAGAAAAGAAAAAAAATGTAATTTTTCTCAAATGTCAGGCTGAAGGCAAATCTGTCTGACATAAGAAACATAGTCCTTTTCCTCCCTGAAGGAGATCAGTCAGCTAGCTCTCAGATCTGCCTGGGATAGGAGCTTCAATCCCCTTGTGACACTGGCTTATCAATCTACATCCGAGAAGCCAGGAGCACCTTCCCTGACACCTGCCATATGGTGAGGGACAAACTTGTACTCTGATAATTGATTTTATGCACACGAAGCTCCATTGAGTGAGTGAGAGAGAGAGAGAGAGAGAGAGAGAGAGAGAGAGAGAGAAAGAGAGAGAAGAGCAGTGAGTGGCAGCTCATCAAATGTATGCTGACACTTTTTATATAGAACACCCAGGAAGAAGCAAGAGGCTGGAGGTGGGTGCCCCAATAGTCAGAGCTACACAAAATGACGCAAAATGATTATTGTTTCGTGTTTTCCTTGTCACGTGACACAGTCCACTTGCTCTCCACATGCCAAGGCAAAGGGCGTCCGTCCCCTGGTCTCCGGTTCGCATGGGATGGAGCAGAGCTGGTATCGGGAGACCAGGGGCAGAGTGCGCGGAAAGCGGGCAGCAGGCAGCATGGTACCCAAGGGGAGCCTTTCCCCTCCTGTGGAACTCTTGCTTCCTCTTCGCCTGGCACGCTTGTGGAGCGCTAGGAAAACCCTGAAGGTGAACTGTGTTATCCACACCAAGAAAGTCCAAGTAGAAAGAGCTCGAAGGCCCAACTGGATTTTAAATTTTTATTTTATCTTATTTCATTTTCCCTGCAAAGGTCGCACTGGTTTTCACTCAAATGAGGGGATTCCGTAGTGGGCAGGCTTCGGAAGTCACACACTTCCAGATTGCTTTCCAAGTTAGCGCTCTAGCCCTGGAGCGCAGCCCCTCCTGGGAACGAGAAGCGGAGTATAAGACACCAGAGAGATCTGAGTGAGCAGTGTGGTTACCGTGGATACCATAGTCATGTGATCAAAGCCCCACAGTCAGAGAGGTCAAAACTGTGGCCCTTATGAACCGAGGACCTGAGCTTGAAGACCCACGTGTCAAAGAGAAGTTACAATCTCGAGAATGGGTGTGAAAGTGTCAAATAAAAATGGACACAGGTCAGGGTGTTTTAGTGGGTTAGAGACGTGTGAGGTAAATCGAGGCAAGTTAAATCAAATGGACAACATCAAGAAAAACACCAAATATGTAAAATTCTAAAAAGGAAGCTATCGTTCTCAGCAAGATATATTTCTCTAGCCTAACAGTGCCATTTGGGAGGGGTCATGCAAATACAAGGATGCGAAGGGAAAGTTGGAAAATTATAACAGCCATAGGCAAACCCTCCAGCCAGTGAAGTGTTAGTGTAAGAACATCCTCCACGCAGTGTCTTCCCCACATGGGGCGATGTGGAACCCAAACAGCGGCTGATACCAAACACTAACATGGACATGAGGTTCTTAGGGGACAATGCACTGGTGCTGGACATGTGTGATTGTTTCGTGTGTGTCTGATAGAGCAGCGGCTCAAAGATGGCTGTGTGCCATAGCCAGCATCTCAGAATCATAAAAGGAGACTGAAGTTTTAAAGCTTGACTTTGTAAAACTGTGGGGCTTTTCAACTTTATAAAAATTTATATATATATATATATGTATATATATGTATACACACACACACACACACACACATATATATATAGTGATGTTTATATTAATGTGTAATTTGGGGGATGATCCAGAAAGGAAAGGTTATGACTTAATAATGATGGGTCTGTGTGTCAACTTGACAAGGGGTCAGTTGTGTTTTATGACAAGGGTCAGCTAGTTTTATGTCAACTTGACAGAAGTCTTCTATGAGGAGGAAACCTCAATTGAGAAAATGCTTCCATAAGACCCAGCTGTAGGCAAACCTGTAGGACAACTTCTTTTTTAATGATTGGCCAGGGAGGGTCCAGCCCGTTGTGGGGTACAGAGATCTTCTGTGGGCTCTGGGTGTCCTTTTTAGGTTGTGCCATGTTCTAGCTTGGCCATGCATGGTCTTGGAACATTCTCAGCACCGCAGTCTGCGGTGGATAGGAGAGGCATGGGAGGTAGTAAGTGTTTGTAGTTCCTGTGGTGTTTCATTTTCCCCTCCCCTTATTTGTCATCTGTGTTTATGAGAGGACAAATAGGAAAGTTCTCTTCAGGGCTCTTAAAATAGAGACAATTGAGTTGGGTGTGGGCTCACTGTGCCCGAGACCAAGTTTGCAAGTACTCCACCCCTTGATAAAATTATAGTCGGTTACCAACTGTCTGGAGTTCTGTGTCTGTGTTGCTAAGTATGTAGGTTTAGAAAGATGGCAAACAGGGCAGTCTTGGCAACAGAGACTGCCACTGGCTTTGCATGTGTGTTGGGAGTGGGGCACAGGTAGAAGACAGGCACAGCAGTCTGCTTCGAGGGCCCATAGCATCTTGGCACTCATCTACTGTGCACATGGAGCTGTCTGTTCATCTAGGTGCCTGTGCCATCCTGAAGTTAGGAGATGTCTGCCTCAGGTTACTCCAAGAAGGCAGTGCCAAGAGAAGAGATCCCTGATGAAGTCTGCGGTTAGCATGTGCAAGAGGGTCATATCGGGCTCTAGTGATGGGGATTTTTTAATCCTGTGAAAAGCTTTTCTTAGTAGGTTCAGATTCTCTGGGAATCCCTTGCTTCATGCCAAATGAACCCAAAAGTGGCTCCAAAAGCTCTCACAGTTCTTTTTGTTTATGTCCATGTGTATGCATGTGTGTGTGTGTGTGTGTGTGTGTGTGTGTGTGTGAGAGAGAGAGAGAGAGAGAGAGAGAGAGAGAGAGAGAGAGAGAGAGAGAGAGAGAGAGAGAGAGAGAGAGAGCCTGGGGTTGACATTGAGAATAGTCCTCAATGGCTTTCTATTTTATTTGTTGAGGCAGCTTCTCTCTACTGAGCCTTTTTTATTAATCTAAGCAGCCAGCCGGCTCTGGGGATTGCCTGTCCCCACCCTCCAAACACTGTAATTAGACCCATCTGGGATTTACATGGGCACTGAGCATCCCAACTCTAGTTCTCTTGTTTGTACGCCAAGCCCTCCACCCACAGAACCATTTCCACACACCTTAAAAGAGACATTCAAAGGTTATTGTTTACTATTTAGTAGGCTATTCTGTTTTCTTATGCATTGATAAACCCCCAACTGACAGAGGATCTCCAACCTTCACACAGGAAAAGAAGTAGTTTTGATTTGATTCGTAAGTTTTTTTCTGATGTCTTTGTTTTCTTAGTCTAGGAAAATTAAATGACATATCTTGATCAGAGGTAGAAATGCACATTGCAATATGATAAATATATCCTAAAATTGTATCAATATACAAAAATGTTTTAAGCATGCATGCATACAATATGACAAAATAACTTTGCCTAGTTATACAAATATTGTGGATAAAAATAGGAATATATTCAATATAATTTAAGTTTGTATCAGTATACAAGAATCTATACCAATGTAAATTGCCTATAAATAATAGATCACAAGTATTCATTCTATTACTCACTATTATTATTAGTGTAATATCACACTAGTCTATTATCCCATCCAATTTCTCCCACTTTTTTTTCCAAAGAGATCCCTGAGCCTACATAATTTCCCCCTAACCCCAACCCTATACCAATTATAATCAGCCCCTAAATGATGTCCCTAACCCTGAGGACAAACTTTGTTGGGAGAGGGGACATCGCCTTCTAGAATTATTTTCAGCTATCATGATAGTAATGTTCTTTCTATGATATCCTGTGAAAGTAAAAAGAAGGTTGAGTTTCAAAATTACTGTCTGGTATAATTGCAAATAGTATCTGAGTATTCAGTAAGGTTTTTCTGAGGTTCCTATTTTGAGTTCTTGCCAGAACATTGTAAAAAAGTGCACCATTTCATCTAACCAAGTTGAAACCATCTTGAGCAGCTGGTACCCAAAACAGGTCTTATAGTAGCGCTATCAGCATTATGATGTCATATCAACCAGCGGGGGAGTTGTTGTTGTGGGGCTCCATCTTCTTCCTTGAAACTTCAAATATTACTGCATGAAAATTCATTGTTCCTTGTAGAAAACTCAAACATTATATATATATATTCAATGAAAGGTACAATAAAGAAAAAAATAGGTATGAAGAAAAGTAATTTTTTTTCTAAATTCTTTTTTCTTTCTGTTCCATATTATAGCTTCTGACATGAGACAGAAACTCTGAATTTTTCTTTTAACAACACGTTTGTATTTAGAGAAGGGTAGAACCAGTGTCAAACTCCAAATCTAGCTTCAATTTTTAAGTGAATCATGATTATTATTTTAGTTTATGTTTTGAGATTTTTTTACCCTCAGATGACATGTCCTCATAAGTCATAATTCTCTTTGATTGGTGATACTATCTGGATAATTATATTTTTGTCTTTAGGCATCTAGATGTCCAGGGTCTCTTGACCTTTTGAAGATGAATATTTTCCTGCAAAGACAAGAACAGAACTCTGCCCCAACCCTTATGAGGTTTTCTTACCACCTGTATGGTTGTCACCATTGTGGATGAGCTGTTATTTTTGCATTTTCAAGAGATTTCTCCTTTTCAAAGTGAATCTTAATTAATTTTGAAGATATCCATATTTTTCCTTCTTCTGTGGAAACAAGAGCGAAACCCTTTCCCCAACACAGCACATCTCTCTTGGTTTCCATCCCTGAAAGACACTGACTGATTTAATTTAGAAGACTTTTTATTATCCAATGTCTCTCTCCAGCTGTTGTCCCTTTCTTAGTGCTAAGAAAATTCAAGGTTAATAAAGCATTATGTAATTGATTTCTGAGGGTATTTTCCATCCCTTTCTGTTTAACATATCTTTTATAGTTCTATTTGATCTTTCTATAACTGCCTGACCTGTAGGGTTGTGTGGTATACCTGCAATATGCTTAATATTATAGTAAGCAAAAAACTGTTTCATTTTCTTAGAGACATATGCTGGACCATTATCTGTCTTTATTTGTGCACGTATACCATAATGGCCATAACTTCTAATAAATGTGTGATTACTAAATCAGTCTTTTCTGAGCTTAAAGCAGTTGCCCATTGAAAACCTGAATATGTGTCTATGGTGTGGTGCACATATTTTAGCTTACCACTTCTGTAAAGTGGAATACATCCATCTGCCAGATCTAATTCCTTTGAGTACCCTTTGGGTTACTCCCTGCAGGCAACAGTGTTTGGTTATAGAAAGAGCAAGTAGGACACCTCTTGATAATCTTCTTAGCTTGTTGCCATATAATGCAAAACTCTTTCTATTGTAATACAAAACCTTTGCTTTTGACATATATTTTTTATGAAATTCTGAGGCCTGAAACATGCTTCCAATCAATAATTGATCCATGTATGCATTACCTTGTATTAGAGGACCTGGCAGAGCCATATGGAATCAGATGTGTGTTAGGTATATGGAACAAAGCCTATTCCTGATTATATCTTGAACCTGTATGAGTAATGAAGTCAATTCTGTATCATCTTGTATAAATGCAGTGGTTTCAATATGCAAAACAAGTCTTTCTGTATATTGTGAATCAGTAACTATATTAAGAGGTTCTTTAAAATTCCTTAGCACCATGAGAATAGCATATAATTCTGCCATCATGTACAATTTGGAGAAAAATCCAAGAAGTTCTCTTTATAAGGTTAATTTTCTACTTGGTTTATGTGGTAAAAAGATCCATTTTAAGATAATATCATACCTCTGCATTAAAATTCCTGTAGGAGAAATTCTGGAAGTCAATATGACCAGAATACAATTAAGATTTGGATTTACCTTATCCACATTTGCCTCCTGCAATTTCTCCTCAACAATTGTCAGTTCCTTTTCTGCTTCAGCTGTTAATTATCTGGGACTATTCAAGTCTTTATCACCATCTAAGGTTATGTTTAAATTAATTATTAGATCAGGCGTTATACCAACAGCCGGTCATAGACTGGAAATGTCTCCTAACAATCTTTGAAAGCCAGTAAGAGTCTGCAACTGGTCTCTCCTAATCTGTTCCTTTTGTGTTATAATATTCTGTATACCTATTTTATAACCTAGGTAATTGACAGAATCTCCTCTCTGTACTTTTTCAGGAGCAAATTGTAATCCCTATTTAGGCAAAATTTTCTTTACTTCTTCAAACATTCTTTCTAAAGTATCTGCATTTGAATCGGACAATAAATGTCATCCATGTAATGGGAGATTATAGACTTAGGAAATTACTTATGTATTATTTCCAATGATTTACTGACAAAGTATTGATACAAAGTGGGACTATTGAGCATTTCCTGTGGGAGAATAGTCCATTGATATCTTCTAGTAGGCTGAGAATTATTATAAGTAGGCACTGTGATGGCAACTTTTTCTCTATCCTTTTCTTGTAAAGGTAGATTGAAAAGACAATCTTGCAAATCAATAACTACATATACCTGAAGGCTGAGTCTTCCTATTCTTGCTGTTTCCAGAGGAGATATTCCTACGAATTCCTTGTCTATAATCCCTTCTCAGATGTCCTATTCTACCACAATTAAAATATTTAGCATTTTGATATCTCCTCCTTCCTTTGGAAATTGCTTCTCCTACCCAAGATTCAGTATTATAGTCAAATGTCTCAATGGTCATAGTATGAGGATCCATTCATCCATTTGTGCTAATCTAACCTTTAAAGGCCCAAGTATCTTACTGCATTCTAAGCTGGCATTTTCAAAAGCCAGAGATTCAATAAGTTCTCATCTAGCATCTGGGTCTGCTACTCCTGTTTGTGCAGCCTTAGTTAATCATTGTAAAAAGTCACTAAAAGGTTTTCTCTTGCCCTATTTAACCCTGGTATATGATTCAATTCCTTTTCCTATTCTTGAATCCTATCCTAATCATTTAAGACTGCTTTATTGAGTAGAAACAAGATTTGTTCATTGTAAAGAGCTTGAACCTGTGGGTCAGCATAAGGGACCTCACCAAGAATTTGTTCTTGGGAAGTCTTAAGTCTTTTGCTTTTTCCTGTTGTTCCAAAATTTTAGCCTCTTCCCTGAAATAACATTTAAACATCAATTGGGGTCCATCATCCATGACTGCTGAAACTAACTGAAGCCAGTTAAGCCTTAATGTTAGAAGCCCATATCTTTATCATCTCCCTAACAAATGCGCAATGCAGGCCATAAATTACTACTGCTTGCTTAATTTCTTTTAGATTATCCATTCCTATAGGTATACATCTACTTTCTTTGGATCCTTTTGGACCTTTAGAACTTGATGCTTTGTCAGAGTAGATTACAGGGTAGGAAGCTAAAACCCTGGGTAAGCCATCTCTGACAGTCACGAGCAATGTTGAATCCTGTCCTTGTACCTTCTTCCATGTTCATTAGCTCCAATAATTTCCTCAATCATTTCAAATCTTTTTACTATTTTCTTTTATAAATCCTGAATCTCCTGGCCTGTATGTATTTCTAGTGATTTCATTGAGACACCTAGCCTCTGGTCCTCATTCTGCATATGTAATTCCAAGATCTGAAGTTTCTTCTTTAGAGATAACACCTCATCCTTGACATTATTTGGATAGCGTGCAGATTGTCATCCTGGAGAGATACTCTATCTGCTAATCTATGATAACTTTTTAACAAATTTTGATTCTCAAATTCAACAGCATAAATTCTTTCAGATAATTTCTCAGTACCCTGAGACATGGATTCAATTTTGTCTGTCAAATTAATGTTACCATTTTCAAAAGCATTAATTATTTTCAGGTAACTTTTGATTTTTGGTGATATTAATCCTTTCAACTAGCTGTTCATTATTAGTCTGTAAAGACTGTATCATTTCTAAATAGTGCCTCATTCTTGGCTCTGTTATCAAACCATTTTCTTAAGGATATAATATAAAGAAAAAAACTAAGTCTCAATATCCAATAAATGTGTATATCACCATAGCCATATAAGCCTTGCAGAATGCAATCCTTAGTATTAGCAAAAATAGTTACTAAAAGTTTCAATGCTAATGTAGTCTGCCATATTGTTTTATTGATAACCTGTTCTGAGAAACACTAAATTGTTTTAGGTGTAATAATCTTTATTGTCCAGCAGGGGTACAACCAGTGAAGACAGGAACGGTCCTGAGCCGCTTTAGTTTCCCGCCTTGGTACTGGTTAAATACTGAGAAATATGCTTTGCTTGACAAATTAAAAGTAATTAAATCAATTCCATACACAAAGCAAGAATCCCAGAACTCATGGGCAGGTTGTACAAACTGGAAGCTGACCAGAGATGCCAAGCAGCAAGGAATGCACGGAAGTGGGGGAGGGGATGTCCGTGAGCTTGGGAAATTTCCAAGTCACTGCACACCGCAGTACCGCTGAGGTGGGGGTTTTACAAAAAATCCACTTAGGAAAAAGCAAGCCAAGCGGGCAAGGTTGGGAGGCTTTCTGGGCTGTGTGAACCGGCTAGGCCTTTAGGCTGTGCACCCGGTAGGTGTGAAGTACAAATCCATGAGGGGCGCCAGATGAAGAAGGACACTTAAAAGAAATCCCACACTAGCTCAGAATTGAGAATAATGGAGGGTTGTTTATTGAGGGGTAGACTCACAGATCACAATCCTCTGCTGGAATGGGGAACAGCAACAGAATCCAGCACCGGAAAAGAGGCCGGACACATACTTTACATCAGCATAAATAGTATAAGAGGCCACGCCCAAGTGGGCGGGTAACTAAAGGCTACTGGCTATAGGAATTCTACAGCACCGCTTGGCCCGTGGGGCCTGCACTGGGGGCGACAGTCTTGGGAAATAAAAGCACAATATCGCCTTAAAGGAAGAATAATTGTTCTCCTTCATCTTTTTACCACGGTTTAAGATGTTTCTGCCTTCCTTGGGGTGGCCTCACCATCTTGAGGGGAGGCTCCCTGTCCAGATAATTGGCCTGGTCCCGTTGGAATGCTAGGTACCCACCAAGGCCAGAGAGTCTATTCTCTTGACCAGAAGGAGTTTCCCTTAGCACCCTTTACTGCTACCGTAGTATGACTGTCTTTTAAAAGTCTTCCAGTGTGTATCAGGCACTATACTGTGTAATATGATATACGCGTCAGTTCTCTCAAAAGCCGTGTAAGAGTCTGGGCTCCATTAGTAGTTCTGCAGACAGGAAAATGAGGCTGTGTGAACTTGATTGGCTAAGTTAAGTCCACATAAGTAGAAAGTAGCTGGGGTTGTGTGTTCTTGGATTCCCTTTTCACATCTGTGTAAATTTGCTATTGATGAGTAGATCTTAGCAATCGCTCCCCTCCGTTCAGTATATTCAGGCTTACAAAGCCCTGTCAGGTTCACTGTTTCCTGCTTCATAAGAATTTTGTGAGGAGGTCGTTGTCCTTCTATTCCACAGCCAAGGAAACTGAGGCACCACATACTGAAATTATGTCACTCGCAGAGACATCTTTGAAGTCATTCTAGATAAAGATTGATGTGCTATTTCTGAAGGGGAAAGTATTCTGATTTGCCAGATATAAGTAAGCTCAAATAAGAGGGAATGAAATGGCTAAGCCCAGAGGGAATAAGTTACTATATGTGTTGTTCCTTTGGGTGAGCGCACACACTTGTGTAAGTGCCGAGTCTTACCCAATCAGAGCAACAGTGATTAGCACCAGACCCAAGCACGCACCTCTTTGCCTCAGAGTGATAAAGAGACCTTGAAGATCCTCCTTTCATGGGGCCTGCTTGGACCCTGTCCAGTACCACTTCACATTTCAAATTCAATCTTCAGGGACTATAGAGAGTATTCTTTTGATTAAGATTGTTTCCTGCTCTCCCAGAGGACTTGAGTTTGGTTCCTAGCACTTATATGGTGGCTCACAACCATATGTAACTACAGTTCCAGGGAATCTGTTGCTATGTTCTGGCCTCCATAGGCACACCACACCACACCACACACACACACACACACACACACACACACACACACACACACACATAAATAATCCTTTTTTAAAAGACAGCTCAGTCTTCATTTACACACTAAAACATTACACATCAAAACCTTCAGCTGCCCTCCCTCCCAGCCTTCATACTGTCCCAGCTCCAGCATGACCTGCACCTCCCTCCAGTGTCTGCACTATAGTAAAATGGTATAATTCAGAGCCCATATGGTTCAGGCACTTTGGAGAACTGCCTTGTAGCCAAAGTGAGATGCATTTAGTATAATATAGCCTTTTTTCATGGCTTTTCCTCTGTGGTCTCTTATCAAGTAATCTGCAGAAAGAGGCCTCCCTGAAGAGTCCCTGACACAGGCACACACTACACCCTTTCCTTTGATGCATTACTGTTCTAGACAAAGTCTCCAAGCCTCTGGCCCATGTTTTCACAGTACTGTTAGACCCTTTCACAGTGCTGTTAGAACTCCTGATGCAAGGGAAAATAGCCACAGTTGTGTCAAGAGCCGAAAGGGAGCCAAGCAATTCTAGCTCTGGGCTGTGCTGAGACTGGGATGCTGATGTGCGCTGTGTGTCTTTCTCTCAGCCTCCAGCACTCCCTTGTTGTTTTTAGGAATCAGTTCCTCACAGTGATTTTGGCTCCACGAATACTGCCTGCTCTGCCTCTCAGGATGGTTTTTTTCCACCAGACATGCCTAGTGCTGGGAAGAGGAACGGGCTGGGTGGCTCTCTTTGAGTGGTATTGTTAAGAGTCTGTGTCAGCAAGGGCTGAGGCCAGCGTGTGTGTGTGTCACATGTCCCTGAGTTTCACTCAGACACAACTGGGAAAATAGCTGTCTAATCCAGCTGGGGAAAGGCAGAAGTCCTGGGAGCTGAGATCCTTACAGCCTTCTAGCAGCAAGTAGGGCTTTTACATCAGCCCCAAGTCATTCCTTCCCCTAGTGTACTAATTGTTTTAAAAAGAAAGCCATCTTTGGATGGTTAACACTAAGGAACAGTTGAAAGCTGAAGTGATGTTCTCCCCCTGCCTCCCCCCTGCCCGCTGCCCCCTCCAACACATTTTAAAGTTTAGGAAAACCTAGAAAGGAAGTGCCTGGAATGAGCCAGTTTTCTCTATTTCTAAAACACTTATTTCCTATCTTTAAAAATCTGTGTTTATGTGTGTGTGTGTGAGTGGTGCATGTATGTGTGCTCGTGTGTGCACGATGTTCAGGAAGGAAGGGGAAGATATATATAGAGAGACTGTTGCTGACTTCTTGTTTCTAAAGATAGTATTTTAGAATCTACGATTTGTGTTCAGAACATCGGTGCTGCTCACACATCAAACGATGCAACCTTCTGAGACCGTACTCACTCCCCACATCTTAGATATCTGCTGCCTTACATGTCTGCACATTTGGGATCCCAATTTAAAAAACTTTCACACCCTCTCCCCAACTCTGGGGAATGGATTAGGGTTATCATTGTTGCCTAAGTTGTTCTAAAGAGTCTTACTGCCCAAGCAATGGCTAAGTCTAAACTCCCTTCCATGGCGGGTGCTCCAGGTACTTGAGAAGAGATGTTCATCACATTCTAAATGACTTTAGTGTTATTTAAAGACAAGTAGTTGTTGAATAAGTTACATGCAACAGTTCAGACAGGAAAGGATGGTGGGATGGTGTTGTTTTCAGGTTACTTGAATGTATCACACTTTTTTTTTTTTTGGTCTTTCAAGATAGGGTTTCTCTGTAGTTTTGAAGCCTGTCCTGAAACTAACTCTTGTAGACCATACTGGCCTCAAACTCAAGTAAATCCACCTGCTTCTGCCTCCTGAGTGATGGGATTAAAGATGTGTGCCACCACCGCCCAGGCTCAAAATTTCTTTTAAAATTCTCTAACTTACTAATTAAAATGAGACTTCTTATCATTTGTTTCAAATAGGGGAGACTTTATTGACTGAAAACGTGGGTTGTCTGGAAGTCTAAGCCACCTTGAGTCTTGGTTTACTTAGTATGTCCACCAACGTCAATGCTGGGTGGATCCTGCCTTTGTGTCTTTATTAATTTAGATCCTTCTTAACCAAGATGAATATGGGTGCTGAAGATCACTGAAATAAAGAGTTTGGTCTTGCCTTTGCCTACCACCAGTGAGTGCTTCCATGGGGGAGGAGGTGGACTCCTTGCAGGGACTCCAGACCAGACAGAGGAGTTATGGCTGAGGTCTGGGATTGGGAGAGGGGCTAGGATGATAAATTTAGATTGCTATGTGGGGAGATTTGTTGACAGAAAGGACAGAAAGCTTGGAGGCACAAAGAGAGGAGGAAAAGTTCAGCATCCCAGAGCTTCTAGGGCAAAGGTGTCCCTTGTGGCAGGAGAGGCTCCTGGGGGACAGTCAAGGGAAGGAATGTTAGTTCTCAGAAGTGTTTTGGACAGCCAGCCTTCCCCAGAGGAGCCCCTTCTCCTCTGTGTCTCCACCACACCATCTCTTGGTTCCCCTCCTCCGCTGACCACATCCCAGGCTTTGGTGTCTTCCTCCCATCTAAGACTTAAAGCCGCTGTCTCACACCCCCCGATCTTCACTCCTTTGTGATTTGTTCACATTTATAAGGTTTTTAGGTTAATCATAGGGCTTTAAATAACATCTACACCTTGCACCATGAGCCCTTCTCCCTTACCTGGACATTACCACTCAAATCCAGATTCCTACGTTTTGTTGATTCCTTAACTACTTTTATTAGCTGATCAAGAGGACACTCAGGCACATTCCTGGGCTGAGGATGTAGAATACCTGCCTAGCATACCAAAACCTTGAGTTTGAAACTCAGCACCAAAACAAAACCAAAAGAAACATGCTCACAATATCAATGACTGTAGGCAACAGGCAAGCTAGCTCAAAAGTCTTAAATAGAAAAGTCATTCTAAAGAGTGTGGTTACTGAACTAGTGTGGGGCTTTAGAGATGAAGAGCATCATCTTTCACCCTTTCATGTTTGGTGGTGTTTGGGAATTGGTGTGGTAGAAGCGGGCTGATGGGAGAAGATGCTCGTTGCTACATGTCATGTATGTGCGGCATCATCCTTTGGTGAGTAGCTCCAACAGGACAGTAAACACTGGAGTTTGTAAATCTAGTTTAGGAGAACAGATTGAAAAAGGAGAAAGCTTCTGTGGGTAGAACAAACCTGTTTTTAAGAATACATGGATCTGTAGGAGAGCAAACCAGAAGTTTATTTTTTCTAGCTCCTGTCTTTTCATCTTCTTCACGGCCCTGGGTACCACTGCAGACCATATGTATTACAGGTTTACTTTCTCCCTCCTCTTATAGCGGAGCCATTCCAAATGGGGCATTATGACAGCCTCAATTCCCAGAAATCTGTGCTCTTACAGATAAAGGGGAGGTTCCAAGAGAGGTTCTCCCTGCATCTGCTAGATATCAAATTCCATTAGGTGAAGATTTCAAAGATGAGCTTCCTGGTTAAAGGCATGGGCTGGGGAATCAGACACACCTGGATGCAGATTAGGACTGATACCTTACTTACACCTTCATGATGGGCCAGCGATGTTTCTGTGCCACTGCAATGAAGCAGCAATGCCCAGGGAAGGTGCGCTGAATGGGACAGGGCCTGTAGAAGACCTAACAAAGTACCAGGAGTCCAGTCTGAACCAGTACATAAAGATCATGACATTAGCAATGGTCATCAAGATAACGATCCTTCCAAATGTCTTCTGCACAGCTGGGGTGTATGTGGAATGCTTAATAGATGTGTTGTTTAAGAAAAAGAAGTTGAGGAGAGCAAAATGTCCTTAAGACGTCCTGAGGGTCCCACGGTAAAGAAATCAGCCGAATGTCATTTGGCCTTGTTGAAGTTTGCTTTCCTTTTGCTGTGATAAACATCATGACCAAGAAGAGCAGCTTAGGGGGAGAGTGACTTCAGTTTAGACCTCCAGGTAACGGCCTGTCACTGAAGGATGTGAGGTCTGGAACTCAAGGCAGGAACTTGTACCGGAACATGAAGGAAGCCTTGCTTTGTTAGCTTTCTTATACATCCTAGACCTGCCTGCCTAGAGATGGCGCTGCCCACGGTGGGCTGGACCTGCTTCCATCAATCATCTGCCAATACAGTCTCTGACTGACAAAGCCATGGGACAATCAGATGAGAAAGATTGAGATCCCCTCTTCCCAGGTGATGCTAGGTTCTGTCAACTTGATAATTAAAAACCACCCATCAAAGGTCTTTCCCAAATTCATGTGAGGATGGATTCTCCCTTCATCCGGGGACCACTGTTGGCATACCATGGGACAATACCTAGAGGCACAGGACAGTGCCAACAATGTCACTTTGTGAAAACAATCTTCAGTGACTTGTTAGAAAAAATTCCACCACAGAAAGCAAGATGAGCATTGAATATAAAGAAACGTTGGTGAGAAATCTGGCCAAGGTATAGATTAGCCCAAGGTTTCCACTGGTTGTGAGCCTCTGTGAAGTCTGGGGACCTCCGGCATCATCCCTATCCTGTCATCTCGGGCCTCCAAGGCAGGTCTGAGTCCAAACAGAAGGCTTCATTTGCCAGCCCAGTTCTCAGCAGAAGCCACCAGGCCCTGAGTGACTACCCGTTCTCTGAAGCACAGCCCTGAACTTTGTACTGTCTCGGTGAGACAAGATCAAGACTTGTCGCTTTTCAGTCAGGACAGGCCACACACATACCATGTTTGTTTGAGTTTGGTTTGTAGGGAGACCCATGACGTGTAGACAGTGGGGCTGTGCCGGTCTCAGCAGAGAAGCTCCACAGAGCAGCCTTTGAGGAAGGAAGGAAGTTAGCACTCTGTTCAAAGGTTGAATCCCCTGCACAGGGTGAGTCACCAGGATACCGGGGTTTTGAGAACTCTTCTCCAGTAGCACTGGCTTTACATCTAGGGCTAAGTTACAGGACTGACCACCTTTTATGGAGAAATTTGCAGTTAGGAAAGACAGGAGACTCAAGAAAGACAGAGCCAGGGCCGGAGAGATGACTCAGTCAGCGAAGTGCTTGCCTTGCAGGCAGGGAGACCTGGGATTGATCACCAGCACTGAAAACGTCAGGTCCGTGGCATACGCCTGTAATCATGGGGCGGAGGAGCTGGAGACAAGAGAATCCCTAGGCCTATAGTCATCCGGTCTGGTCAGTGAGAGACTCTGCCTCAAGAGCTGAGATGGAGAGCAAGTGACCTCTGGCCTCTACATGCATGCATGAACATGTGGACATGTGGACACAAGCACATAAAATATCCCGCATAATAAATACATCAGTTAGAGACACGGGTACCTTCTCAGTCTAGTGGTAACTGATGAAACACTCACACTGAATTTACAGGTGGGAATGTGTGAGGAAGGGAGACTCCAAATTAGTTCCTTGGTGAGCTAGACCATACAAATCATCAGCAAGAAGAAGCAGCTCCACGGCATGCAGGACACTGTGATGCATACCTAGCTGGTTTCTGAAGCAAACAACACTAAAACCTAACCTTAACTTTGAACAAAATCACACACACACACACACACACACACACACACACACACACACCAGACCTTACCACTGAGATGCGAACACATGCCCCTCAGAGGCAACTCAGGAATATAAACCTTAAAAGGATGGGATGGTGATGTGGTTCAGCAGGTAAAGACGTTTGCCATCAAGCCTGCTGATCTGTGTTCAATAATCAGGCCTCACAGCGTAAAAGGAGAGAACTGCCTCCTGTGACATGTCATCTAAACCTCATTGTGTGGACACCGGGACAGCGTGCATGGAACATGTGCACACGCACACACACACAAATAAGTGAATGTGATAAAATTTTAATTAAATTTTAATAAAATTTTAATTAAAAAGAGATAAAGTATCAAAAATTAATTCTTAAACTTTAAATTTAGTTAAAAATTAAAATTTTGAGTCTACAACCTGACCAGGTAAGATTTATAATAGGCACTCAGAAGTATGTGTTTAAGGTAATCCTTAACTCAAAAAAAAATCAATAATAAAAAGTATACAATCACATGAAAAGGTCACAATTTTAAAAGACCAATGCAAAAATTACAGGCAATGTAACTTTAGAAAAGGATTTAGAAAGAAACACACCAAAATACTGATAAGCCTATTTCTGAATTATGAGATTAAAGCAGACTTAATATTTTTTCTTAGTAGGCTTTACAGATTCAGAATTCATCATAATGACTGCACATTAATTCCATAATTAAAAACATTTAATAGTAATTTAGGGTTGGGATGTAGTAGTTTGGTCATGCCTTGGGTTTGATCCCCAGAGCAGGACAAACAAATCAATAGCTCAGTTTTAATAGTAAGAGAATAGTGTTTTCTGCCATTGTGGTTAGCTCTCCGGATCCTTTGGTCTGTGGATCCACAGAATCTGGGGACTTGATTAAAGCAATAGTTCAGCCCTCTATGCTGCTGTACGGTAGGCTAAATTTGTACTCACACATCTGAGAAGAGCTTTGCCACTGTCTGTACTAGATGAACTCTTTGCTTTATTGAGTGTGCTGATTATTATCAAGACATAGCACCAGTTATCTCCACACAAAAATGGTTAATAAAATATTAAGTTGCTAAATATCGTTCTAGCACCAATGTAATTTCCACACAGGCTCTGTACTATTGGGTCAGAAAAACCGAGGTTGAAAACAAATTCTACCTTGAAGCTGGGCAACGGTGGTACATGCCCATAATCTCAGCATTCAGGAGGCATAGACAGTCCAGTCTACAAAGTGAGTTCCAGGATAGACTGGGCTACACCGAGAAACCCTATCTCTGTGTCCGGCACTGACCCCCATCCCTGCCTGTTCATCCCCAGACGCCAATCCTGTGCTCGTTAGCTAATGCAGCTTTGCTCAATGACTCCTTCATGCTCGGCTGCAAGCTCCCACGCTAAGCAATATAGCATGCCTTCACTTCTGTGATCGCTCTGGGGATTAAAAACAATTCCTGATCTCTTGATGTTAAGGAGACTAGTTGCTCCTGTAAAGGATTATTTACTCCAAGCATTGACTGTTTCCTGGGTAGTTGATTCATGAGACAGCCCATGGCATCCAAGACCTAAGAAAGCAGCAGGAATGGTGGGGGCAGAGGGCAGACATCATGTAGAAATGTCACTGGGGAGCTGATGGCATATGTGCCTTTGAGAGAACAATAAGAAAAGCCAGGGAGAGCCAGGGAGGGGTGGGATAGGGCTGGCCTTCTGCTCCAATCCCCCAACCCCTCCCCCAGTAGAGTAGCTCATAGCAGAAGCACCCTGGCTATGATCATAGCTTTTTCCACTCCTCACCTTACTGACCATCTGAGGGCCCAGTGATGGCACAGAGGGCACCTCTCGGGCTTGCAAAGGAAGTGCTTAATCCACACGTGAGTGAAGGGATACGATCTGAATCTTTAAGGGAGCTTTAGACTTGGCCATGAGGATGGGTGGGTGGTTCTCCCTGGCAGAGGAAGTTTTCTGTGCCAAGACAGGAGGAACAGAACACCACAGTGTGCTCTAGCTGGCATTGGCACACCGTCTCCAAACTGCCATTCAGGGAGACATTTACATCTTGAAAAAGGCTTGTATACATGTCTCAGAGTTGGAGGCAATGGAGAATAAAACCTTTGTCTGGTCAACGGTGAGAAATTTAATGTTAAACCCCTAGCCACAAGCGCACCTCAGAACACAGGGTAGGGGTTGTGCTGATGCGTGCCCAGGAGCCCCCAGCCAGAGCTTTATTTATGGCCGCCCCCTTCAAAGCAGAGCAGGATGGAGGAGCTTAGAATGAGCGGGGAGTTCAGTCTCCCTAGCCCGGGTTCTGAGCTCCTTCAGTAAGAGAGACATCTGGTGGGCCTGCCAGGACAGAAGCCAGCTGCAGCCCCACCACCACCCCACCCAGTATTCTTCTCACTGAAGTCTCACTAGCCTCTGGCAAGTGAACAGGCATGCTGTTGGTTTGGGGACGAGTGACGTCCATGATCACATTCCATTAGTGCCACCCTGACTGACAGCTGCCTTCTGTTTACCAGATCCTAGGATGGAAGTAGCTGGAACCATTTCAGAAAACTTAGAGAAGACATGTCCAAGGGCAAAGCCCATGTCTCCCTAACCCCCACCCCTTGCCCATATTTGGGACACACATCTCAGGCTAGCTGTGCAAGCATCCGTCATCGATTCAGTGACATGGCCCATTTACCCTCTGTTGGGGGCCTGGGCAGGTTTGACTGGGTGGGGTAGCAAGGGGAGGGGATGATACACTCTTCCAGTCAGGATGGCCTGTGCCATCACCAGGTCAGAGCTACAGGTGAGCAGGACAAAGGGCCCTATAGATGACCCTGAATCTCTGGTTGTCAGAGAAGACAGTCACCGCCTAGGGTGACAGCTCTGTCCTCAGCCTCCTGGGCCTTTCCTTGGTGTGAACTTTCTAGTCCTCTGAGAGTGATCACAAGCCACACCTCCTGCTGCCCATTGTCTCTGACACTCTGAACAGGAGTGATGTAATGACGGCTGGATGTGTATGATACTCTACATTAACCTTAAAGCCATGGGGTAGCAGTGATGTAATGACCGCTGGATATGTGTGACTCTGCATTAAAGCCGTGGGGTAGCAGTTTCCGCAGCCTCCACTTGAGGCTGTAGTCACTAGAGTCTAGTGAGTATGACCAGGATGCAAAACCAATGTTGATGGGAGGAGGAAGGAACTCTCTCCCCTTTCACCTAGAGCAGAAGCACTTTCTTCCTTTCTCTTCAGTACACAGAGTGGTTTGACTGCTCAGATATTTCCAGGACACAAACACTCAGTCCCCGACCACAGGGAGCTGAACACGAAGACTAGCCTGTACAGAAAATACTTTCTGTGTTCTGGAATATTCTCTCATGGTACTAGCCTCCTTGGAAAGCCATCCCTCTTATGAGGTGCCTGGGATCCATCCTGGGGTCTTTGACACATGTAGGCATGAGTGAGCTAGCAACGGCTGTAGCAGCGATGGTCTAGCTTCCTGACTCTGGTGCCTGGGCGCCATGGTGTGACATCTATGAAGGATCTCACCCTTGTCAGGGACCCAGTGCCACTGTCTCACTGAGAGAACAGACAACGTGGCTTGGAAAACTTTCTTTATTCTATATCTGGGACTCATATCTCAAGCTTTTTGTGGGATCTTGGGTGCAATATCTTTCTTGGTTTCATTCAAATATAGCTTTGGGCATGAAGAAAACGCTTAGAAAGTATACAGCTGACGTCAGAAGGAGACAGCTTTGGTATGAGTTTTGCCAAATTGGCTTTTACACTGATCATAATTTACTCAGTGGCCGGGGCTTTGATTCTCATCAGCATAGCGCTTAAAACAATTGATGTCACGGTCCACAGCAGCAGCCCCTTGGCAATCCTCACGACACATCTGGCCTCCGGTGCCAGATGTGAAGGTTCGAACAGATTGCGTTGTTAGAAGTGTGTGTTTCTACAGGGAAGAGTGTACAAAGTTTGCACAGAACTGCCTGGTGAGCTGAGAGCACCTGTGAGAAAGAGACAACTTGCCAGGGGCTTTCTGTATATTACTGCTGTCTGTGAGATGAGGCTACGAGAAAGTCGCTTTTCCTCCCCACTTCAAATCCTTTTTAATTGTTAAAAATGTTAAAAATGTTAAAATTTGTTAAAAATAATAAACATACCAAACACTTTTTAAAAATAAAATTAGTTGTGTTCTGGCATATTCTGCTGTTCCAAACCATCTGTAATTTACATATCGTATTAGAATGTACACATGATTTTCTAGGCCCTTACACGGAAGATTCTTTTTCATCACAAACACTCGTTTTTAGAGGTATGTGGTGCTGATATTTATAGTTAGTTTATTACCCCCACTAGGAAAAGAACAGTCGCTCTTGGCCTCTAAGGACTGGCATTTTCCTTCCAGTATTACCACTTCCGCGAGCGCCAATCTGTCTGTAGCAAATTCTTTCATGTTTGAATGAATTCCCCAGGATATTAACAGTTTCTCAGCCTTTGATGTGAATTGTTACACTGATTTGTTAAAGGCCAGCAGAGATTTATGCCTCCCGTTTGCTGTAGCTGGATGATGTCTGCACAGTTTATTGACAAATAGAGTGGGCAGCTCCTGCCCATCCTAACTGAGGCCGGCTACCAGCCTGTTTCCACCGCCTATCACCAGCCCTATGTAGACAGCGAAGCTTCAGCTGCTCCAGGGCACCCTTTCCCGTACGACTGACATCTTTGTTGAGGGAGCACCGTCGATGACCGGTGGCTGCCCGCGTGTTGGCTCTGCTTGCCCTCTCCTTAGCTCACTTAACTCCTGGAATAACCCTGTGGGATGAACTGCTCCGGTTTTTAGCCATCAGCAGCGAGGTGTGAGAGGCTTGGAACCCAACCTGAGTCCCAACCTGGCTGTCGTGTGGGGACAGCCGAGGCTGTAAGATGCTGGGGTGCTGGGTGGCAGGGATCCGGGGGGAAGAGTGGAAACTGGGAGGTTGGAGGAGCTGAAGGAAGGGTGCTCCCGCTTCTGCCTCACTCCGTTGGTTCCGGGATTATTCAGCGTTGTGATTAGCTTCTCCTGTGTAACAGGAGCTCTTCAATGTTACACGACTTCAGAGGGGGGATTTATTTAAAGCCCAGTTATTAAAATGTCTGTGTTGATTTAAGGAATTCTTCTGCTTTATGTTATACGCTCGCCTCTTATCTCTTTAATCTATAGTCATTTCTACCAGAACTTTCAGGACCCACAAGCCTAAGCACTTTAAGTGATTCTCTCCAAATCTCATTTAAGCGTATTATCCCTTTGCCGAATTATCAGTGAGCCATACCCTCATCTATTCAGTGTCTGTGAAATTGGCAGGATCTATTCAGGCCCATCACAGAGCCATCTGCGTAGTTTGAGACTAAACCTCATTTGCTTTTCTAGAATAGAGCTCTGAATATCTTTCCTTTACTGTACAATTGTTCTCCTGTTGACTTTCCATAAACCAGACTATCAGGGTTGACTTTACAAGTATAGGTGGGTAAAGCCAGTTTGGGAAGAATTGAGGGAAAAACCCATTTCTTGTTATAAACCCACCAATTCTTGAAAGAAAAGAAGAGATTGCTCTATGAAGATGCTGACATCGCTTTCACAGGCCTTGGGGGACGGACTGAGTTCCCTCAAAACAGAGACTAAAGCATGGGGTTGCACAAAGTCAGGGAGGGTGTGAGGAAGTGAAACACTGGGGTGTGTCTGAGACATCTTACGGTAGTGGAAGTCGAGTAGTGGGCGGTGATGTCTAACAAGAAGGATGAACAGTAGCAACACCAGGGTCTGGGTCCCGACGAAGCATCCAGAATGGTTTTAGACTCTTTATCTCCAACACAGGACACAGGGACACACGTCCCTCCAAGCCCCACAGCTGTTACTCCAGGCCATGCTCAGTTATGGGCACAAAGGCATCTTCCTTACTCCAGGCTGTGATTATCTCTGGGCATGAAGACATCTTTAGACTGGAGAAGCACAGGACAGGTCAGCTCCTGGGAACTGTCAGTCACAGCTGTGTGGCTGCGCTCAGACAACACAGAGTGCCCACTGTACAGCTGCAAAGTAAGAGAGGAGGCTCCGATCCCCAAATATGTCTTGAGACCGATTTTTCTTCATGCTCCCATGACTATCACCCCGGCTCTGGCCACCTTCTCCGCATGCAGTGCCTGGTCCTCTGCTCTTCTTGTTTTCTTCCTTGTTTTTGCCTCAAGTGTTTCCTAAAGCAACCTATCCTTCAGCTCACACTGCCATGCCTTCGGGGCTTCCTGGCATCCTAAAGACAGGATGCAGTCTTCTTGCCTAAGGCTCCCTTTCCAGCACCGTCCCTGTGAATCTGGCTTGCTCTCTCTGCACCAGCCACGTGGGTGGTCTTATCCTCCATGTACTGAAGATGAGCCCACTCCTTCCTTTTTCTTCAGCCTGCCGCAGCCTTCCTACAATCCTCACTTGCTTTGCTGTTTCTTACACTTCCCTAATCAAGCCCCCCTCCACAACTCTTCCTGTCTCTCCTTTACTTCCTACTTCCCTTGTAAGATTAACCTGTTCTCTTCCTCTCTACTCCTCCTCTCTTCTGCCACCTCCTCCCTTTCCCCTTCTTCCTCTCCCACCTTCTCCTCCCTTTCCTCTTTCTCTCTCAGTCACTAGCTTCTACAGTTATTGATTTGGTATTTGTTTCTCTTTCCCACTGGAAGTTAGCCATCTGGTACTCAACTCACACTGCCCTGAGAAGTCCCGGGCTCATTAGCCACAGTTCCCAACCTGTGGGTCGTGACCCCTTTGAAGGTCACTTATCAGATATCTCACAAATGCCATGTATTTACCTTATGATTCACAGCAGCGACAAAATGACAGCTACAAAGTAGCAATGAAAATAACTTTATGGTTGGGGGTCACCACAAGGTGAGGAACTGTTTTAAAGGGTCGCAGCATTAGGAAGGTTGAGAACCACTGCGTAGCCGTTTGTCAATTGGTGTTTAATTAATGAATAAGTGAACTACTCAGAAAGCATGGATTTGCCTCCTCTATCATGTTCTTCCTAGTAACCCCACCAGCACCATGGCCACCCGAGTGACCAGGAGGACATGATGGGTCATTCGTCGCTGTGCAGTGAGAATGCAGCAGAGTCCCCAGGAGAACTGGACGATGAATAGGACTTCGGTTACACTGCCAGGAGAAGGTGGGCAGCAGGGAAGTGTGGGCACCAAGCCATTTCCCTGCGTCTGTGTGGCAGCTGCCCTGCCGGGCTAGTACTGGAAGATTCTTTGCTACTTTCTTCCCTTCTAGTTCTTTTCTTTCTCCCACACCCTCAGGAAGTGACAGGGATGGAGAAGCTAGACCATCTGGGGCTGTGGGAAGGCCTGGCAGAGAGATGGGACTCGACAGTGACGGTGCTTGGGAGGCCTGACTTCATCTCCCTGTATCCAAGGACCCGCGGGAAGAGCATAGACAATGGCCTTTTATGGAAGTACGCACGATGTACTCTTGGACGTTCTGCTAGAAATCTGCATTCTAAGGAGATGTGGGGTTTTTGTTAGGGAGCAAAGTTTCTCTCTGCTCCTTCCCTTTGTCACCCACGTTATGTGACCCACTGTGGACACCATGGAGATTTGTCATTTTCTGAATAGGATTCTCAGGGGCTCTCTCCTTCTTATGTTTTATTCTGCTCATGGCCCAGTGGGAGGAACACCAGTGGCATCTTCTCTACCCAAGTGGTAGTCAAATGGGGCACTATAGAAACACCATTCTACTCATGCAGGCTACCCGGAAGGGAGACTGTGGATCTAGCAAGTCATTGTGCTGCTGGCAACTCTCCTGTTTAAGAATAGCCTCTGACTCTTGTTCCTTTTGCAGAGGATCCAGTTTAAACTCCCACTACCCAAATGGTGACACACAAGCATTAGCCAGTTCCAGGGGACCTGACACCTTCTTCTGCTTCCCTTGGGCACCAGGCATTCACACTGTGTGCACACATACATGCAGGCAAAACATTCATATACACAAAATGTGTAAATAGATATTTATGTCTATGTTTTATGTGTGTATATGTGTGTATTTATGTGTGTATAGAACAGGCTCTAGGCTATGCCTTGCTGTTCATTTGAGCTCGTTTCTGCCATTTGACTGGTTGCGGAAGATTGGGAATTTATTAGCCGGCTAATGCTTTAATTGTAGCTTTTGCAAAATGGACTTTCTTTATAGACTGGAGTCCACGTTAATGTGAGTAAGAGGATCTTTTCCATGAGGTTGCAGTGAGTACCATGTGAGTCGATGTGTGGGAGGGGCCTAGGCCAATGCACATTGCACAGCAAGCTCCTGTCGTGACACCAGTACAGAGTGTCTGAAACTCATGATGTCATGCTGACGAGTTGTCTCCCTCACCGGGTCTCCCTGCCTACAGAAGTCTATCAGTTAGGCCATGTCAAAACCACCATTTTCCTCAAGTCTCCCAAGCTCCCCCTTTTCATTGATTACAGACACAGTGTGCTGAAGATGCTTCAAGGTCCTCCCCAGCCTGGTCTCAGTTATGTGACAATCCTTATGGTAACAGGTGACAGCAGTTTGGACTGGTTGTGCCAAATGGAGATGTGCTGTCCCTCCATTACGCCACTGTGTGAATGCTCTGGCCTTTCTTTTCTTTTCTTTTCTTTTCTTCTTTTTCCCCGTGTGACTGTTTTTTTTAAAAAAAATATATATATTTATTAAAGATTTCTGCCTCTTCCCTGCCACCGCCTCCCATTTCCCTCCCCCTCCCCCGATCAAGTCCCCCTCCCTCGTCTGCCCAAGAGTAGACCAGGTTCCCTGCCCTGTGGGGAGTCCAAGGACCACCCACCTCCATCCAGGTCCAGCAAGGTGAGCATCCAAACTGCCCAGGCTCCCACAAAGCCAGTACGTGCAGTAGGATCAAAAACCCATTGCCATTGTTCTTGAGTTCTCAGCAGTCCTCGTTGTCCGCTATGTTCAGCAAGTCCGGTTTTATCCCATGATTTTTCAGACCCGGGCCAGCTGGCCTTTCTTTTCAACAGGAACTCTCTTAAGAGACCCACGAGATCCCAGGCTCCGCCACTTTCTTAGAAAATGACACCTGTTAAGAACCAGCACAAGACCACGGGAATCAATCAAAACGTGTGTTGGTGCACAGGCTGTCGTGAGCTACACACTCAACTCCATACTAGTGACTTTATCCAGTGACAGAGGTCAAGGGAGGGTCACAGACAAGCCCTACCCTGATTTTAAAAGCAAGGTAATGCCAGGCTTCAGACACTAAGACAAGGATTTTTCTAGAGGAATGGTGTTACTATTGCTGAGAGAACAGAAGGAGACTTTTGAACAGGCAAAAGCGCGGGGGTTCACGGTGACCCACCCTTTCTGCGCGGTCCTTTGAACATATGCCCTAGCCTAGTTCCGGCCCTTGTATATGATGTTTCTCCGCTTGAAATGTCTGCCTCACACCTCCACCTACCAAAGGTTCAAAGTGCATTGTAAATTATACTTCCTTTATGGGACTTACTGCTTAGTAGTCATAATTTATCACTTTTATTATAGCTCTTATCGTCCAGCTTGTTTTTATTAGGCTGTCTGCGTGCCTTTCTTTACTCTTCAGGTTATCAGGTGGGAAGAGCGTGCTCCACACAGGCCTGTATATCTCTCCACTATCCAGACATCGGCGAGCTCCCTCTGTGAAGTTAGGGGTCGCTGCCACCTCCGCTAATTTCTAGTGCCGTGTCCTCCATGCTTTGGTTTGCTAATAATACATTTTTGACTGATTTGTTAGAAAATCTGATGGCCTTCGGTGCTCTCGAAATTCCCCACGCTTGTTTTGTTTTGTTTTAAACTCAAGATTATGATTGTCCAGGTGCTGAAATATGCTCCTTTCTTCCAAGATACTGCAGGCAGTTAGGTCAAACAGAATTCATGTCCATATTGACAGAACGTTTTTTTGAAATTGCTTTCGTTTTCCGAAAACAAAACAAAACTTTTGCATGTTTGTGTTTCTTCTTATGAACTTAAATGCAAACCGAGTTCCTGTTGAGTTTCTGCAAAGCCAGCAAACATCGTCACCAGCCTCTAGAAGGGAATTCTTTACCAGCCAACTCTGTCCCCAGTACCAGAAAGGCCTGGAACCTAAAGTGGGCCCTGGTGGCTTCAGCCTTGGTTGGTAATATTTCAGAAATTAGAGACCAGCTACTAGTCATGAGAAAGAGTGCTGAGCGTCTCTGCACTGGAAGGCTGATCCCTGGCAAAGCCTCACATGGGCTGCTAAACCTTCTCACAATGATTCCCACTCCCCTCCTTTTCCATCTTGCCGAGGAGACACAGCTTATATAACCCTCTGGATGCTCAGGGATGTTTCAGAAATCTCATCTGATCGTCCATTTTCTGTGTTCTACTTCCCATTCCTGTATTTAACAGAAAAATATATACATATATATTATATATACATATATACATTACACACACACACACACACACACACACACACACACACACACACATATATATATATAGCCTCTTGGGTAACCTGTTCTTTGAGGTCTAATTTCTTTTATTCAATTATCTGTAGTTATCAATTATGACAAAGGAGTTACAGTTGTTTGTGGCTTGATATCCTGACCCTTGAAGATCACACACTGAATTTTCATGGGTAGCTGGACTACCTAAAAACAGGTCACTCCAAGAATAGGCAAGAGGTACAAACTTGAAGCAATGAAACAGTGCCTCTGAAGAAACAACAAGACCCAGCGAGATTCTGCTTCTGATGCAAGCATCATTGAAAACAGGTTCCTGGTATTTGGTAGCGATTCTGCCCTCATATTGTAAGAGGTAGAACCTGGAGGTTGTTAGAAAGCTTAGCAATAGACGCTGCTTTGGCAACACTGACTTTTCAGTGTCTCTTTCTACTAACATCGTGAGCTTTCTGTGATGGCTTGAAAGAAAATGGCGCCCTTAGGCTCACAGGAAGTAGTACTATTAGGAGGTGAGTCTTGCTGGAGGAAGTGTGTCACTGGGGGTAGGCTGTGAGGTCTCAGAGGCCCAAGCCAGGTCAGTGGCTCATGGCCCCTTCCTGCTGCCTACAGATGGATGTAGAAGGCTCATCTCCTCTAACACCGCATCTGCTGCCTGCTGCCATGCTTCCCACCATGGTGATAATGGACTAATCCTCGGGACTGGAAGCCAGCCCCAATTAAATATTTTCCTTTATAAGGGTTGCTGTAGTCATGGCGTCTCTTCACAGCAGTAAAACCCTAACTAAGACGTTATCTTTTAAAGAAGTTCTCATCTATGTGTCAGCCCCGAGTGTGTGGATGATAAACAATACCCCACTTGGAAAATGAGGAAACTGAGGCTCATAGAGGTTAACTTACATTTGTTAAGGTCTTTTCATTGAAACAGTATAGAGTTAATATTTAAATCAAGACCTGACTGACCCCAAAGTCCCTACTGTTCCTCACTGCACATCAGGGCCATCCTCCCAAAACAGGCGACTGAGCAGTTTCCAACTTTCACACACAGATTTTTTCTATCATGTGTCTACTCGCCAAATAGCTTGAGTATCTGTGGTGTGTAATTGTTTCCAGGTGTTGAACAGGATAGGGCATCAGAGAGACGGGCGCTTGGAGATAATTTCCCAGAGGCCCCTGGGGGAGGGGCTCATCGTCAGTGAGAAGGCTGACGGACAAGTGTGTGAAGTGACCACAACAGGAGACAACAGTCCAGGTAGAGGAGCTTTTCCAGGCTTAGATGCTAAGAAGGTACCCAGCAGGTTTCAGAAGAGGGGCATAAGGAAGGACAGGCGCCCTGGCACCCCTATTAGATGTGCCCAAAGGTTTCTATGTGTATCTAGGTGTAGACAGGAAGAGGAAGTAGATCCTGGCCTGACAACATGGCACAAACAGGCGAGTCTGGAGCCTGGAGTGATGACTTGTTTTCATATCTAATGCTTGGGGAACATAGAGGCAGAGAACAGATTACAAACACCATCATGTAAGTCGGAATACCTTGAAGGAGGCATGGACCAAGCCAAAGACCCTTAGGTAGAGGCTTATGGGTGATGATTGTCTTGCCAAATTTGCTTGAAGATAAAATCTAGCTCCATTGCTTTGTACAAAGTGTTTTAGTCAGCAGTGCCTGAAATAAGAAAAACAGCTTGTGCAAATATCATGCCAGAGGAGCCTTGGTAAACGCTGCTGGATTAGTTCTATTGCATTTGATAGAGCTGTTCAGAATCACGGTGCTGGATCACAGGGGCTAACATTGGATAGCATAAAACAAAGCCACACCCACTCTCTGAGTATCCTCGGGCAATATGCAATGATATGGAGGTCTGAGTGGTTTTGTTGGTTGCATCTCACACCTGTTTTTCAGAACTTAGAAGGAAAAGGTTATCTCAAGGTGATTTCTCCAGAATAGCAGCTCTTCACCAATGCCAGTGTGTGGAATGATAAAAAGCACATGTGTTTGGGACCGGAGGGCACAGTGCAGTCCTTTGTGTCAGGAGAGCTGGATTCTCCCTTTATGTTTTGCTATAGAATGGCACAACTGGTTTGGAAAGTTTCATTGAGTTCCGGTTATGTAAACTCTTTGCATAGTGATTCAGCTCCTTCAATGCATAAAGTTTAGGGGACCAGTAACTCTGGCCAGAAAGTTTTCCCTGTCAGTCAACATAAGACAAGCAGTTGCCAGCAATATTTTTGGACTCAAATAGGCAGCCTTTACTTTAAAGATCTTATTTTTAATTTTTTAACAGTGCGCACACATGTGTATGTGTGTGTGTGTATTTACACACATGAGTGCAGTACCCGAGAAGGCCAGGAGAGGGCATTGGATATCTTAGTGCTGGATTTACACGTTTGTGAGCTACCTGACATGGTGCTAGGAACCGAATTCAAATTTTTTGCAAGAGCAGAATAGGCACTTAACAGTGGAGTCATCTTCCCAGCCCTGGGAGCAGCTACTTTAAAGTTGATAACAAACTGTTCAGTTGTGTCCCCAACACAGGTCAAAGTCTTACTGTGTGCTTCAAAGGGTCTGATACTAAATGCTCCGAGAGACAGCGATCTGTGATGAGAACAGAGTGCTGCATTCTGTAAGTCTTTATGAAAATCTAAAACGAATTTTTATAGATTGCTTTTCTACTGGACTCTATTACAAGCTGAATTGCGTTACTGAAAAATTCTTATGTTCGAGTCCAATACCACAGAATATAACTTCAGTTAGAAACTGGGTCACTGTAGGTACAGTCGGTTAAGATGAATCATTTTGGAGCCAGGTAGGCTCCCAATTCAGTATGTCCTATGTCCTCATAAAAAGAGGTTACCTACAGACAGACAGACAGACAGACAGACAGACAGAACCCCACCTCCACACACACACATAGGGAGAATGCTACCATGTGTAGATGAGGCAGAGATCATGTGATGTATCAAAACCAAAGACTGCTGAAGACTCAGAAAATCCCAGAGCTGAGCTGCGTGGCACAGATCCCCACGCCCCCAGAGCTGAGCTGCGTGGCACAGATCCCCACGCCATCATCCGGAGCCGGCTTTGCTCATCCTTCCTCTCAGAATTTAGTCTCAGATTCATGAAAACTTTTTTGTGTGTCCTTTCTGTCTCTTGGTTGTAGATGTAGGAAGTTGATATAGTCTTAAAGCATGAAGCTTTTGACCTGCCCCTCCCCCGCTGAATAATAGTAAACAGTAAGTTCATAAAATCATCAGGTATGAATGGATGAATCACTTAGTGATTGATTCTGTTCTGCCTTTAGAAAATATATACTGACACGGACAGAGGCCACAGAATCTCTCTAGGGTCCTGTAGCTAGGAAGCCCCGGGAGCAAGGACTGCTCATTGATTTCAGATGGTTGAGGGCCTTTTCAGGGTGTGGTGTGGTCCCCGTGGAAGGGAGAAAAGGCTTACACGAGCACTGCAAAGATGGAAACAAAACGGTAGGAGGTGGATCTTCGAAAAGGATGTGGAATTTGTGGACAAAATGAGACCTAGTGGAAGAATCTGAGGACACTTGTTCATTCTAGGACCATTTTTCTGATATTTTGGAGCAACACTGTCCAAAACACATTTCATGGAAAACCCGAGCGTGCACGAGAAAATGCTGCATGAGAAAATGCTTCCAGTCACTCAATGCAGGTAAGCTGTGGTTCTCCAACTGCTCTGTGCTGCTGGTGTTTCGACAACTTGATACAAGCTAGAGTCACTTGCACAGAGAGAACTTCAAATGAGAAAACTACTCCATAAGACTGGCCTGTAGACAAGCATCTTCTTAATTAGTGATGGATGGAGGAGCGCCTGGTCCATTGTGGATGATACCACTCTCGGCAGGTGAGCCTGGGATGTATAAGAAAGGAGTCTGAGCAAGCATTGGGGAACACACTAGTAAGCAGCACCCCTCCATAACCTCTGCATCAGCTCCTGCCTCCAGGTCCTGTCCTGCTCGAGTTCCTGCTCTGACTTCCCTGGATGATGCATTGTAAGCTGTATGATGAAATAAGCCTTCCCTTCTCCTAGTAGGGAGAAACCCTATGACATCTCAGTCCATCACATGCTTAGCATATGCTGAGTGTTTACTATGACAAGTGTTGCAGGCAAGAGCTCTCTGTCTCTCTCCTCCCTCCCTCCCCTTCCCTCTTTGTGTGTGTGTGTCTGTGTGTCTGTGTGTGTGCGCACGTGCACGTGCATTGGCATATATGTGGGTATCATGTATGCGTGTAGACCTTAAATGACCTTAGGTATCTTTCTTATTTGGTGTGAATGAGAAATGCCCACTAGATTCATGTTGTTTAATAATTGGTCTCTGGTTGGAGGTGCTGCTTGGGGTGAGGGGTTAGGTAATAGACTCTGGAATAGACTCAGAGTGGGGTGAACTTGGAGCATTTATAGTCTCTCCTGTTTCTGGTTTACTCTCTTTGCTATGCGTTTGTGGTTGAAGATGTGATGTCTCAGCTTCCTAAACCTCAGCTGCTGCCGTACCTCCCCTGCCTTTATGGACTCTCCTGGAATCATATGTCCCAATTAAGTCTTCCTTTTCCACTTTGCCTTGGGAATGTCATTTTCTCATAGCAACAGGAAAGTAACCAGTGCACTCTGCACTTAGCTGTTGCAACAGGGCCTCTCACGGAATGAATTTACCTGCTTGGTTTTTATGTGAGGCATCTAAGCTCTGGTCCTTAAACTTGCCTCCAGCTCATCACTTCTTTTCCCTTTCTTCTTAAATAATCCACTTGTATTTTAACCATAAGACACACAGGCATCATGTGAAGACTAACATCAAAACCTTCATGGTAGTATTAAGAGTTTAACCACGACAGGGATACAGCCGAAGTCTCCTCCTGTGTATGTTACTTTCCATAGCCCCACCTGCTTTCTCAATCCCATATTGCTCATTTCTGTACTCACCTTTGTGATCTCACTGTGTCCCACAACAGTACAGTTTGATTTAACCAGTTTTTAAACTTTATGTAATTGCTCTCATAGTGTGTATTCCGTCTTGTAATGCCATTTTCTTTCAACACTTTTGCTTTGTGAACTTTTTCAGATAACTATATTCATTTTACTTCACTCATCTTCTCCTTGTAAAAACAAAAACACGCCAGTATACATTCAGCTCTGCACATTTGAAAGCATTTAGCTTGTTTCCTATTTTTCTATTGCAAACAATACCACAATGGATATTCTTATGGTGGGACTGAGAAAATGAACTTTCTCTAGGAATCACGCACAGAATTGCTGGGCTCCAGAGTTCATTCATTTTCAGTTTTTTCTCAGTAGACCTCGGCTAGTTGCTCTCCATTGTAGTGACGCTGGCTTCATAACTTCCCGCGGTGTACGACAGCGTGGTTGCCACACATTAGCTGCTGACTTTGTCAGCTTACATAATCCTGCCAGCATCATGAGTATGAAATGACAGCTCATTGTGATTTAACTAGCAATTGCCCAATATCCTGTAAGAGTGACCGTTCTATCATCTGCCTGCTGGACATTTAGACTTCATCATCTGGGCATCGCCTCCTCCCTTTCACACATTCGACCCCATCTTTCCTATTGGTTTATTTATCTTTTCACATTGATTTTTGGAAGTTCTTGGTTAGTTCTCTCTCTCTCTCTCTCTCTCTCTCTCTCTCTCTCTCTCTCTCTCTCTCTGTCTCATTTGTTTTTGTTTTTCAAAACAGGGTTTCTTTGTGTATCTCTGGAACTCACTCTGTGGACCAGGCTGGCCTCAAACTCACAGACATTTGCCTACCTCTGCCTCCCGAGTACTGGGATTAAAGGTGTGGTCTACCACCACCCGGTAGTTAGTTCTCAATATTATTATTCCTCACATACTTCTTTTATGAATATCTTCCTGAACTTTTCAGTTTTTGGAGGTTTCTTTGTGTGGAATTTGAAAATTACATATAATTTATAAAATTACGTATGATTTATAAAATTGCGCATAGTTTATAAATATATAATTGATTGTGTTTTCATCTTCATTCTGACTAACATCTTTCATGCTTTATTTAATAGCTTATTTTCAATACCTAAGCTATACTATATTCACCACTTATTTTCTTCCCAATGTTGTTTTGCCTTTTGTTTTGCCTTAATAAATATTGAATCGAATTCTATGTGTGAAATGAGGTAAGGACCCATTTCCTCCCCTCCCTCTACACTGTGTGGAGCCTGCTGCCGTAGTACCCTTTATAGAATAGGATACCATGCCCCACTGAGAATTTGAAATGTCAGTCATATGAGTGTCTTAAAAAACAATACCACATCATTTTCCAATTTATTTTAAAATCACTATTCTACTGAGTTAGCTATAGTCTAATAATAAATTGGCTTCGGCTATGGTAGGTACTGTATTGGTGATTCAAGTGAATTGTTTCCTCATATCGGTGCACTTAGCGACATGACATTGAAACTCATGCCACTAAAACTCTGAGTCTGCTTCTCCACCCTTGGAATCGGGACTCGATGTGTTATTTGCTTTGGCCATCGGAACGTGACAGCAGTGACTCAGTGCCAGTTCCAGGCAGAACTCAAGACCCTACACGCTTCTACTCCCTCTTGTGAAACTCGGCCTCAAAGCTAGGTGGAGCCAATTCAAGCTGAGACCATACTAGACCAGCCAGTCAGTCATTGCTTAGCCAACCTACCAGCTGTATTAAAATAGCCCTGCTGAATTCAGAGCACAGAAATGCATTATCAATGTATAGACTCACAAGCCAGATAAATGCTGTTGGGTTATGTGGTTGTTTGCCCTACAATACAGGACCAATTTCATCCCTTATTCTATTATTGAAAGCATCTCATTTGATCACAGCCTTATGTACTTCCACAGAGAATGGGTTCATCAGATAGAATGACCAGCTTAGCCCTCTTATACATAACTCAACTCCAGGACAGCATCTTTTGCAGCAGAGAGGGCCTTCCATCATTTCACCTTAGTTTACTCCCCAGAGTGAAGCAAACCAGACCATTTCTTGCCTTATCCCTATACGTTATTAGTTTATTTGTATTGACTTTATCGTATTATCCTGCCATTATCATAAGATGGGGTTCTGTTGCTATGGCAACCAAAAGTGATGCATGAGCTCTTCGATTTAATTGAAGTCATAACCATCTTTGGCCACATTCCACATTCTTTCTTGGCTGTCTTCACGCCTGCGGTTAGAAGAATGAGGACTATTCTACAATTCTGCCAGGAACTGATGTTTCCTATCTGTTTCTGTCTCTGCGCCACCAGTGAGTACATTGTTCTCTCAATTTCTTAACTTCTCATCTTTAGGGTAGTACAAAACAACATGAATCCAGCATACATCTGATAGTCACCTAGTGTGTACTTGCCACAAGGGTGAAAAGAACAAGAGAGACATACACAGCCCCTCTCTTACAGAATTAACCATGTCGGAGAGGAGGACATAGTGTGTGAGCTCAGGGCTATGAAAAATAAGCAAAGGTTAGCAAGTCGTTATCAGATATAATTTGGCTGCATGAAGATTTGTGTAAAGAATAAAATGTAAGAGCTGGCAGGTCTGGAAATAAGCTGATATTTGTAGCAGCATGGGGTCAGAACCTTCCCTCAAAATTATGGTCCATACGATAGTCTCAAGCTCCTAGGGAGGGAAAGGAGGTGGAAGGAGACCGCTGTGGGCTGAAGTGAGCCTGTGACATTGAGACTGGAGCTACTTCTAGGAGAGCAGGCAGGGGACTATCACGGTGTTTCCTAGATAGGGGACAGTGTTTCCTGCCCAGGCTCTGTTTGTCTGTCCAGGAACTGAGCTGCAAAGGTCTAAAGGACACCCTTCCTAGAAACAGGCCATGTGCTCCAAGCAGTAGCTTCAGAGAGAAGCAGGGTGAGTCTGCCGGTAACCTAGCAAGCTTCAGGTCTAGTACTAGATCACATCCCTAAGAGGATGGTTGCAGTCTGCTGGGTGCTGAACTCACATCGGAGTCATGGGAATGTGTCAAGTGCTCATACTCAAGGTCAGTTTTCTTTGTACACTAGGTTTCTCCCAGTCATCTTGCTGGGACTCCTGTTGCTGGAAGGCCTACTGGACCTGGACCAGCTCAGGTGGGCACATACCAGAGCCTTCGGCTTCATAAAGGTATGTACATCCGACATTGCCGTGCCTTAACCCGGATCAGGTCCTGAACAGCCTCAATCCTGTCACTCGGCTTAGCTTCTTCATCATCAGCTCTCAGTATCTCATCCTTATGTTTTGTTCAATAGAAAAAGATTTTCATTCCAGTTTTCCCTAATCATAAGCAAATGCACAGACTCTCAGAGAACAGGAAACATCGTACAAGGCCCTAGGATACAGCCTAACTGGGGACTAGGCCTTCAGCTTTAAAGCTGGGTCTATGATGATTCCGTACTCTACTCCACCAAGATGGGCAGACTTCTGAGTAAGTGAATACATGTTTTGAATATTATTATTCTCATTATTTTATTTTTTTTTAAGGCAGGGTTTCTCTGTGTTGCCCTAGCTGTCCTGGAACTCACTCTGTATACCAGGCTGGCCTCAAAGTCACAGAGATCCACTTGCCTCTGCCTCCTGATTAAAGGTGTGCACCATACCATCCAGCTTGAATTTACTTTTCATTCTTCTTTAGGTTTGTATTTTTTTAGGTTGTTCCTATCAATTCTTCCTCTCTGAAAATGTCAGGACCCCTGGCTCCAGTCTCCATGGTATCTCCTCTTAATGGATGCCAGGCAACAAGATTTCCTTCTCTAACCCAGGCGGGGCTGGAGAACTCTAAGGTGGGCCTCACCGAATCCCTGCAGGAGTCGGGAGAAGGACTAAAGGCAGGGGGAAGTGTGGGTCGTGGCCACAGACCACTGTTGGCACACAGTATTTATGCCCACTAGGAGCTAGTTCCTGCCTTCTAGATCCCAAACAGTTCTGTTTCTTCTCCTGCTCAGTCTCCTCCCATTAATTCCTTTTTCTGCTTGGATTAGCCAGAGCCGGCTTCTGTTCTGGGAGAACAGTAGAGCCTCCCTGAGGTTTGGACTGTTTCCATTTCTCAAAAGGATCTGTACCCTGAACAAGTCTCTAGATCAGGCGGGCCTTTTTACCTTCTCAAAGGGTCTGTACCCTGAACGAGTCTCTAGATCAGGCGGGCCTTTTTACCTCTGAGGAAAGAGTGACGATCTTCATTTCTGGAGGTGAGCAGGTGCTTGGGGGCCTTGGAACTAAAACTCGTGGCATATTTTTGGCTTTCTCTAGCAAAGCATAGTTATTTTTGTAAATGAGTTTTTTTTTCAGGAACTCATGAAAATGATTATAGATAAACCCTAAATCGAAAGGCTAGCCCCGCCTTCCCAGAGCTGAGGTTGGCTTCTGTAGCAGACTCAGTCCTGTCTGGGTTGGGGTGCTAAGTCATACCTCACGCTATCACTCTTCCGCTAACTCTTTCTGCACCCACAAAGTTAGGGGCTGCTGCAGGGTCAGCCCAGGATAAGGAGACAGCTGAGGGATCCAATCCCCTGCTTGCCTAAACTCCCGGCTGCCTTTAGTTCCTCGTCATGGAAAATAGGAAAAGTTCCGGAAACACAAGAATGGGCCTGCTCCTGACCATTAGTGACTAAGTGACCTCCAGCCAAACTCCTTTGATGGCTAAAGTACTCCTCTAATTGCCCGCCTGCTCCATGCCAGCCATGGGCTTAGTATGGGGCGTTGTTTTAAGTCACTGAGCTATTAACGGCCTTGTCCATGCTCGAGCTGTGGAGTTATAAAATATGTACGATATACCCTGCCTGCCAGAGGATAATCACAGGTGAGAAAAGGTAAAGGGATTAGAGAGAGGAGAGGAAGGGCAGCTAAGAGGATGGAGTGACCACACTCGGAGAGCTTCTCAGTGGACAGTGCATCCTTTTGCACTGCCTAGGCGGAGGGAGTCTTGAGAATAAACTAACAAGTCAGAGCCAGAGCCTGGAAGTGCAGGACCCAAAGCCCCAAGCGCTGTCTCTAAGACACAAACCAGGAAGCAGAATCACATCTGTTTGCACATCTGTTTTCTAACAATGGAAAAGACAAATGAAGCAGCGCTTTTCTGGCCTCTTAATCACTTCCGTATATCACTACTCAGCATGAGGTTTCTCTCGAGAGCACCAAGTCCCAAGTATCGGGTAGTATCCGAAAGTCCCAAGTGCCTGATAGCCCCGAGTATCCAATGGCGTTGACTGTGTGCTTGTAGGATAATCTCGAAACTCCTTGGCATGTTCTACTCACGTCGTATCTTTACTAGACGGTCTTGTGAATTAGTCTCTCTCTTACACCAACACTCACACACACACACACACACATAAAGAGAGACAGACAGACAGAGACAGAGACACAGAGAGACAGAGAATTGGAGACAGGGAAAGAGACAAGACCCAGAGAAAGGGGGAGGGAATACCTGCCTTTCCTTACAGTCTAGGTTCCCAACTCTCTGAAGACTCTCAATTCTTTAACCCTCTACTGCGTTGCATGCAACCCAGCCTTTGCTGTCTCTTCTGCCTGCAACACTCCCCATCTGCCCGCCTCCCCTTGGCAAATTCCAGTTCATTACTCAACACTCAATTTAAGAGTCCCTGTCTTTATGAAGACTCTGGATCGCTTGTGTTTACAAGACTCTTGTTTGTGCTTGTCTACACGTATGCTCCCTGGACGGGACAGTGCCTGGCTTGCTCTAGTCTCTCCTCTCCTCCAGTGTTCCCGCTGTGGGGTGCATAGAGACCACCCCTGAGGAAGTCAGAACAGTCACCAGTGTGGTACCTGAGGGGCTGAGGTGTACGGGACAAGATCGTAGGCATCAGTGCATCCCAACCCTTCCCGCTGGGATGTAAAGAGAAACGGAACTATTATTGGAACACATGAGGAAATGGAGGTGTGGGGAGTTGGCAATATTAATAGAACAGAGCTTCATAGAGATTCCAGTGTGTGATGCTGCTGTCCTGGATGCTTGAGGGTAGGAGACAAGAAACCCCATTCTAGAAAGGGACAAGCTTTGTTTCGGTTTGGTGGTACTTTGGTGATTTTAATAGATATTTATAACCTGGAACATGGAGAGTTCAGCTTTCACTACCCAACCTGGCATTTTCTCTTGTGCACACAGCTCCTCAGAATCCTCATCATAGCCTGTAAGCACATCCCCTGCTGGGCCTAGTGCTAAATCAACACTGTCAATTAAAAACAAACACCGACAGGTGCAAGCACACGGAGCTAGGGGGGCGTTCATCCTAAGCAGGGTTTATCCAACCGCAGGGGTGGGGGCTCTCCTGCTATGACCAGCCCTTTGGGGGTCCCACACACAGGGGGACAGGGGAGGCTGCCAAAAGCTTGGAAAGGCTTCCAAGGTCCCTCCCACATCAGGCCCACCTGGAACAGGGCTGGAGAAATACTCCATTTTCTATCCCAGCCTCTTACTAAGGATCCCGGGGCAGAGGTCCAGCAAGAGTTTCTGAGTTGCTGGAACTCTCAGGTGACCTCAGCTGCAAGCCATGGTGGGAACTGGAGACTGGCCAAGATCAGGAGATTTGTTTTCAGAGCTCTTCTTTCAAGGGAAAAGGTAATTTTTTTTTAAACTCTGCTCACAGCCCCCGGTCCTACACCGTGGATCCAGCTGCCTCAAAAGACTTCTGGTATTTTTGCTGTGAAGTAGTGTTCTGGAAGTTGCCTGAACCAGGTCATGAATCATAGGCTCACTCACGCTCATCAATAACAGCAACGACACCGCTGGCTTTTGCTTTTGTGCTTTGGTTTTGGTACTGGTGATGGAGCCCTGGGTTCTCACATGCTAGGCCAGTACTCTGCCAGCAAGCCATACCCCCATCCCAACAACAGTGATTGACAGCTGGACCCAGATTGTACGGAGCATCCACTGCACACGAAGCTGCCTTAGATGCTTCACAAGTATTATTGTCTTTATGTCTCACGTTGATTGGGTGAGTGGCTGTCATGAATTCATCCTCCCTGCTTTGCCAGTTTGGGATTGAGGGGCAAAGGGATACGCTGAATCATACAAATGATGCAGCTGGCAGGTGTGTGATGGAACCAGCCTTTACGGCCAGGTAGCTGGCCTCAGAGGATGGGCCATCAGGCCTTTTAGTGTATTGCCCTAGATCTGGAAGATGCTCATGTGCAATTAGGAGTGTGTGTGGCGTTTAAAATGGTCAGCTGCAGGCTTCACCCCCAAAGATAATGATTTTTATTGTTTGGGGTAGCCTGGGTATTAAATTATATCTATATTATACGAGTGAGCGTATGTGTGTATTTGAGGGTATGTGAATGTATGTATGTGGGGGGTGTGAATATGTGTGCATTGTGTGTGAGTGTATGTGTTGTGTGCGTATTGATTGTATGTGAGTATTGCTGCTGCACTGTGTGTGAGTGTGTATGTTGTATGTGCTGTGTATGTATGTGTGTGTGATTGTGTGTATTGTGTGAGTGTATGTGTGTTATATGTGAATGTGTATGTATGTGAAATGGTTGTGTATCAGATAACTTAATCACTTATAAGGTGATTCTAGAAGGCACTAATAAGCATTCCTTGTTATGTCATTCAAGGTAGGCATTGAGGAGGAAGGGCTCCCAACCTTGGCAACCCAGTCAAGGAAGGTCTGACTTGGTACCATGCCATGACCAAGGCTTGGAGAAGAAAGCCAGGAAGAAGGAAGAGGCATCCAGAACAGTAGAAGAGGGGCAGAACAGATGCCTGTTTCACATTTGCTGGGGTGGCCTTGGAGATGCGCCAAGGATGAAGACCACGGAGGGTGACCACTGTTCCTGTCACAGAGGGTTCCTGGAACTCGGCAGCACTGAAAAGATCTACCATTCGCAGAGAGCTGTTTTAAGAGAGAACCTTGCCCTGTAAACCACATCTGTTGGAGGCAGGGGGCTGGGCGGGACCTGGAAGGCATAGCACTGTAAGCTCCTGGTGTGGATAGAGGAGCTGGGACGAGCGAGTCTTGCCAGCCCCCCAGGTGCAGTTCCGGAACCAGCTGTATCACTCACGAGTCACAAGACACATATTTGAAAATCATAAAATCCATGTCTGTTAAAGCTAAACTATTTTAAACTAGGGGGAAACCCACATAATCTTATCACCCACACATATCAGCTATTTCTTATATTTCTTCATGATGTTTTTTCTAGAGATAATTTTGAGCATAATGTTACCATAAAACATATACAGATATCATATCAGCCTTCCTTTTCTACTTATTATGAGGCTGTTTATTCTTTGCATGGCTTCTCTTCCTTCTAATAATTATGTTAACAAAGATGAGTTGTTGCTGGGTTTTCAAAAATTGAGTGATCTGTGCTCTCATTCTACAGGAAAGATTATTGTAAACATCTGCTACTGATAAGAACTTATAATTGTGATAGTTAAATCAGTAACTTCCAAAATATGTATTTTGCATGTATATGTGTGTAGTTATATTCGTGTATCTAATATGAATATAGAATATCCTTCCTTATACATATAGCATAAAATCTGGGGTTTTGTTACTTGCAAATAGCCATGAAATCAAAACAATTTTACCTGTTAAAATAAAACCCCAAGATCGATAGAATTCAAACTGACATTAATTAAATGTGACATGCAGTGTATTTTGCATTTAATTGTCGCTCTCTGGGCTAAGCAAGGCACATTGCATTCCTGGTGGAAGAGGGCCATGCTGTGGGGTCACTCAATTTTTTTCTGCTCCTTTCTTTGTCCTGTGCTCTCAGAAGTTTCTAGAAACACAGCCTACAGTCATCTCTTGCCCCAATTTGGCACCAAGGCCTGTTTTGTATCAATACTGATTTTCTTCTACTCTTTCCAGCTCCCAGCAATTCAAATAATACCACCTGGTGCCCATGTAATCATGAGTAAAGATTCCAAACTGAGCCCTGAAATCAAATCCAAATGGGCCTGTCAGTTAAATCAGAATATGTCTGTGTAGATTCTTATATTATGACAGAAAGGTCAGCATAAACATGAAAGTGTTTCATTAAAAACTTCCAAAGACGGGTGGGTCACCACCGGGCCGCCATTGTCTTGAGAAGCGCTGGATTGTTTTATCTGTTAAAGATGACACGTGAGTGGACAGATGGACGGGTGCAAAGGGGCTTGCCGTGCAGCCATGTGGTCCTGAGCGTGGATCCCCGCGCTCAGGTAAGAAGCCAGGTGTGGCTGTGTTCTTACTAGTGTAGGAGCGGAGGCTGGAGGATTGCTGGGATTTGCTGGCCACCAGCTTAGCTGTAGGTTCAGCGAGCGATTCCGTCTCAAAGGAGTAAGGCGGAGGGATATAGGGTGGGACACACCATGTTGCCTTCCGGCATCCACAGTGATAGTCCTGCTTCCGCATGCATGCGGATACATACATGTGCATATACTACATTCATATGCTCACACACATAGACACAGAAAATTAAACCGTGCAATTTATTTTCTCTGATCACATAACTGGCTTGAATTTAGTTGTTAATCCGGAGCCACTCAGTCTCAGATGGGATGACAGAGGTTTGTAGCGGTCACGGAGCCTGCTACATGTGGAGAACAGTCAGGTGAAGACACATCCTTCTCTGGCCTCAGCCATTCCCGAGCCAGCACTCTTGGGTGCTGATCTCACACCCTGCTGCAATGTCTTTTAAAAAACCTTCTTTGCTTCCCTGGGATTTAGTCTGCTTGTGCCTAGCAGGACAAGGGCTGAACATGAAAGCCGGCTGTCTCTTCCTTAGGGAAGAGCTGGCCTCTCTTATTTAGCAATGGGCTAAACTGCTTATGAAGATAACCTGACGAGGGAAGGGCCCTTTAAGAGATTTCACCCGTTCTGGCAGTAGCTTTGGCGGTTGGCAGTCGCTTGCCAGCTATTAAATGGTTCTGAATATACGAAGATTTGTAATTTCCTCCTTGGAAGGGCTCAGCCAGAAAGTCGAAGTCACGTGTCGTGACGCCTGCAAACGCATTGGCGTATGTGGGTGCTTTGTATTCGCAGGCTGATTCTGGAAACCAGTCAGTTTAGTTTGGTATTTCATCTTTTGGCCCAGTCCACAACCTGGCACGGCTTGCATTACTCCTGCCATGTACCAAAGTTCAGAATCCCAGATCAGCCAGCCTGTAATTACTGCGGGAGAGCCAGCTTTCTTCCCTTAGTGAGCAGATTGATGGATCTGTTTAGACTGCATGCCCTTAGGCTCTCTGGGAACCTGGGCTTCCTTCCTAGAGCTCAGGCAGGCTCACCCCAACCCTTCTGCGCACAGGTGATTGTCCCACTGTGCAGGGTTGCTGGGCCCAAACTGGTTTCCAAACCTGTTTGGCTCCTCTGGAGAGGTCTTTAGCTGTCCAAAGGGAAACAAAGCACACAGAGCTGGGATGGCCAAAAACTCCAGGTTCGTCCTGCATTCAAAGTGGGTAGGCGTGGGAGGGGCGTGGGGGTGGTGAGGATGCTGAAGACCTACCGAGCCTCGAGCCTCGCTCTCCTAAGTGTCTGACAACTTGGCCTTTGACACTTGCAAACAAAAAGTGGGACCTAGGCCTTCCTTTATCTGATTTCCTGCCACCTCTTCAGTGGCTGGAAGCAAGGCCTTGAAGAGCAAGGAGGTTTAGGTGCACAGTGCAAGACATAGAAGGAGGACATTTACCACAGGGCTAAAGTTACTGGTTCCATGTCTGGCTTTAGTTCAAAACCACTTAGAGATTTTTATTAAACATGAATGAGGGGCGGGTGTGTAGGTGAAAGGGGTGGAGCTACTTTCTAATCGTACTGTTCCTATTGATGGGTGCTCCACTCTGGGTTAATGCGCCCTCACCTTGTGTCTTTCTAGAGAGCTTCCCAGGGATCCATGTTTTCCAATTCGCACATAGATACTTTGACTCCATGGGTCCGCTTCATTTACCTTCCCCACTTTGAATCCGGTGATTTCTTTCCTAAGATCAAGATGGCAGCTCAGCCTTCACTGCTTTCTCTCTTTGCTTGTATGATTCTGGCTGGAGGGATCCTGCAGCTCTGGTTGCTGGTGGTGTTCTGGAACCCAGTTCAAACACTCTTCTCACAGGAAGGTCTTTTTTTCTCCCTCCATCCCTGTCTATAGTGCACATGTCTGGTTAGTGCTGGGCACCCTTAAGAACGGTCCCACTTACCTGTTTGTTGTTTGTTCTCTGTCCCCCCCCCCCCACAGTCTGGCCGTCAGTGCTTAGACAATGTTGACAGACGTGCAGCAGGTACTAAATATTCCCCTTATGTAATGAGTCTTCCCAGACACAAACCACATGCTAGGCACCGCCGTAAGAGCTTCAAAAGTGTTAACTCATTTACAACAAGTGTACGAGGCTGGTCTAAAGCCGGTCTCTGTTGTGTCGATGGGTGCAGGGGTTTAGCTGTGACATATGTCCTCAAGATGCACATGTACTGAAGGGGTGGTCCTCAGCTGGTGACTCTTTCCCGAGGTGTCCAGGTCATGAGTGTGCCTCTTTCACAAATGGCCTGTTCTTCCATGAGTTCTTATTGAATGGGGTAGAAGGAGACGAATCTGGCCGATGAAACAGGCGCCTTTGAAGGTAGACCTCGCCCCGGCTCCTTCTTCCTCACTTCCTGCTTCTTTGCTGCTGTGATGGACGCCCTACTCTACCGCATGTCCCTTGTCACTGCGACTGTCTGCATCGCCAGACTGATGGTGATCCTCCTGTCTCAGCCTCTGGAATGCTGGGATTATAGATTTTATCCTCCTGTCTCAGCCTCTGGAATGCTGGGATTATAGATTTTATCCTCCTGTCTCAGCCTCTGGAATGCTGGGATTATAGATTTTGGGTTTTTTTCTGAAAGAGTCGCTCTCTCTAGTCCAGGCTGACCCAGAACTCATGATGTAACTCAGGCTGGCCTTAAGTGTCACTAGAAATCGAGACATTCCTTAGATAACCTATTTACAATCACGGCACAGTTTTAGCCCTTTTTTGCCTTCCTCCAGGACATCACTTTCTTCCTAAACAATTCTATATATAAGCCTTATGTTCCCCTTGATCTAAAAACTTTGATCTACCAATGAATCAACCTCATAGTTGTTATACACATTGAAGGATGCCAGCTGTACATGCGCTTCCATAGGTAGCCGTCCTTCCTCCCTGGGAAGTCGGAAGATCACAGTGCTCCACTCGCCCCGAATCACAGAGCTCAATCTCCTGTGTAGAGTAGAGATTGTTCTGGTGGGTTTTCTGTCAACCTGGCATGTCTAGAGTCATCTGGGAAGAAGAACCCCATAGGCGTATCTGTAGGGCATTTTCTTGATTAATGATGGATGTAGGTAAGCCCACCCCATTGTGGGGAGGGTGGTGCCACCCCCGGGCAGGTGGTCCTGAGCTGAGACAGTCATAAGGGACAAGCCAGTAAGCAGCACCTCTCACTGACTTCCATTCCAGTTCCTGCCTTGGCTTCCCTCAATGGAGTATCAGGGATATGTAAACCAAAAAACCCTGTTCCTCTGCAAGTAGCTTTTGGTGTTTTATCACAGCAGCAAATATCCTAAGGCACACACAGGACCGTGCTTAAACACAGGTGGCTCCCCTGGCAGTGACGGCATCTTTAGCTACACTAGCAGTAAAGATGGTGTATCTAAAGATGCTTTCCACATGGGCATTTATTCAGTTTTTAATTGAATTTAATTTTGTGGTTGTGCTATCTTATAGTGAAAGCTGGTCTTGAATGCATCACCTTCCGGACTCCCTGCTCCTAACTGTAGATTAGAGGAGTGCACCAGCAGAGCCTGGCTCCACCCGAGCTTTGTTACTCAGCTCTGGCAATTCAGCTCCTCTGACTCCACTAACAGTTCTGAAGAATTTTTTTTTTTCTCGAGGAAAAGGCTATTCTGGAGGAGACTCCTTTAAAGTGGACTAAGCCATAACACCTTCTGAAGCGTTGATGCAGCTCGGTGTGTCTCGTTTATCACGTTCTCTGAGCAGAGCAATTTGAGAGAACATGTTCCAGTCTCTTTCCCTCTGTTGTGGCCTCATCAACCTGTTAGCAAATTAATCTGAATAAAAGTGACTTCGCGGTGAGTTAAACATGAGCCTCTGTTCACGTGGTTCTTACTTCATTGTGTCTTCACATTCCGCTCTGCTTTTTAATTATATATAATTGCTAGGGAACAGGGAATAAAATCTGTTTAATCTAAAATGAAACACGCTAAATAGATAATATTTCCAGTTCCTGTTTTCTTTGGTTTTTAAAGGTATGACTTTAACTTAGTGTGACTGGATTCATGAATACATGGCTAGCTATTCCAGAAAATGTTGCTTACATGATTAAGCACTATTTCATTCATGTGCCCCTATTTCTTTTTAAAGATTGTCATGTAGTTTATCTACTCAAGTCATGATATCTGGGGTGCCATTGCTTGAAATGCCAACTTTTTTCCCTCTTTATAAAATAGTTGCAATTAGCTGCAAAGAAAAGTTAAACTCGGTGGTAGCATATAGAGACTTTGCTATGATGCTATGTTTTTACTGCAGTTTTCAGTGTGTGTGTTTTTCAATCGGGAAGAATTCTGTTACAGTCTGTCACCAAGATCATATTAAAATGCAGTCTTGCCCAGCAGTCACACTCAGACCCTAGAGACAGTCTTCCTGATTGAGATGATCCTTTGCCTTAGTCATGAATTATTATAATTCATATAACTTCTGTGTACTCAGTATCTTTCTCTGAATCTCCTGGATACAGTAAAAGCCATCTGAGATGATTGAAGTAGATTCCTTCCTAAGGCCCATTATCTCCCCAGTCATGAGCTACCTCCCAGACAGGTTACCAATACCAGTCCTCTTGCGGAACAGGACTCAAACGCAACCAGAAAGTGAATGGTTACCCCAATAATTGTCATGCCACTATTGCACCAGCTGGCACATCTTACCTAGCAGGTCATTCTTTGGGTGGATCATGATCTTCTCAGAAACCAAAAGTGGTTAAGTAAAAATCCCACCGTCAAGTGTGGGATATCTCTATGAGTTGATGTAGAGATAACTCAGAGCCCAACCCTCAAACAATACAGGCTGTTTCTATTGTTTTTGGATGCCCACCAAAACTAAATGATTAGACCCTATTGCTGAAGATACATACACTTTGGTTGTAGGACACAAAGAAACCAGGCTGGAACTGAGCTGGGAGTGTCCTCTGTCAGAAGGTGATATGCAGGCTCCTGAGGCAGAAAGTCGTCCACAATCTTACCTGAGCCTGAACCCTGTGAGCCACAGTGACATGCCACACAAAACCCCAGACTTTTCATTCCAAAGCCCAACTTTTTAAAAAGTTTAAGATAAGATAAAGCTTTTATTTCAGTTATGATGGTGTCTTAATCGGTGTTCTATTCTTGTGATGAGATGCCATGAGGCAACTTTTATTTAATGAAACAAAACAAATTTAATTTGAGAGCTTGCTTATGATTTCAGAGGGGTGAGTCCTTGACCATCAGTCAGGAGCATGGCTGCAGGCTGGCGTGGTGGTGGAGAAGAAGTTGAGAACGTTTATATCCTGATCTACAGGCAGAGGTGGGGGGGGGGAGGGAGAGGGAGAGGAGAGATTGGGCCTGGTGTGGGCTTTTGAAACCTTGAAACCCAGCCACAGTGATACTTCTCTTCCATCAGGCCACACCTCAGCATTCTTCCCAAACAGTTTTACTAACTGTGAACCAAGCATTCAAACAAATGAGCTATGGAGACCATTCTCATTTAAACCACTATAGATGGAAAATGAGCAAATAAAGAACAAATTAGTGAAGGCAGATCATCGGATTAAGTATCCCTGACATCAAAGCAACATAATAAAAAGCCCTTTCTAGACACTTGTGCCTGTTAAACTATTGTCTCCTGGCTCCAACCCACCTCTTCCTTAGGTGCACGGTGATGTCACCCTGAATGACTTGGCTCTGCAAACCAAGTTTTGCTTTGCAGTCTGTTTCCCCAGTTTACCTTGAACAATCGCATGCATTGCAGACGAAAGGATGGGAGAAAGGAAGAGAGGAAAGAACAACACCCTTTTCTCTGTTTCCTGTTTGTGTCTCATTGTCAGGGCTAAGTACCTTCAATTGCGTTCCTCTGAGACAGGTATTTCTTAGTGCCCCATTCCCCATTGCTGTACTGAGGTGCTGTACTGAGATGGGGCTTGCCTTTGGTTGACCTTCTCAAAATACTCACATAGGTCAACTGTGGGTCATCATCACACAGGCTGGGGATAAAATCATTCATATACGGTAACATTTTTCTGGAGTGTGATGTTCAAATCTTTGATGGGCACATTCTAAAATGCCAAATTTACTTCCCCTTAAATTTTGAAGCAGAATGAGCTAAGTATCTTTGGAATTTTTAAAATAATCCAGGATCATAAGTTTTTACCTTTAAAGGTTGTATCATATTAGAATACATGTTTCTCCTTAGGTACCACTGGCAGGTGGCAAGCTGCTTTTCTGAAACAGAGGAGCCCCAGATGAATTAAAGTAACAGAGAGAGCAATGAGACAACAGCCTTAGTGCACACTTGCAGCCGTGAGGCTTACAAATTGCTAAGTCCCTTTCAGGACCTTTATACACATTATCTCATTCACTGCGTCCCCGGGGCTAGAAGGGAGGCGTTCTAGGTCATCTCCACGGCCCTGAGGAGCAGACAGGGAAGACTCAGCACTGCTACCCAAAGCTCCACAGCAAATATTGGTAGAGCCAGAATGCAAGTTTGCCCGACTCAAAAATCTACTCTCCAATTGACTCCGTTTTACTGTGATTTAAATCAGGAATAACAAAGCCGTTCACATTTTGCTTTGCCTGTATGCGATGCTAAAACTGTGATAGTTAATGCATTTGTGCCCATAGATCAGCTCAAATCTGAATCAGATTTCCCCACGTTGGGAAAGTTAATCTAATGCATCTGAAAAGGAATCCCATTAAGAACACCTGTAGCCCTGCTGAAGTATCCATGAGAGACTCGAAATACATGCTCCCAGCCTCACACTCTCGGTCCCACCTGGAGCTCTGAAGGATGTCTTCCAGGCACTTGTGCAAATCATTTGCCTTCCTGGTACCTATGAGGGCAGGATACCCTTTTCCGCAGTTCCAGCAGTCCGTGAGTAGCGGGAGATTCCGGGACCAAGGCTGCCCTAAAGCTCTTTGTTCCTCTTTCTTTCACCGACCCACCACCATCTCCTGCCAAGCCTAGTGGAGACACAGTAGGGGTCCTCTTCTCTTTTCTGTCAAGCCAAGGCAGGATTACGGTTTAAAGTGCGGGGTTTTCTTTGATAGCTCCTCTAGCCGGTTTAGCTCTCATCAGCTTGCTCCTCCTGCGCGGTCGCCCACTAACCTGCCTATCTGGTATTCCGTGTTTGGCAAATGGACTCTAGAGGTGATGTGAGGACTGACTGCGGTGGGGTCAGTTAGCCGGTGCTGGTGAGCCGCACTTAGCGTCTCTGTGTTCAGGGGAGCTGAGGCAATCTGAGGAGGAGCTTATTGATTGAACAGAGGTTTCACAATTTCCCTGGCTCCATGCCAGTCCGTTCAACCCCCTTAAGCTCCTAAGTGTGTCTTTTCTCTCCTAGCAATCCAAGGTTTGCATCGTCATCTAAGGTCATTCCAAGGTGAATCTAGGATAACATAGTCCCCCAAAGACTCCAGTGTTGTCACTGTTGACTGGAGAAAGAAGAGCAACACACGAAACAGTCAACAGAGAACTGAGCGCTATGAGGTAAAGCAAGATGAGACACGAGTCACAACGATGAGTTCGAGACCCAGAGTCTGGCTGGGAAATCTTACTTTTGCTTCTACGATCATTGGTACTAACACAGATTACAGAGTGAAACCGAGCAAAGTTTATAAAGTTTTATTTCTGTGCACAGGGTGCCTTGTGGTGTGTCCGGGTTAACCAGGATGTGCCCTCCATGGGCTCATGTGTCTGAACTCTCCGTTTCTAGCTAGAGATACTGTTTTAAGAGATTGGTCAGGTGATGTTGGCACACACTTTTAATCCCAGCACTCCGGAGGCAGAAGCCAGTAGATCTCTGGGAGTTCAAGGCCAGCCTGGTCTACAGAGCGAGTTCCAGGGCAGCTAGGGCTGTTACACAGAGAAACCCTGTCTCAAAAAAAAAATAAAATTGAAAAAATCAAAACAAAACGAGAGAGAGAGAGAGAGAGAGAGAGAGAGGGGGAGAGAGAGAGAGAGAGAGAGAGAGAGCTCCTTTAAGAGGTACACACTTCACTGGAAGAAATGTGTTACTGGAGGTGAGCCCCACAGTTTTGCAGCCTGGCCCCTCTTCTTGATCATTCTCTATTTTCTGTTGGGCAGAGATATGAGGATTCCAAGCTTTATGCATTCCTCCTGATGCCCTGCCTGCTCTGCCATGGGGAATTGTATTCCCTGAGTAGTGCATCAAAGGGAAGCATTCTTCCTTTGCTTTTAGCTAGGTCCTCTGTCACAGTGGCTAAATTATCCAATATGCCATGCTAGGAAGACTAATGAGCTGGAGTCCAGCTTAAAACAATTCAAACAAAATTGAATTTTAAACTAGAACATATGTGGTAGTTTGAAGGTAATTGGCCCATAATCCCATAGAAAGTGGCACTATTAGAAGGTGTGGCCTTGTTGGAGGAAGTGTGTCACTGTGGGGGCAGGCTTTGAGGTTTTCTATGCTCAGGAACCACCCCGTGTCTCAGTCGACTTCCTGTTGCCTATAAGATGTAGGACTCTTGGCTAATTCTCCTGCATGCTGTCTGCCTGCATGCAGTCATTTCCCACCATGAGGATAATAGACTGAACCTCTGAACTGTAAGGGAGCCACCCCAATTCAATGTTTTCTTTATGAGTTGTTGTAGTTGTGGTGTCTCTTCACGGCAACAGAAACCCTAACACAACATGCATGGTGAAGAATATGACCAGCATCAAAGGGGAATTGCTTGAGAATGTTCCCGTTTGGAACCTGGGCCCAGTGACCCTCATTCTCCATATGGTTCTTTAATTGCTGATATATTCTGAATGACCAATGTATATTACTGTGTCACGCCTTTCTTCTGCTCTACTGTGAACTGATGTCTTACTGACTGCTGAGGGCCCACCTTTGGGTTGGAGTAGATCCCAAAGAACCCGGGAAGTGTCACACACACACACACCCCACCTCACTCAGTTGACTCAGGCAGAGCTTTCTTGGTTGGACTGGGGATCAGCCACTCACTATGTATTTGAAAGAACTTGCCGGTTAGGCGGCAGGACCTAGGAAAAGGGCTCGAGAATTTTTTTCCCTGGCAAAGCAGCTGTCACTTCCCAGCTGTATTACCCAGCTGTGCCTCAGTTTCCTTACTTTCACAGACAGTCACAAGGATGAAATGACATCATGGATGTGAAATCTTATTCATAGCTTGCCTATGCAGACCCAAGCCTTGTTATGGATTGTCCAGTGTGGGTATTAAACCCACACTTTTTGGGAGGAAGTAGGCTACCTAATTCAGACGTGTCTCTAGGAAAACAGCTGGAAGGATTATTGACCTTGGGATTTATGAAGAGAAGTCCTTTAATTTGGAATCATGGAGCCTAAATTGAGGCATAAGATATAGCTATATCAGATGACCCCATGTACAGCATACGCCCTTAGCTCTTCCCAGGAGATGATGAAGTGAACATTCTTGATTTGGTCCAGATTGGTTCTTTTTCTGCTTCCTGTCATCTCTCTTTGTACCCGAGTCTTTGAAAGTCCCCCCTTCTGCCCCTCATCCCCACCCCCCAGCTTTCCCCAGTAGGCTTTCTATACTCAGTGTGGAGTTCCCACACCATTCTCATGTGGCCTTGCACTAGAATCTTCAATGTTTCTCTCTCCCTCGCTGCTTGGGTTCCTGATTGAGCTGAATTTAGGAGGCTCTTTCTCCTGATGGCTGCATGGGATGTGCGTTGCTGGTGACTAATTGTTCTGGGGATGACTTCTCTGTTTGGGTACTGTCCAGTTCTCTATCCTTCTGTAAATGGAGCCAACTCTGATTTGTGCGTCTGTGAATCTCTGACGAGATGAGGAGGTGGGGGAAGGGGAAATGCTTCTGCGGAGGTGGGGGGGGGAAATGCTGCTGAAAATGGTAAAATCTCCTCAGACTTTGGGCTCAAGAGCAAACCACAGTTGGCTACCATTTGATGTTAAAATTTGGGTAGAACAGAGTTAGGTCTTGTCATATGCAAATGTGATTTTAACTGGAAGCCATCAGTTTCCATTCATGACTAAATGTGAGGCCAGGAAGATAGTTTCAAAGTTGGCAAGACACAGTCTTGTTTGTTTTCTTGGACCTCCAAGGCATCTAACTGATTTCTGGATTAAGGGTTTGTACTTTGTCCTCTTGGACATAAGCAAGTCACTTCAGATGGAGGTGATGTAATGATCTTTTCTGTCCCTTTAAGAGACAAGCCACGCCCACTCTTTCCCCCTCCCCCCTCCTCTGAGGCAGGCAGATCTTCCTTCCTGCTTGCAGCCTGAGTCTCTTTCTTTTCTGTCTCCCTCTTGAAGAGGCAGCAGCTTCCGTCTCTCCTCTCTCTCTCTCTTCCTCCTCTTCTCCCCTTCTCCTTTCCTCCTCCATAACCCACCAAATAAATATACAACCCTACTCTGCAAGGCCGTGCCTAGCCATGTCTCTGTCTCCCTGGCTGGGACCAGCTACCTTTGGAGATCTACAGCATGGTCTCATGTACTGTCCCTGCCTGGGACTGGCTGCTCTGGGGCCCTCTGCCTGTCCTTGCTCTGGGAACTGCAGCATGGTCTCATGTACTGTCCGTGCCTGGGACTGGCTGCTCTGGGACCCTCTGCCTGTCCTCGCTCGGGGAACTGCAGTATGGTCTCATGTACTGTCCCTGCCTGGGACTGGCTGCTCTGGGGCCTTCTGCCTGTCCTTGCTCTGGGAACTGCAGCATGGTCTCATGTACTCTCCCTGCCTGGGACTGGCTGCTCTGGGGCCCTCTGCCTGTCCTCGCTCGGGGAACTGCAGCATGGTCTCATGGCCTGTGCCTGCTGCAGCCACTGGGGATCTGCAGCAATTGTTTTTGGTTTTTTGTTTGTTTGTTTTGTTTTTTGAGACAGAATTAATCCATTACAGGCAGAGCTATCTAAACCAATGTGAGGCCCACACTGAGAGATGGCAGGATGAGAACATCACGGGTAGAAAGAAGAAAGAAGGCTGCACAGTTAGCCCTGTGAGACCTCAGTCTGTGGTTAAGGCTCTTTGTCCTGGTGGAAGAAAATATGACCCTAAAACCCGCAACCTGAGTGTCTGTACATGGTATTATTGCTGTACCCCACCTCTCTCCCCAGTGTTTCTCCCACCCCTCTACTCCCTGTGGCTTGCTCTCTGTGTTCCAGAATGCTGGATGAAGGAAGAAAAGAAGATAGCAAGCAGAAACCTCCTGAGGCAATGTTTTGGATCATCTCTTGACTTCTTTTCACAAATAAGGACTTGCACCTCCTTTTGAATAAGGCTCTAAAGACCAGTCTGGTGGTACAGGTCTGTAATTCCAAGCAACTCATAAGACTGAGGCAGGGGGATTACAAATTTAAGGCCTGCCCGGGCTACTAAGGTCAAGGCCAGCTTGTCCAAATTAGTGAGCCCCTATCTCAAAATTAAAGAAGGATGAGGGATCTAACTCTGTGGATGAATGTTTGTTAGGTTCAGTCCCCAATACCCCAAACATAAAAGTTAAACAAGCCACATGTTTCTCCTAAAGAAGGAATAGAAACACAATCAAGATAGATTAGGTCTTTATGGCTTTCCCTTCAAAAACAAACTCTTATGAGCCCAATCATTTGTTACATGTCAGGAGGATTTTTGTTCAAACTGGCTGTCCCTTGAGAGGCAGCTGACTTTTCTCCCATTCTGTCTTCATCCTGGCACCATGCTGACAGAGTAGCCTCCATCCAGAAATGAATGGCGTTCCAGAAAAAGAAGCAGGGTTCAGGCTTGAGCCCCGAAAGCTTTGGGTCATAGGAGATGCTGGAGTTCCACTGACCACCACCAGCCAAGTGGCCCCACCCCAGGCTAACAGGATGTTTCGTCCTTGCCAGAGGGTTTCCACAGGGAGGGGCTCTGCAATGCTTGGCTAGGGTATGGTAACAAAATCCACCATATGCCCAGGAGTATGAAATATTTAGCATATGATAAGGGTACATTTCAGATTATTCAAGGAATGGACAAAACAACAGGTGGTCCCGTGAAAGTTGATTGTTTGGGAAAATGAGATACAATAGGTCACCTCAGGTCATATAGAAGTCCCACTTAAAATGGCTTAAAATGGACTAGCGATAAATAATTGGAAGTAATATAGACCAATGATTTATTTTATAATATCAGCTATCAAGGCTTATTTTGTTTTCCACAACATTGGTTTATTTGTTCATCTTTTGTGGGGAGGGGGAGGAGAAAGTGCTGGAGACCGAGAAAGGGGTAAGCTTGGGACCTCACCTGTGCTAGGCAAGCTGTCCACCCTGAGCCACGCCTCCTTCCCTGTCAAAGCTTCTTTAAAGGTGTGAAAGAAGGTGAAAATGATAAAGGTTAAATCTAGTAAAGCTGAAATAGAAAAGTAGCATGTTCAATAAAGAAAAAAAAGACTATAAAACCAGTGAAGAGGGAAGGGTAGCTGTAATGGAAAAATTAATAATGCTGCAGAATTCCTGAGGGCGGCAGGCAGCAGAAACACTGCAGGCCCCCAAATAATGGCAGGCAGCAGGCCATGTGGTGGCTGGCGGGCAAGAGAGACAGACAGATAGGCACACCATGCAAAGTGAAGTTGACATTTATTAGATGGGTTATGGAGGGGAAGGGTAAAGAGGAGAAGAGAGAGAGAGAGAGAGAGAGAGAGAGAGGAGAGAAGAGAGGAGGAAGAGAGAGAGAACGAAGAGAGGAGGGAGAGAGAGGAGAGACAGGTTTAATCTGTCTCTTCGAGAAGGAAATGGGAAGAGAGAGAACTCAGGCTGGAAGCAGAAGATCAGCCTGTGGGCATGGCTTGTCTCTTAAAGAGACAAAACAGACCATTAGAGTAGCTGGCCTTGTCATTCCTCATCAGTGGAGTGGCCCAGTGTGGACGAACATGCTTTGGGGATAATGCAACTGTAGTGACCACACACAGGCTCGTTCCCTTGTTTCCCCATAGTAACATAAAGCAACTGTCATGACCCTGACCCGTAGGACTGCACAGGATCACATGGGCTGTTTGCACGCACTGCACCATTTTACATAGATGACTTGAGCATCTGGAGAGTTTGTGTTCTCTGAAGGTCTTGGGGCCAATCTCCAGAAGATGTTTCTGCATTTCTGATTTACAAGGAAGACTCAGTATTCGTATAGCAGGAGAATTCTTCCTGGGCAGAGAGGTAGAGGCCTGTAAGACATTATACTAAAAGGAGCCTCTCTTCCCCACCACAACCCTAAACCTCACTGCTGTTTCTTAAGTGTCAACAAAGTAACAGCTCAGGCCAGAGAAAACAGGACTCTTGGAAGGGCCTCCCATCTTTACTCTGCACCTGTGGAAAGCCTTGTTTTGACACCTGCCTTGCGACCCAGCAGTGTGACTCAAAATGGAGCAAACTGGTTTTTTCTGCCATCTGAGTAACTCTCACCTTGAGGACTTTCTCAGAGCTGGGAGGGCGGGATGGGTTAAGGAACAGAGGGATCAGGGGCCCAGAGTTCCCAGGTTCCCACTTTGGCCAGTCTGCCTTCCTGAACATCTGTGATTGATGGGATTGCTCCGAACAGCTCTTAACTGATCACTGCTCAGAGAGCAGTCAGGCTTCAGCCTGGGGGCTTCTGGGAAAGCCACTCCTGGCGTTCCCACCACTGGCCCACTTCTCCCCAGGCATAGCAGAAGTCCGAGCACAGAGTCCCTCTGTGTTAAGGCAGCTTCGTTCGCAGATGGCCTGGGCTTCTCAACTTTGGAGGAGGGTGGGGACTCTTGCCAACGTATAGCAGGATGCTTTCTTCTCAGGGCTTCGGAATTCCATAGAAGTACTCCAAGTTCCTTCTCCGAGGCCCACAGAGTCACCCCACCCTTCTCTTAATTCCTTTTCTCCCTGTCTGCCTCACCCAACACAGTTCTACATCCTTATTTCCGTGTAGCTCACACATCTCTCTGACGTGCTCTGGGATGTGCTCTTTGAATTCCCCATCTAATTACGATCTCGTCCATTCTCTCCTCTCATGACCTGAGTCTGCTTATCGGGATTCCCCACTGACTTTGTGATTTCTGAAGTCAGGGAGCGGCTTTGCCCTCATGTCCTCCAGGACCTTAGTCCAGTCAGGGCACAGTAAACAATTGCTTGATGTATTTGTGTATTTGTTACCAGGTGTTTCCTTGGCACGGGGTTAAACAGTACCTGGGCTGTAAAGCTGGGCTGTGGCGTGGGCAGACCAGTGGTTTCTGAATTTTGAAGCCCTGGTGCTTTCTTCCATTTGGCTTTTCTTGTAGCCAAAATAGACCAGGCCAACCACACAGTGGGAAAGCTCACTTCATGATGATGTGGCAAGATAGAAAGAGAGGAAGACATGGAAGGACAACTTGGCAAAACAAAAACAAACAAAAACCAAGCCTTCATCCCAGGGTCCGGTATGCATTTTCTGTCAAGAGGCAGGAAAGCAGATAGCACTGGCAGAGCCCAGCTGGCTCACAGAACATCACATGTTTTCCAAAGGCAGCTTGTCAAGGACTGCATATGTGGAGGTCAAAGGTCAACTTGTAGGATTTGGTTCTCTTTATTCACTTTGTGGGTTCTGGGACTTAAACTCAGATCCCCAGATATGGCAATAAACACTTTTACCTATGAAGCCGTCTTTTAACAACTCTCCAACTCCACTTTATATGGTCTTAGCATGGAATTCTTTCCTTTATTAAAGCTGTAAATCCCAGGTTTGCCTGAATGGAAATCCCCAAGTCTTCAACTTCCTGTGGGAGGTGGGGCAGAGCCATGCCAACAATAAGGAGGGTCTAAGTGTGAAAGCCACAACCCACCTGGGGGTCCTCACTGGGCAGGGAGTTGTTGACCGAAGCCCCTGAACTCCAACCGTATTGAGAGAGCGTTCGCAGTGACACTAATCGCATTCTCCCACTTAGCTTTCGTGTGCTTCTATTTCCTCTTCTGTTTAATAAAACCCCTATATTCTAGGGTTGTTATAATACTTAAATGAGGCAATAGAAGCAAAGTTCTCAGTGCTGGCCACATAGGGAACACTACAGAACTGTTGGCTGTTATTGACCCATTACCCGAAGGACACAATCTTATTAACGGAATATCCTTGAGCATATTGAATGTGTGTGTTTGTGTGCATGAGTGTGTGTGTGAATATGTGTGTGAGTAAGTGTGAGCATGTGTTTGTATGTGTGAATACATGTGTGAGTGTGTAGACGTGCGTGTGTGTGTTACGTTTTTGCTTTTAGGGTTAAGAGATCAAGTCTCCTCTTTAAATTTTTATTTATTTTGAGACAAGGTCCACACAGCCCTAGACTAGCCTCAGTCATGCTATGGAGGTCAGAGTAACCTTGACCTTCTGATCTGGCCTCCAACTCCAAGTTGGCACTTGCCACCGCATCCAGCTAGGTCTCCCTTCACCCTGTAGAGCCAAGGTAGAGATAGGCTATTTGCTTCCTTTTCTTTCCTTGTCCCACTCTGACCCAGGTTACATCTGAAGAGGCTTCAAGGTCAAGGCCAGGGTACCAGTATTGACCATTATCAACCTGCATCTTGGGAAGGTGAGGTTAGACCTCTGCAGGTTTCTGTGTGAGCCGATGAAGAGCTTTCGAAATGGAATCCCTTCTCACCGCCGTCTCTACACTGCCTTCACCTGCCCCCAGTCACTGGCATCCCCTCAAGCAGCTTTCTACTCTGTCCCCTTCCCCGCAGTGCAAGGTCTTCACAGCTGCACTATGACTCCTACTTAGACGGTTCTGGTTAGAGCTCTCCCGCAGCTTCTAGCTGGACCTAGAGTAGAGCCTGGTCCTTCCCTTAGCTTGAGAGGCCCTGTAAGAAGTGACCTTTGCTATCCCTCTCACCTCTGGCCCCCTGAGACTCTGCAGGCTACAGCCACACAGACCTTCACGCCTTGTGTCTAGTGAAAGATGTGTGTCCCTAACCTCTTTCCTCTGCATCCTCTCTGCCTCGAATACCCTTCCCTACTTCATGACATAGCCACCTCCATTTTTATCTCCGAATGCTTAGAAAGGCCCCTGAGCATGTTATCAGTAGCACCTCCTTTGCGCGTGGCACTAGAGCCAGGCTCAGCCTTGTGTTCGTCCCACAGACTGCTACACAGCATTCTTGGCATGTTACTGCTATTTCCCTCCCACTAGGAAGTGATCTTTGCGGCATCAGGATGTCTTTGGTTCTGTATACACTGTGGCCTGCAAGGGCTCCGCGGAGGATGCCGTCTGTTTAACATCCTTTCTCCCTGCACAGCTGAGATGGCCACGGTGCCACAGAGCTGTTTCTCTGACAAGGGGGAGAGAGGCAGGAATGAGGCTGAAAGCAGATCTCTTTCATTGCTGGAAGCCGGTGTTTCTGTTTATTGTTTTCTAACTCCAGACTCCAAAAGACGCTTTATGGGGCTTGATACAGTATCTCCACCAAGAAGGCAAGTCCTGTTTCAGAGTTGCCCATGGCACAAAGGGCCTTGGTCACTTTCCAAAGGTATCGTGTTTTCCTTTGGCACAAACTCATGCCCAGAAACCTGGATAAACTTTTATACTGGAATAGCCCAGAGCTGGCAAAACTCCCTGACTTGGAAGGAAGCTGACCACAGCAAATTAGAAGGAAGCCTTACTTTTTTTTTTTTAAGTTCAGAGGCTAAATTTCAAATAGCCCTATACTATCACCTATAAAAGATCTGCTTAACAAAGTGAGAAGCATACAGAACTTGGATTCAGATTGCCTGGATTTGAGTAACCACCAAATAAACTGAGCATACAGAAAGTCCGTTGCAATCCAGTGCTTTAGTGGTGCATGCACAGTGCTCCTCATAGGGGAGTGTCTCTGCAGGGGCATCACTGGCTCCCCTTTCAGAATCCACCCAGCCATGCTGCCTGAAGGCTGAACTTTACTAATGGTGTGGCCTAAGGGACTTGGAGACAGAACCATTCTCAATTCACTTGAGAGTTCTCCAATGGGCCACTGTGCCTTTTGTACCCACTCTGCCCGGCTGAGCTTCTATTGCAATTGCCCTTCCTTCTCATCACCGTAGTAGTCGGAACACATTGCTGCTGGCTGCTCAGTTTGCTTCCTCCTGTTCTTGTTCTAAGTGTGACTCACCAGTGTCTGCTTCTGCCGCTTGGTGGGCCCCAAACACACTTATGCTTGTTCTTCTCGCTTGTGTAACAAGGTCCACAGTCCATGTGGCTTTAATCAAAGCCTTCGGTTAACTTGTCCCCCAAGTCCCCACAAAATTACATTGTCAAGATTAGAAAATCAATTCAGAATTGTTGAGTATCAAATATGGTAAGCCCCTGGCACTCAGATCAGGACAGCCACATCTGCACCAAGCCCCTGGCACTCAGATCAGGACAGCCACATCTGCACCAAGCACCTGGCACTCAGATCAGGACAGTCACATCTGCACCAAGCCCCTGGCACTCAGATCAGGACAGCCACATCTGCACCAAGCACCTGGCACTCAGATCAGGACAGTCACATCTGCACCAAGCCCCTGGCACTCAGATCAGGACAGCCACATCTGCACCAAGCACCTGACACTCAGATCAGGACAGCCACATCTGCACCGAGCCCCTGGCACTCAGATTGGGACAGCCACATCTGCACCAAGCCCCTGGCACTCAGATCAGGACAGTCACATCTGCACCAAGCCCCTGGCACTCAGATCAGGACAGCCACATCTGCACCGAGCCCCTGGCACTCAGATCAGGACAGCCACATCTGCACCAAGCACCTGGCACTCAGATCAGGACAGCCACATCTGCACCAAGCCCCTGGCACTCAGATCAGTCACATTTGCATCAGTGTTTCCACCCTTGGGCATGTGTTTCCTAGGTTCAGAACTGTGCATTTTCAAGTTAGCTGTCTGGAGAGAGCTCTGTATGTTTTCCATGCCTGAGATACTGATGGTTTCCTGGCCCCTCCCCGTCATAACCATCTTTGTCAGGGGGATGTGATCTGCGGCTGGCGTGCCTGTCACAGGTGCCTGCTCACTGAAAGGACTTTGGGCGGCATTGGGCAAACCATGCAGCATGACCACTACCACATTTCCAGCAATGACTGGAAAGTGCCCAAGAGCCGCTGCTCTGCCAGCCACATGCCGGAGCTGAGTCCTGCACCCGGTATTTATCAGCAGAGGCGCTGAAGATCCAAATGTCCTGGGCAGTAGGGTGGACAGGGCTTCCGTCTGGCTCTGAGTGACCCCACCTCCCACCCACAGTGGTCAGGGGACAAAATCCTGACTTCATCCTCTCTAAGTTCTGCTTAGACACACCCTTCCTCAGAGGAGCAGACCCTGTTCACCAAATCTGCAGTTGCTTAGTCCCTCAGACAACGGACAGAATTTGTCACCCGAATCACGACAGTTTGCAGCCATCAGGACAGCACAAGGAGGTTTCCGTGATATAAGCAGAACTCTAAATGCACTGTATGATGCCTTTTTGAGACTTTTCATTGAATTTTAGGGGAATTAGAATCACTCTTGTGAAGAATAACTAAGACAAAACAAAATAATAAAAAGCCAAAAAAGAACACTATAAACAAGAAAGAAAATAAAGACTGGCAGAGAAGTAGAATTTTTCTGTTTTGTTTTGTTATTTGAGACAAGGTTTCTCTGTGTAGCTTTGAAGCCTGTCCTGGAACTTGCTCTGTAAACCAGGCTGACCTCGAACTCACAGAGATCTGCCTGTCTCTGCCTCCCGAGTGCTAGAATTTAAGGCTTGCTCCACAACCACCCAGCTGAAAAAAAATTTATTGTATGGCAGTTTTGGAAAATAATCATACCAGAAACAATTTCCAGGGACTTTTTGTTAAGAGGAAAGGGAACCCTTTCTATAGATATGAAAAGACCCCAATAGTGAAGCATTGGGGTGCAGACAAACACCAAGTTTTTCAAGAAAGGGGACTCCCCTCAGCTTTGTGAGCATTCTAACAGCAGCAGAACGGGTGCTGAGATGTTCTAGCACACAGTGAGAATGAGATGAGGAGTCACGTGGAGAAGAAAGACGAGGAGACATTTCCAAGCAGGGTATCCACTTCCCTACAGGCTGACAAAGCTGTCGGTAGGTCCCCTGCCCAACCCCACCCTGGCTCACAGAGAAGAGCAGTGAGACAGAGTGAGCCTCTGAGTGAAAGCAATCCCAATGGAGGCCTCACACCCTGGGTAGAGGACGTCAGGAGCCTGCGAGCCTCTCTCTGGTGCGGGCTCTGCCGGTGGTGATGGGTTTACTGCATGGTAAGGAGATTTGCTGACCATGCACAACTGAATACTTTGAACATATTCAGTTATCCACAGGCACCAGAACGTCATGGAAAACCGTGGGGTTCGGGAGCATTATGGAAATAGCGAATAGACCTGTTTGAGTTCTAGCTAATTGTTCCTAAGAACAGCTGACATCTGGGACGCGTCCCCTTATCTAGCAAGAGTCCGCAAGAAGGCGATGGACTTGTTTGTGAAGTCCATGGACAAATAAGGGCTTGTCCCTTGAGGAAGGGCGTGCAAGCCTCCCGTAATTACACAACCGCTGCAGACCTTCCTCTCCTCATCTGGGAAATGAGGATGAATGATGTAATTTGTGGATGTCATCTGGGATCAAATTAGAAGTTATTCATCCATTGAACAAATGTTTTTAAAGTATAAATTGTGTACTTAGGGAGCTTATTAATGAACAAAATTTCCAAGGTTTATGTCTTTATTGACCTACAGTCTTATGTAGGGAAATGGACAATAAGTACCGGGCTTAAATGGTCTATCAGAGGGTATTCTGTGAGAGACGGGGTGGGTAGGAAATAGGGGAGGAAGTCCTAAATAACCTTGTCTGGTAAAACTTCTCAGATAAGATAACATCCAAACAAAGATCAGGGAGAAGACACTCGTGAACTGTGTGGACTCTGGGGGTTAAGGTTTCCAGATAGAAGAAACAGCAAGATTCTCAGGTTTCTGGCATATTTCACCAACTCAGTGTAACTCATTCATTATTTTTCATATGATGGGAACTGTAAGCATTAGCGGCATCGTGGGAAAATCTTTTAGACTAGCCCAAGTGAAAGGAGAATTGCAGAAAATAATTGGAGAAGCAGGGTACCAATTGTGTGTGATTCGTAGGTTATAATGAAAAGAAAGAAAGAGAGAGAGGGAGGGAAGAGGGTAGGAAGGAAAGAAAGAGGAAAAAAAGGACATTTATAACAGCATAGAAACCTATTAGAGAATTATTGTCAGAATGGGCAGGTGGGTGCGTGTTGTAACCATCCAGGAGCAAAACTAGAGCTCTTTTGTCAGGGGGGTCAAAGTGGAGGGAAGTGCTGAGCAGCCACGAGGTTTAAAATCCAACAGAGTTGTTAATGGATTGGAATTAAGATGGTCTGAGAAACTCCAAGGACCGGCTTGCTCCTTCCTGAGACTGGGGGGGGGGGGTTGGAGAACATGATGATGTAGACCACGGCACATGACGACTTTCTTCTTATATTTGACTTAAGACTCTAAGCAGAAATGAGACTGAGAATGTAGATAATGTAGACACAAAATGTAGATAGTTCATATAGAGAGAGGAGAGGAAGGAGCAGAAGGGAGAGAGGAGGGAGTGCCTTTTAAGGAGTCTTGGAATTTGACTTTTGGAGGAAGTCTTTTAAGGAACCTTGAGGTTTGGTGTCTGTGCTGGTTAAAGCAGGACAGTTCTATCACCTGTAGCTTTTCTTTGTGTATTGCGAAATGTTCATTCTTAATGTCCAAACACTTTTGCTTCCATACCCCAGTGGCCTTCCAGGCAGCATCCATTGTTGCTCTGACATCATTTCTAGGAACTTCAGAGAGGGACTGAGGCTGGGGTCAGCTGTCTCTGCTCAACATCATTGGAACTGCGTACAGTGCATCCCTTCAAGGTGTGTAGCTGATTGAGGTTTGCATGCTTGAGGCATATGCGAACGCCACCACAGTGGATTCTAGAATATTAGCACCACATCCAAAAGGAAATGAATACGGATCGTTAGCTGCCCCTCCTTGTCACCTCAACTCTGCCTTTGTTCTGAGGCAGTGACTATACTCTCTGGTTCTCACAGGGGAACCTGATGACATATGCGGTCATTCTACGTTAGCTTCCTTCTCTCAACACTGTTTCAAGTTTACCCACGCCGTAGCACCGTCGGTTCTTCTTTATTGTTGTTTGGGTTTTTTTTGGTTGTTGTTGTTTGTTTTTTGAGACAAGGTTTCTCTGTAGCTTTGGAGCCTGTCCTGGAACTCACTCTGTAGACCAGGCTGGCCTTGAACTCCCAGAGATTCTCCTGTCTCTGCCTGAGGAGTGCTGGGATTAAAGGTGTGCACCACCACTGCCCCGCTTCAGTCATTCTCATAAACAGGAAACTCGGTGTTGGGCGTACATTGTTTTATTGATCCGCTCATTACTTGATGCCCATCAGGTTCCTCGTCTCCTGGTTTGTCATGGAGGAAGCCTTTATAAATGTGTGCTTACAATTTTTTTTGGTGCACCATATACTTAATATTCTTAGAAACTGACTGGAAGTTTTGCTCACATCAAGGGCAGGGGGATGAAAGTTAGGTGTGGTGTATCCATCCGCATTTCCCCAGTATTAGGAGGCTCGGCTGTTTTACGCAGGAGGACCTGTCTTCGCTTGTTTAGTTCTCATTGCTCCTGAGCCGGCCAACCCTTTTCTCTCAGCTGAGACAGAACACAAGAACCCGGGTGCTTTAATCATTCCTCACACTCAGCTTGAGCTTTCCTCTTCGCTCACCCCCACACGGAGCCCCGACACCACAGAAACGTTCCCTTCTCCCCGGAGGCTTGGAGGTTTAGGAGAGCTTCCAATTGCTGCAAGGATCACAGACGCGCTCTGTTTTCTCCTTCCTCATGGTGGAGACTTGGCTGTCTGCCAGGGTTGGTGGAGCTCTCCTCTCTTCAGCGCATGCTCAGGGGTCTCCTGCTTGCACAGGCCCAGGTGTGACTCAAAGCCAGCGCAGAAGGAGCACAGTGAGTCTCAGCTTTCCCAGGCCCCAGGGAAGGTCGCAGCTTCCAATTTCCGACTCTGGCTTCTGTGCCGCTGAGCCTCCCTGATGTCTTCTTTGCTATGGCCTCTGCCCAAGCCAGCTGCCATTGTGCTGAGGTCCGAAAGCAGAGACATGGCTTCTTGTGGGAGGCTGTCCTGGACTTTATATGATCCCCTGAGATATGGCACTCTGTGGGAGTGAAGCTGTGGGTAGTGACCTTCACGTGGCCTCTACCATGCTCACCCTCCACACAGGGGGCATCAGAATCAATCAGATGAGAGACAAATGGGGGCTGTGATAGTCTCCACCTCATAGTGTTATTATGAGGATTACACGATTCAAAACAGGACATAAAATAGTCCCTGGCAGGCACATAGCCAGCTCTTAGTATGTTTCTGTGACTGTTATCATTTTTTCCCCCTGAGCTTAGCTTGGTAAGACCATCACAGACGCAGTACTGATAAGAACGGGGCTCCAGAGAGTAAGTTCTGACCTCCAGAGTCCAGAGTCCTGGCCTCACTCTGTTCACTTCTGACACAGGCAAGATACTGAACTTTCCTGGCCTCCTGTTTTTCCTCTGAGCCTCCTCCAGAGAGGTCAAGTTTTGATAACACAGGCCAAGGGCTAAGGGCCAAGTGTGGCAATAAGGAAGTAGGAGCCACTACTTGCGGAGCTGCGGGAGAATAGAGCAGGGACGCAGAGCAGGGACGTGGGTGATCTGGATCCCGCAGAGAAAGCTTCCCAAGGGGAACACTGACTGGAGTCCGAGTGCACTAGACAGCACAGGCTGGGAAGACAGAACAGCACAGCGAAAACCTAGGGCTGTGGGAGCCTTGAGAACTGAAGTGGCTGAGAGAGGCTGGGCCAGTAAATGTGGAGAGTTTTTGGGCCCCATGCAGTCAGCAGAGTAGCTAGAACGCTGTTGATAACTATCCAGTAGGAAACTCAGAGCCCGGCTACGTGCCGTCATCTGCCACCGCCATACTCCACCAGTTCCAAGGTGCACGGCTGTATCTTTCCTCTAGCATAGGCTTCCGGGTCAGAGTTCAATCCCTACCCGGCTTGAAGAAGACCAAATATCTGAGCCCCATCTCTGCCTGCAAGGTAGCACTGCTTCAGATTATCCGGTCCGGATCTGAATGGGTCTGCACTGGAGGTGCCAATTCCTATGGTTCTGCCCTGTGAGCAGCTTGCAGCACAAGCTCCCGGGGCTGTGCGCTCTCCCACTGACTGCACTCACCTCTACCTGCTGCTTGCCCTGAAGTGCACCCGCGTCATCCTCTGACTCTATGGAGGTGCGTTCTATAAAACGACTCATTTGAGGGCACGCAAAGACTCTCAGTGTTAAGTCCATACTTTGCCACCAAGAACATCTCAGGCAGGGCAGTGGTGGCACACGCCTTTAATCCCAGCATTTAGGAGGCAGAGGTGGGTGGATCTCTGTGAGTTCAAGGCCAGCCTGGTCTACAAGAACTAGTTCTAGACAGGCTCCAAAGCTACAAGGAAATCCTGTCACAACCCCCGCCCCCCCCCCCCACCGCACATACAACCACCAAATAAAGTAATAAGAGCACCTCAGATGTTACAGAAAACAATATTTGATTCCATCCGTTTAATGTCTTCTCATTTCTAAACAACCAAACAAAAACAAAAACCAACCCCCAAAGGTTAAACCATGTTAAATGCATGCTCACACGGGGGTGCAGATGGGATCCTGAGAACAGCAGGTACTCCTTGTGTGCCACGTACAAAGGGTTCAATATAGAATTCCAGGCTCAGTGATGAGTTTGGGGCGCAGAGCTGAGAAGCCACTGGTGGAGGTCAGAGTTGTTGGCAATGGCGACTTGAGCGGGCTGCTCTCAGTGGCTTGTCTGGTCACTATTACAGTCTCCAAGTCTCTTAGAGAAGCTTCACCAACTGTCTCAGTCTGCTGGGACAAAGCAGGTAGCTCTGGGGAGTCCTCTGGAAACTACAGGGAATTCCCAAGGTCCCCAACACCTGCCTGGAAATAGCAACGACTTCTGCTTCTGTACTGACTTACAAGTCCACACCGCTTCCCCTCGATGGCAAACTCTAACCCAAATCAGCTAGAAACATGGGTCTTGGGCTTAGAGAGAATACGGCATTCTTCTCATCGGCCACAAATGTACCACAGCACTTGGTTGTTTTAATCCTCTAGCAAAGTCTCTGGGGGCAGAGTTCGTCTTCCGCTAGGTGACATTGCAATGCCTGCTCACCAGAATGAAGGCAGGATCTTGCAGAGCGGGGTCGTCTTTGCTTTGGTCAGGTTGCCAAGGCATCTGGGATCTGAGCTGCTTCTCCAGCTGGAGGTAACTGTGCCTTGTTCTCAGAGTGTTTTACTACTGTGATAGAAACATAAAGATTCTTGGTTATGAGGAACCAGGAACATGTACGTGTCTTTTAAAAATGTCCCTGGCCATACATCTGCCCCATTGCTGTTTGGCATTTCTATCCCTCAGTGAGTTGTTAAGAGCCACTGGGCCTGATTTCATGCTCAGTGAGCCATTTCACTGTTTTTCGCTTATGGCCAAAAAAGCCCACAGCGTCCAGCATGCACTGAAGCATCCCAGCCCTACCCCTGTTTCCCACCCAGCATGTGAAGTGGTGTGTGAGGAAGTAAGAGGAATGGCAAGGGGGATGCTGGGGGCTGGAGTTCTCAAAGGCTCTGAGTGGCTCATAGGTAGATTCCTGCAGTCTTTTGGGCATCTCGCTTCCACCAGCATTAACTGCCCAACTAGATGGAGCCAGGTCTCATACAGCTCCAGGCAAGACGCCTACCCTGTGACCTGATTTGCGATGGAGCAGCTGAGGGATCAGAACCCAGCCCTGGATCTGCGTGTGTGTGCTAAAGGGAGAGGTTCTGGGGTTTCTGGGGGTGCTGTTGGTACAGGGCTGAGGATGCGGCCAGCTAGAGCCTGCAGAGAAAACTGGCAAGCTCTTCCTGCCTCGTGTGCCACAGTAACCCCTGGAAATGAAGGAGAGACAGAAACACCCCGCTGGAAAAGCGAGAGTCCCTGACTCACGCAGCCATCACATGTTGGGATCATCTTACCATCAAAGCCCCACCTACTGCTTCCATGGGCACCTTTGTCCTTTGTCTCAATTAGAAGGACTAAATGATAAGGCGGTATTATTTCTCATAGCTCTATTTTCCTAGATACTCTAAGCTGGGGATCCCATGAACTAAATTCTTCCTGCCCAGTCTGGTTTACCGCCTGTTTTAAAATACCCCATGTGTATTCACCTGTCTATACATGGTCTATAACTACTTCCATGTGGAACAGAACAGTTGTGAGAGAGGCCTCTAGGGCCTATAAAGGTGAAAGTACTTACTACCTAGTTCTTTACCAAAAGATCGTTTTATCGACCCCTGCTGTTTAGGAATACAATTGATTTTTTTACTACAATGCCTCAATCCCAGTTAAAAACAAATTGCCTCCTTTAAAGGTTTGTTTGCTGGGTTGGGAACTCCAGTAGTGAAGCACTTGGTGCCCAGGCGAGGACCTGTGTCTGCGCTCCCAGCCCCAGGATAAAAGCCATGTATGGTAGGTTTACATCTCTAATCCCAGAGTTTGGGGACAGCTGCAGATCCTGGGGCCTCTTATGCCAACAGCAAGCTTGGCTCATGTCTCAAAGATAGAGAAGGACAGAGGAAGACTCTGGCCTCTGCTCTCCACACACATGTCCATGGTGAGAACCCCACCATACACAAACATGCACGCACTTCTCTCTCACACCCAAACAATAAAAAGTCGTAAAGAAATAAATATTTCCTTCTTAGTCCTTGTGTCTTGTTGTTGTTGATATTAAAAAGTACCTATTAATACTGATCTTGACTAGACCTGAGTTCTAGACACACAGAAAAACTGCCAAACAGAGCTCAAAATGGAATTTCCTCTGTGGATTCAAAGTACTAAATGTTACAAGGAAATATCACAGGCAACCCAGTCAGAGCATCAAGAATTTGTTTCACAGCGGGGAACATGGCTCTGAGCTGTAATTAAGCTAACTCATCATTTCAAATCTTTAGTTGCCTCTGCTTGGTGAAAATAGTTAAGGGGGGAGATTAGCTAGCAAGTTGATCAGATTTCCTCCCACCCCCATCTTCTAAGTGTGTCTTCCTGTCTCTGGGAACCTGAGCACACTGAAGAAGAGTCACTTTCTGCAAGCGGGTAAGGTGGCATCTCTGTTCCACAAGGACCCCTGACCGGGCTTCCCCGCTCTCCATCCCACGGCCTCCTTCCAGGCATACTGTCTGCTCCCCACCCCTCCCAACTGGACCCCCTTAGCAGGCACAGGCTTTTGCTCTTGAATCTCACCCCGGCTTCTCTTCTTGAACATGCTTGACTCCCTAACTTGCCTCTTACATCATAGTCTTCCACTTCCGGGATCATGGGTACACAAACACGGAGATCTCAGCGCATTGAAATCTTAGCCCTGCTTGGTATTTACTTTGATATAAAAAAACCATTATTTTGAAAATTACTGTCCTTGTGTTTTTAATTAAATAATCCAAGCTTTGGTATTGTAGTGTTGGCCATATAAAGTGTTCTTGATGTCTTCCGATATCTCGTAGTTAATTTTTTCATTGATTTTCCTGTTTTGTTTTAAATGGCTTACCCAAACAATGGTTGTAGCTGGCTGCATTCGCACACTAAATTTATAGAATTCTACAGTCATTACAATGCTGAATTTCCTACGTATGATCAAGACTCCTTGTCCTTTTCATTTGCCTACTTTTATGCCCTTTGGTGAAATTAAACATTTCACCAAACATTAAAATTGTGTACTTCTTTAAATTTACTCCTCTTGGCCAGGCGGTGGTGGCGCATGCCTTCAATCCCAGCACTTGGGAGGCAGAGGCAGGCGGATCTCTGTGAGTTCAAGACCAGCCTGGTCTACAAGACCTAGTTCTAGGACAGGCTCCAAAACCACAGAGAAACCCTGTCTCAAAAAACAAAAAAAAACAAAAAAAAAAAAGTTTACTCCTCTTTCACCATTGCTCTTAGGGTTGTCATAAATGAAACATTATCTTTTTTACTGTTATGGTTGGCTATTTTTTTCAGATAGAAAAGTTCAATGAATATATCTTAATTTCTTATCACCAATTATTTTTTTTTCAAAATATTTATCTATTTATTTCAAGATAGTATTTTCTGAAATTCTGGGAAACACCGATACCTTGGATATTGTCTTAGTTTGGGTTTTTGTTGCTGTGAAGAGACACCATGACCAAGGCAACTCTTATAAAGGAAACATTTAATTGAGGGGCTGACTTACAGTTTCAGAAGCTCAGTCCATTATCATCATGGTGGGGAGCACCATGTGTGCAGGCAGAGGTGGTGCTGGAGCCGAGCGTCCAACATCTTGCAGGCAACAGGAAGTTGACTAAGACACAGGGCTGTATCTTGAGCATAGGAAACCTCAAAGCCCACCCCCACAGTGACACACTTTCTCCAACAAGGCCACACCCACTCCAACAAAGCCACACCTCCTAATAGTGCCACTCCCTATGAGATGGTGGAGCCAATCACACCCAAACCACCACAGGTGTCCGTGTCCCAGTTTCAGCCTTACTGTGGGGATTCTTTCAATACAGATATGGTATCCTAGCCATATTTCACTAAGATTTTCATTAAAAAAAAATCAAGAGTAGGCTGAAAATTTTCAAATGTTTTTTCAACATGTATGACCTTGAACTTATTATATAGTTCCCCTATTGTTTTTGAGATTATAATATAATTACAACATTTCCCCCTTGCTCCTTCCAAACCGTCCAATATATAGCTTTCCCTGCCCTGAACTTTTTAAACAAATATGGTAAATTGTATTTATTAATACTATGTATTATATTTATTAATAGATACATTGTAAATTATATAATCTATAAATTATATCAACATGCATCTTAGGACAGAGCCACGTTGTGTACTGGAGTCTTCACTTGGTTTAGGTGTAATGTTCTTTTGTACCCTGCCCAATTATAGCTGCTAAGATTACACTCAGGACTTTCCCGTCCATATTCATGAGCCATCTCGGTGTTCTCTCTCTTGGTGTTATCTGGGTCAGACCTTTGTTCTGACTTGGCAGGAAAATTCTCGCCTCAGCCCTTTCCCTCTTCTGTGCACTGGGGAAGGTTAAATGGTATCGCAATGATTTATTTCTCCAAAGCTTTAAGGAATTCCTGATGAAGTATCTGAGGTCGTGCTACTTATAGGGGCTTTTCTGATTTGGGTAACTTTCTCAAGTTATGTTTTCTGTCTTTTCCGAGTGCAGTTTTGGTACCTTGTCTTTTAAATGTTTTGTTGTTGTTAAATATGACAAGGAATCTGATAGGGGTATTCTTATGTTCCATTTCTTCAGGGAATCACAAGTGACAAAAATGTATGGGTGCGATGTTTCTGACTTCTCCGTCTCCCCACTGCCTCCCTGAGAGGGAGGGAGAAAAACTGGGAACAGAAGCGAGCAGCGGGCTGCTCTTCACTCTAACTATTAGCTTCTTCTCAGGTTCATCTATGTCCCTGACCCCAGGGACAGCTGTGTGTTCCTGCAGGGTTAGGCTTGGACAACCAAATTCCACTTGAAACCAGATTGGAAATCTTCATGCAGTTTCTGCGGAGTGTTTGGAAGTCCCTTAAGAACCAACGCTGAGTCTCTCATATTGTTAGTATTTATTAACACATTGGAAATTGACACTATAATTGTACATATCTGTGAACTAGCAGAGTGGCATCTTAAAACATCTACTCTGTGCAATCAGATCAGGGAACTGGTTGTCTATAAACTCTTTCTGTTGGGAACATTAAAGAATCTTACCCATTTTGAAGCATCTCATTTAAAATGAGCTCTGTGGATCGTTTTCAGACCTTTGATTTGACCACAGCAAACAGAAAAGGCTGGAGGGACAGGCAGAGAATCTTTTGGTGTCAGTTGCAACAGATGAAGCCTCGGCCGGCAAATTTCCTAAGTATTGTGGGCATAATACATTTCTCCCTTTACACTGCCCCCCCCCGCCCAGCTGAAGAGTTAAGTTTTACATCACCTATTAAATTTTAATAATGTACAAACTAAATCTCCCGGAAGCCTTGTTAAAAGGCAGGTTTGGAGCCCAGCAATGGTAGCCATGGTCTGTGCCTTTAGTTCCAGCACTTGGAAAACAGAAGCAGGTGGATCTAGGAGTTCAAGGCCATCTGGGTCTACACTGTGAGTTTTAGGATGGCCAGGGCTACACAGAGAAACCCTCTCTCGAAAAACCAAGGGAGGAAAAAAAGAAAAGAAAAAGAAAGGAAAATGAAAAAAGAAAGAAAGAAAGAAAAGGCAGGTTTGGATTCTGTAATTCCGGGCTAAGGCTCAGGACTCTGCACTTCTGGCAAGTCTAGGCTAGGCTGAGCTGACTAGAGTGACGTGGCTCAGCATCACGTGGTAACAGGTTAGCACACCCCACAGTGAGATCTTCTTGTCATGTTTTGGGCAACATCCAAGGTGAAGGAGGTGCACATAGAGCAACAGACATTTTAGGCTCCCACGGCTTTTTTGTAGGCTTAGTGCTCAAGTTAGCTTCCCTACAGTCTCCAGCTGACTCCCTGTGTGCCTTACTCAAATTCAAACCCAACGTTTGAGTCAGGAACTAAAACTGACGCTTCATCTACACGTGAGTAGCGCTTTTGTGAATGAAAAGTAACTTGGGTTCTTATTGCACCAGGCAGACATACATCACCATCTTTGCCAGAGATGGGGAAACAGTCCAATGAATTAACTCAAAATCTCAAAGCTGAACAAGCAGTTTAGAAGACAGGTAGGTGCCTCCAATAACAATTTTCCTGGAGATGTTGAAGAGGTGGGTGATTTACACTGGAAACTGACTTCTCCATCAGCATCCAAATCGGGAGTAGAGGCGATGAAAGAAAAGAAAGGACAGCTGGTTACCTTGTAGCATTTTCCCCGCAGAAAGAAAGTGACATCTTAGAAGCTAGCCTAGCCACACAGAGGAGAGAAATGCAACCATCTGGCTGCTCTTTATAGGCTTAAAAAAGGAACATCATTTCGGGTTTCTTTGAATAGAAAAGGTGACTGAAAGGTAGAGAAGGCCAGGTAAACGGTGCTAGGGAAGCGTGTTTAGACAGCAGCAGACCTCAGACTGAGGGCAGAGAGCAAGGACTGAAGCAGAAAAGAGCCGCTTGCTAAAGAGAGACCCCACACAGCTGGAAGCTGGAGAGCGCCGCCTCCAGGAAGACCAGCCCTCTGAAGGGAAAGATTGGCCCCAGTTCTACAATAGGCCAAGAAGACTCAAAGGGTCAGGGACACAGGTTTCAGGAAGGGTCAGAGCCTTTGTGCTTGAACCTGGCATGGACAGGCTCCAGCAGACCTCACGCACGGATGTACCGGGACGTGTAGCAGCTTCTACTGGGATGGTTCGGGCCCGATGCTCACAGGTTGGCAGCTCTAGGGACTCTGCATGTGCAGTGGTTTTAAGAACGTGGCAGGTGTGGGGCTGGTACTGTTCTACTTGGAGCTTTTCTGCCTGTTGAAGCTTCCAAATCCAATCACAGTGGAAACAAAGGAGCATGAAAAGACAAGAGGCTCATGGGGGGTTATTTGCCAAAGAACCACGACAAGAAGAGAATTTCCTGAGTGTGAAAGACCTGAAATGCAATGCGGGGAAAATGAGCAACAGATGCAAAAGAGGAATTTACAGAAGTGCTAGAAGAGCCCTTTAAGCAAACAGAAATACCCAACTGCTCTCAAGGACTAAAAATGCAAGGTAAAACTAAAGTCCTATTTAACTTAAATTGGCATGAATTAAACCAATGTAAAACTGCATTATGCTGAAAATATGGGGCATCCATGTATTTCTGGCAGAGCAGAAATTGAAAAAGACTGGAGAATGCCTTTTAATTATCAAAAACATTAAAAGCTCACATGCATATATATGTATGCATACATATATACACCATTGACTCAGTTTGTATGAAATGTTCCTGCAAAGACAAATACATGTATGCACAAAGATGCTGAGTGTGTGTGTGTCCTTGAGAACTGTTTGCAGCCTGAGACCAATTACAGTATCCAACTACTGGAAGCCGGCTCAATTAATTACAGTATTTTCACATAATAGGATGCTGTGAAGTTATTCACAGTGAGTAAGACTTGTGCTAGCAGGACACACCTTCAAGATAAATAGCTCGTCAGAACACAGTGGAGAGCAGTATCACGGGATATATAGTTTGTGACTCCATTGTGGTGTGGTGAGTTCATTTGTACCCACGGCTTGGGTATTTCTTAGGCTCTGTTTCAATACATCCACCGCCTGCCTCACTCTCCTCTAGGTTGGTCCACTCCCATCGTGGCCCTTTTTCTGCAGGCTTCCCAAACACGACCTTCCTCTCGAGCAGAGCTGTGTGTCATGTGGCACCTGCCTGTCTTAATCAGCTCATGCTACTGTGGCAAGTTCCACAGGGTGGGTGGGAGAGATAACAAATGCTCTGGAGGTTGAAGGCTCAGGATTAAGGTCTAGGTCAATTGTGAGCGCTCTCCTCTTGGATGTCAGGAATCCGCCTTCTCTTTGCTTCCTGACACTGTGGAGAAAAAGTGCTGGAGAGGAAGTGGTCGCTCTTCCTCTTTTTTAAAAAGCTGGGCATCCTGTCAAGGGACCCTCATCCTTGTGATTGCATCAAAGCCTAACTGATGTGGGAGGTGATGCATGATGTGAATATGTTTTATTGCCATTGGTTAATAAAGAAACTGCTTTTGGCCAATGGCTTAAAGAGTAAATAAAGCAAGGCTGAAAGAGATACGTACAGAAAGTAGGCAGCGTCAGGGAGAAGCCATGTAGCTGCCGGCAGGACATCTCTGCGGGAGCCTGTCAAAAGTTTGATAGTAGGCTATGATCTCGTGGTGATGCACAGATTAATGGAGATGGGTTAGTTTAGGATATAAGAGCTAACCAGAAATACGCTTAAGCTATTGGCCAAACAGTATTGCAAATAATATAATTTCTCTGCATTTATTGCAGGAGCAGGAGGGACAGAAGCCTCCCCCAACACCTAACTCCAACCAAGACCTTACCTCCAAATGTCTTCACACTGGGAATGTTAGGGATGCGACATGAAGTTTCAGAAGGACAATTGTTCAGTTGGTAGCTTTGCCCAACAGCTCTCCTTGAGCACTGGCATTTATTTCAGTACTCATACTCCAGGAGCCTGGCAGCACAGAGGTGCCTGGAATCTGCCCTGACAAGAGGAGGATAGGACCAGACACTGGCATGCTTCTGGTTCAGCCCAGAGAAACATATCAGAGACACACTTTATGAGACTGTGGTGGTTTGAATGAGACTGGCCCCAGAGTCTCATGTTTGAATACTTGGTCTCTAGTTGGTAGAATTGTTTGGGAAGGATTAGGAGGTGTGGTCATGTTGAAGGAGATGCACCACCAGGGGCAGGCTTTGAGGTTGTAAAACCCCAAGTCATTTCTAGTTGGCTTTCTGTCTGGTGGTTGCATCTCAAGATGTGAGCTCTTACCTACTGCACCAGTGCTATGCTTGCCTGCCAACTGCCATGTTTCTTACCATGATGGCCAATATTTTTGTATCAATATTTGGTACCTACCCTAAGTACTAAATATTTTCAGTTTACGTATTTCACTTCATTTTCAGTTTTTTCTTTTGTGTATGTCTCTGTGTATATGTGTGTGTGTGCATTGTTGTATTTGTCCAGGTATGTATCTGTATGAACATGTGGAAGTGTGTGCCATGGATGCTGGAGGCTCATAGTTATGATTCCTCAAAGCAGCGGTGGGAGAAGGAAGAGAAATTTAGTCATTCACCATTCTTGAAAGTATACTTCCTTTCTCTCCTTTTAAAACTCTGGGTTTTTTGTTTTGTTTTGTTTTGTTTTGTTTTGTTTTGTTTTGTTTTTCGAGACAGGGTTTCTCTATAGCTTTGGAGCCTGTCCTGGAACTAGCTTTTGTAGACCAAGCTGGCCTCGAACTCACAGAGATCTACCTGCCTCTGCCTTCCGAGTGCTGGGATTAAAGGCGTGCGCCACCACCGCCCGGCCTCCTTTTAAAACTCTTAAATGTTGTGGAATACTATGCTTTTGAGTCATTTGAGGAAGTCAGGGAGGGATTGTGGTTGCTCTCTGGAGACTATAACTCTCTTAGGGAGTTTTTATCTCTGCCAAGGTAGATCCCTAGTTTTTGCTTGGATGTTAAGCATGACATTCATTTATAATTCTGGCCACTTCGAGTTTGTTTGGGAGGTGGGTGAAGCAGCTCTCACAGTATTTTGTTTCTGTTGTTTGAACAGAAGCCAATTATGTTTTATCTCCTGTGTACTAGCCTAAGCCACCCAGAATGGCAGAGTCAGTGAGATGATTAAGGAATATCGTGTGTTTCCAGTATACTCTCTGGGCCATGAGTTCCTATTCTCCCCACCCCTTCTTTGTGTGATAAATGTCATGAGTATTCATACTCTTCCGGACACATTCAGTTTCTAGATATCAATTTCGGTATATTGTATCAGTTACTTTATCTGTCGCTGTGATGAAATCTCTGGCAGAAGGTTCTCAAGGGAGCAGAGGCTCGTTTTGGCTCACAGTTCAGAGGGAAGGACTCATCATGGTGGGAAGCTCTAGCCATGGCTGTGGGAGGTCATGGTGGACCAGGAGGCAGAGAGCTGGGACCAGTGGGTGGATTTCACTTTCAAAGCTCACCCCCGGGGGACTCACTTTGGTTAGCTAAGCCACGTGTCCTAGAGGTTTTGGAACCTCGAAACTGCTGGGGGCCAAGTGTCAAACACATGAGTGCATGGGGGACATTTCACACTCAAGCCTTAACAGAAATATGTGGGCTCGGAGGGCTGGCTGTGCTCAGTTGTGCTCATGACATCAGGATAGGTGGATGTCAGCACATTTGTTCCCAAATTGTTCTGCCCAATATGGTCTTCAGAGCTTCTTATCTGCCCCATCGGGACACTGAGAAATCCAGAGAAGGATCTGGAGGAACAGACCTCTGGGACCTCTTCAAGGGGGCCAAGTACCCTGACGGGCATGTCAGAGTGAAAATGATTTTAGAGAGCTCATTCCACAGGATCAACGACATTTATAGAATATGGAAATTGCCAATGCCAAGAAGAAAGTAAGTACCATTCAGATGCAGAAGTGCTGAAACATAACTTTGTTCTCAATCTTCATTCATCTGCAATGATTCCTTTTGAAGGTACTTGTGTTCCCAGAGGCATGAATGTCAGGAAAATTCGGAGATTTCTTTTTCAAGTTTTACCCAAATATGAAATGACTCCTCAGGACTAGAGCCCTAATTAAAGAAAACTTCTCCCCACCCTCATTATTTTTTCTTGTAGCTGCTGGTAACCATCAATGGTCTTCAGTGGAAATCGTAAGCTATGGCAGGCAGATAGAACGCACTAGGGAAATTTGACATGAAATGGTAAGACCAGCCATTTAGCTAAAAATGACCAGGGGCTGACCCACAGTGCTACAGCAGGTACCCGTTAGCTACCTATTTAACAATGTTTTCTTTGGGGCTTTAGGAAGTGGCTCAGTGATGAAGTACTCGGCTACCATTGGACTGCAGGTTTCATCTCCTGCCCTAGGGTAAACAAATAAATAAGGATTTGTTTGCCGAGCAAATGCATTCTGAATCTTCACTATGTGTCCCGTGGCATTAGTGAGACAGCTCTGGTGACATTGCCTTCGTCCCCTCAGCAAGCATGAATTGAACAACCATGATGGGCCATGGGCTGTCCTCAGCTTGGGCTGGGCAATGGGAATTGGCCCGTGTGCTCTTCTGGCGACGCTGTACCTCAGCTGTCTTCTCTCCCAGGCTATCCACCGAGGCTCTAACCCAAGATGGGGACTTTGGGAGACAATGAGAGTTAAATAAGACCACGAAAGGGCCTGTATCTCTCAAAACAGAACTGGAGCCTTTAGACCAAGAGAAGTGGGGCTAGAGAGATGGATGGTAGTTAAGAGCAATGAACTTATAGAGGACCCAGGTTGAGTTCCCAGTGGCTCACAATCATCCCTAATTCCAGGTCCAGGGGCCAATGCTCTCTTCCAACCTCTGAGGGCACGTGATACACATAAATATATGCAGACAAAACAGATATACACATAAAATAAACAAATAAATCAAGTTGTAGAAGGAGGGGGAGAAAGGAAGCAGAAGGAAAAGTAGGAGGAGGTAGAACTCTCCCCCTTGTCTTTCTTCCCCATGCCCTGCTTTTGTTAGTCTGCCCATTCCATGGATTGTTTTTTATGGCGATTCAAACTGGCTAGTACAGGGGGAGTCCTTACTTCAAGAACCGAAGTCTAGGGGGGTCCTTACTTCAAGAACCGAAGTCTATAAACCAGCTATTTTGGTCATTGAACCTTCACTATAAATGTCAAGAACTCCCTGTGGTGGCCATCTGAGGGAAGACCCACTAAGCCATTCATTTGCTTTATCCTGCACTGGTGTGCCACTGATCCAGCAGCTCTGAAACGATTCTATTGGCCATTTCTCTAGCTATGGGTTCACTGGGAAGGAAATGTATTGCATTTATGTATCAGCATAACATGATAAAGTTCAGTGCAAACTGAAGCTACAACAGAAACTAGCAGACATCCAGCTGTGAAATTCCACAGAGGCCCATAGTTCAGCGGAAACATCTGGGACCCTGCCACTATGGGGATGTGTGAGTAAATAAGGCTGGACAACGCAACAGCAGAGAAACAGGAGGAAAAAGAGGCCCAAAGAATTAAAAGTGGCTGGAGAGAAACATTAGTTTTGTCGGAGGATAGTTGGACCAGCAGAGTACAGGTCAAGGAGGAGAGGGACGCCCAGAGGCACAGTTTGGTTTGTCATCAGACCCCCGCTGCCTTGTTAGCATCCCTGCTCACAAGAGTCCCTTCCTACCTGGCGGTAAACCCTTTGGCTCAGCACACAAGGAAAGTTCAAGTGGTGCCTCTTTTGTATGTGGTGTCTTAGCTTTGCATGAGGTCAAAGGGCAGCATGGTCATCACTTCACTATGGGATGGTGTGAGTAATCGCTTGGTTTCTCTATTTCATTTTCTGTACTATTTTGATAATGCGAATCAAGGATGTGTGGCTCCTCCGTTGGGAAGCCGAGTTGAAGCGGTCTCATCCAGTCCTGTGAAGGCCTTCACTGGATTCTGTGTGTGGAACCAGATGCCAGTGATGACCTCATGTCTGCAGTCTCACACCAACTACTGTAGCCAGCAGCTGAACGCCACAGCAAGCAAACCTGTGAGTGGCGTTGCTCCAGTTTCTGCTTCAAGAGACTGTCTGCATTCCTTGGTTACCCTCAAGGGTAACTTGAAAGATGGAAAATCCTTTCCTCCCAAAGTCGCATTTGTGTTATTATAGCAACAGAAGGCAGAGTATTCCAGTCTCCTGACTGTCCTGGCAGCTTATTTGTAGAATCGTCCAGTGCTCATCCTGTGTTTGGCATTGCAGTATAATGTCCTCAAGGACCATCCGTACAGCTACAGATTGGAGGGCAATGATAGAACCTCTGCATAAGGTGGCACACGTATCAATGATGCCATGAGATCCATGAGATGGTCTGTCCTTTACCTTGGGAAGGTGGCCCTTCAGCTTCTTCATCTTGAGTTTTGCTGGATTAATGGCTAATGTCAAGAAATCAGGCAGGATTTGGTAGAATGATGCAGAGGATCTCGAATAAGTAACAATTACGTGGAATCAACACGGCCTTGAGTCCATCATTCTTTGGTCAGGTATCACAAGGGACAACCCAATCTTCTTCTAGCATATTAACACCCTATGGTAGTGTGCAGTGACCAGCTTTGCAAAGGGATAGCAGTAATAAAACATCTACATACAATCTACACTTCACAAAGAAATTTGAGAAGCATGTTTTTATTTCATATTAAAAGCATAAAATCTCTTCCAAGTAGACAGGACAACGAGTTACCATTTTCAATAGATGAGGACATATAGATGTTGACTTGTCTCTGATGATACAACGATGCTAACTAGAGAACCCCTGTCCTCTGGATGGACCCTTCCCTGCCACCCAGTATTTCAGACTCACTGCAAGAGAAGATGCAGGATCTGAGGCTGGAGTGTGTGCACGTGTGAAACAAAGAACCGTCTATAGAAAGAAGGTCGCCGAGGAAGCAGAGCTCCTTTCTTGGAGGGGAGCCTTGAAAAGGATGAATGGTATCCACAAAGCACTCCAGAGACCTATTCACGGAGGCCTGCTTTCCAGAGCCCCCGGCTTGCTAAGACTGGCTGGAGGTAAGTGCACTGGTAGCCATGGATGATCATCTCCAAGAGGCTGGAGCCCTGCTGAGGCCTTTTCATCACCATGGAAACCACTTCCGCTTTGCCTCATAGGTTCCAAGTGCTCCATGTGGCAGGAGAGCCATTAGTGCAACTGAGGGGTGGTGTAGGAGTGAGTTGGAGCCCTTGCCTTGTGACCTCTGCCTCTCTGCTTTTGCCTCAGTTGTCACAGACCTCTTGCGGTGGTCAAACTTATTGTCACTAGAGGTCCTTTTGTGGACAGCTATAAAAATCATCCTCCCAAGAAGCCTTTTCTGCTGTTGAGGGTAGAGAAACCCCTAAGCACTCATACGAATGCTAAGTGCTAACGGATGCATAAAAATTCAGTCAAGAGCCCAAATATGCCTTGGAATTGAGAGAAAGGATAAATACTTATAGATGCCTAGAAGGCCCCGTTTGTCAGCCTCCAGGCTCCATGGAGCTTAGACAGAGCTATGGAGACACTGTCATCCCTCAGTCGTTCTGAACAGACAGGGCAATGGCACCACTTTCTTGGCTTTCTCTTGTTAGACACTTTTGTGGTAGACGAAAGAATGGGGCAGTATAGACAAGAAAGACACACGGACAGAGTCACATTCAGCACGGCACATCTCAGACAGTTCAGGCCTGCAAACATGACCAGGATGAACAGAATAAATGAATGAGAAACAATTGCTTTTAAGGCAACATATTATCACACACACACACACACACACACACACACACACACACACACGCATGCTGAAAGAAAATAAGCAAAAAGAACAAACTCACAGATTACTGGTTGCTTAGATTTTTTTAAAAAAATCTGTGTGTGGTGAGTGTGCAAAGTATATTTCTGAGTATTGAACCTAGGACATTAAACAAACTAAAAAAGTATTCTACCACTGAGCTATAGCCTGGCCCCTTGCACACACACACACACACACACACACACACACACACACACACGCATAATATCTATCTCCCCATGCCCATTACTAAAGGTAAGGTTTGTGAAGAACTAGGCACAAATAGTCACGTGGGTGTGGGGAATCCCAACTCAGGTCCTCCTGCTTCCAAAGCAAGCAATTACCATGAAGTCACCTCTCCGTCACCCTACCATTTCATCGTTGTTGTTGAGACAGGCCTCGAACACACCATGCATCTGAGAACTCGAACTACTGATCCCCTGCCTCTCAAGTGCTGGGATGGGAAGCCAGCACCACCACACCTGGCTTTGCAGCGCATGTGCCCAGAGCATCTGCACCCATTGCAGTACATCCTCTTGCTCCTGTGAAGGCCGCAAAGTACGCCAACACTGATTTGCTGCCTTTAGGACATAATTGGCAGCTGTGTGTCTCTCTAACCAGATGTCAATTTAGTAGTGAATTGAACATAGCTGCAGCAAAATGCAAACTTGAGTTTCGCCTTGGGGTAGAGAGCCTGAAGTCAAAACAACCATTTGTTTCCAAATTGACTCAAATAACCGGTTGTTCTCCAGACAGAAGAAAACAATTGTTTGAATGAATTGTTCAAGAAAAGGGCTGCAGCGAGTCCCAGCGCAGCCTCTGAGCCAGGGCCACTTTGTCCTTCTTTCTTCCCAGCAGACTCCCTCTCAACGGCACCAATGTTTTGTGATTGTCAGATGAGACCACTAGAAGCCCTGAATAGCACAGTTGTCTTTCCTGCCAGCTCCTTCTAAGACTCACTATGCACAAAAGGGGGAACGCACTGTAAGTGGGAAAGCCATAGAAATGAAGATAACGAACAGCTCGATTTAAATACGTCTTTTCAACTTGGCGCTTTCTTAAAGAGTTCCAGCTCAGACAGTTGTGTTTTCTTGAGCCGTCCAGGAAATCATATCAGTTACAAGAGGTGAGCTATCTCCAGACCCTCACTCGCAGGCGCATTTAACTGGGAAGATAAAGGACAACATTAGGCTACTTTGTCCTGAGTCGGACCCTGTCTCGGTTCTCTTCAGGCACCCACACTCTCTTTTTCCTCCAGAGACCTATTAATTTCAGACATAGCTATTATTTAAAAAGCGATTTAGTTAGAAGCACACACACACACACACAAAAAAACCCTTAAATATCAAAAGGCACTATCTAAGCTAATTCCCTTTGGGTGCAAAGCAATAAATCTGGGGATCTGGGTCAAAATTAAAAAGGCATCCAGCATGGCAATTCTCCCTTCGGGAGGAGTCAGACCTAACACTCGCCCAGAGGTGACGTTCAGCTCTCACTTTGGAAGTGTACAGCGTTGGAGAGTCACATAAATATGTGCTTGATTCGGCGGTGTGACTATAATAACACAAGTAATGTATGAGGGCCGCGACTCTACCCTCAAGAACCGCATCGCTCCGCCATGGGCAGTCAGTCCTTCTCACGTTTAATCCTTTGCCATGTGGCGCTGTGACCGTGAGAATGTCAGCCTACTTAGAGCAACTGACCGGTGATTAGGTGAAAATGCTCGCCCATACGTGCGTACGTCACTCTGACTGTTACAAAGTGTGTCAAAGTTAATTGAGGGTTGCCTAAACAAGACCAGAACGAGGACACGCAGCTGACATGCCAGCATAGTCGGGGGCAGTCTCACAGAGCCCTGTGGTGGGATTTCAATCTGTTTAACCAATGACTTTTGGGGCAGCAAGCTTAGGGTGTGGTCTTATCTGCCTATAACACAGTTTAAACGGTGAGGGAGAAGGTCAGGACTCTTGCTCTTTCTTGCTCTCGGCTCTCTTGGGGGGTCACAGTGGAGCAGGCAGGGAGAGACAGCCGGCAGTTGGTGCTCTTCAGCCCTGTGCAGAACGACTGGACAAAGGCTGCCAGATCAGTAGCAGCGTCTAATTGCTTCTGTATCGGGGACTGTTTGTCCCTATCCTCTACCTAAATAAATTTTTGAGACCCTTTAACAGAATCTCATGGTCTCGTGTAACAGGGCCCCATCCCTAGATGAACAGCTTCAGGCAATTAGTGACTCACAGAAAGGGAGACTCTGTCTTCCCATGAGCCCCCTTGTGGATTATCCAATAGGAAGGGTCAGCCCTAAAAACATAGACATACAAAACCACTTAACTGACATGAATATATGCAAATATAATATATGTGTGTGACAACCATAGTTAAAGAGAAAGATACCATAAAGATGAGAGAGAGAGCTGACCAGGGATGGAGACATGAAAGGAACTGGAGGAAGGAGAGGGAGGGGGAAATGACATAAATAATACTCAAGTGTGAAATTCAAAAAATTCAAAAAGCAAATTGTGGTTAACATAAAATTCCTTGAGAGGCTCAAATGACCAAACATGGTAGATGTCATAGAAACCCGACCTGTCCCGTGGTTCTCTCTCTTTAATTTTCTCTTTGCCTCCCTCCTTCCAACTACTCTTCACCATTTTTATTTATGAACACACCTTCCAAATCTGTGATGGACCTAACCTCTCCCCTGTCTTGCATTACATTAAGCAGAAATGACTGACATTCAGTATGAGGCCAAGGACATCGTTGACAAAACAGAAGCACTGGGGAACGGTGTGGAGCCAGGTTTCCATGCCTCCTGAGGCAGGTGATGAGTCTGGAACAGATCCTGAGTAGTCGGTGGGGCCAGAGGGGCTGTAAAGTTTACATTGGAGCCATCTACTAAGATAGGTAAAAAAGATATATGTCATTCTTTACATTTTTTTATTTACATTAGCCAAAAGAAGAAAGAAAAAGAAATTTGCCATTAAGTAGAAACAAATTGTTGGCATATAAATATGGACTCTGGCTATATTTTTATAGAAGTCAAATCCCTATTTCTAATAGAATTAGTATTATAGATACACAGAGACTTGGAAATTCTACTTGTAGGAATTCATAGCTCAGATCCATGTGTGTAGGTAAAGGCATGCGTAGGCAGCTCTCCCTTGTAGCTCTGTTTACAGCAGCCACTGACATAAAGAGTACAGGCAAATGGTAAAGTAAACGGCTCGTCGGGTAACATGGGCTGTAAGCTTTTAAAACGATGCAGTTCCATCGGCACTGCGAGAGTTGGCCCTTTTCTAGCATCAGTTATCTATTGATATGGTAATAACATGTAAAGCACCATCCAAAATTCAGTTGCTTCGCATAAGCATGTGGCTCATGTGTCTGGGCTGATGATTTAGACTTCGCAGTTCCTCTGGTTTCTGCCGTGCTTGCTTATGAGACTGCAGTTTAGCTGGATGTTGACCAAAGCAATCGGAGGAGAATTTCTTCCATGCTCACCACCAACCGTGCTGTGGTACTTTCATTGGTGCCCAAATGCTCTAGCTCCCCTTGGGTTGGTGCAGTGTGCCGTCCTGGCTCTGGTCTGGGGTTCGCGCCTCCCTGAGATACTATCCAACAGTGACCTTCACTCTGGAGATGACCCCTCCCTCGAGTCGCCTAGTTTTGTTCTCTGTTGTCATTTCTTTTCCTGAAAATGTGCTACAATGTCTTGTACCTCAACCAAATTCCCTGTTAACCAACAAACACATTTTCCCCATGGAAAGAAGTCCAGTTACCTGGGCTGCCTCTCTGTGCTTCCTAACCTCCATTCTTTCTCGACTCTATTGAAGGCAGGTATGCTATCTGCCAATCACTACTTCTGCTGTTGTTGTGGTGATTCACTTTTGTATTATCCCTCCTTGGCTCTTAGCAGTGTTTGGCACGGGGGCCATTTTCATCCTTTAAAAAACCTTCCTTGTTTGGATGCTGAGAAACCATTATCCTTGTTCTGTGCTCACTTTGCTGGCCATGACTTCTTATTTTGTTTGATCAGATCCTCATCCTCTAATCCTAGACTTCTGGAAAGTTCCAGGACTCAGTTCTGAGGTCTCTTCTCTTCTCTTTCCCAACTTGTCCCGGGCAAATTCATCTGGCCCTAAACATTAATTTTGTTTTGTCTCACTTTATTTCATGTGTGTGCATACACGTGTGTATACATGTATCAATGCACAAGTCTTTTTTTCTTTTTCTTTTTCTTTTTTAATTTATTTATTTATTAAGGATTCCTGCCTCCTCCCCGCCACTGCCTCTCATTTCCCTCCCCCTCCCCCGATCAAGTCCCCCTCCCTCATCAGCTCGAAGAGCAATCAGGGTTCCCTGACCTGTGGGAAGCCCAAGGACCGCCCACCTCTATCCAGGTCTAGTAAGGTGATCATCCAAACTGCCTAGGCTCCCCCAAAGGCAGTAAGTGCAGTAGGATCAAAAACCCACTGCGATTGTTCTTGAGTTCTCAGTATTCCTCATTGTCTGCTATGTTCAGCGAGTCCGGATTTATCCCATGCTTTTTCAGACCCAGGCCAGCTGGCCTTGGTGAGTTCCCAATAGAACATCCCCATTGTCTCAGTGTGTGGGTGCACCCCTGCGGTCCTGAGTTCCTTGCTTGAATGCACAAGTCTCTGTGTGCATGTGAAGGCCATTTTTTTTTTTTTTTGAGGCATAGTCTTTCATTGAACCTAGAGCCAACCATTGGTCTGGACTGGGTGACTGTTGAGCTCCGGAGTCCCCCTCTTCCAGCTTCTCACTACTGGGAGGTACTGTGCCAAGATTTTTGGCTTGTCACATGAGTGCAGGGGATGCAATTCAGGTTCTCAGGCTGCGGCAGGCTCTTTATCATCTCACTATGTTGACGGACCTCAGATATCTTCAGCTATGCATTTTATGTGAAATATTTCCTTTCTTGAGAAAAATGCAATAAATATCCTTATACATGGTATTGATTTTACTTCTTAGAAGCAGATGCGTGGAAGCATGCAGGCCCTTTCCAGTTCTCTAGATATTAGTAAGTGGCTCCTAAGAAGACGGCAACATGTCACATACAGTACAGCTAGCAGGAGCAGCAGACCGCAGGGTTCTAGCGAAAGGTGGTAGGAGAACCTATGGTTGGAACGACAAAACTCTCAAGCCGCAAGGGAAGAGAAGAGATGGGGACAGGATCCTATAAAGATCCCATTTGGAAAACTGTCTGAGCCTCCTAACAGACTTCTAGAAATACATGAACGTCTGGCGGCGGTGAGAAAGCAGAACCTCAGGGTGACCTGTAGGGAGTAGGGGAGGGCCCCAAGCTTCCCACAGCATCCACTCTTCCCATCTGCTAGGCTGACATTGGTGGCTTCATTTCTTGTCACCTCATAATCAAGAGTTGGTGCTGGAGGCCCAGCAACCATATTCACAGCAAGCAATACCAAAAAAAAAAAAAAAAGGAATGGGTAAGAGGCAGAGCCCAGCCTTTCCTGACAGTCGTGGGAACTATGCACACCTACTTCTCTGATAGTTCATTAATGAGACCCAGGGCGGCTTATTCTGAAAATCCAGCTTGACGTTGGGTTGCTTTTCTCAGCTGAGTCAAATGAAATAGGGAGGGTTCCGCCACAGTTGCTGTTGCATCTCAAGTAGCCACTGCCCAAGACAAGACTTACCTATGATAGTGCTGACCGGTCCCTGGTTACGAGAGGCCCTGCACAGGAACAAGCGTGTGTAGGTATAGCTAAGTACAAGGAGAACTTATAACAATATTTATCCAGTCACATGGCCAACGGACATAAATCTTACTTTAAGCAATTCAAAATAATCTCAGATTTCAGAATCTATGCATACAGCTGAGAGTGACTGTTCTGGGTGACTGAAATAGGTAAATCTCAGGCTGGCAAGATGGCATGGCAGGTGAAGGTGCTTTCTCTCAAGCCTGATGACTTCAAATGGATCCCCCAGACTTCCACGTGGTGGAAGGAAAGGACTGGCTCAGGAATTGTCTCCTGACTTCTACATGTGTACTATGATATACATGAGTGCACATATGCATACACACACTAAAACACTAATTTATTAAAATATTGAATACCACAGTGGTTATCTTTTATTTGGGCTGTGGAAACCTCATGTGAGCCACTGGGAGCTATTCGCCTGAAACAGTGACCTCTTTTTACAGAGGACCACTTATATTGCTGTGATAATCTGTGTTAACTACATTAGCAAGGCCATTTAGCTGTCTACTTTCCTCCTCACCCCCAGGCAAGTGATCTTTCCTCCCTCCTGTTCCTCCCTCTCTGCACATTCAGTGCAGAGTAGTGATCACCCACCAAAATCTCTGAATCCTCTACTAGATAGCACGCACCTGCAAATCAGAGGCCATAGTTCATCTGCCTCTATATTTATAGCCTCCTGTGACTGTAATGCGGCTTAGGGATTTTCAGAGGTGTTCTCTGAACCATAGCTAACCATTTGTCATCAGGCTTCTGTTTCGACACCCACAGCAAAGATCACTCCATTACTTACATAGAGCAAAACGTTGATTGGTCTGGCGCTTCATCTGAAGTCCACAGAACGGGGAAAACAGAGTCGGAGCTGGGGTGTGAGTCACTCACTGAGTTCTCCTGGTCCTGTCTCCTGTGCAAGAAGATGAAGGAGCCAAGATGGAGGAGGCAGGACCCACAAGGAGGGGAGCGCTGACAGACCTAGTGATGGGGGAGTGTCATATATCAATCTGTTGATTTCACTGGCTAAGAATAAAGAAACTGCTAGGCCCATTGGATAGGCCACCCTTAGGTGGGTGGAGTAAACAGAACAGAATGCCGGGAGGAAGAGGAAGTGAGCTCAGACTCCACAGCTCCGCTCTCCGGAGCAGACGCCTTCAGAGACGCCATGCTACCTGCTCCAGGGAAGACGCACACCATGCCCCAGCTCCGACCCAGGATGGACTTAGGCTAGAATCTTCCCGGTAAGCGCACCTAGGGGCGCTACATAGATTATTAGAAATGGGCCAGAGCAGTGTTTAAAAGAATACAGTGTCCGTGTAATTATTTGGGGCATAAGCTAGCCGGGCAGGGCAGGCGGCTGGGGTGTTTGGGGACGCAACCCTGCCGCTGCTCCCTATTACTACAACCTAGGAGCAGGACAACGACGATCTGATACAAGCTGGCATGTATTACCATTTCTAGATTTTAGTTGGTGGAAAAATTTTGCTATCTGTTTGCCTATCTTTCATCAGCAGGCTTCTATTGCTCTTCTGCCTGGAGACTAGTGAAGACAGTTTCTTCTTCACTGAGAACGTTTGTTAGCTGACAGAATGCAGCATGTTCCCTCTAGAGATTTTCCTGAGAACAATGTGTGCAATGTAAGACAGAGTAGGCATTTCTTGTAGCACTAGGAACAGACCCAGCTTTTCCTAACTACCTAACCACCCTTACGCTTTTTTGAGGAATTGGAGGGTAGGGTCTCTTTATTGCCATCAACACTGAGTGTATCTTTGTGGTTGTAAAGGGCACAGTGCCTTTGGTACAACTGCAGTAGCCTCTCTCGGGCTCATTGGCTCTCCATGGAACTTTAACCAGGAGTATCCACTAATCAGTATGTTCATTTATGTACACGTGTATTTATTTTCCATTTTTGAGCTTCTCCTTGGATTGAGTACTCGAGGTGACTGTAGGGCATATAAAATAAGGTTCTGTCATGACATCACCCAGGTGGCATTGGTGCAACTGCAAGACAAAATATGACGAAAATCTGAGAAAAGTGGCAGGGAGTTCAGAAGAGTAAATAGTTGGTCAATGCAGACTCCAGAGTTAAGCACAACTTAAGGAATTGCATATTGACTTCAAGGGAAAGACAGTGGGATTTGAAAACAGCTTAATGTTCTCCATGCGTTTCTTTCTTCATAGAGGGCTCCTTGGCCAAGCTAAATCTCTTGCCACTTTATGTCTTATGTCAAGAAATCACGCTCTTGGGGGACGCCCTTTATTGTCATCATATTGCTGTATATTTAGGAATGACATCTATGAGTCTGAGTTTAAAGATCTTTGAAATAGGAGCTATGCTTGTCTTACTTCTGAATCCCTATGAACATCATGAATATTTGTCCAATATAAGCAGGCAGAGGGAACAGATGGATCTTCAGTTAAGTCAAAAGCAAAAGAAAGTGGAGAGCTGAGAGTCTATGATACACATTGGGTTTCTGAGAGTATCCCTTGGCATGCCTGTCCTGCGGAGGAACAGAGAAAATGAGTGTGATAATAAGTTGAATATCTAACTCCAGAGAAGTTTAGTCTTTTTTTATTTTTTATTGGCCAATGGAAACCATTGAAAGTCTGGGAATGTTTGTGCTGGAGACATGTAGCTCAGTGGTAGAGTGCTTGCCAAATATGTAAAAGGTTCTAAGTTTAATTTAAAAATTATAAAGAGGGCTGAAATAGCGAACACAGTAGAGTGCTTGCCTAGCATATATGAAAGAGTGGGTTCAATTGCCAGCACCGGATAAATCAGACATGGCGCACACTTATAATCTCAACAATTGGGATTGGAGGTGGAAGCTGGAGAATAAGAAATTCAAGGTCATATTCAGCTACGTAGTGAGTTTGAATCCAGTCTGGCTTATGTTAGATCCTATCTCAAAAAATATAAAATAGGAAAGGGAGGAAGGAAGGAAAAAGAAAGTAGAAAGGAAAAGGAAAGAGAAAAGAAAAAGAAAAATTAAGACAGAAGAGAAAGGAAAATAGAGAAAGAGACAGAAAGAGAAAGAGATGGAGAAAGAGAGATTGAGGCTGTGAGAACAACATGGAAAATAGTACTTCAGAAAAATTGTTTAGCTTGCACAAGTTAATTGAACGAGGAGAAAAGTGTGAGGTCTACTTTTGTATTAGAGCTCTTAAGAGCAAAAGAATCAATAGAATACATATGCAATTGTAAGAGAAGTGCATTGGATTGACTTGCCCATTTAGAGTTTAGCTAGTTCACAGTGGCAGGGTGGAGGTGTGCAGAAACCAGCGGCTGCTCAGAATAGGAGACACCCACAGGTGATATGGTCCCAGTCTGTCACTAAAGCTCTGGGAGCCCCCTGGAGAGTCTCTGCAGCAGCAATGAAAAATGAACAGTGAACATCTCACACAGTAAACACCAGAGAGAAGCGGGCTGTGGTCATTGCTTCTGGTGCACCCTATCAACCTCCACACATAGACCTGAGGAAGGCTTTGCCAAATCCCATGGGTCCCAGTCATTGGCGTCTCTGTCATTATACACATTCACTTAGGGCTCCCTCCATTCCCTAAAGAGTGAAAGTCAATTTGTTGGAAGAGTGACTTAATGTTTTTAAAGAAGAAGTAAGAACTTCATCTCTAATCACAGAAAGATGGTGACAATAACACACACATGGGAAACAGGAGCTCTCTGCCCCTAGCAGGGTGTGAAACGCCATGCTGGTCAGCTCAGAGGGCACTAAGAACACCACTTTTATGTAAAGACCACTATGAAGCTAATCTCATATTTTAGGAATGAAGATGAGCTCCTTGAGGTCCTGCCGAACTGGAACATCTTTAGAAGACTGTAGGTCACAGCATCTTCCTCCTATCCCTGACTGTACCTCTCCTTGCTTTGGTTTACTCATCCCCAAATCTTAGGCATCTACCATAGTGGGATACCTCCAAGCCCTGTGCCCACCCTGTAGAACCAGTTTTTTAGGGAATGTGTCTCAAATTCCAGTGTGAAAGCAAGAATGCTTTCTGCAAACCTGCAGTACCTGCACTTCCTTCCTGTCAGAGGATAGCTGTTCATTCTCTCCCTCTTCTACTGATGACAGCTAGTTGGAGAGATCTGGCCTTGGTTTCACTTTAGGCTGATTGGCTGCCTGAACTTTTGAGTTCCTTGGCCAATTTATCACCAGTTACCATTAAGATGTGATAGCAGAGTTGGCTGGTTGCCAGGCAAATATTACTAACTCAAAGTCAGGGTCACTACAGCATTGAAAGGGACAAGAACTACAACTGTCCGACCCTGTGTCATGAAAATAACCTGCGGTATCTACTAGGGCATCTGAAAATTGCTCTATTGTGGTATGAGACCCATGGAATTACAAACATGTATGTATACAGGAAGCACAGGTAGACGCGCAAAGGCATGATTGCTGTTGATCTCGCCCTGCCTTGCAAATACCATTTGGGCATTTGGAAGAGTAGAAAGGGCATTAGAATCAAGTTCCTCCTTCCCAATAATTTAATAAGCCTCAGACATCTCATTTACAGAATGAGGAGTTGGATTAGAGCGGCTCTCACAGGCACTTCCAGCTCTCAGATTCCATTATTCGCTAGGCTGCCAGAAAACACACTCTCCACTGCCAAGTATGAACTCAGCATGCCGCATGTTTACAGAAGCCCCTTCCCCCTCCACACCTCTCCAGCTTCAGCCTCCTACTCCCCAAGACTGCTCTGAAGAGCTCTTGCCTACAGCTGCTAGCTCATCTCTGAAAGACTGGCTTTTTACTCCTTCCTCTTAGGTTTTCTTTTACTGCACTAAGCACGGGCATTTCACTATCTACTTCCCTGTCTGCTATTAGGAATACATATTCATTCACTTTAATCTAGTCATCCCTCAAACTTATATTAAACACCAACTGTTCTCAGGACGTGTGCTAGGCTCTGAATATACAAACACGGAAAAAGTGCAATTCTTCCCTGGGAGCTGCCAGGAGTAAAGGTATCTTAAAGAGATACCGTCTGTTCCACTCAGTTGTCAGGTGGCTGAGAAGATGGTCTTGGAGGAACTGGAATTTCCCCAGGAATACGATGTCGGGAGAAGGAAAAGGCTGAAGCATGATGCCAGCTGGAGAAGAAATTCATCTCCTAGGGAGAGATTTCACCCCCGTAGGCAGTTCTTGTCAGGCTACCTTGTAGGAGAGATTGAATGAAAGGCAATGATGGGTCCTTGACATGTGGAATTAGACCCTGACCGCACTGCTCAGCTTTGTAAACCTCTTGGTCTCTAGTTAAACCTAAAACTCACATCAGGACCTTAAAGCTGTGCTTGCCAGGGAAGGGCCACCAGGTCTTCATCTTTTCAGTGCCGTCATGTTAAATAAATCTCCTTTTTCTGCTTTTCCTCCCACATCAGTCATTAATCAAGAAAACATTCCAGAGACTCATCTCTACGTCCATTTGATGGAGGCATTTTCTCCATTGAGGTTCTTCTTTCCTCGATGACCTTAACATGTGTCGCGTTGACAAAGGAGGTGAGCCAGCATGGGGGCTAATATCCAGAGTTTACAAAAAATTCTCCTAAAGCACCAAGTAATCAAAACTGCCAACCAACAAAGAGGCTAATGAAATGGATAGTTCTTAAAGGAATAAGCACAGACAACCAGGACATATTTTGAAGAAATCAACACCCTTATCCACCACGGAAATAAGAATTAAAATTATTTTGAGATACTACCTCACCCCAGTCAGAATGGCTGTCATCAGGAAACCTGACCACAAACACTGGAGAGGTTGTGTGGAAAGAGGAAACCGTATTCACCGCTAATTATGGTTTGAATTACTACAGCCATTCCAGAAATCAGCAGAAGTTCCTCAAAAGAGAGCAAACATGGCCCAAGTGTTCCATTCCTAGGCCTTTCCCCAAAGGACACTATAGTCTTCCACAGAGAGACCTGTACTTCCAGCCACATACTGCTGCCTTATCCACCACACCAGGGAAACAGAGCCAGCTTAGCTGTCCATCAACAGAAGAACGGGCAGTGAAGATGTGGTGCGTATGCACAGTAGAATATTATCCAGCTGCAGAGAATAGGGAATCGTGACACTTTCAGTCAGGTGGATGGAGCTGGAAAGCATATTCATAAGTGAGGAGACCCAAACTCAGAGAGACAGTGTATACTCTCTCCCTCATGTGTAGATTCTTTAATGGACGCACACATATATACATGTATGTATGTATACGTGTGGATAAAGGCCACCACTCCCTCAGATGCTCAGTAGGGAAGGCTCTATGCTACAAGAAACTGGTATCCAAGAAAGCTCTTAGCAGTAGCCCATACTGGTACCTTACAGGTCACTTTTAAACACCTGTTATTCAGAAACAGTTTGGGAGAAATATGGAACAGGTGTTTTTGGGTTTTTTTTTTGAAGAGTATTATGCTAAACATACCAATTTAGAGGTGATATATTATCCAAACATAAATACTTCACCTTCAAATAGCAAACTGGCTTCCTTTTGAGTTTTTTAGCGAACATAGATGACCTAATTTTACTTTCAAGGTGATGGGTGGAATCTTCCAAATTCTCTGAGCTGAACCAAAAAGAACAGCAACAAATGTCCTGTGTCTTCAGGGACAACTCACAGCACAGTTAACCCAAGAGAGACTGTTTGTGAGTAAAGGGTACAGATGACTTCGCAAGTGAAGGTTAGTCAGTTCAATAATAGATGTGCCCCACAGTACTGACCATTGTTTGCTCGGTTTATAAAATCCTGGGTTTCTCTCAATCTTTAAGGCTTCTCAACAGACTTCAGGATTCTTTTCCTGCTCATGTGAACTCTTGGGCAGTCAATATCACTGTTTCTGCAACCCTAGGGTAACCATGGCTCCCTCTGGGATAGAAAGGAGTAGGCTATATCATCACTTTGAGGAGGAAGGTCTGCCTTTTTGTTTCTCTTTTTTTTTGTATTGTATTTTATTGTATTGTATCTTTAAAAAGAAAACAACTTCTTTATCATTTGTATATAGGAGGGTTACTGATTTTTTTTTTTAGTTGATCTTGTATCCTACCACGTTACTGAAGGTATTTATCAGCTATAGGAGTTCCCTGGTAGAGTTTTTGGAGTCACTTATATATACTATCATATAATCTGCAAATAGAATGTTTGACTTATTTTTTACAAAGCTGAATCCCCTTGATCTCCTTTTGTCTTATTGCTCTAGCTAGAATGTCAAGAACTATGTTGACTAGATATGAAGAGAATGTATATAACCTTGTCTTGTTTCTGATTTTAGTGGAATTGCTTTGAGTTTCTCTCTATTTAATTTGATGGTGGCTGTCAGCTTGCTGTATATTGCCTTTATTATGTTTAGATATGTTCCTTGTATCCCCGATCTCTCCAAAACCTTTATCAGGAAGGGGTGTTGGATTTTGTTGAATGCTTTTTCAGCATCTAATAAGATGATTATATGGGTTTTTTCTTTCAGTTTATTTATATGATGGATTACATTGATAGATTTTCATATGTTGTACCATCCCTGCTTCTCTGGGATTAAGCCTACTTGATCATGGGTGGATAATTTTTTTGATGTGTTCCTGGATTCAGTTCGCCAGTATTTTATTGAGTATTTTTGTATCTATATTCATGAGTGAGATTGGTCTGTAATTTTCTTTCTTGGTTGAGTCATTGTGTGGTTTCGATATCAGGGTAACTGTAGCCTCATAAAAAGAGTTTGGCAATGTTCTTCTGTTTCTATTATGTGGAAAACGTTGAGGAGTATAGGTATTAGCTCTTCTTGGAAGTTCCAGTAGAATTTTGCACTGAAACCATCCAGCCCTGGGACTTTTTTTGTTTGGGAGGCTTTTGGTCACTTCTTCTATTTCCTTACAGGCTATAAGTTTATTTAAATTGTACACAGGGTCTTGATTTAATTTTGGTATGTGACACCTAGCCAGAAAAATTTCCATTTCTTTTACATTTTCCAATTTTGTGGAGTACAGGTTTTTGTAGTATGACCTAATGATTCTCTGGATTTTTTTTAGTGTCTGGTGTTATGTCCCCCTTTTCATTTCTGATTTTGTTAATTTGGATGTTCTGTCTCTGCCTTTTGGTTAGTTTGGTTAAAGGTTTGTCTATCTTGTTGATTTTCTCAAAGAACCAGCTCTTTGTTTCGTTGATTCTTTGTATTGTTTTCTTTGTTTCTATTTTATTGATTTCAGCCGTTAATTTGATTATTTCCTGTCATCTACTCCTCATGGGTGAGTCTGTTTCTTTTTGTTCTAGAGCTTTCAGGTGTGCTGTTAAGTGGCTAGGGTGAGATTTCTCCACTTTCTTTATGTAGGCACTTAGTGCTATGAACTTTTCTCTTAGCACTGTTTTCATAGTGTCTCATAGGTTTGAGTACTGTGTGCCTTCATTGTCATTGAATTCTAGGAAGACTTTAGTTTATTTATTCCTTGACCCAGGGGTGGTTAAATTGAGCACTGTTCGATTTTCATGAGTTTGTAGGTTGTCTGCAATTAGTGTTGCTGTTGAATTCTAACTTTAAACCATGGTGATCTGATAAGATACAGGGAGTTTTCCAATTTTTTTTTGTATCTCTTGACATTTGCTTTGTTACTGAGTATGTGGTCAATTTTAGAAAACGTTCCATGAGGTGCTGAGAAGAAGGTATATTCTTTTGTGTTTGGGTGGAATGTTCTGTAGATGTCTGTTAAGGCCATTTGAATCATGACATCTATTAGTTCTCTTATTTCTCTGTTAATTTTCTGTCTGTTTGATCTGTCCATTGGGGGAGAGTTAGGTGATGGAGGAAAGTCATTGGTTAAATTAAAAGAAACTGCTTGGCTCTGATTGGTTAGGAGATAGGTGGGAGGAGTAAACAGAACAGAACGCTGGGAGGAAGAGGAAGTGAGCTCAGACTCGACAGCTCTCTGCTGGGGAGCAGACGCTTCAGAGAGAGACGCCATGCTACCTGCTCCAGGGAAGACGCACGCTATGAAGCTCCGACCCAGGATGGACTTAGGCTAGAATCTTCCCGGTAAGACCGGTGCTATATAGATGATAAGAAATGGGCTAGTCCAGGTGCGAGAGTTAGCCTAGAAGAGGCTGGGTAGAAATGAGCCAAGCGGTGTTTAAATGAATACAGTGTCTGTGTAATTATTTCGGGGCATAAGCTAGCCGGGCAGGCGGCTGGGGTTTTGGGGACGCAGCCCTACCGCCCTTATTACTACAGTTAGGTGTTAAAATTTCCTACTATTAGTGTGTGTTGTTTTATGTGTGATTTAAGATTTAATAATGTTTATTAATGTGGTTTGCTGGTGTGAGATTATCTGTTGCCTGTGTTTTACATATGTGGGTGCTCTTGTATTTGGGGCATAGATGTTCAGAATTGAGATTTCATCTTGATTGGTTGTTCCTCTTATAAGTATAAAGTGTCCTCCATCTTTTCTGATTGATTTTAGTTTGAATTCTATTTTGTTAGGTATTAGGATAGCCACACCATCTTGTTTCTCAGGTCCATTTGACTGAAAAATCTTTTCCCAACCCTTTACTCTGAGGTAATGTCTGTCTTTGAGGTTGAGGTGTGTTTCTTATATACAGCAGAAGGATGTATCTAGTTTTTGTATCCATTCTCTTAGCCTGTGTCTTTTTTATAATCCATTGATTTTAAGAGATAATAATGACCAGTGATTGTTAATTCCTCTTAATTTTTGGTGGTAGTGTTTGTGTGTGTGTTTCCTTCTTTGTGGTTTGCTGGTGTGAGATTATCTGTTGCCTGTGTTTTTGGGGGGAGCAGTTAGCTTCCTTGGGTTTGAGTTTTCCTTCTAGTACTTTCTGTAGGACTGATTTGTAAATAGGAATTGTTTAAATCTGGTTTTGTAGTAGAATATCTTGTTTTCTCTATTGATGATTGAAAGCTTTGCTGGGTATAGTAGTCTGGGCTTGCATCCATGGTCTTTCAGTGTCTGCAGCACACCTGTCTAGGACCTTCTGGCTTTCAGGGTTTCTATTGATCAGGTGTAATTCTGATCTGTCTACCTTTATATGTTACTTGACCTTTTTCCTTTGCAGCTTTTAATATTCTTAGGTTTGGTTTTTTTCATGGTATCTCAGATTTCCTGGATGTTTTGTGTTAAGAAGTTGTTGGATTTAATGTTTTATTTGATTTAAGAATGTATTTCTTCTATAGTATCTTCAACACCTGAGGTTCTCTCTTTCATCTCTTATATTCCATTGGTTATGCTTGCCTCTGTAGTTCCTCTTCATCTACCCAGATTTTTCATACTCAGAATTCCCTCGGTTTGTGTTTTCTTTATTGCTCCTATTTCAGTCTTCAAGTCTTGAACTGTTTGAACTGTTTGCTTCACCTATTTGATTGGTTTTTTTTCTTGGTTTTCTTTGAGAGATTTATTGATTTCTTCTAATTTTGTGTTTGTGTTCTCCATTTCTTTAAGGGATTTTTTAATTTCCTCTTTAAAGGTCTCCATCATATTAAAGTTACCTTTAAAATTGTTTTCTTGATTCTTCTGGGTTAGGATGCTCAAGTATTACTGTTGTATAACAACTGGGTTCCGGTGTTACCATGTTGCTTTTGGGGTTGTTGAAAGAATTTTGAAACCATGGGCTTTTGGTCAGACAGTTTCCTTTAATATCTATAAGGAAGCACAGTCAATGACATTTGTTGATAAAGTCTCCTAGGGATCCAAAATAATAACGCATTTGTTTGTAATCCTAGAAGGCATGATTATTGCCAGATGGATGCTATGAGAACCATTGGCTGGGCTGCTACCAAGGGTTGAAGTGTTTCTGGACACCGTTCCGAGTCACCAGTGTCTCCAACTGATTATGATGATTCATTTACATGGTTCTTTCTGGAGTCATTCCACAATGTTGAATAGGCTAATCAGTAGCACCTGTGGTGCTTACTATTGTGGGATGGACACCTATTGTCTGAAGGCTGCCTAGGTGAGTATAGGTGCCTCTGACTGCAGTAGGATTTTTACAGCATGTAGCCTTAAGTATAGAAACCCCTCAGCTTTCCACTGCACTTGAACTGCACTGTGGGTGGGTGGGGCATACAGGGAAATAATAAAGTCTCATGCTATTATTTACTCATTGGTTCCATGATTTTCTATCAGATTTCTTTCACGTGGGGTGATCAGTTACAGACTGACAATGAATGAAATATGGATTTCCATGTTCAAGGCTTAAAACAAATATCAATCATTATATTTATGAAGAATCTACTTCGACTCTTGTCTCTCTTTTCTGGTTATCATGAGCTAGGGTTCGGGGGGGGGGCATTTACAGGAAGAGCAGGGTTGAATTCACACTTATCTGTGTCGTGTTAGCCTGCTGAACAAATGGAAAGCAAAGTTGACCAGCCAACATCAGCCATTGCTGTCACCCTAGGGCAACTCTCAAGTTACGGGAGTGTCCTGTTCATACAAAGGCAACAGGGGACATCGTGTGCACTGGCCACTGTAGGAACTGCAAAGTATTGTTTTTTTTTTCCACTGGTAAGAAGCCCTTTATTTAATAGCACTATGGAGGCTTAAATACCCAGCAGTCAAGTGGGCCAACAGGCAAGGCAAGGCACAGCTTTTAGTAACTTCAATCAGAAGGCTCTAGCAGGGAAGAACAGCTGAAGGGCAGGACTCCAAATGGTCCCAACATATCAGAATCAAGAAACAAACAATAAAAAAGGAAGAAATACAGGTGTTCAGTGCAGCCTAGGAGTTGGCCAGTCCACTTTTTTCTCTCTCAAAGTTTGATTAATCACAAAGGACAAAACCCTAACATTATTTAATTCTTTAGAGCTGGGCACCTCTATTCCTAGCACTTAGGAGACAAAGTCAGGTGTATCTCCATGAGTTCAAGGCCAGACTGGTCTACAGGGTGAGTTCCAGGACAAGGCTCCAAAGCTAAAATATTGTTTTCAAAGGTTTAAATGAGGCAGGAAAGGAAATGGTAACACGAGAGTTCACTCGCTGATGAGATGCCCTGAAAGGGACAAAGCCTCATTTGTGATTATTAGAAGCATGGTGTCGTATGTCCACAAATAGTTTAGATTTTCCTCAGGTCATGAGTTTGTCATTTGCATTGAACCCCAAAACCCAGGAGGCCTAAAACACCTGTGTAAATGAGTCTGAGGTGAAGATTGGTTTTGAAGCCTTTTGGAAAGCAAATGAAATGAAAACAAAACCTTTCATTCAGACCTCCATCAGACATGTCTGACTAGACAGCCAAACTACACATCGTGTGGCAAAGTAAGACAGGCACAACACAGAGCCGCGTCCAGGTCTGTGATAGGCATGGCTTTATTAGAAAGAAATTGTCTAAGACACCCTTGGTTACCTTACTTGGCATAACTCTTCATGATGGTTGATAGTTTTTGCATCAGGAAGAGAATGACTGGGTTTGTGCACAACTGTCCTGGCAATAATCATTCCTTCTAGGATTACAAACAAATGCGTTATTATTTTGGATCCCTAGGAGACTTTATCAACAAATGTCATTGACTGTGCTTCCTTATAGACATTAAAAGAAACTGTCTGACCAAGAGCCCACGGTTTCAAGCCTAGCATTAGCCTTCAGTCAGCAGTCATTACTCAAGGACAAACTTTTGTTTCGTTATGGTCCAGTCAAGCAGATCCAGAATCTCAGTTAACCTTTACAGAGCTATTTTAAACTGTGATAATTGCACCTTGGTTGTCGGCTTTAAAAATCCATTATGTGTAAATAGAGCATGTGAACGCTGTATCTATCATCAGGCGTTGTCATTTAAATGAGTTATCGATTCCAGTTTCATGAGTATGGTAAGTGGCATTATATGCTTATTAATTCTCCAGAATTCTCAGTCAATTATTGGGAAACACAAGGTAGATTTGGATCTTGGAACATGAAATAGATGATGTCATAAACTGACGGTGGTTTTTAGACCCACCACCATCTACAAATACAGCACTCCGCTAGCCATCATTCCAAAACCATAAGATTTCTGAGAAGTGTAATAACTATAAGCAAAATTTAAACTAACTTGGGCCCATTTGGCAGCAACACCTGGCCCAAGCTTTATATCTGATACTTACAGCACTTTGCTTGTTTGACATAAATATCACCAAATATCTTTATAGGCACATTAATGTGTCTGATTACAAGATACTTTATGGAGTTATAATATAGTAAAAAGGGCATTTTATAAGAGTGAAAAATGTATGAACGTTGAAATGTTTTGGCCTAAAGTTCTCAACTGAAGGTTGAACTTATGTCCCCCCAAATCTTACAGTCATGTTTTAATACCTTCTCCTTTGAAGTTCTTCTACTTGGAAGAGACAAGCATGGAGGAGGCAGACATTGTCCATAAGGCAGGAAATATCTTCTGATCTCCACTCCATCCAATTCCCCTTGGAGAATCATGATTTACCCGGATTTGCCCAGAATGTCTCAAGTTCAGGCACTCAAAGTCTTCCATCCCAAGGGCAGTTCCGACCAACCTGGAACAGTTGCTCAGTAAGACTCTTCCCCAGGACTGAAGTGGTCTGAATTTTTCCATCTCTACGATTTTGGTCTCTTGAGACACACCCCCATGTATTTGGGGTATCCGTAGCTTCCTTGGAATACAGTCAGTGGGTGGTGCCAAATCTCAAGGGTTCATGAGATCCACATGTTGGAGAAGGAGCCACTTGTTGGTTTCCTGCTGCTCAGCCCCAAAATAACCACAAAGAAACTGTATTAATTAAATCACTGCTGGGCCCATTAGTTCTAGCTTCTTATTGGCTCACTCTATATTAATTTAACCCATTTCTATTAATCTGTCTATTGCCATGAGGTTGTGGCCTACCGGCAACGTTTCAACACATCTATCTCTGGTAGCAGCTCCATGACATCTCTCTGACTCTGCCTTCTTTCTACCCACATTCCGTTTAGTTTTCCCTGTCTAGCTCTGTTCCCCTATAGCTCTGCTACAGGCCCAAAGCAGTTCCTTTATTCATTAAACAATAAAAGCAACACACAGACAGAAGGACCTCCCACACCATCCACGGATACCTATCTCTCTTCCCCTTTCATCTGAAATGGTTCTTATTTTCTCCTGGCCCATATCACAACAGTTCTCATGTTCTGAGTCATGGAAACTAAGGAAATCTATCTAAAATGGGTATAAGAGCACACACACACACACACACACACACACACACACACACACCTCAAATGAAGGTATCAGGGGCCTACTCTGTTCTGTTCACATAGGCCTGTTTGCTAGGAGTCTCTTATCAGTTTGGCACACAGACTTGCAAAGGAAAAGGCCTTTGTTGTTGTAAACTCTTTGAACAGGGAGACTTAAAGAGATAAGCAGTTGAATGACATCATCACCTTCAGCCCCTCCTCTGCCTACCCAGTCAGCAGTTTTTGGCCATCGAAGCAGTTTGTAAACAGCTTGAAAGTCAGATATTGTCACTTGTATATAAGCTTTGGTTTCCCTGATCTCAGAGATTGTCTTATTTTTCTCTAGGATTTTAAGATGAGTCTAAAAATTGACATCTTCAACCACATGTACTTGGCACCAGTGGAAAACAAAAACACAAACAGTTAAATTATAGCCACAGTGCTCTTCTTCTCTTGTGAGGACAAAACCTCAAAGTCAGTTAGCCATAAACACTTTCAACACAAAGCTCATAGAAATGTGGCCTAAACACCAACTGTGTTGGCTCATCTTATGTCACCTTGACACAAGCTAGAGCTATCGGAAAGAACAGAACCTCAACTGAGAAAAGGTCTCCTTAAGATCTAGCTGTAAGGCATTTTCTTAATTGGCTCTTGATGAGCAAGATCCAGCCCAGTAGATGAGCCTGTGTTCTTTCTATAAGAAAGCAAGCCATGGGAAGCAAGCCAGTAAGCAGCACTCCTCCATGTCCTCTGCACCAGCTCCTGCCCCCAGGTTCCTGCCTTGTTTGAGCTGTCCTGACTTCCTTTGGGGATGAACAGTAATGTGGAAGTGTTAAGTCAAATAAACCCTTTCCTCCACAGCTTGATTTTTGGTCATGGTTTTTCATTGCAGCAATAGATACTGATATCAGAGAACGGTGGGACTCCATGATCCAAATGAATGGGAAAGGGTTTTTGATGCCACGTCAGCATCCATTGCCTTTTTCTCCTATAAACTAACAGAATCCAAAATTTGCTCGGTTACCTATCTTTCCCTCAGGAAGCTCTAGAGAATACAAGTTCTGGGGGCGGGGTGAACCCAGTTAGGACAATTGCCAGTGTCGTTCTTCTCCCCAAGGACTTGTCAGGAATGGCCTGGGTAAGATAATTCTGGTCAATAGGACAACAAGAACTTCTAGAAAAATCTTTTATGTATTTAAGAAAGACACAGGAAAGCAGCCTCCTCTTTGCAACTCAAGGGAGTGAAGACAGAATTGGCTCCAAACACTGCTGACATCTACTCAAAAACCTGAAAGGAGACTCTGGCTGGGGAAGCAAGGGAGCTGACCGCAGCTCTCCATGTATCCCTCTCCTCCAAATGCAATCCCCCAGTCTCAGTCTCAGCTCTGTAGCAGACCACTTGCTGCAGCCTCTACCTCCTCTCTGCCCCATTCCCAGGGATCAAGCAGATCCTGGTGGAGTACCCTGCTTTCCTCCCTCCTGTGGACCCCCTCCTAATCACTCCCAACCTATCCCCATTCCAAGTGTCAAATCCCGATACCCAGAAACACATTTTTCCTGGAACCTCCAGCAGCCACACCTAGCAGGTTCCCAGAAGAATTTCCCACCAGGCAACACACAGCTACCACACTCTCCTAAGAACCAGAGAGGTAACAGAAACCAAGGAACAAAGCCCTCACCCAACAAAGACAAGGCCAGATATCAGCATCTGGCATCACAATCTTCCCAAACCCAGATTCCTAGACAGCAGTGGAAAAGCACAATCAATAACAGCCAGGACAAGAGACTTCACTAGAGCCCAGCAACCCTACCTATTACCTGGAGAGTACACACACACAAACACACACAGACACACACACAAACACACACACAGACACACTCACACAAACACACACACAGACACACACTCACACAAACACACACACACAAACATACACACACCTTTAAAAAGAACTTTATGAATATGATAGAGGTCCTTAAGGAGGCAATGAATAAATCCCTTAAAGAAATCTATGAAAACATAAATAATGGAAGGAAATGAATAAAACAGTTGAAGACAAAAACAGACACCCACAACCAGACATCACGCAAAGAGTGAGAGACCTTGGAACACTCAGCCTAAAAGGAGTATCTCCATCATATCCCTTCCCTCAGGGCTCGGGAAACCATGAGGAAGGAGAGGCAGAAAGAATGTGAGAGCCACAGGGGATGGAGGACACCAAGAAAACAAGGTCCTGTCAGTCACTCGAACAAAAGTCTTATGAGCTCAAAGATTGAAGCAGCAAGCACGGGGCCTGCATGGGTCTGCACCTGGTCCTCATTACATATTACAGCTTCAAGTTTACTGTTTGCATGGGATTCCCGAGCATGCGGATGAGTGGATCTAGGTTTCTTCTGTCTTCTCTTGTTTTTATTTCTTTCCTGCTGTTTGTTTTGTCAAATTCCAATATGTTAGTTTTTGTTTTATCTTATTATATTGTATTTTATTCTATTATTATCCCTCAGAAGCCTGTTTGTTTTCTAGTGAGCGACAGAAAGGGAGTGGATCCAGATGGGAAAGGAGATGGGGAGGAATTGGGAGGAGAAGAAGGAGGAGAAACAATAGTCAGGAGAAAAAAAAGAAAAATCTCTATTTTTGATAAAAGCATAGATAGATAGATAGATAGATAGATAGATAGATAGATAGATAGACTGATTGATTTAGCAAAAAGAAAAAAGCAAAGTCACAAAGGAGCTCCCTTGAGTGACTGCCGGGTAGGACAGAAGCACATGGATCTGTGACAGAAATCCTTGTGTATCCGAAGCAGAAAAGGTCTGAAGCCTGCTCGTAAACTCAGGTTGCCCGAATCACCCCAACCAGGTGGGGCTGGCTTTCTGTTCCTCGGAGCCAAATGTAATCACCGTACAGAATGTCCTCTTCCTCCATGTCAGACTTAGTTTAAGTGAAGAAACCAAGGTCGGAGAGGCAGCCTGTGGTTCAGGGGTCTCTTCCTCGTGAACCCACGGGACTGTATGCACGTTACAGAGCGAGCCGCAGCTCTCTGCTGGGCTGCGCGGCAAAGCTCTGAGCAAACCCTGACCGAGATGTCTTGAAGGAGCGCTACGCTAATGGTGGCGCTGCTATAATCCCCAAATGTATGTCCTTTTTAAAGCAGACACAAGTTACATGTTATGGTGTCTGTAGCACTGTTTTGATATGTGTATGGTCTGTGCAATGGGAACGAACTCTCCCCCAGTTCCCAGGTCAAGGGTCAGCCTAGGAAGCTCATTTCCCTGCTTACATTGGAGCTTCAAGCTATCAGAACCAAAGCACTCATAAAACAGAAAACAGCAGCCCAAACCAGAGAGAATTTGGACATAAAGGCCTCAGATCTCCACAGGATGAATAATACCCTCTTTGCGTCCATCCTGAGATCATGAAGGTCCCAGGAAGCTGAAGACATCGTGTGTGCACAGCCACTCCCTTCTCCAGACTTGCAGTGGTCCCTTAGCCTCTGCTGCTGTTTCCACCTGTTTCTCTCCCCCTAGAGACATCAGACTCCTGTCACCCTCTCCATATCCAGTGTAGCAATGAGGACAGAGGAGTGACACACCCCCCCAGACCCCCAGTCAGTGCCATTTTGACAATGGCCTTCACAGTGCTGCTCCAGTACTCTGTTCCCAGCCCCCACCCCAGCTCTCCACTTCTTTTTTTTTCTTTTTTTTTAATTTATTTATTTATTAAAGATTTCTGTCTCTTCCCCGCCACCGCCTCCCATTTCCCTCCCCCTCCCCCAAACTCCACTTCTTCCATAGCAATGACACTGGGAGTTTCTTTGAGGAAAATCGAAAATAATCCACTAAATTCTCAGCTCCAAACCATGGGTGCTTCATGTCACAGCCCAGTTCATCTAAGTCTCTGTGTTCATGCTCATGACCTGCGATGCTGCTTTCCACCTGTCTTTGGGAGAGGCAGATCTCTTTCAGGACCTACCATTATTCATATCATGTCTTAAATGTTCAGTGGCTATGAACTGACAATTTTCATAGAAAATACCTTTTTTTTTCTTTCTAGTTTGCAGCAATAGGTTAAGAGAAAAATGTGTGATGTGTGAGAAGAGAGACAATGTGTTCTTTCTAAGGCTGACATAGGAAGCGTGCTTGTGCAAGCCAGCATCAAGAGGTAATAGCTGACTTTCCCTGTTCACTCCCGTCCTCCTCCCAGCTGGGTTTCAAAGGCTTTCTCGGCGTCTGTGAGGGACGCTGGTTGAACTGCTGCTCCCAGTTAGTGGGCATGCCACGTGTCTCTCTCTGGCACACACAATCTATGCTAATGCTACTCCTTGATTCTTGTTCTCTTCCCATCCAAAGAGATCCTGATGGAGAAAGAGAGAGGGAGAGAGAGGCGACGTGCCCTGGCAACCATCGTCAGGAAACAGATTTCGCTGGAGCTTTTGATTAGAAAGATAACCCACTTCCTGGGATGGAGAAAATCTGCCTGGGCAAAGAACATTACTGCCTTAACTTCAGCATAAAAACAGAAACACTCCACTTGATCATCACAAACAATAATAATGAAGAAACTAAAGAAGAAAACCATAGCCCATCCCCCATCTCCATGAAATCCCTGATACCTTTTCCTCATATGATTATCCTCCTGTATAAAGCAATGATGTTCAAGGTAAACACAAAATAAATAATAAATAAACTAGAGAGCAAGCGTCCTCTTACAGATGCCTCCTGCTTTCACAACCTTATTTGTAGAGACATTGCATGTGCGATCCATTTTAGTAACCTTTTCAGTGGCTCTCACCCTCCCTAATACTGCGACCCTTTAATACAGTCTCTTTTATTGTGACCCCGACCATAAAATTACTTTTGTTGTTACTTCATTACTGTAATTTTTCTACTTATATGAATTACAGTAATGAATATGCAAGTACTGATATGCAAGATATTTGATGTGTGACCCCTGTGAAAGGGTCATTTCACCCCAAAAGGGGTTGAGAACCACTGGCCTAAATGAACTAGATAATGCCGCTCATATTTCTTGTTTAGCATCTAGGTAGTTCCTCTTCTGGAATCCTACCATCTGGACATTTCCACACTGTGGCTTTACCATGTTTCATTGAGACAACTTTCTTTGCCGTTGTACTGCCCTGACTGATATTTTCAGTGAACGACTGAAGGACTCCAGCTTTTAGGCAGTCATTGTGTGAACAAATGCCCAACATGAACAACCTAACGGGGAAAGGGCTTATTCGACTCGCGCTCTCACGGGATTTCAGTCCTCTGTGCCTGGGGAGGAAGATGGAGCAGTTTGGACCATGTTGACAGAAGCACAGGGCAGAATGGTTTGTTCCTATTTTGACCAATCAGGAAGCAGAGGTGCTATGCCTTCAACAATCCGCCTCCTGAATTTCACCTGTATCAGCTAGACACCATGTCCTAAAGATTCCTTAATCCCTGAAAACAACGCTACCAGCCAACACCATCATTTAAATATCTGAACCTGTGGGAGAGACATCAGACTCTCACCACCATAAAGATAATGGAGAAATCTCCTCCATGGTCATTCATGGGCTTATTCAGCTACTCAACAAGTATTTATTGGGCACATAGTGTGCAGCAAGCATCTTCTATGGGGCCACAAGAAGGACAACGCCTCACAGCCTGATATTGGGATGTCTCTCCCACAGAAATAATTGCTATGCCTTTTTAATTCTTAATAAGTGTATTTTCGTAACATCCATGAGATGAGACATGTCTCTATTAAGGGAACCAGGGATCTCTCTGAAAGGCACAAGAGAGCCAGATAGATTTCATGGTGGGAGTATGTACATGGTGGAAAGGGGCCAACACGCGGTCAGGGTTTGTTTTTGCTTTTGTTTCCCCCAGGGTGCCTGCCCTTAAACATCTGTCAGCACACTACCGTTCCTTCCCCACTGAAGGAATCAGGATTCATTAAAAACATCCTCAACCTAATGCCTTCCAGAAGAGCCGGCTGCAACTAGGTCTCTTCTACCCCTCCCCCCACCCCTACCCCCCCAGCTCCTAAGGTCTATTTCACTGTCAGGATCATTAGCATTTTAAAAGGTGCACATAAACCTCATCACACAGCTGCAAAGATCAGAGACATGTTCCAGGACTCTTGTGTTCAGCCTCGGTGAAGACCAAGAACTGCACAGGTGACCTGAGACAACATTTTAAAAATGCGCTTCCTGCAGGTCAGAGAGACCAGGAGCAAACGGCCTTGAGCTCATCCCAGCTCTACAAGGCCCATGGTTACTCTGACTCACCAGCAAACCAATCCAGCTTGTTCGGCCAGTTCATGGATTAAGTCATTTGTAGCTCTGGGGCCACTGGAGTCTTCTGATTACAGGATGACGGTTCAAAGAGAGATGTTTGTTTGCTTCTTTGTTTGTTTCCATAAAAGATTGTACAGGTCAAAGTGATGAGACTAACTCTGTCTTCTCCTGGCCCCCTTCCCTACTAACATGTCCATGATCCATGATCTACAGATACACCTGCAGCCAGCGAGTTCCCGTGCCAAAGCCAAACAACACGCCTTTCATCAGGCGCTATCTCCGCCACATGGGAGTCATCCAGGCAGTGGGGAAGCACAGTTGAACCATTTCTTTTCATTGCTCTGAGGTAGGGGGAAGGGAGCATCTGGAATTGAGTTGATTAACGCAAGCTTGGTTAGGAATCTGCAGTTTATGGAATCATAGTGGTGTTATTGGCTCCTATTTGGAAGAAAAAAAAAGGTAAGATATTATAGTATCTTAAGAGGGCTGAACATTTCACATGATGGTGAAACGCATGGGTGCCAGACAGATCGTTGTGTGTGAGTGGGAGGGGCAAGGAGGGGCCAGGAAAGCAGAGACCAGTGTTGTGTGGATTCCCACTCTCCCCCAGAATGGCTCAGCAGAACCTACTGATGGCCGTACACAGGCAAGTCAGTTCTGGCTTTGAGGGTGCTATACTGAACCTGCAGCTCAGCTTTTTGTTGTTGTTTTTATTAAAGGTACCACTGAATAGTCCCTAGGGTAACCTCTCCACCCCCTTCCTGTTACAGCCCACCTCACGTTTCTCAGTCAAACTTTTTTTGCTTCAGGGTCTGTATGGACACACGTGGCTGGCTTCTTCCTGGTAGAGAAAGAAGGATGGTAGGATTCGTTTATTTTTTATTAGGTAACAGCCTAACTGCTAGGTCAACTATACCTCCTGGTCTGTTGTGCACTGTGGGATTTCTCGGATCCGGGACTTGCACAGATGGGATCAGGAGACTTTCTGACAAGCTGAGATGTGTTAGTCACCATCACCTTAGTTGAGTCCTCGTGTGTCACAATAGGACAGCAGGCAGTAAAGGCTGTGGAAGCACCGAATGAGTAACTTAGTGTTTTGTAAAGTGTTCTGTATTTTACAATGGACGTTTATACAAATTATCTCACGTAGCCTTATTGATGGCCCAGGAAGGCAAAGGTATGAGTTACCTTCATGCTGCTGCGACCCACAATCCCTGAAAAGAATGGTAAGGGGGCAGTCATGTACTCAGATCACAGTTTTAGAGGTGTTAGCCCATTGTGGTAGGGGCCCATGGCAGAGCAGTTCACAGCCTGGTGGCCACTGTAGAGTGCCTGAACTCTGCATTCAGTCAGATTCAAGTTCAAGCCCAGAGGGGCTGGTATGTGACCTTGGGTGTTCTAGAAACTGTTTTGTGTGTAAAAATGAGAACAGCATTATGTACACATGGTCAATTTGTTGTCATATGATGAGATAATACAGTCAATGTGGCCAGCCCAGAGCTTTCCATCCAGTAGGCACGCATACCCCGTCATTCACCACCTCTTCTCTGGTCCAGGCACTATTCTATGGCTGCATCCCTCTCTGTTCCCCAGGCTGGGGTTAGAAAAGCAGTATTCAGCTCCCTCTGCCTCAGTGTCGCCAAGACTGGCATGCAGGACAGAGAGCACCAGTGAAAAGATCTCACTCTGTAGGCCAGGCTGGCCTCGAACTCAGAGATCTGCCGTTTCTGCCTACCGAGCACTGGGAGCAAACCAGTATTTTGACTGGCATCTCTATCCAGCAAACAGCATTGGCTATTTGATACCACCTCTCCTATATCAGAGGTGATTAAGCCGTGACAATTGTTTTTGTAAATTGTAACATATAAACTCTTCTGAAGCAACTGAAATGTTTGCCCAATAGAAAATTCTTCCTGTCAATCTCAGCATCGTTGTAAGGACCCTCTGTGACTAAACATCGTGCTTAGGGGAAAGAAAATGAAAGTTGCTCGCTTCCACTTTGTGGTAGTGAGGAAGCAGAGAGTGGAAGAAGAAAGGTCCAGGGAAGATCTAAGCTCCAGAGAGACATCACTCCACCCTCACATTCCACACTCAGTGTGGAAGCCATCGACGGAATGGTAATCCATTATCGAGGTTAATGCCCTCCTAAATCAGTCACCGCCCAACAGCGCCCTCAGCTATGGGTCTTCAATACCTGAGCCTATTGGCCTTCTGAAACATAACATGGGGCGGTAGTAAGGAGAACTTTGTTGACTAAGGAAGAGAATGGGTCCTTCAGAGATCAACTACTAGAATCAGCTCTTACAAAGGCATAGCTCCAGCTTCTATCTACCACCAGGGGCCTGGTCCAGAGACACTTCTCGTTGCCCGGTTAGATCTTATCCAGTTCCATTTGCTGGGAAGAGGCTGTACCAAATCAATACCTAACCTGTCATTGGCTCTAGAAGTCGGTTGAATCCACATGAGACTGTGCACGTTCTTAGGATCATTGATATTGAAAGGGATGCACTAGTGAGATACTGCAGAGTGGCAATGTGAAGTTCTTGATGAAGCCGGTGTTTGCATTTAATTTAAGAAGACAACGAAATGTCTCTGCATGCAATAGGCAAGTGTGCTTGGTTGCCATGGTAGTGGTTGTAGGTGCTCTTTGGATGCTGTGTTAGAAAAAGAGCCAGGGCCTCTGTGTTCTTTTTCAGAGGAATTGATGACGGATTTCAATCTTAAATGGTTAACACACAGTTGACCATCAAACTCAATGAGACTGAACACACGGCAAACTCACTTCCGTGTCTGATGTACTTAGAACTTCTGAATTTCATTCTGAAGCTACGCTCACAAGTGAAACCAATGAGGAAAATGTGTAGTACTAATTTTTCAAAAGAGTAGAACCATAATTTTATTCATTATTTGTGAATCTCTGTGAAAATGAATTAGCTGAGAAAGAACTTAGGCAAAATGACATCCTGGTGAACAGTCAGATATAAAATATAGGTACTAATGGGCCATTTTAATGTTCTCAATTAAGATTTCTTTAAGATGAAAACCGATGTTAAACCTATTGCTTTATGCCGTTAAATGGTTTGAACTAGATTGGAGTTTCCCCCTTACCTTTTTGAACACAGCGGTCATTCTGGAGTCTATAATTTCAGATGAAAATTTTGGAGGTTCTAATAGCAATGTCTCTTGGCCCTTTGGTCCTTGTATTGCTCCCACCCAAATCTCGCCCAGCAAGCCGTCTTAAGAGTTTATTGAATGACCTACCTGCATTCGCATACTTGTTTTGTTATGCAGCATTTCTGAGCAATCTCATGATATTCTTAAGAGCCAATTAGAGAACCATATAGGGATTTGAAGCACTACGCTGAGTGCTCTTGTAAAACCTAACACTCTTCTATTTCCTCCACCTTCGTGCTACAGCCCTGGACACGTATTATTTCAAACAAAACAAAACCTACTTATATTAAGATTGCTCTACAGGTCACTGAAGTGGTAGACATCCACTTATCCTTCACAAGGGTGCCTGTGCTTGCACAAAGTAAGAGGCTTCACGTTGCCACGCACCAGACAATGCACTTCTGTCTTCCTCGCCCTCTTTATTACTCTTTAGCTTGGTTTTTTGTTATTGCTATTGATTCAATTTTCTGCACTTTGGATGCAAGAACGTGCACAGAAAATGTTCATCTATTTCTATCCTGAATTATTGGAGCAAGCTATCTTGTTGCACAAACATAAGGTGCTAGATACATATAAATTGTTCTGATAAAAGACTTTTTTATTTTTCCGAGACAGAGTTTCTCTGTAGCCTTAGAACCTGTCCCGGAACTCACTTGGTAGACGGGGCTGGCCTTGAACTCATGGAGACCCACCTGTCTCTGTCTCCCAAGTGGTGGAATTAAAGACTTGCTCCGCCACTGCTCAGCATGATAAAAGACTTTTTAAATATTATTGTTTGTTTTGCTCACGTGTAGGGCAGCTTTGATAAGCAGGCTAATACAGTAATCTTCAGCCTGACCACACCTCTCTTCAAATACAAACTCTAGCTCATTTCTTTGATTTGTTAAATTAGCCATTTTGCATCTCCAGTGAAGTAGCTCATTTTTGCACTTTGAAATATTAGTTCATTATATCTACAATGGGTATGGAAAACAACGGCACTGTCTCTCTCAGCTAAAAGGCCTGAGATTAAAATAAGGAAGAAGCAACAGATTGCAAAAGAGACAAACCTTTCTACTCCTTCAGAAATCTCTGTCTTTATCACATCATTCAGCTCTGTGTCTGTGGCAGTATAGTGTCTTGCAGTCATAACTTTGGGCTCAGGAACCCTACTGAGCGCTGGAAAGCCAATGCACGCAGCTAATTGTTGGCCTGTTTACAGCAGTCTCATTTCTAGCTGGCAAACAGCCCTGAAAAAATGTTTTCAGCATTCAAAGAGGCAAAATTTTGGTAAAGAACATTTAAATTAAAATATCCTTGTGCTCTATATAAGTTTTTAAAAAACACCTTTTATGAATGAATGTATGTGTCTGCGTATATGTACTGCATGCCTGCAGGTGACGACCAGAGAGGGCGTCAGTTTCTGGGAACTTGTGAGCCAACTGATGCAGGTGTTAGGGACTAAAGCCTGGTCCACACAAAAGCATCCAGTACTCTTAACCACTGAGCCAGCTCTCCAGCTCCTTAGTTGTTTGAAAGTTACCAAGTTATCTTTGAGATATAATTTACTTTGTGTGTCACAGTTAATAATAACCTGGCTATCTATAGTCATTCATCCGTTCATCTTTTGTGTGTGTGCAGCGTGGTGACGAGAGGACAAGTTCCAGTGCTGATTCTTGCCGTCTGCTTTGTTCTTTGCTACCACACACACGAGGCTAGCTACCCCCTGAACTTCTGCAGACTCTTTTCTCTGCCTCCTGCCTCACTGGAGGACACTGAGGTCATAGAGTGTGTGACTGCATCTGGCTTTTCATGTGACTTGGAGTGCCAAAGCTGTTACTTGAGTTCATCTCTAGCTTCAGAGCAATGGAATAGGATGGGCATCTTACTGTTCTCTTTCAGGCGAGGAAACAAAGACAAAGAGAACACAGGCTGTAACCTTGTAATTGAGAGTCAGGCCCTGTTACACCAGGCAGCCAGGTTTTAGGGGCTTTGCTCTTGCTTTCACTAGAATGGGACTTCCCATGAATGGCACGGGGTGAAGGGAAGGGAGAAAGAATCACGGTGAGGCAGCCTTCAGAAGACAGGTGGACAACAGAGTGCCCCTTCCCAAACCTTTAGGATGGATCTTCCAAGGGCCTTGATCAACACCAGTGGCGGTCCTCTGGTCACTTTGTCATAGTGCCTGTAATTGACAGGAAACACCTCCACAACCACCTGGGTGTTCTGTTTCTGTCCCTGAGCCGGTTAAACAAGATCTGAAGTACTCAGATCAGAAATCATATCAGGAGGTAATTAGTTAAAACTGAAAAGGTCTGCCAATACAGGGTCCTGCGTGCCAATAGCAAATGCTCCAAATGTTACTATTAATATACATATGCAGAGGGTTGGCTATGCACGTACAATATTAGAAATTGGTATTAGTGAAAAAGGTTGTGCTTTGTGCAGTCACTTGAAAGATTTGTATGGAAAAACTCCTCCCTCATGTGAATAAGCTGTGAGAATCTAAGCAGCACTGAAGTTGAACACTTTGATGCTGAGCCTAGTTCGAGAATGCCAATTGACCCCAGGCTCTCCGTTCTCCTACGCAGTAGAGGGCTTTGTTAGCCAATTCACCTGGTTGATTTTGCCAACCAACTGTGAATTACGTTTACCTAGGGGAGCTATTCCCAAGCAAAGTGCTTGTCAGAACACCCCAAGAATGGGGAAGAATCATGACATCACCAAGCGAATAACTTTCTGGGTGGTCTAGGCCAATAACCAGAGGCTAAGGTGGCAGGATCACAAGTCTTTCCTGAGTTACCGAAAGAGTTCGAGGCCAGCCTGGGCAAATTAGTGAGGCCCTGTTTCAACGTTTTAGTAAATAAATAAAAATAGATAATAAAAATCTTGGGATATAGGCCAATGGCAGAGTGTTTATATTGTAAACTTAAAACCCTAGCTATAATTCATTGAGAGAGAGAAGGGAGGGAGTTAGGTAGCGAGGGAGACGGCAAGAAAGAGAGAGAATGGAAAGGATTGGGTATATGTCTACACACCAGGAGCTAGTCTGAACATCTGAAAGCTGCTAAAGGGAAAGGCATGGAAGGCAGGCATTTGACTCCACCCCCTCCTGACTATCTGACCTACTAAGTGACACACTGTGTACCGACTAAGGTCACATATGACTTTTTCTATTGTCTGAGATAATAAATATATCTCTGGCATTTTTTTTTTTACTTACTTTAGTTAATATTGGAAGCATTATCCATCACATCATACCATTTTCTCTGGCTGAAATTCTCTTGCTTTGCATAGAGTCCTCATCTTGATTATGTATGGGGAAGTTTTTATCCAAGTATGAGCACTGGGATCAAGCGTGTGAGACACCACACCCAAGTTAAGTATTTAGTACTTGCCAAGTAAGTTCAAACATTGGATGACAGTGATGAGGCAGGGGATCCAACACACATTTAACAAATGTCTGCTCAGTATCAGGCACTCTGTCACATAAAGGAAAATTAAATATGTCCTTGACTTTGAAAAGAACATCCCACTGATCACCAAAAGAAGTAGCCCTTCTTGAAACAAACTCATCTTACCCAGTCACTTGGGACAACCATGTGAGCCAAAGGCATGTCAAATACAGTCTGCGGGCATGCTGATCTTAACATCTTGCTTTGTAGGATTCTCTGTCTCTCACTCCCTCTTTCCTTTCTTCCTTCTTCCCTCCCTCTGTCCCTCCCTCCTTCCTTCCTTCCTTCCTTCCTTCCTTTCTTTCTTTCTTTCTTTCTTTCTTTCTTTCTTTCTTTCTTTCTTTCTTCCTTTTTTCCCTTTCTTTCTCTTTCTCTACTTGGCTGAAAGGAAAGTGAAAAATAAAAATGGGAAGGATAAGTTGTTGAGAGCAAAAATGCAGAGCAAGGAGCTTGTCAAGCCTGAATGTGTGCGCTTGAGATGCTGTTGGCAAACCAGCCCCTGGGTGTGAGTATTAGAGACAACAGGGACTCAAAGAAGTGACTAGGTAATGGGGACATGGCCTTCACAGTTGGATTATTGCTGCTCTCGAGGGCCTCAGGAGTGAGTTCTTACACTATGAGGCTGCACCCTGAGATTTCTGTCTCTTGTACAGTTTGTCCTTCACTTTCAGGATGTTATATCCGAAAATGCCACCGCCAGAAGCCATGTACATACATACCAGAGCCATGATCTTAGGTTTCTAGCCACCATATCTGAGAATGAAAATAAACCACTGTAGCTATCAATTTTTTCAACTAAATTAATTAACATTTAAAAATAATCAAAAGTAGTATTCTCCTCTTACTATATCTCTGTGTCAGTAGATGGGGTGCCTCAATCATAAGACATTTGTGACTGTTGCACTGGGGGCCATGAGTTGTCTTAGTTAAGGTTTTTATTGCTAAAACATTGTGACCATGGCAACTCTTATAAGAAAAACATTTAATTGGGGTGGCTCACTTATAGTTTCAGAGGTTCTGTCCATTTTAATCATGGTGGTGTACAGGTAGACATGGCACTATATTTGAGAATTCTTACATCTTGATAGTTAGGCAACAGGAAAGTCAACAGAGACACTGGGTGGTATCCTGAACATAGGAAACCTCAAAGCCCCCCCCCCCATAGTGACACACTTCCTGCAATTAGAACAAATGGAATAAATCATATTAAAGTCATCCACGCACCTGAGTGAATAGAAGATTTTCCCCTGGTTCTCATTAAATTTCACCATTTGCTTCAATCCTCTGGTAACTCACAACTTAGCAATATTTTTCCATCATCTATTTTGATCTAAAATGTATCAACACCATCTTGACAAGGTCTGTGAGTATAAATGCCAAGTCCAGTTGATGGAGAATGGTGGCGATCTTATAACAAACGTTTGACTTTGTTACCAAAGATGTCACATGCAGTCAGGAATTTAGTCCTCTCTCTCAAAAATCCCTCTGAGCTCCAGAGTTTGCTGGGTGTGGGAATTGTAGAGAAGGGGCTGAAGACAAGCAACCCCTGCTTACTCTCCTGCTACACCCCCTCCAATGAGAAACCTTCCCCGGCTACCAACTCTAGATTACCTAGGAATTCTTTGCATATCTGCATATCTTTGACAGTTTCCCATAGTGTGAGTTCCTTGAAAGAAGGACAGTTATCCCCTTTTATTTCCTGCTGTGTTCCTAATACCCAGCTAGATGCTGGCAAATACAGGCACTGTCCATGCTTGGTGAGTAGATAAAATAGTGAGCCTCTTCCCTCCAGGATCTCTCCACTGTGACTTAGGCAAAGGTAGCTGTGTTGACTGACACACTGCAAGCCTACAGTTCTCAGCTCCCCTTGTAGCTAGGTTTGGCTATGTGACTGAATTCTTGACAATGTAATATATGTAGCAGACAGGCACGGCCCTTCCCATCTGCCCCAAAGAATTCCATGTCACTTTCTTCCTAATGCCCTTCACCTACTATGTAGACACAGTGGCACCATTAACGCCCTAAGAAGCCCTTGACAATGGCTAAGCCACATCACGGAAAGACGACCCTAGTTATCCACTTATTAATCCATAGACCGGTCATATCAAAGTGCTGTGAACTGGGTAGCTTAGGCCACAGAAGTTATTGCATCACAAGGCTCTTGAGGCTGGAAGTCTAACCGAGGGTGTGGATGGGTTGGTTCCTGGGGACAGTGAGGGAAGGATTTGTTTCAGATTTCCAGGCATCTGTGTTAGCTTGTGTGGTCTTCTCATGATTGCACTGCGCTTGTGAAGTTTTACAGGGAAAAAAATCTAATAGGATTCGAGGTCTCCCCTGCTCTAACTGACCTTGCATTAACTAAATAGCAATCCTGTTTCCCAATAGCTTGTGTTTTGAGGTACTGAGCCTTAGGACCCCGATGTGACAGGCTACAGTGAAGGTTACCTATCAAAGAGGGGGACCTGTGTCAGAGTCTGTCCCAGGCACTTGCATGCTAAGTCACTGAGAGCTAAGGTTTTCTGTTTTAGTGGCCGATGACTCTCCCTGTACCTGAGATCGTCACCTTGTCATAGTGAAGCTGACGTTGGTGCTCTAGGGCAGCCACCTACCTGTGCGGTGTGGGTTTGGAAATGGTCTCCAATGGTTTTAAATTTTCCCTCAGCCTCCAAATGAGATGTCCTGTTTGCATTTCTGTTGTTTGATAGCTGCCCTGGGCGGGTTGTTGTCCACAGGTCGCCCTCTGAGAGCTGTTGGCAGGACAAGCCTGAAGCTGGATTAAAGAAAATCATGTTTTTCTCTGAGTTCCTGTTTTAGTAGCTGATAGAAAGAAAAATCTCTCCCCATACTTGGGATTATGGGAGAGGATTGATCAATCGAATGAAGATTAATCAGTCTTCATAATTAGCATCAGGCCGATGCCCAGTGAATAGTTCTGTAAATGGATGTTAAGAGGCCGATTTCTTAACTGAGAACTGAGACCTCACGCTTCTGCATTGGTATTCAGTGTCTGAGGACTCAGGGTGTGACAGTCACACGTGTAAAATAAGCCTGTGTGTGATACTTGAGGGAACGGCCCAAAGAAGAGGAACAATGTGTGTCCTGACTCTGAGAGGCATTTGAGGATTTTAACCCAATAGGAAGAATTCGGTCACTCAGAGCTTCCCAAAGGCAGGCAATCCCTGGAGGGGACGTGTATCTTTACTGCCCATGCTTGACTGCCCTGACCCCTGTTGCGGACCGCGGGGCTGTTCTCTGAATACTCAGAAAAGTCCACCATGGTTTTCTTTCTTTTTCTCCCTTAATGACTAGCAGGGATGTTGCCTTTTTGGCCTGTATGCTCACCCCTAACTTGTTTTGTGCCTCCTCTTCCTCCTGTACACTCCCTCCACTCTTCAGACTTCCTCTGAACAACATTGAACTGCTGGACCATGGCACATGCGCAATGCTACCCGAATCCAGCTCCTGTGCTCTGCCTGCACGGAGGGCTTTCCTTGTGGCTGCTGACCTTGGGGAGCTGGATTAGGGCACCAAGCATGACCACCCCAGCCCCACTTGGAGTTCAATCCTCCTTTACCACAGAGCACAAGAACACACGCTCCCGGGAAGGCGAGGCCATCTGCCTCCACTCTCAACTGCATTCTTAATTGCTTCACAAATGGCGGAAGGAACTAATTTTAGCATTTCTGTCATTAAACAACTCACAGTTTAGCAGCATGAGCTAGTCCCATTTAATCTGAGTCGGAGGCCTTGTTCTGCCCTTTCCTGGCTATTCGAACCTTTGAGCAGGTTCGTTATCCTTTCTGAACCTCAAGATCTTAGAAACTGGGCACGCAAATGACCGTGAGAATGACATTAAAATGCGCACACAAAAGAATAAACAAGTGAAATATGTGAATAGAAGCTCTTGTAACTTTTGTAGTGTAGCTAGGCTTCTCCCCGAGGTAGACAGTATTAGGTGCTGCTATTTTCTTGATATAGCCACACATAACGTAACAACCTCTCAGTTACTGTTGAAACACATACGTGGCAGCAGTCAGACATGATCACAATAGAGCTGAAAAACTTCCCATTGCCTTACAGCCCGATGACTTACACACACGTTTGTGGTGGTGCTGGTGTGAAGGATGGACATTGTACACAGTGCATTAGTGTGTTAGTCAGGGTTCTCTAGAGTAACAGAACGAACCTCTCTGTTGCGGGCGGTCCTTCCGCTCCTCCAGCCAATAGCCACTGAGATACCAGCCCATTGGGGCGTGGTCTCTCTCTTTAAAAAAGTGGCCACTTCCCTCCTCTCTCTCTTTGCTTCCTGCTCCATTTCCTGCGACTAGACTCCTTCCTGATTGCACAGAGGGCTGTTGTCTGGGACTGTGATCTGTAAGTTTTTTCCCCTTTAAACAAATACCACCCTATTAATCATAATTCCAAACTGGTGTGGAATTGTTTTTGACTTACGCCTTCACCTCTCTACATGAATAAAAAGGGGATTTATTGGAATGACTTACGAGCTGCAGTTCAAAAATCCAACGACTACCTACCAACAGGAAGGAAGTCCAAGAATCCAGTCGTTGTTCAGTCCACAAGCTGGGGGGTCTCAGCTGGTCTGCTGGAATCCCGAAGAGGCAGACTCTAAAGCCAATGAAGGGATAGATGTGCTAGCAAGGCAAGGGCAAGCAAGCAAGCAAGCAAAGAGCAAAGGCTTCCTTTTTCTATGTAACTATAAAGACTTCCAGAAGAAGGGCTGGCCCAGATTAAAGATGTGTCTTCCTATCTCAAGATCCACACCAAAGGTGAGTGTTTCCTTTCCTCAAAGGTCTGAACTAGAAATGAATTCACCCACTTCAAACCAAACAGAAAATCTCTCACAGGTGTGTCCTCCATTTCTGGATTGTAGTTCATTCCAGATGTAGTCAAGCTGACAACCAAGAATAGCCATCACGGCACAATACGAGGTAGTAAAGTCAGTTATGCGTTTGTGTGTTTATTAGACCATGGTTTTTGCTGTTGCTTTTGAGAGCTCTTCTATTTGCTAAAAAAGCACACTGGGCAGCTGCAAGCTAGCTATGCCTACAGCAGCTTCATGCATCTCAAGTGTGCCATATCTCTGGATTGCATTAAAGGTCACGCTAAGTGACTGACTGACCTTCGCCATTGAGGTTTGGGTGACTATGCTCCATGATGTCATCGCAATGATAGGGGAGACTGTGAACCCACTTCTCAGAATATCCCCATCAGTAGATAACACACAACTGTGTTAAGGATGACTTGGTCAAGCTATTCCTTAGGATGTGGCAATGGTGGGGGCCTGCCATTCTTCATTGGTTAAAACTCATCAAACAAACAGCACAAAGAGTGAGCTGTTGTGCAAACTCTACAGGTTAGGAGTGAAGCACGTTGGATCAATACTGGCACACCATTCTAACAAGTAATCTGTTAGGCTAGTGAGATGGCTCAGTGGCCAAGCACCCTTGCTACTCAAACTGATGATAGGGTGCCACAATGGAAAGAGGGCTGTTGTCTTTGAACTGCCACATTGGTCTGGTAACACACACACACACACACACACACACAGGCTCTCTTTAAAAAACAATGCTTTATCATAATGGGTAATTGCTGAAACATCTCCAAGTGACAGGGACTAGTTTTCATTCATCTAGAACTTATTGGTGGGTTATTGATCACTAACTTTAGTGTTAGACATAGTGTTAGATTTCAGGCTATTCTAGTTCATGGTGGAACTAAGCTTCCTTCCATAGGAAAGAGGACTCCTTGGGGGAATGAGTAACACTGAAAAACTTCTGGAGAAGTTAAATCTGTGGTGCAAAATATAACCTTTAGAAGTCTAGAGAAAGCATCTTACAAATGCTTACAAACCCAAATGTTCTATCAGTGTGGCAGTTCAAAGACAATAGCCCTCTTTCCATTGTGGTACCTAGTGAGGACTTCTGCCAACAAAACCTAAATTTTGTTTGTTTTGTTCTTTAACCAGTTTTGAGATGAGTGTGGTGTCTTTCTCATCAACCAGTATTTCCTTTTAATTTCAAAATAAAAGGCTAGATGATACTCAAACTTGGCATGCAGCTGAAGCCAGCCTTGAACTCTTGAACCCCTGCCTCTACCTCCCCTAGTGCTGTAATTACACTACACGTGGTTAAAGATTTCGTTCTTGACCTCAAAACAATGGGAAGATGAGCCTTGGTGATCTAGCCTTGGTGTTGGCCTGGACACTGAGTAGTCTGAGCTAGCCTCAGTGCTGGCCTGCATGCTGATAGTCTGAGCTAGCCTCAGTGTTGGCCTGGACGCTCAGTAGTCTGAGCTAGCCTCAGTGTTGGCCTGGACTCTCAGTAGTCTGAGCTAGCCTCAGTGTTGGCATGGACGCTGTGTAGTCTGAGCTAGGCTCAGTGCTGGCCTGCATGCTAATAGTCTGAGTTTAGCCTTGGTGTTGGCCTGGATGCTGATAATCTGAGCTAGCCTCAGTACTGGCCTGGATGCTGTCTGTCTGCCAAGCCTGGGAAACTGGCAAGGGTGAACACTGAGGCATCCGTGAAAGGCCGTTCAGGCAGTGGCCAGCCTGAAGAATATTAGCACAGGTGCCAAGAAGGGTTCAGACAAACCCTTTTTATTTGAGATCAGTTGAAAGTAGCACTGTGCTTATCTGCAATAAGAATCTCTGATTTATCTTGTTCCTTCTAAAAATCATTGGTGATCTTCTAGAGAAACTATGGCAGATTTGGCATTCTTAGAGGATTAAATGAGGGTTCTGTACAAGATCTTAATGTTGATTCTCACAGAATTTACATGAATGGTTTTTCAAAAAATAGAAATAAAAGATTGCATATTTAGGATTTCGTGAGGGAGTGCTGAAATAACATTGCCTTAGGAGCCAGGACCACTGGGACTCTAGGTGCATAGGCTACTTCTCATTCTAAAATTAGATCTGAAAATCTAACTCCCTGAAACGCAGAGTCGGAAGGCTGTAAGGTTCCAATGCTGGTGCACTGTGGAGCACACAGGTGCACTGCAGTAGACTCACCTTAAATCATGGAAGGGGGAAGAGAAGCCATTTTACTCTAATCTCTCTCTCTCTCTCTCTCTCTCTCTCTCTCTTGCCACACACCCCCCCTACACACACACAGACACATGCACACACAACTTGAGTCCTTTGCAAATAATGTTTTATAAATAAACAAATCTATAGAAAAATCTCTGCTTAGGAGCTGCCTTCCCTGAATTCTCATGGGAGTTTAAAACATTCCATGTGATCCTAACGGCTGCCAATTCCTAGACATATTGTTTTTGTTTGTTTTAAGAAATAAAGTCAGGACAGCAGAGCTTTATCAGCTGGGGAAAAAGCAAGGTCACGTGTGCTGAGCAAGCACTCAGCATCGAAGTCACAGTATGGCGGGTTTTGTGGGTGATGCTCTACTTGACCTGGCCTGTGACCTTGCCTTCACCCTGCCTGGGAGCCCCCTCCATTTTCAGGGGAAAGCACGGGCGTATGTGCCTAATGGTACAAACTATTGTAGAACTAGTTGTGGTGAGAGTTTGTGTGTGCTCTAACAAATAAAGCTTGTCCAGAGGTCCGAGTGCGGAGCTAGCCACTAGTTAGCGGTAGAGGCCAGGCGGTGGTGGCTCACACCTTTAATCCAGTGCTTGGGAGTCACACGCCTTTAATCCCAGCATTAGAATGGTGAAGACGGGGAGGGATATGGCTGGGCAGAGAGGACGGAAGGCGGAGGAGACAGGAGCTAGGCCAGTCAGTCTGAGGACTTGTAGAGACAGGATAGTGTATTCACTCTAAGGAGAAGAACTAGGACCTTGTCCTCGGTCTGAGGGCTGAGCAGCAGTAAGAACTAGCGGCTGACTGCCCTGCTTCTCGGGTCCTTCAGCTTTCACCCCCAATATCTGACCAACAAGAATTCATGCGACAGCCAATGACTTGAATCTTGTCTATCTAACGCCGTGATTTCAGCCTCCTTCATATCCTGATGCTGTCTCAGTTTGACATTCAGACTTGACTTCAGCTGTGTAAGCAGAGGAGAACATGTTGTATTCCCCACTGCCCCATTCTCCAGTGCTTGTTATTATTACAAAGGGATTTCATGCTCAAAGTTAAGAGCCCCTCTTGGGTAATTTAAGGGATATTATATCTTTGTCTCTTTTTTCCCCCCAGAATCTTTGAAAGTGCTGCGTTAGACACTTAGCACCAAACACAGCGTCTTCAGTGCCGTGTTAGACTTCCCACTGTCCACAGCATCCTCAGGGCTGTGTCAGACTGCCCACCGTCCACAGTGCCGTGTTAGACTTCCCACTGTCCACACCATCCTCAGGGCTGTATTAGACTGCCCACCATCCACAGTGCTGTGTTAGACTACCCATTGTCCACAGCATCCTCGGCTCTTTGAGTCAAATATTTTTGACTTAGCTCCTCATAAAAGAAGGAAAATAATCTCAAAGAAGTTTATTATTGATCACTAAGACCATAGTGCCAATAATTGATCATTTACCTTTTCCTTCACAGCAAAAATTGGTTTAGTCCCAAGTGCTCAGAAAAGAAAGACACACTGTGTGGGTTACAACCTGTGGAAACAGACTGCAAAAGGCATCTGGGAAATCACTAACCAAGGAAGCAAATAACAAACTAGTTTCAACTTTAGGGCACAAATTATTCACTGTCAAAGGCATTCACGCTTTTATTGGGGAGGAACCCTTAGTTTGTCTCACTTTAGGTAGAAACAACACTAAAGAAATTTTGTGCTGAAATTCCAGGGAGTGAGTGGCCTGGAAACTCACAGCGGTAAGCTCAGAAGGGAAGGAACCCCAGAAATGGAGCACAGGGTGGCCCAGATACACTGGGAACTCTGGAGGTCTCACCATAAAGGGATCCTCACGCCTGCCTGACTTGCTGATCGCAGCCCATCCACGTGGATCTCATTAAAAACAGCCATCAATATCTATGCTTTGAAAGAGATGTAAAGGCCAATTGTTTATTTAGTAGAGACCATTTTACAGACAAAAGTGAGAGCAGTGTTAGGTTAGGGGTCACTATCCTAGGAAGACGTGCTGAACGTAAAAGGAGAAAACCCTGTGTTAGTCCCTAATTCATACACTCAAAGCTAGAAGCTTAATGTAAAAGTGTCGTATTAACTCTCTGATAATAGCCTGTGCATATGTTCATATTTTGATCACATTCACCCCCATTACCCTCTCTCATCCACCCCCAGCCCTTTTCCTTCCCAACAAGCCCCAGCTTCTACTTTCATGCCTTTCATTTCCGACCCACTGGATTTAGTTAGGGCTGCTGCTTATGTGAGCATATGTGGAGGGTTATTTAATTGACCATGGGCTAACTAGCGACTCCACTGAAGAAAACGGCTTCTCCCCAGCAGCCTTTAACTGCCAAAGCTCTTCGGGAAAGCATAGGGGCCTTCCTCATGAGCCCCTCAACCACCTATGCTGAAATGTTGGTGAGCTTGATCTCGAACAGATCCTGCTCAGCTTGTGACTACAATTTTTGTGAGTTTGAGTGCAATAGCCATGTTCTGCCCAGAAGACGGCATTTTCCAGCACTCCTCCCGTGCCCGGGCTCTTATATTCTGTCCCCTCATCTGCGCCGCTCGCTGAGTTGTCTGTGTGCACACACATGCTGTAAACATCTCGTTTAGAGCCTCCCACTCTATGGGAATCTCTGCGAGAACCACTGCCTATTATAAAAAGATTCGCCAGCCAAGGTTGAAAGCAACACAACCCATGTCTGTGAGCGCCAGTACAGGGGCCATTTGACATGAGATAGCTTAATTTTTTAGCTTCATTTTCCTCTTCTACGAAAAAAGATCACTAATAATGTAAGCTACTTAACTTCAAGAGTTTTTACATATGCTGGTTAGCCTGGCTGGTTTGCCATAGCGATTCACTGTAGGTACCCAAGGTACCAAGGCTGGGAAAGAGAGAGGCAGATAATGAAGTTGGCAACTTGAGTCCCAGATGAAACCCTTTTGTTCTAGGGCAACTCCTTCTTACTTTCTTTTATTTTTAAACTCTCTTAGTATAACTATTATACTTCTTTATCTAACTCTGTTGGACTTCCAGGAAACTGCCATAAATCGCACCAGCATTTTTTCAAAGTGGTCCTTGATATAAAGATCTTTAAGGTGCATGTGCCATAGTGGATTAATATCGACTAGAGGGCACATCAGGTGAACACGAACAAAACAGCTGTGGATGGCCAAGGAAAGCATTCATTTAGCAACACTAGCTGGATCAGGCCTTGCATGTTAATTCCTCACCAAACTCAAAGAAAAATGAGCAAAAGCAGAAGAGATCACCTAAAGCAGCATGCTGCAAGAACATTCGAGAAGGGACATTTTCCTGGACCAGAGCAGCACCCATATTTGACAAAACTGATAGGTGATATTGATGCTAGCTCCTCCGGTCCTGGCGGTAGAAACTTAAAGCTAAGAATCTCCTCTTTCATGTCGGCCCCTGAGCCAAGTGTTTCTTGAATGTTTCCTTAATGATTTCACCCAGCTTGGAGCTGCCTATAGGAGCCTGGTGGGGCTGCTCTGATAGAAAGTTGACCCTGTGAATTCAGACTTGGCTATTCACAATGCTGGGTTAGGATGTGAGGATGTAAGTCAGCAGCCATCGTCATGCCTGCTGGAGCTGCAGCCAACCAAGGCTTAATCCAGATGGCTCTGTTTTCACAGGTGCTCATGGAGCAAGTGGCTCAGACTCCCAATCGACTATGGCTGACTCAGAGTCTTCAAAGGCAGAAGGAAGGAGAGTGACTCCCCAGTCAAGACCTGAGTTTAGCTGGAAAGATTGCTCTGCGGTTTCTTCTCTCTTCTGTGGATTACATACTCCAGTTTTGTTTTCTCTTGGTTTAGAGGGCACCAAGCAGTGAGGTGACTTGTGAGAGATTTTAGGGGTTCATCCGATAGCTTTTATTTCAAGGAAGAAAGGAAGAAGAAAACCTCATGTCCGTCTCAAGAAAGCAAAGACTGAAATAGAGTCACTGTCGTGTGCCAGGCTCTGATTCCTGGGAGAAGAGTCTGTTACAACAAGACGTTTAAGAGCAGCATGGAGTGGACCAGAATGAGAACGAATCTGTGGAGGAAAGAACTGCTCACCTCCGTTCACTAAGCAAATACTTCTAGGACAGTTTCCTTCCAGAGAAGGAAGTGTGGGTCCCTGAGATGTGGATGCAGTTTCCTTCAGGATCCCACGCATGGGTCAGTGTCCTGAGCTGGAGACTTGACATGTGCGCCTCTATCTGAACAGTTTTGAATTGACACATTGTTGGTTTTGAAGGGATGCTTTGGGCGATTTGGCGCTTTAGTTTTATACTAAGCCAGCTGTGGAATGAGGACTCCCAGAAGGCAGGAACACCCACTGGGGCCATGCAGAACTCATTGAACACGATCGCCTCAGGATGGAATGAAACTCTGAAAAAGCTGTTTTTCCAAAATTTTAAGAACTAAGACTTAATTAAAAGAAACAGGGAAAAAAAGAAGAGAAAGAAAGAAAGCACCCGCATTATTAAAGTAACCAATAACATTTCCCCCTCATAGTGAAGTTAAAGTGCTTGCCTTGGGAAGATTAAAAACTTACTTAAGGGGAAAAAAGTGTGTACTATTTTTTTGTTTAATATAAAACTGGGGAGGGGCTATGTTCTTCCTTTGTTTCCAGTGTGTAATATTCGAGCAATTCCATGGAGGGTTACAAATTACCACTGTGGTCTTCCACGCCTCCTAACAAGATTGTTTCCTGGCAATTCACGTCAGATTCCTAAACATATGTTATCTTTCCTTGTTGACCTATTGTATTGAAAGATTAACATTTATATTTCTCAATCCATCACTTTTAAGGCTTGACCCACCTTCAAGGCCTCTGTTAAGTTAGTTTGGTCAATAGCTTGGTAAAGGTTAGAATATCTGACAGCCAGTACCAGAGAGCCCACCACTGACCATTTTACCCAGAGGACTAACAGGCTAGCTTGATATCTAGGATACTAAGAGTTATTTTCACTTGAGGTCATTTATACCATTGCTGTGGGACAATGGTCTTGTACCCTGTAAAGATTTGTCTCGTACTTGTTTAATAAAATGCTGGTTGGCCAGTAGCCAGGCAGGAAGTATAGGCAGAGTGACCAGAACAGGAGAATTCTGGGAAGAGGAAAGGCTCAGTCTGCAGTCATCATCCAGAAGCAAATGAAACAGGACTGAGACCGCCTCGCTGATGAAAGGTACCAAGCCACGTGGTTAACACACAAAAGAATAATGGGTTAATGTATGATGTAAGAGTTAGTTAATAAGAAAGTCTGAGCTAATAGGCCAACCAGTTTATAATTAACATAGACGTCTGTGTGTTTCCTTGGGACTAAACGACTGTGGGACTGGGTGGGACAGAAACCTCTGTCAACATACCATATCCCTATCATGCTTTGTTTTTTAATACATGGGCATTATCCTTCACTGTGTATGGTATACATACTTGCTAAGGTGAGTGCACACGCACATGTATGCAGAGCTTGGTATCAGTTGTCTTTCCTTGCTCACTCCCATGCTTTTGAGACTGGATCTCGCAGTGGAGCTGAAGTTTATTGATCAGTGTTGGCTGACTGGGCAGTGAGCAGTTTGGGGATCCACCCATCTCCACTCTCAGCTCCTGCACGGGGATGAAAGGTGTGTGCTGCCATGTCAGACTTCACGCTTGCACTCCGGAGATCCAAACACAGGCTGGCATGCTTGCACAGAAGGACTGTACCAACGGAGCCATCTCCTCAGAACCCCTGTATCCTTTCCATACCATTGGTGACATCAAAAGATTTCAGTGCTTAAGTGTGGTATAAGTTTAGTTTTGTTCCATTTTAAAATAATGGGGCGGGTGTGGTAGGGTAGAAGAGGTTCAGCGAGGAAGAGCACATACTGCCAAGCCGATGGCCTTCGCTGAATTCTTGAGCCACAGGGTGAATGAGAGGTCAGCTCTGAGCTCCACAGCCCCCAACTACCCCTAATAAATTAATGTAAACAATAACAATTTTTAAAACTTGCATACAGACAATAGGAAAAAAAACAAATATTCAGTGAGGAATTTATGCTAACGTTGAACTACGAATGGTTATTTGTTAATGAATGCTATATATGAAACCCAAGAAAAATCCCTGTGTCCTTGCCATGGGAAGTTAATCATTATGACCTGACTGTCTTTCCACCTGGTTTTACTTCTGTCACACGGGTGTACTTGTGTCCCGTAAGCTCAGTCACCTGGACTTTGTTTTATTCTGCATCAAATGTATCTTTATAGTGTCAGTATTTTCCCATGTTCTCATTTTTGTAGAATATTAGTATTGTATCATAACTATTTATATAGATTTAAAATATTCAATTTTTTTCCTGTTGGAAGATAAAGATTTTTCTTTATTTAAAATAATAGCAAGCCAGGTTTGGAGGTGCATGCCTTTGATCCCAGCACTTGAGGCAGAGCTGGCAGATCTCTGTGAGTTCAGGGCCAGCCTGGTCTACAGAGTGAGTTCCAGGAAGGCCCAGACTACAGAGAGACCATGTCTAGAACAACAACAGTTACAGTCAGGTCCAGGATTCTATGCCTGGAATCCTAGCTATTTGGGAGACTGAGGCAGGAGTCTTACTTGAACTAGGAGTTGGAGACCAGTTTCACAATGTCCTGACTCTAGTTAGTTAATTAACTAATGCTATAATTACACTTCTGTCTTCCTTATTTCCAAAATAGAATCCCTAGGTATAAAACTACAAGGCTAGGGCATAGGATCCAGTTTTAGGTTACAGTCCCCATTACCTCACTCTGCTCATCCTCTCCACCCAGCAGCACCATGGGAGATTCCCTGCTCTTGTGGCCAGTGACTTTGAGACCATCTCTGTGTCTCTTCCTGGAGATTAATTTTGCAGCACCTCACAGTTGAGTTGAGAGGAGGGCAGATTTCCTCCATGCTGACACCATCCCAGAGCCCACGCAGCATCTGACTGAAGGCGCACAATATTTATCAGGCTTGTCATGTAGCAGTAACAACATATTTTGTAGCACACCTTGAGTCTTTTGTACCTTATTATGAAAACTTACTTTAAAATAGTATTTTAAATAAAAAAATAAATTATTTTACTTTTCCTTATCTTAGGACAGTCTTCTAAAATTAAATTGGTCAAATATTTTCAGAAAATCCTAATCAGGGGTCAGCACATTCCTATGTGCCAAGACTTCTTGGTTAAGAAATGCTAGATAAATTTCAGACATATAAGATGGGCTTCATTCAGTGCAGAATTCACACACACACACATACAAACACACGTACATATGCATGTACACACACACATATACACCCCAATGTATAAGGGATATAAGAAAGGAAACTGTCAATTCAGAAAGATAATATTCTTATTTATTAAGGTAGAGTTTGTTTTCCAGGTAATGGTGATCTGTTCAAACATTAGGTGGGTCCCTTCCACCTTCTCAAGCACACCCAGCTCTGTGGCCTCCCTGTGTTCCCTTCCTCAGTCCTTCTGATTCTCTGGCTCCAGCCACGGAGTCTCTGGCTATACCTGGAAAGTTAAGAAAGATTTGGCCTTTGCTTTAGTTGTTCTCTTTGCCTGGGTCTTCTTCTCTTAAAAGACACATGGGGCCAAGTATTCAAATGCCACCCAATCAGTGAGGCCCACCTGACTACCCAAGTTAAAATGAGAGTAGCAATTGCAACAAGAAAACAAACAGAAGCTTGAGCATTGCTTTCTCCTGGGTTCTCCATGAAGATCACTCTGCTCAGTGAAATGTGACTGACTTTTCCCTACAACAGAGATTTTTCAGTGGACACCAACAGGGGGTCCTATAACTTGGCTCAATGCTGACACTAACTGAAAACTGTAGACCCTGTGGGTTTCTAATTCAGTCCCATGGGACTTCCTTTTATTTCAAATGCCAATCATAAGTTCAAGGTTGTGACCTGTACTTCTGGCTAGCTATTCATGTTTCAGAAGTCTTCATGATCTTGACCACTTTTTCAGTAATTTTCTGGGAAGGGTCACAAACTCAGAGAAACATTTTACTTAAGTTTATCTATTGCAAAGGACTCAGGGAAACAGCCAAATGAAGATGTCTACAGTACACGTTATGGAGATTTTTGCCTTCTCTATGCAGGCCACATTCTTAACACTTCCATGTGTTCAGCAGCCCATAACTACCCTGAACTTTGCAATTCAGAAATCTTTATGGAGCCACCATAGATTATTAATCCAACAATGTCTGTCTATATATCTGTGTATCTGTGTATCTATCTATCCTATCTATCCTATCTATCTATCTATCTATCTATCTATCTATCTATCTATCTATCATCTATCTATTTATCTATCTATCTTCATCATCTATGAATCAATTGTTTATCTAATCTTCTATTCTGGAAAATATGAATTAATAAATAGTAACTAATACAGATTTGTGAACAGTAGTGGAACATAATTTTCAGGAGGAGTTTTCTGAATTTATTTCATGACTTCTAGAACTTACATTACAGCTGAAGACTCCAAAGGCCTTCTTCAGTAGTACAGAGAACATTCATCCTCACAGCAAGACTATTTAGAGAAAGACACAAAATATTTGTACTGGCTATTCTTCATCAATCCTTACAGGGGTAAAAAGTTAGGTGGTTCTGAGCATGATACTTTCAAACATGACTTGGAAAATCAAGAAGTATAGTGGCATTGGCTGCAACAATGTTTGGCATTGATAGTCAAAGTTGGCAGGGGGGGGGAGGGGACAAAGAAACAAATAGGATAATGCCCAGGATTCAAATTCCTACTCTTGGGATCCGTGAATGACCTAAGAGAGTCTGTATGTACCCATATAAGTCCCTCACCTTCTGCATTTGAAGGGATGACATTTCTGAAAATCAGATGTAGAACCTCATTGGGCAACTGGATGAAATGCAACAGAAATCGAGCTCCCAGCCTTACAGACTACCTACCATCAAATGGGCAATGATCATATGAGGAAGGTAGTTTTGGGGAAGGCACTTGATAGAACTGGGCACATTGAAACTCTTAATTCTGATGAATCTTCTCTACCCAGTGTAAGCGGTCCCCTTAACCCCAGTGACAGTTAAAATATAGCAACATTTTCTTGAATGAAATTTCTCATGGGGTATGGACAGATCTCTTTTAAGAAGGAGGTTAATTTGTTGTAATGGTCTCTCCTACAGCTTGAAATACTACAATGTCAAGCAGACATGTTTAAATTTTTGAAACAATGTATTCCTCATTGGCATGGGTCACTTTGGCTCATTTACTACTGGTTTGATTTGAGCCAAAAATACAAGAATGTTCTGCAATAATGTAGTAGGAGGGGCTGCTTGTTGGTCCCTGGCTGCTCAGAGCCCCAAAATAATCACACAGAAACCATGTTATTTAAATCACTGCTTGGCCCATTAGCTCTAGCTTCTTTTTTTAAACCAGCTTTGTACTTAAAAATACTGGTTTTATTTATTTTTTTAACTTATTTATTTATTTAGCCTGCATGCCTTCTCACACCCACCAGAAGAGGGTGCCAGATTTCATTACAGGTAATTGTGAGCCACCGTGTCATTGCTGGGAATTGAACTCAGGACCTCTGTAAGAGCAGCCAGTGCTCCTAACCTCTGAGCCATCTCTCCAGCCCATCTCTAGCTTCTTATTGGCTAACTCTTACATACTAATCTAACCCATCCCCATTAATCTGTGTATGGCCCACGTGGCAGTGGCTTACCAGCAAAGTTCTGTCCAGAATCTGTCTCTGGCAGGGGCTACATGGCTTCTCCCTACTTCTCCCTTCTTTCTCCCAGCATTCAGTTCGGTCTTTCCCGACTACCTCTGCTCTGCCCTGCCATAGGCTCAAGCCAGCTTTCTTTATTAACCAATTGTATTCACAGCGTACAGAGGGGAATCCCACGTCCACAATAGGTCTTGGCTACTGCTGCTTTGCCATTTGGCGGTTATTGCCATTTGGTGGTTATTGCCATTTGGCCATTACAGCAGATACAGTGGTGTTTGAAGGGTCAGTGGCAGATAAGAACGCTATTCAGAACTTCTGGAAAATCCTACTGTGATCTTTAGCAGAGCCTGATCATGACCATGGGCTACTAGGTCAATGTGTTGCTTAAGCTGCCTACGAGGAATTTGGTATCATCTAAGCCATCCAACCTTAAAATTAGACATAGAGCAGTAATCCATTATCCCCCCCAAAATGCTGTGTATGTTATTAGGGCTGAGCAACTCTTGAAGACGCAAGTGAATTGCATAAAGGAGCCTGGTCTCTATGACATTTAACCCCGCCCTTCTCCCTCCCATCCTGCCCATGGTATATACATTCTACATATAAATTTATCTTCTCTATTAGTGATGCTTTGGAAACATCTGCTTACAGTAGACTGACGGAATACTTTATACAGCAGCAGAGTGTTCCAAGTCACATGACTTCTAGAGCTTATTCCAAGGCGAAGGACTCATGCTCATGGAATTCACTGGTGGTACTCAAAAGAGCAACTAACCCGACAGAATGCTAAAGACTCAGACTCAGTTTCTAATTTCTTCCTGGGCAGGGGTAAGCTTCTCTAGACTACGTCCTGGACCAGTATCCAAGGTACACAGCAGTATCTCTGATCAGCAAGACTCACAGGTCAGGGGTTAAGGCTAGCCAATGACAACGTGACTACTTATTACTCCCATTAACTGACTAACAAAAATACTGTTTCCTGTTCCTGTTTACACTCATGAGGCAGGAATGGCTCCCTGTGTAGGAGGCATGCCAATGATTCCACTGATCTGGAGGTATGGCTGTCACCCAGCCACTTTGAACTCTTCATTCCCTGAGTCAACAGGCCAAGAAGGGGTTATGATGGTCCTGTGTGACCTGACTAGTAGCCCACAGTAAACTTATGTTTGGAACACAGGCAACACCTTCGGGGACCTCTTCCTAGCACTGCCCACTGTGAGGCCATTAGAAAATTGTAATTCAATGGACGTAGACCTACGAGTGGAGTGGCCCAGACCTTCAGGAATACTCACCAGATAAACAATGACTTCCAGCTGAAGTCCTTCTGAAGGCAATGGAATGCAGAATGTGCAGTAAAAGATGACTATAAAGACCAGCTAATTATCATGTAACCCGCTACAAAACAAGCACTATAATTGTCATGCGTATTTCCTCCTTTTTTTTATTTTGAGTATGTTTGTCAGGATGGATCCGTAACAAATAACTTAGCTTCCTTCTTCCTCAGAGTCCCTTATGTTTGACTTCAGATGCCTTGACCCTATATAAATATTTGAATATTGCTCACTTAGATCAGGAGTGTTTTGTTCTTGGTTCTCTGAGAGGCATCGATGCCTCTAACACTTTCCTTTTCTTTCCTAGGGAAGGGGTTAATGAACTTTTGGTTGCATGAAGTAAACTCTCATGGCAGATAACACTGTGATCTTGTTGTCTTTACGTAAAGTTGAAGTGTGATTAAGTACATAAACATGGTGCCAAATTGGCAAGGGATGAATTGACAGAATTCATTTTTTAATTTACTTGACTGGGTTGAAGGATGCCTGGCTAGTCGGTGAAACATCACTCCAGGATGTATAAGGGAGGGTGTACTTCTGGGAATGTATTTGATCAGCTGACTGAGGGAAATGGCTCTCACCACTTTGCATGGGTTTTAGGCCATGGGCACAATTCTTCCTTCAAAGGACAAGAGTAAGAAAAAGGCTCAGAGAAAGTTTTTTTTTTTGTTGTTGTTGTTGTTTTTGCTTTATTTTGTTTTGTTTTCTGTTGAGCCATGACATCCATCATCTCTGGATTACACACATTGGTTCTTTTGGATCCAGGTCTCTGAACCAGGACAAGGAATGACACTACCGGCCTCCCTCCTGTCCCCTAGTTCTCAGGCCTCTTTCATGTCATAGGAACGGTACCATCATTCTCCACCTCACTTACAGATGACAAGTCCTCAGGCTTCTTGGTTTCATAGCCACATGAGAAAGTCTTCCACAGTAAGTCTCCTTTTCTATGGCTAAACAAATGCCCTATGGATTCTGGGTCTCTGGAAAATGCTGTCATCATTTGATGACATGTCAGCATATGATGATCTTAGCAAGAAGTGCTAAGGAAAAACTGAGAGACCTGAAGGGAAGGAAAGAGGCCAGAAGAAAGCATGGGACTTGCACACGGACAGCATCCAGAGAAGGACCAGGACACTTCAAGATCTGTTACAATGGGGCACTTCTCTACTGCTAACCTATGCTAAGAAATTTGGACTTTATCCTGAGAGCAGTATGGAGCCATGGAAACATTGAAATACAAGAGTAACAGGGCCAGATTTGCATATTAGAGCACAATTTCCCCTGCTTCCCAAGTTTTCAACTTCAATAATACAGAGTGAACCTTGAATGTCATCACAATTCTGCCCCTTCATGCTTTGAAGGAAAACAGAACAGAAGGGAATGAATTTCCAAAACTTTCTTGCTAAGTCATGCTTTAAGCATGAGCAGAAGGGCTTCAGGGAGTTTGTTTCTCCAGTTTAATGGCGATACATTTCTATGGGACACTTAGAAAACATATTCAAAAGACCAGCGAGAAAGCAAAACCGAAACAAACCGAAACCCACATTTATAACCTGACAAGTGGGGAGACTGTGTCACTGTTTGACAGATTTGTGGCAGAGGCAGCTTGACATGTGTGACTAGAACCCAAGAACAGGTGAGGCCATGTTCCTTGTGAGCCTTGTGCCTTTCCTGCCTAGACAGCAGCTGTTCTGCGGCCCTCGGCCATCAGTGTGTGGCAGGTGTTTGGACACAGCCATGTCCACCCGTTTCTGTGTCCAGGGCATTGGACGTAAAAAGACACATTCTAGCACACAGGACCTGCCACGCCCTTCTGCCATTTTTTTCTATTATTACATGATAAGCTAACTGCCTCTGGGACAGTAGGAAAAGAGAAATGCTCTACCTTTAAGTAGAATTTTAGGAATACCTTAATTATTTAGTTCAGTTTGCCTAGTATCATCCTCTTCTCTTATCCTTCCCTCCATACTGTGATCATTAAAAACTTGAACTCCAGAGCTGAGTTACTCAGGTCAAAACTAGGTCCTGCGACTAAGTTTGTTACCTGTCTGCCTTGGTTTTCTCAATGGTTAACGGGGAGTTCAAATCCTCCACTGCCGGCCCTGGGATCAGGGACAGTAGGAGCAGCCACGGGAACTGAACAGCAAGAGCACAAGACAAATTGGGCATCAGAGTTTTAAAGAAAAGTCAGTATGAAAAGCAAATTTGATCAGATGGCCAAACGCCAGCTCTACAAGTGAGGACCCGGTTTGACAGCTGGTCATTTCTTGACCGCATGCTGCTTCTTTGATGGCGTTTTGTCAGAACAGTGGATTGCACCAGAGTGTTTTACCCACAATCAAATCCACACCTATTAGAAACTTGAATATGTTGTCCATCTTTGGTCTTATTTAATAATCATCCAGGCTAAGGCAGTATGCTTTTCCCCTGTTTTATATTATTTTTCGCACCATTTTGTTTATTTCTGCTTCAGAAGATGTAAGATGCATTTAAATGATATAGGCCCAAGAGTTGCAGCGTCTTATGGGAAAATGTTAGAAGCAAATGTGAGTGATCCCACTGAATCCACAGAGTAAAGACAGGCCAAGAGCCACGCCCAACTCCACAGTGGCCTATGAAGGACCTTTTTAAAATGCATGAGAATCCCGTGTGCAGCTGACTCAAGTGAGCAGCCTCTGAAATACCGTGAGCCCCTTATGGCACAATTCAAAGGGCGAACTTTTCTTTATTCATCTATAGACTTTGCACATGCTTGGAACTGAGTGGAGGGCCGTAGTTTTGATAAACTAGAAATTGCGGGTCATGTCCAAAGAATGTAAGAAATAAACATTTTTATTTTGGCTGCTATACTTCTGAAGGTTGTATAAACACGCGCATGATTGAATGCATACATTTTGCCTTACAGATTTTAACTCGGGAAAGAAAAGAATTTAAATAATGGCATTTCTACCTAATTTATTCACTGAATATTTATTAGGAAACTCTCATTGCCATGAAGTATTCCGGGTACTAAAAAACAGCAGGTGGGGGGGAAGTACAATGAAAAGCCCTGTTCCCAGAAGCCTGCATTCTACAAGACGACAGCAAAGTGAAAACAAGTGAGCAAAGACACAGGACATGCCAGATGGTGAGAGCCTAAAAATGGTGTGTGTGTGTGAATGTATGTGTGTGTGTGTGAACATGTGTGCTCTTCTCTCCTCAATGGGTAACTAGGGATGACTCCAGCAAACGGGCACCATGTAGCAAAGAACTGGAAGAGGCAAGGGCTTTTAGAGGAAGCAGTCAAGGCAAGGAGCTAATACAAACAAGGCCCTGGGTGTGGGAGTGAATGCGGCGTGTGTGTTACATACATGCACGTATGTGCACATGTTTTTTCTCCCATTTCCGAGCATGTGGAAGCTAGAGATTGACTTTGACAGTCTTCCTCTGTGGCTCTCCAAGTTAAATGTTGACATATGTCTTTCTTCCACTGAACCTGGCATTTGCCTCTTCGGCTAGAGCTGACTGGCCAGGGAGTCTCAAGGATCTCCTTTGCTCCCCTTCCTCCCCAGAGCTGGAGTTAGAAGCAGAGGCCGCAACACTAGCTATTGTGTGAGTGCCAGGGATTCGAACTCACACCTTCATGTTTGGGGCATGAGTGTAGTATTTTTGAGCGGCAATCACAAAGGCCTGTGCCTCTGAAGTGGGATGCCTGAATGGTGCTTCACATCCGAAGGTGAAAATGGAGGGTGAGCATCACTTAGGAGCCTTTAGCAACACCAAGAACTTTGACTTTTACTCTGGCCAATGGAAATGTGTCGGGGGGGGGGGGGCTCTGAGAAGCAGCGTGACAGAGTCATCTGAAGGGGACATGAAGGGATCATCGGAAAGAGATCCCGTGGTGCTGTGCTGAGAGTAAAGGAGCACCACTGACCGGGTAGGATGTTTCTCATAATGCAGTTGAGCAGCAATGTGGCCTTTGATTATGATGATATCAGCAACAATGAGAAGTGAGCCAAATGTAGAATTTTTGTGTATAAAACTGATAGGTTTTATAGATGGCTAGGATGGAAGAAGAAGAGCACATGGGGAATAAAGAATGATGTTCTACTGTAATATTGCATTTTTAGTTTTTAGAAGCAAATGTATGGGGTTTATATGATATATAAAATCATAATAAAACATATTAATAAAAATAAGAACCATGTACTACTCGCTTTTCTGTGGCTCTGATGAAATTCTCTGACCAAAAATAACCTGGGGATGAAAGGGTTTATTTGGCTTGCACTTCCGGGTCACAGTTCATTCGTGAAGGAAGTGAGAACACAATCTCCTAGAAACAGTTGCTATCAGTGGTGACTCATGCTCGGCAGGCTTTCCTGTGTAGCCTAGGCCCAGGGTAGGCTGGGCCCTCCCTCATCTGACATTATCAACCAAGACAGTCCCTCTCAGACACTGGCACAGATGACTGTCATCTGGGAATTCCTCAGCTGAGGTTCCTTCTTTCAAGGTGACTCTCGGTTGTATCAAGCTGGCAAAACAAACTAGCACAAATGACTTCACAGCACGCGGCCTGAATGTCTAGAGCACTGGAACTTCCCTGTGCTGAGATGGGAAACACACTGGGGAAAACCCTTTGAAAGGGTCGAAGTTCCTCATGTAACGCTGGCTAAGGTATGTTCAGATGCATATCAAATACCTAGGAAGCACTGTTGGGTAAGTCGCTGTTTCACGGTTCACTCCTGTCCTGAAGGTTCACTCCTGTCCTAAAGGTATTCTTTGCCTGAGCTCTTCTATCCTAGTGAGACACATGGGAATTTCTGCCCTATTCAAAGCATGCTTGTGAATTTCAGGACCTTAGCCACTCCCAGACAAAGTGTTAAGAGTAAGGAAGCAAGGTATGCTTCTACGGTGTGGGACGAGTCCCATAGAGCTGTCTCCAGTAGCTGCACAGGTAGATCTCAAACAGGCAGCAAGGTTAGAGTCCCCACACCTAACTACAAAGCAAAGCAATGTTTCTTGTCACCGATATGTATTTATAAACAAAACTGGATTGAACACTCAGTGTAAATACTTAGATCAGCAGAGGAAAGAGTGGAGGTAGGGATATATTTACATCTGTGGGACAAGGATGGTGAGGTAATTTCATCAATGACAAAACTCAAGTGAGAGGTTAGAGAAATGGTGGAGAAGCAGGCAGCACCGAAAGGAAGACACTAGCATATACAATAAACAGGAAGTGGTAGGGACTGTCGTGTCGTGCAGGGCACAGGGTGGAGGTGGGGCTAGGGAGGCTCACACGTATGTCCCACGTATGTCATAGTTGTAAAAGATGGAAGGGAGACTAATGGGGTTGGAATTTTGAGTTGTTTCTAGAAAAAAAAACAAAAATATGGGTGTTTCGATAAAATCTAATTTTAAAATGCTGCCCTTGAGCTCGTATCATCAAAAAAGCCCCACGTAAAACCCAAACAAGATATAGGCAGAAATCCTATTGATTTTAGCTTCTACCTTTCACTTTCTAAATTTGTCGCTTACATGCAAATGGTTTTAATTATCGACAGAACCCATTTATTAAATCCTTACATGGTTTTGAGAATTGTCTTCCCTGCACGGGAGAACCTACTCATTTTACATATGTGAAGTTTTACTTCCATGTGAAGTATTGTATTCACATATACAGTAGTAAGAGCATAATAATAATAAAATATACATCATTTCTTACCTTTTCAGAATTTCTTAAAATGAAAGTCACCAGCTTTCTTAATATTTTTTGTGTGTAAAACTTCTCAAATTATAGTTCTTTGCAACCCAGAACAAGGCAGATGCATGCTTGCTGACTCCAAAATAGACTGACATTTTGAAAGACTGTCATGAAATAGTTCTTCAAAGGATATTTCAGAAATCACAGAGGTAGAAGCAAAAGGTCTGGCTCTGCCTAGGTTCAACACACAGTCCTGGGTCTTTCTCACAGTTTTCCTAGCAAATCATTTTCTCCATTATTCTCTTTGGAAACCTTCACTCAACAGAGGAAATCTGCAGGGATTGAATAGACTTTGTGGGATATTTCACCTTTATACATTCCTGTAGGTGTCTTGGTCCTGGTTCAGGGACCCTGTGGTAACTAGTGTTAATTGTCAACTTGATACAATCTAGACTTAACTAAGGAAGAAGTACTAATGAGGGGTTGTTTAGAATAGGTTAGATTGTGGGCCTATCTGTGAGGGACTATTCTGAGTATAATCCAAAGACCCGCCTACAGTGGGCGGCACCATCCTCTGTGCAGGGTTTGCTAGGCTCTCTAAGAATGGAGAAAGAGGGCTGAGCACTAATCATGACTTCTAATTGCATTGTTCTGTGTTCTTAACGAGGGGAGTAATGTGGGTAACTTTTGAAGTCTCTGCTCTATTGACTTCCCTACAATAGTAGATTACAGACTGGGATTGTGAGCCAAATAAATTCCTTACCCTTAAATTGCGTTTGTCAGAATACTTATCACAACAGGAAACAAAACAAACACAGACAGGGATCTGGAAGAATTCCATCTGCCAGGGAACTCTTGGAGGCCCTTTGTCTTGGGATGGCTTCTTTTCCAGACTTACCTATACGTTTGGAAGGCAGGTTCTTCATTCTTCATGTTTCTGCCTTGCAGTCATTGAGAGAATAAATGTCCATGTGGAGTTAGTTCTTACCTTTCTAAAAGCTGACCACTTAGGTGGTCAAACGACTTCTTTTTCTCTCCAATTAAAAGTAAGGTTATATGCCCTCTTCTGGCCTGAAGGCATACATGTAGACAGACGATTGTATACATAGTAAATAAATAAATATTTTTTAAAAAGTAAGGTTATATGCCCTCTTCTGGCCTGAAGGCATACATGTAGACAGACTATTGTATACATAGTAAATAAATAAATATTTTTTTTAAAAAAGTAAGGTTATATGTAATGGCAGAAGCTGTCACAGTCAGGGGACAAAATGGAAGTGTCAGGATATCAACTATCTTCCTCACCCAGAGCCTCCACTCTGGGTGATGAACATGTGGCGGAGGTTGCAAGGGGACAGTGCAAAGTGGGGGTTCCACATCCATTGCCTGAATGGGCTGACAGGCTTAGGAAGGAGAGGGGATTGTTTTAAACACACTTTGTGCTCTTTTGTTATGCCTGTTACAGCATGAGGTGCCATCTTTGATGATAAATATCAGTTTAAATGAATGCGTCATTTGACATCTCAAATTCTAGAATATTGAAGGTCACAAGGCCTTCATGTGCTTCTCAGGTTTTTAAAAATAATTTACTTTCCTTAATGTGACTATTGGTGTATATTTTACTGACACCTTCGTACCCCTCTTGATTTGCTAATTGTGGTAGGCGGTAATCCAGAAACTTCTATGTTTACCCGCAGGGTTATCAAATGATACTAAGTCGAATGTCTTGTGCCCTTTCTATGTACTAGATTCTGTCATGTACATCAGAAAGAGATTGTTTTATTGAAGCCTCTAGGAAGGCTATGATGAAGATGGTATTTTAGGAGTTAGGAACTAAGGCAGAGCTGTTGAGAAACAGGCCAGCGGGCACACTATTAGCGCATAGCTGAGTCACACGGTCCTTAGACCATGTGACCCTTGTGCTACGTTTTACAGTGAAGAGATGAGCAAGTCTTTCCTTAGTAAAATGCTGAGATCACAGCACCACCTGTATTCACCTAGGTTTATAAAATTCCTTCTTTTATTCCACTGTGTCCTGGAGACTTGATGCTGTCATTGGAAAGATGGTGAAGTTGCCACCAACGTATGCAGCCCCATGGATGTCTATGGATGTCTTCGGCATGTTCTTGGTTTCAGGATATTAGTGGCCCTCAGCTCACTATTTGCAGACAGTCCCTTTAGTGTCCCTGCAGAGTTTAAGACAATTTTTGTTGCCAATGAACTAAATGGAGAACTCCATCTATTATTTTTTTTAAGGAAAAAAAAAACCAAACCAATGCCTTTTTCTTTTCTGCTGTTTTTCCAAGTAGTAGAGAATACTTCGTCTTGGAGGGCCATTTTGGTGTGTGTGTGAAATAACCAGATTTTAGCTGTTTACTCGTCTAATGGGATCTATGTTCTCAATCCATAACAGCTTTCCCTCTAGGGTTGATTTCATCACACGTTTATGTCGACCGTTTTTCTTTAAAGGAGATGGAACTCGCTTGACAATATGTGGACACATGCTTTATTTTAAATACTTGAGACAAACCATATTCTTGGCCATTAATTTTTTTATTATTATAATTATTTTGCTAGCAAGTTCCGTTCTTCACCAGCGTTCCAATTTGAAGATGTTTAAGTTACCTGTCTCGAAAATGAACAACTCCAGGCCAACTCTCATATTGGGTTGACTACTTCATGGAGCCCCTGGGTCCTCATTCTTTCATATACTGTCTTAATAATTATGCTAACTAATCTTGGGAGTCTACTTGACCACATTTGGGTTAACTAAAATCCAAACAGTTTGGCACGCGTTTGAGAGATTTGTCTTGGTTGTATTATTTGAATTGGAAGACCCACACTAAATCCAGATAATCTGAGGTCAGGAGAACACCCACACTATATTTGGGCTACACCGTCAGGTGGCAGCCCACATAAAAGAACATGGAAAAAGGAAGAGTTTTCATTTTACCTGCTAGTTCTTCACTCTGACCGGCAAGTTCATCTGGCTTGTTACCAAGACAACCATTCTTTAGTGTTAGAACCCAGGTCTTTAGGGTTCTAACATAGACTAGAAGCACACAGCTCTCTGGGACTTTCCTGCACAAGAAAGGAACTGCTGTCTCATGGACTGAACAACTATTGGGGTGTTGGTCTTTCTGTCAGGAGACAGCCATTATTGGACTACTCAGACCTGAGCCTGTAAGTCACTCCAATAAACCCTGCTGAGTGTATATAAAACTATTCTATCAGTTCCCAGTCCCGTCAGAGAACCCTGCCTGGTACAATAGACCATGTGATGGAGGGAGGGATGCTGGCCAAGAGGTAAGCATGTTAGTGAAGGCAAATTGAGAACAGACTAGAAAACAGAACCATGGAAGCAGGCGCGCAGAAAGGATTTGATCCTGACGCACTCAGGCTGGGCATGCTGACACAGGAATTTCTTTATAGGAACTTTAACTTCCTGTGTCTTAGCCACTGGGGAAAGACGAAGGTGGCACTTTTTGGCACTGCTAAGTCAGAAGAAAATTTGTAGGCAGAGAGCAGAAGACAGGGATCTGCCTGTCTTCAAGCCCCACAACACGGGAACAGCTAGCAACCTGTGCTGGGTAGGGAGGCATGAGCTTCATTAGATTGCCCCAAGTTCAAATGCACTTGCAACTGGCAAGCAAGCCACCTAGCCATTCAATCTGGGAGTCCTTGTCTCTAAAGTCAGGATAATGATAGGTCTGCTTCACTGACTGATTGTGAGAATATGGGGGCGGGGGGGGGGGGCGGCTCAGGCAAAACACTTCACCCAGAGCCAGGCAAGTAAGTTCAGAATAAAGCTAGTAAGGAATTCTTCCTTTTAGTATGCATTAAACAATGGGGTGGGTGGGTTCATTGCTCACTGTGGATTAATTAGGAAAGGAAGAAAGTTCAGTTAAGTATGAGGGGAATAGAGGAGGGAAGACAGAGAGCAGCCTCCTTAGTGAGAGAGCAGACACATTGCCAGCCAGGACAGGCGACAAAAGCAAAAAGAAAATAAAAACCCAACCAAAAACCCTTGAGGAAGACTAGTCCAGGCTTCACAAATGACAAGAGAGAAGCTCAATACCAAAATTGAATCACATTTCTATGTTCTGCTTTCTCACACGTGACGTCACCCGACCCTTCATCATGTGCTTCATCATTCTGATAAAAACCGTCTATAAAACTCCTCCCCTTCTCTCGCCTGCTCCCCTTCTTCCCCACATACTCCATTTTCTTCTTCTTCCTTTTGTCAAGTACCCACTAATTCCTTCTTTACTCTTATGTTCTCTTACAGCGTTGGTCTATAGAGCCCACCAGTTTCTTTGTCTCTTGCCTCCTCTAAGTCGTAAGAAAGCTGCCCATTTCTTCTTCCCCAAAGCAACGCTCACTTAGCAAACTCCCTCTTAATCTCTTTTTCATTTCAGTTATTTTCTGGCTACCGGCGGTTCATTATTTCTTGGCTAATTTCTATTATTTGTGCCGGTTGGAGATGACGATCTCCATGTGTGCTGAAGGCAAGTGTTTGCTTTAGAGTATCTGTGTTTCCGACTTTCCCCAGAAAATGGTGCTCATGAACAATGGGCTTCTGAAATATCAACTCCGGAAAGATGACTGGCAAGCATTAGATACATTGTAATAATATTTGAAGTGGATTTTAATTGATCAAAGAAATACTGGGAAAGTTTTAAAACTTATGTAGGGCTATAAACAGTCATTACTGAGATTATTCAATCATTACAGACAATTTCTCTTGCTCCTGATCAAATAATTAAGCCCCAATTTTTTTCTTCTTCTTGTTGTTGTTGGGTAAGTTTTTTTCTTTCTTGGGGGAAGGTGGTAGTCATTGATTTTGGCTGCTGATTACAAGTAAGCCAACACACTGTCAATCTAGTCTTTAGCTTGAAGGAGAACATAGGTATGGATAAGTGTATGCTTTCATTAAAAGCAATCCTCTAAGTCTAGATTATTGTGTGCAAGGCCATGTTGGTAGAAAACACCCATTTCTGGTGCTGTGGAGACCAGGGGAAAGATTCCCCATGATAAGGTCAAAGGAAACAATGAACTCATGCTTAGTCATATGTTTAGTGTGAGTATGAATCTGGCAGATTTTTTATAAAGATCAGACTAATTTGGGGGAATCGTAGGAACCCCCCCCATACACCCTAAGTCAAAACATCATCACAAACTTTACCAGCCTATGGCATGTGATTATAAGAATCCTTGGAAAATTATATAAAAATTTAGAGACCAGCAAAATGGCTGAGCGAGAAAAGGTACTTGTAGCAAAATGTGACAATTTGAGTTCAATTCCTAGGACCCACATGATGGAAGGAGAGAACCAATCACTACAGTTTGTCCTCTATGCAGAGCCATGGCAATGTGCACACATGCATGCGCACACACATGCACACACACACTCACTAAATAAATAATGTAATAAAAATTTAAATTTGATTTATTAGCCACCAAAAAATATGAAGTCTGACCCAATGCCTCCTCTCTTACATCTATGACATAAGCATGCAGCTTCCTGCTTTGTGCCTCACTGAACACCTGTGAGGCAAGCTCGCTATGGGCAATGGGGTAAAAAGGTGGCCACACAGACATGAGGCGCTGCACGGAAGGTTCATCTGTGCCAAAACGTTACTCGGTGATAAGGAGATGGACGACCGATGTGAAAACAGCAGACTCTTGCTGTGGGTCTGGGTAAGGCAGCTAACCCTTCTCTGCTCTGACAGCCTTATCTTTAAGGACTAATAGTATGTAATAGTACCCTTCCGTAAGATGGTCGATATAGGCAGAGACCTAAGATGATAGCACAGTAAGCGTGCTGTGCTTTGGCTCTGAAATGCATCCGTGTTGTGCAAAACCCTTTCCTGGAGATACACAGCACATATCTCCTCAGCCAAGATAGGGAACCCATGGCAGACCAGAGTACAGGCACCGCCAAAAGCCAGCTTGGTGAACCACTGCTTTGTATTGGGGTTACTTACAGGAGCAGAAGTGACTCAGACAGCTGCATCACCAAAGCTAGGAACCTGGAGCACAGTGCACAGCCTACAAGGCAGCTCAACAGAGTGGAAAGTGTCTTTCCTCAGTGGCTCAGTCGGTCTAAACCTCTTCCAGGTGGTTGGGTTGGTTTTGGCTTTTTCCAGGCACCTGGTCCGGTCTCGGTCTTCTTCACAGTATGGCTCTCCTAGATCTGGGGCACTCTCGGCTTTTATTACTCACTGTGGCAAGGAGGGGCCAGGTGAATCTGGCCAGTTTCAGGGACTTCCTGAAGCTATTTTGAGTGCCAGCCTTCCGGCAGGATAGAATTGTTTTGATCTTGAAGGAAACTATTATTACCTGCCCCGCCCCCAGGTTCATGTTTTTAACACCTGGACCTATCTATTGATGCTATTTTTGTAGGTGAAGTCTATCTGGGTCAGTCATTAAAGTAGGCCTTTACACACACACACACACACACACACACACATGTATGTATGTATGTATGTATGTATGTATGTATGTATGTATTACAGGCAGCCCCTGGCTTCTGCCTTGCTCTGTATTTCCTGGTCCATCATGATGTGGGTGTCCTCCAGCACAGACATCTGCCACCATGACCAGAGTTACTCCATCGCGTCTTAGGCTGCAGCCCTCTGAATCCATCAGCCAAACAATATTGTTCTCCCTTAAGTTGTTTCTGTCAAGTATTTTGTCATAGTGACACCATAGCTATCATTGCCAAGTGTCATAGAATTAAAAATATTGTGTACCGTTGTGAGAGCATGCCCGAAGGGTCCTTATACTTAGGTCTTGTAGCGTCTCTTTCCCATGTTAGCCAGGCTAAGGAGCCCTTAGACCTGGGGATATTTCAAGGATCTTGGGATAGGTGTAGGGTGTGATGACCGGGACTTTCCTGTATTTGAAGACAAAGTCAAATTTGTTCCAGTTCTTAGTTGTGCAAAGCTATTTTCGTAGGTGAAGCCTACAAAAGTCCTGGAACTGGAGGACTTAATCATAAATCAGGAGGTATCATATCCACGAGCAGTGGACCCTAGAGAACTCTAGGGCCAGGGCTTCCAGGGGATCAAGGTTGTCCTAAGTATGTTACTCTCCCTGCATCTTCTCCATCCCACCTTCCCTTTGGTTCTTTTAAAAACAAGATGGAAGTGGGGGGGGTGGGTCTTCAGATTTTTGTGTATTCTTTTAATTGCATTAACTCTACTTTAAAATTAAACATTCTAGATACAATGTCAGCAGGAAGCTAGGACACCAATCCTTTCTCTGCATGAACTAAGAACACAGAAGGGCTCCAGGGCACATACACTGCTTCTCCCTCCTTTGTTATGGCTCATTTTCCTCCTGTTCTGTGCCCAGGCTACTAGGAAAGTCTGTAACTAACAGGGCCCCTGAATTCTTCAGCTTTTCTTCTTTTCTTCTCTTTCTTGGCTGCCAAGCCCAGGCTCTCTGCCTCGGAGCCACAGCCACAGTCCAAGATCATTTGCTGGCTGTCTTGCAATTATATTTCATGTCACTGTGGAGTGAGCTTTATGATAAAACCCCCAGATAAGCAGGCTGAAGAAGTATGTCAGTTCTTACAGCACATGGTACCAATAAACAAACAAACAAACAAACAGAATAAAATAGAAACCACCCGGCTTCTTTAGGCCTCTCCTGGCTTCAAAATGTAGGCAGGACTCCTAGACCCCAGAGGTGTCACTGATTTGGGTAGCACCCTCAGTTCTTTCTAGAAATGGCCCAAACTGGTGCTTTGGCTCCAGTCTGCTTAACACTGAGATCAAACTGACGCACGGTCTGGGCTCTACATTTTCACTTAGTCGACTCATGGCCTGTGACCTCCGTCTACACCCTGCGTCAACTCCTCTCTCCAGCCTTCACCTTGCCATGCACCCGGCTTCCCAGTGTCTCCTTCCGTATGTCATTTTCCATGTTAGTTAGTTAGTGCTACAGTTTGTATGTTATGTGATTGTATGGGGTGTGTGTGTTGTTTGTTTTGTTTTGGTTATTGAAACAGAATTATTATGTAGCATTGGCTGTATAAAATTTGGGACCTGTGTTGCAGGCTTTGTCTCCTGCATGGCACTATCCAAAACTGTTAGAAAATGATGGAAGCTTTATGGGGCTGCATCTTGTGGGAGGGCCTGATGTCACTGCTGAACTCCCTTGAAGAAAACTTGTGACATCAGCTCCTTCCTCGTGTGTCCCTTCACTTCTCGCTGATGATAGGGGCCTCTTGCTCTACCGTACAGTGTTACCCCGATGCTGTCCTCATCACAGGCCCAAAAGTAATAGGGGCATTGATTGGGGATTAAAATGTCCCAAACTGAACAAAACAACCATTGGCCCTTATGAGACAGCTATCCTGTGGATTCCGCCAGTGGTGAAGCTGACTCCCAAGCAAGCATCTCTGTCTGTAATCCTTCCTTGGGCTCTTCTCCATTTACTATGTTTTCCTTTGATGTGGAACACCCGTTCTCTTGCCTACGAGCAGTCTGTCCATTTTTTTAAGCTAAGTTGCAGTTCTCCCTCTTGCAGGAATCTGCTCAGACCAACTCCAAAGAACCCATATTCGCTAGTCTTTTGTGTTTATCTGGTCTTTAGCCTCTGTAATCTGCAAGGCACTGTGTTTCGAGAGGCTCTTTTTGATTGGCTATCAGGGTAAAGTCAGATAAGCCCCATTTTAAACTGAAAATATCGTAAGTCAAGAAACACATTAAGTCTACCTAATCTAGCAAACCCCCGTAGCTTAGTCAAACCGCGCCTTGAAGAATACCAGTGTCTTACCCTTGAGATGCCACGCCTGCCCTGGGAACTGTGGCTCACCGCTGTGGCACATTCCGCTGAGAAAATTACTGCATGTATCACTACCATCCTGAGGAAAGATACAAAACCCAAGAGTTCAAAGTTCAGTTTCTACTGGATTCATATCACTTTTGCACCCTCATAAAGTCAAAAGTCCCAAACTAGGAACTGTATGAGTCACCATCTTTATCAACCGGAACATGGTGTAACAAAACATGACACCGTGTCTGCTTAGCTGGAGGATTCTGCACAGAGTGTAGGGCAGAGGGACGCAGATAAAGGGAACCACGAACCCTGGAGTCAGTGAGAGCAAGCCTTGCTACCTCTAGGCTTGAAGGGGGAGGGGGATGGGATGGATTCCAAAACTCTGAGAGAGAATGGAGAGCTGTGCAAGAGGCTTCACAACAGGAGCTGAGAGCTTCCGTGAAGGGTGTACCCAGGGCTGGAATGTAGATTAGTGGTAGAATTCTAGCTGGGTATCACAAGGCACAGGGCTCCATGCCTAGCATACAGAACAAATAAAACGGAACATGTGGGCTTGACACAGGAGGATTCAGGGAGATAGATAGTTGACCTCAGTGTCCGCAGGCCCTTTGATTTCTGCTAAGAGCTTGTTGGTCCAATCGCCTGGGAGTCAAAGAGAGCCCTAGCTGCTGTCCAACAGCAATTCCATGACAGGAAGTGGGTGGGAGTGAGAGCAAGTTTGAGAGAAAGGGCAAGTCTTTAGTGTGTAACTGGTATGTTTGCTAAAGGTGTCTTCTCTCCTATTCTGCTCTAGAAAGTTCCTTGAGAGCTGAGACCATGGCTTACACCTACATGGTTCCTAATACTGCATAATGTTTAGATAACATTTAGTTCAACGAGAATTGCAGTGTGTGTGTGTGGGGGGGCAGAGAGAGAGATCGAGAGAGAGAGAAAGAGAGAGAGAGAGAGAGAGACAGACAGACAGAGAGTTGATCCTCCATCTTCCATCCTGGGTTCAATGCCTCGTCCACACCCATTTTTTGAATTCTCACGTGTCCAGTGGAAGGTCCACTCTCATAATGAGGCCTGCTACCTGGTTTTCAGGCTGACTTCACTTTGTTGATTCAGTCACCTGACTTCCTTTTGTGTCCCCCAAATGTGCTTCTGACTAACCACCTTTGTGTCTGGTAGGTTCTCTTATGAGAGACTTTCACTTTTCTCACTTTTCTCAAATCTACTGCAATGTTGCCTTGACAGAAATGCCCTAGCAGAGAGCCTCAGCATCAGTGAAACCGTCTTCCCTCTCCTTATCCACTCTTCAGTTTCCAGCTGGCACTGTTACCCGCCTGACATGTGATACATGAGCCGCGGGTTCTCCTCACGCTAGAGCAGTGGTTCTCAACCTTCCTAATGCTGCGACCCTTTAATACAGTTCCTTATGGTGAGGTGATTCCCACCATACAATTATTTTCCTTGTTACTTCATAACTGTAATGTTTCCACTGTTATGAACTGTAATGTAAATATCTGGGTTTTCTGATGGTCCTTCCTGTGGAAAAGGGTTGTTTGACCCCTCAAAGGGGTTGCAACCCGCAGGTTAAAAACCACGGCACTAGACTGTAAGATGAGTAAAGGAAGACTTTGTCTGGTTTGTTTCAAATGCCAAATCAGTATGTGATCCAGAATAATTCATAAGCATGCACACACACACACACACACACACACCAGAACCAAAGAGTTGTTTCATTTTTACCAAAAGTCCTGACAGCCCAATGTTGGGTGATTGCCCTTGGCTGAGCCTTGTCCACCTTTAGCTAAAATAAACTAGTTCCGTTCAGTGAATTTTATTTAGTCTGTGTTAAGACAAGCCAGCAGCAGCATCTGGTGTAAGAATGCTCCCAGACAGATTCCTTCCTCCTCACTTGCTCCTCACTACTGGACGTCATCAATTTGGTCAATGACACTAAACACTCTGGGAACCTGAGCCACAGGACCCTTCCCCTCTCTCTTCTCTGTGACGCAACCTTTAGTTCCCAACAGCAAGCTCCACACTGACTTTCACGGTTTCCTGCAGGTTCAGCTTCTCCCAGGCCCAGCAACCAGCAGAATTCTCTGGTGGTTCCAGGCTGGTTATGTCGTGCAACCATGGACTTATCTGTGGGAAACTGGACCCATCAGACACTGCTCTCTGATTGTCAGTGTTGTGGCTGTGCCCCTAGGAAGGTGAGGGGCCCAGCAGGGGGCCCTATGAAGTCATGGCACCACTGTTCCTCAGGAACTCGGGGACACATGGACATCACTCAAAGCTGTTATCTTGGTGATGTTAAGGGAGAGCTTAAGTAGAGGTCCCTCTGGGCTGCGGCTCTCAGCCTTTTTATAAATCTCTACTGAGGCTGGAGAGATGGCTCTGTAGTCAAGTGCATTTGATACTCTTTTAGGGTAGCTAGGTTTGGTTTGCAGTCCCTCTGGGGTGACTTACAACCATCTATAATTCCAGTTCCAGTGGATCCAATACATTTTTTTCTGATCTCCTTGGCCACCAGGCATACACATGGTACATATTTATACATATAGACAAAACCATCACACATAAAATAAAATTATCTAAAAGAACTTTTTCAAATAAAAATCTGCATGTGCATGTGTATGTATGCACTCCTAAATGTGTATATGTTCTCATATATGAATTAGTACAGGCATGAGCTTGCTCCAACATACATATGGAGGCCAAAGGGAAACTTCATGTCAGTCCCAAGGTTTTTTGCTGTTGGCACTGCATAAACCAGACTAGCTAGACACGAGCTTCTGTCAGGATCCTTCTGACTCCATCTTCTGCGTGTCCATGTAAGAGAGTGCTGGGATCACAGACATGCCGCTGTGCCCACCTCCTGCATATCCATGTAAGAGTGCTGGGATTACAGACATCTCATCATGCCTATCTCCTGCATGTCCATACATGAGCGCTGGGATTACAGACATCTCATCATGCCTATCTCCTGCATGTCCATACATGAGCGCTGGGATTACAGACATCTCATCATGCCTATCTCCTGCATGTCCATACATGAGCGCTGGGATTACAGACATCTCATCATGCCTATCTCCTGCATGTCCATACATGAGCGCTGGGATTACAGACATCTCATCATGCCTATCTCCTGCATGTCCATACATGAGCGCTGGGATTACAGACATCTCATCATGCCTATCTCCTGCATGTCCATACATGAGCGCTGGGATTACAGACATCTCATCATGCCTATCTCCTGCATGTCCATACATGAGCGCTGGGATTACAGACATCTCATCATGCCTATCTCCTGCATGTCCATACATGAGCGCTGGGATTACAGACATCTCATCATGCCTATCTCCTGCATGTCCATACATGAGCGCTGGGATTACAGACATGCCGCTGTGCCCACCTCCTGCATGTCCATACATGAGCGCCGGGATTACAGACATGCCGCTGTGCCCACCTCCTGCATGTCCATACATGAGCGCTGGGATTACAGACATGCCGACGTGCCCATCTTTGTATGGATTCTGAATTCTAAGAACAAGCTCTCATGCTTGACTAGCAGGCTCTTCACCCAACGATCCATCTCCCTGGTCCTCTATGACTTCTACTAAAGCACCTCCACTTCTAGGATAGGACTTTCTCTCTCCCCTGTGTTGTTAGTTAGCATTCTGTTGGGGTGGCAAATTGCCTTAGGAAAATGTCTTATAAGGAAAAAGAAATTATTTAAGCCCAGTGTTACAGAGGGCTCAGCACGTGGTTGTTTGGTCCATGGCGAAAGGTGGCACCATGGTGATAAATATGGAGCAGAACAAAACTCCCCACCTCTAAGTTGGGGAAACAGGCAGAAACAAGAAAAGACTGGAGTCTCAGCATCCACTCACAGGACAGGCCTCTAAGGACCCAATTTCTTCCATCAGTCCATGTTTTAAAGGCCCCACCACCTCCCAATAGTGTTCTCTCTCCTGCCAGACATTGGATTCTAAACAGGGTTCTCACAGGCACTGATTCCTTGCTAACTGTGTGGCCTTCTGTCCCAGTGCATTTGAGATGCTATAACAAAATACCAGAAACTCTATCGCCTTAAACAAGCACAAATATTCATTTTCCCACTTCCAGACTCTGGACACTCCAGAGGAAAGGGGAAGCAGATTCAGCGTTTAGCAAGGGCTCTTTTTCTGATTCACAGATGGTACCACTCACTATAGACCCGTCTAGTGGAAAGGCTACAAGATTTCTGGGGTCTTTTGCATAAAGGTGCTATTCTCAGTCTTGAGGGAAGTGAATGCATGCCCTTGGGATTAAATCACCCACTAAAGACCCACCTCCTGAGGCTAGGATCAGAATATATGCATTCTGGGGAGACATAAGCATCCAGGCATTAGCATCCCACCACTAATGGTGTCCAAAGGATGCTAGTTGATTACCATTTTTGCTTAAATTAATAAAGAAATGTCCTAACAGATTATCAGACTAAAATCTAGCCTGCTATGTCTGATGATTCCTTTGTCTTCGATGCCTAGCATATAACTAAGTTCTTTGAAAATGCTTCTGGAATAAAGAAATTGAAAGAGAGTGGGTGCTTGGAAGCCATTTTCTTGTTCATTTACATTTTGTGTCCTGTGATAGGTATTTTTCCCAGTATAAAATCACTATCTTTCTACAGCTACAGTTCTAAATTCCCATGAGCTCCCCTTTCTCCCCTTGCTAAGATCTGCCCACCTGCTTGTAATTTTGGCTTTGGAGATCATAAACATTCCAGAATACATACATGATCTACAATGGGCAAAAGTCAAAAAGCAGGGTTGCTAACTGGATGGAGCCCCTGAGAGGGCTGCTGTCTAAAGTCAAGTCAACTTTGGTCTGCTTGCAGATTATGAAGATTAAATATTAGTTACAGCATTTAATGAAGAGATACAAGTATCATATGATTATATAGTATAATTACTACTGATACAGTTCAGGGACAGTATCTCCCAGAATATTTGAGTTTCCCTAAAGCCTATATTTCTATTGGACAGTCATCAAGGCTTGGGTCACCAGCACATAACAGAACAAGGGAATGCAAATGGTGTGGGAGGTCCTTCTGTCTATGTGCTGCTTTCATTGGTTAATGGATAAAGAAACTGCCCTGACCTGTTGATAGAGCAGAACTTGGGTAGGCAGGGAAGATGGAACTGAATTGTGGGAGGAAGAAAGCAGGGTTGGAGAAACACCATGGATCTGCTAGAGATAGACGCTGAGAATTTTCCCCAGTAAGCCACTGCCACATGGCGATATACCGATTAATAGAAATGGCTTAAATTAATATAAGATTTAGCCAATGAGAAGGTAGAGCTAATTGGCCAAGCAGTGATTTAATTAATAGTTTCTGTGTGGTTATTTCAGTTCTGGGCAGCTGGGAAAAACAAGTGGCCTTCCTATTACAAGCACAGCTATTTTAGAACTCAGTAAGAATTAATAGGGTTTTCAAAAGTATGCCATTTATAATCAAAATAGCTAAAAATTAGGTTGGCTGCGAATTTCCCCAAAGCATGCACACACACACACACACACACACACACACACACACACACACTCCATTGAAATCACATTTGTTCTGCCATAAAATAATATCTTAAACTTGGCCTATTTGGTGTAGAGCAGTAATTCCACTTACTCTGGAGGAGGACCACAAGCTTAAGGTCCTCATGACTACAGAGTAAGTTCAAGGCCAGCCTCTGCAACTTAGCGAGACTGTCTCAAAATAAAAACTTAAAAAAGAAAAACAACAGATTAACAGACAAAAAAAAAGCAACAACCCAGGTCAGGGTATAGATCAGTTGTAGGGGTGTATGCCCAATATCAGGCCCTAGGCTCAGCCACCAGAACTGCAAAAACTTTAAATATATCATCTTTAAATATATCATCTACCTATCTACCTACCTACCTACTTCCCTACTTACCATCTATCTCTGTTCCTTTTGATTTATTGGTCAGGAGACCCCAGAGGCACCCAAAACAACATAGGTCATTGGCATTGCTCATGATTGCCCATCAGAACTCTGGAGTAAGAGCTTACTGCTGAAGACACAGACGCTTTGATTGTAGGATTCAGTCACGGTGGAACTGACCTGAAAATATTTCCCCTGCTGGCTAGCTTTTGTAGTGCTAGAAGGTTGTACAGACCACTGGAGAAGAAGTGCCATCAGTGATATTACATAACAATGAACCCTGCATGCTACAATATTAATCTGCCAGGAACAATGTGTCTTGGGGAAACCTACTTCCTAGGGAGAACCCTACCACTAATGGTCTCGCTAAATTGACACTTGTCAAACTGCTTCTCAATAGTTACATTTTTATACATAGAGTAGTGTGGTTAAGTCCTTGCCCTGAATCAAGTTTCACATCTGTGATCGGCAGTTAATCCAGCAACTGAGCACTGAGAATAAGTGTCACTTAGCTATAAATGGGGAATCCTTCCAGCCCTGGCCTCCAAGGCTCGGAGGACATCTTGGAAGATGGGGCAGAAAGACTGGAAGAGTTAGAGGGTTGGGAAGAAAGCTGTGAAATGCTTTATGCTGGACATGGTGTGGTCATTACCCCAGGAGCAATGTTACCTGCACAACCACCCCAGACAAGAGCAGTTCATGGTTTATCAGACAGGGCTAGCTGGATTCACTGGCTTACAGGAAACAAAAGCACAAAAGGAGAGGTCAAGAGGGAGCAGCACTTGTTAGGAGTTGGTGGAGACAGCTTGGATCCTGGGTATAGGATGGGGAAAGTTGGGGTGGATATAATCAATACCATTTCCATTGTGATATTGTCAAAAAACAAAAGATAGTCTATTTCACCAAACATGTTGTATATCCTTTCCTTTAAAGCCAATCATTTTGTTTCTTTGTAAAAATTTTGTTCCTTTCCCCTTATTTTTAATCCATGAATACTATTAATTTGGAATTCAAACTAGCCTACTTACTTTAGTATATATCTTATTTATGTAAAAGCAATGGTGTTTGAAATATTGTATGGATAATTTGATACTGAAATTGATTTTTTTAAAGCCATGATTTAAACATCAGTAGTATAGAATACCCAACAAGGGAGAGGGCAAGAAAATAATTGTTTAGAAAGAGGAAGGGGAAAAGCTATGTGAGCTATCTTGAAAGTGCTCAGGGTAGCCTAGAGGTAGTGGCTCGGGCCTTTAATCCCAGGACTCAGGAGGCAGAGGCAGGCAGATCTCTGTGAGTTCGAGGCCAGCCTGGTCTACAAGAGCTAGATCTGGGATGGGCTCCAAATCTACAGCAAAACCCTGTCTCAAAAAATCACATACATAGAAAAAAGTGCCTGCTAGGGGAACAAAAGTGAAACCACACTGAGAGTCTCAAATACATTGTAGCCTTGTTTCTGCTACTCAGTAGCCCTTTTCCGTTAGTTAATTCTGAACTCTACACAAGCTCTCCCTATGGGTTTGAATGTAGATAGACACTTGTGATAAGCCCAGGGAGGGATTTCTTGCTTGGGGAAATTTAGGTCACAATTCATTTAAAGGTGTCGTGAGCATGAACTGGTTATTAATACACTACCGTGACTCTACTTTCTTGGGAAAGGACCCCAAAAGAGGAAGGAAGGAAAAAGAAGGAAGGGAGGGTGGTAGGGAGGGAAGGAGGAAGGGAGAGAAGAAGGAAGGAAGGAAATTGAGGAAGTTAGTCTCTGTCTGCTTGCCTCTCTTTGTGTCTGTCTGTCTATCTCTCATTCTCTCCGAAAGTGGAATTCCTTTTACCAAGGATTTCCACATCGGCGAGCCCTCCCGGTATTGCTCTGTAAGAGCCCAGAGCCTGAGAGGGTCACACTGTACTGGGGAATGGTTCTTTTGGCATTTGTATAAAGCTGAGGTGATCTTTGTGGGAGGTTGCTATGACAATGTGCAAACAACAGAGCCCATGGAACTCTGCAGGAGGTAGCTCCCTCTAGACTGAAGTCTGCACTAGTCCGGGCCTGCACTCCTAAATCATCCAGGCAACTGGAGACACAAGGAGCAGGACAGCAAAGAATGGAGGGAGATTGCAGGAGCTCTTCAGAAACTAGGCACCTCCCAGAAAGGAAGTGCAGGCACGGTGGTTTAACTTTCCTTCCTGTCTGCTAGGATTCCTTGAACTTTACCCCAGACCTGACTGTTGAAGTGGACAAAGGTGCACAGGTGTGCCATGCACAACAAAGCACAGGTGTGAGACACGGAAGCAAATTTTTGTTTTTCTTGGGAAACAGAGGCTGTAGACCACACACGAAAAGGACGGGGAAAATCTCCACATGTCTAGGAAGGTAAAAAGAAAAAGATCTTTTCCTCCAAGGAGAAGAGAAACCAAAGGTGTCCTACCCTTGTGGACCGCCGAAAGCTGCTGAAAAGAAGGTGTGTCGTGTCTCTCCCAGTGGCGGTGCTGGGTAAAGGCTAGGAGTTGTAAAGAAATGGGAGGTGTCTCTGCTGTTTATTTTTGCCTAGCAACCCATCGCCAACTGCTACCCCAGCTGCGGTCCACAGGCGCCCGTCTGACTCCCCTTGTCCTAGCAACTGGAGGGCAGCGGTCACTTGGTGTCAGTAAATCAGGGAGGGCGTGTGTGGCCCAGCGGGAGGTGGCAGGGCAGCCCCTTCCTTCGTCCATGCTTGGGTCACCAGGCTCAGCCGCAGTCCCTCCTCAGGGCCTGACTTTCCGAGGTGACCCTTATACAACTAAGTTCTCTCCATGATTAAATGGGGGAGAGGGGATAACGGAGGCGCCGGGACGGGGGCCGCGGGGTGGGGGCACAGTATTGTCTGGGAGCAGCCTTTAGGAGCGGTGTTTAGGGGCGTGATGGGAGAAGGAGGGATCTCTGCAGCAATTTCGGGAGGAGGCTGGCCGCGGTAGGTTGCGCGGCAGTGCGGGGAGGGGCGTCGCAGGGACACGGGGGACCCGGGGAGCGGGCAGATGGCCGCAGGGGAGGCGGAGGGCGAGCCGGAGCCGCAGTTTTCCCGGGAGCGGAGGGCGGCTCTGCGGAAGATCGGAGGGGGAGGGACTCCCGGGGTGGCGGGTGGGGGTGGGGTGGCAGCGAGCCTGTGTGGCTGGGGCCGGGGGAGTCCGGGGCGGGGCCTCGTCGGGGGCGGGGCTGGCCTTCTCGGGAGCGAGCCGCGGGTGCGAGCGTGTGTGCGAGTGTGCGCGGACGCGCGCGGGCCCGGGAGGAGGCTCCCGAGTGAGTGGGTCCCGGCGGCCGCAGCCTGCTCCCCGCGGCCCCGATGTGAGGGAATCGGGGAGGCCAGCGGTGCGGCAGGGGAGGGCGAGGCATGTGCATGGGCCGGGGGGTACAGCAGCCGCCCGAGGACGAGGGGGACGGCGGCGGCGAGGAGGAGAGCGGGGGGCTCGCGGCGGCGGGCCCTGGCCGAGGGGATGCAACGGACTGTGTGTGTCTGGCTGTAGCGGGCGCGAGGAGGAAACAAGGCGCGGGGGACCCGCGTGAGGGGCGACCAGGAGGCGGCGGCGGCGGCGGCGGCGACGAGTAGCGGCGGGACCGGCGGCGAGGGCAGCCCTGCCATGCACGTTCCTTTCCCGCGGCCATGTTAACCAGGAAACCTTCAGCCGCCGCTCCTGCCGCCTACCCGACCGGTAAGAGCTCCCGGACCTTGTCAGCGACGCTGGGCACGGGCGGTGCGCGTGGGTTTCCAGGGATCCCAGGATCCGGCAGGTTGGGCAAGGGGCGTCCGGAGCGCGGCCCGGTCGGTCGCTGCGCCCTTTCGGTGGCCCACCCTTTTCTCCCCCGGCCCGGCGACGTGGGCCACGGATCTCTGGCTCAGCGCTGCTCCCAGCCGGGTCGCGAACTTAACTTTGCAGCTGGCGGCTGCGCGCGGGGGAGCAGCGTCCCGACCCCCCTCGTTTCCCGCACGCCGCCGGCATTTCCCGGGCCGGGTGTCTCCTGCCATCTTTTCCTGGGAAGAGGGTGCTCGCTGGCCACCGGGGCGGGGGCGGGGGTCTGGGTGGCTCTCTTCTCCCCACCCTGACCCTCTTTTGTCTCCTCCCGCGCGTGGCTCCCAGGCCGAGGAGGGGACACCGCCGTTCGCCAGCTTCAGGCTTCCCCGGGGATCGGCGCCGGGGCTCCCCGAAGCGGAGTGGGGACCGGCCCACCCTCTCCCATCGCCCTGCCGCCTCTCCGGGCCAGCAACGCTGCCACCGCAGCCCACACGGTGAGATCCCGCTCCGGGAGGGCAGCAGGCAGACCCTGGGCTTGTGGGGTCCTAACTGTGGGAAGAGAGGGCCGAGTGCTCCACGCCCCTGGCAGGCGCCTGTCTTCGACGCCGCCCTATGGAACTTGGGCGAGCCCGGTGCTGATGCCACAAAGGAGATTCGTGGCTTGGGCCCCTCGCTTCCCTCTGGAGCCCGCCCACCCCAGAGCTCCTTTTCCTGGGAACTTCCTCCTTGCGGCTTTCCTCCCCCCCTCTTTTTTTCATCTCTGCTTCCCAGAGCTCCCTTCCCCCGACCCGGTAAACATCTCCTCCCAACCCCAGGGGTAGTGGATATTTATAGAAACATATGTGTTAGGGGACAGCTAGGCCACCCTGCCCGGAAAATCGATCCCCCAAAGAGCCTCCGAGGCCTGGCTCCAGCCAGCAGGGAGCACCCGCCAATTGTCCCCCGCGTGTGTAAGCATGTTTTATGAGAGCTACAGGTTTGAGCACAGCAGAAATTGTAATTAACATTAACAAAAATAAGAACCACAGTAGTAGTCAAAACAAAACAACCCACCTCTGCAGTATTCTCTATATGGATATTACTCAAAAGGAAAAGGTCAGCTTTGCCTTGTAGGTGGCAAGGGAAGGGCACCTGACAAGGGCTGTGGTCCCTGAGGCCCTGTGGGGAAGGAGAGCCGAGTCTGAGATCGGTGGCTGCAGAGACTGGCAAGCTGGATTCGACTTCAGCATGTACCTTTTCTCAGTGCCCAGCGATGGCCTTTGGATGGTGACCTCAAGTCTAGAGGAGGTGTGCGCTTGGAGAAGGTGACGGTTTCAAAGATCTCTTTCCCAAAGACTCTTAGGGAGTGCGAGCACCCTAGGATGGTTCTGTGTGAGGTTGCATGCAGGGCATACGATTTTGTTGCTAAGTGAAAGTTGCTTGAAAGCACCATTTGTGACCTGCTGGGAGTATCTCTGGGGGTCATGTGTGTGACTGAAACTTGTTTGTTATGGAAGACTTGAAGAAAGGAAAGACTTCAGTTGTCATTGGAGCCATGGAAGAGCAGTAGACCAATTTTACAGAAGACGTTTTGCTGTTCTCATTTGGTTTGTCTCAGTGTGTCTATCCTAGGGGCTGGGGATTCATTACACACAGGTAGGAAGGATGTTATTGTGATAGGGGCTCCTAGTCAGGAACCCACCACCATTGGTTTTAGAGGTTTAGCTTTTCTGTTGTTTTGACTGGTTTAGAATCATCTGACAGTTTGGGAAATACAACATCCATTTTTCTCCCCCAGCATGTTGATGTGATCATGTGACATGGATGTGAACTGGAAAAGATGACTTGGTTTTCATCTGATTCCCAGTTTTGTTTAAGGGTGACCTTTACCTGGTCAGAACTTCCTTGCAATTGAAATATGTATTAAAATGGGAGAAGAAAAAATTGCCAGGAACACAGAAGGCTGTGGAGCACCAGAAAGGAGAAGATGGGAAGGTATTTCCCTGGAGAGATGCTGGTGTTTTGCTGGGGCCTGTGTGTGTGTGTGTGTGTGTGTGTGTGTGTGTGTGTGTGTGTTGGGCTGTTCTTAACTGAAGGGTACATTTCAGTTGATCTGACTGTGCTTGGTTCTGAAAGTGAGGCTTTGTGTTTCCAATGTTGTTAGTTTTGAGTTGGTTTGTGTAACAATACGGGTTCCCCAGATCAAGGCCAGTCAGGAGGCTACAGACTCCACAGGTTAACTGAGCTGTAATGCGCTCCTTGGGGCTAGTTCTGGAAACCAGTATGAGCTTTGTCTTAAATCCTAGAGCCTTTGCAGACTTCTATTCCCATGCGGTCCACATTCTCAGGAGTGTTTACATGTTTACATGTGCATTGGAAAGAACTGCTGTGGAATGAGGAGAGAAAGGGTACTCACTGAAAAATGGCCTTTTCCAGGAGTTTTCCTCATTTTGCCCCCAAACACATGACAGAGTCAGGAGCTTTGGAATTTTCCATGTTCGTTTGTTTTCTACTTTTTGAGTGACTTTTATACTGTGGTAATTTCGTTTAGGTCAATTTGTCCTAAAAGTAAAACCAATAAGTATCCTTCTCGTTAATTTTTTTTTTAAATAACAGTATGTGGGAGAAAACAAAATAATTTTAAATCTTTTCATTTCTATAAATTCCTAAGTACTGGTCTATATTTTTATAACTTTGATTCTTTAAATCACTCATCAATGATTCTTTTTAAACTCCTCAACATTATTTCCATAACAACCCCCAATATTTCTAAGATGACTTTGGGAGGTCTTAAAATACCCACCCAGAAGTCACCATCCACGGAAGCATGTGTTTCTTGTCGTTTTGGTATTGCAAGAGAAAAGGCTCTACAGACTTCTTAGACTTCTGTTCATACAGAATTTTCAGTACTAAAATATCTCATGATTAGAAGAGTAGTTTGGAGGTCTCTCCACTTTAACACATCCAGTTGTGAGTATTTAAACCAGTGCCCGCATTTCTGCTTGTATTCTTCTTTGTTTTTGTGACATGTTATATACTACGTTAGCAAATAGGCCCGGTGCAGGGTTTCTGACCTCAAAAGGCTGAAGTGGGAGGGAAGGGTTTGCAGTGTCCTTGAGGCTCTGATATGGTCCTAGCAGATCTGGCTTTTCTGGGTACTCCTCCCAGTATGTATCGGTTTTGTGCTTGTGACTTCAGAGTCCTGCACAGTTGGGGACCCTCAATCCTTTTTTTAACTGGAACTGCAAGTAAATATCTTTTAACTCCTGGAATGTGTAAGACTCTTGGGTGTTGCAAAATATCTTCTATGGGTACTTTTGAACCAGCGATCCTTTGCTTTGGAGGCCCGGCAGGATCTTGTGACTTGAGTCTCTTGGGATATTTCCCAACTCCCTCAGTGTTGACTTCATGTTTTCTTTTGAAGATGCAAACACTATGGCTGAAGAATGACTTCAAGAGCCATTTCTTGGCGTGCGTGCACCTATTCAAGAGATAGCCAGTACTTACTGTGTATGTACCTGAGTTTATGTTAATGGGGACTTAAAAAAAGTGACCACCCTCCCCACCCCATAATTTTTTGTAGCGCATTAATGATGAAACGGGTTACTGTAGGTGGCGAGGGGGCTTAGTAGATTCTGGGCATTGAGAGTGTGAGTAGGAGCTTGTCATCTGAACAGTGGAAGGAAGGGGCTCGGAAGCAGCATCAGAGAAGGGTAGTAGTAGGAGCTGCCACTTGCTAAGTACTGTGCCCCAGACTTCACACACACACACACACACACACGCACACACGCACACAAGCACACATGCACACACACACCATCTCTACTCTCCCTGGTAGCCCTAGAGAGGTAGCACAGAACCTTTCTGGGGCAAGGCACACAGGGACGCTGCAGTTCAGAGAGATAAGGTAAATTACCCAAGGTCACACAGTGACTGGCTGAGCCTGATTTGTTTCCCGTGTGAAAAATATCTGGGCTCTTATAAAACTGATTTCACCCACAAGAGGAGTGTGAACAGGCAAATATCCCTGGGTCCTGGGGGTTTGGCCCTGTTCCTCTTAGGGGAATGCTCTCCTACATATGGTGAGATGTGGTCTCATTACATCGTAGTAGCAGGATTATCAGGGGTAGTGGGCTGTAGCTGTGGGCCACAAGCAAGAGCAGTCTCAGATGGGCAGCGCTGACTCAGGAAAGCGCTGTAGAGAAAGATTTGAGGCGTTTAGGCTACTGTGTGTGTGTGTGTGCGCGCGCGTGTGCGCGTGTGTCTGTGTCTGAGTCGGTCTGCATATCTGCCTCAGTTGTCACAGGGACAAACAGCAGTATACAGTGAAATGTAAGCGATAGAAAGGGCAGAAGTGAATGGGCACAGAAGACTTCATGATAGTGTGGGAAGGGGGCAGGTGCTGAGTGTTCTCCAGGTATATACACTGATATTCAGCCAGAGCAATTATTTGCAAAGAGGAGGTTTTCTTTTTTTTTCTTTCCTTTTTTTTTTTAAGTTGAGGATTATGATAGCAAGAAAACATTTGCCTTCATAAAGAAAAGCTTTGAGTTTGTTTGTTCGAGTGGCCTGTGGGAGTGGAAACTCATTGGCATTTGGGCAATGGGGCTTGAGTCCAGGAGGCATGGACGGGCAAGTCTGCAAGAGGACACAGGAGGGACAGCAGCCAATAGTGGGTGCTCCACCACACTGGCTGTGGGCCCACCTATCAGCCAGCCGTTATAGCTGCCACTGCCGCAGGAGACCAAGGGAAGACAGTTGGAAGTGAGGTGGTGGGCAAGTCTGTCGTTCTAGTCACTAAAATATTTGACACAATACTGTGCTTTATACAAAAATGGATTGCAATATCCTAAATTCTCGATGCTCAGAATGTTTTTTCTTATTTATTTTTATTTATTTTTACTTAAAAATTTCCACCTCCTCTCCTCCTCCCATTTCCCTCCCCCTCCCCCTCCCCCAGAAAGTTTTATTGTGCTAACATTTTAGGAATCCCAAGGTTGATTTTTGTCCTAAGTGTGCTTCATGAGTTGTGTAGATGTGGGTAACCTTTACTCTTCTGAAATACCATATCCCCCTCCCCCCGATCTTACCCTGAAGAGAGAGTTCAAATCTGGAGTCCTTTCATTGCTAGTGTGTGAAAGGTGACAGAGGAAAAGCAGGCATGGAGTGCATGAGGCTTTGAAAGAAAAACAGTGGATAGATGAGGGCCCAGTGGAGCGCTTAACCGCATAGCTCTTGAGAGGTGGGCGGTGCGCGTGCGTGCGTGCGTGCGTGCGTGTGTGTGTGTGTGTGTGTGTGTGTGTGTTTACATTGATTTTTTTTCTTTTCCCAGAGATAGCTTTTGCTAGCAAGTTCTTGCCTAACTGGCATCTTAAAAATATGGGAAAGCGAAGGAAAGGACAGAGAAAAGGGGAGGAAGGAGAGAGGGAAAGAGGAATAAGCAAGTTGGTGTCACTTTTATGTAAGCTCAAGGCTTTCCTAATGGTTTTGATGGACTGCCTTGCTTCTGAAGTAGAAAAAGATGCCAACCTTAGTGGAATATGAAGTCATCTTACATGGACGTATCATCTTTGCATTCAGTAAGAGAAATCTGCTACAAGTCTCTCTGAAAATAAAATTTTTGATCTTGCGATATCATAGTCAGGCCCATTCTGGCCTCTTTCTGTTTTAGAAGTGAGCAGAGCCTCCTCCATAAATGGCCATAATGCTTGCTGCTTTTCAGTTAAAAAAAAAAAAGGTGAACATCATCGTCTGCTAGAAAGGAAGGTTTGAAATCTCATTTTATAATCCAGGTGTTCCCAAAGCATTTCTTGACTCGCTACGCTGCTCTCCAGTGCTTCTTCCTTTCAGGAGTGCGAATCCCCCAAAGAGGGGACTTAACAGGGATGCAGAGGACTCGTCTTACTGTCGATCCCAGTGGGCAGAGTTCGGCCACTTTGGAGTTACTCCCTCATTAATACTGGTTGAAGGATTGAGGTGGATTATGATGACAAGCCGTTTCTTTGAGACCTCAAGGAAAAATTTCCCCAGAAGACTGCTTGAAGGAAATCCCAAGCCGATGCAGGGTGGGAGAATGGGGGCTCTGCCTTTGCCCTGTCAGTTTTGTTTAGACAGGACTATTCTGGGATGGCATGTGTGCCAGAAATAGAAATTGCCAGTTTGTATTTGTATTGGTTACTGTTTCCCTTGCTCTGAGCAAATACTTGTCGTGAGCCAACTTAAAGGAGGAAGAGTGTATTTTGGCTGACAATTTAAGAAGGGCTACTCTGTCATGGCAGTGAGCAGGGTAGATTAGGGATTACATTGCCTCTGCAGGGAGGAAGCCCAGGGAGGGGAGCGCTGGGGCTTGGCTCACTTTTTTCTTCAGCCTGGGATCCCAGCCCACCAAATACAGGCTGGATCTTCCCACCCCAGCTTCCCCAGGCTAGAAACTCTAGGGGCCGTGCTCAGTGGTGTGCCTCCTGTGGCATCTGGATCCTGTCGAGGTGCAGAATTAGCATCATGTTATCCCTTATTGAGAGGCTGAGTGTCTCAGCAGCCTGTAGAGATAGAAATACATGCGTGGATACTGAGTCATGGACCAGAGGCCCAAACTGAATGGAAGTTGCTCAACTTGTTGGGCAGAATGACCTTAACTGATTAAAGTCAGTGACACCCAGAAACTTGAGGCTTGCATGGGAACTAGGCACACATGTCCACGTGAGACTCTGTGTAGAAGCATATTTTGTTGGTTACCGTGTGCGTTCCCAGGTTAATTAGACCTTCCAGGGAATAAGGAAATACACAGAGTTTCTGGAGGAGGTCTCCATACGCGAGGGAGTGCTGGACAAAGGTGCTTCCCCATCTTCATATAAATAAAGAGTGCCTCGTGAAACGAGGGAGGTCCCGTGACCCGGGTGTGGGCTGCAGTACGGGTGACACTTGTTTGTGCCTCACCTGCCTCATTTCCAGATCAGATATGGCTTAAAACACCTGCCACGTGCCAGGCCGCCTGTTTAACGCTAGGTGCAGAATGGTAATAGGGAGGCCTGATCCCTGCCGCCAGGCTGTGCGCCTGCTGCATTTCTGGAGCTGTCTGTCCTGTGTTTCCTAACCCTGCCCATCCTGTGGTCCTCCTTCTTCTTCACTGTCTCGCCTGTAAGCATCCCGTTCATTCCCTCTGCTGGTGTGTGCACGGGAACATCTTGGGTTCACAGCACTTCCCATGTAGTAGTAAAACCGATTGTGGCTGTGGGTTCATACCCAACTGGGAGTCCGGTAATGAGGACAGATTTCAAAGATTCCGTTTGGAGAGAAGGGCCCCTTCCTTGTATGTTGATGCTTCTCGTCTGAATTCCAGATTGGCGGCGGGAGGCACACCATGAATGACCACCTCCACATCAGCAGCCACAGCCACGGGCAGATGCAGGTTCAGCAGCTGTTTGAGGATAACAGTAACAAGAGGGCAGTGCTTACCACGCAGCCAAATGGGCTTACGACAGTGGGCAAGACAGGCTTACCTGTGGTGCCAGAGCGGCAGCTGGACGGCGTTCACAGACGGCAGGGGAGTTCCACCTCTCTCAAGTCCATGGAAAGCATGGGCAAAGTGAAAGCCACCCCCATGACGCCCGAACAAGCGATGAAGCAATACATGCAAAAACTCACGGCCTTTGAACACCATGAGATCTTTAGCTACCCTGAAATATATTTCTTGGGTCCAAATGCTAAGAAGCGCCAAGGCATGACAGGTGGACCTAACAACGGTGGTTATGATGATGACCAGGGATCATATGTGCAGGTGCCCCATGATCATGTGGCTTACAGGTACGAGGTCCTCAAGGTCATTGGGAAGGGAAGCTTTGGGCAGGTGGTCAAGGCCTATGACCACAAAGTCCACCAGCATGTGGCCCTGAAGATGGTGCGCAACGAGAAGCGCTTCCACCGGCAGGCGGCGGAGGAGATCCGCATCCTGGAGCACCTACGGAAACAGGATAAGGACAACACCATGAACGTCATCCACATGCTGGAGAATTTTACTTTCCGCAACCACATCTGCATGACGTTTGAGTTGCTGAGCATGAACCTCTACGAGCTCATCAAGAAGAATAAGTTCCAGGGCTTCAGCCTGCCTCTGGTGCGCAAGTTTGCTCACTCGATTCTGCAATGCTTGGATGCGCTGCACAAAAACAGAATAATCCACTGTGACCTTAAGCCCGAGAACATTTTGTTAAAGCAGCAGGGTAGAAGCAGTATTAAGGTGATTGACTTCGGCTCCAGTTGTTATGAGCACCAGCGTGTTTACACGTACATCCAGTCGCGCTTTTACCGGGCTCCGGAAGTGATCCTTGGAGCCAGGTATGGCATGCCCATTGATATGTGGAGCCTGGGTTGCATCCTTGCGGAACTCCTGACGGGTTACCCCCTCTTGCCTGGGGAGGATGAAGGGGACCAGCTAGCTTGTATGATTGAACTTTTGGGCATGCCCTCCCAGAAACTCCTGGATGCTTCCAAACGAGCCAAGAATTTCGTGAGCTCCAAGGGTTACCCCCGCTACTGCACCATCACGACTCTTTCAGATGGCTCCGTGGTCCTCAATGGAGGCCGATCCCGGAGAGGGAAACTGAGGGGTCCGCCAGAGAGCAGAGAGTGGGGGAACGCACTGAAGGGATGCGATGATCCTCTTTTCCTTGACTTCTTAAAACAGTGTTTGGAGTGGGATCCCGCAGTCCGCATGACCCCGGGCCAGGCTCTGCGGCACCCGTGGCTCAGGAGGCGCTTGCCAAAGCCTCCGACAGGGGAGAAGACTGCGGTGAAGAGGGTCACGGACAGCACTGGTGCTATCACGTCGATTTCCAAGTTACCTCCACCTTCCAGCTCAGCTTCCAAGCTGAGGACTAATTTGGCACAGATGACAGATGCCAATGGGAATATTCAGCAGAGGACAGTGTTGCCAAAACTCGTTAGCTGAGCTCCAGTCCCCTAATGCTGGCAAGCTGAAAAATGCGTTATAGCTGAGCCTTATTGGGTTGAAAAGTGTAGCTCAGACCTGTTTTTATTTGCTCAAAAAACTCGACTCATTTGTATCTTTTCAGCACTTGATGTAAGACAGTTTGTTTTGTTTTTATAAAATACATGGGGACAATGCTTTAAGTTTTTATACTTTCTCAAACTGTTTTTTTCCCCCTTCCTTGTGTTCTAAAAGTAAGATGAGCCTTACTGTATTTCGTGTGGCTGAGTGATCATCATATCAGTGGCAGGCCATTGGTTTTTTTCATGACTGCCACACATTTACAGATTGGTCAAACACATTCACGATGTTTTCATGGTTCGTCCTCTATGCTCCCCAGGGAGGTGGCCCCCAGGGACCCTCCTTCTCTCTTCGTGCTCCGGGTTCACACAGGAGCTGCACACCCTGCTTCCAAATTCTGTAAATTAACCTGGGTCAGAGCGGAAGTGGAAGAAGGGTCAGTGTGAAAATCTCTAGGAAAAGCTGCACTTTAGAGATTGTCTTTTTTTCTTATGGTGTATTCAGACAATTACAAGCTAGATTGCCCAGGTTTCAACTGCCCACTTAACATTCTGACGTTCTGCAGCCACCAGGCAATGTTTAGTAGCTAAGTAGAAATTGAGATGTGCGAATTCCTCCCAAGGCTCTGGGAAGATGGCAAGCTGTCATAATCAGGAAGCCGCCTGGTTTTGGAATTGGTTTTTCACCTAATTTTAGGACATTTCCCCACTGTTCCCTGTTTCCCTTTCTCTTGTCTCCGTCCTCTTTTTTCACACATCTGTCGCTTGCATTTAGTGCATCCTTTCCCTCCAGCTGTCTATCCCGGACTGTTAACGCAGAGAGCCATTTCAGCTGCTATTATGTCCCGAGTTTCATGCCTCAGTTTCCAAAAGAACATCGGCCTAGCTACCTAAGGGGGATTTCCATAGTTCCAAAGAAGGTTTAGCCGGCTGGACTGAGTTCACACTTGTAGGCGTCGCTGAGGTTCCCTCAGCCTGGGAAAACATCAGTCAACTCTCCTTAGAAAGCAAAAGGGTTGAAAATCCTCTTGGCAAAGAGAAGTCACTGTGGCCATTCAGTTGGGCCAGTTTTAACAACACATTGAAGGGAGGAGAAATTCAATCTTGAGTTAAATGGTTTGACTTATTCTTTGATTTGTTAGAAGAGCCATGGAAACTGCATCCCTCTGTTTACTTACTTTCTTTTTGGATTGCACTGAGTGTTTTTGCGGGGATGACACTTTACCTGGAAGAGTAACTGAGAGTGAGGTAAAAGAATATTTTCTTCTCTGAATAATAATTATTTTCACAGTGAAAATTTCAGTATTTTATCACTAAATGATGAACAGTGATATATATCAATTTCAAGGCACGTGAAAAGAATTTTTTTAGTATGTGCAATTTAATAGAGAAAGATTTCTGCCTGTTTGGACAGTAGGTTTTGGATAGTAAAAATTAGGATAAATAATCTTTTATATGCACAGATATTATTGTATTGCCTGTAAATCGATTTACAAGTACTTAAAGCATGGTCCCCAGTGAGGCCAAGAAAGTTTCCGGTTAAGTTTTGTTTTTTGTTTGTTTGTTTTTTTAATTCTATGTTTTCTCTTATTTAAAAAAAAATCAAAAGCAAAAACAAAAAACAAAACAAAACAAAAAACCAAAAAAAAAAAACCCCACAAACAAACAGAAAGTCATTTTGAATAAAACGTTTTTCTTATCTTGAGGCTTTGCCAGTTGATGGTGGAAAACTATGCTCAGGAATTATTTCAAGTATTTGCCAAAAATCAGTAATAAGATTAGCTATTAATAAGTTAGCGATATCGCTGTTTGCTTTACTATTTAAGGATGCCATTGATAGATTAATTTGTCCCTTCTGTACTTAGCAATGATAGCTTGTTTCCCTAGTTGGATTCTTTAGCATATTCTACACATTTCTGTGTAATCTGTGAAGTGCAATACTACGTCAGTAAGTTACATTTTAGATGATGCTCATGTGACAGGACCCCCAATCAGTGGCTTATAGGACTTAAAATTTTGTGTATTTATTTTTAAAACATTGGCTGAAAGGCATGAGAAATACAGGATTTGGTCTGGGGACTTTTGGAAAACAATGAGTCTCTTAGTGATGATCAGTGTCTTCAGGTGACTAAAATCAATTTAAAATCTACAAAAGCTGCTCTCCCTTCCCAAGGCTCCTGCTTTGCTCCCACTCCCACCTAGTTTGAGCCTGAGCCTGCTGCTACCAACTCCCCGATAACACAGCTATACTCGCAGCAGTTTAGACGTGGATTAAAATTGCTTGTCTGTTTCCCCCACCACACAAAACTGGTTCTTCTGATGCCAGCAGAACATTTGTGATGAGCTTTATCCACAAATGCAACCGGAAACTTTGAAGCCAAACTATGATGTGCTATGGGGCTTTTCCTTCCTTCCTTCCTTCCTTCCTTCCTTCCTTCCTTCCTTCCTTCCTTCCTTCCTTTCTTCTTTTCTCTCTTTTTTCTTCCCCCAACCACATGAAATTTCTTTTATTCACGAAAGCCACCATGTTTCAACATTTACTGATACAGCTGCTTTGAGAAAATCCTATTTAATTATTGTGTCTAAAACGAAACTGTTGCCTCTTGGGGATCTTAAAACCTAAATAAAGGGCTCTGATAGGCTTCTAGGAGTTGGCTTGGAAGCGGTCCTTGGGCTCACAGGTTACCATTGTCTAGGGAGGTCTGAGCTGTTTTCAGGTTTAGGAATAGCACAGTGTCGTCTTGTCTTCGGTTGCAGTCTCATTTGGCTCCGTCTCTTGCACAACCAGAGTTCTTAGCACAACAGTGGAACACTGAGTGATGCAAGGCAGTGTAGATTAACATCTTACAGGAGAAATTGTGCCCTTAGTGTTAACGATGTGCCTTTTGTTCTGAATGCCATGTTGTAGGGCATGCATCTTTTGGCCTCTTTAACTCTTTGAACTAGAGGTAGTAATGATGGAAGCCACCTCTGCAAAGATAACATCTGTCTTAAATATCTAGATTTATAGGCCTTAATAGAAACCATAAGGCGTGAATCGTCCTTGGGCGCTGAGCAAGATAACCATCGGTTAGTTACATCAGGAATCCCTGTGTTTAAAGGGTTAAAGATGGTCTTTGTTGTATCTGAACATCAGACTGATTTTTTAAATGATATTTTTTTGTTATGCTAACACTAGACAAAAATCAACTGTATTTGTAAAAATTTACCTCAAACCTTTTATTTTATAGTGTGATTAATCCCAGGGCATTTGGTATGAACCAAAGTGCATTCCTTTTTTTATGTGCCTGGCTCTAGTGAGGATGGCCAGGGATTTTTACAATTTGGGTGCAAGGCACTTAAGCCACTTTTAAACTTACTGGGTGGTGTGGAGTCATGTCAAGTGGCCCCATCAGAATGTTAAAAACACTTTAGGCATCGGTAGCATTGGGCCATATTGGAATCTTAAAAAGCATGAATTATTTTAAAGAGAACATTCATTTTTGTAATTTTTTTCATCAAGACTATTTCTGGTAAGCAGAAGATTTTTAAAATACAAACCAACTGATTTGGCTGGTGAAGGTTTTAATATTGCCCAACACAATGCTGTGGTAGCGTTTAGAAGCAAAAGTATTTGTGGACTCTGTTTTTAGGGGCTGTGCATCTCTGATATGGACACATATAATCCATTGTAATTATACCCAGCTCAACTGGTACAGTTATGTCTAGGCCGTGGCTTGGGTTTTTATCGAGCAACACCTTAGACACGTGACTGTCATCATGCTGCAACTGTGTGTACTGAACATATGTGAAAATGGTTGAATGTGGACTGTGTATATATGTATGTACAAACTTCTGTGAGATGCTGCTGTCGCCACTTGACATGAAAGTGTTCTAGTGGGTTGGAATCCTAGTGGCCAGTTCTATGATACTGTATGTATTGTACAGCTGATGACGGGGTAAGACTGTTTAGTGAAATTTGTTAAATTTTATTGTTGTGGCCAGAGATAATTTCAGAATAAAATTTTAATGTCCTACCTTAACTTTTTTCTCCCCTTTTCTAACTAATTTAACTTCTCATCTATTTCTGGTATGGTCGCCCCTGGTTTGTTAAACCTGGAGAGACCTTGGACTGTCAGTGGCTCGAGATGGTGAAACGGTCCATTCTGCTCCTTCGTTCGCCAACCGTGACTTATTTCTTCTTTATAAATATGCAAATTCTGAGTTTTTTTTTAAATGAGGTTTTAGGGAAAAAACTTCTACTAAATCTGAGCTCTCAAGACATTCTGCTTATCTGCCGTAATTTTGTGTTTGTTTTTCTTTATGTGGTATCTGTCACATTCTATACTTGCCAGAGCCTCAAGTCTTTTTCTCCTTCGAGCTTGCTGTCAGCTCTTCCCCAGAAGTCATCATTTTGTCCAGTGTACACTTCTGGTCTGTTATCCCAAGATGCTCTTGGGTCTACCCCGGGCCTTCCGGTGTGCATGCTTTTGCTGTTTTTATCTGTGGTATTCTCTTTGGATTTTTACATTTTGGAGTGTTGGTGGCTCCTGCCATGACTGGGTCAGGAAACAAGGCTCTTCTACAGCAACTAACTCTAGACAAGTCAAGATCAGAGCTTACTTACCGAAGGCAGCAAACACTATGTTAGACATTGCTGTAATGTTATCGCTGGGACATCATATGCAGAAGTTTCCCTCATGGCAAGGGTTATCTCACATTCTGTTTACGCCCCTCCTGCTGAAGGAGGTTTCCTATATCTTACCCATAGTAAGTGGGAGTTGCTGAAAGAAGGGCACATGAGATTCCTAAGCCCAGCTTTTGTCTTCATACACAGTGAGGAGGTTTTCATATTTGTGCAGAGTTCCCATCCAGTGCACACACAGCAAACAGAAGAATAACTGACCCTCCAAGAGCAAAACAGAACGTAAATGTCTAAGCGATGAGCCGGATGTCTATGAAAGCTGAGGCAGCTCCATGGTGCCCGTGTCTGACCCGGGAAAGATCGGTGTCATCAAATCTTTCTAAATTCTTAAGTTGATTAATGCAATATTCTGTATGAGTCCCTAAAATTTCTTCCCTTTTGGAATCAGTAACTATAAAAAGAAGTATTCAGAAATGAAGGCCTTCAACACTACTTTCCAAACAGCCCTCGAGAAAACTCCCTTTAGCATAAGTTTGGGTCTTTTCAAGAAGTGGGAGACTTTGATTACCTTTATGTTTTGAAAAGGGCTTTAGAAGGGACCCCAAAGCATGGGTTTTTATGGCTTTATTTCATTTTGCTTGTTTGTTTTAAGATTTAATTAGACTGCTTTTTCTTCAGACTTTATGCAAATAAACACTTCTCCCTGGTGGTAGATAAGTCCCTCCCAAAAGAAAATTTGACTACTGTGTCGGGTGTATATGAGAAAATTGTATCTTCATGCAAAGTGGTTAGTTTATGTGGTTTCACTTTGACTTAACTTATTGGTTGTGATCTCTTTAGGAACTGTGAGGGAGACAGGAATTGCCGTTTTCTTGCATCTCAAGGAAGTGTAGGAAGTACTTCAAGAGTGAATGGTGACTCTCTAGAGTGTTAACTGACTATAATAAGGACATGAAGAGATGTATTGTAATTGCATTTGGTTTGGCAGAGCATAGGGGCATTGTTCCCTCCAAAGGAGAGAAAATGCTCTCTCAGATCCCAGTGTCAAATGGGCATCCTTCATCCTTATACATTCCTTTGAGCTATAATTATCCCCAATTCTGAATGAAGTGGCTGATGCCAAAGAGACTGTGTAAAAACAGAAATCGTTTAATGCGAAGAACCTTAGAAAGAAGAAAGTGATTTTTACGTGCTATCAGTTTCCAAGAATATCTTTTCAATTGAGAAACCACAAAAAAAAAAAAAAAGACTAGAACATTTTAGTCTCTTTAGGCGCACATGTAAATTCAACCACACACACTCATAGTTTGCGGAAGAGTGGCACGTGGCCTTGTGGGAAGGAATTGTAGCTCTGTTCTTTATTTCCTGTGTTCTTAAAAATGGTTTTCTCTTAAATTTGAGTGTATGAAAATATTTTTGACATCAATTCTCAGGGAATTAAAAAATTTCACTGACTGTAGCAGCAGATAAATCTCTTAAATTCAGATTTACTCAGGTTCTTGACCCTTTGCCTCCATATTTAAGCAAATCTAGAATGCTTTCCAGGGAAATATATAAACATAGACATCTCAGATACAATTTTAAAATACCAAATTGGAAATAAATCAATTTTTACAAACTAAAAAATTGTGTCTTTCCTTGCGTTCTATAACAGGTATTTACTGCCTACATTTAGAAGTTTTAAATATCGAGTCCATTTCTTTCTTGGTTAAAATGAAGTATTCTTTATAAAACCGAGGCTCGTGAAAAGATCATTTAATAAACATTCTGAGTTCTTAGTTGTTTAGGGGGAACAGTATGTGTCTGATTACAGTCCGATTAATCTGCATGTAGTAAAGAAGCATATGAATAAATTGGGACTAACTTGTCATTCTTTTCTCTGAAAGGCAGGGCCCTACTTATTTTCTCCTTTCCCTAGAATTAAAATCATCAGACTATTGGCCCGAGTATGCTTATATCTAAAAAGAAAGACATTGACTCCATAGAATTGTTTTAACATCTGTTGCAGACTGCATTCATTTGCCAAGCACTTCCTAAGTGTCTACATGTGAAGCTGGGTCACAGGCACTAGAAATGTAAAGTATCGAACAAAATAGACACGGGCCCTGTCTTAGACCGTTGCCAAGGCAAGCCTGATATAAATAATAGCACGAACAAAGAGTTACTGTTTGTTTGTTGGTTTGTTTGTTTGTTTCTCGAGATAGGGTTTCTCTGTAGCTTTGGAGCCCGTCCTGGTACTTGCTCTGTAGACCAGACTGGCCTCGAATTCACAGAGATCCGCCTAACTCTGCTTCCGGAGTGGGGGACATTACCACCACCCGGCTAAGAACTACAAATTTATTGAAAGGAGAAGAGAACCTGTGTGGCAGTGAGTGTGTCCGATGGCAGAATGGTTGTGTTGTGTTGTGTAGGTCATGAGTGTGGCTTCTCTCAGGGGAAGCAAGAACAGGGTTATTAGATGGAGGAACAGCTGGAGGAACAGCTGGAGGAACAGAGTCCCTGTGGAGGGAGCCCAGAGAACGAGAAACTTGTGAAGAGAAGCTGGAGTGCTTGTGTCAGACCAGGGCAAGCATCCTTTATCTTGGGCACAAGGAAGTGACCAAGGGATTTTTTTTTTTTAAAAGAGAGAAAAAAATAAAAGATGGCCTCAAGCAAATTGGCTCTCCTGGGCTGTGGAGACGGAAAGAGGGAAGAGTGGAGGAAGTAAAGGCCTTGAAAGGACTGATAAGGAATGCCAGGGGTCGGGATATTTGAAGAGACGGTGGGCATGAGGACTATGAAAATAGAAATAGCAGGTATTGGTGTGTGGACAGTAGCTGTCGCTGTTTCGGGTTTGCTTCATTGAATCAAAGGGAAATGGAATACTGTATTTGTTCAGAGAGAATTGGAGATTAATGTGTTTGGTTAAACTGTGAAGTGCGGGTGAACTATAGTTTGCTAAAGACTTGAAGCCTTGGAGTAAAATTCCACTTACTGATACATTGAAAAAAAAATTGAGGAACTTTTGGATTTAAGAGATTCTTTAACAGACACACACACACACACACACACACACACACACACACACACACAGGCGGAGGGCGAAGATGTAAAGGCTCCAACAAGCAAACATAATCCCCCTGGTTAGGTCACCTCTTGCACTCCTCCTCTCTTGCACAGAAGTTAAGTATTCTAGGGGGGGGCATTTAATAGCCGTCCCTTCCGTTCAGAATCTCTGCTCCCTGGATATCTGAAGCTGTTGGTAATACTGCAACCTGTACATACAGATTGCTTTACGGACCTGCAATAAAGTTTAATTTATAAATTAGGTTTGGAAAGAGATAACTAATAGTCAATGCTGAATTAGAACGGTATGCAATGATAAAATGATCAGGATCTGCCCTTTTGTCATTTGAGGCCATGATTACAAAAAATAAAGGTTACTTGAACACCAGCTTTGTGAGTCTGTGAGAACTAATTTGACAACCAAGGGGGCTACATGTGCAGTACATTTGATGTGTGGAGCATGTATGCCTTGGGCATAACAGATGTAGCATGTCCTAGGTGAGACAGTATGAGGTCTCCTACTACTCAGAGGGATGTACAGCCTGAAATGTATTAATTATTTCTGAAATTTTCCATTTAATATTCCCAGCCTGTAATTGACATCAAGTAACTAACCATGGAAAAGAGAAACCTCAAATAAGGTTTGATAAAGAAACTTTAAGGATGGAACACGATAGTTTTACATGGTGTGTTTGGTTTACCAAAACAATAATAACAAAAGAAATAAGTAGGTTTCTGGCCTTGAGGATTTGATGGGGCCTTTTTGGAAGGCCATTTGTGTTGCTGCTGGGCAAAATGCTTCACAAAAGGGGGTTTCTAGCCATGTCTCAATGGAATTCAGGTGGGTACAGAGCTAAGGACTATTTGAGAGAAAGAGAATTGTTCTCATAGAAGTTGTCTATTCATCATGCAACATCTATGAAGCTACATTGATATTTGGGGCCTAACATAGACAGTAAGGGGGTGAAGCAAAGCTCTTGAAAAGGTGAGCATTGATACTTCCTCAAATGTGCAGTGTCCCAGGCACTTCCAGACTGCTATCTGTCTGGAAGGCATGACGCTGGGCAATGGAGTACCACCAAAGCCAACACTGACATCTTCCACCCAGGAAGAATTCACTGCACAGTCAGTAGAAGTGAGATGGGAGAGGCCATATCATCCTCCGTCACTTCCTTCCATCACTCCTCCTGGGCACACTCTGGCACAGAACACAAGTGTTATCTGGAGATAACGTTCTAGTCTTGAAGGTAGACGTCTAGGAGACGAGGTTTTGCAGGATATGAATGCTCGGACTGGAGGGGGCTCTCTAGTAGTCGTCTCTAGGACCTGATATACTTCTTGTGCCCAGACAGTACAATATGGAAAAGGGGGTGGGCAAGCAAGGTCAGACTGAATGAGGCGCCCCAGACCATGGTGAGGCCCCAGAGTTTGCTGTGTTTATACCAGAAAGCCATTGGAATGATTAACATGTCATTAGCTGTGCAAGCAGCCATTCTGGCTTCTTGTGAAACCTCACACGGAACCTTGAGCGTGAGTTCTGACACTTCATGAAGACAGAGGGCCCTTTATTCCTGGCTTTGAGGAGGAACTTGTTAGATAGAAATAAAACTGTTTCTAGATCACGGGTTTTCCTTTTGAAGTGAGGGAAGGTGGAGGAGAGATCAAGTCAGCACACAAGACCCTAGAAGGCCTTAAGAAGATCTTACCTTAAGAATTTGAGAAGCCTGTAAAACTTCAAGTTCCGCAGATGTCATTAAAGCTAGAAAGGACATTTTGAGTCAATAAGAAAAGCAGTAAGAAGTTAAAAAGTAGACAAAAGCAACTTAAAAGATGCCTGAGAAACAAATCAATCAAAAAGTTCTGTTGTAAAATCAAAGCAATGTAAATTAAAGCAAAGGGTTTGTTTTTAATCAATAACCAATAAAAACAGCCATGATCAATGTTTCCAAAATACCGCATGGCACAATGCACTCCTTAGATGCTGCAAGAGGTCTAATGAACAGAACCTTCTGGAAGGCACCTTGACAGTTTTCCCTAGAGCTTTAAAACCTTACAGTTGCACTTGCCTGCCAGTTGACCTCTAGAACATGTCATCAGAGGAGATCCAAGACGCTGACACATTTGTCTACAAGAATAATCACATCGAGTTACACAAGCCTGGAAGACACCAGTGTGCATCAGTGGAGGAGGATTGCTTAATAAATTACACTTCAGTTATAGTTTTATGTAATTAACATCAAACAAATTAAAAAAATCACTCAAAATAACAACACGCTTTCCACCTAAAATAAGACACAAGACTGACTGTTCCACTTGCCAAAAGGTAGCGGCAGAGAATTGCCATCAGTACAAAGATCTGAAAGAAGTTTATCACTGTAAAGAGTAGTCCTGATAGTTAACCTAGATCGTCAACTCCCTGGGGATTAATGTCACAGTGGAAACACATCTCTGAGCATGTCTGTAGAGGAGTTTCTAGATTGGGTGAATCTTATGGGAAGACCCTTTAAACTGTGGCTGGCACCATTCCAAGGGCTAAATATGAATAGGCAAGCTGAGTGTAGCCGTCATTTCTGCTCCTTTCGTGTGGTCCGCCATTTCAAGGTCCCGACCCCGTGTCCTCCCTGCCATGAGGGACTGCACCATTAAACTGTGACCCAAAGTAAATCCTTCCTCCCTCAAATACTCGTCGATAGGCATTTGACCAGAGCAGTGGAAGTAACTAATACAGTATCTGTTTTTCATTTTAATTTTCTTGTATCTTTTCCACAATAACCATTCACATTTTAATTATATTTAAAAAACATTGCATTATTTCAAAGAAAAAATGAGTAGAAGGCACCAAAGTAGCAGCAGACGATCACTTAGCAATGGGGAAGCCGCTCAGGGAGCACAGGGGACGGAGGTTGCAGCTGAGTTGTTCTCATGTTTCAGATTCTTGCTCGCTCCTTTTTCAGCCTGGGCATCTGCATCTCCCACTCCCTGAGTTATTTATTTCCTCTTGAAAACAGTAAGGCCTTTAAACCAACGTGGTCACATCCCTTGTGACCCATTGCAACTGGCGAATAATGAGCCGATTAACCCCATGATCTTCACCAATGATCAGAAGTAAAAATAAAGACAAGAGCTTCCCTTGCTCTTGAAGTCACCCCCTCTCTAGAATTTCCCTGGGCGTATTCTTCTGTCTCAGACAGCACCCTGGGCTTGTTTCTTATCCCCTTCATACTGCCTTGAATCTACTCAGCATACACCATTTATTAGCACTCAGATTAATCCCTGGGCATCCGTGACTCACTCCAGAAGTGCAACTCTCACAGACTGTGGTCTGGAGGGCTTGGCACTGTGGCCACTTCCACCATGTACTCTGAGTAAGTGCTGCTATTGATCGTCCCCTGTGCATAAGCCAGAGAGGGTTTGCTCTCTTCTCGGAAGTGGTTCAAGCTTCCATTACCACCACTTGGAGGGAGACAGAGAGCAGCTGTCCTAGACAACATCTTTCCTCTTCCCAGTCACCTCACCAAGGTCAGTCTCAGCATCGTTTCCTCATTTGACCCCAGTGGCATTATTATTCCTGGGGTTCTACTAAAGACACCCTATTATTAAGTCCTTCTTAGCCTCCAGAACCCGTGGATATTATTAAGTTATGCGTTGTACAGACTGAGCCATATCTCATCAACTTCCTGTGTTGACGTCCTCATGGCCATATTTGGAGACAGGCCCTCTGTTGAAAGGGGTGACATGCTAACAGGCTTTGAGTGGTGTCTTCACTAGACACTCAGGAAGTCCCCATGAGGATACTGCAGTGGCTGCTCTCTGCAAATGGAGGAGGAAAACTCCACAAAAACCAGCTGCAGAACCATGATGAAGCAACTTCTCTGTTTGAACAACCAATGGCATTCTATTATGGCGGCCAAAGCTGAAACTAAAACCCACAACGGAGGATTGTAGTGGCACATGGGACAAGGGCTGGAAATCAGATGGAATGGGGAAATTCTGGATTTTCCAGACAGGTGGGCCTAAGGGTCCATAAAAGTAGAAGGTGATAGAAGGGATGCACGCCTACTGACTCCTTAGTCCCAGTCTGGTTGCGTACATGGAACACATCTAGAGGAACAGACCCAACAGAATGCGTATCTGATTAGGCAGTCCTTAAGTTGACTTGCAGGGTCGGCGGCTACATAGTCTATGGTGGCTGGGTGAGGCTGCAGAGCAGAAGAGCCAAGAGCTACTCAGCCTAAGAAAATGGCAGCCTCCAAACATCAGGAAGTAATGACTAAGACCCAGATGAGCAGAGAGCCTAGAAGCTTCACACAGAGCCGTTGGTATAAGTTCACATCAAAGGCGGATGAGTGTGGAATGTGATGGGTGCCCCAGGAGCTGGCAGCATCAGAGGACACACCCAGTTTAGGAGCGTTTCCCTTCCCCCGCTTCTATTTTCCCTAGCCTATCAGACCACGCCGAGCCTATCAGGGAGAGCCTTCTCAATGGTTCGTCCCCACAAACACACTTGGAAGTGTGCTGCGCTCGTTTTGCAGGCGTCTCTCAGTCCAGTCACGGGGGATTAACCGTCAAACCCCGGGGGAAAGCCGTGTCAAACCTCTAACCTATACAACTATCAGATAATACATGTGTGTTGTTTTCAAAGGTTCGAAAGTTGGGGTAATTTGACCCATCGATAGAAAATAGATTTTAGGCCATCATATCTGTATTAGCACTTGAAAGGGACATCTAGGGCATATGCGTGCAGTGGGAATTCATTTGCTCCCTACGAAAGACAAAGGCAACAGCTAATGCGGAGAGCATTGAGGTGCCAGGTCTGAACACTGTCTGTCATCCACGTGGGCTGCTGCCCAAGACCACACATGGGAAACGGAGCCAAGGAGCACGGAAGGTGGCTGTTTCATTTTATTTTACTTTCATTGTCAAAATGGAGCTTTATACTGAGTATTGACTTATCTGTCCATTTGAATAGAATAAGAATCAAGATAACAGAAACCTCCCACAAAAGAATTATCAAGTTTGTAAACACCGAGTCTCCAACAGCAGCCGCAACATCTGAGAGACAAATCAGAGTGTTGGTGCATTGTGTAGTAGTATACTGAGCATGTGTGTGTGTGTCGCTTGTACATGCATACATCGTGTACAGAAGCGTTCACTGAAGGAGGGGGCTCACTTGATCTAAGGTGAGAGAATGGGAGCTGTGTCCCCAAACTCCGCACACCTGACGGCAGCTCCCTCTGCTCTTTGTGACAGGAGCTCATTCTGTACCTCGGGCTGCCTGAAGCTACTGGCTGTACAAACAGTACCTGACACTCCAAACAGCCCTCCTGCCTCCGCCTCCCAAGCGCCAGGACTACAAGCATCTGCCGCCAAGTCCAGGTTCACTTACGTGTTTTGGTGACTTGGCCTGGCCCTTCTCCCTGGACTTCTCAGCCTCTCTTCTCAAAGTCTGCTTCTAAAGAAAGGCACAAAACCCCACCTGCCTTCACTGTGGAAGGCAGTACTATCTGTGGTCCTCTCAGGGAAGGCTTTTCTTTATACCGGTCAGCTTTCTTAGAACTCAGGCTTCCTAGCATTGGCATCAGCACCAGGCCCTCTTCCGGTTGTCAACCCTCTCTGCTACTTTTGATCCAGGCCAATTTCTTGCAGGTATTTTTAAAGGCCTCTTTCATGGATCACACTTTTAAACAAACTTAAAACATCTGCACTTAAAACTGGGTTTCTAGAAAATGATGTTCTCAAGGGATGCACGGTCGTATCCAAGCATTCAAGCAGCTAAAGCAAGGAGATTGCTATGAGTTCGAGACCTGCCTGGGCTACAGAGCGATCTCTTGTCACATGCAAACAGACAAACAAACACACATAGCAAATGATGTCCGTGTGCTTCCAATCAGATGTCAGTATTACGATTACGTTCTTAAGTTTTGTTTGTTTGTTGTATACTGTTCCTACTTTCCCCAGGAGTTAGATGTTCCTGACTCTGCCGCATCTTTAAGGGCAGCATCCCCAGTGCCTTTGCTCTACACGTGCTATCTACAAGTGTCCAATCAAAGAAGGAACCAACCCAGATGCCTTTCCCCTGCCCCCACCGTTTCTACATCACATGAATTCGACTTTGAGCACAAATTTGGATAAGCTGCATTATGATTGTCTTACGGTTTGGAGTCATTTAAATGTAGATATGTATATTTCCGAATGTGATTTCCCTGGCGGTTCGTGAGCTTGGATAATAATTAAACAAGGTCTATAAGCTTATTTAGAAAATAAAAGGAGTTGCAACTGCAGCCAGGCTGCAAAAGGAATACTTGGGCGAAGAACTCCTTGGCTTCTTTTTACTGAACACTTCTTTGACGGTAGGCAGATGAGTTCATTATTTCTTTTGATTTCTGCCTTTGGGCAAATGAATATGTTGTTGGGGCTTAATCATACGAATGTTTAAATTTTTGGCCTCTGACATCAGTCATTCATAGAAACCACCTGGGTTCCAAAATCCATATTTATGGCCTCTTTCTATTATGGCTCTGCATTATTCATCTACTAAATATTTGTTGAGAGCCTTTGTTCCTCCACTGCCTCTTAGGGATAAGAATGAACAGCACTGGTTCCTAGCAATTAGAAATACTAATTCGGTGATGGGCTCCGCTGCCAGGGGCCTCCCGTTGCTCCCACTACCCTTACCACTGTTTTACAGACAAGAAAGCTGACCCATAGATTTCCTCACTGGCTAGAGCTTTTGCCAGGGACAGAATGGGTGGGATGTTTTTGTCAGAGGTTTGGAGTTGACTGGCTGCGTTCCCAGTGAACACTTCATTCTTGTTCTCATGCAGCCCACCTTCTCCTTGTGTCTTCACACAGGAAAAAAAGGGAGGGAGTTCTTTGGGAAAACAAGAGAGGGAAAGACAGTGAAAACGGGTGATGGTAGGGGGTGGGTGATGACCAAGGGAAGCCTGGTAGTGTCTAAATCCTCTTTTCTACCAGAGATGCTCAGTGCTGATCTCATCACAGGGTGTGGAAACTCTGATATGGGGAGCGGCAGGCAGGGGAAGACCTACATGCAGGCTATCGACAGAGGATGTCAGTCACTCACTCAAGGCTGTGGAACTCGCAAGCAGAAGAGAAGGAGCTGGCACCCAGGCTCCACTCCAGATTCTGGGCTTTCTCATCGCTGTGTTTGTAAATACTCAGTGACTGAGGAACTGAGCAAGTCATTGGCAATTTCCTAACTTCTCAAAGCAGAGGGAAAACTCAGAGAAATGTAGCTCGTGGGGAATAAAAATTACTTGGAAAGACATGAAAACTTCTAGCCTGGGTAGCAGTACCCCGCATTCCTTAGCCGCCCATTCATAACCAACCAGCTAGAACAAAGCACCCAGCCCCGCAGCATGGTTTTGTTGTCATGAGAAAGACTCTTGCATGTGGTCCTAGAAAGCGAAGCATGTGACCTAAAGGAGGAGCCTCTGATGGTGATGAATATTTGCAAAATGTTGACAGGAAAGAGCAAATTCTTGTGACATTCAAAACTCATTAAATGCTTGCTGTCCATGAACTGTGTTTTCTTGGCCTATGTGAGAGGTTTGCAAGGAGGGTGCAAGAGTAGTTTTAATTGCTAAGGACACAACATTAACTCTGTTTCAAATGTATAGGTTGCAACACAAGTGTGGTCTTTTGATCAGGACCTCTTGATGTATCATTTACACACACTTCAGATAATAGAGCACTCTGTTTTAGATCCTACAGGAAGAATCTTTATGAATAAAAACTATTTACATAATTAGAAAACATCACAGGATTAATTAGAAACATTGTAGGATTGTTATCCAAATGCTTTGCATAGTGTGTGGACTATGGTCAGTCTACCTGTGAGTTGTCAAGTTCACGTCATTCAAAACGGTGGCGAAAAAGCAGAAGGGTGGGAAACAGAACTCCCCAAGGGCTGTCGTCCTGCTAACCTCTCTGCTAAGGGAGCTTCAGTTCCAGTTGTTGTTTATGCTCGGAGTACTCTTTCAAGGCCACCCTCTGTCCTTTACAGATAGGCGAACACAAAGGCCCAGCAAACGTGCGAAACTGAACCACCAGTCAGGCTAGATCCCAGCACTGCCCTGTCTCTTTTCTCACCGTTGTTAGTACAACGTCAAGGAGCTAAATGCCCCAGAAAGCCAGGGAAAGCTTCCCCTGGAAAACACTGACTGAACTGAGTCGCATGTCTCCAGGTGAATAAGGACAGCCAGGGCCAGTTTCAGGCCAAGACAAAGAAGTGTGAACGTGCATGGCAGTCTGCGAGCTAAAAATAGCGAGGCGGGCCAGGAGCACCTGATTCTTGAGCCTCAAACAGCCCCAGCTGCCCGGGCAGGAGACCCCAAAGGTTCGCCCTTTCTGGGCGTGCCCAACACCACACAGCTCTAGAAGCTGCGGTATTTCGCATTCCCTCTGACTGGAGAAAATGAGGATGGCGTGATGAAGTCATTTTCCTGAGATGGACTCATACATTCCAGCTAACGTTTGTCTCTGAGTCCTCATAGCTAACATTCCTGAAATGCTACTGACATAGTCCATTTGCCCAGAGAGTGGAAAAGATACTAGGCTTCCTGTGTGGAGGGGCTGGCACACATGTGGCCTGCATTAGTCCACTGTTCCGAGCCAAAGTCTAGTGGGGGAAACGCATGACCAAGTTTGAACCTGTAACTTTCACCCACGCAAGACCCATGAGAACAAACAGGGCAGGTTTTTCCAGTACACTGTCAAATCGTTAGCCTATAAAGATTTCTGCTGTCTTACAAACCACACACACACACACACACACACACACACACACACACACACAACCTAAACAAATGAAAAATGGATATTGAGAACTTCTATTGACTTCCTACTAAAATGGCTTTTTAAAAAAATACATCCGAGAGCTGTTTCTTTACGTATGACATAGGAAACCTATTTCATTCTGTTCACAAATCTGCTTTTTAAGAGACCAGAGGCAGAAAATATTCCAAGAAACTACAAATATCAGAAAAATCTTTGTGGTGATTGTTGATTATAACATTAATTTTGTCAATTACTATTCTTTTTCATTTTTTTTTAAAAAACTCTGCCTGGTCTTATGGAACATCACCACAGTTGTGCTGTTATAGGTTAATATACTTTTCTTTATCCATGTACCAGTAACTTTAAAGTATTGTATATTCCTGAATTAAGTAGTGACTATACAATAATCCGGGTGCTTAATAAAAATGTTCATTTATGCTCACGAGAAATAGGTTAGAGTTTTAAAATTGCCTTTTATGTAACAGGAAAAAAAACCATAGTTAGTTTTTTTTTTTTTTTTTTTTTTGGTTTTTCGAGACAGGGTTTCTCTGTGGCTTTGGAGCCTGTCCTGGAACTAGCTCTTGTAGACCAGGCTGGCCTCGAACTCACAGAGATCCGCCTGCCTCTGCCTCCCGAGTGCTGGGATTAAAGGCGTGCGCCACCACCGCCCGGCCCATAGTTAGTTTAATGCATGTTTCCATCCATGTGAGAATAATTTGTCCCAAATAGCACTCAGCACACAATGCCATCAGTTAGCCAGATGACTGCAGCCAAGAGGTTCTGGGTGGCTTTTGTTCGGGTGTAACTTCTAGCTGAGTACAAATTAGAAGCTAAGCCAGCATCCCCCGAGTTCTTGGATTGAAATTCGATTTTCCCCCATTTTAAAGATGTCATCATTGGGGTGAGTCTTCAAAGCAGCTGCAGGTGATACAGCATCAGTCTTATCTGTCTGGGATGGAAAAGCAGCAGTAACTGGAGATGTGTGATGTGGTAGATAGGACGCAACTTCCAGGAGCTAACACGCCTTTGGATTCCTTTAGCACGATGGAAGAGATTCGGAAGAAAATTCCCATAACAATACAACTGAGCTTTCAGTGAGCCAAGCTTAAAAATAATTAACTCTGAAAGGCTAGGAGAATATTAACCTAGCTCTCATTATTTGAAGAGCTGACAAGGAAAAAATAGAAGTTGCTCAATGGAAAGGCAACATGCACACAGCCGCGCACGCGGGTGCACACACACACACACACACAGACGTGGTGTCAAAACAGAGAAGTCCAGAGATGCAGTGGAAACACTTGCTCAAGGTGACAGACAGGTACACATATAAGACCCACAAACACCCAAGACCTGCAGAGTGGTAAGGACGACACTGGGTCTTTAGGAGTAGGGACATCAGGGAACTAGAGAGGTAGACAAATGTCTTCAAATTATAAATACTTAGGACTGTATTGACAGATTAAATCATATTAGTGAGAGAACCTGTAAGAAAGGCCAGGGCTACTTCTCCTGGCAGTGGACCCAGAGAGCCAGAGGAGCAAAAACTGGGAGAGAAGAGCGGGTTTGGAAGGCACTAACTGGAATGGCGGTTGAATTATCTTCCACAGCCCCTTTCCTGTGCCACACACTCAGGCAGGAACAGAGGACTTGCTTGCCTTTGAGCCTTCAAGAGGAGGAGCCTGGGCAGGGTAAATCCCACTTGAGCAAAATGATGCCCAATTTTGCAGGAAACTGGGAGAGACTGAAGTAGGGGCAGGCCATTCCTCTATTACTACACAGTCTAGGGCTGGAGAGATGGCTCAGCCGTTAAAGGCTAGGCTCACAACCAAAAATATTACTACACAGTCTAAAGCAACAGATGCTGATGGCAAGTGCCCTTCCAGGTACAGGTAAGGCCTGTACACACAAAAAGCAGTCAGTTGTGTTGAACAAGCTCACCCTTCCTAGTGGAAATAAGAATAGAAAGTCATTGAGCATAAAAGGTGAGAGGGAAAAAATAAGGATGAAAAGATCAGGTGGAGAAAACACACTGACCCTGGATGAAACAGGTAATTCAGGAATAGAAACTGTCTTTGAAGTAATTGCATTCAGCGCCCTCATGAAACACACAGTTTCAACAGGAAGCATTTGTGGAGTGAGAACTGACTGCCAAGAGAAAGAAAGCCAGAAACCAAATGGACGTCTTAAAGTTGAAAACTGTTTGTCCAAATTAGAAATTCACGAGTCAGGTTAGGAGAAAATAAAAAGATAAGAGAAAAAAATGATATTGAAAATATCCACAAGTCTTAATATGTAGATGTTCAGAACAAGAAAACAGATAAAACAGAAGAAGAAACAAATTTCCAGATGTGAAGAAACAGGACTTCACATTGTCAGAGACCAGAAAATGCAAAATAGAACGAATGAAGATAATGAACCTAAAACATCGTTCTTGTGACATTTTAGACAGCAAGGGTACAGACAAACATTCTAAAGATCCAGAGCAAGTCATCCACTGGAAATGAGAATCTTGTTGGCACTGGGTAGGCCATCAGTAGCTCCAGAAGACAAGTAAGAAAAAGGAGTATGCCTTCTGGAAACCAAAATAAATGTTTTTTGAGCCTAACATTCTCTACCTGCCCAAACTACCAACCAAGAGGGAGGCATTATTCGACATGCAACCACTCTGAAAATGGGCCACCCACAAACAAGATCTGAAAGCTATTCCAGCCAAGCAAAGGGGAATCCGAGAGGAAGCTATCAGCCCCAAGGAGGAGTGGGTCTTTCCCAGATCGGTATTGAATGCAATTCTAGGACAACAACCTTGAGGCAGGCGCCAAGAGACACCAGTCCAAGCTGGAACTGGAAATTGTTGACTCTTTGAAGAATTCCTTTTAGGAGGACATGAATTTCCTCAGCAAACAGAAAGACTCGGAAGCTGGGTGGCCAGGCGAAGGTGTAGCGGGGCTTTTTGTTTTGACTCATCCGCCCTCTCAGACCCATGCTGCTTATACTAGTGAAGACACTGGCAAAGATACATCTCCACTGTAGGCTCAATGGGCCTGTTCTGACAAGTGGTTCCTTACAGATTACATGGTGAAGAATACATTAAAAAATAACAAATTTATAAATAATACCTCTAAAAAATAATTGTGCTTATAAGACAAATAGAGAAGATGTAGTCAAATATAAAGGTAACAAAGAGATAGTATGTCAATATCAGAAGTGCTGGATAAGGGTTTAGTGCATTGTTTTCAATGGCGTAATCACAGTGATATTATATGGAGGCAGTACAGCATCTGTGCTGACAAAGAGTACAGTTTTTAGAGTGAGAATTCCTTCATTTGACATTTCACTTCAGTTTGACCAGCTGCTTTCTAATACCTTGGTTCTTAGGTACCTCACCACTTGATTCTAAAAATAAAAGAATATATATATATTTATTTGCTTTTATTATATATATCTTACATGTGCTATATAGCTCACATATATGATATATATGATATATGTGGGATATATTCTATATGTGGGATAGAATAATAATGTCTGGTATATAGAAGGAGATACACGAATGTTTTCAATGATGATGAAGGAAAACCACAAACAGAATTGAATATTAAGATTTCAATGGGCAGAATTCAGAAAGCAAACATAGTATTTTGACAAAAATCTACACACACACACACACACACACACACACATCTATATATCATCTCAAGAAATAGAGGTGTAATTATTCTCAGAGTTATGAGGCAATTCTCAGAAGAATTTTTACAGAAAATTCTTTAAAGCATCTATTACTGCAAGTGGGACTCTGGGGAAGGAGAAGGTAAGTTTTGAATCTATTTCTACTTTACTTTTCTATTTTTTTTTTTACCATTTCCAACTTCATCAAGGTATAATTGGTACATAATAAACTGCAAATGTTAAGTATTTATTGTTTTTAATTAACTTAAGGGGAAAAAATCGATAACCACATCTCCCTCTCACTCCCAAACCCTTCCGATTCCCCTACCTCTAACCCCTTGTGTGCTCCCTCCACTCGATCTCAAATTGAGGGCCGCTTTTTCATTATTGCATCTATAGCTGCACTTTTTCTGGGCACACAGTGGGCAGCACATTGTGGTGGAGAGTGTGTGGAGAATAGCTGCTTACTTCTCAATAGAGACAGCAAGAGGCCGGGGTCAATGTTAGCTTTTCTAGAGTCTTTCCCATTGACCTACTTCATTCAACTAGTCGCACCTTCTACTACCTGACAAAAAATATATTCAGATCTTGACCCTCAGTGCATTAAGCCTTGAGATCAGAGCTGTCATTTTCCAGTAGTTGCTGGAAATGCCCTTGCAGACAGACAGAGAAATGTGTCTTCTTAATGCCCCAGCCATGTCTCAGTGTGATCCAGTCAACGACCATGATTAAGCATTAAACTAACCAAGGGGAGGACCATATCCTTCATTCTCAAGTTTCCTCAGATCTTGAAATCACAGCCTTCTTCTTCCCTATTTCAGTCCCTCAGATTGTATTTTTCTTTTGGCATAAGAAAAATATACAGTATGTCCTGTTATGGCCAGCGTCTTCCTTTGTCATAGCCGTTTGGAGGTTCATCCATGTTCTAATGAGTATTGCTACATTGCTCATATGCTTAAACACAATTAATAAATTTACCCTCTCCTGGCTAGTTTCTCTGTCACCTTGGCATAAACTAGAGTCAACTGAAAAGACGGAACATTGACTGAGAAAATGCCTCCATAAGAATAGGCTGTAGGCAAATTCATAGGGTGGTATTAATTTTTGATGAGGGAGGGGCAGCCATACCTTTGTGGGTGGTATCTTCCCTGGGATGGCGGTCCTGGGTTCCACAAGGAAGCAGGCTGAGCAATCCACAGAAGCAAGACAGTAAGCAGCACCTCTCAGAGCCTCTGCATCAGCTTCTGCTTCCAGGTTTCTGCCTTGTTTGAATTTCTGCCCAGACTTCCTTCCGTGACGGACAATGATATGGAAGTATAAGCCAGATCAACCCTTTCCTTCCTAATAATCTCTGGTCATAGACTTTCATCACAGCAATAGAAACTGTAAGACATATTCATTGGTGATTCTTTTCTAGTTTTGTATATTAAACCATCATAAGCATTAATATACTTTCTATGGACATGGGATTTTATTTCTTTTAGATAAGAACTGGAGATCTGGATCCTATGTTAGCCATATGTGTGCATTTTAAAGACACTATCTATAATGATTCTTGCTAACTGTCAACTTGAAAAGTTTTGGAATTACCTAGGAGAGAAGTCTCAAGGTACGGCTGTAAGGAATTATTTAGCCTCTGGATATATCTGTTAAAATGAAGGCTAGATATGGTAGCATATGCATTTAATCCCAACACTTGGGAGGCAGAGGCCATTTGATATCTATGAGTTGGAGGCCATCTTGTTCTACATAGCAAATCCTAGGGGTGCATAGTGAGATTCTGCCAAAAAAAAAAAGTGGATTAGGTTACTTGAGGTGTGAATTGCTACATGAAATTGGGCAGTGCCCTTGAGTTCTGGGCCATACAAGACCAAAAATTGGAGCTGAACACAAGCACTTATCACTCCTTGCTTTTTGATTTTGTTACCATTGCTTTCTGCAATGTTACCAGCTGTTTCCGGTTCCTGATGCTTTGAGATCCTCAACGTGATGACCTGTGAGTCAGAACAAATTCTTCATCTTTCCAGTTGCTTTCACAAGGATATTTTATTATAGCAATAAGGAAAACACCACTAAGCTATTTTACATCCCACCAATAGTGTATGAGGATTCCTGTGTCTTTAAACCTTTATCTAGTAATTTTTCAGCCACTCTAATAGATCCACACTAATAGCTTACAGTAGTTTTTATCTGTGTTTCACTAGTGACTATCTTTTTGCTCTTGTCATTTGTATTCTTTTATGGAAAAAATATCTAATTAGGTCTTTGGCCTTTTTTATGACATTGAGTGACTGTTTTATTTTTAGTTAAATTTATTGTTCTTTTATGTGTTTTGCATAGTCTTTGACCAAATATATGCTTCTATGAAAACTTCCTCTCTCTGTGGATTGCTTTTTGAAGAGAAGACATTTTCTTTACTCCCACCTTTATGAATTGCATGTTGGTCTTTTGTTCATATAATCTCTGCTCTGTCTATGGTTTCCCCATAGGCTCATATAGTTTTAGGTTTATGCTTAGGTCTGTGGCCAATTCCAAGGTAATTCTTACACATGGTTAAATATTGAACAAAAGCGTTTGTAATTTTCTAGAAAGTGTCTTATTTTCTCTTCTTGCTGCAGTGATAACACCCCAGCAAAGACTCTTAAAGAACAGGTTTATTGTATCTCATAGTTCAAGGGTATGGTACAACATGGTCCGGAAGTCAAGGTGGCTATTACCGGAAGCAGTTAGCTTCATTGCAACCACAGTCCAGAAACAGAACAATTAATCCATGCTAGTTTTCAGCCCACCTTCCCCATTTCATACAGGACAGAATCCCCTGTCCAGAAAATCAGTCTACCCACAATAAAGATGAATGTTCCCACACCAGTGAACACAACCAAGGTGGTTGCTCACAGACATTCTCAGAGGCTATCTTTCGCCTAGTTAACCCCTCCTATGTGTGCCCAAGGGCTTGTCTCCCTGATTCTAGATTCTGTGACCATCACAGCAGGTACAAACGGTTGTCCCAGTACCATTTCCTGAATGGCTGTCCTTTCTTTACCAGCTTTCTTTTATAATTTTCCTTTGCCAAGTACCTGCTGTTCAAATACATGTAGGTCTATGCATGGATCCTTTATTCCGATTTATGGCTTGTGCCGATACTGACATTACAGTGTTTGTTAGACTTACCAGAAGTCTGGAAGATCTATTGTGTTAAGTTTTCCAAAACTTTGCTCTTTGTAAACTTATTTTGACTATTATATGTCTTTTGCACTTCCATAAGAATTTTAGAGCCCAGCTCATCAGTTTCTTGGCTTGAGGACTGCATTGGATTTGTAGGATAATTCAAAAGACCAGCATCTCACCAGTGATTTCTCTACTGTTTTCCAAACCCACATTTCACTGAATCTCACTCTGATCTTTTAAACTTCTTTTTTCTGCTAATTATGTTTTTACAATTAACTTTTCTGACTTCTTAAGGGGGCCACTGAGGTCATTGGCATGAATGCCCTCTCTCTCATGTCTCTTTCCCCAGTAAAGACATAACATCTCCTGTTTCCTCTAAACTGCCACACTTCCTTAATGGCACCACACAGATTTTGATCAGTTCTTTTGAACTTTCAGTTAATGTAAATGACTTTCTAATATTCCTTTTGAGTGTTCTTAAATATATTCAAGTGGTAAAAGAGATATATGATTTTGTTTGCAAAACATGAGCTTTTCCGGAAGAGCTTTTTGTTACTTCCCCTAATTTAATCTAAATAATCGAACACATACTTTTTTGGCCTGGAATTCATTTGTATTTATGAAGACATATTTCATGGCCTAGAATATGGACTATCTTCATAAATGTTCCATGTGCACTTGAAAATAATGAGTAGACAGCTGTGGTTTTGTGAAGTCTTTTATCAACACAAATAAGGTCATGTTCCTAGGGAATCTGCTTTTAATCTCTTCATTTAATTTTCTTTTTATTATTCTATTGATGATTGAGATTGATTATTAATATTTACTTAGATTTGTGGATTTATCTACTTTGCAGTTCTATGAGTTTTACTTCATGTATTTTGAATGTCTGATATTACTACATAAACACTTACAATTGTAATATACTTTTAATAAGTCGATTTATTTTTCATTATGAAATTTGCTTTTTGTTTGTCCCAGAGATATTATTTATTGTGATGTATTTTTTTGTCTGAAATTAGTGTATCCATTCATATTTTTTTTAGTCTATTGTATATTTAATGTCTGGAGTTTGTCTTAGGATTTCTAGGCCTGTAAAGAGACACCATAACCATGGCAACTCTCATAAAGGAAAATATTTAATTGGGTGGCTTACAGTTCAGAGGTTAAGTTTATTATCATCATGGCAAGACATGGCTGTGTGCAGGCAGGCATGGTGCTGGAGGAGGAGCTGAGAGTTCTACATATTGGTCCACAAGCAACAGGAAGTAAACTGTTACACTGGACGTAGTATGCCTCAAAGCCCACCCCCACAGTGACACACTTCCTCCAACAAGGTCACACCTGCTACAACAAGGCCTTATCTTCCAATGGGGGCCATTTTCTTTCAAACCCCCACAGGGCTGATTACTAAACAGAGTGGGTTCAGTGGCTGAAGCAATGAAAATAGATTTTCCTCACCGTCCGGGAGACTGGAGTTGAAAGGTGATGTGCTGAGTTAGTGTTTGCTGAGGTCTTTCTTTTTGGCTTGGAGTTGACTGCCCTCTTGCTGTGTTTTCAAACATCCCTTTCTTGATCATCTACCCAAATTTTTCATTTCCAGAATTCCCTCGGTTCATGTTTTCTTTATTGCCTTTTATTTTCATTTTTAAGCCTTGAATCATTTCCTTCACATGTTTGGTTACTTTTTCTTGGTTTTCTTTAAGGGATTTATTTAAATTTTTTTTGTCTTTTCCTCCACTTCTTTAAGATAATTTTTCATTTCCTCTTTAAGGGTCTCAATAATTTTCATAAAGTTATTTTTAAGGTAATTTTCTTCTGTTTCATCTGCATTGGGATGTTCAGGTTTTGCTGTTGTAGAACCACTAGTTTCTGGTGCTGCCATATTGCCCTTTATGTTGTTGGGTGTATTCTTACCTTGTCGTCTTTCCATAGCTTCATCTAATTGGTACAGGTGAAGCCTGTGCTTCAGAGGGTCCCTTTTTCTCCAGTTGGTGTAGTTGGGACCTGTGGCTCTGTTGAGTGCTCCTCCAGGTGCAGGCAGAACAGAACCTCCAGTGATCACTCCTCCAGGTGCAAGCGGGCCTAAGGTTCAGGTGGTCACTCCTCCAGGTGCAGGTGGGGCCACACCTTCGGTGGTCACTCCTCCAGGTAGAGGCAGTGCTGCAGTTATGGCGATAGCTCCTCTAGGTATAGGTGAAGTTAAGGTTCTGTTGGTCATCGCGGCAGCAGGGTGTCTTATATGGAGAATACCAGTGGATGCTGGCGGGGGAACAGGCTGGAAACTGCTGCTGTCTCCTAGAGACTATTCCCCACTCCTGGTGGTCGGTCGGGTTTCTGAGGCTCTCACAAGTAGGTTGCTTGGGCCCCTTTCTTTATTCTATATAACTTTCTTTCCTTCTTCCTCCATGGCTGCCTGTGCGGCTGGGTGGCCGGCCTGCCATCCTTTCTTCCTCCTCTTTTCTCGCTCCTCACTCCTCCTCTTTGCTCTAACATGGTAATTTCTAATGTGATTATTGATGTGCTGAAATTTATTACTTTACTGTTTGCTCTCCATATATCTCACATATAACTTGTGAAAATCCTTCCCTCTTTTCCCCTCTTCATTTGAGTTATTTTTCCATTTCCTGTCTTCCTCTGGCGTGTTGACTCTTGTCAACACACATGCATGTGCTTTTATGTTTATTTTATACATCTACAGCTTATCACACTCTGTCTTCAAGAGATACTTCTTTCTCAGTTTTCGTATGATATTTGACAGAGCATTCTGTTGAGTGTTGTTGAATCCCCTATAGGCTCAACGTGTTTGAGAAGTTGGTCCCCAAACGTTGGGAACATTTGGGAAGGTTATGGAACCTTTAGGTGGTAGAGCCTTACTGGAGGAAGTGAGTTGTTGGGGTTAGGCCCCAAGGCTTTGAAGGAAGGTCTTATTTCCTGTTTACTCTGTACTTCCTGAGTATGGATGCAGCATGATCAGCCAGCCAGCTTCCTGTCCATGGCATGGTGTTGTCCCTTCCTGTGATTATTTCTTCTTTCCAGAACCATGCATCCAAACAAATCCCCTTTCCCTTGAGTTGCCTTTATGAGGGCATTTTATTACACAAACATCAAAAAAAAATTAAGACAATTGCTATGTCTTTTTCATTATTCTTTTAAATCTGTTGCCTGTTACAGAGGTGAGCCTTCTCCAAGTGCTTTACTCGGTGACTTATTACATATTTCCTCGCCTGACTGGTGAGCATAACAATTGACTTAATCACCACAATATATTTGACTTATGTATTATGAATATTAAAAAAAATTCAGAGCAAAACTCTGCCAACCTCACAAGCCCAGTTGTATCACGCCCTCGCTCTGTTTTCTGACTGTTGACTCGTGGGTATGGCTGTCCATTAAAGAGTAGCAAGCCATTAAGACCAGAACTACCTTTCTCTACAATATGACCCCGTGCCTGTCCTCTTGAGCTATGTATGGATCTCCCTCCCTCTTCACACTTGCTTAAAGAGACCTCCAAGTCCTGTCGAGCAAGGTATCTTGGTATTCGGCCTCATCTTTCCTCTCAACTCACTCATTCTGTCTGCTTGGAATCACACAGCCTGAACCCTCCAGAGCTTTGCTGTTCCTTACTACTAACCATACTTTTCTGCGGGTTCACATCTGGGAAGAAGGAACTTTAACTTAAAAAGTGTTTTAATCAAATTGGCCTTCATGCAAGTCTGTGAGGGCTTTCTTCATTACTGAATGTTGTGGGAGGGCCTAGCCCATCGTGGGTGCTGCTACCCCTGGGCGGGTGGCCCTGGGAGGTGCGCAGAGAGTCAGCTTCGTGTAAGCCAGAGCAAACCAATCTGCAGCATTTGTTTCTCTACGGCCTGCACTGCAGTCCCTGCCCTGGCTGCCTTTGACGGTGGACTCTGCCCGGAGATTGTGATAAAAATCCTTTCCTTTCCGAGGTCGTGTGGTCATTGCTGTCTGCAGCAACAGAACAAACCGGGGCACTGTCTGTTTCTCCTTCATGCGGTCCCACCTGTGTCTGCGCCCTTGAAGCTGGTTTTGAAAGTCTTTGAACTCACCTCTCTGTCTGCTTTACTTTGCATCCTGACTGTGCCCCTCCCATCTCCTCCACGGATACTGAGTTCTTTCACTGCCTCCTTCTTTGGAGACTGGATTCTATCAACTTTTAAAATATTCCCTCTTTCTTCCTTTTTACATTTTCTCTATGTTCCGCAGACGCTTTGAGATCTTATTTTCCGGTCTGTGTCACTGGACAACGATGAGGAACCCGAGATTGACAGCATCGTCCTTCCTCCTTCAAGCGACTCTGCTGCTTGTCTGTCATTCTCAGGCTGTTTAACTGACTGCCTTTTCGAATTCCTACCCCTGACCTGCATTTTTCGCTACTCCAGAGCTCCCAGAAAGAGGCTGACACATAGCGTATATTTGTTAAGTAGATGCTGAATAAAGTAACAAGTAGAAGAATCAACTGTTGGTTGGTTGGCTGCCACAGCTTGAGTTGTGTGTCCTTCATTTCTGTTTTGGTTCCTTGATGGTGCTCCAATTAGTTCCCCAATGTTTATGAGTAAGACATCCACGTGGTTGCTTCAGCTCATTACATGGAGATGGGGCTGCAGAATGACTCCCAGCAGGAAGTGGTATGGATCTGGGCTTTCTGTGTCTATAATGATATTTCTTACCATGTTTGTTGACACGTTTTCTAGAGTTTTAGAAGATCAGGATTTTGTGCATAGAAAGGCATTTGAATATTAAAACTGTAATTTCCTAAGTACCTTAAATTTACTTTGTAATTCTGATTTTACCTCTAAGACGAGTCATTTTAATATAGTTTTAAAAACATACTTCCACTGGTTAAATTTTGACAGATTAAAATTTAAGCCATTACTTAAATTCTTTAAATGTTTGAAAAACATTTATAATTTATCAAGCAACTCAGATGCTTGGTAAGCCTGACTTTAGCAAGAAAATAGACAGAGTACTTGTGAATTTAAAAACTCACCTCTAAAGATAAACTGCACCATAGCTGATGTTTTCAATGACTCTTCAATCATGAAACTGAATTTAAAGGAAAACTTAAAATTAATAATGCAGTTCATGTGAAACTTTATCAGCATCTCTGATGTCAGGTTGCCTGCCTTCCTTCCTTCCTTCCTTCCTTCCTTCCTTCCTTCCTTCCTTCCTTCCTCCCTCCCTCCCTCCCTCCCTCCCTCCCTTTCTTTCTGTTTTGTTTTTCCAGACAGGGTTTCTCTGTGTAACAGTTCTGGCTCTCATGGAACTCATTCTATAGACCAGACTAACCTTGAATTTACAGAGATCCGCCTGCCTGTGCTCCCAAGTGTTGGGATTAAAGGCGTGTGCAACCACCGCCCAACTAAGGCTAGTTTTTCTCAAGCATTACTAACACCCTTTCAAATTACTTTATATTTAACTTTTTATACAATATATTTTGATCATATAACCCCCCCCTCACACATACACAAAGAAACACAAAATGTGCCTTCTGTTTCTAAGCTTATTAATCAGTATAGGTCCAAGTGTCTCAAGATCTTTGTGCTTACTACTAAGTCTTCTTGTGACTGTAAAATAATTTCCTAAAACCCCCAGAAAGGTTGCAGTTAATGTAATGAAAGACTGAGGAATAGTTACAGTTACTTTTTTTTTAATCATGAGTTCAAGACCAAGACATAGGTCAGAAGATTACAAATTTCCAAAATGATTGTAGTCAAGCCACAGGCAGACGCACTGAACATGGCTCCCTGCTCATCTCATTTGGAGTTACGTTCCTGCCCTTCTGTTGAAGCTGATGTGGCAGGCTCTTCCCATAGGCTGTTTTAAAGCCCAAGGCACGGCTACTCAGCTGTTGTAACATACTACTATGGAGTTTTATTTATTCACTTTTAAACAGATAAATTACGCACCCTATTTAGATTGTCACAAATCATTTCTGACTCTTCCTTTCCTTCCTCACTTGTCTTCATTGATTATTGTAGTTATAGACTTTAAATTTCAATTAGAAAAAAGTGATGTGTCTATTCAAATTGTCAAGTCATTCTAAAGTCTCTAGAGGTGGCTGCTTCACTGATGGCTGAGTGACAGCTCTCAATCTTTCTCTCTTTCTCACCTCCCTCTTTATCTCCCTCCCTCTTTCTTATTCCTCCTGCCGTCTTTCCCTCCCTTTCCTTCTCCCTCCTTCTCTCTCTATTTCTAATTCCAGTTTGGTTTGTGCCCAGCCTTTTGGCTTAATTCTTAGTGTCTTTTTTTTTCTCCAAAGTATAGTAACAAAGCTCCACGCAACTCGAGGATCACCTGACACTGACAGCGATCAGGCTTGAGTTATGTATTCAGCTCTGGACCAATCACTAAGGCTTAGGAACTGAGGTATTCTGAAGCATAAATAGGTACCTTTGCAACGAGGGAGGCAGGGCTCCTTGACTGACAGATTCAAGAGAATCATCCGGAGAGGGGAGGGGCAGCTCTTCACAGTAACGGATGCCAGGCAGATAAGAATGGCAGATGCCCTCTACAGTGCAGAAGGAATTCAGACAGATTTTTGAGATTCATGCTCATCAAGCCTTGCTCTGTGTTTGCTGCCAGCGCGGAACCTCGTCTGTCCCGAATGGAAAAGCAAGCATCTGACGAACCCATCCCTTCGCCTTGGCGAGGGATTGCTTCATTTCTGCATCGCTCACATCCAAATCCTTCTTCTACTTTCCTGGAACCGCTAATACATTGCGATCTTTATCCAAGTCACACAAGGCCTCCTGCGTTTGTTTTTAATGTCGAATCATCACTGAGCTTTTCCAGAATCTTGTCCTCTTTCCTATAGATACACATTTCCCAGGACCACTTCTGTTTCCCAGTTGGTCAAACTCTTGGGGAACCCATGATTAACTTGAGAGACAAACTCTATGCCCTCACCTCTAGGTTAGAATGCTGTTTTCTTTTTCCTGGAACTGACTCTCCAAGGCAAACTACACCATCGTAAGAACTTTAGACGAGCTCTTGATTTACATGTAGCTGATTTGCACCTTTTGGAGTAAATTCTATTAGTATGCAAGCATGAATATTGGAATAATTCATTTAGACTGCCTGCCGTATTTTAAAGTGATGCAGCAGCAAGTCTTGGTAGATGGGAGAATAGCATTGCTTTTTCTGGACATCCAACAGTATCCCACCTAGAATGCGACTTTTCAATTTGCTTGTTCATTTGAAAGTTGAACAAAATCACGAGTAGGAAATATCTGCTAAACTATCAGGGAACTCATGAATAAAGGAAAATATGGCTGCCATTTGCTGTGCTCAGTTGGAAAGCAAATATTTTTTTAATTATTTATTTATTTATTAAAGATTTCTGTCTCCTCCCTGCCACCGCCTCCCATTTCCCTCTCCCTCCCCCAAGCAACTCTCCCTCCCTCATCAGCCCAAAGAGCAGTCAGGATTTCCTGCCCTGTGGGGAACCCAAGGACCTCCCACTTCTTCCAGGTCTAGTAAGGTGAGCATCCAAACTGCCTAGGCTCCCACAAAGCCAGTACGTGCAGTAGGATCAAAAACCCATTGCCATTGTTCTTGAGTTCTCAGTAGTCCTCATTGTCTGCCATGTTCAGCAAGTCCGGTTTTATCCCATGCTTATTCAGACCCAGGCCAGCTGGCCTTGGTGAGTTCCCGATAGAACATCCCCATTGTCTCAGTGTGTGGGTGCACCTCTCGCGGTCCTGAGTTCCTTGCTCGTGCTCTCTCTCCTTCTGCTCCTGATTTGGACCTTGGGGATTCAGTCCGGAGCTCCAATGTGAGACTCTGTCTCTGTCTCCTTTCATCTCCGGATGAAGGTTAATATCCAGGAGGATGACTACATGTTTTTCTTTGGGTTCACCTTCTTTTTAGCTTCTTTAGGATCACGAATTATAGGCTCAATGTCCTTTATTTATGGCTAGAAACCAATTTTGAGTGAGTACATCCCATGTTCCCCTTTTTGGGTCTGGCTTACCTCACTCAGGATAGTGTTTTCTATTTCCATCCATTTGCATGCAAAATTCAAGAAGTCATTGTTTTTTACTGCTAATATGTATATATTCCATACTTTCTTCATCCATTCTTCCATTAAAGGGCATCTAGGTTGTTTCCAGGTTCTGGCTATTACAAACAATGCTGCTATGAACATAGTAGAGCATATACTTTTGTTGTATGATAGGGCATCTCTTGAGTATATTCCCAAGAGTGGTATTGCTGGATCCAGGGGTAGGTTGATCCCGAATTTCCTGAGAGATCGCCACACTGATTTCCAAAGTGGTTGCACAAGTTTGCATTCCCACCAGCAATGGATGAATGTACCCCTTTCTCCACAACCTCTCCAGCAAAGCCTATCATTGGTGTTTTTAATTTTAGCCATTCTGACAGGTGTATGAATGCCACATCAAGTAACCAATTTCTTTTTCTTTATTTTTTATTGCAGTTAAGACTAGTTCCATGAAATGGAGCCTATACCTGACACAGTTAAGAGACCAAGACCTTGAGACTAAATAGGTAATGAGCCTTGTGGGAAAATTTGTTACTAATATTCTTCTAAATGAACATAACAATGAAACAATTCCTAATGATATTGCTGTACCCATAGACCATCATCAGGGAAGCTTCTTCTTGTAGTAGATGGAAATCATTGAATACAGAGATCCACAACTGTACAGTTTGCAGAGAGAGAGAGAGACAGAGAGAGAGAGACAGAGAGAGAGAGAGAGAGAGAGAGAGAGAGAGAGAGAGAGAGAGAGAGAGAGACTTAGTCCTAAGCAGTGAGATAAAGACTGCTCCTCTCTAACCTCAGGGATCTGTTTAGGAGAGGAAGCAGAAAGAGTGTAAGAGCCAGATTTTTTTAAACTTCCCAACTTGGAAAGGGGAAGTGGGCACAAAGTCCCACCCCAAGGTATTTGTAATTGATAGCTGCCAAGAGAAGGTAAAGCAGTCCCTTTAATGGAGGACGCTGGTCCTATCGACCACACTCCAGGGCAGCCCCCCACGCTCAGGAGCTGTCAGCCAGCACAAATGGACTTTATGATTTGCCTTGCTTTGTTTTGTGTGTGTGTGTGTGTCTCTGTGTATGTGTGTGCTTGAATGCTTGTGTGATTTTTGCTTTATTTAGTTTTGACTTATTTTTAAAAGCGAGAAAGAGCACAAAGTTGGGTGTGGAGAGGAGGATGAATATGATCAAAATTTATAAAAATATTTATTTTTTTTAAAAATAAGATTACTGTGTTAGCCCTTTAACAAAAATGAAGCTTGCCAACTTCTATCTAGTTGAAGGAAATCACTTTTCAAAAGTTTGTATGAATGTTTACTCTTAAGCTAGAGCATTCTCCTAGAAGGTCCTGAATAAAATCACTCCACTGTGGTGATGTGTTTTGTGATTGTACATTATGCTGATGGTGGCCATTTACTCCATAGGTTATGTTCTGTTTGTTTAAAATATTCTTCTGTAAAGCACAAATACGAACTGGTTGAGACAGCACTATATGAGAGCCAATGGCCAGTGAAATGAAGGAGGGGCTGAAGCCAGCAGGCATCTCTTCACCGCACGCCCATCTCACAGCTGTGGTGCCAAGAGGCAGATGGCTAGGAATGGCTTGGAATGGCAGGGCTAGGCTATGCCAAACAAAAACGAAGGCATGGGGAACATTTCCTGGTGGAAAATGTTTTTCTTACAATTCTGAAATATTTTCCCTTTTATGTTATAGCCTCCTTTCCCCCTGTTCAAAGTAACATAGCCCCTCTCTCTGCCAAAAACATCTCTCTTTTTTTATGTTTTGGTTTCTGCACAAGTGAAAATAAATTCCCTTACCTGGTTCACTCAGATCATCTTTTAAATGAAAGTTGAAACCTGTGGTAAAATAAGTTGAAATAAACTGAAATTGACAGTTGAAATCATTTCTTTTTATATTGGGCTGCATTGATGGCAGAAGCATCATCAAGCACAGCAGGTTCCTTTGGTCCTTTGTTCAATTTTGCTCGTTGTTGTCAGGGAGCCCATCTAGGATCCTCCCCGTGTGAAGCCAGCCCTTTACCCAGAACTCTATCCTCAGCCCTTTCCGTACTTTACCTTGAGACAGAGACTCACAGTGCTGCTCAGGATGGCTTTCATCTCGCTCTGTAGCCCAAGCACGGCTTGAGCTTGCAGCCCTCCTGCTTCCGCCCCAGAGCAGCTAACATTATAGAGATGCTCTCAGGCCTGGCTCACTAGCACGGGGCTTTCAAGGCACTGTTTTCAGTCTGGACTGTCACGTGTTTCCCCTTTTAGTATTCCTGTGGCCTAGGACAGGACCTGTCATGTTCTGGGATTGGGGAGGGTTGTCAACCTGCAGTTTAAGAGGAGTAACTGCTGTGGACAGAGAGAGGACTGAATAGCATTGTCAATGGTCGCTTGGCCACTGTCATCTGCCCTTGTCATCAAACCCTCCGAATCTGACTGAAGGCCTGAGATAAGGAAGTGAAAACAAAAGGCACCCTTGGCATGTTCTGGCTTTTTGGGACCCTAGTCTAGGCCTGGATGTAGGCAGGGAGGGCCTTGGACTTCCCACAGGGCAGGGTTCCCTGCCCTCTCTGAAGCAGGATGGGAGAGGGAGGAGAAAGTGTGGGGGAGCGGGAGGGGATTGGGAGGAAGGAAGGAAGTGTAAATATTTGAATGGAAAAATAAAAAAAGAAGAAAATGAAAAAAAAAGGCACCCTCGGAAAGAGGCAGCTGAGCCTGGCTGTGGCTTCTGTCATTCAGAAGGGCTCTCGGGCTACTGTTCTGTCCCCTCCCACAGAGCAGTGCTGGCACCAGATGCGGCGAGATAAAATTCGTGCTGTGTGTGCAGAAACAGCTGCCCATAAGTCAGACACTCCATGTCAGAGTGCCACAGTTACTTTCCAGGTTAAAGATACCACTGGTGTGGGCTTGGGGACAAGGCTCAGTCTGAAAAGAGCTTGACTTGTAAGGACCTGAGTCTAGTGCTCTAGCATCCATGGTAGAAGCTGACTGTGGGCCTGGGCTAAGACAGGGGCATCTCTGGAACTCAGCAATTGCTGAGCTTCAGGTTCTGTGATCTTCTCTCTCTCAAAGCATAATGTAAAGACTGATCAAGGAAGAAGACATTTACAGTGGACCTCTGACCCGCACTCACACACACACACATACACACACACACACACACACACACACACACACACACACACACAGAGGACTTGAGCTTAGGCCTCAGAATCTATTTTAAAATCCTAGGAGATGTGGTCTCTGTGGCTCTAGTAAAAGGAAGGTAACAACCAGTGGGCCCCTGAGGTGTAGATGGTCCAACCAGGGAGCTCCAGGCTGGCAGGAGAGCAGCTTCAATAGATAAGGCTCACACACACACACACACACACCAAACAAAACATGGCTAACAACAGAACAAATCCAGTTAAAGATTAAAATTTGGTAGGAAAGCAAATCTCAGTGAGAATCTCACATCTTTTAACTGTAAGAGATAATAGTCCACAACCATCTATTTCTATTTTTAAACTCATGCAATATTTTGCGTGTCTTTAGTTTTATATATAAAAAAAGAATCATAGTATGTTTTCTACGATTGACTCTTTATTCAACGTTGTATGTGAGTTATTCTGTTTTGTGTGTTGTGATCATTTGATTATGCTAGTCTTGTATGCTATCTCAGTGCATGTAATTACCCAGTGATTTCTGTATATGTTTATAAGTGAATATTTTGTATATTTTATAAAATTTTAAATACTACTTCTTCTTTTCTTCTTTTTCTCCTCCTCCTCTTCCTTCTCCTCCTTCTTTCTCCCTCTCCCCCTCCCCTTCCCCCCTCCTCTTCCTCTTCCTCATCCTCCTTTTCCTCTTCTTCTTTTCTTTTCTTTTTCTTTCAAGACAGGGTTTCCCTGTGTAGCCCTGGCTGTCTTTGGAACTCACTCTGTAGACTAGGATGGCCTCAGACTCAGAGATCTGCCTGCCTCTGTCTCTTGTTTAAAGGCATATGCCACCACTCCCAGCCCATGTTGGGCTTCTGACCTATAGGGCTTTGAACTAGTAAGCAGGTGGCAGAAGCTGTTGAATATGTATTATCTGTTCCACGGTGACACAGAGAAATAAAACTCATGGAGAAACCTGAGTAGGGAAAAGCTGCCTTGTAGTAGGATGACAAATGTGGAGGACATGGACGAGAAGTGTGAAATCACCTGATGTTTCCCTGAGGCTCTGGCAGTGTGAATGAGAAAGCACTGGTGAGATAAGAGGGGACACCGCAGGACCCTGTGCGTGCAGGGAGGACGGATGCAGGATGTGGTCTGTGGCCTGGTGGGTTGGCTTCAGCCGGGATCTGAGCACACTGTCCTTTTCTTCTTGTTGTCTTGGAAACAGTCTCTCACTATGTAGCTCTAGCTGACCTGACCTGGAACTCACTTTGCTGACCAGGTTGGGCTTGAACTCACACAGATCTCTCTGACTCGACTCTCGAGTGCTGGCTTTAAAGAGGTGTGATTCCATGTGTGCCCTGTTTTGACTGTTTTGAGCCGGGATTTGTACATGCAGTCCTTGTTGGCCTGGGTCTTGCTGGGTAGACAGGTGAATGACACTCAGCGTGATCCTTTTGCTCCTGCCTCGGGGGCCAGGATAATGAGTCATCGTACCTTTGTGCTAAAAAATGTTCTAGAATAATTATCATAGTTCCTACCTTGTGTTCATCCCAGAAATTCCATCATAATTATCCTTATGTCTAAACATTTTAAAACTGAAACAGTACTTGCTGTTCTTACTCCACAAACTGAGAGATCTGGAGGAGAGGGAAAACGAAGATCCTGGAATTTTAACTAATTTTTTTATATTTTAAAATATTTATTGATTCTCTCTCTCTCTCTCTCTCTCTCTCTCTCTCTCTCTCTCTCTCTTTCTCTCTCTCTCTCTCCATGTGTGGTGTGTGTGTGTGTGCATTCTGTTAATATTGTTTTCTCTTAGTAGTCTTTATCTTGTGTTATTTTGTTTTGGCATTCTTAGTTTTAATGTTTGTTTATTTATTTTCATTTTCATTTCTGGTCCTTTTTTTTGATGTAGGATATCATAAAGTTGGGTGGCAAGGGAGATAGGGAGCCTCTGTGGGGATTTGGGGGAGGAGAGAAGAATATGGTTGAAATATGTTGTATTAAATTTTTTAATAAAAAAATAAGTAAAACCAAATGGAAACAATGGGGACTTTTCTGTGCAACAGCCTCTGGGTGGGGAGTCTCTGCTCTACTGAACTGTCTTCCAGTTTCATTAGGTCCCTCCTTCAACGTCGGCTTGCACCCTGCCCTAGACTCCTGATACCATGACATCTGCATATTCTCTTGAAACAAAATAGCACATAATGTTGTCTTTATACTTGGAGAAGATAAAAAAAAAAGAAATTTTTACCTCATGGTAAATTTACAAGGCCTCAGAAAAACTTAGAAGTTTTCTTGTGCTCCCTTTTGCTTTCAGATGGTGACCCAGCCCTGCTAGATCTTTAGGTAACTGAGCATCTGTTGGCTGCTTCAGAGCCTGGCATTGCGCATGGAGCCCTTCCCTTCACTGGCCCTGAATACCTATTTTCATCTCCGGAGACTCAAGGTCTCTGACGTTTTCCAGAGGCTTCCAGCTTCTATGTTTTTAGCCACTAGTTTTCAGACTTCAGCCAAAGTCCTGAAGGGAATCCCAACTGTGTGCTTGAACCCCTTATGTGTAGTTTGAGGAATTCTCTGGTGTCTGCGTCCTGCCTTAAGCCTCACAGGACAGAGAATGACAAGCCTGCCTGGAAGGGCTACTCTCTCTGCAGTCCGGCACTGCCCGGCCCGGGCTCTGCTCCTCTAGGCTTCTGCACTGGAGCTGGCACTAGGTTCAAACTGGTAATAGCTGCTTTTCATTTGATCTTTCTTTTATCTTCTTTCCTCCCCCCTCCTTTCTTACCTCCCTCCCTTCCTTTCTTCCTCCCCATTTCCCTCCTTTCTTTCTTTCTGGACAGGAGTGGGAGTCTGTCTCAATAGTCCACATCATCTTACATCACAGATAGATATTTTTCCACATAGAACTGCATTAAGTTACAAGGAAGAAGAGGAGGAAGCAAGCAGTAGGCTGAGCAGCCCATCAAGCCGTGAGCAGACAGGTGTGGAAGCCAAGAGAGAACCCAGCAGTTCAACACTGTGCAATCCAGCTTTCCCCATCTTTCCTCCATGTGTAACGGTGTCTCAACAGGTCAGGTCAGGGTCTCCCTTTTTCTGGTGGTGGCATTACCTTTCTCTGAACAGATAGCCTCTGTCTGATTTGGTTCATTTAAAAAGAGGTATCGGATGAGTTCCATCCAGTCCTGCAAGATGCCATATGTATGCTTAAAAAAATCAAGACACCATCCTCACAGGGCCACATAGTCCCCCAAACAACCACTGTGCACTCTCTAGGGGATGGGTGTTTAAGCAAATGCTGCTTCCCTTCCCTGCAATTTCTTCTGTGACTCTCATTGTGCAGCTCCAGCAGCTTGGGTCTGACCCAGCCTGCGCCAACAGCTATGTGTTCAGAAAGAAATTCTGTGCCCCTGGTTAACAGCACCACGGGATAGAGGCTGGTGTTCTCTCTTTCTCTCCAGCTTAGTTTGCATCTGACAATGCTGTGTGGTGGAGGAAGGCATATTCCAAAAAAGCCAAGCGAGGAGGGAGGAGGGAGGCCTGGTGGAGAGCCCCTAAAGAGAAGGTCGGGCTGTGACTCCTGCCAGCTGTCTCCCAGCTGATGGCATTTCTGCGGGCTGTAAAAGAGCAGGGACCTTAGAAAATCTGAGTGATCATCCCTTTGGGAGGGAAAATATGCACAAATAATGACACGAAACTCCCCTTTAGAGTAGGGTCAGGAGCAAATGACCGCTGCCGAGATGGGAGTCGGCACCCGAGATAACCTCTGCTAATAGAGGATGTGATGGCTGAGAAGATAAACAGGAGGGAGCGGAGGACAGCTGTAAGCAAAACAACCGAAGGGAAACTGGGAGGGCAGCGATGCAGGATCACAGGAGGAAGTGGCGACTTGGGGACCAGCCAGAGAAAATGGTGGGGGAGGAGAGGAGCTTGAAAAAAATCACAATAAAATCCAAACAGTGTGGTGGCTGGGGCGGGGGAGGGTCAGCAATCGCTAGAAGATTGTCCTGTGCTTGAAGGGGCTTGTACCATAAATAATATCCTCATTCAATGATGGGAAATATTCCTCGAGAATTTTGCTCAAGGCAAGGAGCAAGAAACGGTCACTCAGAAGAGAGAAGGGCCCCAAACAGGAGAAGTGGGTTGCATAAAGCCGGTCCTGGCATTCTTTCTACCCCATGAGGTCTAATCTGTAGCTTTTCACATCCCTTCCAGTTTCCTCTGTTTCTTTCTTTCTTCCCCTCCTCCTCCTCCTCCTCCTCCTCCTCCTCCTCCTCCTCCTCCTCCTCCTCCTCCTCCTCCTCCTCCTCCTCCTCCTCCTCCTCCTCCCCCTCCTCCTCCCTCTCCCCCTCCTCTTCCTTCTTCTCCTCTTTCTCTCTCTCTCTGCCACACGTTTCCATTTTTTCCCCCATGGAACTTGCTAGTTTTCTCACTTCTGACATTTCCTTGTACATATGTATATGTGTTTGTGTGTTCATGAATGTGAATGTGTGTGGCTATCTCTGTGTGTGTGCGTACGTGTGTGTGTGTGTGTGTGTGTGTGTGTGTGTAGGCCAGACCTCAGGTGTGTGCCACCTTGTTTGTTGAGACAGGGTCAACTCCTTGGCTTGGAGCTCTTGGACTGGGCAAGGCTGGCCAACCAGCAAGCCTCCATGATCTGCCCATCTCTAGTTTCCCAGCACTAGGTTACAAGTGTAATTTACCACCATCTGCTTTTGTATGTGGGGTCTGGCAATTGGACTTGGGGTCTCATTCTGGGGCTATTTCTCTAGCTCTTAGTTCTTTTTCTTCTTTTTCAATTGAAAATAGTTTTTTTTATATACTATGATCTGATTATGGTTTCCCCTCCCCAGTGCCTCCCAGATTACAACCTCCCCATCCACCCAAATCCTCACCCCCTTTTTTCCTATCCCATCAGGATACACACTAATAATAAAATAAGATAAAGTAAAAGCAAACACACCATAATAGGACAAAACAAACAGAAAAAATAGAGGCAAGGGAAAAAAGCTCCAGAAACATATACAGACACTGAGATACACACATTTTACACAGAGAAAACCAAAATCAGAAACCATGATATATAAGCAACAGTTCTTAAGGTTGAAAAAAAGTGCCCAGACAAAGCACTGTGAGAAAAAATCCTCCAGAAGCCCCATTGAGTTTGTTTTGTGTTAATTGTTTACTACTGGGCCGGGGCCCTGCCTGTGAGTGTTGTTTCTCTACTTAGTGAGACTTCGTTGGAGAACAGTTATCAATTGGAGATAGCTTCTGGGTTGGAGATGGAATCTAGCTCCTATTTCTGGTGTTTCTTACTTTGTTCTAATCACCTTGAGGGAAAGACATTGGAAATAAGATGATAGGAAACGAAAGTCATGAGATGCACTATTGTATATTATGTATATTGTTTGTTAGGTGGAACATAGCCCTGTGGATTCTATTTTCTGTGTATCCATGTGTGTAATGTTGGTTTAGAGGTTGAAGAGCAGCATGGAATTTTGAGAATCTTGTTCTTCTGGAGAGATATAAATAGACTCTGGATTTGAGTTTTATCCTTATATGAGATTCACAGTATCTTTTAATTTCTTAAATTTATTTTTAGACATAACCCTTTTATGCTACCCAGGCTGGCCTCCAGCTTTTGGGTTCAAACAACCCCCTTCAGCTTCCTAGGTAGCTGCTCTTCGCGGGGGTGTGCAATCCCCCCCCCAAGCTTCCTAGGTAGCTGCTCTTCGCGGGTGTGCAATCCCCCCCCAGCTTCCTAGGTAGCTGCTCTTTGAGGGTGTGCAATCCCCCCCCCCAGCTTCCTAGGTAGCTCTCTTCGTGGGTGTGCAATCTCCCCCCAGCTTCTTAGGTAGCTGCTCTTCGCAGGTGTGCAATCCCCCCCCAGCTTCCTAGGTAGCTCTCTTCGCAGGTGTGCAATCCCCCCCCCCCAGCTTCCTAGGTAGCTCTCTTCGCGGGTGTGCAATCCCCCCGCCCCAGCTTCCTAGGTAGCTCTCTTCGCAGGTGTGCAATCCCCCCCCCCCAGCTTCCTAGGTAGCTCTCTTCGCGGGTGTGCAATCCCCCCGCCCCAGCTTCCTAGGTAGCTCTCTTCGCGGGTGTGCAATCCCCCCGCCCCAGCTTCCTAGGTAGCTGCTCTTCGCAGGTGTGCAATCCCCCCCCCAGCTTCCTAGGTAGCTCTCTTCGCAGGTGTGCATCCTGCTCAGCACCTGCTGCAGCACTGCTCGCTTATTGTTGTTTTTCAAAACAAGTGGTCATGTAGCCCAGGCTGGCCTCAAACCTACCACGTGGTGGAGGTTGAACTGGTGAGCCTCCTGCCTCCACCTCCCGGTGCTGGATTATAGCAGAATATGGACCACTGCTCCTGGCTCGCTACATAGCCTTTAAAAGCACCGAATCTCCTTAGATCTCAAAGTACCTGTTTCCAAACCTATTCTGTGCCCTCTACCACTATTTTGAAGTGAACCTTTGCTCTCACAATGGAACTGGGAAGGAAGCTGTCATCGTCAACACACTTGGTGGTTTTAAAGTCACTTCAGCTCCTAGAACCATGATTTCTCAAGCATTTTTGCAAGCTAAGCGAGCAATGCCCTAGAGATTTTGTAGCCAAGAAACCTGAAATGCAGAGAATTTAATGTGTGGAGCCAGTACTTAGCAGCAAATCTGAAAAAAAAAATCTTGAATTTAAGGAAAATATCTTGAAATTGGCTTTAAACTTCCTGTGTTGGGAACAGTTATAAAAATAACATGAGAAAAACTCGAATTAGAGTTGAGGAAGTATTTAAAGGAGTTTATAAATTTGATATTTAAAAGCCAATATTTCATAGGTGAGAGTAGTAATAAAGAACAATGTGGGTTTTCGTTTTAACAATTTACTTCTTGATCTCTTATAATTAAAATTTATTTAAAAACAAATATTTTATGGTTTAGTGTAAGAATAATAAGAAGGAAATCACCAGAAGGCCAACTACTAAGCCTGCTTTGTTCACACTCAGATTTGTAGTGGCACAGTGGCTCCCGTTTACTCTGTTCACACTCACATTTATGGTGGCACACTGGCTCCCGTTTACTCTGTTCACACTCACATTTATGATGCACACTGGCTCCCATTTACTCTGTTCACACTCACATTTATGATGCACACTGGCTCCCGTTTACTCTGTTCACACTCACATTTATGATGCACACTGGCTCCCGTTTACTCTGTTCACACTCACATTTATGATGCACACTGGCTCCCGTTTACTCTGTTCACACTCACATTTATGATGCACACTGGCTCCTGTTTACTCTGTTCACACTCACATTTATGATGCACACTGGCTCCCGTTTACTCTGTTCACACTCACATTTATGATGCACACTGGCTCCCGTTTACTCTGTTCACACTCACATTTATGATGCACACTGGCTCCCGTTTACTCTGTTCACACTCAGATTTTTGGAGGCACACTGGCTCCTGTTTACTCTGTTCACACTCAGATTTATGATGCACACTGGCTCCTGTTTACTCTGTTCACACTCACATTTATGGAGGCACACTGGCTACTGTTTACTCTGTTCACACTCACATTTATGGTGGCACACTGGCTACCGTTTACTCTGTTCACACTCACATTTATGGTGGCACACTGGCTCCCGTTTACTCTGTTCACACTCACATTTATGATGCACACTGGCTCCCGTTTACTCTGTTCACACTCACATTTATGATGCACACTGGCTCCCGTTTACTCTGTTCACACTCACATTTATGATGCACACTGGCTCCCGTTTACTCTGTTCACACTCACATTTATGGAGGCACACTGGCTACTGTTCACTTTTGGAAAGAATGAGGAGCCTCAGAGACAGAGTGAGTGGTTCCCAGGAGAATTCCAAGTTGTGTGTGTTATGACTGGAAGGTGGCTTTGTGATGAAATCACATGTACACAGCTCAAATTTCTGGGTCTTAACAACACATAAGATAAATTTCAAGGACAGTGGGAATCCTGTTCAGTCCAGAAACTGATAGAGAACTCACGCACTGTGTTGTGACAAATGAGAAGGCCAGTAGGGGATGGGAGCACTGACCAGAATCGGGAGTCTGCCCTAGTATTTCCTCGAGCAGTGGGTCAGACCCACAGAGCCATGCACAAACGCAGTCTATTAAAACCCAGCCTGCCAGCCCTCAGCTGTCTCTAGTGATGTCTAGACTGCAGGCATACAGTTCTGCACCCTTGCAATCTACAGTTTCCAACACCAGACTGTTTCGGTCTTATGAAAAAAAAAATGGATTTAAGATCAGATGGCTTCCAATCACGACTTCCTGGCTAAGTGGCTTCCAGTGAGTCACTTGAGCTCTTTGGGCCTTGCTTGCCTTCTGTAAGAGGAACGATAACACTAATATCTCACATGACTGTCACTTGGTTCACTGAGATACTGGATCTTGCAGAAATGCTTTGTAGATTCCAGAGTTCAGTAGATACAGTGGATACTATTAATATGTAATTCCATTGTCAATCCTTACTAGGTGCACTGACCCTTCCGGGTGCAGCTGCCTTTTGCCCTGGAATCTAACTCAAAACTGAAAGACCTATCTTGTCACAGTGACCACTTCATGGCCATGTGACCCATGCATTCTTGCAGTCTCTGCACTCCGTTCAACGCTCTGCTCTCAGCTGGACCCCCTTAGTTATGTTTGAACATAAGGCTCTTCAAATTAACCAGCGACTTCATTCCTTTCTAAGTTACAACTCAGTGTTGATTTGTTTTCTTTAGAATTTGCTTTATTCCTTCCCATGTCTATGCACTGAATGAATATACATTTTTATTAAAAACTACATGCATGTACATATTATCTAGATGAAGTACCATGTGAAATACTGAGTGCATATTAGTATCATTGTCCCCTCTAGACCAGCTAGAGTATGGAAGAAATAGTATAGATCTGCAATACAAAAACTTGGCACATCGTGGGTGGTCCACTAGCAGTGTGAACTGTAGCATGTCCATGCTAAGAGGAAAAGTACAGAACTTAGCTGTCCACTGCAAGGAGTCTTCTTTGGTGTTGACATAACTACCCGGTGATTCATTTCATTATTCTGGTTTGTGTTACCGTGATGGTCTGAAAGAAAATGGCCCCCGTAGGGAGTGGCACTATTAGGAGGTGTGGCTAGGTTAAAGTAGGTGTGGCCATGTAGGAGGAAGTGTGAAAGTTCTAAAATTAGATCTTAATGACAAGTAAGATGGGTTTTCCTCAGAAGGAATCCAGTCATATGTTTGACAGCGATGGGCATCCCTGCATAAAGAAAGTACACATTAAGTACTCTGTTGCTTCACAGAAATTTGCCTGAAAATTCACAACTTAAGACATTTATCTTTTGCATGGTTTCTGAAGGCCAGTGATCCGGGAGCAGCTTAACAAAGTGTTCTGGCTAAGAGACTCCGCTGAAATTGTAGCAAAGCTCTTGGTTGGGCCAATGAGCCATTCAAGTGTCCTTAAGTTATGGCACTGACTGCGGTCAGGCTAGATGGCCCGGAAAGAAAGGATGACGGAGGCCACAAGAAGTAGTACCTTATGACTAAATTTTCAGAGCGACAAGCTCTCACGCCTACTGTATGCCGTTCATCACATACACCCCACTCACTCATGTAGCACAAGAGGGGCCCACATGAGGGTATAAATACCACAACTACAGAGCCACTGAACTTTTGTAAGCTGGCCCTCACAGATATGTAGCGCCAGTTCATTCCTGATTTCTACCTGAGTCCTGATACAAATGGGAGACAGTGCCCAAGTTCGGTTTCTTGGTGGCAATCGGAAGACATGGAAAGCCGATTCAAGGTACTCTTCAAGTCCAGTCAATGCATCTTTAATGGATACTGAATTGGGGACTGTGAACGCTAATATTGATCGTCAACTTGACAGAAACTAGAATCACCTAGGAGACAACATTTAGGCCATGTTTGTGAGTGAGTTTTTACATTACACTGACAGAGATAGAAAGACCCACCCTAAATCAGGAGGCATAATTCCTTGGGCTGGGGTCCCAGACTGAAAACAAAAGAAAGAAAAAAGCGAGCTGGGCATGTCCATCAGCACCCATCTCTGTTTCCCTACAGCATCTCGCTTTTCAGCGTGACCAGCCACCTCTCACTTCTCCCGCTCTGCCCTCCCTGCCAGAATGGACTATACCCTCAAACAGTAATAAATGAACAGTTCAGAACAAGCCTTTCCTTCCTTCAAGGTTTTGGACAAGTATTTCGTCACAGCAATAAGAAAAGCAATACAGGGGTTTTGTATTACCCCAGCCCCGAAAGAACAGACAGCTGTCTACAAACATGGGAGCCAGCCAGCGGCTTCACAACCCTCATCGCTGTGTTAACCATTGGCTGTTGGAGGAAACAACACCGTGGAAGGTCTAACCAAGCAGTTCAAAGTGAAGTTTAGACTAGATCCCACATGAATTATGGCTTTGGACTGGTTTGCAAAGCTTCCCAGAGGGATGGGGGCTAGGCCATGAGCAACTAAATACAGACGTGATGTGGGGATGTGGGGCCATGGGACGGGAGAGAAACCCTGAGTGCAGCTGGCAGGGATAGGAGCCTATTCAGAAACGTGGTGAGCTTGAAGGAGGCTGGTTTCTATTCCAAGGGCAAAGGGTAAAGGTTGTTTTGATCAGGAAGATGGAGCAGAGTTGGAAGCATGGACCTGTAGCAGACATGGACAATGCACAGCACATTTGCAGGGTCCCCCTACACACACCCAGAAATGACTGGGAGGAGGGAGTGTCAGAGTTTCTTCATTTGAATCGCCTTTGAACTGCGGGGCATTTGCAGCTGAAGCTCACACCCTTTCCACCACGCTCCTTCATCAGCACTGTGATTCTTAGGCTTGCTCAGTTGGAAGCTGTGAAAACCAGGCAGGATTCCCCAGTGACTCTGTGTGTGTGTGGGGGGGGGGGGGGCGCGCAGACCAACTTTGTGGAATCAGCAAGCCAAGCGACTTCCCCCTTTCTGTACACAATGACAGAAGGCAGACTTTGACCCTTGTAAGAGAACAGCTGGCCACACGCCCCACCCTGTCCTGTCTAAAGATGTACCCAATAGAGATCTGCCTTAAGTGTGAAGACAGTTTCTCTTGTGGCGGTAAGAGTGACAGTCTACAGAAGTGATGACAGTCATGCTGACAAAATGGCTAAGGGAGGGATGACGCCAACCGCGCAGAAAGAAAACGGAAAGGCTTTTGGCACGTATGGAGTACCGTGTAGAGGAGTCTGGACGGCTGGGTCCAAATTCTGCCCCGCTGTTGCTGTAACTGCATTGGTAAATTATCACATGTTGTTTGAGACCACTGAGAGATGAGCCCTGGAATAGGATCCCCCCCACCCCCACCCCCCGACCCCGACACCTCAGAACCAAGCATGTTTGTCTCAAATTGCCCTTCCAGGCCCCTTGGCTGTGGATGGAATGAACTCCCAACTCTGTAACAAAGGGCAACATAGCAAAATAGCCCAGGTGTAAAAACACCCGTGCCCTTGAGAACAGCAAGAGGTTGTTGTCATTTGTTCCGTGATATAAGGTGCCTGCAGTGGGCAAGCAGAGAGCACTGCCATGGAGGCTCAGCCACGGGCCAAAGCTTAATCAGGAACTCAGTGACTGACTTAGCCTTCCCCAGGGTTTCTGCAGGATTTTCAGGATGTTTGTGAGCCCCTGATCCAATGACAGTGCCTCTGCTGGGATATATTGTTTAGCTTAGCAGCCTCACCCAGAAGGCTGGGACCCTCAGGCAGAGGCTCCAGTTGTGTTTCGGTTCCCAGCAGCTCCCTTGTCAGTGTCTGCAGGTTGAGGAGTCTGTTTTTCTGTTGTTTGTTTTTTGACTATTTCCTCCTGATGGATGTCTACTTAGTAAACTCACTACTTAAAAACCGAGGGCACGGTGACGGCAGAAGAGGTAAAGGTGTGTTTGAGCTAGGCATGCCAGCCCCGCTCTGCATTGGTACAACTGTGGCGGTGCCCGGATGCCAGCCCCGCTCCGCATTGGTACAACTGTGGCAATGCCCGGATGCCAGCCCCGCTCCGCATTGGCACAACTGTGACGGTGCCCAGATGCCAGTCCCGCTCCGCATTGGTACAACCGTGGTGGTGCCCGGATGCCAGCCCCGCTCCGCATTGGTACAACCGCAGTGGTGCCCGGATGCCAGCCCCGCTCCGCATTGGTACAACCGCAGTGGTGCCTGCATGCCAGCACCGCTCCGCATTGGTACAACTGTGGCGATGCCCGGATGCCAGCACCGCTCCGCATTGGTACAACTGTGGCGATGCCCGGATGCCAGCCCAGCTCCGCATTGGTACAACTGTGGCGATGCCCGGATGCCAGCCCCGCTCCGCATTGGTACAACTGTGGCGGTGCCCGGATGCCAGCCCCGCTCCGCATTGGTACAACCATGGCGATGCCCGGATGCCAGCCCAGCTCTGCATTGGTACAACCGTGGCGATGCCCAGATGCCAGCCCAGCTCTGCTTTGGTACAACCGTGGCGATGCCCGTGTCATTGTATTCATCCCTGCTGTGCATAGCACATATTAGGTGGTCTATAAACTATAGCATGATAGTCAGGAGTCTCCAAGGGAGGAAAACCAACAATAAAAACTGTATGAGTTCACTGACATAGTCAGAGGGTGAGTCACCCCACAGTGGCCATCTTGTAGGCTGGAGGACTAGGAAACTCAGCTTTGTGCAAGGAGCTGGACGCATCAGAAAGGGAGGGACCAACAGTGCAGCCCAGCCCGAGGCTGAAAGGCTGGACCACACCTCGGGAGTCACTGGGATGAACCTACACTCAAAGCTGACGGGTTTGGATCTCAGGTCCACAATGGCTGCAGTAAAAACCACACCTTCTTTGCTAATGCTGGATCTGTGCACTGTGAACTCCCTCATTCCATTTATGGTCCTGCCTGGGATTCCAGGCCATCGGCAGTGTTGTCTGTCCTCGTGCGTTTTCCTTACCCATGTACCATTGGTCTTTGCAAACAACTACACAGGTATATCCCAAACTCGGCTTTGGCACCCGCTCTTTTATTAGGCTGGATATTTTCCAAGAGAAGATTTCTGCAGATTATGAGCATATTCTGCTTAGCCGAAGAAGATACCTTTGCATTCTCAGATGCCCAGGAATGGTGAGAAAGAATCATTCAGACGGAAGTTCTCCTATTACACTGCAGACACTTGGGCAAGAGAAGCAGCTATAGTAGGCAACTGTCATAGATATTCCCCAGAGCTGCAGAAATACAGAGAGAATCAAGAGCAATCAAAATACTCTTATCTTCCATACAGAGTGATGGAAGGCTGGAGGAAAAATGGGACAGACGATCGTGTGTTGGGACGTGGTGCAGGCATGGGGCGAGCTGAAACCAGGACAGATGATCCAACAAAGACACAGGGGCTCATTTTAAGTTGTGTGCCAGTGATACAAAGGAGAGCAAAACCAAGCATTCTAAACCCAGCCTGATGCTCCTCCCATGCCACGATGGGGCTCTGGACACAGTGCCAGGCGTCTTTCCTGACAGTTTCTGCTTATTTGGATTCCAGCAGTGTCACAGCCTGCACAGGTGTTGGGGAGCTAAAGAGGCCCCTAGGGAATGTGGAAAGAACAGACAAAGTTGTGACGTAATGTGTAGTATTTGACATGGGCTGGGCCATGTCAAGGACCCCAATGCCTCAGACCCAGGAGAGTGGCATGCCTTCCTCTAGCATGAAGCTCAGAGAGATGCCAAAGTGCTCCTTCGTCTGAGTGTAAATGTCGGTAGTGTGTACAAAAGCTAGCAGCTGCAGATTCCTCCTCGTGGATAACTGCCACCTGAGACCGCTTGCCTCCAGAGACCTCTTAGCAAGACTAGCTGAGTCCTCCCCGCTAGTGCAGCATGTAATAAAATGCTCAAGTTCTGGGTTGCTGTGTAGTGAGCACAGGCCACCAGATTCGCGCTTTTCTGCATGTGTCTGTGTGTCTGTCCCTTTTTCATATTCTTGTCACCCCAGTCAGGTCATGCTGGTCACCATGTACAAGTCTTGTTCCTGGTGGGAGAGAGTAAATTAATTAAAATCTTTTCATGCATTTGCTAATCACATCTCTACATAGAAAGAGCCATCAATTAGAATCTGAGACTTCGCTCAGTGTATAGCCTGCCTGGGGCCAGGAGAGAGACCCAGCCTCCAGGAGAACAGCTCCGGAGCCAAGAGCTTCCAAACGAAAGGGCAGTTGAGCTGCAAAGTTCTGTGGAGGTTGCCTGTAGAGACAAGACAGGGCTTGCATGGGTGTCTGGGATTACACTGGGACAAGAGGGGAGCAGTCTGCCAAAAGGAACCATAAATAACCTGGCTTGGAAAGGAGTTTTTTTTTTTGTTTGATTGTTTTTAGTAAAAGATGTTGATGTATAGATAAAGAGAGAGAGAGAGAGACAGAGAGACAGAGAGAGAGAGAGAGACAGAGAGAGAGAGAGAGAAAGAGAAATAACTACCTAAGTGATGGAGACAAATATAGAAAACTACATGATCCCTGGGTAGAATGGTGTCTTAGTCAGGGTTAGTACTGTTGGGTTGAAATACCCTGACCAAAGCACCTTGGGTAGGAAAGGGTTTATTCAGCTTACACTTCCACATCACAGTTCATTATCAAATGAAGTCAGGACAGGAACTCAAGCAGGTCAGTAACCTGAAGGCAGGAACTGATGCAGAGGCCATGGAAGGGTGCTGCTTCCTGCCTTGCCCCGTGGCTTGTTCAGCCTGTTTTCTTATAGAACCCAGGACCAGCAGCCCAGGGATGACACCAGTGATCATGGGCTGGGCCCTCCCCCATCAATCAGTAATTAAGAAAATGCTTTACACCCGGATCTTATGGAGACATTTTCTCAAGTGAGGCTCCCTCTTCTCTGACGAACAGCTTAAGTCAAGCCAACATAAAATTAGCCAGTACAATGGGTTATAATTAGTTTAAAAATAATTTTTTGCAGTCTTGTCTGTGTGTTTTGGCTTAACTAAAGATAAAACTAAAGATAAAAAATGCATAGTTTGTGCTATAAGATAGGCTTAGCACTACTTAGTACATATTGATCAAAATTTGCTTTAAAGAATGTACATTGATATGGAAACTTCCCCCCCCCCCACACACAAATTATAAGAGGATATGATGTGGGTACTGAAGGCACCGTCTTCACCATGGTCATCAATCCTCCAGGATCATGTTGTGTGGAGACTCATGGTTTAGAACTATCCTCTCTACTGTTCATTTTAGGGACAGTCCCGGGAGAGGGCCTTGAGGAGAAGCCTGTTGCCTAAGCTCCTGAAAAGTATGTATTCAGTTTTCTTCAAGAATCATGGATATGCCACCTGCTTTGGGATTATAAGCTGTGTTTTAACAAAGCTATAGAAATGGAACACTAAGAAACTAACCCCTTCTCTCACTGCAAACAAGACACCAGAGAAGTAAGCCCACAACATCGCTGTCTTTTATCTGAATGCATTAATCACTCTCTCACTGCCTCCCCTGGCCCGATCAGAGCAATGTGGTCTTCATGATGCCCAGATGCTTTGGACAGATTTCCTCACATCACTGTACTTTATACCCAAAGATAAGGTCTCAGCAGTTCTTTTAAAAAATATTTTCAATCCAAAATTCATTATCTCATAAGTGCTAATCACTTCCAAAATATATAAAAGGAGAATACGTGGATATTGCATTTAGATAAAATGGGCAATTCCAGAAAAAAATTTAAGAGCTACCTTAGAAGTTGGAGGAACAAGAAAATAATGTATATTAATTTAGAGAACATGTGTAGCTTACCTATAAGAAATTTCAAACATTCCTTCTCAATACAAGGACATATATTCTTAATACCTCTTCTCTTGGTTTGTGAATGTGAATTTGGAGAGGTAGAAATCCATGTGAACTGGATTCTCCCTGGGGTCTGTGTGGGGGAAGGTGTATAAAATGATTAAATCAGAGGGGAATTCTTTGGGGATATTGGCAATTAGTAAGGTTTCATGCCAGAGGCACTAGCTGCTTCTACAGAGCGTTGTCTTCCAGAGTACACAACTTCCCTCCTTTGCCACCCAGAAAGTGGATTTTTGAATAAAGCCAGGCTGGTTTTTCATACACGAAAAGACATGTTTGTCTTTAAGGCAGTCTTGTTTTGTGTCTCTCTGTGCTTAGGTCTGTGACTAAATGCTGGCCGACAATAAATAAGCAGAAATCTGGGAGCCTCTGACATAGTCATAGATGTCCATGAGTCCACTCTGTCTGCACCATCAACACTTTCAGGACCAGAATATGGTTACACAAGGGATGGTAGAAGACCCAGACCCAAGCTAGACCCTTGAGGAGTTTGGGAAATTGCTGCAACAGTGCTGGCCACATACAACACCTGGTTTCACTTAACTAAAAGAAAAACTCATGTCTACCTTGGTCAAAACAAAACCGCTTTTATTTTTAACTTGCTTTCACTAGTACTTAAGCTAGATAAAGGGCAAGATTCGGTGTTTTAATTTTTTAAAAAAATGTACAACCAACAAAAAAGAAAGAGATTCCCCATAGGCAGATGGAAGAGTGCAGAGTCTGAATGTAGCCCTATTACAGGGACCCCAAAGCAGTTTCTGGATCTATGTTATTGGGTGACCAGGGTCACTCAGAGCTCCTTGGGGGCCATACTACTTCTGACAGTTATTAAGTGTAACAGAGTCTGATGTCATCGGCCCCTTTTGGTTTTTGTAAAAGCGGTGGAGCGTTTCATAGAATTAAAATGGCTCTGTCTTTTGGGACAGTCATTCCTGAGAGGGAAAAGGAAGATGTACAAGATTATAAAGATTATAAATATTATAAAGATGAGGATGGGAGTGTCTGGGAGCCAGATTAGATTTAAATAAGCCCCACAAGGCTGTCATAACTACAGAGAACTCTAGCTCAGGACAAGTTTTGCTTTCTCTCCTGCTGAGAACTGCATTTGCATGAGTGGAGTCTAGAAAGGTTTGCAGAGTTGTTTACTTCGAGGAACTGTAGTTGACATCTTGCCTGTCACTGAAAGCCTTCTTTGTTCTTTGCTTCATTTATCATGGGAAGCACCAAACCATGGCTTGTAAGCTCAACCATAGCTTGAGGGATCAAGATACAATTTATGTTTCTAAATGGTTCAAATATTAAGAGAAGAATAACCATTTGTGACAAGAAAATTATATATGTAACTAACAACTCAATGTCTATAAATAGTGAAATTTGATACAAAAGTTGCTACTCATGGAAACATTGTATCTGACCGTCTTCACAATACAGGGCAAAGTTAAGTCTAACACAACATGTTTGGCGCTGAAGCCTCAGGTGGCAACTTCCTAGCTCTTACAGAAAAAATTTACCAACCTCACATCCAGTGTAATGCATATAGGTCTTCAAATGCAGAAATATAATCCTGAAATTGGAGAGTTCAAAGAATATTTAGTAAGCTCATTGTCTCCAACATATACTGGGAGTCTTGGGGTTTCTATTGTGAAGAGACACTGAGACCATGGCAACTCTGGTAAAGAGTTGAACTGTAAAGCATTGAATTGTTCTGGCTTATAGTTTCAGAGGTTCAGTCCATTTTCATCATGGTGGGGAGTGTGGAGGCATGCAAGCAGACATGGTGCTGGAGACTGGAGTCCTACATCTTGACTCAGAGGCAACAAACAGGAAGTCAACTGACTGTCACACAGACTGAAGCTTGAGAAAAGAGACCCCAAAGCTTACCCCACAGTGATACACTTCTTCCAATAGGACCACACCTATTCTAATAAGGCCACACCTCCTTAGGGTGCCAATCCCTTTGGGGGCTACTTTTTTTTCGAACCACTACACCTAGCCAAAGCCAGTAGTCTCTCTCTCTCTCTCTCTCTCTCTCTCTCTCTCTCTCTCTCTCTCTCTCTCTCTCTCTCTGCAAACTACTACCATTCCAGATAGCCATTTGCCAGTATCTAAATATTGCAATAGTAAACTCTACTGTTTACTCTGAAGACTTCCTTTCAAATGCTGTACTTCAGTATCACTTTTACTCAAATGTTGACCCATGCTTGGAAATACTTAATTAATTGACATTTTCTTGTCACTTGTTGAATGACAAGATTCCTTTAAGTACTTTTACAGGCAGTTTATAGAATACCACAAAGTTAGTAAGCACATAGAGGACTGAACCGAACTAGAGAGAAGTTAATTAAACTTCTCTAACATACACAGTGTGTAAGAAGCCAGTTGGGATTAGAACTCAATGTGGCTCCAGAACCTGAGATTTTGCTATTCCAGTTACAAAAACTTAGTTTTATTCTGCATGTCAGGTTTTTAAAATGTGAAGATGGTTAACAAATTCTGTGTATATACAATTTATATATTATATATGCAAATATAATATTATATACAAAATAAATATACCATATTGCAATATTATGTATATATATGAGAGCGAATACTCAAGGCATATAAAACACATTCTCACTGTATTTTTTCCTCTGTCTAATTATTTTAATTTCTAGGTACCCTGGGAATGGTAAAGGATTTTAAGAACTATTTATTATAAAGAGACAGACAGGATTCTAAGGATGTTTAACCCAGAGAAGAGAACTCTCATCAGGGAAGCAGAAGAGCAGTCCTAGAATTTCCGGGCATTTGTGAAATCCAGAGGAAGCAAGAACATTTCCCCTGCTGCTTCAGTCTGCAGAGCACAGAGACCTATTTCCCAGTGGCTTCCAGGAAAACTTCTGTGTTAAATGTGGTCCTCCAGGCAGCAGATGCCAAGACGTAATTATATAGGATGGGGTTTCATAGGAAAAATGCAAGTGAAGGCAGAGCTGGGAGCCTGTAAAAACAGATTCTGACTGGGGGGGAGGGGGGGGGAGAGAGAGAGAGAGAGAGAGAGAGAGAGAGAGAGAGAGAGAGAGAGATTCTTTGTCTTCCAGGAACTCATCTGTCTTAGTCTGATTTATGATCCACAAACTTGGAGAATGAAGGCCAAGGTGAAACAGCTGGGGCCTTGGCCAATTGCGCTGCGGTGATAGGAAGTGTTCAAGTGTGTTAGGATGACTTCTAGTCTCAAGCACCATCCCTCTGTGGAGTAAATCCAGTCCCTTACTTACAAAGGCAAACCTCTAAGAATAACCCAAGACCCCTCAGCAGAAACCCTTAAAGTAAGGAGAGCATGGGTTCATACACTTTAAGCATGGGGACCCAAGCAATTGATAATCATGACTTAAAATAAACCCAGAAATAAAAACCTTCTGTGATAAGCACAAATTAAAGCAACTCATGATCAGAAGCAAGCACTGTGAAAAATACTCTGGAGTCTCCTGCACCTTAAAGAAGAAGAAAAGATACTAGTGCATACCAGATCATAACCACCTGTAACTTCCGGGTTAACACTTTGTTGGAGTAAGTCTGGCCTAGTTGGAGGAAGCGTGTCATTGTTGGGGTGGGCTTTGAAGTTTCCTATGCCCAAGACATCACCCAGTGTCTGAGACCGCTTCCTGCTGGCTACTGGTTAAGATGGAGCCAGCCCCATGTCTGCCTGCCCACCACCGTGTCCCACCACGAGGACAGTGGACTGAGCCTCTCATCTGTGAGCCACCCATCCTGGCCATTGTCTTGGTCAGTTTCTCTAAGCATGTGGGTTGTGGGGAGGAAGGGCTGATACCCAACTGAAAGTCTTGGTCTCCTTAGGAAGACAATGAAAGAAGAACATCCGTGGGATGAAATTCTCACCCAATCTATCTAGCTGCTAACTGTGCGCCTGCTTTTCTATAGACTAAGAGCCCTCTAAATCCATGGTGACCACCTGTTTCCATAGTTCTGGGGATCAAAGAAGAAAGAACAAATTATATTCCTGTTATTAATGACATGCATTCTCAGGCCTAGTTTTAAAATTGTTTCATAAATTGTGCATGAACTGTTCATGCTATAGTAAAAACACAATAATTACAAGAGCTAATAATTATGAGCATTGCGTGTGTTCCTGACACTGAGTTTTATATCTAGGCTCAGACATAACACCCCACAAAGGCCTGTATTAGATAAGCATATTTTTTGTTTGTTTGTTTTTAAGACAGGGTTTCTCTGTAGCTTTGGAGCCTGTCCTGGAACTAGCTCCTGTAGATCAAGTTGGCCTTGAACTCACAGAGTTCTGCCTCTGCCTCCAGCGTGCTGGGATTAATGGTATGTACCACCACCACCCGGCAGATAAGCATTCTTATGTGCTCCAGATTATTCATAAAGACATCCATGTTTTAGGACGTTGAGAAAGTTTTCTAGGAATATAATAGATAATTGGCTGGTCGTCTTATTGTGCAGCTATTCAGTGCCGTCTCCCTCAAATTTCTACCACAGCCATCTCCCCTATAGCTTGCTGCCACAGAGTGTTTCAAATAAGACTCAGGCCCTACTCGCTTCTGGCTGAGAATGGGAACACCTGGTGTGCTCTTAGGTACTGTGCCAATGGCACCCCAGCAACACTGGCCTGAGATGACCGTCGAGGGCACTTGAGGCTGATGTTGGTGACAACTGGAAGAGCCTGTTGGTCTCACCGTCCAGTAATTGCAGGTAGACAAATACAGTACAGTTTTTGGAAATACGGCATTTGGCTGACCTTGTAGGCGAACTGTTTAATGTATCCATTTTGGTTGCCTGGTTATGTGCTGATACACACCAAGATCACGTAGAACTGGCGTGTCAGGGAGCCAAGAGACAGGCAGGGACTAAAATAGCAAGGGCTCTGCAGGGAACTGGAATGGTCAATCAAGTTAATTATATTATTTTTTATGATTCAAGTGTTCTCAGTATCACAGAGAAATGATGAGAAAGGTTATATTTTGAAAAGCCACAATGAATGTATAAGATTCCCACACTAGAGCCCCTTAAGAATGAATGGAATGTATTTAAAATGAAATCATTGTATACATCATTGACTGTGTTGTCAACGGGACAACCACGGGGGAAATGCACGGTCACATATGCATATTTTAAGAAACAGGATTCAGTAAGATCTAATTTGATTGTGCTGCTGTGTATGCATGGATGTCTTACTGTGGGTAAGGCACTCTACTGTATTTTAATAGACTGCTTTGGTAGGTCCACATTCTGCATCCATAACAAGTTCTCAGACAGTTCAGGCAGGAACTAAAAGATGTGGTGTGCTGAATCTTCTTGATCAATAACGCGGGGTGAGTCTGAACTCGGGCAGAGGTTCCCAACCTTCCTAAAGTGCGGATCCCTTAATACAGTTCCTCCTGTTGTGCTGACCCCAACCATATCTCTGTTGCTGCTTCATGACTGTAATTCTGCTGCTGTTATGAACTAGGAGGCAGAGGGGTTGCAAGCCGCACACTGAGAACCACTGTTCCAGGGGAATGCCGGTGCCAGTTAGCATGAGTGATTGGTTACAGCACCACTCCCAGCACCAGCAGCTGAGTGCCCGCACCTCCCCTTGCTCACCTAGTCCATGGGTGCTGTAGTCTGTGCAGCTGGAGTCAATTCCTACCTGCAAGGATCGTTCAGACTCCCAGGCCTAAAAAGGAGAGCCCGTCGTGAGTAGTGACCTGAATGTTGTTCCTTGGATGAAGTAAGAGCTACCTGTTCCTTTCTGCTTTGAGCAGTGGATAGGTTCTGCTTTCTACCACGATGAACTGGAGAACAAATTCCCCAGACCTAGCAGTGAAGACCAGTGGCTGGGCAGCCAAAAGGGTGAAATGAACCTTGTGTGAACTGTAATTTATACATAAAGAATAGAAGTCCAGGCTGGTGAAATGACTCAGTTGTTAAAGCCTAGGTTCACAACCAAAAAAATTAGAAATTCATGGAGCAATGGAGCTCAGCTTGACACGACCCCCTCTCCATGTGGAGATGACATTCTCAGGAACCTGGGAAGCCCTGTGGCTCTAGCATTGGGCTTGTATTAGCACACATCCATCAAAGCTGCTTTTCTATATTCACGCCACGCTTGAATGGCCCCTTTCTTATTTGCTTTACGGGGCACTCCACATCCCAATTCTCATTTATTTTCATTTTAAATGCAAGTTTTTCTTGTGTTGGGGAGTTTTTCCTCTGGATTTGGTTTATGGGCAGTCCATGAACTCTTCAAAGCATTTAGTTCATCTCCATGATGGAATTTCCAGGGCCGCTTCTCCAATATTAAGAACTAACGGGAAAGCTCATGCTGTGGCTAAGATGAATGGAAAATGTCAAGACGTACACCTGTTTGTTCCCTCTTTAGGATTGCTCCCCAATCCAAACCATCATCTGGCTTTCATTAAAGTGTGACATTCATCTTTCCAAAGTGAATTTATCTTCCTATCATAAGAATAGAAAATGTCACAATTTGCTGCAAAATAAAATAAATACAGAAAAACATAAATAATAATTTTAATGAAAACCATAGTTTTAAAATAAGATCTTTCTTAAAACCACAAAGCACTAAGGTTGAGTTAAAAAAAATAAAAACCCTAAAAATGAGTTGTGAGCTAGTAGTGCAACCTGCTGCAAACTGCATGCTTATACATGTAAAGCCCTCGGTATAATAAACAAATCAATAATTCTAACATTCTGTGAGAAGCGTTAGCATGAAAGCAGCTCATCATACACTGTGATGTGGACTTGAATTTCTACATACTGTCTCCCATGGCTCTACAGTGAAGACAGAAAACACGAACAGATGTTTGTCACTTTGGAAGTGAACACAGTGGACTTTAATGGGTTGTGTGAGACAGTCAGTTCTTTTCTTTTTTAAATTAGGTGTAGACAAGTCCATCAGTTGAAGATTCAGGTTCTAACAGGTGAAGCAAGCATGAGTCTTCAGGAGATGACCACTGTCCCAGACCAGGCATCCCAGCACAAGTTAGACAGCGGATCCTTGCTTTCTTTCTGTCCCTAAATAAACAGGAAACACTCAGTTCATCTAAATGTAAAAGCTAACTGTGGGTAACTTTCACGGTTACTAACCTCACAAATGCACTCAATTAGAAACACATTGGTCTGAGGACCAGTGTGACCCCTTTTGATGCTCTTATACAAGGTAAGAGAACTGAGGAAAAGGTCATAGTTTTTTCTTTGCTAACCTATGAGTCTTAAAAACTAAAATATTTCTTTAATATGCTCTTTTGAAAGGAGAAGGATGAGGTTAGGAAAGGACATTAAAGATGAAAACCAATAAGAAATGTTTTTCAAAGTATCTGAATGAAGATGGAGAGATACAGAGATGTCTTCAGTAGGGAGGCAGTGAGAAACTTCTAGCAAAGTAACCTGTTGGACAGCCCCACATCCCCATGGGAGAAGATAGTCTGATACGCTCATTTGTCCATTGTTCGCAGAGCTAGCATCTTTTCTTCATCTTTATTTTGAATGAGATCTTTCTAACAACTAATGAGGAGTGAAACAATCCTGTTACCAGTGGAGGCAATACATACACAGGCAGTAATCAAGTTGTTGGTCTTTTGAAACATCATAATTCACAACCAGGAACCAAACATTAGCCACTGTCCCAGAAGCTTCTGAATGAAGGTCTCCGTTCATTGTCTCATGGCTATAACAAAAGATCTGACAAACACAACTTAAGGCAGGAAGTTTTTACCCTGGCCATCTCGAACAGCCAGTGTTCTAGCTCGTGAGCCATCTCCCCTGCCTGAGAGCTTATTTCTTAAGAGGATATTTGCTATATTCTCCAAGAATTGAAAGTTATACAGAGCTGGGTGATTTTGTTGACTGTTTTGGCTTTCTTTAGGAGGGTTTAAATTGTGAAAGGGACACAGCCTTTGAAGACCTACTGTGTGCCAGCGTCTTTCCCATGAGCTTCTCTGGCGAGCACTCTGCTACCAAGGCTCATGCCTAGCCTCCAAAGTCTTTCACATGCACCGTTAACATTCACAGAACTCTGTGAGCTGGATATTCTGGCCCACATTTCTGACTTAAATCCAGTGTAATTGTTCTGAGGTGCAGGGGAAATATTCAGAGCTAGATAGGGGTCAGACTCAGGTCTCCTCACTTCGAGTCAAATGTGGTTAGAGCTTCGACTTGGCTTCTGTAATCATCTAGAAGCTGGTTTAGCTGTGAAGAATAGATTGGACTCAACTGATGATCAAGACATCGACAGCAAGGGGTCAGAATCTGCCCATTTCAAGGCATTTTTGTTCTGCTAATGCCACAAATCCCATTTGGCTCTCCTGGGGCAGTGCCTACTGTATCTTAGAGCCTACTGACTTAATCCTTGAGCATGGATGAATTAACGTTTATGAATATGCATGCCTGTCCTCCTGGAAGAGTTAAGGTCATGACTGATGACTTAGAAGTGTTTTTCCAAAGGAATGAAACTTCCTAAATGGAAGACATTAAGATGCAGGTTTGAATGGTCTCTAAGTTTTGGGAACGAATTTTGGTGTAACTAGTCTAGTTGGTCCTTTAACTTAGAATAACTTCTTTACATACTAAAATTTACTTCTGAGGGCTGTAAAATACAGTGAGTCATAGGGGAGGGTGCTGGGCCTTGAACTCACTGACCTGTGGAAAGGAGTTTTTGGGGAGAGTCGGAGTGGCGTTTCCTCTGAAAGAGCAGTCAGAACTTTTAATTTCTGCACCATCTTTTTAGCCCCCCCCCAGTTTCCCATCCTTATTACTCAAGATATCAAAATATTCAAAAACAATCAGACCCAGCACTGTTAAGTATACAGGTGAGAGTATTACAGATAAGAGTCAAGATGAAGATGAAGGTGGTATATAAAGAAAAGTCTAAAAACATTAAAAAATTATAAAAAAGGCCCACAAAATGTGTTTCAGGGGGCCGCTTGTTCGTCCAGGCTTCCCAGAGCCAAAATAATCACACAGAAATTGTATTATTTAAATTATTGCTTGTCCCATTAGCTCTAACTTTTTATTGGCTAACTCTTACATTTTAATTTAACCCTTCTCTATTAATCTGTATATCACCACGAGGTTGCGGCCTACCAGCAAAGTTCCAGCATGTCTATCTCCAGGTGAGGATCCATGGCGTCTCCCTGACTCTTTCCTTTTCCCAGCATTCAGTTCTGTCTTCCCTGCCTACCTAAGTTCTGCCCTATCAACAGGCCAGCAGTTTCTTTATTCATTAACCAATGAAAGCAACATATAGACAGAAGGACCTCCCACACCAGCGATGGATGGCATATTTGTATTCCATATTTGTATCCATGTCAACATGTTCCCACATGTATGTCACACCCTCATCCAGAAGAAAGACTTAACGCAAATCACAGGAACTGTTCTGGACCAATGGGTAGGAGCCAATGGCCAGTGCTGCTGAGTGGACACTGGATCCTAGGGCGCTGTCTAGAGTCACAGTACATGTGCCTACACAGAGCTAGACTCTAAGGGTGTTCAGCAAAATAGGGGTGGCTTTCTTGAGAAGGTGACAAGGCTTACTGCTGTTGTGCTTTTCTCCAGAAATAATTTGAATATTTACTAAGAACACGCCATTAGCATTGGGCATCGTGACTCATGCCTGTAATTCTAGTGTTCAGGAAGAAGCAGAGACAGAGGGTTTATAAGTTCAGTCCTGGGCTATATAGTAAGATTCTGTCTGGAAAGAAGGGAAGGAAGGAAAGGGAAGGGAAGGGAAGAGAAGGGAAGGGGAGGAAAGGGAAGCTGTATTTACACCAGAAGAGAGAAACAAAGCCACAAATAATATAAGCATATTTTTAAAAAGTCAGAGGAACACTATAAAAATTAGTGGTTGTAACCAGTAGTTGGATTAAAAATGTGAAAACCGTTTTAATTCCTAAGAGAGTATAATGGGTTTTTATAAGGGAGAACAGTCAATGGTCTTTTCTTTAGTTACTTCTGTACTAGTTGAAAGACCTACACAAATACAGACTCTGAGCAGAATCCCCCAAGATACTCAGATGAAAAGAAAATCTCAGTATTCAATTCAGGCCAAATGTCTGAAACGTTAGTCTAAATAGTACCAAATGTTGAGCTGTTTTCTATCATGTATAAAAAACTATGTAAATGATAAGGCTTTCATTTGTCATGCAGACACCGTTAGAATATGGAGAAGGAGCCCAGAGAGGAAGCAGGGAGGCAAGGGCATTTGGTTTCACACCTGTCTTTTCCATGACATTTGTATGCAAGGGAGGTAACACTGTCAGCAATGTCTCAACACAAAGGACATTTAAATGTGCAGGACATATCAGATATGGTGACAGAATGCAAACAGGAGTCCCTTGTTGGAAGATTACACCGCATTCAGATGCTACGTGTGTATTCAGCTTCCCTTTGCTATCTCTGACACCAGGTGCGTGGGTGTCCCCCCCCCCACATGCCAATCAAAGCAATCCTCGAGCAGATTATCCAGGAAACACAAGCCTGTGTCCTCCAGTGCAATTCAGTCCTAACACGGTTCACCTGAACAGAGAGCTTCAGACTCAGCGGATTAATGCATCTGTCCCAATAGCTGGCCCCACCTCAGATGCAGGTGTAACCGTGCTTCTGAGAAGCCACATTTGGCATGACTATGCACTACTCTTTGGAGTTGATTAATTCGCTGGAGTGGCTCACAGAACGCAGGAAAACACTAGAATTACGAGTTATTAATAAAGGATGCAAGGGGCTGGAGAGAGATGGCTCAGTGGTTAAGTGTGCTTGATGCTCTTGCAGACGGAATTGGGGTCCTGTTTCCAGCACTTACATCAGGAAGCTCACAGACACCAGTACCTCCAAATTCCAGGGGATCTGAGGTCCTCTCCTGACCTCTTTGAACACTATGAGTACATGAAGCATATTCAGACAACAGGTAAATACACATCAAAATAATAAATAGATAGATTAATAACAAATAACTAGCAAAGGGTCGGAGGAAAGATAGAGATGAACAACCAGAGGGAAATAAACAGCTGGGGGAAGGAACACTGGGTCCCAGAGCCCCTTTGCTTGCCTCCTGACAGCCCTGAGAATTCTAACTCTGACTTTTCCTGTAACTAGTCCCCATCCTGAAGTACCCAGGAACTCCCAGGCTCCTGTTACTCTATTATCATCCAAACGACTTACCACGCCCCAGATACAAAGGCTCTAGGAGTTGTATGCCAGAAAATGGACACAAGCGAAGTACGTGTATTTATTATGTAGTAGGGCCACCAGAGGTTTGCGCTATCAATCATCTTCCCTGAGTGCGTGTATTAGACATTTTGTGAGTGGTAAGGTTAAAAGAGCAGCAGAGAGCCGAGGAGAGCTGGATTTTGACTTAAGGAAGAATGCATGACCCTCTGCAGACACGAGTCTCTGCAATGAATGGGGGTTGGCAATAATTTGAAAGCCAAACCCCATGCACACACAGAATATTAATATTCAGTAAGCAGTCGTGATTGCAGCCACCCTGTTCTGAATCTGCTGTGTGAGTGTTCCCAGCCTGCTATAAAACAGCGCAGCTGTTCCATTAACGGGAGGGAATCCAGGGCGCTATCAAGGAATAAAAATGGTTGAGTTTGATTAGTTCTGGTGGATGTCATCTTCAAAATGCGACTAATTCGATAATACCAGAGCATTTCTGAGGGGAGAAAGAAAATAAGGATAATGTTATGTAAATAGATACATTATTATTTTCATCTCTTCTGACACTAACCATCCCGGAGCAACCCAAATGGCAGTGGGGGAGCGAGAAGCGAAAAGGAAGTCTTTTCTCTCCAGAGGGAACTGTGCCATGAGCTGACACTCTGGGCCAGAAGATGGAGAGAGGAGCCAAGGGGGCTGGCATTCTGCTCATCATTGTAGTAACTCCTACTCACAGGATGTGTGGTACATCCCAGGCCCTTTGCTGGCAGGTTCACACCGATGATAGCGTTTAATCTTCACTGCCACCCTGCACAGTAAGTACCGTTATCGCTGTCATTTCACAGATAGGGGGATTGAAGCTGGAGAGAGTTAGGTAATGTCTCAAGGTCATGCTGCCCAGAAGTGGAATTTGGACCCAGACAGGCCTGAGGCTCCCGTGACCACAGTGTTCTATTGTCTCCTCAAATCAGCCAAATAAGGAGGCCTGTATTACAGATAGCCTACCTGGTGCCTCAATGTCTATTTCTAAATAAGAATGTGTGTGTGTGTGTGTGTGTGTGTGTGTGTGTGTGCGGGGTGTGTATGAGAGTGAATCTTTAATACAACTGTGACCTTCTAAATATTAGCCATTAAGCCAAACTAAGGCCGTTTTTTTATGCTGTTGTCTTTAAAATACCCTGCTTCTACCTGACTTTCTCCTCCCCTGCCTTGTTCTTTACAGCTGGTCTGCAGAAGAATTCCCACTTAGAAAGTCAGACAGGCTGGAAAAGACTTAACTTAAAATTAGGGTTTGAGTCCAGCAACATGGTTGTGGTTTGGAAAAGCATTCCCTGGAGCAGTGGTTCTCAACTTGTGGGGTCGTGACTCTTTGGGGGTTGACCACCAGACACCCTGCATATCAGATATTTGCATTCTGATTCGTAACAGTAGCAAAATTACAGTTATGAAGCAGCAATGAAAATAATGTTATGGTTGGGGGCTCACTGTAACATGAGGAACTGTATAAGGGTCACAGCATTAGAAGTTTGAGGACCACTGCTCTGGAGGTTTTGTATCAAAGGTGTTACCCTGACCCTGGCACTAAGGACGGATGAAGGAATCTCTAAAAGATGGGCCCTAATGAGAGGAAGCTATGTCACAAAGGGTGTGATCTTGCAGGGGACATTAGGACCTCAGGGACTTGCTGTCTCTATTTGTTTCCTGGCCAGGATGTGCTCCCCTGCATGACATGCTGTGTAGCCACAAACCAAAGCAGCAGGACCAACTGACACCTCCACAACTGTGAGCTGAAATATGCCTTTCCTCTTCCTGAGTTCAGTGTTTTAGGGATTCTGTTATGGTAACAGGAAATTGGCAGACACCCACAGTCAGTGTTCTCCGCAATGTTGAGTGATTTGAACACAACCGAGGAATGTTAAATGTTCCTGGAGGTTTGGGTCACTGTTGAGGTTAAAGTTCTCCTTGCTCAAATGCTTTAGGGGGAAAAAAGGCCAGGCTTTGTTATCCTAACCTACAAGAATATGTTTGGAGGGTAGATATCTTTTTGTGTTTTCTCCTACTGAAGGAATGTAAGATAAATTTATCTAGACTTGCAGTTCTCAATCTGTGGGTCACGGTCCCTTTAGCAAACCCCTATCTCCAAAAATACGTATGTTATGATTCATAACAGTAGCAGAATTACAGTTATGATGTAGCAATGAAATAATTTTATGGTTTTGCTCACTACGACATGAGGAACTATATATTAAAGGGCATTGGGAAGGTTGAGAACCATTGATCTAGACCCTTCAACATTTAGTTCTAATTTTACAATAAGATATATAATTACCTATTCTGATCTTTTAGAAAATGAACTCATAAAACAGGAGTGGCCACTTTTTATTGGGTTTATCTGTATATCTTTATTTCCATTCCAGGGAAGAAATCACTGGGATTCCTTTAAATAGAAGACTTGGGATGCTCTCAAGACATCTCCAAAGTGCTCACAAATCTTTTAATAAATCAATCATCAAAATTCATCCTAGACGACTGAGATTTTATAAGAAATCACTCTAAACCATTTTGCTAGTGAACATGGTGTCATCATTTTCATGTATAATAACAATTTAATAATGTTCTCTTGAGTGACGATCAGCTATATTAAATCAGGAAGGTGCTGGAAGACTTCTAGCTTGAGGATCAGCCCACGTGTGTTATCTTATGAGACTGGAGAGCATGATCAAAGTATCTCTTCTTAGGTGGCTGGAGCACCCTCCTCTCCTTCACGGTGTTCAGCTTCTACTGTGAACTCCACATCTCCACTTCAGTTTTTCTATTTTATCCAGATTCTAATTCTCAGTGCCTAACAGGATTCAGACTCTAACCATTTGATTAAGTACAGATGACTCATCAATACAACTATATAAAAATCTCCTGGGAATTAATAGGCAAGTTGTGAGGGATATCTATTAGAGGGAAGACGCGTAGAATTGACGGAACGAACTGCGTTATTGCTGAAGTTAAAGTATATCTTGTTCATTTTGCTTGATAGAGGTCACTCAAATAAGAGATTAGCTTTTATTGCATATAAACCATCCTGGGCAAAGTTTATGTCCACAGCAATATACAGAGAAAGAAGGCATACATGCTATGACCCCAGGGATTTAGATCAGGAGAATATAAATATATAAAGAACCACAAAGAATATAAAGTATATGAAATGTCTCTGTGAGTGATCAGTTGTGAAGATACTGAGAGAGCAGCTTCTGCTTCTAGATGGAGAAATTGGGGAGGCTCCCTAGAGAATGAACAATCCAGTTTAGACCTGGGAGGAGGCTATGGCGGCCAACATTAGTCACATAACCAGAATATATACCTCTTCCTGTATTGTTTAGAGTCACTTTTTCCTGCATCATGGATGGCTCAGGAAAAGCAAATTCCACTGGAAGCTCCCAGGAAATTTAGTAGAGTGCACCTTTATACCAACCACAGACACCTGTCCTCTTCATTCCCCCTCTCTATCCATGTAGGCAACTTGCCTTCGATCACTCGCTGCACAGCAGTTCTCTAGTGAATAGTATCCGTGTAGCCATGGCGACATGCCATCTGTGGGTCCAAGCCACCAAAGAACAAAGACTTAGTTCATGATCGGTCTTAAGATTTTCGCTTTCATGGAAGTTCTCGTTCCGTTCTCAGACTGCCCTTGAGAAGGATCTAGCTGATTCCAGCAGTCATGGAGCATGCTGGCCTGAAGGGAAACGACACATGGGGGGAGCGTGAGTCCTGGGAAGATGAGGTGCAGAGTTTGAGCCCCGTTCGTGCTGGGCATGGGACAGCATTCACCTCTCAGTCCTGGCTGTGCAGTCTCAAGGCGTCAGCACTTAAGAGTCAGCTTTCTCCAGCTCAGTGCAGATCATTCGAACTGTTGTCCAGAGTGCAGAAGCCATTTGCTGACTGTCTTCCTAGGCTAGAAAGTCTGTAGCAGCAGCCACAAGAACCCTCTAAACCTCAAGATCATTTCCACATGTATGGCATGGCTGTCATTATGCCCCGAACGGGGCAGTGGGGACAGCTAGGCCTGGGGCCCAAAACTGGCCTACAATTCTCTGGGAACCCAGGCTTCCTGACACTGCCCCTGGATTGGATTTTGAATATTTTCTTCACTCCTTCTCCCTGTCCACCTCCTAGGAAAAGGTTTCTGAGAATTCTACTGATATGCCCACCCCTTTGGGTTTGTCCCTTGGATCTGATTCTAGCAAAGTTATGGTGGTTAATACTGCCAATTCGATGGAGTCTAGAATCACTATGCCCCTGGGAATGTTTGTGAGTGATTTTGGTGACACCAAGTCATGGGCCGAGGTTCTGGACTAACGAAAAAGGAGAAGATGGCCTGATTACCAGTACTCAATGGAATCAGAGGTTTCTCCCTCCAGCCAGTTTCTAAATAACTTATACATGCTTAGCTGATGACTCCTGCTTATTATTATGTAGTTCTTACATTTAAACTAATGCGTATTTTTAATGTATGCCTTGCCATGTAGTTCATGGCTTGTTACCTTATTTTTTCACATGTCTTTCTTCCTCGGCAACTGGCTGGTGTCTCCCAGATTCTGCCTTTCTGCTCCTATATCTCTGTTTAGATTTCCCACCTGGTTCTATCTTGCCTTGTCATAGTCCAAAGCAGTTTTATTTATCAACCAATGAGAGCAACACATACTCACAGCATACAGAAAGACCATCCCACAACACATGCGTCTCTCTCTTTCCGTTTCTGGACTCCAGACACAATGTGACCAAATGCCCTGCCTTGTCTCCCCTCTGGATAATCGACTGTGCTTATAAACCATGAACCCAAAGAAGCCTTAACTTCCTTGCTAGTTCTAGTGTTCTGTTCCCATTATAAGAAAAATAATTAATAATGAAGCCAACACTAACTAAGCTTCTCTTCCATACCCACCAAGGTATGACTGGGGTAGGAGGAAAGGACCTTGGTGAGTATCTAGGGGGACACAGCGAGATTATCTAAGGTGGACCACACTATCCACATGCCTAGACCAGGGTTTCTTCCTCTGGGCCAGGCCTTTTTCTAATATCTCCTCCCTGTCACAAAGGCTCCCATGTCACTCATCCCTGAAGCGATCCACTTGTCCCTCTCCCCACTAGAAATCTAGGGATGGAAGGTTGGTGGGAATGAGTCATAGCAAGGGAGGCCAAGGGAGAGGGTAGACAGGCCAACAGGTGTTCTTTATTCTGCAATAATTACATCAAGCGTAGGCAAGTCAGAAGGAGGAAAACCAGACCGTCAAACACGTGTGGCCTAATCCCACCTCCTCAACAAGAGATAGGCTTCAAATGCAGACAGAGAGAAGACTACAAAACAAAGAAAAATAAAAACAATAGAATTATGAAGGATCAAAAAGTAAACTTTGTTCCCTCTGGGTTTCCAAGTCCATAGTGTACGCTTACTGTCTCATTCTTGCCGGAGATTTTTGCCGCATCCACTCAGGAACTAACACCACTTTTCAAGTCTGGCTTTCTTCCTGTGTCTAGGACGCACCAAACTCATTGTATATCGGGGCCTTTGTACCAGTGCAAAGTTCCCTCTGTCTGAAGTGCTCCTGCTGCTTCTGAGCGTGTCTGGGTCCCTCTTCCGTGGGTGCCTGTCCTCTCTCACGCTGCCCTGTTCGATTCTATAAGCCTAGCGTCATCTTCTAGTCTTATAGTTGGTTAATTTTCATAGGAACACTTCTCCTGAAATACAAAATAAGCTTCATAAGAGGACTGGGTGTGTGGGTCTTTTCATTACTGCATTCCCAGTATCTTGTGGGCCCCTATAATTGCACACTGTATAAATGATTCATAAGCAATTTGGCTACAAAAGTTTTGAAGTACTAAAATATTAAGTAACCACACACACACATATGTTTCTTTCCTTGTTTGTTTGTTTGTTTTTGAGACAGGGTTTCTCTGTGTAACAGCCCTGGCTGTCCTGGAACTTGTTTGTAGATCTTCTGCCCATCTCTGTCTCCCAAGTGCTGGGATTAAAGGTGTATGCCACCATGCCCAGCTTTAAATATATTTTTGATGATTAGCAAAATAATATTTTAGCTAATTGGGAGCTAGATTTTTATGGTTTTCTTTTCTTTCTCTTTTTAAAACTCGAACTAAACAGTACACTAATGGCCCAGTTAACGGACACATTAATATTGTCACATATTTTACAGCCTGCTTCAGGTCCTTACTTTCTCAGGGTTGTTAGTTGTCTGTGGAAAAGTGGTAAGCTGGTAGAATAGCTCCTCCAGGCTCACACACTTTTGCATAAATGTTAGTATTTTCTTCAAGCTGCTTCTCGTAGATGGCTATGCCTATCAACATGAATTCTGAGTTCAGAGTGATTTCTTGATTGCAGCTGCAGTGCTGAGGTCAGATGTCCACGTTCCAGTCCCAAGTTACAACCATATGTGTGTGTGTGCACGCACGTGCTTGCACGCACATGTTTGCTTGAGTATAATAGAGAAATTCCTGGGAAAACTTTTGAGATATTTATTTATTTTACACGTGTGTTTCACTTGTATGTAGGTGCCCCTTGTGTGAGATATTATTTACTTATTTTACATGTTTGTTTTTCCTGTGTGTATGTGTGTGCCCCATGTGTGAAATATTTATTTACTCATCTTACGTATGTATTTGCCTGTGTATATCTATGTGCCCCACATGTGAGGTATTTATTTACTTATTTTACATGTGTGTTTTGCCTGTGTGTACCTATGTGCCCCACATATGAGATATTTATTTATCTTATGTGTATGTTTTGCCTGTGTGTATGTATATGCCCCACATGTGAGATATTTTTTAATTTATTTTATGTGTATGAGTATTTGCTTGTGTGTATCTATGTGACCCATGTGTGAGATATTCATTTACTTATTTTACATGTGTGTTTTGCCTGTGTGTATGTATGTGCCCCACATATGAGATTTTTGTTTATTTTATGGATATGTCTTGCCTGTGTGTATCTGTGTGCCCCGTGTGTGTTCCTGATGCAACAGAAGGTGACAGTCCCCAGAACTGGAGTTAGGGATGGTGGTGAGCCCTGTGTGTGCTGAGACTTGAGTTTGGGTCCTCTGCAAGGTCCGTAAGTGCTCTTATCTACTGAACAGCCTTGCCAGCCTTACTGTTGCCTGCTTAACAGCCATGCTCTTATCCCAAACCATAGGCATCTTTGGCAGTAGAGGGGACTGAAAATCGGGCCTTATGAATGTGAGGTAAGCGGAGAGTGTAACTCTCCGCTCTAAAATACTATTATACAAAATTCCTATGGAAAATATAGGACTATTTATGTATTAAAAGTATCTCCTTTTCATGAGAGATAAAAACAATATTTTAAAAAATAAAATGTACTCAAAACAACTCAGGGAAAGAACTATTATGTTATTGGTGTATTTTTCTCAGTGCCCTAAAAAAGGCCTAGGTGATTTTGAGAACAACATGGGCTCTTTGGGGGTGTCTGTATCAGAAATGCCTTAGGCATAAAGAACAACCCTGGGGAACTTTAAGGGAGTGTACTTAAACTTTTCTTTTTCCCTTTTCCCCAGTGGCAGTTTGAGATCAGCGCTCTAAAACTGAGTCTGGGTTTGCAGAGTGACTTTTGTCCATGAAGCATCATTCTCTTTCAGTTACTAAGGTGACACTTCCTCTCCTCACTGGTTCTCTGGTGAGGAAGGATGAGCGTCTGCATCACTGGTACTTCTGAAGGCCTTCTGATGGGGGCATGGAGCTGTCCTTCCGTTGATAACAATCTGCATTGCCTTCGCACAAGCTGCAGCTCACTCACTTCCCAGCCCTTTATGAAGAGTTCCCACTCATCGTGTAGAATGAAGCTCAGCAGAGTGACAAAGGGCAGGTCTGTGATGCAGAGAGCCTTTGCCATGTTTTCTCCATTTCCTCCTGGGCTGTGCTGTCAATCACAATATGCAGTCGTGACTTTATGTTTGATTATAATGAATGAACAAGCGCGTATATAACACAGACTCATTTTCCTCAATTGGCTAGTGAGTTGTTTGAAGTTGCCTCTGGAATCCATCAAGAAAAAAAAAACGTGTTAGTGTTAAAGAATTGGCTGGTCTGGATAGGTTAGGTATTCAGCTCAAATTACAAAGGTAACAGAGGTTCCAAGGAGATACACATCTTACTGTCAATGAAACCTGGGAATGAAATGATAAGGAACTTATATATGTTCACGTTTACTGAAGTTTTTGTAGAGAAAACAACCTTAGACTTAGTTTCTGATGTTGTAATAGAATATCACAGTCTAGGGACTTTATACACAGGAGTCTTATTTGGTTGTTGTTTCTCGAGGCTGGGAAATCCCAGATTGATGGGTCGCATCTGGTGAGAGACAACTTCCTGTATCAAAACATGAGGAAGGCCCCACATGGGAGAGAGGGGGGAGGGAGGAGAGAGAGAGAGAGAGAGAGAGAGAGAGAGAGAGAGAGAGAGAGAGAGAGAGAGATTCTCTGTAGCTTTAAAGCCTATTCTGGAACTAGCTCTTGTAGACCAGGCTGGTCTTGAACTCACAGAGATCCACCTGCTTCTGCCTTCTGAGTGCTGGGATTAAAGGTGTGTACCATCACCGCCTGGCCTACACTCCCATTTTACTAAGGAAATCATTCCTACCTTGATAGCTCCAATCAGTTTAGGAGAATGAAGCTGACCACAGTTCTCAGTGTTATTCTGGGACCAGCACACTAACTTTGAGGGGCGGATTGTGATATTGCTCAATAGTGCATAGTGTTGAGTCTGTTATGTCAAAAGAAAGCTTTTCTCTTCCCTTTTCGTCTCTTACTCCTTGTTCTCCATATTTTCTTCTTTGTTTCTAATTGTTTTATTATTTACAATGGCATGAAGTAGGGGTGACTTTGGGGTTCAATTCAAAGGAAGCCCCTTTAACATAAAATTCCGAGGGGAATTAATGTAACATAGAGGGGCCCACTGCTTGTTTGTAGGGGTTTCTGTCCCACCTGGTACCCCATAGCCATTTAGCCCCAAAGAAAATCACACATAGGTCTCCATAAATTATAAACTGATTGGCCCATTAGCTCTAGCCTCTCACTGGCTAACTCTCATATCTTGGTTAACCCATTTTTTCTGATCTATGTTAGCCATGTGGCTCAGTACCTTTTTCAATGGGGCAGATCACATCCTGCTGTTTCGATGGTCTGGGCAGGAGTGGGAGGAATCAACTTCCTCCTTCCCAGAATTCTCCTGTTCTCATTACATCATTTCTACTTCCTGTCTGGTTTTCTCTCCTATATTTCCTGCCTGGCCAATCGGCATTTATTTAAAACATGATTGACAGAATACAGACAATTCTCCCGCACCAAATTAACAGCATCACAGAATAATTGTAGGAGGCCTGGAGGTATTTGTGCTCATGCAGCAGTGCTAGGGGAACCTGGAATGTTAAACACACATGGTCTTTCCTTCCTAGGAAGGGATATAGAACCTGCTCTCTGACCAGAAGGCTGAGAACAGATGTAGCTAATAGCCTGGTACCTTTTGTGCTGTCTGTGTGGCGGGAGACTACACCGGCAAGACCCTTATTATAAGCGTGTTTTCCTCAGTCTATCTACAGAACCCATCTTTATGGACATTACAGAGAATTTCAATGTAGTCGTCACTGCGTTTAGCTTACTTTGTTTCTCAAAATGACTTGAGTATGCTTTGCTGTGCCTGTGGGGTTATCATCAGGAAAGCATTCACCAAATAGTGCTGTGCTTCAGTTGCTTAAAATAAACTGCTTGGGGTCAGACTCCAGATGTTGCAGTCAACACTAGCTACTGAGCTGTGTTGAACTGAACTTCTTACCTCCCATCGATGGTGGCTCTGCTGGTCATGGAGATTGCAAAGATCCCAACAAAAGAGTCCGTTAACTTTTAAACTCTTTTCCACGTTCAAAATATAGAATCCAGCACAATACAGTTCCAGACTGGGTAATCCTCCTTGCTCCCAGAGAATATATACTTCTTTACTAAACAGACTGTAAAAGTCATAATGGGCCATTTCTAATTAACTAAGGAATAAGAAAACCAGAAAAACTAATCTGTGATAAAAATAAACATAAATGTATTTTAAGGTATGCTTGAATTTAATAAATCTCAGCAAAATTTGTTCATTTAATTGAGTGGTCTCACAGGGAAGCTATGCACTTTTCCCAGCAATCGTGATTATTTTGAGATATTTTTGCACTGTCTCTTCAGAATTAATTTAAGAAATACAGCACATTTTTCTGGATATGTTAATGGCAGATCTTTCATTGAGACTAATTAGAATTAGGGAGGTAGGCAAAAGTCATTTGCTTTTTAATCAAATTTGTGGAATAATTGATGAACTACCGTTATAATCTTTGGAAAGATTATAACAACAACAAACAAACAACAACAACAAAAGCAACATGACTTAAAGGCACAAAACCAGGAAAAGCTACACTTGAGTGAGCACTGGAACTCTAACTGCCTCATTGTCTCTGGCTTTGTCAACAGTCTGATTTACTTATCCAACAACCATAGGCTGAGGCCCTCAAAGTGCCAGGCACTGTTGGAGCAGCTGCTGCTCCATCATCAGCCACAGCTTCCCTGCCTTCATGGAGCGGACATTGTGATGGCCAGACAGCAAAACTAAATGCTTATGTCACATGCACACACACACACACGCACACACACACACACACACACACACACACACACACACACACGGTTATAGTAGAGGAAGAAGAGGAAAGAAAGAGGTAGAAAAAACCAAAGTCCAGAGGACCAAGCGGCAGAGTATGACATAGCTTCATTTGAGAGAAGGTTCTTACTGCAGAAGGTCGGTCAGGTGGGGAAGTGTTTAAGGTCATGCCTCTCTGATATTAGGAAACTAACCTAGCCAGCATCTGGAACACTGGTTTTCTGGAGAGAGGCTGTACATTCCAGGAAGGTCTAGGACAACAGGATGTGCTGCTTGTGGTCAGGAACAAAAGCAGGTGGATGGAGTCAGGTGAGGCTGGTGAAAGATGGGAGCTGAGACGATTGCAGGCTCAGGGCCTATGGAGTTGGTAGGGTTCACAAAGACGTGGAATTCAGACACCAATTATGGTGGCACACGCCTTTAATCTCAGCACTAGGAAGGCAGAGGCAGGTGGAACTCTATGAGTTTGAGGCCAGCCTGGTCTATGTAGTGAATTTAAAGACCACAAAGCATTCATTAGAAAGTGGTATTATTTGGAACTAGAACCTTTGTAGAGAAAACCAAATAAAAATGAAACAACTAGAATGGGTCCATTCAAAGTCACTGCTATCCCTATTGGTAGGGGAGCTTTGGGCAGGACTGACCTTCCCAAAGGAAGCTCTTGCAAAGAGACTGAAAAAATGTCACATGAGGGCAGAGGGCTGGAGGGATAAGTCTACAACTACATCTACAAACAAAGGAACCACAGAGATTACAGGCAAAGAAGCAGAAGCATGGGAGAGATTGAGTCCAATGGCCTCAGAAAGATACAGCTCTGCTGTCGCCTGGCTTTCTGGCCTCTAGTATCCTTTAAGACTTCAGTTTCTGATACTGGGCTACCCCCAAGCCTCAAGGGTACCTCCTTCTCCCTAGCCCAGTGTAGTCTGATGCTTCCTACTCCTACCTTAATCCTGCTGTCTCTGTTGGAACAAATACCTCAGTATCAACAAATTACCTGTGTAGCAGCTGTGAGAGCCAAAGTTACATTTTAAGTTTTAATTACTGTGCCTTAGAGATTTGTGAAATAAAAGAGTCTCTGATCTGCAAGCCCCTTGCTCAAGGACAGACAGTTCCTTAAACGCTGGAGGCTATAGTTTATGGGAGATAACAAGTCACACGTTTTCATCCCCCTAAACAAGGTTGTTTGACCCATCTGCACCGGATGTGATTGATCACGTAGGCGGGAGGTTCACAGGCAGGAAATACATCAGGATGTATTCCTGCCCTGATTGGACCTGATGGAAAATACTTAGGCCACTGTAAACCCTGATACAGGGCCACTTTCTAGAAACCAGAGTTGGACCTGGCCAGAGCTCATCCACCTGACCAGGTAAAGGATGTTTCGAATTTGGCTTTAAATTGTGGTAGTGGTTTTATTCCCAACTGGTGGAATCAACAGGGCCTTGATAAGGTTTGCTAAGGTTCATTTTCTCTGCCATCAAAGGTGAAGCAGCACACACCACATACACACATACATAAGTGTGCATGCACACATGAACATACACATGCGCAGAACAAGGGGATCCAAAAACCAGGGGGTTTAAGTGGCCTAGGATGTGTCCTCCAATCGTTTCTGATTGATCAAGTTAGAAAGAAGAATGGGCTGATTGGGTCACAGCTAATGTCCAGGCAGGCCAGCTGGAAGGCCCTCTCCCTAAGGGTGTGGGTGGGAAGATGGACACCTGACAGGTCTTTGTCCTGGCTAACAGCAAAGCTGGAAGTGTCCCATCTTGTTTAGTTATGACCTCTTTCCGTCTGCCAGTCTGGGTGATGACCCCACATTCCTTCAAATAGTACTTTCTCCCTTCCTGCAGGCCCTCATCAGAAAGCTTCTGAAAAAAGTCCCCCCCCAACCCCCGCTCTAAGTTAGCACCCCACTTAGACTCCTGCCACCTCACTGAAGGACTCAGATTGCCTACTCTGCTTCATTTTCCCCCAGTGCTCTCCTGCAGCTGTATTGCTCCTCCTTTCCTTCCTTCCTGTCTGGCCTTCCTCTGCCCTTGCTATACTCCCAACCTAGAAAGCACAGTTCACAAATAGGAAGACTGGTTTATTGACGCTCACTTTAAGCTCAAGACTGTAAGATATACTGGGATGTAGTAAACAATCAATATTGATTGACCGGATAAGTAATCAAGACACTAATTAATCTTGAAGATGTGATTGAAATTGATAAGGACCGCCTCAGAGTCTATGAACTATGGGGTGCTTCTGTATTTACCTGACTCTGCCTCACCATCTCACCTGTGGTTGCTGCCCTCCTGTCCTCTGGTCCTATACCAACACAGGTCCCTTTCCCTCCCTCTTATAGCTGCCAACTGATGATAATACGTATTTTTCCGTAGCAGTGGAGAGGCTGTGTGCCATAGAAAGACAGAAAAACCCAACAGTGGATGGATGACAGATGCTCACGTCTGGGCTGAAATTCTTTGATCTCCTCTCTCCTGGAGTTTCTCCTCTGAGCACCCTCGACTGCAGGCCTAGGTTCCTTCCTATCCTTGTTCTTGTTCGCTTTCCTCTCTGACTGCCCCTGCTCTTCCCAGGCTGAATTTACACCTTGTGCACAGGATCACAAACTTACCATTACCATCGTTAGCTCACGCTGTTCCGTCTTTGCTCCCCAAACTCAGCCCAAACAGTTAGCAAATTATCTTCCTACACAGACAGTTTTGTCTCCTAGTATAACTCTGGTACCAGCTGGTAAAATTATTTATAATTTTTATCACACTTCAGAGAATTAGCTCATTTAATTGCCGCAATAGCCAGCTAGTGGAATAAATCCCGTTATTGTCTCTATCACATGTGAGAAAAATGAAAGCGGTCAGAATCTCGAAGGTGGTCAGAAACTTCCAAAGACAAACAATCATGGCAATGTTAAAGCTTGAGCCAAAATATTGAACTTGTAACATGAAAACAATGTATGTTAAATACACGTATAAGTAATGTGTGATACACATATGTGATACTTGTGTTTGTGTAAATATTTATATATTTTAATAAACTGTCTAAATTATACATGATTGATCTCAAGATGTAAGCTATTTCTCTCAATTATTATTTATTTTGTTCTTATAGACTAGTAAGTAAAATGTAATCAGATGTACAGTTCAGTTACATTCTCTTGTCAACACTGGGCAAGGGTGGGTGACTTTAAAGGGATATGAACTCCAGAATTAAGCACATTTGAGCCCGAATACACATCAGAACTGGTACTGCTTGGGCATATGAATTTGGTCAGCCTCAAGTTATGGTTAGTGTGAACTGTCAAATTGATCGAATCTAGGGTTTGAAGGCGGTTGGCCTCTAGGAATACTTGTGGGAGATTTTCTCGATCACATTAGTTGATACGGGAAGAACCATTTTCGTTGTAGACAGGGCATTCTAGACTGAACGTAATGGGAAAGGGAGCTGAGCCCACACATGCCCTCATTGCTCCCATTTCCAGACTGTGGATGTGATGTGACCAGCTGCTTCCGGCCCCCACTGCCCCGCGTTTCCCACCATGATAGATGGTGACTGGCTGTGAGTTATACTAACCCCCTTGTCCCTTAAGTTGCTTTGTCATAGGTTTTTGTAACAACTCAAGACAAGAAACTAAGACCCTTCTTAACCCTGAGCTGTGGTTCCTGCATAGAGTCATGGACATTAAAATTAAGCACGTGCCTTACCGTTGATGTCAACTTTTCTTTTAGCGAATCGAATAAAGCTTAGGAAGTTTTATTTTCCAGATTCAGTGAAATATTTAACTGGCTTCTCCCAGAGTCATCAGTTTCTCTTGAGTAGCAACTCTGCCATGTTGCTTAGCAACAGAATATCGTCCCATGGCCCTCAACAATAGACAAGGCACTGTTGGTAGCACCTGGGAATTGAAGTCTTATTCTAGAGGGAGAATGTTTTCTTATGTAGGGATTGAGGTCATCAGGATAAAGAATGAGCTACTGGTTATTTTGATAGCATAGTCTTGTTATTTAGATTTTCATAGGAGGATTTTTAATAAATATGCAGATCATGGCATTTTAATATTTTGGATATGGTATTCTATACTAGAAATAGCTATACTTTAAAATATTTTGTCCTGTAAAATGTGAGAAGTTACTGGGGAAATGATCTGATGTTAGAGAAATGAGATCTGAGAGTGGAAAAATTATTTAACAATTCCTGATTTTCCCTGATGTAGTTGGGTTTAAGCTCAATTACTAAAAACTTAGAAATTTTATTTTAATGGATAGAGTTGTCAGGGTCCAGCATCAGCTGGTTCGTTTGTACGTTCCAGGGTAGGGACGTGTGGATTAGAAATGTTAGGCAAGAGAAATAGAGATGAAAGAAATACAGACATCAGATTGAACCAGGAGGACTATCCAGTGTATGCTGAATACTGAATATGCCCACATTTATTTCCCATGTGCTTATATGCCCAAATTGAAAAGAGGTGGGGGAGAAGCCAAAACACTGCTTTAACATGACACAAAGAGAAAACAGAACAGTTACTTGCTTCGGTACCTGAGACATCAAGTCATTATTTCCTGAGTTAAGCAATCTGTTCTTTATATGGGACATGCAGTGACTGCACCTTACACCAAGTATCTTGTAGGCAGTCCCTCCCTGGGTCAAACTTCTTGCCTTAAAAATGAAGGAGCAGGAATAGCCTAGAATTCTTTGGCCTTTGGTAAAAACAGAGTGGATACATTTCTGTGGGCCATCTTAATATCCAAAACACCAAGTAACCACACCCTAGGCCAGGATATCTTGTTTGTAGCCACACCTCAAGTCAGACCTGTTGTTAGACTTTGAAAGAGCAAGAGAAGGCTCCAACTCTCTGACCTTTTAGTCAAGGTGAAGCAGACCCACATCTGTGGGCCCCACATAGAATGGTAATAGTTTCTAGGCTATCAAGCAACCTGACACTCATTATTACAAGCATGTTTAAGCAGCTTTTTAAAAGATTTTATTTTTGTTGTCTGTATGTGTACATGAGTGTGGGTACAGATACTTGTGGAAACTAGCAAAGGGTATCTGATCCCCTAGAGATGGAGTTCCAGGCAGTTGTGAACTGTTTGACAAAGGTACTAAGAACTTCAAACTCTCCTCTTCTGAAAGAGCAACAAGTGCTCTTAACTACAAGCTGTCTCTCTCATCCCTATATTCTTTAACTATTTTCAAGAACCTTTATACATATTTGCTGGGGAAATGCATCATGGATATTAATTAATACCTTTAGTATTTTATTATTGTCCTTAATAAATTTAGTGCTTCCTGTCCATCATTGGCAATTTCTTTTTTTTTTTTTGGCAATTTCTAATACAGTTATTTACCATTTATTTCTCTTTTCAAACAGAAAGTTATTATTTTGACAGACTTTGTCTTTCACTTGTGAGGGTACTCCCCTGATTTTGAAGGTCAGGTGGCCTCTGTGTGGCAGAGCTGTTTGTAATCTTCCTGCCTGTTCACCTTGACAGGCTCTTGCTCAGAGGTCCTCTCACCATCATTATCCCCTTGTCATCCTTCCCCACCCACCCTTCTCCCTGATTTGTTCCTCCTCATTGCTCTGTGATGCCGCGACGTTCATCCGGCTCCTCTCTCCACCTCTCACATCATGACGTTCATCTGTCTCGCCTCTCTGGCTCTCACATCATCGTCTGCGGTGTGCTTGATGTCGTCACAAACGTCTTTGCTCTCTGCCATCTTTGTTCATTTCCTCCTTTCTTCACATGCCTCCATTTGCTCTGGAAGGGAATATTCACTTCTGTGTTACTTATGGTGATGATTCTACTTCCCAGAACTTACTCCCACCACCCAGCTCCTCAGTGTCGCTGTTTCTGGCACACTTACTCTCTGCTTTTCAATGTTTCCAGCTTCCAGCCCTAATTTAAAAATTCCCAGCATATATCCCATGGAACATAGTAATGGGATAGCAATTATCTGTAGAAAGGAGACTCTGTGGTCAAGTCAGTGTGAAATGCTATCTTTAAACCAATTCTTTAGAGTGAGACTCTCCTAAGCTGCCAATCTGCCACAAGCAGCAGAATCTTCAAAAGCAAAATGAGATGCTTTGAAAATGTTTGGCTAAAGAACCTCTCACCCATCTCCCTTAGCAGAGAAATTCTTGTGTGTGTGTGTGGGGGGGGTACACTTTGCAAAATGCAGCCCCTGCCCTTTAGAAAACATTCTTTATTTAGGACACAGGTACATGTTAGCAAATTTTTTTTGCTGGATGGAGACCAGTTTGAAAAGAAAATGATGTATATGAAGATGTCTTCATCTATAACACATACCTGGTAGGATACCTCAATCATATTAATAAGAATTAGGATTGTAATATATATGTACATTCTGCCTCTCATTTGATGCATGCTCCCATTAAAGTCTTGAGGCTGACACCATCCTCTTATTTTTTTAGGTGATCAACACTGGTTCAATAGTTCCACCTGGATGTAATAGTCAGCTAGCCAGCAGCAGACTCATGTTTGAAGCAAAAGCCAGACCATTTCCTTCATATATTGAACAAGGGCACAACCATCAGCCAACTTTCTTTCTCACGGCAGTGAGAATGGGGGCACATAGAACTGGGGGGCAGGCTAGACCAGTGGGGGTAAGTGAGTGAACAGAACCAGGCAAGGGCCAGGGTGTGGCCACACAGACTGTCTATAGTCCTATGTGAGGGAGAACCAAGTTAGGGGCAATCCTAGCACACTTCAGAGTCTGGTATCTGCACCCATAGGAGCAGCGCTGGCAGAGGTAGAGACTGGGAAATGTTCTCATGGAATCTGAAAGTTTGCTTTCTATGGCAAATGCAAAATTCTCAGTAAGAGCTTTTAGGTTTCAGGAGTGCTAACCAGTTTTAGGAAATTTTATTCATTAGACACAGATACTATGAGCACTGTTACCAAGTGTTACTGTGTTGACAAGAGAAAGCTGATCCTTTCAGATAAACCCACGCTGTGGAGTCTCTCCGCCACAATCACAGAGCACGTGTTCCCAGGATTTCCCTTCCCCTGTTTATTTATTTGACCACATTTTGTGTGTTCTTTTGAGCTATTTGGGTTGAGTTTCTGTGCCGTCCACTGATAACAGTGCCAGCCGGTCCAACCAGGTCAGGAAGGGCTCAGTAGCCTCACCTGACCTTAGCTGGAAGAGTTCGAGAGTCATGCTTTGGCTTTCTATCCAGAGTCCAACGTGCCAGGATTACTCTCTGAGCTGCAGCCTTTCCTTCTGCCACGGTAGCCACACAGCAGGGGCTTTCCCCACCCAGCCCACAAGTTCCTTGTTGTGACGAAAGTTCTGAAGGTCAGGCTACTTATTGGATGCTATCCTCAAAGGGCCCTTGCCTAGGTTTGCCCTGAAACTGGAACATGATCTGTGTACCAGTCTTGATTCGCTGAAGTTTACATTGTGTGTACTGGAAAACACTGACACTCCCAGGTACAAATTCCAACTTTATCAAGTTCCAGCTGTCACCTCAGATGACTTAAGCTTCCCGGGATTTGTCCCTCTCACCCATAGAAAGAGAACACATTTAAGGTCCCTTCTCACTTGGGAGATTATCTGTTAGGGGTGATCCGCTCTCCCTCCCTGGTCTGAGGAGGACTCATGGGCTATGGAGATATTGATTAGGGTGTTTTCCAATTGGTTACCTGGCTTACAGCTACTTAAAGAGTGAGGATATTTATGGGGTCATATGAGATGAAATCTAGAGTTGCTCCTACTGTCTAATGAGGTCACTAGCAGCTCAGGTTCCATTGTCTGCCTCTGCATAGCCACCTACCAAGAAGAAAACCCTCTCGCTGGTGATGGTGCCATGGATAATAATGTGCCACTGGTGGCATGGATAACGTCCTATTCACTCCCTATCACTGCTAGGGGAAAGGATCTTCTCCCTGACCTTTGGAACCGAAGTTCTTCCTGTTCATTTGCTTGGACCAACTTAAGTGACGTGTTCCTTTTGCCTGGTGATTTAATGGAAGATGTGAGATGTTTCTATGTTTCTGAACCACCATGGTGAATAAAATACAATGGTTGTTTAAGACTCATCAGGGCTGTTTCCAATTTCTCTGAAGGCATTCAGTAAGGAAGGAATGGGCTGAATGTTAAGAATCAGATTACATTCCATGGGGCCTGGGAACTTGATTTTTGTAAAGCATTTGCAGTGCATACACGATGCTATGAATTTGAATCCCCAGCACTATGTGAAGTCAAGGCATGCCAATGTACATCTGGAATCCCAGGGATGGTGAGGCAGAGACACGCAGATCTGTCTAGTTGAATCAGAATGCATACCAATGTGGATGAGGAGAATCTTATAGATGCCCACCCCTAGATGAAGAGCTACAGGCAATCAAAGACTATTGAGAGAGGGAGGATTAGTCCTCCCCATGGTTGAACCCTCATAATGGTTATCAAACCCCACACGTTCAGCCTTAAAATACACACACACCAGGGCTGGAGAGATGGCTCAGAGGTTGAGAATACTGGCTGCTCTTCCAGGGGTCCTAAGTTCAGTTCCCATAATTCCCACCACATGGTGGCTCAAAAAACCATCTTTAATGACATCTGGTATCCTCTTTCAGCATGGAGATAAATGGGTAGAAGGAACATTGTATACATAATAAGTAAATAAATCTTTAAAAAATATATACACACCACACACATATGCATGTGTCTACATACACCACATATATGCATGTTCATACACAGACACACACAGACATACACACATATGCATCTGCACATGTACACACAGACACACACAGAGGCACACAAACATATTCACACATCTATATATATGCAAGCAACACCAAATGGACTCAACCAGTGCATCTATAAACTATTTTGCATATGCACATGTGTATATGTGTGTGTGTAATAATAATAATAATTAAAGAATAAGAGGCCATGAGTTTGAAAAAGAATGTGGACTATGGAAAGGGTTGGAAGGAGGACAAGAAGAAGGAAAAATTATGTGATTATATGTTAATTAAATAAAACAAAAATTAGTCACTGAAGTAGAGGGAAAAAAGCATTGTGAAGAACAACCTGACACTGACCACGGGCATCCATACACAAGCATGTACATGTATAAAACACCTCCATAGATGCGCACACACACAAGATTGCAGAGGGTTTTTTTGAAGCCTAAGCTTTAGTTCACTCTCTGACATGGTGATTATCACTGAGATTATCATTTCTAAACTTCAGTATATTCATCCAAGGATGAGAACCATGAACACTACTTGTCTTTGGTGTTTGGAAAGAAAATGGCCCCCCTAGGAAGTGATACTATTAGGAGGTCTGGCTTTGTTGGAGTCGGTGTAACCTTAGGGGAGAAACTGTCACTGTGGGGTGGTGTGGGAGGGCCTTCTGTCTATGTGTTGATTTTATTGGTTAATGAATAAAGAAACTGCTTTAGAACTATAGCAGTGAAGAACTTAGATAGGCAGAGAAGACGGAACTGAAATCTGGGAGAAAAAAGGACAGAGTCAGAGAGATGCCATGGAGCCATGGCCAGAGTCAGACAAGCTGAAATCTTTCTGTAAGCCACTGCCACATGGTGATAGAAAGGGGTTAAATTAAGATATAAGAATTAGCCAATAAGAAGTTAGAGCTAATGGGCCAAGCAGTGATTTAAATAATACAGTTTCTGTGTGATTATTTCAAATCTAAGCTTGCCAGGCAGCTGGGACAAATAAGCAGGCTCTCCTTCAACAGACTGGCACCCATGTGGCCAGCTAAATCCACTTAAAACCTGACAGAGTGTGAAAAGGAAAGCTAGACACAAAAATACAGAGTTTAACACAGCTTCTTGCTGTTTGCTGGTGGTATGCATCGGCTTCTTTAAGAGAGGTTTTCCTGACTCAGCAGCAGCAGCAGGAGGAAAAAAAACACACCATTTTGAAATGTAGGCTTTCTGAGATATGCTGCCAGTGTGACCTCTGGCTCTTTTGGAAGACCAAGCATTTGAATGGAGTTTGTGAGCAGACTGCTGCAGCTTGCTGAATGGTGGCATGGATTGGCTGTGTGCCTAGCGATGGGCACTGTGCATGTCTCTCAGAGGCAGCAAGCAGCTAGACTGGGCAGGGCAAGCCGACACTGCCATATTTCCCCTAGCAATGATGTAGCTTAAGTTTTTAAGGAGCACTTCTGGCCAGAAAATAATTACAAATATGCAATAAAGACAAATATAGATGAGTCATAGTGTTGAATAAAGGCATGGAGGTTTGAAAGAGAAGAAAAAGAGTACAGAGAATCATAAAATAAAGTTAATGCCTAAAAAAGGGTAAAATCTTTAAAGAGACAGAGTACAGATAGTCATAGGTTAAAAAGAGTAAAGAAAAGTAAGCCACATAAAAATGGAAAATTCACAGAGAGTCTAGATTATGTATATTGTTGTGTTATCTTTAACTTTTTTGACTGTGAATGAGCTCAGTACAGAGAGACATTTCATTGCATGGGCTGCTAAGTTAAACCAGCATGTATATTATAAAGATATCTTGATTTCAGTGTTTGAGTCTAAGGATATGTTGCTTTGGAAAAGAGGTTCTTGTTTTGTTTTCACAGAAGATGAGAACCTGTTGATTGCTTCCAGACCAATACGGCTTCATTGAACAAGACCCTCTGAAAGGTTGCTGTAAACAGCCCCACAAAGAAAATACTTCACCCAATAAACAGCAGGAAGCATTTTGGAGAAACTATGCCCATATTCCCAAATATTGTTTATAAATGTTTATCTACATTTAAAGAGGGATATGCTATAGAGATTTGCATTGGTATGGATCTTGGTTAATTGGTACAAATTTAGGGTCAATCTTGTTATATATATAGTTCTGCCCTTGATTAAGTTTTGTGTTTGTGCAGCTCATTTAAAAATGTAACTGTAAGCCATCCCCAATTGAGTGTTTTTTTCTTTATAAGAGTTGCAGGGGGGTTGGAGAGATGGCTCAGAGGTTAAGAGCATTGCTTGCTCTACCAAAGGTCCTGAGTTCAATTCCCAGCAACCACCTGGTATCTCACAACCATCTGTAATGGGGTCTGGTACCCTCTTCTGGCCTATAGGCATACACACAGACAGAATATTGTATACATGATAAATAAATATTTAAAAAAAGAGTTGCAGGGTTCATGATGTCTCTTCACAGCAATAGAAATTATGACACTGTCCTTTGGCTGGTTTTGAGGACTGGTAGGAAAATCTGTGAGGTTCCTAGAGCTATGTTGTTATATGAGTAGACATGTGGGCTTACTTTCTCCACAATTTATTTGCTCCCTGATTCCTGGATTCCCACCATGGAACCCTCTGGCACCTGGTTGGCTGAATCTAATAGTCACATTTTATGTTCCTTTTACATTGTACCTCTGTCTATTCAGCTGTTCATGAAGGGAAGGCTGGATAACTTCCCAAAAATGTCCCATCAAATTTAGACTGAGATTCATGCTTGTTGGTAAGCCAGAGTATGGCATCAATTTAGGATGTCAACTTGACTGAATTAAGGGACACCCAGGTTAAGCATTTATTCTTCTCAAATCTCCATAGACACCAAGCCCACCCATTTGCAATGGTTAGGGCCTCCAGTTGGCTTGTCATTTGTTTAGAATGACGGGGCTTTCCCAGGTGTGTTGGAAAGTGTCAGTTTAGTGGGTGGGTTGAAAAGATCCACTCTCAGTTTACACAAACAGTAGTCCAGCTTCAATACAAAGATGGAGGGAGAACTGGTGGCTTTCTGCCTTTTGCTCTAGTTTTCTGATTGCTGCCATCAGAAATATATGTTCTCAGGTACTTGGACTCCAAGATTTGCATCAGTGGATTGTCATTTTCTGATTACCAGGTCTTTAAGACTTCCACCTGAGAGTTAGACTAACACAGTGGTTCTCAGCCTTCCTAATGATGAGACCCTTTAATACAGTTCCTCATGTTGTGCTGACCCCCAACCATAAAATTATTTCATTGCTACTTCGTAACCGTAATTTTGCTACTGTTATGGATTGTAATGCAAATATCTGATATGCAGAATATTTGATATGTGACCCCCCCCCAAAGGGAATGAGACTCGTGGGTTGAGAACCATTGCACTAATATCTTCCATGGTGGTGACAACTCTAGACTTGGACTGAGCTATGCTACTAGTTTTGCTGATTTGCTAGTCTTCAGATAGCCTGTCTGGATGTCTCAGACTCCATGACTGAAAAAGTAATCCCCTTCTTCTATAGTTGTCTATGAATACAGTCAGTCCTGTCTCACTGGATAATGTTTGACTAAAACAAAAACTAGTATAGTTTGATAATTTTCTTGGTAATTAAGAAATGGTGAATAACAAATATAGACAACTGGCTGGGTCCCCAGAAGCCTATATCTAGAACAACCCTAATTTTTATAGAAAATATTTATTTATTGTTTTATGTGCATTTATATTTTGCCTGCAAGTATGTATGTCTATGTGAGGGAGTCGGATCCCATGGAATTAGAGTTACAGACAGTGTGAGCTGTCATGTGGGTGCAGGGAATTGAACCTGGAAGAGAAGCCAGTGCTCTTAACTGCTGAACCACCTCTCTAGCCCCCAGGACAACACTAAACTTAATAATACCTATCTGCTTGTACCTGCTTCTATATGCTAAGATAACTACTACCAAAACTGAGGATTTGTGTTGTTAGACATCTGCTTCAAAAAGCTAGAGGTACTTGTTTAATATCCCAAAGAACGTGATTCCTACATTGTCGAGCATCTTGTTTCTCATCAGAGACCATGGGTTAGTTTTATATATTCTCAGATATATAAAATTTCTATGGGTTTTAGCACTTCTTAAATAGGGGGTTTCCTTTTCTTCCATGTGACTATTCTCCAAATGTATTAAACAGAAATGGTTTTATTAACAAAAGATAGTTGCTATACTTAGGAAAGTAATGCTGTTTAGAACTCTGTTGCCAATTAAAACCTTAAATATTCAAAAATATTCTTCTATCACTTTGCCTGAGCAAGTGATAAGGTCACCCAGATAGCTACAGATGGTGCTCAGATGCTCAATTATAGTTTTCATGTATCTCTTCCTTTTCTTCCCAGCTCTGGGTCATGGAGTGTTATCAAAATAATAATTAATAAATTCATAAAACAAAAAGAGAAAGAAATGGTTTTATTGTTTTCACTGACAACATGTAGTTTTCTTTTCCAACCTACTCAGTCATTCTAAATTGTATAAAGAACTCTGTGGATTTGTTAAAATTCTCATATCTACATTTCTGATCTCTCTCTCTTGCTTCCTTTCTCTCCCCGTCTCTCTCATCTAGCCTAGGCTGGCCTCAAATTCCCAATGTATCCAAAAATGACCTTGAACATCTGGTCTTCCAGCTTCTTTCTTATGCGTGCTTGGATTACAGGCACACACCAGCATGGCAGGTTCATCAATCCTAGGAATTGAACCCAGGGCTTCAGGGATGTTAGGCAAGCACTCTCCCAACTGAGCTACGCCTACAGATCCTGAACTTCTGCTTTCATATTCTTTGCCACAGAAGTCTGCAGTGACATAACGCTTTGAAAATGTGGCCTATGCTTGTGGCAATGCACAGTCTGGGGCCCTGGTTGTCGGTGATCACGAACATTAAAGGAGAAATCTGGTGCCATATCTGTTATAAAGGCCAGAGAGACCTGGGGCAACAATGGCAGTCTCAAACTGGCATAGGGATGATAGTTAACGTTGTGGGCAGATGGCAACTAAAATTAGATGTAATTTTTTTTTTTTCCTAACAGTAGCCGCAGCACCAGGTCCTGGATGAATGCAAGTCATATTTCAATGAGTCCATGGCAGGCTTTAGCTTCCCCCACATGCAGGAGCTGTGGCCTCCATTTGGGAGGTTGCCACTTCCCCCTTTTGCTTGGTCATAAGCACAGATGTGCTCCGCTGGCTATGACCCTATTGGCTGGGACATGGGTCTGGGGAAGAAGATAGTATCCCAAGGCGAGGCCCTGCCTTTGGCAGGAGGTGATAGCCAGAAACGGTGCCAGACAAATGTTAAAAAGCTTGGTTCTCTCCAGAATAGTTTTTAGAGGAGCACATATATTGTACAAATGAAGGAAAACTCAAAGCCTGGTGGTACATATTGTTGAGGACTACCTAATAGGAATTTTAAAGTACTTGTGTTACTTCTGTGCATACTGTGGGCAGTTGCCCCCTACAAGGGGAGATGGGGCCTGGAATGGGTTCTCAGCAGGACATTCATGACTATACAGCTGGATAGAAATTGCAAAGTCTACCTTAATGACAGGAGAGATGGTTGGGCCCATGCACACACAGGGAGCAAACTTGTCCAGAGATGTTGAGGAAAGAGCAGTGTGACTTTTCTACCCCGGTGTCTCTGAGGTTTTGCCTTGGACTGCTTCTCCAAGCTGCTTGGAATATCTATATCTTTGAATGCCTTGGTACTTGGTGTTTCTGCCTGGGGGTCATTACTGGAAGGATTTAACTGAGTTTTTTTTTTCTTACTGGATCCCCCTGCGCGCAGCCATGGCTCTTCTGCTCCCTGCACACCAGGGCTGAGCCACTGTGACTCCAGCCCTCCAGTCACCATAGAAGTTCTGAGCCCAGAAGAGGGGCAGAAGGATCAAAGCTCTGAAGCTGTATGATTCTGGGCCTTTGGGAGCTAAGTTAGATTTACATCAGTGCTTGGTGAATCATTTCTCACTGACACATTCAGAATGCTCTTGGCGACTTCTGCTGCCCCCTTCGTTCTCAATCGAGCTATTTTCGAAAGTTAATTAGCCTCTCTATGATAGTTCTCTCCTTTGCAGCTTGAGGCCAACCTGAAACTTGCCATTTAAAAATGACCCTTTCCCTGGGAATGAAATTTTGTTCTTTTTTATTTTAGTAAGTTCATGTCTTATTACCATTAGTGTAATAATTAGTAATCAAATTCCTCTTTTATAATTTTTTACAGATTTACTTTTAAATTTTTATTTATTTTGGTGATGGTGGGGAAGGATTGTACGCATGAGTGCAGGTGCCTACAAAGGCCAGAAGAGGATGTTAGATTCCCTGGAGCAGGAGTTTAAGGTGACTGTGACTTTCTTGACTTGGTGCTAGTACTGAACCCTGGTCCTCTACAAGAGCAGCAAGTGCCCTTAACCACTGAGCCTTCTCTCCAGATCCCTAGATTTCATTTAAAATGTAAATAATCTAGTCTTTGATCTCAAAGAATTTATAGTCTTTGTGAGATTGTAAAACCTGCAAAGATGGCTGACACATTGCAGCCCACACAGGGTCAACTGACTGAATGGGGGACATGCTGTGAGATTGTAGACCACAGGGGGTCAACTGACTGAATGGGGGACATGCTGTGAGATTATAGACCACAGGGGGTCAACTGGCTGAATGGGGGACATGCTGTGAGATTATAGACCACAGGGGGTCAACTGACTGAATGGGGGACATGCTGTGAGATTGTAGACCACAGGGGGTCAACTGACTGAATGGGGGACATGCTGTGAGATTATAGACCACAGGGGGTCAACTGACTGAATGGGGGACATGCTGTGAGATTGCAGCCCACACGGGGTCAACTGACTGAATGGGGGACATGCTGTGAGATTGTAGACCACAGGGGGTCAACTGACTGAATGGGGGACATGCTGTGAGATTATAGACCACAGGGGGTCAACTGACTGAATGGGGGACATGCTGTGAGATTGCAGCCCACACGGGGTCAACTGACTGAATGGGGGACATGCTGTGAGATTGTAGACCACAGGGGGTCAACTGACTGAATGGGGGACATGCTGTGAGATTATAGACCACAGGGGGTCAACTGGCTGAATGGGGGACATGCTGTGAGATTGTAGCCCACACGGGGTAAACTGACTGAATGGGGGACATGCTGTGAGATTGCAGCCCACACGGGGTCAACTGACTGAATGGGGGACATGCTGAGATTGCAGCCCACACGGGATCAACTGACTGAACGGGGGATATGCTGTGAGATTGTAGCCCACACGGGGTAAACTGACTGAACGGGGGACATGCTGTGAGATTGCAGCCCACATGGGGTAAACTGAATGAACAGGGGACATGCTGTGAGATTGCAGTCCACACGGGGTTAACTGACTGAATGGGGGACATGCTGTGAGATTGCAGCCCACACGGGGTTAACTGACTGAATGGGGGACATGCTGTGAGATTGCAGCACAGATATCCTTCTGCCATCTTGTCTTTACTGAAAGGGTGGATATGCTGTGAGATTGCAGCACGACACCGTGGATCCGAATCCCGCATCTCCAAGGGTAGTTGTGTCACCTAGGATACTCATTTGCACTTTGTTAGCGTGAGTTTGTTCACCTGCATGAGAAAGAGGCAGGTGGGCTGGAGACAGCTCAGAAAGCAACACAATTGCTATGTAAGCATGGTGACCTAAGTTTGAGGCCCAGAACCCACGTGAAAACTGGGCTTGGTGGTGTGGGCAGAGCCGGGGAAGTGGAGACCTGCAGATCTCAGACTGACCAGTTAGCCAGCCTTTCTGAGTCCATGTGTTACAGGTCGCTGAGAAGCCCTGTCCCCAAAAACAACAGGGGTAATATTTTGAGGAACAACATCTGAGGTTGACTTCTGGCCGAAACACACATACACACACACACACACACACACACACACACACACACACACACACACACACACACTTCACATGTATATGCACATATGTGCATATACACAAGCACTAAGGTAAGATAAACTACTAAGGAATTGTGGTGATGAGATACATTTATTTATATATAATTAAGTTCATAAATACATAATTACAAGATGCATTTCATACACTTATATATAGTATTTTATATATAGTATTTAACACCATGCATATAGTATTTAACACGTGATATAAGTGTTCAGTAAAATCCATTATCATTACTAATTGCCTGGCAATTTAGCTATATGCAGACAGATGAGTGACATCGTAGAGACTCAGGATATATGACTGATATAATGGCTCCCTTTCAGGATAGTTGATAAGTATTTAAATCTGAATTTCCTTTACTTTCCAGTTCCTCTACTCACTAATTAAAACAAACAAATAAATAAATACACAAATCAATGCAACATTGACCCAAGCTTTGCCTAATGAAGTGACCCAGATGCTAAGGGTAAGCCAGAGTAGAAATAGAAATATAATTTCTCCACGTGTGTGTATGTGTGTGTGTGTGTGTGTGTGTGTGTGTGTGAATTTGTGCATGCATAGGTGTCTGAGTGTGGAGGTCAGAGGTCAAAGGTCAACCTTGATTGGTGACCCTCAGGCGCCATCCACGTTGCCTTTTGTCTCAGGGTCTTTCACCAGCCTATAACTCGCCAACAGTCTGGACTGACTAGAAGACTGACTAGCTAGGGAAGCCCGTGAATCCACCCGTCTGCACCTCCTTATGACTGGGTTACCAGTGTGCACCACCATGCCTACCTCTTTCAATGTGTGCTCTGGGGACTGAACTCAAGTCCTCAGGCTTGTGAGGCAAGGCCTTTTCCAGTGCAAAGACAAAGATAGTCCGTGAGAGCATGGGCGCTTCTGCACACGTGAGGTTGGGATGGAAGAGAGACAGTTCACAGGAACTCTTCAGTTCCGTTTCCAGTCACTTGCTGAATTCAATTTCTGCCCTGTAATTCAGCAGAAAAGTCCTGCACCACAGCACCAAATGCTTCAGAAATGGGGTCTGGGGTCCCAGTAGCCAATGAAGTGTGAAGTCAGTATTCGACATTTGTAAACCGTCACTTACCACCAGAGCCTTGGTCAGAGCTGGGCTTGGTGCTGCAGAATGCCTGCATTTTCACCTGACTGACAATTCTTAAAGGGACATTGGGAAATGCTTCAATTCCAGTCTCGTAGGTCAGCCTGCCCTCTGGGTACCACAGGAAGGCCCCATCTGTTGTAGGTGGGGTGATACGGTCATGGTTGAGGTTCTTCATCTTGCTCCTGTTGGAATCAACCCTGTGTCTGGTTAAAATAAGTTTCATTGAGAAGTTATTTCCAGGCTATGGGTTTTTTTCCAGGTCCCCTTAGACCCTGAGCTTAAAGCAAGGTTGAAAAGCTTGACAGAGTTCTGGCCAGACTTCCTGCCTGCTGTGGATGTAGTTTCTTCACCGAGAGACAATACAGGACAGGCGACAGGAACTCTGCTAGTGTGGAGGGTGGTTTATTAGACACCACCCAAAAGGTTTCTTGCCTGGAAGCCAGAGGGCATACCGTGTCAACATCAGGAGGCATCTCCCATTCAAGTGCAAACTTCTAGTCAAGAAGATGAAAATCTGAGGACAGCTCCAAAAAGATATTTATTCATCATGAAATTGAACTCAAAACTCAAGAACTAACCATACCATCCAAGATGACAGGGTCTGGGCATATGTCCCCAGAATACTTTAATACCCTGTGAATAGAAAATCATATTGCATGGATATCATATCATATTGGAGGGGGGGTAACATTCTACTGTAAATCTCAACGTGTGAATAGTATCCGACTTCAGTAACCCTGCTTGGCACTATTTTTTCTTCATTCTGTTTGTTCCCCATGTCACCGTCTTCTTCATTCTTCGAGTCCCAAAGACCGAGCGACGAGGGCACTCCCACCCCACTCTGGGCTCAGCAGAGCTCACTAGGCAGTAGATTGTGAAGTGAGTTTTCAATGCGTTGGCTGCAGGAGCATACAGGATAAAATATGACAAGTGTGAGAATATTTATGGTAACAAAAGGCAAAGACACAGACATTGGGAGCACTTCAGAAAATCTGGAAGGAACATTGTGTTGTTAGCTGTTTGAAGGTGCTCTCTGGAAAGAGCAGCTCCCTGTGACAGCTTGGGAGAGGCCTCATCGCCTTTATCTGTGCCCCTGCCCCCAGCATCACCAGGCCATTTGTGCTCCCCTAAATTCACCCATTTCTCCTCCCTGTTCGTCATTTTCCAGTGCTCATTTGGAGCTGTGCGTAGTGTTTGGTGGCACTGAATACAAATGACCAGATCGCAGCCATCTACACAGCTGTAGCATGGAGCCTTTGTACATAGCTGATTATCTCACAGGAGACCACTGGCACAGGTCATCCTAAGTAAGCCTGACCCCAACACTCCCAGGAAGGGCAGTGCGAACATAGCGTGCGGTGGAGGGCTGCAGTGCTGGCCCCTAGCTGCTCCGGCGCTGAGGTTTTGGCTGGGAGAGGTGTTTTGGAAATATTTGAATTGGCCTCAATTCCCACATGTGAGGTTGGACTGCGCATGTGCTCCTAGCTGTGGCCTGTTTGTTGTGGCTGCAGTTGCCAACGCTGCCTCTGACTGCTGTGAGCGTGTGCCAACGGAAAAAGCCATCCCCTGCGAGTCCAAGCTTGGACTCACAGGCCTCTTAGGTAGAGACTGCCCTTCCCAGAGAAGAATTAAAGACCTCCTAAGACAACACACTAGCTCAGTTTTCAGCCTCTTCATGGTGATTTCTGCAGCAGGAGGAATTTCCCTCCATTAGGTGGAAATACATTTTGGGAAAAGACCTAACAATGCTTGGTGTGGCGGGGTCAGACCTAAAATTCCAGTACTTTAATGACTGAGGCCAACCTGGGCTACACACACACACTTCAGAAACTAAACAACAATAACCAACCATAACTACCATAGTACTTTGAGTCCATGAACTCAAACTCAGAATTACGATTGTAGGGCTCTCTCTCTCTCTCTCTCTCTCTCTCTCTCTCTCTCTCTCTCTCTCTCTCTCTCTCGTAGCTTTCTCAAGGAATCAGGAAAAGGTACTGGGGCCCGTAGGTAAGGAGGAACACCCACACAGCTAAAGATCCAATGGAGGAAAGGGGATTGGCTGACACCCTGCTACAGACTTGGTACCTTCCAGGCCCTCATTTCTGTTCTCCTCTGGTCTGGCCTACCCTTCAAAGGGCCATTCACCAGAGAGCGAACTGAGGCATGTATGGGGGTCTCCTGAAAACCAGAGTTAGTACAAAATCTAAACACCGTGTCTTCCCTTAGAAGATAACGCCTCTCCAAAAGGGTCCTTGGGAGCTCAAGGGCTTCTCATGGCTTCCCTTCTCCCCGCTTCTATCTCAGTTTCTTCAACAATATCCCCTTAACCAGGACCACATAATGAGAATGACAACAGAAGGAACAAGCAACAATGTCCTGAGGCTGAGGAAACTTTAGCAGCAAAATAGTTTTTTCCTTCTTTTAAGGTATTTAATTTTTTACTCTCTAAACATTTTTTTAACCAGCCACACAACTTCGGTTTGCTTCTTGTAGCAGTATGTTTTAGAAACTCTTTGCATGATGTACAATTATGTAACTTGAGACTCAGACGCTAGGTTATGTATCCAGTCTCTGCTGCCATCCCACAGAGAAGCAGAACACTGAACTCCAGTACTGAATGTATCATTTAGACTGCTCCAGCAGCTCTTCAAAGAAAAGCATAATTTCTATGGCTGAGGACGCAGCAGCCAAAATCACAGTTTGCATGAAACCCTTTGATTCCTGTCTATGTTGAAGTGGGTCATTCTGCCGGGGCTGCTCCTGCTGGTCTTTCGTTTTCTTTGACATGCTCATGGCCTACTGCCAGGGTGTGTTGCTCTCTCTCTCTCTCTCTCTCTCTCTCTCTCTCTCTCTCTCTCTCTCTGTCTCTCTCTCTCTCTCTCTCTCTCTCTCTCTCTCTCTCTCTCTCTCTCGTCTCTCTCTCTCTCTGTGTGTGTGTGTGTGTGTGTGTGAATTCTCTTGCACCAAGGCCCTGTGCATGCCACATCAATGCTTTACCATGAACTATATTGTCAACCCAACCCTCAGTTTCACTGTTGAATCTATGGCATGTCCATCCAGCCCATCAGCCCTCTCCAGGTCCATAGGGCCAGAACTGTCACCTACAGCCAAATATCCAGTGTGTTCTGCTGTCCCTGTTGGATGAACGTGATTCCTTGATTGAAAACCAGCCGCACTTTTGGCAAGTTGGATACAGCTGGCAAGATGTAAGTGTCTTGCATGCAGGAGACTAAGGTAGATCAAATGGTGGCCTAAGATCTTAGATAAGGCGACAGGGTTTGTCAGAGTGGAAGGGGAAATCTTGTCATATGCTTTTATATGTAAGATATTAACAATGAACTAAAAAAAGATGCTTCAAGAACTTAGTACTTGGGCATGAAAATCCCAGTTGCCCTGGGTATAGGTTTGGGAGTTTTCAAAGAGCCCAAAGAAGGCTATAACACTGGGTCCCGTGTAGCAGTCATGGCTGTCCCTGTTGTGGGTCGCACATGATCTGCCTTTCCCTGTGGTTGTCACTCTTGGATCTAGACTGTACCTTCCTTCCTTCTCTCATGGCAAGAATGTAGCTAGAGAACATATGCACACATACACACACACATACACACACACATACACATATACACACATACACACATACATACATACACATATACGCACATACACACATACACACACATATACACACATACACACATACACATATACACACATACATACACACATACACACACATACACACACATACACATATACACACATACACACATACATACACATACACACACATACATATACACACATACACATATACACACACATACACACACACATACACACATACACACACATACACACACTCCACCGCATTAACTTGGTACCTTTCACATTTAAGCCATTCACACATTGATACACCTTCATACACTCAAGTAGAACTTTCAGTTTGTACTGGTGATTCTTTTTATTATTATTTTTTAAAAAAGAAAACAAACTGTCTTTTTTCATTTTACACATCAATCTCAATTCCCACTCCCTCCCCCCATCCCCTCTACCTTCACCCTCACCCCACCCCCATCCACTCCTTAGAGAGGGTAAGGCACATTGCTTTGGGGAAGATCCGAGACCCTCTCTACTATATCTAGGCTGAGCAAGGTATCCATCCAAAGAGAATGGGTTCCGAAAAAGCCAGTACAAGAAGCAGGGACAAATCCTGGTGCCACTACCAGTGGCCCCGCAGTCTGCCCCAGTCACTCACATTCAAAAGGTCCAGTTTGATCCTATGCTGGTTTCTTCCCTGTCTAGACTGTTTCAGTGGGTGTCCCCATCATGGTCTTGACCTCTTTGCTCATATTCTTATTCCTCCCACTTTTCAACTGGATTTTGGGAGCTCAGCCCAGTTGTAGCGCTGATTCTTAGGGGATTCTGTTTTCATTGTTCTAGCTGTTCTGACTAGGCATCAGCAGTTTTCACAAAGCTCCCAGCTGATCCTAACATTTCTTAGAATTGAGAAAGGCTGGGATGGAGGAAATTGATGAACGAGGTTTAACTGCAGAGGGTCAGCCTAGGACCCTTTCCCATCTCCTCTCTGCATTCCTGCGCATGTCTTTTTGCCAGCACACTCCCCCACCCGTTTATTCACCCTAATTCTTGACACAATCCACTGGACAACTTTCTTTTTCTTTCTTTTAAACTCATCGATTTATTTTACACCCTGGCTGCAGCCTCCTCCCCCACCCAGCCTCCCATCCCCGTCCCTCTCCTATATTCCCCAATCCTCTACGCTTCCATCTCCAACCAGGAAAGGAAAGGGCAAGTCTCCCATGAGTATCAACAACACAGCATATCAAGTTGCAGTAAGACTAAGCAACTCCCCTTATATTAAGACTGGGCAAGACAAAGCAGTATGAGAAGTAAGGACTCTGGAGGTCTAAGAGACCATTTTCTGCAAATAGAAAACTCTGTGTGGGTAACAGCAGCTTGCTGCCTGAGCAGGCTACCCTGATGAAGCAGGGCTTTCTGTGGAGCAGGTGATCCAGTCCGCCTTTCTCATGGAGTTGCCGTTTCAGTTGGTGTCATCTGGCAGATGCCTGCATTTAGGAATGCTGTAGGCTCGTAGCTATTCAAACAACATCGGAATTGCCATCCAAATGGCTTCGCGGCATGCAGGATTCAAATTGTGCATCAAAGCACAGAGTGCTCTCGACAGCTTTGTGCGCGATCCAGATGTACAAGGGAAATGATCAGAGAGTACACTTTTGCTGGCGAGAGGGGCCAAGACAGAAGTTGCCTAAGGAGGAGTTAGTTCAAGGTTGGAATTTGGGGGTGGAGCTATGACTTAATGGAGCTCTGGCCTCGTTGCTTAGACCCTGGATGGTATCCCAAGTCCTGCGCCCTCCTCAACTAACTAAATAAACCCGTAAATGAGGTTTAGGTTCGGAGGTGTGTGTCTTTCGGCTGGAATGTTAGCGGGTGAATGACTACGGAGCATGTACATGGCTGTGTTTTTCAGAGTCTTGAGATCCGAACAGATGAGAACATGTGCCATTAAGTCTGAGAAGTTCGTCTTGAAAAACAACAAACAAACAAAAAGAGAGACCTTGGCTTCACCCCCGCCGCCCCAAGGGCTGTCTCCGGCCTTAGCCGGCTCTGTTCCATCTGTGCATTCTGTCAGGGATAACGCAATCAGACAGGCCCGCGGACGCTTTTCTTCCCTCTCTACAAAATTTTAATAAAATCCCTTGAACAACAGCGCTGAGCATCTCTGAGGCTTGAAATTGAAGTGATAAAAGACGAAATTGCTCACTTGTCAGCCTGCAGCAAACGGCGTCGCCCATACAGATTCCAGAGGAGCCATTTTAAATCTGCCCGAAATGCTGGGCTCTCCACCTAATCTTCTATCGTCTATATTTTCTTAAAATGAAAACCCCTGCTCCAAGGAAGAGAAAAGACAAGGCCCTCTCTGTGCCTCGAACAACATGAGAATCAAGCCCCCAAACAGGTCTTTCCAAGAAGTAATTTCTGGAAAGGAATACCTTTGCCTAAGTTCTGACTTCCTGAGACAAAATATAATTCCAGTTTGAGGGACACGACTCAGCAACCTGCCTTCCAGGTGGAGCCGGCATTGCACAGTTTCCCGCTGTGGTAGGCTCCTGGCCCTCAGACTCTGTCGTATTTGACACTAGTGAATCCTCCCTCAGAACATCCTCCACTCCTCTCCCCTCAACCCCCGCTGCTTTTCAGAGTCGTAAAACCAATATTGTTCAGACTTATGCTTGAGAAAAGTAGTGCCCAATGCCAGCATGTAAGGACGGAAGATGGAGCCAAGAGAAAGTATCCCCGATGGAGCATCCTGTCCTGAACATCTATGTTGACTCCTCCTGCCTCCTCACATGAAAACCCTGACAGCATTGCACAAGCAAAGCCAGTTGCCTAAGGAATAATTTATTTAACTGTGGTTGAAATCACAAAAGAATTAGGTCTCTCCTTTCCACCCCTCTTCTTCAGTCCTTTCTCTCTTCTCTGAACTTTCTCTAGTCTTACAGTCAGGAGAAAAACAAATGTAGCGAAGAGAAACAAGGTGTTTTTATTCCATCAAAAATGACTGAAGAAAGCCGAAAGCTACTCATTGTAGGTATTTAGCAATTTTTAAATTTCTTTAGAACACAGTTAGAGCCAGGCGGTGAAGTTGCACGCCTCTAATACCAATACTCTGGAGGCAGAGGCAGAAGGATCTTTGTGAGTTCGAGGTCAGCCTGGTCTTCAGAGCAAGTTCCAGGACAGTCAGGGCTACACAGAGAAACCCCATCTCAAAACAATCAAAAACCAAAGACCAAAACCAAAAGAACACAGTTAAAGTTCAATGTTTGTGTGTATGTGCCTGTGTGTATCTGTGTATTTCTGTACCTGTATGTGTATTTCTCTGTGTGTGTGTGTGTGTGTGTGTGTGTGAGAGAGAGAGAGAGAGAGAGAGAGAGAGAGAGAGAGAGAGAGATTTGGGCTAGCCTCCTATTGAGAAGTAAAGATCAAGATCAACCCAAGAGACTTAAAGAAAACACAAGGCAGAAGGGAGTAACCTGAGAGGTAAGTGAGGGTGGGTTATCATTGGCAGAGCTTAAGGCAGGTGGTGGGCAGCTGTATCCCTGAATTCAGGGAGTCCTATTGCCTGGAAGCAGTGATCCAGAAAGGGGCTAGTGTGTCAGAGAGCACCATTAGGGGTAATTTCTGTGAGGTGGAGCAGAGAAGAAAGACCCAGTAAGTAGGTCATCCCACCTACCAGAGCCAGCAGCTCCTGGGATGCCTGTAGGAGTTGGCCTTTGGGTTCACAGCAAACGGCAGTGACAGGCAGAGTGGGGAATCTGGGGTCCGGAAATGCTAACTCTAAGGACCATGCTGTACCAGGCATCTGCTTGTTCACCAGACACTTGGTCTCCATCCACATCCATGGCAACCTGTGCACAACTGAATGATCTTTTCCTGTGTATAACAACCATGTATTAAGCAACTGCACACACGGCAGACGGTCTTCTTTTTTTTTAATATTTATTTATTATGTATACAATATTCTGTCTGTGTGGCCAGAAGAGGGCACCAGACCTCATTACAGATGGTTGTGAACCACCATGCGGTTGCCGGGAATTGAACTCAGGACCTTTGGAAGAGCAGGCAATGCTCTTAACCACTGAGCCATCTCTCCAGCCCCCGGTAGAAGGTCTCTTGATAAAAGTGGTGAGGCAACCCAATTAAATCGCTGCCTTTTAATTGCAACTATGCCCTAAGATGGCTTGACTTGCTCATGGGTCCAGGGCTCTTTCCTTCCCCAATCCTTCCTTTATTCTTTAAGATAAAGATAATTGTGGACAAACTTTTTTTTTTTCTCTAAATAAACTCTGAAGACTTTCTTCATCTGTGAGGTTATTAACTCTTATCCATGATTTTCTTATTTCTGAACTAATTTCTTCGTAAAGAAACTGGGGTCACTGTGTGGTGGGGTTCCTACAGAGGACAGGGCCTGTCCTCTGAGGCCCCTGTCCACAGCTCAGTTGCTGCCCAGTCCTTGCCAATGGCTGCATTTTCTGGCTCTGGCTGCAATTATTTTATGGCCATTGAAGTTCCCGTTTTTTAAACCTAAAATAGTTTCCTTAGCCTTTGCTGACAGCTTTTTTTTTCATTTTATGAATTGAAAACTTTGCCAAACACACACATCCATGCTACCCCACCCAATAAATCTTCACTTTCAAAAAGAAATGGTTCAGCTAAAGTTTCCTGTGGAAAGTGGTCATGGTCTACACAGTCACCCACTTCTAAAGAAACGAATCTCTCAGCTGTTTCTGGGAATTTCTTCCTTTGTCAGGCTCCATAGCTGAACAGAGAAAAAAACAACCTTTTGACGGATATTGATCCTGCGGCTTTACTATCTCAAAGCTCTACAAAGGGCAGGGCTCACTCATCTTAAAGCTGAATAGCATTGCTAATGAGGCCTGAGATTTATACTTCTGTTCATCATGAGTGTTTCCTAAGACTCTTCAGTGAACCCTCTCAGTATCCCAAGACAAAGAAGGGCACACATGAAAGAAACCTCATGAATCTTAAGTGATGCTGTACAAGGCCCTTAAGGCCATCCTAGGACATGAGAATTATGTCATTCTTCATTTGTAGCTTATGCAAGCTTTGATGTTCAGTCCTGGAAGAAATGGTCTCTATCACAAAAACACACCTCAGCACATTCCAAATTAAATAGTTACTCCATTTTTCCTTCAATTCCCGTGCCATCATGTAAACAGAAACTGTTCATTTGTTTCCAGGCCACCCAGACCCAAATAATCACACAGAAACTATATTAATTACAAAAGGGCTTGGCCAATAGCTTAGGTGTATTCCTAGCTAGCTCTTACATCTTCAGTTAACCCATTTCTATTCATTTGTGCATCACCATGAGGCTGTGGCTTACCAGGTAAGGTTCTAGGGTAGTATTCTCCTTCGGAAGCTACATAGTGTCACCTTCTCTCTCTCTCTCTCTCTCTCTCTCTCTCTGTCTCTGTCTCCCTCTCTCTCTCTGTCTCTGTCTCTCTGTCTCTCTCTCTGTCTCTCTGTCTCTCTCTCTCTCTCTATATATATATATATACATATATATATATGTATATATATATATATCTTCCAGGCTGGCTATATTCTGCCCTGCTGTACGCCAAAGCAGCTTTATTCATTAACCAATAAGAGCAACACATATACAGAAGGACCTCCCATATCCCCATCAGAAGTTGAGTAGAATCAGGCAGATGAGAATCCAGTGTAGATGTTTTGAAACTTTCACAGGTGGAGCCCTTCTAGAGGAAGTGGGTCATTGGGGGTAAGCCTTGCGATTTTAGAGCCTAGACCTATTTTCTGTTTACTCTTTGCTTTTTCACTATAGATACAATTTGACCAGCACGCCTCTTGTTCCTACCGTCATGCCTTCCCTGCCTTGATGGAGTGATCGCCTCAAACTACAAGACTGAATTATGTAAATTGCTTCTTGTCAAGTCTTTGGTTCCAATGACAAGAAAATTAATTAATGCATAGGTCAAGTCACCTATTTGGGAGGGGACAGAGACTGTTGATTTTCTTGGATATAATCAGAGGGGAAAGTCATTTCTAGTTCCTGACCCAGAGGGAGAAAGAAGAAAGCTGTACTTCTATATGGTATTCCTCAGTGTGGGTCAAGTCCAGAGTTCAGATGCCTGGGATTCAGGATTTTCAAACTCTGAGAGGCCAGAAATGTCAGAGCTAACCGGGTTGAGTTATTAAGACAGTAAGCAAGCACAGGCAGGTATCTGGATAGCTGCACACCTGACGCTTTGCTTCAAAGCCCTTCATTCATTGTCCCTTCCCTTTGTAATTAGAGGAAGCATTGAGACCTTTGAGTCCTTTTTACCTTAGCCCCTCTCTCCTTCTTACTGGGCTAATGCTGCCAGACACCCCAGTCTTATTCAAGAAAGCCAAGGGTCTCTACTACCAACCCAACTAAATGAATTATGCCAAGATTCAGGGAAGAACTATGACCCTGGCTGATACATGCTTCATGTTCTAGGTTTGCACAAAAATAAAGCTAAGCTATCAAAGTCCTATGAGTTTTCTACACTGCAGACATCAGACCTAGATGCAGACTGTAGTGAAAATATTTTAAACTAGTACTTATACCAGGACCCTCTGCCTTCAAGGCCTAGCCGGTGCCAAATACATTCCTTTTGGAGGAGTTTCTCTCCCCACGCAGGTATTTTCCCACCCAGCACTTCTCCTGATTTCTTGGATATAATCAAGTCCCTTATAGCAGAGTTCCATGGCTCCTGCTTCAGTTTCTGCCTCTGGGTACCTGACTTGCATTCCTACCTTGACTTCTCTCAATGTGTCCTGAGATATGGAAGTCAAATAAATCTTTTCCTCCCTAAAAGGTTGCTTTTGGTTGGTGTTTTAATGCAGAAATATGAACCCTTGGAAAAAAAGAGGGGTTTGAGCATACCATTTATGAGTTTATATAACAACAAAGATTATGAAGAAAAAGAGGTACAAGAATAAGACTGTTGGGAAATAGAAACAGCTTGCCCTTCCCACTCTAGAAGTAAAGAGATTTAGGCAGTATATAAGCTAGAAGGACTAGGCATAGTCCCATCAAGAAGAGAGAGAACTCCAATGCTAGGCACAGCCAATGAGGCAACTCTCCTGTGTCGGGGAGGAGGCTGTCCTGGTCTCAGCCCTTTTCAGAAGATACCAGCCTGCAATCCCCTAACTATCCCCTAAAACCCTTGTGCGTATACAGGGTGTGATCCCCTGGCTCCTCTAAAAATTTGGGACTGCAATGGAGCAGACACACCTGGGTGGGGTCAGACAACAGGGAAAATCACATCGTGAGTACAACAGGCCTTGGCTTAGCAGGAGATGGTGGTGTGAGTCCAGGTCTTTTGTCACAAGCAATCCAGTCTCAGCCTCGGCTCTAATTTAGAGCCTTCCTCCATGTGCCTGTAGGAGACTCTGACCTTTGGAAAATAAAATTGAAAGCTTTTTATATATATAATAAAAGCCTCGGGAAAAACCGGCTCACTGTCGGTTTGCTGTGCAGAGCAGCACCAGGCATACTTTGTAGACTTCCCACTTGGAACCCTTGAGGGAATTGGTCCTTGATTCTCTGAATCTTTCCTTTCCCATCTTCCTATAGGCACATACCACATTATGGGGGGCAGCGGGGTGCTGAGAATAGCCGGCGTGATGAATGTGCCACGCTGAAATTCTTCATTTTATGTACACAGCATTCTCAGAGAGAAACATGCTGTCCTCGGAACCTTAGTACCCAGGAGCTAGCTGCCTGAGAGGCTTTCAGTATTTACCCTAACGGTACCAAGTGATTAGGGGCCTTAAGTGCCTGGCCGCTGGCTGTGCTGTTTTACTTATTACTCGGGATCCACGGCCTCTCAGCTTGCCATGGGCTCCTTGAGAAGCAGGATGGTCCTAAGCTCAAAAGCTGGCTGCTGATATCACAAGAACACTGGGGGCCCCTTGGGTGACCTGCATCCATTTTCTGCTCCCACTTGCATTGTTGGAGAAAACCTGCAAAGACATGCTTTCTTCCGGGTCCCCGGCAGTAGCTCTCGTCGCAAACTAGACATGTGGAGGAGGGGGTGCCGCATAACTGTCAGTCTCCTCCTCACCACCCGTTTCCACAAACCTTAACCATGATGCTGCCTTGCCTCTTTTTCTTCTCGCATTTAGCCCCTCTTGACCCTTTTCCTTGATGGAATGCTTACCCCTGAGGATGCTTCCATTTGGGAAGCAGACTGGACCCCGTTTGGACCAGTCATTTGATTTATTTTGATGTGTAACAGAAACTCTGCAGCGAGACCTGGTCAGGTCTAGGGACCCCTTTGCCCTCCACCGAAGGGTTAAGCCTGGCCATGTGAAGAGTCAGCTCTGGCTCCCAGGCTGCAGGCTGCACAGCTGACCATATTAGGAGCACATGAAGGGAAGAGTCAGCTCCCAGCACGGCGGGAGCTTTCTGTCGGGCTGAAGTGCAGGTGCTATATTTAGCGCCAGACTCTGGGGAAAAGCAGCTTAAAAGTGGGAGTGGGTTGTTGGAATGCACACGTGTAGGGGACCTCTGCTCCAGTCTCCAGCAAGCTCCAGATCCATCACCTCTCAGCTGGCTCGATCGTGTTCTTGGCTCTAGCAAAGATAAATTCAGTCCCTTTCAGCTCCGTTGCTTTTTTAGTGTGGAGGAAAAGAACCACGGTTGTTGAGTGAATCATCTCTCAGAAGGCTGTAAGCCAGGATTTCTCTCCCCTCAGCCTCCCGTTCCTTTTCCATATCCACTTAACATGATTTGTGGAATTGCCTCATGTGATTCCTTCCCTTAGGAAACACAAGCACTTAACTCTCTTCTGTTCTGAAGGATGTGAACCTTTAGGAGCAGGAACATCTTCTTCACGTTATAGTGGCCCCACATCTAGAAATGGGTCTTCTCTACAGATATAATCCTGTAATAGGGACATAGTACGTAGGAAGTTATTTCTTAGGAGTCTCTACACATTTTCAGACTTCTACAAGAGCAAAAATTAAGGCAAAGAGTGATCTTACAGAAACATGACTACATTCAATGTTGTGGAAGTAAATGTTTCAAGAATTGTGACACCTATGGTCTCAGAGTAATTTGTTTATGCACAGACTCTTTCCACAGCCCTCTGCTTTCTCCTCCAAACTGTATTAGCTCAACTGAGGGAGAGTTTAAGTGAGTGGGAGGCCAAGGATGCTCCTAGTTACAATTCTTGGGAAACAGTTGACCATTCAGAACACTAGACTCTCATATCTGGTTCTCCGACAAAGTCATTTAATTTCCCCAAACTATGTGGTAGTAGCCACGAAACTATTACATAAGCCTGAAGTTTGGCTTGGAAAGTTCATTTGAATAAAAAGCCAAAGGCCTGGCTTGCTGAGCTACTGCCCACTATAGCTGGGGTGCTTTCTTAGTTAGGAGGAAGTGGTTGGTCTGTTTGGATGGCTTTGGGGAAAGCTAACAAATTATAGTAAAATCTAATGCACACTTGTGTAGTTTCTTAAAAGAAAAAGAATCTCAAGGAATTCAGCTGGGTCAATCGACTCATCAGCTGTGGTGAGACCTTGCAGAGGAGGTTGCACAGCAAGCAGTAGGTGGATCTTGTGGCCACATGAAATAAAGGTTAACTGCAGCCCACTGAGTCAGGCCTGGAGGGAGCTCCGGAAGCTGGATGTGGAGTAGAACTCAGAAAGGGCAACAGATTCAGTGCAGGACGGAGGAAAAGATAAGCCTGTGTACAGACGGGCAGAAGGTGGAGCACTGGGAAGAAGCTGGGTTCTAGGGGAGATTCCAACAAAAGCTGAAGAGCCTGCTCACCAGGCAGACCGAGTATGCTATGGTGGACCCCCATGCACAATTTGACCATTGATAACTTGAAACTGTGGATGTAATAGTTTCTTCCAAGATCAAAACATCTCATCATTGGGAAGGTAGGCAACTGAAAATAGCTTCAGGAAGTCCTTGAAACTGACCAGATTCCCTAGGACTCTCCCTGCCTGAGTAAGCTGAGGCTGTGAGTCCTTCTCAGAGAGTCAAGCTGCCCAGAAGAGGCAGAAACCAGTCAAGATGCCTAGAGGAGTGTTGCGGGAGGTCCTTCCGCTCCTCCAGCCTATAGCTGCTGAGATACCAGCCCATTGGGGCGTGGTCTCTCTCCCTTCACTTCCCTCTCCTCTCTCTCTCTTCACTTCCTGTTCCTCTGGTGACTAGACTCCCTTCCTGGTTGCGCAGAGGGCTGTTGTCTGGGACAGTGATCTGTAAGTTTTTTCCCCTTTAAATAAATACCACCCTATTAATCATAATTCCAAACTGGTGTGGCATTGTTTGTGACTTACGCCTTCAGAGGAGGTTTAGACCAACCAAAGAAGATGCAGCCAAGGTGAGCTGCCAAATGGACGTGAAGCTGAGCTGCAAAGAAGACTCTGAGAGCAGAGAAGCTGCCAGAAGAAGCAGAAAGCTGCCTAGCTGTCTGGAAAAGGGTTAGACCAGCTGAGCAATCCGAAAAGGACACTCTCTAACCTGGCGAGCTGCCTGCAGGCTGTGCGGTGTGCCGCAGGTTTCGGGTTTGTGAGCTGTCATGGTGCTAGAGTGGCTTCTCAGTGATGTTAACTACCTCTAAGTACCACATGTTTCTGTAAACAATCCCAGCAAGCCCAGTGCTTTGCCAAGCTAGACTTGAGCGGATTGTTTCTTTGCTTTGTTGCTGCTCTCTCTGTCTGGAGCGAATAGAAGCAGACTCACCCAGAAAGGTGACTCAACACATGGCCACAGGAAATCTCATAGACAAGGAATCTCTCTGGTGTAGGCGGGTGGTGAGGCAGAGTGAGGTTGGCAAGAGAAGCGCGTTGTTCCTTCCCTTGAGGGAGCAGACATCTAGAGGTGGCCATATGCTGGGAAGCAGAGGAAGGGAACATGAGGCAGAGAGGAAGCACTGAGCAGAGACAGTGCTTAAGTTCCCCAGACGAGTGTTAGACACGGAAGAGTGGGTAAGAATCGAGCTTGCGGAGAATCGCAGTTCCCAGTTGTGATTGTGGTAAACAGGGTTGGTGTCTTTTTCTCCTCATACTGTGCTCCTTGATCAGCAGGCCTCACTCGTACACCACCATGAAACAAGAGGAGATTGAGGCAGTAAGAGGCACTTGAGTAAGGCACGGTGGTGCTAAGGTTACAATCTGAATCTCTGACTGGCATCTTCAGATTTAACCACATCGCTCTTCTAACAACCACAGTGCTACAGATGTGGGGATAAACTGAGGCTTGATTGTGAGGGACAAGCATTCTCATATTCTGATTTTAGATCTGTAAATCCCCCCTCCCCACTGGATCTGCTGCTGTTACTTATCAAGCATTAGTGCTTATCATCCACAAGGCATCGTGTTAAGGGTTAGGCCACGGAACTAAAGTAGACCTAGGCCCATGAGGAAGTTCGTGGTGGATGATTGTGTAAATCGTGACAACTCACAGTCAGCAGAGTATGACATGCAGACGGGGATAAAGAAAATCAGAGAACGTTTTTAAGTGATGATATCCTAGGAAGCTCGTAGGAACAGTTACTTCCAGGTAGACAAGAAAATGAAGGCAAATCCAGGTGAAATTGGGCAATTTCATTGGAAACGTGAATCATCAGAAACTCTGCAGGTGACATTTTTCTACAAACTCTGAAACTAGAGCATTAAGGAAAGAGACTGGGAAAATATACCAACACCTGATCATGTAAGGCCTTTTGTGCTTGTGTAAGGAGGTTAGAACCTGCTGAATTGTCACCTAGACCTCCTAAAATGTCCTTGTCAGAACCAGCAGAGATGACTCTGGTCTGTCCAGCAGTTTGACAAATTATAACTCTGGGAAAGCTCCTCAAATAGCAGTGAGTCGATCTCAATAAAATCCAGACAGAGAGGGAAGGTCAAAGCATTGTCCTGCAAGGTCGCACTTGACTTTCAGGATGGACAGATAAGCTGTCCTGTAATATTCATGATGATGACTTGTCTCTGAGCTCACTTGGATTTCCAATTTCCTTCTTAACCTATGAGAAGCTGATTAAACTAAACACTATTGACATCCAGGCTCCTACATAGAAACTCACTTAAAGGGCTCAGCAGCCAGAATAACACAGTGTCCACTGTCACTGCTGGGTTCTCGTTCATGCCGCTTTCCATAGTTGTGAAGATTCGATGTAGTTAGAGTAGTGGTATGTCTTCTCAGTCAATCACTCCCAGCTTAGTGGCTGGCTGAAGAAGATCACAGAGCCAGGTGGACTAATTGTAAGTTGATGACTTTAAATTCTTGAGGGAAACCCTAAATGATGGTTAACGATAGCCAGAGAGTTTGCTGTGCTTCCACGGTTGGATGTTTGCTTCGTTTATGATTTTGGATTGTTTTTATTCAGTTTCTTATGTGTTCTAAGTTAACCTAAGTTTCCTCTTCTCCCTGAGGGATAACCACATTTTATCATTATTAGGAAAATAGAATCCATTCAAACTGGTACTGGGTGCACACCTGAGGAAATTAAATCAGATCAAAGAAATACATCTGTTTCCATGAGAGCATTGTTCAAAACAACCAAGATATAAAATCAAAGTATCCAACATTGTATAGATGGAGAAAGACTATGTGGTATAAACACATAATGGAATATTGTTCAATACTTCAAAAAGGCAGGGAAATCATGTGCTTTGGGACAAGAATGGATCTGAAGATGATGAAGTTAAGTGAAGTAAGCCAGGTATAGAATGTCATGGTATCTCACTTGTGAAAGTAGAAACTGTTGGATTCATAAAGGCAGAGAGTGGATGGTGGTTATCAGGGTTTGGACATTGGTGTGGGGAGTGGGACAGAGGACAAAGAAAATTCAGAAAGACAGAAGGAACAAATGCAAGGGATTGATTGTATGTCTTGGTAACTATGGTTAGCAACGGTACAGTGAACTCTTGACAGTGAATGGGAAATAGATTTAAGTATTCTCACTGCAAAATAATTATTTGAGATAGAAAATATGTTAAGTATCTTGATTTACTCATTTTGCATTGTATGTTTATTTCAAAAAGACGCTTTATATATACAGGCACGTATATCACTGTGTCAGTTAGAAAAAAATCAGAAAATGTGGAGGCTGAAGAGATGGATCTGGGGTTAGAAGTCTTTCCTGCTCTTCCAGAGGACCAGAGTTCAATTCCCAGAACTCAAGTGGGACAGTTCACATCAATTGCAAAGGGATCCAACATCCTCTCTGGCCTCTGTGGGTACCTACACACATGCAGCCCTTGCAGTCCTGGAACTTGCTCTGTAAACCAGGCTGGCCTTAAACTCACAGAGATCTACCTGTCTCTGCCTCCTGAGGGCTAGGATTAAAAGCGTGGGCCACCACCATCCAGGAACTGGAAACTTCTTGTAGTTTGTCTCAGTATCTGTATGCAGGAAACACACAACTGTGGGATGGACCTAAAATTTGTGATTTCTACTGTCTAAGCAGGTTTTAATATACCCCAGAAGCTACACTTCATTTCTGTAGCTTATCTGTCCATCAACACCCGGATTCCCAGTCTTCCATGCTTATATCTTCTTTCATTGTATCTATATCAGTTTCTGGTCTTAATCTCATGGATGTCCTACTTTCAGAAGACTGAAACAACCTATAGGGACATCCACAGGTACCAGGATGAATGGACTCTTTACCAAAATCTAAGTACAATGTTCTGTCCTGTTCACTCATGTGTCTGCAGTCCTGAGTGAGGTCAAACTTTCCAGGTTTTCTCTAGATCCCAACTCCCTCTACAGACTCATTGACATTGCCCTGCTATTCAGTTCATTCACCACTCACCACCTACACTTTCCACCTTACTAGATCGCTTCCAGCAGCCTACAAGTGTTATCACCTCTGTTAAAAATAACAAAAAAGATGGTACACATCTATAACTTCAGGGAGGTGGAGACCGAAGGGCCAGGAAGGAGTCAATGCTGGCATCAGTGCTACAAAGAGTTGGAGACCAGGCTGGGCTACATTAGATTCTGTCTCAAAAAACAAAACTACAATTCCCATTATTATAGCAACAACAAAAAAGAACCTTGATCTCTCTTTACCTTCCATCCCCTTCCACCCCTTGCCTTTTCTTCTCTTTTTTCTATGTTAAGTTTTTTGGAAGCAATATCTATTCTTGATGTATCTAATTATATTCTTCATTTGCTCTTGAATCTTCTGGTCTGGCATTTCCATTACCCAGCCAAGAAAGTATTCTTATCAAGGTCAAAGAATGGCCCTTAAGGAGTTCAATTGGAATGACTTTCCTGCCTCATTTCCCTTGAGAATTTGGTCATACTCTCCTTGAAGTCCTTGCTTCACCTGGCATCCAAGACATCACCTTTTGTCTGCTTTCCCAAATGTCCCCCTGGTTGTCACTTGTCAGATCCCCTTTCTGATTCTTACTTGTCACCCCAGCCTTAAAAACTGGTGACATGCTGAGCTAAACATATTAACTTTAACTCACTTTATTAGGAGACTCATCTGGTCTCAAGACTGTGAGTTTTATGGATGTGTGCTGATCGTTCCCAGTGTCCAAAGCCCTTGGTCAAGCTTGACTTCCTTTTAGCTCAGAGCCTGCATCCAACGCACCAGTACATTCCATTGGCTTGAGCTTCAGGAGACTTCCAGGATCTAGTCTCTCTTGTCAGCTCACTGTTAACAGCATGCCAAGTCTCTGACAACTATTGCCTAGATTATTGTAGTAGCTTCCTAGAAGGTCCAGCTACTGTTCTGGCCTCTCTCTAGTCTGCAGTTATGACAACAGCCAAATGAGCAACTCAACACCTAAGTCAGAACATGTGCTTTCCTCGATCAAAAACTTCCCAGTGTTTCTCTGTTGGACTCAGGATAGAAGTCAAGGTTTGCCCTGTGCTTGCCAAACAGACCCTGTCTGCTCTGCTCTGCCTCTCTCTATCCTTTTTCCACACTCCTTTCTGGCTTCTCTCTGAGTAATTTTTGGCCTTCTTGTTATTCTTTCCCAATCCACATTCTTGTCCGGAGTCTTTTAAATTGACATTGTCTCTTCTCATTGAATATATTATCTGTATTCATCTTATTATTCATCTCTCTTACTAGAAGGTATACTCCACAGGGTGGGGATTTTATTTTTTGATATTTCAGTCACAACAAAAGCCTTCAGTACCTAGGATTGTACTTGGTCTCCAGCTGGTAATTGGTGGAAGAATGGGTTCTAAACTACTTAGTTGGCTATGTGACCTAGACTGAAGAGTTGAATTACATAGGAGCTCAGGTTAGTCAGTAGCTACCCTATTCCTTTAGCTTCCAGTGGCTTTCTGCATGACTTTCCCTGAATTTCTGTAGAGTGATCACAGAAACTCTTACAAAGGAAAACATTTAACTCTCAGTGTCAGAGGCTTAGTCCATTGTCATCAGGATGGGTGGCATGCAGGCAGACATGATGCTAGAGAGGTAGTTGAGAACCTTACATTTTGATCTGTAGACAACAGGATGTCACTGGGTGTAGCTTGAGCATATGATACCTAGAAGCCTGCCCCAACAGTGACAGACTTCCTCCAGCGAGGTCACACCTACTCCAGTCAGGTTATACTCATTACAATAAGGTCACACCCACTCCAACAAGGCCACACCTCCTAATAGTGCTATTCCCTATGGGCTTATTGGGGTCAATCATATTCAAACAATGACAATTGCCTTCTCCTCTTTGCTGGCCTGTTCTATTTCACCAGGCTTTTCTTAGATAATGAGTACCCTAGGGCTCAGGGCTGGACTGTCTACTTAAAAAAAAAATCTAATAGTTTCATTGAGTTCCCTAACAATTAACACTATGTATGTTGGTGACTTCAAATTTGTGTCTGCAGTCCAGGCCTCATATGCTTCATTGCAATCTAACCCTTCCTACTGCAGTCTTTGGATCATTACTTGGGTATCTTTAGAGACTCTGATGGCTGTGATGGTTTTAAGTCATGGCTACAAGTTCTTTGCTACATTTCCTTTATTCCCTTTGAGTGTGAGCTGGGCTTAGTGACTTGCTTTTAATGGAAAGAATCTGTCAAAAGTGACAATACATAGTTTCCAAGACTCTATGAAAACTCATTTTAGTTGTCTTTCTCTTCTAGATTTGTCAATCTGGGGGACCAGTGATCATAGTCTACAGACACTCAAACAACACTCTGACAAGAATGGGGGTAAGTTCTTGCTTACAGCCAGTAAAGAACTGAGGGTGCAAGAACATGGATCCTCATATAGTGAGGTGGACCTCTGCTAGCAATGGCAACAGCTTCTCCTTGGTATGTAGAAGGCAGCGTACTGAGGGCCCTGTGCTAGAACCATACAACCAGCTGCTTCCAACTATCCCTGTAGAAACAGCATATGTGCTTTACTGTTTTAAAGCACTGTTAGTTTTATAGAAATCTGATGGAGGAAGGTCATTGGTTAAGTAATAAAGAAACTGCTTGGCCTCATAGGTTAAAACATAGGTGGGAGGAGTAAACAGAACAGAATGCTGGGAGGAAGAGGAAGTTGAGAATGCCAGCTAAGACGATACAATTTGATGTCTGGGGATCAGATGGATTCAAACGGACAACAAAATTGGATAGCTGGTAAGAGTTATGTGGAAACAAAAACATTAGCTCAACACTGGCTGGGCTCGTTTGGAATCATCACTTGCAGCTTTTTCACATAAACAGAGATTCTTGTGACTTGGCATCTGCATTTCTAATAACACAGTACTACCTAGAAGTACCAGGAAGAGGTTGCATGGTATTTACCAACTTGTATCAAAGGATGATAGGGTATGGCTCATTTAAAAACTGCAAAATATTGGGGTGTCCATTCTTCCATAGGTGACAAGTGAAGTGTTGGAACAAGTTTAAGGAGTGTACCCAAGATAGAATAAGAACCTCTTCACATACCTTACTGAGGGACTTGAGTGTTGCTTTGCAGCTTATAGTTATTGGAGAGTTTTGTACTTGAGCGCATTTAAGAAGTTTGAAGATAGAATCACAGAAGACAGCTATCCAAAGAAGGAAGAAAGAGATGAAATAAAGTAACTGAAATGGTTAAAGTAAGAAAAGAAAAGGACCTAAATTAAGACATCAGTGGGTAAGTACAGCTTCACGAATTGTCAGTTGGTATGGATAGTGCTATTTGAGGAAAATGAAAATGCCCAAAATCCAACTGTTTTGGGGGAAAGATAAATTGACTTTGGGGCATAAAGAGTTTGAGTTACTTAAAAGTTCTTCAGTGAAAGGTGTCCAATAGAAAGTTGGAGTTATACATTAGGAGCTCAAAAAATTAATTCTTAGTCTGGTGGTACTGGCTGGTGTCATGAAATTGAACTAAATTGTTTAGGAAGAATATTTAGAGAAAAGACATTTAGTTGACCCTTCAAGGTTACTAACATTTTTGACGTTAACAAAGGTGGAGCTGGTAACAAAACTTATGGAAAAATGTTTAGAAAAGTAAGACAAGAATAGGAAGAAACTAATGCTGAAAAGGTCAAAAGAAAAACCAAATCCAACAAAGAAAACATGTGTGCGATAAAGGAGACCAAAGCAGTCTCTTAAGCAGGTCTCCTTAACAACAGCTGCAGATAGCAACCCCAGATGGCTAGCCTCGTCCTAGGAAGAGAATGAATATAAATCAAGCGAGGGACTATGGCCTTAGAAAGGCCTGTGACAGGTGATAAAGTACCAAGACAGAGACTGAAAAAGATCAAGAAAGATGCACCATGACTCAAGGTAGTGACTCAATGAAGCTGGTCTCAGATAAGAGCACAGTTATCAAACAGATGTTCGAGGTTGGGGTGACAGGAAACACAAGCAAACTGATGTCAGAGTTGTTTAAACAGCCCATTTTCCTAAATACTACATCAGGGTCAAATGTAGGAATAGAATGGAGGAAGCTTTGAGGGAGCCATCTTTTCATAGTTAAACCATTTTTTTTTTTCATCTTGGGTTCCTCAGGGCAATTTGAATTGGATGACCACGAATCTTATTGAAGGTAGCTGAAGTAAGATTGAAGAAAAATTGGGGAGACCATTAACGCGTCTCATGAAATGTAAAGGTTCAATCATCAGATCACGATACCCAATTAAGCACCAGGTAAACTGACAATAAAGCCAAGCATTTATCCCTGGTTCATCAATGGGGGAGTGGTCTTCATTCTGGCTAATAGGCCACAGCCTTACCGGTAGCTCTGAATTCCTATATGGCGAGCAACACTAGAGTTGCTAATTATAAAAATGTCCCATGAACAAAGAACAAGGTACCCACGTCTTGGCAAAGAGGGATAGAGAATGCATCTTTGGAGTCGGGAAGGTGGGAAGCTGTACTTTATATAAAAATGGAAAAAGAAAAGCCAGGCTGACAAAGCTCTGGGGGCTGAGCTTGCGCATTCAGCTTTTAAGAAAGTTTATTATTTTCAGAAAGACTAAGCTTCCCTGCCGTGGAGACTTATTAATAGGGTAACTGGTTGTCCTCATTGTCTAGGTACCCCCCCCCTTCTACACATATTGCCCTGGTACAGTTATTAATAACATCCTTTCACTTTCAGAAATGTCCTGAACTGGAAGATAAACTAGATAGATAAATAAAACATCTTATTTATTGGATATATGACTCTGAATTGGCCCAAGTACTTTAAATGCCGTAATGCCAGGCTGCAACCCCTTGAGATAGGCTATTCCTCAAGGGGCACTTGTGTACTCAAAAAACAGTAGGTATTCAATAAATGTTGACTCATGAATGAAATGTTATACAAAGCCTTCTCTCCCAACTGGCTTTATAAAGTTATATTTGTCACATACTTCCAGCTCTTACCACTATTACAGACAGAGGACATTAAAGTAATAAGCTCCACAGATCCTCAGAATGTCAGAGCTAAACGAAAATCTCTTTAGTCTGACCCCCTTTCAATTATACGGGAAACCCATGGCTCTAGCATAGCACGCATTTCCTGACTGCTGGAAGCTCAGGAGCCTGCTACCAGCAGACATTCCACAAGCGTTTGATTCAGCTTTCAGTCCTTTCTTTTCTTCAGCCACATTTCCAGCAGAGGGTACCCGACAGTACCTGAGCACCCCGTCCTTGAATCTCCACATGCTCAATGGGGCAGACACAAAAGTCTCTGTGTTGGAATGTCTTTGCTCAGGTCGAGGGTTTGGCTCCATGCCAAGGATTTTTCTTAGCGAAACAGGGGTCCCAGGCTTGATCCTTTACACTACACACAGTCCTTTCTGAGAGTCCGAGACCATGTTTCCTCCACAGCATCGTGTGTACTCTTCTGTGACCATGATTTTATTCCCACATCGTATGGGGTGCCCTTTGTTGCTCTAGCCATTTTCAGAGCACAGTCAGTCTGTCCAAAGACCTCCAAGGCAATATCCAAGACGTGTTTTGACCGTGACTTATTTTTGTTAAAAAGTGGAAATCTCATAAGATGCTGGTAATTAACTAGATTTCTATTATTACCAAGCCAGGATTGTTCAGACATTTTCAGCTATGCCATACTACTGACTCCTATGTAGTTTCCTACTAATTATTTTGAAGTAGATACAGCCTTGTGTATGACGTCTGGGTGGAAATCCAAGTGATTTGCTGCCTATGTTCCTACCAGGTCAGTTCTCCTATATCACTTCTTATTTATTCACTTTAGTTTACTGAGCTTCCAAGCCTTCTGAGTGTTCTTATATCATTGACCTGATAGCTAGAGTCTCCTTTGACTCTTCCTCTTGTCTTTGTCTTGACAAGGTGGTGAAGGCCTGAAAGGAAGTCAGGAGGCTAGGGGCAGGATGATTGAGTTGAGGCAAGTCTATGTTTAACAGACAAGCAGAAAATGGAGGGGGAAGGAAAGGAAATAAATCACTAGATATAGAGCAGTCCTTTAAAAAAAAAAACAACTCCACAGATCAAGAAGTCTGATAGAGAGCTAGTAACTTTACAGAGGCATACATCATACTGGAAAGAGAGTTTTATAACTCTTGAAGCTGCTTTTCCATGAATGAGGTGCTTTCTGAGCTATTTCTTGGTCCTGGGTAGTGGAGCAGGCAGGACAACCATTTGTGCAGGATATTTCACTGGGAACTCTTATGTTGGGTGTGACTTTAGACTACATAATGTCTGATGGAGGAAGGTCATTGGTTAAGCAATAAAGAAACTGCTTGGCCCCATAGGTTAAAACATAGGTGGGAGGAGTAAACAGAACAGAATGCTGGGAGGAAGAGGACATGAGCTCAGAGATGCCATGGTCCCCTCTCCTGGGAAGAGGCGATAGCTCTGCTCTCTGAGGCACATGCGATGAAGCTCCGACCCAGGATGGACGTAGGCTAGAATCTTTCCCGGTAAGACTGATGCTACAAAGATTATTAGAAATGGGCTATTCCAGGTGCAAGAGTTAGCCAAGAAGAGGATAGATATAATGGGCCAAGCAGTGTTTAAAAGAATACAATTTGTGTGTTGTTATTTCGGGCATAAGCTAGCAGGCGGCCGGGGTGCTGGGGACGCAGCCCCGCTGCTCCTATTACAACAGATGTCTAAAATATCTCCACCTCCTGGATTCCATGGACAAAACACATTCAGTATTAATAAGTGCACAGAGATTTTCTAAATTTCATAACTGAGAGGATATTACATATTTTCTTTCATAGAGATATACTATAAATACATGTACGTGTTCTAGGTATAATAAAATTACATATATTATGGTGCTTGAGTAGAGTTTCTGCAGAATTTAAGCCACTCTAATTTCCAGGTAGTTCTTATTTAAAATAGAAATTGAATTTTATTTGAAAGAAAGTAAAGACTTGGACTGTACCTTATTAATAGTCAGAATATCAATGAATAATAGATATTAACTTACTGGTAACTGTATTTTTAGAAAAGTCCCCCATTTTTTATTGTTTTTATTGAGCTATACATTTTTCTCTGCTCCCCTCTCTTCTTCAACCTCCTCTTCTACCATCTCCCATGACCCCCATGCTCTCAATTTACTCAGGAGATCTTGTTTCTTTCACCTTCCATGGTTATCCATGTATGTCTCTCTTAGGGTCCTATTTGTTGTCTAAGTTCTCTGGGGTTGTGGACTGTAGGCTTGTTTTTCTTTGTTTTCTTTGTTTTATGTCTAAATGTCACTTATGAGTGAATACATATTATATTTGTCTTTTGGGGTCTGGGTTACCTCACTCAATATGTTTTGTTTCTAGATCCATCCATTTGCCTGAAGATTTCAAGATGCCATTATTTTTACTACCGTCTAGTACTCCATTGTGTAAATGTACCACATTTTCTCTACCCATTCTTCGATTGAGGGGTGTCTAGGTTGTTTCCAGGTTCTGGCTATTACAAATAATGCTGCTATGAACATAGTTGAGCACATGTCTTGTGGTATGATTGAGTGTCTTATATATACCCTACAGCAGCACTTCTGGGTCTTGAGGTAGATTGTTTCCTAATTTTCTGAGAAATCACCCTACTGATTTCCAAAGTGGCTGTAAAAGTTTGCACTCCCACCAGCAATGGAGGAGCACTGGTAACTATTTAAACTATCTTGCTTCTCATAGGGCTTTTCAAGTGTATTTTTGTCCCCATTGATGCATTCATCTACCCATTTACCCACGTGAATTGTGAATCTTCTCAAGTAGACCATAATTGTAAATGAGCTTATGCAATAGTAGCCCCAAATCTAAAATTTCACTTTACAATATAAGAAACTCCTCTGAAGTAAGAAAGAAAATAAAGAAGTTAGAGAGCCCTCCTCGGGAGAGAGCTGCACTCTGTTGTGTTCTGTGTGGACTAATACAGCCTTCAAGTGTTCCAGATGAAGACACTTTTCACTAAGTATAACTTTTAGTTCCCCACTAGGTCATTAGAGTGGCCCAGCTATCTCAGAGACACAACAATGGATTCCTATGCCATCGCCGAAAAGACATTCAAACAATTTCAGGTAGGGATAAAGGAGGTAAAGATAATATTCAAATCGAGGAATAGATTCAATGGTTCGCCTAAATCTCATCACTGGGGACAATATAAGAGGCAGTTACAGATTTGCATATTGTTCCCCATTTTTAAATTAAGAGTATAGCTGCTCTGTCTAGAGAATTCTAATTAGCTAACCTTGAAAGGCGGTGGTTCAGTTGGTTTAATGAAATATCCACGGTTATAATTTCTCTAGTTTCATAGCTCCCATTTCACATGACTGGTGTAAAGTGCCTCTAATCCATCTCTGAACTTGACTTTTGCATTTTTCTCAGTGGCACTTTGCTGAATTATGCCAGTTTGACATTGAGAAATGGAATTGACCCAGGGGAAGCACTTGTGTTTTTACAGGAACCACCGAGGACACAAAAGGATGCTCCATGGTGGATTGATGGAGAAGGGTCTCTTCAGAGCTCTAAGTGTGCTCAGGAGAATGCTTTTACCTGTCAGGTTGCTGAACAAGGGTTTGTGAACATCTCTTTATCCTCAGGGGGGATTTTCTTTTCGTAAAAGACTGAAAACTCAAGGAACCACTACAGGATTATTTGGAGTCTTTTTTTCTTTCTTTCTTTTTTCTTTTGATCTTTTTCTCACTGGGGCTGCTCTAATTAGCTCACACTCTCAGAAGGGGAATTTCATTTTCTCTCTTGCAGGCAACAGAATTTCATTGTAAGGCAGAGATAAAGCATTGTGTGTGTTGTTGGTAGTTTGTATGTGAATTGTGGTTATGAGGCCTGTAGATTCTGACTTCAGAAGTTACCCTATAATGTTTAGCATCATTTCAGACATTGGCAGCCGTAAGCCCCTTTGATTCTCTCTCTCTTTCTCTCTCTCTTCCTCTCTCTCCCTCCCCCCCCCCCTCTCTCTCTGCACAAGCACGTGTATCCCCAAACCCAACAGTGTATTAGTGCAGCACTGTCGGGTAACTTTGATGACTTAGCATGACAGTCCCACCAGAGGCCCTGCACTTTTCTCTAGGGTTCCTAGGGTTCATCCCATCACTTCTCATATGCCGTGAAAGCAAACTAAAGATGTCTCAATTACTTTGTCTGCCCTTGGTGAGGTATCTTTCAAACTGCTTTTATCCTCAACTGTGTTAAGAATAAACGAGGCAAATGAGGGACTTGACATCCCATTGGAGAACAGCTAAGTCACATTATGATGACTGAGTAAGAATGAGTCTATAGTCTTTGCTCTGGAAAGCAAAGGAGACTTTTGTAGACTGCAGGTTGGTTTAACCTTGGCAGTGCCCTCTGTGTCTAAATTGAAAGAAACAGGCTGGAGGATTTCTGCTGTACATGGTTTCTTAATGGAAGTTTTCTTTCACGAGCAGAAAAGATTACAGTTTGTGGGTCTAAGCTACGAAAGGTTATGAACCATTGATGTTTAACTTACTGCAAAGGGTAAGACCTTTATACCTGGTTTAGAATCAGCAAACTTGTAAAGAGCAGACAATATTGGTCTTTGTACACATTGATTCTTCCCAGCTGAAATTCCTGCAGGGGTTTGAATGAGATGTTTCTCTTCTGCTGCTGATGATCGCTCTTTCCTTGCCTGCCTACTTCAGTCCCTGCTCTTATGAGGCTAAACTGCTCACAATCTTTTTGTGCGACTCCAAGTCTGACATGCTCTGACCCCTGCAGCCTTTCTCTTACCTCTTCTCTTGCTCACCAAGAGCAATAGGTAATAGGTGAATACTCTCTAAACCCAGGTGTTCAAATTTACACTTACAGTGTATCACACACAACATTACAATAGAGATGTAGTCATTTTTTTTAATATTGTGCTGTGGTTAGCAGACAGACTGGAACAGTCATTCATAAAACACACACACATGTGTATGTGTATATATACATATATATTTACTTTTAGTTGTGAAAGATTTTGTCTCCAGTAATACATAATGTATATAATAATTGTGCAAGTCATAGATTGCAAAATTAGAAGTTATTGTTATTTTAAAAACATGCTCGTTTGGTCTATACCCAAACATACAATCTTGCACTGCGCCTAGAGCAGTGGTTCTCAGCCTGTGGGCCCTGACCCCTTTGAAGTCAAATGACCCTTTCAAAGGGGTTATCTAATGCCACAAGAAAGGACAGATATTTGGATTACAATTCATAACAGCAACAAATTACGGTAATAAAGTAGCAATGAAATCAATCTTATGGTTGGGGGCCACCACAGCATGCGAAACTGTATTAAAGGGTCAGAGCTTTAGGAAGGTTGAGAACCACTGCTCTGGAGGGTTTGTATCTCACCCCAGAGATGTCTGTCCTATGGATCTGGTGTTTGAAACTGTCTTCTAACTAATGTGCACTCCACAAAGAAGCAGTGTGGGGTTAAAGCTGCGTCTTGTCCCCATGGAAGTTACCAGGGGGTCCGGGACACAGACATGATCTTCATGCTGCCTGTTTTGAATGCACAATGGCTGTCCACCTCTTTATCTTTCTCACAGGACAGCTCTTCTCAAAAGTGTTTCCTATCCTTTCTTTGAAGCAGCCAGCCCCTTCCTGCCACTAAGACCAAGGCCTGGTCCATTATCTCCCCAGAAACTCTCCCCTGTCCCTAAAGTTTCCTGTTCTTTTCTTTCCATCTCTAGAAATTATCAGCTTTGCTTTTTACGTGAGGCTTCTTTTTCATTGCCTAATGGCATACCTCAGGTGACATCTTTTTAAGCATATCCTTAGATAGACTGCAAGTTTTTCTTGACTTCCTTGCCTTTACCATGACGCCTCACTCTTGGTATTCTGATATAAAAGTCATGCTGTAAACACTTATTGAGCAGATGGCAAAGCTACAAAGTCCCTTCAACCCAGTAGTGTTTTAAGTGTATTTGTTGTTTTGTGTCTTGACAGATATTCAAGAACAGCTCTTCTACCAGAGTACCTAAAGATCTTTTATTCTCATACTGACCCAGTTTGCAAGATCTTTTTCCATATATTTTTTTAGACAATTGGAAAATGCAACGTGAAACAAATCTCTTCGGTATGGACATGAAATCCCAGAACTATAGTTACAGAACTGTTGGTCTTTTGGCTCTCTCAAGCATAATCATGCACATTTTAGATACCCTGACAGATCAAATCAATACTTTGGCACCGGACCAAAGAATGAATGTACCTGGTTTGCTTTAAAACAATTGCTTATGCATTCAGCACTCTTGGAGTCTGGTTAAGATCTCCATGCTGAAGTCCTGGGAACCCCACACTTTCACAGGACTCATGTTTTCTTTGGGTGGTTTCTTGGAGTTCAGATCTTGACATATGTGATCTATGAATCAGGAATTCAAGAGCCGAGATATTGGCAGTCAAACAAAAAGAGGTAGACTTAACGTAAATAACGCTTCAGGAAAGTCTTCAATCACTGAGCACTGATTACATGAGCTTGGGTAATGAATTTGGGGCTCATTGCAGCCATACTCTTCCAACTCTGGCTCACGCCCATCTAGAGCAAGAAGGAAAGCATTTTCCAATTTAATAAAAAGGATTTGGGCTGCATATAGTCCACAAAGACTTAACTTTTTGTTTTCCAGTTATAAAATTCTATGATTTTTTCTCATCAAAAACTCACTGGCATTTTTGATTCTATATTATGGTGCTTAATAAGTGTTGCTTTAGTGACTTGGAGTGGAAAATGAATGTGTTTCTTGAAGGAGGGAGATTCGTGGTCTACCAGATATCCATCCCATCTTTCACTCGGCGTATATCTTGGCAGAAGTTGTTAATTTATTCCATCTGTTTCTAAAAACATCCGAAGCACTGTCTGTTTTCTTTGCCCTTACTCTAAACCCTAAAGGCAGGATGAGCAAGTCTTATTCATCATAAACAGGAGGGTCCAGACAGGATTCCAGGTTTCCACTCTAACCTCCGAGACTCCTTCACAAAGCATCAAGTCAGAGAGTCGGAGAGCAGTGAATGACTGTGAGATAAACCGGGTGAGCGTGGGCTTCTCATCCCCTGCGCTGTTGGTACCTTGTGCAGTTGACTGTTGCAAGGCCTGTTCTCTTCACTGAGGTGTAATCGCTGTCATCGCTGGGTTCTACCCCTCGGCAACAGCAGCAGACCCCACTGTCCCAGGCATGATGGTATGGAGAAGTGTCCCTGGGGAGCAACATCACCCCCCACTTAGCCACTGAGTTGCGGAAACAAGGACGTTTAATTTCTGTCTAATAAAACACAGAGGCATCCAGTGAGTTCTCAGGATTGGATGTTTCATTTTGTCCACCAACATTTATTAAGACCTTTCTGTGTACTAAGTATCATAGAAAGCTAAAAGAAGATAAAGATAAGCAGTGCACAAGCCATCTCAGAAGTGTTTACTTCAGTCTGCCGCAAGGGGAGACAGGTGAGGGCAATGACCGGACACATTCATTGATGTCCTACTATGTAACTAAGGTAGTTAGACTCCACGGTCTGGAGATCCCAGGGAAAGGCTTGCAGGAAAACAAATGTCATGAAGATCTTTCATATGGAGAAGACATTTTCAAACTAGATGAGGAGTAGGGGATGGGAGATAAAAGCTAGAAAAAAAAAAGATTGACAGACAAAATTAAATGTGGCTTCTTCTAGAAAGGTCGGCTAGACATGGTGAGCTGATGCGGCTGGTGAAGGTACTTGCCACCCAGGCTGAGCAGCTGGGTTCAGACACCGGAACTGGCATGGTAAAGGGGTGATGGATAAATGTAACACGAAAGTGTGATGCAATGTGGTTCCGGAAACGTTACAGAAGTGATTCTCAGTAGCAGAGTTAAGTGAATAGAAAGCCTCAGACAGAAGGAAGTGGGCCATGACGGGGGAGCTACACATCTGAAGAGCAAAGTCTTGGGGAGTTTCTCAAACTCACAGTGTATTCCCAGACACCGTTCTCTTTCCAGTCTAGATGACGTAAGTGGACCCACTGTGTGGTATTACAGCTGTCCTCTACTGGTTTTGCCAATTATTTGTTGATTTATTTGACTGGTTTTTGAGACAGTGTTTCTCTGTGTAGCCCTGAGTGTCTTGGAACTCCCTCAGAAATGACCACTAATCCAATGAGAATTATCTAGTACAATAATCTAACAATCTAAAGAGGAACTCTTGTGGTTAATCTCGTAGATAAATTGCTTTGCGGTATTATTTTATAGCTAACAGCATACAATAACCTTCCCTTTCCATTTTGATGAACGCACATATGCGACACCTTCCTTAATGATGCTGCACAGGTTTACACAAGTCTCCATTATTGGTCCTTGTGTTTCTAACCTTGCATCCCAGCAAAGCTGTGTTTCCCCTCGTTTCTTCCTCAGAGTCATTTCTAAGCAGCGTTCAGTATTTTCACCCTCAAGAACACCTCCTGTTATTGTTACCTCCCGACTCCATATCTTGAAAGACACAATCTACCAAACTACATTTGATAGGAAGCAAAAAAAGCCCCACTGTTTTGTCAGTTTTTAAATTAATCACCTGAGATTATTGCTAATCAAAATTTTGGATCAGCTGGGGATGTATAATGGGGCATTTACAACAATAAGACAATACAATCCCAGCCTAAAGCAAAGTCCCTTGAGGTGAACTCAGGGGTTCACAGCCTTAATCTCAGAGAGCCATGGTCTTTGGGGGAGATTTCTACAGGGACTGCCATTTGCCTGCAGATGCTCCTTCCACGCTCGTGGCTGCTTCAAGTCAGGGCTTCAGGGGACAAATACTTTAAGTTGATGACTTGCTTGGGGAGGGGCTCACAAAAAAAAAAAAAAAGCTACAGGCGTGACTGCTTGAGTATATCAAATTTTTACTTTGTTTTTGTGGTCGATTTTTGCAAGGCCGCTTTTGACATGCGAAAACACCTTGTCTTAGAGGTAATTTGCTGGAGAACAGGGTTTTAATTTGGTGTGGGTTTTTTTTTTAAAAAAAAAACAAAAAACAAAATAAAAGCAGCCAGAGCAGATCATTTCCAACAGTCTGCGTGGAAGTGTTGCCAGGCGTGGAGTCCCGAAGTCTTCCAGACGTGTGTTGATAGACCAAACCTGCTCTTGTGGCTTGCCAGTGAGTGACGGCTGCCTGAGCATCTGTGAGGAGCTGAGACGGGAGTTTACTTCTAAAACCAGGCACCCTTTGCCAAGGATGCTTGTTAGTTCATTAGTTGGTTACATTTCTTTGTTTAATGGCTCAGTGTCCAGAATAGCTCTTTGGACCCAAACACCAGGGAAAGAACTTCAGTGCTCGCTTGGCCATTCTAAATTTAGCTCCTATTTCTGGGTTGTTGCCCGCCAGTAGGTCAAACGATTCGGATCCTGCATTGAGGGTTGGGTTAGCAGACTCACAGGCAGGCTCCTCTGTGTAGCGTTTTGACTTCAGACTGAGGGAGCAGAGGCTGTGCACATGCGCATGGAAGCGGGGGTGGGAGGGTTCTCCGGGCTTTTCCAGAAATCACTCCAGGCAGGATATGTTCAGCGCAGGTCTGGGACACGGTGGTAAGGGTCAGATATTACCACTGAGGCGTTGGGGTTGAGCCGTCTGAACTGTAAGGCCCTCAAGCCTGATGACTCAGGCTTTGCTGGGCCGAGGGCACCGGTCTATCTAGAATACAGACATGAATGCAACATTTCATGAAACACTTGCGATTGTTTTTTCTTAGAAAGTAAAATTCAGCTTCGTGTGGGCTCACTTCAGTTGAAGGGAGCACAGTTCTTGAAATGCCGAGAGTGCCATGGGGGCTACACAGGCATCAGAATACAAGCTCACCCTGTGGGCTCTGTCAAGGCCACAGAGTCTGACGCCAGGTTTCGGAATTGCTAAGGGACAATAACAATGTTTGATGTTCGGATGCTGCAGGCTGACCCCTGCCAGTGAGGTCTCTTGGAGCAAGCAGGTGGCTAAGACAGTGAGCCTCGGGGCTCTGCCGTCACCCTGGCTCCACAATGGACATCTATTGCCCCCTAGCTTAGTTAAAATGTTCAATGCAAACAGAAAATGGTAGAAGAATGAAAACAAACAGTGACAACCATAAAAAAATTTAAATCACCACTAGAAAATATCGAAGTATAACCAAGAAAGAAACAAAAGCTTAAAACTCTTGAAAAACTTCCCCAAGATCGACCCGTAAGTCTGAGAAACGCAATTGGAACTATAAGACACACATGGCCCTGCTCGTCCACAGCATTTTGCGCACCTCCGTTCCCTCTGTAAGCCACTTCCTTCCCCCTCGTGACTGTCCATCCTCACCACCCTCTTTCTTACCCCCTTTCTTACTTTTCTTCCTCTCCATCTTTCCTCTTCTGACTCCTCCATCCCTTCTTCCATTTCTCTTTTGATTATTTTGTCTTCTTCCTTGGTTTAATTGATGAAGTCAGAAAACAGTTTAGTTATTGTGTGATTTTTCCTTTCTTTCTTTTTGTTCTGTAGCTCTGGCTGGCTCCACGCTAACTAAAGAGACCATTATGTGATATTTTTATAAATAAAGATTTGGCCATTTGTCCTTTCTTAGTGCCAGTTCATTCTGATTTAGTTTTTTAAAGCAGGATTTGAGCACTAAGGATATTGTGAGCTCAGATATTTCTCATTGCTTTCATTTGGAAGCATCTGAGGGAGATGATTGGTTTGAGGTTTTTCTTGTAATAAATATGAAATATGATTGAGTTTGAAGACTTTTCCCTTGAGTCTCTCTCTCTCTTTCTCTCTGTCTCTCTCTCTGTGACACACACACACACACACACCCTTTTCTTTTGGAAGACTTTGGCAGGCTGCCAGCTCAGAATCCCTATTAGAGTTTCATCCAGAGGGTATTACCTAGAGACTTTTGTACAAATGCAATCTGAAAATCCGCCCTTCCCAATGACGAGTGATCAAGAGAAAATGACAAGGTGGGCCTGCTGGAGGCCGTGCTAAGCATTTCTGCTGGGCCTAAGCCAAGCAGAGCCTTTAAGAAATAGTTCCCATGGCATTTCTGGCCTGAACAGAAACAGTTACATAAGCCATGGGAAAATGCCTCTTCTCATGAAATGTACGGGCTGAACTCACAGATCCGGAGCTGTCATTCTCAAGTCTGGAACAACCAGGGTGTTTCCCCGCCATTCTGCACCAGTGTCAATGGGCACCTTTGCCATTCTCAACTGCTCCTTCTGGTTATTAGTGCCAACCAGGTGGATTTTCTCCTCTCCTCTTTCTCTTTCGTCCCCCAGCTTGAAAACAAATTCTCCAGGTGTTTGTGTGTTTGGTTGTTTTTGTTTGGTTTCGTTTGGTTTGTTTCTACCTTTGACAGTTTGTGTTTTCCTGGAATTTGTCAGCTGAGGCTCTTAGAGTAGCTGTATTTGGAAGTAGGGCTTTGAGGGAGGAACTAAGGGGCTGGCGAGGTGGCTCAGCAGTTACCAATAGGTGCCGCTCTTGCAGAGGACCCGAGTTTTCCATTCAAATGGCTCGCAAATGACTGTTACTCCATCTTCAGTGGGTCTGGAACCTTCTTCTGGCCTGCATGGGCTCCTGCACTCATACGTACGCTTGCGTTGGTTTGGTTGCATTTACAAAAGAGGATGTTTTGTTCAATGTGTTCAAAATTGACCATTTTAACCTTGGGATGGATAAAAATTAAAAGGCAACACTGTGGCCATATCTGATGAATACTCATAGAGGACACAGGACTAGGGATTCAAGAAAATACCGCTACAGTTCCTGAGGGAAGAAGTGCATGAAGGAGCTGTTTGTGGGTAGCATGCAGATGGGATGGCTAAGAATGTAGGCCATATTGCTAAAGCATAGACTAGCACAAAGAGATGATAGGAACCCTCTGTGGTTTCTATGACAACGTCACTTAACTTGATACAGCATGAAGCCCATACATTTTGGGATGAAAAACAAAATGCTTTTCTGAGATCATCATATGTTATGTTGCTCGCTTAGCATGCATTCTCCATTGGACATTGAACATTTTTTATTCAGCCTGGCTAATGAAGATGGTATACACCTAGCACAAAATAGTCTTTTCGTTTTGTATTTCTGATGTTCATATTTATATGTTAATATATGATATGAGCAACACAATACAAAATGACAGCTTACCCTTGTGCTTGTTCATTTTTCTTCATTTTAAAAATCCCTAAAGACCCCCATATTTCTATCTGGAACACTAAGAATGTTTCTTACTCCCAGGTGTCATAACTCACAGGCTTAATTAGTACCTTATTCGAACGGCATTCAGATTTATAACTTCAGTCTAGACTTCCCCTCTCAGTTATTAGACTTCTGGATTTATTTGCCTACTTAGGTATGTTAAAGACAACTCCTCATCAACATGCCATAAATCAAACTCACTAAATGAGGGCATAGAGAATAGCTTCCCAATGTTGTGTTTATGATAGCCCGTGACCAAATGGTTCTCTCTTTTATTCCTTTCTCTCTGTGTTGGATCCATACCAGGTTATATTGATCTCACAGTCTTGAAACCTCCATTGTCACCTCTCCCAGCTCCCTTGTCAAGCCATGACAATTTCTCCTCCGAACCACTATTTAAAAACCCACAGTGACCTATCAGCATCTACTCTTTTTCCCTTTCTTTATTGGGCCATTCGCTAGACCACAGCCAGAATGAGAATTTTGAAATTTGAGTTTAGAATATCTCAGTGGTTTCCTAATATACTTGGGGCAAAAAACAAAGAACAACAACAACAAAAAGAACCAAAAAAAAAAAAACCCTCCAGATCAATCAAAATGCACACTACAGAAGGCTTAACTGAAATAACTTCTTGAAGAAACCCTTGCCTGGGTGGGAGAAGATGCTAGAGCATCAGCAAAGATGCTAGAGTATCAGCAAAGTAAGATGGGCCAGCCCTGGAGAGCAATGGTGAAGTTCCTTTCCCAGTCCCAGACCAGGAGAGGGTAGGTGAGCTGCTGGGTGGTGGGAGAAGAGAGGGACCTCCCAACCAATGCCCACTGCTAGAGCCACTGTCTGGCCAGAAGAAACGTCTGAATTGCTGTCCCCTCCTGGCTCCTCCTACTGACTAAATGAAGCTGAAAGCCAAGGGCAAAGGGACCAAGTGATGCATCGCAGACATGAATCTCCCAGAACAAAAGACAGAGAGGGGAACTCTGAACTCAGTATTCTTATAGTACAGACTCACTTCCTAGGCAATGCTAGGGCCTAATGTTATGTTATAAATCAGATAGATTGATTTAATTTTATGTTATAAATCAGATAGATTGATTTTTAACTTATAAAACAAATCTTATTAGTGAAAAATCCTTAATTTTTACCCCTTCAGCTGTTTATTGAATAGAGTTCCTGAACTGTTTGAGACAGGAAAGATGTTTGAGCATCTGTATGTATGTGAACTACATTCATAACTATAGCAAAGGTTTTAATCGGCTCAAAAGGCAACTAATTCGGTTACATCTACAGAGTTTCCAAATAGGGGTAGTTTGTACAAAAAAAGAGAGAGAGAGAGAGAGAGAGAGAGAGAGAGAGAGAGAGAGAGAGAGAGGAATGAATTTTCTACTGTCCTGGAGATTGGAAAGCCCAAAGTTAGGAGAGCGGCAGATTTGATTTTCAGATAATTGTTGTTTTCTGTTTTCAAATGGTATTTATTTGGCTCTTAAATGCCACCTAAAACTCTCATGTTGAAGGGATGGCACTATTAAGAGACAATGGGACCTCGAGATGGCAGAGATGGGCAGAAGGAAGTTGGGTTCTTGGAAGTGCACATTTGTTGGGACTCCTGAGACATAGCCCCTACCCCCTGCTCTGTGGTGTGAGCTGCTTTGCCCTGTCAAGTGCTCTTCGCCTTGTTGGTAATCGACCTCACCACAGGCCCAAGTGAGGGGACCATCCACAAAGACAAAAACCGCTGTAGCCATGAACCAAGAAAAAGTTTAATTTCCTTAGGTTACATTAGCTATCTTGGCACAGCCATGAAGAGCTGAGGAGGAGGGCGCCTCGTTGCCTTCGCCCTGAGTGGGAAGCAGAAGGACGATCGAGGCAGCAGGATAGGGGCCTTCACTCCGGTCACAGGAAGAACCTTTGCTACCCTTTGGGAAAGGCCCACTTAAGGTCATCTTACTTTACACTAAGGTTTAACCGGAATTGTGGAGGGCTGTGATCTAACAGTAGCAGCCTATTGTAACTAATTGTAACTAATTGGCTTTCTCACGCTTCCCTTTGTCAGGGTCCTGGAGAAGGCAATGGTGGCACAGTTTTGGGGAAAACGAACACAAAAGAATGGATGAAGACAAACCTTCAGGCTGGTCTCACAGGCTGTGGCCTGTTAATCACTTAAATATCCAGACACGAGCATCCATCTCTGCTTGCCTCCTTGTGCCTGTTTCCCCTGACTTGGTCTTGCCACTCCGACCCTAGACTATGGATGTTAGTGCTGGTCTAGCCTTTGTTGTCTGGAAGTCGGGCTCTGTTCTTATTTTTAGAAAACCTTGGAAGGCTCTTTCTTTGCTTTCTGCATCTCCTGAACGCTTTTAAAGTGACACGCTTTACAGAAAATCATCTCATGTTTTGGAGCTTGTGATGTGTTCCGTGCAGCTGTGGCAGACGTGAGATGGCACAGTAGGTGCTGCCTGAACGGCCGCAGATGCCGGTGAGTACAAAGATGCAAACTCCGCGACTTTCCATTCTAACCAACTCTTAAAGGTTCACATTTTCCATTATTAAACTGGAAAGCTTCTGGCGTTTGCTTTTTGCTTGCTGCCTTAGACTGTTTTTTTTTTCTTACAATAACAAAGTCACCCCGTCTGTGGGTAGATCTGTGGAAAGGAACAACACAGGCGGCTGGCGTGACTGTCACAAGTGTCCAGGGCAAACCTGTGGTTTGAGAGGCATCTGCGTTTTATGTGCGCTGGAAATAGGCTGTTACTTCCCATCTGTAGAGACAGGCATAGCAACGATGGAAATTACTGAGCCTAGAAAGCCTGGCTACATGTTAAGACACAGACGGATGAGAGCGTTGAGCTGGGTTGACTGAACCCTGGCCAGACCACTTCTCCCAGAGCTGTGGCTCACGTGTACTTCAAACCTTCCCTTAGAAGGAAGCAAAACCATGCCTCGTGCGACTGAACCAGATTACATAGTTCTGTGTACATACTTCATATCCTCTATTTTTTTGTATCATGAAAATAAGTTGGGCTCAATATTATGTGCATGAGTAGACTTTCCTTCCATTGCACCATTTCAAATACTTACAATGCTCGCTGTCTTAAAATAGAGTATGGAGAATAGAGTCAGATGACTGGACTGTTAGTCTAGTGGAGAACTAAAGAAGCTAAAGAGGAGTAATAAATAAGAGGAATGCCATGAAAGAGAGGAGTACACGATACAGTGCAGGCTGAGGCATAGTTTTCTCCAGAGAGGATGGTTCCAGAACAAAGTAGCTTTTTAACAAACTTCACAGGATAGGCTTATGAAAACTATTTAGGCAGCAAAAGATGAGTGGGGCTTGTAGACACATTGCAATATAAAAGGGAAATCTGGAGCAGAGAGAGAGAGAGAGAGAGAGAGAGAGAGAGAGAGAGAGAGAGAGAGAGAGAGAGAGAGAAGAGGAGAGGAGAGGAGAGGAGAGGAGAGGAGAGGAGAGGAGAGGAGAGGAGAGGAGAGGAGAGGAGAGGAGAGGAGAGGAGAGGAGAGGAGAGGAGAGAGAGACCGAGGAGTCTAGGGAGATGTGTGTATTATGCAGCAGCCTCGCCCTAACTTGGTCCCATGGACGTCTGTTCATAGTGAGTCCTTGGCAAAAATTAAGAAAGCAAAAAGCTATAATATGGGGAGTAAATGAACTCGGCTCTCTTTTCAAGTATTCGTGGATTGTGTTCTTAACTGCGTGGTTATATTGATGTCGGTGGATTTGTGATCCTCTAAAGTGAAAATAGAGTGTGTTGAGTTGCTCGCCGTAGTTCCTCACCCACAAGAACATCGTCTGTGGCGTGTCTGCTGCGTGTGCAGAGCACTTCCAGGAAAGTGGTCAGGAATGAGGCAGCTGAAAGGCAGATGCGGTGCAAACCTAGCATCCATGCGAATCACTGGTGGGCCTGACTTGTTTAAAATTATTGCCTATGTGACGAAACATCCATTGGGAGCAAGAGTGGCTGGAGATAGATGGTCCTGAGAGATAAAGAGGAAGACCCCTCCCGCCTGCCCTCCCTGATTCCCTCTCTCCATCCTTTCCTTTGGGAACCCTGAGCATAAGCTACTTTGTTAATGCCTGTGATCGTGTCCCAACTCTAATGTGCATTTAAGCTGCCCTTTTCTGGAGTCAAAACTTATTGCTTGTCTTTGGGGAAAGTCTATTTCTCTTTTTTTCTCCTAGTGGTCTGCATAGAATATTGGAAGGGGGAACACAGAGATGGCTGCTAAGCTATTCCTAGAACCCTTTGGAAAAGAAGAAATCAATGGTTCAGAGTAATGTGGTAAGTATACACCAGCTGGTTCATGGAGCACAGAACAAATCCTTCGAGACTTCAGAATTCACTGCAATAGGATCAGGTAGGAGCTAGGTCTTCCCAGAAGCCTGCAGGTGGAGATCAGGTCTTTGGAAATGAGGTGTAACCTTAGTAGTCAGTGTGCGGTAGGGGCTAATATGCCAGTTACACAGAAACCAGCCAGGCTTCATCTTGCTCCATGTCCCCCCCTGGAAGGAAAATCTATGTCACTGGGCCTCCAAGGGAAAGGGACGCTTTGCCCTCTGCTGAGTCTGCAGGAAACAATGTTCCAGACTGTTTGCCATCGTTCCTCTGCTTCCAAAAAAGATTAAGACTGAAGTAAGTCAGGCCAGAAATAAAACCATGCCCTTTCCTTCTGCCACGGAGGATTAAATGGGTGATGATCATTCATCCCCACCCCACCTTTCCTGGACCAAATGGAAAGCATCTGACATAGAAAAGGGGGTCTGGGGCTCCCCATACATGGTAGTGTTCATATATATGAGCTGCCTCTCCAGGCCCAGGGAATGTGAGCAGACTTGGTGTTAAAAGACATGTTTGTAAACTCTTGATGGACCCCTTAAGGCCAGAGAGATCATCCTTGTGAGCATGCCCCTTGATAGAGCATTGACATCTGGGAGAGCTCATACTAATTTTCTTCACTAAACTTAGTCAATGAGTTGCTATTCAGCGAGCAGGGTGGAAAAGGGATTTAAGGGACACTTAAAAACTGATTTTTCTAAGTTCTGCCATCTGTTTCAGAATCATTCAGACCATCCCTGTGGAGAAATGCAAATCTCTCTCAAAAGACCAAGGAGAGACTGGTGGCTGGAGTCTCCTGTGTAGCAGATCTGTTTGTCCTCTGGATGTCTGGGCAGTTTCTTGAACTCTAGAGTGGTCTCCAGCTATGGTTCAGGTGTCTAGATTAACAATGGGACTTGGGATCATTTGTCTTTTGCACTCCAGGGAGCGCAGACCTTGTGGGTATGTGTGTCTTAGGGACATTTAGAAATTCTTCAGCACAGGTAGACAGCAGAGACCAGAGGCCATCTGTTCCCAGGTGATGGCAGCTTTCTCTCCTCTGATTGTGCTTCATTTTGTGTAACTTCACAGACTGTTAGGATGTTTCCTCCAACGGTTGAGATAATCAGCATTTGTGAACTCAGCATGCAATAATGAACCTCTCCTTCCCAAGACCAGCTAGAAATGACTGCTTTGTTTATGGTGTCTTTACCTTCTGGTCTCCTTGGTATAGTAAAAGGGGAGCAGGCCTGCTTTTCGTCCCGCCCAGCTCCTGCACGGCTAGCTTAGCCCCAGAAATAACAACACACAAACTGTATTCATTTAAACACTGCCTGGCCCATTATATCAAGCCTATCAAATGGCCAAGGCAGTTTCTATATTAACCAATGAAATCAACACAAAACAGAAGACCCTCCTACATCACCTTGATAGTGCCCACCAGTGTAGGACATAAGACCCCTTTAGAGTTCTGGGCACCTTTTTCTGTATGAGATTTAGGGACTCCCTTAACTTCTAACTATTAAAATGGTCTTTCTGTGAGTCGTGTTTTCTTTTAAACTTCACTTTGAGAGTTTTAGATTTATGTTTAATACCCTGGAAAAAATATTCACAATTTAAAAATAAAGCCTTTGTGCAGAGGACAAAACTCAATATCAAAGAAATCAAAGACTTGCCATCCAAGGGTTGGAAAGAATCTGGCTGAAATCTCTGCAGTACCACAGAAGACTTGGGACCATTCTGGACCCTTAATCAGCACAGCATCTTAGACTCATCTGGTTGTAAGTGACAGAATTTTTTTCTGACTGGCTTCGGCCAAATAAAAAGAATAAAGGAAAGGCATAGCTCAAAATCAGACTATATAGGAGAGAAAGTTCTAGAGTCAACTTCAGACCCTGGGGTATTCAAAAGTGATGGACATTTTGTCAACAAGCCTTTAGTGAAGTCTGAGCACCATGGCCTTAGCCCTTCTATCTGCCTTTCATACCCCAGGTTTCTGGAGCTGATGGTCCCAGTTTGATCAGTTGTCTATTTTTATGACAGCTATCCAAGAAGACAAACCCAGTTTTAGAACACTGGGTTCTCTACAAAACAGGTGCTAAAGCCATTTTGGCATGCAGGAGATTTCCTGGGGGAATGAAGATAAAGATAAAGGGGAGAAGTGGAGGATACAGGATGCATAGCTAAAAACATGGGAGGAGGAAAAGGATGAACTGGTGGGCTCTCACATGACAGCAATAACCTTGGCTAATAATTTTGGCTAAGTCAATTAGACTCTGAGTCACACGTCATGAAATGCTCGAAACCTTATAAAAACGAAGTGGCCCTAATGTGTCTGCTATTCTTGGTCACTGGAGAAGAGCAGACCACGGAGAGTGTGGTCTTGTCTGTGAATGCCGTTGTGGACTCAGGAATGCAGCAGCTGGCACTGTCAATCAATTCCATCCCTCTCAGCAGAACTGCTGACAGGAGACTGTCATGTCTGCCACAGTACTTTTCCTCAGTAAGAGAATGCAAAGAACGAAGAGGTCCTCTAAAGGTATCTCCTCAGATTTCACCTTTGGAGTTGAACTTGCGAGAACCAGTATGCTTCGGGGGCTCTACTGGTACCACGCTGTGAGTCAGATCATACCCGGTGGGTCCCAGGTCCCTACAATATCCATTTCACTTGTGTTACCCTATTTGGCCACATCTATTTTAAGATCTGCTCAAGTGAACAGAGTTGAATCAAATGTCGTCTGCTGTATCATAGGAAAGCCATCCCTTGGGTAATAATACCCAAGTCAACTGGTCTTTAGCCTGTTCGTGTAACTACATGTACTTTCTGGTTTTCTGTCTGTGAGATTTCACTTTGGCTGGGATTCTAATAAACAATGCACAGCTTCAGAGCAGAACTTCTAATTGACAGCAAGAGAAAACAAGCGATGGAGGTAGGAAGACGAGGAAAGGGGTTGATTGATAGGAATAAGAGGTACCCGAGTTTCAAGAGAGATTACCCTTCCCACACACATGTACTTTACTCTGGTTTCCCACTTCAGGATTCATTTCAACCACAATGTTGATTTTCTACCCAGTTGTTCACAGAAGCCCAGAGCTTCTCACTTCTATGTCTCCGTAGATTCCACAACTCTACTGACTAGCTCTCTAGACATCCTCAGACAGTGCACGTCAGGACCCTCTAGCCACGCCTCTGCCCTGCTCTGGAATACCTTCCTGCTTCTACAGCTTCCTGCTCTTTTGAGTGAACACATCACAGTGAGAATATACACTGAGTGCTACTTAATCAGATGCTCTTCTCTTACGGCCCCAAAGCTTTCTTTTCCAGTTCTGTAGGATCTTATATAAAACAATATGAGTGTAAATAAAATTTTATTTGACCACATTAATCTTGAGATGGCATAATTCCACATAAAAACAACTTTAAAATCTCAAATACTTGATGTCCAAAGTAGATGTTTCAGGTTGCGCAGGCACTCTGTGGTTCAATCCGCTTCCATCTGTAGCTCTCATAAACTGAGACTTCGGTCACCTCAGCATCTGTCAAGAGCAGATAAGAAAGAGGAAGACCATGAGAGCGGGGCTTCTCAGCCAGGATAAATCTTAGCTTATATTATTCAGATGCGTTTTCCATTTCCTATAACTCGCAAAGTAATAAAAACCCAAGCTGCAAGATACACTAGAAAATGTCATTTAAAAAACTGCAATCTAGACCAGATTCACTAATATAAACTTCTAGATAAACTATTAGGTGTACTAGAAAAATGGACTCTCCCCTCCCAAGCAACCCAACTGCAAATCATTATTGCTTACTACCCAAAATATTGATCCTTTTCACCTTTTTATCCATATGTTACACCCAAGAACAACTTATATTCATCAATTCAAACGGTAACTATTAAGCTCCATTTCCAGACAGTATATTTGGCAATGAATTTATAGATGGGATCCATGTTCTGGAAATGATGCTTGCCTGGTAGAAGAGAATGAAACACAGTCACAGATAAAAATGAGAAAGGAACAGTGAGGAAGGAGCCTCATCTGACTCAGGAGATCCAGGTAGAGTTTCGCAAAGAAGCAAGGCTTTCAATCAGCATCAAAGAATGGAGTAGAATAATGAGCCATTTGGGGAGACTGAATACTGTATGCAAAGACTGAGAGTTGGGAAATTAATGATGTGTAAAAGCTTTATAGACTTGGTGTGACTGACATATGGCTAGTCAGATGGGTGATGCTGGTGTCAAGCCATTGGCCAGGGTGTGGAGAGCATTTATAGCTGAAACTGTGGAACTTGATAAACTGGATGTGTGGTTTGGAGTAGCAACATGGCTGCATTAAGGGGCCTCTAGACATTGGGTAAGGCTTTGTTTACTCTCAGTTCTTCAGTAGACAATGAACTTGCCCTTCTTCTACCAAAAGGGAATCTCACTTGGTTTGGCATTTGATTTGAATATTGGACTTTGATGGTTTTCCAGAGATGACTCGCCATAGTGAGTTGGTAAACACAGCGGCACAAATTCCACTTTCAGTGTGGGCAAGCACTATCTGAGTCAATTCCTGATGGAATAAAGAGATAGGAAACATGAAAATTCTGTTCTCTCTTCCAAGGCTAGGGCGCCCTTCTCCTGCTCTGGGACATCAGAATGCCATGTTCTCAGGTCCTTGGATTCCAGTACTTGTCTGATCACCCCGCCCCACCCCCATGTGCTTTTGAACCTTGATGTAAGAACAAATGTTGCACCTTGAATCCTTGGTTCTGAGAGGCATGGACTTGGGCTCAATGGTGTGACAGGGTTCTTTGCTTTTCCAGCTTGCCAATGGCCCCTCATCTCCATGATACTATGAGCCAAGTCTCCCCAGCAATCTTTGTCTGTATGTCTCTGTGTGTTTCCTTACAGTTCTAACTAGGGCTGGAGACATGGCTCACCTGCTTTTCCAAGTGACCTGGCATGGGTTCTCAGCATGCATGTCACATGTCTGACAACTGCCCATGAACCCAGCTTCAGGAGATCCAACACCCTCTCCTGACCTTTGTGGGCACCTACATGCATATGATGAAAACAAGACACATATACACATAAAGTTTTTCAAAGTTAAATTGAAAAAGAATTTTAAGCAAATAACATTCTCAAACATTCATTTATTAACAGATTAATTAGCGTAGGTCTTTTGTGTTGCTGCTTGGTGTGCACCATGGTAGCCCAATATTTAAATGAAATGCCAAACCACACACGATTCCCTTCCACTAGAAGGTAAGTTCATTGTCTACTGAAGCTGAAGCACTGAGCATGTGTGTGTGTGTGATGTCAGCAGAGTGTATCTGATCACAGTCTGCTTTGTACCATGGAGACACAGATGCTCTCATTGAATATGGCTGCCATTTAAACAATTCTGCCAGGGGATGTAGACTCCCTCTCAGCTTTGGATCTCGCTTTAGGTTGCTGGGTGCCAGCTTGGCATCTCCTGCCTCTGTTAAGTCTGTAAAATCATTTATTAAGAATCTATTTTGTTCCTTCCACTTCCCAGGAACCGAGCTGGTTGTAGGCAGTGTTTGAAGGACACCGAGAACATGGTGGGGAAAGCTCATTTGAAAGCCGGTTGCATCATTTACAGAATTCTGAGAAATGTGAGCACACTCAGAAACGTGGTGTTCTCCTCTGAAAAAAAAAATGAAAACCACAATATCCATTTGGGGGGTATTGTCAGAGTTTCATAATATTTATAAAACATCTAACAGTGCTCAGAAATGGGGGCTGGGTGGTCCTTGGACTTCCCACAGGGCAGGGAACCCTAATCGCTCTTTGGGCTGACGAGGGAGGGGGACTTGATTGGGAGAGGGGGAGGGAAATGGGAGGCGGTGGTGGGGAAGAGACAGAAATCTTTAATAAATAAATAAATTTAAAAAAAAAAGAAATGGGGGCTGGGCAGGATCTCTTTGCTCATGGCAGGTATCACTAACCTGACATCAATTCCTACAGAGTCCAGGCACAGCTTGAGTTGATGCTTATATGATAGCAATTGTATTGTAAGGCAATGTCAGAGTCATGCCCTTGAGTGGATAATTTGAAATTAAAGGGTTTTCAAGGCTGATAAAGTACTCTGGTTACAACACACAGGAGAAAGGACACACTGAGTGAATGACATGATTCGGTAAGGTTTCTTTCATTTCCATCCTTGGACTTCATTGGTAAGTATTGCTTCAGTGCAGTCCTAGGATGTTCCTCTCATCCTCCGTGAACCTGCTTCACACTGGCTTTCCAGACAGGAGCTGCCCACTGTTTTCTCTTTTAAACTAAAATGGTCAAGCTGCACAGTACTCTAATAAACATCGATCGGAGGATGATCCTAAGCCTCCCGTTTAGCACAGTGATGGAGATTCATTCACAGGATGGAGGGAGAAGACTCATGAGTCACAGCTCAGCGGTTGGTGCTGCTTTCCAGAATGTTCAGTTGACATGGCGACTGGGATCCCAGGTACCTAAGGATTTGATGGTGATCGCTTAGGGACGTTTGAAATAAACAGGAACTGGAGAGCATGAGCTAGTCGTTTGTCTGTAAAGGGCACTAGAGTCCCTTTAAGTGTGACCCAGAGAAACTGTCTCTTAATTGGGGAACATTTCTCACAGGCAAAATTAGACTCCCAAAGCACTGTTCCCAGTGCTCTGCGTGAAGCCTCGCTTTCTCCAGTGGAAAGCCTCATTTCAGGAGCAACTCTTGCAGACTCCATAGACCTATATCATGAGTAAGTCCTAGAGTTAATCCCACGATTCCTATTTTCCTATCTATTTTATTTATTTGCCTGCAGTAGAGGCTTAGTTTCCTCTTATTAGAGCCCATGGTTTAGGGTACACAGCGTAATGAGTGAGCTATTGTATAGCCACAACCACCTCACATGCAAGGCATGGAAACTCTTTAATGTCCAAGAAAATATCCGCATGCTCTGTTTATTTTGAGTGTATCCCCCGGACACCTTGTCTATTTATTTCACCGTGGATCCGCTCTCTGTCTCCATATTTTCATCTGTTATGTGATTCCTGTTGAGCCATGGACGGATTCATCTATTTTATCCCTGCTATACGGCTTAAGCTTCCTGAAATTGACCCACATGGGCACAAGTCAATATTCATTATTTTATCAATGAATAGTAACTTCAGTTGAATTATTGAATTTAAAGATGATTTGGGGAACCCTGAACTTCTAGTTGGTGTAGAAAGGAGCTTAGTCTAGCAGACTACCATTTAATCTGTCAGTCATGTGTTCAGTCATGAAGAGTAATAAGATTTGAAGAGCTAGAACCTTTGAAGTGACTCACACATTTCCATTTCTGATGCGCTTGCTTTTGAGGGTGCCAATTTCCATATGGAATAATTCCTAGCTTCCTTCAGGCTTGCATATGCCTCGTACATCATGAGTCTTTTGGCCATGTCTCTCTGGCTCTGATACTTTATACGGTTCCATAGGCTTTGGGTCAATGGATGGAGGGAACTAGGCTCTATATCCAGGCAGCATCTGGAGTGGTGTAAAGTGCTGCCTGGATAATGGCCCCCTTGTTCCATTTTGAGAAGTTCCTTCAGTTTTTGGCACTCACTATTTTTTTCTTTTTCGTTTCCACAGTGCTAGAACAGACATCTCAGTTTCTTCTACATCGTCTCCAAATTCAGCTCATATTATTTGTCCTCAGCAGAGCTATTCTGAGCCTGTTCTGCACATGTGCGGTTCAAGAGCTACTGAGAATAAAAGGAGAATTCAGAGATGCTTTCTGGCTCCCCCATACCCCCCCACACATAATCTTTCTCCTCTCTTCCTTTCTCTCCAATAACCATATCTCCTCAAGTTCAGTTTTCTGAATTCTTGGGGGAGGGGAGATCTAGTTTTGGTGGGGGTATCCGAATATTTTTTCCTCATCAGTTCTCCCACATCACTTAAACTATGTGTCACTCTACCTGGTCTCAGGCCAATATGGAAACTCCTTGCAACTCCTTTTCAATGAACATAGAGGCAGCCTTAAGAATCTGTGTGTTCTGTTTCCCCCTCTGGTGCCACCTACCTATTGCTTTATGTCCAGGGAATAGAGTTATCATAGAATTCCTTACTTATTTTCATCAAGCAGTCCCATTTTCTTTTATAGTGTGTGATGTACATGTGCATATGTTTACATGTGTTCATGTGTGTAGTTGTGGGTGTATGAATGCATATACGTGTATAGATGTGTGTGTTGTGTGTGCTTGTGTCATGTGTGCAGTTGTGTATATTTAGGGTACACAAATGTGTGTGTAGGTGTGTGTGTTTGTATAGTTACTTGTGTGTTTTGCATGTGCTTATATGTTTATATATGTTTCTGTGTGTAGTAGTGTGTGTGCGTGCCCATGTGTGGTATGGTATGGCATGGTGTGTGTGTGTGTGTGTGTATGTGTGTGTGTGTGTGGTGTGTAGGACCGAGGATAACTGGGTGTCATATCTCAGGTGCTGACTATCTTATTTGAGACAGAAACTCTCATTGGCCTAGAACTTGCCACATAGGTTAGCCTGGCTGGCCAGCAAGTCCCAGGCATCTGTCTGTCTTTGCCTCCTGGCAAGGGATCCCACCGGCACACTAGCATGTGCAGTATATTTTCTGTGAGCTGTGGGGATTGAGGCCAAGCCCTCATGCTTGGAAGGCAGGCACTCTGCTGAAGCTACTTCCCCAGGTCCCATATTTTCTTGAATTCTGAATTGCCATTCTACCTATGCAGTACCATCCTGATTGCTTTCAGGGTTTCCAGGGTCCAAGCTATGGAGGACTCTGAACCAAGCCACAGTGGGGGATTCCATTCCTATCTTATTAAATTTGGAGCAAACTGATGCAAACTTCATGACACATACAAGATAATGATACATTGGCCCTGAGTTACATTTAGAATGCTACTAAAATTAACTTACAGCTTTCGAAATTAATTGAGCACATGAAGTAATTCATTTGGTGTTAGCTACTTGATTTTAATAGAATAATATCTAGGCAAGTTGTAGAATGAATTCTAAATGGTATTAATAATAAAAACCCAGAGTCAAATATAGGGGTTAATGCTGAAGATCAGAGAAGAAGAGCACCAGCCACTAGAGAGTTCTTTTCCTTCTACTAATGCTCTAATACAGAAGGGGTGATCTTGTCCTCAGAATCCATCTCCAGACTGTACCTATCTCCACCTGTAGTAATATGGGCGGCGGGGCTGCGTCCCCAACACCCCAGCCGCCTGCTCGGCTAGCTTTTGCCCCGAAATAATTACACGGACACTGTATTCTTTTAATCACTGCTTGGCCCTTTAGCTCTAGCTAATTCTGATTCTAATATCTAATTCTGATATCCTGATCAACCCATCTCTAATAATCTGTGAGCACCGGTCTTACCGGGAAGATTCTAGCCTATGTCCATCCTGGGTCGGAGCTTCATAGCGTGCATCTTCCCTGGAGCGGGGAGCATGGCGTCTCTGCTGAGGCGTCTGCTCCCGAGAGGAGAGCTGTCGAGTCTGAGCTCACTTCCTCTTCCTCCCAGCGTTCTGTTCTGTTTACTCCTCCCACCTATCTTCTAACCAACGAGGATCAAGCAGTTTCTTTTAATTTAACCAATGACCTTCCTCCATCATCCACCGAATCTCAAACTGCAACAAGCTTCTTCTGTATCTTCTGCCTTATGTTCCTCTTTCCACCCAGCCACATTGCTCCTGTCTCTGCCTCCCTAGTGCTGAGATTAAAGGCATATGACTCCCAAGTACTGGGATGGAAGGTGTGTGCCACCACTGTCTGGCCTTTAGTAATTAGCTCTGCATTCTGATGTTCAGGCAAACTTTATTTGTTTAAATGCAAGTCATATATCACTACATTTCCAATATTGTCTAAAATAAAGAAGAAAGCTAAAAAAAACTTTATGCAATAAGCACAATAACATTATAAAATATATATAGGCAATAAGTACATCAACAATGTCTAGCCCTTTTGCATTTGACAAATTCAGAGAAAATACTCCATTTTCTATCTTATCTTGCTGAGTCCAAAGCCTTGTATCTAATTTACTTTCTACCATAACTTTCATTATCCTCAAAAGCTGTCTTTTGATGTCTCTCAACCTTATATACTTTACACCTCTTTAGTGAGTTTCTTTCTTGTGTCTGGTAAACAAGGAATTCTATAACTATCTAGTCATCATCTCCCTCAGAGACCCGGGAAGAAAATAATGCTAACTGAGTAAGCAGGGAGTGCAAGCAAGCGACTTCTAAAATATGTGAGAAATAACGAAAACAGCTGGCTGCCTGGACAGTCCCCCTAAGTTCTTCCTACAGCGGTGGGACATCATAAACTATCACTACAGTGAGTAGTACCTAAAAGAATCATTTCATTTCTTTAGAGGTCCAAGAGAATCTTATGAAATGATGTTGTCATTAGGTACATCAGTGCCTTGGACTTACCTTGTTCTTTGATTTTATCAGTGGCAAAAAGGAATTGGAATTACAGAACACCATATGATGCATGTGGGGGAGGAATCCTAATGATAGAGAAAATTCAGTGCTCAGACTCTAACTCTGAGCCATAGCTATGCCGACATCATTTATGGATGAATATCATCAGTCTGACCCTGATCAATTACTCAGGTTGGAATTCTTCTTGTCAGTTTCTTCATCCATGACAGATACAGGCAGACTTGAGGGGAGAAGGAAAAGAGAGATGAGATGAGAAGAGAAGAGAAGAGAAGAGAAGAGAAGAGAAGAGAAGAGAAGAGAAAGCAATGGGCACAGCATTGAATGAGTAGTGTTCGTTCAGTCAGCAACAGCAGTAGCAACGGTTGGTGTCAGCAATCACCTAGGCTGAACTACAACTCCCATAATTCTCTCCTCTGTACTTCTCCAGGCTACACAATAGGATACTTGAAAGGCAAGGAGAAACAGCAATCATTTTGTAGTTTATGCATACTGCCATTGGCTAGTCATCTCATGGACATGGTGCAATAGAAAGGCCTACATCTGCTGGTCATCTGCAGGGACCTTCCTTAGCTCACCTGGTTCCTGGGCCATGTGAGTGTTTAGTTGCAGAATGAGAGCTCTGACTTCCTCACTACAGCTGAACTACCAAGTTTGGACATATGAGAACTGACCTCACTGGCAGCTTCACCAAGGCTGCAACTTTGATTTGTGGTCTCTAGGATGCTCTAGATCACCATGCTTTAAATCTAGCTTCCCTTCCTACCAGCCTACTCCATGGCTTCAAGTGCCAGCTTCAGACAGAAAGACAGTAGATGTATAGATACTGAACCAGATTTCACAAGCATTTTCAGCCACGGTCCTTTGAAAAAGCAACCCCCCAACACCAGTGCTTTCACTCACATATGTGCACAAATGAACACCTGAGTATCTACGCAATACAAGTCTACAAGTGCACAGACATGCATACGAGCACACAGGGGCACGCTATTCATCCTCACATATACATGCCCAGCGTCCCACTTTCCATGTTGAATACTAAGTGCTTCAAACAACACTTGAGAATAATTAAACTTGCATTACATGAATTGGGTTTTAAATTCCCTCTTCTATGGTTTGATAGTAGGAAAGGCTGTGAACATGGTACATTGATGGCTTTGAAAATAACTTGGTGATATCAAAGAATTGGACTAAAACCACTAATAACAATAACAGCAACACCAACAACATATTCTTGAATATTTTCTCTCTATTGTATCAGATGTACTAGTAAATATTTCATAAGGACCACATGAGGCAAATGACATAATTTTTCTCATTTTACAATAGGCGGTTAGAAGGCTACACAGAAGTATCTACCTGAAATGACACAATGAACACATGTCATGATAGGTCCTGGTTCAGAGTCTGTGCCCCTAATTATACTGTGCACTGTTCCTGATGCCAGGGATTCTGTGATGTTCCACTATAAGTGAAGCAAGTGAACAACACTGGACGTGAAACAGGCGAGTACTTATTTTTAAAGTGGTGCCAGGAAATAGGGGCGAGGTCCCTTGACATTCTGCTTGACCGGGGAGTTCTTAGACTTTGGATGTGGCTTATCCCCCAAAGGCTCACATGCTGAGGTCTTGATCCCAATAGAACAATGTTCAGAAATAGGGATCAGGAGGAGTAACTGGATCATAAGAGTCAACTTTATCAGTGGGTGGTAGATTGATGGGTCCATAATTTTTATGGACCATTGAAGGGTGATAGAAACACAGAGATGAAACCCAGTAGAAAGCAGTGGGCCCTGGAGGTTGTGCCTTGGGGGCTCTACCTAGGTCTTGTATTCTCTTTGCTTCTGAGCTGATCTAAGGAGAGCTGATATGCTCAACACCATCATCCTGAAAGCAATGAAGTCAGAGAACCCCAAGATGACATCTCTGAAACCATGAGCCTAATAACCCTTTCCTACCTCTATTCCTCTCAGGTATTTTTCACAGTGATGAAGGGCCAACTGATACAGATGTGACAATGAGTTTTTAAGTTTGTTTCCTCTAAAAGATCAATCAGGTTCTTTCTTCAGCAAGGTTGGCATTTGCTTTTCATTTCTTTGTTACTGTGTCCACACCCCTTTCTCCCCATTGTCACTCTCCACCTACAGCTTTCTTCTTTTCTGAGATTTTTTTTCTTGCCAGCACTCCAGGCTGGCAATATTTTAGTAGCAGATTGTTTCATGCTATTTCACTAAAAATAATCTGAGTCAAGTTACTGGCAGAAGTGTTAGCTTTGGAGGAACACCAATTGTTCAGAGCCTGGAAAGTGCTTTGCTTGTTCCATCCTGGGTTGTCAAGTGGCATAAATCCTTGAGACCGGATTGGGTGGTGGAGGTACATAGACTTATGGGAAGAAGTGGTTATCTGATTCCTGGGTCTCTGCTGACAACAAAGTATGAACTACGGAAAAATCATTTGGCAGGCAAGTCTAGTGGACCTTAAAAGTGACATCCCTCTGTTTGACAACTCACTCTGCTCTGCTGACCTTTAAGAGTTCAAGCTCCCCCGAGGGCCTTCTTTGCTGCCATTACTGTCTCTGCTTGGGCGAATGCCCCAAGTTTGGTGGCTTAGGTTTCAAGACTGTGAGATGTGAAACAGGCTGTCTGGGTTTGAGCTTAGCCTTAAGGCCCCTCATTGGGTGACTTTCAAAACCCTGTGCCTTGGTGTTCTTCTAGATAAAAGAAATTAATTCATTATGTTTGTCTCATATATTTATTAGGAAGATTAAATAATTCAGAACTTTTAAAGTTATGACTGGCAAAATAGATATTTTCAAGCAATTTTTAGATAAATTTGTAAATATACCTGGTGTTGAATTTTCTTTGGATTCCATATTTAAATAACCGCCAACTTATTTCTACGGTATGACACAAATATGTCCAAAATGCAACCCAGCTTCCTTCTCAAGACTCCTCTTCTTCTGATGTTCACCACGTCAGGGTCCTCCGCCCCTTCTCATCTAGAGATAGAGGAGTCATTTTCGCCCCATTGAAACGCGCCAGGTCTCCCTCTATCCTTTAGAGCCACGATCCTGTCTCCTCTTTGAGATTCTCTTGTTTCTCTCTTATCAACTTTGCTACTACTGATTGGCAAAGCCACCCCCAAATGGTGCTCCAGCTTTCTACTTACGTATGTCTTCAATTGACTCCCAAAACTATGGGGAGAAAGAAATTTCAAAATCATTTGAGTTTCTTCTCTCTCTCTCCATGTCTCTATATGACTCTCTCTCTCTCTCTCTCTCTCTCTCTCTCTCTCTCTCTCTCTGTGTGTGTGTGTGTGTGTGTGTGTGTGATCTACTCAATGGCATTCACTTCAAGAAACTTGCTGGGTGGTTAGGTTTAACAACCATCATAGCACAACCAAGGATCTCGTTGGAAGAGAGTCTCAATGAGGTCTTGTCTACATCTGGTTGACCTGTGGCCATGCCTGTGTCTTAATTCCATTAGCTGGTATGGGAAGACCCAGCACACTATGTTCAATGCCATTTCCTAGTCAAGGGATCCTGAATGGTGCAAGAGTGGAGAAATTGTACTGAGCACAAGCAAGCACAAGCACGAATGTGTGACTTCTCTTCTTTTGACTGTGGATTTGACTAGCTGCCTCAAGTCCTGACCACTGTGACTTTCCTGCCATGATGGACTATAATCTGGCATTTTAAGTTGAACAAGCCCCTTCCTGCCCTAAGATGCTTTTTAGGAGAGTATTTTATCACAGAGACAGAAATAAAGCCAGGACAGTCTCGCAAGAATATCTGTTGTTCCCCATCTGTAAAGTTTTGTATCCATATGGCTTCGAGTTTAAAGTCTGCTTCTCTGTACCCCAATCCTCACTCTTGATCGCCTTCATTTTAGAGAGAAGTTGTTTTCTCGTCTTAGGTCAGCGGTTCTCACCCTTCCTAACGCTGCAACCCTTTAACACAGTTCCTCATGTTGTGCTGACCTAAACCATAAAAATATTTTATTGCTACTTCATGCCTGCTATTTTGATACTTAGGAATTGTAATGTAAATATATGGTATGCAGGAAATCTGATTGAGAACCCCCTCAATGGGGTTGGGACCCACAAGTTGAGAACCAATATTATGCTCTACCTTCTTGCCAGTAGTCCTGTCCCTTGTCACCTTCAGCTTCCTCTGAAATGCGTCTCTGTGTTACTCCCCCCACAGCAGCTCTGATCCCAGTCAGACACTTGGAACACACCTTGTTTATTTTCTGTTACTTCTAACAACCATACTCCATCTCCATTTCCTGGCTTTCTTCCTACTAGACTCTCTGATGGGCAAAGGTAACTAGTTTGCTATTGAATTTGTGCTTTAGGGGAATAGTCTAATAACTACCTGCAAAATTGTTTTTTAATGAGCGAGCAAATGTAGATATGGCTTTGTTAATGGTGTCACTCACACCTCTGATAATAGTTTATGGACAAATATAAGAAGCGGATTAATCAGCTGACTTTATTCTGGTACTAAACCCAGTTTTGGAAACAAAACTTCTTTATTCATGGATCCCAGACTTCTGGAACTGTTTATATTTTGAAATAGAAAGCACCTTATTCCAATTGTCTTGGCACCAATTGGAACCATGCTTAACACTCCTGAAAATATTTGTTTTGAATCCACTTTTCTAACACTTTCTCATAGCTTAGAAAGCAGAGTTCGTTTCACACTATTCATAGATGTAACATGAGGGGATGGCTCATCGAGGTTTCTGTCCTGCCCAGTTCCCACAGCTAGCAAGGTCCCAAAGAAAATCACACAGAGGTCTCCATAAGATTATAAACTGATTGGCCCATTAGCTCAGGCTTCTTATTAACTCTTGTCACTTATATTAACCCATTGTTCTTATCTATGTTAGCCACGTGGCTCAGTACCTTTTTCAGCAGGGCAGGTCACATCCTGCTTCTTTGTGGTGGTCTGGGCAGGACTGGGACAAATGGGCATCCTCCTTTCTAGAATTCTTCTGTTCTCATGGTGCCAACTCTACTTCCTGTCTGGTTGACCTGCCTATACTTCCTGCCTGGCCAATATGCATTTATTTAAAAATGATTGACAGAGTACAGACAATTCTCCACACCACATAGACATCTTTCTCAAGGTGTGCCTCTACTCCTGTCTGACGCAGAACATGAAGAACAATCAAGTTTCAGTGTGACTTTATATATCATCTTTGTCCCTCGGTGCCCATAACAAGGCACAAGTCTTTGAAGTAGATCATTCTTTTCGTTAGTCCTCAGTGGCCCAATTACCAGAAAAGCACAATAAAACCCCAAGAAAAAGAAAGAAAAAAGAGAGAATGTCTTTTCAAAGGACACATGTGCATCCTCAAGAAGTTCTGGTGTTCCTTGATGAAAGAGACTATCTCAAGTGGATCTGAAATTTTATCCAGCTATTTCACGAGAGCGTGATGAAAGGGAAGCAGAATTTCCCTTACATTTCCATCATCAACAAGGTCCAATGCATTGGTTCTCAACCTCAGGGCTGTGACACTTTGGGGAATCTTATATTGAATATTCTACATGTCAGATATTTACATTACAGTTCACAACAGTAGCAAGATTACAGTTCTGAAGTAGCAACAAAAATAGTTTTATGGTTGGGGCTCACCACAACATGAAGGACTATATCAAAATGTCACAGTTTTAGGAAGGTTGAGAACCAGTAGTCTAATGTTTATTGTTATCTAGTATATAATGAAAAGGTACAGCAATGGGCTTACGTTATTTGTATTCAGGGTATATATTCGAAAGATCAAAATGAAAAATAAGAAGTTTAATATGAATATCTCAAATACTTAATCACTTGATTTTTAGTTTGTTTGCAATGACAGGAACTTTTCTTTGAATTTAAAACATTGTTTTCTCACGTATGCAGATTATAGCTACATTTTTTTCTGTCAACTGAACGTGGGAATGGAATGTAGGAAAGCACAGTCATTTCCCTCATCAGTTGGCTGCACATCCCTGCTTGGCTTAATCTATAAGTTTTTCCAAGAATTTCAAACCACGTGTAAGAGCACTTCCATCCTGCATGCTGAGTTCAACAAGATCTGTAGGGTTCGTGGGCCTGCAGCCATAGGAGAGCCTGGGATTGCCCCAGATGCCCAGTTAACTCAGCTTTCAAGATGCCGAAGTCAAGAATATGCCCTATTGTTTTATATCTTCTCTTCAGTAGCAATTTATGTTTTCCCCCCAAACCCCCCATTCTCTGTATAGTGTTTCATTTTCACCAAATTTAAATGGTGCCACGAGTAAGAATAAGGCTATGATCTACATATTAGCATGTAATTTAATGCTTAAATTAATGTTTAATTTAATAGTTTAAGATTTGGAAAATGCTTATTTAAGTTTATTCCATATTTGAGTATGCATTGAGCAGATAATTGGAATAAGGTAGAAGATACATATTTATGTAGTTTATTTGATTATTTATCATATATATGGTATGTCTATGTATGTGTACACACATAAAAACCTGTTTTTTGAATTAAATATATTTATACTAAAAGCTAGATATTCACATGTTAGAATTAATTTCTTTAATAAATCTCTGATACTAAGTTTCATCTGTGTTCAAATCAAAAATATAGAAAAAAGATCAGCCTACTAAATATATATACTTTTACAAAGTAATTAAAATAAAATGAAAAATTCTGTTGAAATGTTATATTCCCTTTAGTGCCCCTTAACTGGCTCTAAACATCAGGTTTGCATTGCTGAGTGACTAAAGGTTCTACCTGCACTATTAGAAGAGAGAAGGAGCAGATAATTTTCTTCACCCACGTGGGAAATCCCGGAAGGAAGTGGAGCAGTAGATACACTCTCCAGCTTAGGATTTCCTGCTTCATTAAAGTCTCACTTCTGGGGAGAGGTGCTTCGTTCTGCCTAGCTGCGGTGCTTGCTGCTTAGCGGTCTGCACAGTTGTACTGGGTCAGGGTCTTGTTAGAGGTCCCTTGAGACAGAACACCCTGAGAAAATTCGTATTCCACTCTGTCAATCATTTCTTCCCGGTATTGATTAAAGAGCGAAACACCTGCATCTTCCCTGTCGGTGCAGGTTTCGCTGTCGTCGCTCCTGAGGGAGAAGCACGGTTGGCTGCCTTTTTGACTGCACCTTTAAAGCTGCCTTTGTATTTCCAGATCCTTCTCTGGTTCTCAGAGCCTTGTTTTCTAGCAAAAGTGAAAATTCCCATCTCATTTCAAAGATCCTTTCAGCAATAGCTTGACTTTTATGAATGAGTCCTGGTAGACCCGACTAATGAACAATACGGAGTCAAGCCGACAAACCATGTTGTAGAGAATATGGTAAGGCAGTTTTCTGTAGCCCAATAAACTTATGTCTTTTTATTTATTTATTTAGGATTTCTGCCTCCCCCCCTCATCCGCCTCCCATTTCCCTCCCCCTCCCCCGATCAAGTCACCCTCCCTCATCTGCTCGAAGAGCAATCAGGGTTCCCTGACCTGTGGGAAGCCCAAGGACCGCCCACCTCTATCCAGGTCTCCAAAGGTGAGCATCCAAACTGCCTAGGCTCCCCCAAAGCCAGTACGTGCAGTAGGATCAAAAACCCACTGTGATTAAACTCATGTCTTTTAAAGCCCTCATCCAGTTTCACCCAACATCTAGACTTTCCCCAGAGGACAAATGGGCTTGTCACCTGTAGTGATGTAGACAATTGCCTTCAGCTCTCCCTCCTGCTCACAGCAATGAGAACCCACTGCTCTGGTGGCTGCAGAATTGTCCACAGATTCCTTTTGATTTTATTGCAGGTGTGGACACCAGCGTGGGATTTGACTTGGAAGAATTTCTTTTATAGGTTGCGGTACAGTTCTTTGCACCACAGTAAGCCACGGTTGGGTTTCAGACACTAACTATGAAGAAATCTCGCCTATGGCTGCAGCATCCCCATTCCAAAGGGGGTATTTGGACTCAATGTCCTTTTCTTATTTTTATTAAGGCAGGGGCTCATGGATTCCAGGCTGACCTAGAGCTTGTTATGTAGCTGGAGATGACCTTGAACATCTGGATCTTCCCATCTCCCCCTCCCAAGAGGTGGAATTACAAGTGTGTTTGAACAGTTGTTTCATGCAGTGCTGAGGACCAAACCCAGGACTTTGTGCACACTAGGCTAGGATTCCACCAACCGAGTTACATCCTCAGCTATCAATGTACCATCACATAGAGCTTTTTTGGACTTCATCCCCACCCCTAAGTCCTTTGAACTAAATACAATTTTTGTAAATAAGCCTCTGATTGTAGAGACACCTCTAAAGATATTGCCTTTATTGTGAGGTAGCAATTCCCACTGCTAAAATCACTCTTGAAATTTCAATAATGATAGTCAGAGATGTGCAGATTAGATGATCACGAATGCAAAAACATTTAAAGTCTTGAGTATTAAGAAGAAACTGTTTTCCATTATGCAGTTTCTCAGCCTCCATCTTTTTGACAAAATTTTGTTTTTCTCAATTTTGTTTGTTTTGTCTCAATTTTGTTTTTCTGTCCTCCGTGGCTCATGGATTGTTCTAGAGTAGGGGACATTTGTTAGCTTCAGACTGGCCAGAACCTGGTCCATCACTATTGTTAGACAGAGAACCAGCACTTGGCATTCTCTCTGGAAATGATTCTGGTTTAGCTGCCTTCAACACTGGTCTACTGCTGTTTGAGTTGGGTTTGGTCACACAGCGCCTCTTAGGTCCTTCTCAATAACGATGCAGGCATGTAACCAAATAAGTCCCAGTAAGACTGTAAACCGTTTCTCAAATCCTTTGGAAGAGATGGTACTCACTGGGAGTTATATCTATACATGAAGAAATGGATCTTTGGAGCCTGCTATAACCATCCTCCTGTCACTAAAGGGACATGATTCTGAAAACGGAACAACTGTAATTAAATAGTTGCTTTTCATCAAGGTCAAAGTGATACCTAGGACCTTAAATTATTGCCAATGTCCTAGGAGCATGAGCTCTCGGTATGCAAAGGATGCTGGGGATTATTTCATACAATGCCTAAAGCTCTTCTGTTAAACAGATGCCGGATAACCCTCAAGGGATTGGAGGACCTAGTCCCATTGCTGGTTAAACAAATGAATTGCTTTTCTCGGGGCAGAGGGGTAAGAGCAGTGTTTTAGGTCAGGTTTCCAAGGGCTGATGACTACAACGGTTCATTAAATAATTAGCTGATTTCCCCCATGTTGCATTAATAAAATCCATACACTGTCGTGAACTGCGAGTTAGCAAGGATGAGCCAGAGCCAAGCAGAACAAGAAAGGACTGACCAACTGAAGAACGCAGCCAGTGAATGAGTGAAATAATAGTCCCATTTCTCCAGCAGGTACGGACTCAGGCTTGGTGAGCTGGCCCCTGAGTGAAATAGTCCCATTTCTCCAGCAGGGATGGACTCAGGCTTGGTGAGCTGGCCCATGAGTGAAATAGTCCCATTTCTCCAGCAGGTATGGACTCAGGCTTGGTGAGCTGGCCCCTTGGATTTATTCTTTATAGATCTATAACAAAGAATCACAGGAGAGAAGGAGTGAAACCTACTCTCAGATTTCTACTTGATCAGCCTGTGGCTTTGTACACGGTGCCCTCCGCCTCAAAAGAACAGGGTAAAATATGCACCTTCCAACCCCCTTTCTTGGTTTCTGTCTATTTAATTTTTAAACAACTTTTCAAACGATTTTACTTAGCTGAACTGTTTAAATTTCAAAACAGATTTAATTATCAATCAGTTAAAGAGATAATGTTCAAAATGGGAGAGAGAGGACAAAGTAGATATTTTTCAAGTTCTTGAGAGGTTTATATTTTGAGACAGCTCCCATTGACCTCCAGCATTCTCATCCCCTCCTCTATTTATAATTGCTGTACTAAATCAATAGTTTCTTTCAAGTCAACGGCTGGGAGGTGTTGGGATCTCATATTGAATCACCAATCACATTGTTGGTGAATAAGAGCAATTAATTCACTGGAAAGTTTAACGCACCCAGGTTGTCTACACGGAAAAGCAGGCTGAGAACACTGAGTCAGAGAGAGTGCTGTGCAACCAGCCCGGCTACAGAGAGTGTGAAGCTGACCTGGACCACAGTGGAAAACTTTGCCTCGCAAAACTAGATTGGATTGAACCACACCAAGCCAAATTCAAAGCAACCACAAAACTCCTGAACAATAAAAAATAAACCTGATAGAAAAATTTTAAATTTTTCTCAGGTTGGAAGTATAGCGCAATGGATAGGCATGTGTTTAGCAGGAATAAGTCCTGAGGGCTTAATCTGAGGTGCTCACATGCACGTGCGCACGCACACACACACACACACACACACAAACACGCACACATCATTGTCCAGAGTTACACAGCTATATAACAGCTTGACTGGAATTTGAACAGAGGTTAGCCTGATGACAGAGACTCTTGACTCTACAACTAGAGTTTCTTCAAGCACTCTAAATCTCAATGTGATGGCCACTATCATCTATAGTCATATTTTAAGTGACTTGTATTTATGAGGTGACTCATTATTAGACCACAATCCCACAGGGGCATTCTATAGTTCTTACCAAGACATACAAAAAAAGTGATCATCATGTTTTCAATTATTTTATGCATTCATTATGTTTTCTTACATCTTTGTGCAATGTGTGCATGTTCATAGACATTTCTGTCATCAAAGAAAATGGCAGCTTCAGGGTCATTGTTAAAGAATATCCCCATTCTGGGAGGTGCTGGTGCACGCCTTTAATACCAGCACTTGGGAGACAGAGACAGGTGAATCTCTGTGAGTTCGAGGCCAGCCTGGTCTACAGAGCAAGTTCCAGGACAGGCTCCAAAGCTACAGAGAATCCCTGTATCTAAAGACTCAAAAAAAGAAAACAAAATGTTGGAAAGATTAGCTCCATCTACAAAAGGCGGGAAGCATGAGGGGATGTATTTATTACAGGTGAGAAAATTCGATTTTCAGAATGAAATCCTTTTTTTTTGTTTTGTTTTGTTTGCTTGTTTTTGTTTTTGTTTGTTTTGTTTTGTTGTCCTCAACAGGATTTCTCAGTGTAACAGTCCTGGCTGTCCTGGAACTCTATAGACCAGAGTGGCCTCAGACTCACAGAGATCTGTCTACTTCTGCCCCCTGAGTGCTGGAATTAAAGACATGCACTGCCACCACCCAGCTGGAATTAAATCTTATTATCAGGACCCAGATATGATCCTGTGTCCTGATAATCACCATGGATTAAGACCTAGAAATTGCCCTGGATTATCTGCCCAAGTATCCTGCTTATAGGCAGTGCCCACAGGTGGGAAAGATCACTCAGTTTTCATCCATCTTTCGAGTCAGCTGTGAAATAACTGGTTTAAACTTGGAAGCCTTTGGAAGGGTTTAACCTTGAGTTAGTAGGAGGCAATACTCACATGTTTTCTCTGGCTCTGGTGTGTGTCTTCCATAGCCAGAATACCCTGCCCGCCGGAGCACATGGGCCTGGCTTTGTGCAGGTTAAGAACAGCGAAGTGCTGTATGTTTAAGGGATTTCTGTTTGTTTTTTTTTTTTTGTGTGTGTGTGTTTGTGTGTACCTGTGTGAGGGTTGTGTTCTGTAGCAGGTACATGACGGACTGGATAATGAACTCAAATGTATTAAGAGTTATTGAAAAATAAGGGTTTGACACTGGTGGTTTTCAATCGATAATCCAGTCAACTGTAAATAAAACATTGGAAAAGAAATAAGTAAACGATATTTAGTTTCAGCAGAAGTACAAAATGTGTAAACATACAAGGCTTAGAAATTTGAAACATGTGACTCTAAAGCAGCAGGTTCTCAACCTGTGGGTCACAACCCCTTTGAGGGTTGAACAACCCTTTCACAGAGGTCGCCTAAGACCATCAGAAAGCGGGTATTTTCATTAAAATACGTAACAGTGGCAAAATGACAGTTATGTATTGGCAATGAAAATAATTTCATGATTGGGGTCACCACCATATGAGGAACTGCGTTGAAGGGTCACCGCACTAAAGAAGGCTGAGAACCACTGCTCTAAAGGAAGTGAAGAGCTGTCTTCACAACATTTGGTGTGCCTTCAGCCTTCGGAGGTGTGAACCAGCATTTTCCAGGAGTCCTTAAGAGGTCAGTCCATAACAAGCACAAGATCACGGACCTATTTTCTCATGGTGTATTGGCTTTAAAAAAAACAAGCCCGGATTCCACAGTGTTCAGTTATCCAAGGTCATTCAGTCACCCGCAGCAACCCGAGAATTCCTGCCGCCTCTGCTGACTGCAGCAGGCTCTCTCTATTATATCATCCCACATTCTTTTATGGGATGATTTAGATGCTAACTAGGGATGGAATAAATGGTCTTTGGAAATTCTTTCCATCGCCTCCAGTCTACTCTCCCTTCTGCGGCCTCAGTTTTGAACATAGCACTGTTGTTTAGCAATTTGTAGATAAAAAAAATAAAAGAAAAACGTGGCATAGACAGCAATGCAACTTAATAAATTCAGTGTCGCTTGGCAATTTTCAGTTCCCCTCACTCTTACCAGGGCACAAAATCTCCTTGAGAAGGTGACTTTGAAGTCATCTGCGACAGGAAGAGTGTGACTTTGCCTCTGTCAAGTCGTCTTTGTTTTATTTGAGACCTCTGGGACTCAGGTAATATAGATGGACTGCTGCCTACAGACCAGTCCCACTGATACGAAGCTTTTTCATAGTGCAGGCGTTCTCTGTTATATTTTAGAACTGTTCTAGCAGAGTTAGAAACTGTTACAGAGGGAAGAGAAAAGGCCAGTGCATCTGAAAGGCACTCTTGGATAGATTGCTCATTAAGGACCCTCTGGAGTAAACTTCCCATCTATGGCAGCCACTGGGGACATAAACCTCAATCTTAGCGCTTTGCCCTCAGTGTTGTCTTGTTAATGAGCTTAAACGCACCTTTCCCATGAGGCTCAAAGATGCTTAAAGACCGGGAAATGCTTCGGGCTCTCCTGAGCGAACCAAACAGATGGCCCTAAGAGTAGTCGTTGGTGTGCGTGCCTCATTCTGAGCTTGATTTGAAGATGGTTTTGGGAGAGAGGGCAGTGCCCTCAGCGGATGTCTGAGGAGGAATTTACTCAAAAGTGGAGCAAGGAAATGACTGAAGGAGGTGTCCAAGAAACAGCAAATAACGGAAAGAACGGAGTGGAAATGCCGCAGGAGTGTGACCAACACCATTCAACACATCTACTAAAACAGGAGTCACGGGATGAGCGACAAGCTCCAAAGTAAGCATGGCTCTGGATTCAGGAGGCACAGGACATTTAGCTGGGTTTGGTTTTATCTTGGATTTGGCCGGTGCCGCTCGTCTCTGTTTCCCAAGGTGAGGATGAAGTGAACCTCACTGAGAGCAAAGAACCATGATTTAGGGGGTATAGGGATATTCAGTTCTTCTTTTATGTTTCCTGGATATAGCACATGCATGCCATCAGTTGTCACAATGAATGCTACATTTTGTTTGACAAATGGCCTGCCCTTGGCTACTACTCTTATTTTCTAATTATCCTTTGTTTAAATTCTTTCTTTTACTTTTCAGAATATAATATAATAACATCTTTTCCCCTTCCCCTTTCCTCCCTCCAAGCCTTCCCATATGCCTCCTCCTCACTCTCTTTCAAATTTGTAATCATCTTTCATTAATTATTGTTAAACACACACACATATATTTCTGTATATATATATGTTCCCCAAAAAAAAACTATTCAGTCTGTATAGTGTTACAAGTATGTGTGTTTTCTGGACTGACCATTTGGTATTGTATAATCAATTGGTGTGCTCTTCCAAGACTATCTCTACTAAGAAAAGTATCTCTACTAAGTTCAACATTCCTTACTTGCCTGTAGCTCCTTGTGTAGGGTTGAGGCTCCATGGTCTTTCCCCTATTCATTTTAGCATGCTGTCATTGTCCTTGATTAACTCATGTTTAGACAGTCACATTAGTGACACTTTATGTGTATAGCTTCTGATGTTACTAGGAGAAACAATCTCACAGCAAACTCTGTGATTTTTCTGGCTCTTACAAACTTACTGGCCCCTGTTCTGCAATGATCCCTGTGCCTGGGTGCGAGAGGTGTTTGTAGTTGTCTATGAATGTGGTTCTTGAGGCAAATGAGGCAAAACCATGAGCTGCTTCTCAGCAAGTTCAGAGGAAGCCGGTCAAGCAATCCAGGGCACTTCACGCTCATGGAAGTGAAAGGACACCGAGAGATGAAGACTCAGGGGCATGTTCCCTGTCTTATTACCAGTCAAGACCTGATTGGAGGTTTTTGTTTTGCCCACTGCAATTTTCTCCCAAGCCTAGTGAGCCTGAGGTTTAAAGCAGGTAGTGAAGAGTTGCCATAGAACTTCTAGTGCCTTCAAGTCTCTCTAATTACCCTGGGAAATCCAGGAGCTATCTCACCTGAGTGCCTGTCTTGGCATCTGGGCATCTACCTGTCAGGAACCAAGTTCACTGCTTTTCTCTGCAACTGTGAGGCTCCCAATAGGCTGAGCAGAGGCTCCGGTAAGGTCCAGCAGGTGCTGCTCATGTCTGTTGATGTTGCTCTGATTTTCAATCTTCTTCCAGCCCACTGTAGACAAAAAAGACTTCCCCATGATCTCTATGCCATGGTCCACTGTACTCTTTCCCCTTCCCCAATGAAGATAGTATTGCAATATGATCAAAAGCATGGATTATAAACACAGAGAAGTTTGCTTTAGAATCTCCAATCTGCCATTAATTAAACTCATGTCCAAAGGAAGTGATACATTTCTTTTAAACCCCAGCATTCTAACCTATTGTGTGGAGAGATAATGATTCATGGAGTCAGTGTGATGATCAGGTCAGGAATCAGGAAGAGCTCAATAAAAGTGCATTATCACTGTTATTACTACTCTGGGTTACCAAGGTTACAAAGATGCTTTGCACTTCTATTGTATAAAAATATTTTGCTAAATCAGCTCTTAAAATACTCTATTCACAGTCCCCACTACCAAGGAAGCTTAATGGGAACTGATCTGAAGGGTTATGGTGTTGCCCAGAGGATCCCTCTCTCCTGCTGTCCTCTTAATGTTTCCTCCTCTTAGTCACTGTTTCTTAGAGACACTGAGGATGCTTCATAGCAATAGATTCTGCATACCTTCCCACAGAGCCTCAAGCATGAATGAATCCAATATCTCTGAGATGATACAAGGAAGAGGCTAGCATGTCTGAACATAGGCATGAATGAAGCTAATATCTCCGAGATACAAGGAAGAGGCTAGTAACAATGGCTAAATGCTATGTGAGAACTTAAAGGAGATAATATAAGAGAAAAATTTAGTCTCTCAAGAAAGGAAGAAAGCCAAAATTTAACATAGAGAACACATTGTGTAAATCAGAGGTTATATCTTAATTTATATTGACTCACAGAAAGACTAGCACATGGGAGCCCAACCCAAACAACCATCCAACGAACCAATTCACCAACCAAACAAACAACAAACAAACACATCTCCATTGCATTTGGAACAGGATCCTCTAAGAAGCCTTGTGTGTTTGGAAAACAGTAGCAGGGATGCAGGAAAGTATTTTATGCACTATACAGTCTGCAATTATCCCCTTGTTTATGCCCTTCAGTAAAAGAAAAAAACAACAACGAAGCAATCTACTCAGTAATGAAGGCATAGTCCATTATGGTTATTCTATTCTTTTGGGGAAAAATTATACGGCAGCTTTGTTCACTGCATGTGGTAAACCAAATTGCTTCAAGTACAAAGTACAAAAAAGACAGACACTAAAATTGAAATCTTCCTGCCTCTTGCACCTAGAGGCATATGCTAGAGCTAGAATGTGTGCACTAAGAAGGCAATAAGAAGAATAGCAGCAACACCAAATGCACAGACTGAACTTGCTTAGACAACTGATTCTGGGGGGCAGCAATTTTCACGCTCCATCTGCTTGGAGAAACTTCATGTTAATCAGGCCTATAAAAGGGTGTGAGCACAGGGTTCCATTCTGTTAAAGCCATAAAGACTTTGGTACAGTGATACATCATTTATCTGTTGAGTCTGCTTTTTATTTTATTATTATTTTATTTCCAAACAGCCACTTCAGCCCCCAGGAAGTTTGCTAACTAAGCCCTCTGGGAAACTGGAGAATAAAAGCAGGCTACTGGGTACTATACCAAACACCAATCAAGAAGTAACTCGCTCAACATGAAATATTCATATTGGGAAATTTGACTTTTTAATTTAGATGTCAATTGAGTACTAACCCTTATCACTCTGCTGAAGAGGTCCCGGAAATATATTCACAGGAGGATTAAATAGAATCAGCTTACCAGATTTTAATAATTTGCTTTGAGGGTCGTACTCCAAAATATTCTGTAATTGCTTAGATGATATAAAATTCTCATGTGACTTCTATTTCTTTGGCCTTGAAAACAGTCCTGCTTAGACTTGCTCTATTTCATATTTCAATGCTTAATGGATCATGTGACTTAGATTAATATCCAATTTGTTGGGAAGCAGAAAACAGTATAGAAGCAAAGTCACCTCGTTATGATTCATTGCTAATAATATTGATTTTGAAACACTGATGAGAACAAAAGCCTTGGATTCAGAGGGTCACACTGTAGTGTTCAGGCCAGCTCTGCCTAGTGCTTGCTTTGTATCTGTGGGATAGACCATTAACCATCTCAAAACTTCAATGCCCTGCTCGGTATAATGCAAGAGTCCTTTCTTCACAAGATTGCAAGACTGTGCTCCATAGCAGGTCATGACAAGGAGGTGAATGGCAGCTTTTGACATTATTATTAAGTGTGTTAGTTTAGTTTTATGTACTCGGTTATTTAAGGGAAGAATTAATTGATTTGATTGTCATATCCCAGTAGACCTAAATCTCAACAGAGCAGCCCTGGCTTGTTTAGGGAAAACAACTTAGATTCAGTATATTTCTTGTGCAGCACACATTATCCAGCACTTAAAATGGCCAAGGACAGGGGACCTCTATAGAAGGTTTTATAGCAAACATGCACTGTTTCAGTGAGAGGGCCCACTTGTTCTTCCCAGCCACCTGGCTAGCTTAGCCCTGAAATAACCACACAGAAACTGCACTCATTAAATCACTGGTTGGTCTATTAGTTCTAACATCTTGGCTAACTCTTACACCTTGATTTAGCCCATATCTATTAATCTATGTATTGCCACATGGCAGTGGCTTACCAGGAAAGATTCAGCATGTCTGATTCTGGCAGCTCTGTGGTCTCTCTCTCTCTCTCTCTCTCTCTCTCTCTCTCTCTCTCTCTCTCAGCCTTTCTTCCTCCCAGCATTCAGTTCTGTCCCTCCCCTGCCCACCTACCTAAGTTCTACCCTATCAACTAAGCCAAGGCAGTTTCTTTATTCATTAACCAATGAAAGCAACACACAAACAGAAGGAGCTCCTACACCAATGCACTATAGGCTCGTGTCATTTCTGTTTAGAATTCTTCTATGTTATTCTCGAAGATTTAAGTGAAAGATGGAGTTGATTTTTTCTTTGATGCCTCCCATGTGCCAAGTGCTGTGCTAAGCACATCTAACAACTCTATGCTCCAGGTATCATCCTCAGTTTATTTTTGTATGCATTTATTTTCTTGTATGTGGGTGTATGTGTTTGTGTGCACGTGGGCCTCAGTGTGTGCAGGTAGACATGCACATGTGTGTGCATGCTTCTGGATGCTAGATGATGATACTGAGACCAAGTCTCTAACTGAAGCTGGAGTTCTGCTCTTTTTGCCTAGCTAACCAGCCAGCCTTGGGATTCCTCCTGTGTCCTAAGCACCAGGAATCCAGGCGGTGTGCCACATCTCTCCAGCTTTGATTTTATTTACTTTTTAAATTTTTTTATTGCTTCATAAATAATACCATTCAAAATTTCCACTTTCTCCCCTCCTCCCATTTCCCTCCTGTTCTCCCCCTCCCCCCTTCCTGCCTTATGCAGTTTTTGAGGAGTCAAACTCTGAACTTCAAATTTGCATATCAATGGCATTATTCTCTCCAGCTCACTTGATTGTGGTTTTTTGATGTAGACTTTCACTCAGTATGGAGCCAAACTCCCAGTGCTCCCCTCCCTCACTTCAGTCACCTGCATCTGGTTCTCTCCTTGTTTTAGAGGTGAGATCACCAGGGTTTGGATAGTTAATCTTGTCTGAAGTCTCCACTTTGTGGAGGAAGTGGTGGTTTAGGTAGGGCTTACATCTTCTGTTAGGACATACCTTGCTTTCTTACATGGGGAGCAGAGATGTAAGGAGTATAAGCAAGGTTCACAGGAGAATTGTCTATCAGCATCTAAGGGAGGAAATTCCATCCAAAACTAGAGAGATGCAGGTAGCATATTCCCCTGGGGATAATCAGGAGGTAAAGAGACAGGTGATGAATATTTGGGGGACCCCTGCTGCTTCTGTGAAATTACAATTAGAGTCTGAGGAGAAAACAAAGCCATTGTTTGGTGTAGATCCTAGAAGTTGAAGGTAAAGGGTGACTGGAGGCCCAGAGCCTAAAACTACTCCCTGTGGTCTTGACCTCCTGATTTGCAGTAGGCATCCCCACTGGCCTGGGGAAGTCGCTTATCCAAGTATCCATTTTCTCTCTAGGAAGTGCAAATAAAATACTGCCCACATAGTGTTCTGGTGGTGATGGTGCTGATGGTGGTGATGATGGTGATGAGGATGATGATGAGGATGGTGATGAGGATGGTGATGATGGTGATAATAAGGTATAATCACTTACCATCTAAGGAGGATTTTCTCAGTAAGTAATTCTTCCCCAGATAAAACAGTTCTGGCAATTTAATAGTTAGCACCCAGGAAGTGTTTAGAGGAAGGCTTTGCAGCTGGTAAGTTCTCAGTAGCTGTTATCCGGTGCTGTGACTTATATCAAGATTATGGAAACAGCAATTTCACTTTCCTTGATTTGATTTTCTATTCTTGACTTTCTTTTCCCTTCTCCACAACATCAGTGGCATTTTTTCTGCTTATGGACGTTATGGCTGAGAAAGAAGCCAATAGCAATGAGTCCTTCAAGGCCTCCAGGCTAAAGGGGTGCATGTTACCAGCATATGATCTGTCATTTCCTTTCCTCCAAAGTGAGATAGTCTCCCTTCCAGAGAGGGAAAAGTGGAAACCGGAAGATAGGCAAGGCAGATGTGGGTGTGTGCTGTTCCAAAATGGGGCACTCAGCTAGAATCCCCAGGAGATGAGAATGATCCAAGTAATCCGAATCAACACAGGGAATCTGGAAATGCATACTTTTTCTGTTCATTCAGAGATTAAGAAAGAAGCAACAATTGGGAGGTTTGCCTGGAGGGTTAGGTTCCCCATCAAACAATCTTCATTTTTGGGGATCAGTGAAGGTGCAAGATTAGACCCACCTCTGAGATCTCCAAGGCTATAGCTAGGTACATGGGGAGCTACTAGAGAGCTGGGTCTGAGAGACCTTTGATTGGAGTCTATAAACATACAGTAGCTGATTTCACCAATGAACGAGGACCTCAGATGTGAAAGCACATCTCAGTGGTGGGAAGCAAGGAGTAGGCACTCCCTCTTGCCAGCCCTAGGCAGCACGAGTTGCTGCTCCAGTCCTCTTGGGACTACATCTGTCACTTGGGAAATAGGCACAAGCCTCTCAAAGCTCTGATTTTTCTATTACCACTCAGAATAGGTGCTTAGAGTAGAATGTAAGTGGAGTCATAAATCAAGAGAATTACACTGACGGCTCACTTGAGCAAAATGTCGACAAGGCAAGTGGAATTTTGGAACTGATGGAAATGATGTCCCGAGCAGGGTACTGCAGTGCACTGTGAACACTGATGACAGACATTGGTGACGTGACATGTGGGATTTTGCTCTGCTTCTCCTCACACTGAAACTCCCCTGGGTACCATGGTACTGTGATAAGGTTTTATACAGGATTGTCATGTTTTCATCATACAAACACATGGGTCACAGACTGGCTTTATCTCTAATTCACTGATGTTAACACTGAGACCTAGAAATTAAGGTTACAACTGGGAGTCTGAGATGGGGCTGGAAGCAAGACCACACACTGTGGAACTGTAGCCTATATGATGGGCGCTGTGCCATTCTATCATTTCTGGCATTGGCCAATAGCAGACCTTCTAATAGACATTGATGCTGACAATTCCAAAGGGCATACACAGGAAAACTAGACTGTGCAACTGTTTCCCGTAGTCAAGATGATGAATTCACAAGTCACAGAGGAGTCACCTGAAACTATTTAAGATGAATTTGATAGGTGGCTGGGATGCTGTCATAAAGGGCCACACTATAAAAAGAAAATCTTGCTGTTGCTAGAATAGGTCTAGTTTGTGTGTCGGGGCTGGTGTGGGTTAGCAGCAGAGGCTATGCAATCACATCCTCACCTGTTAAGATGATGAATGGCTTTTGTAAGATGGGTGTCATCAGCATCTCTCATCCCTGAGTAGATGCTGAATTCCAATCTGGTTGCCATACTTGGTGTTAGAAGCACTGTTCTCTCATGGTTTTATTTTGACACCATCACCTAGTCTTTGGCATCCTGAGATCCCGTAGTGATGATAATAACATTGGTGTTCAGAAACCACATCAGTGGGAGTGATTCAATTTCTCCTCAGTCATGGGACACTTAGGCTCATCTCATTGGTAGAGATATGACACCTGTTTTGACTCATCATTTTTTCCAGAGCCCATTAGTTTTTTATGAAGCCATTGTGAATTAGACAACTAGGTTTACTTTTCCTCTCTCAACTTCTTATCTTGTTGGAATGATGCTTTATCTTCAGAAACCTCATTGATGTGGTTTTAGCTTTCAGAGTTCTATTCTTTTTAATATTCATAAATAGGGAATTATACATTTATGTTATTTTTATTTCTCTTTTGTTTTGTGCATTATATCTGATTCTATAAAAATTGATTTTTGTTGCCAGTTATGTTGACTTTCTCTTGGACTAATTATCTTTGTATACAAATTCCTGGGCAGTGGGAAGGGTTAGAGAACCTATTCCTAGTGTTCTTTCTCTGTCATTTAGAAGAAATTCTGTATAGAATTGGGGGCGCTATCAACCATGGCCATTGTTTTAGAATAAGGAGGCAAGGGCTAGCCGTCAGATACCATAACAGCTCTCCAGATTCCAGAGACATGTTAACCTGAAAATTTGATTCTCAAACTGTAAACCATAGAAGTCTGTGGTTCATCTGAGAGTTTTGCTCTTGGGGTAATAATGATGAGACAATAATGATAGTAGACATGGTGGTGGTGATGATATGATAAAAGCTATAACTGTTATATATAGCAGGCCCTGCCTTAAGCACATCATGTATATAGACCCATTTCCTATCACAAGAATCTCTGATCTATGTACTATAGTAGTACTTTCATGTTGGACAATCTTTTGTGGAACTACCAGTTCCCCAGTAACAATACAAAGACTTATCAATAATTTTGAAAGCTTGGCCTTAACGTAGGCTTTTTTTCTAACTAACTCTTATAACTTAAATTAACCTGTCTCTGTTAATCTATGTTCTGTCATACAGACTGGTTACCTCTGTTCTGTACTGTATGTCTGACTTCATCAGAGTCTCTGGCCAAATCCGAGCACCTAGATTTCTCCTCCTCTTCCTCTCTCTCCCGTCTTCTCCTGCCCAACTATTGGCCATTCAGCTCTTTATTAAACCAATCAGAAGGCACCTTAGGTAGAGACACATCTTTACAGTGTACACTAATATTCTACAATGTTATACAGATCCTATCCTATTTTCAAAGACAAGGAAATGAAAACGTGGAGAAGTTGAATAACCTCCCCAAAGCCACACAGCAAGTAAATGGCAGAGGGAACAAGGCTAGTTCAGCTCTGTGCTCCATTCATTCACCTTTAGGTTGTATTGCTGACTGATTGCCTTCCTTGGACAGAGGTGAGAAATCTAAGAAAATGCTTTACATATAGAAACTTACTCAAAATGCATACAGCATGCAGATCCTTCCAGCAGGGCCTCTGAGCTATAGATGGTGCTCAGATTGCCATCTTGAAATGACTTGCAAAGTCAGTATGTTTGTCTGGGTAATTTTCTTATATTGGAATTGCATTGTGTAAAAAGAATAAATAGATTCAAGCTGTAATGTGAACTCCCACTTATTTCATTCATATTTCTGCATAATCAAGAAAGATATTGGTTATCCCTGGAAAATAAGTTTTAATAGACACGTACTCTAAGGAGGCGGATCCCTGGAACTCTGAGGGTTTAATAGGCTGAAGGAGGAACAGTTCAGCCGCAAAAAACCATCCATGGTTTGGAATATTTGTGATGCAACAATTCTTTAGAGATACACCAAGAAAAACAGATTAATCTTCAGAACTCAGGGATTTACTGAGAAATCACCTGAAGTGCCTTCTAAGATTGCTTTATGCTTGTAAAACATTCAGTATAAAGACAGTTGTTGTTGGGTTTATTAAAAAAAATTTCAGTACTTTGTTTCTGTAGTTAATACAAAGATTAAATTACCTAAAATATGAACCAACACTTAAGTAGCTAGGTGTAAGTGGACACGTTTGTAATCCTGATGCAGGCAAGACGAGTGTGAGTTTGAGGCCAGTCTGAGCTGCACAGTAAAATGCTGTCTCAAAAGTAAAATACATAAAAAAGTTAAGTCCTGGCATATTGCAGTATTTTTTTTAAATTGCCATTTTCTCTGAAGTCATGGCCCCATGAACCAAGTTGCAACACTCATGCTCAAAACTAGAGACTTATTCAAAATGCAGAAGAAAGGGTGTTGCGTTGAAGAAAGCAAAGCTGAAGTCATAACACTAACTCTGAATTGTGTGTTGCTTTATGACTCAGTTTCCCCATCTATAAAATGGGTGTCATAATAAATCTACTTTGTGCACTACTAGGAAGATGCAGGACATGTATGGAGGAGACCTGTGTACCATATAAAAGAAGTAGAAAGCACATAAGAAAAAGTGGGGTGCTGTGGGACAATAGTCTGTACTCTGTCACTTGTATTATTTTAATTAAACTCTGAATGGCCAGTAGCCAAGCAGAAAGTATAGATGGGGCAACCAGAACAGAAGAATTCTGGGAAAAGGAAAGGCTCAGTCTGCAGTCATTACCCAGATGCAGAGAAAGAAAGATGAGAAGGCCTCACTAATAAAAGATACCAAGCCACATGGCTATGGACAAGAATAGTGGGTTAATATACAATGTAAAAGTTAGTTGATAAGAAAGCCTGAGCTACTAGGCCAGCCAGTTTATAATTAATGTAGACCTCTGTGTGTTTCCTTGGGATTGAATGACGACATGACCAGGTGGGACAGAAACCTCTGTCAACAAGTGGCACAAACATGCAACTGCATCCACATAAAACAGAGACCTTGGGAAGTAATTCTAGACACAAAAGAACAGAGTTCAGCATGGCTTCTTTGTAGCATCATTTTCTTGGTTAAGCTCTGTTTGCTAGAGGTAAGCATGTTTTATTTAAAAGAGACTTCCTGACTCAGCTTTAGCTGTAAAAACCTTGCAATTCTTTTAAGAGGCCCCACATCCAAACACTTAAATGATGTTTATGAATAACCACATAAATATGAAAATACACAGAGAGTCTGGATACTATTGTTATTGTGTTGTCTTTGAATTGCTTGACAGCTGAGAAAGGAGCAATAGCTGCTAAAAGACATTTGATTGTGAATGACACTGGATTAATCTAACATATATATTTTGAAAATGCTTTGACTTCAAAATTTAGATCAAAAGATATGTTACTTTTGATAAGAGATTTTGCTTTTGTTTCCACAGGAAATGAGAGGCTGTGGATTCATTCTGGGTTAAGAAAAATCAGGTTTGATCAAGGAAGACCCCCTGGAAAATCTCAGATAGGAGTAGATGGTCCAGATGATCTAACATTTCAGAGGACCTCTGTTGCAGTTTCCTCTGAGTTCTACGTCCAGAACAGCCTCAAGATTACTGGATGAGATGATCCAGCCTCACAGAATACTCTAGTCAGGACTTGACCTTGACTCTAAATTTTTTTTAGGTGCCCATAAGATAATCAGCACCCCGAATCAGCAGGAGTAGCCTGGAAAACTATGCCCACACTCCCAAAACAATGAATTATGGATATTTATCTTTGTTTGGAGTGTTGGTTACAAGTTGTTACGAATAATGGTCAGGAAAAGAGCTAAACAAAAGAGATTAGATTAAGAGTTCTTGTTTTGAAAAAAAGGGGCGAGTGCTGTGGGACCATGGTCTGTACAAGTTGTTATGAATAATGGTCAGGAAAAGAGCTAAACAAAATAGATTAGATTGAGAGTTCTTGTTTTGAAAAAAAGGGGCGAGTGCTGTGGGACCATGGTCTGTACCCTGTCACTTGTATTTTAATAAAACACTGATTGGCCAGTAGCCAGGCAGGCAGTATAAATGGGGCAACCAGAACAGGAGAATTCTGGGAAGAGGAAAGGCTCATTCTGCAATAATCCAGATGCAGAGGAAGCAAGATGAGAATGCCTAGATGATAAACGATACTAAGCCACGTGGCTAACACATAAGAACAATGGGTTAATGTACGATATAAGAGTTAGTTAATAAGAAAGCCTAAGCTACTAGGTCATTTAGTTTATAATTAATGTAGACCTCTGTGTGTTTCTTTGGGACTGAATGGCTGCAGGACCAGGAGGGACAGAAACTTCTGTAAGCAATAGTAAATTTCATAGTACATAGCAACAGCAAAAACACAGTTACCTCCTTTATATAATTAATGCACCTTCCATTTTAGGGACAGATTTTATATTCATAAGCATTTTGCAAAGCATGAACATGAATAAACTCCAAAACACTCTGTCCTCGAGAAAACTCTTCTTCTCATGCAGTCTTGGGAGGAACTTCCGTTCTGGAAAGAGGTGGGCATGTAGAGGCTATCCAGTGAAGAAAACTATCCTGGGACATTTGGAGAGATGGCCTTGGAAATTGTGCCCTTTGCCATAGATGCTCCTGGGTTTGATCAGATCAGTTGATATCAGCAGTCTTGAACTGGATGCCTGAGAAAAAAAGAGAACACAGGGGATCTGAGATAGTCAAGGAAGGAGACCACTTGCCATGGGAACCAAGGGGGCTAACTGGTTCACAGCACACAGGGGATACTTGGGAGCCCAAAGGGTGAGTGCTGACAGTTTGGGGAACAGAGGGGAATAAAATTGATTAGTGTATATGAGCAGCTGTAGGTAGAATTAGAATATTTATTTCATTTCACTCGTATTGAACAGACTTCATTTGCACTGACTATTGCAAGGACGCTTGAGGTCATTCAAGGTGTGCAGGCTATGATGTTGGACAGGAAGTGTCAAGGGGAAGGGAAATTCTAGTGTAGTTTCTTAAGGTGACCTCTTCTGCTAGCAGGTACCAAGCACTTCCCTCGGTAGGGTGGGAGGGCCTGCTTTCGCTGTGCAACAACACAAGCTTCTGATTTGTTGACTTAAACACTTGTCAGTGCACCCCTAGGAAAACCTAGGCCAGTTAGCTTGAAGCAGAGCCCAGCAACGTTCTTGGACGATGTACATTTAAGAGGTTTTTCTTAGGGGTAAAGATAGACAAAGCAAATCCCATCCTCAAAGTCATCTTTCTTTTCCTGCCAAGGTTTTGTGTCTCGGTGAGGTGACTGCATCTCACTCTCCTAGTCTCTGGAAAGAAGCCTGCAGCCTCAGCAGAGCTCAGAGAGGGAAGTCAAACTTCCTGCTCATGAAAACTAAGATGCACAAATCTCATTGGGACTCTGGCTAGAGAGAAAGCATTTGAGAAGCAGCTAAAGCAATGTTCTTGGGGCAACGTCGCCTTACCTGGATGTGCTGATCTGCTGACGTTACATGTAGGATATCTAAATAGCCACAGATGAAAGCAAGAGACTGCCTGTGGTAGCTAGGAGACCGTGCACCATACTCTTGTTTGGACAACCTGTCTTTTTGTAGATAGGTCAGGTCCATTTTCTCTGCCACATTCTTCCTCTTTCCTTCACATCACTTTTTGTGTTTTGTCTGTATCTGTCTGAGGTCCCTAAGGTGGGGTCCTTTGTCCCTCAGATACACATCACTGACAGGCAGTTGTAAGAGACTCAAATCCTAGGAGACAGGTTCTACCTTCCCTGGGAGGCTGCTTCAACACATCCTCTCTCTCTCTCTCTCTCTCTCTCTCTCTCTCTCTCTCTCTCTCTCTCTCTCTCTCTCTCTCTCTCCAGTATTGGATTCAGCTAACAGTATTGGCAGTGGCAGGGACTCTGAGCTATATCCTCAGCCTCATTCATTTTAATGCAATTTTCCAAACTGCATTGTTTCTCTGTATCAACACTGGTAGGTCTCAGTCTAAAAAACAAAACCTCACTACCAGGTGCTTTGAAGTAGTTTATTTACAATTACAACCTAAACGGCAGACAGTCCTTTTCTTGATCCGTATAGCTCAAGTGTTTATATATGAGTGTCTCCAAAGTGGATCAGCTAAAAAGTTAAGGTAGCTTTAAGATCTGCCTTAATGCATTCGTTTGTGCTTTTGAAGGTGGTTCATCTTGAGATTCCCTTTCCCTGGGCTCTGTGTCCTTCTGGCTAAGAGTGAAGGACGGTATCATGGTTTAAAATTATATTTCTGGAAATTCATTTCTAATAGGCATTAAGCAAGCCAAGAAGATGACTATATAAAAAAACCACTCAATGAGTAATAAGCACAGTGTTTACATTGCCAGCAACGTGTGGCAGCCACTGGTCAATTATGTTGATATATTGTTTAGAAGGGGATTTCCTGAATTTTAATGACCATTTTAAAGATCACATGCAATGAAAGTTTTATTGTAGCGATGACTCCAGCGTCTCACCGACAGGCAAGGAAAGCTCTTTCGCCAAACCCTAAGGAGGAGGAATAGGCAGCGGAGGAAAACAGGGAGACTGGTTGTCCAGGCACGGCTCTGTGGTCAGCACTCCGGTTGGAAGCTCAGATCCAGGCCATACAGTTTATGTAGAAAGAGGTTTTAACTTTTTAAACCTCAGTTTCCTAACCAATAAAGACAAAACAAGTGTGTTACACAGACTGCATGAAAGGGATCATCCACCAGAGGTCACTTGTAATAAATGACAAAGTGGTTTTTCATATCCCCTTGTGGGCAAGGGGCTGTGTTTAGCATCATTACTGCCCTATATTTGAGAAACTCGTGACGTGACTTCAGCTGGGATACACAGCCGCTGTGCTGCTCCAGAACCTTCCAGAACATTCGTGGATGCTTCCTTTCTCGCCTTCCCATTTGCTCTAAGTGACCCTGTGGCTAAGATTCAGCTGATCAGAGCTCAGACACAGAAGCTGAATTAGGAGTTATAGTTAAGGGCCAGGCTGAGAGAATGTGTCCTGGTGGCAGTGGTAGCTGGGACAGGCAATGCGTTCTGTGGACAGCAGTGCTGTGGCGGCTTCTAGAGTCGTTTCTGGCAGGATGACAGTGAGCCGTGGTAACCAGGGGGCAGTGTGAGCAGCACGTTATTCGCGGACTGGGTTTATAGCAAAATATGTTTTGTTCCTGTCTATTCCAAAAGTTGGGTTCTCCATCCTTCCCAGGGGCTTTTGTGAGCTAACCGATTACAATTAATTTATTTTTTTGCAAGTCAGAAAAAATTGGTTCCCATTACTTAGCTTTCAGAACTCTGAGGTTGGCACAGGGTCTCTGGGCAGACCATTATTATATGTGAGTTCATAAACACCATAAAGGCGGCAAGCGTGCTTGCCATATTCACCCCATATCCTCAGTGCCCAGAAATATACCTGGTTATTGTCAGAAAAGGGTGAATTAAGGGTAGAGGCAGAACAATGACATATTCTTGTCTCTAGACGAGTTATAAAGAACCCACAAACCAACCAGAACCTGATATTTATGCCTCAGAAGACACAGAAGGGACAAACCTATTGATACTTTCTTATTAACATGAACAAATATTTTCAGGCACAAAGACTATGTGGAATGAGAATTTCAGATATTACTAATATCGTAGTGTGAAAACAGGAAAATCAAGATAGTCTTCTCTTAAGACAACTTGCCACTGGCTGAGTATTTGTAAAAGCCTGAGCATTTGGGGCACCTTAAATGTTCATGAAACATAAATTCCTAGTGGTAAAGATCACAGTAATAAAAATTTAAAAACTAGTGGACAGGTTTAGAAGAAAATTAAACATAGCTGAGCAGAGGCTGAATTAGAGGAATTTAGCTGTAAACAATGACAAAGCTGTGGGCTGCAGAGTAAGGGTCTAGGATACAGGGTGAGACTTAACAGGTTTTAACTAAGAGGGAAGGTAGAAAAGAGGCAAAGGAAACTACTTCAAGTCGCCCAGAACTCATGAAAAACAGTTATTCACAATAAGAAGTTTAATAAAGATATTTTTTATCTAAGTGTATGTGTGGGCATATGTCACATGTGTGTGGGTGTCTGTGACGGGCACAGGAGGATATTCAGTCTCCTGGAGCTGGAGGTACAGGTGGTTGTGAGCTGCCCCGTGTGGAGGATGCAGGATCTGAGCTTTGGTCTTCTGCAGGAAGAGGGAGAATGATTAACCTGAGCCATTTCCAACCAGTCACAGGAAACTTTGTTTTTAATGAAATAAATTAAAATCTGCACAGCAAAAGACAGAGAAAAAGAGGGAGAGAGGGAGAGAAGGAGTGGGGGGACATTTTCTTCAAAAGGAACAACAGTTAAAGCAATAGCTGATGTCTTGATAAACACTGGATGTTGGGAGGTTAAGTAGCTTCACTGTCATAGATAAGACGACAACATTTAGGTGAACAATGGACAGTGCCTTTGGCAGTAGTCCCTTGGGATTATATTGCCTAAGGAAGCCTTAGCCTTTTTAATCTGTTTAAGTATATTTTTACATAATGACAGAATTAAAGAACTAGGCAGTCTCAGAATATATTCTGGAGCACGTTACTATAATTGCCAACTTAGAACTTTTGAAACAGGTTTTTTATTGTTTGAGAAGTTTATCCATGCATATAATGTGTTTAATTCAAATCCATTCTTCATTCTATCCCCTTGATTTCTCCCCACCACGTTTCTCATCTAATTTATATGTTCCACTTAGTGCTGCCAGTTCTCATGGATGTAGAGCCGACAACTGGAGCCTAGATGGCACCTCAGAGGCTGCACCCCAGAAGGAGATCTGGTTTTCTCCAGGAAAACATTAATGGCCAAAGGCTCTTCAGCTGGGGGTGGAAATTTGTGAGCATCTCCCTCATGCACGATTGGATTTCTGTTGGGTTTGTCTTGTGAGTGCAATCAGACCTGCTGTGGGTTCATGTGTTTAACGACCCAGAAAATACTGCTTCACCGCTGATGCCCACCACCTGTAGCTCTTACAGGCTCTCTGATGACATGGTTCACTACCTGGAACCATGTAGTGAGCTACTGCTCTGATGGACCTGACCCTCTTTTCCTGGTTTGCTCATTTGGTTTTGTTGTTGCTGTTGTTTAGAGGATTGTGAAAGACTTGGAGTTTTGAAATGGAAAAGGCAATGAGTTCTAGAAATTTGTCAAGCTATCCAATGGGAGCTAAGGAAAAAAAGTGTGCTTCAAAAAAGTACAGGCCAAGAAGAGATGGCTCCTAAAGTCTTATATGGGAACAAAGACTATTGGAGACATTTGTATGGTGTATTTGAATTAAAAATCTGTGGTTCCTGATCAACTGTGGCTGAAGAATTAGCTGTGGTTAGCAAGAGAGCAGGATCTCTGAAGTGAAACCCTTACCTTCCCGAGACGTGCTAATCAGCTCAGATTGGGAAAGAAGTTGTTCTTAATAAGGGGCCAGAATCATTGAGACAAAATCCTCTGGGAAGTATTTCCTCAGGGGCAGCGCACGGAGGTCCTGAGCAGGCCAACACTACAACACAAATAAACTTGGTAACTGTAACGGTCTCTGGTGTGGTATTGGTTTGGGGAACATGGCTTGAGAAGTCATGGAGAGAAACTGAGACATGGACTATGTGGCAGGGTCAGAGACCCTGAAGAAGCCAAGAGATGTTACTGGTGAAGGAAGGTGCAGCTTCCATTGCAGCAGAGATCCCAGCATATAGGAAATGCCAGGACCCCAAGGTCAGCAGCTGTTGTGGAGTGGAGATGCCCTGAGCCTAGGTGCCAAGCTAAGTGTGTTTCACAATGATCAAGGACAAAGAATACAAGTGGACAATACCAGGGGAGGGCTGGTGGAGGGCAGAGGTCTGCTAAACTCTGTGGTACGTACCAAAAAAGGACATCTCTTGTGAAATATTCCCTTGCTCTGTGAAGATGGGTCATTGTGATTTAGGTATAATAAAAAGCTAAACATCCAATAGGTAGGAGGTATAGAAGGGACTTCTGGACATAGAGAAATCTGGGAAGAGGAAACGCCTAGTCGTCAGTCAGATGCAAAGGAAGCAAGAGATGCAAGAGGAGAGGTAAAAGCCACGAGTCACTTGGCAACATGTAGATGAATAAAAACGGGTTCATTTAAGTTATACAACCTAGTGGGACAAGCCTAAGCTGCAGGACAAGATTTTATAATTAATAATAAGTCTCTGCATCATTGTTTTGTGTGATCTGGCAGGTCAAAGAAACATCCATCTACAGGTATCTATTAGCATCCAGAGAATGCTAGGTACAACCATTAAGGTAATTGGCTACTAAAGGTCCCCAAAATGGCCCAAGATAATCTGAATGCATGTCTTCAATATCATGATTTTCTGTTCAGTCAAGGTCAAGTGATCTACATGTTCTTTAATTTTTTAATTTAAATTTCACTTTTTTTATTTTTACATTTCATAATGCAAAAAAATGAACTGTGATCATATTCACCTCCCATGACTCCTCCCCATCTTGCTGACCCCTTCTTCTTCCCAATTTCCCATTCCACTTGCATCCCACTTCCATGTCTTTCCCATGGCCTATAAGATCTTTAACTTAATAGGGCTTCTTCAAAGAAGAACACAGTGAGAACCACTTCTCTACTCAGATTCTCCAATTACAAATAGTACATAAATAAACAATGGGAAGAAGAGCGTCCCTCAACATCATCTGCAGAAGTCTTCAGAGAATGCAAGCGTCATTCTCCTTAGACATTACACAGTCATTGCTGGGTCAAGACAGCAAAGTGACAGAGTTATCCCTGGGCATCAGATCTAAATGTCATTCCTCTAAAACATGAGCACAGATATGATTTCTTAATGTCCTGAAGACAGCAAAGTTTCTCAGAATATGTAGAGAGGGAGAAGAAAGAGGCAAGGAGGGACTCTCTGGCATTTTGTTTATTTATTTAATATGCTGAGGAATCTCACATGGTCTGTTCATATAAACTATACACTGTCATTTACTGAACTCCCAACCAAATAGAAAATCATCTCCATTAGGAAGCTGGACTGACACGCCATGCCCTTCCATCTCCTAGGCTGACCCACCCTGAACCTCCTTTTCCTAGACTGACCCACCCTGAACCTCCTTTTCCTAGGCTGACCCACCCTGAACCTCCTTTCCCTAAACTGACCCACCCTGAACCTCCTTTTCCTAGGCTGACCCACCCTGAGCCTCCATCTCTTACGATGACCCTCCCTCTACTTCCTACCCCCAGGAAGACCCACCTTGTAGCTCCATCTCCTAAACTGGCCGACCCTATCTCCTATGCTGTCCCACCCTGAGCCTCCAGCCCCAGGATGACCTATCCTCTACCTCCATCTATTAAGCAGGCCCACTCTACCCCACTCAACTTCTAGTCTGACTGAGTCAGGAAAGCAACACAGTTGCTCGAGAAGTTGTCAGATGCACCGTGTCATAACACTCCCCAGGAAAGGGAAGCAAACATTCCCTTCCTGCAAGCCCCAAACAACACTGACTGTCATCACTGAAAAGAACCGGAGCAATTTAAAAAGAGTTATTAATTCTGAGGATTAATGATGGTTTGGTTTCCAGGTGTTACATAACTTGATGCTACCGCATCTATTTTTTCCTTTCAATTTTTTTTAAACTTAAAACAGGTTTTTGGCATATTCTGCTTTTTCTAATTGATTTATATATAGCTCCTTATAGAATAAGGCTGTTAAAATATCTCCTATGATGTAGGTTGTACTTTTCCTCAGTTCAGCACACTAGTTCATTCTTTATATGTGATGATTTCTTCTTCATCTGTTTGTTTGCTATCTTTCCCTGTTGATGTCCATGCTGCTGAGAGCTGACATCTAACCTTTAAAAATCATTTATGTTTGTGTCTGTGTGTACGCCACATGAACGTAGGCGCCCACAAGACTAGAGGAGGGTATCAGATTCTCCAAATCTGAAATGGCAAACAGTTGTAGCTGCCCAACATGGGTGCTGTGTACCAAACTCGGGGCCTCCAGAAGATGAGCAAGTGTTTTTAATTGCTGAGCCATCACTCATCCCAACTTACACTTATCTTAAATGATAACGGCGTTCTACCACCATATCACAGGGCACGGTGCACAGTAAGTGATCAACAGGTGGGTGTTGAATGAATGAAATGTGAAGCATATTTCATTATGCTTATGGGCCAGGTGCTGTGGCATTGCAGAGGATGTGAGGTCAGAGAAACAGTTCTGGACTCCACGGCCCTCACTGTCCGAGGGCTGGGTTGAAGCACAGTCTCAGAACCATGCAAATATTGGAAATATTCCAAGGCTGCCAGGCCCCTTCTACAAATCCTTAAGGACAGACCCTTAAAAGCCTTGCCTTCAGGAATAGTGCCCATAGGAAAGTCCGTTCCCCTAGCTGTGGGGGAGGGGCAGGACTATTGATAGCTCCTATCAAAGAGAACACACTGTGTACCACGAGGCTTTCTTGTTGGAGTTTCTGTCCTGCCCAGTTCCCACAGCTGGTAAGTCCCAAAGAAAATCACACAGAGGTCTCCATAAGTTATAAACTGATTGGCCCATTAGCTCAGGTTTCATATTAGTTCTTATAACTTATATAGCCCATTATTCTTATCTATGTTAGCCAAATGGCTCAGTACCTTTTTCAGCAGATCAGTTCACATCTTGCTTCTTAGGTGGTTGAGACAGGACTGGGGAGGAATGGGCTTCCTCCTTCCCAGAATACTCCTGTTCTCACTGCCCCAACTCTACTTCCTATCTAGGTGTCCCACCTATACTTCCTGCCTGGCTACTGGCCAATCAGCATTTATTTAAAACATAATTGACAGAATACAGAATTGTCCCACACCAACACTGATTCCAAGTTGGGTTAATCGACTGTGGATCACTTTGCTCTTCCTTGCTCTGTTTCTGCTTGTTGTCCTTGGGGAAAACAAATCTCACAGGGAAGCCAGAGGGAACAAGATCAGCAAGGCAACTGAGAACCAAAACAGGGACTGGTTCCTGTCGTGAACCATGTGAGCGAGCACTGAAGTTGCCATCCAGACCAGCCAAGCCTTTAGATCAGACCCCAGTACTGATGGCCTCCTAATCTAGACCTCCAGAAAAATGGGGGGGGGGAGACACTTGTAACGTCTCATTCTGATTCCTCACCTAAAGGAACCCCCAGGCACTGCATGTGTATAGTTTAAGCCTCTAAATTCTGAGGAGATTTTGTTATGCACGGAAGGCACAAAGTACATAGACCTAAAGAATTTATGCATTTTCCACACATTCATGTCCTGGTAAGGTAAGTGGTCCCTAGCACTCACGTTCCTTACCTCTGCTGTGGGATCTTTCAAGAAAATGGAAGAAGGAAGGAAAATACTGAAAGGAAAACACAAAGAGCAAGGAAGAATGTCTTATTCACTAAACTTCTTGTCTCAATTAGGGTTTCTATTGCTGTGAAGAGACCCTGTGACCATGGCAACTCTTATCAAGGAAAAAGTTTAATTGGGTGGCTTACATTTCCAGAGCACTGGTTCATTATCATTCTGGTGCAGTGGGGTGTTGTATGGTGGTGTGCAGGCAGACGTGGTGCTGGAGAAGGAGCTGAGGGTCCTACATCTTGACTCATAGGCAACAGAAACAGTGTCTGAGACACTGGGCACGAGACCTCAAAGCCCACCCCCATGGTGACACACTTTCTTTAACAAGGCCACACCTCCTAATAGTGCCCCTCTCTATGAGCTTTTGGGGGTCAACTACATTCAAACCACCACACTCCTGTAAGACTCATCAGAGAGAAGGGATTAATCACTCTGATCACTGACACCATCTTGCTAGGGTTTCTATTTTAAACTTTTTTTAATGATTTATTTATCTATTTATTTTTAATGTGGATGAGTGTATGTTTGTGCATCACAATTGTGCCTGGTACCATCAGAGGCCAGAACAGGGTATTGGATCCCCTGAAACTGGAGATACAGATGGTTGTGAGCAGCCATGTTGGTACTAGGAATAGAACCCAGGTCGAGAGGACAGTGTTTGCACTGAGTCACCTCTCCAGCCCAGCTAGGGTTTCAAGAGGGAAAAAACAAAAAAAAAAAAATGGGTCTTTGTTACATGCACTCAAACAATTGTTTTATTAACCATTATTATAGCCTTTTTCTATTTCTTCTATATGCAATCATTGCTGATGTAGCTACGCCTGCAGAATATATATCATACTCTATGTAAAATTAACAAGTGAAAAAGGTTTGTGTTGAGTTGCAGAAGTCTGGTGATTGACTTATCTGACCTGGTAGTTCAGCGATCCAGCCACATCCTCAGCCTCGCAGTCTTAGAGTTTCAAACTCCTTTTACAGAAAAAGGGCACATCACAACTGTAAATTGTTAAGATACATACTTTCCATTATTTTTGAGAATTTCATACATATGTACGACTTATTTTGACCATATGCACTTTCTACTCCCAGCAACTATTCCCAGACCTCCCCACATCATGCCCCCTCCCACTTAATGTCCTTATTTTTTTTTATAGCATACTGATTCCAATTATTGCTGCCCATATGCGCATGGGTGTAAGGCTATCGACGAAGACATCGGCAACCTACCAGGAATTCTCTAAAAACAGTGACTCTCCTTCCCCTGCGAAAGCCATCAGCTGCCAATAGCTCTTCCACTAAGGGTAGGACCCCTCTGCTGGGATTCTGTGTGGCTTGGTCCTGTGTAGGTCCTGTGCAGACGACCACAGCTACTGTGCGTATGACTGAAAGGGCCCTGTCATGTCCAGAAGACCCTGTTTTGCAGCTTCCTTTCAATCTCTAGGTCTTACAGTCTTCCACCATGTTCCCTGAGCCAACAGAGATGGAGAGAGGACATTTACTTGGAGGAATGATAATAATGAGTCAGTCTGAGGTCTACTGCTGTCGTGAGCTAGAACTAGACTGGGCCTGCTTGATTCACAACCATGATAGCTGTGGAGCACGGTTCAGTTAGAGTTACTTTTGTTGTGATGAAACACCACGACCAAAAGCAAGTATTCCCACCTAAGATTCCATATCACTGTTCATGGGCAAAGAAATTCATGAAGGAAGTCAAATTAAGACAGTAACTGATACAGAGGCCATAGAGAAATGTTGCTCATGACTTGCCCAGTCTGTTTTCTTATCAAACCCAGGACTACAAGGCCAGGGATGTCCCCATCCACAATGGGCTGGGCCAACTTCCAGGGGTCAATAATTAAGAAAAGGCCCTACAGGCTTGCGACAACCTAGTCTCACGGATGTGTTTCTCCTCTTGTCTAAGTTGATATAAAACTAGCCAGGGCAGAACACTTGCCCAGAAAACAGAGAGCAGAACCCTGGGGCAGCCTTGGGAGAGCTCCCAGAGGTTATTCACTAAAACGCAGAGCCTCTGGCCCTGTGATAGGAAAGACTCCCTCAAATATTTCTGAGATGCCTTCAAGCAAATTTTCCAGTTGTCCTGATGATGAACATTCCCTCTCCACATTCCCTCTCCTGTTCCTCCCCTCTTCCTCCTCGTCCCCTTCCCTTCCTCCACTCCCCTACTTGCTCACTAGTCCCACCTGGCCTCAAATTCATGTCCCTCCTGCCTCAGCTTCTCAAGTGTTTGCATCACAGATAAGGGATACCATGCCCAGCTCTTGGCTCTACTCTTTCCCCTCTGCATACACTCGGCATGCTCTTCCCACTCCTTCCCTGGTCAAGGGAACACTTCGATAAATCTAACCAAGAATGGTCAGCAAACGTCATAGCGGAGGCTGCATTTTTGCTGCTTGACTTAGATATCTTTATTGAGTATCCTGGGTCTTGGCCTTTAAAATTTGGCTTTCTTCAAAGTTCTAGGGTAGGGCCTGAGCACCGCACAACCACGTTCTTTGTGGCTTTTTAAGATGCGTGGCTTGTTCCCCGGCTTCCACTGAGGTCATCACTCAGTCTGGACCTAGTTTCTTAGTCTCTCCATCCTCTGAGTTCTCTGACTTCCGTCTAGCCCTCTGCCTACCACCCACCAGGCTTTTTCTAGCCTGACCTCTTTCAACCTTTGTCTGTTCCTTTGTCTCAAAGCAGCTTGCACACGTTCAGGTCTTTTATAGCCCTTGCCAATGTCTTTTGTGTCAGGTTTTCACGTGAGTGAACTTTTTATTGCTACAGTCTAATACTTGAGGCAGGACACTTTGTAGAGACAAGTTTATCCAGGTCATAGGTTTAGAAGACAAGAGCACAAGATGGACCTGAGGCAAAAGGGAAAGAAGCCAAGGGACCCTAAGAGGGCAAAGATGTGCCTGACCTTGGGATCTTAGTTTACCTCCGCTGCTAACTGAGACCCAAGGAACTTCAACACAACTGATCAAGGTAAACTGCCTACAGACACTAGGTGTTTTTCCTCAAGTTGTCTCCAACAAGAATGTTAAAACAGCTGAGCAATTTGATACAGAAAGGAATGTATGTGTGTGTGCATGTACGTTCATATGTGTGTCTGTGCATACGTGTGTGTGTGTGTGTTGATTGCAACAGGATCATGTATGCAGCCATTGCAAAGACACCTCAGCACGACTCTCAAATAGCTTGGATCTACATCTTGGTGTTGTGTACTGTTTTTTTCTTCATGACTCTGCATAAATAGTCAATAAACTCATTAGCTTTGCTTCATTCTGGCCCAGCTTGAAATTCTTTTCTATGAAATAGCCAAGGACACCACTCCCCTCAGCAGAGACTGGAACACTCCTTTGGCTGCTGCTGGATACGCTGGGCTGTCTCCCTGACTCTGCTCATAGAGTGGCCCCGTGTTGTGTTGGTTTTTAATGAGAGCCTCACAGCAGGTAGATGGTTTCCTGGTAAGCAAGAAGCCAGAGAGGAACTTATGAAACCCGCTGTGTGGAAGCTAATTGAAGTCCCACACAAACCTTACTGGTCCCTTTTGAGGGAAGCCTTCCCAAATGATCCAGCCCCCTTTCTGTAGACCCTACTGCTTGAGCTGCCACACCAACCAAGACATCAACCCAGAGGAGGGCGGACTCTGGTAGGAGACTATCTCCTCAAACAGCCCTCTTTAAATAGCTACGTACGCCCCAGCTCAGGGCGTGCACCGAGGAGTCTCAAAGCAAAAGCACGTGCTGGTATTTATTTTTAGCTCAGCACAGTTCATAAAGTCTACTTCTAATTTAATGTTTTCATTGCACACACGAGCAAGTCCTTAAATGTTGGTCTGAAGCATTGCTGAAATCTCCTGGCAAGAAATCTCGATGAGAAGAGTCAAAGAGAGGTGTTAAGCCATTGGTTTCTTCTCTTTTAATCAGTTGTGTTTTAGATTACCTGTGTGTGAGTTAGAGTCTCTCTGTGCTTCCTATGCTTTTTTTTTTTTTGGCTCTTTTTTCTGTTTGTTTGTTTTTGTCTTATTTTGGTTTGTTTTTTATCATTACAATAATTATTATGATAATAATTTTAGATGCCTGCTTGTATTCTAATGAGAAGCCTGTGGATTTGGGTGGGTGGAGAGGTGGGACGAATCAATGAAGAGTTTGGGGAAGGGACACTGTAGTCAGAATATTCTGTATAAAAGCAATCTATTTTCCATTTTAAAAAGCCATACAAAGGAAGGGGCTTCCTCATCTCTTCACACAGCTGCCCATACCCTTCGTCCTCATTTGCTCCTCTCAGCCTCCCGCCATGTCTTTACTTTTTCAGGTTTTGCTTTTCCAGCCTTAAATTATTCTTCTTATTACCTGTGGGCAAGCTTAGAGAGGGCAACGTTAACCTGCAGGGAAAATCCAGTGCCATCAAAGAGCTTGGCCTCCTGGCCTTTAGTTAAGCTTGTCTGGCGGGAGTTGCTAAGGCTTTCTCATTGCAAAATGAATTATGACTCCCTTCTGTTTTGAACAAAGTATTTTTGTTTATTGAAAGACACCTCTTAGGCGGTGCTTCCCTCCACTTAATTCTGCAAATAGCTTGCTGTTTATTTCAGCCTCAAAGCAGGAAAGCACTGGAGAAAACTATCAGCTCTTCCTCTCTGCAGAAGCACTGGACCCTCCTTCTCCCGGAGCTGCTGAACGCTCCAATCAACCCATGTCAGCCAGCTAGCAACATGGTCTGTCAGACACTGTACAGCCTTTGAGGCAGGAAGGGGTGTGTAGACCACTCTACCTTCAACACTGCAGCAAGCTAGCTGATCAAGCCCAAAATGACACAGGTCGCTCCATCCATAATCCCACCCAGAGGCAGTCGAGAGGGGCAGTTGTGAATAAGACACATCAGAACTGGTGCAATCTTCCTCTTCACACTTTGAATGCACAAGCACTTGTGCTCAAGTTAACCAGTTAAACATAGTCTAAAGCATAGTCTAGGTGGAAAAGCAAGGTAGGAAGCAAACTAGCAGAGAAAGAATACAAAGCACAAGCAATATCACTGAGCAAGCAACAGTCTAGAGCAGGGGCTCTCTAATGCTGCGACCCTTTAATACAGTTCCTCATGTTGTGGGGACCCCAAACCATAACATTATTTTCATTGTTATTTCGCATCTTTAATTTTGCTACTGTTACGAACCACAACACAAGTATCTGATCTGCAGATGGTCTTAAGTGACCCATGTGAGGGTCATTGACCCTCGACCGGGTTGAAACCTACAGGTTGAGAATCTCTGGTCTAGACAGACAGCTGTGACAGAATAGTGCACACACACATCACAAACGGCAGTGGGGAAGAAATGCTGCAAATACAGCATTAGTATACATTCAGCTGGAGTTTCAATTGTAATAAAATACTGTCACCAAAGGGACATAAGGGAGGGAACACATTGGTTTATGTGTTCAGGGCACAATCCATCACAGGGAAGGCAGGGCAGGAAATCAAGCAGGAACTGAAGTAAAAGATGTGGAGAAAGCTGCTTACTGGCTCTCTCCCTATCATGTTTTCTTATACGATCCAGAACCATCTGCCTAGGAATGGTGTGCCCGTAGTGGGCTGAGCCTTCCTATATCAATTAATAAAGAAAAGAATTCTTCACAGACAAACCCACAGACCAATGTCATCTGGAAAACCCCATTCAAGAGACTTTCTCCTCAAAGACTCTAGGTTGCATCGAGTTACTAGCCAAAGCTGAGTAGGACAATTGGGTTTTCTTTCTCGAATGATATAAATTTCCCACTTAGCTCCTTTGAACCTGACTTCAGTGATGTCACTGTTACCATGATATTCCCCAATGTCATTTTGAACATCCCCTTTAGGACTCTCGAAATCATGAAGCCCCCTCTCCCCCACACACATATCAGGTATATTTTATGGTTTTACTCAGATGGACTCTCTTAACCTCAATGAACTAAGGAGGGGGGGGGGCTTTTCTATTGCTTAGGAATTTGCTCTAATAAAAGGAAACTTGGCTGAGCATGGTCATCACAACCGATAAGCAGTCTTAGGAGTTAGTTACGGCACAGGCTCGACCCCATAAAAATTTCACAAGGTTGAAATTAGGGCAAAGCTCAGCGTGCGAGATGAGCTGGAAGCGCGTTCCTGGAGCAGTGGCTATTAATACCTGCTGAATAACCTGACCTTTGTCGCTGTAAACAAGAGCAGATAATTACAGGTTCATCCTAAGAGCAAAGCAGAGATCAAAATGGAGGCATTTGTCAAAGGGGACGGGAAAGTAATTTGGACTTAAGTGAAACATGGAGGCTGACTCTTAGTATTTGACAGCTCAGACTCCTGTCGTGGAAGATAAGTTACATTCAGTAATGATCATAATCAGCAGCTCATCCATCAGGGCACAAATCCCCTTGTTTACTGGAGGCAGTGGCACGGAGCAGTGGGATGTAGAGTAATTGCTTTTCAGAAGGACACCTTCCCTCCCTTTTCTTGCCCAGGTTGGCTCTCCTCAGTGTCTCCATTGTGTATCTTAAGATGAAACTCCAGAGTCAGAGCCACGGGGAAAGGCAGTCCCAGGCAAACAAGGTGATGCCTACCAGACTGGAACCAGTCTCCCCCACAGTTCCGCAGACAAGTGGAAAATCAAACGCCCTCAAAGGAACCATTAGGCCAGGTCTGTTTACAGTTACAGTCTCCCTATTGGTTTCACACACTCCCTTCTGCTCCTAAAGGCAGTGTGTGTGTGTGTGTGTGTGTGTGTGTGTGTGTGTGTGCATTAGTGAGGAAATTATTTAGAATTACTAATTTGTAAAGAAATTCTTTGAAGCTTTTTGATGTCCCCACGTCTCCCAGTCCATGTAGGAGCAAATCTGCAGCTTGAGGAGAAAATAATCTGATGTCTGTAAATGAACACAGGGACCAATCACGCCTCGGTCATTTCATGTCCTTTGGTGTTATCTCTTCATCTTCCTTTCCATTCTTTCTTTCTGGGTTAGGTCAGTGGTTCTCAAGCTGTGGATCCTGACGCCTTTGGGAATTTCATATCAAATGTCCTACATATCAAGTTATGATTCATAACAGTAGCAAAATCACAGTTATGAAGCAGCAATAAAATACTTTTATGGTTGACGTCACCACAACCTCAGGAACTGTATTGAAGAGTCACAGCACTGGGAAGGCTGAGAATCACTGGATTAGATGAAAGTTTGGACAGAATCAAGAAGATAGCTGATTTCCGTTGGTCAACAGAGGTTATCTCCATTAATGCCTTTACAGAATTAAAGAACTAGGCCTCCATTCCTTGGGCCATGACACAGTCTGTTGAAGAGCCTGGGACAAAGATTTTCAGTGGTTGCTACTTGCCAGCAGTTTTTTGTCACATGAGTAAAATTAAGGTGCTATAGGAGGAAGCCTCTCTCTGAGATCAAATTTTAAACAATAAATAGAATTCTACAAATTCACCATTGTATATCAAGACTCTGAAGATATGTCTCAAAGTTATTCTAATTAAGGAATTGACAGGTAAACCAATTCCTTTCAAAGTAGAGGCTAAACCAAATGCTTTGATATGGATTCTCCAGGTAACTGAGGAGAGGACATCAAAAGCAGAGTCTATGGAAAGCAAGCGGATTGTAAGACTTGAGATCAACCAGGCCGATACTGGGCAGCGGGTGGGTACCTGGTGCGTTTCGTAAAGAAGGTGAACCAACCGCTTAGCTCAAACGGTACAGGGGAAGGAGCAACAGGCTGGCACTGGAGAGCTGGCCGACGTAAGGGAATGGCGGTCTGTTTCTGGGTACTGAGAAACCATGGAAGTACAGGATGGCACTGGAGAGCTGGCCGACGTAAGGTCTGTTTCTGGGTACTGAGAAACCATGGAAGGACAAGATGACTAACAGCTAAACTTCATACCAGAAAGAGACTGAGGATTTGTAACGATTTGATTGAGTCAAAACTGCAGGCCTGAATGGTGGTAGGCATTGGCACTCTGAATATGCCAGGCTAAGACCACAAAGAGAATGAGTGCATTAAGGGTACAGAGACCTGGCTTATGGTAGCATCCTAGATACGTGGATGCTATCTATGACTTTGGATATTCCTCGACGCCTCTCATACCTAATTTTCCCGTGGAGCTCCAGAGTATACCTCCTGTGTTAGTAGGGTGATTAGAGGCGATAGCTGTGTCCAGATCTCAAGGTTTGTACTCTGTGAACCTCATCTGTTTTTACCTTGACTGAAATCACTACAATTAATGGCAATCTCAGGAGCAAATTAAAAAGATGTGGTTGCAGCAATTCTGCATGTGTGTGCATGTGGTATAGGTGTATGGTGTAGGTGTACATGCTGTATGTGCATATGTGTGTGTGTGTGTGTGTGTGTGTGTGTGTGTGTGTGTGTGTGTCATTGCTAGGCTACTCTGAGCATGAGAGGAGGAAGAGGAGGACATCGGTGCTCACTCTTCCACTCTCAGGAGGCAGGCTCTCTCACGAAACCTGAACCTCAATTCTTTCCCTCAGGTGGGCTGGCCTGCACGTCCCAGCGATCCCCTTTCTCTGCCTCCAAGATCCCTGTCTTTCCAGGCCTGAATGGCCATGCTCATCCTTTTATAGGGTGCTGGGCTTCCAAATTCAGTTCCTCATGCCTCTATAGCGATCATTCTTACCCACTGGGCCCATCTCCCTAGCCCCACTTCTGAGAGCTTTAAACTATGTTTTCCCCCTCAGATTGATAATTGAGTATATCCAGCTGGCAGTGAGCAAAAAAAATCCCCTTTTGTTGATGAGTGTAAACATCCTCTAGGTATAGAGATGGTGACTATCTAGAAAGACAAATGCTCTGATGCCCAGATGAAAGCAATAACTGGGACCTCGATGTTTCTGCTGAATCCCTTGCTAGTATATTAGTCAGTAGTTAAGGTTCTTTAAGGAATTTTGACTCTGTCTTTATCTCTCTCTCTCTACACACACACCCAATTATATGCATATGTATTATATGTGTGTATACGTAATACATACATTATACACACACACACACACACACACACACACACACACACACACACACAGAAAGACCATAAACCTGTGTAGCCTGTAAGAACTGGATTGAAAAAAATATATTGGTCCTTTTCAGTCCCTAATATATATATAGTTTGTATATATATGTATATATATATATATATATATATATGTACACACACACACACACACACACACACACACACACACACATATATATATATATATATATATATATATATATATATATATATATTAGTGTTTGTTACAATGACTTACAGGATATGGTCCAGCTGGTCTAACAATGTCTGTCTACCAAAGAAAGTTTCAAGAATCCAGTAGTTGCTCAGTCCGTGAAGCTAGATGTCTCAGCTGGTCTTCAGTGTAAGCCAGAATCTCACAGAAGTGGACTCTAATGTCAGTGAAGGACTAGACTAGCCAGCTAGTATAAGTGCAGCAGGCGAAGAGAACATGCTTCGTTCTCCCATGTCTTTTCCATAGGCTGCCTGCAGAGGTGTGGTCCAGAAGAAAGGTGGATCTTCCTACCTCCAAAGGTCCAGAGTAAAAATACGTCTTCCTTCTTGAAATGATTTAATTAAGAAAAAGTTAGTAACTCACGCCTTTAATCCCAGCACTTGGGAGACAGAGACAGGAGGATCTCTGTGAGTTTGAGGTCAGCTTGATCGACAGAGTGAGTTCCAGGACAGGCTTCATAAGCTAACGAGTTAGTGGCTCATGCCTTTAATCCCAGCACTTGGGAGACAGAGACAGGAGGATCTCTGTGAGTTTGAGGTCAGCTTGATCGACAGAGTGAGTTCCAGGGCAGGCTTCATAAGCTAACGAAGAGAAACTATCTCAAAACACCAAAATAATAATAAAAACAACAACAACAACAACAAAACAAAAAAACAAAAACAAAGGTGTACTCAGTCACTTGGGTTTTAGCTCATTCCAGATGTTGACAACCAGGAATAGTCATCACGCTTGGTTTCATCTACAGCGATACAGTAATTGTCAATTTCCACTTGATCCTTAAAATGCCATGGGTGGTAAAAGCAGAGAGTGAAGGCTCTACAGGAGCTTGTTCTTCTGTCACCTATAGAGGGAGAAACAGGAAGGTAGAAGGCAGCTCAAGGGTGGGTTTCAAGACCAGTGTCCGCATCACACTACCTGGTGACCCGGATGCAGATGGCTTAGACTCTGTGAGTCTCCTTTCAAACATGGATGATAATACTTTACAAGATTGGTGTGGGGATTAGATGAGCTAATACACAGAGGAATGACATTTAAATAAGCCTTCCATGTGTCGCAACAACATTTACTTTCTTCCTCCCATCCTTCCCTCACCTCTCTTTTCCAGAGATGCCATAAACCTGTGTAGCCCGTAAGAACTGGATGGAGAAAAATGAATTGGTCCTTTTCAGCCCCTATGCATTTCCAGGTGTAATCTGGCTTCTCTAGGCTGGTTGGCCAGGAGCTACCAGCACCTCTCATAGCACTGGCATGGTAGGCGTGTGCCACCATATCCAACCTTCTTCTCTCCGTAGGGATTTAATAGGTGCTTATGAAGCAAGCACTTTACCAATGAGACATCTCCCCAGCCCCGGGGTCTGTTTCAAGCAAAGATATTGTTGGTTTTCTTCCATTAATGGTTCTGTACACTTTGTATTCTGAGAGATAGACCAGCCATATTCCTTTCCCAGTTACCACCAAGAAAGAAGAAACTGTTGGCTGCATGTACTGGGGCCTTTGGAAGTAACCATCCCATGCCAGCTGCTGCACCAACCCAGCAGTAATACCTTTGCTTCCTGTGGTTGTTCAAATACCACCCAGTTCTCCAAGCCTGCTGCTGGATTAGTTAGATGAGAGCAGTGAGCAGGGGTGAATGCCTTAATTGGCTATTAATATATGACCACTACTATTCTTAGAAATTCCTGATGTTTGTCTCACTACCTTGAAAATAGAGCCCAGATTCTGTGGCTGGTTTCTATCACACATAGAACCAGGGCGGTTGATAGGTGATAGACTGGACCACGTTGCCATTTCTGGAAAGCCCCAGTTACATCTGTTGTAGCTTTAAAAAGCCATGCTAAGAAAGTTGTCTGGTAATTCAATTTATTTTGAATATTAATAATTCACCCATCCAGATATGGCTTTGACTGCAATTCAGTGTACAACCCAAAGTCCTCTTTAATAGAATGGCTTGAACAATTAGTGGTGGGGTTCATGGTAAATCAGTTGAGCTTGGCAGGAGAATGAGTCTGATAATGGATTGAACAAGTTTGGGAGGGGTTTAGATGTTAAAGGATTTGAAACATGCAATTTGAAATCTTTAACTTTGATATATTTAGTCATTGATAAGTTCTGATGAATTCTTAAACTGGAAGTCCACTGAACACATAATTTTAAAGGATATCTTTGTTGATATAAAAGGCAACTTTATACTCTTCAGTCTCATATAGAAAATGGGAAAACATTCATATTATTGATCATTAGATCAATAGGTAGCAAGCTCTAGTAGTATGTCTACAACAAGAGAACTAATCCCACTTTATCCCTCAGCCTGCCAGCCTGAGCTGAGTGCCCTGGGTCAGGCCTATTCAGTGCCCTTGAAAATGTGGTTCTGCAGAATTCCACTCACAGTATGTGGTTGTTTTTCCTTCCTGATGTGGATTACATCCCTTGGAGATGTCACAGAGGCAGCCAATCCCAAAGACTATGAGAGACTTGATAATTAAAAACAAACACCTTGGTTCTCATCCAGACATCATGGCCCAAATTCATCCCGGTCTGAAATAGCAGCTGAGCGTCCTGCTCAATTTGGCCCCTACTCAGCCCAGACGGAGACTCCTGTTTCCACTAGAAGATGCCAGAAACAAAACTTCCATCCATTTGAAGGCACTGGGGATAATTTTAGCACTGGGAAAGACAGAAAGGCAATAGCCTGTGTGCTTTATATGTAAGAATGGGAAATGGCCTGAGTCAGGACCTTCCTTACACTGGGTCACATGGAGAACCAAATACTAAGAAGCAACCCGTGCCTCACCCGGAGCCTTCTAATGTCGGTTACAGTTGAGAACATTTACCAGAAAGCCTAGTAAGGGTAGCACACGCCTGTCATTCTGGCACCCGGAAGGCTGAGACAGGGGTTTCTCAGGTTCAGGTCCAGCCTGGGCTTCAGAGACACCATTTCAAAAAGAGAAAAGAAAATACTGTTAGGCTAGTGGATGACAACAATGGAACTTTAAATGACACAAGACTCACATTTGCATTCTTTTTAAAAGATGAAAAGCAATTTCTCTACCTCTCCCACTCCTGAATGGTGCGCCTTCCTGTAACTGACTAGGGAGCTGAAGTAACCCTAGGTGGCCATTTGTCATTTATATCACTACAATCCCACATTCAACATGTGAGATGCTACTGTATCTGGATGCAAACGGAGGAATGAGAGCGCCAAGAAAATAAACAAACACATCAAGCGATGTGTGAGTCCCTAACCACGTGCTGTCCGTTGCTGCTGGAGAGAGCCTTATAGTGCAGCTGTTCAGAGTGTGTTTACCTTATCCAAGATGCAATCCTGATGTAAACTGGAAGCAGCTAGTTTCATAATCATGAGAGAAAGGCATCCAGATAGACCCCGGTTTCTAGAGATGGGAATTATAAAATAGAGAAAGGCCCTGTACAATCATTCTCTGGGGTCCAAGACACCCGCTTCAAACAGCCAACTCCAAGAACACAAATCCCCCCTATCCGATGGTTTCGTATTCACAGACAGACTGTAGACATCCTTCTACAATACCCCCTATCCGATGGTTTTATATTCACAGACAGACTGTAGACATCCTTCTACAGACTTTGAGCCATCTCAAGACCACTCATGGCAATGAAATAATGTCAATGCTGTGTAAGTCATCATTGTCTATGGAATAATGACAAGAGAACCTTCATGTTTATCTTTTCCCCACTTGATATTTTCACTCTGTGGTTGGATGAATCTGCAAGCGTTAAAGCCAACAACCCAGAGAGCCGCCTGAGCACATGTGTCCTTGGTTCATTCATAAATGGATAAATTCGCAAGACAGAAATGCCTGTCTGCTACACAAGCTTGTTTTGTTTTGTTTTTTTAAATCTCATCTACAATCTTGAGTGAATGGAAGCTTAAAGATGGCGATTAAGGAAGCCATTTCCATGCCTTGCCGGCTGTGTGATGAAAGGGGCAATTACTTGGCCTCTCTTATTTATTCATTTATAGCACGGAGAGAACAACATCACTGATGGTAGTTATCTCTCATGGGAGAGCTCTGTGAATTAAAGGAGCGATAGAATGTGCATCTGGAAAGACTTGTAACTGAAATAATAGTGAGTAACGTTCCCAAAGAGGTATAGCTTCAGAAATCGCAGCTGGCATTTGGACTAAGAAAGTCTTCTGCACTTGGCATGTGAGCTGCACCCAGGTGACATCAATGGTTTATGCCTTCAAGAGAAAAGGGTGCTCTATTATCCCTCCTCACTCCAAATCTTTTCCATTCTGATATTCCCAGCCAAGGACGACCTTTACCCAAGGGTCTCAGGAAGGTAAGATTTGCAATCTAGAGCTCAGAAGGTGAGTTTGGAGTTACATTTAAAAACAAGAGTATATTTTAATGTTTCTGAAAAAAAAAGCCACATGCATGACAGAAATTTAAGACAGACAAGAGTAGACCATGTTCATGAACCAAGGGGCGGGAACTGGCAAGGACTGTGATCAGCAGAGACTTAAAATAAATACAAGCCCAGTTCTGAAGGAAGGAGGGGCATAGCATAAGAGAAGAAAGAGGAGAGACGGGTCGCTAGCCTCTCCCCCTGCATGCAGAGCTTGAGGTGGGGCAAGAACATGGCCCTGTGCGTCTGGGAAGGGCTTTGAAGGAAGTCACTGCTGGCAAACCTCCTTGTGCAGGCCTAGCCGGAGGGGAGGCTCTGTGCTATGATGGAGAAGAGCAGAGACAGAGTCCAAACCGCTAGTGCATTGTTGAAGTCTGAAATAATGGCTAGGAGGTGGCAGACGGGATGTTGGATGGGTGTGCAGAAGGATGTGAAAGCTGAGTTGTAAAGACCGAGATTTTAGACTCTGCAATCTGTGCTACTGGTACCAGTCACCGTCCCCGAAGACACAGTTCTGAGAGCTGTGACCTGCATGGTGAGATCCCAGATAATATTTGCCACGATCTAGCATCCTTCCAGATCAAATGGTTGTCGGGTCCTGTTGATTGGTGTCTGCAGCGTTAGACTCCATCATGGTGGCTGCTTCCTCACCATGTGACAGGTAGGAATTTAGAGAGGCAGAAAGGGCTATGATTATACTGTCCCCTTCAGTGACATACCCTTAGTGACCCAACTTCCTTCCACTAGGTGCTACCTCTTAAAGGTTTTACTATGCCCCAAACCAAAAGCACCACAGGCTTGACCAAGTTTTTAATTCATCAGCGTTTGAGGGGACATCAAGGATCCAAACTGTAACAAAGGCATATTCAAAACTGTCTCAACTGGACTTTATCAAATGTATACTATTCATGATCCTGTTGGATTTGACTATTACAGAGTTTATTTGCTTACTTACATATATTAATGACTGGCAAAACAAAACACATCATAAAATTGAAAATTTAGTGGACTTTGCAGGGGGAAAAAAGTAAAAGAATTTCAGCTGATTTCAATTAAATCCTGAAACCACGGTGACAAACTCAGAGCTGGTTGCATTAGGAACTTCCAGAGATGAATTTCAAGGTATTGCTAAGAAAACGTTTCTTCTATTTAACCCAATGAATTTGGCAGGTCAGATGAGCCTATTGACCACATAATGTGACAACACAGAAATTTCCATTTTCAAATATGTCATTTGTCTTCGTTGATATTCCTTCCAACTGGTGAAATTCTAGGAGCTCTTCATGAATTGAAAGGTTCAACTTGCCTAAAGCCATAAAGGTCACTTGTCCAAAAATATCATGAACTTGGAATGGTAAGATCCAAAGTTGTGAGGCTGCTTTATCACTATCAGTATTTCCACCAGGGCTAGGGACATCTCTCAGTAGAGACAAGGACCGAAAGCTTCCCCCAGAGAAAGGAGAAAGTATGTGGGAGACACAGCATTGACAACCATGGAGAAGGTCTGCAAGGCCCCATGAGAAGAAGGCTGGAACTGGCTAATCCAGGTGCTAAACTCCAGAATTGATGTTTAAAGCTGTGATAGGGTGTACTGGGAGAGCTAGGGGGGCCAGAAGGTATACCTGTACTTCATTTCTTCTCTGCATGTTTACCTGGTTCATCACCACTACTCACCAGCATGCAGTGCTCTCCTTGAGATTCTAAGAGCATCGCCACAATGCTGCAATCACAAGGTTCCCAAGGTTTACCTCTGCTCCACATGCAGGGCTCTGTAAAGGCAGGTCCCTGTCAGTATGCGGTAGTGGTGTGTGTGTGTGTGTGTGTGTGTGTGTGTGTTTTGGGGGGGGTGTCTTTTTCTCTGAGGGTCTTTTTCTTTGATTATCAATTAGTACCGTTTCTATGGCATTGCTTCACAATGCTCTGGGGTCCAGTCTGCCCTGAGTGTCCAGGCTCTGTAAAGGCAGCGAGCATCATTGGGGTCCTGTCCTCCTGCTCCCCACCCACACCCCCACTTCTGATCCCCTGAAGACTGACAAGCCAGCTGACTGGATCGTATCCTTGCTCCTTTTTAGTTTAACAAGCCTCTTTTGGCTACCAGAACGGAGTGGACAGACTGCATACTATCACCATTTAATCTTAGCATGAAAATTCAATTATCCTTTTCAGGATCAACATGGAAAGGGGGGGGGCAACGAAACCCCGAAGACACAAGGTGACCTGTCTCGGCGGAATGACCTAGTCCACAAACAAGCTAATGATGCCCGTCTGTCAGCTGGGCCCCAGAAGCTGTAGCTGGGAGGGAGGGGAGGCCAAGCCTGGCAGATGGCAGCAGAGGCTTTGCTGACTAAAGACTAATCCAGCCTGAGCCTCTATTTCATTCCCAGCAGCAAGGTCCCTTCTGAACATGGGCCGTTTACTCCCAGGACACACACGCCTGCTCCTGTGCATCAGCCTCACAGCTTCACAATCAATGCAGACGGCGCTGAATGTCTTTCTACTTCTCTCTTTCTACCAACTATTCAATTCTGCTTCTTGTGAAGGAAATTCATAATCCATTTTGCCCCATAATTATTTCATGTAAGTAGGAAATCAAATCGGAAGTGGCAGGAGAGAATGAATGCCAGGAAAAGAAATTCAAATCGGAGTGGCTTTTGGCTAACAGTATTACTTTGCGAGAGTAATTCAGACTTTTGTTATCACCCCACTGGGGGGAAAAAAGCAGCAAACAAATTGGGTAAGTGGGTGGTTTCCAAGAAAAAAAAACAAAAAACAAAATAAAACAGATGCAGCCCAGGGACTGGGTTCTTGTTTTGCTTCTCTCTTGGAGAAACCTCTGCTCCTCTTCTGGGAGTAATGAGTAAGGAACTTCAGGATATGGCCCCAAAGTCAGTGAACTTCACAAACATGCTATATGTAAACATTCAGGACTAGAGGGGGGCAAACACCCAGTGGTGTGTGAACAAAGACGTCCCCAGGAAGAAAAGCAATGTCGGAAAATGATCCCAACCTCTGCCACTTAAAACATCCACTGGGAGGAAAAATGTCACTGCAGGCAGCAGCTGTGAATGACAGCATGCCCCAGACCTCACTCTGGGCCTTCTGGGCAAGGTCTCCTGCTGTTTGCAAAGTGACAGGGTTATATTTTCTCACCCAGCTGTTGCTTTTTGACTTGGTAGGCAAGAAGCTGTGGAGGCTTCTCCGGCGACCCGAGGGATTGATTGAGAACTGTGTGCAGTGGCTGGTGGAGGAAGGATGGCGAGCAGGTGCTCTCAGTAGACACATGTTCTGGAAAAAGCAAAGGGGGCAAGTTATGGAGTAAAATGCAGCCTTATTAGCCGAGGTGAGGCCTGTGGTCCTGCTGGCTGCTTTCTTAGGAGCCTTGTATGTTGGCCCTTTTGGGGGCATAGCCTAGGAAAAGAGCTATTCCATGTTTAAAGGCTGCCGAGGGCATGGGATGATTCAAAGAAAAGCCATATTCTTTCTTTGTGATTCTTTAGCCTGGGCTGTGGTAGATCACCCTTACTCACTAAAGTAGTGTGGGTTACAAAGAGAGTCCTGTTGTGTCCATAACCCCAGCCCTCAAAAGGCTGAGAGGCAGGGGGATGACTGGAGGTTGAAGTCAGCATGGGTTACATAACATAGTAAGTCCCAGGCCAGACTGGGCTATTCCTCAAAAGCAAGTAAACATACATATATACATACATACATACAGACAGACAGACATATAAACAAACACAAACACAGTCATACACACACAGGGGAGGGGGCACACCCAGGGCAGGCAACTCAGACACTTGATTTTAGCCTTGACTCTGCCATGTTAGAAAGGTCACTTTACCTCTTTGGATGCTCCTTTCTGACCGCATAAAGCAAGATGCTTCTAATAGAGAATATCCAGTATGTACTGAGATGGAAAAAACACCTTAATTCTTTTGTCTGTGGCGTGTGTAGAGGCCGAAAGTAGATGTCAAATGACTTCCTCTATTGCTCTCCATCTTATCCTTTGAAACAAGATCTTTACTGTCCTTGAAACACACCTTTGGCTAACCTGGCTGGTGAGCAGGCCCCTGGGATCGCCTACTTCACCCTCTATCCTCCCTGCTGGGGTTACAGATAAACACTTCAAAGCTTCTATTTTAGGTGAATGCTAGTGATCTGAACTCAGGTCCTTGTATTTACAATGCAAGCCCTTAAGTCACTGAGCCAACCCCTCATTGCTAGGTCTTTGACTTATTATTAACAGGTACTCCAAAAGATTGTTATTTTAAATGATCTGTCTTCAAGCAATATTAGTTCATTCAAGGATTAGTGGGAAATCCTGCATGGGATGCTGAGGTGGTTCTCTATACCTCATGTAGACATAGGGTACATCCTTCCCAAAGCATCTGCAAGCAGAGAGCCAAGACATAACTCAAATGCTTATCGTCAATAACACAACAGGAGTACAGCAAGCATTGTCCAATAGAACTCTCCATGATGATAGACGTGTACAACATCAGTACAGCCCAAAGCTGTAATTGTGTCTTGACCACTGAAGTTGCAGCTAATGGGACAGAAGGACTGAACTTGAAGTTATTTTGATTTTGTGTGAAATTTAAGCAATTATGTACACTTCTTTGGAAGCACAGAGCTCATCATCATATTCTACCCCAACAAGGTAACCTGGAATGACCTGTGGTCAAATGAAAAACAGGCCTCTGTCCACCCCCATTTCAATACTTTTAGGTACTCGGGGCAATGACAGAGCTGTGTGACTCAAATCATTTTGGTTATTGAGGTAATATAGCAGTGTCTACTTCATAACTTCTCAGAGAAGACTAGGAAAATCAGTATGTGAACTCCTAGGAAGAGAATAAATTGAAAGAGATCACACAGGGTGGAAGAGAATTTCTTCTTCACTCAGTATAAAGTATAGTGATACTGAGAACGTACAAATAAAGGGGAGATGAGGTTGCAATGTCATATATGAGAAACTGAAGCTAAATAAACAAAAGGCCAAAGCACAGGTCCAAGGTAGACAGATGGCAGTGGGAGCGCTAGGAAGGCCAAGACATACAGCATAAGGCAGGGGCTGGCAGATGCATCTAAGAGTGTATTTCAGGTTGAGACTTCCTCATCATGAGAGGAATATAAACACAGGTCAATTGTAAATAGCAATAAACAAGAGAATCATGAAATAACAACAAACAGGAGACCCCACAGAGTAGTAATAATACTTGACCTGGGTTATCTTTGAAGTAATCAGGTTTAGTTTGGATACCTGTACTGGAAGGTCAAGTTCAAGACTGATTAGGGAACAGTTATTAGTTTGGCTTCTGGTGAAGGCTGACATCCACGGCAGGAAGCTAAGTCAGAGTGAATGCTCATATGTCAAGCCAAGACGTAGAGACAGACTGAGCCCCCATCCCACATGAGAACATACCTACCACCTAAGCTCCTTTCACGGGGTCCACAGTGCTCACCACCACCACCCTGATGCCTTGCGAGGACACCTGCATTGGGGCACTTTTTAGTTCCCTAACCACCTTCTTGAAAGGAATCTGAGCATGAGTCAGGTAGTCCCAAAGAACAGATGTCATCCATAGTAACATGGATTGCTCTGTGTAGACAGGAGGAGAAACACGGCGCTAGTTGAAGGGTTACCCATCAGCCACTGTCAGTTTACTATACATACTCCAGTACAGTGGTTCTCAACCTTCCTAATGCTACAACCCTTTAATATACTTCCTCATGTTGTGGGGACCTCCAAGCATCAAATTTTGTTGCTATTTAAAAACTATAATTTTTCTACTCTTATGAATCATAATGTCAAATCCTATATTGCCAATGATCTTAGTTGACCCCTATGAAAGGGTCCTTTGACCCCCCCCAAAGGGTCATGACCCATGGGTTGAGAACCATTGAATTAAAGATTGACTTGATTGTAATAGGAGGGCGCTTGCTTGTTCCCAGCTGCCCAAACCATGGAATAATATTAAAAACAGAGAAATATAGAAAGAGAGTAGGCAGAGTCAAAGAGACACCATGTAGCTTCCAAAGGAGAAGGACTCAGAAACTTTCTAGTAAGCTACAGCCTCGTGGCAATACACAGATTAATACAAAGGGGCTAATTCAAGGTGTAAGAGCTAGCTAAAAATATGCCTGAGTCATTGGCCAAGCAATGTTGTAATTAATATAATTTCTGTAAGATTATTTGAGTCTGGGTGGCCGGGAAATGAAAGAGCAGTCTCTGCTTACATAGAGCAATGAACACTGGGGTTTATATTTGAAAATATCAGACAGTTGTGCTAGTAAATGAAGTCTCATATGTCAGAGGATTGGTTCTCACCTAATGCTATTATTTGGTGGGTACTAGAAATTTTAGGAGATAGAACCTAGCTAGAGAAACTGAATCACTGGGTATGTGTGTCCTTTAAGGTGTCGTGTCCCTGGTTCCTACTTGGATCAGCTCTTCTTCCTGTCTGCCATGGGGTGACCAGCCTCCTTTACCATAAGGTCCTGCCACCTCAGTGTTATACCCAAGTGCAAAGAGCCGAACAGTCATGGTTTGAACCATCTGAGAACACAAGACAAAAAACAATACTATCTATCTCCTTTAAGTTGTTCTCTCAGGAGCATTGATTGCCAACATACAAAAACAGCTAATTCAGGATGTCTTAAGAACAGCTACTTAAGGGTAAAATCCAATAGGAACAGGACACAGTAACAGTGGAGACTCAGACTAGCAAGAGAGTCGGTGAGAACTAGCTAAGTCATGGGGATACCTTCTAGTAATTTCTAGTAATTGAAGATGAAGTTTAAAATTAAAAGGACCAAAGACGATTCCTAGGATATTGGCCAGAGTAACCCTCAACTGGTGGTTCTATTTGTGAAGATGCTGCATGAGTCCTAGGTGGTCTTAACAGAAAAAAACAAAACAAAACAAAACTCAAAAACAGAGCCAGATATCTGGCTAAATACTGAATGATCAGAGAGACAAAGGAGCGAGTCACAGCCAAATCTTACCTTGATAACACCTCAGTCAAATAAGGGGTGACCTCCCATCTCCTCCTACCTTATAGTCCTCTCTTTGCCCAGTCATATCACTTCCTATTTGTCTATACTGATCTATAGACCTCTGTGGTTAGTTAGTGGCTAGATATCTTCAGGCAAGCTTTATTTGTTAAGGCACATACAAAATACCACCACAAGAAGATGGGGGGTGGTGGCTTATTTTTTTGTTGTTGTTGTTGTTTATCAAGACAGGGTTTCTCTGTAGCTTTGGAGCCAGTCCTGGCACTTGCTCTGTAGACCAGGCTGGCCTTAAACTCACTGAAATCTGCCTGCCTCTGCCTCCTGAGTGCTGGTATTAAAGGCCTGTGCCACCACTGCCTGGCCATTTATTTTGGAAGTTTATTAAAAGTTGAAGTTAAAATGCAAGGGTGTCCCCTTGTCTGTGCTATATTGGAAAAAATTTTGTAATAGAGAAAATAAAGGAAAGCCATATGGATTCCCAGCAGGGCTACGAATGGAGCACACTTGCACCCCTTAGGATTTGCAGAAAGAGAGTCAGTTAAGGAGAAAGGTGGGAAGTGCACACCACCAAATGTGGCTTGTGCCGGTTCATAACTGACAGGATTAGGGAGCATAACATTAACATTGTGATGTGGGTGTCCCCTCTGTGTGTTGCTTGTATTGGTTAATGAATAAAGAAACTGCCTTGGCCTGATAGGGCAGAACTTAGGTAGGCGGAGAAGACAGAACTGAATTCTGGGAGGAAGAAGGCAGAGTCGGAGAGAGATGCTGGGAATTTTACCAGGAAAGCCACTGCTACATGGCGATACACAGATTAATAGAAATGGGTTAAATTAAGGTGTAAGAATTTTCCAATAAGAAGTTAGAAGAACTAATGGGCCAAGCAGTGTTTTAATTGATACATTTTCTGTGTGGTTATTTCAGGGCTAAGCTAGCCAGGTGGCCGGGACAAACAAGCAACTTGCTCCCTGAAACAACATTGTGATGACCTGATCAATTGTTGAGTAAAGGGGTATTGGGAACTCGAAGGCAAGAACGGGGCAGAGGATGGCTTGAAACCTCCGCTGTATCACCAGAAGGAACAGGCTTGAAACCTTCGCTGTACCACCAGAAGGAACAGGCTTGAAACCTTCGCTGTACCACCAGAAGGAAACAATCTGGAAGATTCACAGCATGCGGGCCTCAGGATGATGACGCGTTTGATACTGAGAGGCAGGCTTGAGAGCTGTGCTCTCTTACCAGAGTCCTGAGCCAGGCTGCTGAGCTGGCGTCTTTTAAGAGGAACTAGATTGCTTCAGCATTTGTTCACTCCTCAACTGAGCGGTTGTGTCTTCCAGGGTGTCCAGGTATCTGACAAATGCCTCTGTTGAAAGAATGAAGTTCATTAGACGACAGGGCAGCAGGACTTCTTGACCGTCTTATCAGTATGGGAAACATACATTCAACAATGGAGGGCACACTCTTGAATGCCACCTTAGTGTGGCGCACGGAGGTGTGGGTGGGATTTAACTCCTCCTGTACTGTAGCTGGGGAAATAATCCTGTGTCTTAAGTCTACAATTTAACGACATATACATTAAACACTTAACACTTCTTAGAACAAAAGAGAATTGGTGTTGTATTTTATACACTCCTGGGGCTATAGAAGCTTGTGCTCAACCTAAACATTAGAATAACACGTGTCCTAATGAAAGAAGAGTCCAGGCTGGATGGTTGTGGCAGAGTAATCGATGGCAGTTCTAGGAATAAAGTAATTAGCCTCTCTTCTCTCCTTTCTACGCTTGAGATGTTTCCATCCAAAATATATTTAACCAGAAAGTGATTTAACACTGTTAGTCGGTTTTATTTATTAGACTTCAATATCTTGCTCTGTAATTTTCAAAGACAGATAAAACATTCTTATTGCTCTGCCTACAAAGTATAATAATGATGTACCATGTTTGTGCAGTACCTCGTTTGTGCAGTCTCACGTTTGTGTACTTAAAACACATGGTGGCATTCACCCACACTGATGAATCTGTTTCTCAAAAGAGAACATGGTAATCCACATTAAAGGCCTGGAACCTCCCAGTGACTGTGGCTGGCATGTGACAATGCTCTTGTCTTTTTGTTTTGTAGCTGGACAGGGAGGGAAAGGATTGTGAGGCGAGGTCTTGCTAAGTCACCCAAGCTTCAAATTCACAATCCTCCTGCCCTATACTCCCAAGAGCTTGGATTCGGGATCATGAGTGCGCAATACCTCACAGAGCAACTGATTGATTTTAATGTTTGATATGTGTTGACTATAGACTTTGAAAAACTAATTCTAATTGTGATTAAAGATAAGATGATTGCGTTAGATTTTTAAAGTAGATAATCAATCAAACCATCTGAAAACTGTCTTTTCCTTTCCAATAATTAAGCCTCATTTTAAAAATTGCTTTATTTTGTTAGACAGTACTGTCATGTCAAGAAAATATCAGACAATAAAATGAGAATTGGCACTGATGTTTTTAAACAAAATGGGGTCTAGGAATTATTTCCAAAGGACACTGATTGTTGGCTACTAAACGTTAACTCAACAGATTTCTTTAATTTCTAGTCCTACACACGATTCTGCCTCCTCCCTCCCATGCGTGAGTTGTATAGGTGCTCACTGTTCTTCAGCCTTTCATGTGTAATCACACGTTCACCCCGATCTTCAGCCTTTTGTGTGTAATCACATGTTTATCGTGTTCAGTCTTTTGTGTATAATCGCATTTCACCCCGTTCTTCAGTCTTTCTTGTTTAATCACAAGTTCATTCTTGCTTATCTGATCAAGTTACTTACATAGAAACTTCCTTGCACATACGGACTTTGATACCTTGCTGATGTCAATTTACTAAATGTTTAAAAATAGGACTTCTGTTGGCAGATTATTTGTCAGATAAATGAAGTCATTGTGCTCTGGAGCCTGTGAACCCCTCAATCGAACTTTCTTCTGCCTGATTTTGTGTGTTGAATATCTTCTTCTTAGACCAGAGACTATCGTCTCCATTATCGCCCATAACTTTACTGTGTAACAGTTCTTCTGTCCGTCAATTCCCTATTGAGTCCTTTGCCTTTCTATTTTTCATTTAAAATAGTTTTTTTCATATAATATATTCTGATTACAGTATCCCCTCCCCCAAGTCCTTTGAGAGTGTATTCCTCATTTAATGTCAGCTGGTTCATACCAGTATTGATGCCATTTTATCAATGTGCTTCCTGGTTTTATATTATCTGTCTTTTCCAAGGGAAATTAAGTAAAGAACCTTGGAATATTGGTCTGAATTATGTAGGTCCCCACAGTGACATTGACCCCAGGCCTTTACGAATGTGGCACTTGATGCCACAGAAAAGTTTCGTGTGGAAATTCTCAGAAGCATATTTTTCAGTTGACCATGCATATAACCGAGCATCACTGGGTATTCTCCAACTTTCACCAAATAAAAACTGATTACATGAGTCTATTAGACTCTGTATCATGTGAATTGTGGTAATATATTTATATGACCCATATTTTAAAAGCATATGCTGTATATTCTCTTAATTTTGATGTTAAATTCTCTAACGGCCCTGAGTTGAGGTTTTAGTACAAATTCGCAACTAATCCAGGTCTACAGAACCAGTTGGCTCAGCAGAGGAAGATATTTATTAAGTCTCCTGAAATGAAGTCTTCCTTGTTGAAAACAGCAGTGTGATTCTCGCTTCAGGCTCTCCCACATCCATTACTTTTATAAGTTTCTCTCCAGGATGAATCTGAATTACATCATGGGAAAGTAAGTTTCATGACTCTCTTGGCATAGTTGTGGTGTTAAATATGGAGAATCCATTAATAGCTAAATGTATAAAGGTTACTATATCTTAGAATAAATAGATATAGATATATCTTTGTAAACTTTAGCATCTGCAGAAGTGCACAACATCACTATTTATAGTGTCCCTTGGACTTCAAGCTTGTTAGGGAAAAGGACTTTGCCCCCAGTGAGCAGTTGTAGTACCTGACACAACGTGGAAACCGGATATGTTTTTGAACAGATAAATATTGGAAGGTGATACCTAAAGCACAAAGAATGTTCAGGAAGAACCATCCAAACAAAGGAAGCTTTTGTTCTCAGAGATCTCACTGCTGAAACTGAACCTTGGCAGAGAGTAAAACACAGACGAAACTCAATGCAGAGAACCGGAAGTACTGCAGGGGTGCAGGAACAAGTCAGAGGAGACCACAACATCCAGCCACGGAAGGAAGTCCCGCACCACGTGGAGAAAGTCAGAGGAGACCACAGCATCCAGCCAAGGAAGGAAGTCCCGCAGCATGTGCAGGAGTTGGGAAGGAAGCATGTTCATGTGCCCCTAAAATAAACAAAGTCCATCCTTGCTCAAAGAACTCAGCTAAGCACAGAGGGGCAATAGAAAGCCAGTTGCTGAAGGGGCGGCTGACAGAAGGGATTCACTCTCACCTTGGACATACTGGAAATAATGGTTGCTGAGAAGGTCACTCTCAGTAAGAAAGCTTGGCATACCAAGAACCACGTGGGAAAGGGAGTGGTCATGGATGTGCTCCTCTCTGGTTTCATTATTATTGTTGTTGTTGCTATTATTATTATTATGTTTTTCAAGACAGTTTCTCGGAGTAGTCTTTGCTATCCTGGAACTCACTATGTAGCTCAGGCTGTTGTAGAATATTATTTTAAGGTATGTTCTTTTTGTTTATGCTCTGGAACATTTGTTAAATGATGCAAAGATGTGTTTGACTAAATAAAGTGCACCTGTAGTCAGGAGGTTGAGACAGCAGCTAGCTGACAGGAAGGGATAGGGAGGAGCCAGGTGGAGAAAGGTTTTCGGAGGGGGGGGGGAGGAGCACAGAACTTGGGAGATGTGAGGAGAGGAAGCGAGCTATTTGCTATTCAGCCTCTCTGAGAAGTAGAGTTCCACCTCAAACCTTCAGTCTTGAGTTCTTTAGAGGGACAGAGATTTAGTTAAGTTCCCTTCATAGCTTTAAAAGAGCCAGTGCACTGTAGCTGTTGAGTGGCAATTGCTGATTCGGACAGCCTTGGATTAAAAGGCAGCAGCAATCTAAAAAAGAGAACAACACCAGGCTGGCCTCGAACTTATAGAGATCCGTCTACCTCTGCCTCTCGAGCACACACCTTTAGCATGTGCCACCACCGCCCAGCCTTCTCTGGTGTCTTATTTGAATTATTAGAACCATCCAGGAAATGGAAGCCAGGAATTCAAGTCTCTTAGATTGGCATGTTACTAAAGGGCTGCAGGTAAAGAATTGGTATAATATTTTTAACCCCTTATTCGGGTATTGCTCTGAAATTTTTAAAGTACCAACTCTTGGTGGTCATTCCAGTGCCATCCCTTCTATTAGCGCAGAGAGTGGGGACTTTCCCAGCTGAAGTGGACACTCCGCAGATAGCTGAACTGACTTATAATGGTATGGAAACTCATCTGATTTATGACTCATAAAAAAGCAGGTAACCTCTGAGCCGCTTGGGGGAGGGATGGCTTGGGGCACAGGGCAGCCGCTCCTCTCCTGCCCTGGACTGAGGCAACAGACGGCAGCTGCATTGATTGTCACTTAGTTGAGACAGCCGGGGCTTTGTCTGGAGGGTGAGACAGGATCAACATTTCCCACTTTGTAAATAAAGGGTTTGCTCTGGCATTGATGTATGTCAATAAATGACTTGGGGTTTCCCTGCTGATAGGAAGCCATTATTTTTTGACAAATTCAGGATCACTGATAGCCTTCCTTGATGCCAATGGATTTGGGCACTGTGGCAGTCATGGAGACCCAAAACGCCTGGCAGACAAATGTGGCAGGCAGCGCTTAGGGTACCAGTGCACAGTTAACCTCCGTGGAGCTCTGCTTCCCTGGACTATTCATCAAGTTTTAATTGGGAGCAGGTGGTCCCCCCAAAAGGTGTCACCAACAGCTAACTTCAAAAGCAGAAAACAGTCTAGTTTTCCCTCAGAAGACCACCTAACAGAAAGACCCAGAATAATCTGAAGGTTCTCAGCTGAGCATGGAGAGGAAGAAAAGAAAGCATGGAGATCAGGTCTAAAAGTGGGGTCTTGGAAGCAGCCTCTCCTTCCCGAAACAAAGCAAAGGCACCATCATGGCAGAGAGTAGGCATTAGGGCCATCTATCTGGCTGTGACAGAACACACCAGTGATCCTAGCGGCATGTTGGGAGGCAGAGGTAGGAAGATGATGAGTCTGAGGCCAACTGGATTATACAAAAAAGTCCTATTGAGAAGGAAAGAAGGAAGAGAGGGAGGGAGGTAAAGGGGCAAATACAGGGACAGGAGAAGGGATGAGAGAAAGGGGAAAGAAAAGAGGGAGAAGAAAACAAAAGATATTAGGGCCTTGGTTACAGAACTCTTTTCCGGTTTAAAGTCCTAGCCTCTGTTGGTCAGTGGTATTCAAGAGACTCTCAAAATGTTACAGGCTGTTGCTGTTGCCCTTGGTTGACACACGAAGGTAGCAGGTAAGTCACTGTTGTTGGAGATGCCATGCACTTCAGCCACAGTGGCCAGAGATCCCTGAGCTGGAGGTGACCTGAGTGTCCACTCTCTGAGGACTATAGCTCTCATGGCACCAGAGTGTGCCAGGCAGGCTTCCAAAGGAGGGAGGCAGCCAACAGTCCTGCTCACTACAGCGCTTATGAATGACAGCAATGAGCAGCCTGGCAGACAACCCTAAGGCAGCAGTAGTAGTAGCATGCACACCACAGTGGGAATCAGCAGCTCTCTAGTTGGACTTTATACCAACAAAACAAGAGGGAATTTGTGCCTAGTACTGAAAACCTCATCAGTTACCCAGAGTTAATGAATTCTGCACAATTGCTAACTCCACTCTATACTTTGGTCCTTCTGTCCACAGATCTATGTAGTCTTCATCCTTTGACAAGGAAAACTCTCTTTGCAACAGACTGAGACCATTACAGGGAACCACAACCGATCAAACTGCAGCTGTAGAGCCCAGTCCAGAGGATATATCTATAGTAGAGATCAGCCATTGCAGGAAAAGGGATGAAAGATTGCAAAAGTCAGCAGAACATGGAGTTTGCTTTGAGACTGGGTCTCTTGGGAACATCAGAAGCTACACCCATAAAATCTCACCAACATTACTGCCCACACAAGAGCTGAGCAAGGACAATAGCAAACATACCGAAGTAAGTAGTGAAAAGCCCATGAGACCTCAACTATACAAAAAGAAAGCAAAAACAAAAACCACAGGCAACTAAGCAATGCTGGGTGCCAAAGATGTAGTCTTCCCTAGGGAATAGCATGCCAGTTGGTTATCTAATACCAGATTGTTCGCCCTGAAAACATACTTACAAGTAACATCGTACAGACTGACCGAGTTGTACTTACATATTTAGGAGTGTGTGTGTGTGTAACAATTAATGAGAAAAGAGACCATGAATTTGAAAGAGAGCAAGGAGGAACATATAAGAATGTTTTAAGGAGGAAAGCGGAGGGGAAGTGATATAATTACAATCTCAAAATATTAAAAAAATTAAAAATTAATTTATTTAACTAAAAATAAGTCCTAATATTTTGGAGGAGAAATGGAAGGTCGTTTCCTGGAACAATAGCAAGTGCTTGTGGTGTACAGACAGGCAGGGCTGTTGGCTGTTGTCTCTGTCCTAACTCCTAAGTACAGTTTGCAGGCTTTCATTTCCCAATACGTGCTCCTTTTGATTTTGCGTGACTAAATGCTTATATTGCCCCACCCCACCACTCTAACCTTTCCAAATCCCTTCTACCCCTTGGGTTAAGTCTCTGTCACCGCTCACTACCTTGGAATACTTCAGCCCTGTGTTCTCGGGGGTCTCTTCTGGAAACTCCTTTGTAATTATAAGCGACCCCATGTCCACAGGGCTGTTTGTTAGAGAATAGCAAGCAGATGTGAGTGTGTATTAAGAACTAAGTGGTGTGAGAATTGATTCCTGTTTAGCCTCATATGTGACCTTGGAAGATTCATCCAACACCACCATGCTTCCGCCAGTGCCTCTTGTTAGTGAGCTAACAGGAGCAGATTGTTAACCCCTATGGACTCCGGCTTTGCTTGTTATTAACAATGCATGTGTTCACCCTCTTTTACTTTTGTTGCTACAACCCATAGTATTTAGAAATTGTCATTTGCATAGGATGTCCTTTTGAAGGAACACCTGCTGGGCAACATTTCCATCCAGTTATATCTTGATAGATCTGTATTAATTGCTTTTCTATTTGCTAGACCAAATACCTGTCAGCAAGAAGGTAAAGGAAGAAAGGGTTGGTAGATTTTGGCTCAGTTTCAGAAGGAATACAGTGGCAGGGAAGGTACAGAGAAGTGGGGTGGCGTTCGTCCACAGTCAGAAAGCAGGTAGAGGTGAATTCTGCTGCTCAGCTTCCTTCTCCTCATCTAGTCTAGAACCCCAGCCAATGGAATGATGCCACCCACAGTCAGGATGGGACTCCCTCCTCAGTTAAATAAGCCCAGAGTCTGGAGGTACAGACCTAGGTAACTCTAAATCCAGCCATATTGCCAATGAAGAATAGACATCTTCATTCTCAGTATCACAGACACACGAATGAGTCCAGGGCATAAAATCAAAATTGGAAAGGGAGAGAAATGGATTCTGGATGAGGTAGGTTTTGAACTCCACAGAAGGAAGATAAGAACTTTTAGACAACAGAAGACCTAATGTCCACAAGGGA